>NW_026947514.1:18970700-21748200 GCF_034190915.1 Cavia porcellus | reverse complement strand
AATACGTGAAGTAAAATCTGACATAAATGATATAGAAAAAAGACATATACCCAACCATAGTAAAAAAATTCAGTACCGATATCTCAATATTTGATATTAAAAATAGAGAAAAGCAAAAATAAAGAAAACTTGAACACTATTAACAAATTAACAATATGGTATGTATGAAGCACAACACCCAACAATAGCTGAATGAACATTTTTTCAAAGGCACACTGAACATTTACCAAAATAGACCATTTCTGAGTAAAACAAAAAATCTACTATCACTAAATTTAAAAATTTTCAAACTATGCAAACTTTTCTCTGTGTACATGGATTTAATTGTAAAGTAAATGATAGAACAGTATCTGGAAAATCCCCAAATATTTGGAAAACAAAAAATATATTTCTAAATAACCCAAAGCAATAAAGATATCAAAGAGAAAAATTAAATATTTTAAGCTAAATGAAAACAAAATTACAATATATCAAAAGTTGCGAGCTTATATGTGGCACAATTCTATGATACTGTACATGAAAAGATTTTAAAAGGAAAAAAGATCTTGAATCAATAACCTAATATTCACAGTCTCGCTTTAAGAGACTAACAAAAGATCAAATTACACCCCAAATAGGTGAAGAAAAGAATTAATAAAGATCAGAGCATATATCAATGAACTAGAACTAGAAGAGTGAATTTATAAAACAATAATTTGCTTCTTTAAGAATACTAAAAATTTTCTTAATATACCAAATCAGGAAAAAGTTATTAAGCATAAAGGAGTTGACATTAGAATAGCTTAAACAGAATGTTATGATTGATATCTTAGGTCAGCTTGAGAAGTTAAAGTTTAATTGACAGACTCAACAAGGAGCCAGGGTTCTTATTTCATAAATATCCTCATTCTGTGCAAGAGGAGGGCACAGAGACTTGGTAAGTGTTACACTTGCCCTGGCAGGGGCAGGTGGCCTCTGTACAATAAAAGAGACTTGCTTCCTGCTTTTTGCTCTGGCTGCTGTCTTGAAGTGTTGCCCCAGAGCCATGCCACCCTGCCTCAGAGCTAGCCAATTATGGATTGATACCTCCACAAACAGTGAGCTAAACAAACCTTTCCTTCCTTCATTTTGGGAGTCCAGTGTTTTGTTCCAGCAACAAGAGAAAAGTAACCGAAACATAGAATAAGAGAATATTATGAGCAAATTTATGGCAATAAACTCAACACTTTAAAGTAAATGGACAAGTTCATTTTAAGTCACAAACTAGTAAAGCAGCCTCAAGAAGACTGACATAACCTGAATGCACTATATTTATTTTTTGAAACTTAATTTGTAGTTAAAAACATCCCTACAAGCAAAAATCAACATCTAGATACTTTCACTGGTGAATTCTACCAAATATTGTAATAAAGAAAGAAATTCCAATTTTTATAAAAGTTTGAAGATGAAGAGATATTTCTGAACTCATTCTATGACAGAAAAATTAATTATGTTGATGTCAAAACTAGACAAATAAATTATGGAGAACAATAACCACTATTCTTTGTGAATATCTCTGCAAATCTTCTAAATGGAATTTCACAAAATCTAATCAAAGAATGTTTTTAAAAAATAATAAACAGAGAATTAGATCTTTTGCAAAAGCAAAGGGAACCAGAGACAAACGGAAAGGAAGATGAAAAGAAGTGAGAGAAAAAAGAATTAAGATGTTATATGCACATACTGTCTCCCTAAGATGAATGTAGGCATGATGTGTTGCAAATGTATTAATAAAAATAAAAATTACAAAAGATAATAGATATATTATGATCAAATGGAGAATGCAATGTGATTTGACTTCTAAACTCATTTACTGTGATTTACCACATTTACAGATTACGATGGAACCACCACAATCAAGACTGAAAAGTTTCATCTTGCAGGAAATTCCTAGTCTGTAGTTAGACTTTCCTCTGAACCACAGTCCTTTGCAATTACTGGTTTGTTTCCTGTCCTCATTGCTTTGTCTTTTGAAGAATGTTATATAAATCCTACTTATATGAACATTACATATAAATAATCTCTTGAGTTTGGCTTCTTTCACTAGGTTTATGCATTCAAGGTTAATATGCATTGTATGAATCAACATTTCATTCATTTTCAATATAGAATAATCTTTCACTGTATATCCATACATGTTCTTGCCCCAAAGTCATTAGATGAGTTGGTTGACAAATGAGGAATTGTATATAAGTATATTATGATATTCAGACTATAGAAATGGTCAAAAGAAACTCCATCCTGTTGATTTTGCTTTTGTTTGCATAACTCTTGCAGTACTGTAAGGTATAACAGAATCGATAACTACAGTACTGTACAGTGCAATCAGTAAAAGTTATGGTACTGTATAAACACAGTGAACCGAATCCTCTCCCCAAACAAGCCACTGAAGCTCTACCAATACAGAACCACATCCTCCCCCCAAAAAGAAAGAAAAAGATGAGTAAAAGTCCCAGCAGCAAGTCATAAGTCAGAACAGCGCGATCCGGTCCTTAAATGAGGAATAATCTGTGTATTCTCTTAACCTCTATTTTAAAATATTGAACCCCTGGGTGCTCTCTGCTTTTTATAGTCATTTCCCTTTAACTTCCACTAGGATTTCCATCACCATGACTTGTCCCCAGTTTCAGAATTTCATGCAAAAGGACTTGCACCATATATATGGAGATGATATTCCTTTTGTCCTAACAGGAGTTAGTAAGCAACTGAAAACTTGAAAGAAGGAAATTGGCATGATCTGGTCTGTATTTGTAATGGGCCTTTTTGACTAGTGTGAGAACGATGAACAATTGATCATGTGGGCTTGAGTATTCTTTTTCGTCTCATCTTTTCAGGCAATGCTATTTGAATTAATAAGAATTTTAGACAAACCAGAAAAATCTAGATTCCCAGACTGTCTTCAAAGATACAGTGCAAAGCTGGATTTAGAGACCTACTGGGGCGCCAGAACTGTTCCTGCGATTCCGGCTGTGCACAGCAGATGGCCCCAGAGCCCAGCTCCTGGTCGAGTGGGTCTTTTGGACAGTGAGCCTGGCGCCGCCTGGCGACTCCTTGCGGCGATTCCTGCAGAGCGCAGCCCTGGCGTGCAGCGATCCCGATGCACGCTCAAATTGGCCCGCAGAGAAGATCCACCAGGGCTGTGGCGCTCTGGCTTCGGCTGCACCTGGAGCTGGCTTGCCCTTGTGCTCCCCTTCGTCTCTCAGAGGGGACGTCTTTGGCCCGAAGAGGTCAACGTGCAGGGTACACAGTGGTCTGCCCCGGAACAGTGCACTCCTCGGGGACCCGGTGTGGATAGAGTGCGCGGGGGTGCATGCTGGGGCTGCAACCTTTGCAGAAGACTGCGCACCGCAGAAGGTGGCTCAGGGAGTTGAAAGGAAAGGAAAAGTGTCTAAAAGAGGGTTTGGGGAAAAGTCATTGGAAGAACGTGTTGGGCCGCCGCCCGCAGGCGCTGGGTGTCTGGGAACAGACTGAGCGCGCAGCGTGGCTCGGGCCAAGGAAAGCGAGCAAACTGGCTTGTTTGCGTGGAAAGTTGCCTAGGGAAGCGGAGCACTTGAGAGCCTCTTCTCCCGTTCCAGCCTCCGCTCCGGTGGTGAGGTCACAGCCCTCCCGGCCCTGCCTCCCCGCGCCCCTCCCGCTGCCGGCTGCTTCAGCCCGGGAGAACAGAAGGCGCGCAGAGGCAGGGAATGAGGCTGCCGCGCGCGATGGAGAAGTAGCGTGGGGGGCCGTGGAAAATGAGGCCGGAGCTGCTGCTGCGGCTGGCACTGCTGCTCGCCCTGTCCGGCAGCCTGGCGGACAAGGGGTGTCTGTCTCCACCTTGCGAATGCCACCAGGAGGACGACTTCAGAGTCACCTGCAAGGGTATCCACCTCATTCCCACCTTGCCGCCCTGGACTGAGACCCTGTGAGTATCCAGGAGAGGGGAGAGGGTAGCACCAGAGGCCTGGGGCTCCTGGAAAGGTAGACAGGACTGTACAATGGAGCTTGAGGCCAGGCCAAAGGGGATGCGTGCGCTTATGTGTTCAGTCTATGAGGGAACAGCCGTCTACACTTTGGGAGATACTATTGCTGACACCTGCGTGATCTGTGACACGAAGGGGCACAGAACTCGGTGCAACATAAAGTGAGATGTTCTTTCTAAAGAGCTGGCCGATTTGCACTTTGCCTACTCCTGGCCCTGGCTGAACCTTAGTTTCACTTCAAACATTAGTATGATGAAAAACAGCTCAAGAACTTTCTTTGCTTTTATCTTAAACAGTTATTAAAGACTGAAAAAAAGTAGTGTCTCTTTTGCTCTTTGTAGATGAGTTATTATCTTATTATTTCTGCTGATTTGTTAAATATTTGTCAAAAAATTTATCAGAGACCCCTTTTAAAAATGTTTCCTTCACCCAATATGTATGGTTACTTAATTGTGAGCTGCGCAGCCCCATAGCGCATCTAGAAACTCCTGTGTGGGAGCAGGGGTAGAAGGAGAGAGAGATGACATTTCATAAAGTGATTTAAAAATCTGCATGCTAAATGTGACCAAATCAGTTGGTGGCAACTAAGATTTTACACACACACACACACACACACACACACGCACACACACTGTTTCTTAGTAGAAATTTAAATCAGCCCTTGAAACGTTACCTGTAAATACAACCAGGGTAAAAAGGCTTTCTTGATTGGTTAAATATAAACAGAAAAAAATGGTGAACAACCTAGACCAGTTCAACCCAATTAAGCAAAGAAAGTGCACACTTTTTAGAAAATGTAACTAGGTAAAAAACAATTATACTTCAAGATTTTCTCACAAATTTAGCTGAAAAGAACATTCAGCAGTAAATGAGTATTTCAGCATAGCTGTGTATTACTGGGCTGAGAGACCCTTGTTTCTTGTCTCCTGGATTAATTAGTAATCTCCAAGCACTGCTTCATTTTCCAAATTCCCATTGCATAATAAAGTAAGTTTTTAGCATCTTGAGGAAATCTCCACATCAGCTCCATACAAACCTCCAGAATACAACTTCTTTTGAACAATCTTCAATACATCAAGACGTGATAAAATCTGTCAAACATCATTGCTCCTAATTTCTCTGACTTCCCACTTCTACTTAAAAGAACTGTTGCCATGTTCCCCAAAGTTCCCTGCTCCTACAGGCGCCCTTGCCTAAAGCCCACTTTCCTTCCTTTATCTGGCTAATGCCTTTTCCAAGATCCAATTGTGGTGTGGATTCCTGCAGGAAGTCTCTCCTCAACCACGACCCTTAGGCTGGATGAGCTACTCTCCCATCTAACAGTCTGGTCATGAACATGTCCCTAGCCCTTACACTCTATGTGCTTTCCTGTGGCTTGCTTTTTTTCCATGCCTACCCAAGCAGATATGAGCTCCTCTAACACAGGAACTCTGTCGTTCAACCCTGAATTCCTCAAGCCCAGCCCAGAATCTGGAACTACTTTGCTTCTCAAAAAAAGCTTAAGTAAATGAATGAGCAAATGAATATGCTGGTCTCACATTGTCTGCAGTGTGGACGCTGCAAGAAAGATCTTCAAAGAGTTATCAGTGGCAGAAACTCCATCCAGAGTCATTAAAAGGAATGTGGCTGTGAGTACAGAGGAACTGGAATCATGCTATTTAAAATTCCACTGAATGTTGAGAACAGAAAACGTCAAAGAATAAGCAACGGAATAGCAGCAGGAAACCTGCATTCTCTGTTCTCTTCATTATCTCTCTCACTAACTGAGAAACTGAGTGGGATCATTTTTGAGGGAAGAATCGTTTTTTGCTTTGTTTTGTTTTGGGGGCAAGCGGTGCTGGTAATTGAACTGAGGGCCTGGGGTGTGCAAAGCAAGAACTCTACCACTGAGCCACGTCCCCAACCCCAAAATCACTTTTTCTCTGATAAAGGAAGATTCATTTAGAAACTTTCTGATATCTTTGATGCTAATGAGCATTATCTGAGGGAAACCACTGAATCACAGAATGACACAAAAGCAGCCACTAGAAAGATCTGTCCTTGCAAATAACCAGGAGCAAGGTACTATCCTAAAGAATGAAGTTAGATTGGGCAAAAATTTATGAAAATCATGACTAAAATGCTATGATATGCACACTTACCAGTGAATACAACCTGAAGGATGTTCTTGTCCAAGGTTTATGTTATTCATGATGCGATCCCTTTTAGTTTTTGAAGAGCTCCCACTGGTTTAAAATGTAAAGCTTTGTGATTTTACAGAGTTGTTTGCCTTGTATCTGTATCCTATATCAAGATGCTATATAACTGCTTAACCATCTTGCAGATCATTACAATGTGGAGAACAATTCTTCCTAAGGCTTATTATGATGAGCCTTTATTATGGTGTCAGAAGGTCTTCAGGCCTCCTCTTTGTCTGTTACCCGTGCACTTGCCCTGTGGTGTTATGAATGGATGAGAGTTAGTGTTTGTGGTAATCAATGAAGGTGTTCTTAATGTTGTCCTCACTGTTCACTCCCCAAGGGCTATAAGACACACTCTCAGTATAACATGGCTTTAACTGTGTGGGAGGTGAGGGTGAGCTGGTATGCCTATTCCCCAGTGGGGCATTCTGCAATCTTTGATAGGCAGAAAGGCTGAAAAAATTACACCTCCCCTCTGAGAATTACTGATTTAAGGGAATTGAAATGAGGCAAGAGAATACACCTAACTCTTGGCATATAATTGTAGATCATATTACTTCAGAACCAGACTTAGAAGATTAACTTATTTAGAAAGTTACCTCTATGCCTGAGAGGTCCATCCTTTCTCTGAATGAGAAAACCGGTGGATTTTTATGAATTCTTTCTCAAGAAAATGCTGACTGAAACAGGAGTGGTGGCACCTGCCTATAATCTCAGCACTTTGGTTGGCGGAGGTGTGAGAACTGCAAGTTTGAGCCCTGCCTCGGCAGTCACTAGACTTAGTGAGACTTTTGTCTCAAAATATAAAAGGGCTGGAAATGTGGCTCAGTGCAAAGGCCCTGGGTTCATTTCCTAGCGTTAGAAAATAGAGTAAAATTCAGGGGGATGGAGGGAGAAGAAAAGAGGGAAGCAGAGAAAGGAGGAGGAGAAGGAGAAGGAGGAAGAGGAGGAGAAGAGGTAGAAGAGAAAGAAAAGTGCTAGGAAGGAGGAAGAGGGGAACGAGAGGAGGAGGAAGGGAGGAGGGAAAAGGAAACAGACAGACAGACAGAAAGAAAGAAAATGCTGACTTAATTTGCCTTGTCCTTTTAACCTTTCTTAAACTTGTAGTTTCCTGCATTTACTGCATTGAATCCCCAAACCCTAAGCACATAGCAAATGCTCCACCCACCACATGCTTGTGCTCCGTCAGTGATGTTACTGTCGTGATTGTGAGGTTCTGTTTTTAGTTATTTGTACTCTGTATGTGCTACTCTAAATGATGGACTATCCCACAACTTTTGTCCAGTACTTGTGACTAAACCGAACACATTAGGCAAATGTTCTACCATTTACCTATATCCTCAATGTGCTATCCTTCTGCTTTCTAACCTGGACAATCACTCATCATCTTTGGGAATTTTTCCTTGTGTTTCAGCTACACTGTTCTACATGCAGCATGAGACGTTTGTGTGACACCTATCTAAACCATAACTCTATTTGGATGCTGCAGGAATTGACTCCAAGAGGAGACATGAACACCCAGAGTTGCAGACACTGTCAAAGGCAGTACTATGTGTTTTAAGAGTCCACCCTCAGAAATCAGATTGGCTCCCGTGAGGCCCAAATCCAGAATGTCTGGTCCTTCCCATCTGTGTGAACAAACCCTGGCTGATCTGTGGTCCAACTCTTAGCATTTTGAATTAATCTCTTCTGAATATAATGCTCCATTTATCAAAAGAATTTTATTTTCGATCCCCGGTACCAATAAAAATGAAAAAGACACACACACACACACACAAAGAATTTTATTTTCAAATTTATTCAGATCAGAGAAAAGGCTACTTTGAATTTAACTGATTATTATGTTTCCTGATTATACAGATATGTCAGTTACCCTTCAGATTAAAATTTAATAACCAGAAAATTTTGCCTAAATTTTGCCTAAACAGTGTAGCTAAATTTCTAAAAATTCGTGATTGTATTCCTAGAATCTGTTATGTAAAAATTTGTATATATGTTTATCATCACATTTGTTAAATTTTCAAAGGTGTCTTTGATCAGTCCTTTTCCAAAAGTTAAAAAATTCTGCTTTGAAATAATTTGGCATTTTTGTGTAACTGTAAGTGTACATTTGATATTCACTATGATTCAATTTATTTTATTACAAAGAATACAACATATTTTAAAAATAAAAATGAAAGCTGCTTGACCTTTAAATGTGATAGTTTCCCTTCTGAATATATTATTAAGATGATTATTTTGCTTATACTACACATCTAACCTGTCCCTTAAGGAGACTTTTTACATGAAAGTTTACCAAATGTGGCCATTCAAGTTAGTAATTTAAAGGCATCTTTTACGAATGGTTGATGCATCATGTCTGATGTTAAATTCTTTATGCTCAGTTTTTGCTGAAGCTAATTGATATGCTTAGTTACCCATTGTCTTTCATTACTGCTATAAAAAATTAGAAAAAATGAACTGTAGGCAAAATATTCCCATTTGCTCAAATTACAGGTTGAATTTGTAGTGTTCTGGCTAGATGTTAGACTCTACTTTCATTTCTGAATGAATTCGTAAGAATATTTAGAGTGTTCTAGAAATTTTAAGAACAACATTCTAAAAACAAAGGAGGCACTTGTGATTTGAAAAACATCCTGTAAATAAATATTATTTCCTTACATGTGGTAACATGTATATGTCTCCTGGGTTTTCTGGTACAATCTTACTGAGATTATTTTGTCATCAAGAGACTATGCCAGAAATTTAAATATTTCATCATCAATTTATAGTAAACTTCCCCGTTTGGGACCTTGGTTGAAATTTTTCTTTTAGGAAATCTGATCTTGTCACTATGCCTGGGTCACAGAGGTCCTTGAGGTGAAATAAGGAATCTTTTCTACCCCTTTGAAATAAGTTTGTGGGTTTGCTGACACTTTTCATGGAAAAAAATTTTCAGGACACACCAGTAAGAGACAAGAGAAGCATTTATTAGAGACACAAGCGGCAATCAAGAGCAGAGTGTGGATGCTCAGAGAAATGAGGCACATTAGATTTGGGAACTGGAAATCTATTACAGGTTTTGGGTGGTAGAAATCTGTGAAATTTGATAATCTATAGTTTTAGTCTTATCTAGTGGATGGGAGGAAAGTCCACTCCTGGTGACATAATGGCACATTCATAGAGGAAATCCTAAAAAGCTGTTTATTCAGAGGTAAATGAGGACATTGGAAGTAAAAAGATACTGGGAAACCCCATTTGTGGTAGTTGCCCTGTTTATTCTGTGTTGAGAGAAGACAAAGAAAAACAAACAAATAAACAAGCAAAAAACTGGGCCATGTTCTGAAGTTGCAGTTTTTCTTAAAGTACAGTTTGTAAATCTTTTTTTTTTTTTTTTTTTTTTTTTGGTACTGGGGCTTGAACCCAGGCCCTTGTTCACGGTAGATAAGCACTTTACCATTGAGCTACACCTCCAGCCCTAAATCTTTATTTTCTTGTCTCCTTTCTACCTAGTTTTTTTCTTTTTATTCATTTATTCTAACTTAATCTCTCTACTTGTATGGTACATTAAGCTTTTGACTTAAATTAGCAGGCATTAACTTAACATTATCCACACCCAAATGTTATTGTAATTACTTAGCTCCAGAGAGGGGGAGTGACACGGTCCCTTCTTACTGCCACATACTGTTACTGTATATTTTGTTATTTCAGTCTTTTTGTGAGTTGGGAAACTAAGTCTACTTGAGAGAAAGCATCTGAATATAGGATGTATCAACAGATAAAGAGATGGACTCTCCCCAGCGGAAGTCTTTAATGGGCTTCCTGACAGCTATTTCCACCTCATCAGCCTTTCCCAGTATTTATGGATTTATGGACATTGCCCAAAGATTTGAGGTGACCAAAAATTCTATCTCTAGATAACTCTTGTTTTATTGCAATTATTCTTTCTTTTTTTCATGAATATTTATTGATCATTTAATGTGCTGTACTTTTCTAGGCATTGGAGATACATATTAAATGACCTTATAGCATGGAGAAATAGCAAAAACAAAGGAATATCAGACAGTGATAAGTATGTGTGTGAAGAAGAAATATAAAGAAAGGGAAATATAAAGAGAAGAAATGTATGATGGAAACTGCATTTAAGTGACTAGACACCACGTTTGGGTTCTTGTCTCCTAATCTGTAGCTGGCTGTCTACTTGTTGTATCCTCTCAAACCAGAAAGCAGAGTTTCCTTCTCTTATTATTAGAATGGCATTAATTTCATCACAGAGTCCCACCCTTGTGATCTAATTACCTCCCAGAGAACCAGCTCCCTCATGCTATCATGTTGGGGGTAGGTTTCAGCATATGAATGTTTTGAGGAGGCACAAACATTAGGTCTGTAACAAAGGACTTCACTGAGAAGGTGACATTTGGTTAAATATTCAAAGGAGCAAAACAGGAAGATAGGCTGATACCTAGAAGAAAACTGTAAATAAATACACAGGCAGGAGAGGCGTGGGAAAACATGCAGAGTATGTTTTAAGAAGGAACAAGAAGGGGCCAGGGATTTAGCTTAGTGGCACAAGTGCCTGCTAGGCAAGTGTGAAGTCATGAGTTTGATCCCTCGTACTAAAAAAAAAAAAAAAAAAAGAAGTTAAAGAAAAGAAATGTGACTGAAGTAAGAAAATAGAGAAGTTACATGTCTAATAGATAACATGTGATATATAATCTGTGTATGTACAAATACATGTAAACATGTGGTATGATGAAACAATATGGTAAATGTCCTTTAATTTGTTAAGTAATAAACACATTGCCATTCCTCATCCTCAAAATATTCTCACTGACTTCCGACACACTTAATCCTGTTTGTGCCACTTTCGGAAGCAATTCTGAAAGACCCTGTTTTGAATAAATATTTTAGAAATGTAAACATTAGCTGTATTTTTATTACACCTTATTCCTATTTTCCAAATGAGATAAAAAGCTTTTAAGGAGTTTGAGCTTTCCTCTTCCCAAAATATAAGATCTTATTTATATTTTACTAGATCATCCTTGCTGCTGCTATGTTTTTTAATCAAGTAAGAGATGATGACAACTTGAATCAGCTCAATAGAAACATGGTGAAAAATTTATTTTGAAGATAAATCCTGCAGGCTTTCTGAAGATCATGTGGGGGTCAAAGCAAAAAATAAGAGTTGATGATGTCTTAGTTCTTCAGTAAATGGAGGCAGAGTGAGAATTCCGGTTGAAGAGTTTGGTTCCAAGGAGCAGAACACTGGGATGGGTAAGTGAAGCAGGAAGAGGGAGCATTTGTAGCTGACAGAAACAAATGGTGCTGGATGTCATGAGACTTATTCAAGAATTCAGATGACACTTTGGCTCTAGGAGGGAGAAAAGACAAACATATATCTTACAATTCTTGACCTTCTTGCATAAGGATATTGACTCTATTAACCTTTCTTCTTATGTGTAGGTGACGAGATAAATTTGGGGTACTAACAGGAAAGCCCCAAGTGAGAGGCATATGGCACAGAACTGAGGTGCAACACCATCAGGCAGTATCTCTGTGAAGCTAGTCAGGACAGAGCTGGTGCTGCAGCATGACTAGAATAAGAGACAGTTCAGACTAAAATGATGTGCAAGAAGAGCTCCGTGTAATTTAGACTTTGCAACTCCCATCTGCCCAAGTTTTCTACTCTAACTGGTTCCCGTACTACAATGCAGGGACTTCAATTTTGTAAGCACGAGCTGTCCTTCCTTCTTTGCTGTGAAAGAGGGAGATACAAATCCAATCCACTACAAAACTCTTTTAAGATGCATATATGAGAGGGTTTGTAAAATAGACACTTCTATTTCACAAATAATATGATTTTAAAGGCTATACTAGACAGTCATCATCTCTCTCTTTCTCCAGTTCTAGATTTCCTTCACCTTGGTCAACACTTTGGCTGGTTGAGGTAATTTCTTGTTGGAAGGACCACCCTTCAAACCCAAGGGTTCTGAACCGTTAGGAACTTCCCTTTGTCAGCTGTAATTGCTGTTTTGTCTTTCATCATTATCACTGGGCACAGAAGAACCAAAGGATGCTCCATGAAAGCCCTACATTCTAGACATGCTCCTTGTTGCTTCTAATGGATTGTGGGGGCTGTAGCTTCCTATGGTAGAGAGTCTAATATAAGTTCTTTACTTAACTCCTCACCCACTGAAATGAGAAGCCCAAATAAACAAGTGATTATTATAGTATCAGTATCTTCTGTATTTTATTTGGCAGAAGTAATCTTTATACCTATGAACTAATACCTATAATATGGCAGCAATATAGACAAAAAGCTCAAGGTCACTGAGTTGATGATGAGAAGGGCCAATTCTACCCACACATGGAGGCCGTGAGCCCCATGTGTTCTGGCTTTAGAACACAACATACATGTCTTCTGGTTTAATGTATGCACTTTATTAGTTACATCCCTAAGTTGGCACCCTTGCTAAACCTTAAAGTCCATTCCATCACTCTAGTATGCAGAGTGCCTCTGCGTGGTGGGGTATATAGGTACATGGGATACAGCGAGACAGAGGTCATGTATATTTTGTTGCACCATTTCTACTATGAACTGTGTTTCTAGGTTGATGCAAAATTTTGTAGGTTTTCATACTGGTAGATTAGGTATCCTATGAGCACTTGAATGATAATGGTGGAAGCATTGAAATTAGATAATTTTAAATCCAAAGTAATGATTATTTTTAAATAGAATCACTTATTTTATACAAGATGGAAAGGATACAGTGTGATCAGATGACCCTCAAATGAAAGGCTGCTCTCTTTGGGGAAATTTGCTATATCATGGGCACAGCCATAGATGGCTGGTAGGTTAAGCTTTTTCTGAGGCAATTGCATGACTAGGCTTATTAAAAAGGAATCTATCTTAGTCTGTTTTATGATGCCATGACAAACTTCCCAAGGCTAGTGTTATGGTTTGTGTTCAGGCCTCCAAGCCTCATGCATTCATGGATGTGGCTGAATCCAGTGTTTATGATTGGTTCATTGTCTAGTACTGGGATTGGTGGTATGAGTACTATACCAACATACAGTGTAAGAGCAGGAAGAAGACACGTCTTTTCTCTTTTGCACGTTTCGCTCTTGTTGTGTTGTGGGGGCCACGGATGGCAGCCCCACCATGCCACCCTAATCCAGCTGAGTATGAACTGAAACCTCCAAAATTGTAAGAAATAAACCTTCTTTTCCAATATTTTGGGCATCAGGTATTTTGTCCTAATGAGAGAAAAGTAACTAAGAATTTGGTACCAGAGGAGTGGGATCATTGCTGTGACTGTACCTGACCACGTGTTTCAAGAGCCTTTGGGAATGGCTTATGGCAAGAGTTTGGAAAGATTTGGAGATGTTGGATGAATGCATAGAGCTGGAACAGCTTAGGCTGTTCTGTAGAGGAGATTCTGGTCAGAGCTCAGGAGATCAAAAGGCTGATAAAAAGCCTGCAGATAAAGACTAGGCTCAGGAGCTTTCTGCTGGGAAGATGGGTGGCCTTGGTTGTTGGACTCCACATAATGTGTCTTATGGCTTGACAGAAAGTTTGTCTGCATTTTGTTCATGTCCAGAGATTTTGCCTGAGACTGGCTGAGATTAAAGGTGGTAGACTAATTCAAGGTAGTCTAATGTTGAAGTGGTGACATGGCTATTGTTGAGGGATTTTAGCCAGATTTATGTTGTGAATCAAGGGCAAAGAGCCCAGCAGGATCATTTAAAACATTGCAAATTTGGCCAGAAAGCTGTGGAGTACAGAGATAGAGCTGAGACCTTCATTGGTGAGAAGGAATAGAGATAAAAAAGAGGGCCTGGGGGCATCTGGGAAGCAGCATCTCTCTACCCTTTGCAGCCTCAAAAGTGCAAAAGTGAAATATTTTGCTCAGAGGAGAGAGCCACAGAGCACTGTGTTCCAGAGTGGTGACAGATGCCACAAGAGGTTCCAGAATGGCAGAAGCATAGAGAAGATGTCCCTCACAATCAGGTTTAAAGAGCTCAGTGATCCAGGCACTTGACTCCTACAACCAAGAAAAAGGAAAACCTGGCTACTGCTCCAGCTGGCAGTGAACCTCAGCAGCATCCGTGTGACACTGGTTTTAGGCAAATGGAGACTGCACAATTAAGGCAGCCCCCACCCCATTTCAAAAAGCCTGGGAGGCCAAGCAGTGTGCCCCTGAGAGGGCGGTATATGGAGCTGTGAGTGTAAAGCCAAAGGTGCAGTGGAGACCTCAGAAGTTTGGAAAAGCCGGGAATGTGGATTATCCATGGGAAGCTGCAAAGATTGAACCAAATGGGCTTCAGAGAGAAGCCATGGGAATGAAAAACCCTGAAAGTGCCATGGGGGTGGAGACACGCAAGCCTTTGGAGCTCACAAGCAGATTGCTTCAGATGCTGAGCATGGAACTCCAGGACTTACTTTGGTTCCAATCCTTGTATTCTCCTGTTTGTAACTTTTGGAATGGTAATGTTTATCTTGTGCCATTGTATGTTGTAAGTGGTTAACTTTGTTTTCATTGGTATAGGGGCTTGCAGCTAAGGTTTGCCTTAGATCTAGGAGGATGCTTAGAACTTAGACTTTTCAGCAGTGCTGAAATTATTAGGACTTTGGCAACTCTTGGAGATGAGCTAAATGTCTTTTGCATAAAGGATATGTGTGAGTCTTTGGGAGACCAGGGATGGAATGTTATGGTTTGTGTTCAGATGACCTCCCCCCACTAAACCTCATGCAATCATGGATGCAGCTGAATCCAGCATATATTCCCATGTGGTATATATATTGCCTCCAAAAGTCAAAGAGGCCCAAGACATACTGTCTTTCTTTGTAACAGATAAGAAAGGCAAAATAAATAATCTGTTCTTTACTTTAGAGGGAAATATTCTCAAATGCCTGTACTAAGCACATCACCAATGGAAAGATACTTCAATCTTTGTGAGATTTACTCACACTCTTACTGGGATATCTAGAATTGGTTTACTCTTTACTGTGACAACCAGTTAGTGTATCATCACCCGAAGAGGTGGGGGCTGAGACTCAATGCTATCAGACTTATGCAACAGAACTGACAAATGGTGCCCTGGAATAAAACAATGAATGTAGACTGATCATCTTCCTTTGTACAGGTATCTTACTTTTGATCATCTCTGTTGATAGGAATAAAAAACAGAATACATTCACCAGATCAATAATTATGTATCAAGTGCTAGAAGTTGTGTTGTCATATTCTAGTAAGGATATGCCTGGCTCAGCAGCTACACTAGAACCTATGTGTTGGTTAAGTAGTCTTTTGTCATTCACTATCCTCTTTGTTTTGTTTTGTTTTTGTTTCTATCAGAGGCAGGGGAAATGGATAAAGGTATGAAGGAGCCACCATTCTGCTGTACATCTTTAATGTGGACACTGATATCTACAATTTATCCTGAGATACAGGATTCAGTATCATCTCAAACATTGTATCCAATCATTCTCAAGAAGGCTGGGGTTTCTCTTTACCTGTTGTCTGTTATTCTGGCAAATGGTTACAGGATCCATTTGGGAATGGTTAAGGGAACTTTTGCTATATGTACCTGAGATGGTATTATAGACACTTTCTTAGAGGCATCTAGCCTCTGACCAATGATTCCTCTGTTTTCTGAGATACTAACATTTTTTAAATGTGTGCATTTAAATTGATAAAGTATTGTATCTCTTTATACAATTCAAACAGTACTAAAGAATTAACCACATTAATTTTTTAGCTATAAATTAATGACTCGAGGCCAGAGACATTAAACATAAAGACATTAAATATAAGTGAAGTATAAATTGTAAGTATAAAAACATCTGCTTCAGTGTTTCCATTTTTGAACTTGTGATGATAATTATCCATTATGAATTATTAATCTCAGTTACTTTCATTATATTTTAAATGTCTGTTTTCTACCTTTAAATACATCACAATTATGTTGTTTTCTTTTGTTCAATTATGTGGGTTGTGTCAA
Source organism: Cavia porcellus (assembly GCF_034190915.1). Lineage (NCBI taxonomy): Eukaryota > Metazoa > Chordata > Mammalia > Rodentia > Caviidae > Cavia > Cavia porcellus. Next base: position 21,732,059 of record NW_026947514.1, on the reverse strand, counting down.
CTCTGTAGTCAGGCCTTATTTACATCTATAGTATCTCAGTACTCAAGACAACTCTGTGAAGTAGGTATTTGACTTTGACGTTGATGAGGGAGCTGAGATCCAAAAATCACTTTGTGTTTGGATGTTAGAACCAGTAAGTGTAAGCTTCAGAAATCAAAATCAGATTTCCTGACCCTAAATCCAAGCCTCTCTACTGTCCCACAGCTGTCTTCCTAAATCATCTCTTCTGTCTCTGCTCTTCTTTCTTTCCTTTCTCTCCATCTCTCAATTATAAAATATATTTAACGTAATGTAACGATAATCAATTTTAACTATACCATGTAGTAAAATGTGGCACATTCAAAACTTTGTATAACCATCACCTCTGTCAAGTTTAGAATATTTTATTATCTCAAAAGAAGAATCTGTACCAATTAGACATTTCCCGTTCACTACTCTTCTCAGGATCTGGCAACCGCAAACCTGCTTTTTCTGTCTGCATGGCTTTACCTATTCAAGACATTTTATATAAATGGAATCATATATTATGTGACCTTTTTGTGTCTTGCTTCGTGCTCTGAGCATAATGTGTTCACGTGTCTTTACAATAGAGAGAGAGAGCAGGAATGATCAGACAAGCAGCCCCATGAAAAGGCAGATGCAAACAGGCCAAACTACGGCTTGCAAGATGTTTCAGGCACCTGCATTTTAAACACACTAATGTAGAGGACAGACCCACTTGTTGTCTTATACCTTAGGTGTAAACATGGGCACATTAAAAATATCCATACTTATTCTCAGAAGCTTAGAGTAACAAACTGTTTTCCCAGATCAAAGCGTGCCCATCTTATCCAGTTCTCTGAGGAATATTATTTTTCCCTTCTGGAGCTCATGGCAATCTTCAGCAGCCATGTCTAGGAAAGAGGAAACGATGCAGTCGCAGTGCAGGACCTGTTATCTGTAACTCTGTCATGAGTCTATACCCGTGGCGGGAAACCTATGGCATGTGTGCTGCAGTAGACTATTTATATCATTGAAAGCTATAAAAGCTTCCTCATCTCTGATCTATACAGTATTTAAGTAAAGGGCTTTTCTCTGCTGTAAGGAAGCTGAAGAACAATCCAAATGATACCCTGTTTCTATTGCAGTTTTTTAATAATAAGATTAGCTTTTGTACTTCATTTGTATTTCCTCTAAAATTTTAGATGATATGCCCAGAAAGGAAATTTTCTAAAAATCAAAAGAACTTAAGTGAGAAAAATGCATTATTTACTTTCATATGTTTACAGGGCTTTCAGTTTAGCTATTTTCCCCCAACCTGCTTTGGTCTTAGAGGCAGATGTATGGTCAGTGCCTCATCTCCCACTACTCTCTGTGGGAGAGGCTATTTTCTCAGTTCACAAGAAAAACAAAGTAGCAAGATCTATGAGGACCATACCTACATCAACCAGTGCTTATGAGGAGCTTAATACTCATAGTATGTATGTGAAGTATCTGGTAAGGCAGAAAACATGCCTTGGTTGTAAGTTAGCTGTTCTCACAATGCATGGTGAGTCTAAGGGCTCCTAGTCATTGGCCTGTACCATTCATAGAGGATGAGCTTCCATGCAGAGACCATCCAGCAGCTGTCTGGCATCAAAGTTGTACAGCTGTATGAAGAGTAAACGTGTCCACTTTACAAAAGGGACACTGTAAAGATTCACAAGGGTTCTTTTCCAGAGATGTTCATCTTGGGAATGAGTTAACAGGGCAAAGTAGGATAAAGTGACTGCAATTCTGTGTCAGAGGTCCCAAGGCAGGCTCATAAATCTTTACACAGAATTTGTCTGTTCTGTGTCAGAGTTTGCCTAAAAAGCCTGCTAGGATTTCCAAATTCTCCAGATGCCCATATTTAATGCTTGGCTGGCTTTCTTATGGAGCATGACCAAACTGTCATCTTACAACCACCCTCAATCCCTGGACTCTATAACAACAAAGCCAAGAGCTCTGAAATGTACCCTACGAAGCATGAAAGAATCCATTAAGGTTTGTCTAATTCAGTTCTGTGTGATTACAGAAGGTCTGATGTACGTATGAAAGAGCCCTTTCACCCACAGGAAACTTGGTTGCAGAAACTATGAGTATCATGACGAAAAAAGAGGGATGTTGGGGAGGAAATAACATGAGGGGAGCTATATTTTCATCTCGTATTTCATCCAACATCTTCATTATCAAAAGCAGCAAAATATCATACATAAAGTTACGTCAGCTAAAAGTTATGGAGAGGAGCAGAGGACTGAAGTTTCCCATCTTGGAGGAAAATTCTCTGCCTACATGAAAAGACAATTTTTTATAAAGAGAGTGATGAGTGCAAATTGAGACTGTAAGTCAAATAACTTTCAGTAAGTTATAAGCAAGGCACTTAATCACTGTGTATCTCACCTTTTGTATCTGTTAAATGAATACCATAGGGCGGCCCTGTCCTATTTCAGGGAAATGTTGGGAAGACCAAGAAAATCATTGTTAAGTGTCCAAGGAGCTCTTCATCATTCAGAGACAGTCTTTTTCGCTTAGCAGAGTAAGAATATGGGAGTTGTGATTTATCAAATATTTGGGGAATGTTTATTTTTCTGTGCGCCATCCCCCAAATCTATCCTACTGCTATCTAAACATTCAAATGTCTTTTCTCTAAAATTTTTCTGAGACCAACCACCACTTCTGCTTCCCGCCCTCCATGCTTCTCTTCTCAAATAAGTGGTTCTCTTATGTTTTTACTTCCCATTCACCCTGCAGCTAAGTGCAACACAGCCTCTGTTGTTAATTGAAAAAGCTCTTGCCATGTTACTCGCAGCATTTGTTGCAAAATATAATGGGTATTTTTAGATCCTTTCCAGAGTTGGATGCTTGGTAGCTTTTGTCCCTGTTGATGGCCTCCCTGGGTTTCCTCCATGTCGAGCTCCTTGACAGCCTGTTGCCTCACTGGGAGTCTTTAGATCAGCACGGGGGGCAGAGCTGCTATGGCACAACAAGGAAGAGGCCATGATGGTTAAGTGTGCCAGCTAGTAGGTGAATTCCTCCAGGAAGCCCCACCATCACAGCTCACACTGGGTACCCTTTAGACTGCGTGGATCTACTCCAAGATACATTTGGAACAATGTATTTTGTAGCCAGGATCCCACTGGGTCTGTCTTCTTGAAGGGAAACTTTAGAAGAGGGTGGTTAGAGGGATGAACTCTGGCCCCTGCTGCTGAAGTCTTTTAAGAGCAAAATAGGTAATCATCATCTGTTTCCATAGTTTCCTTCAGTTTTTAATCTTTTCTGGTTTTGATAACTTACCTAGCAAAACAGTCAGACCTCTCCAAGACCCTGGTAACCATAATCTTCTAAGGCTGAGTTATTGAACTGGTCCATTTATAGTTAAGAATCATCACATGTCCAAGTGGATCATCTGCATTCCACACATACTCCTCTCTGCCCTCATTGTGTTGAGCAGCCCTAATCTCCTCCTCCTGATTAGGGCCAGTTATTCCTAACAAGAAAGATTCTTCTTTAGTCTGCTGGTCTCTGTAAACAAGGAGTCCACAAACACCCGGACAACAGTTACAACTGTTATGTCCCAACAGAGCACAGAATTGTAGGACTGGGAAGCCCATTGGATATGCACACAATGCCAAATGGTCCCTCTCCTTCACACTATTGGTTTCCAGACTTATATTCTTTCTAGCAAGGACACAACAGCCATATAGTGGTGATTCATGTGTCACTTGACCATTGTACCCCTCTATGGTAGCCTATAAGTTGGCACTTCTATCGTGCCATTGGTAGGCTATTTCATTGCTCTGTAAAGCCTGCTTCTGAGTTGCGTGGTATTTGATACAACCAGAGAATCTGTGGTCATGACACCATTCTTCTGTTCCCTCTGTACCTGGATCTTATGGTCAGCTGTTGTAAAATAGATACATTACATCAGGAAATCTCCCAGAGTTCTGTAGACAAGAAAGGCAAATAGTTACCCAGAATAAATACCTACAACTATGGTAATAAACTCCTGGCCCTTCTAGAAAGGAGAGGATCATTATATCAACTTACCAATGAGGGGCCCATGATCTCCCCAAGGAAAGTGCCACATTGATTTCTGTTGCTGATCAGTTGGGTTTCAATGATGGCAGGAGCTGGATCAACCTTTGTAAGTGGCAATAGCAAATTCCACTGTGGCTCATGGGGATCCTCCATCTCTGCCAATCTACTAATGTACCAATTCTGCCAGTAATAAAGCCTGGAAACTGGAAAACTTTTTCAATGATTTTTTGATGGTGGTTGGTTTTTGGTAATCATGAATAAGCAAAACAAAGATCATATTTACACTCACTCCCCATAAATATGGTCTAGACTTCATTCTCTAAAAGCTTTTACTAACTATTTTCTTCCCAGGATCCCAATCAGCTGGTCAGTTCATTTGCTCAGAGGTCCATCTATATTCTAACTTTTGGCAACATTTGCTTGAAATCTCATTAGGAATATTTTGTTTGGTACTATCTTTCAAGGCCCCTTCTCCATGCAGCTAGTGAGTATATTGGGTGGATATACTGAATCAGTATCCATATCCCAAAGCAACTGGTTATTTACAAAGTGCTGACTTTTTCCTCCTTCAGTTGCTCATATTGAGCAGCATACATAGCCATAGGTGTGAATCAACCAGGAACAGCAGCTGTCACAGTTGCTATCACCGGCGTCACATGCATGTGGGTGGGTGGGATCTAGATTACATGCATGTGGCTTTAGATTACATGCATGTGACTTTTACTTGTACTGTGCAGCCCTACCGAGGCTTGATCCCTGATGCATTGCACTCCATCTGGCAAATTTCTGCTTATCTGCCTGACGCTATGCGTCCTACAGAATTCAGCTTTTGATGTGTAGTTTAGGACACATAGCTACTTGTTTTCCGTGGTTAAATGTTCAGTCTCAGTGAGGGCCCAGCAGCACACCAAACAGTTTTCTGCACTACAAGTAGTCTGGCCTTACTCCAGAACTCTGGAGTACTGCACGTTGATCCTCCCGTGAGGACTTGCTGTAAGTTCCACATCATACCTCTAACAGTGTAGGGTCTACCAGCTCTTGTGGTTCAAGTGGTGGGGCTGCTGTACCACAGCCTGGTGCTGCAGAGTCCTTGTGCTGCTTAGGTTCTGCTAAAGGTAGGAGACTTTCATGTCAACTGATACAGGGGTAGAACAATCCTTATTCGGTACTCTATTGAATGGTAAATCACTTTCTTTTTCCTTTTTTCTACTTAGATCCGAACAAAAGTTTTCTACTTAGATGTGAACAAAGGCACCACTCTCGAGTTTGATCCTCAGCTTTGTCTCAGCATTATCTCTCTGTAGTAGCTTCAGGGCAATCTAACAAAATCCAGCTGTTCTTTCATCCATGTATGCACTGCTTCTCCTCTTTCTCTTTACCGTTTCCCTGGTCCATCCCCACCTGTGCTCTGTTCACAATGACAAATCACTCCACAGAACAAGACAGTTCTCTTTATAGAGTATTCTTTAAAGGCACCACAGGTGACAGCTGTAGAAAGTGGGCTGCCACTTTGTGCCAGGAAATGTCTGTGCCCCTCGGACCAAATACCTGATACTCATGAGTTACAGTAAGATTGGTGTTCTTTTGTTTTGAGTTTTGTTTCTCACAGTTTCAGGGATTGCAGTACAGGAGTGGCTGGCTCCAAGGCAGGAGTGCTGCTCTGGAGAGCTTCCCAGCTCACAGCTTCTGGGAAACAGCAGGGAAGAGTCAGAGAGGAAGTAGCTTCTCAGGGACTGGATGGAGGGCCCATGGCCCTTCCAGACACACCCAGAAGAGTGCTTCACGGATAACCCCGATGTCCCTCAAGCCAATCAAGTTGACAATCAAGGTTAACCATCAAGGCCACAAATACTACCCAGCTGATGGGAAGTAGTACCACCCAAATCTCCTTTTACCCCTTTCCTGCTCATAACACTTTTCAAACTGAGTCAGAGTTAGGAGTGTAAATGATGCACCAAAAGGTGACATCTATGAAAGAAAAAAGGTATGGAAGTAGGGTTTGGGAAGGAGCACCCTGGCAACTTGGAAGGGCTCCCCAAAATGGAATAGGGAGCTCTGGAACAAACCCTGGCTGTTAGAGGAGCTCCACATCTAGCACAAGGCCAGGCTCCAGCCCTGCTGCCATGGTGTCACTGGCTGTTGGCTGCCTGGGAAGAGGGAGGCCTTCGTTAAACACTCAGACAGACCCTGAATGTGCTCCAGATGGAGGCTGGCAGCGAACTGCCTCCTGACAGCTAAGCAGAAAGCTGTTTCTTGGAGGATTATGAGTGGTACATCCTCGTGGCTGCTAGACATATTTTTCTTTTTCATCTGTTTATACACTGTGATACTTTGGAATTTTTTTTTTTTTTTTTACCAAGTTTCGTGTACTGGAAGCTTAGTCTCCAGTGAAGTGGTTTTGAGATTGTGTAAGCTTTAAGAGGTAAGACCTTCTAGTGTAAGGTAATTGAGCCATGAGGAGCTCTACCCTTGTGAATAGATCTATTCCCACTCGGGGTAGTCAACCAGGCCTGATAGGAGTGGATTAATTCTCACAAGATTATGTTATCCATTATCTCAACACCTTGGGAGGCCAAGGCTGAATGATCACAAGTTTAAGCTTAGCAAGAGCAAGTTGGTGACTAAGTGAAAGTGATGAATCAAAATAAAAAATAAAGAGGAGCTGGAGATGTAGCCCAATGCAGAGGCCTTAGGTTAGATCGCTCATACTGGGGGCCAGGAGAGACAACCTTGGCCATTCCTGGGTCTCTTGTTTCATGTCTTACTATGTGACTTCTCTCTCTCTCCTGCCCAAGGCAGGGTCCCTTTCTGTTTCTCCTCCATGTTCTGATGCAGCTGGGGGCCCTCGCCAGAATGCCAGCACCATGCCATTTGGACTTTACAGTCCCTAGACTCGTGATCCACATAAACATATCTCCTTGACTTTTTGTGCAAGCTACTCATTGTTGCTTAAATGATGCCATTTCTTAAGTTTTTATGTGTCACACTTTCCAGAAAATCACATCCACTTCCATTTGTACACCTAATAAGATTCTAAGGAATTCTGTGTTAGCTAACTGTCATAAGTGTGTTAAGATACCTGAGATAATCAACTTCCAAAGAGGAAAGACGTGCTTTGGCTCACAGTTCCAGAGGTCCATGGTCAGTTGGGCTTCATTACTTTGGGCCTATGATGAGGCAGAACATCATGGATTGGAGTGTGTGGCAGAAAAAGCCTGTTCTACTTATGGTGGCTGAGAGAGAAAGAGAGACAGACAGACAGACAGACAGACAGAGACACAGAGCCTTTAGGGAACATTTCAGCTCCAAACCATAACAAATTCCAATTTCCTATCTCTATCCCAGGTCTCGTTTCTGAGGGTTCAATCTGTGTCATCCAACTACCCATTTAAATGTCCTATAGAGTCCTATCACTTAGCATTTCCACAATAACCTTATAATCTTAGAACTGCCTTTCTGTACACACATCTCAGTGAATGGATCCACTATTTACCCAGATGTTCAAAACAGACAGCATAAAATTTATACTTTCATCTCGGCTATAAAATAAAAAGCCATTATCCGTCATTTGCAGTCTGAATATTTCTAAATTCCGCCTCCATTTCATTCTTGCTATTATCATCCAACTTCATACTGCCACTTTATTCCCTACCTGAACCATTATTAATGGTATTTGTTTTGTCCTTGCTAAACATAGCAATTAGGGTGATCAGTCTGGCATGATGGGAGTCGCAGTTCCCCATATAAATACATTAATGGCTCGTACTGCTTTCAGGGGAAATTTAAACTCTTCAAAGGGTTTATAAAGCTCCCACCCCTTCATTTGACTCCTGCTCTCTTTTCAGTAAGCTTTCTTAACAGTTTCTCTCTACTTTAATCATTTCTATTACTTGACTTACTTTGAACTATTTTTATATTCTAGAATGTTCTCACCACTGTGCTGCTCTTAATACACTGGCACAACCTATTCCTTTTCACTGAAAAAGATAACTTCAATCCCTTTGTATCTGTCTGTTACCCTTACTTTTTGAAATTATAATACATGTGAAAAACACAAAAAAGTAACACAGCAAAGCAGTAACTGTATACTTCTATCACGATTAACCAGAAGTTAACATTTTGCCTTCTTTAATGTGGTTGTGTCTCATTCATTCATTTATTCAGTACTCGAGGAGTTAAACTCAGAGCCTCGCACATGCTAAGCAGACATGCAAGACTGAACTTCACCCCAGGCCTTTTTAAGATTTAATGTTCGGACAAACAAGGTCTTGCTAAGTTTTTCATGCTGGCCTGAGACTTGCAGTTCTGCCTCTGCCTCCCAAATATCTGGGACTAGAATCATGCACCACTGTGCCTGGGTCTCTTTTACTTTTTAAATAAAAAAGGCAAAGCTTAGCCACCAACCTGTCTTCTCTTTCCATCCATAACCAGAGGTCCGGGTACAGTTTTATCATCTTTTGCCTGTTATTGCTGTTAAGAAGTCTGCCTGATTCTTTCGTCTTTGACTTTTATTTGCTTTTAAGTTCTCTTTGTCTTTGATGTTCAACATTTTCACTATGACTTGATTATTTTTATCCTTTGAGTTCTTTGTCCAATTTCAAATAAGATGTTCTCAGCCAGTATTTCTTTATTATTGTATCCCCTTCTATCTTCTGTAAGTCCTATTAGGTGCATGCTGGATCATTCACTTTTTGTTTTGTTTTGTTTTGTTTTTGGTACCAGGAATCAAACTTAGGACCTTGCCCTTGCCAGGCAGGCACTGTGCCACTGAGCTACTACCCCACCCCTCACCTTTCATTCTCGTCATCTTTTAACTTCTTTTTTATGCTTTTCAATGATGCCTTTCCATGCTACAGCTCGTCTAACTTTCTTCGCTGTATTGTCTAGCTCACTATTCATCAGCTGAATACTTTTTAATCCATCCAGTATTTCTGATATATTTCAGTTGTCTGTTCTTTGTCATATTGTTCTGTTGTTTTTTGTGGTTTCAATTCTGTCTTTTACATCTTTAATCAAAACAAAATTATAGCCACTATGAAATCATTGTATTGCCTGCAATTCTTGAGGGTCTCAACTTGCTAATTGTCAGCACAACTGACTTTCATGATTAATAGTTTTCTTCTTATTTTATAATTTTTGCTTCATCTCTCGAAGGGCTCTATCATTGCAATTCTTATGCACCCTGAGCTAAGATCATGTCTCATCAGAAGTTTGGTATTTGCTTCTGCCAGCAACAACAGAGATTTTACCCCTAAGGGTCATATTTTATGCTACCTTATCAGCGGCATCTCAGCCACATTGTAGTTTAAATGCAACCCCAAACACTCCAGCCTATGGGCAGGTGCATAAGTCCATATTCTCAGGAATATATGTTTTAAAAATACAGAATACTTGGAAGGGATATACAAGCATGGTTCAATATGCACATCTTTTTGACTCACACTTCTACTAAGTGTGTAACTCTTTAACATTTATTTTATAGCAGTCTTTTAATTCTAACTCTGCCCTTCACATGTGCCAAGATTTCTTCTGCCTAAGTGTCAACATTAATAGCTAGTCCATCAGGTATCTGGGCGTGGGGGTGCACACCTGTAACCCCAGTACTCTGAGAGGCTAATTCAGGAGACTACAAGTTAAAACCCATTCTGGGCAACTTAGTAACTTAGCAAGATCCTGTCTCGAAATTTTAAAAAATGTATAAATAAGAAAAGGATGGAATATGTATTTCACTGTGCAGGCCCTGGATTCAATCTCCCATATTGGAAACAACGCAGAACATAACAAAGTAAAACAAACAAGCAGACAAACAAAAAACAAGCCAAGATCTCAAGTCACTCTGACTTGTATCTCCTTCTCCACATGACTTTCCTTTTCCTAGAGTACTCCTAGAGCTTCCCAGTCTGTTTTCAGTTCTATCTTGAGACCTGGGGGGTTTTCTTCTTAATAGGAGGTCGGCTATTCGGTTAAAGAATCATTATTAGGTTTTATTCAGCATTTAAAAGCGGTCACAGTAGGAAGGTTTGGGGATTATCTCAATTTATAGGAAGTCTGCATCGTTTAGTTCCTTGATTATTGTTCTGACGATATTTATTGACTCATGGGTTATACTGAATATTGAAGATGGTTGGCAAGGAAAAAAGATATGGATTCTACATTCATTACTTTACAATGTAAGTTAGACATCAATTTTTTCCAGGGAGATTTCTCTAACTTTTCTCAAATGTATATTACATAGAAATAGTCCAGCACTGTGTGTTTTCTCACTCTACCAGTGTTTTAATTACGTGTTTATTTATCCATATCATCTTCTTAGCTCCAAGACAACAAAGCATGTTGTTTCAATTAATCACTGCACATCACCTTATACAGTCCCCCCAATTATAAAAACAAAACTACAAAGATGCTTCTTGGCTTACAATGGGATTGTCTCCTGATAAATCCATTAAAAATTGAAAATATAAGCTGAAATTCCTTTCACACTGTCTTGCTCTTGTTCCTTACTGCCAATAAACAACACCCAACATACATGACTTAAAAGAAGGAGAGGTTTCTTTTGACTCACAGATTCAGAAGTTTCAGACCAGGTTTAATTGTCTCCAAGACAAAAGCAACCTGGTAGAAAGGTCTGCCACAGAGGAAAGCTACTCATGTCAGGTAGCCAGGAAGCAGGGACTGAAGGGAGAAGCCAAGGAGGGAGACAGATACTTCTACTGCAAGTACCACTGAGCTGCTCCTCTATCCAGACCCCATCTCCTGACAGCAAGCCAGCTGCAGCACCCACAACCAGTCACCTACCAAATGCATGAGGTTTTGGAGAGCCAAACTGTAGTAAACACATTCAATCTGCCAACCAACCATCAGCCATCAAACTCACCTACCTTGATCATGCTCCGAACACTCAGTTTCAGCCTACAAGTGGGAAAAATCATCGAAAGCAAAACCTACTGCATAATGAAGTGTTGGGTATCTCATGTCATTTATTGAATATTTGTTTCCAAAAACCAGTGGCAATACAGTATGCTGTGGAATATGTTTACCTTCATGTATTTTTGGTTCTCTGGGAGCTTCTGCTCACTGCTGCTGCCCAGAACCATGACAGGATTAGACACATATCACTAGGGTAAAGACCAAAATTCAAAAATTTAAAGTATTGACTGAGTGCATAATACTTTTGCATCACAGTAAAACTGAAAAATCCTCAGTCAAATCATGGTAAGTTGGGACCATCTGTAATTGTTGAAACCAGTTGCTTCAGAAAGTAGTTGGCACTTTTTAGTGTCTTTATGAAAATTCAATTATCAGTCTGCCTCCCCATAATTCATATACTATTGGCCTTTCTTTGTTTGTGAGTTCTTTTTTTTCCCTGTGCATGTAAATTTGTCATACTGTTCTGTGCCTTAAAAAATTGCAAAGAGAAACCAGGGTCTTCCCCCAGTCTTGTTATCTTTTTAAGACAGCATTCCATCTCTTTTTCTGTCAAGCATTTCTGAGTTCATCACTGCTCTATCTGTAAGTTCTCTTAAAAGTGCAATATGCTGAAAAGGGATATAGCCACACGGTGCCCACCTGGCAAGCACAAGATCCTGAATTCGATTCCCAGTCCCCCCAAAAAAGTGTGCCAAATTGATCCTGTTAATTTGGATGTCATTTGCAAAATAAAACTGGTCTCCCATAAGACCACTTTCTGTAACACTGTGGCTCTTACCTGGTGTCTGCCAGTCTGAATTTTGGCTGCTTGGATTTCTTCAGGGTGACTTCGCTTGCTCTATACATCAGCTAAGCTCTATCTTTGTCTGTTAACTAAGTCTTAATCATGCCTCAAGACTTATGGTCACATTTTCAAAAAAAAAATTGAAAAGGAAACATTTTAAGTTGCATCCTATACTTTTAACTAACTGCAGGCTCACCTGCAGTTCCTGCACCTGGTCTTTGAGCTACGGAAGCTCTCTGTTGCCCCCTTCTGGTGACTCTCGGGCTAGTACTTGGATTATCTCACTCTAGTCTTGTCTAGTGGAGTTTACCTCTCTGGCACTGGTATCTTTCTTTTGTTCTCATTCTTCACTGTTCCTGTTTCTTCATCCTCTGTTCATGCCTTGTCACTTTTCAGACAGACATCTTCTACATCCATCCTTTGCACCAAAACTAGGGACTCTTTCAATTTAGGTGATTTCTGTTATTTGAAATATTGCTCTTCTTCTTTTGTTTTTCTATTACTCACAACACACTTATCCTGATAATTAGAAATTATATGCTCCAAAGGCTTCCAAATTTGCCTCCAAATTAATATTTTCAAGAGAATTAGAAATATTGGTTACTAAACTAAAGGGGCTAGTGAGACCCAAAACATACAAAGCATTCTAAGAAGGGGAAAGGTTAAAAATAGCCTAAAAAAAGGAAGGCAGAGGTCATTATTAATAATGTATCAGGATTTAAAAGTCCCAGTAGTCTTATCACTCTGTTTAGTTTGATTTTATATTGCTCTGGTCTGTCCACTCATAGCAGATTTGAGGGCACAGACAGCTCACTCAAAAAGAGCAGGTTATACGATGGTAACTATTCTTAATTTCCTATTAACTTAAACTGAAAAGCCCTGTATTACTTACATTGTCTTACTATGACTGATCTTATTTGAATCTGGGTTGTTAGACCGCGGTTTTGCCTTGGCTGATTTTATTCAAATTTGGTATGCTTGACAGTATCAAGTCTAAGAGTAGAGGCAACTACTCTGAAGATGACAAGATGTAAAACATATCCATACTGGCTTTGATTATTAACCGCTTTCAAGTCCTACAATGTCTTCAAAGTTGTGTTTCTATAAAATTAGTTATTTAGGGGGCTGGGGATTTAGCTCAGCGGCATAAGTGCCTGCCTTGAAAGCAGGCAGTCAGTCATGAGTTCGATCCCTGGTATTGATAAAAATGAAAAAGCCAAAAAAAAATTAGTTATTTAATACTGTGCTTAACTATATTAAGCCTGATGATGTGGACAAGAAAGCATAGTAACTATAGTAGATCATCTAATATTGTGGTCTTACGTGTCTTTTTCATTGCATGTTTTTCTAGGAATTTGTTTTGTTGTCTTGTTATGATCTGTTTTTTCCTATAATACAGAGAGGATAAATATACATGTAGAAATTCACACATGGGAAGAATTTTTTAAAGTATTTAGGGGAATAGATTATATAATGCAAGATGTAACGAACAGATACTCTGAAGAAGAAGAAACACTAAGAAACCCAATGCTAATTCTGTAACATTATGATATAAAATCTAGCAATACTATTATTCAGAGTGATATTAGTCTAGTCTCTTAAGTTCAATTTCAGCATACGTGAAGATAAGGACAGCTACTATGAAGAGAATGAGAGACACTATGGTAGTCATTATTGACTTCCCCAATTTCAGATCTTGAGGACCTAAAAAGCCTTCATCATCCTATAATGATTTGGTTAGTTCTATAATATGCAGTATGTATTCAATGTGTGTGAAGATGGGGACAACTATTTGGAAGAAAACAGAGGCAATATGATAGACAGTGAAGATCTCTAGTGGACTTGCATTGAAATCTGTATTTCTTTAAATTATTTCTTTATGAATTGTTTTGATATGTTTAATCTTACCCTCTTTAAGATAAAAAACAAGTGTGTAGGACTGATAACCATATTACTAAGTTTTTGTTGGATCACTGAGCAGAACTATTGGCAGTGTCACAATTTGAATGTCACTTTGTATGCTTTAATTTTGTAACCTGAACAACTATTTCTAAGATGACAATATATACTTTATCAACTAGTGATTTCTTACTGTTTATTTTTCTGTAATTCTGTATTATTTCTACCCTTTTTCCTCCATTTTTTTTCTTTCTTTTTAAATAATAATAAAAAATAAGTAAAAGAAATATTGGTTACTGTCCCCTATTCCTGATAATTCTCATTTTGTAGATCCAAAATAGCGGTTGGAAATCTACATCTAAATTTACTTGTTCAGTTAAGTAAAATATACACGTGGAAAAAATGTAATCAATACTAACAAATGAACACTAAAGGGCAAGTTATTCTTTATCATTTCATTTTCCTTCATTTCCAATAGTTACTCTCCTAACATAACCTCTATTAGTAATTTCTAGAGGATACATTCAGATACAAAACCAGCATTTTAACAAATGCTTTCACTGATGTGTGCGTGATATTGGGGATCTACTCAGCTACACTTTATTTTATTTTATTTTATTTTATTTTAAGACAAGATCTAGCTAAATTGCCCAGGCTGGCATTGAACTTGAGATGCTCCTGCCCTCAATTTCCAAATAGCTAGAATTACATGGGTGTCACTGCTGCTCACGGTAATCCTCCTACCTCAGCCTCCTGAGTGCTGGGATTACAGGCATGAACCACGCGCCAGGCCATTTTCACCAATTTTGATGTTACTGCATCCATTTAGCTTGGGGAGCCTCTGATCTTGTTCAGACACCTTTCCCTTAGGATTTTTTTCTTTACCTGGCATCCATTTTTGCTGGTTATCTAACATCCCTAATAATCCTTTATTCCTGTTTTTTAATTTTTACTTTTATTGGCACATGTCTGCAGTACATGTTTGCAGGCCATGAGGTCCATGTAAAGAGACACATCTTAATCTTCTTCCTCTCCTTCCCTCCGTACCTTCCTTCTTCCCTCTCTCTTGATCCCCTTCCCCTTTGAGAACGATCTATCTTTCTATTTCCTATTATCTATTCTATTCTATTTCCTATCTTTTATTTTGCTCTTTATTTATACTTTCAGTTTGTCATATAAAAAGAATCGTATAATATTGAAGCTTATGTGTCTGACTCACTTATTATTATGGTCTCAAAGTGCATCAATTTTCCTACAGATGACTCACGTTTATCCTGCTTTATGGCAAAGTAGTACAGCACTGTGTATAATGCCACATCTTCTTTATCCATTTATATGCTGATGAACATATAGGCCACTTCCAAGATTTAGTTCTTATGAGTTGTGCTGCTATAAACATGAGTATGCATACATCACTGATTTAACTCTTTCCAGAAGATTACTACAAGGGGAATAGGTCAAATGGAATTTGTAGTGCTAGTTTTTAAGGAATCTCTAGTCCTAGTTTTTAAGGGATCTCCATGGTGATTATGTTATTTTGTCTTCCCACCACAGCCTTGCCAACCTTTGTTATTTATTGATTCCTTGATATCCCTGATAATCCTGATTCTTTTTAGTTCCTATCTCTTTCTTCTGACTCCCTAATCTGGGCATTCCCTACAGTATACCCTTTGGTCTTCTTTTCTGTCTATATTTTCTTCTGTGACAAGCTCTCCAAACCCATGAGTAACTCAAACAATGCATTTATATCACAGTCTCTTGCTCCAACCTCTCAACCTAGCCACAATCTGCATTTTTCTACTTGCTAGACATTTCTTCCTGATTGTCCACAAACATTCACCATCAAAACAGACAAACAAACCTCAACATGCTTTGGTTTATCTTCAGATAACAAATCTTTTGCCTTTTACTCAACTTCCTATCAATAAAAACACACATTCATCCTTCTCTTTCCTAGTGTCTTAGTTACTTTTCTTTTGTTGCTGGGACAATACCCTATACCCAAAGTTAAAAGGGGAAAGGCTTATTTAGCTCACAATCTGTAGAGGTTTCAGTCCATAATTGGCTGGCTCTAAGGTAGGGCGGCACATGGCAGAGGGGCAACTATTCATAGCAACAGAAAACACCAAAAGCAAAAAAGTGGGGAGAAAAATCCCTTTTTATCACTTACACTGCATCCAGTCTACTTGGATTAGGGCAGTGCCAATCCAGTCAGTGAACTGATCCCACAGTCACCCACCCTCAATTCCAGCAACATTAATCAAAGCATTGCACCAATCAATCACACACTCTAGATTCAGTCACCTCCAAAATAAACCCTATGACCACATGAGGATTTGGGGGGACATCTAGACACAAACCATAACATTCCACCCCTGTACCCCCAAAAACTCATGTACATTTCTTTTGAAAAAGGCATTTAGTCTATCTCTAAGAGTTGCCAAAGTCCTAAAGTTTCAACATTGCTGAAAAGTCTAAGTCCCAAGTCTCCTCTGAGATTTAAGGCAAACTGTTGGCTTCAAATTCCTGTATAAATTGGAGAAAGTTAAACGCTTCCAACAGCTAATGGCACAGGGTAGACATTTCCATTCCGTTACAAACAGGGGGATGCAAGGAATGAGAACAAAGCAAGTCCAACACCCATCAAGGCAAACATTAAGTCCTGCCGTTCCATATCCAGCATCCAAAGCAACCTGTGGCAAGATGTGACCTCCAAAGGCCTGGGGCGCCTCTGCCCTTCCATCACTGCAGACGGTGCAGCTCTCACAGCTTCTAAACCTCTCAAGTTGACACAATCCATCAGCCATTACACATAGCATCTTTACCGTCTTCCTTCACCGTGGCCTCTCCAATGCTCTTGTCCCTCTGGAACCCACTGTTTTCATTTTCTCATACTAGTTTCCTTCCTTACAGACTTTCTTATGCTAATTTCAGTTGTGTTCCCACTCTCCTGCTCATGCTCCTAATCCCTGGGAAGACCTTGAAGACAGCAATTTATTATGTTTATTTTATTATATATATTTATGTGTGTGTGTGTTTCCTTTTTTCTATGCCTATCTATTGCAGTACTAGGGTTCAAACCCAGGGCCTACTCACTGAACTCCATCACAGGTCTGTTTTGAAATAAGGTCTTGCTGAGTCACTGAGTTGCCCGGGCTGGGCTCAGACTTGCAGTCCTCCTTCTTGAGCCTTCCCGTGTGCTGGGACTACAGGTGTGCAGCACCGTGCCTGGCTTCATCTATATTTTTATGTTTTCACCTCTTGGCTAACTCACTGATACATACTAGGGAGTTCTACGGATACACAGAGTTGATGAATACAAGTGAAAGTTCAACTTTTTTGAACAAGGTAGTCAAGATCCTCCCTTTCTACTATAGCAACTTGTTTGATTTGGCTACTGTACCCTCATTTACCCCTTGCTTCAACCAAACCAAAATCGTCATTGCTCTCCTAAGTGTACCAACTGTACTTTTTCTTTTGTGTTGCTTGGTGTGTTTTTTTTCTTCCTGCTTAAAATACTCGCTGATATCATCACTGCCTGTTAAAATCCTATAGTTCCCTCAAAGCTCCGCTCTGTTAACTTATTCTTCACATAAGCTTTCTCAAATACCTAAGATCCTGGGATCCCACTGTATTTGGATAGAACTTTCTTCTAGACTTGGTAAAAAATCTTACTTCTACTAGAACAAATTTATAAAATCACAGGATTTTAATTGAAGACAAGACATTAGAGGTTCTCTAAGATAATTCTGTATCACACAGCAAGGGCGACCCAAAGAGAGTTGATTTCTTTCTCAAGATTAAATTTCAGCCAGACTCCAGACCCGATTCTGAATCCCTTTCTGAAGCAATGCCGTCTATACAGTGCTTTACCTTTTCTTTCAGACCTTAGCACCAAAGGTCATGGATTGAAGTTTATTCAACTTTGTTTCCCCATCATATCCAGTTTAATTCCTATTATATAGCAGCTTCACAACACTATACTGGATGAAAATGAACATTTATGTGCTGGTGAAGGGGTATTTTTATGGCAGCTGAAATTCTTAGGAAAACAGTATGAGGCAAAGATGATTTGCTGATGGGAGAGTGAGGAGAAATAAGAGAGACAAGGAAGGCCAGGAAGCAGTGTGGGCTGCTGTTCCCAGTGGACCATGACATCCAGCAGACGTGGCCAGCGCAACTACACAGACATGGGACCCTCTGTGTCCGAGCTGTATGGGAACGCCAGCCCTTGGGCAGGTCACAAGAGGGAACCCACAGTCCCCACCCGTGAGCTGTTCCCCTGATCAAAGTTAGTTCCCTAAATGCCCACTTCTGATATCTGGTGCATTCAAAGCTCTTTAGAAAGCCATATGTCATGTCCTGTGGAGAGGCTTCTCATGTAAGTCCAGAGTGAAAGCAGATGCATGTAAGACATGTCTGATAAAACATCTCTGAGCCTAAGCCTGTTACGTAAACCTGTAACCTAAGATTGCTACTGTTGTAGCTGTTGAAGTAAGGTTAGTCTGGATGATAAAATGCAAAACTGGCAGCATCTTTCCAAAGGCCTAAAACAGGCATAAGCTTTAAATATTTTACACGAGGAAACATTTATGAACAAAACTAAGTTTAGACTGAACAATTTCTGAGGTTTTGTTCTCTTAAGAATAGTTTGCTGCCAGGTGTGGGTGCACGCCTGTAATACTTGGAAGCCGAAGCAGGAGGATTGCAAGTTTGAGAAAAGCCTCAGCCCTGCCTCAGAATAAAACATTTTAAAAAGGCTACTTGTAGCTTAGTGGTAGAGAGCCCCCCTAGCATATGTGAGTCTCTGGATTCAATCCTTCTACTGAAAAAATTTTGTAAGTCCATGCACTACTTTTAAAAATCAGCAAATTTTAGTGTTTTCTCATATCGTATTATGAACCCACATTAAAAGTTCTATAAACTCCTCCTTTTACTAATTACTCGATACACTGCAAGAGAAGCCATCCTTTTAATTTGTGGCTCTTTGTTCTCCTAAGTAACTCATACCTCTGGCTAAAGTTGTTCACCAGTGCACATGGCCAAAAAAAAAAAAAAAAAAAACCACTTCAGCGAGAGAAAAAAAAATTTTTTTCCAACAACTGCTTTACCTACTTACAAAAAAGACTTGAGAACTTGGATGCACTTCAAGAGCCTCTGAATAACTTTTCTTCAACAGAAATTCCATCCCAGACATTCAACAACTAGGTTTGTTTAGAAAGAGAAAATAAACAAATTTCATAAAGGCCAAAATCAGAAAACAATGAATAGTTATAGCTCCAAGGATTATATTTCATTTAATTATTAATGCTGACACCATTTCCAGATTTTTATTGTTAGATATGGAAAAGGAGAGGGGAAAAGAAATTTCCAGGAATTAAAGATAAAATTATAGTATAAGGAGATTTTATAAAATTAAAGAGTACAGTGTTTGTCACTGTAAGGTTAGCAGATAATACCATATTACATGAAGCCTAAGGGAGTTCCCCTCATAGACATTAACTCTGAAAGGAATCCTGTGACTGTACCAGCTGTTATGATGGGGAATTTGCTTTAAATGAATCCATACATGGTACTGGTTATTCAAACCTCTTCCTTCTTTGCATTTTTGAAACACATACCCAATCCTCTTACCACGTATGCTGCGTAATGGAGGAGTGTATGTCCAGTTTCTTGGTTGGCATGGAAAACACTCAGGAAAAGGCTGCAGCTTATCACAATCCAAAGCACTGGTTGGCACTTCATAAATATTAAGTGAGGCCTGACTTAATAGTAAGCTTAGCAAGCTGTGCTATAAATAAAAACATGCAAGACTATATTTAACTAAAATACATATGGCCCTAATAATTCATTAGGCCTTAAATAATTGGCCCTAAAAAATTTATGACACAGTTTTAGGGTGGTAATCGCTCAGGCCAGAGTTCATGGTAAAAACCTCTGGGGGTTGTAGTTAACTAAAAGAGCCATGAGACAGATGAGGTTTATAAAAACACTAATTATATTAGTAGTGGCATGACATCATGAGAAATTATGGGAATCAAGGGAAATTTTGTCAGTGCATTCAGCATGAGTTAAACCGTGTTTTTAAAAGGACTAACAAGTAAATTCAAGTGACTGCTAAGAGCATAGACCTTACTCATGCTATATTAAAGTTGAAAGAGCCTAAATACAGCCCTGACAAAGAAAACAAAAATGGACAGACCAGGTGACTTCAGATACTTGAGGTATTCTAGTTCTTTTTTATTTATATTGTTATTTTTCAATGATGCAGATCAAGCTTAGACATTTTTACATGCTAGGAAAATACTCTACTTCTGAGCTATCCCCTAGACTTGTCTTCAGATATTTAAAGGCCATCAACTGTTGTCCCTGTAGGCAGCACTTACACCCATAAAAATTGTGCTCCGATATCAAATTGTCACATGTGAGATTTGGATTCAGTAAAAAAAGGGATGTGCTAAAGATAAGTGCTGTTCCACAATGGAATGAATTCCTCTAGAAAGTGAAGATATTGCATCACAAATTGCGGTTTAAACATGCGTTATAATTCTGTCTGTGCCTGGCAGACCTCTGGGCACACAATCCATATTCACTAAATATTTTTCACATATTGATGCCAGAGAAAATAATTGTATTTCACGACGCGTACGTGTTTACTCTGCCCAGTAAAAGTTTAGGGTTAAACCAGTTGTCTATGTTAGAATTAAGCCAGTCCTCTCTGATGACAATCTTGCCATTAATGTATAGTGCACTCCGATTGGTCAACTTAAGTTCCCTATTATCTACTGAACCAATCAGCACGTTTATGCATGTTCCTACCACACAAATAATGTAAAGGTAAAAGGTGTGAAAATAAAGAAAAAGAAACGTCAGTGTATTTCCTTTCTGTGCATCATTACAAC
The DNA here is from genome assembly GCF_034190915.1 of Cavia porcellus. Lineage (NCBI taxonomy): Eukaryota > Metazoa > Chordata > Mammalia > Rodentia > Caviidae > Cavia > Cavia porcellus. The sequence continues at coordinate 21,711,509 of NW_026947514.1, read as the reverse complement.
TGTCTCACTTTGTAAGTACTAGTCTACAAATCAAGGACTTAACATACTTGTGTCTCAAATGCCTAGATAATTTGAGCCCTTCTTGCCTTTGATTTACATATCAATTTTAATTTTTCTATTTCTCTGTAGACAAAAACAGCATATTTTTAAAAAAAGAAGTGATTTTTTAGAATTTCTATATTTTTAGCAAGTCTTTTCAAAAGTAATTTAAAGCATCAGTTTCTTTTTGATTTTATATGGTTTGGGTCCAATTTTTCTATCTTGTCTCAAAAATATATGTTGTTTCCTTATAAAATACACTTGGCCAAACTGCAGCCGTGTGGTGTCCTGTGGAGAAGATAATCTTAAAAATTCACCAACAGGGATGAAATCAATATTTTTTTTTCTCCTTTTTCCCAGACTTTCAAATGAATTTGAGACTTATTAGCCTTATTTGAATATTTAGGTGACTTTTGCTTTACTATGATCTTCCTTCCTTCCTCCCAGGTTTGGATTATCTTGAGATGAATCATTAGGCCATAGGATGCCGCCCAGTCCCATGATTCATTTTCATTATTAAAAGTTTTCCTCTCTGACCTAGTAAGGGAACACTAACTGCCATGGTTTGTTTTTTACACCGGCCCAAATCACCCTGCTCTGCAGGAAACTGCCCAGCAGAGGGAGCACCGAGAGACGCCGGAGCTCCGTCAGGGGAAGGTTCTTCCTCTTGCCTAAATCTCCAGCGAATTCAGACCTGGCCCTCAGCAGGAAGTAACAGGGTTCCAGCACCTGGAAAGCCCTGAGCTTCAATCAGTGACACCCGAGGAAAACAGTCTTTTGCCTATAACTCCCTAGTATTCTTAAAGCAGTAAGGAGAGAGTCTCTTTTGCACTAGTTCTGCCCTGGGCCTCCCGTGGCTCCTTTTCCCAGAGCCTGAAGAAGCTGGCTCTGTGGACTGAGTCAGATGGGAATAGTGGAATAGAGAGAAAAAGAAAAAAGAAAAACTCTTATAAAAATCTGTTTCTCCTAGACAAAATACAACTTAATACTTGTTTATAGAGTCTCAAATCGTTAAGCTACTGAATCTGTTTCGTCAGGAATAAGGCACATTATTATTCTTATTACTATCACTACTGCTGCCACTATTACCATGCATTTAGTAACTACTTGATCTTAATTAATCCTCGTATCAGCCGTATAGGGTAAGTTGTATTTTGCCCATTTTACAGATGAGCAAATTGAGGCTTAGGAATATTGAAAAAAAATCACCCAACGTCACACTGATAGAAAAGAAACTCTAGCTCCAAAGCTTCATACACTCACCTGTGTTGAGAATAAGAAGACCATCTTTCTATACTTTACAAAGCTCTTTCAACCTTTATTATCTCAACCTTTGGCTAATTCTGTGAGGTGAACACAATTTAGTAAACATCCACCTCTTCAAGCCCTCTTTACCACTTTAGCTCCCATTTAAAAATATTTAAGGAAACTAATGTTCACAGAATAAAAATGAGTCTCCTAAATTCGCATAGATGAAAAGTGCAGCTGGGATTGAGTGGGAAAAAAGAATTGTCCTTGTCTCTAACTTAAACTCAAACTGTCATTTAAATCCTGCAGCTTTTGCATGTGCAAAATGTTTGGAAAAAAGAGTAATAAGTATCTGTGTTAACATAACTTCTTCACAATGTTATTTACAAAGGGCAAATGAAATGATATATAGAGATGTTTACAGGACAAGTAAACAGTAGACAACCCAATATAGTTCTATTATTAAGATTATCCCTGGCCAGGAAGTAGGTTATGTCTGGCTTCCTAGGAAACTGCAAGACAGAACAGTTTAGTGTTTAATATCGCCCGTCTTCCCACTTCTAGTCCCCAGGTAGCAGTTAGTTCCCTGCAGCCTTTGTCTTGCCTCTCACAGAGCAATGTTGCCTGAAAAGCCATCCGAAGGTATTTAGGAGGCAGAAGATTACCTGTATCTACTTAAGTTTTTGATGAGTCTGCCGGTCTCCACTGTCTCAGGAGGTGATACTCACCTACTTGGGAAGCCATCCACAGCGCAAGTGTGGATGCAGTTCTCTTATATACTTTGGGGACAGAAAAAAAGCCAGATGAGTTGTCATTATGATGCTCTTCAACTTACACCAAATAAACCAACCATAAATTGAAAATACCATAGAGTGAAAATGCATCTAATACATTTACCCTATTGAGTATTACAGCTTAATAACATAAAAATACTGCGTGTTAGTAGTTGTTTCCTGTTGCTTTTCATTATTATATGTATAAGCAAATTTCAATCTTAAAATTACTACTTATAAACATCAAGCAAAAGCCACTGCCACATGCCAGAGAACTCCAGATGGTTTACAACATTGAAAATTTTGAGTTTCTTTTGTAGTATCTACTATAAAAAAAAACTGGAGTGGTTAATCTTGGCTGTCTCTTCAATGTAAAGAAAATGAATAAATCAAACTCACATGTGTAAATACCATATTGTATCCCTAGTATAAGAGCAAATATGATCCAAAATTTATAATAAATATTGTGCAAGGGTAAGAAATTGCTCAAAGAGGAAAAGTAACTGCGATGGGGAAAGGAGGAAAAAAAGAAGAGAAAAGGAAAAAAGACATATATATATGTAAGATAGCTAAGATGACTACACTCCTAATTCTATTAGTTCTTGAAAAATAACAGTTAATACTCATATGATTAGATCAATCTTGCATGTCTATATCTGGTAGTCTAAGCAACCCTTTTGAAGGTAACAATATGCAATATTACAACCACTGTTAAATTCCTATCTTGTTTTGAAAACCTATACTGCTATTGTTTTGGGTTTGTTGTTGTTTGTCTCATTTGCTTTTTTTCTTTTCTGTGTCTTTTGTTTCTCTTAAATAAAGATAAAAAATAAAGGAAATGAAAGCTATGTAACATTATCTGGATCACACTGCCCCCTAGAGAGCCCAGGAAACAGTGCATGCAATTAAAAGGATGATAAACTGTGCTGAACTCTCTTGTAATTATATCCTGTTGGAAAGCTGCATAGTTTGGACTGATTTCTGCCTACCACAGATTTTTGTTTCCCATAGTACATCTGTATGACTGAGGAAATGGTCAGTCTCAGGGTAGCTGCTTTCATCCAGAACACTTAAAATCTGGTTGCATAATTGTATAACCAATTCGGGTCTCCGCATCAACTGACTTTTCTCATTGGCAACCCCTTTTGAATGTACTGTATTGCTTGGGGAAGAACAAAGAGGTCGCTATAATTTTTGTGAATACTAGAGGGTTTTTTTTAGTACTGGAAGAGGGACTTAAGATATCATTTATTTTAATCTTCTTTCCATATAAGAATTTCCTATATTTACTTCTTGATACCATTTGAATACCTAGAATAAAACTTACTATCCTTTTTGAAGCATTTTATTAACCTTTCCAGTGGTGGATAGAATTTATTACCATTGACCTTAGAGGTGCCCATTAGATCCCCCATGGATGAAATCAGATGGCATCTCACTTCTGTTGAGAGACTTTTGTCCTTTCTACCACTAACAAGTCTTTTTTTCTTCTAGGCTAGTCGCTCCAATTTTTCCCTCCTTTCTAGGTACAAAATGATCTGCCAAACTGCTACCAAGGTAGAGGGCAAAATTTGAAGAGGTAGAAGGGGAAGAAAATGTTTGTATCTGCTACCTAATATGTGTGTTATTCCTCTCAGCTTTGTAACATCCTCAGATTTGAGCTGCATGTCATCTGATTTTTCACTAATAGCCTAACCAGATGGTGTGTCTTGACAACTCGTTTGCTTTGGGTTTAGAGAACGGCCAACAAAATGATACTGACTCTAAAATTAAACTCTAGGTTTGAAGATGCTGCTGAGTCACAAAAATACATTAATTTTTACATTTCGATCATTCCATTATTTTAGTAATTTTGGCAGGAGAAATAAAAATCCAGCAGTCCTTGAACTCATAGGGTTATACTTCCCAAGTCAGTTGCCTAAAATATATTTTACTTAAGTATTAAATTTTCAGACCAAAGATACTTTTACTCCTGAAATACTTGATGCTGTAGTGTAACAGAAATCAACCACACCACAAATATTGTCTCAGTTTTTGCTCAGTATGTAGTTAACACAATCAGAAGCACTCAGACATCCAGCACTCTGTTTAACAAGGTTTTTCTGTCTCCCTTTGACCATGGTCACTACAGGGGACATCAGCAACATTTTCTCGCTCTGCCTCTTCTATCTGATTAAATACACTCGCTGACCCCTGTCTGTGGGGCAAAGAGACCCTGAAGCCTGTGACCAGGGGAGGCTGGGAAGGTGAAATGCAGTGTGGATGCTCACAGCTTCTGGACCAGCGCTCGCCACTGCTGAGTGTTCATCTCAGTGTCAATAGATTCCAACAGGCTCTCAGTCTTGCCTTCCTATCAGATCAATTTATGGTCTCTTCTTCATGTTCATGCAGTCTTCTGCCATGTCTTTCACTGAGGTCACAATGCAGGTTTTCTGTTTGGCTTCATTTGTCCCTTAATCCCTTTCGAATGCTTTAAACATGTCAAAAATCTCCCCCCCTCCAAACTGAGTAGCTAATTAATTAATTAAAAGGTTTTACTGCTAGTCACAAAGAGAAACAGGGTCTCTAGAGATTCTAGCAGAGCACCCTCTGTCCCTCTGTCTCTCTCCTCCTTCCCTGTCTCACACCTGACGGGGAGAGCTGGGCTCCCTGCCGGGACGGATAGTGGTTCAAGTGTGTTTTCAGAAAAGTAATGAGAGGCTGGTTCTAGACTCTGTTCAAGGGAGGGAGGTGTGCAGTGTAACCTTGGATAACAAAGCCAAACAGAGCTTCTGTGGGGGTTGAAGGTAAGGGGTTGGGACCTAATCTTTTTATCTTGTTCTTGTTTCTCTCTTTACAAGTAAACAGGTGTCCCAGCCCTTCCCCAGGCCAACCTACTCTCTGCCCTCCTTCTTCTCCTTCTGAGATGCTTGCTTATTCCTTATCCACAAGTCTAAAAATATTATCAGCTCTGGATTTTAAAAAATTGTTTGGGTAACTTGCATTGCAAATAGAACTTGGTCTAAAATGACAGAATATAGTATTTTCTTTAAGACACTGTCTCACTATGAATTCAGGCTGGCCTTGAACTCACTATGTAGCCTAGGCTGGCCTCAAACTCACAGTAATCCTCCTGCCTCTTCCTCCCAAGTGCTGGGATTACAGGCGTGCCCCACCATGCCTGACCTGGTCCTTTTTTTCTTTAAAATTAGACATTTATTACACAAGTATCAGTGATCAAAGAGATTGTTTTAGAGTGTAGTCCCAGGTCCTAATTTTGTATAATAATTTAGGTACACAAATGCTCTAGTAAAATTTGAAATACTCTGAATTTTGAAATACATCTAGCCTCCAAAGTTTGTGTGTGTAGGATTATTTCCCTTTTTTTCCTCTGTATTCCCGTGTCATTCTCTTTCCAGCAAAGTGTACAAATTAAGAGCATAGTTTTATGAGCTGTATTCAAATCCTGTCTCTGATACCAGTTGCGTGTGAGTTTACTCAATTAGTTAACCTCTCTGGGCTTCATTTTCCTCATTTATTAGATGTGGATAATAATGGTACTATAGATAGTCAAGTACTGTAAGGTTGTGAAGATGAAAGTGAGTTAATCTATGTGTTTAGAATAATGTCTGGCTCATTGCAAGCACTATAGCTTGCTATTAAAATGTTTAATCTACCTGCAGATGTTATCTAATTTCTGCATTATAAAAACCTGGCCCTTGACCCTATTTCTCCATAGTTAAGTCTCTATCAGCTCCTTTTATGAATACCCTAGAGGAAAGACCATGTATTCTCAATTCTCATTTACTGCTTTGCAACTAACTAAAGTCTGATCTGCTATTTCATTATTCAACTCAGTAGTAACAACTCTAATTAGGGTCCCTAATGACTCTTCAATGCCATTTTAAAAAGGTCACCGTTCAGTGTTCATTGTGCTTGATATTTCTGCAACATATGATATGTCAGTGACGAACAGAATCTCATTTATCTTCCTACCACCATATACCAGCATATCTTACGAAATTAGAGAAAATAATCCTAAAAGTCATTTGGAGCCAGAAGAGACCTAAAATTGCAAAAAACAATTCTGAGCAACAAAGGCAAAGCAGGCGCATCCCAATTCCTGACTTGAAATTCTATACAATGCTACTATGATAAAGTCAGCGTGATACTGGCAAAACAAAACACAACAGACCTGAGGATCAGTGGGACAGATTAGACAAAATAGAACAGAAACAACTCCAAGCACACTCAGCCAACTTATCTTTGAAAAGGAGGCCAAACATGTTCATTGGAAGAAAGACAGCCTCCTTATTAAGTGGTGTTGGAAAAACTGGCTTTTCACACAGCTAAGACTAAAACTAGGCCATGTTTCAATTCATGCACTAAACTATAAAATGTATCAAAGACCTAAACATTAAACACAAACACTAAATCTGCTGGATGAGAGAATACATAGATGTAGGCAAAGTCTCCATGAACAAAACCCCATTGCTTGGGAAATATCACAAAGAACAACTGGGATTTCATCAAAAAGCTTTTGCACAGCAAAAGGAACTATCAACAGAATAAAGAGACAATCCATAGTGAGAGAAAAGTTTTCCAGTTTTTCTGCAGACAAAAGAATAACATTTAGAATATATAAACTATTAAAAAACTTAGACCCCTTCAATCTAAAAATGGGCATCTAATATGAATAACACTTCTCAGATGGAGAAGTAAAAAATTCAAATGAAAATATGAAAAAGTGTTCAACATCACTGGTTATTTGAGATATGCAAATTAAAACAACACTGTGATTCCATCTCACTCCAGGAATAATGGCTGTTATCAAGAAATCAACCAATAACAAATGCTGGAGGAGCTGTGGAGGAAAAGGAACCTTCTGCACTACTGTTGGGAGTGTAGACTGGTGCAATCACTGTGGAAATGTGTGAATAATCCCACAAAAAAATACAACTAGAGGTTCCATTTGACCTAGCTATTCCCCTTCTTGGTATCTTTCCAGAAGAATGAAAAGTATCATACCACAGCAATATATGCACATCCATGTTTATAGTGGCACAATTTGGAAGCAATTCAAATGTCCATCAACTGAAGAATGGATAAAGAAGATGCTTTGTAATGCAATGGGGTACTACTCTGGCATAAAGAAGGATAAACCTGAGACATTTCTAGCTAAATGAATGCACCTTGAGACCACTCTTCAGTGAAATAAATTGGGCACGCATGTAAATATCACATTGCTTTTCAGGTGTGAGAAAGCAAAAGTGTAAATAAGAACCAAAATGTATAATAGGTACTGTGAAATAGAAAGAAAATGTTCAACTGGGAAGGAAACCTAGGCAGGGGAAGGGGGAAAGGAAGCAAGGGAAAAGGAAAAAAGAAAAGAAAAGAAAAAAAAATGGAAACAAAGCTTTTGTGAATAAGGAAGGGAAAAGAAGTTGAAGGGAGGTGTCTTAAGTACTTTTTACTGGTTACTGAGACAAAATACCTGATGTATGTCCAAAGTTAGGGAAGGAAAGGTTTATTTCTTACAGTTCTTGGAGGTTTCAGTCCATACTAAGTTGGCTCCAAGGCAGGGTGGCATGGCGGGGCAGCAGTTCATGGCAGCTGCAAACAGCAAGGCGCCAGCCCACAAGAGAGGGAGACACACCTTCTTCCCCCGCTGATACATTATATCCCAGCTCCACCCCTAGGCGGGTGTAGCACTCACACCACCAATCCCAGAGCCAGACAGTGAACCAATCCCAGCACCAGACAATGAACCAATCCCAGCCCAGACAATGAACCAATCACAGCACCAAACAATGAACCAATCACAGCACCAAACAATGAACCAATCATAAACACATAATTGCAGGAGGCTTGGGGGCCGCCGACGTAAACTGATAGGAGGTGAGGGAAATGAGAAAAAGGGAGACATGTCATCTACAAGTATAAATTTTGTATGATGAGTGTTACCATTATGCATATCTAAAATGTACCAACAAAATTAACCTAAAAATATACCATGAATGCTTACATTTTAAAAACATGATTACAGTGAAAGATACACGGCCATTAAACTCTCCGAAAATACTCCCCTTTGCTTCAGACACACCTAGCCTGTCATTCTTGCCACTTTCTGAAGCAGTTCTAAAACTCCTCTTTCATGTTTTATGAAATATCCTAAGTACAGTGAGTGCCTGTAATAGTCCCAAGGGTTTGATGTAACAGTGAACCAGATAGTCGATATTTCTGGGTTTTCCAACATACCCAAATCACCATAATTCCTCTGGATAGGAGCAAGGTGACAACCACACTGAGGCTGTCTTTTTACTGGAATTCCTTCACCAAGTAAGAGACATAAAAGGATCTGGAGACCTAGTCATAGTTCCTGCAACTGTTAGACGGTGCTTTGTGAGACACCATTGCAAAAAGTTATTTCATATATGCTTTCCAAAGAGTGCTTCACACAGACAGTTTTGGTAAACTGTAATGACACCAAAAATCTGAAGCAAGTCTAAAAGAAAATAACATATGCCTTAAGTTTAACTTATCCTTTGCCCATTTTGGGTTACTCGTTTTCTTTCTATCAAGTTGAATTCTTTAAATAGTTTCAGTGTTAACTCATTGTTGGATATGCTGTTAGCAAATATTTTCTTCCAGTTCATAGGCTGTTTTTCCATTTCATTGATTGTTTCCTTTCTTATGCTCAGCCTTAAAATTTGGTTAGTTTCTCTTCTCTTTATTTTCTTGTTGCCTGTATTTTTCTAGTCACATCCAGAAAATTATTGCTCAGTTCAATAATTTCCCCTGTGTTTTCTTTGAGGAATTTTATAGTTTAAGGTCTTATGTTTAGGCTTTTAATCTACTTCTGATTAGTTTTTGTGTTTGGTATAAGGGTCCAGTTTCATTCTTTTCTATGTAGTTACACAGTTCCTCTAGTGCCATTTATTAAAGAGAAGTTTTGATTTATTTTATGCACATGTTAGATATATGCTACAAATTCAGTGTGTGAAATCACTTCCTCAAATTTAAATAACTTAAAAATAGGATTAGCAAATAGTTAAAGAAATAAACAGAGCAATGCTTCACTAGACAATGAAACATGAAGTTAGGGAAACTCTTCAGAACTGAATTTAGGCAAGATGACACTTTTACTTATGTCTGCTAACATTCAGTGATTTTATAGCATAGTGAATTTGGCTGATGAAAGAATTATGACCTCCAGGGCAACAGTCAAGGGGATATGGGTAGAAGTACTAGTAGCCCACAGGTAACTTGAGGGCACCCAGAATATGTAGGAATAAATGAGTACATAAAGTAGGGCCTGACTCACTTTATAATTTAAATTAAAATCAACCCTGCCTGGTACCTCAAAGTGTGATTTCTCAATATGTGGCCCCAGGACAATTTGCATGCAAATTACCTATGTGTCTATTAAAAATCTAAGTTCTCATAATCAGCAGAACACTGGGAAAGAGCCCTCAAAGATATATTTCAAATAAATAGCCTAAACCAGTGATGGCGAACCTATTAGAGTTTTCCGTATTATAGCCAGCCTGTAACACTGACCTACACCTTTTTTAGGCACTTTATTTTTGGACCTCTGGACCAAAGAGTAAGCTTAGAGTTGGTAGAAAATGCAGATGAGAAAGGAATTCACAAACACCATTCATGAGAAGGGATGCTACCCAGGCCTCCGCACCCTCCAGGCAAGATCTTCTCTACAATTGCCTGCACAGCCACTGGGGAGGTTTTGAATGTAGAATTTTTGGAGGATCTCTGGCTTAGAAGTAAACAAAGGAAGTAAGGAATTGGACAATGCCAAATAAGTGGGCAGCGTGCTGCTCACTGGGACAAACTTGGGCCAAGCCAGCTCCATGCCTCTCTATTTCCCTTCTTGACACCTACAGTCTGGCTGTGCTGAGCAGATCACATTCCTCAAGCAGACCATGCTCTCCCTTGCCTCGATGCTTTTGCACTTGCTGTTACTCTATCTAGAATGCCTTCTCAGAGGGACGGAATTCTATTTGCCATTGACATTTCATTGGCACCCTGAATCTCATAGTGTATAGCTCCTTATGGTAGTGATTAGCACACTTACTGAATTGCTTACCTGTCATTTTCACCAGTCCATGTATTTTTCAGAGTGTTCTGTTTTGTTCCATTCCACTCCACTCCACTCCATTCCACTCTATACCATTATCCCATTGCATTTCATTCCACTCCACAGTGCTTGGATTGAACCTAGAGCTTTACACATGCTGAGCAAATGTTCTATCACTGAGCCACACTGTCATACTTAGGATCATCTTTATCTCTTCTACTTAACACAAAGATTAATTTATGAAGGCTGGGCCAACAAATGTTATTCAAATCCATAAATGACGTAATGTCTCAGGGCCCCAAATATATATATCTTAATCTACCTGAATTGTCTCACTTCACCTTGCCTACAGTTCCATTTGGTGTAACTGGGACTTTTAGCTTAAAAAATGAAATCAGTTTCCCAACAGTGTGAATAATTTCCACCTCCAGTTTTCCAGTTGAGAGAGCAACTACATGCAGAGGAGGAGGAAGAGACATGGGAAATTTTGAAACGCAAAAGTTTTAGAGCTAAGTTGATTCTGGGTGGAAGCATGCCATGACTAGGTGAGGGCTGTGTCAGGATAGTAGTGCTAAAAGTTAGAGAAAAGACCACAGATAGAGGGGGAAGGGAGATAAACTGCTACTTCCAAAGTTTTACCTAGAAATGGACCTGTACTCAGGTCATGGGAAGAAAATATTATTCCTCCTATGTGGTCATGGCCTTGTCAGTGCAAAACTCAACTTGGTGCCAGTTCTATTACATGAATGCTTGAACTAAGTGTTGGAAGACTGTCCTGAGAATTTGACCATGCTGTGAAAAATATATGTTTGAAATCCCAGAAAACACAAGTCAATTTTTTTGAAATCCAATCAACTCAGAAATTTAGCAAGGCCTCGATTAGATTCCTCTTATAAATCAATTTAGTAATGAAAGCAATTGATATTTATAAAAACAAAAAGATCAGGACTCTTGAGACATAGCATATGTTATAAAAGATAATTATGATTTGAAGGACAAGAGAAATGAAAAGAAAAAAGTACATGAATATCATTAAACAAATAATAAAGAGTGATCAAATTTTCTGAATTCAGTAACCTTATAATTCATACTACATAGGACCTGGCTCAGTCCAAAAAACCAGTGAGATGAACCATACATAAAGAAAGTGACTCAAATTGTGCCAAGATATAAGCAAGACTGAGTAGGCATGAAAATGTGGATTCTTCAGTGTAAGACAATCACCAGCTTTAAAACTCAGTAACAAACTATTTAGTAGTCAAGGAAATAAGAGGTATAAATTAATATTGTGGACATGCATCTACTATGTGCCAAGTGCTATAGCACTGCTGGAAAATAGTCCTGTCTAAGGCAAACCTGGTATTTGATCTTATAGAAAGGACAGTCTGGTGGAAAGACAATTAAAAATGTTCCGAGGCAGTTTTACTTTATGTTGATAGGTACTGATTGCGATTGTTCCCAAAATCTCAGGCCCTGAAGGTTCAGGGAAGGAAGTTTTTATGGGATTACCAAGGGGAGGTACAGAGGTAGAGTACTTGGCTGGCTTTGATTGGTTCTTACAATATGCATCATAGTAACCAGCTTTGCACCACAGTGACCAAGCCATTTCTAGGAGACAGAAGCAACTGGACCTGCAACAGGAACTATTAGCCGGGCAACTAAGAAACTGAAGTACGCTGGCTGGGGTGGCAGTGGGGCATTTTCTGTTACGCCAGCTGTGACTGAAGCATGTAGCAAAGGTACTCAATCTAAGCAAAAGGTTAAATAAAATATCTCTATGGAAGAACAGGCAAGAGTAAGGGAGAAGACAGAGATGCAGTAAATTGATGTACGGGGAGAGTATACTGCACAGGTATGCACCTGTACCAGGTTTCCTGCTGAGGTAGCCCTGTAGGAGAAGAATAGGGTAGATGGTAATGGTGCATGCAAACTCCTGTACTGCAAGGGAATCTTAGCAAATACAGTTAAAGAACTGCAGTGTAGAGAGCCATAAGAAAAATCAAACAGGATAAAATGGGAAGAAGCATACAATGGCTCATTCAAGGTGGACTTCTGAGTCCAGGTTAAGGGTCCAAGACTTGATTCTAAGGACAAAGGAAACCATTTGTAGTTATGAGGTTTTTAGCTTAAAAAGAAACCCAGCACTTTCAGTTTGAGGGTGAAGACTATTTGTGACTGGGGGTTGGGGGTGGGGGTGGCAAAAGCCATAGTCCTAGTGATGGGAGAGACATGAGATATGGTCAACCAGATGGCCTGATTGTTAGGGTTTAGATATTAAGAAAAAAGAGAAGAGTCAAATATGTGTAGCATGTATGAAGCATTATAAAGAAAAGGAAAAATGCTCTAGGTATGCTTGTCCCGGCCTGCAGTTAAGTCCACGGAGACCCTAGAGGGGGAGTGGGGATGAAAAGGAACAAGAGACACAAAGGATAGAGACAAGATGAATTGTATTGAGGAGGAGGGATTTGGGTTCTGAGACATCAGCAGGTAACTTAGCAACACTGACAAGACCAAGGGTTACAGGCTCATAAGGCGGGCTGATTAACATAATTCCTGAACAGGCCAAACAAGCTAGGTAAGCAAGGTGCTGCTTAACTACCAAACTTAACTCCTAGAGGGAGTTAAGGTGGTGCGGCCTGCAGATATAAGGTGACAGCCAATTACAGGGCTTCCCACATATGATGAAATATGTTTCTTATCTTTATAAGAATTATAGGTGAGTTCTGAGGCTTTGCCTCTTCTCCATGGCCCTTAACACACCTTCATAGCCTGAGGATGTTCAAAGGAGTCCAGCACTCACCTAGAGCAAAATACTCCATAGTCCTAAAATATCTGCCGTGCAATCACTGACAAATGTCCACGGGAGTCTTCTGCTGTAGCTGGAGCCCCTAGATATGTCTATTATATGTTGGCAAACACTAACATACGGTGAGTTGAAGGTTCTGCTCTCACGATCAAAAACTTTCGACCTTTCCCCTGTTTAAGGAACTCCTTTTTCTCCCTTCTTGAACTTGAAAGCAGCTGCTTTATGCCCTTTCACTTTGAAATACCAAACGTGATCCCCTCAAGCAGTTTTTTTAAAATTCCATAATGGGTCCATGAACTTAGTGGGGACAAGACTTTACAACTTTATTTTCATAGATATCTAGCTGACACTTAGCTCTTTTCATTGTGAGTATGGGCAGAAAATCACAAGGTATCAGGAGTATTTACAACTTTGCTATCAATAAGAATCACAGATATTTTTCTATTCCATTATTGCAGGTATCGCAAAATAGGATTTACTATGTCATTTGTTAGATGTTGTTAAAAAAAAAAAAACCTTACACAGTACTTATAATCATACATTTAAAACAATATTTTGGCAACTACATCTTAGCATATTTTGTTTCTTTTATAATCTTAAACTTTTTATTTTATGCATTCAGAAACATTGTTATAGTGCCAGAGATGTCTTCCAAGTTTCTGGCTTGAACAACTCATGGGGAAATTTGCTGAGATGAGAAAACTACAGAAAAGGTAGGTTTCAGACTGTTTTGGATGGCTAGAGATAATATCAAGAGTTTAGAACACATTGTGATATAATTAGACTCGGTTCATCTGTAAACCCAATAAGTTATATCGAATCACAGAAACTTTATATCATCTTTAATCCAGAACATCAAGCCAAAGCTGAGGTTCTGCTAAAAATATGCCTAATATATCCAGCATTAGCCATGAAAATCTTAGCATTCAGGACAGTATTCTAAAAGTCATTTACAAAGTAGAGGTAAATAGAAAGTGATTATCTAACACAGCTATTTTTATTCTTGCTAAGTTCATGCCAACTAAAACAGTTCAACCATACAAATATTACTTAAAATAATTAGACATTATGTTTCAGAGGAAGCACGTATAATAGCTTCAAGTGTGGAAGTCTCTGTACGGTCAAAATAATTTACGTACATAATACAGTAAATACACATATCTTTCTAATATTTTTATCAGGTTAAATATATGGAATTATATTGGGGGGATTAGAAGTAGTCAAGTACCAGCTCTTTCATTCAGAATTCATATGTTTGTCTTAAAAGTGCCTTGAATTTTCTGAGAAGACTAAAAGATTGATAATAGGAAGTAGGAGATAGATATTTCTCAAATGGAGAGGGGATCAAGAGATGGAGGAACGGTGGAGGAAAAGGAGGCAAAAGAGAGGAAAAAAAGCAACAGAATATGTCGTGCACATGCACCAACTCCACATAAGGAATGTAATCATGATATATTGCAAACATAAAGAAAGACTTCTGATACATAAAAAAAAATTGAAGACCAAATTCAGAGTAGACAGACAATTCAGGTAGTAGATATTTTCCTTTCATTTCACTGTAAAATGTTGAGGCTAATGAACGTACGTATTTGTTTCTATATTTGATCATTTTAAATAGCCTGAAAACACTGACCATTAGATCCCAAAACATCAGACACCTGCTTGGGGAGTTTTAAGTAGGTGATCAAGTCATTAACTATTTGACTATATTGACAGTGGTCAAGACTATGGACTTTGAGATCAAAGAGATCTTGGTTTATCTATTTATTTAATTTTTCTTTTTTTTCTTTTTTTGTCTTTTTCTTTTTTATCGGTACCGGGGATCGAACTCATGACTGCCTGCTTGCAAGACAGGTGCTTATGCCGCTAAGCTAAATCCCCAGCCCCTATTTATTTAATTTTTTGAGATTTCATAAATCAGATTCTGACATTAACCACATTTAAAGGAAGATACAAAATTCCTTACTAGCTTCCATAGAATCTTTCTTATGGATGTCAAATTTCTGTTATGGGGTGGGAGAGGATGAAAGGCACACATCTCATTGAGTCATATGAAGATTAAAAGAAATTGATACATGGAAAATATTTGTGTCATACAGTTTTCTTGTGTAAGTTATGAACTTTTAGAAAGTACTCTTTTGTAAGGTATGTAGTTTTTGTAATGGGTTTTTAACCTAATATTACACTTAAAAAGCTTCCTATGTTCTTTTGATTCATTTCCCAAATGAAGATGAAAGAGAAAAAGAACAGAAAAAAGCTTTAAAGAATAAATGTTTAATTTTTCCACATTTGATGATAACCTTAAACTCACAAGTCCAAGAAGCTTTCAACAAACCCCTGAAAGAGTTAAGATTTAAAATAAAAATCATGCATTCTTTTCTTTTTTTGTAGTATGTAGTTTTTCCTGACTATATTTAAGATATTGTCTTATCATTAATTTATGTTAATTTATAATGTGCTTGGTGTAAGTATTTTTACATCTTTTCTACACTTTTTCCTCTCGTTCTTAAATATGGATATACTGTCAGAAACTATTCAGGTTGGAATGCAAAGGAATAACAATTTGAAGTATTGAAAAAAGCCACGCATGGTACTGTATGGCTGTAGTCCTAGCACTTTAGGAAGCTGAGGCAGGGAGATCTCAAGTTTGAACCCAGCCTGGGTGAAAAAACACTTTATAAAAAGTATAAATATATAAAAGTACAAAAGCCTGTAAATGTAGTTTGGCTCATTTCCCAGTACCAAAATAAAACAAACAAATAAACCAAAGTATTAAAAGACAATAAACTTGCCTGGCTAGAATATTATATGCAAGGAGACTATCTTTTCATAATGAAGGCTAATAAGGGACTTTTTCAAATAACAAAAAGGTGAACAAAATCATTCCCAGGTATCCCAAACAAAAAAAAGGGGTGGGGGTTGGCTTGGGGGAGGGAGTGAGAGAGACAGAGAGAGAGACAGAGAGACAGAGAGAGAGAGAGAGAGAGAGAGAGAGAGGGAGAGAGAGAGAGGGAGAGAGAGAGATCCACATTGCAGGAAGTTCTTTAGGCAGAAACAAACATCTACATGAAGATTAGCAGGAATGGATGATCCTAGCTTGAAACACAAGCGTAGAAAGGAAATTAATTTATGCAGAAATGTTAACACTTGAAATGTAAATTGAGAATGGGAAGTACTTGTTCCTTGGCCATTTTTCAAATGCTATTATTTTTCTTCTCCCAAACAGTGACAACAACCAACAACTCAAAAATATACAAAGACACATGCATAACCTTTTTTTTTTTTTCAAAATATTTGACTCTAGTATTCTGTCTTTCTGGGTAGAACATGTACATGATAAATATATGCATGCTCACTCTTGAATGTCTAGCACATTGTCCAGATGGGTTTAAAAACTTCCTAGGTCAAGAAGGCCCATTCTCTCTGCATACAACTTGCCAGCAATAGTTTAATTTTTAATGAGCAATGGTGAATTTCTGAGCTGCCAAAAGACATGTGAGAACTAGGGAAAAACATTATCTTGTGCCAAATCCCACACTGCCGTTGGTAAGAAAGCTACTTTCAGAAAGCTGGACAGATGGTGTGTTCATCCAGCTGTTTTCATCTAAAAGAAATAGGATATCAGCTATCTTTATGAGCATTACTTGCTTTTTATTTATTTTCATGACACTGGGGTTAAAACCAGGACCTATGCACTGAGCCCCAGCTCTTTCTTTAGTTTTTACTCTGAGATAAGCTTTCACTAAGTTGCTAAGTGACCCAGGCTGGGCTCCAAGTCTTACCCTCCTGCCTCATTCTCCCACAGTGCTGGGAGTACAGGTGTGTGCCACCACCACATCTGTCCAGTTCCAAGTCTTAGCGTTTAAGTCTTTACATCATTTTTAGTTAACTTGATTTTTTAAACTATGTCTTGGTTACTTTCCAGTCATGGGACAAAATATTTAACACTTACAGCTTATAAGGAGGAAATGTTTATTCTGGCTCACTGTCTTTCGAAGATTTTGTCAGTAGTTGGCTGGCTCCAAGGTGAGAAAAGAAAGCAAAGCATGGTGGAAAGGTTCAGTGAAGAGAAGCTGCTCATATTAGAGCAGCCAGGAAGCAGAGGCAGGAGAGGGAGGAGTCCTTGAGGGAGATAAACCCTTCCAGATTCCACCCTCAGTGACCTGCCTCTGCCTCCTAATAGGGCCGTGGATTCATCAGTGGATTAACCTGCTGATGAGTATACTGCTCCCATCATCCAATCATCTTCCAAAAGCCACACCTCTAAACACATGGGGTTTTTAGGGGACAACTAAATCTAAACTAAAACACTATCTATTGTTAGCTAAAAGTCCAGTTTCATTTTCTGTATATGAATAGCCAATTCTTTTCACATTATTTATTGAAGAAATTTTTTTTTGCCATCTTTCTCAGAAAACAGGCCTCTGAACTCCTTAGTCAAATTTACTTTTATTATTTGTAGCTAATATAAATGGGATCATTTTCTTAATTTCTTTTTCAGACATTTCATTGTTATAGTATAGAATATTTATGTTAATTGGGTTGCCTGTGACTTTACTGAATTCATTTATTGGTTCTAACAAGTTTCTGGAGAAATCTTTAGTTTCCTATATATAATTGCTTGTTGCCAGTAAACAGACATTTTTAACTTCTTCCTTTCCAATTTGGAGTCTTGTTTCTCTCCTTCTTTGTTCTTGCCTAATTGCTCTGGTTAGGACTTCAGTATTACGATTATTACAAGTGATAAGAATGGGCATCCTTGTTTTGTGTGGAAACCAGCGACTTCTGTGATAAATATATCTATGATCTATTCAATCCCATTAGGTATTTACCTAGCTGCAATGAGAATATATGCTCATAAAAAGATTTGTACATGGATGTTCATATGAGCTTTATTTGTAATAGCCTGAAACTGGGACCAGCTATTGGATAATGAATAAATAAATCATGCCTATTCATTGCAATGCAAA
Organism: Cavia porcellus; assembly: GCF_034190915.1. Lineage (NCBI taxonomy): Eukaryota > Metazoa > Chordata > Mammalia > Rodentia > Caviidae > Cavia > Cavia porcellus. The sequence continues at coordinate 21,693,599 of NW_026947514.1, read as the reverse complement.
AGGACTTCAGGTCCATACAATGCCATAGGTAAATCTCAGAAATACATTGAACAAAAGAAAATGGGAAGAAGAGGTATCTCTTGTAATCCACAAATAAGCCCCCAGAGCCCCCAACCTCGAGTCCAAAAATGGGACAAGACATGTTTTTTAAAAAAAGCAGCGCTGATTTATTTTATCCTGGGCCCAGCGACACAGTGCAGTTGGAGTTTGCAAAAGCTGTGTGTCTCCCTCAAAACTTTCCAGACTTTTGTAGAAAGCATAATATACAAAGTAAGGGGTTATGGGTGTGTATCAGGAAATTTGCTAAGGTATGAGGAAGACCTTTGTTTCCCTTTGCAGAGGACAGAGAAGTCTAGCAGGAATTAACAATCCTTTGTCACTTATTTTAGCACAACATCTGTTATTTGTAGAGGGCAGCAATGGTTAACATATCAATTAGGTCAGGTTCCCAGGGATTTACAATTCTTTATAGAGGGGAGCACTGATTAACATATCAGTTAGGTCACCCAGAAAAAAGAAAAAAAAAGACGCATACAGAAAAGTATGGTGGCATTACAGGTACTTTGGTCATATAATTTAGGCATAATACAAACATAACGAAGCTCTTTTTGCTGGTGTACAGCAGTATCATTACGTTTATGTGAAATTATGTGAAGTTCTTTTAAAAAGCTATTTCTAATGCTAGGAATTAAAGGATAATTAAACTGAGAGAGAGTTGGGATTCCTGATTGGCCAGGGGCACAAAGACCTTTCTAGGATGATGGACATATTGTATATTTTGAGCCAGGCACTGATCACATGGGTATGAGGCATACGTATAAGTATACACAGAGTTTACTTATAAACACTGAAGTATATAAGTATGAATTTCAGATTTGTACATTTAAAGAATGCTTCAATAAAGAACTGAAGGAAATCATTTTAATGTAAAAAATTACCCCTAATAATGAAATAAAAACAAATTAATATTTTCAGCAATCTGGAGACCTGAACAAATGGTTATAAATTTACAATGCTCTCCTAAGTGGCCTAAATTGGCTTAAAATTTCCTTTATGTAAAACCTGTCAAGCTTTGCTTGGGTTTCTATAGCTGAGTACATAAAATTATATTAAAACACAAATGGAAATTCTATCTATCCTAAAATGATAATCACAGGTGCACTTCGATTCTGAGTGGTCTGTAGCTCCATCTCAGCTGCAGAATTATATGACTGCAGATATACCTCATATTGTTATGTTCTTTGCAAATCAGATGCAATATGAAATCCCACTCTTATAGTAAAGTAAAATAGAAGAAACAATGAGAGACAAGGAAATTCAGTATGTCTCTCCCACTACCTTAAAATTCAAGTTCCTGCCCAGTACTACACAAAGGAATATTAATCATTTTAGGAAAATTTGGCAAAAACAGTTTATTAGTCCTAAATTTACCCAGTCTATTTCACCCTTCTTCAAGACTAAGGAGAGTCACCAAAATAGGAATAATTAAATAATTTTTCAGTAAGTGCCAGTTTTTATAATGTCCGCGTCCAAGGCATGTCTGGAAGTCTTCAGACCTGACTACCTAGGGGTTTCCAGAAAAGCAGAGACTTTAAGACTGTTGCATGATGAGATTGCCTCCCTAAACCAATAATTAGCCATCATGGGACCCAAAGCCGCCAGCCACCCTGCCAGGCAAGAACAATCATCTTGTGGGAATTGAATTGCCCCTCAAGCCAAAGGAATTCCCCAGAAGCAACTGAAAACAGAACTGTGATACTGATCTACTGGATCCTGGGCCACCCAGGCTAATCCTTAAAAGCTGACCTGGTGCTTTTGTGAGTGAGTCAGTCTGAACCTGTGCATTAGTGGGCCCTCTCTGGTAGCCAGGATAGTTTTCTATTTGTCCTTCCTTCCCAGTTCTTAGTAAATCTGTAGGGCCTCCCACTGAAGTTGATATGGGGAATGAAACTCCTGACCTACTATGTCCAGTACAGGTTCATGTTCTCTAAAATCAAAGAATGAACTTGAGGAATAACAGAGGTTAAAAGTAGAATATATTTATTGAGAGAAAGAAAGCTTCTGTCTGAGAGAGACAGAAGGGGTCCTGAGCAGGTTGCCAAGGATTCTGTCTTTTCCAGGGACTTTTATAATAGTAAAGTTGTGGAGTGAGAGGAGTTCAAGGTGGGGAAAACTGGGAACTCACAAGGCAGACGGGCATAGGCGACAGAATTATGGTCAACCAATAAGATTAATAGTTCAGGTAAAACTGATTAGATTAGGGACAAATGGGGAAGCCAGTCATGTAGAAAGGGGACATTCTTAGAGAGCAGTGACTCATCCCTGGGGGGTTGGGATGGTGACTGCTAGGATTATTTCCAAAAGATGAAAAATATTTCCAAAAGATGAGAAATATAAAATAAAAAGCGGCCTTTATTCTGAGAACACGGAGAGAGATGACCGGCACCCCCACCACTGGTGTCTGGCGATCTCTCCAGCGGACACGTGGCGTGGGGGCCTGTAAATAGCCTCGGTTTGGGGTGGAACCTAAGGCGGGCATTAGGGATACACAGGTAGCCCATTGGTCCTAGGTTTGGCGCCATATGTAAATTCCCAGGGGTGAGAAGATGGCGTCACAGGTAACTTCCTAGGGGCAGGGGAGATGGGGCTCCCTGCTTCCAGTTGTGGCTTTCCTGGCTACAGTGTCCTATCTGGGCCAAAACCCTTTCAGTGACTCCTGGCTTCATCGGGGTAAAAGGGAACTATTTGGAATATCAGTCCTTAGGATTCGGATGCATTTGTTTGATCTTTTTTTTTTGAGGCTTGGCCTTGAGTCTTGAGACAGCAGGAGGTGCCTGTCTCCCCCGTAGTTGCAAGGTATCTGGGCTTCTGCGCTGGCTCCTTGGAGGCCGCAGCCCTGTCTCCCTGCCTATAGTATTTCTAAACTAACTCAGCTGCCTGCAACAATGTGTCCTGAGATTCTTTTTTCTTTTTAAACAGAAAAAAGTAAAAATAACAATAAAACGGAGTTTCAAAATAGGCTAGGAGGAGAGTAGCAATAATTAACACATTGCATTGTGTTATATTCATACAGGTTGTTCCGAGTGTACAAGATGTAGGCATGAGATATTGTTCAAAAAAGGATTAGCACAAAAATTTCTTTTAAATAAGAGAAACTAGCCCTATAACTATATTAACTATCTTATGTGTCTATAGATCGATAGATATTTCTTTTCCCTTTCTTCCTTTCCCATTTTTCTCATTATAGTTTTTCTTTTTCTTTTCTTTTTTTTGTCTTTTTCATTTTTATCGGTAACGGGGATTGAACTCACAACTGCCTGCTTGCAAGGCAGGTGCTTAAGCCACTGAGCTAAATCCCCAGCCCTTCATTACAGTTTTTCTTTCTTTTGAATAGTTTCCTTGCATTTCACAGTATCTATTGTACATTTTGGACCTTATTTATTCTTTCAGTTTTTCACACTAATGAGACAATACAATATTTAAACATGTGGGCCTGATTTATTTCACTTTGGAGTATGGTCTCAACTTGCATTCATTTACCTATAAAAATTTCAAGTTTGTCCTTCTTTATGGCTTAGTAGTACTCCATTGTATAAAAAGACCACATCGTTTTTATCCATCCTCAGTTGATGAGCATTTGGGTTGTTTCCAAGATTTAGCCATTACAGATTGTGTACTATAAATATGGGTGCACATATATCACTGAGGTATGATGTTTTTAATTCTTCTAGGAAGATACCCAGTAGGGGACTAGCCGGGTGGAATGGGACCTCTAACCCTAGTTTTTGAGGAATTTCCACACTGATATCCATACTGTTTTCCCGTCTACACTCTCACCAAGAGTGAAGAAGGATTTACTTTCCCCGCAGCTCTGCCAGCATTTGTTATTGGTTGATTTCTTGATGACATTCTTTTTCCAATGAGATGGCATCTGTTTTGTCTTAATTTGCATCTCTTGAATGACCAATGATGTTGAACATTTTTTCATATATTTGTCATTTGAATTACTTCATCTGAGAATTATGCGTTCATCTCAGCTGTGTGTTTTTAAATTTTGAGGGCTTAATTTTTTTCATTTCTTTATGTGTTTATACAGAAGTCCTTTGTCCAACACAGCTGGCTAAAATGTTTTCCCATTCTGTGGGTTGTCTTTTCACCTTTTTGTTGATTTCTTTTTGTTGTGCAGAAGCTTTTTAATAAGATGAGGTCCTATTTGTTGATTCTTTGCAGTATTTCCCATGCTATTTGTTTTGTTTATGAAATATATGCCTGCACCTATGTCTTCAAGATTTCTACCTATTTTCTTTTCTAGTAGATTTAGTATTTCTGTTTTAGTATTTAAATCTTTGATCCACTTTGACTTTAGTTTAGTGCATAATGATAGACATAGACCAGTGTTAATCTTTTGGCATGTAGAGGGTCAGTTTTTTCAGCATCATTTATTAAAGAGACTATCATTCAGTGAACATGTTTGGCCCTTGTCAAAGATAAGGTGGCTGAGTGTCTTTGTATTGTACCTAAATCTTCTAATCTATTCCACTGATCCTCAGATCTGTTGGGTTTTTTTTTCAATACTGTGGTCTGTTTTTATTTTTGTTTTTGTTTTTGTACCGAGGGTTGAACTCACGACCCAGCGCTTGCCAGGCAGGCACTTATGCCACTGAACTAACTCCCCGGCCCCACTGTGTTGACTGTTAACACAATAGGTTTGTAGTATAATTTCAAGTCAGTGACTGTGATGCCCTTTGACTTACCTTTGTTATCCAGAAATATGTTCGCTGTTCTAAGTCTCTTCTGGTTCCAAATGGATTTTAGGAATATTTTCTCTGGTTCTGTGAGGTTTGTTAATGGTATTTTGTATCAATCTTACAACAGTTTTGTGAGTATGACCATTTGCACTGCTGCTTCTTCTTATGCATGAGCAAGGGATATCCTGTCATTATCTGCTATCTTCTTTGGGCTCCTTTTTCAGAGTGCTGTAGTTTTCAATGTATAGATCTTTTGCTTTTTTTGCTAGATTCCTACGTATTTTTTTAATGTTTCATGAAGAGTGTAGTTTCTCTCATTTTCCTCTCTGTGAGTTTGTTACTTGTGTGCAGACATGTCATTTATTTTAGAGTTGGCTTTGCATACAGTTATACCATTGAATTTGATTATTAAATCTATAAGTCTTTTAGTGGAGCCTTTTGGCGTATTCGATGTAGAGTATCATGTGATCTGAAAATAATGATAATTTAACTTCTTCCTTTCCTATCCTTATTTATTTCTTTTTCTTGTCTCATTGTTCTGGCTAATATTTCCAGAACTATATTGCATAGAAGAGGTGATAATGAAAATCTTTCTCTTGTTCCTGAATTTGGAATGAAAACTTTCTGTTTCTGATCATTTAAAATGATGTTAGCTGTTGGTCTGTAATAGATGGCTTTAATCAAATTAAGATAGAGTCTCTATCCCAGTTTTCTGTAGGGTTTTTGTTATGAATGAGTGCTGGACTTTGTTCTTCATCTATTGAGATGACCATGTGATTTTTGTTGTTGATTCCGTTAATATAGTGTAGTACATACATTGGTTTACTTGGTCATGATGTACAATCTTGATGATTTTCTGCATTCAGTTTGCTAGTATCTTATTGAGTATTTTTGCATCTATGTTTATTAGGGACATTGGGCTGTAGTTTTCTTTTTTGGCTGGGTTCTTCTCTAGTTTTGGAGTCAGAGTAATTGATGCCTGATTCTTGCCTGCAGAAATGACTTAGGAAATATTGCTTCCCTTTCAGTTTCCATAAAGAGTTTCAGCTTTAGTGGCATTAGTTCTCCAAATTTCTTGTAGAATTCAACAGTGAATCTGTCAGGGCCTGGGATTTTCTTTGTTGGTAAAATTTAATTACATCTTCAATTTCATTGGCCTGTATAAGGTTATTTAGAATTGTCAAATCTTCTTGATTTAGTTTCAACAATTTGATTGTGTCTAGGAATCTGTTCATTTCTTCTGTGTTTTCCATCTTATTAGAATATATGTTCTCATAGTAGATATTGATGATCTTCTGAATTTCTATCAGATCTGTTGTGATTTCCCCTTTTATTCCTAATTGCTTGAATTTGTGTTTTTTCTTTCTTTTTGATGAGTTGGCTAATAGTTTATCAATTTTATTAATTCTTTCAAAGAACCAACTTTTCAATTTGTTCATTCTTTATATTGTCTTTTTAGTCTCAATTTCTTTAATTTATGCTCTTATGTTTATGATTTCCTCCCTCGTATGAGTTTTGGGTTTGATTTGTTCTTTTTCTAGGAGTTTGAGGTTCATCACTAGGTTGTTTATTTGAGCTCATTTTGTTTTCCTGATATGAGAGTTTATCACTATAAATTTTCCTTCTTAGAACTGTTTCCATTGCATCTGATATGTTTCAGTATGTTGTATCAGCATTATTGTTTAATTGTATATACTTTTTAATTTTGTCATCAATTTTCTTTGTGATCCATTGGTTGTTCAGAAGTGTGTTGTTCAATTTCCATGTGTTTACACAGTTTTTATGATCTCTTTTGTTGTTGATTTCCAGTTTCATTATCCTATGATCAGATAATAGCATGGTATGGTTTCAATTCCTCTACATTTACTTAAACATGTTTTGTGGGCTAATACGTGGTCTGGTTTGGAGAGTAACCTGTGTGCAGCTGAAAAGAATATGTATTCTGATATTTTGGGCTAGAACACTCTGTGTAAGTACCACGCACTAACTGATTGCACAACTGGAGCATTTGCTAGAACACTCTGTAGACATCTAACAAGTCCATTTGTTCACAGGTTTGGTTTACTTCTGATATTTCTTTGGTGATTTCTTGTCTAGTTGATCTATCTATTTGTGAGAGTGGAGTATTAAGACTCCCCACTACAATTATGTTAGTGCTTATTTGGTTTTTTATGTTTGTTAATATTTGTTTTATATAGTTTGGTGCACCAGTGTCTGGTGCATATACATTTATGATTACTATCTCTTCTTCTTGGAGTATTCCTTTAAATATATAGTAACCTTCCTTGTCTCTTTTGACCACTTTTGGTTTAAAGTTTACACTGTCTACAAGCAGAATAGCTATGCCCGCTTTTTTCTGAGTTCCTGTGACATGGAGAATTCTTTCCACCTTTTGGCACTTAGTCTATGAGTTTCTTTTTGAATTAAACACATTTCTTGAATGCAATGCATTGTTGGATCTTGTTTCTTGATCATTCTACCAGTCTGTTTCTTTTGACTGGTGAGTTCAGACCATTTATATTGATGGTTATAACTGATATGTGTTGACTTATCTTTTCATGTTATTTTCTTGTTGTTGGTCTTCTGTATTTCTCCTCTGTTTAATTGTTTTCCCTGCTTGATGGCTTTTTTCTACTGGTGTTCATGTGTTTGTAGTATTTGTTATCAGTTTGTAATACACCTTTGAGAGAATATTGTAGTGCTGGTTTAGTAGTCTTGAATTTCTTCAGTTGCTCTTTGTCATGGAAGCATCTTCTTTATTCATTGATTTTGAAAGATAGTTTTACAGAATTATAGAATTATTTATAGATTAATAATCTGAGTTGAAAATTGTTTGCTTTTAGGACTTGAATACCTCACTCCAGTCTCTCCTTGATTTGAGGATTTGTGTTTAGAGGTCTGCTATGACTTTCATGGGTTTTCCTTTATAGGCAAATTGTTTCTTTTATCCAGCTGCTTTATTTGGGGTTATGTGGGTGTCTTTTTGTGAGGCAGGATTTCACTATATGTTTCAGGCTGGCCTTCAACTCACTGCCTAGCACAGGCTTGCCTCAAACTTGCAGTGATCTTCCTGCCTCAGCCTCCCAAATACTGGGATTACTAATGTGCACCACTGTACTCGGCTCTAGCTGCTTTTAATATTTTGTTCTTGTGTTGAATTTCTGGACTCTTGATTAGTACATGCCTTGGTGTAAATTTATTTTGGTTATGGCTATTTGGCTTTCTATATGCTTAATTTATTTATAAGTCAAATTCTTTATCCATGTTTTGGAAGTCTTCTGCCATCATCTGTATGTTTTTAATGACTTTTGCACAGTGCTGTCTCTAGTCTTAAGTCATTCTTTGCTTCATCTTGTAGCTGTTGGATTGAGTTTTTGTGGTCCCTTGCTATTTTTAAGTTATATTTCTTTTCCTGATCACTAGCTGCATTCCTCTTTTTTAGGTCTGATACTATATCCTTGCTTTCATTCAGTCTGTTGCATATACTTTCTTTTTTTTTTTTTTTTTTTGTCTTTTTTCCTTTTTATCGGTACCAGGGATCAAACTCACGACTGCCTGCTTGCAAGGCAGGCGCTTATGCTGCTGAGCTAAATCCCCAGCCCCTGTTGCATATACTTTCAATGCAGTTTTTAATCTCTGAGATTTTTGTGTGGATTTCTCACTGATTTCATTTCTTGTCTATGTTGCATTCATGGTTTCCATGATTTGATAAGCTCCTTTTTAAAAAAATCTGTATCTGCTTTAATGTTTTTCGTTTTTATTGTCATTTTTTTTGTACCTTAGGTATTATTTTATGGCCTCTTTCATTTGTGTTTTCACCTTTACTGCTATCATTTCAGAGAGTTCCAGTGCTTAGCTTCTGATTTTTTCTATCTCTTTGTGCTCTGGACTTGGCCTGGGTGGGGTGGGCATTTGGGGTTGCATTTTGCTTATTACTTGTGTTATTTTCTGTTTTTATTTTATTTTGTTTTCTGTGTGGATGCTTATAAATTTCTAATGTTAGATAGTTTTATCCCCAGTGTCTAGGTTTTCCTAGGAGATATCTGTTCCTCAGGTTATCTTCTAGATATAGGTGGTTCTTGTTCTTCCTGTATATCCCAAAACTGACCTTCTCAAAACATTAAGAATGTAGAGTTAGGGGCTGGGGATTTAGTTCAGTGGCATAAGCGCCTGCCTTGCAAGCAGGCAGTCACGAGTTTGATCCCCGGTACCGATAGAAAGGAAAAAGACAAAAAAAAAAAAAAAAAAAAAAAAAGAATGTAGAGTTGCTATAAATGTGACTCAAGGCCTACTCTTTTGGTACTGGACTATGGTGATGGTTATGACCCCTTGTAATTGCAGTGTTGTCATACAAGGGAGAAAAACTGATAATAACAGGTATGGGATCCTGGTGAAACAGTACAGTTAGTAACAATAATAAACTCAAGTACAGCCTGGCTATTAACAGACTGTGGTAACAGCCTGCTTTCTTTAATCACAGGAACAAGTTCTATAGTTATGTAATATAGTCCAACTTACACCAGGAACTTGTACACCAAGTTTTTCCTCTTAGTAGAGTGATTTCATCATGTTGTGTAGGGGCATTTAAGAGGGATAGTGGGTAGGATGGAGTGGTATATGAGGCTAAATGTAGTACGAGCATGTTTGGTGAGCATAGGATGATCATCTAAGTTTTGGGTAACTGTAGGATACAAGAGGGAGGGATTGGAAGAGATGCTATCCGGCACATTCAGAGTGGTATGGCCATACAAGGTGTTGGAAGAGAAAGCCTAGGAGTATTGAAGTAAACTAGAAAGAGAAGAGACGGTGTTTACTCACATGAAAGTCTAATAAAATCAAGTGAGTAGTTGACAAGCAAGAGGAAGAGGACAAGTAGAATAATACAAACAAAATATTCAGAGATCTAAATCACGAATGAGAGAGAAAAAAGGTAGAAAACAAAAAGGAAAGGAAGAAAACAGGAAACAAAAATAACCATGCACATGTAAAAAACCAACAAATATACAAAAAGAAAAACAAAACAGGTCAAACAGAATAGAGTCAAAAAGAGAAAAGAAAACGGAAAAAGCACAGACAAACAACAACAGGTCACACTAACTCAGTTGACTACCAACAAAAAAACCCACCAGCCACAGAAAAATAAAAACAGCAAGATTCTTCTAGTGTCCACAGTTCTGGGTAGGTCCAAATCTGATCCCAGAATGTGTACTGTAGCCAAAATTGCAGGTAGACTTGTGCTGGGTTTGGATTTCTATATTTGTGGGGTAGAATTAGTTTTCCATGGCTGGAGTTCTCCACAGCCATTTAAAAAAGAAAAAAAAAAAAAAGAAAAGAAAAAAAGAAGGAAATGTTTAAAAAAAAAAGGACAGCTCTACCTTCTATTCTTATTTCTTTTTTTTGTCTTTTTCCTTTTTATCGGTACCGGGGATCGAACTCACGACTGCCTGCTTGCAAGGCAGGCGCTTATGCCGCTGAGCTAAACCTCCAGCCCCCCTATTCTTATTTCTTGATCCCAAGCACAGAGCTGGTTCATCTAACTGACCGCCTGCTGGCTCATATTGTTACTGTTACTTCAGACTTTTCTGTGCCTGTCCGTCATGTGCATTTTAGCTGGAGTCCTGCTGTGTTGCTGGCATTCCTGCCCATCTCTGGTCCCTGAGTTCCATCAGTGGAGGGAGCAGGAGCCAGTCTTGGACCCTCCTCCTGCCAGTTACCACCACTCCAGGTCAATGGCACAGGCAGGAGCCAATTTTGGACTCTCCTCTGCCAGTCATGGCAGCCCTGGGTCAGCAGTGGAGTGGGAGCCCCATGTGGACCTTTTTCTGTCAGTCGTGGCAGTTCCAGGGCAATCCTGAGTTTTTTTTCCTATGATGTCAATGAAGAACCAGGATGAAGATCCTAGCTCCACTTTGGAAAAAAATATATATATCCAAGTACATATTTAAAATTATATATTTTTAAGTAATATATATGCAAATAGTCTCAAGTATTGGACTGCATGATCCTTCTAGTTCTGCATCTCTGATTTTTAAATCTTGTGCTTCCTACATTCTTCCACTTGCCAGAGGGTATTAAAATTAAAATTACCTTGCCGGAGGTAATTAAAATTGCTAGTAAAAAAAATTCAATAAAAATGTCTTCTCACCAGAAATAACACCACCAGGAAAATGACAAATGTCACATTAAAATTATACTAATATTGTTCAATTCATAACCTATTGCTTTATAATATGTAAATATTTGAATTATTTATAACAATTTCCTCTTTTTCTATTACCAATACTTTCTATGCCCATATAGACTCATTCAGTGAAATACTCACCTCAGTAAAATGTTGTTGATTTATTGGCACAAATATGTGGGATGATAAAAGAGCTAAAACTCTCAGCAACTGAATTTCTGCCCTGACATAGTCCTGCCCAGTGCACACCGGACAATGTAGGAGCACTGCACTAACACTGACTAGAAATTGTACATGATAGGAAGTATTCATTTTTCTCAATGAGTGGACTCATCTTTTCCCAAAGAGTAATGTGTATAGATATCCTTAATTAAAACTAAACAAATGTTATGGTTTGTGTCTAGATGCCCTCCCAAAGCCTCATGTACTTCTATATGTGTCTTGGTAGCTAAATCTAGAGTTTGTGCTTGATTTGTAGTTCATCACTGGAATAAGGGTGTGAGTGTTACACCCGTCTTAGGATTGGTAACCTGTAGACAATATAAAGGACAGAAAGGCGTTTGTTCCCTCCTTTCTCCTTGCTTGTTTTTTGGTGTCTTCAGCTGCCATGAAAAGTTGCCTTCTGCCATGTACCACCCTTCTATGGAGCCAGCTGGTTATGGACTGAAACTTCTACCAACTCTGAGCTAAATAAATCTATTCTCCTTTAACTTTGGGTGTCAGGTATTTTGTCTCAGCACTGAAAAAAGTAACTGAAACAGAATTATGTATTGGGAGTGGATTGTTGCTGTGACTATACCTTGACCATATGTTTCAGGAGCCTTTGAGAATGGCTTACAGGAAGAATTTAGAATGGTCTGGAGGTGCCAGTTGAAATCGTAGAGCTGGAATGCTCTAAGTTGTTCCATATTGGAGATTCTTGTAAGAGCTCAGAGGACTAGAGACTGATGAAATGCTACCAATAAAGAGCAGGTTAGGGAGGTTTCTACTGGGAAGAAGTACTACAATGATTGTTGGACTTCAGATGATGTGTGTCATGGCTTGGTGGGAAGTTTGTCTGCATTTTGCTCCTGAACAGAAACTTTGCCTGAGACTGAGATTAAGGATGGCAGACTAATTAACATTTCAAAAGAAATTTCAAATCTAATGTTGAGGTGGTAGCATGGCTACTGTTGGGGACTTTTAGCTGGATTTACATTGAGGATCAAGAGCAAAGAGCCCAGTAGCATGATTCAAAACATTTTGAGTTTGGCCAGAAAGGAAACTCTAGTAAAGCCATGATTGCAAAGATAGAGCAGAGGAGACCTTGAATGCTCTGAAGGAATAGAAGAATACAAAAGATGGCCTGAGGGCATTATAAGAAGCAGCCGAACTCAGTCTTTGCAGCCTCAAAATTGCAAAAATGAAAGACTTTTTGCTTTGAGAAGAAAACCAAAGTACACCATGTTCCAGAATGGTGGCAGCATAGAGAATATTTTCCTCAGTATTGGATTCAGGGTGCTCAGCAATCCAGCCACTCAACCTGCAGAGCCAAGAGAGAAGGAAGCCTGGTTACTGCTCCAGGCAGCAGACCCTGGCATCATCCACATGGCACTGGTTTTGGGCACAAACAGAACTCAAGAGTTGTGCACTCAAGAATGCTTTCACCTAGATTTCAAAAGGTCTGCAAGGTAGGCATTTATGTCCCTGAGAGGGCAGTTCTTGAAGCCAAAGGTGTGAAGCCAGAAGCTTGGACAAGCAAGGAACACGGATTGTCCAAGGAAAAGTGCAAGGAGTGAGTCCAGTGGGCCCAAGAGAAAAACAAAAGGATCTCCAATCACTGGAAAGTATCCCAGGGATTGAGCCACCCAAGCCCTTTGGAATTAACATCTTGCCACAGATGCTGAACATGGAACTACAGGACTTAATGTTTGCCTGCTGGATTTTGGACTTGCCCTGTTCCCATTCCTTTGAATTTTCTTGTTTGTAACTTCTGGAATGGAAATGTCTATCTTGTGCCATTAAATGTTGGAAGTACTTAACTTGCTTTTCATTTGTACATGGACATGCAGCTAAGAGTCTGCCTTTTCAGCAACATTGAAACTGTTAGGACTTTGGAAACTCTTAAAGACTGACTAATTACCTTTTGCATAAAGGAATATACATGAATCTTTGGGAGGTCAGGGGTGGAATGTTATGGTTTGTATCTGGATGCTCCCCCAAAACATTTTGCACTTTATGTGGGGCTTGGCACCTGAAGTTAGTGTTTGTGATTGATTTGTAGTTCATTTCTGGGACTAACGATGTGAGTGCTACACCTGATCTAGGATTGGTATCCTGCATACAATATAAGGGACAGAAAGAGTTTGTCCCCCTTGCCTCCTCTCTTATTGCTTTTGATGTCTTCAACCACCACAAATGGTTGCCCTCTGCCATATGCCACCCTGCCTAGGAGCCTTTAACATACAGCTTTAGATACAATACTTTTAGAAATATTTAGATTTGTTGGATAAATGCTTTTGCCACATCCTCAGATCTTCACAGAAATCCCTGACTTTCACCCTGAGAGTACAACTCCTGTTTTGAAAACTTGCTTCTGGTCCTTTTCACATAGTGCTGTAATCTGGAAAAAGAAAATTCTTGACTTTTTTTATTCTACTGTTGATAAATTCTTATATAACCTGCATCACTGACCTCTGAAATTCTGCTATCCAGTCCAGTACTATTTATTATGAAAAGAGGCCCTTGGAATACAAAGTACATTGATATTAAGCACATAAATTTGATTCAGAGGTACAAATATTCTGTTGGTTTGTTAGGACAGCAAAAGTATGCCACACAAATGGGGAGCGTTGTGTTTGTGGACCACCCAGGCTTAGTCATGGCAAAGATCCAGCAGCCTTCTCAAGTTCAGTCATGCTCATCCTCATACTTCACATTCTTTATCAAGTAGGGACTGTTGTTAGAAGCACAGTGTACTTAAGATTCTATAAACTGTGTGTGTCTCTAGTCTACACCACCTCAAAATATCTTGCTTTGAGTTTGAGATGACTATTGATATAAACTACAGGCACAACAGTTATCACTGAAAGGTTGCCCCTGGGCGAAAGAAATTTAAGCCTCTCTACATTAATGAAATAAACAGCTAGTAGAGCAGACACTTCCTCCCCAAGAGATCCTCAAACACACCTTCCTCAGAATCAAGGAAAGAAAGAAATAGAGAACATACCTGGTTCAGAGAGAGATTGTTACCCTATTTCTAGCTCTAAGATGTTCTGCAGGTTGCTACTTGAGATTTCCTTTATATTACAAGACAACTTGCTGACCTCCCCTAAACCACATAAACTACGGTCACCTCCCTCCAAGATCCCCAGAACTTTCCATTCTTTGAGTCTTGTTCTTCACACTCTTGGGGCTCTTGGGGTTCTGCATGTTAATAAATTTTTACAGTCCCCATGTTAATATTTTTATCGTCAGTTTATTTCACAGATAAAAAGAAACAGAACTTAGGTTCGCTATTCTGTAAGAAACAAGATGTTGAAATGTTGATTGGATTTACATGTTGATGATATTTCAGTGAAATAAGCCAAACATCATGCAAAATTACTATGAAAAATCTAATTACACAGCTTGTTCTTGTTGGAACTTAGAGAAACATCTGCTGTCTTTACTAGCATTAGCCAGGTTTTCTTTCCCCATTACTACTGGAAAAATAAAAAGACAGCACTTAAAACTGGAATATATTCGGCAAGATCTCCTAGTCACCTGGCAACGTTTCACATGAGTTTCTGTGCTACATCACTACATCTTCCAAAATCAGACATTTGAGAAATGTCTTATCTCAGTATTGGTCAATCCAAATTCAGAAACTACAAAGTAAAAAGGACATCATCTGGGGTCTTAAAAATTACAATTAGAGACATATTTCAGGGACCACTGAACCAGTGTTTGGGAAAGGAAAGAAGGAAGGAAGAAAGGAAGGAAAGAGGGAGAGAAGAAAAAGGACAGAAGGAGGAAGGAAAGGAGGGAGGGGAAAGGGAACGATGAAAAAGCATGAAAGGAAGGTGCCAGAAGAAGAAAGTGGATCACTGAATGAGGGATATGGCCAACAGAAGATTGAAAGGGATTTAGAACCAGAACGGAAATGTCCATAAAACAGGATAACCCCTTACTGTGCATCTTGATCTCAGGGGAACAACGTGATTATAGGTCCAGTCATTCCAGATGCCCATGACCAACAAGTAGAACCAGAGTCCACACTCCAGGTGACAGCTCAAATGGTGCATAAATCCTTCTCCATTGATGGCCTCCCAACCCCATTTCAAAAAGGTCTTACAACATCATTTTCACATGCAGCTCCCCTGAAACATCAGTCATTTCTTCAAAGGCCACTCTTCATTAATTACAGAAAAATGAATTTAAGTTTATCATTTTCTTTTTATTCTGACTTGTAATTTTTGTACCTTAAAGCCAACTTAATGAACTATAAAAAGTACATAGTGATCCTAGGGTATACAACTATGATATGGATTTTTTTGCCAATCATATGTAATATCCTAATCATTCAAAGTGAATGTTCATCCTAGTAGTGTGAAGTGACTTCTCTGAGTTTTAAACTCTACTATAGAGAGCAACAATCAATATTTTCTTACTTTGAATCAAAGACAAAGAAAAAAAATCTTCAGTACCTGGCACTTCATGTAAAACAAATACTACTTTGATGTTAATTCTTTGAACAATAGAGAAATAGCTAGAAGCTGTTCTCATTTTTTTCAAATGAATACATACGTACTTTTCTATAGACATTCAAAATGTAATCTGAAATTAAAATAAAATACTTTGTCCAAATAACGACACTGATTTTTTTTCTCTCCCATCTCTTTTAAAAGAAGTAATCACAATGTTGTGATTCTTTTAATAGAAGCTTATCTACTGAAAGTGTTGATAATAAAACATCCAGCCACTTGCCCTGGAAGGAGGAACAAACTGATGACACATAGTCTATTGATTATTCCTAGATATAAAATTTCTGTACAGAAAAACAACTATAAACCTTGCTGGGGATAAAACAAACTAAAAAGTGGGAAAACATTTTAGTAAGTTGTCCCTCAAACAAAGGACTTTTATTTATAACATATAAAGAGTTGAAGAAAATCAGACACTCCAGTTCCAAGACCCAGTCCAAAAATGAGCATCTGAGATGAATATGCACTTCTCAGATACAGAAATACAAATAACAAATAAATACATGAAAAAACGTTCGGTATCATTGGTCACTCAAGAGATGCAAATTAAAACAACACTGGGATTCCATCTCACTCCAGAAAGCATGGCTATTCTCAAGAAATAAACTATTAACAAATGCCTGCAGGGCCATGGGGAAAAAGGAACCCTTCTTCACTCTTGATGGGAGTGTAGACTGATGCAACCATTGTGGAAATCAGTGTGGAGATTCCTCAAGAAACTAGGATTAGAGGTCCCATTATATCCAGCTAGTCCCCTTCTGGGTGTCTTCCTAAAGAATTAAAAACATCATACCACAGCAATGTATAAGCACCCATGTTTGTAACAGAACAATTTGTAATAGTTAAATCTTGGAAACAACCCAAATGTCCATCACCTGAGAAATGGACAAAAAAGATTTGGTCCTTTTGTACAGTGGAGTACTACTCAGTCATAAAGAAGAATAAACTTTTATAGGTAAATGGTTGCAATTTGAGACCATACTCATAAATGAAATAAATCAGACTCATATATGTAAACAGCATATTATCTCATTAGTATTAAAAACTGAAAGAGTAAATAAGATCCAAAATGTGCCATAGATATTGTGAAATAGGAAAAAATCATTCAAAAGGAAAAAGAAACTAGGATGTGGGAAAGAAAGGAAAAGAAAAGGAAAAACTACAAGATAGTTTTACCTAGTTTCTCTTACTTCATTGAAAAGAAAGGTTTGTACTAATATCATTTGGAGAACATTCCATTCTTCACTTCTGTTGAAGTTTTATTGTGCATATTGTAGTATTATTAAGATAGGTATTCTTAAATATATAATCCTTACTAGTTTATATCATTGTGTGTGTGTGTGTGTGTGTGTGTGTAGAAAAAAACCTCAAGAAATAGGTATTATAGGTTTCAAAAACTCATACACTGGGGAAAAATATACTCATTATTTGAACCTTTAACTCAAACTGTGTTTATATACTAGTTCTGTTCCATATCTGTCTTCTTACCTAGTAACCACTGTAACTTTTTTCTAGTTTTCTCTTTAATTCTATGTTGTTTACTATTGAAAACAAGATAAATCCCAAAACTTTTAGTCAGTATAAGTGACATGTTAGGCCCTCACTCCCACAAGCAGTGCATGCAGTGTTACAGTACGTGTGCTCTCAGGATTTTTGCCTGAGGACAAGCTCTGTAAAGCTATCTTTGTGTTTAAGAAACTCAATCCTTTCAGATGATACCCAACAGGTTTGTATCTTATCATTTGTTTTCCTTTGGTGTGGTCCAATTTTATGCTAAGATTTTAGTGCTCTGACTTGGTCTTCTCATATTTTTTTAACTTCAGAATCCTAGATCTGGATTCATACAATTTTTTTTCATTTTTATTAGTACATGTTTGCAGGACATAATGTTCACATTCCCAATATGGAGTTGGTTCATATGCATAACTCACTTTAAATCCTTTTTTCATCCTCTTCCCTTTCCTTCCCTTCCTTTCCCCTCCCTCCATCTTTTAATCTTCTTCCTACCTGAGAGATATCTATGTCCTTATTTCCTATTATCCATTTTTTATTTTGCTCTATCAACTCACTTAAGAGGATATGAGTGAAAGACCTTCTAGAGAAGACAGGTAGTTTATGAGACTTGAATGTCTGAAATTTATGGTTGAACAACGTCGGGCTTCGTGGTAAAACACAGAGGGTTGCAAAGAGTTGATAATATGCCTTTGTGTTATTCCCACCATATATATAAATACATCATTTTATAAAATAATTTGGCCTGCCAATGTTTTGATTAGGCAAATTACAGATGTATTTTAAGTACTACGAAAATGAATAGTCCATAGAAAGCATAGATCAAGGAAACAGATCATTCAGGAATAGCCTAGTAGCCTAGATGGGAAAGTACACAATGTTAGTATGCTATCTATAAACAAGATTTGTACTAAGTGGGTGATGTCTGAGTATCAATATTTAACTGACAAAAGCAGATGAGAGGAAAAGATAATTAGCAATACCAAGGCACTGTCTTTTTGCAAAGTGACTAAATACAGTAGATCATATTTCCTCCTAAGGATTCTATTCAGATAGTCACCATGTAAAGAAGGCAACTCGGAAAAGAAATGCTCAGTGAAGAGACAGAGGAGCACACAAAGGGACTTCCTTGCCTGGTAAGGAAAACAGTTTCTAAAAAAGTGGCCTGGAGGAAAAGCCACTCCTTTAAGTTACATAGCCAACAAATAAGCATCTGTGGAAGAATTAGTCCTTTAACAGTCATTTATTTCTAAACTGCAGCAAATAGATGGTAATATCATGGTTGAAGAGACTTTTGCTTGGTAAAATATTGTAACACTAAAATACTACCATTTTACTAAGATTTAAGATAAACGGGTTTCATTCCTCTTAATCTGTACTTAACACATATTCGTGATAGCATTCCAAGTGATTTTTAGTGAAAAGTGTGTAATATGCATTCTTAAGTCCTTACCTACTGAGGAATGTATTATGTACACTTCCAATAACAAATGGAATGTGATGTTAGGCGGAGCAATTTCCTGTTGGTCCATAGATGAAGATTTATTTTCTGCATCTGAATCATACTCGCAATACTTAAGTTGCAGGCAGCAGGGAGAGTTGTATGTTTTGATGTGATCAGAGACAACAGAGAAGCAAAGGGCAAACACTCCTGGGCTCTTAACCTGTTAACCTGTTACTCATTAAAAGCATGATTTGTGTTTTATTCTGAGGGACTTAAAAGTGGCCTTTGCTAAAGATTATGACTCTTCACTCAGACTGACAAATGCCCAAAAAGTAACTAAAAGCAAAACAAAACTTTTCATTTTGTGAAACTTCAGGTCAAATTCTTTTTAGCTGTGCATATAGACATAATAGTCACATAGGGAGTATCTATCTAAAATATGTCAGGACAAAGTTTACTAGCCTTTAATTTACCTAGTCTGTTTCGTCCATCTTCAAGATGGAGGACACCAAGGTAAAAGTAACTAAAGAGATTTCTTAGATTCACAGGGACATTCAATGAATGTCCAGTTTTAGAACCTCCCCCTGGAACAATGGTTTGAAATCTCCAGCCATTGTCCTGCACCCATAATCACCTGAGTTTCATGAAAAGCAGAGCCTTGTGTGACCAAAGCTACCCCAAAGACAATCATTTTACAGGGACCAAACTGATCCCCAAATCAGGAGGATTCATCCAGAGCTAGGAAATCAGGACTAAGAAAATGATCAACCAGACCCTGGTCCACCTCAGCTAGTCCTTGAAAGCGGGCCTCCTGCTTTTGTAGGTAGACCAGATTCATCCTTTTCATCAGACTACACTTTCTTCAGCTCAGGCTGGAGTCCTGTCCTGTCTTTTCTTACCTTCCAGTTCAAGCCCTCATCTAGAAATACACACCATCACAGGATGAATGACAGTTTTCCACTGAGTATTATTTTTGTTGATTATGTTATGATGAAAGAACTGTGGTGCATCTACTAATATATCTTTTATAAGGTGAGTTATTAGAAACGATCAACAATGAAAACTCTAATTTTCTCACTGTTATTTTCCTAGGAAGCTCGTAGAGACACATCTGAAAACCATCCCCAGTCGTGCATTTGCAAATCTGCCCAATATTTCCAGGATGTAAGTCATTTTTTAATATAAAGAGAAGTTTGCGGTTGTGACGTGCTGCTTTCTAAAATGTGTTCTGTCAACAAAATATTTCTTATGCTTCTTTTTTTTTTTTTTTTTTTGGCTTTTTCGTTTTTATCGGTACCAGGGATCGAACTCACGACTGCCTGCTTGCAAGGCAGGCACTTATGCCGCTGAGCTAAATCCCCAGCCCCTTCTTATGCTTCTTGTAGATGTCAGTGACATTTATATTTAAATGTATTTGAAAATTTTATATATCTATTTGTCTAATTTTGCTTCATCTGCTTAATAATTCATGATTTTTTAAAAACCTAAAACAAATTTAAATCAATTTGGTCCTGAGAAATTCATTATTTTTGGTTTATTTTAATATATCTTGTAATATGGCAGACCTTCTGCTGGGACTTTCTCCCGTAAACAGATATGTATGTCACTCCAACCTCCCGTGCTGGTTGACTCACTTCTCAACATTAACATAAATGCTCACCATTGGTCAAGCATGTAGCCAATGGTTTCAGACTTTTATACTTTAAAAAAAGAATATAAAAGAAGTAAAACTAATTTTAAACCTTGAACACAGAATTGCTGTAAACCAAGAATTAGGAGAAAAAGAGTTTCCCTGGTAGGCTGACAAGTGGTATGTCTATGAAATGAAACAGGTCTTTATTTCATTTCATTAATTCCAACATGCAATCCAGGTAACTCACACATTCCAAATAATACGACCTGGAGCAACCTGTATAGTCCGTGGCTAAGTTTATTCATTTCACAACCACTTTCTGTTTATTTTGCCACTTAAGCAGTTCTCACTCTGAGACAGTTATGACATTTGACACTCTTGGCTGTCAAACTGGAGAGGGAACTGGAATCCAGTGGGTCGAAGAGGAGGATGCAGCCAAGCATCTTGCTGGTACAGGACAGCCCTTCAGTAGAGAACCACAGCACAGAATGCCAGCAGTGCTGAAAGACCACTCTCATTGAAATTCTCTGCATCTTTGATGTTGTTATTCAGTGCTTTCTTCAAATTCTTGCTTTTTTTTTTGGTTTCTTTGTCATTTCTCTCTCATCACCCTTATCGTATCACCGCGTCTCCTCCTCAGCCTCCTGCCTTGACTTCTCATTTTTTTATTTTTTCCAGTTCCTTAAACATCAGTTCTTTCTCTGTATATTTTGTTCCGTTTCCTCTATGCTCTGCTTTCCTTGTGTCAACACCTCCATTCCTTTGTCCTCACTGTCACCTAATACAGTGATGCTAAGCAAATATCTCTAGGCCTGATTCCCTCTTGCAATTCAAGCCTTCAATGAAAACTACCAAATACCAACGCTTAATGTCCTGCAAGCACTTACAATTCAGTTTATCCCAAATAAACTCATCATCTTGGCCTGAACTATTCGTTCTCTACCCTCCTTTTAATAGCCCTACCATTCAGCATCTCAGACCCTACAAAACTTCAAATTCCTTCTAGCTCTTTCTTTTCTCTCACCTCTCTCTCTCTCTCTCTCTTTTTTTTTTTTTTTTTTTTTTTTTTTTTTTTGTATTTTTACCAGTACCAGGGATTGAACTCACAACCACAGGCTTGCAAGGCAGGCACTTATGCTGCTGAGCTAAATCTACAGCCCCTCTCTCACCTCTCTTAAACAACTATTTGTCTCTGTGTGGATGTCCCAATGGCTTAGCTATGCCTTCATCCAACAAGTATTTCTTGGAAGAAAAAGAAACAAATATTTATTGAGCCCTACTTGGTGCCTACCACTGTGTAAGATGCTCCAAATATAACAACAGAGGATACAGACCCCCGTTCACTCCTACGGGAGCCATGAGTGCCATGATGGGTCAGTTACGGAGACTGAAACTCAGGCTGAGAAGGAGGCAGAAAGGAGGGAGGGAGAGAAGAAGGAAGGAAGGAATTTTTAAAAAGGAACTCATGTGTGGTAGCACGGACCTTTAATCCTAGCTGTGAAGGTCAATCTGGACAATGCATCCAGATCTTACTTCAAAACCAAAAGTCTAGGGATGTAGCTCAGTGTTAGAGCACTAGCCTAGCATACACAAGCCCTATTTGCAATCCCCGTACCACAAAAACAAACAAACAACTTGGAAGTGGATAAGAGTAGTCATGAATCGTGAAGAAGGAATCTGAAATCTCCTCGAAGGACCAAGCTACTAAATGACCATGTTTTCATTTCAGAAACGCACCCTGGGCCCTGCTGTGGAGAGAGGCTTACAGAGCAGAGGCAGGGCCACAGACAGGAAGCCAGGGCATAGGCCGATGTGGCACCCAAAGGAGACATCAACTTGAGTAATGGCGATGGAGTGGGATAAAGAGAACATACAGAGATTGGATAATCAACCAAGGGAGAATTTACAGACTTAAATTGATTTGGATTTAGAAGGAGATGGAGAATAATTACATCCAAATTTCTGATTATAATATCTGTGTCTTTGATGATGCATTCAGTGAGATACAAGGGAAGCTTTCATGTTTTTGAGTAGAAGGCCTGGGGTAAGTTAAGAATTCAGTTCTGAGTATACGTCCTTTGAGGTACAAAGATATTCAGTGGGTATTGTGATTTAGACATAATGTTTATTCATTCAATAAATATATATCCTTTACCGTGTGTCTATCATTCTACAAAGAGCTAAGGACCCATCAGAGAACAAATGAATAAAGATCAGTGTTCCCACAGAGGTTGTATTCAAATGGGAGGAAATAGACCATGAGTCAAAAATATAACAAACAAGTAAATTATGTGCTGATCTAGGAATGAATACTGTATATTGGAAAAAGAGGGGAAAAAAGGATAAGGAACATTGAAAATTCTGAGCATGTGGCGTGCTCAGAGGAGATACCTGAGAAAAGGTAGAGAATTGTGAGAAATAAACTGGTGGATGGAACTGGAACCAGGGAAAGGTGCCAGCAGACAGAGAGAGAATCTAAGAACAATTTTAACAGCATATGGTCCTTGAGTAGCTGAGAGTGGATGGACTCCAAACAAAAGGATTGACTTTCTGTAGGAAGATGGTCACTTTTTACACCATAATAAGAAAGTTACAGTAAAAGACAGGGCATATGCAATCAAATTAATCTGCTATTGGTGGTGAATTCAAGACATTCATATTGCAAGATTTTAATCTTTTATACAAATTATTAAAAGATTTTCTAATAAGACTCAAGCTAGAAGATGGCAGTTTGAAATTTGAGGATAAGTTTTAAAAACAAAAGCGTGACCAGTAGGAAAAGGCTGATTGAGATATACAGGACACTCAAGAGGATTTGAAGACCACATTGAAGCTTTTAGGGAGACAGTGTTGGATTCCCTGGATGTCTTTTCTATCCCCCTTAAGAACGCTTAGCACTAGCTATATAAATTCTACTTACTTGTCTATAGCCCCCATTAATTCCTTGAAGCTAGGGAAAAGTTTGTTTTACCAATTTCCAGCCAGACATCTGACATAAAGTAAATGACCAGTAGGTATTTATTGAATTAAAACAAATACATGTACATAATTAATAAAGTTATGGCATGTCTCGAGGGAGAAGGAGAAATCACCAGGATGATCCTAGGTCGGATGATGCAGCACAAATTTCCAACTGTTAATTCTGGCATAAATATTAATAGCATAAAATATCCTATTTTGGACAATAAATGACAGAATCATTGTAGGAATTACATAAGATTTACATAATAAGAAGAGATTTGAAAGTAGGATCTGATTATTTTCCAGTTATAAAAATGGCACAAAGCAGGGCTGGGGATTTAGCTCAGCGGCATAAGCGCCTGCCTTGAAAGCAGGCAGTCGTGAGTTCGATCCCTGGTACCGATAAAAAGGAAAACGACAAAAACAAAAAGGTACAAAGCAAGCAGGTGTCTCTAGTCTACCCCACTGAATACATGGTCGCTGCGTAGCTCCACCACTGTGCTTTAACAACCCTGCAAAAGGGGCCCTTAATTTGGAGAAACAAAAATTTTGGCCCCATGATATGGACTGAATGGCTAACTTGTTGAAAAAGGCTTACATTTCTTAACTAAGAAAGAAATGGCTGTGGTTCAAACCTTGGGAGGCCTTACAGTGATTCCTGCCTCCTGGGTGACTCCCTGGCACCCATGCTCAAACCTCTGAAGTCCTTATACAAGAAATTAACTGCTTTAAATGGGTTCCATTGCTCCCTCTATGGTACAGATAAAATATTTAGAACTAAACAATTTATGTAATGTTGCTATACCCAGAGTACAGAGTTAGGAGATCTGAAAAATCAAAAGATAATTGCTTATAGGTAATTTGAATGAAAAGTACAGGACCACGATAAGATTCACAACAAACAATTTTTAGGGGCTGGGGATTTAGCTCAGTGGTATAAGCACCTGCCTGGCAAGCACGAGGTCATGAGTTTAATCCCTGGTACCAAAAAAATAAAACCAAAAAACACAACTATGATTTTTAAAACTTCAGAATGGAACAATTAGTGTTCCTCTTATAAACATTGCGTTGTTGAAAATATTTTACTAATAGATTCAACTCAAAGTAGTTCTCAACCTTTCTTGCACATTACAGTCATGTAGGAAGCTTTTAAAAAGTAAAGCTTTTAAAAAGTACTTGATCTGATTTAATTATCTTGGGCCACATTTTGAACTTCCGTGCATTTTAAAAGCCCCTGAGGTAATTCAGTTGCATGCCCAGAGTTGATAATCTCTGCTATGACTGGGGCCGAACATCATCTGGTACTCATTTACCTCCTCAAAGGTCATAGAAATGGCTCTTAGTATAAAAATGGACATTGAATTTGTCTGTATTAGTCATTCTCATTACAAGATGGAATTTCAGTGAACTGTTTAAAGCATTTTATCCTTATTTATTCCTGACAAGCTCTGTGTAGGTGTTTCTCCTTACTCTTCTTTTAGTACTTAAAAACCTTGATTTGCATTATCATTGGCTTATAAAATCCAAGATGAATCTTAAATTTTCTACCTTATTCAAAATTGAGAGGAGAGGTCATGGATGAATATGTGGTCATGACTCTATAGGCTTTTCTAGAGAACTGTGATTTCTTTCTTCATCTTTTTTGAAACTTTATTTCTAATCCTATGTAATTCAGTGCTCTCTTTAATCATCTTCTAATGCTTTTATTCTTGCGCTCTTGAGTAATACATCTGTGCAGTCATTCATTCTCTTAACACATTTATTAAGCGTCTACTACATATCAAGAACTGTGAAAAGCACTTAAGATTCACTGATGAAAAGCAATCCTCCATTTCACAGAACTTAATCTAATGAGATAACATATATCAAATATCCAAACTACTAGGAAGGGAACACTGTGGTCATTACTAAAAGAACTTGTGATACTATGACGATATACCATGGGAATTTTAAACTTTGCAGGATGTTGGAAGAAAACTTCTAGTTAAAATGACTGCAGATATCTTAAGGTGAATAAGATACAAAATATTGGGAAAGTTCAGGTATCATGAGATCTATTAAAAATGAAGAATACATGCAGCCTGTGTATGTTGCGTGGTTTGGGCAGCCTCTGACAAAGAAGTTACATCAAAAATAACATTTGGAGTTTACAACCTTAGTAACTTTCTACTTTGTCTTGTATTTTTGTGATGTTTAGCTACTTGTCTATAGACACAACTCTGCAGCGGCTGGAATCACATTCTTTCTACAACTTGAGTAAGATGACTCACATGTAAGTACCAGAAAAAGTGCACCACAGACCCAAGCCACAGTCAATCTTGACTGACAGTCTAGAGGATACAGATGACAGAGGGCTGGTTTCTAGAGCATAGATCAAAACTTCTGCTTACTAGTAAGTTCTCAACTTACCACTCTGAGTTTATATTAACCCATCCTAATTATTTTTCATTTCTGTGGTTGAAAGTTAAAGATGACCTGGCTTTGAATTGTTACTCATTCTATTACTATGTCAGCAGATTTTATTGGTATGGATGTCAATTAGTCAATAAATATATACTAAGACTCTACATGATTCTAGTACCTGCAAAAGATTCTGCAAAACTAATACTTTTCCTTAGTTAGGAAAAAGAAAAATTGCTCAGGGATTAAAAAGGAAAACTGATAACTAATTATGGGTTTGGTCAAAACTGGATTTAAAAATGAGCTTCTCGCTGGGTGTGGAGGCTCACTCTTGTAAACCCAGCACTTGGGAGGCTGAGGTGGGAGGATCGTTGTGAGTTTGAGACCAGCCTGAGCTACAAAGTGAGCTCAAAGCCAGTCTGAACTGCATAGTGAGATGTCGTCTCAAAAAAGACCAAAACAAAAAAAAACCAAAAAAACAAAATGATCTTGAAAAAAAAATACTGATCTTGAAAAAATGCTAATCTTGAAAAAAAATACTGTAATATCTCCTAGTCTCATTAATACAATGAGCATAATTAAAGTTCCAACTTAATTTGGTTATTATAAATAAGAGTGACATGTAAAGACATGTAAATATTGAGTGCAATGCCTAACACATCAAACTAATAATTACGCTTCAGAAATATTATTTCTGTTATTTCTCTAGTGTGTTACAATCTGAGTTTTACATAAGTCATCACATTGCATTATTTTACACAGCCATGAATTATGAAATATTAACTGTTGTCTTAAAAACTATTTGTCAGCTTTCCATCATTATAACAAGATACTCATAAAGAGAAAAGTATAACTTTGGCTCACAGTTCTGGAGTTTCCTGTCCAAGACTAGGGAAGGGTGGATCACAACATTGCTTCGGGCTTTTGACCAGGGAGCACATCACAGTGGGAGCAAATTTCTCACCTCATGAACCAAGAAGCAAAGAGAGACAGGAAGAAATTGGAGTTCCATAATCCCCTTTGGTCCAAGGACCATCCATTAGGTCCAAACTCGAAAGTTCCATACATCTCCTGATAGTGCCGTCCTGGGGACCAAACTTTGAACTTCTGGATGATAGTCATCCAATCATAGAAATGAAGGAAGGAAAAAAAATCCACCTATAAAAGTTTGTAATGTTTTAGACATTAAGCTAAATCTCTTGTATATTTTTTGTTTAATCCTCATTTAACCTTCAAACAAATAGCCCAGTTGTCTTACTTTTCTCACTGCTGAGACAAAATACCCAACACATTCATTAAAGGAGAAAACGTTTATTTCAGCTCACAGTTTGTAGAGGTTTCAGTCCAAAGTCAGCTGACTCCAAAGAAGGGGAGCACGCCAAGGAAGCATGGCAGAGGAAAAACAGTCCACAGCAGGGTAGGCAAGAAACCTGCAAGCAGAAAGCAATAAAACAAGCCTCCTTCCTCCTTCATCCTATGCAGGTTACAAGCCTTTTAGTGGTGCCACTCACACCCAGAATAGACCTTATCATCCACACCCATTACTATGCTAAACCAGTCAGTGGACTAAATTACTAATGCACACCCTAAATCCGTTCAGCTCTGAAAAGCCCCACCTATAGGTGCATGAATTTTTAAAGAGATATCTAGATACAAGTGATAGCATCTGTGAAGTAAAGATTATTACTTCCAGTATTTATATGTGCAAAACACAAATTCAGAAAAGCTAAATATGTTTTCCCTGGCCACATAATTGCTGAATAGGATCAGAATCTTCATACTATCAATGTGTGACTTAAAAATTCTTATATGTACACTGCATTATACTCAAGAATCCTGAGACCTAAAATGTTGCTTCCAACTATACGATAAACAAGGTTAAATCAGACTGACCAGTAGTGCAAGAGTAACTAGAAGAGAGGGACAAAAGAAAAATCTGTTCACAGGAGTTCAAGTGTTTATGAAGGCAACAAAGATTTGAAGAAAGATAAG
Source organism: Cavia porcellus (assembly GCF_034190915.1). Classification (NCBI taxonomy): domain Eukaryota; kingdom Metazoa; phylum Chordata; class Mammalia; order Rodentia; family Caviidae; genus Cavia; species Cavia porcellus. The sequence goes on along the minus strand of NW_026947514.1, from coordinate 21,666,004 downwards.
TAAATCCTCAAAATAACATTTGATTGTTTTCTTTGTGAGGTTGTTTTGTAGAATTGTAAGCAATAGCTTAAAGACTAAAAGGATGACTTGGGATCTAAATTGTCTCATTAGGTTAGGGAAATAAAAGTTGGAGCTCATGGCTTATTAAGAAGGATGATTCCTAGTAAATATGCCATAGAAACAAACAGAAAATGATCTACAGAAAATTCAGATTTTGGAGTTATCAGATATATGCTTTAAAATAGGTATAATTTAAGAGGTTTGTAACTTTAAATGATGAGGGAGAATTTCAGGATAGAACTGGAAAAAAATCACTTTTAAATTCCAGAAAAACATCACTTGTAAACTCTTCAGAATTTAAAATGTCAGCAGCTGAAATAAGAATCTTGGTATATAAGTTTAACAATTGATCTGTCACAGCTCAAAAGAATTTTTAACCTAGAAGATATACCAGAAGAATATGTAGCCTGAAACATGTAGAGAAAAAGAAGAAATATATGACATAATAAAAGATGCAACACATCTACAGTTGGTCCAAGAAAAAGAAGAATTAAATAATGAAAAAATCAATGATCAAAAGGAATTTTCCAAAACTCTTAAGAAACATCAAGTCACAGGTATTGGAAATACAGCAAAGATCGATACAAAAGAAATCTTTTAAGGCACATCATATTGAAAGTACTAAAAACCAGAGACAAAGTGAAAGTCAATTTAAAAAACACAAAAATAGATAATACTTTCAAGGGCATGATAATGAGACTTATAGTTGAATTGTCAATATAGAGATGCTGGGCCTCATAAAACAATAGAAAGATATTGAAAAAAAGAAAAAAAATATTAGCAAGTGTCTATCAAACCAATAACGAGATTTTTTAAAATAAAAAAAAAAAATACCTCAAGCAAACAAAAAAATAATTGAAAGAATTCAACACCATTAGGCTCACACTCAAACTGCTGCTAAAGGGAATGATTAAGACAAAAGAAAAAGGATCCCAAATAGTAATACATTCTGCGTAGCAGGAAGGGAAAACCAGCAGAAAGAGGTATGTATGTGGGAAAATATAAATGAACCTTGATTGCCAAAATAAAACAAAATGGCTTCTGGGAGAACATGGCGGACAGATAACAGCAGCTACGGAGGCTCTCTGAAACACCCAGCTTAGAATTCAGGAATGGTGCTGAGTAAGGAATCATAAGCAAGAGGAGATATGCCCCGGTGATCCAAGAATGAACTGGGCTGAGAGAAACCAACTGGGAATGCAATCCTGGTGCTATAACAGGAACAGATAAAGCCTCAGCATGGAAGCTGGAGCCCGCGCCATTGGAAGCTGCTATTTGGGTTTCCCGCCGCCGCGGCTGCGTCTGCATCAGCTCAGCAGGGAGAGAGACGCATGGAAGCTCTGAGAACGGGAATTGGTGAACAGAGTTGAGAGCAGGACCGGCGGGGAGCCATGCATCCACCTCCGGTGAGTGAGGGAAAACTGGGTCTCTTCCCCACAGTCTAGGAGACTCCAACAGAGGACATTCTGGGACCGGGCAGACTTGCGGGAACAGGGCACTGCAATGACTTCAGTCACCAATCTGCCTCTCAAGCGGGATTGGTGAGCAGTGCCTAGCCCACGTGACACTGCTGGCTGAGACCCAGTAGGCTAGCACAGCCCAGGTCCCAGCTCCTGAAGGTGACCTGGAGGGGTGGGCCCCGCATAGGCTGTCTGGTCTGTAACTCCCTGGTGCGCTGTGGTGGGCGGGAACACCTAGCCAGCGCAATTCAATCAGACTGTGGCTGACAGGGAAGGAAGTTGGGCCTCCTATATACACTTGCATATATAAGGAACAAAGAATATGGGAAGAGGCAGCAACAAGAAAGGGTCCTTGGCCCCTAATCCTGAGAAAGAGGCAACAGCAGACACAGCACCAATAGACATAAAGCACTATCTCGAGAGCATCATAGACAAGTTCAGGAATGAAGTTATTAATGACCTGAAGCTAGACATAAGCAGAATAGTTAGAGAAATGCTAAGCACCACCCAAGAAAAAACAGATGGTGGAATGGAAGAACAGAAAAAGAGGGGAGAATTGTTTAATGGAGAAAATAGAGAAAGCATAGAATACGTGAAGCAGGTTCAAAGAGATTACCAGGAAACTAAAAAGTCTATCAAAAACTGGCATAACAGCTTGAAAGAAACTAAGGACAGATTATCTGAACTGGAGGGCAGATTTGTAATATGGGAGCATGAAATGAAAAACTTCTTAAAAATAACAAAGAAACAAACAGCAATACTACAAAGACTAGAAGATGATAAGAGGGTCTATAACTTAAGAATTAAGAACATAAAAGAAGAAGTAGGGACACAAACAAATGAACTACAAAAGCTACTCACAGAAATAATCCAGGAGAATTTTCCTAGTTTAGCAAAAGGTAAAGATACTCAGTTGTATGAAGCATAGAGGACCCCAGCCACCTACAACCCAAACAGAGCTACACCCAGGCATATAATAATTAAAATTCCAGAAATCCAATACAAGAACAGAATACTAAAAGCCGTCAGAGACAAGAAACAGATCACTTACAAGGGAACAACTATCAGAATTACAGCAGACTTCTCGGCACAAACCATCAAATCACGAAGAGCATGGGGGGAAATAATTCAAGCTTTGAAAGATAATAATCTGCAGCCAAGATTGATATATCCTGCACAACTATCCCTGGAAATTGATGGAAAAACAAGGTGCTTCCAGGATAAAGAGGAACTAGGGGAATATGCAACCACCAATTCAACTCTACAGAGAATACTGCAAGATATTCTAAAAAAGAAAAATACGAAGAATCCAGAAGTAGCGGCAGAGAGGCCACAATTAATGGAGCAGAAAACAAAATGAAGAAGACAAACTGACAACTAATGACAGAAAAAGAGCTCAACAGAAATGAGGCAGAGAAGATTGGATGATGGGAACAGCTATTTTGGAGAAAATGATGTCTTAAGAGGTAATACTGATTTAGTATCATCTTATTTTGAAGTCTCATCAAGCTTTTGTTCTTCTGTCTCCTTTGGTCTAAACAGGTGGTATATTATTGGATCTTATTATATATGATACTATAAGCAAAACCTTTTATAGACAAGGAGATTATACAGAAATCATTGTTTATTTTCTGTTAGTTGATTCTAAATACCCTGTAATACTGTCATTCTCTTGAATGGTTTTACATTGTTTTGATATATTTGATGCTACAGTATACGAAGTTATGCTCAAAGATTTCAAGGAAAGAGACAATATGGTAACTACTTTTATGTCGGAATTATCTGGTGGTGAAACACTATTCTGCTTAAATGGTTATGTTTTGATCTGCGCTGTTTCACTGTTATGCCCTCTTTTATCTCAATCTCCATTTTATTATTTACTTTTTTTATCCTTTTAATTAAGGGAAAAATAAATCAAAAAATAGCAGGATATATTATAGTAACCCACTTTGACTTTCCATTATCTTGATTTAAAGCCCTGTATTGCTCTCACCATCTTGTTTTGACTGATGTTCCTCTATTCTGTTTTGCTTGATAGTACCAGGTTCAAAAGTTCAGGCAACAGCTGTGAAAATAGTGGGATTCATTATGACGCCCATACTGCTTGACTATTATCTACTTTTGAATACCTATAATGTCTCCAATGTTTTGGTTTTGTTGGTTTTGTTCTTTACTGTTTTGTTCATTTTTATTATAACTAATGATATAGGCAATTCTATTAGAGATAGCGGGAGGCATTATGGTAACCGTTGATCACCTAGAATTATGCTTTTACATTATCTATTACGTCCACCCTTTTGATTTGACTGACTGACTCTGTTATGTCACATTTGGTTCTACTCTCTTCCAAAAAAGTAATAAGAACTGTGGGAGCAACAAAACCTAAAATGTGTAATTGTCATTGTACAAAAGAGAGGAAAAGAAAGTGCTCTAAATGATATAACTGCATGTATATTTAAGTGTATAAGATAGATAAAGATATTACTGAGTTTTGTTGGATCATTGAACAGAACTGTTTGCAGTCTCACTGTTGGAATGTCCACTTTATAAGCGTTAATTTTGTAACTTGAACAATTGTTTCTGAGATGACAAAATATAATCCATTAACTAGTGATTTCCTACTGTTTATTTTATTCTGTAAATCTGTATAACTTGTACCCTTTCTCTGCTTTTTTTTCTTTTCTTTTTCTCCTTAAATAAAATTTTAAAAAAACAAAATAAGTTTTGAAATATAGACAACTCTTGCTCCGTATTATAGTGTGAGATCACAAAACTGTGGACTGAACCTACAAAGCAATCAATGAAAAAAATTTAATGGTTTTGTGACATTTAACTATTTCTGTTAAAACACTGAAATTTTTCTTACTGTCAGTTACAAATGTATAGGAAAGAAAAAATAGTAAAGCTAATATTTACTTCATGCACTATAATTTTAAACATCAGAAATATCTAGAATCACAATGTTTTGTTATTTTGCAAAGACTTATGAGGAATAGTTTGATCAGTGCTTGCCTATAAGAGTCTCTTTTCTGTTGGGCTGGGGATGTGATTCAGAGGCAGTGCTCTTACCTTACATGCACAAGGCCCTGGGTTTGATCCCCAGGACCCCACCCCAAAAAACAGTCAAGACAGCATCTTTTCACTATCTTGGCAAGTTGTCATACTTCTTTCTAGACCTGGAGCAGCTTTTATTCTTGTCTCTTTTAATTAATGAAATATTCTCAAGAGTTCTCTTAATGTGATATTTGTATTTTTACTTTTCTCCAGCATCATTTCTTTCTGAATATCTTTCTTCATAATTTTCTTTACAACTATTTCTCTCATTGAGATCAGCAATTTGCCTTCACTAAATACCTTTGGTTGAATAGTTAGGGTGTCTCACACAGCAGCAGCAGCGACATCCCTATGTCAGCTCCCTCTCTTACAACTCCATTTGTATTTGAATCAAATTTTACTTGTAGTACTATTACATTTCATGACTTTGCTGCACTTTCATCTTTACTTGCCAATTCACTCTTTCACTGAACCATTTTTAAAAATGTCATATGGGCTTGTTACTAAGAAACATACAGGCAATACAGCTGCATGCTTTTATTGTGAACAAACTGAGAGATAAATGTGCAGTGATCAACAATGCTTTGAAAAAGGTAATTGTCACTCACTGCAATGTACTTCTGTTAATTACACAGTGGCTTGTAAACAGAAGTGTTAGCAACAAATATTGTACTTTTTAACTCATGGAAAATATATTGTAGTAATGAAATTTGAATCATGTTGCCAGGGACACTTATTATTTAAATTTAACTAAATCATAGTAGCTGAACTTTATGGATATTGGTGACACAGGAAACAAGGTTCGCCTTTTCATAATTAAAATACACAGTAGCAAAAGTAAAAATGAATAGAAAAAATGAATAGGAAGATTATAAATGGTGTTAAGATGTTATAAGGACTTTAAATGATCTGAAAAGTGTTAAAAGTATAATTTATAAGAGACTTTTATAAATCATAATAAGTGTTTTAATACATGGAATAGGAACTACAATAATTGTACTAGAAAAATGGTTAAGTGTGGCCAGTCATAGTGGACATTAGTATAAGACAGACAGGGGAGGGATAGGTAACAAGCTAATAGTAGCAGGAAATAAAATAATGAAAATTTATTGATACAAAAAGGCATATGATTAGCTCATTGTTTTGGAGGGTTTAGTCAATTGTCAGTTGACTTCATTGCCTTTGGGCCTGTGCCTAGGCAGCATATCATGGTGGGGAGCACATGGAAGCAGCTTACCTCACGGTAACAAGGAAGGAAAGAGAAAAAGATGAGGGCTGGGGCTTCAGAATTCCCTTCGAGGGCACATCCTCAGTGCAAACTGCCTACTACTAGGTGCAATAACTTCCCAATAATGTCATGCACTGGTGACCAAGTCTTGAACATATGAAGCAGTGGAGAACATTTAAGACCCAAATTATAGCAAAGGGCACAAAATGAGATGTAATGAATTACTAGAGCAAAGAGTAGGTTTGATGCCAAATCATCAGTATATATGTTAATTGCATTAACTATAAAGGACTAAATATTTTATATAAAATACAAAGGTTACTTTAAACCTTATAGAATATATATTCATTTTCAAGAACACATATAATATTTGCCTAAATTGATCATAAGTGGACTCATTGGGTAACTTTAAAGATCCAACTATATTCTACTTATATGGGATGTATTTTCTATACAATAATACCAAAAGATTGAAAATGAAAGGATAAAAATGTATAATATGTAAACAGTAACCAAGAGAAAACTTATATATATATAAAGTTATATATAGTATAGTATATAAATATATAGAAATATACATTATATATAATTAAGCCTTATTATATACAAAAAGGAATGCTTCATAATGATAAAAGGAAATAATAAACCAAAAGATTTAAAAAATATAATTTTAATGTCTATAAGAGCATAATTTCTAAGCATATAAGGCAGAAACAGGAAGAACTACAAAAAGAATTAGATATTCCACTATTAAAGTGGAAACTTATTTTAATATAGTTTTACCAATGACAGGTAGCTAAGCTTAACAACAAAGTAAATAATTATGTTGATAAAGTTAATAAAATATTATATTCAAAACTTGTAGAATATATATTGATTTTCAAGAACACATATAATATTTGCCTAAATTGATCATAAGTGGACTCATTAACATGTTTCCATAGTCTACAAAAAATGAAAATATCTTCCTGACTAATAAATATCCTGGCTTCTAAATGAGTCTGACTTTTAAATAACCACAGGTCAAGAAAGAAACTACAATCTATGAAGAAAAAAATTAAATGGTAATGAAATATGACATGAAACTTGTAGGATGCAATTAAAATCATATTCCAACTAAAATGCATAGCTTTAAAAGACTGAAAATAACATATATTTTACAAGAAATGTATATAAAAACAGTAAATTAAAACCAAACAAAGTAAAATAATACTGAAGTCCAAGAAAACTTGGGATCCAGTACAATAGAAACATTAGTTGACAAAATTCAAAACCAAATCTTCTGACTACAAATGTAATTTCCATTCATCAAGCCATTCTCTGCCCCCCACCAAAAAATGACAGCAACAAATTGCAATAAAGTCATGTAAACTTGTTGATCTCAGAAAAAATTGTTTTTTAATAAAGATTCAGTTGTTATTTAAAAGTTGTCTTATAAATATTGATCCCCCACTGAGCCAAAGTGTTAAATTCCTAGAGCAAAGGAAACTATTAAACTACAATAGTTAAAAAGAATAATTCATAAATGAATGTATAAAAGCTATTATATATTGATGTATGTATATATGAAGTGAGAGTTTGATATCTTAGAAAATAAAAGGAGTGATGAATCTTCCATTCATGAGTTTTCCTAATATACGTGTAAAATTATTTACAAGCATTTTTGGTCATCAGAAAAGATACACATAACTTTTTGTATGCATACCCCCCTCGTGTTTAATACATTTATTTTGTAACCATTTATTAAGTAGTGACTGTAAACAACGTATAATACCTCTTGCATGAGAAGAACAGAGTAGAAAAATTACTCCTCTTCCGTAAAGCAATTGCCTTTTTCCTTTTTATCAGTACCAGGGATCAAACTCATGACTGACTGCTTGCAAGGCAGGCACTTATGCGCTGAGCTAAATCCCCAGCCCTCCATAAAGCAAATGAGAACAGTTTTGTGGGATTGTGTCAATTAAGGTGTGGAAACAAATATACCCACAGAATCATTTGTTTAATCTCTAGATTATGTAGCAGCATTCTACCAAACTTACTTCCGATTCTTGAAATAGAATTAAAAGAGCTCTGGCTTATTCAAAAAGATCATCATGTGTCATTTTCTTCAGAAACAGGTACTCAATTAAGAATACGTATTTCCAACGTTGTTGCTTTTTGCTAGTATTTATTGAAAGTCATTAGTGAACAAAACATCAGCAGTAAAAGAACAAAATGTCATTCCATTTCGTAAGTGACTTTCTTCCGCTGCCTTCCTTTTGACTTTGAGTCATGTGGTTGGTACATGGAAGGCTGAACTAGAAAATCACAGGAGCTTCCTCCTTACCATCGCTTAACTACTAACCAACCTCCATTGCCTCCTCAACCTTTCTGTGAGAAAGATCTGCATGTATCCTCTGAATGGCTTCAAAATTCAGTTTAGTTTTGAACTATGATATAAAGTAGAGTTGTAGAATATAAGGACTGAAATTGTTGCCATTAATGAGCCAGAGCTAGCATTCAAAACTAAAAGTCACCTACTCATTCAGTAAATATCATATGCTTGACACTATGTCAAATCGATGACCACTGCAATTTAAAAAAGTTGCAGGCAGGCTTCAAAATGGTGGATTATCCTATTTTTGCCCAGAACTTCCTCCCTGTGCCTCTGTGATACCACAGTCCTGGCTATATTCCTCCCATGTTGAATAATAAAGAATATTCTTTCTCATTTTCCATCACTGACTTTTGATTTCCCACTTCTAACTGTTGGAGATCCATATGGCCCAATCCTGCATCTTCTCTTCTCCTCTCCTCCTCCTACATTCTTCCCCCTGTGGTTTTACCCAGCAACTCTCAAATTTATACTTGTTTCAGGCTCGTCATGGTGTTGGACCACATGTTTACTGGTCCACCTGACATTATTTCACAGAAGTCACACATATATCTCACAATGTATTTAAATATTCTAAACTGAGTTCTTGATTGTCCTCCTGAAATCTAGTACTGTTTCAGAGTTTGGTGAGCTACAATGTGCTGCTTCTATTCAACTTGATGCAAATCTCAGATACTTTCTACCCACATCACACACTCTCATAATCTACGGATTGGTTTTGTTCAAATTTGGAAAACTTTGTCCAGTATTTTGTGAGAGTGCATTGGAAGTGAACCATGTCAGTTCTAGGACCGGTCTTCAAGAGAACTGACACTTTTCACTGTAGACTCATGGAGCCCTGAATTACCATGACAACATCCAGTACTGCTGATGAAGAAACTATTTGGAGAGGTCCTGAGATTACACAAAAATAGAGAATGGCCCAAGTGAGCCAGGCCTTCAGCAGTGTCCACTAGAGTCTGGCATCAGAGTACATTTTCTTCTTGGACTCTGCAGGATGATCCAGATACCAGTTGAAAACCATCTGGTGACCCCAGGGGTTCCTACATGCAGCAGAAATATCACCCAGTTTAGCACTGCCTGAACTCTTGATCCATGAAATAGCTATTTTAAACACTTAGAGCAATTTATTATACAACAATAGGTATTCAGAAAGGGGTGGCAATTATATATCTGACAACAATGGATAAAAGACCTTGCAGACTTATAAGCGAAAACTACTTAAGTGGTAGCTTTCTCTGTAAGTTATTGAGGGTTCGAGGTGAATGCAAATCAATTCTTTTTGTTTTAAACTTCTTCTGGGATATGGTTTGGACCCAAAAGTATATATGTGATAGATATGTCTCCTGGTAAAATTATAAAACCTTGAACACTTCCATTTCCCATTTAATATCCTCTGTAAAGAAGCCAATAACATACAGCTGTTTCTATTTATAGTAGGTACCAATATCCAAATGCCATTTTTGTGTCACCCCTTTGCTAAAAGTTCTCTTTACGCACTGCCTTATTTAATGTTATTCAGCTGAAATTTACACTTATGTCAAGTGAAGATGGTTCTGCATACTTCATGGGTTCTTGCCCAAATTTACCCAGCTAAGGAATTTTTAGTCAAAGTGTGAACCAAAGAGTGCCTGCCTCCAAAACCAAAACAATACCATCGCTTCAGTTTCAAACTGAAATAATGAAATAAAAAGCCACCTTAAAAGGATGCTTTCATTTTCATGCAACTTTTCTTAAAAATCACAAGTGAATAAAAATTCTACAACTGGGTAGGTAAACTATATAATTTATGATACATAGTATGATAAGACTTAATTTCATGGATTCTCAAAATTAAATCATGTGACATTGGAGATTTCAAGATCACCAGTCTTAGCACTGATCATTAAGTAATCGTGAAAGTAAGTACTAGGCAGTTTAGAAAGTCATTTTCTTTGATTGACTGACTGATTCATTGATTGATTTTGTGTGGTACTAGGGATTCAATACAAGGCCTCCACATTGAGCCATACCCATAGCCCTTCTTTATTTGTAGGATCCTGCTAAGTCTCTGAGTTGCCAGACTATGCTCAAAATGTGATTCTCTTGCTTCAGTCTCCCAGAGTGCTGGAATTACAGATATGTACCATCACCCTTGCCTGAGAATCACTTTTATAAAGCTATAATAAGGTTGTCTCCATTTCCTGGCCATTGTGAATATTGTATAAAACACGGCAATGCAGCTACTTCTAATAATAGCTTTTTCAGCTATGTACCCAGTAATGGGATTGTTGTATCATATAGTTTTATTTTTGATTTTTTGGAGCAAGTCCAACTGCTAATTACTGTGTGTTTTCTTTTCTCCACACCCTTGATAGCATATACTATCTTAAAAATTATATCCATTGTAACTGGAGTAAGGGGACGACAGATGGTTGTCTTTTTATTTGCAATTCCCTGATATTTGTGATACTGGGCATTTTTTTTGTGTGTTCTTGTTTTACATGTCTTCTCTTGGGAAATGCCTATTAAGGCCTTTGCCCATTTGTTAAGTTGGATTATATGCTTTTTTGCTACTGAGTTATTTGAATTCCTTATATATTCTGAATATGAATACCTTACCTGATGTATATTTTGCAAATATTTTCTCCCATTCTGTATATTGTCTTTTCACTGGGTTGATCCTTTTCTTTGCTGTGAAGAAGCTTTTTAATTTGTTCTATTTTCCTTTTTCTTTTCTTGTTTCCTGTGCTTTGGGGATCTTACCTAAAATCCTTGTGCATTTCAATATCCTAAATCATATTCCCTGTGTTTTCTTTTACTTTTTCAGAGTCTCAGGTTTTACATTTAAATGTTTGATCCATCTTGTGGTGATTTTTTTATGTATAAAAATGAGGATATAGCTTCTTTGTCCAGTTTCCCACCACCATTTATCGAAAAGACTGTCCTTTTTTCAATGTGTCTTCTTATACCTGTGTTGAAGATCCACCTGCCGTAGATGTGTGGGTTTACCCTACTTCTAAGTGCTCTATTCTGTTCCGTTTGCCCATGCATCTGTTTTATGCCAATACCATGTTGTTTTCATTACTATATATACAGTATGTTTGCTAGTATGTTTTGAAGTCAAGTAGCATAATACTGCCTGATTTTTATATGCAACCTCACTTTAACAAATGAGACTGTCTAGAGAAAGAGGAAAAACATTTTCTCTGTATTGTGGAATGATGAGTGATCTCATTTTTTTTCTTTATGTAAAAGTTTTAGGCTAAATATCTGTATTTTCAAGGAAGAAAACTTTATTTTTTTGCAAACTAAAACACATGGCTTTTTAAATACATTCACAAGGATGCTTATTAGTGAAATTAAATATCTGCCTATGAATATCAGAAAAGTACAATATTTTAAAACAAAGTCAACAAGCAAGGAGCAGTAAATGGATCTGAGCCTTTTTCAGATGTCAGTCCTGAGGAAGCCGTAATATTCCACATCGAAATAGTTAAAACTATGAAGCAGCTACTGATGCTTGTGGGAGTGTCGTGACATGCGCTTGTCTGATTGACAGTGGCAAACAGTGCAGGTTTTCCTTCCTCAAACAACAGAGTTTTAATAAATTTAAAGAACACTCCAGTTCTTAAATATCAGAAATCATGTTTAATAAGTTTAAAAAAACATCAAAATCTAAAACTGCCCAACTTACTTTTGTATTCACCTAAAATATGCAGCAGCCCAACGACATAAAGCTTATTAACTTATTTTGAGAACTAGAAGGTATACGAGCATATATATTTTACTTTTTTTGCATATATACTGTGTGTCTTTCACTTCTTCCTTTTGGCTTCTTGCTGTCAAAGTTCCAAATGTCGCACATTTTAAGAAGACACTGCCGAGGACAGCAGCACTTTGGATCATCTGAACTGGCAGCTCAGAACTGATAAAACTCCTTTTACAAAGGGAACGGAGGCTGGAGGGTGTGTGAAATTGGGACAGTGGGCTAAAAGGAAAACTTGCACATGTAATTTGCGATACCACGCCCCACGTGTGTGTGTCACCCAATCCCACACCCCTTGCAACAGAGTGCCTCAGTCATGCACCAAACTTAAGCCATTTGCAATGTTTCCCAATTTTTAAATTTTTTCTCTACATTTAACTATTTTAAAAGTTTTTTGTCAATAAATGGGCCCCTCACTGGTTCATATACAATCATAAGTGAAATTTAAATTCCATTTTATACAAACATCTTAAAAATATTGAGCCATTGTGATGATAGCTACGGAGGTGAAATGCACTTGGATGCCTGGTGCTTTGGCGTTTCACTAGCATTGCAGGTCTAGGGCCAGTGGTCTGATCATAGATGCAGAGGATATTGGTACATAGTGTGGCATCTAGAGGGAATCTCTTTCTGAGGGTGGCAGCCACTGTTAATTCCCTATGGGCTTGTTTTGGAAGTCTGTATCATTTCCATTGTTTTGTTGGGTTGGGTTTTATTTTTTTGTTGTTTGTTTTGTTTTGTTTTATTATGCCAAATCTACTGGCAGGAGCAGCTATTTCAAAGACAGCAACATATATTATGGTAGCCATTTGGGATTTACTAGTGGCTTGTTTTGAAGTCCTTTATTGCATTCATTGTTTTGTTTTCATTGTTTCTATTCTATTCTGTTCTGTTTGATTTTTACCATGTCCAAAGTTTTCTGCAGCTATTTTGAAGACATGAAAAGGCATTAGGGTAGCTATTGTTGATTTTGTAATGTTTTTGAAGTCCTGTATCTCTTACACTGGTTTGTTTTGATCATTTTTATTGTTTTATCCTCTTTAAAAAAAAATTTAAAAAAAAAATAATGAGCCATTGAGGACCTAAAGGCCCTAGGAGACCACTTACGTTCATGAATCCTGGAATAGAAAATGCAGTCAATCACACCATTGAAATCAAAGGTGTAATCAGTGTAAGGCATCAAGTTATTTTCATAGGTGCTCTTCAGTTCTGGAAGCCTCATGTGATTCTCCCTCGTGAGCTTCCATTCTTTCCACTGCAGCCGAAGTTCATCAGGCACACTTACTGTACCTTAGTTCCTTGAAGTCTTTATGGTAGCCAGCTACTCTTCCATTGCTTACATATTCCACTTGAACCTGGCAGTAAGTTAAAATCTGCACATAGCAGCAGTGGGATGGAATTAGGATCTGCATTTGGGCTGCCAGGCTTACTTGAGGTTTTTTTCCAGAATGTTTTTAACCTCTGAGACAAACATCATGATCTGGAAAAATTTCACATCAGAATTCTCTGGGCCCCTGTGAACCCATTTGCCTCTAGAAGCAGCTATTTTTTTCTGCAGCATGAAGAAGCTTCACACCTGCTCTAAATGGTTCTTTGTGGGCCTCTAATGCCATAGCAGCAGCATTATCATCATTCTATATGAGTTAGCCATTGCCACTTGGTTCAATTGGAAATATTTCACTTGGAAAGTGAAGTATTGCTCTGTTTCCATTTTCTGAATACTAACAATATCTGCATCATGGTTAATAGTGTTTCCATAATTTCCTTTCTCCGGTATTCGAAGTTTAATGCCTAGGACTGGCAATAGCCATATAACTGCCGGGTAGCCTATTTATCATTTAACACATTGTAACACATAACCATGAATGATGCTGGTAACAGAATTTGGTCTCCTTCTTTTAATGTAATCTATGACCTCAGCAGAAACTTCTCTGGATGAACTGCAAGATTGCCAAGCATGAAATTTCAATAGCTTTTGGGGTCCATCTGGGTCCTCATGTAAATTAAGAATATCCGTAATAAAGCATTGCCTTTCAAACCTACAGTTTGTAGCTGGAAGAGCCAACCAAATTTAGAAGGCAAAGCCTGTAACATACTGTGATTTAACTGAGAAACACTATGCTTCCTAGTTTGGCTGATAAACTTCTGAATTTATTGGATTTCAGATCTAGGTGAACCAGAATGAAGTCTGGCGATATCACGTGAAATGAGAATAAGCTAATTGTCATGCAGGCGCAGCATTGCTGAGTGTATCAGTGACCAAAGTGGCATACGTTAGCTCCACGCCATACATGAGATTTCTAATTCTGCCCAGTGAGATTTTTTCCCCATTGGCTACCTCCTCTGGTGACATGATGGTATAAATTCTGCAAAGATCTGGAAATCACAGTTTTCCTTTGGTATCCCTGTCAGTGTAGACTCCTGGTTTTCCCAAGCCTACCTGGAGGTGGGGAGTGTTCTGCCTCAGCCCACTCAGCACCCCCAGGCTCACAGCCCTGTCTCTACAGCGGGGAGCTCAATTAGTGTGTATTATAATTAGAGTAAGATGAAACAAATAAAATTTTCAAAATTAAGATTGCTTCAATATGCATTAACGTTTAAATTAATACTTGATTTTAAAATATGTATGAAGTTCAAATAATTACAACTATTTCCTTATACCTCCCAGATCAAAAGATAAAGTTGCACATAATAGATGTTCAATAATATTCATTTAGTTTAACCTCTCTGCTCACTAGAACAACCAGACCTCATCAAAATGACCTATCTTCCAGCTTTTTGTATTATAGGCACTTGAAATCAGGCAATTTTAAAAAACTGAAAATAAAATAGAAGCAAGACTTTCAGCTGAGGACACACTGAGATCCAGCTTTATGGCTGATGTCCTCATTCAGATTTTTAAAATTTTAAAACCATTCTCTTAGGGACATGCATTTCTCCAAAGTGCAATTATGCTGGCTGGATAGCTTCTTTTGCTTATGGACATCTCATTATAAATCATTCTCCATGTGCTAGTCTAAAAGCCTTCTTGTTTTCCTTTATCCTGTTAGAGTTCAGAAACAAAGTATCCTAACATAATAAAGTGCTTCAGTCTCTAAGTAATTTGAATAAAAGGAGATTGGAAAGCTTCAGAAGCAGCCTCAGAATTAAACTCTGTCTCTGCCCTTCTCCACTCCTGCTCATCTCTTTTTCTCTCCCAAAGCAAGCATAGAAACCAGAACCCAAGGTGGGTTCTGGAGAAACTAAAACCTCTCTCCCCTCAATGACAGCCACAAAACCTAGAAATATTATTCTAAGCTTGCCTCGCTTTTGTTTGGGGAAAGAAAAAAATCTAGTGTACCATTTCCTTGTTCTATGGAGAGGTCAAGAAGAATCTGAACTGCCAGCTTTTACTGGATTTCTCCTTGTCTATTACCTTTCCCCTAGTGCCCATCCTTCCAATTACACTTGGGACCTGGCTGCCCCATTTGTCCCTGAATTTACACTAGTTTTTCCCTGGGTCTTTCGTTTCTGAAGGCTCCCATACCATGCAAAACCTTGGTTAGATATATTTGCTAGGCTTTTCTCTCGTTAATCTGTTTTTTGGTGTAGGTGTGTTGGCTGTGGCTCTCACAATGGGTAAGAAAAAGTTTCACATCTTTTCTGTGCCTATTGCCCAGTGTGACTTTTTTTTTAAATCGGTACCAGGGATCGAACTCACAACTGCCTCCTTGCAAGGCAGGCGCTTATGCCACTTAGCTAAATCCCCGGCCCCTGGCCCCCAGCCCCCAGCCTCCAGCCCTCAGCCCTGTGTGACTTTGCAGGTGATATGTTACATTGGCTTCTTTATTGCCTTCTGCTCGTTTCTGGGCTTGGAGTGTTTGTCACTGGAGAACTGGTGTGGCTGAGCATCCTTATGTTGAAGGTCATGGTCAAAAGCCATTGTCTGTTGAGTGATGTGACAGTGAGGGCAGGGCAATGAGGTGAATGGGTAGCTGGAAAGCTCCTTCGAGGTAGAATTTAAGCCTTCATTTCCTCTCCTTTTGTTCACCTTTCCCCACCCTGAAACTCTCTTCTCTCTGCTGTTTTCCCACATTGCTTAAAGTTTTAGGTGTGTGGAGACCCAATGCCTGCCACAGTTTCTCTGCTCGGAGCTCTTACTGAGAATTAGCAAACGTTTCTCAGAAACACAGAACAACCAGAACTTAGACATTTGATTACGTAAACCTAGTATCTGCCAAATTATTGGTCTGCTGATTGTGACGACACTTACCCCAGTCATCCGTGGCACACTCTTCATTTACAGGCCCATTGTATTTAAAATCTAATGAAGGAGAGTCAAGCAATAATCTATTGTTCAAATATCTTTTGTTCCCGTGAATGATCTTCTTGAAACACCATTCAAAATGAATAAATAAAAATAAAAGGCTGTTCCTTACAGTAAAACGCCTTAGATTAAGGGCTATTTTTGCCTTTGACTGTATGACAAATCAGCCACTTAATGTTTCTAAATATGTTGTTGTTTGTCTACAAAATGAGCATGATCTTTCCCTGATTTACATAGACAATTCTTTCACTGGCTTATTTGTGGAATTATTCTAAGTGGTAAGAAATACACCTGGTCTCTTTAACTCCTTAATTTCCTAAGGTTGGACTTTTCTAAACAGTAAGCTTAAAGAGCCTCATATTTCTCCAGCACAAATAACCCAACTCTCTAGAAAAGCGTATTTACATAATCTAGCACTGCATATTCTAAAGATATTTAAAAATATGGAATATATATATATATATATATATATATATATACATATTGCTTTGCTTTGTTTTAGTATTAAATTTGGGGATGTTTACATACTTTCTATGTGTGTGTTTCTTCTTTTCAGCAAAATTAAACAGAAAGTAAAAATTGCACATTGAATAAAACCAAACCCATGAACTAAAAACGACCACTAGAAATAGTTTGCTTTGTATTTTAAGAATTTTATTCATGCTTATTGTATTGTTTGGACAGGAAAATTACTGTAAGAGGCAAAAATAAAAACATGGTAAGGCAGTTAATAGGAGAGACAGATATGATCAAAATATATATATATATATATATATATATGTATATATATATATATATATATATAAAAGGCTCCACAAAACATGAAACTAAGGGGAGGTTGGGCCAAGATCAAAGTATGTTATGTGCGTGTATGAACCAGTCAAAATGAAACTCATTACCTCTATAGAAAATATGCACTAATAAAAAAAAGATGTGGAAAAAAAAGACATGTAACATCCTAACGTGAATGCAATTTATTTCTTGCTCATGGAACAGGATTGGGTGGATGAGCAGAGTCCAGGCAGCTATCTTCCATGCAGTCACCTAGGCATGCAAACTTACTCTGGAGGGGTGCACTGAATCACATGCCATATTTCTTTCTGTTTGTGTCCCAGCTCTCTGGAAGCAGAACCGGCCTCCCACATTCTTAGGCCACAGTTGCTTAACTCAAAATTGTGTGTTTCAAGTTCACCCTCCCACACATGCTTGGAACTAATTCACATTAGGACTTTGCTTTCCACCTTCTCTATTTAGAGGTTCTTTCACGTCTGGCTTATAAATTACACAAGCTCCTTTTGCTTCTTAGGTGATCTGTCTCCATTTAGCTAAGCTCCTAGTTAGTCTATGCCCACTCCATTCCAGCTTTGCTTCAGAGAAGGTTTTTTTTTTTTTTAAAGTCACTGGAGAGCCAATGTGGAGCTGACTGGATTGTCTTTTTCCTGAGTGAGCAACATCATCTCCTTGCATGTTACATCTTGTTCACTTATCTTTTTTCCTACTGCTTATGTCTTTTGTCCTGTTACAAAACCCATCTCTTCTTTCGTGTTTCCCCCTCTTTGCTTTCTCTTTATTCCCTTCCAGATCCGCTGTGCTTTGCCAGCCTCCTGTAATCAACTGTTACTAACAATCGTGTTTCCCTTCCCTTCAACTCACTGGTCTTAACGCTGAAACACGTGAGCTGCATTTACTTCACTGTGACAATTTTTGGGGCCACTCATTCAAGTACACTTGTTCAAAACTTATCTTTCTTGAAACAATTTTCCAGCCAGCAAGCCACACTCAGACAGTTTCCAAACTCCCTATCTTACATATATTTGTCTCTGACAGCAGCTCAAACCCTCCTCCTCCAAAGGAAAGCTCTGTCAAGGGGTTTATGGAACCACAAGCATTCTGAAGAGGCAAGTCAGGGTACTCATGAGATTTTGGAATAGGGTGGCCAGTGTCTCCAGTGTATCTTACTACAAACAAAATTTAAAGACTGGTTTTAAGAGGCTCTTTTCACTACAAGGTCTTGGTTAGGTAGGAATTTTAGTACTAAAACAAGAATTATAATATAGTATAGTAAAGTATAATAGTTCAAGATTGGTGGGCACAGCAAGGTGAGAATTTTGAAGCAAACAATTCCAAGAACCTAGAGATGTGAAATGATGCTTTCAATTGAAATGTTGATGGGTCCTTAAGAAGTTCCTATAGTGAGAAATAAAGCGATTTGCCTGGGCACAAATCTCCTGGGATAGTGCAGTTACCTTAATGTAGGCAATGGACCAGTAAGGTTGTTTTGCTATTGACAGTAAGCTCTGTGTGGTGGGAGAAGGAACAGATAGATTCTTTCTCAAAATTAATTCCAGCCTCTCTTTTCCAACATCTGATTCATATTCAATGTCCTTAGTTACAATACTTAAAGCTAGCAAAGGTTAGTTTATTTTTGCAAGATCATTTCCATACCTTCATCTCCAAGGCTCAATCTTTGTTATAGCATTTGTTGTACTTCTAAAAATAACAATAATAAAACATTATTTATAGGAGGATTTCCTCAGTAGGAAGGCTGTATATCAAACTCATTATAGATATTATTTAATCTCCAAAATGGCTCTTTGGAGGAATAGGTCATGTTATTGTGTCTATTTTATATACAAGGAAACTGTATCTCAAAAAGGCCAAGGGCCTCAGGCAGCCAGAATGGCAGAGCCAATATTGTATCTCAAGTCCATCTGACTATTTGACAGCCAACAGGAACAAATTTCAGCTACCAGCTACAACAGAAACAAACCTCCCAACCGTCATGCTAAAGGAAAGAAAGAAAACAGGGAAGATTATGTATTACATGATTCTCTCTACAGGAAATATCCAGAAAAGGCAAATTTATAGAGACAGAAAACAGAGCAGCATTTTATAGATATGAAGGATGGAATGGGGTTAACTGTAAAGGGACACAACCTTACTTTTTTACCAAAAGAAATCTTTTTAAACTGGATTCTGATGATAGTTGCCCCATTTTACAAAGTTACTAAAGATTGTTGAGCTGTATTCCTACAATACATGAACTTTATGGGATGCAATTGTTCTTTGAATAAAACAGTTTACACAAAATTGTGGAAGTCAGATTCAAGTTTTCCAATTGGCACCTTTAATGACTGGAACCAAGCCTTAGGAGCTGTCTCTAAGGAGAAAGAACACAGGTCTCATTGGGTTTTTACACACTTTGTATGTAACAGGTAGGCTTTTAAACTTTTCTGGCCAATCTACATATGGTGATATTTTTAATTTCACTAGTGACAGCCCATTTCTAGCTATTTTTACTAATGCTAATTATGCGCAGACAGAAATCTAAGTATGTAAGTTACAGGCACATATGTGATCACAACATATATGCTGAAGAATCTTTTAACTGTCATTGCAAAGTAAACCCATGTGTGCCCTTCCTGTGAAATAGCTGACAGCAGCACCCTGCCCTCCCCGCTGTGTGGCCATCTACCATATATTCGACCTTCCACTCAGGGCTCGTTACTTTGGGCAGGATGCTGGCTGTTGTTGATGCTAAAGATATATGTCCTCAGCTCTTAAGCTATTGGAGGGTTTTTTCTTTTCTATAAAATATAAAAGGGAAAAATCCCCTCTGGAACTACTCTATTTTGAAAAAGTACGTCTATAAATTCAAACACACAGAGGGTAGGGAAGCGGGACCATAGCCAGGGTGTCCCTGTGCAGAGCTGGAGTGGTCTGTGGCTGGCAGGACTGATTCCTGAGAGCCACCATCACTGCAGTGCCACGAGTGCCCTTTCTTTCTCACAAATATTTGTTAAACCTGACTTACATTGTATGCTTTGGTAAACAGAAATGGGTATATTATAATGACTACATTCCTTGTAACTTTTACAGAGAAATTCGGAATACCAGAAGCTTAACTTACATAGAACATGATGCCCTAAAAGAGCTCCCCCTCCTAAAGTTCCTGTAAGTATCAACTCCTTTTTCATCCCATGTTTTAGTTTTTAATTTATTTCTTTTTTAATAATTTTAATTCTGTCATCTTCCAAGACCTCTTCAGGACAATGTGGTCTAGTGTCATTTTAATGACGTATGGCTTGGATCAAATCACTTCTTGTGATTCTGTTCCCACCCTTCCCATCGGGCAAGGTATTAGGTGAATGGTTCACATTTTCAAAACCTGACTAAACATCTGCTCCAACAAGACATGAAGGAGAAAATGTCATCAGAGAACAAAATAGTCTTGAGATCCAAGTGGTCAACGTTTATCTAGAAATGGTACTGTAACATGAGAGCAGCTGTTACACAGAAAAGAAAAGTCACAGATGATAAAATTTAATCTCTTGCAGGTACAGAACAAAAATTAAAGGGACAACACTTACTGGTTTGTTTTGACAATTCCTTATGAGCTAACTATAGATTCGCAAGAGCGGAAATCACATTTTTGTTTTCTCTGGCATCTTTACTGACCAGCATAGAGTTAAAATCCAAAAAAAGTCAGTGGAAATATGTATATAGTCACAAGCCTATTAGACACCAGCTGGAAGCATCCTCTTTCCTGTTTATCTGCATTATAAAATTAGAAAACAAACAAACACAAAACATGAAGAAAATAAAAATACACCTTGTAGGGACTGATTCCTAAACAACAATCACTATTAACTTGCAGTTTGTTTCTATTCAGAACTTAAATAAAAGTATACTGTTGTACTCTAAGAAAATAGCTTCGTTATATGTATAGTATACCAAACCTGCAACATGGCTTACTAAATGTGTTTTTTTATCCTTTTTCCCTAACTGATATGTTAAATGACCTAATTGATATGTTGAGCAATACTCTCCTCTGTAAAGAATTGCAAGAATCTCACCTAATTGATATGTTAACCATTGTTGCCCTCTACAAACTATAGAAGTTGTACTAAAACAAGCTAACAAGGGTTGTTAATCACTGTTAGGCACCTCTATTCTCAGCTAAAGAGCTAAAGAAAACTAGGATGGCCCACTAATTTACACTTGTTTGAAGTAACTTGCTTGTGTGCAGAGAGATTTGGGTATGAGTTTAACCCTTTACCTGACCTTGACACATAACCGCTGTTTTCTGTCTGTATGGCACCTTATTGCCTCCCTCTCCCCTTACCTATCTATCTAGGCCATAAAGAATTTGGGTTTCTGGTGACCTCTTCCCGACCTGGTGATGATCTGTCATAAAATGAACCTGCCCCAATTTTAAGAACTGTTTAGCTCCAAAGAAATTACCGGGAAATACTATGGCCCAAACCCCAATCGGTGCTTTCCTTTTGTTCTGTATGCATCAAATGAATTAGATATCAGATCTTTGTAAAACTTAAGTTTCAGCTTCTTTTAACTCTTGACCCCTTCGCACCCACTAGTGAAAATGAGCTGTCCTGGGTTAATTAACTGTCCACTTTCTTCTCCAAATATTGCTGCAGATGTGCCACTCTGAGATAATGTCAGTCTGTAGGATGGGAGTAATTTGAGAAACACCAGGAACTCCCGAGATTGTCAGAGCTAAGTGGACAGCAATACAGTTTCCAGACTCAGGTCAACAAGTTTGAGGTTCTGCAGGTTTCTTTGTTTCTCCCCCACTTTTCCTCCAGCTTCTTTTTAAAGTCCTCCCTTCAGTCTCTGGGACACAGTCTCCAAACTGGCTCCCAGAGACTCGTCGCCAGGCCTGGAAATAAAGCCTTTGCTACCTAAATTTTCGGTCTCTTGCTTCCTTGGATTTTATACCGGGGCCCGAGTTATGACATATACATCCATGAACGTTTTATGACTTAAGTCTGTAAGGCTGAATAGAATTTTCTAAGGAAAAGAAGGGGGAAGGTGAAGAGAAATGCAAATAGAAGGAACAACATGACAAACACCTGGCGGCAACAAGCAATCTGGCTCATTTGGAGAAAGATAAACAGTGCCTTGTGGGACGCAGGAGTGTGAGACACAGGAGAAGGGAAGAGAATATCTGGGAGGCCACTAAATTATGGGATAAGGAAGTCAGTCTTACAAACCTTGAGTTCCAAAATCAATCAGTAATCAATAAGGTATGTGGAAGAAATATAAAAAGAAGACTCCTTCAGGGTTTTGAAAAGTAAAGGTTATAGTGCAAATTTCTTTAAGATAGCATTCCTAACCCTTTATTTCATGTCCCCCACTTGACCCTGGCCTTTTCCCTGCTCTTTCTGCTCCTCTTACATGAACCTCTATTACAGCTGAATTAGTGCATTTAGTGCACATCCATATATCCTGCAGAATACCCTTCCTCTCCTTTGTTACCCGCATTATCCCACTGGCTCATTTTGAGTCCTGTGGCTCCTGCTGCCCATTCAGATCCTGTGCCTTCCTCTCTATAGGAGTTATGTCTGAAATTGTACATCCCAGGCCAAGCCTCTCAAAACACATTTTGCTTCCACTAGCTATATTCTAGTATCTCCAACAAATTTCAAACCAATTAAATCTGAAAGGCATCAGGAGCCTGAGGGCTTTTGTGTTCATGCTGTTTTTTTCATGTCATTTAATCTTGACATTTTTTCCTATATGACACAAACTTTGGAACCTTGCCTTCTTTTTCTGGATTTTTTAAGTGGTACTGCTGCAGTGGTACTCTCTGGTCATTGCTTTAGGAAAGTCATAGCTAAACAATAACACCAAAAAATGTGTAAAAGAGGATGGTTGACTTGGAGTTGGGTAATCATGTTTTCCTCTTCCAGCCTGCTTTTATCCATTTCCCCTAGGCACAAAAGAAATGTAAATTTCTATTTCTAAGAATACCACTGTGTTCAAACAATCCCCAGAACAATCTCTCCAAGCAAAGCAGACACACTGACACTGATGTTCTGGATTAAATGATTGTGCCTCAAGGGAATATCATTTAATCAATGTTATGGTTTGTATCTAGATGTCCCCCAGAGCCTCGTGCAGTTATAGATGGGACTTTTTCAAAGGTGGCTGGATATAGAGTGTGTGAGACTGAAAATGATTCATGGTGCAATATTAGGATGAGAGGCACTAGGATTAAGGGTGTGAGTGCTAACTGCCTTCAGTAGCCTTAATAAAATATTAAGAATAGAAATAGCTGTGGTTGCCCCTTACTGTTTTGCTACTTTTGGCATGCCATGAACTGTTTCTCCTCTGTGATGTTACCCTGTCTTGGAACCAGGTGATTATGGACTAAAATTTCTACAAACTGCATACTAAATAAACCTTTTCTCATTTAACTTTGAGAATCAGGTATCTTGTCTCAACAGCCAAGAAGTAAGTAAGAGAATTTGGTACTAGAGAAATGGAGTCATTGCTGTAACTCTACTTCACTATGTGGTTTAAAAGACTTTGGAGTTGGCTTGTGGGAAGGGGAAGAGTTAGAAAAAGTCTGAGGATGCCAGCTGAAAAGGCAGAGCTGGAACACCTTAGGTTTACATGAAGGAAGATTCTGGTCAAAGCTCAGAAGACCAGAAGGCTGACAGAAATGCTGTCAGTAAAGAACAGGCTCGAGAGGTTTCTGCTGGGAAGATGGACTACATTGGTTGTTGGACCTAAGATCGTGTGTGTTATGGCTTAGCAGAAATTTTGTTTGCATTTTGCTCCATTCCAGAGACTTTGCCTGAGACTGAGATTAAGGATGGCGGACTAATTAATATTGCAGAAGAAATTTCAAGGCAGTCTAGTTTGAGGGAGTGGCATGGCTACTGTTGGGGCTTTTAAAGTAGCTTTATGTTAAGAATCAAGAGCAAAAATCCCAACAGAACGATTCAAAATGTTGTTGAGTTTGGCCAGGAAGGACACTGCAGTAAAGCTGCAGCCTGCAAGAATGGAATAGAAGAGAAATTGGTCACTGAAAAACTAGGAAGAAAAAGCCAAGTACTTCAGAAGACAACAGAAAAAAATGACCTGAGAACAACACAAGAACCAGCAGGAGTCTAGCCTTTGCAGCTGCAGGGGTGCAAAAGTGAAAGACTGCTTTAAGAAAAGAGCCCCCAGTATCATGTTTCACAGTTGTGGCAATCTAGAAAAGTTGCTTCTCAGGATTGATGGCTAAGGGAAGAGAAACCTGGCCATTGCTCCTATTAACAGTAGACCTTGGTATCACCCATGTGATGCTGGTTTTAGGTGCATGCAGAATGCAACAGTTGTAGGGTCAAGAAGGCCTCCACCCAGATTTCAGAAGAACACCTAGAAGACTAGGCAGTGTGCCCCAGAGAGGGCAGTGTGTGAGTGTGAGGCCAAAGGTACAGTGGAGACCTAGAGGTTTAGAGAAGCCAGGAATGTGGATCATCTGAGAAAAACTGCAAGGAGGAAGCAGAGTTGGCCCAAGAAAGAAGCCATGGGAGCTACAGCCACTGGAAGAGCCATGTGGGAAGGGTCACTTTAGAGTATATGAGCCTTTTGGAGTTCATGTCTTGCCTCAGATTTTAACCTTGCTTTGGCCCCATTCCTTACTATCTTCCTATTTGTACCTTTTGCAATGGTAAAGTATGTGCCATTGAATGTTGGAAGTTTTAACTTTCTTTCCATTTGCACTTGGGCTTGCAGCTAAGAGTGCTTTAAATTGCAGAGGAGACTTTGGCTTGGACTTTTCAGCAATGCTGAAACTGTTAGGACTTTGGCAACTCTCAGAGATGGCCTAAATGTTTGCATAAAGGGATGTACATGAGTCTTTGAGTGCCAGGAGCAGAATGTAGTGGTTTGTGTCTAGATGTCCCTGAAAAATACCAGGCAGTCATAGGTGGGACTTTCACAGAAATGGCTGGATCTAGAGTGTGTGATACTGGAGTTAATTAATGGTGCAATGCTAGGACCGAGGGCATTAGCATTAAGGGTGTGAGTGCTACCCAACCTAAATAAGTGTTGGAAAAATCTGTGGTTGTCCCTTGTACCTACTGTGAACTGTTTCTCCTCTACAATACCACCCTTCCTTGGACCCAGCTGATTAGGAACTGAAACCTCTACAAACTGTAAGCTAGATGAACCTTTCCTCCCTTAACTTGGAGCATCTGAAATTTGTTTCAGCAATAAGAAAAGTAACTAAGACAACTGGGATAGAATTTACTTATGGTTACTCAGATGTTCTGTAAAGTTAGGAGCTGACTCCAGATCGACTTCAGGATTCATGCTTTTGACTATCACATTACACTATTCTGTTTGCTGTGTATTAATTTTCTTACCTAAAACTGACCCTATTTATTCCCTTTTCCTATAATTTAGGGGCATTTTCAACACTGGACTTACAATATTTCCTGATCTGACCAAAGTTTATTCCACTGACGTATTCTTCATACTGTAAGTATACATATCATGCAATGTTTGACACTTTTATTTGTTAGTGACAAGAACTAGAGTGCAACCACAGGGTTTGGCCAACTGAAGCAATTGTTTCAAGGAGGACACAGTAATCAGCTGTGGCAACCCTGATGGATGGAGCAAGACTGGACGGGGAAATGGCCATGGGATTTAATAATGTGGGTCACTGGTGATTCCGACAGGAATAATTCTAGTGAGTGGTAGATGGGGAAGTCAGACTGACTTTTTGTGAAAGCTCAAAAGAGAACCAAAGAGGAAGAATTCAAAAATTGATTGTAATAAAATTTTGAGAAGTTTTATTATTAAAAGGGAGAAGAAATACCCCAATGGTTAGAGGATTGGGATACAAGATCTTGTTTGTTTTATTTTTAAATGGGAGAAACTATTGATTGTTGATAGGAAAAACTGAATACAGGGAAATTAATGATAATTATGTTACCTTATTTTTCCTGGTGGCTTAAATAACTTTCAAATTCTTTGTCATGAATCATATTTGTCCTACTTAACCACCTTACAAAGCATAGAAGGAAGTTATTGTTTTCCTTTTTGACATATGAAACTGAATAATAGGAAATCTAAGTGATTTTGTTTGAGGAGGATGTCAGGGAACAGTCAGGAATCATTCCCAAACTACTTCTTGTGACTTTCAATTAGTGGTCTTATGTTTTCTTTCCTAAAACCTATGACACAAATGAATTGTCTTATCTAACTAGACAGAACGAAAGGGACACATACAGAGAGAATTACAGAGGGAAAGTTTATGCTATAGAGTTAGAAAAATGTGGAGTGATAAGCTTCAAGCTCTTGCTTGTTGACTGTTCACTTGGAGCTCTGAATTCCTGCCCATCTAGGACAGCTCTCACCACTTCACCTGACCTCCAAGTCATCAGTGGCTAGAAAAGGTCAATAAAACAAGATTTGCTGTATTAAGCTGACTTAATATCTGTGTGCAACAAAAGGCTATTTCCAGGAAGATTTCTTCATCAAATATTTTTGTCCCTTTTTCTGTTGCAGTGAAATTGCAGACAACCCTTACATGACTTCAGTCCCTGTAAATGCATTTCAGGGGCTGTGCAACGAAACTTTGACAGTGTGAGTATTGGTGGTTTCACTCCTGCCAATAACTGAATTGTTTTGGGAGGAGGATTTTCATAGGAATGGTATTAACTTACTCTTTAGTATGGAAAGGATTTCATGAAATACGGAAGTATATTGCCATTAGTACTCTGTGGTCACAAACAGGTTTAGGTAACAAGACAAGTATGTTCCTGTATGGCAGTGGTTGGCACATTTATTTTTATGGTGAAGGCTTAATAAATGACCTCTGGACCAAGTGCTAAGCTCTGTCTTTGTAAGGCAAAAACAACCATACACTTACATAAACATGTCAACAAGCCAATAAAATTTAGTAGGCAGTGAACGAGCCACAAAGTAGAGTTGGGGCCATGTGTGCAGATCCCGTCTCTATTTTCAGTACTGCTGCTCATGTTCAGGACCACAAGGTTTTTTGCATGGATCACCAAGCTCCCTGTGTCTGGTTATACTACACAGTCTGAGGTTCTTTATTACATGCAAGCATAGTCTGATAACTCCCTAGAAAAACTGACCCAAGCCTCCACACAACTTTTCCAGGGGTAATTTTCCAAGCCATTCCAAATCTATCTGGGTCCTATGAATTATCTCAACTGTTGGGAGTTGGAGAATTTCAGCTGATCCATCTTACAACACAGGGAGAGTTCTCTTGAGAAGACAAGAGATTCCCAGCCACGTTTTTTTTTGTTTTGTTTTGGTTTGGTTTTTTTACGGCACAGAAACGCCCTGGGCTCTTAGCTTGCTCAGACTCAAACCTCAGGGTCACTTAGCTGCTCTGGAATGCTTTCCATTGTGGCATTTAATCTTAATCATAAGCAAACTGCTGCACTCTCGGCTTCTTTTATAGAACATTGCTGTCCCCTTTCACACATTTTCTGAGGCCATTTGTCCATGAAGTTTATCTCAGAAATGTAACTCAAAAAGAAAGAGCATTTTTAATGTCCACAATGCTCAACAAAGTTTGAGGAAATAAAAATGCATGATTTTCACATCTTTATAAAACAACTCTGCCTGAGAAAAAAGTAAGCTTATCTATTAGCACGTGATCAGTGTGAATCCCTGGAGCTTGTGTTGAAATCCTTAGCCAGGACACTTCAGCAGTGGAATTAAACTCACTACACAATTACATAAAACAAAGAAAAACAAACACAAAACTACAACAAAACTACAAGATTATTCCTCAGCTCGCCACAGGTATACAGTATAAATCCAAGTCTTAAGATCACCTCATAGCTCTCATTGTGTTATATATATGAGGATCCGGTCTTCCCAGCAACCCTCTGATTAGCTGGTATGGTATTTCAGAAATAAAGAAGCTGATGATTAAAGAAGTTGATAACTTCTCAGGATCAGCTAGATATTAAATTGCATAGCCAGGTCTAGTTTCAAATTTGAAATCACCTATATGCTTTTTTTCCTCTCTCTTTCTCTTTTATTGTGGTACTGGGGATTAAACTCAGGTCCTTTGCTCTGAACTATATTTTTTAAGTATAGTCTCACACAGTCACTAAGTTGCTCAGGCTAGGATATTGAACCTGACATCTTGCTGCCTCAGCCTCCTAGTGCTGGAATTACATGCAATACCTCACCCAGCTTCCTGCAATGTGTTACCAGAATTGTAGATTACAGTCATTTTCATGATTTCCCTACAGCTGTCACTAGGCATTCTCACTGACTGTGGCAGACTGTGGTCATGGCTGTCTTTTACCTTCAGGCCTACAACCACAAGTAACCCTCCCGTACCCCTGTGTGTCTCTGGGTTCCTAATGCTGGAGCTCCTTCTGGTGCAGAAAAGGTTTGTGCTTTGGATAAGTGAGGAGAATTGAGATGAGGAATGCTGAGTCCTGATAGTTCTAGACCAGTGTTTCATGGGCAAGTTACCTTGAAAGATGGTAACTGTCAGACTGATTCTCTGGAATCAATGTATGACTTAATTAGTTGCAGAAACAAGTTAGAATATTAAAATTTCCACAGAAGGGCAGGATCAATCTACTTTTTAAAATGCTGTTCCATTTAAGATACCCACAAGCCTTAAGTATTTAATCTGAATCAACTCAGAGGATAAAACACAAAAGAGAAAAACGTTTTAAATAGAAAATGTATGCACCCAGATGAATGTCTTTTACTGTGTCCATCTTAAGAAACTGCAGTTACACCTTCATTAGTAACAATGGGTTAACTATTACCCTAGACTCCTGTTTTTAGGATATATGTGGTCATTTTTTACAAGCATCGAATCCTAGAGAACGGGTATTTAAACTGGAAACTACTATCCTATGTCCAAAATATATTGTAAAGTTTTCTTGTGGTGTGCAAGTGTGTGACCTGTGAAACTTTATGCACATTTCTGACACTGAAGAAATGATGCCTGACCATTCAAAATAAGGCTCACGGGACTGGGGGTTTAGCTCAGCGGCATAAGCGCCTGCCTTGAAAGCAGGCAGTCGTGCGTTCGATCCCCAGTCCCGATAAAAAGGAAAAGAACAAAAAAACAAACAAACAAAAAAATAAGGCTCACATCATCTTCTATAAAACACTGATTTCTCTCTCTCTCTCTCTCTCTCTCTCTCTCTCTCTCTCTATCTATCTTTCTCTGTTTCGGTTGTAGGAAACTATATAACAACGGCTTTACTTCAATCCAAGGACATGCTTTCAATGGAACAAACCTGGATGCTGTGTAAGTCAGGGGTAGCAATAGAGACCATCACCCTCCCTTCACATTTCCTGAAGAGTTAGAGTATTGTGCTCTCAACTGTCTTGCTGGGATTGAGGTGGGGCCTCATTAGGGTTGATTTCAGTTATTTTTTAAATATATCATTATAGGGCCGGGGATTGAGCTCAGTGGTATAGGCAGCTGCCTGGCGAGTGTGAGACTGAGTTCAATCCCCAATACAAAAAAAATTATTTATATATATAGTCTATAGAGTAGCATGAGTTCTTGTCAATAATCCTTATTTATGGAATTATAGAGGCTCTCTTTCCATCTTAACTTTATCACACTGATTAATCTCACACAATCCTTCATTTACTTTTTACCATAATTATCAAACATCTACAGGGTGCTGGGAACTCTGCTGTCCACTGGCAATGCAAAGATAAATAAAAGCAATGTACTCCCTGCCCACAATGAACATGAGATTCTTGTAGTCAATTGAAGGTCAGTGATATTGATCTCAAAGGGCACTAAGGAGAAATATAAAATGTGTACCCGAAAATAACCAAATGCTAAATATCCAAGAACCCTGGTATCCTTGATGAGCGAGATAAGCATGATTTTCTCTGGATTTATTTTATCTCCTGGTTTTTTTATTGTTGGCCTTTAATTTTAATATTACATGAATCTCACCAAATATTTTCCTCTTTGATTCCAGTGTTTCTAGAAAACCATAATTGTTAGGGAAATGGTCTTCCTGATTCAAAATTTCTATAAATAGAATATTGGAACCTCCTAAAGTAAGATACGTAAGACTATCATGCTCTGCTAGGTGTTGGGGACATCAAGAGGTTAGCACTGGGACAACAAAGAACCACACTAACAAGGATGGGATATTAAAGAAACTCTCAAGTAGGGAGACCAGAGATGAGAGGGTGGCTCCTGAATTCACTATATCCTGCTGATTACTGCTTGAATCAAAACTGTTTTTCTAGAATCTGGATGAGCAAAAGGATCTAAAACATTGGATACATTACAATTCATTCCTCAAAATTTTGCAGGCAAAGGATATTAAATCTCAAGATAATGAGCTATGCTTCAAATTATTTGCTTCTTTATCTTACCATACTTAGTTACTGGAAAGTGTGATCATCCAACCTTCTCAGCCATTTCTTAAGTACAGAGATTTAGAGAATAAAATACAGATAAAACTTTTAGGCCAGAAATTGGAATCATCCAAGGAGTTTTGAAAGCACTCCTGACAACATTTTCCCACTAGAAACTCTGGAGGTAACCAAGTCAGTGAAAATTTTAAAATCTTTCTAGGTGAGTCCAAAATGATATGGAGCCAAAGTTAAGAGCCACTTCTGTGACATGATATTGTACATAGAAGACCCCAAAAACTCTACCAAAAGACACCTAAACTTAATAATCAAATTCAATAGTGTAGCTAAATACAAAGTCAACACTGAAAAATCAATCACGTTCTGGTAAACAAACAAGAAACTCATCCAGAGAGAAATTAGGGAGACCGTGGACTTCACAGTAACATTAAAAAAATGAAATGCTTAAGAACCAGTCTAACAAAGGATGTGTATAATGAAAATTACAGTATCCTGAAAAGGAAATCAAAGAAGATATAGAAAATGGAAAGATATCCCTTGTTCATGGATAGGAAAACCAACATTGAAAATGGCCATGCTCCCAAAATTGTTATACAGATTTACTGCAGTCCTGATCAAAATACCATTAACATACTTCATAGAACTAGGAAAAAAAGTCATAAAATTCATCTGAAAGCAAAAGAGACCTAGAATAGCAATGACAATCTTGGGCAACAAAGGTAAGGCAAGAGGCATCATAATCCCTGACTCAAAATTGTACTACAAGGCTACTGTGATAAAAATAGTATAGTAATGGCAAAAATAAAAGACAGATCTGAGGACCACTGGAAAAGATTAGGAGATGCAGACACAACTACAAAGGCACTTAACTACCTTCTCTTTGACAAAGGGGCCAAACATGTTTCAATGAAAGATAGCCTCTTTAATAAATGGTGCTGAAAAACTGGCTCTCTACATGCTAAAGACTAAAACTAGACCTGTGCCTATCACCATACACTAAAGTCAAAATGGATCGGAGATCTAAATACTAAAACAGAAACACTAAATTTACTGGAAGAGACAATTGGGATCTAACCTTATTAAAAAGCTTCTGCACAACAAAAGAAATCACCAAAAAAGTAAAAAGACAACCCACAGAGTGGGAAAGCATTGCTGTTGTTCCTCAGACAAAGGATTTATATCTAGAACATATAAAGAATTGAAAAAAATCAGGCCATCAAAATTCAAAGACCCATCCCAAAAATATGCAGCTAAAATGAACACATACTTCTTAGATGAAGAAATACAAATGACAAATAAATATATGAAAAAATCTTTGACATCATTGGTCATTTGAGAGATGCAAATTAAAACAATACCAAGATTCCATTTCGCCCTAGTAAGCATGACTGTTATCAAGATGTCAATCAATAACAAATGCTGGTGGGGCTGTGGGGGAAAAGGGATTTTCATCCACTGTTGGTGGGAGGGTAGACTGGTGCAACCACTCTGGAAATCAGTGTGGAGATTCCTCAAAAATTAGGATTGCAAGTTTCATTTGACCCAGTTATTCCCCTTCTGAGTATTTTCCCAGAAAAATTAAAAACATCATACCACCGTGGTATATGTGTACCCATGTTTATAGCATTTCTAATAGCTAATTTCTAATAGCTAAATCTTGGAAATAGCCAATTGCCTATCAATTTAGGAATGGATAAAAAGATGTCTTTTTATATAATGTAGTATAACTCAGCCATAAAGAAGGATAAATTTCAGATATTCATAGGTAAATAGATACAACTTGAAATCATACTCATAAGTGAAATTAACCAGACTTGCCTGTGTAAACACTGTATTGTCTCCCTACTGTTCAAAGCTGGAAGAGTAAATAAGATCCAAAATGTACAATAGCTATTGTGAAATGGGAAGAAAGTATTCAAAAAGAAAGAGAAACTGGGATGGGGGAAAGGAAAAAAGAAGGAAGAGAAAAGGAAAAAAATATATATATACACACATATATATGTATATACATGCATACACACACATAAAATAGTAAGACGGTTTTACTACTAACTGCTATTAGTTCATTTTAAAAAAGTTTGTGCCTATATTGCTTGCACAACTTTTCATGCCTCTATTTTGTAATGTGAGCAACTCTTTTGAAGATAACAATAAGGAGGAGTGAGTTCCTGCACACCATCCCAAGTCCCAGGAGTTTTAAGATCATCACTTTCAGTGGTCAAAGACCTGTCCAGCTTCCAGTCATACTAGCCTAGGCTTGGGAGATTTTGTGCCCAACTAGATTATGCCCAGTGACCTTCTTCAATCAGGATTGTTGAGGGCATGTGAGGTGAATTCCAGCGCATTGATCCTTACCCAGGGAGAGCTTTGGACCATCATCCACAGTGGTTAGGTGCCCACCCAGCTTCCTGGTACACTGGAGGTCCTGTGGGCCTGACTAGACCATGCTCAGAAACTTCCATTCAGTCCCAGCCCAGCGGCTGAGGGCATAGGAGATGATTTCCAGCATGCCCAGGGGAAGCCTTGGAACAACACTTGAAACATGGAAATATAGGAAAATAACAAAACAAAAGACCAAAATGCAATCTCAAACATCCAGCCCATCGCAAGAAAACCTAGGAGCCATGTACATAGAAGAAAATATATGCCATACACCTGAAATACCTGAAATAATAGCAACTGAAATAAAGAAGCAACTCCCGGAAGCTTTAAAGGAATTCAAACTAGAAATAATCTCCCAGGTAAAAGAAGAATGATAAAAGTAATGAAAGAGATGCTGGACGCATCTAAAGAAGACAGAGTTAAAAACTTAGAGGAACAAAACAAAAAGATAGAATCCCTGGATGAACAATATAAGAAACAAACAATACATGAAGCAGATGCAAAGAGATATACAGGAAATCAAAAATTCCATTGAAAGTTGTCAAAACCTCCTCAACGAAAGTGAAGATAGAATTTTAGACCTCAAAGACAAGATTGCAGCTAGTGAACGGGAGAGGAAAGATCTTTTAAAAATAACCAGGAATCAGGAAATAACAATTCAACAGCTGCAAGATGATGAAAAGAAGATAACTACCCAGCATGCTAACCATTGTTACTTTACTATAATCTTGTTTTAAAAATTTGTACCATTGTTTTCATTGGTTTTTTTCCTTAAAAAAAAAGCTACTTCTATGGAATATGTTATTAATCATTTTGTCCAGTTTTCACATTTTATATTAGAAAGAACTAAAACCCAAAAAAGAACTTTTTTTTATATGATTTTGAAATTCCTTGGAGCACCCTAGGGATTAGGCCAATGCTGAGACCTAGATCCCAGCATGACTTTCCCTGACATCTGCTATAATTCGTCACTGGTGACTTACCAGCCACCACCAAAGCACGGAAATCCAGCTTCTCCAACCGCTGGTGCTTGTTTTTCTTAGTTGAGAATATGGAGACTCCTTAGCTCAGCCCATGAAAAGTATGAAATACTGAAGCTAAAATAGTTGGCTCCTATAGAGAAGAAAATCATGGAGGAGAAAGAATTCAACTCAGAGCTTCTCCAGAACACAGAAGGAGTTTTGGATAACAATCATACTAAGAAACAGTGTCACTGATCAGTGAGGTTCTGACTCTATCAATGCAGCAAGACCCCCCCCCCATCAATGAGCTTCTAATGAAAGTTGAAGAATAGGGCAGAATGGTAAGTGTTATCAAATCTAGTTTTTAATGTTATCAAATTTAAAGAATTGAGGTTGAAATTGGGCCCCTTATATTGACCACTGGCTTCAAATATCGTACTCCAGACCAATTTTGATCTCTATTTTTAGAGAACTCTGCAAAGAGTTCAAGGGCTTTTTCAAGAGGGCTGTTCCACAATGAGGAGACTGTGCTGTGCTAAGTGGATCTCAGTGGAGACCTAGCAGCCTATTACTTTATTGTTTTGACCATAAAGTCAGCTGCAGAATATCAAAAGGGTGTAGAGAGAGATGGAAAAACTAACAAGGGACCAATAATCTTGGTCCAGATTTCACGATAAAAGAACAAATTGGGGGACAGGAAGCATTTCCCAAAGTATGTTCCTTGAACTCTCTCTCCAGGGTAAATTAATCAGTGTTATTTTCAAGAAGTAACTCGTGATCTAATAAGAGTCAACAAAATACAGAGGTCTTTCAGGTCTTTCAGAACAATATGAACTCTGTCCAAAAGAGGGATATGCAGTACGGAGACCTTTCCAGGTAGTTCTGGTTTTGGTAGCATCACTTCTGGCATGATGTTTCACGAATATTTTTTGGGGGGGGAATGAGGGCATTGCTTCAAGGAGAAAGAAAAAAAAACAGATGTATTTCCTAATCTCAAAGTAAACTATTCTGTCTTGGGTCACCAGAATAGGAGGGGATTTTTTTCTTCAGCTACAACCCAAGTCCGCAGCAGACATCAACAGGATATTCTATTAATTTAATTCAATTCTGACACTACCTACTTAAAGACAGTGTCAGATCCTGCAGACTAAGTGATCCTACAGACCTCCCCTAGTTTTGATACCATTCACAATCCTGTTTATTACCTGTGTTTCTGTCCATTCAACTAATTTGCTAGATCTACTCAGAACCTGTGTTCTGTCCATTCAACTAATTTGCTAGATCTACTCACATAGCTTAGGGACATACTTTATTTATGCTAAAAGATATTGAAAGGATCATCCAGGAGATGATGTATAAGGCAAAGCACAAGAGAATATGTACAGAACTTCCATACCTTCTCTGAACATGCCACTTTCCAGAAACTTCCATGCATTCAGCTCTCTGTAAGCTCAATAAAACCATGTGATAGCAGGGGTTGGGGTGGTGAACATTCAGCCACTCCATTCTCTTCAGAGTTTAGGGTAGGAGCACAGAGTTAGAAGTCTTGACCCTCTAATAATGCCATAATCTTTCTGGTGACCAGCCCCTGTCCTGAAGCCAGTCACCAGTCAGCATGCAAAAGACAGTCACCACTTGGGAGATTCCAAGAGTTTAGGAGCTGTGTGCTACAAAACAGGGATTGAGACTAATGTCACACTATTGAAGAATAATCTTTTAATACACCGCCTCGCCGGGAGGTAGTAAATTTAACAAGGTGTGTTCTAGAGGCAACCTGCAGAGAGATAGTCATCTGACTACTAAACGTTTCAGATTATCTGATAGTCTTCTGAAATTAAACCTAGAGCAAGAGGATGCAGAGATTCTGTCTTCCCAGTAGATTCTTCTCAGGTCATACGAGCTCTGTAAGAGGGCGGGTTGGTGGATTGACAATTTTAATTCACTGGTTCCTTTATTTCCAGCCTATTTTAGTCACCAGAACTACCCCTTGAAACACAGGGAAGAAATCAGTATATGGTTTTTAATATTCTCAACATTTTATATTAAATATTAAAATTACTTGGAAGAGTCAAACAAATATAACAAACATTTCTTAGCTATCAATTTTTTGTTTCCTGATTTTTAAAAGTCTAGGTTAGGGGTAGGCAATCTTTCTAGAAAGGGCCCAGCGAACAAATATTTTTGAGCTTTGGGACTAAATGGTTTCAGGCGCACCTACTCAGCCTTACTACTGTAGTGTAAAAGTAGCAATAATCAACACAGAAACAAATGACTGTGATTGTGTTTTAATATAAGCTTATTTACAAAAACTGGTGAAAGGCAGTATTTGACTGGAAAGTAGTAGTTTACAGATCTCTGGTCTAGGTGACATTATTTAGTGAAGACAACCATTATGTGGTCAATTATGCCATCTGTCTCTCAATTCCCAGTAAAAATTAAAGGACAACTATAACATAAGAATATCTGAGAGCTGGAGGGGAATATCAGTGGCAGAGAAGTTGCCTAATATGCACTGGCTTCAATCCCCAGTACCACACCAAAAACTATCTGGATAAAAATACTTCAGGGTTAGAAAGTTCAGATCCAATCATAACAGGAAACAAAAATCTCTCTTTCCAATGAGTATTGTGAATGCAACTGGAAACCTTGTGTTCCATCCAATCATGACTCTACCCCCAAATTTCTGATTCCTGGTTGACATGGACCTCTTCTTTCCTAGATTTAACCACACAAATAAATGATATCCTATAAATCAATATGTAACAACACTGATGGTTGTTATAAGAAGCACTACAACTGACAATAGACCAGGGCTGGGTTGTATGTAGAGGAGATAGAGGTCAAGTTTCCATAGTAATAATAAAAAAAGTATTCACTTTGTGTTTTGAACATAGGACTTCTGCTTCTGATCTTAATGCTTTTTGTGATCTCAAACTAAAGCAAACTTTAGTTCAATGTTATGTAATTATCCTAATAATGTTCAAGGAGAGTACAAAGAAACTGAGCAGTTTGATAATTTATCCAGAAATGTTCAGATATTGGTAGGTTTTACTGGGCATGGTGGTACACATTTGTAATCCCAGTTACTCAGAAGGCTGAGACAAGACAATCGCATGTTAAAGCCAGCCTGGACAACTTAGTGAGAGTCTGTCTCAAAATAATATATCTGTAGGTTGTAATTTAATTTGAATGTGTTATCCAGAAGAAGAAATCATTCCTCAATATCTACCTTATGCCATTTTTTTTTTTTTGCTGAGATTAGCAGGTTTGACCTCACTTACACCCATATTTTAGTGTAACTGAGTAATATTATTGCAGCAAATTGAACAAATTCCAGGCTAAATACAAGCACTGATGTTTCAGCAGCAATTGAGTAATTAGTTAAAAATTTGTGAAAATCATGAGATTTTCACAAAAGCCCAGGGTCCTGTGATTTCAAATGGAGCCAAGCACGTTGTCATCACTCAGATGTGAAATTAATACAAGCATCCGTCCTTGCTGCAAATTAAACTACATTTTCATTCTGGTAACCTCTCCTCACCCGCTCTCTCCACAGTCTGCATGGAATTAGCTTGCTTTTTACAAAATGTCAGAGTCTCTTTGTACTTACATTGTCTAACTCTAGCAGAAAAAAATACATATATGCCACTTTGATGTGCTAAGAACCTAAAAAGACACTAATCAACTGGAACAGAAAAGTCATCACAAATTAACATGGTAATGAGCACCACACATTAAGTGATTAGAGGTATCACCACAGTTTGGAGCGCTGGGGAAGATGACGATAGAGAAGATTATAGGATTAAGCAGCTGTTATTTCTCATGGGATAAGTATTTGAACAGCTTGGAGGATATTCTCCAAGACTGGCCTTCCCTCTGCCTATTTCAATCTTGAGCATTTGCTCACCTGTTGAGATTATAAACAGGTGTCCTGAGTTCTGCAACCAAATGGATTCCCAACCAAATGGAGTAATCCAGCTTCTCTTCAGACCCATGTAAGAGCTGGATTCCTATAATTTTCTGAATAACCAGAACTGTGGGAAAGAAGCACAGTTCCTGACACAAGTGTTCACTGGGAGTCTCACAATATAACCAGATGCCACCCAACTTTACCCTTAAAGGATGGTTGAATGGCAGGCTGAAATGCCATCTTTGAGCTGAAACATATCCTTAAACTCCTCAGAAAATAAATCTTCAACAGCAACAGCAAATTTCCTTGCTACAGTATCACAACCTCTTTGACATTATCCACTTCCTTATAAACACAGCACAGTGGGTGACTCTGTCTTTGAGTTACTTGGCAAATAAGCTTTCATTTATTGATTCAGTAGTCTTTATTATTGATGCCTGCTATATGCCAAGAGTGAATTCAATAGAAATGGTACACAAAGTACACACTGAGTTTGTCAATTCTTCGCAGCTCATTCCTGACCATTTTCATCTTTCTAATTACAGTGTTCTTCATTTAGTATCATAAAGTACACCATCTTAACTCAGAACATGGCCTCTTTAGCCCTTATGTGGAAAAACCAATGTCTCTTTTCTAGGAAGGACTTCATCTCTTTGAACAGGTTCTCAAAGTGGCATACCCCCTCAAACAATGAAGATGCATTGAACACACATTTACATAGCTGCATTTTTTAAATGAAATATCTGTTCTATTCACATAAGCTCATCCCACTATTTATATTCAGAAATCTTGACTTTCAAGAATTCTTTCCTGTCACCCTTTTGTGCAAGGTTTGCTGCACTCTTTTAAATTCATTTATGTTCATCTGTTTACAATGGTTTAAATTATCATCCCCTACAGAATGACTGTCTAGAGTAGCATTTATGACTGGTAGGTTTATCCAAGCAGATTCACAGAATATGTACTCCCAAAGAATAAGGGTATGTCATGGAGAGAGTCAGTCTAACTAGACTGACGTCCCCAGAAAGTGTTAGGTCACAATCGAACTGATGAATGTACTTTCTTCCTGGATGTTAAAGCTTCTTCATATATGTTTCCTCACCCAACTCCTAGCTCCAGATGGATGGTGGAAGGAGAAATCTAAATGCAAAGTTAAAAGGTAAAGGAAACAGCCTTCAGATCTACAAAAGATAGAGTGATTTCATTTTTAAGCATTTAATTATCGCTAAGAGATTAAGTTCCTAACCAACTGTGTTGG
This sequence comes from Cavia porcellus, assembly GCF_034190915.1. Lineage (NCBI taxonomy): Eukaryota > Metazoa > Chordata > Mammalia > Rodentia > Caviidae > Cavia > Cavia porcellus. The sequence goes on along the minus strand of NW_026947514.1, from coordinate 21,627,093 downwards.
TTTTTGAGAACACAGCCTCCTGCAAGGTCAGTTCACCTCTGCTCAAGTTGGCTGTACCTTCCCTTCCTCCTCCCTTCCCCTTCTGGACTCTGGCTGGCTTTCCCAGTTTGAAGTCTTATGCAGTGTTTCTGGTAAACTTCGAGTCTTATCAACCAGTCTCCTTATCCTCAAGGGTGTATTGAATATCAAATGAAAACACTGCAGAGTTGGACTAGCAATAAGTTAGTTCTATAATAATTTTTACTGATTGGAGCAAGCCGATTTTCACTTGCAGGAGTTGGGAATGAGGAGGAAAAATTGTGATGAACTCACCAGGTCTTTATTTGATTTTCAAGAGTCTGGGAACAGAATGTGATCTGTAAATTGCATATTCCAAAGAATAAAAAAAGAACTGCAAGCCAATGTAGCCCTGATGCTGAGATTAGTCTTCTTTTTACAAAATTGTGCTGTTCAAGATTTTCTCTCCACTTGTTGTCTCCAATGTGGCTCTTGAGAATTCCAGCTATCAAAAGATCTTCCCATTCCTACAGCAGAAATCTCACCTGGATACAGTTAACCAGAGGAAACACTAAATCTGCTGGAAGATAAAATAGGTCGAACTCTTAAAGACATAGGTGTAGGCAAAGACTTCATGAGCAAAACCACAATCACACACGAAATATCACAAAGAATGAAGAACTAGGATTTCATCTTATTTAGAAAGTTTTTGCACAGCAAGAGAAACCACCAACAGGGTGAAAACACAACCCGTAGCATGGGAAAAAATTTTGCCAGCTGCTCCTTTGGTGATTGACTCTTATCTAGAATATAAAAGCTCAAAAAAAAAAAAAAATCAGAACCCCCGAAATTTAAAGACTTACTCCAAAAATGGGTATCTGAAAAGAATAGACACTTCTCAGAGGAAGAAGTACAAATAGCAAATAAATATATGAAAAAATGTTTAACATCACTGGTCATTAGAGATGCAAATTAAAACAACACTGGGATTCCACTTCACTCCAGAAAATCATCATAAAATCACACATAACAAATTCTGGTAGGTCCATGGGGTAAAAGGAATCTTTCTCCACTGTTGGGAGTGTAAACTGGTGCAAGTACTATGGAATTCAGTGTATACATTCCTCAAAAAACAACTAGAGGTTCGATTTGATCCAGCTATTCTGCTTCTTTGTATCTTCCTAAAAAAATTAAAAGCACTGAACCACACCAATGTACACACACCCTTGTTTAGAGCAGCATAGTTTGTGACAGCTAAATCTTGGAAACAGCCCAAGTGCCCATCAACTAAAGAATGGATAAAGATGTGCATTTTTTAAATTAATGCAATAGAGTAAGTACGACTTTTCTATAAAGGATAAACTTAAGGCATTTCTAGGTAAAGGGATACACTTTGAGACCACACTGCTAAGTGAAACAAATCAGACATACATGCTCAAATATCACTGGTTTCTCTTGTGCGAGAAACAGAAAGTGAAAATAAAGACTAAAATGTATAAGAGATACTGTGAAACAGAAAGAAAATGTTCCAATGGGAAGAGGAACTAGGGTGGGGGAAGGAGGAAGGAAGGAAGGGAAAAGAAAAAAGAACGGAAGGAAAAACGGAAACAAAGCTTGTATAAATAAGAAGGGGAAGTGGGGTCAAGGCAGGGGAAGGAAATTAGAAAAAAAAGAATCGGGCCTGGGGATTTAGCTCTGCGGCATAAGTGCCTGCCTTGCAAGCGCAGGATTGAGAGTTCGATCCCTGGTACCGATAAAAAAAAAAAAAAATCAAGATATATGTATAGGTACAAATTGCATATGAATGTTATCACTATATATATCTAAAATGTATCAATAAAATTAATTTTTAAAATATTGCAGTGTGTCTTTGACTTCTTTATTCACTAGATCTAGTTCAATCTGATTTCTGGCTCTTTCCCAGAGTCACAATGACCATGAAAAGTATGTGCCTTAATTCAACTAGGACATTAAAGCAGATGCAAAAGTGGGAGTAAAGACATTATCCAAAAGGATTTCCAGGATTGCTTCAGAAAGTGACAAGAATAGGGGCTGGGGGTTTAGCTCAGCGGCATAAGCGCCTGCCTTGAAAGCAGGCAGTCGTGAGTTCGATCCCCGGTACTGGTAAAAAGGAAAAAGACAAAAAAAAAAAAAAAAAGTGACAAGAATAAGCGTGTTCAAAGCAAGAGGGGGTGTTACTTTGAGAAGAATTAATGGCAATGTCTTTTACTGCTCCTCAGACCAAAGACTAATATCTAGAATATAAAAAGAACAAAATTTAATAAAATTATTAAAATTTAAACATTCACAGTACTTTTTAAATTACAACAGTTCAGGCATTATTTGTATCTAAACAGTCTACTTTAGGATCTCTGCCATGTTCCTTCTTCAACATCCGTGGTGTTTAATAACTAGGTATGCTGTGAGGTTTCGGTTGTTCATTTTCTGGTGCTGTGGAGCCAACCCCTGCCCATGCAGGTGAACACCCTACCACTAAGCCACAGCCTCAGCCTGTGAATTCTTTAATATGTAAACTGAAATAATCTATAACAACTGTATACGTACTCTATTAATCTTCAGATTATTTTGTTCTCTTAAATTCTATTCGAGGGGCAGGGATTTAGCTCAGTGGTTCAAGCACTTGCCTGGTTGAACTCACAAGTGCAAGGTTGTGAGTTCAATCCCCAGTACCAAAAAGAAAACTTTGTGGGGGTCAAAAATCCTTGAAAATTTTTATCTACTTGTATGAAATTTTGTTCCCAAACTCCTTTTAACTTAAGTTGCTTCAAAAATATAAAACTCTCAAATGTCCAAAGTGTTTTCAAAATGGAATGATCAATTTACTCATCAAATCCTTTCCAATTGAAGGTATGTGCTATAATCTTATTTACCTGAACATCTCTTCTCACTATCAAAAATAGAGTTGTCAGATACAACACCAGTCATTCAACTTAATTTGAATCTCAAATAAAAACCTGGTAACTCTTTGATGTACAAACATTTTGAAAATTGCCTGGCGAATAGTTACACATGATACATTCAAACTATAAAGAATCTACAGATAATAAAATTTAAATTTAACCAACATCCTGTGTTTTTATTTGCTAAATCAGGCAGCTGTACTCAAAGACATGAATCTTTGAGTCTCTGTCATCATCCACCACCTTCACCACTTCCATTCCATTTCTAATTTAAACCCTGTCTTCAAAAACAAATGGGAATATTGATCAATATTGAAACACAAAAGTTAAACCCATTGGTATTGAAGAGGATTGAAAACACAATGCACTGGCCAGAAAAATAAGAAATTTAGAAAACTTTGATAAAATTTAGATATGCATATCAGATCATAAACATGTTCATGTTGAAAGACATCTGTCACAATTGTGTATACATCTTGAGCAACTAGAGCATAGAATATTTCTAGTGCTTAAGCTAGGAAAAAGATAAAATATCTGCTGGATTCTTAAAAAGCAGTTATTAGGTAGGGAAACTATGTTCACGTTTTATTTTGGTGTTTGTACTAATTTGGTATGATTGCTTAAACTCACCTAACTCATTCCCTTTTTCTCCTTTTCTGTTTAGTTACCTCAACAAAAATAGATTCCTGACAGTTATTGACAAAGACGCATTTGGAGGAGTCCACAGTGGACCAACCCTACTGTGAGTAAAACATAAAAGAGAGTATTTTAGTGGGGTCTTTTCTTTCACATTGTTTGAATAAAAGAGGAATGAAAAGAAGCTGATATTCAAAGGCAGGGAATGCTGCTGCCTTAGGTAAAAAACTCTGCTCATATTGTCTATCTGTCTGTTCAAACTACTTCTTGGAAGAAAGTTCTTGTTCTTTGACACTCAGAAGGCTAAAAGCCATAGCAGGTCCTCCTGATGCCTGATCAGGTTAGCATGGGTGTTCACACAGGTTTTGGTTCATGGAGCAGTAACTGCAAAATTGTGAGCTATTCATATAGATAGAACAGACTCTGGTCTTTGCAGGGAAAACACACCTACATATGTACTTTACAATACCTAGTGAATACAAGTGATACCTTGATTAGTTGGGAAGAAGGTAAAATATATGTATTTTTAAAAACAGCTGAAACCATTTATTGCATCAGTAAGAAAGTTCTGTCTAGTTATTTTTTCCCTGTACCAAGGAATGAACCCAGGGTTTTTACACTGAATTACACCTCCAGCCTGTTTTACTTTTTGAGATAGGGTCTCACTAAGATCCCCAAACAGGACTCAAATTTGCAATCCTCCTGCTCAGCCTTCCAGGATGCTGGGATTACAAGTGCGCACCATCACATCTGGCTCCCTCCAGGGTCTTCATCAGTGCGCCACCATCTTCCCCGCCCATTGGCTTTGCCCTAGTTTAGAATCTATCACTGAGCATCTAACCTAGTCCTTGCCAGAGTGTAACCCAGCACCAAGATGCGCAAGACCATTACTCAAGAAAAAAATTATTTACATTTATGTTTTTAAATAAAAACAAATTAGTCTTTATCAATATGTTGTATGCAGATGACCACTGGCCCTCAGGTGTCAGGGAGGGCATAGAGAGGAGAGTGAATGAGCTACAGTTTGACACCTTCACTATTTCACATTTAACAATTGTATCTCACTTTTAGATTAAATGTACCCAGTTAAGTGGTTTATGGTCCTATTAAACATTGTTGTGCCAGGAGAGGAGTCACTGGTAACTCATCACAAAATATTTAAATGCATTACGGTTTTTTTTTTAAACAGAAGACCCATCAGAGGGGAAATGTGTTACCTTTTTCTGTGCTAAGTCTCCATTAGTATTTCTTTTTAATCTAGAAATCATCTTTATATGTGTTTTCAAGGCAAAGATGATAGATCAACAATTAATGAGGGAAGTGATTGCTTTGCTAAAGAAATTCATACTGGAGAAACCCTTGAGAAACACATTTGGAAACCTTAATGTGTTTTGTGATTTTCCTGTTATGAATGGTGAATGCCATAAAAATTCCTTTTTAAAAATCAGAAATAAAATTTAACTTTTAAAATCTATCAAATTGTTTGTATGTGCTACATGGTATCACATACAGACACATTCCCCATCAAACTAAAATGTTGAAGCCTATGATGGTTGGGATAGAATATCACTTGATTGACTCTGGGATCTAGCATGGGGATTGGTGGCACACACTTCTACATGGGTCAAGCATGCATGGCTTTGAGGTCTATGTCTGGCCCCTTGTCTCTTCCACTCTGGCACTGTTTCCCTGTTCTGTTTTGTTACTGACATGAACTAAGCAGCTTTATTCCCCCAATGTGCTTCTACCATGTCTCTGTGTGGAGCCAGTCAAAAATAGACTAAAACAACAAGCACATTAAGTATCTCCTCTTTCGTATTGTGAGTGTTGGCTGTTGTGTCTCAGGGTCCATAAAGCTAGTGCCAAACAAGTGATATTATTTCTATGATTGTACCTGTCAAGCTCAAGGGTGCAAAAGTGTCAGTCTTTCATTTGAGATGAGTGTTCCTGAAACCCCCCGCTCAAGAAGAACCTTTTAGGAAACTGGCTCCCTGGGATTCATTTCACCATGCTTAGCAAGCCAAGTGCTTTAAAGCTGCTGTAGCCATGGAATGGGAATCAGACCTTGGTATTGGCTGTGTGACACTAATTTTATCAGTGTGCAGAATGCAAGAGTTGTAGGGTCAGAGAGACTTCCACTAAGCTTTCAAAGGAAGGCCTGCGTAGCCAGGCAGGGAGCCCCCAAGGGTAGTTTGTGAAGGAGTGAGAATGAAATCAAAGTTGCTGTCGAAACCCAGGAAGTTGGAGACGCCCAGAAACATGGAAGGCCTGCCAAGGAAAGCTGTAAGGTACAAAGTGACCAAGACAAAAGTGGCTGCAGTCAGTAGCACGCGGATGGGGCTAATCAAGTGTTTGGGATCTCACATCTCACCACCATGTGCCCCAAAGGACAAATATAGAGCTACATGATTTAATGTTTGCTCTGCTGGCTAGCTTTGATCCAATTCTTTTTTATTCCTCTATTCTTTCTTATTAGAATGGAAATATTTATCTTGTGCCATTGTACCTTGGGATTATGTGATTTATTTTTTATTTTTACAGAGGTTCATTGCTAAGAGTTCATCTTGTGTCTCAGAAGAAACTTGGACTTTTGAAAAATACTGGAAGTATTGAGAGAGTTTGGGAAAGGAATTATGGTATTTCCGGCTGTACTTGGGATAGTTATATTACATTAGACAGAATTATGAACTTACTATTGTTTTTATTTAGAGATTAAGAATGATTTAAGGAGACACATTTTGGAAGCAAGTTGACAAGGGTTGGGATGTGGCGGTAACAGTGAAGTTTCAATTTGATTAGCTTTAGGATCCACCCTAGGTTAGTAGAGGACATTTCCAGGTATATTTGGGTGGGTCGTGGAGGCATGAGATTATGATTATATTTTTGTTCCTTATTCTTTCTACTCTGGCACTGTCCCACAGCTCTGCTTTCCTACTACCATTAAATACACAATTTTCTCTGCCATCCCCTTCTGCCATGAGGTTTCTTCCTTGGAGCTAGCTGACTATGGGTTGATAAAATGAGCGAATTAAATCTCTCCTCCTTTACATTGATGATGTTGGATATCATGTTCCAATAATCATAAAGCTGACTAACAACATTCTAACATCTAGCACCTCAGAATGTGGCACTATGGAGATAGTCTTTAAAAAGGTAATTCAATTAAAATAAAGTTGTTAGCCAACTAATCCAATCTGACTAATATTCTAAAAGAAGAGGACATTAGAACATACAGAGAGAAATTAGTCAGGCAAATGCACAAAGGAAAATCCATGTGAGAAGCAGAGCTATATGTAAGCCAAGGAAAGAAGCTTCAGGAGAGACCAAACATGCTAATGCCTCTAAGGTCTAAGAATTGCAGCATCCAAATAATAAGAAAATAAATGTTGATCTCTTAAAATGCTAAATCTATAATAGTTTTTATGTTAAGCATTATGACTTATAACTAGACATCTCCCAAGATCTTCATATGCTCATAGGTGGAGTTTTTAAAGGATGATTCGATTATGGGAGTTTATAGCTGACTTGTTTATAGGAAGTAAATTCTGGTCAGAAGTGCTGGGTTGCTGATGGCATGGCCTAGAAGGGTTTATCTCTTTCCTTGGTTCTTCTCTTGATCTGTCCCTGCTTTCTATTTGTTATGCTGTGAGCATCTCTGTGCTCTCCTCTAATATGTCCCTTTGTCATGCCACCCTGTGTTGCAGACAACCAACTATGGATGGAAACCTCTACAAACTGTGAGCCAAAATAAAACTCTCTTTCCTTAAATTGTAGGTGTCAGGTATTGTTTACCAGCAACAAAAAAAGGCAGCTAAGACAGCAACTCTAGCAAAGTAATAGAAATAGAGCAATGTGATTCAGTGGGTTTAAAATCCATGGGTAGAGAGTGTGAAAATGAAATGCCTTCAGATTCATCTACAAAAACAACTGACATCAGAGAATATGAATTACAATCAAAGCATGTATTTAATTCTTGAACTTTACTGAAAAATGAGAATCTTAATTTAATGAGAGTACTTTTGGGAAAAATAGAAGATTCTGTCTCAAACCTAAATTATAAAGCATAAATTTCCAATTGCAAAGAGTAGATGTGATTGAGTAAATAAATGATGCATTTCTTTGAAGACTAAGACAGAGTACTTGCATGGATGAGACCAATAGTAAGCAAGATAATTCAAATCACATAATCTAAGAAAGATTTTTCAGCAAACCTTAAGTATTCTACAGGTAAAAGAGTAGGTGACATTGAAGTTGGAAATCTTCTTCTTCCAGATTGCCACTCTTATCCTGAATAGTCAACAGCTACTTACATACAGCAGGAGCAGAGCAACATTTTCTTTCCGTTAAAAATGTCATCAAAAAAGTCTAAGGTTAAGAGGCACAACTGAAATCTGAAATGAGGCACTGTTTTTGAAAAGAAGATGATATGAAAATGTGTACTCCGGCATACAAGATCAACAACCTCCTGCCCATAATTCAATAAAGTACTGGCATCAGGCAGGAGATCAGAATTTAGGAATGGCTGACAAGCCAAAGAAAAGGGGGAACCTACAGAAATGATCACTCATAGTCCTCTAAATTTGCTAGAGTCAAGCTCATAAGCCAGTAAGTCTACACTTCCTATACAACTCTTTCACAAATATCTTGCTTACTTTTATTTCATTGCTAAGACAAAATATCCAACACCCAAAATTAGGGAAGGAAAAGTTTATTGAGCCCTTACAGTTTGTGTTGGTCTCAATCCATACTCAGCTGGCTCCAAAGTAAGATGGCTGGCTAAGGGGCAACTGCTCATAGTGGCCCCAAGCAACAAGAGTGAAAGGTCACAAAGGGAAAAGCACACCTCCTTCCCTCTCTTGTATTGTATGCAGGCTACCACCTCTGGTTGGGTGCAGCACTCACACTGCCAATCCCAGTGCTAGACAATTAACCAATCACAAATGCTAGATTCAACAACCTCCATGACTGCATGAGGCTTTGTGGGGACAGCCAAACACCAACCATAACAACAAATAAGAACCAAGTCTTTCAGGAAACCCACTGACATGAAAAATATCAGTGCTTTGAAGTTTCAGTGTATGAATCTTCTACTTTCTTGGTTTAAATTTATTTCAGGTATTGTTTGTTTTTTATGCCACTATAAAATGAGAACATTTTATTTTTTCTCATAGCTCACTGTTAATTTATAGAAGTGCAACTAAATTTAGGTCAATTTTGTCATCTCATAATTTTATTAAATTGATTTATTAATTCTAACAGATTTGGCATGGGGTTTTAGTGTATATAAGATCATATCATGGCAGAGCTCTTTTTTTTTCTTTTCTTTTCCTATTTGGGTGGCCTTCCTTTCCTCCTCCTCCTCCTCCTCCTCCTTCTCCTCTTTCTCCTTCTTCCTTCTCTCTCTCCTTCTCTCTCTCTCTCTCTCTCTCTCTCTCTCTCTCTCTCTCTCTCTCTTTCTTTCTGTACTGGCAATTGAACTTAAAGCCTTTACACTGACCTACATCTCCAAATCCCTTTTGTAGTTTATTCTGAGATAGATCTCACAAAGTTTCCCTGACTGAGTTTAAACTTGTGATATTCCTGCCTCAGCTTCCAACAGTACTGAAATCACAAGCACATCCAGCTCCTCTTGTTTCTTTTGCTTACCCAATTTTTCTGAGTAGGAACTGTAGTACTATATTGGGTAGAAGTGAGAACATAGAAAACAGACACAAGAACAAAAAAGAGAGAATGGAACAGAGACAAGGGAAGAAATTGAAAAACTCTAAAGTTATAACAAGTATCTTTCACATAAATGAAAGAATTCTTTTTATAGAAATATTTAGAAAATAACAGATTTTGGAAATTATGATAGCCATAGCAAACAAATAAAATAAGCAAGTTTTGTTGTAAAAGATTAAGTGGGTAACATCTCCCAGAGCCAGAAAAATGTAGAGTAGAAAGAAGAAAAGATAAGAAAATTAGAAGGCCAAGCCAGGTAGTCAAATACCTACCTAACAAGTTTTAGGAAGAAAAAGCAAATACCATAAAAGAAAACAGTGGGAGATTATTTTTCATAAATGAAGAAAATGAGTTTTTGGAATTAAAAAAACCTACAAAGAAGATACATGGCTGAAAAACAGAAAGCATGAAGGCACATGATGAGACATGAACATGGTGGGATAAAATAATGACCCAAAAGTTTCTCCAGCAAAAAATCATGTTACTTCTGAAGGCTAAAGAATCAAAATGGGATCAGTCTTCTCAGCAATGACATGGAAAGGAGATGATACAAAAAACCCTTCAAATTCTGAAAAGAAGTGATTTCCAAACTTATGGTCAGTGTGCTCATGAATTATGTTATGTCAGTTTAACATGAGTAAGAATGGGCCAGCAGATGATAAACTCTGGGTCTGTCTGTGATGGTGAACACAAGCCAAAAACTGAGGAGGGAAGACCCACAACCAATAGGCTTGTAGCCTGCAGGGATGAAAAAGGAAAAGAAAAAGAACTCTTTCATTTTCTGTGTTAAGAAGTCTGGTCATCTCCATCACCTTTGGATGTTTGTCTCCAGGTTCTTCAGGCGTCCAGTGCAGACTCTTTGATCTTCCAACAGAGACCCTTCAGTTTTCTGACATACTGGTGTCAGTCTACAGTGAGCTCTGGGACTTCAGCCTTTGGCTGGATCCAGCACACAGGTGGCCATTTTGTATTTTTTATCCCTGATTTCACAGGTGGCCATTGTAAGCCTACATTGTAAATCCTTTATATAAATATATATAATCCATTTTTCTGTGAATCTTTCTGATGCATCAAGTATGATAAGAAAATACATTTTGGAACATTCAGATTGTAGAAACATAGTTTTGTTTTGTTTTATTTTGTTTGCCCTTTCTTGATGCATAATCAAGAAAGAGAAGATTGAGGAATTAAAAGGCAGTGATCACCATGGGAAAGAAACTAACAGAATTTTCAAGGTCTCCACATGTAGCATCAGAGCTGAAGGGCAGAGGGCTCTAAAAAGGTCTGTTAGAGACAAAAGGAGATTATTAAATTTTGTGACAGGATTAACTATGTGGCAAAACTAATTTTAGAAGTGTCTTACAGAACTTTGGAAATGTGTGAAGACTTAACATTAGATCCATTCAAAGCAAAATATGCAAATAAAACAGAAGAAGCAGGCAGACATGTCATGCAGAAACAAAAAAAAATGCACTAAAAAGTCAATAAACTCATAACATATAGAAATGAAATTATTGAATATGGGTTTCACCAATAAGCCCTAAAATTATTTTACAGGGTTTCAAGAGAGTGAATGTGTGTTGATGAAGGGTTATAGAAGAAAGTGACCTCCTCAGCTTCCATAGTAGGAAGCAAGCAGATGAAATGTTTACAGCTATGGAATGAAATGGCCAAAGTTGAGATGGATCACTTCTGGGACATCAGAAACCAGATGACAGGGAGGCACAGGATAGGTGTGCTATTTATCAAGTCTCTGATGTAATTTACCTTTTAAAAAATAAATCTATTTATTATATGGGTAAACATTTAAATTTGAAAAGAAAGTCACAAGCATAGAAAGAGAAATCTGCAAAATGTCTGTATTTGAAAGGTTAGTAGGAAAGCAAAAAGCAATCCAGTCACATTCTTCAAATTCCAAGCACAGCTGTCTTAAAATACATTCATTAACTAATCATTCATTGCCTGTGACATCTACTTAATTTTTACCTTGAACTTTTGTCAAAATAGTACTTTATTTCCCACAAATCTTCCAATCATTAGATTTTAAGATCCCAGAAGAAATGGACTATGTTTCACCCAATAAAATAATTGATGAATTGCAGTTGAATTTTTGAAAGGCACTGGTCTGGTCATTATTTGGTGTAAAAACCAAACTTGGAAAACCTGAAATCCTACCTAAAAAGAAGAGAATTTGTTGCTCTGTGTATTTCTGCCTCACAAAAGCTTCTGTAAATTGTTATAACTCAGGCCCCGGTATAAAATCCAAGGAAGCAAGAGACCGAAAATTTAGGTAGCAAAGGCTTTATTTCCAGGCCTGGCGACAAGTCTCCAGGAGCCAATTTGGAGACTGCCCCCCAGAGACTGAAGGGAGAACTTTAAAAAGAGGCTGGAGGAAAAGGGGAAGTGGGAGAAACAAAGAAACCTGCAGAACCATCAAAGTTGTTGACCCAAATCTGGAAACTGTACTGCTGTCCACTTAGCTCTGACAATCTCGGAGTGGCACATCTGCAACAATATTTGGAGAAGAAAGTGGAGAGTTAATTATTCCAGGGCAGCTCGTTTTCACTAGTGGGTGCGAAGGGGTCAAGAGTGACAAGAAGCTGAAAGTTAAGTTTTACAAAGATCTGATATCTAACTCATTTGATGCATACAGAACAAAAGGAAAGCACTGATTGGGGTTTGGGCCATAGAATTTCCCGGTAATTTCTTTGAAGCTAAACAGTTCTTAAAATTGGGGCAGGCTCATTTTATGACAGATCATCACCAGGTCTGGAAGAGGTCACCAGAAACCCAAATTCTTTATGGCCTAGCCTAGATAGATAGGTAAGGGGAGAGAAAGGCAATAAGGTGCCATACAGAACAGAAAACGGTGGTTATGTTTTTTTTTCTTTCTGGGAAGGGAATCAAGGTCAAGTAAAGGGTTAAACTCACATAAATCTCTCTGCACACAAGCAAGTTACTTCAAACAAATGTAAATTAGTGGGCCATCCTAGTTTTCTTTAGCTCTTTAGCTGAGAATAGAGATGCCTAACAGTGATTAACAACCCTTGTTAGCTTGTTTTAGCACAACTTCTGTAGTTTGTAGAGGGCAACAATAGTTAACATATCAATTAGGCGAGATTCTTGCAATTCTTTACAGAGGAGAGTATTGCTCAACATATCAATTAGGTCACTTAATATATCAGTTAGGGAAAAAGGATAAAAAAACACATTTAGTAAGCCACGTTGCAGGTTTGCTATAATACACATATAACGAAGCTATTTTCTTAGAGTACAACATAAATGAACATAATTATTGCTAACAATCAACAGAAACAATCAAATTTGCCCAGTTTGTCTATCACCTTTCTCTAAGTCCTTTCTCAGAAGAGAATCTAATTTAAACACCTACTTCTAAGACAGCAATATGTAGTTTATCAACTAGCAATTTGCTTTTTTAAAAAATTCTATATTATTTTTACCCTTTTTTCTGTATTGTTTCTCTAAATAAATTAAGTAAATAAATACAAAGATACCTACGTGTTAATAGTCAAAAAAAAACAAGGTACAACATGTCCGAAATCTTTGTGATTTCAAAGAGAGCGGGTTTCTAAATTTAGCTTGGGAATTTACTTTCTGATTTTTCTAACAGAGATACGCAATCTCAAAAAAAAAAAGATATGCAATCTCATTTTCCACTTTTATATTATTTTTGATTACCTTGTCTTTCGTTTGGTTTTGAAAGAGAAATTTTCGATGTCTGTAATGCCAAAGAAAAGCATTCCATAATAACTGGCATTCTCTAAATTCCAGATTATATAACTCATTTAGCACACTGATGAAAATTACTATAATGTAATGTAATAGTTTGAATTACTATTTTAAGTACCTCTTAAGAAAGTAGAATCTTTGCAAAATCCTTGCATTTGCGTTATACATATCAACAAAAAAACTTCAAATAACTAAACTTCAAATAGTAAATATTTTTACTTTGAGCTACTCAAATTAATCATTTGAAAATCCTGAATTCTTAACCTAAAGAAAAATAAGACTTTTAAAAACTTTTTATAATCATCATAATATTAGGCTGAACATTTGTGACAAAGTTCTTTAAAGCATACTTATTTTACCTAAAATGCACAGGTGTTTTGAATAGGTAATTTTTGAGGTGATGCAGGGAAAATTTATTTTTATTGACAATAATATATAGATAATAATATGTACAGTGTTTGTGTGTCTTAATTAAGTAAAAGTCTTGATTATTCTATCCTACTTAAAAGATCACATTGAGGCTTTTATAGGTAAATAGATGCAACTTGAGATGATATTTACAAATGAAATAAATGCAATTCACATGGGTAAATATCGTACTGTCTCTCTAGTGTAAGAAAATGAAAAAGTAAATAAGATACAAAATCTTCAATAAATATTGTGAAAGATTAAATAGCTGCTCAAAGGGAAAAAGTAACTCAGGGAAAAGGAGAAAAGAAAGAAGGGAAAAGAAAAAACAAATAAATCTGCATGATATGATAGCTAAGATGACTATACTATTAGCTCTATTAGTTCTTGGAACAAAACAGTTAATATTTGTAGGATTAGATCAATTTTGCATGTTTAAATCTGGTAGTCTGAATAACTCTTTTGAAGATAACTATGCAAAATAACAACCTTAGTTATGTTCCTACCACCTTGTTTTGAAAGCCTGCATTGTTATTGTTTTGAGCTCTTTATTATTGTTATTTGTCTCCTATGTTTTTTCTTTTTCTTGTATATTGTTTTGTTTTCCCCCCTAATACAGAAAGGACAGATGTACATGCATAGGATTATACATGACTAGAACTTCTCCTAAAGAATTTACAAGAATTGGTCTTATTACTTGCAATGGTATGAACAGCTACTTTTAAGAAAAAGACATTACAGGGCTGGAGATTTAGCTCAGCGGCATAAGCGCCTGCCTTGCAAGCAGGCAGTCGTGAGTTTGATCCCTGGTACCGATAAAAAGGAAAAAAGGCAAAAAAAAAAAAAAAAAAAAAAAAAGACATTACGGTAGCCATTGCTAATTCTTTGTTGTCCTGTTTTGAAGTCCAATAATGCTTTTATTCTTTGTTTTGATTGGTTTTAGTCTGTTTTCTATTATTTGATTTCAATATGTGTGAAGGTATGGACAGCTATTTTGAAGAGAACAAGAGACATTATGATAGCCATTGTTGATTTTCCTATTGTCTGGTTTTGAAGGCTGATAATTCTTTCATTCTTTTGTTTTGATCAGTTTTACATTATTTTGATTTGAATTCATTGTGTGTGAAGATACGGACCACTATTTTTGGAAGAACAGGAGACATTGCAGTAGCCACTTAGGTTTCTTGTTGTCTTGAAATCCTGCATTGCTTGCATTGTTTTGTTCTGATCTGCTTTGTTCTGTTTTGTTTTGTTCTATTCTCTTTAAAATAAAAAAAAGACTTACAACTCTTTCATTACCAAGAAGCTTCCCTTATACCCCACCCTTAGACAGAAAACCATGTATCTTTTGATTTTTATAAGTGTAAAACTCTAGGAGTAAAATTGCCAGGTCATAAGACAGACGTTTTATTTTATAGAAAATACTACCAAATTATTTCCCAAAGTGACTGGCCCACTTTCTATTTTAACCAGCAAGGTATGACATCATTATCCTGGTTGAACAATTTTATTGTCAATTTTTTTTTCTGGGCATTTTTGTCGTTATAAGGTAGTATCTCATTATGGATGTGATTTGTGTTCTTTGATTAGTAGTGACTTAAGCATCTTTTCATGTACTCTTTAACCATTACTATGTTTTTTTAGACAACTCTCTGTTCAAATTTTTGCCCAAATTTCTATTGGGTTCTTTGTTTTTCTTGTTATTGAGTTGTGATTCCTGATAAAATTTTTAGTCTAAATGAAATAAATTTTGATTCTAACCACCAGCTCTTTGCCATCCTAATTTATCGTATCTTTTCTTGTTCTCTTCCCTTCCTGAGAAAAATTGTTTATCTAAAATAACCTAGGGAAAGGAGTTCACTTACTCACAGGTATTTTACTGAATCCCTGCTGAACTCCATGAAAGTTATAAGGGTAACCCACAAACCCTGATTTTAAAGATGTTATAATCAAATTCAAAATAAATGTAAATAAGCAACTATAAGTTTACTGTAAGAAGAGCCCTAAAAGATTGTTGTAATTAAACTGTGTCAACTTGGTTGGCTTGGGGCTCCAAAGAGATCAGTAAAGCATACTTCTTTCTGGGTATGTCTGGTGGGGCGTGGAGGTTTGAACTTAAATACCATATCAGACACTATTCTCATGTTCTACTTCCTCACCCTATAAACTGAGTATCTTTGCTCTACCCAAGACGTCTGTCTTGAAGCCAGCCGACCATGGACTGAATCCCTGACACTGTGACTCAAATTATACCTCTCCTTCTTTAAATCATGGGTATTACTGTGACTGTACCTGCCATGTAGTTCAGTATCCTTCAAAAATTATTTGCAGGAGGAGTTTGAAAAGGTTTGGAGACATAGATTAGAGAAGACTTAGAAGAGACTAATGGATAATTCTGGCTGGAGCTCAGAAGGCCAAAATGCTGATAGGAATGTGGGCAGCAAAGGCCAGGCTCAGGAGGTTTCAGTAGGGAAGTGGGGTTCCACTGGCAATTGGACTAGGGGTCCTGTGTGTTACACTTTGGCAAGACATTATCTACATTTATCCTGTGTTCTGATATTTCATAGGAAATGGAAATTAAGGGTGGTGGAATGACTGACAAAAAGCAGTCTCTTTACCAACTGAAAATTCCTCCCTTCTTGTTCCTAGAACCTAAAAGGGCAACACTATGTGTCAGTTCACTATATCTGTCAGCACCTAGTAGGTCATCCAGTGAGGAGAAATTAATATGGAATTCCAGCCATTAGAAATAAAAGACTGGAGCTAAAGATCTTCACTGTTTTTTTTTATTTCTGTCCATTAACCAGATAATTACAACTATCTGCATTATCTAGGCAGTGTGGGGTTTTATTATTTATTATTAAAGAATCTCCATTTGGTAATGACAAACATGCCATTTAAAAAACCCTGATTTTTCTTAATACTTTTAAAGATTTCAGAATTATTTCAGATACGCTCAAGTTCAGACTTTTAAGACTTCAATTTCAATGAAATTTTCAACTTTTTATTTCAAAAGAAACCAACTACTTTTTATATTGATAAGAAGAAAAATGTCTCTTGAGGGCATTTCAGAAACAGCAAGACCCCACCCATTGCTAGCTCAAGGGTGCAAAACTGTAAAGTTTTCTTTTGAAAAAGAGAGTCGTTAGGATCTCTTTTCTGCTTGAGACCTCTGCTCAAGAGAAGTCTCTTAGGGACTTGGTTCCCTGGGATTTATTTCACCGTGCTCAGCCATCCAGGCACTGAGAGGCTACTGCAGCCATAGTCAAAACAGCCCTGGCTACTGGGCTCACAGGTGGTGGACATTGGCATTGTCCACCTGATGTTGAGTTTTTATTAGTAGTAGTATTAGTATTATCAACATGAAGAATGCAAGAAATATGAATGGAAACTTCTCTGATCTCGTATTTCAAAGAATGATCTGGAAGTCCAGGAAAGGCGCCTCAGAGAGCAGAACGTATGAAGCTATGGGGAAGACGCCAAAGTGGGGACGGCAGAAAGTCAGAGATGTCAGGAACATATAATGTCTGACAAAGAAAGCTGCAGGATACAAGTGGAGCCAGTCCATGAGAGGGGCCATGTTGGCTGAAAACAGAAAGGCCACAGGGATGAGGCCCTGGGAAAGCCCTGGGAAACCCCTATCTCACCACTGTCTGCCCTGGATGTTAGACATGGAGCTATAAGAACTGGCCTACTGGGTTCCACTCTTGCTTTTGTCTAATTCTTTCTATCCTTCTGTTTTTTCCTTTTGGAAGGGGAATATTTACCTCATGCCATTGTACCTTGGGATTTGTAACAGATATTTTATTTTCACAGAGGTTCACCGTTAAGAGTTTACTTTGAATCTCAGAAAATGCTTTGACTTAAACTTTTGAAAGAAATTTTGTGACTTTGAGGGAGGAATTATAGAATTCTTGGTTGTATATAAGATAGTTGTAATAGTTAGGTGGAATTATTACCCTGTTTGTGAGTGTTTTGAGTTTAAGTATGATTTAAGGAGACATGTTTGGGTGTCAATTTGACCAGGGGTATAATGTGATGGTGAAGCTAATTGTGTCGATTTGATTAGTAAAGCACACTTCTTGGTGTGTCTGTGGCGACCATGGAGGCGTGACCTTAGTTACTATATCAACAAGACCCCAACAATTCCTTTTCCTCTCTGGCACTATCCCCTGCCTGACCACCATGCTTCTTGGCCACCATGAACTGAGCAGGCTTGCTCTGCCTTACCTTCCTACCATGATGTTGAAAGTCTTGGAGCCAGCTTACCACGGACTGAACTTTCTAAAACTGTGAGCCAAATACACTTCTCCTTTAAGTTTTTGATGTTGAATATTGTCTTCAGTAACAAGAAAGCTAACTAATACAGAAATATTTAGATATTCAAGATATCATTATGGTTAGGGTATTTACCAAACGTCTGATCAGTGGAAGTGGTACTTGAGATGGACCTCAGGTGACGAGGAGAATTTGACCACTATGAGAAGGAAAGGGAATTGAGCTCAAATGAGCTACTCGGCCTGGAATATCATGTCTTCCTTTCTGTCTTGCTTAGAAGAAAGCCCTTGGAGCAGCCCTCTTGAAGAAGAAACCTCCTAGGCGTGCTAAGCCAGAGGAAGCCTGTCGGCTAGACAGATCTGTTTACTTATTTCTCTGAAATAAGTTGTAAACACACGGCCAACAGATCTCTTGGGGTGCCCCATGGGAGGTATTGGGTAATCAAAGTACAATAACCCTCTTAATCCACACACTCATGTCTCCAGAGGTATTGCAAAAAAACTTGGAAGAAGATCACAGGAGAATTTAAAAAGAAAGAACAGACAATTGTCTTTCCCAAATTATCTACATATTGGCTTATTAACAACAAAAGAGGTAATCTGCTTTAATCCTAGGAATCTTGTGATTGCGTTGACAACTCAGGACACTTGCTTTCCTCCACCAACCCTAATTTATTAATGAGTAGTATCTCTAGCCACTGATCTGAGAAAAAAGGGTTAATACTTTAAGTCACAGCAGACTATAATGACAGGGCTACTTCTTATGAGAAATCATTTGGAAAGCATTTCCCAATTCCCCTGCCCTCTGATGGGAGAGATGAAGGAGATATTGCAAAGGCCCTCAGAATCATACCAACCTTGGTATTTCGATTGTACAAATGTTCAACTACTATCATCCTCAGAGTTTTTTACTTTAAACAAAGGAAAAATTCACCAAAACACTAGAAATCACTATCTTAAGTTAATGGCCTCAATCAATCAGGCATTTTACATCTGGGAATTTGGCCTGAATCAATGTTTTCATATACAACAGGCCAAAAATTTACTTAGATAACTTTTCAGGTCTAAGGGAATATTTCACAAATCTATGAACTGTTTCTTATAACATGGTTTTGCTGAAGTTAATTATTCAAGAAAGTGCTTTTTACCTTGACTAAAGTTGACAGAATATAAAGGAATTTTTGCTGAATCAATCTTAGGTAAGCAATATTGGAAAAAAATTCTAAACCATATAAACATAGCTATTTTATTAACTCAATATCTCTCATAGTCAGGAACCCTCAACAGTGATCAATCAGAAAAACAAGAGCAAACACAGGTATTTCTCTTCTTGTTTGCATCTTTCAGTATAAATACCTTTTAGTGAGTGCCTCCTATGCTTTGGGCAAAATATTTTTACATATGTTTTATTTTATCTTCTCAACTTCAAAGGATTGTGCCTTCTCTTAGTATCCTCCTCTCATAATATTTGCCCATATAAAGTCTCAGTGATTTGTGTGATAAAAGAAGAGAAATGAGACTGCATTAGGACCACAGCAATATTCTGCAGTAAGTTTTACTCATGATAATACAAGTAACTAGAAAATGTTAGCAGTAATCTAACCAATGGAGTTAAATTAATCTGAGGTTAAAGTTTTCAACAAATAACTTACAAACATATACACAAAGTGGTTTTAATGTATACAGTTGAGCACACAATTATTTTCAAGTAAATATGGTTGAGTACTTATTTCTTTGACTCTTCTGAGAATTTTAGTCCTAGAACAGAAGGAGACAAGCAGTATGGATTTTCACTATGACATACTATCTCTGACAAGTTACAGACAACAATTATGCTAATTATGTTCTGCCTCTGAGTCTAAACATTATAAATAACATAAGAAAATGTATTTTTCATTTCTCACAGGTTACATTAAGCCTGACTCTTTGCCATCATGGAGATAGGCATTTTTGTTTGTACATGAGAGGTAGAAGGTTGAGAGCGGAAAGGATTCAATACTAACGACAGGGACATATTTGTGTTTCAGCATCTGCTATTGGCAGCAAATGGCTATTTGCTTCCCCTTGTCACCATGTGGTAGAGCACGGACCTTAATGAATTACAGTACATAAACAGTTCTCCATCACAGGATTCATTATGTTAGAATAGGACACTCTATGAAATTTCTTAAGTCATGGAAGCTATACATTCTAAAGAAATATAGTTAGGCAAACCCAAGAGGGAGAAAAAGAGGATATTTGAGCTGCAAAGCAATTTTGTATGTATACCTAATCTTTGAGAAAACGTTAGCAAAGTATGATCATTTGAGTCTTCAGATGACTATGTTCTTATTAATGTGACTTTTAGCTTTTACTATGTGCTAGGTTCTTTACAGATTGTTTATGGCCTTGAGCCTTTTTAAATTATTTGATATTAGCTGTAACTACTCTTATAGATGAGGATATTGAAGGAAAGATATATATTGCATAAGTGTCCTAAGCTCAACTGGTCGTGAGGGCAGCTTTAGGATTCAAATCCAGCACTAATTTAGAAACACAATCTCTTCTTATCGACTTCCTTCATGTATGCTTATCCTTGCACCTATTATAGTTATTTAACTTTACTTGATCATTTTATTAAATTTCTGCTCAAAATTCTTGTAATCCACAAATGAGCCCCCAAACTCGAGTTCAAAAAGTGGGGCAAAAACATATTTTAAAAAGCGACGCTGATTTATTTTATCCTGGGCCCAGTGACACAGAGCAGTTGGAGTTTGCAAAAGCTGTGTGTCCCTTTGAAACTTTTCCAGCCCTTTTGTAAATATCACAGTTTACAAAGTAAAGGGGTTATGGGCGTGGATCAGGAAATCTGCTAAGGAAATGAGGAAGACCTTTGTTTCCCTTAGCAGAGAACAGAGAAGTCTAGCAGTAATTAACAATCTTTTGTCAGCTTATTTTAGCACCACATCTGTTATTTGTAGAGGGCAACAATGGTTAACATATCAATTAGGTCAGGTTCCCAGGGATTTACAATTCTTTATAGAGAGGAGCATTGATTAACATATCAATTAGGTCACCCAGAGGAAAAAAACATACAGAACAGTATGGCAGCCTTACAGGTACTTTGGTATAACACAAATATATCGAGCAATAACGAAGCTCTTTTTGCTAGTATACAGCAAAAATGTTTATTATTCTATTCAAAATAAAGGCCAAAGTTCTCAAAATAGGCATCCAAACCATGCTTTTGTCCCCTCTCCACACTCTGTATCTAGCTCCATCTCGAGTCCCTCAACCTGAACATTCTCTTCCAGAGAAATGCAAAGAGCACTCTCACACATCTCCACCTTGAGGATTTTACACTAGCTGTTTTCTTTATGTAGAAAGCTGTTTTTCCCAGATAACCACAAGGTTGCCGCCCTCACTGCCTTCAAGTCTGTGTTTGCTTAAGTGTCAGCTGCTCATTGATGTCTTTCCTAAATGAACCTTTTAATTCCCCAGACTGCCCATTACTCTACACTCCATTTCCTTGCCTTGTTTTTCACCTTAACACTTATCACTGCTTAATATTCTAGACATTTATTTACATTACTCTATTGGCCTCCATTAGTATATAAATGCAGGGGTTGGGTGTTTAGCTCAGTGGGACGTAAGTACCTGCTTGGCAAACAGGAGGTACGTTTGATCCCCGGCACCAAAAAAATAAAAAAAGAAAAGTATATAAATGCAGTGAGACATGGAATTTTCTTCAATGCTTTATCACTGTTTTTTTCCCCACCATGCTTTGAACAATGCCTTGCCCACAGCAAAAATCCATTACGTATCTGAAAAATGGTGAACAATTTGTAGCCAAATGTCATAGCACTAAAATTATAATCCTAACAGTTCTTTCCTTATGAATTCTTTGAAAATGAACACACAGTAGCTAACTAGTATGGATGAACAATTGGAAATTCATGTTTTAATTTAATCTTCATGGGACCAAACTAACATCGTGTAGGTGGGAACCAACAGCTTTGAAAGATCTCTTAAAGTAGATTATCTAATTACAGTAGATTATCTAATTCAAAAACACACAAATTATTGACCCATATATCAGAAACATAAAATGGAGTTGAGGCAGACGTCCTTTCTCTGAACTGTGGCTTTTACAGCCTTGTCCCTGTCACTTCTTAAAAACTCTCTTCAATTAAGGCCTTCAGACATTAGCACCCAGATACCATTTTTGTGTTATTACCTAAGCACTCAAGGCTATTTTGTATCATTTTTCTGTTTTTCTACATTAAAATTTTTGGACAGGTAGTAAATATATATATTTAATGTGCATATTTTAAAGCAATTGGCACAGTTAACCTTCTATCACCTCTTATAATACTATTTTTATTATTATGAAGGACATTTAAGATCTATAGTCTTAGCAATTTTAAAGTTTAATACAATGTGCCATTTAATATATTGTTAATTATGATTGCCATTTTGCATAATACATCTCCAGAAATTATTCATCTTATAACTGATCAAAAGTCCCCTGGGTCCCCCATTCATTCCCTCTGTTCGTGAAAATTATCATCCGATTCCATTTTCCTATTAGATTGACTTACTTAGGTTCTACATTAAAAGTGAAATCATGCAACATTGTGTTTCTATGTCTAACTTGTTTAACTTGTTTCGGGTAGTGCCTTCTATGTTGAGCCAGATCACTGCTAATGACAGGATTTCTTTTTGTTTGAGGGAGTGCTAAATAGTGGGCGGGAAGTGAATAGGAAAGATATATACATATCACATTGTCTTTATTCATTCATCCACTAGTGAACACTTCAGTTGTTTCCTTCCTTTGGCTATTCTGAATGATGCAATAGGGGAGTGAAAATATCTCTACAAGATTCACGTTGGGTGTATATCCAGCAGAAAATTGCTGAGCTGTATCATAGTTCTACTTTTAGTTTTTTGAAGTCCTTTCATTCTATTTCACATAGTAATAGAATAAATTTACAGTCCTACTAGCAGTGGGAATCTTGAAGGGTTCAGCTCCTGCATCACTGTTACTAACTTTTC
The DNA here is from genome assembly GCF_034190915.1 of Cavia porcellus. Lineage (NCBI taxonomy): Eukaryota > Metazoa > Chordata > Mammalia > Rodentia > Caviidae > Cavia > Cavia porcellus. The sequence continues at coordinate 21,604,349 of NW_026947514.1, read as the reverse complement.
TAGCACTACTCTCCTAAGATTTAGTGATTTCAAAATCCACACGGTTTGTCTTTCTCTGCCTATGGGGCTCTGATCTCTGCTCCCCCAGCAAATTTGCCCTCTACTCCACCTCCAGACCTCACTTCCTGACCTCGAATTATCCATAATCTCATTCTCAAACATCCTACTGTTTTTCGGTCTCTTTTTTCAACAACCCCCCCCCAGTGGAATCTAAATGCATTACTAACCTTTCACTGTGTCTCCTCTTCCCTATGCATCTTAAATTCCTGTAACTACCCCATAAACACTCACTTGGGCATGTAGGTAACTAATTGTCTTGTCTCTGTTATGATTGTTGCTATTTCCTCATCCCTACCAGGAAAAGCCTAACCCTGGTTAAACACAACTGCTCAACTACTCTGGGCCTGGATTTGTGGAGCTCAGCATTGTTTAACTTTAAGCCATTCCTCCCAAGTGGGCCCTCAGTGTCACACAGCATTCAAATCAGTTTCCCTGTTTGTTCTCCGTGCTTCTGGATGACAGTGTCATCCCTGCCCCTCTCTTCTGCTCTCTAGTTCTTCTTCATTGTCATATCCAGTTATTCACCTTGATTTTTTTTTTTTTGTCCTTTTCTTTTTTATCGGTACCGGGGATCGAACTCACGACCATACACTTGCAAGGCAGGCGCTTATGCCGCTGAGCTAAATCCCCAGGCCCCACCTTGATTTCTTTCACAGAGAATAAAATCAGAGATAAATCTGTATGCTCCTACTACCATAAGTGCCATCTCTTCTGTCCACACTGTCTCTTTGACTGCATTCTAAGTCACTTTGTAACATTAGCCTCTTCCTCAAAGCCCTGCACTGATACCTTAAAAATTAATCAGATCATACAGTTCTTTTGAAGGCTCCCTAAATGCACTCCAATGGGAAAAAAAAGTGTCTGGAAAAAAAACAAAACAGTGTCTGCTTGATGGTTTCCCTCCCTCTCTGACTTGTTCCATCTTTCCTACTGGCTGTCTCACAGTTCCAGCAGGTTGGCATCCTTGGTTCCTCAAACATCCTGCACAGCCCCACCTCAGGGTCTTCACACTGCTGGTAACTCTGCCTGGTGGACCCCTGCCCACGTGACTCCCCAACTCCTTTACACATTTGCCCAACCCTCACCTCAGCAAGCCTTGAAATTCTCCCTTCACATCGACTTGTGACCCCCCTTCTGCACTTTCTTCTTTGTATTCTTTTTTACCCACAGTACTTATCATCTATACTCACTATACATTTTACTTTCTTTTTCTTAATTGCCTGTCTCTCCCTCTGGAATACAAGCCCAAAAAAGAGCAGGAATGTCGGCCAATTTAATCTATTTCTGTACTCCTAGGGTCCAGAGCACATTAAGAGGCAACCTCACTGCCTTGAATTTAATGAATTTTAAACCTTTATTTTAATTTGATATTAATAAGTTAATTTTCTTTTAAGGAGTAAATTAATCTTTTGCTTTTAGATGTGTTTTATCCACCAATACATCTACAAATGAGACCACATATTTATAATGGAGCAACCAAATCCTAATTTGCAATTGCTGTTGAAACCTTGGCAAGTCAATTAGTATTTATTTAATTTTCAGTGGCATTCTTCAAAAGTAAATCTTAAATAATAATCACTGACAAAATATTTCACAAAAAGGAAATTGTTCCAATATTTTGCATGCTAGAGCACATAATTGTTTCTGAGGGGAAATGTATTCTTCCTATGACATCAAATATCTGTTGCTCTACACACACACACACACACACACACACACACCTTTAAATTTTGGTGGTATTCTAGCCTTGAGTATAATACTGTATATACATCTTTTTCCAAATTCAGGTCCTATTACTTTCCTTAAAGACTTAACTTGCAATGACCCCTATGAAGTAGCCTTCAAACTGTTTACCAGGCTCAGTTTAGGTGCATCCTAATTTGTGAATAAATACTTGTTAGAGGTGAATTCTCATGTGAGTTGGTACCCATCACTTAATGAGGTCTTTAAGGACAGTGCCAGAGTCAGCAAGAGAGAGAAACCCTCCAACTAGTAGATATGACTCGTAGAAGATATGGCTACATTCACAAATGAATTCAGATCTTTTAGTTTGGGTAGCAACTTTCTATATCCTTCTCATTCTGAAAAAATATCATCTTAATGGTACATTTAATGTCTTATTTTAGTAAAGAAGTTACCCTATTAGAAAACCCTGCATTCAAAGTGGTAAACTAGAAACCTGTGTGAACAGGAAGAGGTACAGCTCCAGATGACTTAAAATGATGCCTGACATGTTAAATGTTGGAGCATCTTGAGACTAAGACTCTTTCTCCATCACCTCCAAAGTTGGGAAACTGTCTAGTATGGCTCAGCACTACACTTGTATTTGTTCTAAGTCCTCACACAGTTCTACATGTTAAGCAGAGTAGTGATTCAAAAAGATGATACACTGAGCCAAACCTAGGCTATATTTCCTCTCCTTCACATACTCCTAAAAATATGAAAAGGAATTTTTAATATTCATAATCCACAAGGGGAAAAAGGGTAAGTAAGAGCATATCCACAGTGTGAATAGCTATAACATTCTGAGGGTTGGGAGAGACAGAGGAGGAGGAAGGCGAAACTTAGTGAGCTTATCAGGAGCAAACAGAGGCAGCCATCTTGTCCTGCATAGAACCTTTGAGATATGGAATTTAGAAGTGATGTGCATGGCATATGACAAAATCTAAAAACATCAAGAAAAGATTAGGTGAAGGTCTATATTTGGAAATATTAATCCTACTACTACATTCACATAAAGTGCCAGTATCCAAATAGCTGACCCCTAAGGTAGAGATTTCTAATCCCTTTCATGAAGAAACTGGAAAATTCTAAAACAAAAAAGACATCTACAGTCTGGCATTTTGTGGTCCATCATCATAATGGCTAGCCTCATACACAACGGCCTTACAGCAAAGTCTGGCAGTGAAAAACCTCATTCCTATGTAGAAATGTGTACCCAAGGACCACCAATCAAAAAAGGCTTTAATGTGAGAAATTGAAACTGAGACAAATGTGGGAAACTGAGCTGAAGAAATCACAGACATTGCAGAGAACAGACCCAGACTTTCAACAAAGCAGTAAGTGGTGACCTGAGATCAATCTGCAGACATTCTATTATAATAATGATGATGACAGTGATAATAGCTAATATTTACTGAGAACACACTATCTGTACTGTTCAGTAATCACAGGATACAGAAACTAAGGCACATCAAAGTTAGAGGACTGATAGCAGACTCAAAAGCTGGGATTCAAAGTCAGATCATCTGAATTTAAAATTCCTGCCCCATCATTACCTGATCTTCTGGCCAGCATCAAGTGTAGTAAAACCCATCCCCTGTGCACTGTGGTGAGCGTTCTCAGGTATCCCATCACAGAAGGAATGAAGACAAGAAAGTCCTCTTAGAAGTGACTTATGTGTTTAACAAAAATGTACTCAGGTCTTTCTGTTGGCTAAATATCATCCTAGGTGTCCACAGTTCTGCCATGAACACAACAAGCAGAGTCCCAGCTCTCACAAAGTGAAAATCAAAAATTAAATATGAGAAAGTAAAGTTAAGGAATTATACCAGAAGACTTAGTAAAAGAAACAGGAAAAGATTATGACAAAAGATGGAGCTATGTCTGAAGAGTCCAGCAGGTCCCTTGTCCACTTACTAGGAATTCCAGAAAATGAGAAGAGTGAGTTTCCCCAGGAGCAATACAAGAAAATTCTCAAGAACCAAAGAGCACAGATCTCTAGACTGAAAGATTATTTCAACATCCTTTGCCCAGCTCAGTAAATGTAAAAAGAGCCATATGAAGGCTCATCTGTATGAAATTTTATACCGAGGATAAAGAAAAAGTCATGTAAACTTCCAGAGAGCTGAAATATAAATCAGTTGTAGAGCTGTAGAGCTCATGCTTAGGGCTGAGGATTTAGCTCAATAGCACAAGTGCCTGCCTGGCAACCAGGAGGTTGTGAGTTTGATCCCTGGTAGAAAACAAAACAAAAACCCGCATATGCTTGGAATGTGAGAGATGCTGGATTCAATCCCAGCCCAAATAAAATAATTTTTCCAGAGTCATAAAACAACTCAGCAACCAAAGAACAAGCACATGAATGGCATACCAAAAACAGTGCTAGTTGCTACAAGCAAATAGGGTAAAACATTTAGGATCCTGGAGAAAAAAATATTAACCAGGTAAACATCAATTGAATGGGAGAGTAGGACATGTAGGAACATGGAAGATGTCTTTTTGTGTTACCTAAGATGTTATTTGAAAATGTGCTCCAACTGAAATGAAAGAAACAATCAAGAAATCAGATGACAGAATTCAGGGAGAGACACCCATAGGGAAAGAGGGATACTCTTCTAAGGAGCTTGAACTTCATTTTGTAGACTCTGGGACAGCCACGGATTGCAAACATACAATGAGATCACATTTTAGAAGAAACATTCTAAGTCTGAAATTGGGATTTGTAAAAGATTTTTGGGAGACCATCAGGAAGCTTTTACAAAGCTAAGAGAAATGTAATTGAGACCTAAACTAAGGGGATACTAATGAAAACCGTGAGGCTGTAGACACATAAATAGTTGACATTTGATGGCATCTGATGGGTGAGGGGAACACAGTGGTATTTTACTGTAAATATTTAGGACACAAAGGAAGAGTAAAGGCAAGAGAGATTCCCTGAGGGCATTAAAGCTTTAAGTCCTGGGAAAATGGTAAGAAAATAGCAGAGAATTTAAAAACAAAACAAAAAACTACTGGTAGGCTCGGAAAGAAAATTTACTGCACTTGGGAAATTTTGAGAGAAGAGGCCGTACTACATCATTGGGAAGTAAACAGAGCAAATACCTTGCTTTCTGAGAACACCCAGTTTGTGTTTAAAAACAAAAAAATAATAGTTCCTCTCCACTTGACCCTTGGGTGAGCTGCAGGAGAAGTGACCAGCTCCATAGGAGTACCCACCAGCAGCTCGCCCACTGGATACTTCAGAGCAGCAGCCCTAATGAGTGCTTCAGAGCATCAAGTGGCCTCAGTTACCCAAAATGAGGTTGGAGAGGTAGTCAAGGGCCAGGTCTCCAGCACTGAGAGGGACCTGACATAAAGAATGGACATTACTTGTAGTACATCAAGAAGTTACTGCAAGGTTTTAAGCAAAACATGCTCCTACTCATTTCCTGTGTTATGACTGCTCTGGTTATTCTGTGGAGGATGGATTGGGAGGGAGTAAAAGTGAACAAAAAAGCTGTGGCTACAAATAGAAAGCTTTTGTTAGTGATGCAAATGCAGTTCTTGTTGGTTTCTGTTGTTTCTATGACCCTGTGAAGGTACCAAACTTTGGGAACGCTCAAGTCTTTTTATAAAATGGCACAATATTTACATATAAACTACACACATCCTCATGTATACTTTAAATCATCTCTAGATTGCTTATAATATCTAATACAATATAAATGTCATGCAAATACCTTCTACTTTTGCTTAGGGAATGGTGACACTAAGCAGGCCTGCATTTTAGCACAAGTGCCATTTCTGTTTTGATAGTTTTGATATGTAGTGGATGAATTCATGGCTTTGGAACCTGCAGATTCAGAGGGCTGACTGTACGTAGATTTGTAATCATTTTGGAGTTCAAATCCACTGGACTTTTGATAGATTTAATGTTGATTGGGTGATGATGGTGAGGAATCTTGAGATGTCACACATATCTCTCAGAGTGCTGATTACTATGATGGAGGAAAAGGAGGAGGTGGTGGTGAGGGTGGGAGGAGGGAGTCACAAGCTAAGTTTTGGAGAGAACCCCTAATTTGGAGATTCCTGTGAGGCCTCCGGGTGGAAATGTCAAATAGTCAGTTGCATACACAAGTTAAAATCTGGGCTGGCGCAATATTTGATGGGTCCTATGCTTTTGTCTTGAGTACAAATAAACTCCGAATTAGAGCAGAGAGACAGTGAATATTTTCTGAGCACCCATGAAAAGCCAAGCACTCATCATGCTGTTGATGATTCTGTCACAAGGCTTATACACTTTCCCCAATGCCAGTTATCTCCATGCTTGGCCAAACCCTCCTGCACATCAACAAGACAAAGACAGAGCCAGAGGCCACCTGAAGATACCCACTGCGGACGCTGAAGCTGAGAAATCCATCCCCCAGCTTCTGTTCCAACTCCACCCTTAGTTTCCTAAACCTCTTTGGCCCAAAACACCCTTGTTTCTTTGTCTAAATTTCAGTGTCTACCTGCTTCATAATCATTCTCTACGCCAGGTGTGATGGCACAGGCCTAGACTCCCATCTACTTGGGAGGCCTCCGCTCAAGGCAAGAGGATCACAAGTTCAGGACCAACCTGGGAAATCTAACAAGCTCCTTCTCAAAATTTTGGAAAAGGACTGGGAGTGCAGCTCAGTACTCCGCCAGATTCAGTCCCTCTTACTGAAGCTTCTGAACCATCTGCAGACATTGGCCTGAGGTTTGGCTCAGTCTGTTTTGCAGGTGATTCTGATGTGTTCCAGGGCAGTGCCTCAACCAATAATGCTGATTTTCAGTGATGAGCCAATAGTCCCTCTGCTCCAAGTATCTGCCTCAGTGGAATCTCTATCATTTAGATCACTATGATGGTTTTAAAGTAAGGCACATATAAGTCTTTGACACACATCCCGTTAGGAGTCAGGTTTCATGTCCCTTGCCTTGTATTTGCTAATTCTTTCAAAATCTGGCTGCTATACTGTTAGAAATGCAAGTCTCATGTAATGGTCGTATCAATAACCCCATTTAAACTCAGGGTTTAAGTCTATTCTTTAGAGAAGCTAGTGAAGGGCCCTGCAGCTACCCCCAGCTACCGGTTATCAGATCACCTCAGCCTTCAGGTCTTCTCCACTGAGCCTAGACATCACAGAGCAGAGACAGTCATCTCTGATCTAAGCCCTATTCACATCTCTGCTCCATAAAAGCTATACTAATAATAAAAAAATTGTTTTAAGTCACTTGGCTTGGGATTATAATACAGTAATTAGCATGGTCATTAAAGTGTTTGCTCAAGAAATGTTAAAACACAGACACTCCCCTTAAAAGAATAAACTCCTTCCAGTGAATACACACAACTGCTGCATTTAGCAACTAGCAGAGCAGGGAAAATGAGCTAAGAGAGGCTTTGACATGAAAGCACTGTGGAGTAAAGAGAAACTTAAGTTGCTTCCAGGTTTCTGGAAAGACACTGCACCTTGAAAACAGCACAGCTAAAAGAGAAAGAGAACCATCCAAAGAACAGGCGAGGCAGCAAGGCAAAGTCTGGCTTCACCCACTTCTCAGCTGCACTGAAGCTTGACTCTGTATCTCTCCAATCTCTCAGAAATCCAAGTCACTCATCTGTATCAGTTTTCCTGGTTAGATTTACCTGGAGATCACATAGCAACAAATGCAAAAGGTATTTCTTACCGCCAGGAAAGCTTGGAAAATACTGAGCTACAGAATTTTAAATCGAGTACAATACACTTAACAAATTTCACACCCTGCCCCCTTAGAGTCATGCTTCTGTGGTGAGAATGAGGTTAATATACGAGCTTTGTGTCTGTAAAAATAAACAAGGAAATAAACAAAAACCAAAAGCAAACTTCGGCCACCTTGGACCTTGAGAACATAAATCCCAGCCAATTCCAATTGTAATGCTGTGTTAAGAAGAAGCTGAAAATTTTAGAATTCATTTTACCCAGAATTACTAATTATATTGGATATTTTAAAATGTAAATGCTACTTAATGAATTTAATTGATAAAATACATAGTAAGATATTAGATTAATTATTCACAGTCTGATGCAAACTGTTATTCAGTACAAGTAAAATTCATGGCACAAGACATAAACCTGGACTCTCTGGGATTGGGACAAGAACAATGAATGTCAAAATAAAGGCTATGAATTAATTGTACTCTAGTAATTAATATGTAATACTGATTCCTAGTCCCATCACTCTTGCATTTCATAGTATGAAGAAATGGCTCGAATCTCATTTATAAATTCTTGAATCTTCTCTATAGGAATACATTTACAGTACTCTAAATAAATTGCATGCAGGGGCAGAGGGGAAAAGTTTTTCTTAGCCATGAACTCACAATGTGACTGATTAGAACTTTCAAATTCTGCATGTTTAGATTGTTTTCATGTACCGCTGGTGTTGATCCATTCAGTGAGTTGTTCATCAGTCCCAAAACCCTGTTCCTCAGTCCCAGTAACACCACTTGTGCCTGTTCAGTATTATTTCACTTGCCTCTTAGGACCCTTGAATAGGTGGACAGTGTCATTTTGCAGAGTGAACTTGACAATCACCTCTGACTCCAAGAGTTGAAAGTATTCTGATGAATGAAATGAAATGTCTGTAGAGATAGAATGTGGCTGGTGAATACTCAAATTTCAAGCAATATAAAGAGAAATGCTTTATAACTACTATTGACTTAGATGCCTAATATCCCTCCTTAGACTAGGAATTCAGATTGCAGATTCAGTAGCAGGAAGGAGCCTATCAGTTACCCAGTAATCTCAGGTGTGTTTATTTTCTGCCCAAAGACTGCAAGGCGCTGGCTGCTCACTGCCTCTGTGTGCTGTTCTGTTCTCTTGCATCCCAGGGATGTGTCTTACACCAGTGTTACTGCCCTGCCGGCCAAAGGCCTGGAGCACCTGAAGGAGCTGGTAGCAAGAAACACGTGGACTCTCAAGAAACTTCCCCTTTCCTTGAGGTTCCTGCACCTCATCCGGGCTGATCTTTCTTATTCAAGCCACTGCTGTGCTTTTAAGAACCAGAAGAAAATCAGAGGGTAAGTGTTCAGGGTCCTAGAATAACTAACTAAAGCCCATAGCAGAAGTTAAATTAATTTCTAGGTTTGGAGAAGAATGTCTGTGATTTGAGAGTCAGGTAGCAAAGCGTTAGGAGCATTGGTAAGAACCAGAAATCCCTGAGACTCAATGACTGTGACTGAAAAGTAGTTGCAGATAAGAAAATAGGCCAACATTTCTGGATAGCAGGGGAATGGGAGCTCATAAGGGGTGATATGATAGGGAAAGTCATGACCAGGTCATGTAGAGCTTTATGGAGGTTATCCAGAAGTGATTTCTATTTCTCATTTCCAGAAGCAACACGTATTAGATTCCAAACAGGAAGGACAATCTTACAAAAACAAGCAAGTGGGCTACCTGATCAGCTTGTACCTTGCAAATGTCACAGCTCGCTGGCTACATGGGACAGGCTTTGCAATAATCTTGGTTTGCACCCTAGTCCTACCAGTTTCTAGTTGTTATATAACTACCCTGAGCTAAAAAGATCGTAAGCTCATCATTATAGGGGTTTTGAGAAAATAAAAGGAGAAGCTGAACAGACACTATCTGGAAAGGGATGGCCTAGATAGCATAAGTTCTCAATAAACATTGATTGTAATATACACTATTTTAATATCTGACTGGTAATAATGTTTCAAAGGAGGGATGGCCCTTTTTCTCTACATAATTGCTGTCACTCTTCCTTTCAGCCACACTTTTACCTGTACATTTCCCTCTGTATGACTTGTACCATTCCTTGGTACCTTTATTTTTAGTTCAGTCCATCTTAGCTTCTGTATAAGTATCTGCTGATCGACTTTCTATACTCATATTTATCATCAGAAAAGAGTGGAGACCCAGTTGTGGAGGCAGAAGCAAACAAAAAGCTCAACCACTATGCAAAAAAAAGCCAATATGGGCATAAAACTGCAGGAAACCAGGAGGAGAACACAGGGATGGTGACAGCAGAGTCTATATTGGTGCCATATGGCACTGACTAGGAAAGGATCAGGGATGAGTAGGAGGCTAATGTGGATGGACCTCAGGGGAGGGACCAAGCTGTGCATCGAACCCTGAACAGGTTAGAACAGCTAGCCCACTGGGCATTTCAAACAGTTTAGATCAATTCATATCTGCTTGGCAGCTGAATCAAGTTAAACCATTTCTTTTATGGTAAGTCTGGTGATCTGCAGAAAAACAGAATCTTTTTTATGAGCATATCTGCATGGGAGGGCCCACTTATTCATTTGTTCAACAAACATTTATTTGTCATCTGCTCTCTGCCTGGCACTGTCCTATCCAGAGTAGTGAGCAGGACAGACAAGAGCCCCTCTTGCATTTTATCTACAGTCTAATGAAGTAAACTAGAAAATGAAAAGGAAACTTAGGAAAATATCAAATAGTGCTTTGGAGGAAATAAACACAAGGGTTAGACAATCTAGTTGAGGAGCTCATGGAAGACTCTTCTGAGAAAGAGACATTTGAGTTTAAAACTGAGTAATGAGTACATGCAGCCATGTGTTTCTAGGCAAAGGAATGTGGAATTCTAGAGCTCTCAATAATAATAATAATAATAGCAAACAAATAGCACTCCTGCAGCTGTAGCCCTATATTATCCATTTTATAAATGAATAAATCAAGGCACAGAGACCTGCCAAGGTAAAACAGCTAATAACTAATTGGCCACATGCTAACCCAAGTCGTGTGGCTCCAGCCTCCATGCTTTCTTATCACTGATATTTGTGGTTTCACTGCTATTCTTGATAAGAAATAAGCTTGGTGTCACTGGAATTCAGTAGGTGAGAGGAGGTAATTAAGCAGTGATGTGGGTGAGACAGGCCCAACCAACTCATGTGGAGTGTTGAAGAGTCGTATCATCAGAGAAAGTAATTTGCATATTTTTCTGTATGTTACAGATTTTAAGCAAGCAGTAACTCATTTCCATTGCCTTGCAGAATCCTTGAGTCCTTGATGTGTAATGAAAGCAGTATCCGAAGCCTACGTCAGATAAAATCTGTGAATGCCTTGAATGGTCCCACTTACCAAGATTATGAAGATCTTAGCAATAGCAATGTTGGGTACATGAAAAACTCCCAGCTCCAGGACAACCCCAGTAGCTCTCATTATTATGTCTTCTTTGAAGAACAAGAGGATGAGATCATTGGCTTTGGCGAGGAGCTCAAAAATCCCCAAGAAGAGACTCTCCAGGCCTTTGACAGTCATTACGACTACACTGTGTGTGGGGACAATGAAGACATGGTGTGCACCCCCAAGTCCGATGAGTTCAACCCCTGTGAAGACATAATGGGCTACAGGTTCCTGAGAATTGTGGTGTGGTTTGTGAGCCTGCTGGCTCTCCTGGGAAATGTCTTTGTCCTGTTTATCCTCCTCACCAGCCACTACAAACTGACCGTCCCACGCTTCCTCATGTGCAATTTGGCCTTTGCAGATTTGTGCATGGGGATCTACCTGCTCCTCATCGCTTCCGTGGACCTCTACACTCGCTCAGAGTACTATAACCATGCTATTGACTGGCAGACTGGCGCTGGCTGCAACACAGCTGGTTTCTTCACTGTTTTTGCCAGCGAGTTGTCAGTGTACACACTGACAGTCATCACCCTGGAGCGCTGGTACGCCATCACCTTTGCCATGCGCCTGGACCGGAAGCTCCATCTCAGGCATGCATATGCCATCATGGTTGGAGGCTGGGTTTTCTGCTTCCTTCTTGCCCTGCTCCCATTGGTGGGAATAAGCAGCTATGCCAAGGTCAGCATCTGCCTGCCCATGGACACAGAGACCCCTCTTGCTCTGGCATACATTGTGCTTGTTTTGTCACTCAACATTGTCGCCTTCATCATTGTCTGCTCCTGTTATGTGAAGATCTATATCACAGTCAGAAACCCCCAGTACAACCCTGGGGACAAAGACACCAAAATTGCTAAGAGGATGGCAGTGCTGATCTTCACCGACTTCATGTGCATGGCTCCCATCTCATTCTATGCTCTGTCAGCGCTTATGAACAAGCCTCTCATCACTGTCACCAACTCTAAAATTTTGCTAGTACTCTTCTATCCTCTTAACTCCTGTGCCAACCCATTCCTCTATGCTATTTTCACCAAGGATTTCCAAAGGGATGTGTTCATCCTACTCAGCAAGTTTGGAGTCTGTAAACGTCAGGCTCAGGTTTACAAGGGGCAGAGAGTTTGTTCAAAGAACAGTATTGATATTCAGAACCAAAAGGCTACCCAGGGCAGGAAGCAGAGTCTCCCCAACATGCAAGATGCCTATGAACTGCTTGAAAACTCCCACCTAACTCAACATAAGCAGAGTCAAATGTCAGAACAGTATAAGCAAACAGTTTTGTAAATTTAACCCAAGCTATTCACAATGGTAGAGGAACTTTACACAAGGCTGGTTTTATTGAATGTGTCCAAGCCCGTGACACACACACAGCTGACCTAATTCTTGTGCAGGTGATGCTTCATGAGGCCAGAGTTCATCTGTAGAGAGTAACTAACATTAAACTAATAACTGCCTACAAGAAGGAAGAGAATCTACCAGCGTATCTGAATCCTGGGTGATGTCAAAACAATCTGCACTCTCCACAGGACTTGTCTGATGCTAAGTTCAGAGATGGCCCTGTGTGACATGTTCAGCACATATCTACTGGGTCATGTTAACACTGATCTTCATGCTTTTATATAGAATTTCATACTAAAGACTCAGTAACTGGTCACTGCTATTAATTGAGTTTGTGATCACAATATAAAATCAGCCTTGCATTGACTCCACCCAACTTCATATTCCCCGAAATGACCAAAGAGAGTGTTAGAGTCTTGAGAGTGAAAAGCTTAACATGAATAGATGCCATGCAGCAGCTACGGGGACGCATGGAGGAGGAAGCAGTTTTAGTGTTAAATTGTTTTTTTGGACTCTAAATTACTAATCATCTCTTCACTGGGATCTACCTGATGTGATCCAGCTGTTATGTGTTGCCAGGAGAAACTGGTAAGGTTTCACCTTATCTGGCCTAGCAGTGTCTTCTTGGCTAGACAATAGCATAAAAGATATGAACTCCATAAATTATGTCTAAATAGAAAAACATTTCTAAATAGGAATTAAGAGCAGAGAACACTTAATTATCTGTTGACTGATACAATGAGTTAGATGCCAGTTAGTTACAGGACTTGGAATAAGTCATTGGGCCCCAAAATTCCAAAAATAAAGGAGCTGGGTTTTATAATCTCTGTATATCTCTTTAACTCAAAACATATATTTCTGTGACAAAGACAAAGAAGACCACTAATTGATTTTTTTTCTGTATTGTAGAGCTGCTTTCTCCCTCTTTTTGGACCCTAAACATATGACCCAGGAAATTTTTTCTGTATTTCATTTTTGGTCATGCTGTCTGAACCAAAATTCTGTTGAGTGGATCGGTTACAAATCATTCATCTACTGCTAGAATCATGGGGTTAAACATAAGTTGTTCTTTATATAGTAGGATAAAAAGTGTTTTGCAAATGTTGGTTATTTGGAGTTACTACAGTATGCAGAGCCACTTGAAAACCTTAAAAGTCATCTGTCTTCAAGGATTGTTTGTCATTTTCAGTCTAAAATCTCACATAGAAACTAACAAGAACAATAACTTCTCTGCTGATACTGCCGGCTCCTTATAGCTAAGGTGCTCACTGGACATAAAATTTTTATTCTTCACTTTTCTACTTAAAACAGTCAGGAACTTTATCTATGGATATACTCTCCAAGTTACTTTCCATGGTAGCCCTTTAATTTTTTGCTAGAACAGTCTCTGAGCAGAGATGACATTTGCTTCTCATTGTCTATAAACCACAGCATGAAACAAATGGGGTTTTCCAGTTGAAACGTGTGGAACAGGATTAGTGGGCTCTCAGAGATGGTCCCCACCTCACTCACCTGGAGTATCTTCACAACCATAACCATTCTTGATAACTACTGACACTTGTGCAACTCCATAGAGGTAGTACAAACATCTAAAATCATGGCTTTTCTAGCAGTTCACTTGTACTTAATGAATCCAAACATGTTTTAACTTTTGGTATATGTTTCTCTTGTGACATTTTGAAACATCAATAGATAATGTATTTTATCTTGAGTGGCTAAACTAATATCTTGGAAACAGTCCAAGAAAAATGAGTTCGACAGAATTGCTACTAAAATTTACATTCACAACATGAAATAAATTTTCTTCATATGAAATCATTGTGCTGAGTCCTTTTTTTTTGTAATTTGTTAGTTTCTTTTGGGAATTATGTATGTTAAGACTTAAGTGGGGGGCAGAGATTTAGTTCAGGGGCATAAGTGCCTGCCTGGCAAGAGCAAGGTTGTGAGTTTGATCCCTGGCACACACACACACACACACACACACAAAATAAAAAGGCTTAAGGGGGAAAACAATTGGCACATTCGCTAATGAATTCATATTGATAAATTGTTGACTATCAATTCATAAGTATAAAATTGTGCCAACTACAAATAATCTTTCTGTGAAAAAAAACTTACTCCTGGTGAATTCAGTTATGGTTCTTTGATAATGATGCCTAAGGAAAAAAGTAAAGCAATATGTGTGGTTACTTTTCTCTCATTACTGAGACAAAATACTCTATGCCCAAAATGAAAGAAGGAAAGGTTTATTTAGCTTACAGTTTTTGGAGGTTTCTGTCCACTCAGCTGGCTCTAATGCAGGGTGGCACAACTGAGGGGCAGCATTTCATGGTGACCACAAATGATAAGAGCAAAAGGTCAAAAAGGGAAAATCATGCTTCCTTCCCTTATAGTGTATGCCAGCTACTCACCCCTGGGCAGGTGCAGCACTCAGACTGCCAATCCCAGCACTAGATGCAAATGCTAGACTCAGCCACTTCCATGACTGCATGAGGCTCTGGGGGGATACCCAGACACAAACCATAACACAATATATGAGGTAAATGTTTAGTACTCATCCTAGGATTTAAATAGTGTTCTACTGAAGATAATAAATGTGTAAGTCCAGTTCAGGGTTCACTTTAACTGGCATCTTTTAATTAACTGAAGAGAGATTCAAATTAGTAAGGATAAACACCTATGGGTTTGCTCTTAGACGTCACAAAACTCATCTCCTAAAGCTCATGCATGTTGCTCAAAGGAGTAGGTCTTGAATACATACTCTCAAAGTTTACTTTGCAATCTGGGTAATCTATTGTGTCTACTGTGTAACAGAAGTGGCCAGTTAGAAGAGAAAAGATTTTTTTTAATTTTATTTAAAGAAAGACTAAACAAAACAGAAAATAGGTAGAAATAATACATACATTCAGAGAAAAAAATAAAGAGTAAAAAATCACTAGTTATTTACATACTGTCATTTTACAAATAGTTGTTCAAGATACAAAAATGGAGTGTGTAAAGTAGGAATTCAAACAGCAAGACTGCTAACAGTTCTATTCAACTGTCCAGCAAAAACTTAGTAACATGGTTGTCAATCCTATACACTTAAACATGCAGTTATGCATAGCTTCACTTATGTTTAGATTAAACAAACTAAAGCAGGTTAAAATCATTCTGAACAAAGGACAATAGTATTGCTGGGTTTCACACTTCATGATCAGCACTGGGTACTGTAGTGTCTTTTTTTTTTTTTTTAATTTAAAGAAAGACTAAACAAAACAGAAAACGGGTAGAAACAATACATAATTTCAAAGAAAAAAATTAACAGAAATCACTAGTTGATGATTACAGATTGTCTTCTTACAAATAGTTATTCAAGATACTAAAGTGGAGCTTATAAAGAGAGGATTCAAACAGTACAATTGCAACCAGTTCTGTTCAACGATCCAACAAAAACTTAGAAATATGGTTATCAATCCTATACACTTAAACATACATGCAGTTATCCATCTTTTCAATTATGTTGAGATTGAATAAACCCAAGCAGGCTATTATCACTCTGAACAAAGAATAATACTATTGCTGGGTTTCACATTATTTCACTGGGTATTTTAGTCTCTCTTTTTCTTCAAAGTATCTGTTCATTTCATCATGTGTCATATGATCAGTTCTCATAAACTGTTTATAGATTCTACACATACATGAATCTTAACATGTATTTCTATCCTTTCTATATTAAAGGGAGAAACAAAACAAAGGCAAAACAAAACATATTTCTATAAACACATAAAACAAAATAAACATATAAGACCATTGTACAAATCATTCTACCATGGTTCCTGTGTTATTATCTCCAATAGAATTGGCTATATCATCAGACATAGTATAATTGAATATGTCAGTACATAACAGTATTAATAAAAACACAACTTTGTATATAGTACAAAACTTCAAAAACCAGCAGTTATCAAACCAGAATGTGTATTGTAGAGTTTTGTCATCTTCAATGTAGTTGCCTATACTCTCAGACTTGATACTATCAATCATATCAGTTTTGAATAAAATCTTCTCTGCCTCATTTCTGTTATGCTCTTTTTTTTGCCATCAGTTGTCTGTTTAACTTCTTCATTCTGTTTTCTGCTCCATTCATTGAGGCCTCTCTGCCACTGTTCCTGGAATCCTAGTACTTTTCTCTCTAGAATGCCCTGGAGTATTCTCTGTAGAGTTTGATTGGTGGTTGTAAATTTCCCAAGTTCCTCTTTGTCTTGGAAGCCTCTTGTTTCTCCATTAATTTCTAGAGACAGTTTAGCAGGGTATATCAATCTGGGCTGGAGGTTATTTTCTTTCAGGGCTTGGAATATTTCCCTCCAGGCTCTTCTTGACTTGATGGTTTGTGTTGAGAAGTCTGCCGTGACTCTGATGGGCCTTCCTCTGTAGGTGATCTGTTTCTTGTCTCTAACAGCTTTTAATATTCTGTTCTTATATTGAATTTCTGGGATCTTGATTATTATATGCCCGGTGTAGCTCTGTTTTGGTTGTAGGTAGCTGGAGTTCTGTATGCTTCATATATCAGAATATTGTTTCCTTTTCCTATGTTTGGGAAGTTTTCCTTAATTATTTCTGTGAATAACCTTTGTAGTTCCTTTGTTTGTACCCCAGTTTCTTCATTCACAGTCTTTATTCTCAAGTTGTAGATCCTCTTGTCATCTTTAGCCTTTGTATTGTTACTGCTTGTTTCCTTGTTATTTTTTAAAAGTTTTCCTTTTCATACTCCCACATTGCAAAATTGTCCTCCAGTTTGGATAATCTATCCTTAGTTTCTTTCAGGCTGATTTGCCATCTTTCCACAGAGTTTTAAATTTCCTGGTGATCTCTTTAATCTGCTTCATGTATTCTATTTTTTTTTATATTCTTCACCAAATGGTTCTCTCCTGTGTTTAAGTTCCTTCCTTCTTCCATCTGTGTCTGCTTGAGGGGTGCTTAGTATCTTTTTTATTAATCTTCTTATATCTTGCTTTATTTGGCTAAATACTTCACTTTTGAACTCGCCTATGAGGTCCCGAATATATCTTTTTATGTCCACTGGTGCTGTCTGATATTGTATGTTGGCTGTCCTCACTCTCCTTTGTATTTACCTGTCCTGGATCAATGTTCTCAGGGTTGGGGCCTGGGGACTTTTTGTTGTTGCTTCCTCTTCCCATCTTTTTTGCTTCTTCCAGGAGGCCCCAGATTCTTTCTTTGTTGGTTACAATTCTTCTGAAGCATGCTGGCTAGATGACCCTTCACACTGTTGTATGGTAATGAGTTGCAGACAGGGACAGCATATGCTGGCCCCTCCCTTCCAGATCAGTCAAGCTGCTGTGGCCTGCACTACTGTATTACTATGCGTGGCCCCCCTCCCGACCAGCCAAACCTCTGAGGTCCCACTGGGCCAGTGTGGTTAATGTGCGCCAGGCTGCAGGGACTTGACCTTGGATAACCTATTGGTCTCAGCTGGGTCACATGACCCAGGTCTAGCTCACTCCACCAATCCCATTTGGGAAGGGAACAACTGACTGAAGTCACTGCTGCCCCTTGCACTTGCCAGTCCTGCCTGGTCCCAGATTGTTGTCTGCTGAAGCCCCCCTATTTATGGAATGGCTCCATACCTGTAACTCACCACAGGTCGATGTAGGCACCCTGCCAACTCAGCCCTCTGTTCGACTCGCTGACCCCCGAACTCAATGTAACTGTGCCTCCAGTGAGTCGAAGGGGCAGGACCTCGGGGATGGCTCAGCAAGTCACAGTGGGACCTCAGACTGCTCAGCAAGTTGCGGTAGGACCTCAGCAATTCGAGGCGGGACTCCAACAAGTCATGGCGGGATCTCGGCAAGTCGGAGTAGGACCTCGGCCAGTCATGGCGAGACCTCAGATGGTCAGCAAGTCGCCTTAATTTCTTCTTGGGATGAGAGAATTCACCTCCCTCTGTTTGGGGTTCCCCACTCTGTATTATGTTGAATTCTAAGTTGGCTATCTTAGGGAACTTCTGTAGCCAGTTGTTATCTATCTGCCATCTTTGCTCCTCCCCTGAGAAAAGATTATTAAAGGATAGCCCTATGAGACAAACAATAAGGAAAAAGTGAATGCAAAAAGAAGAAAACTATAGGCTTAACAATTTAAAAATAACCGTAATAGTTTGAGAACAAATATTCCTGCCTGTTTGAGGTTTTCTGGGAAAACTGTTATAACCCCATAAAGTGAGTCATTCATTCTGACAATCTAATGAGACAAGAAACATGTATTAGCAATTCATTCTGTTGTAAAAGCTATAAGAGTTCCAGCTTGAAGTGCTTGACTGAGTCCCTGCATCTACCAACCTGTCACTTTCAAATTCCACTGAAATGACAGCAAAGAAATAGAATTGAGATCAAGCTAAAACTGAATGGTGAACAGGTAGAATGGAACCACCAAGCAAACATTGATGACTTTCTGAAAGGAGGCAAGTATATGGATTTCAGTTGATGTATCCATATCTTGAGTTATCACTCAAGAATAGAGGAAGCTGTAACCTCTGACAATCTCCCAAGATAAGGCTATAGCTGTGCAGGATGCTGCCGTCCCTGAAGAGTCCCAGAGAGACCCTTTAGCCTGAAGATCACAGGACTGAGGAACTGGTTAGGGCAATTAATTGAGAATCTTATTGCATGGTTCACCCAACCCTCCTCAGTTCAGTCATCTAGGACAAGGGACATTCAGTGCTTGCCACAAGCAGAAGTCAAGATATTCAAGAAAACAAATGGTTGTGGTAGACAAGGAAGCCACATCACCACACAACAATAGTAAGCTATAATATTTTTTAAAGTAGTAAATAAAATTAAAAGGCATCTTGGCAAATGAGATTTCCAAAACTAGAATATTGACAGAAGGATTGGAAATTGAAGAGGGCATTTTCTAAAATGTTAAAAAAATAAAATGTTAAAAGAATAAAGACATGAGACAGAAGTTGAAAGACACAATTAGTTCAACATCTATCTGAGAGGATGTCTAGAGAAAGCATAGAAGACATAATAACCAAAGAATAGAAGAAGAAAAATTTCTTTGGCAGGCAAAGATTGATAGTGATCCCTTAGTGGTAAGGGGATGATGAAAAGACTCACATGCAGAACAGTACCTAAAAAACTTTATTTTCATTAAGATATAAGTTGACACATGCTTGTTTTCTCTCATATCAGAGTTGTTTTTTCCAAATTCCCCATATGCCTTTTTTGAAATAAATCAGTTGAAGTTGTATGTCAGGTGGAATATAATTTCCTTTTCAATGGATCCTAATGTACTACTGGTTTTTGTTTTGATTTTTTTATTATTATTATTTCAAAGGTAGTAAAATACAACAGAACAAGACAGAACAAAGCCAATTTAGACAGTGTAGTGAAATTGGTAAACTTCACAGCGGGTTACTGGGTAATAGTAATAGGTATCGTAGTATATCTCATTATCTTCACCATAGTTGTTCTTTCAATCAGATATAGCAAAAGCAAATGAAATACAGAACATTATAGAACTTATCAAAACAGAATATTGAATAGAGCAAAGAACAAAGCAGGACAGTGATAAAAATATTTGCCTTCAAAGAGATGGTAGAAGGAAATCCTCCTATCTGCTATATTGCATATGGTCAACCTCCCAAGAGATGCTCAGATCCTTGGCTCCTAATGGGGGTGATGGGATATTTGATTCTCAGCCCATGCACCAGTAGGCTCACAACTGCTTACCAGGAAGGTGAGCTGGTGGCTTGGTTTCCCAGGGCCCTAAGTTCCAACATGGCACGGATCTCAGGAGATGCTGGTGATTCTTGCCCTGGGAGAGCGGCAGCTTCTGTACTATTGGTTTTATAGTTAATATTTCTACTTTTTAAATCAAATTGTATAAGGCCCAGTCATACATACCAATAGAATATAAATATTGCTAATCTTGACAAGTCAAAGTAGGGATGAAGTAATGGTGTAGGGAAAGGGAGACAGGTACAGGACCTCTAAAGGGGCTATTATTAGTTGAATAATAGCATAAAAAAGAAGATTGTCCAGACTTCACAGGAAAAAAAAAAAAACAGAAGTTTGTTTCCTAAGGTTACAAAGTCAATTGATTGAAAAACTAAAAATAATATGGGCAAAAAAATTTAAACCAAGAGAAGAGATAATATTAAATGAACTAATGTCCTAATCATTATGTTCAGTCAAAAGAGTTAATGTGTGTCTTGCACACTTAAATATACATACAGTTGTATCCTTTAGACCACTTTCTTTCCCTTTCATTATTACTCTATTATATATTTTGTATATTAGTACTCTTTCAGTTTTTTATTATTTTTTATGCTAGAAAGATAATATAATATTTACAAATGTGAGTGATTTATTTCACTTATGAGGACAGTCTTTCTGGTTTTTTTTTTTTTTTTTTGAAAGTCTGTATTATTTCTACCCTTTTTTCTGTTTTGCTTTTTTTTCTAGATAAAAAAAGTTAATGTCCACATATCTATAGTTCAAAACACAAGTGCCTAAATGTATACATACTTGTATACAACATGCACAGTAGGTTAACTGTCATCTACAATGAATTGTGTTATATTTCAAAATAACTACAAAAGTTGAAGGTTCCCAACACACAGTGATGATAAATGCTTGAGGAGATGAAGTGCTAATAGCAATGGCTAGGACATAGCACATTGTATTCATGCACTGAATTATCATACTGAACCCCATAAATATGTACAAATATTATGTACCGGTTTTTAAAAAAGATGGTTCAGTAGTATGGAAACCATATAGTGATGCATTAATGACTTGTTATGATGGAACTTTTTATGTTATTTTAATGAATAAATCTTAGTTGTTTACATTAATGGAGGACAGTGTGATATTTTGATCTGAGTATATTTTGATTATGATACGTGAGTGATACATGGTTTGATTAAATCAAATTATTTTTTTTCACTTCCCTGAATTGTTGTCATGATACATTTGAAATTCACTCTTCACTATTTTTAAATATATATTACTATTGGCTATATTCACCCTGCTTCACAATAAGTCTTCTTCCTAGCTAAAAATGTATGCCCCTTGATCAGAACATTCCATTCCCTTCCTCCACACTCTGTGCAGCCTGTTAACCATCATTCTGCTCTCTGCTATCTGTTCAATCTGTTTTTGATTGTACATGAATAGGGGAGATCATACAACATTTATCTTTGTGTGCTTGGTTTATTTCACTTAGCACAATGTTCTCTGGATTCACTGTGCTGTTGCAAATTATAGAATATCATTCCTTTTTAAGGCTTAATAGTATTCCATCACTTAAAGGCAACGATAAAAACAGATACAGAAAAAAGGAGAAACTTGAGTGCTGTTGGTGGGAATATAAATTAGCACAATCTAAGGGTCTTATTAACAGAATGACGTAAAGTCTGAGAAAAACAAGACTGGTGTGTATTTCTTTATAGCAGACCCCAGGTTTCATTTTCATTACATCTTACCTAAATTCCTCTGATATGTGAAAAGGGATTCTTTAATGATAGTGGGTAAATTTAGAAACTGCAAAAGTAGACATTGACAAAATGATTCATAGGTCTGTGGAAACACAGGACTCCGGGTTTTCTTATTAAAAATCAGTAGAACTGTTTTGCTCTATCTGCCCTCGGATATTTTTTCTGATTTCTCTGAGTTCCTTAAGTATTCTGACAGGAAAGAAACTAAGAAAAATATTTATAGCTTTAACAAATGTGGAGAAATGAGATATCCTGACCAATCAAGGCCGTTCGTTCCAAGTGGAAAAGGAGCTGCCTGACATCATACCTGTTTTCACCATCTGTGGGCCAACTCTGGTGAAAGGAAACAGTGATCACACATCTTTGGCACTCGCAAGTCTTTCCAGACTTCCCAGGTTGATACCTGGCTTTATTTTAATCAGTACAGTTGAGCTACCAATGGGCGCAATACTTGGAGGTATTTAAAGCACATTCTGTTTCTCTTAACTATTTGCCTACTCAGCCTATATGGTAGCCAGAAGTTCCTTCCAAAGCCACTCACCCATGCGTCACATTGGAAGATACTCGGACTACACCAAGCCTTTCAGGCTGTCCAAGCCCTAACACCCGCTCTCCAGCCCATCCCAGGCATTGTAGTCCTGCTGAAGTCTCCTTTTTGGTGGAGGCCTTGGTACGTCTATGATCGTGCCAGAAACGGAAAAGGGGATTTGTAGTGGTTGATGCTGCATCTAGGATACACTGAGAAATTTTTCAAGAATGATCTTACAAAGAATAAATGATAATCATCAAAGTCAAAGTGTGACAGGTATGGCTGTGGTGAAAAGGGGAACATTTCTACATTGTTGATGGGAAACCAAACCAGCACAATCATTGTGCAAGTCAGTATGAAGATTTCTAGAACCTTAAACATCATACGGCAACTCTCGTTTGAGTAATGAAAAGGACAAAGAACAAAATAAAAGATGGATAGAAGGAAATAAGGCGATAGATCCGTTGCAAATGGGAAGGGGTCCAGGAGACTGCGGGAGAGGGAAGAGGGACAGAAGGAGCAGTAAAAACACTGAAGATATACCATGTACAAGTCGTAAATAGCCCCAGTGACTGCAATCATGACACGCCATACACATGAGCTAAGAATAATGATAACGAGAATTAAAAAAAGGAAATGGGGATGTAAAGACAGGGAGGAGTGTGGGTACGGAGAAGGCAATTACAACATAAAACAAGCCTATGTTATGCGCATACACCCACTGCCCGAGATGAATGCAAACGTCATGTACTAATGAAATTAACATGAAAAAAGAGAATCATCACCATGGGAAGATGGGCCATTCAAAGAAGAGTTCTCTTGTAAGCCTACACTTCAGAACCATTGTCTAGTATTAGCTATATTTCCAGAAAAAGATTCTCTAACTTTCTGGTAAGTTACCAACTACCACAAAATCAATGGTTGAAAGAAATGTACACAAATGTATAATTCATGTATTTTCTTCAAAGTTTTATTAAATATAACTTTCCAAATATGCCTGAGGCAATCATCAGCTTTATGTTACACAAAGTAGTGTTGTACATTAATAGATCTCCTGTTTTAAATAATTAAAAGATAAAGTTCTTTTCATTCATTTATTCAAAAGCTGGGCACAGGGAGACACCAGCAGGCTGGAAAGTTAATGGATTTTCCTAACATTGCTTTTAATTCCACAGAGACGTTTAGAAACTTATTTTTTAGAAACTTATTTTTGAAAAATCTGTAAACAGGCTGATGACTGTTCCTAAGATGTTATTTTTTTTCAATTGTGAAGTCCTCTGAGAGCTATCAACAAACTGTTAAATTGCAACTTGGAAATCAAATGACTTAATAACCATTAATTTGTTTTCTAGCCTGTATTTCCTCTACTGCATTTGATCTGAATAAACCATGAAAGAAAAAGAGCTGAAAGTAGGGAAACTAGTATTAACTTTATGTATAACAATATTTTTTAGGGGAAAAATAATCATTGACATCGATAACAAAATTACTGGTAAATGAGGGTAATGTTGGTATCTGTTGGGTCTTATGATACTGCATAGCTGCTATTTTCTCTAATAGAAAAGAAAATCAGCTAAGTTTTTTTAAGATAATTGAGTCATACAATCTATCATTTAAAATACCTTCTAAATTCTAATGTGACCAAAAAAACACCGTCAGTTAAACATGAAAAACAGAGTAGGTGTGGTGGTGTAGGCCTTTAATTCCAGCCTTCTGGAGGCTGAGGCAGGAGGATCATCATGAGTTTGAGGTCAGCCAGGGCTGAGTTCAAGACCATTCTGAACTACTGAGAACCCGTCTAAAAAAAAGAAAGGCATAAAAGAGCTAGATTTTTTTTTTCCAGTACCAGGGATCAAACTCATGACCTTGCGCTTGCCAGGAAGATGCTTATGTCACTGAGCTAAATCCTTGGCTACAGCTAGTTATTTTAACTGGTTTGCATATTTTATGTTTTCTGTACATATCATACACTTTGTATAATTACTCTAATAAATGGAGTATGGATTTTCATTTTTCAGTTACTATAAAATATAACATTACCATACTTTGAGTTCGGCTTTCTTTGTACCTTCAATCAGTGTACCAATATGTGCTGCTTTACCATGTTTAAATATTACCTTCTTGAGAGAGAAGACTGTAAATAGAGATGGGCAGCGAAGTGTGGCCTCTCCAGGAGCTGGGGTCCAAAGACCTAGAAGACAATATTCTGGTGAGGAGAAGGAAGGAGGTGAACGCGAAGGGATTGGGAGAGGACTGACAGGGACACTAAAAACCGTGGAGAAGCTGGAGAGACAGCGCAGTTATTATATCTAATTCTATGTCTGCTTTTACTCTTTAACAAGATCTTCAGCTCAATTTTTCCCCTCATCTTTTCTTTTTCTAATTTTATGTCTTTCATTCTTCAATGCTCCATCCCTTCTGTCTTTACTGTGTAACCATTAAACTTTAAGCTTTAGATATTTAATTAACACTATGCTATTACCACTGAATTATTTTCTATTGTTAGTGAAGGTATAATTGTTGCATTAGGTAGATTTACTGTATGTCAGTAATGGGTTTGTCTTACCGCTACAGTTACAGATTTCTATATTAAGAATGGTACATCATTGGTTCCTACAGCAAGTCTGTATCCAGTTTGTCTCTTACTCTGTTATTGTTGCTGATTTTGTTGCTATTTCCAGGGTTGCATAGTTGTGGCTATTAGTTTTCTTTCGGAGCTGTATCTGGATTTTCTTTATGTCATTAAAAATATTGTCGTCCATTCCCAGAGGACCAGGGGCTGGGCCAATTACACTGGATACTTCCCTCCCTGATTAATGGAATGGGTTGTATCGTGATACAGAGTCAAAGGCCTAGAGTGAGTCATGCCCATAGTGCATCACTGAAAAGCAAAGCACATACTGACTGAACAGATGTCCGTACTAGCAACAAAGTCTTCCCAACACAATCAGTTCCCAGAACTCAGCTACACACACAGGCTAAATAAAAAGACAAGAAAAGAAACAAAGAAAAAAAAGAAACATGAGAAGACAAGGCAACAAGATACCTCCAGAAACCTCCAGCTCCACCAAAGCTGATCTATCAGGCATCTATGGGAAGGAAATCAAAACCTATCTGTTGAATTATTCAAAATAATAATAAAAGATTTTTTTAAAAGATCAATAGGGTGCTCAGTGAACTTACAGCACTTGTAACAAAATAGATAATAGACTTGATAAAGAGAACAGTTTACAGAAGACACTAATAAAAAGCTAGCCGAGCTAAACAAAATGATATGAAACATGAATAAATGGTTTAGCAAAGAATTGGAGTCGATGAAAAGATACCAAATCTGGGAGATGATATATTCTCTTAAAACTATGAGAAACATAGAGACACCTTAATAATAAGAGAACATGTAAAATGGATCCAATAGCTGCTAGATGATGCAAAAAAATTAATCTAACATTAACTAAAATTAGTGAAAATCAGGAAACAGCATATATTATGGCATAAAAAACTGTAACAAAAACAATAGGAAATGTTTCAAATATGGGAAAAGAATTTAACATACAGATAAGCGAGGTATGTGGGACCAAAATAGCCATGATTACACAATTTTCCATGAGACATCATTAGTCACAGTACCAGCAGTCCAACACAAGGACAGGATCTTAAGCACTGTTAGATAAAAGCAACAAGTCATTTATAAACTTAAAACTGTTAGAGCCTACAGCAAACATCTCAATACATACCTTCTAGGAGAGGAGAGGTCTCAGTGAAATGTTTCAATCTCTAAAAGAAAATAACTTCTAACCCAGCCTGATACATCCTGCAAACCTACCTTTCAAAATTGATGGAGAAGTATGTTCTGTCTATTCCAAAGAGCACCTGAAGAAATTCATGATCACCAAATCAAAATTCCCAAAATTTAAGAAAGACACAATAAAGCAAAAAAAAAAAAAAGCCAAGAAGTCTTATAGAATAAATTCTCCAGGAATTGTGAGCAGTTAAGCAGATGGAAGAAAAAGAAATGAGCAATGGGAAAATAATTCAAAATGAAGCAGGAGTATCTATCCTATTTTCAATATTTAGAGATGACATGATCCGCTAGGCAGAAAACCCAAAAAACATCCACCAAAACACTCCTAGAATTAATAGCCAAATTTAGTGATGAAACAAGATATAAAATCAATCCACAAAAATTAATACTATTCTTGTACACCAATGATGCATTTACTAGAAATTTTGGGGAAAACATTCCACTCACAATAGCATCAAAAATTAATACTTAGGAACTAAAACACTCTGAAAAAGATTAAAGAGGACATCAGAAAAATGGAAAGATACTATCTATTTCTGGGTACGCAGAACCTGTATCTCAAAATGGCTATACTTTCATAACTAATATATGTATTTATTGGGGTCTGCCTAGATCCCCAATCCCCCAAACGGGTGCGTGGCGAAAGCCCAAAGGAATGAGACAAGTGGCATGATCTCCAGGGCTCCGGGAGAGCTAATATCCTCTGCAATGTTCATAACTCTGCTAGCCAGCAGGCTGAGTGACCCTGAGCAGCCCATATTTAAACAGAACAAGCAAGGAGTTGAGTGGAAAATGCAGGAAACCTGAGCAGGATCTTGGGAGGGGTTCAGGGGCCCCTCAAAGCAACAGACAATGTTAATTAAGGAATAGATCCAGAAACTCTCCAGGCGGCCTCCGCTGTGCTCTATCTTGGCCCCCGGAGGTGTCTCATTCTCAGTTCAGCCATGCCTGGGTCATGCTACAGCCTTGCACGTGTATTTAGCTTCACCGGCTCCCACACGTCCCTCTTTTTTGTTTTGTTGCTACACGGGACAGGTGGCCAGCTGAAGCTGGAGAAGCTGTGTTAGGAGAACTCCCGCAGTTTAAACTCTGCATACGTAGTCCATCAGTCCATAACAGTCGTCAGTTACCAGTGTAGCCAGCAATTGTCAGAGGACGTCAGTGATCCGAGCTTTCCCACAGCCAACATTTTACATTGCATTATACCTGCTGAAGACACACTTTTCTGCAGGAGGTTCAAGACTAAGCTGAGAGTCCTGTCCAACAATCCCAACCCCAAGGGACCCTGTTTATTCATTTAATATTAGTTTTTTAAAATAATGTGACTTTCAATTCCATGATAAATAACAACATATTACATTCATATAACCAGTCTTTGCATCATTTGGACAAGCAGCAACCAAGGTGCAAGAATGCTTTGTGAATCCACAACCCAAACAATTCTTTGATCAAATGATCCAAAAATGCAAAAAGAAAAGGGAAAAAGGGGAAAAATTGTTGCACTCAAAAGGAAAGGTTCAGAGAGGAGACAAATGGACAAATGTAGATAGACATTTTGTACAGACTCAAACAGAAACAAGCATATAGCCCATCAGGATCTGTGAGAACTCTTAAAGTTCCCCACCGGCCATTTATGTACTCATACCATGCCTCTTTGCTAACCGGCTCACCTCCTACACCCCATGCTCTCAGTGTGGAACCCCTGTTCAGCTCCGGCACCCCATGCCCTCAGGGCGTTTCCCAGGTGCTCCATGCCACTTGGGCACTCCTGTATGGGCAGTTTTGCTTTCTGCTTTACATGCATGAACAATCTGGCTCAGCAACTCCCAGCAACTGCTTACAAACAGACTGGACAAACAAACAACAGATACATGGACAGACTGACAAACATCTTACAAACTCAGAGTGCACTCAAACACATCCTTAACCAAAATGAGTTACAAGAATCTACAACTATAAATCAACCAGTTGGATTTGTTATAGGCAAATTAGCAGAGATCTTGTATAAAGGGATTTTGAAAAGAACTGTAGGGGTTCTTCAAGTAAAGAGAAAATCCTTGAGGTTGGGGGACACTAAGATCCCCATGGTGAGTTGCAAAATGCATAATAAAAAATATGAGCAAGCATTAAAGAGTTCATTGTCAATTTGGTCAGTACAGCCACAAAAAAATTTTAGAAGTTGGTTCCTCTTGAGACACACAGAGCAAGTCTTGTGCAGACTGGATCAGCACCTTTTAAAATAACCCCCAGTGGGATTTTAGGGGATACGTTACATGATAAATTTGCTATGTGGAACAAAAGGAAGCAAAAGCCTGTGAGGTGTAGGCTGGACCATTGTCAGTTTTAAGGGAGAAAGTTATACCCATGATGGCAAACACAGCCAGATGTTGAATTACATATCAGATAGATTTGTTAAGCAGGGGCGAAGCCCAAATGAAAGCAGAAAAGGTATCAACAGAACAAGAAGAAATGCAAAAGGTGTTAAGGAGGAACAATGTGTGACATCTGTTCACTAAAGGTCATTAGAGCAGAGGCCACGAGGGTTGACAGCATCAAAGAGAAAAGACTGAGTGAGGCCTGGCAGCCACAATGTGAACCAGTGGAAATAACAGCTTTAGCTTTAGGAGGTGGAACATGAAAGAATTTATGCAAAGAATGAGCAGGTTGGTGAAAAAAGGCACGGCTTTCTTTAACATTATCAAAAAGAGGATAGAAAGGCCGGGTGTGGTGGCTCACACCGTAATCCCAGCACTCAGGAGGTTGAGGCAGGAGAATCCTTGCGAGTGCAAAACCAGCCTAGGCTACAAAGTGCCAGCCTGAACTGCACAGCGCGACCCTGTGCATCTATTGCTGTGGGAGAAATAACAGAAGGTAAGTGCAGCACAAGATTATGTCCATATAAAGAGTCAGTAACTAAGTTAAGGGCTTCAGATGAAAACACTTGCAAAGCAAGCTCACTACGTTGAGCAGAGGTTTGTGGTAGAGAATGCAGGTGTTGCCAAGTATTATCAACAAAGCACGTTAAAAATCCACGATGGTGGGGGATCCATCAGTGAGGGCATCCTTTAAAGGGGTAAGAACCAAATTTGTTTGAAGAGAAAACGGAAGTAGGATACACAAAAACAAACGAGGATCATCGGGCATGTGGGAAGAAATAGAACCTACATAGCCAGAGTGACTTGAAGAGAAACAGTAGAGGACAGCAAAAAAGAAAAGCAAGCCTTGGCAAGTGGTAAGACTATCAACTAAATCAATTCCAAGGAGTATTAGTGCTCAAGTAGGTCCTCGAAAGATGAGAGGAAATAGCATTGACAATGAGAAATAAAGTATTGCCAGGTGAGTGGGATAAAACAGAAACTTCAGCTCCAGTGTCCAGCAAACCTGAAAAGGAAATGTTGTCAATAAAGAGGGGTTTGGGTGTTCATCTCCCAGGGGAATAGCAGTGGCCACCACAGTAGCACTAGTCCCTTGAGTTCCACAAGTCACATCACAAGCTTTAGAGGAGACATAAGGCAAGACAATAAGTTGAGCTACAGATTCAGAAATTTAGTTGAATGGGTAAGAGAGATCACAATTCTAAGCAACGATATTCCAGGATAATTGGTATCTATAAGACCGGGAATCACAAAGGTACCTCTTTTTGATGCATGTGAACAGGGAAGAACTAGGCCAGCTGTCCCAGGCAATAAAGGATCATGAAAAGTAGTGGGAACCTTATAAACCATACCAGGCATTTCCAAGGTAGTAGCTGATTTTATATAAGTATCTTTTAAAGCATTTTTACAGTCTTGGTTTGCATATTCATATGCTAATTGCTTTCACAAGATAGAGGCTGCAGCTCTGTTATCCATCTGGCATTCAATAGCTCTATTTAATCTCTCTATAAAGGTAAGGAAAGATTCAGTGGCCTCTTGTTTAATAGTATTAAAGGAACCTTTTACATCCGTTGCTTCAGGGATTCTTCTCCAAACTTCTAAAGCAATTGAGCCATTTGAGAATAAGCTTAGGCGTGGCAACAAACTTGCCATGTCTTGCCATGTCTGAAAAAGTTCTCTCACCCTGTCTATAGCTTGTGCATCCAGTACGCACTAAGGCTTTCCAATCAAAAGGAGTCATTTCATAACTGTGACCGCTACTGTCAATAATGCCAATTACAAAGGTACTTTTAAGTCCATATTCCTTAACATCCTTTTTTAACTCTTTAAACACAGAGTATTGCAAACTTTCAAAGCGAGGCTTTTGTCCTTGTTGACACAAAACAGGACAAGCAATTAATTTCCCATGTTATTTAACTTCTTGGGACAGCTTTTGCATGGGAGCTAGAATTGAGGGCGAGTTGCCTAGAGATTACACAGGGCAGCAGCTGTGAGGAGACAAGCATATGGGAGAGGCATAGAAAAGCAGAAACAGCGCACCCAGGAAGACCAGGAAGCCGACCACGCAGTGTTCCATCTGCTCACCTGCCAAATGTTGTCACAGCATCCCAGCAAAGAAACCAGGTGTGAAAAACAGAGACAGTACTCAAGGCCCTTCATGCAGCAGTTTGCCCATCTTATCCCAATGCCCCATAATGAGCGTACCCCGCTCAGAACACCAAGGACAACGATCATGAATTTCCCACAAAAATTGCGCTATATTACGCTTGGGGGTAACATGGCTCCCCTTCCTAAGAAGGAAAAGCAGTTCTACACTATGTTTCCGCTGTGCTTCAGACAGGGAATTCCCCATGACTTACTCAGAAAAGTGATTTTCGGAAGAAAATGAGGTAAAATGAAGTAGATGCATGTTGGGGGCCATGTTCAACCCCAGGAACACAATGAAGGTAAGTCACCCTCTCCAGCAGACATCTCCACCATCGAGTGCCTGTTTGGTCACCAAGCTGTTGGGGTCTATGCCTGGATCCCCAATCCCCCAAACAGATGCATAGTGAAGGCCCAAAGGAAGGAGACAAGTGGCATGATCTTTAGGGCTCCAGGACTAACATCTCTGCAGTGTTCATAACTCTTTAGCCAGCCAACTGACTGACCCTGGGCAGCCCGTATTTAATCAGAATAAGCAAGGAGTTGAGTGGAAAATGCAGGAAACCTGAGAAGGGTCTTGGGAGGGGATCAAGGATCCCCTCAGAGCAATAGACGATGTTAACTAAGGAAAACTATCCAGAAAGTCTCCAGGTGGTCTCAGCTGTGGCCTATTTGCCCCCTGAGGTTTCTCCTCATTCTTAGTTCAGCCATGCCCAGGCCATGCCACAGACCTGCATGTATATTTAACTTCAACGCTCCAACATGTATTATCTTAGTTGCTTTCCTGTTGCTGGGACAAAATATCTAACACCCACAAATTAAAGGAGGAAAGATATATTTTAGCTCACAGTCTGTAGAGGTTTCAGTCCATAGTCAGCTGACTCCACGGCAGGGTGGTGTGGTAGGGGGGGCATGTCAGAAGAGAAACAGTCCATAGCAGGGTAAGCAGGAAGCAGCAAGCAACAAAGCTTCCAGACTTTGATCCCATCCAGGCTACAATCCTATTGAATGATGCCACCCACACCCAAAGAGTGCCTCCCCATTATTCACTCCCAGAACTACGCTAAACCAATCAGTGAACTAAGTTAGTTTCATTTCCACAGGAAAAGGAGGAGTCGTAAAGCAAGCTTCAATATGTGTAGTGTCTCATTTTGTTCTTTCACTCCTCAGTTCCTTGTTATAAAATCCCACATGTAGAAGAGGAGGTGGTGATTTGAGGGCCTTCCATCTCCTTAGTGATAGCTTTAATGAATCTTTTTCCTTTTCTCCAAATCAAGCAGCCTCCTTGGTTTAATCAGTGGCAAGCAAACAAACCTGAGCTACGGACCTGAGTGGTTGGTAACATTTCTTCCTTGATACATTGTCTTGGTTACTTTTCTCTAGTTGCTTTGACAAAATACTCCATGCTCAAAATTAAGGAAGGAAAGATTTATTTAGTTCACAGTTTGTGGAGGTTTCAGTCCATAATTAGCTGGTTCCAAAGCAAGGTGCACGGCACAGAGACAGCGCTTCAAGGTGGCAGAAGACAGCAAAAGCAGCAAGAGTGAAAAAAGGACAAGCCTCTTTTCTTCCCTTATATTGTAAGCGGGCTTCACACCTCCCAGGCAGGTGTAGCACTCACACCATCTCCCTCCCTCCTCTTGCACAGGATGAGGATGTTTACAAAGTAAGGATCCTGGTTTCCTATTGAGTCACTTAAATTTCTAAACTTTTCAAGTTAGCACTGTGTAGCAATCATTACATACCCTTTCTTCCTTGTGTGAATAAGACACCACAATATTCTGGCTTTTCAGTGCCATCACTGATTGCTCCTTTACAAACTTGTGTTGCTCTATTCTCTTCCCATCAACCTCTTACAATACCCAGGAGTTCAGTCTTGGCTCTCTCGTCTTTCCTACTAAGATTTATTCTTTAAATGGTCTCATGGAATCACGAAGCTTTGACTACTGTATATATGCAATGCTTCTTAAAAGTGTGTATCCAGCTCTTTCTCTCTTTGCAGGCCAGTTGCAAGGAGGTGGACAGCAAGTTTGCCACTCACATTCAGCAGATTGTACAGTGCCACCGCAGGCCCAGAGTAAGGGGAAGACAGGAAGCAGAGATAGACTGAAACCTCTGGAATCAAAAGACATGGAGACTCGGAGCTGAGCAGGGTGAGGATGGTGCCCTCACGAGGTGGCTGCCTGGAGAGGGGTGTCGGCGTGCTGATAGGAGGAGGCAAGCATGCCGGAGGAACAGCAGGGTGTGAGATGACAGCACCTGGCTGGTGACTATGGCATCTGTGTACCCAGGAGCCTGTGCAGCATGAGACATCACAGCATGGCCTGTTCTCAAACCAGAACTCCCGAGATCCAGCCACGGTGGGACTCAGGCAGCTTATTCACCCGCCATCTTGGTAAGTACCTGCGGCATGGGCCTGGAGGAAAACTATTACCTGTGAGCCTACTGCCACGCGGGCGGAAAATCAAGCACCCTTCAGCCCCCCCCCCCATAGCTACTGGGGACAGATGTCTCAGCATCTCTTGGGAGGATGACCATATGCAGTATAGCAAATATGGGGGATTTCCTTCTGTCTTCTGTTTGAAGGCAAAGGTTGTTTTCATGGTTTTGTTTTGTTATGTTTCTTTTGCTCTATTCAGTACTCTCAATTGGTTTTATAATGCTCTATTTTTGGTTTGATTTTGCTATACCTAATTGACTGGACAACTATTGTGAAGTTAAAGAGATATACCATAGTACCTGCTATCCCAGTGTCCTACTGTGAAATCCTGTACTAGTTTCTCTGCATTGTCTCGATTGGCTTTGTTCTGTCTTGCGCTGTTGCATTTTTACTACTTTCAAAATAAAAATTTTTTTTAAAAAGTGTGTATCCAGACAAGATTGTTCTCTAAACTCCAAACTTCTATATCCATCTGCCTTCCCATCAATCTCCATTTTGACATCTAATAGAGGCCTCAAACTAAAGAGGTCTGAAACTAAACTCCTGATCTTTACCTATCCCCAAACCCACTTCTCAGCTTTCCTTATATCAGTTAATGAAAATACATCCTCAATGTCCTCAGACTCAAATGTTGTAATCTTCCTTGATTTTTCTCTCAAATGCCACATCCAAACCACCAACAAATCTTCATGGCTTAGCCATCAAACTTTGTTTAGAATATGGCCACTTCTTATATACTCTTTACTAATATTCTGGTCTACAGGGCCATCTTCTGTCTTCTTAGGATTGCTAAATGCTCTCTATTGTTTTTTCTGATGCCTCCACCATAATTTATTCAAGAGCTGCCAAACTACTTCCTAGGGGCGAAATTGGGCCCACTAACTCTCTTTATATATATATTCTAAGAGCTTAAAATAACTATTTTTAAATGGTGGAGGAAAATGAAAAGAAGAAGCCTATTATGGGTATTTTGAGTGATGTGGCCTGATTGCTTTCTTTTTTGTTTTTATCTCTCACAAATCTCCTTGCTGACCTCAGTCTAGCTGTTGTGGCTTTCTGCTATTCCTTCATTACAGGAATAAAACTCCTCAACAACTACCATGGCCTTGGCTCACAGCTGAATGGATAAACATTCACCTCCATCAGACTTTTGCCAAAATAGCACCTGTTTGGAGAGGCCTAACCTAACTTAAAGCTGTAACTTATTCTTTGTTTTTCTATGAAAATTCACAAAGTTAGAAACTAACCTTTGTAGTTCACAGAGTTCCGAAGGTCACAGAAAGGAGTATAAAATGCCTGTCAATCATTAAGCCTACAATGAAGAATATTATGTTTTAAAATACAGACGTGAAGATGATGCATATTTGTAAGTGAAAGGTGAATTGACTTTATATAATAAAATGTTTGGCAAATGACCATTCAAATAAGGCATCCATCACATAAACTGAAGTACAAGCTGCATGTGACAGAATACTAAGTTATCCAAACACGTAAATAAACCTAGAGTTTTAGGAAATTTGGCTTACGCTGATGGCTATTAAGAAACAACACAGTAATTAACTTGGAAAAATTAACAACAGTGAATTATAAACATGACCACTGTATAATTTGACTATCACCGTTTTTGCATACTTGCAAAAAAAAAAGTCATGGTCAAGTATTTTATAGCAAAAGCCAAAATATATACTCACCAAACACATTTCCCCACATGCTGGACATGCGCTTACATACGCATTAACCAGCATGTTCTCATTGACAGAGATCTTCCAGGTAGAATAGACCCAGGGTCAGCATTGCTATGTCCATCCCCGTAAGCCCTTCCACACAATGTTCTTGAGCTTTCATATCTACCCGACAGGTGCAAAGGAGCCTAGGAAAGGGGAAAATGTGTGTCAGGTAAGCCATCGCCTGCGTCCCTGAATGACTGCACAGAAATAGGACACTGTAGCAGATAGTGGCAAATAGAGGCAACAAATTTTTATTGAGCTCAGCTGCTGAATTCTTGAATTACATGAATATTGCTGGTTTACTTTCTTAGAATAATTCATAGTCTTACACTGTATGCTTTCCTTATTTCAGAATTCTAACAACTATGGACAACATGTATTTATTTTTTCCATAATTAAAACATATTTTAATTCTTTGTCCATGTTACTTGAGTTAGGTGAGTCCTTCTGTGTTGAAACAATTTGACAGCATGTAACACAAGAGTTGTGCAATCGTCTTGCACAATCCCTTAGGCAGCCTTGTTGTTATGAGTTAGGTATGAAGCATCTCCCAAAGACTCATGAGGGCTTGATTCACAATGCACTCGTGATCTCTGAAGAGGTCTTTGACTCTTTACATGTTGTGTCTCGTACACTTGAGCTCTCACCTGCGTCCCAGGTTAAGTTCAGCTGCAAGGAAGCTGAGCTCTACAAAAGTAGCCCAAGAAGATTCAGCAGACTGAGTCTCAGAATCAAAATGTGGCCGGGGGCTGAAATTTATTCCAAATGGGGAGAAGACTGACCTAAACAAATAACTTTTCTACATAGAATTTAAGGAAGAGGAGAGAGAAAAAAAGAGAAAAAGAGGGAGAGGGGGAGGGAGAGAAAGAGAGATTGAATGTAGTGCACCTGCGTCACTAAGTACTTATTATAGACACTTACTCAGCAAGTCTGTCAGGTCAGTGAATGAGGTCAAGAACTTGCCAAACTGAA
Source organism: Cavia porcellus (assembly GCF_034190915.1). NCBI lineage: Eukaryota > Metazoa > Chordata > Mammalia > Rodentia > Caviidae > Cavia > Cavia porcellus. Next base: position 21,568,603 of record NW_026947514.1, on the reverse strand, counting down.
GAGTCATTGTCAACCAATGGAACAAAGACAGAACAGGAGTGGAGAATAAGGCACAGCCTTCTTTCTAGGGCTGCTTAAACATCTCTTCCTCCCCTTTTCTCCTGCCAGCGAATTAGTGACCTGTCAAATGTATTCGCAGTTGGCTGATGTCACATATAGAACCCCCACACTCTCCCATTACAGGCTGCACTGCTGAAACTCAGAGGAAGACACCGCTCACAGCGGTCCCCATGCGGGACTGACATGTCTCCCAATCCCCAGCCGTGCCTGTCGTTCTCCGAGCCAGCACACTGTCATAACAACTAGTTGTTTTGCTGCAGGTTCACGTACAAGGGAATGCAAAACCACTGTAACGTGTGAGCCTGAAAGAGTTATCTGGTCCTCAGTAGAGATCATGAGTTAGACACCCCCATGCTGTCCTGACCCTAACAGTACCGGAAAACCAGTCAAAGAGATTTCCATCATTTTATGAGCCCTCTCAGCACCTTCTTGTTTTAACTGAAATTCTCAGAGATTGTTTGTCCCGCTTAATAACGAGAGGAGAACTGGGAAATAGTAGACAGTCCTATCTCTTTCCAATCCCCACCTCCCCACATACACACTGTTGTAAACTACTCAGGTGCTTTTGAAAGCAAGTTCCCTTTCTCAAAAAGGACAGGACTTTTGAATTCTAGGGCAACCTGACAGCAGGTTGCTTTGTAAATAAATAGTGAAAGGGCAAAAATTAAGAATTATGGCAGATAGAAATGATTCTTGCAGGTTAATAATTTTATGTGTTGAGCATTAGATTTTGCAGGATTGTCCCTTCCACAGTTTCTCACAAGAATCAGAATCAGACTAGAGTGATGCCACAGCCACTGACTTAGGCCCCTATGACACAACCCACGCGTACTGAAATCTTTGGCCAAATCTTAAGTATAAAGCAACATAATTCCAGGCAGCATTGTCAGCGTCTATGAGAGAAGGCAGACTTGAATTGACAATACTTATTCTTTGTTTTTCTATGAAAATTCACAGTCAGAAACTAACCTTTGTAGTTCACAGAGCTCCGAAGATCACAGAAGTATAAAATGCTTGTCAATCATTAAGCCTCCAATGAAGAATATTGTATTTAAAATACAGACTTGAAGATGATGCATATTTGTAGGTGAAAGGTGAATTAAATTTATATAACAAAATGTTTGGCAAACGACCATTCAAGTAAGGCAACATTTATACTTTGCCCATCACATAAACTGAAGTACAAGCTGCATGTGACAGAATACTAAGTTGTCCAAACACATAAATAAATCTAGTTTTAGGAAATTTGGCTTATGCTGATGGCTATTAAGAAACAACACAGAGTAATTAACTTGGAAAAACTTAACAACAGTGAATTATAAACATGACCACTGTATAATTTGACTATCACCGTTTTTGCATACTTGCAAAAAAAAGTCATGGTCAAGTATTTTATAGCAAAAGCCAAAATATATACTCACCAAACACATTTTCCCCACATGCTGGACACACGCTTACATATGCATTCACCAGCATGTTCTCAGTGACAGAGATCTTCCAGGTAGAATAGACCCAGGGTCAGCATTGCTACGTCCATCCCCGTAAGCCCTTCCACACAATGTTCTTGAACTTTCATACCTACCAGACAGGTGCAAAGGAGCCTAGGAAAGGGCAAAGTGTGTGTCAGGTAAGCCATCGCCTGCGTCCCTGAATGACTACACAGCAATACGACACTGTAGCAGATAGTGACAAATAGAGGCAACGAATTTTTATTGAGCTCAGCTGCTGAATTCTTGAATTACATGAATATTGCTGGTTTACTTTCTTAGAATAACTCATAGTCTTACACTGTATGCTGTCCTTATTTCAGAATTCTAACAACTATGGACAACATGTATTTATTTTGTCCATAATTAAAACATATTTTAATTCTTTGTCCATGTTACTTGAGTTAGGTGAGTCCTTCTGTGTTGAAACAATTTGACAGCACGTAACACAAGAGTTGTGCAATCGTCTTGCATAATCCTTTAGGCAACTATGTTGTTATGAGTTAGGTATGAAGCATCTCCCAAAGACTCATGAGGGCTTGATTCATAATGCAGCAGTGTTCGGAGGTGGGACTTGGAGAGGTGACCAGATCATGAATTCATAGCTGAATGGGTTGTCAGGAAAGGAACCCAGTTGGAGAAGGAAGCTGACTTGTCTTTGAAGGCTACATCTTGTCCTGCCCCCCTCCCATTCCCTCTGCTCTGGTAGCCATGAGGTGAGCAGTGTTGCTCTGCCGTACCCTTCCACCATGATGCTCCACCTCACCTTAAATCCAGAAATGACTGAGCCAACAGACCTTGGACTGGACCCTCTGAAACTGTATCCACAGTAAATCTCTTCCCTTCTCTTAGTTGGTCTTCTCAGGTATTCGTCACAGGGATGCAAAGCTGACAGACATACACGCTACCTCATTATCGTGAATTTAGAATAAAAATATTCTCAAAGAATTGGCATAAAATCCAAATAACAAATAGTTGGGAGAAAATGTTTAATTGGTATTAGAGTCATTGTTTCTTTTTTGGTCCCGGGGATTGAACTCATACCTTGCACTTGCCAGGCAGGTGCTTATGCCGCTGAATGAAATCCCCAGGTTCATTATTATTTCTGTATATTCATCAACAGATTAAAGGACAGAGAAAATGTAGTATTTATACGCTCTGTCATAAAGAAGAGTAGGTCTGAGTCATTTGTAGGAAAATGGATCCACCATGAGACAATAATTTTAAGTATGATAAATCAGGTATATAAGTTTAAATATGCATGGTTTCTCTTATACAAAACCCAAATTAAAATAATTTAAAGAAAAAAATGAAAGATAAGACAATAGAAAACAGGGAGATCTTTTGCAAAGAAGAAGGGGACCAAGAGATGGGAGAAAGGAAGAAAGGAGGAGTGGGGAAAGAAATAAAGAAGTTAAGGTATGTGATGTACATGGACTAACTCCTCATGATGAATGTGATCATTAAATACTGCAAACATGCACAAAACATATTTTATTTTTACTAATAAAAATTTTAAAAATTTAAATAATTTCTCACTAGAGACTTCATAAAAAGGTAAATTTTGTCTTCATGATATTATTGTCAATAAATACCTCTCCATTATACAGGAAATTAATTTGATTTCCCAACACTTAGCCCAATCAAATTGACACACAGCCTATTAATTCCATTTATTCTCAAATTATACAAGAAATTTTATTAAAACCTTATTCTCAGAATAGTTTTGACTTTGATACCTGCCCTAATGCTGCATAAGAGTTACTTGACCTAAATAAAAGATCAATATATCCCTAGAACAAATACAACTCAAAATCCATAGGAGGAGGAACAGAGTTAATCATCTATAAATCTCTGCTAGACCAAAGTAAAATATCAAAAATTAAGTAACCAAACTGCATTTTCCAAGTAGAATTAATTTAGTTTAAGAGGTAATAGTGGCATAAACAAAATACTTTTGATACTATTTTATCTTCTAATTTTTGTTACATATTTACACCTAAGATTTATTTGCTACCAGCTCTGTAATTAGACTGAAAAGTTTATGCTATTGTTTATATAAAGAACTCTCACTGTCTACAAGTCAGAGTAATTAAATCTTACTTCGTATTTATTTTGCTTTGATTTCCTACCCTATTGCTTTTGTAATTGGTAAACTTACCCATGTTTATTAATTTCTTTCCCTTCATTCTTTTGTCCTATTAATTTTCATAATCTTTTTTCCTAAAAATAATTTTCTATTACTTATTTTAACCCAGAGGTCATACAAGTAATAAATATATCTATTTCATCTTCACAAAAACTATTTTTCTAAAGATGTCTTGATTTCATTCTCATCAAAAATGTTAGCTTAGCATAGATTTCTAGGTTGAACTATTTTTCATTAACACTTGATCCCACTAACTAAACCACTGTTCTTGCTTCTTCACTGGTTAAGAAGATAGACTCTAAAGTCAGACGGAGCCCAGACTTGGCACTTATTACTTGTTGTATGCCTTTGGACCAAATCTAGAATCCTACCCTAGGAAACAAAAACTAACCCACTTCTTGTGAGCAAATAAAATTATGTTTAAAATATATTAATGATAGAATTTATTCTTCTTACATGCTTTTCTTATTGCAAACATTTTGTCATAGTGTTTGCCTTTTGGTATATACGAAAATGTTCATGGATTTCCTTTTTTGTTTATTATGTTCTTTTATTTTCTACCTCTACCAGCATTTGAAAGGACAACTGTCTGGCTCTGTAAAATGGAACTTTCTCCTCTAATTCCAACACATTATAGATCACAGGACTGGGAGAACTCTGTAAGTACGGATGGTGAGGACATTGACAGAGGCAATATATTTCACTTTTTTTCCTCTCTTTTTTCTCCTGCTTCTGCTTCTTCTATTTGATTGTCTTTTCTTTTTCCCCTCGGTGCTGAGGATTGCACCCAGGGCCTCAGTCATGCTAGACAAGTGTTTTGTCACTGAGCTATACTTCCCGCCACCTTTGCACCTTAATGTTTGTTCTCTTAGTGTGCATGCGTGTGCCTATGTGTGCATGTGTGTGCCCTCAATTCGTCAAATCTTCGTGAACTCAGGCATGTGCAAAAATACATATGATCTCCAGTTCTGGGGACCATATTGCCACTAGCTATTGCCTTGTTTATACTAATGTAGGCCATGAAATTATTAATGCTTCTTTGAAAATAATACATGCTTTACACGAAAAAGATAAAAGTCTCACATTGTTTTAGGATGAATTATAAAGGACTCAAATCCTTAGCGGGGATTCAGTCCTGTGTTCAACACATATTCTCAAGCATTAAAAGCAAGCGTGACATGCTTGGATCTTTCATTTATTTCTTCTGGTACTTACGATTTAAAACACAGGCAGAAGCATCTGAAGTTTTAAATACAGATGCCTGTCCACCATTCTCCTTCTAACTCCACTGGAATATAAAACAGTTATTGTCTATGTTTTGTGCTTTAAAGTTATAACAAGTTGTGGGCTGCTTTCATTCATACTGATAAAACACATTTTCAAAAATTAAACATAAGGTCAGAATGAGGTCCTTCTGAAATAAACATTTCAAACACACACAAAAAAGCTCTATAATGCTGTGACTCGATTTTCCTATTTGTAAAATGGAATACTACATTGTTATTGAAAATTCATGTATTATATAGCTAGTGTCTTGGTTATAAAAGCATTCGTATTTATCTGGTTCAGGAGTACATGTCTTCTTGAATCTGTGAATTGTGTTGCTACTATTTTTCTAGAAAAGTTTGGTCAGCATCTCTTCAATCTTGCCTTTCTTCCTCCCATGCCTCCCTGTAGGAACTCCTAATAAATGTATGCTAGGCTTTATCATTATGATCCCTATTCCTAGCAACCTTTCCAACTTTTAATGTCTTTCATGGGTTGCACTTTAATTTCTCAAAAGCTACTTTCATAGAATCATTCTTAGTTATGAATATTCTCCCACATAACTCATTCCTTTTGAAATTAATTTTAAAGACATGGGTTCTCAGGCATGTATTAATCAGGGGGGCTTATTATAGGTACTGGCTCACACAGTTATGGAAGCTGAGAGGCCTCCAATATACCATGTGCAACTGGAGGGCCAGCAAAGTGGACAGCGCAATTCAGGATGAGTCTACACGTATGGGAACCAGCAGTTCTGATGACCAAGGGTAGGAGAAGATGTGTGTCCCAGCTTAAGGCACACAGAAGTCACCCTTCCTCTGCTTTCTTGCTCTGTTTGGTCCAAAGAGACTGGGTGATGCAAGTTGAAGAAGGCAGATCCTTTTTACTCAGGCTGACTGAAGTGCTGACCTCCTCCAGGAGCACCCACACAGACAAGCCCAGAAACCACATTTATCACTATCTGTGCATCCCTGGGCTTAGTCAAGATGGCACAGAAAGTTCACCCTCACAAGTTCTTTTTTTTTTTTTTTTTTTTTGTCTTTTTCCTTTTTATCGGTACCAGGGATCAAACTCACGACTGCCTGCTTTACAAGGCAGGCGCTTATGCCGCTGAGCTAAATCCCCAGCCCCCACAAGTTCTTTTAAGGCCATGTATTTTACTGTTTCCAGAGATGACCTTTTAGTATAGTGTTATTTACTTGTAAATATAGGATTTAACTTACCTACTTAATGATTTTAATTATATGTATATAATTTTGTAGTTTGTTCTATCATTTTGTATTTTAGACTGTAAGTCCTCTTGATGATGACATCCGGTGTTCCCTTAGAGTGAACCGGCTTCACACGTAATCTCTAATTTTGCCTCTGAATAACTCATAAACAAAGCTTGACTTTCGATATTAGAGTTCCATCTTACCAAAGGAATGACAGCATTATATGCAGAAATATTGCTTTACTTCTACTATATACTTAGTATAGCTCCAGGGTCAATTATTATTATTATTATTAGCTTTGAGAGTCCACATTAAATGTAAATCTCAATTCTGTACATAGACTTGGAACTAAGTTTTCTTGGGAGATGATGGTCTTCTCCAGAGCCCTGAGTAGATGCACACCTCCTTGAAAAGTAGTACAGAGTAGAGGCTAAAAGTACAGACTCTAAAGACTACATGAATTTCAGTGTCTACTTGACTGTGTAATAATACTGACCCTCAGTATTTAACTCAGTATATGACTCTGTTACCCATCTTCAGTCCTTCCTCAATGGCGAATTAGAAACTTCCCTGCCTGAAATGCAACAGCAGTTAACACACCATATTATATCCACTCTTTAGTGTCCTAAGTGTTTTACTTAACTCATGTAATCCTTACCACCATACAATCCTTGTAACAATCTTACAAGGTAGGTTATTACACATAAGGAAACAATCAGTTTCTGCCTTCTTTCCCCCATTATCCCTGGGGGGCGTATTTTCTCTTTCCCTCCCTCCCTCTCTCTGTCCCTCCCCTCCCCAGCCCATCTGTCTTTCTCCCTGTCAAACTAGAGGTTTCTTTCTAGTAGAATGGGCCTATACTATGTCTATTCTGTGTGGGAAGACATAAAAAAGACTACTGAAAAGAAACATAATGTTAATAAAATTTAATCATCTAACACTTAAACTGGTGGAACTTAAATACTAGTCATAAACCCTGCCACAACTTTCCAAGCCATTCCTGATAGCTGCAAAACTACTGTAAAGAAGAACGACTGAAATTTGCCGTGGTCCCTCTGCATTTTCCCATTCAACCATCCTGGTTGCTATGAATAAAAGTTCATAGCAGCAGGCATACAGTGTGTGTTGGGACAAAGTTTTCTCTCTAGTTGGAAAGGACCCATCCATCGAGTACCACTGACCAGATCAAGACTCAAATCTGGAACCTGTCACTTCCTCTGTCTTCATGCAGGTCATTCAAGCCTCATGGTCCTCAGGTTTGTCATTTGTCAAAAGCCACAAGGTTATAACTTAATTTAGTCCTTGAAGATCACTGTATTTTTAACTTTTCAGTTAAAACGGCTCCATTCAAACACAGAGGGGAACATAGCATGCTGGCTCCCATGCCAAACAGCTCTGGCTTCCCTAGATTTTAGGTTTTCTTGATCCATGGAGTCCTCACACCTACTCCAATTTGCCCCTGAAGCTTTGTCTCCTTTTCATCCTCACTAAGCCCAACACCTTTTACCTTTGGTTCCTCAAAAGTCACTACAATGCCAAACCATGTGAATGAATCAGAACGTGTTTTGAAGGCTTATGAGTAAGGGGATTTGTGGTGATGGGGGCAGGTGTGCCTCCCTCATAGAACCTGTGCTCCACACAGTCCCTGGACCACCTTGATCCTTAGGGACCTCCATACTCCCACAGCTGGCTCGGAATCAGCCTTCTCCTTTCCTAGTCCTTCTCCATCAAGCCTTCTAGTTCTCACAGTATCTTCTCATTGTCATAGAGTAGGTTTTTCTCTCCCATCTCATCGTGAGCCTACCGAAGCTTACATATGATGACACACAAAACTCAGTAAGATGCTTTAAAAATTAAAGACCATTTTCCCTCTATTCCCTTGCCCTAAATGCCAACACAGGAGAACCCGTGATTAGCAGTTATCTAGGATTACATTCCTAGAAGAGGCTCCCTTGCTCATCAATGTCTTTAAGACAACCACTAGTAACCTAAGGCCAATTCTAGTTTTCCTCGAAGCCTGCGACTCCAGTTCTGTGATTCTCCAGAACTGTGATTCCAGTTCTGTGACTCCTATTTCTACTTTTGCATAAACCAGTTTGACTAGGTTTTTTGTACCATGTAAAAGGAGGAGTCCCGACTTTAAGTGAGTGGTTACACTGGTAATTTCCAGGCCCTCTACTCTTTTCCAAATGAAAGAACAAACTACAGCAATACCAAGCAACAGCCATGCCATGTGGCTCTTCCGTCATGCAGCACTATTTGAAAACTCAACTTGAGAGAAGGCAGCTGTAAGCCTGGCTACCAGGACAGCCACTCTGATTGCAATAGGAAGCTCAGGAACAGTGACAAACTGGTGTATCAATTTGCCTGACAGCCACCTAGGATTTTATAGTAAAGCACACTCTGATGTTGTGTGGGAGGGCAGAGGCAGAGGGCTTTGGGTGCTATGTATGGGCCCCCACCCCCCGGCCCCTTTCTCTCATGAGCAGCTATTCCACGGCACCCTTCTACCATGTTTCTGCCTTAGACGTGGCCATCAAGGACTGAATCCTCTGAAACCTGAGCACAAACACTTCCTCCTTTTAGTTGTGAATGCTGGGTATCTGGCCCAGGGACAAAAAGCTAATACAGTCAAAAACTGTTGCTGTCAGATCCATCCAAGGACAACTCTGCCTCACACAAAACACCATTTTTCTCCCCTGCAGAAAAGAACACTCTTCCTTCTAATCACTTACTTAACTCTTAAGGGAGGGGAAATCTCATAATTCACTGCTGATTCCCAAGTCAGCATGGTTTTTATTTATCACCTTGTCTTTTCAGGGCGATGAGTACAGTGGAGTGCAGGGTGCTCCTAAAATGCCTCCTCTAAACAGAAACCAAGACCAGGCTGCTGCAGGGCCATGGGCTCTCATTTGCAGGTCTAAGGGGGAAACCACCTGTTCATGGCAACTGGGGGCCAAAGACCTATTTCATCCAAACTGTGCCAAAGGTAAAGCATCTTGACCTCACTCTCCAGTCTGCCCAAGTTTCATTATCATCATGCACTGTGATCTCATACAAGTTACTTGGCTTCCACAAATTTCATCTGTAAAATGACGAACACCTTTCTTCCAGGCTTTTGTGAAAAGAACAGGTGAGGTTATTTGGCATTAATCCCTGTCCCTATCCTTCCATTAAAACCAGGTTTGTTTGTGTCCCCCCCCACACACAACATACCTTTCTGGTTCACCAAGAACTGTCTATGAAATCTGTCTAAGGCCTCCCTGCTGCCCTTTCTCAGGACTAAAGAGTACTAGCCCAGGGCCTTTACATTGAGCTACCGACCTCCTCAGTCTTCTTTCAAATTTTTTTTTAATTTTTGAGGATCTTGCTAAATTGCCCAGCCTGGGCTGAAAGCTGTGATCCTCTTGCCTCAGCCTCCCAGTGTACTGGGATTGCAGGTATGCACCACCGCACTTTGGTCATCTTCCAGTTTTAATCCCCCCCCCCCATTTGAGAACAAGAACTGTCTTATGAGGTTCTTTTGTTGTGGGAGGTGAAATTCTACGTGGAGGTTCCAGAATATATGGATATAAAAACATAAATTTCAGAACATGAAAATAATACTAAGTACACATCAGGGTAAACATATACTCCATACACTATAGATTGCATATGCCATTTCAGGATAGGCATGGGATCTGATACATGTTCACAATAAAGGAGAGAAAGTTGTAGAGACGGCAGGGAAACCTGAGCTTAAACAGACTCAGACATTAATGATTCTGGAACAAGTGAATCATTTCGTACAAATGCACCTCCAGTGGTAGCCCTACCTCAAATAAATAAATAAAATGCCATCCCTCTCCTGTCTACTGGAGTCAGATGCACTGCCTCATCAGTTCAACCTCCCAAGCTTACTCTGGTTGCAACTGTTATCTTTTGTGACTTCCACAGTTACAGCTGTGTGGAATTTTTTTATTCTGACTATTTAAAATGTTTTTCAGCTCTAGTCTTTTTTAATTATGAAATTAAGCAAATTATGAAGAGTGCAAAGTATCAAGCACCATTCTAAGAACACTGTAGGTATTATCTTACTTAATCCTCAAAATTTCATCCTTGCCATTTCAGAAAACTTAAGGACACAAAGGTTAAGATCATAATCAATGCAGAAACTTCAATTAAACTGCAAAATACAAGATGTGCTGACAATAAATAAAATATCTTTATTATGATTATTTTAAAAGTTAAAATTTGCATGTTTCCTTGATAAAGTAGTCTAGAACAGGATAAAAAATTACAAAAAGGCAAGCTCTTTCTTAATGATTCATTTGAATTAACTATAAAATTAAAATACCTAATTATTCAATACTTTCTAAAATAACACAAAATATATTCAATATATAATATAAACCTCAATAATCCAATTCTCCTAATGAGCAATTATTTACAAACTATGAACTAAGAGAAAGGGTTTAGCTAGACAAATAAGAAACAATGTTCTTGAATAATTTTATCCTAAGTAATCTATACTTTGGAGTAGAAATATCCATGTAATACAGTATGTTAATTTTATATCCTTACACTTAGTGTGAGCTTATCCCAACCTAAATTCCTGTGTGCCTTGAAAATACAACTTTTTTAAAAAGCTATTATGAATTTATAAGTTTAATAGTTGAGACTAACATTCAAAACAATGCATCTTAAGAGTACAGAATTTAATGATACCCTTATTGTTGTTAAACTTATCCTCATTAACAAGGTAAAGCATTTTCCTTTCTAAACTTTGTAATTTTATCATTATCTATGTAACAATAACATAGACTAGTAAGCAAAGCAAGCAACATTACTTTTTTAAATAACATCTTTAATTAAAGTTTTTGCAAAGGTAAAATATTAAACTTAAAATAGGTCTTAGTACATCAAAATACTAAGTTCTCTAACTGTATTTCAAGATGGTCTTTAAAACATAATACCCATATATCACAGAAGAGCAACCTTGATCTGCAATTGTACAGAATGAATTTTACAAACATAATAAATATATTCATGTCCTTACACATAACAGTATGTACAACAGCAGTTGACAATAGTAGCTCAGAACAGCAAAAAGGATCAGCTCCTCCCCCAAGTCGTAGCGCTAATGCATACTGGACTGATTCAAGAAAACTTAACTGAAAGTAGTTACTAACTGAACATAGTTCTTCCCTTACAAGAGAAGGCAAAGAAGTTTTTGTTCCTCAAGATACACAAAAATATTAAGTTTGAGGTGTTCTTCCTTAAACCACAGAAAATGACAAATGGCAGACTAAGGCAGACTTCAAGAATATAAACTTCAGAATAATTTCCATAGAATAGTATAAGATTAAAAGTAACACAAATCCATGAGGCAACACATAAAACAACTTTTTAAACCAACAAATTCAAAATCTGCTACAGCTGATTCAAATAGGCAGAAGACGGACATATGAAGTAAAATGAAATTGTACAAAAACAGATCAATAAAACATTGCACGAAAGCTCAAAAAAGTTCAAGGTGAAATAATCTGAAAATATAGGAACTTTCTCAAGTGGAAGAAAATACTAAGTTATAAAGGGAATTCCCAAGAGGAAATCATGTCTGTTTTCTCATACAAGGCATATTTTACTCTCTGATAATAATGGTGACATTATTGCTATGAGACAATAAAAAAATTACTCTTAGAGGGAGATAATTCTTTTCATTCCTCCCTAAAAGTCAGGAAAAAAATCCTTGATATTCACTATAGCAAAAGAAAATCTTTATACAAAAGCTATTATATTTTTATGTTATTTTCTAAAAGCAGTCTATTATGCTTAAGAACACATTATAATCACTATACACTGCTCAAAATGATGCAATACTAGAGTTATCAGTGGCTTTGATTTTTAAAAAGGCAATAGTGTAAATGTGACATGATGACACTAAACAGAAAGAAATGTATTTCAAAAAATATAAAAGCCCAATATAAAGATCCCCCTCATAAACAGACATTTTGCTCTAGAAACTAATTGCACATTAAAGAGTTGTTTTAGCCACATGTGGCACTCCACAGAAATTAAATGTGCTCTCAGGCATTCAAGTGATCCGATTCTAAAAACGACCACTAAGCAAGTCTGGATACTGAAAGGCACACATTCCACACTTCAGTAACTTTGTAAATTTTCCTTCACGCTACTGATTAATATTACTTTTTTTAAAGTAAAAGGTGCCGTCACCATCTGTGCAAATCTAAACAAATCCTCTTCTGAAACCATTACTTATTTTCTTAATACAAAGTCAGAAGAACTGTTTTCCCCCTTTGGATGAACAAACTACTTTCATTTTAAAATCCTGAAGGAATTCCTTGCTTTTTCAAAGGAATGACACTTTAATGTAACCTAACAAAATTATTTTTTAAATATGTTAAAAGCATGATTAAGAATTCAAAGCAAGTAACATTCATATGGCAAAAGCCACTATAATAAAAATAAAACATGCTACTTGATTAAAAAGGAGCATAATGCAGTAATATATAAGAACACAATTTGATATGCAGTGTTGTTTGGACCAGCTTTCAGCATTTTTACATGTAAAAGAAAAGCATTTGCAAGTATACTATAATTAATATGCTGCACACAGGTGCAAATACGAATGATTATTTCCTGCTTCAAAATAACACTAGTGAGTCACTCTGAAAGCAGTGGTTGTTCATGTTTGAAAATACAGTTATAGTAACAGGCCAGTATACAATGCTGCTATGAATATGAATGCTTGTCTACAAAGAGGGCCAAAACATGCTACAGTATTCCAAGTTTTAGTAGCATAAGAACTACTAGATAGCCAAAGGGTTTCAACTTACACAACACCGCAGCACTGCCGCACTTTCATAGGTAGTTCAAGTTGCTGACTTCTTCACTGAGTAAATACAAACCTACTAGTAACCATACTGAAGGACAACTGAACAAGACTTCTGTGATTTTACTCTCCCCCTCTCTCCTCCCCGTCTTATTAAAACAGAAAACACAAGAACAAAAATTGTGTGTGCTATGAGTGTAGTGGGGTAAATAAGCGTCCCCTTAAAAAGACAGATTAATACTGTCAAAATAAAAGCAGTTATTACCAGTGGTGGCATCTAAATAAAACCTAAGGAGCATGCTAGATACCACCACCTGCACCGAAGTTTAGAACATAAATTAAAAAGATCAGTTGGTAAGAGGGGTAGGAAGTAGACAAAAAAAATTTTTATTAGCCTTTAAGAGAAATTTGTTTAAAATAAAATGCTGTAATAGCTCACAGTTTTCTCCTTGGTAATATACACTTTACTGTTACTTCTGGAAATACTTAAAAGGCAAAAGAAAAAACGGAAGACAAAAACGAAACAAAAAAACCCATCAATACACAAGTAACTTAAATACCTATGAATTTTGTCAAGCAAAACATGAGAAACCAATTAGTTCTTAGAACACAAAAGTCAAGTTAAGTGTTTCTGCAATTCTCCAAGGCAGCTGATACAAATACTGCCAAATTGTTCTTCAGAGCCCTAACAGAAATACAGGGCTTTGCATTCTTAATATACATACTAAAATTTCTATTATTTTCATATACAGTCAAATTTCTATGCTTCATCCCATGTGCAAACTGGAGCCCAAGTCTATCTTATCAATGGCCCGGATGAGCCACCCAATGAAAGAGGTAAATAGGTACTTAGTGGCCCTCCTCCCTCATCCCCCCTCCCAAATTTCCCCCTCAGATTACAAAGTTGTTTTTAAAAAACTCGTTCAATTAAAATAATAGGCTTTTAAATTCTTTACTAGTAAACACAAGAAACCTCTGTAATTACTAAATTGTTTAATAAAAATCCAGGTCCTCGCCACCTGTTTTATGCTTCAATCAATGTACAGAATATCTGAATATTTAGCTTAAAGACTAAATGCATATATAAGCACACACTTCAGCCCAACAAGAAAAACCTTCATATACTCAAGTACATACAATTTCAGTTAGGTGGTTATCTTTATGAAATAAAAATGTATTCCTGAGGAGCCAATTGAGAGTTTCTTTCTAAAGTGTAGGACTAAACAGGTTTTTTGTAAGTAAATTAAAGCTGTCATTTTAATTCCATTCAACTAAAACCCAAGTCTTTAAAGTACGAAAACCTAATTAAAATAAACATCCATTCCTGGGTCAAATTTTTGTCTCTAAACTATGATCATTGATTATACTTCCTTTAACTCTTAAATAGATGTTTCATAAAGCAAGGAAGAGGTATATATTACTGAGGGAGAATAACAGGTAAAAAAAATTTTAAGACCTATTATGAGACTTTTAAACTGTTTACTTATACAAGTGAATTAAAATTCAACACCATAATTCTTACCCTTTTGTAAAAAGCTCACACGTAATTTTTACCAAATATAACCACATACAATAAGCAGTTTCGTTTCAATCTATCAAAAGGAAGTTTCTTCAGTTCATTCCAACAAGTGTCTTCTAATTGAGCCCAAGTTGGAGGAAGGAATATAGACAAAGCTTTACATGCTAATTACCGGTGGCAAGTTCCTGTATTTAAAATTGACAATTATGATTTTCCTACACAAAACCCAGCCCCCACCCCAACAATCCCAGGTACTATAGTTCCATGGCTTGCCAGTTACACGTAGTGTCTATGCTGTCAAGGGCTATCTTTGTTCCAGTAGCTTTGCTTCTACTGCACTTTTCTGACATGCAGAAGTGAAGTTCTGGTTGGTGTATGTCCCAAGTTTCAAACCATCCACTTTAATTTTTTTTGTTTCTTTTGTTTTATTTATAAAAGAAAAGAAGCAACTCTTCACCATTCTGCATCTCCAATGGCTTTGGAAAATATATAATCTCTTCCATTAAGATTCATAATGCCATCCTTGAGATGAAATTTCCATTTGTTTTTACTTCTGTGTATCTAAATAAACAAAAATAAAATTAGAATGTAGGTGATAAAATTTAAAAAATGAAAAGCCCATTCACAAAACTTCCTATTATACAATATTGTATTTCTAATTTACTAAGTTTAATTTGATCACCTCATCCCCAAAAAGTCTCTCACTGCAAGGGTTATAAAAAGTAAATTTACTTATAATTAGTATTATATTACTGCTTGTTCATGGAAAGCAACATTTTTAAAAATCAAAATCTAGGGGCTGGGGATTTAGCTCAGTGGCATAAGTGCCTGCCTTGCAAGCAGGCAGTCGTGAGTTCGATCCCTGGTACCAATAAAAAGGAAAAAGACAAAAAAAGAAATTCTAATTCCCTATATAGTATACTCAAGACCTAACACAGAACTTCTCATTCAATAATGCAGAAATGCTCACCAAGTACAGACATTTTCTGAGATTCCAACTCTAAAATCCCACACCTAAACTCTCAGTACAAACATTCTCCATATTGTTGGCCAATGGCTGTTCAGTGTCAGTCTGAATATGATTAAAAGTAGAGGGAAAAGCATTCTAAATTAAGTTATGAATTGTAGGGACAGCTTGTCTTTTGTACTTTCCCCTACTGGAATTTGCCTTCTCCAACTTCCACTTCTGATTCTAGCTCTGTCTTTTGAAACTTAAAGAACTACCAAATTCTTAATGTATTTGAAAATCATTCATGTTCTTCCTCTAAATTTAAACTGTTCTTATTAAAACAGGAACACAAGCATTTAAACAGAAGAGCCAGACCCACAGATTACATCATCGCTTACAGCTCTGATCTCAAAAAAGTAGAGGTTAGATCTTCCATCTTACAGTAGGTGATTTAAAGTTCTAACAGACACTTACCATGTCCAAAGCTGAACTCCCTGTCCTACCCTACTCCAAGTGCAGCCCCTTCCCATCGGAGCTGATGGCAACATCATTCTTTATCTAGTTCGTCATCAAAGGACCCTGATTCTTTTCTCCCCACCTCCCGCTTCTTTTCTTTCCCCTCTATCATACAACCAAAAGGCAGGAAATCCTGCTGACTCTTAAAAAAAGTCTAAGATCCAACTATCCCTCATCAACTTTAACAGCACCACGATCTCTATTACTTGGATTACTGCACTGTATCTCTACCGGTTTCCTCTCTACACTCTACATTCAACCAAGAAGGCAAAATAATCCTTTTCAATAATCCTTTAAATCATATCATACCATTTCTCCATTTGAAACCTGATAACTTTCCTATATATTCAGAATAGGAATCTATGTCCTTATAGAGACCCATACTATCTGCCTCCCTAGGTTGGTCTACAACTCCCCACTTCACCCCAATTTAGCTGCACTGTCTGCTCTTCATATAAAACAAGCAAGCTCTGCCACCAGATGGTAAATATTCTTATTTGAACAAAAGCACAGAGTACAATTTGATAAGCAATTCGTTTACTAGCACAAGCCCTTCATGAAGGAATATGCCAAACGCCAAGATAAAGGCCCTTTAAATTTTACGGTGAAAACTTCTTGAAGTAAAATTATCTATAAATGAAGCTGAAGCCTCTACACTGTATGTCATTTTCACCAAATTTTGGAACAGTCATCGTCTACCTAAATTTGAGAACTCTACACTATTAGCATTCAATAATTAAGACCGATCTGACTGGCATCATGCATCATGCATTCCTTTTATTTTCTCTCACAAACTCGTTGGAATTTTAAAATTTAGGGTTCAAAACTAAACTCTCTAGTCAGTCTACGACAAAGGTCCTCTTCTCTTGCTTGCTAAAACTTACATTTGCTATTATGAAACAGTGTATTGGATAATTTAGTTAAAATCTATTTCCCTGAGACATTTGACCCAAAGAAAGGTTTACTGGTGTCTGCTGTTTTAACCCCATTATTCTCGCTTTGTATGTATATATGAGGCAATCACATGTGATATAATGTTTAAAGTATGAAAAACAATTCACCCAGAAATTATTACACACAAAGCAGATGCAACAAAATTCTAAATAACCTCTGACTTTATAAAGATCACTGGTAGATAACTGCCATGATACTATCATTTTATTAGAAAATAAAATCCACTGTTGTATTTTCCCTATCAGTGTGTTTATAATAAGCAGAGTTACAGAATAAATTTATTTCTAAAAAAAATCAATTTAAGATTTATCTGTACAGGAAACTTCACTGGTACACAGTTTCCATGTTCAGGACTCTAACTATAGTGCCAGTACAGTGTTTACTACTTGTAGGTCCCATATACACTTATTAAACAAACTGAATGAATCGTTACCAAAATATCCAATTACTTCTATTAAGAGTTTTCAGCATCTGGTAGGGACTTTTGCTGAAATTAAATCTAGTAACTCCAGAAGACAATGTATTCCAATTTAAATGTTTTGATTATGAAAATCTCACTAGTAACAACAATAGCGAACAAAATCCTTGGAAAAAGCACCCTGTTTAAGAATTAAGAACATACAGAATCAACAGTTAATTCTCATGGATTCAGTTTAAAGGTTCCTTATTATTACAAGATTACATCAAAGCTATGTAAAATTTTTCAAGTAATTTTCAGTATAACAACTGTTTTTTGCAGTCAATTGTCCTACTCCACCTCTTAGTAATAAATGTAGAGATTTCAATTAAATCTTTTTACCTTTGAGATTAAGTTAATGAAAAACAAAATTATGTTATTAAAATAGGTATTGTTAAAGGACACATTCCAAATAGCTTTGTTTACAATTTGAGATAGTCTAAATTGAAAAAAATTATTAGTTATTTTTTAAGACTAAGAAATTCATTATTAAAAATAATTTATGATATGGCAACATTTCAAATTGTTTACAAAGAGTAAGAGTCATAATTCAGTGACCCAAATGTTTCAGTGGGGCAGAAATCAAAGTCTAGGAAAGAAATTACAACAAAAATAGTATTAGTGACCTGAAGGTCATACCCTTACCTTATCATATTGGCATACAACAACATTTTCTGTGTCAAAGAGTTCCTGTCCTTCCTCATCACTCACATCATCTTCACTGTTGAGGGGCTCCTACAGGTAAGGAAAAAATTTATAAATAAATTTCATGTGTTTCTATTAAAAGGGCCCCTTCTAATATTCAAAGCTAGAAAATGACCTTGATATTTGAGAACCAAATGTGAATTGCACATTTATATAAACCAGAGACAGCACAGTATCATTACTCAGCTGTTATCTGATGATTATTTTCTAATGTTAATGAGATTCTGGTAAGAAATTAAATATAATTAAAAGAGTTTATATATTTGTAAGCTGGTACAGATTTCAACTTTATTTCTCAAATTATTCAGCAAGAGAACACCACAATATTACCGCTCGAGATGCCAACAGATGAACCTAAGGAAATATGGGAGGTTTAATGAGATAATGGGAGGTAACGATATGTACCAGCAACAGTATTAAAGTAAAATCTGGTGAAACAAGGAGGAAAGGAGGTCACTACAACGGGCTAGCAGTCTGGGCTGGGACTGCAACAACCAGGCCTCTGAATACAAATTATCATTGTTCAAAAACAAAAAAAAATTAGCACTGTCCATCATTATGATGGTGGCTGTGGCTGAAGGCATAGATTGTAAATTAAAATTCTGTCTTAAGGACTAGAAAATCTCAGTATTAAAGAGAACGAAGGACCAAACAAACCCAAGTAGAGCATAAAATGACCAACTATGTTAAATTATACTTCAGTTGTAATAAAAGATAAAAGGTTTTATTTAGGTATCTAATAAAGGGAGAAAAAAGACAAAATAGAAGTAGAAAGGAAAATGAGAAGATGGTGAGACCATATCTATGGCTACTCACAATAACATCAGTATCCCCAATGTATAATGAACAGTGAGACTTATCATTTAAAGTATACAATTTAGTTGTGTTTACCAATCTGCTGTCTATGAATCTATTCTAGACATTTCATAAAAATGGAATTAGTAAAATTTGTTTTTTTGTTTTTGGTGGTGGACTGAATGTAGATCTGTCTTACTGAGCTATACTCCCAGGCCTTTACAAAATTTCCTTGATACAGGGTTTTTCAGAGTCAGTAAGTTGCCTATACTGGGCTTTAACTTGTGCTCCTCCTGCCTCAGACCTCCAGAGTACAGCAGGTAGTCTTTTGTATTTGGTTTCTCTTATTTTGTTCTCAAGATACAGCCATATAGCCAGGCATGTGCCTCATGCCTGTAATTCCAGCACTGAGGCTGAGGCAGGAGGATCGTTGCAAATTCGAGTCCAGTCTAGGCTACAAAATGAGCAAGGCCAGCCTGAACTACAGAGAGTCCCTGCCTCAAAAAGACCAAAAAAAAAAAAAAAATATATATATATATATATATATATATATGTATATATGTATATATACATATATACATACACACACAGCCATTTGGTAGCATATATTAATACTTCATTCTTTGTGGCTAAATAATAATACAACATATGACTCCTATCTGATCATTTTATCATGTGTGTTGTTCTCATCATTTGGTTAACATGAATACTGCTACCCTCATGTACAAGTTTTTGTCTGAAAACTGGCTTTCAATTCTCTTATGCATATTATATAATCAGGGCTAGAACTGCTGGTGCAAAATTCTTTTTCCATAGAAGTGACACCATTTTATGTTATCACCAAGCAAACATAAGGGTTTTATTTTCTCCACATGCTTACCAATTTTTATTTACTATCTCTGTTTTCAGATCACAGCCATCCTATGTGTGATGCAGTGATGTGGCTCTGATTTGCACTTCTCCAATGTGTACTTAAGCTTTTTGGGCATTTTTAAATTGACTTTTAATCTGGACACTAGACCTAAGATTTGTAAAATATTTGCTCCCATTCTGTGAGTTATCTTTTTGCTTTCTTGATAATGGTCTTCAACACACAAAACATTTTGACATTTTTATCTGTCCAATGGCATAGCCCCTTCCATTTCCCATTCTTAACTTCCCTCATCCTCAACATCACATGTGATCACAAACAGAAATATAATATAGTCTGTAAAGGGGCCGTGGTAAAAGGGTGAAATTATCAAAACATGTTTTGGTTTGGATCCAATGATACTGTGATACTCAGGAGAAAGTCTCTTCTTTACATATAGTGAGTGGCAGGGTAAAACCCAATTAAGCTGGGGTAAACAATACATCTTAGCACATGAAATCTAAAACACATCACTGAAAAACAGAGTCTAACTAAAGAGATCCTCACACCAACAAAAAATTGTCGTTATGTGACCTACAGTGCACACATACAGAGAAAAAACAAGCACAGATTCCCAACTCTCCCAGAGCAGATTCAAAGAACACCATGGAGAGAAAATCAAACACCAAACAGGTGAGCCACATGAAATGATTAAAGGAGTAAGGAATTTAGCAAGTTCAAAGATGACTTAACCCAAAAGATAATGAAATTAAACTGACCAATGTGGTTATGGAAGAAAAAAAAATTAAGAGCTGACCCAAACTATTCAAAACATGAATGACAAATTTATCAAAGAAATATGTGCTCCATGAAAAGGTTCCACACAGAAACCATGAAATAAATGAATTCTACTGAATGTAAGGAAATGGTCTCAGTATTTGAAAACAAAATGGAATCACATGATACACTCTACAAAACTTTAAAAATGATAACAAGGAAATTTCATCCAACATCTACTAGATGATGAAATAAAGACAAACATAAGGCTAATTGGAAAATAAGTTTCTCATTCACTTTGTTGGCTCTTTGTTTTGCTGCAGTTTTTAATCTGCTATGATCCCATACGTTGATTCTCATTTGTGCCATGAGAGTTCTGTTCAGAAAGTCCTTGCCTATGCCTACATCTTCAAGAGTTTTACCTATTTTACCTTTCAGCAGATTAAATATATTTTAACACTTAGGTCTAATATATATATATATATATATAGATCCAAAAATTAGACCACTCCAAAATAAAAGACCCAATCAAAAACTGGACAATGGAAATGAATAAACACTTCTCAGAATAAATAGTACAAATGGCCAATGAATACATGAAAAAAATGTTCAATATTGCTGGCCATTAGAGAAATGCAAATTACAAAAACAGTGAGATACCATCTTACTTCAGAAAGAATGGTTATCATTAATAAATCAAAGTAACAAATGCTGGTGAGGCTGCAGGGGAAAAAGAATTCTTCTACATTTTTTGTGGGAATGTAAACTCATACAGCTACCATGGAAGCTCCTCAAAAAGCTAAAACTAGAAATTCCAAGTAACACAGCTATTACCCTTCTAGGTTATTTTCCCAAAAGAGTTAAAGATACATTACAATGACACATGCAGTCCTATGTTACAGCACCAAGATTTATATAGTTAAATCTTGGAAATGACCCATGTGCTCATAAACAGATGAATGGGTAAAGAAAATGTGGTATTTATACACAATGGAGGAAGAAGGATAAACCCAAGGCATCTGTAGGTAAATGGATATATCTTGATATCCATTAAGTGAAATTAAGTGAAATAAGTCAGAAGAAAATATTTAAATACTGCTTAATTTCTCTTTTATGAGAAATCCAGGTACTTCCGTTCAAACTTAAATTTGTTCTACAATTTTGGAAAAGATACCATGTTTGTGGTTGTGTAGGAAAGATGGTTGCAGTGGTGTTTGTCACCTGATGGAGAATTTGCAAACAAAAACATGTGTGGATCAGGGTACTACTGTACAAATGAAGAACAAAATTAAAAAGTCAGACAACAGGAAGTCAGGAGATCTTCCTCAAAAGGGAGGAGCATAAGAGACAGAGGGAAGACGGAGATAAGAGGACAGACAAAACACTGAAGAGAAAAATGAAAAGAGCTTTGTGCAAATGGGAAGGGAACCAAGAGAAAGAGAAGGGAGGAAGGAGACAGGTGGGGGATGCACAGAATTAAGATGTGTTATGTATATGTAAAAACTCTCCATGATAAACGTAATTATCACATCCTATGAACATATACTAAATGAAAAAGCAAGGCTAACAGGAGTTAAACAAATGAAATTAAAAAATCTGTATACAGACACAGCAGAAAACTTTCCAAACACAGGAAAAGAACTCAACACACAGGTAAGCCAGGCTTACATGATACCAAACAACTACAATGAAAACCCCACAACACACATCATATTCAAAATCTCAGAACTCAAACACAAGCACAGAATTTTTAAAAACTGTCATAGAAAAGCAAAACATCACTTACAGAAGTAAACACAGAAGGATTACAGCAGATTTTTCAATAAAAACACTAAAGGCTAGGAAAACTTCCAGTGAAGTGCTTCAAGTCCTAAAAGAAAACTTCTAACCCAGCATAATACACATATTCTGCAAAACTATCTTTCAAAATTGATGGTTAGAACATTCCATGACAAAAAAACACCGTAAGAAATTCATGAACACCAAACCAGCTCTCTAAAATATACTCAAGAATATCCTACACACAAACAACGAAACAAAGCCAAAAATCAGATGGCGGAACATCAAGTAAGAGGAGTGTTACGCAAAAAAGAGAATAAAGGAATCAACACAAAAATAACATGACATAAAAGTCAGCAACTTTCAGTAATGATTTTCAATGTAAATAACCTGAATTCCCAATTAAAAGATGCAGACTAATAGAATGGATCAAAGCCCAATGACTATCGCATTCAAGAAATTCATTTAATCCAAAAAGCAATTTACAGACTGAAAGTCAAAGCACTGAAAACAATAAAACATTCACCAGGATCCCAAAAGCAAGCAGAGATACCAATTTTATTCTCAAAGTAAACTTCAAGCTAAACCTGATCGGAACAGGCAGGCAAAGAAGCTCACTAAATATTAGCTAAGCAAATAAATCAAGAAATGTATATATGCACTGAATACCGGTGCACCCAACTTCATAAACACTACTGAATATAAATGATCAAATAAAGAACAACACAATGATAGTGAACAAGCTCAATATCCCACAAAAGTAAACAGATCAACAAAACTAAAGAAATATCAGAGCTCACTTTTGAACACACCAACTTAACTCAAATGACAACAGAATATACATTTTTCTCAGCAGCACAAGGAATTTTTCTCTAAAACAAACCAGATATCCTAGTTCATAAATCCTGCTTAAGGAAATACAGAAGAACTGACATCACTCCATGTATACCATATCATAATGCATTCAAATCAGAAATCAATTGCAAAAGAAATCACAGAAATTTTACAAACTCCTAAACATTAAATAACATACCCTTGAATACTCAATGGGTCACAGAAGTCAAGGGAAAAAATGAACAGTTCCAAGAATTAAACAGTAATCAAAATAACAAATCCATCAAAGATGAGCAACTGAAATGAAGACATTTCTCAGAAACAGAAATGGCCAATAAATACAAGAAAAACTTGAAAAATCACTGCCATCAAAGATGCAAATTTATTTGTTTATTTATTTTTGTCTTTTTCGTTTTTATCGGTACTGGGGATCGAACTCACGACTGCCTACTTGCAAGGCAGGCGTTTATGCCGCTGAGCTAAATCCCCAGCCCCAAAGATGCAAATTTAAACAGCACTATGTTTCCATTTTATCCAGAAAGAATGGCCATCATCAAGAAATCAAATAACAATAAATGCTGGTAAGGCTTTAGGGAAAAATGAACCCTTCTCCATTGATGGTAGGAATATAACCTGAAGCAACCACTATGGAAATCAGTATGGAGTTTCCTCAAAAAGCTTAAATGAGAAATTCCATTTGACCAAGTAATTTCCGTTCTTAGGTATCTTCCCAAGTTAAAGACATCCTATTATAGTGATAATGCATACCCATGTTTGTAACAATAGCTGAATATTAGAAGGGTGTATATGTCTACCAATAGATGAACTGGCAAAAAAAAAAAAAAAGAATTCATACCCAAAGGAGTACTACTGTGTGATAAAAAAGGATAAACAAGTTATTTGTAGGAAAATGGATATATCATGAGGCAGTAATGTTAAATGAAGTAAACCACACATGCAAGTTTAAATATAATATGGTTTTCTTACAGGAGAAATTCAAAGCATGAATAATGTAAAGAGCAAAAGACAGATACATATAAGGAAACAAGAGAAATAGGTGTTTTGCAAATGGAAAGGAATCAACACATGGAAGGGGGAGGGAAGAGGAAGGAATGGGGAATAAAAAAAATTAAAAATGTGTTATATGCCAATTCCCCACAACGAATGTAATCACTATATAGTTCAAATAAGTAATAAAAATTTAACCCTAAGAAAAACTGTTGGTAATAGAAGTGTTCAATGAAAAAATGGACATATGAATATTTTTGTCATAATAAATAGGACACTGTACTTAATCTGTGGAGAAACTGTATCAGTTTTCAAAGATACAATCTGAAGACATTACATGCAAAAATATGCTGCCAAATTCAAATTATATCAAGGAATACTTACTAGATTTTATTATAAAAGCTAGCAGTAAATCTAACTGCAAAAAAATTCAAAACCATTTACTGAGTGTATGTTTATTAAGCAATGTTCACAAAGTACACACATATATACTGCATATGGTTGCACTTGTCTGTAATCCCCAGCACTCAAGAGCCTAAATCAGGAGGACAGCCACAAATTCAAGCAAGCCAGGATTATATTGTGACTTCAAGGCCAGCCTGAACTATATAGTGAGACCCTGTCTCAAAATACAAAACACGCAGCTATAATCTGTCCTAAAAAAAGACAAGATTTTTTAAAAATCACTTTGTCTCACCAGACCCTAGCTAGGTGAACTGAAGAAACAGGATAATTTATCAAGAGATTTGGGAGTAAAACTGTGAATTTCATATTTTATGCTTTGACAACAGATGAAAGTAATGATACTACAGATACAATTCAACTTGCCATTTTTGTTAAAAGTTATTAAAAATGGCTTTTTGGTGCCATTAAAAGACAAAACGAAAGTCTTCTGGCTTGCAGGAAAGCAGTAAATACTAAATTAAAGTAATTTTCTTTAACTTTTATCAATGTACCTTTTATAGCTACTGCCAATTCCCTGATGATGGCTGGTAAAAAAGTAGACCTACAAATTAAGTATCACTCACAAGTCAGAGTTGATGTACTATCACTGCATCATACATTAAAAAAAATTTATGTGCACAAGTTTTAAAAATGCATGTCATTCAAATTGTCAGAGCTGTGAGTTTCATAAGTCAGGAGATGAAATGAATGCCAATTCTTTAATATGGATGTCAATTTTGAGGACATCATTTATTTTTCTCAAATAAGGCGGCTGTCTTTGACCATACCACTCTGAAAGTACCTGATCTCATCTCAAGTAAGGTGACTAAGCCGCAATAACATGAGGAAAAGACTTACGATCTGCAAAGTGAAATCAAGTTATTTATAGAATCAAAAGAAAAATTTGTGCGAGAACCTAAAGATGAAAAATTGGCTCACGGATTTAGCATTTTTGGTAGATCTGACCACTCATTTGAAAGTATTAGTCACCTTTAATGTGAAAATCAGCATATCTGTACTACTGCATTAGCGTAAGGCAAGCTTGAGTTATGGCAGACTTTAAGCATTTTGATACATTTAAACAGTTTTGAGTACAGTGAAAAACATGAAGCCCTGCTTTGTGTTTTGATTCATTTTGTGAGCAGGTTTCAAGATTCTGAAAGTTTCATTTTCAGTATACAAAAATGTATTTCCTGCTAATTTTAAAATGGAATAGTGTTTCAATTATTGAACTTGAGCATGTCTTTTTTATTAGACATTCATTAAGACCTACTATACTGGACAAAAACATTCCTTCACTTCACAATCACCTCCTATGCATGCCGTTGTTTCTTAGGTAGTAAATACACTGGTGAGCCACCATTTACAAAGGTGAAGCATATGATGAGAAAAGCTAAATCAAAGGTTTCTGAACAGCATCTTGAGAACTAAGACAGCAATCACTTTCATCAAACCAGACAATGATGCAGTAGTTTCACAAAAACAAAGTTAAACACCCCTCTAGTTTTGTGCTCCTGTTGCTCTATTTAAAATGTTTTAATAAAAATATTTTAAAAGGGGAGTTTTACTACTTATATATAGTAACTGTTATGGATTATATGTGGCATAAAGTTCACTTTAATGTGGCTGTGACAATATAAAACACTGAACGCCCATAAAACTGTTTCTAAGAGTAAACAAGTAGAAACAACCCTAATGTTCATCTGCTTTGATTCAATATTTAATAATAAATTTTTTAAACTTAATTTACAAGAACTTTGTACCAGGATCAAAAGTACATCATATGCTGAGGAAAGTGATTAAAAATGCAAACTGAATTAGTATGGAATAAAGAGCCAAACCCAAAACTGCTACCTTTAGTTTCTCTTTCCTCAAAATGTTGCCATACATTTTAAATTACAAAGCAAAATATCAACCACATCTATCTGTTCTACCAATATCTTACATTTAAATCACATTATAAATCCACCAGTCCAAGAATCAGAATTATTTCCAACCTCCACTAACTTTATTAATAAAATTTAATTTAGCATATATACATTTATTATTGCCAGCTACATGAAACAATTATATTTTATGAATATAAATACAGCCAGAAAAATCTATAAACTAAAGTTAAGGCAATCTAGCTTTATATTTTAAAATTTTATTTTGCATGGCACCTAACAGCCTCCAAAAAAAAGATGTTAATTCATCAGCTCAGAACCAAATAAAACATGAAATGATTGAACAAATTCTCTTTTCAAGTTTTTGCTATAAACTTACTTCTTCAACCTGCCCATCTTCAGCGCCATCTTTCTCTTTTTCCTCCTCTTCATCATCATCATAGTCCTCTTCTTCTTCTTCATCTTCCTCAGATGATGTATCTCCAGTTCCATCAACTTGTAAGACCAATGGAGCTTGCTGTTGGGTAGGCTGTGCCTGTGGTTGCTGTTGACCAGCTGCAGTTATCTGTGCCTGTGCTGGAGTAGGGGCCGCCACTGTCGTAGGTATAACTTGAGTCTTATTTCCTGTAAATAAGATCTGCTGAGGCTGGATGATCACACCAGTCTGTGGTGAAATTCCTCCAGGAAGAGGGGCTAAAACCTAAGTAAGGCAAAAGAAAACCACATACGAGGAACAGGTTAGAGAATCAAATACAGTAGAATGAAATTGGTCCAAATGTTAAAGAATCATCAGCAGTCGCTGTTATCTCATACACAGTTAAAACTAGAAAAGTACAAAGCAACTTTAGTGTAGTGACCCACCACATTTCTACTCTATCATTCAAAACTCTCAAAGAAAAAGATTATCCAAAGCTCATTGTTTCATTTAGAATTTAGCGTACATGTGTCAGACATTCTTGCATAGGCCAAAAGTTATACAAGTCATTAGCTTATTTGCTTGAGGGATAGAAATGTTTAGTTACTTGCACATCTTGTCTTCTAAGAGGAAAAAAATCAGAATCTAGTCTTTGTAGTCTAGAGCCCTGTTTATGCTAATTAAACTCTACTGTCTCAACATGAAAGTGAAACGAAAACTTAAAGATCTGGATCCAGTTTTGTGTAAGATCAGATACAGATAAGGCAGAAGTGAATCACTCAACTTCTCCAAGCTTGTCACTTCACTGCTAGGCTAGATCAACGTTCCTCACTCAACACTGGCAGCAGATCAGAACCAGCTAGTAGCTTAGAAAGTACTGGAACACAGATTCCACTATACATTCTGAATTAACTGATGTGAGATAAAAGCTATTAATCTTACTTAAAACTCTTCAGCTTCTTCCATCCAACCACATCCAAAAACTAACATGAACACTATTAAAGTTCCTTCCTAGCAACCCATTTAGGATCTCTCTTCTCTTTCAGGAGCTATCCTATTCCCTGTTTCTTTCCTCCAATAAAATTTCCTACCTTTAAAAAAAAAAGCTCCCCCTGATTAATGTGTTTAAAAAATTTTTTTTTCTTTTCTTTTTAATCCCTGAAATAAAATGGATTTGGGAAAAAAAAAGTTCCTTCCTGGTTCCCCACCCCACCGACTTTCTTTTGGCTTTTTTGAGGCAGGGCCTTACCACATTATGCAGACTGGCTTGAACTCATTCACGTAGCCCAGGCTGGCCTTGAACTGACAGTAACCCTGCCACCTCAGCCTTTCAAGTGCTGAAATTCTCAGGGTGCACTGCCACATTCAGTGTTCTTCCAGGTTCTGCATTCTAAGATTCTAAAGTAAACTACAGCCTGAATACATCAACAAATACTGACTATATGGATTATAGCTAACATTTCCAGTCATTAAAAACTGAAAGTACTGAATGCCATCAGGTTTAAGGAATATTTCCCGTAAGAAAATTACAGATTGAATATGCAAGAGAAATAAAGCAAAATCAACTAAAAATGATACTGTAATAGAGCAAAGGTATTAGAGGGTTTCACTCCATTTTATATGCTCAATTTAAAGATGCTTAATTGATAACCTACATAAATATTTCAAGATTTGAAAGTTCCAAAATCCAAAACTCTCCTAATCCTAAGCATTTCAGATAAAGGAAACAACCTGCAGGGTAGGCTGTTTTGAGAATAGAGAAGAAGGTACCACTTTTAGCTTGGAGGACAAGGACTGATCAATATTATCTTCCTAACAAGTAATACTTCAGTCTCTATTTATGCTTAAGGAAATTAGCTAGGCTTTTTTTGTTTGGTTTAAGTGGAAGGAGTTGTGGGACAGAAGGCCAGAGGCAGTATTCTAAGTAAAAGAATAATGTCAAGTTAAACTCGCAAGTGACAACAGCACACAATTTTTGAAAGTTGTTATCAGGTTGGATTAATAATCCTGTTTTCTAATTTTAGTTCTCTCATCATAGTACTATTATATTGAAATATTTTTTTTAAAGCACCTAAGCTCTGTTAAGAAATAACCACACTTCTTTCACCTTCGTTCTTGCCATACAATAATATAATTTCTGGCATGTAAGTACAGTATAAGTATTTGTGAACTTTAAACTGCAGCTAAAGCAAGTAACTGGGGACATGGATACAGATAAACTTGGAGAGTTCAAGAAACAGTATGCCTTATCTTTTTAAATCTTTTTTTTTGTCTTTTTCGTTTTTTTATCGGTACCAGGGATCGAACTCCCGACCGTCCACTCCTGTCCACTCCTAGGCGCCCATAGGCGCTTATGCCGCTGAGCTAAATTCCCCAGCCCCTTTTGTTTTAAATCTTATAAACCATATTGAAAACTTTAGACTTTTTTCCAACAGGCAATTGAAAAATCACTAAAAGGTTTTAACATCTCTATGAAGATTATAAACCAGGCTGCAAACCCAATCAGGTTAGGAGGACAGAAGACTAGAGGCAGGGAAATTAAGAGGATAATACAGTATTTTTAGTAATAAATTATGACAGCATAAACTAAGAAAACAGATTGTAGAAACCAGTTTCAAATATAAGAAAGATTGTAAACAAGGCAAAACTTCAAAGAAAAAACTACTAAAAAGAAGTGGTTAAAAAAAAAAAGTGGTAGCACTGTTAGTACCTTCTCGGTTATTAGAGATCAAGGGAGAACTTCCCTTTCCCCTTCCAGGAAACTCATAAGCATTATCAAATTAGACATGTCTGTCTTTCCACCCCTTGGAAAGACCCTGGGATCCAGTAACTACTTGTTGAATGAAGGCAAAATGACTAGCTTAGGGGACTGAATGGACTGCCGTGGTCCTGAGAGATAGCAAAGGATAACCAGACAATAATTCAGCTTTAAACATGCTGACCAATAAATTAAGTGGCAAGACCTAACCACAGAAGTTTAAAACAGGGTCTGGAGTACTAGAGGACAAAGGAGAAAAAGAGAAGAACCACCCAAGTAACCCATACAGAAGATGAAAAAAGAACCCTAAGGAGCTCACAACCAAAATTCTTTTTTACCTGTTGTATAACAGGGGCTTGTACACCACCAGGCTGCATTTGTGGTATAACCTGTTGTTGTAGAACCACTGATTGCTGAGGCTGAAAGATATACTGGGCACCATTGGCTGCTCTGACCACCTGAAGAAGCTGGCCTAGAAAAAACAAAACAAAACAAGTATTCCAAGTTACCATTTTAGCAGTAATCATCTCAAAACAATACAGGATTATCAAACCACCAAAGAATTTAGAAATTAAGGTAGAAATCTAAAAATCTTACTGAGAGTCATCACTTATTATATAATCATTATCTTATCTTCCCTATCTTCTCTGCATGCTCAAATATTTTGCTTAAGTTTTATTTTCCATATGTACAATACTATTGTCATGCAACTGGTTTCAATAAGGGCTTAAGAACAGACTATAAACTGGGTATGGGGGCACACACCTGTAATCTCAGCCCCCAAAAGAACGAGGTGGGAGGATCACCCTGAATTCCACACCAGGCTGGACTACACAGTAAGTTCAAGACTAGCCTAAAATACATAGCAAGACACTATCTCAAAGAAAACAAAAAACCCAGAACAGATTGGAAACTTTAAAAACAAATACATAACAGTTCATTACATTAAAGTGCCAGGGATTTAGCTCAGCAGCGTAGGCGCCTGCCTGGCAAGCGCTAGGTCATAAGTTCAACCCCCAGTACTAATAAATAAATACATATGTGCATACATGCAAACATCATACTTTGCTTCAAACCGCAAAATGCGATCGAAGTTTGCTTAACTAATTATCAGTCCCATATAATACTAATTGTACAACCAGCTTATATACATGGAACCAAGTATCTCACAAATGGACTGCTTTAGATGAGTCAGAATCTTGAATTAACACAAGTCCCTAATTTATTCATGAATTTAGAAATTAACTGAGTAACAAAAACAACAACAAAAAAAAGATTACAGAGTACTTTGCAAGAGCAATTTTCATTTTCTCAAGTGATTACGGCTGCCTGTAGGACAGCCCTCAAAGTTACTTTAATAACCTAAACCAAATAGTTAAAGAAATATAAAACACAGGTTAGATGCCATTTTCTGAAATGGTCTCACTCATTAATTCTTATTTACCTGAATTTGTTAGTATCTGTTGAACAGGAGTCACACCTGCAGGGAGTGCCAAGGTAGCAGCAGTAGCAGCAGCACTCTGAAAATATAAAAACCATGGAAAAATACAGAAATCACAAATGTACATATAAGTACCTCAGTTTCTCTCTAACACGTTTTAATTGGCTTACAAAACTTTTTGTGTAGTACACACCAAAACAATGTTTTAACGTAATTCTAAAACTGTTATTAAATAAGACCATCTAGCCTAAATAACCTGATTACTGTATTTTAAGAAGCAATATAATTATTTGTTTGTATTTTTTTCCCTAAGAAACATACTCTAAGGAAATCTCACAGGTAAGCTTTTATTTTTAACCTCCCTCTTCAATTTTCTTTAAGGCCTTCATAGGCTCAATTTAACCTGTATATTCTTAGACATACCCACATTATTGCTTCCTTTCCCATTCGTTGCCTCCTTAAACTCAAATTTCTTTTCTTTTGGTACCGAGAATGAAACTTAAGGCCTCACACTTGCCACGCAGGCACCCTGCTACTTAGCTACATCCCCATACCCTAAATACAATTTCTTCCACTAATACATTTGAGGCAAAATTGTAAGTATTGTATCTTCACTTCTTAATTTTTGAAATTTCTACTAGAATCAAACAGATCACCACTGAAAACACTGTATCGAAGAATAGCTGGCAATCCTATCCTTCTAAGATGCTGTACTGTCAAAAAAAAAAAAAAAAGAAACATACTGGCATCAGAGTCTAGGTGAAATATATACCCACTGAGCATCCCTTACCCAAAATGCTTACAACCAGAAGTGCTCTGTATTTTGAAATCTTATGTTCATATACATACCAGGGGAACAGGACCCAAGTCAAAACACGAAATTAACTTATGTTTCACATGCATTTATATATATATGTATATATGTATGTGTGTGTGTGTGTGTGTGTGTGTGTGTGTGTATATATATATATATATATATATATATATATATATATATATATAAAACCTGAAGGTAATTTTATATATTCTCAGTGAGCCCTGAGTTTTAGCTGCAATTCTTATATAAGGAGAGGTATAGAATTGTCCACTTGTATCATGTGAGCTCTCCAATTTTCCAATTTTGGAACACTTTGGATTTCATATTTTCTTTTCTGGTCTTTTTTTCCCACCCTGTGGTACAGAGGATTGAACCATAACCTCCACTCTGAGCTATCGTGAGAAACTGGGCTTGAACTTGTGATTCTTCTATCCAACCTCCCAGAATGCTAGATTATAGGTATGTGTCATAACACCTGGCAGGATCTCATATTTCAAATTAAAGATGCTCAACCTATACTAATAATAGATTAATTTTTAAAGCCTTAAAATCCTTAGAAAAGTTGTAACTTTTTTAATTCCTGCATCTTAAAATGGAGCTAAACCATGTTTCACATGTAACCCACATACACAGAGTATCTGGGATTACACTTTGTATTTCTTTAAATCCAAAAATAAATTTACTTACTGTTTCTGGATACTTCATTTTTTCCTCTTGCTTTCCCTCAGAAGAATTACATCATTGTCTGTTTCTTTAATCTGTATTTTAAATATTTTCATTTATCTATCAACTATGTCTTTTTCCCTTCTCCCTTCTTTCTTCCTAAAAGTATCAAAGCTCTGTATAGTCAATTTAATCTGTACATTTTTAGAAGCACTCATATTTGGACAAATCTTAGACAAATAAATATATATACATTTTGAAGATACTAATATCAGAGAAGTCAACATGACTTGGAAAAGTGTACTGAGTTAATGATACAACTATTATCTAATTTGGGTTCAAAGCACAGCTTTCAAGAAAACAGATTTGGCCAGACATGGTGGCACATGCCTACAATCCCAGCACTCAGGAAGCTGAAGCAGGAGAACTGCCGTAATGAGTTCAAGACCAGCCTGGACTACACAGCAAGACCCTCTCTCAAAATATCTACAAAAACAGACTCAATGTTGCTGCTTGATCAGCTTAAGTAATTCCTTTACCTTGAGTTTCAAATTCCAACAGGTTCATCCATCTGTAAGTTAGATACCCAATCATGCAATTTTTTAAAAAAATCTACATAGGCAAAATAAGGTAATCTACATTTAGTATGTCTGACATACTAAACAACCATTTACTAGTGAAAAATATTATTTACAAACATTAAATGCCTATAATTCATATTTTAGATAACAGATCTATCTCTAAAAATAAACTAACATGGTAGTGACTATACAGCATACATAACTACTCACATTTTCTATGCATTCAAGTTCACCAATAAACATTTGAATGATATATCACACACAAATTTTAATTACTGAAATTTTCTTGTATTTTATGAAACTGCTCAAACACAATGCATTAGATAGATCATTTCAAAACAAGTACCTGGCAAGTGGTTTGCTCTAACTGTCCCAAAGAGCCTTCTGCCAAATATTATACTCCCACTATACATTTTCATGAAATCACTTGATTTTTTCAATAAGTCATTAGCAAAGTCAGAAGTATTTTCATTGAGTATCTATAAATTGGGAATAATAATAATGTAAACCAACAAAAATCCAAATTACTTTTTTTTGGAAAAGTGCCTTTACTGATTTTCTGAATATGTAAAATTCACAGAGAAAGCAGCGATTAAAAATACATAAAATGCTAAAATATATGTAAATGCTAATCTATTTTCTGACCTCTGATTTGTTTAAGCCATACACAAGCCATTTATTGATTGACTGACTGGTTGGTTGGTTTTCAGACAAGGTCTCACTGTGTGGTCTTGAACTCAAAGCTATCCACCTGCCTCAACCTCCCAATACTAGGATTACAGTTGTGTACCACCATACTCAGCGCCACATGCCCTTTAGAGCCAGAAATCTAACTAGTAAGAAATAGACCACTGATTTTATCCAAGTTTCTTAAATTTAAACATAGTATTAATTTCTACTTCTCTTCCCAACACATTTAAAATCTTCACTATTCAGAGGGACACTCCTTGTCATAATGCCAAAATCTGATTTAAAATGACTTCTGAGTTTTTCCACAGTGAACAGTCTTACCTTAGTAACACAAACTGTAACATGAACCTATGGGACAGATACTCTCAGGGGACACGACAGTGATTCTCAGGCCTTCACACACGACCTGCTACTCACTGAAGAGAAGATTCCTCTTTTTCCAGCCTCCTCTTGGGCTAACAGTGTACAGAATTTGTCCTTCTCTTATTCCCTGTTCTTACTGCAACTCAGCCATCCTTGTCCCTTGAGCAGTCTGATCCCACAGGTCCAAAGCAGGATCCCATCCCAGTTCTGGATGGCACACAGCCTCATGTCTCACTGGTATAGCCTAAGGACCAAGTGCTCTGGAATACAGGAGGAACCCAGGATATCCCCAACAGTAAGAAGAGCTGCGGAGGAAATCTGCAACCTGAGGCTACACAGATGACACAACTCAAAGTTACCACCTACTAGCCCACCTGGCTGGTCTCATTCTTTTGGTTAAGAGGCCAGTCTGCTCTTCTCAGGCAGACTTCTATTTCCTTTAGCTACTCTTCTCAAGAGGAAGTCTTTTCTTTATTTTCTTTTCTCTTTTAAGTAAAGCTTCTGCCTATAAATTTGTGTTGTTGTCTCCATTTTAATTTCTATTATTCCTGAAACAAATTCTTATATATGTCCTTAATCACAGTGAGACCTTTTTTTTTCCCCCTAAAAGATGAAGGTTAAAAAGATATTTTGAGAACTTAGAATTACATGGAATTTTTCTAAATAAAAGTTCTTGTGCATACCAATGGAATTCCACAAGAGCTGGAAATATAGAGATCCTTGGTATTTGTCAACTTAAAAATTACAGCCAACTACTATCATGTAGAAATCTGCAATTCTCCCAAGGTTTGTCTACAGCTTTTCTTTTCTTTTTTTTTTTTTTTTTTTTTTTTTTTTTTTTTTTTTTTTTTGGTACTGGGGATTGAACTCATGACCTCAAGCTTGCCAGGCCGGTGCTTGTGCTGCTGAGCTATATCCCCCAACCCATGCCTACAGCTTTTCAAAAATAGCGGTTGGATTATCTACCACAAAACACTATCCTTTTGGTATTTTTTTAAACAGAAAACTGCTTTCTTTAGTGAATCTTAATGCCTAAGTATCAAGTTAAACTTTAAAACTGCTGCTCAGTGCAGCATTTAGAAAATTTAAATTGGGGAGTGATGGGGCTATTTTGTCCAAGTCTTCAATAATTTTAAATTGTTAATATCCAGATACTTTGGCAAATCCACAATTTGAATTAGAATAAGTTGAGCCAATCTAAGTGTTATGTCCTATGTCTTACCATGTTTGAGGCATTCATATGTTGTATCAGCTTAGAATCAGGAACAATAACTTGTGGTGCTGCAGCTAAGAGAAAAAACAAGTACAAATACAAACAAAGAAACATGAGGCTATTTCATAGTCACACGAATGATATCCACGTTGGATTTTATGTTTTTCAATTTTATGTATTAGAACACTTAACAGTTGCGTTATGTCGACTCTATACTGGAAAATAATAAAAATACTTAGATTACAATACAAGGATATAATAAGAGAAACAAGAAATAGCTAAGATATTCAATATTTAAAGAAATACATTTTTGTGTATTCTTCATAAATTAGAATTTTCAAATATAATTAATCTTGCTTTATTCAGTATTAACTGTTTTAGTTAACTAATACACCATTAGAATGAGTTGCTAATTTATTAAGAGTAAGCTCAAAAATTTAAAACTTTTAATTTACATAGTCCTTTTTTTAACCTGACAACTACAACAATCATGTTTCTCTCACTAATTGTTTTAAAAATACAACTCAGAAATAATGGCAATATTACTTAAGTGTAAAGGGAATTGTCTGATACCGCAAATTTCAGAGAACAGACAGATAACCCCATTATCCTAATATTCTCTGAGTGAAGAAAATCAAATTTCAATTTATGATGACTTAAAATCCCACTGCCAGGACTCAAAGCAATAGGAGGAACAGTCATCAAAGATGTACAAGATACAATGATTTGATATAAGGTACAAATTTAAAATAAGGCATTCAAAGTCTTTGATATGAACAGCAAAATAATCCAAACAGAATTTTCCACTGCATGTTACCATCAATTTTCTGTCTTACGTGTATTATCAGATGAGACAAAGAGGTTACCTTTGTCTAAATGGTTACCTTAAACTTTTCATTTACCATCACTCCTATCCAATTACAGTTAAGATTCATCAAATTAGAATGCTCAGGAAATTTTGTAACTGAATTGAGGTTGGTCAGTAGAGAAAAAATCTGCAATGAACCAAGCTTCTTAGCCTTTCAGGCCAAGATTATCATCAATTGTGAAATGGAGCTGAAAGCTTTTTTACAAAACCCACATAAAGTATTAACACAAGAGTGTAAAACGACTTTAACATTGCAAAGTACTATGGACATACAGTATAAATAATTACTTTAAAGCAAATAATAAAAATTACATTATGCTATATCTACTCTTTAAAGTAATCTAATCGGTCAGTTTAGGCTTGTACAAATGAATATGGGATTGAATTACCATCAGATTACCAACATTATAAAACTCCAGTGTTTGATACATGAATAAAAACTACACTCAAACATGTCTCTGAAGGAATATACATCATAAAGAAAGGAGATAACTTTTTATCAAATGAAATAATGAAGTTCCTAGTAATAACTTCTAGGATTGGATTTTTTTAAGGAAATATATATAGTGGTACCTCAGTTAATGTTTTAAGATTTGGGGGAAGGAAGATAGCTTGGTTGTGCAAGGAAGATAATTTGGTTGTGTTTGTCACCCAATGTGGAGTTTGTAAAAGGAAGCAAAATTCTGTTGAATGTTTTTGCTTGACAATGGAATTGTTTGCAAAAAGCAGCATTCATGAACTGACATATTACTTACCATACAGCTTTCTTGAAAGAAAATAATGTAACTTTTTATTTACTGAGCACCTCTTAAAAAAAAAAAAAAAAAACAGATTCAAGAAACCCAAAGTATTTCTTCTTTGAGAAAAAACAACTCTAACCTTCAGACTCAACCAGGAAGACAAATTCAGTCTCACCTTGCTGAGAGGCAGGAATGAGAACCTGCTGGGTCTGTGCTTGCTGAGGTGCAGTCTGCTGAGGCTGCGCTTGCTGGTGGTGGTGGTGGTGATGGTGCTGCTGCTGCTGGGGCTGATGCTGTTGCTGAACTTGCAATAAGAGTTGCTGTTCTTCGGAATGAAATCCATCCACTGCCCTAGACTGCATCAGTTTACTCTCCCACAGCTAAGACAAAGAACATTAAAGACTTGTTAATGAAATAAGATTACATAACTCTTCTGGCAAATGCAAGGTCTGAGTTTGATTCCTGGTATCCAAAAAAACAAAAAACTATGTAACTCTGGATATTTGGATAAAATGTATTTTTACTAGTTTCATACCCACCCTCATCTCCTAGGTGGAAATGGGGACTGAACCTCGGGCCTTTCCAATAGGCTACATCTCCAGTCTCTTGTGTCTTTAAGACAGGATCTCACTAAACTGCCCAGGCTGGGTATGAATTTTTTATCTTCCTGCCTCAGTCTCCCAGAAGGCTAGAGCCATAGACACAAGACAGAATGTCTCACTAAATTTTTCCATTTTAAAACTGAGTCACAGAATATACAACCAATCATCAATTCCCTCCCCCCACCCTTTTTTTAAGAGAGTCTCACTATGTAGTGCTGGCTGGCCTTAAATTTGCTGGGCTCCTGTGTGCTGGGATTATAGCCTGAGGTTATAGGCCTGCACCAACATGCCCAGCCCTATCATTCTTATGCAAGTATAAACAATGAAAACTAAGAATCAAGCCTTGCTGCATTTTAGAGTAGTGAATTTTCCTTTTTTAAATATCGTCAACAAATTTTCTACAGTATTACTAAACAGTTTCATGACAGTGTTTTTAGAAATCAAAAATTATGGTGGCATATGCCTGTAAGCCCAGCACTTGGAAGGTTGAGGCAGGAGAACCATGAGGATCAGCCTACATAGTGAGTTATGGACAACCTGAATTACATAGCAAGATCCTGTCTTTAAAAAAAGGTCTTTTACAATATCAAAATCATAAAGCAATTTATACAATTCTTTCCTTAATATAAAATTTTCTACTTCTTAAATAATAAAGAACAAAAAGTCATCTCTTCTTAAATTGGAAGAATGAGAAACAGAGGCAATAGAGGCAATTCCCCAAATAAGAAAAGCCCCAACTTTTCATCCTTCAAACCATACAGATAAGGAAAAATAAACAGCAGTACTTGATAGTCTTTTCCATTATGACAAAGACTGACAAGCATTTTTTTCTATCTTTGGTTTATGGACTTCTATAAGTTGAATTGAGCATTTCAAATCCAAAAATTCAAGAAATTAAATGCTCCAAAATCTGTAACTTTTTGGACACTGGCATGCTGCCACAATTGGAAAATTCTACAACGTGAAATTTTGCTTCATGTACAAAATTACCCTGAAGCTAAGAGTATAAGATGTACATCAAACAACTGAATTTGATTATATACAAATAAATACGGCAAAATCTGACATCCAAGACAAGCATTTCCAGTAAGCGATACCCAGCTTGTATTTTTTCATTTTGCTAGAAGAAACCAATGAAGGGCAAAAAGGCAAAAAAGAAAATCCAACTATTTCATGCTTCTCCCTAACACATTTCCTCTATATCAGGTTTAGTATTCAATCTAACACCTCTGTAAGAAACTTCCCACCAAGTCACAAACTAATCCTGGAAAATAAAAACAAATAAACAATCTCGTCATTTTTTTTTTTTTTTTTTTTTTTGTCTTTTTTGTTTTTATCGGTACCAGGGATCGAACTCACGACTGCCTGCTTGCAAGGCAGGTGCTTATGCCGCTGAGCTAAATCCCCAGCCCCTAATCTCGTCATTTTGCATACAAATCTACACACCCTTTTTCTCCTCTGGAGTCTGCTCTTGGGACACTGCCTCACTCACCCAAAGCTTCTGGCAGATCCTTTAAGTCCTTGCCATTCAGAGATTTTTACTCATCTTCCAACTCTTTCCTATTCTAAACATTCTAGATTTATGCCTGCTTGCTAATAACAAATCTAGCACATTTCTAACCACTTAATGAAATAGTAAACAATTTTCCTGATGCAACCATTCCTCTAAAAGGCCCAGTACAGAAATTCCTTGTTTAATGACTTAATGAAATAGTAAACAATTTTCCTGATGCAACCATTCCTCTAAAAGGCCCAGTACAGAAATTCCTTGTTTAATGACTATTCTGACTGCAGCTCAGATTTACAACCTGTCTTTTGTACAGTTGTGTATGTCTAGCTGATAGTTGCAATGTCTTCTCTGGCACAGTATACCTTGTTTATTCAGTACTGTAATTTCTGCTGATTGTACTGTACAGTATGGTACTATAATTTTATGTTGTTATACATTACAGCACATGTGAGAGTCATGCAAATAAAAGCAGTCACTAAATTTAAGTTTCCTTTGACCACTTCTTTGTTCTGAATATTATAATGTATATACTATATACAATTCCTCATTTAGCAACCAATTGATTTAATGACCTGGTGGCAGGAAAGAACTTGGTCATTAAATGAGGAATCCTTAAATATCTAATCTTGCCTGAAATCTACTCTTCTAGAGATAGTAACCATATTTTTTCATGATAGTTGTGAAAATTCATGATTATATCCATATAAAAACTAAAGTTAGTGATCAACAATATTTAGTTAATATTATTGATAGTGAAGGTTTTAATTGCATAATGGAGCATTATACTAGATGTCAGGAAATCAATCAATTTTTGTTTACCTAATAAGCCCAAAATCATTTATCTTGGTTAGGCATTTTCCTCATCTAAAAAGAGAAAAAACTGGATACAATTACTTTCTTTCAGCTAATTAATCTAGGTCTCTGCAAACCCCAGATTAAAAAACAGCTAGTTTCCTTTTGTAGCTCTACAAAACACTATTTATTAAGAGCTCAAATTTGTCTGGTTCATTTCTGTGAAGTGGGCTCCTAGCATAACATACCATTAAAATAGGCACTTGCATGTCAAAGAAAACACATTAATGTATTACATATAGTAAGGTTCTTCCTCTATCACCCAAACCTCCTGTATCTCTTCTTCTTCCAAAAGAAAATAAAATCTCTCTTGAGTCAAAACATGAAGGTAAAAAATAAAAGGCACAATTGATTAATGTTTTAGTAAAATGTTTTTAAACATTTTTATGAGTCATATCCCGGGCCAGTATAAAGCTGGTAGGAGAGATTTAATCATGCTAGTCAAAATAATGTACAAGGGCTGGGGATTTAGCTCAGTGGCACAATTACTTGCCTGGCAAGCACAAGGTCATGAGTTCAATTACTGGTACCAAACAAAACAAAATAATGTACAATAAAAAACTTGTGAATTGGTTATTTCTGAAATTTTTCACTTAATATTTTCAAACCACAGTGACACCTGTAACAGAAATCTCAAAAAAATGAAACTGCATAAAGGAAATCTACTATATTCACTTACAAAGCAGGTTCTCGGATCCCATTTTACCATCACTATAAAGTCAAACATTCATTCTGAAGAAGAAACCCCAAAATTTGCATTTAACTAGCACCCTAGATTTTCTCTCCCATTCTAATATCAATTTCCTTAACGCAGCATATTTCCCAAAATATAACATACCTAATGTTAAACTATATTCCTTGTGACCAACGGTTTTCTCTCACAGATCCCAAAACAAGTTGAAGTCACACAGCTTCAAAGAAAATCACTTACTACGCATGAGTATTAGACTCTTCTACGCTTGCACTTTTAAGTATGAACATCGTCAAGGCAGACTGTCTTATTTAGGATCCAATAAATGACTAAAGATTTATCAGCCATCTAATACTAAATTCAAACACACAAAAAATGGTAAAACAAACTATTTCAGAATAGTGTTTCTCTGTAAGAATGCTACCAATACTCTTGGCAGGGCAATTCTTTACAGTATCAGCCAGCCCCACGGGAAATCAACATTCCCAGTCCCTGCCTTCTATACAGCAAAGGTGTCCACTAGTCACAAAACATAGAACACAGCCCAACATTTCCAAAAGCTCTGCAGGGGTTACTAGAGTAGTACTGAGAATTGGTACTTACCAAGAATCTAACACTGTACTAGGAAACATGAAAAGTATCAAAATAACATCATGTTAGCATTATTAAGTACTGAACTTAGTAATCAAATAATGTAAAAGTTGAATTAACTGTATGTTCAGTGTCTCTTCAGTTTCATTTTATATCTTTTTTTAAATTTTTTGATTGTACTGGGGATTGAACCCAGGATCTCTGTACTAAGCTACATTCCCAGAGTACCCGCCTTTTTTAAATTTTGAGACAGTCTCAGTAAGGTGCTAACTGTCCAGGCTGGGCTCAAATAGGTGTGTGCTACCAGGTTCAGCTAAAACATGGAATGTTTTGATACAATTTTAAAATGTCTAAAATTAGTTGGTAACCCCAGCACCTTGGAAGGCTAAGGAAGGAGGATTATTACTTTGAGGACAGCCTAGGCAATTTAGCAAGGCCCTATCACAAAATAAAAATAAAAGACCAGCGAGAAAGCTCCAGGTAAACACCTTAGGTTCAATCTCCAGGACTAAAGTGGAAAAAAAACCAAAAAGGTCTATGTTTTAATTATTGGTTAACAGCAAATGTAATATTGTTTTGGCAACAGTAATCACTATGCTATAGTATTACACAGTGATACTCTGGAAGACAACTAGAAATTCAGGACTGACTTGTTTTGCTTAGAAAATTGGAAGAACCCTTTCCGTATCTTTTCAGTACTCCCTTTTTCCCAAGTAACTATTATTTCTTGTAGCCCTATTTTTGCAATCTTTGTCCAGGTGTCTAAAACTGACAAAGAAAATTTATATTCTGTTCCCCAAATCATTAAGATATATATTTGTATACATGCTAAATAAGACATTTTAGTAACTGAAATGTATTGAGTTCTGGATATTTACTATGTACTTTATATGCACACTTTTTTTCACCAAATAACCCTATAAAATAGACATTATCATCTCCTTTTTATAGAAAAATAACCTAAGGAAGAAGCAACTTAGGCAGAACTAGAATATAACCCAGGCAATCAGACTCAGTCTGAGGGTTTGCTGTGTTGTTGGAGTTTTGCACTCAGTACCTCACACTTGCCTTACTCAAGTGTAAGGCCTCAGCCCTAAGCCAAGCTTCTCATCTTTGAACGAATCTTTACTATGCAGTGTTGTTTATGTCATAAAAGACGAAAGACCTGGATTTGTATCTGTACTACTTGCTAAATATCCTCATCAAAGCACAGTGTAAAGCTACTTTCTGATGTATAAAATACGATGAACCCACTGCTTCCTGGCAATATACTAAGCTAGAAATTGTGAAGGAGTCTCCTATTTTCATAAAACATCAAGTTCCTGAATAAAACATATGAGTAATTCCATTTGGGGCTTCCCAGAAATGTTAAGACAACAGAAGGTTTCCCTAAGAGCAAAGGAAGTAAAAAATGAATTATTCAATTTATGTTCAAGTATTTACATACATACCTAAGTAGATATCAAGCATCTACATAAAATTAAAGCACATTTGGAATAACAAATTCTGAGTGGCTCTCGATTGGGAATGATTTTGCACCTTGCCCATAGAGAGGTTTGGTTATGGTTAGACATTTTAGTCACAACTGAAGAATGCCACTGGCATCTAGTGGGCAGAAGCTAGTTATGCTGCTAACCTGTCAAAATGAATATTGCAATAATTAACCAATCCAAAATACCAATAACATCAGGGCAGAGGAACCTAAACTATGGGCGGCTAAAACTGAATTTCAGAGCTGGGGATTTAGCTCAGCAGCATAAGCGCCTGCCTTGCAAATATGTGGTCATGAGTTTGATCCTCATTACAGATTAAAAACAAAACAAAAAAAACTGAATTTCAGAAAACAACAACAACAAAACCAAACTGAATTTCACATTTACTTCTGACTGAGGAAACTTCTCATTTTGTTTTATCAGAAAGAAAGGTAATATTTTTGTATTTCACATAGTACCTGCTGTTTCAATCCAGTATGTCTGAGAGTCTGGACACAGGAATTTAATATTCATTTTGCAGAGAATTTTAGATTGTCATCCCCATCTACTCACCAATCCAAAACACACTGTACACACTCAAATATTACAGATCTACTTTTAATACATCTTATCTGTCTCCCATAGGTCACACATTAAAGTTGATCTGTAACAGTTCAAGAACTAATTTCAATGGGTACAATATTTTTAACCGTCACTTTTTCTAGTTAACTCTTAAAATTACAGTTATCACGTATCTTATTCACACTACAACTTTTATAGCTTTATCAAGTTTCTATAAATTTTAGAAATGACCTTGTATAAAGAGAAGGGGCTAAAACTACATTGCAGTCTTTATTCATAATATAAAACAATGTCCAAACCTGCATGGCCCAATATGTCAGAGTCACCAAGCATGTGTGGTAATTTAAGTTCAAATTAACTAAAATAAATAAAAAATGAAATCCCTCAGTTCCTCTACCATATTTTAAGTGCTTAATAACTACACAACTAGTGACAGCTATAATGGAGAACACAGATACAGAACATTAGCATTATTGTAGAAAGTTCTTTTGGATCTGGGAGTGGTGGTGCATTCCTGTCATCCCAGCTCTAAGGAGGCTGAAGCAGGAGGATCACCATGAGTCTCAA
This sequence comes from Cavia porcellus, assembly GCF_034190915.1. Classification (NCBI taxonomy): domain Eukaryota; kingdom Metazoa; phylum Chordata; class Mammalia; order Rodentia; family Caviidae; genus Cavia; species Cavia porcellus. The sequence goes on along the minus strand of NW_026947514.1, from coordinate 21,524,703 downwards.
AAGTTTAAAAAAAAAAGTCTTCTGGATGGTGCTGGTGCCGGTTGTCTAGTGTTAAATACAAAGCATATTTTGGAAATTTTAGTGAGATCCTCAAGAAATTTAATGTAGAGAATTAAAATAATAAACTCATTTTAGTCTTAGTTTTACTTTTAACTTCTATTGCAACCCAGAAGAATACAACTCATTTAAAAAATAAAACATTAAACTATTTTGTTCAGTTAGACTCTAGACCTGCATCTGTTACCTACCAGTACAGCTGAATATCAACTACATATTACAGGCATTGTGGTCAAGGCTGGGGATTCAAATTTCAGTAAGTTGCACATTTTTGTCATCAAAATCTTATTAAATATCTCTGCATGACTAGAAAGCATCCCTGTATATTTAAAAAGTCTAATGTAACAAAATGCAAGTCTTGATTTCAAAGACTTTTATTTTCTTTGGAATTTCTTCTATAGGTACCAATAGGAAAAATCAATTCTCCAGATTTTCACTGTGCAAAGCAAGAGAAGATAACAATCTAGACTGACCACTACTCTGACCTAAGGTAAATTACTTGGAAATCTTTATGACTGATTTTTCTATACCAAAAGTTTCAAAACTATAAGCACAACCTCTAGGAAAATATAAAGTATAAAACATTTACTTTAGTAATACTGAAGATCAAAATAAACTTATTTTCTTATTAGTCATATCCCTGAGGTACTTCATGCTGTCTGAGCAGTATATAGTGTTCTTCCAATTCATGTCTTCATGTCTCATAGTTAGCATTCTCACATTTGCGTTTTTAGACATCTACTTTTCACTACTGATAGCCCTTACATTTCCCTCAGGGTAAATGTTTTCCACATTTCACTTAAACTTGAATTTTTTCCTTCCTCACACAGTCAGATTTGTGAGTATAGGTAACTCTAGAGAAGTTACTAACGGATGCATAAACATACGAAGGCATATTCTATCATCACGATAAAGAGATTTGTTTCATTTAAAATAATGAGTTGCTAAGTTGCAGCCTCCACATCTTTGTGAATAGGGAAATAAGACCATAACAAACGTTCCTTAGCATCACAGAATCAATATGCAATTTCTAAACCAGCAACACTAAAATTTTTTGATGTTCTCTCAAAAACTTCTAAGGACCCCAAAATCACTGTTATGTTTGTGAATACTACCTAAAGTTATTGGAACAGACTTTATATAAAAATATTTTAAAATATTAATTCATTTAGAAATAAAAATATCCATTACATGTTAACATAAATTAAGACTTTTTCCTAAAAACACAGTGACCATATTTTCGAAATAAAATCAAAAGTGTGCAGTGACTCATGCCACCGCTCCACTGCATGGTACTGTTTTGGTTAAAGTACATGAAAATAATTTGTTCTCCAACAGGTAGTTGGGAAAAGAAAAAATATTTTGAGTGATGCATTCTTAAAAATTCTGCAAAAATCTGAAACCATATGCCAATGAGCTGTCTGTACTATTAGATAAAATCAGTTAATTTATCTTGTACTTTGGAGGGATTTTTAACATTATAAAGTGGTCACTGAAATGAAATATGCCAATCTTTCAACTATCAATACATCTCTTCAATACTGAGTAACATTCTTTTAATATTCAGTTCATCAGAATGAAAAGTTTGCATAAAGTAAAATTCTGTTGCCCATGAACTATTATCTGAAGGAAAAGCATTTGTGTGTTTGAGCTGTGAGCCAGTTGTTTTTCTCACAGAATACAACTTTTATCTGAAAGAGTGACAAATCACAGTTTTTCAGACTTGGGCATTTAGTAAATCTTGGAAGAAAACCCACGAATCCAAAGACATATTATACTTTGAAAACCTGTACTCTAACCAACAGGGCAAAATATTCCACAAATCTGATTTTAAGAAATCTAAATATTTCTCCTTAGATAATTTTAGCCCATTGACCAAGGATCTGACTCAAGGACCTTAAATTCTTTTGTTAAGCACTTACTTGATCCTTACAACCTAAAACAAATTCAACAATATAGTTATATTAGGGTCATAAATTTTTTTAAAGAAACCTGTTACATGCCAAGGATTTAGCTCAGAGCATAAGTACCTGCCTGGTAAGCACAGGATCGTGAGTTCGATCCCTGGTACAAAACAAAATCTGTTACATGCATGTCAAGTAACCAGACTAAAAAATATAGCATATTAGTTGTCCAATAGTCAGAGCTGATGCTATTCCTAAGCACTGTGCATGCATTTTATATAGCTATTACTTACATTTACTCCTCAAACAACTCTTCAGGTTTAAGTATACCAATTCTTACATGTAAGGATAGCTTGACAGTCTTACCCTATGAGCACCTGCACTTCCTTCTTAGTATGTACTTCTTTGATTCTTTCTCAATCTACTTGTGACTATCAAATATGAAATATAAAAAAAACAAAAGTAAAAAAGTACCCTGCCTAACATCAGGGGAAGAATGAATGGCAGAATTGGGATTTAAAACTAACATCCTTCACTGAACTATCCTACCTCCTTCTAGTCAAACATTCATCTTAATGGAAAAGTTATAAACTCATTTTTGGGTAAAGAGATTGGTGGGGAACTGTAAGCAAAAGAGATGAACTCACAGTTTTTAGTTCCATCAAGACTTGTTCATCTACTCCATCATCCAGAAAGATGTCTCGCACATCATTGATAACATCTTCAATCACAGACCTATATAATTTAGGCTTTAAAGGAAAAATAAAGTCTTTTAAAAGATTGTTAACAGGTTTTCACAAATCCCAACCACAACAGTTATTTTGCTAAGGATCTAAAGCATATTTAAGAATTAAAATTTTAAAGATATGACCATCATTAATGTATTTTAGAATTTAAAAACTTGAAATGGCTATTTCAATACATTATTTGCCCTAGCTAAAATGGAGTTAATGCAATTTTAAAATAGAAAGTCCTTATGCATACAAGGCCCATACAATTCGTTAATAATTTCCTATGTTGTAGTCAAAAACCTAACATGATGTTTAAAATAGCTCCACAGTTTCATGCTTGGTTTAATCCCTGTTATATCTAATTATCATACCATAGTCTTAAGACTCTGACAAGCTTTATTTCCAATAATCATCTACCTGGTAATAACCAGCAAGCTAATGAACATTCCAGTTTAGAAATCACTTCACTTCTTTTTGTGACCTACTCTGTACCTTTAAACTATACCATTAATCTGTTACTATGCCCACAATTACAGGTCTCAAGGTCCCAGAGGAACAAGGCACTCTGATCCGTTTACCATATTCTCTTTTTAGTCTTGCCTAAGTGATACAATGGAACAAAATCAACACACCTTTATTGTGTTGGTATTACTTGTAATGCAGTTAGGGTAAAGAAGTGAACAGATCAGCTTCTAAATAATTACAAGAATAAAATGAGATCAGATGTAGAGTACTTTAGTTTTAAAAAAAAAGGAGTAAATAATCAGCCTAATCCACGTCCTAGGTTAAACTTGTTAGACAAAAGGAAGTCTGCATGTCAGACAATAGCTCCCTCCCTAGAAATCTTATCCAGCATCACAGAACTAATGTTAACTTTTTTTGGCTTAATGCTTTCCTGTTACTTGTGTTTTGTATCTTGCTTAAGGTAAAATTTACAGGCTATCCAATAAAACCAATGGTTTGCCCTTATAAGCAAATCCCAAACAGAAATGAATGCTTCACTATCATCTCTTTCATTGAGTGTCATCACAGAGAAATCTCTTAAGAAAATCTGTCTCCAGCCAGATGTGGTGGCACACACCTGTCATCTTAGCACTCTGGAGGCCAGCCTGAACTATATAGTGAGCACAAAGCCAGCCTGAATTACAAAGTGAGACCTTGTCTCAAAAAAAAAAAAGTCCTTGTCCTGCCAAAAACACAATGAGTTTGTCAGGACAATATACCCTAACCATGAAAACTTTTCATTTCCTTTCTATTCCTTTGTTACAATCCAAGTAATTAAAAGATCTGGGTATTCACCAACAAGTTTTATTTTGCCAAATCTGCCTCTGTAAACTTATCAGCAAAATCTGCATCTCTAGAGCTCCTCCTTATTACATATTTGACAATAGGTATCTACTCTACAGTAATTTAACTACAAAATTATAAAAGTTTATCCAAAGTGTTTTCTATTCCTTGTGATTCAAGGCATTATAAACAGACAATACAATTTCAAACTGGCAAGACAGATCTCAAATTGATGATATATACAAGAGCTGAGCAGAAAAGGACAGCATGTTTAAAAAATTACAGTAAAAGACATGATGCAATTAATGCCCCTCAAAATATTCCCACTCTTTTCAAACACTCGCATCCCCCCCCCCCCCACACTTTCTGAAGCAGTTCTGCAAGTCATTCTTTCTGAGTATCTTTTCATGATTGCCTCAATGTCCTGAATCAATTCAAAACATTTGAGGCATGATGGTGTCCTCACTCACTTTTTATTACCAGACTTGGTACCATGCAATGCCTGGCTCTTCCCCAAAGTCAAAATGAGCATGAAAGGCAAATGTTTTTAATACATCTGATGTATCCAGGCAGCCATAACTGCACAACTAGGAACACTCAGGAAACAGGACTTCCACAACTGTTTCACAAAGTGGCAAGCATGCTGGAAGTGGCGTAAGTAGCCTAAGTGCTTTGAAGTGTGTGGGGGGGGGGGGTTAACAGTACTTTAGGTTCACACCTTGCATCCACACCCCCTCCCCAAAACTGAATGTTTTAATGTTTCTGAAGTCACCCCTACATATATTTTTGCTTTAGAGACTCTGCTTCTTTCGATACTCTCCATTTAATGAATCGATGATACTTTAAAAGTTTGCTTTTGAGCCTTAGTGAACCCAACACTTGATCACTTAGCCAACTGGAAAGTATCAACGTTAAAGGGAAAAGGGAAATGCATTGTTTTCATGTATATGCCAAAAGAACAATTTAATATAATTCCTCAATTTGAAGTTCCTTAAAATAATGTTTTTTAAAAGCAGGTTGGTATACAGGCACCATCCGAAATATCCAATTTCTAAATTATTAAAATTCCAAGCTTTACTTGAGCCAAAGTCTTTTTTGTCTTTTACTGCATTTTATTACATAGGATAATTTGGGTTTGTCCCAGCTTTAAGAAATATTTCAAACTAGAGGCCCATGAGTGGCATTATCCAGTAATAAATTAGAAGGATCCTTTAAAAGTGTCAGTTCTATGACACAATGTTGTCCAAAGTAATTTGGATCCATTTTTACAAATGTTACTGTGTTAACATCCAGTGCAATACAGACATCCCCTAGTTTTTGTTTTTCAAAACGAAGTTTGCTGCAAGATTCCTGTGTCACACTTCTCCTTCGCAGACATAAGAGTATATAGATACTGTACATGGAAGCTTTTTAGTCTTGTATTTCTGTCAAAAGCTTTGGGTCTATGCAATTATTGGAAAACACAACGAAATATAAGCTACACCTCTTAACACATTTCCTGCATACTGTACCTCAGTAACAAAATACTAGCAAAGTCTACGAGTAACATTTAATATAGCCTTTTAATTTCCAACAATAATGCAGGTATCTTCCCACACCAAGGAAAACGATCAGACCATCTCATCTAAAATTGTTTTTAAAAAAAGGAAAAAAGCACGGCAAGTCGGGTATTATGTCCCCCACACAAACAAAAGACATCCTAGCTTGCTACTGCAGCCAAACAAAAACTTGAGGCCGTGAACGCTGCGCCCATCGGCTGCGAAAACACGAGCCAGCCGCAAGAAAAGGAGCTGGAAATCCACTGCGCTCCGCACGCGCCCGCTCTCGCCTCGGGAGCACGCACCTCCCAGCCCCGCTCGGAGCAGCTCTCACTATTTAAAGCCGGATCTGGTGTTTAAATGGAGAGGCGGTGACGTAGGCCTGAAAAGCACCTTCCCATCCTGGCAGAGTCTATATTAGAGAGCGGCAATGGCTCTATATAAACAGGGCAGCCGAAGGGAGGAGGACCACAAGGCTGAGGGACTCAAAAGCAGGGTGCGCGGCCGCAGCCATGATGGATCGACCCGCGGCGCCCACGGTACGGGGTCGGGCGGCCGCGGGCCGGGCTGCAGCCTTCGGGACCGGGCAAGGACGTGTTTTATTGTCATAACAAAAATAAGGAGTTGGGTGGACTGGTGATCACACTGCGTTGGTGACGGAAAAGGTTATATATGTGACTGCTTTTTGCAAACCTACGTGATCACAAGGAACCAAAAAGGGGCAAGCGGGAAGTAGGCAAATTTCAAGGCGAAAGCAGGGGCACTTGGACCACGGCAGGTTTTTTGTTTGTTTTTGGTGCTTTTGCTAGTGCAAGGTACGGTGAGGGTTTTGCTTCCCCTTCGCCATTTTACCCATTCGGAAGGAACTGAGATAAGTGCTTTTCAACCTTCGTCCTTTTTTCTTTTTCTTTTTTTTAAAAAAAAAGATATATAAGATGGCCCCAGTGAAGGTTCCCAAAGCACGACCGCCGGAGAAATCCGAAGGGACCCCCGAAGCAGCCCCGGGCCTCGCCCGGTCCCCCGGGCGCCGCGGAGACCGGCGGCCGGGTCCTACGGGGACGCAGAGGCTGCTCGCGCCCGCCCTCCCGGCGGCCCCGGCCCCGCCGCGCGCCCGCCCGCCGCCCTCGAGCCCCGGCGCCCCCCCGCCCGCCGCCGTCGCCGCCCGGCCCGGCCTGGCCCGGCCCGCCCGCGGCGGGAAGCGGAGGACGGCGGGGTCGAGGCCGGGAGTCGCCGCTGTCCCCGCCCCCGCCCGCTCCGGCCGTTGCTGCCGCCTGCACGAAGCCCCCGCCGGCCACCGAACCACGTCCTTACCACGGTGTTTGTATTTGCCGAGTTCGCCATTTCCACACACAACACAAACCAGAGGGGAGCAACCCCGAGAAAATAAGATAAAAACCAAAAAAAAAAAGAAATTAAAAAAAAAAAAAGACCTGGAGGGTGACCCAAGTCACCGCAAGATCGGGGCAAAAAATTTAAACAAAATTGATCCTGAAGGAGTAGGGGGAGGAGCGAAGAGGAGGTGGGGGGGCACTCCTCCCCTGAGCTGAAAACCTCAAGAATCGTTTAAAAAAAAAAAAAAAAACACGACCCTTCAGGGGTCTAGGGGGCGTTGTCCGCTCCCCACCCCGCGCCAAGGAGGGAAACCACCGGTGGCCGCTCCCCGCGCCGCCGCTGCCGCCACCGGCTGCAGCTCCAGCCGTCCGGTCCGCCTGCTTCTCCCCTTTATATAGCGAGCCAACAAGCTGCGCGAGCTACCGCCGCCGCCGCCGCTGCCGCCGAGAGACAGGGCGGAGGGGGAGGGAGGGGCGGAAAGGGCGGGGGCAGAGGTGGGTGGGGCTGAGCGCGAGACACCGCGAGAGCCACGTGCGCAGGCGCGCCGGGGCGGAGGCTGTCGGAAAGCCGTGACGTCACGCGCCGTAGAAGGTGCTGGGGGGGCGGAGCCCGGGGACTGGAATACAGTAGTGGAGGAGGACCACCGCCTCACTAAGTCTCGCGTGATCACCTGGTAGGCATTCAGGCGGAAGTCTCTGACGGCCGTTTGAGACGAGCCACTTTTGCAAAGCATTGCTGGAAAAGGCGCGAATTGCAGTGAGAGTCAAAAGCTAGCTAGGACCGCCTCCTATGAGAGGTTTCCGCCCAGTCCCGCGGTAGAGAAGCTAGATAAATTGGAAGGGGCGGTGACGGCTGCCTTGTTAGGAATGGCTGCGCTGGAGAGCTGGTCACGTGCCGCGGCTTCCGGCCCCTGGCGCGGTCGCACCCGGCACACTTTTAAATGCGGAGTCATCTCTCCACCTGAGTGGGTTGGGCCTGCGAGCTTCGCTGCTTTGGCGCCTTTACGGAGTTGTGCGGAAGTTTCAAAAGGGAATGAAAGTTGACTCGAGCCCGCCATTCTCATATTTTAGAATTCACAACTGGAAGCTGCCAGTGCTATCTCGATCCACAGAGTGGATTGGGCTTCAGTGCTGCAAGAGCTCTTTTTTTAAAAAATGAAATTCCTTTTATTTTCCTAGAATTATACCTCCGTATGCCATAGGTAACTAATTTTTATTTTTTGGTACCAGGAATCAAACTCACGGCCTTGTGCTTACCAGGCAGGTGCTTAGCTCCTTTAAGTGATTGATTGCGGTGATTGAACACCCCCGCCCCCGACCCACACATTGGATTGTGACAAGACAGCAACGTTCATGGACAATATTAATATTGCCAGAGTCCTGTAATTTCACATGCTTAGTGTGTAATGGTTAACAACATCTGATACGGCCTCTCTGCAAAATTGTAAAACCAGTTTTGTCCATGTATGAGGATGCTGTTCAATAAACATTTACCTACTCCTCCATGCAGAAAGAATCTTGGTTAGAAAGCAGAACTCAAGAGTGCCTCATTTTCCTGTTTCTGAGAATTTTGACACGGGGAATGTAATCTGGACGCCTGAGGGAGTTCTTACTGGAAACAAAGTTCGGAGTTATGTCTGCAAAACTAGATTTGAGTACTATAAAGAGCATCTTACCAGAGAAGGAAACGCAGCCATTACAGGCCTCAAGGAAAGGATTAGAGAAAGTAGAGGCTATTAGTATTCACAAAATAGGAAATGGTAAATAGGGTTGCGAATGGATGTAGAGAATGGTTAACTTCCACATGTCAGACATCCGCTCCATTCTCTACTTAACAGTTACTTGGCAGTTCTCTGCAGAGTTGCCTGTTCTAAAGCACTTAAAGAATAAAAGTAACAGGAAAAATTATTCCATCAACACAACAGTACCTTTAATATGCAGGTGAGAATTAGCCAAAAATGTTGTAGTAAACCTTACCATTCCTGGTAAATCTCACTGCATGTTATTTTGAGAGTGTTATAGGCAGCTGAGCTAGTTAGAAATATTACAGCAGTCAGACAGGGGTAGCACCTCAAACCAGCACAGATGACCAGATGTCTGATGACTTTGGTGGAGGTCTGATGACCTCTTGCTGTGGGCCATATTTTGGGACAAAAGATAAAAACAATGCAACCACACCCTTAAGTATAATCCTTAGGGATTACATCTGGATCACTTTAAGAAGCCAGGAGTCACCATCCCGACCCCCTATAGGAAGAGCTACTAGCCCATAAGAATGCTGATTTACTATGTGAGTAGCTTCCCTATTTGCCCCTGATTTGGTCAATTTTACCTAAACAATTAAACTTATTGGTTGACCATTACTGTGTCCCACCTCATCTCCGTCTACTGCGTGTGAGTTCCCAGTTTTCCTCAATTTTAAACCTGCCTGACCTCATGGTTTTACTCTATAAAAATCCCTACAAAGGACAGAGTCCCTGGCAACCCACTTGGGACCTCTTCTGTCTCTTGGTTGGACAGAAGCTTTCTTTCTCTCAAGTATTTCTGCTCTTAACCTCTGTTATTCCTAAAATTCATTCTTTAACTTTAGAGAACATGAGCTCATTCCAGACACATAGTATGTTGGGAGTTTCAATCCCCTGTATTGAGAGGATTTTTTGTTACCTCATATACAATTGCAGCTTTTATATGAACTTCTTCACCTTCCGATTTACTTTTGCTTCCTTATCACTTGATATTCATAACTAAATGGTCATGGTTTTAGCCAGGCATAGTAGTACGTAAGTGAAATCCTAGCACTCAGGCAGCTGAAATAGGAGGAGTGCTTCGAGTTGGCCAAACTAGCTAAAATATGCCTTCAATCACAATATATGGTTGCTAGCCAGTTTAGTTTTAGAAAAGAGGTATTTTCTAATCTTGCATCAAAATCATGAGCCTGAGTATTTGAAAGCTACAGCCCTTTGAATTACAAAATTAAAAATTTGTAAGTGGAAAATTCCTGCATAAGCCTAGATTTAGCATCATACTTATCTTTGAAAGGCTTTTGGCCCAGGCTGGACACTGTAACTGGAACCAGGAAGCCCCTATCTCCCCCACCCCTAGGAATTTATCTGTGGCGCCATCTTCCCGCCACTGGGAATTTGCCTATGGCGTCAAACCTAGGACCAATGGGCTACCGATGTATCCCTGATGCCCCCTTAGGTGCCACCCCAAACCGAGGCTACTTACATACCCCCCACGCCACGTGTCCGCGGGAGAGATCGCTGGACTCCAGCGGTGGGGAGTGCTGGTCATCTCTCTCCAGGTTTTCAGAATAAAGGCTGCTTCTTATTTTATACTTCTCATCTTTTGGAAATATTTTTCATCTTTTGGAAATAATCCTATCAATCTTTAACTTCATTCTGTGTGCCCTGAAACTTGAGTAACTTTTCTAATTTTAACCAGTCTTTGTATGAAATGTTTATATTAGATTTTAAATTTATGAATTTGTGTTTTGTTGCAGCCAACTATAGACAGATACATAGTAGTAGTTGCTTTCCTTTGTGATGTATCTTTTTTTTTGTAACTTGAAAGTGTTATTTAGAAAAATAAAAAAGTTAACACTTTTTAAAAATATTTTTCATATACTGTCTAAACACTGGATAACTGCAAAAAGAAAGGAAAAAACCATGCATAAATGTTAATGTGCCATAAAATAAAGTAACACCATAACTTGATGCCCAGGAAGTTACATGGTTTACTGTCTAAATGACTATTTTAGCAACAGTGCCAAGAAAGATAAAAGTCAAAAAGAATGATCATGGAAATTTACTGAAGCTAAAGTATCATGACATTCATTCTTCATTTTTCTGAACTAATAAAGAAAGTAAGGTAATTTGGGAAGTATTCAGGCATCACAGTCTTTGTATGGTCAGCAGCAAGGACCCTTTGGGAGAGTATAAAAGTCAAGATCTTACTTTCCTTTTCACTTAACTGCCAATCCTAATGAAAATCTCTATTGTAAAATGTAGTGCATAATTGCAGTATTCATTTAAGTAATTAAAAACACAGAAGTACAAAACAATTATACAGTAATCAGATTGCCTATTTTTTAGGCCTTTACAGAAAAACTAAACATTTCTGAGTGTACTATATTTAGGCTTAATGGGTATACCACAGAATTTTTGACCACACAAATTACTTCTATAGATGTGCTATGGTTTGATGTGGTTTAGCTCTGCGTTTCATGTGTAGAAAGGAGGCGTGGCCTTCAGAGTGGCAATGTTGAAAAAGGATGGAATCGTTAATATTTCCAGTTTAAAGCAAAGTATGTAGGTCATTGGGGTTCTGTCCTCAGAAAGATTTGCTTCTGGCCTGGCAGGGTGAGTTAGTTGATCTGCTGAGAGTGAATTGTTACAAGAGATCAAGACTGGTCAGTCTCTGGCTTTTTGTCTTGCCATATGATCCCCTCTGGTGTGAATACCTGCCATTATGCCATTTGCCATGAAGACCTCACCAGGGGCAGAATAAATGAGGCCACCTGATTGTGGACTTTCTCCTAGTGAAGCTGAGCTAAAAAAAAAAACCTCTTTTCTTTACACGTTACTTAGCTTCAAGTATTTTGTTATAATAGGAAACAATATGTATGAGAGGACAAAGGATTTAAAATCTTTTCTGAATAATCTTCTTCTGGTTTTGTATATAAAACCAGCAATCAATTTGTAATTACTTTTCTGTAACCAAAATATGAGCCAGTTTTTACAGTCTTAGAAAAATAACAGTGTAGAGGTTTGTTGGAATAAGGTTTGATTCTGCCACTAATTTACTAGGTGACCTCCTGTAACTAATCCTCTCTGTGTTCAGAGAATTACAACTATTACTTGTGACTGTTGAGACGATCAAAGTTACTAGAAAGTGCTTTGACAAGTGTCTGGTGAGTGTTTTTATTAGCAGTGGTGTGTAACAGGTACACTAGTATCTAAGCCAAGATCCTTTTAATTCACCTTACAGAATACTACAATTTGATAATGCCAATAGTAAGCAATTGATCATAGGAAGTTTACCTGTTTTAATACCTCATTATGAGCACACAGGATAATCATTGTATGTAAATATAATAATTATATGCTACTATGAAATATGACTCATATCTTATATCTAGAATGTCTCCCAAAGCTTCATGTGCTCCCAGGTGGGGTTTTTGGTAATGTCTGCATCTAGTGTGTGTGATACTGGTCATGGCTGTGTAATAACTAGATTAGTCCACTGACTGGTTTAGTGTAGTTAGGACAGTAGATGATGGGAAGGCTCACCCTGGGTATACGTGACACCACCCAATGGCTTGTAGTCTAGATGAGACAAAAGGGAAAGGAAGGTTTGTTGCTATTGCTATTTCCTGCCTGCCACACCATGGACCGTTTCTTCTCCAGACTCCTCTGCTATGCTGCCCTATCTTGGAGCTAGCCAACTATGGACTGCAACTTCTACCTACTGTGAGCTAAAATAAACCTTTCCTCCTTTGTGCTTACCAAGTATTTTATCCCAACAACAAGAAAATAACTAAGACAACTCCAAAATTTTAACTGCCTTTGCCCATTTGATTTAGTAATACCAATTCTGGGACTCTGCTCCATGTTCATTATAGGACTGCTTATAACACCAAAAAACAAAAACTGAGACATTGCATATGAAGCAATTATATGTCCATGTTCATATAATGAAACTGGTTGAGTAAATTACAGTGTATACACATAAGAGAGTAAAGAGTATTAGACAACCATAACAAGGAATAAGATATATCTCAAGACCTGCTATGTAGTTATTCTTACATTCAGCATTAAATGAAAAAAGCAAGATAGAAAAAGTGCTCTTTGTAGGCTACCATTTAAGAAAAGAGGAAATACACAAATATGCACAGTAGACTTGCTTACATTAAAAAATATATGTCATAATTTTAAAATAAAATAGTTACCTGTAAGGGTAGAGAAACAGTAGTATGCAGAAACAGAAGAAGAAACTAGGCTTACTTCTGGTTTTATTTTTAACAGGGAATCAAACTCAGGGCCTCATGCTTGCCAGGCAGGTGCTGTGTTACTGAGCTACATATATATATATTAGTGACTGACTCTGGAAACAAATATTTTACTTATAAAAAAATTACCTTTTGTAAAAATATTTCCTAAACTGAAAATAAAATGAAGCAACTCAATCTAACAAGCTATTCTATGCAGAAAGAACTTCTCCAATAGACTAAACACACAGTAGTTTGACTATGTGTCTGTATTGTGATAGCCTCAAGGGTAAAACAAAATGTCAAAAAATGTATTTGCTTTGGTGGTGGTGGTATTTGTAGAAGTACTATAGTTTTATTTTATGTGTGTGAGATTGCTTTTTTTTGAGATAAAGTTTTACAGTACTTCATAGCCCAAGCAGGCCTCAAACTCAGCATCCCCCTGCCTCAGAGTGCCAAGTGGTAAGATTACAGATATGCACACAGCCAGCTGATTTACCATGTTTTCGATGCTTTTTTTTTTTTTTTGGTGGCACCAGGAATCAAACTCATGACCTCGTACTGTTATAACTTGGGCCCCGGTATAAAATCCAAGGAGGCAAGAGACCGAAAATTTAGGTGGCAAAGGCTTTATTTCCAGGCCTGGCGACCAGTCTCCGGGAGCCAATTTGGAGACTGTGTCCCAGAGACTGAAGGGAGGACTTTAAAAAGAGGCTGGAGGAAAAGGGTGGGGGGAGACAAAGAAACCTGCAGAGCCATCAAACTTGTTGACCCGAGTCTGGAAACTGTATTGCTGTCCACTTAGCTCTGACAATCTTGGGAGTTCCTGGTGTTTCTCAAATTACTCCCATCCTACAGACTGACATTATCTCAGAGTGGCATGTCTGCAGCAATATTTGGAGAAGAAAGTAGAGAGTTAATTATCCCAGGACAGCTCATCTTCGCTAGTGAGTGCAAAGGGGTCACGAGTTATGAGACGCTGGAACTTAAGTTTTACAAAGACCTGATATCTAACTCATTTGATACATACAGAACAGAAGGAAAGCACCGATCGGGGTTTGGGCCATAGTATTACCCGGTAATTTCTTTTAAGCTAAGCAGTTCTTAAAATTGGGGCAGGCTCATTTTATGACAGATCATCACCCGGTTGGGGAGAGGTCACCAGAAACCCAAATTCTTTATGGCCTAGATAGATAGGTGAGGGGAGAGGGAGGCAATAAGGCGCCATACAGAACAGAAAACGGTGGTTATATGTCAAGGTCAGGGTAAAGGGTTAAACTCATACGCAAATCTCTCTGCATACAAGCAGGTTACTTTAAACAAGTATAAATTAATGGGCCATTCTAGTTTTCCTTAGCTCTTTAGCGGAGAATAGAGGCGCTTAACAGTGATTAACAACCCTTGTTAGCTTGTTTTAGCACAACTTCTGTAGTTTGTAGAGGGCAACAATGGTTAACATATCAATTAGGTGAGATTCTTGCAATTCTTTACAGAGGAGAGTATTGCTCAACATATCAATTAGGTCACTTAACATATCAGTTAGGGAAAAAGGATAAAAAAAAATTTAGTAAGCCACTTCACAGGTTTGCTATAATACACATATAACGAAGCTATTTTCTTAGAGTACAACAGTACTTGCCAGGCAGGCGCTTGTACTACTGACCTAAATCCCGAGCCTATTTTACCATGTTCTTATGTGAAATGTGGGTTAAAGAATATTAGTGATTAGATTCTATTCTAGTTATAAATTATTCTTGACAACAGGGCTTCAATGACTTCGATGACTTCAGTGATGCTGTTGACTTGGACGATGCCTGTCCACACTGGTGAGAGTGAGCTTTGTGTAGTCTACTGGATTAAACACTAATTTCTTGTCAGTATGGGAGAAAGGAAATGCAGATAAGATACAGAGGATAAGTAACAATTCTGAATTAGAAAGTGTAATTTTTATCATAAATTTTTTCCTTAGATTCTGAGAAGGCCTAGAAAAAAATGACTAACTCAGTAGCCTAAGAATACCTGATAACTAGATTATGGTATTTCAAGACCAGTGCTTTGTTGAGAAATGTGATTCCAAGTCAAAGGCAAGAAATGTCTTTTTCTTAAAACAATAGCAAAAACCCCAATACTAATGTCTTATCTTAGAAAAAAGTACGTATTTCTGAAAAAGCTTTGAAACACTGACTAATCTGCTTCCACAAGTACCTCTTGCTCCTGGATTATGATCTCCAAATAGTTTTTATTCAGGTTGTCATTGCTTTAAAAATATGGAACGCTTCATGAATTTGCGTGTCATCCTTGTGCAGGGACCATGCTAATCTCTGTATCATTCCAATTTTAGTATATGTGCTGGCAAAGCTAGCACGATCTCCAAATATTTTTTACTAAAAGGACTATATTGGGGATAGGACTATAGGAATGAGACAAGGAAAATAGAAGTTTAAACCAAATAAAATTGCCAATGATTGCTTAACCGAATGCAAACCAAGTATAGCATATCTTCTCATACAGCGAACAAAGAAAATATATTCATTACCAGGGCTTTGGTAACAAAGTACCACAATCTAGATTGTGTTAAACAACTGCAATTTGCTGTTTCGTAGTCCTGACATCTGAACCCAAGGTGCTGGCAAATCCATGATCTCACTGACACTCACTAGAATACTTCTGTAACGCTTAAATTTGTATGTTGAGTAGATTGGGCTAAGGAATGCGTTGATAGCTGGTAAAACATTATTTCTGGCATGTTTGATTCCAGGGAGGGTGTTTCCAGAAGTGAGTAGTTGAATCAGGAGACTTAAATAAAGCAGGTTATGCTCACCAGTGCGGACCAATACACTCGGAGGCTGAAAAGAATAAAATGGCAAAGAGCGAATTTACTCTCTGACCTGGAACACCCATCTTCTGCCCTCAGACATCAATGCTCCCGGTTCTTTCTCGGATTTACATGATGTCTTTGTGCTCTTGACCTTCACTCCCATTTGCAACCTGGGCGAGGTCTTATACCATAGACCCCCCCCCCAGGTTTTCAGGTCTTTAGAATTGGGCTTGGACTTAGACTGATTGAACCACTGGCCTCTGCTTCTGCAGCTTGCAGGTAACTGATCATTGCATTTCTCAGTGTCTGTAATGATATGAACCGGTTATTATTAGGTTTCCTGGTTTTGGTTTCTCTGGAGAGCCCCAACAAGTAAGTTTACCTTCCTTACCTATTGCCTGGTGGCCAGCAATCCTTGGTGTTTCTTGGCTTATAACTGCACCAATCCATTCTTGACCTTCATCTTCACATGACATTCACCCTGTATCTTTGCATCATTTTTTTTCCCAGCATGTATGTCCTTGTATCTAAATTTTCCTTTTTATAAGCAGACAAGTCATATTGGTTTAGGACCCACACTAATGACTCATTTTAACTTAATTGCCTTTTATTGAGGGGGTGCTATTTAAGCATGTTGCTTTACTGAGACTCAATTCAAGCAATAATAGAAAATATAAAAAAATTTATAGTGTCAGCTAGGTGTGGTGATACATGCCTGTAATCCCAGTACTTGGGAGACTGAGGCAGGAGGATTATTTTTTGTTTTGTTTTGTTTTTTGTCTTTTTCCTTTTTATTGGTACCGGGGATCGAACTCATGACTGCCTGCTTGCAAGGCAGGCGCTTATGCCACTGAACTAAATCCCCAGCCCCCAGGCAGGAGGATTATTGCAAATTTGAGACCAGCCTGCACTACAAAGTGAGCTCAAAACCATCCTGAACTGCATTGCAAGACCCAGTCTCAAAAAGACAAACAAACAAACAAAACCAATTTATAGCATCCTCTCAAAAGAATTCAGAAACCAATATGAAGAGATAGGTTCCTATGGACTGGCAAAATTGAGACACCTTGAGAATCAGTAGGAAGTAAATTGAACTGCATCAGATTTTTTTTTTTTTTTTTGCATCAGATCTTTAAATCTATTACTTTATGTTACTGCCAAAAGAATGAAACTTTAAAAAAAATTTTTTTAGTAAAAAAAAAAAAAAAAGGAACTTGAAATTTTTCATTGAATAATGCTATGGAAACAATCCCCATCCCCCTTCCTTCCCCTTATCCCCCAGTACAGGAAAAATGAATCCATGGCCTTCACCTTGAACTACAGCCTGCCCACATTAATTTTTTTCCCCTTTATTTTGAGATGGGCTCTTGCTAAATTGAGCAGGTTGGTCTTGAGCTTACAGTCCTTCTGCCTCAACCTAGTACAGTGCTAATATCACCACGCCCAGTTTTTTGTTTTGTTTGTTTGTGATTATTTTGGTTTTTTGAGACAGGGTCTTGCTATGTAGCCCAGGATGACCTTGAACTCATAATCCTTCCGTCTCAGCCCACCACGTGCTAGGATTATAGGAGTGTGACACCGTGCGTAGCTTATAAACCCATTATTTTCATGACTGGCTAATAAAAACAGGCAAACATTTATCCAGCTTTTCCTACATGCTGTACTACAAAGTATCAGTTAGTAGAACAGGTTGAATGATTGCTTCAGAAAAGCTATGACCATGCCCTACTTCTGGAACATGTGAATGTCACTTTATATAGAAGAAGCACCTTTCCTGGTATAATTTAGTTTAAATTGTTGTGATGATATCACACCCTGGATTATCAGATTACCTAAATGGATTCTAAATCCAATAGTGAGTGGGTTTGTTTGTTTGTTTAGACAGGGTCTTGCTGTGTAGTTGAGACTGGCCTGGAACCGACTATGTAACTCAGGTTGGCTTTGAACCCATAGCAATCATCCTGCCTCAGCCTCCTAAGTGTTGGGATTACAAGTGTGTGCCACCACACCTGGCCATTAGGTATGTTATGGTTTTATGTTGAAAAATCCTTGTCTCTCAAAAATGCTGCTGAAAATTTTACAAATCAAGAGATATGAGCTTGGAGATTTGCTTTAAAAATAACACAGAAGCAGGTTTATTGATGGGATATACATAATTTGGCTATGAGTCAATAATAGTTAAAGATGAGAGTCATCCTACTAGTCTATATATTTTTATATATTTGAAAATTTTCATTTAAAAAATTTGTAAGATGAGCCCAATGAAGAGTTAGTAGGAATTTTCGAGAAGATCTAGTATTATGCTATAAATGCAGTTTTGGGGAGAGAGGCCACAGTAGGGATTAGAGCTAGCAATAGCCTTCGTCATTTATTTATGTATTTATTTATTTTGAGATAGGGTCTCACTAAGTTGCTAAATTGCCCAGGTTGGGTTTAAACTTGCTATTCTTCTACCTCTACTTTCCAGAGTGCTAGGATTACAAACATGCACCAGCATTCCCAGTTTATAATCACTATTGAACACTGTGTTTAATTATGTGGATTTCTTTGATATCAGATTCTTAGATTTCTTATCTTGAATCATAAGTTGAATAGCTGCAATCTGAGACAATTAAATTTAGTAAAAATTTGGGTGCTTATGCATTTTTTTTTGTAAAAATATTGTTTTAATGGCCAAAGGACCTTTGATTTACCTACTAAATTTATACTCATTCATATATGTACCTTCAACTGATAGAGGTATGATGTTGCTGTGTCACCCAGGCGTACCTTAAACTCCTCTCCTCAAATGTTCTCCTGCCTCAGGCTCCTTAGTAGCTGTGGCTACTTTATAATATCTTAGTACCTTGAGGAATCTTTTATGACAGAGAATTATACAGATATAACTTTACAATGAAATATATCACAGCAGGGAAATGAAATGTGTAGTTAGTCAGCAAACTATATCTTAGGGAATTATTACATGTTGAGTATCCTTTATCTAAGATGTTTTGAGCCAGTGTTTTAAATTTTTTAGAATTTTGGAATATTTACTTATTTATACTGAGACATCTGGGGGATGGGACCCAAATCTAAACAGGAAATTCAATTATGTTTCCTAATCATTGTCTTACTTACTTTGTTCTGTGCAGGGATAATACTCACAGTTTAAAGGAAGAAAGGTTCATTTTGGCTCACAGTTTTAGTCCATAGTTGACTGGCCCCCAAATAGAAGGAGAATGGCAGGGAAACATTGGGGAAAATGGTCCTCAAACTATGGTAGCCTAAAAACAGAGAAAACGGAAGAGCCAAGGACAGGAACCACTCCAGGTAATGCTCCCTAAAGACCTGTCTCTTCTTAATTGGCTCCAGACCTTAATGGCATATGCAGTTACTAAATTCATCAGTAGACAAATCAGCTGATGCTTACATCATCCCCAGGTTCCAATCATCTTCCAAACATATGAGACTTATAGGGAGGATGTTTTCAAGCTGAAGTATAACAATCACCATATAGACGTAGGTTAAAGGCAACCTTATGGATTATTCCTAGTGTGTTTTAACCAAGATCCATCAAATGAGATCAGCAGTAGAATTTTCCACTTGTGGCATCATTTTAGCACTCAAACCTTTAGAATTATGGAGCCTCCCAATATTCAAATTTTCAATGCTCAACTTGTACTGAAACTGGAAGCAGAGGCAATTATTCTCCTGAATTTACCTTCCTGTGGTAAAAATTGTTATAACTAGAGGAAGTGGATGTTATAAAAGAAGAGATGGCAGAAAGATTATTATAGATCCCTGCTCAGAATAGAAGTAAGAAAGCTATGCAATTATGTAATTCTAAGGACCAGTCTTTTCTTTTTTTTTTTTTTTTTTTTTTGTATTTTTACCGGTACCAGGAATCGAACTCACAACCACGTGCTTGCAAGGCAGGCGCATATGCCGCTGAGCTAAATCCCCAGTCCCAAGGACCAGTCTTTTAACAAAGGTACAAGAGAAAAAAAGCAGAGTACAATTTAATTGCTTCCTTGAGAACCAAGAATTGGGATTAATATAAAATGATTTCACCAGGTCTTTACTGGTAAGTAAAATGAATGGATGTTTAAATAGAAAAAAAGATTTAAAAAAAAAAGGTATTTTATGTTCCCTTGAACATACAATTGTTGTGCAATAATAGTAATAATGAGTTCATCTGGTAGCGTTGTGTTTCAAAAGCTTTAATCACATAATATGTCCTTTAGAGCCTGTACCAGTCCAATGAGATGAGTAACATTATCCTTGTATTGTGGATAGGAAGCTGATATCCATATTAAGCAGTAATCTCTCTAAGGTCATATCACTATTTTCATCTGAAATTTTAGAGGTCAAAGTTCAAGGCTGTTTTGACTTATTTTAAAATTAAGAAGCTGTCAGTCCAGGATTCTGTCAAAGTTTTCAATGAGATTATGTGCCCTAAATTTTAATAGTGTTTGACAAATAATGTTTAACACAACATAATGTGTTAAATTTCATGTAGGAGGAGAAAGCTCTACAGATTACACAAAATTGAAACTTGAAACCGAGACTTCACCACAATTAACTATAATTGTCTACATCACCAAAAAGCATTTTTTTGTTAAAATCATTTGAATAACTGATTTTCTGTTTCTATTTCAGTTGAAAATCAACTTCCTATTTCAGACAGCAGTTACTCAATTATTGAATTTGGCAAAAGAAGTCATTTTCTAGTGAGACACTCTAAAATGAAAACATTTCTGTTTAGTATTATTTTTCAAATACTTCCATAAAACAAAAAAAATGAAGGATGATCATTAGTGGTGGAAAAGTGTGCTATTTCTATCTCATTTAATGGAACAGCAGTATAAATCACAATATGCTGATAGATAAATTATCCCCATATCAGTGTTGTTGTGTAGTGATTAGGAGAGACAGTATATGTTAGATAAGGTGATAGTATGTGAAGTACCTAAAAGCATGAGCTCTGTAATCAATAGATTCAGATGCTGTCCTTATTCCTATCAGGGGCCAGTTACTTCACCTCATTTGTAAAATGGCATTTAAAAGTATTAGACAGTTGTGTGAGAATTGAGGGAGAATTCATATAAATCCGTTAACATAGTGCTTGGCACAAAGTAGGTCCTCAATAAATGTATTAATAATGCAGAGAATTCATGAGTTCTATTTTGTCTTTGTCTGGATCTTGCTGAGCGGTGGAATAGAGCAAAAATTTAAGAGTTTAAAACACAATTCTGAACCATGTCCACCAATTATGCAAACATACCTATCTTTTCTTCGTGTAAGTTTTTTCCATCTGCAAAATTAGAATCAAAGAAGAAATTCCAAATTCTAGCTGAAACACATAATGTACTCTAAATTTGTACATTTTCCATCAGCTTTTCTGAAGCTAAATCATTTGAGTATCCAATTTCTCTGTTTCTGTAACAGTTGAAAAGTTATGACTTGATTTTCTGGAATGACTCAGATTTTCTAAAACTAGAATCTTTATATAAACCTTTAGGGAAGATATACAATTGCTCATTTTTCAAATGTAAAATACATTACCATTCCTCAATAATTTTAAATTAAAATGACAGATTTTCAGCCTCCACATATATCATATTGCTGTGTGTGAGATAAAAGACAATTAATCCTGTTATTTGGCCACAGGAGGGCAAAATATATCTGAACCTAGGAAAAAATACATGCCTATGAAACAACATATTTTATATTTTCCTTAGTGAAATTTATCATTAATAATTTTTATTTTTCAAAGTATAGAGTTCACTACATGTCCGCTTCTGTAGTCTGATTGTGTGAACACTAAATCCCTTCTTGTAAACTCTCTCCTTTTTGTATACTCACTTTCCTCTTCTCCTTTTTTTCTCTCCTTCATTTTTTTTAATTTCTTGCCTTTAGTTTTTCTTAATGCAGTAGATGTAGAATACCAAGCATAGCCTCTTTTCAATGAGCATTCTTCTTCCTGTCTGTCTGTCTGTCTGTGTGTGTCTGTCTGTCTCTGTCTCTGTCTTTCTTTTCTTTCTTTTTCTGGAACTGGGAATTGAACCTTGGTCTTGCTAAGTCACTAAGTTATCCAGGGTTGGCTCAAATATGCACTCCTCCTGCCCCACCTTTCCATGGTGCTATGATTATACACATGTGCCACCATGCCCAGCAACAACAATGTATTTTTCCAATATTGGCTTAAAAATAACATCAGAATTTTCTTTGTTTTGTTTTTGATGGCTAACGGCATCCAACTGGGGATGTCTTGCATGCTAGACAAGTACTCCACTACTGAGCTACACTTCCAGCCCTTCTGCTGACTTAAAAATGTGTTTGAATAATGATGATCCAATACAGTCCTCTTGCAAAATCTCAGTATTCTTAGTGTCTATGTTTATTTCACTTAATTCTACCCTCAGTTGTGACCATTAATCCTATGTTAACTTCAATGGATTAGAAATGCCTAGCAGATTAGTAAAACACAGTTTTGGGCATGTCTGTGGATAATTGACATGTAGGCCAACAAACTGAGGAAAGATCCACACCAGATGTGGATGGTACCACCAATAGATTTGCACACTGGACAGAATAAAATGGAAAGGAGGAAGTATCTCTGTTTTGAAGAGCTCCAGTATTAAATGGGGACATCTTTTGTTATCATAATCTTTAGACATCATTCACCAGGTCCCCAGTTTCTTCAGTAATACAATCTAGTACTAGTGACTCTCCAACAAATTTCCAGGCCTTTGACCTTGAACTGGTGCTATGTCCTTGATTCTTCTTGTTTTGTGGCTTTCATTTTCTTTGGTTGAGCAACGTTTGGAAGCTCTGGCTCTCTAGCATGCAGATGGACACTGTGGACTTTGCGACTTCTGATCTTGTACTTGGCCAGTGTGGATTCTGCTAACTCTGATCCTGTATGCCTACCCTGGAAATAGCCTTGCATACATACTGTTATGGTTTTTACCTAGCTGTCCCCCACCAAAGCCTCATGTATTCATAGTTGGAGTTTGGGGAAGGTAACTGAACCATGAGTGTGTTTTGTACTAGATTAGTCCACTGGTGGGTTTATAGCTGGATTGATGTTGAAAGGATAAGCCTGGTGGGAAGAGGTAGGCTTGCCTAGAGGGTAGATATCCCTCATGCTCCCTTGATCCCAATGCTGCTGCTGTCTCTGTTAAGCTCCCCTGCTTTGGATCTATCCAATTCTGGGCTGAAATTTTTACAAACTATGAGATAAATTTGTCCCCTTTAATTGTGAGTAGCAGATATTTTGTTCCAACAATGAGAAAAATAACTAAGATAGATTTTGGTACCAGAGAAGTGGGCCTGTTTCTGTTACACTACTTGACCATGAGGTTCAGAAGCCTTTGTAAGGGGTATAGGAAGAGTCTGGAAAGATTTAGAGATGCCAGTTGGAGAAGCAGTCCTGGAATGCTGTAAACTGGGTTAAATGGAAGATTCTGATTTCATCTCAGAAGACACCAGAATATTCATAGAAATGCAGCTGCTAAAGATGAAGCTCAGGAGGGAATATGTGCTGCTTTCACAGTTGGAAGTCAGGCCATGTGTGTTACACTTTGGCAAAAACTGTCTGCATTTTGCTCAGGTCTGCAGATGTGAGAAACAGAGGTTAAAGACAGTAGACATTATTCTGGTGGAAGAAATTTCAGGGCTGTCTGATGTTGAGGCAGTGGAATGGCTACTGTTGGGGACTTTAGCAAGCTTTACTTTAAGAATCAAGAGCAAAGGGCCCAGCAGAATGATTTCAAGTTTTCAGTTTGGCCATAAAGGAATCTGGTAGATGGAGTAGAAAAGAACTTGTTTGTTGAAATGATTGGCATTGAAAAACCAAGTGCTTTGAAATTGAACCATAGAAAAGATGGCCTGAGAACAACGCAAAAATCAGTAGGACTTGACCCTTTGCAGCCTCAAAATTGCAAAGGTGAAAGACTGCTTTGAAAAGAGATTTCCAGAGAACTATTTTCCAGAATGGCAGTGGCCTAGGGAATTTGTTCCTCAGGATTGGGTTCATAGCACTCAGCAGTCCAGGCACTCAACCCCTAAAACCAAAAGAGAAGACCTGGCTACTGCTCTAGATAGCTGAATTCTGCATTATCCACATTGTGCTGGTTTTAGGCACAAGCAGAGTGCAAGAGTTTGGGGTGAAGAAGCTCCCAGAAAGAGTTTGAAGCTCCCAGGGCCAGGCAGTGTGCCCCTAAGAGAGCAGTATGTAAAGCTGTGAATGGGAAGCTGAAATTGCCAGAAGGCTGGAGAAGCCAGAAAATTGCCTGAGGAAAGCTGCAAGGAGGGAATAAAGCTGGCCTACATGAGAGGCCATGAGGGCTATAAACACCACCTGTGTCAGAGAGGCAATGCTTCGGAATTCACTCATGCCACAGATAGCCTGTGCAGCTGGACATAGAACTATAGCATTTAATGATTGTTCTGGTGAATTTTAGCGTTACTTTGGTCTCATTCATTTCACTCCCCTATTTGTATCTTTTGGAATGGGGATGTTTATCTCGTGCCATTTTGTGTTGGAAGTGTTTAACTTTCTTTTGATTTTTATGAGAATTTACAGCTAGGAGTTTGCCTTAAATCTCAGAGAAGAATTTGGATGTCAATTCTTCAGTCCATACACATTGCTGAAACGGTTGCAATGTTGAGTGGTTAAGCCTGGTGGAAAAAAGTGGATCACTGTAGGTATGACCTCCTTTGATCTGCCATCCTGCTCTCTTGATTCCTCATACTGCTTCCTGCCTGCATGTCTCATGCTTCCCTGGCTTTGATCCAGCGAACTATGGACTGAAACTTCTACAAACTGTGAGCTAAGTGAACTTTTCCTCCATTAAATTGTGGGTATCAGCAGAGCTAGAGATGGTGGATCGGTAAGCAGCAAAATTCGGAGCTTCCCTGAGAGAAACAACTCAGATACTAGAATAAAAAATTCTGGAGAGGGCCAGACAGAGAGAGATGGACTCTCTTGACACATGAAACTAAAGGGAAAAGAGCTGGTCAAACGTGCAGTCATGGGGCAGCAGTGCAGATTCATGCATGCTGCTCTTGCTGAGCTAACCAAACTTGCAATCACAGTGTGCTTGCTGCAGGAGCCACTGTAGTGCTGAGGTCAGGGGTTGGTGAGACTGACAGAGAACAGAGCCAACGTGGAGACCTGCACTAACCTGCAGTGAGTGCTTGGAATAAGACCCTCCCACGGGAAAGGGTCAACCAACTGTACAACATGTTGGAATTGGGCAGGATGGAGCTGAACTAGGAATGGCAGTGACTTCAGTTGGTTGCTCCCTGCCCAGAGAAGTTCGGTGGGATCTGTTTGGCCTGGGTCATGCTCCTGGATGGGGCCCAGTGAGTTGTCTCAAACTGATTTTGTACACATAGGCCTTAACATGGTGAAGACCCCCATGGGTTGACTGGCTTGGAGGGAGGGGCCAGCATATGCCACCCCTGCTTGTTGATCATTGAGGTCAGTGACCAACAGCAAACTGGAGAGGGAAGAATTCCCTAGCCAGGGTGCTTCAGAAGAGCCATAGCCAACAAGGAAAGGGGCTGGGACTTCCACTATACACCTGTATGGAAGAAAACAGACATATGACAAGAGAAAGAAATAAGAAAAAACCTCCAGCCCCTAGCCCCCAACCCTGAGAATATTAATCCAGGAGAGGTAAATGTAAAAGAGACTGAGGGCAGCAAACATGCAGATAAAGAGATATCTTTATCACTCATAGGCGAGCTCAAAACTGAAATATTAAGCAAGATATAAGATGACTAATAGAAGAAATGCTAAGCATCTTTCAAGAAGACACATATGGACTATTTGAGGAACATAAAAAAAGGAGAGAAATGTTCGATGAATAATATAAAGAAAACCTAGAATACATGAAACGGATTCAAAGAGATTACCAGGAAATTAAAAACTCCATCAAAAACTGGAAAAACTGACTAACAGAAACTAGAGATATATTAACAAAACCTGAAGATAGGTTTGCAATGTCTGATTGCAAAAGGAAAGATCTCTTAAAAATAACAAGGAACAGGGCTGGGGATTTAGCTCAGTGGCATAAGAACCTGCCTTGCAAGCAGGTGGTCATGTTCGATCCCTGGTACCGATAAAAAAAAATGATTAAAAAAATAACAAAGAAACAATACAAAGGCTAGAAGATGACAAGAAGATCTATAACTTAAGAATAAAAAATGTGAGTGAAGAATCAGGTGTAAATACAAAGAAAATAAAAAGGCTAGTCACAGAAATAATTGAGGAAAACGTCCCGAGCGTAGGAAAAGGAAATGATATTCAGATGTATGAGGCATACAGAACTTCAACCCCTACAACTAAAACAGAGCTCCCCCAGACATATAATAATCAAAATCCCAGAAATTCATCATAAGAACAGAATATTAAAAGGCATCAGAGAAAAGAAACAGATCATCTATAAAGGACAACACATCAAAATCACGGCAGACTTCTCAACACAAACCATCAAATCAAAAAGAGTTTGGAGCAAAATACTCCAAGCCCTGAAAGAAAATAACCTCCAACCCAGATTGATGTACCCTGAAAAACTGTCTCTAGAAATTAATGGAGAAACAAGATGCTTCCATGACAAAGAGGAACTGGGGAAATTCATGACAACCAATTGAACCCTACAAAAAATACTAAAGGACATTCTAGAAACAGAGAGAGAAAAAAATACCAGGATTTCAGAAACAGTGCAGAGAGGCCTCAATGAACAGGGCAGACAGTGGAATAAAGGAAAAAAGTAGACAACCAATGGCAGAAAAATAGTATAGCAGAAATGAGGCAGAGATGGTTGACTATAATAACATAGATGGCCTTGATACACTAACAAAAAGAAACACGGACAGAGTAGATCAGGAGGTACGGTCCATCGAAGTGCTCTGTATAGGAAATATAATTAACCTGAAAGAGGGTTTATGGACCAAAAATCAAATATGAGAAAACAATGCTCTATATGACAGGGAGCCAGAGAAAAATAGGGACAGCTCCATCAGCACCTGCGGATAGGTTGGAAAGACATGATACTTTTGTGCAATAGAGAACTACTCAGCTACAAGGAAGGAAAACCTTGTGTAGGTAAAGGAATACAACTTGAGATCAAGTCCAGGAGTGAGAAGGTTCAAAGCTACTTAGGTAAATAGCAGATTCCCCCCACCCCAAACTAAAAGCTGAGGGAATTGGTGAGACCCAAAGTGTGCAGTGCACCCTGTGGGAGTGAAAGCAGAGGAACTGTCTGAAAAAGGAAGGCAGAAGATATTGTTAATAGTGTATCAGGATTTAAAATCCACGTTATTCTCACCGCTCTATATAGATGGATTACATTCTGTTCCAATTTGTCTGCTTGTACTAGATTTGAGGACACAGAGAGCTATCCCAAAAATAGCAGGACATAGTACAGTAATCATCCTTAATCTCTTATTAACTTAATTTGAAGCCCTATATAACTTACACTGTCTTATTATGACTAATCTTATTTGAATCTGGTTTGTTAGATTGCTATTTTGTATTGACTGATTTTATTTGAATCTGTTGTGATTGATAATATCAAATCTGAGAGTGTAGGCAACTACACTGAAAATGACAAGATTCACTAGGATACCCACTCTGGTTTGATTATTACCTGCTTTTGAAGTATTATAATGTCTCCAATGTTTTGCTTTTATTAATATTTTATGTACTGCTATATTCAATTATATTATGCTTGGTGATATAGACAATTCTATTGAAGATAACAAGGGACATCATAGTAACCATTGTAGATCACCTGGTATTGCGGTTTTATATGACTTTTTTTCATGTTTTTCTAGGAATTTATTTTGTTTTGTCTTGCTTTGTTTTGTTTTTCCCTCTAATACAGAAAGGCTAGATATACGTGTAGAGACTCATGCATGTGTAGAACTTACAAACAGTCTATAACATCTGATTACATAACGCATGATGAAATGAACAACTACTTTGTTTTTTTTTTTTAACAACTACTTTGAAGAAAAAGAGACATTACAGTACTCAGTGCTGATGCTGTAGCATCATGATGTGAAATCCAGCAATATTATTATTCTTTGTTCAGAGTTATTTTAGTCGTTTTGTGTTGTTTAATTTCAACATACACGAAGGTATGGACAACTATTTTGAAGAGAATGAGAGACACTATGACAGCCATTATTGATTTCCCTATTGTCTAGTCTTGAAGACCTAAAATGCCTTCATCATCCTGTTCAGATCAGTTTTATGCTATGTTGTTTTGTATGAATTCACTGTATGTGAAGATATGGATGACCATTTGGAAGAAAACAAGAGACAATATGATAGATTGTGAAGATCTCTGATTATCTTGCTTTGAAATTTATGTTTCTTATATTGCTTTCTTATGTTCTGTTTTGTTGTGTTTAATTTTACCCTCTTTAAAATGAAAAAAAAATTGTGGGCATCAAGTATTTTGTCCCAGCAAATAGAAAACTAACTAACACACATTTATTTTCTATTGATTCTCTCTAGAGAAACCTAATACAAATTGTGGTACTAGGGGTGGGGCTCCTACAGTGACTGTACATGATTTTGTGGTTTAGATGCCTGTGCAACTGGCTTGTGGGAGGGGCTTGAAAAAATTTGAAGATATGGACTGATGAAGCCCTAGAACATTGTAAACAGTACTTGATTATTTACATTGGTCAGAGCTCAGAGTATCAGAATACTAACAGGAATATAGACAGTAAAGAGCAAGTTTAGAAAGTTTCATTTGAGAACAGATTTCATTGGCACTTGGCCATGTGTGTAATTCTCTGGAAGAAAATTTGTTTACATTTTGCCCCTGTCTTGAGACTTTGTGGGAGGCTGATTAAAAGTGGTAGACTAATCAATCTGGTTGGAGGTAATTTCTTATATATATATATATATATATATATATATATTCTTTTTTGTTTTATTTTTAAAGAGGATAAAACCAAAGAAAACAGCAGAATAAAGCCAATTTAAAAAAAACAGTGTAAGTGACACAGGACTTCAAAACAATACAAAATTAACAATAGTTACCATAATGCCTCTTGTCTTTAAAATAGCTGTAGATACCTTCAGGCATAGCAAAAATCAAATAAAACAGAACAGACTAGAACCAATAAAAACAAAAAATGAATGCAATAAAGAACTTCAAAACAAGACAATAATAAATTAAAAATGGCTACCATAATATTTTTTGTTATCTTTGAAATAATTGCCCATCACATCAGTTGCAACAAAATCAAACAGAACAGAATAAAGCCCATCTCAACAAAATAATGAAAATGACACATGACTTCAAAACAAGACAATAGTGAATCAACAATAGCTACCACCCTCAGGAGATCCCCCATAGATGCCACACTGGGTGCTGTCATCCTCTAAATAGATGATCAGATCACCAGCCCTAGACCTGCAAAGTCAGTGGAACACCAAAACACCACAAGCATCAAATTGCATATCACCTCAATAGCTATCATTGCAGCCTACGTTTTCTCTAGGTGAGCTGGTCACTTATGAGTGGGGTGGAGTGGAGTGGAGTTCAGCTCTTTTTGCTTCCCAGCCTGTGCTGGAAGGGGCTGAGGTCTGGTTGTTCCCTGGTGGCGTGAGTCCACACATGGTGCTGATTTGCAGTGAGAGCTTGCTTCTTGGTGAATCCTTGTTCTTTTTGCCTGAAGTCCATGAATGGTGCTGACTCACAAGAAAGGCTGGGATCTGGCTGTCTGGTGGAATAATTTCAAGGCAGCCTAACATTCAGCCTAACAGGTGGCATGAATACTGCTGGCTACTTTCTGCTAGATCTATAGTGAGAATCAGGAGTAAAAAGTAGACCTCAATGATACAAAGCTGGACTAGAAAAAAAGAGCCTGAAAAGTAGGTTCCCCCCCAAAAAATAAATAAAAATAAAAATAAAGATTAAAAAAAAAAAGAAAAGTAGGTTCCCAAAGTTTATTCATGCAGGCACTCAGAGGCTGCTGTAATATAAGGACCCCTGCAGGGAATCTCCAGTCTCCTGCCAGGGATTATGGCAGTGTAAAGCAGAAAGAAAAAACAAGAGACAAAATAGCAATACAGTGGGGATCTGGGATGACTAGTTATTCTCAAGGAACAAAAGGCCCCAGAGCAGCCAGAAGCTCAGCATTTATTGATTGAGGAGATTTTGAGGAGGGGATTATCAGATGACTCATAAAATGAACTTATGCTAAGAAGGATCTTGCCCTGGAGTGTCTTTTAATCTTAGTGGTTAAAACTCCATTCAGGCCTCTTTCAGTTGTTGATGATACAAAGTTATATTTTATACATTATGGGTCCCCAAAATAAAGCAATAATTAATTTTTTAAAAATAGAATTTATTGTTAGAACAATTTTAGGTTCACAGCAAAATTGAGTAGAAGGTACTAGATTTCTCATATATTCTAATCTCCACACATTCGTCAACTTTCCATCATCACTATCTCCCCACAAAAGTGGTACATTAGTTACAATCGATGAACCTGTCTTCTGCTTTGGCATAATACTGTCATCCCAAGTCCATAGCTTACATTATTAAGGGTCACTTTTGATGTTGCACATTCTATGAATTTGAACAATTATATAATGATATGTGCTATATTTTTCCAAAAGTAAGATATAACCAGAAAATAAGACCTAGCATGGTTTTTAAGAATGCTTATAATATAAACTCTATCCCAAAAGTAAGCTTCAGTTAAGATTGTCAGCCAGATAGGAAAAGGAAGGAAGGGAAAAGAGGGGGAAAAAAATGGAAGGAAAAAAATGAAAGCAAAGCTTTTTTAAGTAAGGAAGGGAAGAGAAGTTGAAGGGAGAGGATGGAATTGGGGAAAAAAGAAGAATCAAGATGTATTATGTAGAGATACAAATTCCCTATAATGAGAATGATCATTATGTATGTCTAAAGTATACCAGTAAAATTAATTTTAAAAAAGATTATCAGCCACGCGGGGCCCAGGAGGAGAAACAGGAAGCAATTCACCCTTCCTGTGGGCCAGGGGCTGGGAGACAAGGATCCACCAACCCCGTAAGCTGAATCAGAGGGACACAGGCTGAGCTGATAGCAACTGACGTACAAAAACAACTGAATGTTTGTATTGTTTGATTGATTTTGCAAGCCTAAAGCTGATAGTCTGAGCATCTATTTAGAGGATAAACAATATGCAATATAGCAACTATGGGGGGATTTCCTTCTGTCTTATTTTTAAAATCCAGTATCATTCTCACTGTTTTGTTCCATTTTATTGTCTTGTTTTATTCAGTGTTCTGTTTTCATTGGTTTTATTCTATTCTGTTTTATTCTATTATGTCTGATAGTATGTGCAACAATTTTGAAGATAATAAGAGGCATTATGATAGTCTTTGTTGCTTTCTTATTAGCCTGTTTTGAAGTCCTGTATCAGTTTCCTGTTTTGTTTTGATTGGCCTTATTCTGTTTTATTTTTCTTGGTTTTATTCTCTTTAAAATAAAATTTTAAAACATTTTTAAAAAAAGGTTAGCAGTCAGATGGATGAATTTAGTAAATCTGTTGCAATACACAACAGACATGCCGAACTGTAAAATAAGAGTATTAATATATAATTAAATATAAATAAATATTATTGGAATTAAACAAATGATAATATAAATTATAGTTAAGTATTGATAAATGCCCAAGCAGATGTCTTTGAATGAGAGGTAAATACCTATGTAAACAGATAGCCTCAAGACTTACTGCTGGGGGTAGGGGATTTAGCTCAGTGGCATAAGCACCTGTCTTGAAGCAGGCGGTTGTGAGTTCTATCCCTGGTACCGATAAAAAGATTAAAAAAAAAAAAAAGATACACTAAGACCTACTGCTGTGTTATCAGCTGAAGTACAGATACAACTCATAAATAATATGCATAGTTGGTAACAAGTGGATGTGGTGGTGTCTAATATGAATCTTCATAATTCAGTATGTCATGTGTTGTAATAGATATACTTAATGCACTTGTGTAAAATAAAAACATATTTTTCAAATTTTGGTGACCTTAACTTTTTGTGGGTTTTGTGCGGATCATCATTCTTAACTGTCATCATTTTTTATCTCAATCCTGTCTTATAAGTCTTCAAATAGCATTTGATTTAATGGAAACTGAACTGTAACCTACAACAGGTCATGAGTTGGATGAAGAATCTGTGAGATACAAGCATTGGCAGTTGTGTTGCCAGTGGACCATAAGAAGGTGACATGGATAAGAAATGCTCATTTAAAGAGAGCTCCATTGCTGCATGTGGGGGGGGGGAGGAGCAGTAGTTCTACAGGAAATTGAATTGCAAGAAAGTAAGACTAGAATTCAAGGTTTGGATAGTTATGATGATGGTGCAGAATAAGATGATGTGACTGTATTTAAATAAATATAAATTTTTATACATGAATAAAGATAAGTTTTGTACATGAAAAAATCAGAAGTACCCTGAAAATAAGCCCCACTGCCAGTTTTGGAGCAAAAATTAATATAAGACCTTTTTTTTCCAAGGAAACATGGTGTCTACCTTTGTAATATCATACAAAGTAGTTTTACCACCCTAAAAATTCTTTGTGCTCCAGCTGTTCATCATTTAAAACTGATGTTTTAAATGTCTCCAGTTTTGCTTTTTCCAGCTGTCATGCAGATGGAATGACATAGTATGTCGCCTTTTCATGGCTTGATGACTCATTTCTTTGTAATGCTCAGTAATATACTCCATTGTCTGCACATAATGCAATCTATGTATACATTCATCTACTGAAGGACACGTTAATTGCTTTCAAGTGTTAACAATTAGAAATCAAGCTGCTATAAATACCCAAGTATGATGTAGGGGTTTTTGTGTGTGTCTGTGTGTGGAGATAGATTTTCAACACCTTTGGGTAAATACCAAAAAGTATGAACACTGGATTATATGGTAAAGTTGTATTTAGTTTTATAAAACAAGCAAATGAACAAACACAACTGCCAAACTCTTCCAAAACTGCTGTAACATTTGGTATTCTCATCAGCAATGCAGAATTGCTGCTGTTCAATATCCTTGTTAGTACTAGGTATATCAGGGCTCTGGATTTTGGCCATTCTTATAGGTTTGTAGACCTCATCATCTACAATTTGTGTTTTCCTAAACACATAGGATGCAGAGCATCTGCCATACATATATCTTCTTTGAGCACTTGTAAGACAATTGTTTTAAAGTATTTATTTAGCAGATTTACCATCTGGGCTTTTCTAGGGACCAATTTTGTTGATTGTTACTCTTTGAATGAATGTGTTATACTTTCCTATTTCTTTGTATGCCCTTCAATTTCTCTTGTTGATTACTGGACATTTGAATCTAATAATGAGGTACTCTGTAAATCACATGCTCCTCCCTAAGGCTTTCTATTTTGTTCTTGTTTTTGCTTTTTTTTTTTTTTGTACTGGGGATTGAACTCACGACCTCACACTTGCCAGGCAGGTGCTTATGCCACTGAGCTAAATCCCTGGCCCTGTACAGATTTTTCTACATACACAGTTTTACAGCCTACATTTTTTGCTTAACATTTCAGGATAAGAATTTTCGTGAGGCACCATACAAAGAAGACTGTGGGAAGATAGTAAGTGTCTGATTGAGCTCTCAGCCTGTGTATGACATATGCTGAAAGAGTTCAGAGAGCAGAGTATTAAAATATATTAATTCTAGCTGTAAATGGAATATTGACTGTCTCAGCGGGAGTAAACAGGATATGAGAGTGTGATATTGGATAAAGGATAATCAATGCTGATGATTTGTTTCATGAAGTCAAGTTGACTCCTGTTGACATCTGAAGTCAGGGACTTCAATTGACAGAGATGAGGTCATGGGATCAGGGTTGCTATTTTTCAAATCTAAAGCTTCTTGCCCAACTGTAACACATCATGAAATGTTGACAAACATGCTGCCTTCTGCTCTTTAAAAACAGTAGCCTTTGTGATTGGCATTTCCTAGGCCTCAGCTTGAATCTCCTTTGCAGTTGGACACTCAGCCGATTGTATGTGTGGTTATCACTGCTTCCTCTTTGCACACATAAGAGAAGTCAAGCATAGATGTACAGGAGGAAGTGTCTGCCCACAACTAAGAGGCTTCGCTGTACCAGGGTTTGCTTTTCAGGAGCTTGTACTGTGTGGCATCAGGAATTTTGTTTTTTAGTGCTGGAGTTAAACCCAGGTCCTGTGCCTGCTAAGTATATACTACCACCGGGCTAGGCTCCCTGCTCCCTGAGCTAAATCTCCAGCCCCTGTTTTTGCTTTTGTGGGATACCTGTGTGTCAGAGACCCATCTGAGGTATAAATGTAAGGTTTTCTCAGTACTTTTTGAGCATGCATATTGACTGAACATGCATATTGACTTTCTAACTTCTTCCATATATGCAATTACTTTATAATGTTCTAATTTTCAGTGTTTCCCAAAAGAGGAGAATGATGAAGATGAAGACGGAAGAGGAAGGTACCAGTCCTTTTAATCCCTCAGCTGGATGGGCAGGAGCTAATAGCAAGGCCATCTGCCTCTTTGAAAATTTGCATTCAGAAAAGCAATCAGTGATTGAAGCACAGATCCCTGATATTTGGAGTAGGGTGTCTTTTTTTTTTTTTTTTTTTTTTTTTTTTTGCCTGCCCCAGTTCCCAAAAATATGCATGAAAGTAGCTGCTAGAATGAGTGTCTGGCTGCCTGCCAAAAGGCTCAGCAGTGGAGAATGGGTAGCGGTTACTGTGCTAAGAGTTGAAAATGACCACAATTATCTGCAGTTTACATCTCAGCCTTTCCCTAGAAGCTGCAAGCCTTCAATTGATAGCAAAATTCCAAAATAATTATCTAAGACAGATTCGTTAGTGCTTCCTATTCCTTTGTCTTCCTAGAATCCTCTCTACAAACACTTTTTTTGAAGTGAGATTTTCAGAGACTGTTTTCAAATTGGTGAGCACTGATCCAACAGAAAAGACATAATAGTACAAGATAAGCTACTTATTTTGGATTTGTCTTTGAGAAAGACTTAATGATAGCTTGAACACAAGAGGAAGTATTTGCCCCTGTGAAGTCCATTTGTTGACAGGTTTGGTTTAGATCTATTTCTTTATCAATTTTTTTGGTCTAGTTGATCTATTGGTGACGTTGGGGTACTAAGATCCCTCGTTACAATTGTGTGTGCTTATTTGATTTTTCATGGCTTTCAATATTTGTTTTGTGTAGTTGGGTGCACCAGTTTTTGGTGCATATGTATTTATGATTATATCTATTTGTATGACAACTCATAAATAAAAACCATTGGCAGGATCACCTTTATTATGAAGAAATACTGTGTAAATTTGAACAATTTAAATTTGTATAGATGAATTCAACAATTGAATTAAAGTAAAATAAAAGGAGAAATCTTTTCTTTTTTTTTTTTTGGGCTTTTTTGTTTTTATCGGTACCGGGGATCGAACTCACGACTGCCTGCTTGCAAGGCAGGTGCTTATGCC
The DNA here is from genome assembly GCF_034190915.1 of Cavia porcellus. Lineage (NCBI taxonomy): Eukaryota > Metazoa > Chordata > Mammalia > Rodentia > Caviidae > Cavia > Cavia porcellus. The sequence continues at coordinate 21,489,550 of NW_026947514.1, read as the reverse complement.
GCTGAGCTAAATCCCCAGTCCCCAAGGAGAAATCTTTTAAAGAGAGAAGAGTAAGAAAAAAGAGTTTAAATCATTGTTGGGAATATATTGCTGGGTTGGGAGATTTGGTTGTCGGAGGAAAAGGAAGTTCCTGTGATTACTTCCATTTTTTATTATGCAAATAAAAGATAGTTATCATCTAAGAACTCTGTGTAAGGAGTAGTACAAAATTGTTGGAACCTTGAGAAAAGTAGAGAAGGTACAAACTAGATGTTTTTTGAAAGTAAAAGATGAAATTTTTAAAGGAAGTATGTAAGGTTGTTACGTAGAATTCATCACTCATTTGAGATTTAGAGTGAAAATACCACGGCTATAGGCTTTTCTCTGATCTCAACCAGCTATTTGTGAGAAGATACAAAATACATTGGTATTTGAGCTTAATTGACATGAATCCTCTCACCGGACGTCCTAAAATATCTATTTTTTCCTTTTTCTTTAATAGTAGAATATTCCCACATTTTAGCTAGATGGCTTAGTCCCTTTGTGCTGCTTTAAAAAATACGTGAGACTAGATAACTTATAAAGAACAGAATTTATTTCTAATAGTTCTGAGGCTGAGTCCAAGACCAGGGCACCAGCAGTTCAGTCTCTGGTGAGAACCAGGTCTCCACCTCTAAGATGATCCATTGTTCCCACTTTCTCCAGAGGGGAGAAAGGCACAGCTGTGACAGATGGGACAAAAAAAGGGTGGGAGGGACAAAAAAGGGACAGAAAGGGATGAGCTCATTCCATTAAACCTTTTTTTTTTTTTTTTTTTTTGGCACCAGGGATCAAACTCACAACTGCGTGCTTGCCAGGCAGATGCTTATGCCGCTGAGCTAAATCTCCAGCCCCTGTAAGCCTTTTTATAAGGGCACCAATCTATTCCAGAGGAGTGAGCCCTCATAAACAGCATTTCCCCAAGGTTCTCACTTACTACTACTGTTGCATTGGGGATTAAGTCTCCAGAGATATATTTTCACACAGTTATTAGTCTTGTTTAGAAAAAGATTGCTTTAGTTTTGGTTTTGTTTTTTTGAGAGAGTTTTGGTACCTAGTCCGGGCCGGCCTTGAACTCATTATGTAGCTCAGGCTGGCCTTGAGCTTGCAGCAATACTCCTGCCTCAGCCTGAAATCCCAGTGCTAGGATTACAGGCATGTGCCACCATGTCAAGAAGAGATTGCTTTTAAAATTCCCTTGCACCTTGATTCTGTGGGGTGTGAGATATTATGGGGTCATTTCCCGAGGAGAAACTACTTGCCCTGACCTTGGTGAGAGACTATGATAATGAACCACTGAAACTTAGGGGATAATTGGAAAGCTTTTATTTTCCCAAGGAGATGGATGATGAGGAAAATAATAGACGCTTTGAATTGTAAGTTGTAGTGAACTAAAAAAATAATTTAGAAGCAAAGTATTAGACAAAGAAGGTCATTTAAGAGATGGGGATGGTGGTCAGAGCTGGGTGCTTGAATCAAGGACTATACTTGTCAGCCAAATGTATGTCCATAGGAGTGGGTAGCTGACGTGAGAAAAAGGAAAAACATCTTCAGAATTGAACAAGAAAATAAGTGGCTTTGTCATTGGTTTGACCGTACATTAAGAACAGGCATGCTAGCTAGCACCCCTGTAATCCTGGCACTTGGGAGGCTGAGGCAAGAGGATCATTGTGAGTTCAAGCCTGGGCTACATAGTGAGTTTAAGAGCCTGGGCTACATAGTGAGTTTAAGATGGAATTACAAAGTGAAACCCTGTTTCAAAAAGAAAAAAAAAAAAAAAGAATGGTTGACAGGAGTAGAGCTAAATACAAAGATAGAAAGCCAAGTGCTAGGTGCTAAAATCATCAATGAATGGGGGAAGACTTGGAGGTCAATGGGCTAGCAGTATTTGGAGTCATATCTAAAAGCATAAGCTACAAAGGATCCAAGTTTTTCAAGGGGCAGGACAGCAATTTACCAGCTGTAATAAGCAAGGAGAATACTGATCTTACCCCTTATCATCAAGTCAAGAGCAATAGTCAAGAGAAGATGAGGATTGTCATGGCAAGTAGTGTGAGCCTTAAGTGGAGGAAAAGTTCAGAAGAGTGATAATGAGTCTCAGAGAGATAAGGGAGAATTCATGCAATTGGAGAGGAGTGGGAGAGGAAGCCATCTTCATGGATAAATTGGTGTGGTGTATTGAAAATGATGCATCGTCTTCTGGTGCACGGGTCACATGGAGACGTGGAACAGATTGGCATAGCAGCCCTGAGGATCAATGGCATATCAGGAACCAGCTGAAAATAGAAAGTCTGGGTACCCTGACATTCTTTCAGTTTGTCATGGGGGTAGCAGATAAAGAGATGAGCATAAACATCTGCTGAGAGGCCCTTCTTTTAGGCAGTGTGCAGTGAGAAGAAGCTTTCAGAATAGTATCAACAAAAGCTTCAAGAATTCTGTAAACTTGTAGTTTAAAGACTCTGAGGTTCAGTTTATTCATCAATGAAATAATGGGAATAATGATTACTTGGTACAAAGGCTGTGATAGCTTAAAACTTCAGTTCTTTATCCTTATGTATATGAATGCTTTTTGCCTATGACTTTGTAGTGCACTAAACAGGTGGGTTATATTTTCTCATCACTTTAATCTGGGTCTGGCTGTGTGGCTTGATGTGGTCTGAAAAATGTGGCAGATGTGTGCCATTCTAAGTCCAGGACTCAAGAAGCCTTATGGGGTTCCATTCCTTCTGTTTCTGCTTCCTTACAAACATGACGTATTCCATCAAGCTTTCTAGCTCCAGGACAAGAGACACACAGATCACGTTTATTTTGATTAAGATATCCGAGCCAAACCCAGCCTCCAGCAGCATTCTCAGCCAAGAAGCATGAATGAGACTAACCTAGATCAGCCAGCCCAGGTAGACTCACAGACATGTGAATGATGATTGAGACAGAAAGAGTGGTTTGTTACACAGAAACGACTAAAGATCTGGAAAGATACTTCATTGAATCCATGACAGGCTGGGATGGCAAGGGACTAAAAACCGCTTTGTACAGTAAATGGGAAGGAAAGTGGAGACTCATCTTTGCCTCCATTCTAGTTATTTGTTCTGCCATCCTGCTCAGTGGCTCTATGAGGCAGATAAAAGATCTGGCAAGTTAGAAACTGTCAGGAAAACTTGGGATAATTGTGCAACTCACTTCAGTTGACTTCCTCACAGTAACCATGAAATGGAACACATTTTTCAGGGGCCTGGGATCTTGGTTGGTAATGACTCTTTCAAAATCTTCAAGGAGGAAGTTGAAAAATTAGTTGTGGTTCATAGAGCAACTGGTCTTAGAAACAAATTATCCCTTTATTTACTTTATGGGCCACTTATGTGAATTTTGAAGAGTTAAAACTTTTAAATTTAACATCCTAACGTTATTTTTAATTTTTTTTAAATTTTGAGACAAACTCTAAGTTGCCCATTGTGGTGGATTTACTAAATGGTCAACTTGGAACACCCAACTGAACTGAATCAGCATGGCTCTGGGTGTGGAAGGCCCATCTGAGGATTGTTGCCAACAGCATAAAAAGGAGACCTGAAGGGGAAGAAGGAACGCCGTTTATTCTGGAGAAGCTTGTCACGCTGGTTTTGGTTTTCATCATTAAGAGGAGCTCAGGTCCTCGCTGACCTGCAGCCATCTTCGCAGCACTGAGGATGGCTGCAGGTGTCTTCAGGGAGCCCTGGTCCTTACCCTTGAGTGTCACTTTCTGGCTCCAGCAGACTCCCTCAGCCTGCTGGCACAGATTCTTCATCCATCCCATTGGTGCAGTCTTTTAGCTTCCACCACTGACTTTTGGGCCTTTCCAGAGCAGATCCTTGACACAGACTTGCATGAGATATTGTCCTGGGCTCTAGGCCTCCAGCTGGACTCATGGAGGACACTGTTATGGGCTCTAGGTCTTCAGATGGACTCGTGCATGACATTGCCATGGGATCCAGGCTCTCAGCTGGACTCTGTGTGTCTCTAGTGCAGGGATAGATCTATTGCACTCTGAATTTGACTTTTTGGGTGAATATAATGTACTCGTATAATTGTGTTCTGTTTTAAATTTATTCTCTTGTAAGCCCTGACTACAACACCCATGCTGGTCTCAGACTTGTGATTCTCCTACCTCAGCCTCACAAGTAGATGAGGTTTCAGGCATGTGCCACCACACCTCCTCAGAGATCAGATTTTAAGGGCTTTTGGTCTTCTCTTGGCAGTCGCAGAGTGATCTGGGAACTTGAAGAATCAGTCCAACTAACTACTCAGGTTAGACAAAAGGAGAGATACTCAGTGGGCTATGGTCAACAAACTTTAGGAGCAGGAATGTCAAAGTGTCAGTTGTTCTTCTCTGTTTCTGTGCTATAGATTCTTCCATTGATTACTAACCTTTGGTAAACATCTGCCTGCCTGGAATTATTAGTGTAGTGTGTCACAAAATGGAGAGGTGGCTCCCTTCATTAAATAATACATCTAAAATCCTTGCACCAACAGTTGTAAGCATTACGTAAGTTACTGTGTAAATGTTTGTTAACACTATGTGTTGAGAATAGAGGACGCTGTCTAGCATGGGAGAACAGAGAGGCAATTTTTGAAGGTGATCAAAGAGCTGAAAATAATTTGGAAAAAGGCTGGACAAATGACACTGAGGACACCAAGACTGCTGTCATTATTCTTCTCCTCAATTTTCCCTACCCAAATCTGGAACATTGGTGAGCACACCTGGCCCTAGAAAGCAGTTTTATAACAATGTGAAACCTACAGTGAGTTCTCCAAACTTAGGATGGAACAGTAACGGGCAGAAGAAAGTTCTCCAGAATCTCCAATTATAGAAGATAGTGTGTTCTTATTTGGCTATTAACTCTTTTGTGTACTTAATCCAAGTTACTAGCTCCAAATTTGTACTGAGTAGGCTATAAGACTATTCTCTTTAGGACAGAAAACTCTTGACAGCAAAACACTGAACTGATCTGAGTTTTGTCCAAATAAAGATTCATATTTTATGATAAAATGTTCCTTTTTTGCTTAAGGAAAACTTTTAATCTCCATTGCCTTTAATACAAAATACTTTGTTGACAGACTAGTCTTTCTAGAGTAATGCATTATTGGTAGGTAGGATTCTGAAATTGCATCACAGCATTTACTGGATTGCATCCAGTGTTGGGCTGGATGCAAATTCAGCTATAGCTCAGCCTAATCACCCACTTTATCTCTTGATGTGCAGGAGGACGTCCCAGGTCAGGCTGGTTTCCTGCTAACCCAACATACCAGTTTTACCCCTGCTTGACCCTTAGTTCCCTTCTTTCTTTTGCCCCTGAGCCAAAATTTTACCCTCACCTCGAGGTCTCATCTAAAAGCATTTCTCCTGTGAAACTTCTTAAATAGTCTAGTCTACAATGATTATTTTTTTCACAGATGAGTTCATGTTGATATAAGCCATTGGAATTTATAAATTGATTAACAATTACTTGATGAACGTTGACAGTATGCCCGGAACATAAATATTTTCACTTATGCGTATGTACTTCTCTCTGAGAAAATCTTAAGGATTTTACCATTTTCATACTGTATTGGCACAAAGCAGGAATTATATATGATCAGTTTAACTAGAATAATTAAACTTGTCCCTTGTCAGTTTATGATCTCTAGCCATATTAACTGGGTGACACACCCGGTTAATAAACATTTACTCTCCATTATACCCGTCTTCATTAAACATTACATAGTGAGTTTATTTGAAAATTTTATTAACAGCTCATTTTCATAGTTCAAAAAAAGGCATTACAGATTATAATCAGTAGAACAACTGAAACAAAACCTCACCTCTATAGAGATAGCCAGTGTGTAGACTTTATTACGTAGGCACATTGTAACTTTCTAAAACGTAAGTAAACTTGTTTTACATAAAATTAACAATAGTGCAAGAAATGACATAAAATGAAGATGAGCGATGAAGGAAGGAAAACACAAGCCTTGCAGCAGCTGAATCGTTCACTGGCTCTTGGGTTCACCTGATCTCACACACGGAAATTCACTATGGCCATTACAAAAATGCAGGGTGAGGAGTACTGATTCTGATTCATCTCTTGAATATGGCAATGTTTTCTCCAGATTCCATTGGCAAGTGGACAAAAAGGTTAAATGAATGCTGCCTGAGGATCAGGAGAGTTCTTATCAGTCCCTTCCCTCACTCACGACTTTAACACCCTCACACCCAACACACTGTTGAGAGCTGAGTCACCCCCATAAGATACTGCCAGGGTTGCCCATTCTACAGCACATAGCCACAAATGACACGGTGCCGGATTTCAGTTACTGTGTGGCTACCTGGTGTCCACAACTAGAGCTGAGAGTGTGATCCAAGGCAGAACTTGGGAGTGAAATGGAAGGTGCTAGAATTAGTGTTCCATCCTGGTGGAATCCATCCATTACATCTAAGTACAAGAAATCAAAATCATAATTATACGTGTCACCTAAGAGAAGCTGTTTTGTAGCTTGTACATATATGCTTTTAAATTTTTTAATTTATATTTTTGTGTTGCTAAGGGACATCAAGGAGGTCAGGGTTGGGGGACTGTGCCTTTGTCTCATTTGTTTTTGTTATAAATAGTCCCAGGATGTTTACTAAGTAGTTTTCCCTCCTTTAGTCATTTGTGTAAAAGGATGTATCTGTAGGTCAGGGACCATGCTAACATCCTCAGCACCTTGGAGGGTTAGACCTACTGCTGCTTCCCACTGTACCTAAATCCTCACATCCACCTTGGAAGTCTGTCTGTTCTTTACCCACACCATTGTTTTGCTGAGTGATGCCATGGAACATCCAGAGAAGCATTCCAACCAATCTGCACCACCCCTTTTGATCTACCTTTTTAACTGGTGTTTTGAAGGCAAGTGCAAAATAAAGGATCACAGGGTTTTCTTTGTTTCTATCTCCTGGGCAGTTGACATGTAAAGGGACAGGTGAACCAGCTGGGTTTCCCAATCTTCAAAATTTAAATTTCTTGGTTCCTAGTAACATATGAAGTCATACCGACACGGACTATCACTGAAAGTGGCATCAAAGTGTATTTTGTAAAATAACCCATGAAACTGTAGTTGGAAAGAACCCGAGGAAACAGTATCTCTTTCGCTGGAAACTTAAGTTGAACTGGGACTTTACATAAACAATCCTCAGTGTCCTTGAGCTTAGCCTTTGATCCTTTTAGGAAGCCGGCTAACACAGCACCTTGGTAGACATCACAAACATTTGTTAAGCTGAATAACTCTGTTGTTTACCCCTGCTCTGCAATTTTTTTTGCCAATAGTTTCTTACTTTTAGCTTTAAGAAACGGCTTACACTTAAAAAATATTTTGAAGATTGGTGGCCAATGCTGTATTTTTATTTTGGGGGGTTGGGTACCAGGAATTGGACTCATGACCTCATGCTTGCCAGGCAGGCACTGTGCTGCTGAGCTATATCCATAGCCCTTCAATTTCTATTTTTTAGTCTGTTTTTTATATTATATCCAGTTATTACTTGCCTTTTGCCAGGCACTGCCAAATACATTAATATGGAAAGCTTTTGCCTTACAGGCAAGCTTGGAAGTACAAGCTGAGCAACACATTTTTCTTTCTCAATTCTCAAAACAAAGGACTAGATTTTCTGAAGCAGATTTACTCAGGCACAATAGACAAAAAGTAAAAAATCACATCCTTGCTTTAGTTAATATGAGAAATACTGATATACACATTTGTTCTCTATATTTAGGGCTGTCTTACATATTTTCTTCACTTTAATTCCTTAAAAATGCAAATACGAATGACAAAGCCTGTCTCACATACAAAGAGTACAATAAAGAAATGATGATTGGTAGAGAATTGGCACTTGGACTTTGGTAACATGCAGAGAACTTGGTGAGAATGCTGCAATATTACAAGTTGGGGTTGGGTACCAGGAACTGGACTCATGGGCTCATGCTTGCCAAGCAGGAACCGTGCTGCTGAGCTATATCCATAGCCCTTCAATTTCTATTTTTTAGTCTGTTTTTTATATTATATCCAGTAGATCATTGATAGAACGTTCACCTAGCATGCAGAAGGCCCTGGATTCACTTTCCAGTGTCACAAAAAATTAAAAAAGAAAAGAAAAAAAAAAAAAAAAGAGAGAGAAGTTGAAATGATGTCTTACAGATTTGTTTACTAGATGTTTTAAAATTTTTTGTTAGTTTTGTTTGAATTTCCTGTTAGATTGCATTCTTTAGCAAAACTGTAAATATGCTGGGATTAACATAGTAATTCTTAGAAGAGTTAAAATTACCATTCCAACTGGGAGAATTTGTAAAAGTAGGTTGGATGGCATTGCTTCCTACTCACACAAATTTAACAATTTGCAAGGCTTTTAAGGGAAAATTTTTCAGCTCGTTCTGTTTTTTCACTGTTGATTTATAAAACCTAAGTCAGCTGTGAAATCTGACACGATTCAGCCTTCCTAACCTTAGACCTCCATTTATGTGGTGAAAAAAGAAATGTACAGTAACATTAGCTACTGTGGTTAACACTGGGAAAGACAAAGAATTGGTCCACCAACCCTGGGGAGCATTCTATCAAATTCCATTCCACACGCAATTCTCCCACTAACCATTCTCATGTGCAAGGTTCAGGCTCATAGATACGGTTTGACTCTCAGCAACAAAACTGAATCAATGCTGATTATAGGCAGCATCTGTGCTAATTTACCTGTGGACACAAAAAATGTTTCCCAGAATGAATAAGGTACACTGTAGTTCAAGTTCAGCACCGCATGAAGTGCTTAAGTGTTGACATTGGAAGAGGGAATTAAAAAAAAAACAAAATTATTTAAATCCTCCTGGAAATAAGAGCTAATTGCTTGCTTTAATATTTGTTGATATGTAACAGTCCAGTAGTCTCAGAATCTCAGGGTCAGTATTCTTTCAATAAACATATATACTGACTACCAAATAATTTTCCTTTATTTCATGAATATGTTTGCCCTGCCAGGAATGATCGACAGTGGCTGACTTCTATTATATTCCAGGCTTTGGGCAGAGTATTGGAAACACAAGAGTAAGATACATTCCTTGTCTTTATGCATCTCATTTTGTAGAGCATGGGTTTCTAGGGAAATACAGTCATCCAACCACTGGGTTTGAATAGAAATTAGTCTCATTTCAAATAAGAAATATTTGAAGTAGAAAAATATTCTCATGGATCATAAGCCCCATAATAATGCAAAAAGATAGAAAGCAGAGAATAAAAAAACACAATAAAACTCTCCAGATAATATTTAATATGAACAAAGTGCTAACTTTTGATAAGAGCAGGCAGAGGAGGTTTAATGTTCCCCCACAAAACGCCTCACTTCTCTTCTTTGACGTATCATAATGAATTTAATTATTCTCCTTTTTTACTGTAAAGTTGAAGAGCAAGTCCTAGACTTAAAAGTACAGTATAGCTCTTACTATCATATGACATTTGACTTGTATTCGACTAGTACTATTATGTATGGTAAGATGAATTCACTTTTAAGATTTTCACATTATTGATATCACAGAGTAGAACTTTTTGTAACCACAAAAAGTAAAAACCCACATCCTGGATGGCAGTTGCAGATTCTGCACATCAAAAAAGGCTATTTGTCCTGTGATTTTTATGTAGGTTATTAATAAATCACTAAAAATATATTGTATCAGATTTCCTAACCCCTATGTTCCTCATAATTAGTTCCCTAAAAAAAGTATAACCAAAACAAACTTGATGTTATCAAGGTAGTACATTCTTAAAATTTAGTACTAATTTGCTTGCCAAATGCAGATAATACAAAAGGGATTTTGTTTACTTCTTGGTTAACAAACAAACAAATAGAAAAATCAGTTCAGGCGAAAACAAGAAGGCAACGAGAATTAAGGGGGGAAAAGAAGAACCAACAAGTAACACTCATGCGATGCTAGCAGTTGAGGCAGGGTCTAGCCACTGAGCTAACTTGGGTGAGGAAGGCATTGGGATGGCCTTCATTCATACTGCCGATTCCCTGACCCATCTGGACATCCTATGAGAAGTCTTCAGCGTCTCTAGTACAACACGGGAAAGGACATGCTTTGGAATCCCTTGGCAAATCTTTAAAGGACTTCATTGTATTTCAAGCAGCATGAAAACATGAAGAAGAAACACTGCTGGTGCTAGAGTGTCTTATTCTTGTTGATGCCATTAAAAACAAAAAACAAAAAAACAACTCGGTCATCAGCTAGCCAAAATCCAATGTGACAGTCCCTCTCACAGCATGTGGGATAGAGAGTTATTTTAACTTTTGGGCATTTACAAAGACAGGAAATTTTACTGCTTGAGTCTATTCCTCTTTGGAATTCCTAAATCTACTTCCTCTTCCTTTTTTATAGTTTGACAGAAATTTTGAGACAGTTATTATATCACTCCATCCTGCTCTGTACCCCCTTTCCAGTAATATGTTATTCTTTAAGGTTGCTATTCCTGTTCCTTATATAGTAAGACTCTTCATGACCCTTTTTACCTGCCTAGAAACTCAAGAAACTTATTAAGGTTTCTTTTAGAATATTGTATCTGTAATTGAATTCATCTAGATATGTACTGACCAATACATCATATAGAGATCTCTAAACTTGTGTTAACACAGGTTGAATACATGACCTTTGACAGCCATAATATACTTCCAGTTCAAAACTGAACTCCCATTTCCCTAAGAAAACATTCTATGAGTGGCTTTAAAACCAGTTTGTCCCAAAATCCTTCTCATCAACTCACACACACACACACAGAATCTGTACTTGGAGCGGTGCTTTTTAAAAATTCAGAATTTAGGGTTTCTCATTAATGCCTCTCCAGTTCCTCCATTTAGTGTCAGTCTTATGCTTAGAGACTTCAAAAACTGTAATGATTTCTATAACCTAGTGTCAGTAACAGTTATAATTCAATGACTGTTCATTGAATAAATTAACCTTGAATCTGTCAATGAAAAATCTGATGTAGTGTCTACATCTGCATCATCTACAAATCAGGTAAAATATACTTTCTCTCACCTCATTATGTTCATGGTAAAACACCAAGGTACATATAAAGTGAAGAGAAAGAGGACTGAATGTCCCTAATCCTAGAATCAGAATTTAATGTTCACAATATAGGGAAATATTTTCCCTATGATTATCCTAGTTTGCCTTTTTGATTTATTACAATACTATGATTATCAAGCTCTGCACTTAAGAGAACGTATCCAAAGCTTAAAACAGCTTTTAAAATATCCTTTCCACCTTAAATTTCCTAAAATATTTGCAGTACAGAGACATGTAACGGTTTGAGCTACGAGGTACAAAAAGAACTCCCAAATGCCCTTGACAAATGCCTGAGGTATTTGTTTCAAGAATCAGAAGGTGGCCTATATTTTTCGGTATGAATTTGGGAATTCAATGAGACTGAAGATGTCTCTTGAACTGAACATAATCTTACAGTTAATGTCCCTTTTCCTCAAAACTAAGAAAAATAAGCCAAATTTTGCTTTCCTCTCAACAGGATGTGAATCCAATCCATCTGTAGAATGTAGGTCTGATCACAGAATTTTAAAAACCCAGTGGGGCCCTTTCTCATTGTCTAGTGAGATTCAGGATAACCAAGCCTGTGACTGAAACCTAAGAGAAGGGAAAACAAAAATGTTTCGGTCTAAATAATCTATATCCAGGAGAGAAACATCTGGAGAAGTTCTGTTGCATAGCATTAAAGAATAGAGACATCTAAAAAAGGTCTAGTAGACCCAAAGAAAAAATTTGCCTTGACTCTTTTCTGAGTCTTTTCTAGAGGAAGTGACAGAAATGGACTCTTAAGTAACTTTGCAAAACCACATCTTCCAGAAACTCATGGGTGACAGATAAATATCATTAAGAAATCATGCCCACAATGATGTTGGAGGTACTTTTCTAGACTTGTTTACAGTCATAACAAACCACATACTAGTACTCTGATAGAAGCAGAAGTGAGACAAGAAGGCTTAATTATACAGAAAACGCCAAAAATCAGATGAACCACATGCTTCAGGCTCAGTCATGATCAAAAAGCCTCTATTTAGCAACCTCCTCACGAGTTCCCTTTCAAAGACAGGTAACTGCAAACAGGCAGGTCTCTGACAGATTGTTCCCAGCATGGAGAGGCCACAGCAGGTATTGACTTAAACTTCAGCAAGTCAGGAAGACACCCTAGCAGGTATAGGGTTTGTCATTGTACCCCACACTCCTTAGGATTTTCTGTTTCATCTCCTTCGAAGTCTGGTTTCAAACTCTTTTTCTGCTCAATTTCCACCTGCCAAAATAGAAGTGGGGAAAAAATATCAGAAGAAAGAAAAAAGCAGCAGACAGACCAAAAGAGAGCCTCAGGAGGCTTTTTTCGGAGTTTCTGCAATTTCACTAAAATTCTGGGCTTCAGCCACATGAGAGTAGTGGCTGTGAGTGTATCATGACTTTGTACCTGCTCTTCACTGTCTGGGAATTCCCTCTTCCTCATGGTCCATCTGGAAAACTCTTATTCCTTGCCTTGCACAGTTGTTCCAAAGTCTCTCTGTGTATGACCTATTACACTATTCTACTGTACCTGTATGCTGGTCTGGAGCCACTATTCCAGGCTCCATAGGATGGGGCAAAATCTTTACCATTTTATCCAATAACGTAGAAATATAGAAGGCAATTCACAGCGGCTTACCAAATGAGTAAGTGCTTTTGTAACTGTTTATTTAAACCCATCCAAATACCTGTATCTATTTTAGAAGCTTCCAGACTGGTATTTGCAAGTTTATAGTTCTACTATCTTTCTCTAAAACAGTCACTGTTTAGAGAGCAATTCATAAATCAATCCTACCTGCAAAGTAACACACCTCAAGTCAAGCCTTTGATAAATCAGTAAAGAAATCCTTTGCGTACAAGACGTTTATCATCATGGTTGCTCCTCTCAGCATCTAGGTATTTATATTGCTCAATTTAGAGGTAGCAATGGAAGACAAAACAAGGTCCTGTGTGAAAGAAGTGATATTTTTTTCCTGGCCACAAGATGGAGCATTTGTTCTTTTTGGTAGTCAAGTGTTTTGGCTCTCACACAACTAAACAATAAACCATCATATAAATGCAAGGGTATCATTGTAAATAAAAAATTTTTAAATCATTTTTCAAAATCTTTCTTTAGTCCTTTTTTGGGGGGGATACTGTGATTGAATCTAAGACCAACATAAACTACAAATAAGTAAAAATCCAGATTTACCCCATTGCTCTTTTTGTTGTGTCCAGAATGACAAGAGATATCATACTCCTATGTGTATCCAGCCCTTTTATTTTCTTCCAACCTTTCTTTTGTCCACAAGAAAGATTACTCAGAAAACTAGAGCAAACTCATCTATTAGCTATGTGAACTTCCTCCAGAAGAATAAGAGAATATGCTGTACCTATGTTAAGCAATGCTAAAAGGAATAAGCAAGGGAGAGTTGTGGGTGAACAAATGGACTTGGAAATACCAGCCAGATGCCTCCCAAGGGTACCTTGTAGCTGTAATGTGCGGAATAATTGACCCACTTCCTCACGTCAGTCTTGTCTTCCACGGAGATGGATCTTACGGCGGCTTTGGATGCAGAAGTCGTGGGCATGCTGAACTCGACATTCACATGGTTGGCAAAGTTGGAAGGCACTTCCCGGTCAGAGCCAAGTTCAAGGTGGCAAAAGAAACAGTGTGGGTGGCCAGAAGCTGAGAAAGAGAGAAGGAATCCAGAGATCAGTTTCTGTGGGGATGAAGTCAAGAAATAAAAAAGGTACCTCAGTTACAAAGGAGACCTACACACTTGCCACCTGCCAATCTTCAGAAATTCCAGTGCCGAGAAGAGGATTTTCGTCAGCTCTGTGTTTCTTAAATCCTTTGATATGGTATCATTGACTACCACAGCCTGATTTACTAGCAATAAGCCCACAGCCTAAGAAATGGGTCGTTCTCTAGTCAGAGTGATATGGGGACAGGACAACTACTAAGAAAGAGGGCCTATAGATTCCAATCTATAGAACAAAATGAAAGCACTTGGCACCCAATAACACATCAGTGAGAGCCACCTGGAGCAAAATCATTGCTTCCCTTTGACAGATGAATTAAATTTTTAAAATAGCGTTTCCTAGTTTCAGAAGTGCTTCTGGCATGTTTCCATGAATGAATGATAAATGTTCATGACAAACACACTGTAGGCAGCACACACATACAGTCCTGGGAAGCGGGCGATGCACCGGAATCCCAGCTCCACAGTCAGAACACCTGACCTCACCTCCTGCTCTCTCCACACCTCAGCCCTCATCTGTAAAGTGGACAGAGGGTGGGGTGATGGGAGGGTGGGGTGCACAAAGCCTGGCACCGTTCCTGGCCTTAATTCTGCAAGTCTATGGGTAATTCTGTTGTACTTGGGTAGCAAATTTTGGGTTTCTGTTTGAAAATTGTTACTAGATTTCTTTGTCAAAGAAAGAGAGCTTATCTCTGTGAATATGAAGACTGAAGCATCGCTGTCGTTAATCAGACACAGCAAGAAACATTTGTTGAGGGCCATGGGCCTGTGGCACTATGCTAAATGCTTTACACAGATTTTCTAACAGAATCTTCATTACCCTCCCTTTACAGATGAGGAAATGGAGGCTTTTGTAGGCAAAGCTGCAGCTAGAAAGTGCAGAGCTAAGAAGTGAACTCAGCAATCTGGCTGGACTTTGCCTAAGTTATAACCTCACGGTCCCCAAACCTCAAGACCAGGCGGGTAGGATGGCGGCAGCCAGGTGAAGCTGCGGATGCCCCCTTGTAACTGTGGATAAACAACATGAAACTGCTCTGGCATAATTCTGTAACTGAACGGTCCTTTAGTAACCCTAGTTTCCCCAAGTAAACAATTCCAGTTTTCTTGACTGGACTGGGCAGGGCTTTTCAGTCTCAGAGAGTAAGGAGAGACACACCCACCCTCCAAGGAAAACATTAGAGTGAAGTATTTGTTTTCTTGCTTCACAAATGTAATATAATTCAACACTTTTTTGTAAAGAGTAAGACTTCAGGAAATTAATTGAAAAATTGGTATTATTTTAGGAAAGGAATTTAAGATATAATAGCAAAATGTACACAACATAAAAATGAATCCATCTTTTTAATTGTGTGTCACAGATATAATTATACAGTATCATTCATTAGTATTCATTACAGGCCAGATATGGTGCTGAGCACCTAAAAGCATTATCTAATTTCACTCTGAATAATCTAGGTATTAATAGCCCAATTTAATAGATGAGGAAAATTAGGTTTCTCTGAGAGGGCTAAGTAAATTGCTTGAGGTCACATTACCATTACAGGGTACAACTTATCTCTGACTCTGACTCCAAATTATGCCCTAAATTCTTCTCAATATGTTGCTATGGGATTAGATTGCTGTAATATATATTGCAGACTCTCTTAATTCAGTAGCACCTTGGGCAATTGTTTTTACCTAATTATCTTCGTTTGCACATTGTTGGAGTATTGAGAAATCATTATTTGCTGAAGTGACTTTCTCCTCTCATTCCAGCAAAGCACATTCACAGCAAACTCTTAAAACCCCATCGGTTAGATGCATATGGCTGGTGGACAGATTAGTATAGTTTGGAGATATGGAATAGTTCAAGTTATGGTAGTGAGCCAAATAAATCCACAAATTATATCACCCTCCTTGGTGAAACTGAGAAAACTAATATTAAAATTCAGATTTTCTCCCCATAAAAGCTAATACTGAAATTGCTGTCTCTCCCCTTGGTCTAATGAGAACCGGAATTCCATTAACAAAGCTACCTAGGCAGGACAGAATGTTTCATTTCTTGAGGTGCAACCTGTAGAAGCAGCCAGACACCTTCTAAAATTAAGAAAAACTTTCCACTAGAAAAGCACTGAGGAAAATGTTTCCTGAATGTATTACTTTTTCAGGTCCCGTGTCCATTTCCCATTTTGCTGGTAGCAATTTTTTTTTCTTTCTCTCCCTTTAGGAAATAATCTCCCTGGATTCTGCATGTCATTTTGGAGCTCACAGTGGTCAGACTACTCCAGACTCCCCATGACTCCAGCCAAGCAGCACAAGTGCATAAAATGACAGTGATAATTTGTCTCTGTGGTGGCGCTGGGAGGAGACTTGCATTACCTTCTGTTACCAGGCTGTTCTAGTTATCTTCCTGAGGTCTGTTGTTTCAACCTTTCCTTTGGTTCTCTGAGCGACTGATACTCATTCAACCCTTTTTTTCTTACTTAAGCTTCGTCTTTGTTGCTTGATAACCAAAAGCCCTGTCATATACAGTACTATTAAATATTTCAAGATATGTTTATACACACTGGGGAAAACGGCAAAGTTCTGTTCTTACAGTGGAAATTATTTCAAGTGTGTATCTACTTGACTTCATCTATGAAGAGGAACGTAGTACTGAGAAAAGACTTCTGATGACTTCAGGAGACTCTAGATGACTTCACCACCTGGGGCTTCATTCTCAGCTACAGAAAAGAGCTGGAAAACCCCCTATTCCATGACTTTCTCTTTCTGAGGGTTTCTCAGTCTCTGTCAAGTCAGGTGGGTCCCATGGCTGAGTCAGAAGCCACAGCGCCTCCTCCAGGAGAATGCTGTCCAGTACTGACTTCAGGGGAAATGAGCAGGCAAACACAGAGAACAGACTGCTTTAAAATTCTGTCTGCTTAGAAACAGAAGGTAGCAAACCCAGCCTCCAACGCAGAAGTTCAACTGTCTTTTCACTGCTGCACCCAGTGTCTGACACAGAAGGCCTCGTGTGGACCACTCTGGGACAGCTCAGGGAGCCGAGCGGATCCTACTGGCCTTGCTATCACATCGTATTACATTTAGGACATGGTGACATATCACTCCACATGCAGAGCAGGAGAGGTCTGCTATGAATACATGCTTAGGATGTAGTAGTGACAATGGGAAAAAGCACGGCTGCACATTTCAATCAGGATCTTCCCAAACCTTATTCTTTTTCCTTTGCTAGCGAGTCCACTTTCATTAACAGATGGGCAAAATTTATTATACACAAGAGAAATGGCTTAAGGGCACATGGAAGCACAGGCTTGTTGCCTGCCGCTGGGGTCACTTGATGTACTCTAAGAAATAAAGCTGTTAGAGTTGCTTTGATTGCTGCTTCATTTTATTCCTTTCGCTAAATCTCAGCAGACCCACAAAGAAGGTAATTGCCTTCCCAGCTCACTCAAGCACAACAGCATCCCCTGTGGCTGCGAGCAGGCTGGCCAGAGCTGGGAAGCTATTCTGTTTGTTCATTTAAATCAAACATTCCTTCTTTTACTTCTTGTGCTTTCGGACCTTCATATTCTGCAGGATCTCCAGCCCCTTTCCCAGCCCTGCATCCCAAAGTCAAACCCTGAGTTGAGATGTTACAACAAACACAGGCTGGGTCAGAAATCGCAGTTCTCAAAGGTTGTGTGTATGCCATCGGCCATGAACCTGCCTTTCAGAAAAGTGCTTTTGCAGAACCCAGAAGCCTTCCAGGACCTGGAAATGAGTTGCTTCCAGCACCACAGCTAGTACTTTAATGAATCCCCAAGGAACAGGAAATCAGAAGCTGCCCTAGAAAGCTGCTTAGCAGCTCAACTGAGCAGAATGATACATTGTTCTGCGGGAGATGCATGATAATAAGGGTGTAAAAAGGGGAAGGGAAGTGGGTCGCTATCGTTGTCATGTACTCTGTGTAAATATTTCTACTGTTCTGGTCCCCCTGCCTCTCTGCCGCCATTCCCATCAACAAGAGAAACAAGCTCTCACAGGGACAGATGCGGAACAGTGACCCGGGCTCTTTAGCAACCCCATCGCTGTTTGGGGACAGAAACCTCTACCTACCTGAGTTTTTGTCAGGCAGCCGGTTTATCCTCCACACAATGGCATTGAAGGCATGCTCATACTTGGCCGTTCCCAGAGTTACTCTCATGACGGGCTCAGAGCCAGAGATACTCGTTGAGCCAAAACTTGCCCCTCGGTTCACTTTGGCTTTCAAAGACTTTTCCCCTAGGACACTTTCCCTGCGGAAGTTTTTCACCCACTCGCTGGGCACTGGGTAACACACCATTACGTTCTCACAGGGAACCTGAGTGAGAGGGTCACGGTTGGAGGAGAAGCCGGTAGACATCCTCAACCAGCTCTGCACCTCCACTTCTGCCCCATTGATGCTTGCTGCTGTCCTGAGTGTGAAAGGCAAGGTCTTCTCAGCAAACACTGTCCTGAACCGCATTAGCTCAAACCGGCAAGCATCCAAAGGGTTGAAAAGAATAACCCGAGAACTGTTGAACACATCCTCATCCACGCACCCATGAAAACGACACTCGTGGAGTTTAATCCATTTGGTGGTAGTGGTGGGCATGATGTCTTGCCGAGACACGATTTCATTTCCTTTGATGAGAATGTCATTGAGTCCCAGTCGGCACTCTGCAAGCCCAGAAAGAAAGCTCAGAATGTGGATCCGAGTCAAGACTCGGTGCTGGAGAATCTGGTTGTCTCCTTTGCGTACAATGCCAGAGAATTCATCTCGGACATCCACTGTAATCTCCTCTTCAAGATAGTTCAAGCCAACTGTGCTCAAGTCCATTGACAATACTGGCAGATCCATGAGCCGGTCCTGAACTGCACGAATGAAGCTCAGGAAGTCGTCGTAATTGGTGGTGCCCAGCTTAATCACTTGTTCCCTCTCTGCTGTGTGGGCTACAGCAGGTTTAGGCTGATATTTCTTCTTCTCTTTGTAGATGACGCGATCTATCCGCAAGCTGTGGATCCTACCATTCTCATCATAGTTTTGAAGCCGGGGTTCGGAAACCTCATGGCAGATCTCCAGCTTGAACTCACGGAATGGTTTTTCTAGTCCCTGCTCATAATAGAGCTGCAGGTAACCACTGTCCGTCAGTTTGATGTAGATTGGTCCCCAGTGCCTGGAGGACATGATGTTTTTCTTCTCCGGGATCCTGAGCATCATTGGCCAGCCATCTCTGGGCTGAGTCAGTGCTGAGCTAGGTAGGTGAGCATCTAGTTCAATCCAGGCTATCGGGTCATCATCAGGTAGTACTGCACTGCTGACGTGATCAGGTTCATCGATCTGGAGTTGTTTGAGTTTTTCGACAGCATCAGAGTGGGACTTGGTTTTGCTTGAATCATCAAAACTGATGGCATCCTGGTAGATAACAATGAGGGAATCTCTTTGGCTTTTGCCTGTGGTACTGGAAATGGAACTTTTCTGGGAGCGCCTTTCCTGTTCCTCGAAGAAAGCACTGAAAGGGTTGATAGGGGAGGGTTGCACATCCTGGAGTGTCTCATTCAGGAAAGGATTGGTGGCCCTCCAAGGTGGTGCTTCAGTTGTGGGGGGTGGATGGTTTAAGGCGGAAATGTCTAGCTTCTGAACTTTGGAGAAGCTCATCAAAGAGCTCTTGGGACGATCCCTCTTGAATGACCCAGTGGAGTTAGAAGGTACAACTGGTGTCACAGGTGCCATCGGGAGCATTTTCGGCTTCAGAGGAGAGGTGACTGGTGGCAAAGGACAGCTGACTTCATTGTCATCAAAAGTGACCCAGCTGGGGAAACGAGCGGCTGTCCCTGGAGGGGCAGGGTGCCCATTCATGGGTGGACTGCTGGTGTGCCAGCTGATGGCTTCCATCTCTACCTCTTCATCTTCCTGGAGTGAGGAAGAATTGTCTGCAAGGAAAAGGAGAACACATCAGGGCCTGCCGTTCAGAGTTGGGGGAAGCTGAAGTAGGGTAACGAGGAATAGTAGAAAAATTTATCTAGAATTCGGTAATTCCAAAGTAACTCATTATCTGTCGCAAGAACTTGGTCTATGTACAGAGCTCGTAATTTTGTAGTAAGACATGAAAAGGACCATCACACTGAATACAACAATAATACAAAAGAGATTTCCTGTATTTATTCCTAAAGTATGTATTCTTGAGTTTTAAACATTGAAAACTACCTCCTAAAGTAATATAAACTTTAAACAAGTTATTCTGTCAGTGAGAATGAAAGTATACTATACAAATAATATATGCCTAAATATTCTAGCCCAAATATGATCCATAAATATAAAGACAAAATGCTAACACCCTTAATATGTGTGTAAGTTCATGCAAGTGAATCATAAATACACAAAATTTCCAACAGAAATATGGGCAAAGTCCATAAACAAATAATTTATGAAAGAGAAACTAAAAAAAGTCTAATAAAATGTGAAATATATGCAATCTTAGTAGTAATATGAAAAATAAAAATTAGACCAAATAAGATCAGTGAAGATTTGAAAAGTTTTCCATATTCAATAAAGGTAAGAGCTCCATGGAACACGACTGGAACACTAAACAGACCCTCCGGGGAAGACACTGTTACAAATGCTCTGAAAACAGCTCTCGTAATTTAGATTATTGGTCTTAACAGATGTTCATAAACAATGATTCAACCATTCAGCCCAAAAGAAATAAATTAAATTGTTAGCAGAGTTTGAAAAAATAAAGATGCTCATTCTAGCATTATGTATAATAGGGAAAAATTAAGTGAGCGTTTTCAAACATCCAACAGTTAGATGATGTTAAGAACTTGAGGCACACGATGGAATAACACCCAGCCATTAAAATGTTTGTGTTTGCGCTACCACGAGAAAATGTTCTATCTATAAGCTCTTCTTTTTTTCTCTAAAATTCCCACCTTGGGGTTTATTTTAGTATACAAAAAAAAGTTATTACCAATAAAACTCTACTGTGCCAGTGTCTTCAAGAAAGGCAATGCTACCTTTAAGTCTTTGTGAGGGAACAATCCCAACTTTTTCAGTAGTGTAAGGACCCTGGGTATCTGCACTGGTTTGGGAAGGGTGGGGAAAATGCGGCTGTTAGCAAGGAGCAAGGATTCTGATGAAGGTTTGACCCAGGTATACAGTAGACACTGAGTAAAGGTTGTTGATCGAGAAAAGAAACTTTGCTTTGGAGGAGCTCGCCTATTTCCATGTCCCTGGGGGAAATACGGATGGGGTTCTCTACCACCATCTTACCCACTGTTTCTACTGCCAGGTATTCGGAATCAAACGCAAATGGATACTGAAAAAAATGTGTATTTGCCTCAGTGATATCACCCATAGTTACACATGTAATCATGCATGGATGGGTGATTGGCTTGTCATCTGTCCTTCCATCACCTTGATTCAAACAGCAATTCCTTTAAGAGCATCGTTTTGAGCAGGTAGGCTAAATGCATGACTATATCTACACATGTATCCACATTTACCTAAACACACGAAGAGCAAAAGTACTTTCTACACGCGCAGCACTAACCAAAGGACTTCGAGGCACTTACAAATTAAAGGTAAGAGTCGCTTTCAAATTCACTTTTGTACATGTATGATTTCTATTCTGGGACATGAAGGGGAAAGGATCAGACAACAAATCAGGTTCACAGTATTTATACTTCATATGTTTCTATTAGTAATGGAACCTAAGGGGACATTGTGACCCTGAGCAAAACATAATTATCTCCTTGGAATCACAATTCATCCTCTCTGGAGACCTGGAAAAGGGATGCGTCTCAGAATTCACCGGCTCCTGCTGGGGTAGCTCTAAGGCCTTTGGTAGGGCAATGTTTCTACCCAAACAGTGCCCTGCTGGCCCCCTGCTACAAAGCCTTCCTTCCAACCTTGGAGCTTACCAAACCCTGGTGTAAAAGCAAGCTGAACTCTTCCTTGGGAGAGTAGCCTTCTGCCAAGGGATTCCCTTCTGTTGGGAATCTTGTCTTCAAATTAGCATTTTGTCTCATCTTCTAAACCAAAAATAAAACAATGCAGAAAAAGGCTTTTGTCTCTACTGAAGAGCACTTTTTTCTTGTTTATTTAAAAATCACACCAAACTCTTGACAGTTTTGTAACATTAAACTCATAATACAATTTAGGTGAAATATCTTTACATTTTTAAGAATCAGATGATCGGGGCTGGAGATTTAGCTCAGCGGCATAAGCGCCTGCCCTGCAAGCAGGCAGTCGTGAGTTCGATCCCCGGTACCGATAAAAAGGAAAAAGACAAAAAAAAAAAACAAAGAATCAGATGATCATTTTGAGAGAAATTATTTGTATCATTTCTTGCTGTTTAATGCTTTAGCACATAAGATGCGGAATTGCCGTTAAAAATATCTTTAAATTTTGAAGGAAAAATTCATTAATTCACAGAAATTCTATTTTCTCTTGGTCAGCCATTAAAAAACATCAAAAGATTGTTTCAAAATTCTGTCTACTGGCAGTTTCATGTTCCATAACTACAAAGCCTATCATCTGGAGGCTGGGGATTTAGCTCAGCGGCATAAGCGCCTTGCAAGCAGGTAGTCGTGAGTTCAATCCCTGGTACCGATAAAAAAAAAAGAAAAGAAAAGAAAAGAAAAGAAACCTGACATTTAAAAAAAAAAAAAGCTTATCCTCTGATTACTAGTGGAACATAGGTTAAGTTTTTGAAATTGAAATTTGTTTTTCCACAAAAACATGTATAAAGGAAAAATATTTCAATAACATAACAGGACTGAGGATGTGGCTCAGTGGTAGAATGTTTGCCTAGGACATGCTAGGCCCTGTGTTCAATCCCTAGCTCTGGGAAAAAAATCTAAAAAGAAAAAAGAAAGGAATAACCACTAACACAAGAACCCCCATAGGGCTGGGGACTTAGCTCAGCAGCATAAGCGCCTGCCTTGCAAACGCCCAGTTGTGAGTTTTATCCCCAGTACCAACAAAACAAACAAAAGCCATACTTTTACAGAAGAAAACCAACAGTGGTCCAGGGTTCCCAAAAATAAAGCATTTCTTTTTATTTTTTATTTATCGGTGCCAGGGATCGAACTCATGTCTGCACGCTTACAAGGCAGGCGCTTATGCTGCTGAGCTAAATCCCCAGTCCCCTAAGAAAGCATTTCTTGAGGTGAATCTAGCACCTGTGAAATATTACTTGCAAACGCAATCCCTTAATGATGTTGGTTTCCTTATTATGAACTCTTAATTTTGCTTCTTTTCTCACCTGACACAGAGACTTCTTCCATTGTTTTTATAATGGTTGGGTCTTGTATATTGAGTCTCTTTTTAGTAGAGGATTACTTTGGATTTTTGTTGTTGTTGTTTTTGGTACTGGGGATTCAACTCATGACCTCACATTTGCTTGGCAGGCACTTGTGCTGCTGAGCTAACCCCCCCCCCAAACTTTCGTGTATATAAAATTCATCTGTAAATAAATTTTCTGAGCATAAATATTTGAATTTTATGCAACAGTTTATTTCTTTAATAAATGAGTGCTTCCTTAATAAAATGAATACATCCTCATAAATAAATAGGATAAGGAGAATGAAAAATTAATGAATATCTAATAACAGAGAGAAACAGATTAACTTTATAAAACAGTAAAATGCCATTATCCCCATAACAGAGGGACAAAGATTTTGAATAAATAATAGCCACTGTTGATAACAAGTGGGGAAATTTACATTCTACTGGAGGTGTTCAAATTTTTTCCTGAGGCCAATTTGAAAAGTTATACACAAAAAGTTTTGTACTGGGGATCAAACTCACGACGAGCATAAGGCAGTGTTTATGCTGCTGAGCTAAATCCCCAGACCTGTACACAAGTTTTAAAAAGTGACTCAAGAGTTCTTACAGGACTTTTTTCTAAGCAAACAATAAGATAAGCATGTAACGATGTATACAATGGATGTTTATCATGGCAATGTTCGCATCACTGAAAAATTAGAAATAACCTAAATGTTCAACAATGGGATACTGGTTGTACAATAGAATCCCATCAAGGCAATATTTCTGAGCATGTTTATTCACATGGAAGTTGACCATGATATGCTGTTGAGTGAGTAATACCAAGCAAGAACCTATAATCTGCATTCAGACAGCCTGGGTTTCAGGGCAGCTTACTAGCTAAGTAACTCTGGTTAAGTTTTTAATTTCTCTGTCACAGTTTTCCTATCAATGAATTTAGGAAAATATTAAGTCCTACTTGAAAGGAAACTAATAAAAGTTAAGTGGACGTAGGCTGCTCTTCTAACTACTAGGATGTCATATTTCATTAGTACACATGTGTGAACACTGGAATGTAATACTTCATTATGTTTTCATGTTGAAAAACGAATGTCTCATGTGCAGTAACGGGTAAACTGAAAAAATTAAAACTGTGCCAGAAGTACATGTCTGTAATCCCAGGTACTAACAAGGCTGAAGCATGAGGATTCCAATTGAAGGCCAGCCTGTATCACTTAGCAAGACTCGGTTTCAAATTAAAAAACTTTTTAATGGGACTGGAGATGTAGCTTAGCATTCCCTGGGTTTAATCTCCAGTACCTCCCTCTCCCTCAAAAGAGTATCTATATTCTTCCTTTATAAAGACAATGCTATATTGCTCACAAAATAAAGTTCAACATGTACCTTGACAGCAAATATTAATTCATCTTAAAGAAAGGATGCAAACAGCTTAGCTATACTTTATGTTGAGAAAGCAGCCATTAGATCTTTCCTGCAACAGTTATGGCTATCAGCTCTAGAAACAATGATAGGGAATAAAAGGCCGGCAGTCTCCCCAGTAAAAAAAAAAAAAAAAAAAACAGCAGAAGTTAACTATCTTGAACACGAAGTTAAGTATTATCCACAATTCCATTTTATTGACTTATTAAAATAAAACCATAGCCCAAATCCCAGCATTATTTTAATTACCATCTCTTCCACTTGCTCCTTCCAAATTGCTTTTAGTAGGAACTGGGCTGTTGCCAAACCAAAGCCATGTGTAAAGATGAGGCCTTTATCCCACTGCACACGGAAAAGTTCCAGTACCAGTAAGGTGTCTAGTGTCTACTGATACCAGCTAAAGAGAAATGGTGGGTTGTTTTAATGTCAGTTCAAAGTCTACTTTCAACTCCCAAAAGATTATATTAAATGAATGATTACCAGGGGTAATCAAAGTCACCAAAGCCGGAGGAAAATTGGAGCTATGGTAGTGGTGGCAGGATTAGCAGTCCCTATATTTTGAACATAGCAGATACTGCCATTTTGTTTCTCCCATTTATTAATCTAATTTTGGTAATGCAATTAACAAATGCAAAGTATTTACTGGAAGATGTTCAGGGAAATTTATTGAATGGCAAGAACAAGTATTACATCTTTGCAGTTACTCGACATGAAATAGCACATGCTGTATATAAGGGCATATTAAAACTGTATAAGAAGCTCCTGGTACACTTTGGACACTGACATATCTGTGGAGTAATCTCTAAAGTAGAAAGAGGAGCACAGAATTGAAAAGATTTTAGAACTAGCAAAGCTTCACCCCTTGGCTGAGAACACTGAAGATCAGTAACTTTGAGAAACCTGTCCAAAGTGAGAGTAGAAGTCAATTCCTGTCGTTAGTTTACATTAGCTGTTATTTCCTTAATGACTGTTCATTAAGCTATAGTTTTCCCATTATCTTTGAGACCAGCAAGAATTATCTTGGCACACAACTTCTTCGGAGTTTTGTTTCATGGGGGAAAAAACCATTAATTGAACAAGGCTTATCATTTAACTATACAAAAGTTTTTGGTGAAATCTCAGGCGATGTTACTCCCCAACATGTAAAGGTACTAGGAAGACAGCTTCTAACTTGCACGGCATACGTTGGGACCGACTTAACTTTGACAGAAGGAGAGCCAGAGGATGAGTCCAGGAGAGACACTGCTTTTACGCTGGTGAAGGGACCTCGTCAAGAGATATTTCAAAGTAAAAAAACCAATGTATCAAACTACCATTCAGCGCTGCAGAACAGAATCTCTATCAAGATGTCATATTTTAGATTTTATTTACTCAGAGAACCTATGCAGCTATTCGGAATACCTTCTTTAAATGATCATTAATCCAGTTTGCCTTGCCAACTCTCTCTCCATTTATCAAGACAAGCTGATCCAACACATTTCCTCTTTTTTTTTTTTTTTTTTTATCCTTTTTTTGGCTCAGAAGTTTGTCGAATGGTTCATAAATATTCTGTTTCTTGCAGGTTACTTGAGTGTATCCTCACACTGTGACCAAGAATCAATCTTTTTCTCTCTGATTCTAAACTTTTGTCTGTTTGACTATTGTTCTTTTCTATGCTTTCCCCAGTACTAAATTTCTATATCTTTACTTTTGGCTTCTTTCTAAAATATTTTTATTAGTATACATTTGCACTACATGGTAGTTACATTCATCTCAGGGAACTTGTACACATTTGTATCACGGTTTGACCATTTGTATTTCTCCCTCCTCCTTCCTCCTTTTCCTATTTCCATAGTCTATCTCCCCATTTCTACCATCTCTCTTTTTTCTTATTATTTATTTGTATTTTTAGATCTCTTAGATATTACCTTTTGTGTCTGATTGCTTTTACTTGGCTTTTAGTTAGTATTATGGTCTCAACAGTCAGCCATTAGAAAAAGGATTCAGCCATCTTCCTACAAATGATTCAAATTTTTCACTCTATATGGCTGAGTAGTACTGTGTTGTGTTCATACACCACATTTTCTTCATCCATTCTTTTGTTGATGGACATGTAGAATGCTTCCATGGTTCAGCTATTGTGAGTTGTACTAGTGAACGTTTTTAGCTTCTTCCTCTCACAACTAAACTTCAACTGCTTCTTCAACTTCAACTTCAAGCACCTCGGCTTCTGATACCACTTTCTCATGTTGTCTTAGGTAAGGTCTCTCTGTTTTTCAACTTCTGGCCAATGCAGAGGTCCAACAGCACCTGAACACCTTGCTGTGATCCAATAGCACCAACTTGCTTCACATCAGAGGTCACAGGTGGACTGCAAAGACAGAGTCTAGCATATATAGAATATTGAACAGCCAGCAGACAGGTTTGGAAACTAATTTCTTAACTTTTTAAATTTCTTAACCTCTTTAATTTTTTTAACCAAGTTATCTCAAAAACACTGCACTACTGAAAAGACCTATTGGGACTTTAACCTGCATTTTATTTATTTTTATTGCCATAGTACAAAGTACTTGTTTATCTCCCATCTTTCCACTACTTATTAGCAAATAAAAGCATGGTAAACAAAGAGAAGCTTTTAGTATCTGGGTCTTTGAATGGACTGTGAAGCTGCTTGATGGACCATCAAACACTTCTATGGTATGAGAAGAAGTAGAAGTCAGGCGTGGTTACCCATACCTGCACCATGAGCTCAAGGTCAGCCTGGGGTACATAGGGAGTTCAAGGCCAGCCTGAGTATACAGCAAGACCTTGGCTTAAAAACAACAAAGAAAAAGAAATCTTTTGGTTCATGAGTACAAAAGAAAAAGGAACAGCATCCAAAAGTCACTGTAAGAGACAATGTATGTGTAGGAGCAAGAAGGTTCCATCCTGCCTGATTTGAACAGAGGTCTCATGGCAAGAAGTGCCAGCACCGAGTCGCAGAAGAAGTACTCTCTGCTGGATCACTGGCAAGTCCCCAAAGGCTGCAGGAGGACTACAGTGCCCAGCTGTACTGTGACCAGGCCAGGGATCTCCTCAGGAGGGCCTGCCCTAGTGCCACAGAGGTCCTGCTTGCTTGTGCAAGGATGCACTTCAGAAACAACCAGGATGTTGGTGAGCTCCAGGGAACTTCTGGTTCTGAGGAGTGGAGGAATCTTGAAGCTCCGGGGCCTTAGTAAAGGGCTGGGGTAGATCAGCAACCCTAAAGTGCAGCTCAAATGGACTGAGAGAGTTTTACCCTAGAATAAATTACTGTACAGTTATGGCGATGGTCTAATGTGGCAGAAGGCCAAAGCGAGACGCCTACTACTTCCTGCTTCTTCTTCAGCCCTAATTGCAACTCCCCTTCCTGTTTGCATGCACAGAGGACTCCAATCAGCTCCTCACACGTCATCAATGTCTGCCCCATGTGCCACTTCTGATCAGAGGTCATATAACCCTCTGCCTCTCTGTACCAGGTTGAAGGAGACAGTCCAACCGCCATGGGTTGTGTGCTCCTTTCCACGTCCTCAACTCAATAAATCTGTTCATTTGTACTTTTGCTTCTCTATTGCACCAGAATACTCTAACAGGGACTGCATCTTCACGTTATGTTTGATCAGAGTCAATTTGTAAGAGGCATTCTTACAGACTGATAGTAAATGGAATTTGTAAAATGTACACATTAAGATAATATTATAAAAAAATAGGAAAACAACTAATTTCTAGCACTTCAACATGTTTATTCTGGCAGGATTAAGTACACTTCAGAACCCCTCATGTTTTTCAGAAGACCTTACTAAGTAACCTGTGCGCAAACAGAAACGCTATTTACAGATGATTCATTTACTCAGTGGTTTTCCTGACCTGCTATAGCACGCAGTCTGGTCAGCAATTACACACAGGTGTCTCGTGAGTGGACACAAGGGTTATGATGGAAGAGTGAGCTTAACAGTGGCGTGTGTTGCAGCTGGGAAGAATGCCAGGGAGGGAAAGGCCAGGGACCAGACATAGCACCAAGTTACACCTCCAAGATCCATGCAGAAACACCAAAAGTGTGCTTTACTAATAAGTTCCGTGGGGGGCTTTCAGGCCAATTTGGAGATCCTGTTTAACTGTCACAGTCTGCAAACCTGGCGACTTAACTCAAGATGGTATTACTTAATGTGCAGGCTCATTAGGGTTTCTCCATCTCAGTAATTGAGCCCCCAACATTTTCCTGCCCTTCAGTAAATTCCATTCAAGATTACCAAAGATAATCTGACTTAGTTTGAGTCATATGTGTCATGGATGGAGTACCTTGACTGCCAATCCCTGAAGACTTGGACTGAGAAATGTTTTTTTCCCATGATTTTCCGATGTTAGAACCACCCACCCATGGACTGAAATCTCAAACTGTGAGCCAAACTAAAATTCTCCTTCTTTAAATCACGGGTGCTGGGTATTTTGCACCAGCAGCAGGAAAGTTGACCAATACACTGACCACATGTGAGAGATATCACAATGACTATCATCTCCCTTCATCTTCTTGGGCAGTTCCCTTCCACATTGATGCTGAGTTTGTTCATGTGATTTGCTTTGGTTAAGATGAAATTCTTACATTACAAACAGAAACATGAGAGCTGCTTGTGCACTAGGGCCTACCCTTTTTCCCTGTACTTGGAAAGGGAGATCATCATGAGTGACCTTCTAAGGGATGCGTATTCCTAGGGAGAAGTCTCAAGACACTGCAGCCTATATCTTTCACCTTGCACTGATCTAAAATCGAAATGGGTCAAAGATCTAAATATTAAAATAGAAACATTACATCTGCTGTAAGATAGAATAGTTAGAACTTTCGGGGACATTGGTATAGGCCAAGACTTCATGAACAAAATCGCAATCACACAGGAACTACAACTAGAATCAACAACTAGAATCTCATTTTATTAAAAAGCTTTTGTATAGCAAGATAACTGA
Source organism: Cavia porcellus (assembly GCF_034190915.1). NCBI lineage: Eukaryota > Metazoa > Chordata > Mammalia > Rodentia > Caviidae > Cavia > Cavia porcellus. Next base: position 21,460,061 of record NW_026947514.1, on the reverse strand, counting down.
AAAGACAGCTCCCAGTATGGGCAAAAAATTTTTGCCAGCTGTTCCTCAGACAAACGATTACTATCTAGAACATATTAAGAACTCCAAAAAAATTAGACTCCTGAAATTTAAAGCAAAAATGGGCATCTGAGATGAATACATATTTTTCAGATGAAGAAGTACAAAAAGCAAGTAAATATATGAAAAAATGTTCAACATCTTTGGTCATTAAAAAATGTAAATTAAAACAATATTGAGATTCATCTCACCCCAGAGAGAATGGTTACCATTTGAAAATTAACTAGCTGGAGGGACTGTGGGGAAAAAGGAACCTTTTCCACTGCTGGTGGGATTATGGGCTGATGCAACCATGGTGGAAATCAGTGTGAAGATTTCTCAAAAAACTAGGACTACAGGTTCTATTTGACCCAGCTATTCCCCTTCTTGGTATCGTCACTAAAGAATAACAGCATTATACCACAGCAATATATGTGCACTCGTGTTTACAGCAGCGTAATCTGTAATACCCAATCTTGGAAACAACCCAAGCCTATCAACTGCTGAATGGATAAAGACGATGTGTGTTTTTTTTTTTAATGCAGTGGAGTACTACTCTGCCATAAAGGAGGATAAGCTTGAGAGATTTTTAGGTAAAAGGATGCACCTTGAAATCGCACTCTTCAGTGAAATAAATTGGACACTCATGTGTAAGTACTGCATTGTTTCTCTGGTGTGAGAAACCGAAAGTTTAAATAAGGACCAAGGTGTATACTAGATATTGTGAAATAGGAAGAACATATTCAAATGGGGAGGGGAACACAGAAGGGGGGAGGGAAAAGGGAAAAACAAAAAAATAGAAAATAAGAAAAACACAGAAACAAAGCTTTTTTAAGTGGGGAGGGGAGGAGAGATTGAAGGGAGGGTAGGGAAATGGAAAAAAAAAAGAAGTTATATCATATACAGGGACAAATTCTCTATGATGAATGTGATCGCTATATACCTAAAATGTACCAGTAAGATCTGATTAACAGGATCTGATGAACAATGGCAATTTTAAAAAACCCCATGGAACAGAAGGTTTTATGTTGGGCCTCATCTCCACCAAGTGCTACTGTGCCAATTTTCTCACTGTAACATGGAATAACTGTAATCTCTGTTTAATTCCACAGAATTGTTTGGAAGCAAATGTAAAAGAGCACGCTTGAAACATCCTTCTCTACACTCAACGTTCCACCGCAGCTGGGCCTATAATTACTACTCAGAGACTGAGGTCATCGTACCTTCTAGTGAGTCCTCCCTCCCTCATAATGTGAGTAGGTCCGTTCAGGGGGGCGGCTGGTACATTTCAGAGATGTGTGGATAGAACTCTTGGAAAAAGATTTATTTGCAGATTATTAAACCTAAACTTGTCGACACCAACCATGGTTCTGTCAAGAGAGGCTTATTTACATTACATAATTTTCAATAGCTTCCTGGAGGTCGTAAGTGTTTCTGAAAAAAGAACTGAAATCAAGTAATGACAGAATGGGGGAAAGTGGGAATGGTAAAAGCACTTCCATGTGTCTTTCTACACCTTGAACTGACAGGTGTCACTCAATTTACCTGTTCCCCATCTGTTAATGGTTTGATTGTTACTGTGTCCCCCTAAAATTCATATGTTGGAATCCAAAAACCTAAAGTGATAGCATTACCAGGTGGGTCTTTAGGAGGTGATTAGATCATTAAAAAGCTGGCCTTCATGTATGCACAGAACTATTACCAAAGGGCTTGAGGGAACTAGCGAGGCCCTTTTGCCCTCTGTTCTTCTGTAAGGTCAGGACCAAAGCACTAAGGTGTCATCTTTGCAGTGGAGACCAGGTCTTCATCAGATACTGAACATGCAGACACTTTTGACTTTAAACTTGTCGGCTTCCAGAACTGTGAGAAATACACTGCTGAAATTTATGGCCACCCTAAACTGCTTTGTTACTAACAGACTAAGGTACTACCTATTCCTAGGAACACAGGTTGAGTGTTTTTTACAAGTAGAAGTGCCTTACGATTCAAGGTACATTGAATCGAATGCAATCACAAGCAAATCTGCTTCAAAGTCCATAAATATAAAAAAAGATTTCTTGGCTTTCAAAGAAGATGTTGTAAAATACCTACAAGACGGGGCACATACAATTAAAAGCACCCAAATCCTTCTGTCACACTTGCTGATCAATGACACCATCAGGGTTTCTGAAAGCTGTGTACCTAGAACGCACGTAGTTCTAAACACACATTTGTACCGATTTTTCTACATACACAGTTTTACAGCCTACATTTTTTGCTTAACATTTCAGGATAAGAATTTTCGTGAGGCACCATTCAAAGAAGACTGTGGGAAGATTGTAAGTGTCTGATTGAGCTCTCAGCCTGTTTATGACATATGCTGAAAGAGTTCAGAGAGCAGAATATTAAAATATATTAATTCTAGCTGTAAGTGGAATATTGGCTGTCTCAGCGGGAGTATACAGGATATGAGAATGTGATATTGGATAAAGGATAATCAATGCTGGGATTTGTTTCATGAAGTCAAGTTGACTCCTGTTGACATCTGAAGTCAGGGACTTCAATAGATAGAGATGAGGTCATAGAATCAGGGTTGCTGTTTTCAAATCTAAAGCTTCTTGCCCAATTGTGACACACTGTGAAATGTTAACAAACATGCGGCCTTCTGCTCTTTAAAAACAGTAGCCTTTGTGATTGGCATTTCCTAGGACTCAGCTTGAATCTCCTTTGCAGTTGGACACTCAGCCGATTGTATGTGTAATTATCACTGCTTCCTCTTTGCATACATAAGAGAAGTCAAGCATAGATGTACTGGAGGAAGTGTCTGCCCACAACTAAGAAGCTTCGCTGTACTGTGGGGTAGGTTGCACAATACAAAATACACAGGGTTTGCTTTTCAGGAGCTTGTACTGTGTGGCATCAGGAATTTTGTCTTTTAGTGTTGGAGTTAAACCCAGGTCCTGTGCCTGCTAAGTATATACTACCACTGGGCTAGGCTCCCCACTCAAGCACAGGGTTGTCTATGCTTTCTTCAAGAGCATGCAGCTGTCAGAATGAATTTGATAAAGGATGAAATATTTAGAAAAAGAACATAACTATCCTGTCTAAAACCATTTTAAGATTTCTAATTGAAATGAATGTCAAGAGGGTGGGGGATTTAGCTCAGTGGCGTAAGTGCTTGCTTGGCAAGTGCAAGATTGTGAGTTCAATCCCCGGTACCGAAACAAAACAAAACAGCTATCAAAATGAGTGTCAAGAGATGTGTAAGAGGAGATAAGCACATACTGATTTAGTATCCGGGCAAAATTGGACTGGAGAAAGAGATCTTTACGGTGTGAATTTTTTAAAATTTGGGATTAGATTCTCTAACTTCTCAGGCCCCCTAGTAACTTTTGTAATAGTGTGTGGAGCACTCTAGTACTTTCTGGAGTAGATCTCAGATTTTTAGAGCAGAAAGGTTGATAACAAGAGGGAAAAACGATAACCCTCCTTTGCCACCTCCAAGACAACTGTGACGCATAGCCAACTGTGCACTGCGGTTAGGTGCTGTGTGTAGAGCTGTTCCAAACTAACCTCATTTGATTCTGAGAGACACACAAGATGTAGGTTCTACCGCTATCCCTATTTTAGTAAAGAGGATGCTAAGGCACAGAGGTTAGGTGATTAGTGGAGGAGCTAAGATCTGAATCAAAGAGATCTGAGCTCACTGAGGCTCAACTTCATTAGAACTCACCAATCTTGATTAAAAATTTCAATTTCTGGTCTCGGATTCCACATTTTAAAGAGGTTAATAATAATTTTGTTTACATATTAAAAGGTAGTTGTGAGGACCAAATAGGACACATAAATGCACATGACTGCCATCGGTAAAACAGAGCATGCTATACCACTTAAATTATTTTCATTATAATCATGAAAAATAAGAGGGTTCCTATTTGTTTTGTGTTTTGGGTATATTTTTTCTCCCTAGGATATATTTCTAACTTTAATAATCAATACAAGACAATGTACATAGTTGACATTTTTTAGGTACTCAGTGAATATTAAGAAAAAACAGAAAATATTCCTTCTCTCTAGGAACCTGTAATTAGAAAGGAAGAAAAACAGTGGCTACTTTGACAAGACAGTGACTTGGAATAGCTGCTGTGGGGAGGGCGTGCTCTGTAACTCCACTGATAAAGCCTCCTCTCATGCTGGCAGGCAAGTAACACTTCCCTTCAAGAGAAGGGAAATGAATTATCAAGGATTTGTGGCTCTCCAGATAATTAATGACTTCTTGTTAAAAATAAAAAATAAAAAAGGAAGCATGGCAGCTAAAAATATACCTTATCTTCAGTCCCTGTTTCACACTGCGCCCACGGTCCAGTCTGAGGGAGGCTTCCTTTAACTGTAGGCCTCCATAGCCTCAACCGTGTCAGGTGGGAAAACGGCAGGGTTAGGAAGAGTTACCTCAAGGAGGGTCACTCTGGACTCGGACTCTACTGTTGGAAGTCACTATGAACTCACTAGCAGGTTGAAGTTCCTGGTCTACACCTCCATCTTCTTAGAAATAGAATATGCTATTGATTTTCCCACTCTGGCCAGTAAGTTCTCCAGGGAGGTTCTAAAGAACAGCCTGTTGGGCATAATCATAAGGGAGATTCATCTAGGAAACTGAAGCTGGGACAGAGAAAAACGGAGGCTTCTTCACATTAAATGATGGAAGGATCAAGCTCATTTGGATATAGTACTAGATTAACAGAAAGGGTCTGAAGTCCATTGATCTGTAATCTAATTAACTATACAGGACTTTGAAAACCTCAGTTGAAAAATACAATTAATCCAATCCACTGAAGAAAATTTAGAAAGTATAGTTGAATGAAAGAAATGAAAAACATCCATGGTTCCACCAAAATATGAGATGGTGCTATAAAGATGGTTGATGGCGGAGAAACTGAAAACAAAATATTTAACTATAGGGCTCAAGTGAGGCCAAACTGTGTCGTACAGTTCTGAATGGTGTCTTCAAAATACTATTGGGTATATAACAGAAATTATCCACAAAAACATAAAGTGAATGTATTGTATGAGAAAACACTGTGAGATCATCTCAATGAATGCAGAAAAAGTATCTGATAAAATGTAATGATCATTACTAATAAAAATTCTTGGCAAGAATGAAAGACAATTTCCTGGGTCCAGTAAAAGGCATGTACAAAAGCCACGACTAAAATATTGGTTCAATATTGAATGCATTCCCCCAATCTTACTATTTCTATTCACTCTTGTACTGGAGGCTTTAGGTACGGCAAAAAGACAAGGAAAAAGTCTTACAAATAAAGAGGTAAAACTATATCCACAGGTGACACAATTGAACAGTCACCAAACCTCAAAAATATGAGTAAAATAATACAACTTATAAGTAAATACATGAAGCTCTCGAGATTAAAAAGCCCATGCTCAGGGAGCTGCCAGACTGGAACAATGAGACTCAAGCCTGTCCACATGAGTCAGTGACAGTCATGGACTGGGGGAGAGAGAACAAGGCCACACCAGGAAGCAAGCCCAGTCTGGGAACTAGCAGGCTGCTGCAGAACTGAGAACAGCCAGATCCCAGCCCCAGTACTTGGGTGGGCAAATAAATACCAAGCCCCACCCCCCATAAGTGACTGGCTTATCTAGAGAAACACAGGCTGTGATGACAGCTATCATGCAATTGAATGCCTGTGGTGCACTGTTTCACTAACACTGCAGGTCTAGGGCCAGTAGTTTGATCATAGGTTCAGAGGATATCGGTACAGTGTGACATCTGGGGGGATCTGCTTCTGAGGATTGCAGCCACTGTTGATTCCCTATGGTCTTGTTTTGGAAGTCCCACAATGTTCCCATTGTTTTGGTGGGTTGGGTTTTATTCTCCTTTGTTTTGTTTGATTATGTCAAATCCAATGGCAGGAACAGCTATTTCAAAGATAGCAAGATAAATTACAGTAGCCATTTTGCATTTACTATTGGCTTGTTTTGAAGTCCTTTAATGCATTCATTGTTTTGCTTTTATTGTTTCTATTCTATTCTGTTCTGTTTGATTTTTACTTTGTCCAAAGTTATCTGCAGCTATTCTGTAAACATCAAAAGGCATTAGGGTAATTATTGTTGATTTTGTAATGTTTTGAAGCCCTGTTATCTTTTACACTGGCTTGTTTTCATTGGTTTTATCCTCTTTAAAATTAAAAAAAATTTAAAATTCTATTTAGAATTTAAATCTCCAATCAAGGCATAGTAGTGCATGTTTGTAATCCCAGTACATGGGAGGCTGATGCGGGAGGGTCACCACCAAGTTTGAGGCCAGCCTGTGCTACACAGTGAGTTCAGGGCCAGCCTGAACTACACAGTAAGACCTTAGGGAAAAAAAAGCAAAACAAAGCAAAGGAAAAACCTCAAGTACTAGTAACAGTTGGAAGTAAAAAAATTTAAACATACGGTATATGCTAGCACGAAAATATCAAACACAGGGTAGATATGATGGTACATACTTATAACTGCCTCTAATTCTAGCTACTTGGGAGTTGGATAAAAGGCAAGACATTGTCTAAAAAGCTAAAAGACACTGATAATTTCTACTTGGGAGGCTGAGGTAAGAGGATCAAAATATGGAGTTGGAAGTTAGCCTGGTTAACTAGTAGGTGAGATCCTGTCTCAAAAAAGAAAAAAAGAGGTTTTTTTGTTTTTTTTTTTTTTTTTTGTCTTTTTCATTTTTACCGGTACCACGGATTGAACTCACGACTGCCTGCTTGCAAGGCAGGCGCTTATGCCGCTGAGCTAAATCCCCAGCCCCAAAAAAAGAGGTTTTAAAACCATCTCTGATTATAGTGCTGAAACTTTAGATCAATCTCAAGTCCCCAAAAAGAAAAAATCAAATAGGTGGAAGTAAATTTAATAAAAGATTTAATACCTCTACAATAAAAACTACAATACTTTAAGCAAGGTGTGGTGGCACACACCTGTAATCCCAATCTCTGGGAGACTGAGAAAGGTTGTAAGTTTGAGCTTAGCTCATGCAATTTAATAAGATTCTGTCTCAAAATAAAAAATAATTAGGATGTAGTATAGTCTGAAGGCTCTGGGTTCCATCCCCAGCACTGAAAAAAAAAAATCTGAAACACTTTATTAAGAGAAATTAAAGAAGGCCTTGATCATGATCACAGATTTGAATATTCAAAACTCACATGATGAAAAAATTTCTAAAGTTGATCTATAGAATCAATACAATTTTCAGTGTAAATCTCCAGGTTTTTTTTGTTTATTTTTTGACAGCCTATCAAAGTGTATCAATAGCCAAGAAACTATTGAAAAAAATGAAAGATTCATTTTGCTAAACTTCAAGATTTACTATATGGTTGCTGTAATAAACAGTACAATGGGAAAGATAAATTAATAGAGCAGAATGAAGAGCATAGAAATAGACCTATACATATGTGATCACTTGATTTTTGACAACAGGGCCAAGTAAAAGGAAACCCTTTTCAGTAAAATGTGTTGGAGCAAATGGATCTCCACAGAGGTAACAGCAGACCTAACCTTTTCTCTCCATACATAAAAATTATTCTTAGAGGGATCACAGATCTATATGAAAGCCAAAGTTATAAAGTTTCTAGAAAAAAACAGAAGATTATCTTCATGACCTTAGAATGGGCAATAATTTCTTGGGATATAATCAGTACCAACTGTAGAAGAAAAAACATATAAATTAACTTTCCCTTCATCAAATTATCAAGACATTGTCTAAAACGTTAAAAGGCAACACACTGATAAGACTTGTATCTAGTATGCATAAAAAGACTCCCACAAATTAAAAATAAAAAGATAACCCAATAGACCATAAAGGAAGCTTTCTGAATGGCCAGATAGCACATGGAAAAGTGCTGAAACGCATTCGATGCCAGGGAAGTGGAGATGAGATCCTACACACTCACTAGAATGGCTAAAATTAGAAAGCATGACAGTATCAAATGTTAACAAAGACACGGAACAACCAGAACTCTTTGTATTCTTAGCAGAAGACTAAAGTGATAAAGTCTCTTTGAAGGATTGGTTGGCAGCCTTTAGTAAACATTCCCCTACTTTATAACTCAGCAATGCTGCTGTTCATGCACAAGAGAAACAGAAGATATGTTCATAAATAGAACTGTTCAAGAATACATAAACTGGGTGCAAATCGGGGCATTCTTGTAATTTAGGCACTTGGGAGGCTGAGGCAGGAGGATCACTGTGAGTTTAAGGCCAACCTGGGCCACATAGTGAGTCTGAGGCCAGCCTGAATTATATTGTAAAACTCCATCTTGAAAAAAATGTTTTGTACTATAGATTTATTCATAACAGTGAAAAAACAAATACTTCAAATATTACTAGAAGGGATAAGCAAATTGTACCATATTCATGTATTAGAATACTATATTATTATGAGAATAAAAATAAATGAATTATTTATACCTAGAACAAAATGATAAATCCCCAAATCATATGATTCTCAAAAGTTACTGATGCAAAATCATGTATCCTGATTTGAGTCATTCACTTAATCTCGTACCAATCCTGTAAGTAGATATGGTTAGCCCTCAGTTTTAATTAAGAAAAGGTTCATTGAGGAAAAACAATATCCAAGATTATGTTTACTCATTCAATATTTACTGACTATATATTATTTGCTCCCAGCAGGGTGCCACAGGCTAAGAATACAATTTACAGAAACAGACACAAGATTTAACTCAGTCCTTCCCATACACACCACCACTGGGTACCATGAGAGGCCAAATGTAAAAAGTGAACAAGGTGATGACACTGTCGTTAAGAAGTCCAGGTCCAACAGAGGAAACAGGAGGAGAAATAGCCAGTTACGATACGATTTTGCAGCAATTACAGTAGTGTTCTTATGACTATATAGAAAGTGTTACATGAAGCTGAAAAAGAAAATGATTGATAATTCTGCCTGGGATAGTTGATGCCAACTGGCCAAGGAGCTGATGTTTCATTTAGGTAATGGAACAGCGGACAGGAAGCCCGTGGGCACTGCTCAGAGTGGAAAGATCTCAAGATTTGCAACTAATAACACCTGGTTGGGTGCCACCTCGGAATTTCCATTTTGCAATGCAAATAATGTAATTATCCAATTAGTTGAAGGGTTATGTAAGAACTGGGGAAAAAATGCCTGCGAAGACCTAAACCCATGAAAAAGGCTCTTGCTTTACTTTAAAATTTTGAATAGATAACTGGTGTTAGTCACATTGTGGACAAATGGCTCCTTTGTAATCTGTGTCAATCTCCAGAAAGGTACACCTTTTAAATAATACTGTTTCTGAGGCTGAAAGGTACAAAGCTAGATCTCAGACTCCATGGCGATTTGCTGGGCTTTGACTTTTCTCGCTTGTACGTGACTTGAGCCCCAGCATACACCAGGATCCTGTGAATTAAAAAAAAAGAAGTTGTCATCTAAATCTGAGTAGTTTGGGGCTGGGGGTTTAGCTCGGCAGCGTAAGCGCCTGCCTTGCAAGCAGGCAGTTGTGAGTTCGATCCCTGGTAACGATAAAAACGAAAAACTCCAAATACATACATACATACATACATACATACATACATACATAAATCTGAGTAGTTTAAGAGGAGAAGAGAGGCCAGGACATAACCTTAGGAATCACAAGAGCAGCAGCCACTCTGGCCTTTGCCGCCTTGTAAATAACCACTCATAAGCTTGTGCAATTTCAACTGCGTGTCTTAACTAGCTCACACCAGTGCTCACTGCAATCAGATACCCGTTCTTCTGTAAGCTTCTCGAACAGAGACCAGCAGAATGTATTAAATTAATCGGAGAGGGACAGTTCAGTAAGGTGGGACCAAAATAGCAGAACTCTCTCAATACTGCCAGCCTCTTCCTATAGGAGCTGGAAGGCTCGAGATTTTAATGCAGATAGATAATGACACAGGTTCAGTAGCCCTTCTGATGGTACCACAGGTTAGTGCTGCTCAATCTGAAAGTATTTATAAAACAACAGCTCAGAATTTGTTTTTCAGCTTAACTGGCTCTGTAGTGACATTTCTCGTCAAACCAGAACCATTAAAGTTTAAGACAGTGACTTGGGTACCAGGGACCATGTTGCCAACCTTTGCTAACCCATAGCTGGGTATATTTACGGTGAGTGTTTACATCACTATTCAAACACTCAGAACAGCTCTATAAGGAGCATGCATGACACAAGGGGAGACAGTGAGCCCATGCAGGGCCACAGAAAAGTTGTGAGTGAGGTTAGGAAAGTGATTTCAGCTCTGGAAGCCTTGGTCCCTAACCTACAGAATGGGATAATGATGTACAACAGCATGTTGTGATAGTTGTAGATGATGTGGACAAGTGTCTGGCACAGTGCCCTACAGAGATTGGACACCTCATAAATGGTTGTTTCTAAGATTATTATTTATATAACACACTGCCATTGATAGTTTTGCAGAGGCATGGGGAACAAGGTGAAAAAACTATTATAAACTGCTTTTGTTGGATAGACAACATATCAAATGGCTTTTAGCCTGCTTATGTGGAATGCAGCTCAATGAGGGGTAAGTGCATGTATGTGTGTAACAAAGAGACACAGACAGAGAGAGAATAACTATGAATTAAATGAGGATATGAGATGTGTACTGAGTAGAGAGGATATGGAGAAAGGAGAGAAGCAACGTTCTGCAGATATATCTATACCTTGTTCCTAGACAATAAGGTATGAGAAGGCAAAGCCTTGATTGCTTCATTTTATATCACTTTGTGTCCTGGTTTAAGTCATTGCTGTTTGCTTGTCAGAGTTGAACATACCCAGTTAATACATCTGAGCCCACACCTGGACCCAGCGCTGTGTGCACCTGCCTGTGTCCTTGTGCATAAACACAGGAAAAGGAAACTCGCAGTGCTGGTGTGGGGACAAGGGCCAAGCCACGGCTCTGATAAACAGAAGCGCCCTTTGCTCCGGCGGCTGAGTCACTGCACCACCGCATGACATGCTGCGACAGGTCCATTCACAATGACGACAAAAGGTCATTCTGCAAACAAAGCAATGCACCCAGACAGAGGTTCCAAACCTGAGCACAGGAAAGGTCTGCCTTAGTTTCACACATGCACACCAGTGAGCTGATCGTGTGTATGAACTGTTTCACTGTCCCACACTGAACAAGGTGTTCTACGTACATTGACTTCTCAATCCTCAAGACAACTCTGTGGGAAATACAGAAATTAGATTCATACAAGCCAAATAACTTGTCTATGGCAAAAAAAAAAAAGGAAATCAACTAGTTTTCAAAACAGCATCCTCTTCGTGTACTTGAAGTGGTACGTGCATACAGGGAAGTATCCAGATCTCAGGTACAGCATCCAGATAAGAAGCAAGGCCCCAGAGGCTTTTTTCCCAGTCTCTCTTGCCCCAAGGGAAATCACTAATCTAACAACTCTGAGTTTTACCCAGAACACTCTAACCCATAGTAACCTATTACCACTGAATTCCTCCATTTTTCTTATCTGTTTCATGCATTTAGAATTTCCCAACACTCTAGAGTCAACTATTTCTTCTTTTGCATGCCCTTTCCATTCTATACAAGTTGAATATACCTTATGCAAAATGTTTGAGACCAGAAATGTTTCAGATTTTGGATTTTTTACATACACAGGATGAGATATCTTGAGGATGAGATCCAAGTCTAAACACTAAACTCACTTCTATTTCCTAGATATCTTCTACACAGAGCCAACTTTACATAACATTTTTAATAATCTTGACATGGGCGATTTTCTACTGATCATATCATGTCAGCACTAAAAAATGTTTGGATTTTTCTAGCACTCTAGAGTTCAGAGATTTGGATTATGGAGGCTTTGACTGCCTGACCTTATATTCCCCCAGTATATCTAACAGGGAGCAGCTGCTACACAGGATATGTACAGTTCCTAAGAGTTATTTTCTGCTTATTTTGCATCTGACACTACTTTAAATACTTTATGTGAATCATCAAATTTAATCCTCCCAATATCCCAATGAGGTGGGTAGATACTATCACTATGTTCCTTTCACAGTGGAAAAAACTGAGGCACAAGAAAGTCAGGTAATTTACCCAAGGCTGCACAATTAAGTAGGGATGGCCTGGCTATTTTAACCTTTCCTGGATTACTCTTTTGGTAACCTTTGTTGTATAAAGGGCACAGAAAAGAACATAGTACTTCTTTAAAAGTTTAATGAACTTTCTCAAAATGATGATCCCTGAGAAATTAACAAGCCAAGAAGCAGAACACAGCCAGGACCTGGAAGATTCCATTTGTCACAATCCATTCACGAAATGGCCCTTCCCCAGGGTAATCACTGTCCAGAATGCTAACATCATAGTCATTTGCTTCGGTTTGAACTCAAGTCATATAATACATCCACTTTATGTTTGTGAGAGTCATTCATTTTGTTGCAAGTGCTACACTAATTTATATTTCTTTATTGTATTCATTCATATGAATGAGACACAATTTACCCTTTTACTGTTTGCGGACACTTGGCAGCCTCCAGATTTGGGGGAATTAAAGCTAGTGTTTCTGTAAATATTGTCTATATGCCCTTTGGTAATAAATGTATGCATTTTTTCTTGGGTATCCAAAAGCAGAACCGGACTGTCACTGTCATTAGGTATACAAAGTAATTTACACTCCTGCACAGTGTATAAGTTATTCTATACTTTTTCCAACATTTGCTATTGGCTGCCATTTTAATTTTAATGGTGTCATATTGTGGATTTAATTTGCATTCACTGATGGCTAACAAAACTGTGTGCCTTTTCATACATGTGTTGTTCCTTCTGATATCTTTTTGTAAAGTACCTTTTTAAGGCTTTTTTTTTTCTAATTGCTGTATTCTTGATTCTAAGTTCTCTGTATATTTTTTGGATATGAGTTATTTGCCAGATGAACCAATTGCAAATATCTCTTCTTCCTGTGCTGTGGCTTCTATTTAATTTTTTTAATTATAGCTTTTGCTAACAAGCATTTTAAACTTAATGAGCTCTAATTTAACAATTGTCCTCCTATGATGAGTGCTTTCTGGGATTTATTTAAGCTACTGGAGGGGTGGAAGGCTTGCTGCATTAGAGTGACTGACTGGTAGGATGCTCAGTCAAGGTTCTCTGCCCTCTGCAGCCACATGCTAAGCTGAGCACAAATGGACTGTTTGGGAAAATGAAACAAAATGCTTGTTGTCTATCCATTAAGATGCTGGCTAATGGGGTGTGATGATGCACACCTGTAATACCAGCACTTTGGAGGCTGAGGCAGGAAGAAATCCCGCAAGTTCAAGGCCAGCCTGGTCTACACAGTGAGTTCAAAGTTAACCTGAACTACAGAGCAAGACCCTGTCTCAAAAACCAAACCAAGCCAAACAAAAAACATGGTTTATAGCACCGGAAATGGGGCCTTTTCTGAACCTGATTACTTTTTGGTTTGACCTTCAATTCTGGGAGCACCTCTCACCAAAGCCTTCTGACAAACTCTTAAAATTTCTAAGAAGTCAAAGTTTACTTTTATTGCTTGTATCTAAAGAATCTATGGACTCCTTAGCTCATTCTCTTTATATTGGTATTGTTTGTATTTTTACATAAGGCAGCATGACTTAAAGACAATGGGCTTCTGACATCTCCAGAGATGTTCTAACTCAACACTCAACACATTAGGAATAACAAGGGCGTTTTCATCTCATTACCTCATCGGGAAATGAAGGGGAATCTAGCTAAAACTGGGCATCTTCCAATAAAGCAGATCATTTCAAAAGTACAGCAGACTATTAGCAATTTAACAAAGTAGCAGCAGACATAGTTCTTCAGCTGTGCCCAAGCACAATTACTGTCTCTTTATTGTGCCTATAACAAACACTGATTATTTAAATGGAAGAACAAACAATAATTTTGGCAGAATACTAAAGAATGGACATCTCTAAACATCACATCTATCCTAATGAGCAAGCCATGGGATCACATTCCTATGAAGCATTCTAACTGGAAGGGTGTTCGGGGAGGTATCTTAGGAACTGTTCTGTCAGACTCTCCACAGCCCCCAAAATACAAGCACAGGCCAACATTAACCAGGGAAAAGTAATAAGAACTAAGGAGTAATAAAACCCAAAATGTGTAAATTTTGTTGTAAAAAAGAGAGGGAAAAAAAGAGCTCTAAAGGATACAACAGCAAGTGTGTTTAGGGGTGTTAAATAGCTGACCATATTAATGTTTTTGGTTGGATCATTGAACACAACTGTTTGCAGTCTCACTGTTTGAATGTCCACTTTCTATGCTTTGATACTGTGATTTGAGCAACTATCTCTAAGATGATAACATGTAATCTATTAACTGCTGATTTCTTACTGTTTTTTTTTTGTAGTTCTGTATTACTTGTACCCTTCCACCACTTTGTTTTGTTTTGTTTTGTTCTCTTTTTCCTTTTAAATAATAATAATAAAAAATACATTAACCAGGGAGACTAAAAACCCAAAAAGAAACTGTAGTGCTCTAAATGGGTCAAAGGTGATGAGTTGTGTACATACTGAATCTACTGATTTGACACAACATAACAACAGGCATTTCTGGACTGCATCATTTGGAAGCATCTTCAGAATGGGCACTGCTGTTGTCAGCCCTAAAGTGATAGCAGATCAACATTCCTCAAAGTCGACTGGGTGTAATTTATCAAGAGTTAAAAGTGAAGCATCAAACCCAATGAGGAAAACTCTAATGTGGAAAAAAATAAATAAAAAGATAACAGGCTGGAGATGTAGCTCAGTGGCACAGCATCTGCCTGGCAAGTGAGGTGCTGAGTTTGATTTCCGGTACTCCCCTCCAAAAATAAATAAATAAATAAATAGGGATAACACAGTTGGATATGGCAGCAGATACCTGTGATGTGAGGCTGAGGCAGGAGAACTGTACATTTGAGGGCAGCCTGAGCAACTGAGCAGGTCCCTGTCTCAGATTCCAAAATAAAAGGGCTGAGGATGTACCTCAGTGTGAGGTCCCTGGTTTCAATCCCCATGGTGGGGAAGGGGAGAAAGAAAGAAAGAAAGAGAGAGAAAAGGACAGTATAATATAGCTCTTAAGAGTTTTGGCTTGAGAGGTAGAGCAATCTGTATCTGATAGACTCTTGCTGGTGCGAGCTCTTGAACTCAGGACAGCCAGTTAAGCCTCAGTTTCCTAAGGCACAAAAAGGAACTCATCCTCCATCTCCTGGGAGTGGTTGACAAATGGGATGATTTATCTAATGCTATTAAAACTGCATCTTCTATTCCTGCCTCCTCCCTCTTTATTAATTGTTAAATATCCACAAAATCAGGTTTCTTTGACCTCGAGCCTGGAGGTCCTTTTTTGATGACATGAGGGAAATCATATCTACCTTATAGTATTGTACAAATTAAACAAGATCTCATGAAAAGAATGTATTATACTATCTGGCAC
Organism: Cavia porcellus; assembly: GCF_034190915.1. Classification (NCBI taxonomy): domain Eukaryota; kingdom Metazoa; phylum Chordata; class Mammalia; order Rodentia; family Caviidae; genus Cavia; species Cavia porcellus. The sequence continues at coordinate 21,444,572 of NW_026947514.1, read as the reverse complement.
ATAGTTGTTGTTTAATAAAAAAAATTATTGGATTTTAAATGAAGAAGGATAAGCCAAATTTTGGGTCTACACTATTAAGAAGATAATCTATAGATTGAGAGAAAAACTTAGTCTAGTTAGATAATTCTAGAATTTGTTGCATCTTGTCTTGAAAGACTGCCATGTTGACTGTGTATTTTCTCCATATATTTTCTCTATATCTTCTTATTTGTTGCATATACCTTGGAACATTATGTGGTTAACAGAATAAAATAATCACTTAACTATCCAGGTCTTGGGCTCTGCAGGTTGGACCCTTCCTTGGAGTTGCTGAGGCACAGCACAAATCCCTGCTATGAAGTATTCCTGTGGGGTCAATCTCCCGGCCCTTGATGGTGCTCATGAGTCTAACTCTGTTTTGATCATGGCTGACTATCTAAGAGTGCAGAGGCTGCAGGAAGTTATCCCTCGGTAGGAAAAACAGGAACTGCTCATTTCGTCATCACTATCTCTTTCGAATAACAGACAGATACGTGTTTTCCATGGAGTGTCAGGAATACTGTGCCAAAGACAGGAAGCACTGAGCCAAAGGCGATGTTATCTTATTTGAGAATCCTCCACACAGATGACCACCTTTACATTTCAAAACAATAGCTCTGAAACTGTCTTAATGTTCTTGTGACTTTGGAAGAACAATAGGCCAAAAGGCCATGCATGCAGGACCCTGAGTCAGGGCTGAAAGACTCATCCTTCTGCTACTTGCAGGATTCGTTTAATTATTTACCAGTCCACTTATTTAAATACAGGATGGTGAAACACTGCATTTTTCATTTGTTTTTCAGAAGACAATATAACAGGAAGTATAAACATGAGAATTTTATGAAATTTATTCAGTATAAGAATGAACTGGTTGAAATAACATCTGCCTGGGCAATGCTCAGAATAATCAGTGCATAAACACACTGCTCAAGTGATACTCAGGAAAGTGTTAAGTGGTTAATTCCCTCATGCCTCAGTTTCTATGTTATCAAGTGAGAGGGCTGGATTAGAAGATTCTGGTTTAAAGAGAAAACAAATTCATATTCATATTCCTAAAATGCACACCCATTCTTTTTATTATAAAAAACAACCACAAACACACATCCCCTCCATTGGCCAGAAAGAAGTTAGAATGTCAACTGCTTTTGGTGAGATACATATGAAAGAGATAACAAAATATCAATTCATGTTAAAGATAAAAATATATACATACAGTGTGTTATGGCTTGTGTCTAGATGTCCCCACAAAGCCTCATGCAGTCACAGGTAGGGATTTTTCAGAGGTGGTTGGATCTACAGTGTGTGATGCTGGGTTTAAGGATATGTGATTACTAAATTAGTGTACTGATTGTTTTGACATAGTTCTGGGTATGAGAACCTAAGGGTGAGTAGCCTAGATAAGATATGAAGAGACAGAAAGAGAACTGATTGCTGCCTTTGCTGCCTTCTTCCTGCCATGAACTGTTTCTCCTCTGTGACAACCCTAGGCCATGCCACTGCCTTGGAGCCAGCTAACTATGGACTGAAACCTCTACAAACTGTGAGCTAAATAAGCCTTTTGTCCTTCAACTTTGGTATTTTTTCTCAGTAACAAGAAAAGTAAGACACAGTGCCATCTTGCCCTCATTACAAGGATAACCACCTGTTCATCATCATAGGTGTCTGTTTGCTGCTCACTTTTTCTCTATAAGGATTCTACTATCTGCAAACCCCAATGATAGAGTCCAACCTATGAAAAGCTGAGACTAAGTGGAGCTGCAGTGGGCCACTTCCTCTCCACCCACTGTGGTCAAAATATGAGCAGTGGGTGACTTCATGTATAAGCTTTAAAGTTTAAGTTATGTAGCTAGAACTGAGAAGTCTAATTAGCCTCCAAACAGCTGAGTACCCAAGAATTATTCAAGAGCTAATTAAGGCTAATGCTTATCTAGTACTTTTGTATGCCAGGCCCTAAAACCACATACTTTACATGCATTACCTTACTTAATTCTGGATTACTGTACCTCATTGTGGATTAGGAAGCTAGAGCTCCCAAAGCTAACGGCCAGGAGCCAGCCTTGCACCAATGGCTATTTCATAGCACAGATGGGCAGGAAAGCCCCTGTTTCCTCACTCTTGTGCCCTCTCTCTAGGCCCAGTGATGTACATCCCTGTCTTGCATGCTTGAAAATCCTGAAAGTTTGAATTGCACAGAAAGTTTGATACTTAGGCTGTCTTTGACTTTGTTTTGTTTTAAACAGGGTCTCTTTATATAGCCTAAGCTGGCCACAAATTAGTCATTATCCTTTTGCCTCAGTCTCTGGAGTATTAGGTTTACAGGTGTGGGTCACTTTACTTGGTTGCTTTTTGACTTTAAAAGCTCTTTACTCTAAATGCCAAATGATTCTGTGGTATGATCTCCTCTCTAGCTTCTATAATGAAGTCAGCTGGTACCATGGATATCCCTTGAGGGCTTGATCTGGGTTAGGCATTAGCTAACAACTTCGATTTGGGTTAGGATTTCAGCTGATGAGCAAGAACATGTAAAGGATGCAGAGAGGACAGTAAACCTGGAACGAAGATTCACTTGGAAGACAGGGCTGAATGTACATGCCCTCTCTTCTCCATCTGGCACTGAATCCAACTATCACTGTGTAAAGAGCAGTGTGGCATACCAGAGAAGTCCCAAGAGGAGGAGAACAGGGGACACAGGTCTCTGTCGCTTCCATTCCTGCCCAGCTCTGCTCTGCTCACCCCTCCCTCTCACCTCTCCCCATCTCTCAACACAGCGTCTCATGCTGAAAAACAGCAAAAATGGAGGGATGAACAGGAGCCAAAGAGAAAAGAAAAAATTACATAAGTAGATATTAGTATCTATTAAAAACAAAACAACTAAAAAATTCGTATTGCATACCAGTTCTATGCAAAAACACAATGCTGGGTGGTCTTATTTGCTTCTCACAGGAATTCTGACACAGACCTATCACTATGAACTCCACATAAAAACAAAAAAAAATCAAAAACCAACACCCAAAACAAACAAACAAAAAAGCTGAGGTACACAGAGAGGGTAAGTAACATGCTTGTTTGATGTACAATTACAGAGCTGGCAGAGCTGAGAGTTAAAAGAGGCTTTGCAACAGAAAAGAAAGGGATTTGCTTTGTAAAGAAAAATTGTGTGTGTGTGTGTGTGTGTGTGTGTGTGTGTGTGCGCGCGCCCGTGTGCATGCATGTGCATGTCCCAGACAGGTCCAGATAGAGGCAGGTCCTTAGGAAACCAAGGGAGTGTTCATAGCAGATCCCTGGAACTAGCCAGGGAACATCAGATTGGAAAGTACCATATTCCCACATACCATCTTTGTTTTGTTTTTTGTTTTTTCCTAAAGGATGGATCAGCCATATTATTCAGTGGGACATCTGTGCCTTATGGTTTGGCTAGTTGTCAACCCAACACAATTATTTCCTGGTCTTTGGCCAACATGGCATAGCATCTGTCTCCACCTAAGTAAGTGAATAAACAGAGTAGATGTGTGTGTGTGTGTGTGTGTGTGTGTGTGTGTGTGTGTGTGCACCATTTCTGCAGTGTAGGGGTAAATTATACAAAGCACACCTTACATTCTTGACTAAAATTCCTTCCTCTCCATAAAGCAGAGAGATTATATGATTGTTTTTGCCATTCTTCTCTTCCTGAAACGGCTCTAGGAAGAATAGAATTTGGCTGGGATGTAACCTGCCTAATCTCAATGGAACCAGGCGTAAAGGCAGGCCGGGGACACCTTCTGTGACAGGAGGTGTCGGGGGCCTGTCAACAGTGAACTATCCTTTCCCATTAAAACTGAACTCATAGGAAGACGAGTCAGAAGAAAAATCTTAACCTGTTCTACCTGGCCACAATGCTCTTAGCTACATACACCTGATTGCAACATAAATATAGGTTGTAACTGTAGCACAGTGGGTAGGGGGAGAGGTTAAGGCTGCGAGTTCAAGGCCAGCCTGGGCTACATAGTAAGACGCTGTCTCAAAAAAAAAAAAAAAAAAAATCAGTGGAGGAGGCTGCTTTGGCTTTCTAAAGCTAGTTCATGCTTTCTACTGAAACTTCATTTACTTAGTAAACTTCTCTAAGCAACTTCCTCTACAAATCATAAACTCAGACCAAAAGGAGCTACATCTTCTCATTCAATCAAGTTCCTCTCTACCTCCCTAACATCCTGCTCCCGGATGATGAAGATCCATCACACCTCAGACCTAAGGAATTCTGCTCCACTTCCCTCGCGTCCAGATTTTCACTGGCTGCTTAGAATTAAAAGTACCCTCACTGTTGAAGTGAGGGCTGTAAGGGCTGGCTCCAGGTTCTAGATGCAACTGTCCATGTTGACCATAACTATACTGGATTGCAGGAACCTGCCAATGTTTTTGTTTGTTCTTTTTTAGAAAAGCAAAATGATTTTTGAAGTCTAGTCTAGCCTAAGCTCTGTGTGTGTGTGTGTGTGTGTGTGTGATCACCTCTTAGTAGCAAATTCCTTTGTTCCACTATTAAACACTGACAGCAAAAATTTTATTTAAGAAACAAGTCGCTGGGGGCTGGGGATATAGTTCAACAGCACAGAGCCTGTTTGGCAAGTGCAAGGTCCTGAGTTTAATTCCCAGTATAAGTAAGAAAGAAAGAAAGAAAGAAAGAAAGAAAGAAAGAGAAAGAAAGAAAGGAAGGAAGAAATAAAGTCCTTGTTTGCAAAGTCTACTGGTCAAAGAAAAAAAAAAAGAAAAAAGAGGGACATTTTGGACAAACTAATTAAAAGTACACAGCCCAATGTTTTTCCCTTCTCCTCTTGCTCCTCTCTCCATTTCTCTACCTCTTGCATTCTGTATACTCTTGTATAACCTTCCAAAGCTTGGCTTCATGTCATAGATTATTATAAAAGACTTATCCAATACAATCAAGGAAAATGAAAACCTATTTAATGATCAGATCAGTGACAATAATCCAGGTCTTTTGTTTTAATTTCCTTCTGAGCCGTGGAATGCAAAGCAAAAGAACAAAGGAAGGAATGCAAACCTTCGGATTTCTGAGGGCAGAGACTGTGGACCCTCCCTAAAGCCTGGCGCAACCCTTCGGCCTGTGCCCAGTGTTTGCTAAGCAGTCCTCCAAACAGATGCAATGGAGAAGAAACAGATGGGTGCTTGTGTGAGTCCTCAGTCCCAAGCAGAAAGAAAATGTGATTAAAAAACATTAAGTAGATTGTTAGAAACCATGGTGTGATGAAAAATCGAACACACTTCTCAGGGAATACAGACCTGTGGTCCTGGATTGGTCTGGAGATCGTGGAAGGCTTCCCTAAGGAGGCACAGCTGAAACAGATCTAAAGGTTGGGGGCCCAGGAGAAGCAAAGAGCTTTCCAGTGCTTTGCAAACTGTAAGATTTTAACAAAGGCAAGTCTGTTTTGTTTTGTTTGCAGTAGTGGAGATAGAACTCAGGAGTACCCTAGCACTGAGCTATATCCCCATTCCTATTTTAACATTTCAGACAGGGTTTCACTGAGTTACCGAAGCTGGCCTTGAACTTGCAATCTTCCTGCCTAGGTCTCCTGAATCTAGCTGTTCTATTTTTAAAACTACAAGGACGCCACTTTTTTTTAATGTGTGGCAAAAAATGTGAGAAACTCCTGGAATTCCTTTTCAAGTCTTTCATTCTGTATGTAATGGAATTGAAACCTGTAGATGAGCTACCCAGGGCCACTCCTGGCTAGGACGAGACCCCAGGCTTCTGGCTCCCAGCCCACAGTCAGAAAGCTGACAGTTTCAGTGGACACTGAAGGTTAGGCATATAAGCTTTTCCAAACTTAATAACAACCCAGTGCTGCCCCTGAATAAAGGCTCAACCTGCTGTTATTTTTGACCAGAATGTGTTTGTAAACGAGGAACAAAGAGTGAGCCAGGCAGACTCCCCTGTCTGCTTATAGAGTGAAAAGGAGTGGTAAGAATGATGATATTCTTGTGATCACAGGATCAATTTACTCAAAGTGAGCACCAGGAAAAGCTATAATTAGCCCTAAAACTCTGATCATCATTACAGTGCAGCTTTCCTCCTCACGCCTCGCAGAGCTCAGCAGCAGCAGCTCTGAGTACCAGGCCAGGTATTTTTTAAGTGTTTGTGAAGCTCCAACTTAACAGTGTCTAAGCAACTTTCCTCAGGAACTTTCCCATTTCCCTTCTCTTTACAACCCTGCTACAGCAAGTGGAAAATTCCACCTCCATTTCTCATTTTTACTCAGCTTTGCTTCTCAGTGAACACTGTGGGCATGGAGTTGGTTGGAAGGCCTGATACATGCAGAGAAAAAGCCTACACAGCCTGGTCCATTCGGATGTCTCCAAACTTAGATGCAAACACCAAACACCGGCAATGATCCAAGCACTTTTAACTATCACCACTTTTCTTAGCAATGATATTAAGGGAAAAACCATGGTGGAGGTATTATCTCTCAGAAAAGAGGCCTCTTAAAGAAGGGAGAAATAAGATTCTACTGACAACAGAATAAACCAATTCTGTCCCCACCTCACACCTCTTCAAGGGACAAAAGAATGGAAATGTCCCTCCAATCAAAACAACAGCTCTCTCTGCCTTTCCATGATTCTTAGCCCCTGCTTTATATTAACCTCTTTGTCTGTGCAATGAAGCCGCCTCATTGAAACATCACAGAGGAAAACAGTTGTCCCCTAGACAATGAAGTTACTTGCAGTTGGGCATTTCTGTGTAGGCAGGCAACAATGCTGGCAGAATTCTCAACCTGTTGCTATAGTAGCAGAAAGAATGTGATTCAAGCCACTCTGCTGAGATCCATATCCAAATCCCTCCTGCTCATGCAGAGAACATTAACCCTTCACTTCCCGTTCTCAGAGGCAGAACTACCTGCGGGGAACCATAATTCTTACATCCTGGAGCACTCATTTTAGCATTCATTCATTTAGTAACTATTTATGTAGCTTCTCTTATGCTGGCTCCTGGTTTTCATCAGTAAGCAAGGCACATACGGCTCTTAGCGCTGAGCAAGGAGTAGGATATTAGATTATTGCCCAAATAACAATATATTATGTAGCATTAGTGTATATATAAGGTTTGCAGCAAAGATATCACCACAAACAAACAACCTATCCGAGACAATCAGCTGATTCATTAACTGTTGCAGATCTCATGTATTCTGGACCACTGCAATTATATAATTGCTTGCATATAAAATTGACCAAAAACCACTCCCATGATAGGCCTGTTCCCAGCCTATCATGATTCCAATAAAACATTAGATAAAATGAGTATTTAAACTCATTTTTTAACATGAAATAAAAACAGCATAATCTGTCAGAAAGCCGCTCCACATAATAGTTGAACACAAACCTACGAATCCTTCATTTATAGTCACTAGGCAACAGAAATGTACAAAAGTACAGTCACCACAAGGACTTCTAATCACTCCTGACTCCAATTTACTTCTGTGGTCAAGGCAGTGAGGAAGAAACTCCAGGAGATGGGATTTTAAAATGATTTATAATCTGGCTTGCTTTCTCTCACATTGTGGGGTGGAATTCTCATATTGTAGAATAACTACCTTGCTAGACTTCCTTGTTTCTCAGGAAGCACAAACACTAGGAAGGTGGACTTTCTTAGGAAGATAAGCTCAGCAGGTAAGAATATCCGGATAAGCTGTTTGTGAAAAAGGTAGGATCAAATCAAATTGCCAAGCAAAAGGTGAGGTGGGGGCAAACCAAAAAAACAGGTTGTTAATCTCAGCTGGCCACTAGATGTGATTTCAAAAGGTTACATCATCCTTTATCCCTCAGTTTCTTTCGAGGTTGGTAGGATGTATCACATAGATCCAAAGGCAAAGCATCTAAATCTACAGCCTGAAATAAAGTATTCTATTACTATTTTTGGTCAGTACTACAATTTCTTCCCTGGAGTGTGTCTGAGAATCTCAATCACATTTTAGGACAATGGTTTCCTGCCTCAAGAAGAAAAGACTCAAGCCACTACCAAATAAAATGGAAAGATGAGCCAGCAGGGAAAGATATTCACTCCATCTCCTTTAGTCACTGTGACACTAGGCTGTAGTTTGGCAAAAGGTTATTGTAAAGTTCAGACTAGATGGAAACCCCAGAAAGTGGAAATATTAATAAAAGGATGGTCTGTGATTTAAAATAATCAGTCCACTAAAATAATACCTCTGCTGGATCTGGATAGCAGAAAATCAAGTCTAGTGACCATTCCCTTCACATTTTAGAGGATGGGGTAGAAATGGAGCCATTCCAGAGGGAGTCCAAATGGCATCTCTGCAGCGGTCAAGTTCTTTCCCTCTGAAATTCCACAGGAGCAATGAATCTGATGTTAGAAGGAACAGGCTGGCTCCAGAAGATGAATACTTCTCTGCCTCCTGGATGCTTTGGACTCCAGCTATGACTCCAGAATCTTTCCAAAGAAGGAAAAAGTACAGCTCTATCACATTTCCTTCCCCTGGAAAAGGGAGATTACTTTGATGGCCCTAATTCTTTAGCCCTCCTTGACTCATGCCCTTTGTGTTACTTCTCAAGCTAAAAAAAGTAGCTCTATCCTTCTTCCCTTTGACACTGGGCTTGCCCTGGAACTTGCTTTGGCCACTAGGATATTAACAGATTAATGACCCAATTAGAAGCTTGAAATAAGCTTGTGTAAGTGACTCGTGCTCTTGTCCCTGCCATCGTCACGAGAAAAACATGCTCGAGCTAGCACAGGTACTAGGGGTAGGACAAGGGACATTTCTGGGGAAAGCCACCTCTAGCTGAGAATAAGAATAAGCCTATAATCAGCTGACTTCCCTTCAACCTGCAGATATAAGGGTTAAGAAATGTGCATTATTGTATGCTATGGAGAGCTTATAATTCTTCCTATTAGAGCATTATCGTAGCAAAACTGATATACCCACCACAATAAAATTTCACCTATAGTTTAAGGGTTAAAATGCTGTTTGTTTCCTAAATACACAGTAAGGAACAGGTTTTTGATAGTTTTCTCACTAGCTGAAGATCCTCAAAAGTCAGATTCTATTACATTCCCCGCACCAGAAATTTATTTAGCCATGTTTTAAACCCCAAGGCCATAATGATAATAATGTACAACACCAGCCACCAACCCATCCCTGTGATTTTTTTCCATCTAACATCAGGGTCAATATGGTTTTCTCCCAGATGACAGAAAAGTTTATTTTTACACTGGACAGTATAATAAGCCAGTAAAGAACTCTATACCAGCTGAATATTATTTGGGTGAGTGCTGGTGAATCAAAACCATTGCGTCTTTTAGTAATTGAAAGGATTAACAAAAACCATTTAATTATTGGTGTTTAATCCTGCCCAATCACTACAGCTTTGTAAATTACAGCTTCCTAATCCCTTCCCAAACAAATATTTTATTGAATACTCTGGCACAAGGCCTAGTAATGTGTTGTGAAAAATGTCTCAAAGTAATGCTTGACAATCACAAGGATCGAGGATTCCTTCCCCATCTCACTGAACCCCTCCATCCACTGACTGAGTCTCTTCTGTTGTGTCAAATGGTCTGTGATGACCTTAATAAACTTAAAATGAGCACAGGGATCCCAAACCCAGATAATCAAATATATCATTTATCCTTAGCACAACAAACCACTTCTACCTAAGTAGCTAAAAACAGTAAGCAATGATGATTGTTCATGAGTCTGTATGTCTGGATGGGCCTGGTTAATCTGTGCTGGGCCCATGGATGTGTTTGAAGACCTCAGTCACAGATCTAATGCAGTCACTTTCAGCTGAGATGACAGAGTCTTTGACCCACACCAAAGGGGTGTCTAGATGATAAGTGAGCTGTATAATGTGAGGCCCCCTAGGACCAAGGCTGGGGACTACATGCCTTTACTTCTGCACAGTCCATTGGCCCAGTTAGTGATAAAGCCAAGCCTAGATTCAGGTCCTGAGAAAGATTCCACCACTTGATAAGAGAAGCCACAAAGTCAGGTTGCAAGGGAACAGATTTAAAGAGGAGCGTACTTTCTATAGGAGCATTTCTATCATCAACCTTTTCTACAGTATAATGGGAGAAAAACCTTATCTCTAAGTAAGAACCAGTTTTTATTCTCACTTCTGAAAGATACAGAATATTTACTTTAAAGCTTTTGATATTCTTCATTTCTAGATCTAGCTGTGCTTGCGCATGCGCACACGCACACACACATCTTAATCCTTAAGACCTCAGTCTCCAGCTAAAGCAAAAGCAATCTCATCTTCTTAGCACTGTTTTACATAGCCCTTTCTTGTATCTGAAGATGTGGATGACATGGTAACTTTACGAGAATTTGTTCAGGGCAATACTCTTTGTGATGTTTCTTCCTGGTGCAGGATGTCTACAGATGAAAAGTTACATTGCTCCCCAGGGCTGTATCCCCCGAAGAAAGGCACAGCATTAACAGGAGCAGCACCAAAGCATAAGAAATATCGAAGAAGATAACATAATACCAACAAAGAGCCCAGAGGTACAGAAAACTGTAGCTCACTGGAGACTACAGTCTGACGCTAATTATAATTCAACCACAGGCTGCTGACTCTATCTCCCTACTTTACTCACCCCTACCAACTATTTAGGAAAAGCATTTAGGAAACGCAGTAAATGATCTGGGCTCAAAGGTGTATGGAGCTGGGCTGAAATACAGCAGCAGTTATTATGGTATCCCTGCAATTAAGGGGCTGCTTTCTGGTCTTTAGAAAAATCTCCATGATCTTTTAGTTAGCTCCATTCAAATTCTTTTAACACCGACTTGTGAGGTCTGGGATAGCAGGGAGCTGAAGAGAAAGGAATTCCAGAAACCAGAAACACAGGAGGGGAGAGGAGTGGCCAAGACTATAGGTAGTGCCTGAAGGTTCTTGAGAGGAAATTTCCCAAGTGAGAAGGAGAAAGCATAGCCTGCTCAACAACAAAGCAATCTTCGGTGCATAGTTTGGTTCCTCCTTATATGGCCAGTTTTTAATCTGCTTGGTAGTATCACTGCTTAAAAGACTAAGCAACAAGAGTGGATGCAAATCATTGAAACAAAAAAATACTAAATCATCATAAAGGTGCTTCAGAAAAGTCAGATTCAAGCAGGTATTACATTCAATTTGATTTATAATGAACGCCTAGAAAGTTATGAAAACTGATGAACAAGACATCAACTACCCACAGCCTTCTAAACTGTACTTCGTTCCAGAGCACAGGACCTGGGAGAAAAGCAGGTTTGGTAGCAGTGGCAATGTTCTCTCACAGTAAGGTGTAAGCATCCCATGGACCCGTGCCTATGAGAACCAGATGGCTACCAGTGCCACTGGTACTGCGATCCATCTGCTTTGCCCTCACACCTTTCCAGGTAAAGTCACAACTCTCTAGGGAAAACCATCACAATGGTTCCCACCTCCACTTCTTGCTCAGTTGGCCTCAAAGTAAGTGAATTCGAATTCTTGGATGATCTTCTAATGAGCCAGCTGACTGGGCAGCAGTCAATCTCTGTTTTTAATTAGCTGAGGGGAAATCAAACTGGAAGGGAAGCAAACTCCTAACATTATCCCCACGGGAGCACTGATAATGACATTGAGGAGGAAGCACTGATTATTTTCAGCAAGGCACACTGCTTTTCCTAAGCTCAGAACAGGGATGTGCACTCGAAGGCCTGGGCCCCTCCCCACTCCAGCACACACGGCCATCGTCAGGCTCTTCTGTGTCAGGAAGTTCAGATGCACCTTTTTGATGCACTATTTTTTAAGTTCTTGTTCGCTGCTGCTCCACAACTCCAGCTAAGTTAAGCACACCAGCTGCTTCTTACAGAGAGAATCCTTAAGTTGCCTGTACAGAGGTGCCAAGAATGAACTTGCACTGCATTTGCAGAGATCCTGGGCCCAGGCCAACACCCGTGTGTGTCACAGGAGCACCGCTGGTGTGGCCAATTCCATTCCAGTTTCCCGGGCTCAGGTCCTACAGCATCTTCACACTCTAATGCGATCACGAGGTGATTCCCCGCGGCTGTAAAAAGCGCAGGGACATCTCCAACATACTTTGGCAGTGAATTATCACATTGACTTTACACACATCCTTATCTTCCCCCTAACACTGTTCTTGACTTCTTCCCAGTTGGTGCTGGGCCAGGAATCAGTGGCAGCACTGTTACCCCTTCACATGCCAGTGCCATCTAGGGCCTGTGTTTAAATATTTGAAACACAGAAGCCTGCTAACAATGTAGCTCTTGATTACTCTCAATTATTCTCTCACCCACGGCAATGGAGGGAGAAGTCTTTGGCACAAGCTCCACACAAGAAAACCTGCTCCCCAGCCTCCTCCATTTGCCTTCTGACCCTCTCCTGAAAGAGTCAACATGCTATACATAGATCTCAGTTTTCTCCCGTAACCGCCACCTGAGCCCCACCATGAACATCAGAGCTTCCTCTTCCCTGAGCGCCACAGATTTAATGCAATTCTGCCATGTTAACATGTATTTAATTAGGCCAACTCATCTTGTAAGGCTTTTCTTCAAAGCCTGTGGCTGGCATCTTGTATTCCACACTGAAATCTGCTAAATAGGTTTCTCTATTTGCTTTTCATTTTGAGATAAAATGCCATGCTGCCTTATTTAAGCTGCGATGACAATTAGGGTACACTTTAGTCAGAGTAACCCAGGTATTAAAATACCCGTCATCGTTAGCAGTTTTTCTTTCTTAAACCCTGTTTGGTAAGTAATGTGCCCCCACCCACCCACTAAAAGAGTGAATTATACCAATCAGAGGTAATTAATATGTTAGGTTTTGTTCCAAGGCCAGACTATCAGGTTACAAGTTCTAATAAACTTTGCTGGAAAAAGACATTTCTTTGTCTTGAGACCCTCGGGAGCTAACCAACCAAACCAAGCACCTTCAATTCTCAGCACTCCTCACATCTAAACTCAGTCGAAAAGAAAAGCCAACAAAAGCAAATAAAGTGAATAAAATGGTCCTGCAGCTGGCAGCCCTTACCATTTGGAGCGGAGGCCCCCTGGGAACCTGGGCTGGGGCTCTGCCTGCTCCTGCTGTGGGGTGGCGGCGGCCAGGGGTCCAGGTCGTGGGTGCGGGTGGAGGTATGCTCCTTGCATGCTTGGACAGGACTCACCGCGGCTGCCTGCCTGTCTGCCACTCTTGTCTGGGTGGGAAGGGCCAAGAGGGAAAGAAATGAGCAGGTTACTCACTGGCCTTTCCAGGCAGACACACCCAGAAGGGCGAGGCCAGGCCCAGATGAGGAGATTCTTCTGAGGCAGTGCCTCAGATCTCTCTTTTGATTTCTTTTGTTATTACTTCCTGAACTTTGAGCTCCGTCTGCAGAGGCATGAGTACCCAGAAGGGGTAAGTAACGTTTGTGATTAGATTCCAAGGATCTTACACAAAGGTTACTTAGAGAATGTGATGCTTTAGCACACACACCTTTAAATTTAACCCTAAAGTTTGTCACAATGTGCCAGAGCATTTACACTTCCAGAGCCAAAAGAATGAAGGGTTGCCCTGAGGCAAGGGCCTGGTGGAACCTGGAGAAAGCAATCTGGGGTGTTACTTAAAGAGTGCATTGCTAGAGTCTCACTTTTAGACTTGATTTTAGAGAAACATCATTCTCAGCTCTACCCACCTGTGAACTCTGCTGTGTGCAAGAGGCACTTTCTAGAAATAGGAATCTGTCAATGGAGATGTCAGAAATGGATTCACTTTACCAAGTGCAAGACCTTGTTACCTGATAGCCCGGCGGCAAATCCTGAAATGAAGCTTTTACAAGCAGAGGGCTCCTTCATATTTGTCTGTCTAGGTTCAAATGGGTGTTCATAAACTAACTTATGGCAGCTGTGGCTCAAAGGAGATGAAGTGGAGGGAACTAAACCAGAGACCACAATTGGCCATATATGTGGCCTCATGAACCCTAAAATGTTCTCAAGAGGAGGTACTATTTTTTCCCTTCACATGCAAGCACTATGAAGCCCAAAGGTTAGGCTATGTGGCTGGTGCTCAGTCTCCTAGTAAATGGAAGACCCAAAATCTGAACCCAGGTTTGCCTGAACTCAAGACACACCATCGTACCCCAGCAGTGTCTGTCACTAGGCCTAAACAGAGCCTGCCCTTCTTCCACCTGCACCTAAAGCCAGGTCACTTATTCTAAAATTTCTATATTTCAGGCATGGTAATGCACGCCTGCCATCCCAGCACTTGGCAGGTTGAGGCAGAAGGTTGGCCATGAGTTCAAGGCCAGCTTGAACTATGTTGTGAGACCCTGTCTCAATAAATAAATAAATAAATAAATAAATAAATAAATAAAATAAAAAGTAAAATTCTCCATTACCCATAATAATCAGTCCTGTTCCCCAGAAGAAACCATTGCTAGCAGTTCTTATGTATCTGGTTCAAATATTTGCATGCATATAAAGCATATAAATACCCTTTTAAAAATAACATATGCAGGATCAAAGTCTACTCATGATGTACTACCTGTTAGTTTTTAACTTAAGGACATATTTGAGAGTTTCCAGATTGGCATATTGAATTGCTATTGGTAAATCAGTCAGAAGAATAAAAGAGAGATCTAAAATATAGGATTATTGCTTAATAAAAAATCCCCTATGTGGATCACAGAAAGCAACAGGACGTGTGGGAATGCCTGGCCTCCTGTTGCAGCTCTTGTGGTGAAGCCTCCATACTCTTTGTTCATACAGAATGAGGTAAGACCATAGGATGCACTTCACCAGATCACTGTAAAGATCAGCTAACAGTTATGTCAAAATAATGTGACAACTTTAGCGAACACTTATTGAGCACGTACACTATGACAGGCATTGTCTTAATGTTTTGTATGTATTAATTCCATTCCTGGGCCTTATTATAGAAAGAGACAGCCATCCTGGCATATTCCTGGCTCACAGCAAGGGCACAATATATTCTTGAAGCTGCTGTCTTAACTAAATAAACATGCTATGAGCAACCCTGATCTTTGAAGGTATTCCTCAAAGAAGCACTAGAAAGTGGGCCCCATTTCTCTGAGGTACAACCTTGTACTTGTTTCTATTTTAATGCCTGAACTTGCCTTTCTATAAATTCCAAATATGATCAATAACACAACAACTCACAGTCACAAACACAACAATTTCACAGTCATTTAAACTAGTAAAATGATGTTACATCACAGAGATTTTGAGAGAGTGGCTCATACACCCCTCCTGTTTACTGATGAAGGAAATAATATTTGGGAAATTGAGTGGGTCTTCTCTAAAGGTATACACACCTTGCTACACTGTGAAATTAACAAAGCATTCTAAAATGTACTTATATTTGAACCCATTACACAAGAAATTCTGACAGTTTATGCTATCATACAGATTCATACCATATCACTGATATAATTTAAAAGTAACATGCCAGTTAGAGCAAGCAATAACACATTTAACTAGGAACAGCTTTTGCTGCTTGCGGCTTTAGAATTGAAAAGGGCATACAAGGGCATTTAAAATGAGGAGCAAGGAAAGGAATGGAAGGCGCAGTAAAAAGAAATAAGTTGTAGGATGTATATGTACCACTTCCCCTCGATGAACGTAATCACTATGTGCTATAATAAATTTTTTAAAAATTTAGAATAAAAGTATTTCTTACTTTTCTTTTGACCACATGTAACATTAAATGTTATATCATTAATATCTATTACACCAAAGAGATGACTTGGTTTAAAAAAAAAAAACTAATTTGTGTGGAAAATAAACGGAAAACATCTTTTAGACCCATTCAAAGAATACAGAAGGACTATCTCCAGTATATCATTCAAAGTCACTGATTTTACCATATGTGCGTTCTTTGACTTTGGTCAAGGCTTTTAACCTGCTTAACCTCAGTTTTCTCATCTATAAAATGAAGGTAACAATGTC
Source organism: Cavia porcellus (assembly GCF_034190915.1). NCBI lineage: Eukaryota > Metazoa > Chordata > Mammalia > Rodentia > Caviidae > Cavia > Cavia porcellus. The sequence goes on along the minus strand of NW_026947514.1, from coordinate 21,428,634 downwards.
TGCCTCACAGTTTTTTGAAAACTCATGAAAAATATGTAAAAGGATTGTTATTTTTTAGATCTGCATTGTCCTCCAAGAGTCCCATGAATTTGGAGGTGGGGCTTTTGGAAGGTGATTGGATTATAGGGGTGGTATAATCATTGGTGGATTAATCCAGTAATGAGTTCACAGTTGAATGTCCTATTTAGAGATGGGGCTTGGTTTTCAGAGTAGTCCCTGAGCATACGAGCCAGAAAGGAGCATTCTGGTCCCCCAGCTCCTCTCACTCTGTTCTTCCCAGCTGCCGTGGATTGAGTAGCTTTCCTTCACTATGCCCTTCTGCTGTGCCATTTCTGAATCGGCTATGGACTGGATCCTCTGAAACCATGAGCCAAAATAAACTTCTCCTCCTTTAAATTGCAGGTGCCAGGTATCTTTTTTCCCCCAGAGATAGGAAAGTGATTATACAAACAAGTTTCACTCTGTGACAAAGAACAGATTAATAAATTGTAGTCACTGGTTTCCCCACCATCTTCTCCATTCCTATCATATTGGCTATGAACCTCAATATGAATGGCTTTGTCCCCTACTGAAGATGGCTATTAATACTATAATATCCTGAGCACATAGAGATGAACTAAACAAAATCTCCACTCATGAATTTATATTTAATTGGATGCAAGAATGGAAAAAGACATCATTTGCCCTCAGGTTCAGTTATTTCATTTGGCTAATCTGTAGACAAGTACTATTGATAACCCACAAGGTCAGGGCAAAAGAGAGAGAGAGTAACAGGATCAGCTTAACCATATTGATAGAGATGTGAAAAGACATCAATTTTGTCTACAAGAAAGATGTAATCAGTAATGCGGTGATCTTCCACTTGGGCTGAAGTATATTAAGGTCTGTCCTAGTGCTGTGGTGTCCCTAGAGGTCCATGTGTTTAAGGCCCTCATTGTAGTGCTCCTGGAGGCAGTACAGCCTCTACAGGTGGGGCCTATTTGGAGGTCTAGATCACTGGGGACATGCACTTGAAGGTCTTGTATTCCTGTTTTTTTTTCTTTTTTGCTTCCTGGCCATGAGGTGAGCAGTTTTGTTCTACCAGGCTTTACTACCATGACGTAATGCTTCACTGCAGGCCCAAAGCAGCAGGATCCATTGATGGTAGACTGGAACCTCTAGAAATAAGAGCCAAAATAAATCTCTTCTTTTCATAAACTGATCATCTTAGGTATTTCATTACGATAACTGAAAGCTGACTAACACACTGAGCATAGCAGGTTGAACTATGTCCTTCAAGAGATAGGTTGAAGTTCCATGGGACACCACTCCAGACAGACTCCTTCAGGCTCCAAAGCTTAGGGGGCATATAAGGACATCTCGGTCAGCTTTGAGCATGCAACCCCACTGTCTAGCACAGGCACAGACTGGAATATGTTTATGTAACTTTGACTTAGCAAACCATACATGGTTAGGCGGAATACAAGAATGCAAATAGGTGATAAAATAATACATAAGCCATAAACAATACAGATGCTGTCTTGCTGATGCCTACTTTTTGAACTGATGTCTGCTCTGTATGCATTCTTTCCCTTGCACATCTCATGTACCAAAGTACCTCCTCAGGCCCCAACCACAACAAGTTCTCATCTCCAGGACCTGGAAATGTGACCCTATTTAGAAAAGGGATCTGTGCAGATCTAATCAAGATGAGGTCATTCAGGATGAGGGTGGGCCCTGAATCTACTCACTGATGCCCTTTATAAGAACAGACACACAGATAAAAGAGAAGAAAGCCATGGGAATATGGTTGCAGAGATTGGAACTGTGTTGCCAAAAGCCAGGTATTGCCAGCAGTCACCAGACACCCTACTGACAAGCTGATTTGGCGCTTCTACCTCAGGACTGTGACCTAATACATTTCTGTTCTTTTAAGCTACATAGTTTGGGGCAATTTGTTACAGCAGCTCTAGGAAATGAAAACATAAAGTGAACTCAGACTGAAAGCATAGCTCAATCAGGCTGCCTGTGGCTTAAACTGCTTAGTGGGAGAGAGAGAAAGGGTGGAGGGGAATCCTAGACAGAAGACTCTGAATCAGCTTTAGCTTGCCTTACCTCAACTGGGCCCAAGGCCGACTGTTCACACTGCACAAGTATCAACACATCAGCCTGCTTAACCTGAAAAGCAGGCAGGCAGAAGTTGCAGAACTTGCTGGCATTGAACCTTGGGGATGATAATGCTCTTTGTAGAGTTAAACAGCTTTCATCTTCTTCCACAGCAGGGAGAGGAAACGTTAACAGGGTCCAGGCATGGTGGGAGGAGTACTCTATGCTGAGGACCCTGTGCTCTATCTTCTTTACCTCAGGAAGGTTCTGTGGGCTAAGGAAAACCTCCACATACTCTGCAGCAAGATGCACCCAACCTCTCCTCTAGTTACTAACCATGCTGAGCCTCAGCATACCAGCCCTAGCCCAGCTCAGCACTGTGAGAAAAATCCAGGGTGGTAATGCAGCAGAAAACCTGGCACGGGAGAGTTCCTGGTGTGGCAGCCTTCACAAAGCCACAGTCCAGATACTTGTCACAGCAAGTAGTGGTGCGGGCATTCATCTTCCCTGAATACCCTTTGTGTGCCAGGCACCGAGCAGGACACTGAAGAGACTAAGAATGAGTTTCAGTCTTTGATAAAGGAAATGTGTTGGGGCTATGAGTTTAGCGATTCTCTTTCTTTTTCTCTCTCGCTCCCCTTTCTCCTCCTCTCTCTTTTATTATAAAGTTTGATAATTAAAGGATTTAAAATTAAAATTGGTTTAATTTTTTTAATATGTGGGAAAAGCTGCCACATGCTTTTCCTGAAATATATTTTTAACAGTATTGCTCAATGATTCAACACAGCGCAGCACTGAGGGTAAGAGTGCCCACAACAGTGCCCACATTTAAATTCACCCTCATCCACAGTGAACTCTAACCCTGGGTCAGTCAGGACTCATGACTTAGCATTTAATTGGCGGCTAATTATTTCAGGTGTGCAGTTGTGGTTTCCCAGTTTAGATCCCCCAGGGCAGAAACGACTTCCTTTCCTGTGACCTTTTAATACCTGCTCCCAAACTCAGCAATGCCCCTTGATTAGCTGGCCTCACATGCAGGAGGCTGCAATGCATTTCCCTCCACCTTCTGGAAAATGGACCCCTCTGCGGCTGTGTGATTATGTTAGGGCAGGGAAGGAAGTGAAAGGGATTATGAAAGAGAGTTAGGCTCACACTGGGGTCTGCTAAGTTATTTCCTATTTTTTTCTCCCTGAAATGGCACCACCAAAACCATGGGGCAGAACACACGGTGGGATTCAGAGATCCAGCTATGAGTCCAAAGCACCTGGAACCCATGTAGGTGTGCGTGTGTTTGTGTGTGTGACACTTTGAAGTTAGAACAACTACTTTTTCTGTTTTGTGAAGCAATTCAAAACCAGCCTTCCTCAGTGACTCCTGGAAGTTGTTGCTTCCCGGCCACCACACGTGCTTTGGGTGCTTGCTGGCTGCCGTAAGGAGACTTCAGTCAGCCCCCTACATCTTTGGAAATGTGGACAGAGGTATTATGGGCTGGCCCTGTGCTACTTTTTTACTGTGATCTTTGATTTGGTACAAAATAACACCAACCCTGTTCCATGCAGTGAATTTTGACCAGAGACCCTGACATCATTCACAAAGGTGGCTTCCACACATAAAACCAACCTTGAACGAAAAGGGGGAAAGAAAACTATACTGAAATTGCTATGCTAGAATCACAGGCTGCAATCTTTAATTGGGGTTAGAGTCCCAGAAACCAAACAGAAGGGCCTGAGGAGCCCACAGCTCCCAGCATACCTGATGTCAACCATTGCGGGACGTGCATGCGCCCCACCCCTATTCCTCAACAGATCAGTGAACATTTGTCCTGTCAGCTTCCCCAGACAAATTCCATGGCTGTCTGAGACAGACTGATTTTTATTCTCTAACAAAGCAGTGGATCTTCCTTCAAGACCAGAAGTCAGCAATAAAATGGGCTATAAACGTACATCTTTACGGGGTTATAACTCCCTAGGATCAGGCAGTTGGATTTCTCCCAGGCCTTGGGCCTGGCAGAATCAAATTTCTGAGAAGTCCTTGGTGTCGCTGGGGAGGGGTGCGAGGTTCTGTGGTGATCACTGTTCTTATCACGTTGCTGCCACAGATGGCTGTTCTTTAGGCCAGGGCCTCCTCCCTGGTCTCTGGAAGTGATGGGCATATTCTCCTGATATCACATATGGACAAATGAGGATACCCAGCTTGCTTTGCAGGTTTGGAATGATTCTGAGAAAAGTCACATTCACACTCTTAAATGTCCAACATTTCCATCATATAAACGACATTCAAAATGTAAGTAGGTGTGGGAATTTAGCTCAATGGTAGAGCACTTGCCTATAAAGGCAAGGCTGGTTTTTGCCTTCAGGACCCAAATATTTTAAAAGAGAATAGCACAGATGTGCCATATACCTGTTTAATGACTGAAAACCAAAGCAAGGTTTTCAGACCTGTTTTCTCTTTTTTTCTCTCTTTTTTGAGTATCTTGTTGACAGAACCTCAGGGTTGTTTTTTATACAGCACACCTGGTTTATACAGTATTATAAGTTTTGGTGATTATACTGTACAGTACAGTACCATATTTTATGTTTGGTTACACATTACATACTGCATTTGAAAGTTGTACAAGGGGCTGGAGGTTTAGCTCAGCGGCATAAGCGCCTGCCTTGTAAGCAGGCAGTCGTGAGTTCGATCCCTGGTACCGATAAAAAGGAAAAAGACAAAAAAAAAAAAAAAAAAAAGTTGTACGAATGAAGTCATCAGAGTTGGAGTTTCCTTTGACTATTTATTATTCTGTATATTGTAATGTATTTACTATTATATACAATTCCTCATTTAGCAACCAATTCATTTCATGATCTAGCTGCAGATCTAGTTGTAGGAATAAAACTTGGTCAGTTAAACCAGGAACATTAGTATATACACCATAAGCAATTACTATCTTTAAAATACAGCAAAAATGTAAAAAAATTAAACATTTAAAAAGCCTTAATCATTTTTATTAGATTGATACGCTTTATAATTTCTCTTTTGAGATGGAAATCCCAAGGAAGAATCCATTATTACTTAGATATTAAGAATATTTTACTGTTGAGTTCTTTAAGGTAGCTGGGGTATACTACAACTTATTTTAGTTCCTTGAACTTTATCATCTTGTACAAAATTTCATCTTCTTTTTAGAATTAATGTCGGACCAAATATTTAGGTATTTTCAAATAAAGAAGTAATTGCCATATGAAAAAATACTAAATTTGTTCTTTATAGATCAACACATGGTTATAATAATAACTAATATTATCAATAATATTATTATATTGGAAGAATTGACATCTGTTAAGCACATTTATTAAGTCAAACATAGCCAGGCATAGTGGCTCATGCCCGTAATCTCAGAGCTTGGGAGGCCGAGGCAGGCAGATCACTTTGAGTTCAAGACCAGCCTGGGCTACAACATAAGCTCAAGGCCAGCACGAATGAGACCCTGTCTCAAAAAGATGAAAAAAAAGAAAAAAGTCTATCATTATTCTAATAGCTTTAAATATATTTTTCCATTAAATCGTCACAATAACTCCATGAAATTGTTCTTACTGACCCAGTTTTGTAGATGAGGAACCTGTTGCTTCTCAGCCTTTTGGCTAAGATCAAGTGTTGTAGATAAGGAAACCAATACTCAAAAAAGGAAAGTGTCTTACACTAGATCAAACACCTACTAGGAAGGGAAGTCATATTGGGCATGGTGTAATCCCAGGACTCAGGAGGCTGAGGCAGGAGGATTGCCATGAGTTCAAGACTGGCTTGGGCTACATAGTAAGTTCAAGGCTGGCCTGGAAGACATAGAGTGAGATCTTGTGTCCAAAAAAGTCTTTGCCAAAGTTTCTGTTTTAACGCCAAGAAGCTAGACCTCCTTCACAGCACCTGCAGCTCTAACAATTCTTAAGCAAACCCCAATTAGAATGGTGTCAAGAATCAAGTGTGGCAGCGAGGCCAGAGGTGCCCAACCCTGAGCAACCAGGAGAGAATCCTCTAACCAGCTCTCTCCAGTCCCCGTGCCACCACCAGGGCCTTAGTAATTGGTCAAATCTGATACCCACTTCCTTTCTGCTGGAAGCGCTGAGATGCGGTCGGATCTATAAAAGAGAAGTGAAGTCAGATTTGTTGAGAGATTGCTCATTTTGTCTTACCTACTTTTCTTGTCCTGAGTCATTAAGGGAAGAGAATCTTAACCAAGTTTCCAGACTAGGCAGGCATGATGGGGCAAGCCTGTAATTTCAGCACTTGGGAGGCCGGGGCAGGAAGATAGCCATGAGTTCCATGTCAGCTTGGGCTACATAGTGAGTTCAAGACCAGCCTGAACTACATAGCAAGATCTTGTCTCAAAAAAATAGTTCTGGAACTAGTAAAGCAGTGACTAAAACCCCTTTCTAATACATCATTTTTGTAGGGGGAGCAACCAGAACCCTAAGACTCAAGCAAGCTTTTTATATCATCCTTTCTACTCCCAATTTCTCTTAGCTAGTTGTGTCTAGAGTATGTTTTTTGGGTACTAGACAGAAAAGAGGAACTTGTCCTTTAGTAGAGGTCTGAATACTTAGCTGTTATTATTTCTGCAAATGAGTCCAAGCAAGGAACCACTGGCAGGTAAGGAACAGGGCAGAGATGGAAGAGAGCAAGACGAGGTGGGCAGAGACGTCCTTCAGAGGTCAGGGTGCCACTGCAGTAGCCAGGCTGCTTTTCCAAGCAAAACCTTCCTGTGAATTTTAATTACAATACTACAAATGGGGACTCATCACATACATACATGGACCTGATAGTCCGGAAGGCCGAGGCAGGTTGACCACAAGTTCAAGCTTGGTGTGGGCCAATTTTCAAGACCTTGTCTCACAATAAAAAGTAAAAAAGGGCAGGCCAGGTGTTTAGCTCAGCAACACAAGCACTTGTCTGGGAAATGCAAGGTCATGAATTCGATCCCTGGTAACAAAAAAATAAAAATAAAAATAAAGTAAAAAAGGGCTGGGGATATAGCTCAGTAGAAGTTTTAATCATGACACCTCAAAACTAACCAGTTCTCAGGTGTGGTGGTACATGCCTGTGATCCCTGCACTATGAGAGGCTGAGCTCAGCAAGAGGAACACAAGTTCAAATGTATCCTGGGCATTTGAGCAACTTAGCAAGACCCTTAAAATAAAACATAACAGAGAGGGGCCTGTGTTTAGCTCAGCAGCGTAAGTGCCTGCTTGGCAAATGCCAGGTCATGAGTTTGATTCCCGGCACCAAAACCAAAACCATAACAAAGAACTAGGGATGTAGCTCAGTGCAAAGATCCTGGGTTCAATACCCCCTACAAAAACAAACAAACATCAGAACACCTGACCAAGTACATCCCTTCCCACCCCAAAGACTCCCTGTGGTTTCCATCTAATGAGCATACTGTTCAGGAGTCACACAACACAAGAGGAGGCTGCTGGGTGAAGTGTCCTTCACCTCTGGCTCTCGGGACATAGTTGGACCATCAGTGACAGTGTACATGGAAATTCTGCATCTACGAGGAAGACAAAAGAGAAACTTGAGCAAGACACAAAGAGACCAAAGGTGGCAGAAGATCATGGCTTCAGTCTATAGGTGTGGGTCCCATTAACTTCATAAATAATACTCTTGAGCTTATTATGGAATCAGCCCTGCCAACATCTACAGAGGCCTTGAAACCTAACTGAGGAAAGTCATTAAAAACATCAACACGAGAGACAGCAGGACCTCCCCCAATGCCATTCTGTTAAAGAGTATTACTAATGGAGCACATTGAGGAGACAGAAAATTTAGGTGAGGAGAGGGGAGAGAGATCCACACACTATACACGGAGGAAGGAGCACAGTTTTTAGAGCAGCAACAGGGTTAATGCATTCAAGACTTTTTGGTCCTTAGTAGCACTCAGCAGCATGGAGGTTGTGAGTGTCCAGTACTTTACAATTAAAAACTGACCAAAGGAATATGACAGTAGGTAAGGGAGCCAAAGAATTCTTACAAGGCCAGCCTGAACTACGTAATGTGATCCTGTCTCAAAAAACCAAAAACCAAACACCAAATAAAAACAAAACAAAACAAAACAAAAAAGCTGGGCGTGTAATCCCACCACTCATGAGGCTGAGGCAAGAGGATCACCATGAGTTCAAGGCCAGTTTGGATTACACAGTGAGTGCAAGGCCAACCTGAGTTACCTAACAAGACCTTGTTTCAAAATAATTGGAAAACAATTGTCTCTTTTTTTTCCTCAAGGCCGTGGGATAGGATGTTAGATTCATATCCAGTAGTCAGTGCTTGATTAATAGTCTATGTAATTTCAAACTCAGCCAAAAAGCACACAGCACTTGGACAAGCTAGTCTTTTTCCTGTGACTGGACAAATTAGAGAAGTGACATTATGATTACAATTACATGAAATATTTGAAAATGCAATTTAATCTGTAGAGACACAAAGCAGGGTAGTGGATGCCCAGGGACAGAGAGGGGAAGGGATCACAAATGGATACCAGAACTACGGAAGGGAAACAGTTATTATCTTGATGATGGAGAAGACTCCACGGGTGTGCACAAGGGTCAAAAAATCATACTTCAGAAAGATGAGGCAGGAGGATCGCCATGCATTTGAGGCCACCCTGGACTACATGGAGAGTTAAAAACCAGTCTGAGCTACGTAGTGATGCCCTGTTTCTAAAAACAAACATCATCAAATGCATTTGAAACCTTGGAAAAGCAATGTCTCCATAGATCTTAAACAAGGTCAGCTAAGCAGGGAGACAAGCACTTTAATAACTTCTATGGTACAGATTTATCATGCTTATTTTTCTCCCACGGCATAGAGCTGGGCATCACTTTTCAGTCTTTCTAGCAATAAGGTGTGACCAACAGAATGGACACTTCTGCCTCCCCTACAACCTTTCAAAGGAGACTCTGAGGACCCAGAGAAGCTCCAAACCTCGCACCCTAGAGCTCAGCACCCGACACAGAGAGCTGATACTGATTACTGATAGCAGCAAGCATAAAAATGAACACTGTCTTGGTTCCTTTTTCTAGTTGCTGGATACCCTGACTACCACAGTTTGTGGAGCTTTTGGTTCATAATCAGCTGGCTCCAAGGAAGCGTGGCATGGTAAGCAGTAAATAGTTCAACAAGAAAAAAGACAACAAAAGTAGGCAGAGCAAAAGGAGGAGCTGAGCAAGCCTCTTTTCCTACTTATAATGTATGCAGGTTTCCCACCCTAGAGCATGTGTAACACTCACATCATCTCTGTGTCCTTCTCTTGCACCTGCTGAGAATGTTTACAAAGTGAGGACCCTTGTCCCCTGCTGAATCACTTAGTTTAACTTCTGAACTTCTCAAGTTTACACAATGAATCAACCATTACAACATCCTAGGGTGTAAGCAGCCACCCTAGGGCATGTCCTCTACACTCTAGGATGTGGAAATGCTGAGTCACTTAGTTAAGCTTCTGAACTTCTCAAGTGGACACAATGTATCAACCGTTACAAATGTGCAGTACAAGTTGAATCCCTGAAACCTTGGAGTTATAAAAGCAGTTAGCTTCCTGGTCAAGCCATTCAATAAGGTATTTAAGTACTATTAATATATATCAATATGTAAAGTACAGCACATTACATATTAGTCATAATTATGTTTATGATATATATTAGTATATTAACTGGTATAATAATATTCCTAATACTAATATTAATCCTGATAAAACAGCAATCAAATATTTTTCTGCTTATTTCACAAAGGATAAAAATGTACATTCAAAAGCTTTCTGAAAATGAATGTATTTTCACATATTACATTATGATCATCCCCGCTGTTCCAAATCCCTGTATTTGTCTTTCTAAAGTCAAGCTTGTGGTTCTGCTTCCTTTGAGGACTAAGAGACACTTCTCTGCTTCACAGCAGAAGGATCTCACTCTTGGTTCCTGCAGCTCCCTCCTACTTAATAGGATCTGATGTGGTCTAAAGGCTGTTCACTGATTGTTTTTAATACAAGATGAGAGATAAATACATGGCTACATTCAAGTGTAAATTTATTGATAAGGACTATATTTAAAAAAACACTATAGGCTATTCTCCATGCTTTACTTCTACTTTATCTTATTTTTTAAGGAGGAAAGATTTATTTTGGCTCACATTTCAGTCCATATTGGCTGGCTCCAAGGCAGGGTTGCATGGCACAGGGCCATGTTCATCATTTTATCAGGTTTCCCTCCTCAAAAAAACCCTCTGTCTCTGAGTCCTTACTTCTGAAAAATAGATACATTGCTAAACTAAACCATCTCTACTAAAAAGGGGGCCTCAGAGTGTACCTGACCAGATTTTATAAACTGCCTATACAGAAGGGCAATTTCTTTTATTCTGTCAGTCCTTGCTAGCAAATGAGAAGCGAGGAGGTGTGTTGGATGAGTGCTGAGCACATACTTGCTCATGCACAGAGTTCCAAAACATTCCCACGATTTCTTCCAGATCTCTCTGGATAATACGACTCTGCACAGCACACTATCATAAGACATCCTGCCAACAGCATGCTTAAATTGGGCAAAGTCAGGTACCTTTCAACGAAGGTCACCTCTTCATTTTAGAATCAGTCGCTTTGCATTATGCCACAGTAACAGGTCGTTGTCAACCCTCAGGAGTTTATAGTCACAAAGGCTTATTTCACATTTGACACTCCTGAGGGGTAGCTGCAGCTTGGCTCTGCACCCTCATTTTGGGGCTCACCCTAAGAGAACAGCCCTTTCTAGACTACCAGACTTGTCCTGAGCATTCCCAGGCACTGGCCTGAGTTCAGATGAGGGCTCACAGGAGAAGTGTCTCAGTATGTATTTTATTTTTCATTTTTTGGCAGATTTTTGACAGTTTCCTACACAGTTCACACTGGTCTTAAACCTACCATGTAGCCCAGGCTGACCTCAAACTCACAGTGATACCTCTGGCCTCAGTCTCTCAACCGCTGGGATTAACAGGTGTATGCTATCCCATTCAGCTTGTCTCAGTATGTGAAAACATAAGCCAAGCTAAAAGATGCTAAATAAGTGTGTCCTACCCTTGATCATTAAATGTTCTTAACAATCCAGAGGGCCAAGATGAAGCCCTGGTTTCCTGGACTCCTAGGAGTCCACACAGATAGTGTAAGAAGAATGGCTGCTCCCTGCTCTTCCCTCCATCCTGCATTGTGGGGGTCCTCCATGTCTATTCCCAGCCCCTGCTAAGTCTAATGGTGACAACCAGCAGTGTGATCACAAGTAAGCACACTGATCCCAGAAGAGGCCTGGAAGTGGGCCTGAGGCTGGAGGACCACTGGTGGGGAGTCTGCAGTGCTGGGCATGAACCATAGTCTCACAGATAGGCATTAGATCATGTGAAACCACGGTGGGGGCACCAGAACCAAGTTCAGGCCTGGATCTGATACTGGCAGGCATGCAGGGCAGTAACAGTGACTGGCCATGGTAAAAGCACAAGGAAATCTGTCCAGGAAGTGATGCTTCCAGCTGGATTTCAGCAGAATTTTGCATGGAGTAACATCCTGCTTGAAAGGAGTCCATGTCATAGGGAGTGACAGGGAGTGTTTTCACCAGAAACATAAACTTGTTCCTTAGTCATCAGGTGGTAGGATAAAGTCTAACAGCTGCAAATAAAGATGAGGAGCCATGCTGGTTGCTGGTTGCTTTCCAAATGCAGGGAATCACTGGGTGCCACACCCAGCAGACACTTAAAGGTATGGGACCTGAGCTGAAAAAACAACAAAATGTCCCTAACAATTCCAGCAATCTCTGCAGGGGGTGGGAGGCAATAACTTGGCAAAAGGAAAAGCAATCAATCAATCAATCAATCAATCAATCAGAAAAGCAGTAACAGGCTGGCTCAAACCACTGCGTTGCTTGAGGCAACCAATTTGGACACAGAGACTGATCCGGAAAAGAGAGGATCCGGAAAAGGGGACAGAGGGTGACTCTGGACTCCTGCAAGTGAGCCTGGTTTGGCTTCCCTCGCCCACCCCATTTTTGGTTCCCTCCCAGCTCCTCTCAGAAATCCGTGGGACTGCAGCCCTGCAGCAGACTGCCACAGGCACCAGCTGTTTCCCAAGCATGTTGGGTGGCCTCCCTTCAGTCCTGAGAACTGAAAGAATAAAAGAAACCGCCCTTCTGTAAAGGCAGTTTATAAAATCTGGTCAAGGACTTTTTAAAAGATAGATATAACTAATTTTCTACAACTTTCAAAATGTTTCTTTCCACTCACTAAAATCTGGCTTGAAAATATAGAGATTTCTAAAAAGTATAGCATAGTGCTATTGCCATAAAAGCCACTTCTTACTATGCTCCCCGGAATTCTATGTGCCTGATTTCACTTAAGATTCAAAACAAACCTACAAGCTCATTATTGTTACTATTGTTATTGTTACTCTTCCCATTTGTTAGGAGGTGGTTATGATATAGGGGAAGGAAACTCCCAACCTACTAGATGTTCCGTACCATTTGGTATATTCTAAAATTGAAGAATTGAATTTTACTAACAATAAAGGTGAATTAACAACAGAATATATTTATTGAGAGAAAGAAAGCTTTTGTCTGATAGAGGGACAGAAGAAGTCCCGAGTGGGTTGTCAAAAACTGTTTTCTAGGAATTTTATAGAGCAAAATCCCAAGTTAAGGAGGGTCCAAGGTGGGAAATGAGGTGGGACAGAACTATGGCCAACCAATAAGATTAATTGTTCAGGTAAAACTGATTAAATCAGGAACAGACGGGAAAGCAAGTCTCCTTGCAGGCAGGCATGCATATAACAGCAGTGACTCTTCCTGTAGGGGGCTGGGTTAATGACTCCTGGCTTCCTCAGGCTGACAGAGACCTATTTAGAATATCAGTCACTGATGTTTATCCTTAGGAAATTTGTGGGTGCATTTGTTTTACCTTTTGTGTTGTGGTCTGGCCCATATGGAGGTGTCTGCCTCTTCCGCAATTGCAAAGTATCTTATCTTCTATACTGGCTCTTTCCAGGGCTGATAGACTCCTGTTTAACTGCCTATGATATTTCTAACTCAGCTGCCTGTAACAGTTATAAGCAGCTCATTTAAACAGGTTTTAATATATAGTCAGAGAGGAACTGGACTCTTAAAGAAGTCAGCAGAAAAAAAAGACATCAGAATTGTGTCTGGAGGAGCATCCGAAGGTGGCCAGGCCTCAAGATGAAGATGCAGTGACCCGACCTACATGCCTTCCTAAGGGATAAGCAGTGCCTTGGAATTAATACTACAGTTGGTTCCGACTGGTCCAGTAAAGTCCCAATAGTCATCACAGTTACCTAGATGTGTGCCCAGAACCTTCAAGACCATCCCGTCTTAATAATGCCTTTGTTCTTTACAGGTACCCTTGCCACATGGCCTGCTTCCCTGTTGGACCAATGTTAGCTAAGCAGCTGTACTTGTAATCCTATTGGTTGATGGCAGTTTAACACACACTGTCTCCATGCTGTGACCTTTCTGTACTAATTGCTCCTGACAAAGGGCCTCAGTGGGAATCCACTTTTGAGTTCCCGACAATCTCTCAATAAATCTTTCCTCCTCTTAATCTCCGTTATTTCTTTCTTTGATATTCATTCTTTGATTTGGGGGGATAGGAACTTGGGCTATCTGACATCTAGCAGATCAGGAGTTAGAATATTTCTCTTTCATCTTTTGCAGATCCTATAGCATCCCTGTATCTATAGCAACAGAAAGACATTTTGCAATTCCAAAGTAAATTCTAAGTGAAATGTTAATAAATACCATGACCACCCAGGTTCCCTAGACCCCAAGAGTAACTCTTGGTTTCATAAAAATGTATCCAAAGTTGCACTGGGTGCACAAGCCTTCCTGACACTTCCTGCCTTCATTCTGTATCTACTTTACATCTTACCTATACTTCTGCATGGCCTTTGTGTGTTACCTAAATTCTTTCATCAAAGACTATCAAGGAGGATCAAAGAAGCAAGAGGCCAGCTCCTTGCTGTGTCAGAACCCAGCTTCTCCCTGACACAATCTAAAGTTATGAAAAACAAAGGTCACTGAGGTGAAATGATTTGCCCAATATCAAAGCATGGAAGTGGCAGAGCTGGTATTAAAACCTGGTTGGTGGAACTCTGCAGATGACTGCCTTCCACTGCATTGTAACTAATTACCAAAAAGATATGCAACTAGTATTATGCAAATCAAAAGTTAAACAAGCACATGGCTCTGTTCCATAGAAAACAGAAATATGTGAAAAATTATTTCTACCAAAGTGGCATCCAGCCTTCAGGCGCTAAGCAAATAGGCCTCTCCCTCAACAAACACAAGTCATTATAAAAGGAATGTAGGGATGAGGATTTAGCTCAGTGTCATAAGTGCCTGCCTGGCAACTGTGAGGTCCTGAGTTCAATCCCTTTCCCACAGTACCAAAATGACAAAAAAGGTAAAACCAGTCCTGGTTACATTTTTATCCCCCTCTCCCTTTTTTAATACTGAAGACTGAACCCAGCGGCTTCATACTGAGCTAGTGCCTTGTTTTTAATTTGAGATGGGGTCTCACTAAATCACCAAATTGCCCAGGCAGAGATCCAACTTGTGATTCTCCTGCCTCTCCCTCCCAAGCCCAGCTCATATTTTATTTCTATATGGAAGTATTTTTGTTCTTGTGTTTCCTGTTTTAATCTATGCTTATTACAAACAATTAATATCCTATAGAAATAAAATCAATAAAGAGTAAAGGTTCAATCTTACACCTTCAAAAAAGTCACCATTAGCAGTTTGAGACATATCCTATCAGACCTTTTCCTATATATTTAGAAACACACACACCAATACAACAAAGCTAATATAGATGGAATATCGCAAACTGACTGTGTACTCTACTCGGTAACCTTCCTGGTAAAGAACAATGTAACTGGAACAGTTTCTATGACTACACAGCAGCCCACTGTAGGAATGTATCATGCCTTATTTAATATTTGCTCGGATCTGTGGTTTTGTTTGCTTTTATTGTTATAAACAGTGCTGCATTGCACACACAGGCACATGTCTAATTCTTTCCTTGGATAAACTAATAGCTCAAATGTATGAAATTTAAATTGACACAGATTGCTACAACACCTTCCAGAAAGGTCTTCTCACAATGTTTGCATGCAAATTCCCATCTCGCCACTCACAATGAATCTTTGCAATCACTTAAACTTTATCCAGAAAATGGTCATTATTATTAACCAGCTCACTGGATATTACAAATCATCATCTTTTCATGTCATTTCTTTGCATTTTTTTTCCTTTGGTGAACTAATATATTTAAATTGGCATGTTCCTGAAGGACAAACTAATCCTGAGGTAGGATGGAAGAAATTATAGGTAGGAAGAAGACAAGGAAAATTATAACTTTAATTGTATTTTCTTTTTCTTTTTTTTTTTTTTTTTTAATTTTTACTGGTACCAGGGATCAAACTCACGACCACACGCTTGCAAGGCAGGTGCTTATGCTGCTGAGCTAAATCCCCAGCCCCTTTAAATTGTATTTTCAAGAAAAACTGCACAGTGAGAACACAAACATTATCCATTTTTCATTACAGGAAACTTACAGTTACACACAAAAATATCCTACGGGCCTTAAAGATACAATAAGCCTAGGGCTGTGCTTTTCAACTGTAAATAGTGCTTTTCACCAGTTGAATGGGCCTTTCCCTTAAGAATGGGCCACTGCTCCTCACCCATGAATGGGTCTTCAACTTTCACCAGTAGAAAGCACTGTCTTTCACCTCTAAATCAAACCTTCTCTTTCCATAGATTTCTACTCTTGAAACTCACACAACTATGCCCACTCGCTGGAGGCCACAATGTGCCTGTCTTTCTCTTGAGGGCCCACATGTTTGCTTTTTTAGAAATGTACTTAATGACTGCTGGGTATGGTAGAACACATCTGCAATCCCAGCAATCTGGAGGCTGAGGCAAGAGAATCACCAGGAATTTAAGGACAGTCTGGGTTACATAGTGATTTCAAGGCTAGCCTGGACTACACAGCAAGACCTTGTTTCAAAAAAGCAAAATAAACAACAATTTAAAAATCTACCTAACCAATCTCTTATGCCTCTTATGGAGGCATCCTCAAAATTTTTTCTGCAGTGGAAATCTGCAAATCTACAACCTGCCCTGTGAGTGGGAGAGCCAAGGTTTCCCATCTCTGTTTTGGGGAACAGCCTTGGACTCTGTCTGGTGATAACCATTTAGTTAATCACCATGACATTCTGTAGATAAACAGCTAAAGAGGACAGCTAAGGGATTTGTTAGGCATAAATGAATTTTTTTCTCCTTACTATAGCTGCACGAATTAGGCTGTAAATGGAACATCAAATCCCAAATCCAGTTTCTACAACAAGTGGCACGGTGGAATTTGTGCCCGCCTTTATGCTGCTCCGTCTAACTGGTTTTGTATACATTTACCCAAGCATCACAGAGGGTCCAACAGGCCCATACCACTTCAGGATTTATTTAAAAACAAAAAAAGTTCTTTTGATTTTTCTAGTAGAAGTAGCCCAGTTCTCTACAATGTCGCAGGAAAAACCAGATACGTAAATTTTTAAGGAGGTCAAAAGGGACTCATCAGTTTACTCATACCTGGATGAGGAAGATGATCCATTATGACAAAATGCACAGTTTCCTAACAGAAGAGTAGTGTAAGTGGGTGATGATGATGATGGTGACTTTTATACTGGCTACATGAGCAAAGCTTTTGTGACACTGAAATGGAACAAGAACCAACAGATACAGGCACAGGGAGTGCAGACCTCCTTGACTCAGGTGACAAAGAAAATAGCATTGGGAGTACATATTTGATTAGTTGAAATATTGTGAAACAGTATTTCAATATGTAGCAATCCTATATTAGAACTAGGTCTGAGCATATTGTGAGGGTCTTGGCAGGGGTGACATCTATTAGAATGTCAGCGCTGTCATTCAGTGTTGGAAACTGTAACAGATGAAATGCTACAAGGTGCTGTGAAATACACAAATTCTGAAATGCAAGTAAAACGTTCTGTATGCACCAATAACTACTCAAAAATGTGTTTATCATGACACCTCACTAGCTGAACTGAAAGCACTCATAGGTCTGCTGTACAATCTGCTTGAACAGATTTCTCCTGGTGATTGCAGGAATATCAAAAGACTTATGGAAAAGTGATGGGTCAAATATGACATAAAAATTTATGCCCCTGTAGACGCGAAGACTTATTATGCTTCAATTTAAACATATATCCTTGAATTCAGCCATCAAGTCCTTATTTGTATAAACTAAACAACTTTGTTCTCATCTCCCAAACTAATTGAAGTGTGACATTTGATAATCAGTTTACTGGTTTCCAATTGATGCTACATTTGCTTTCTTTTCTTTTCTTATTGTTTTGTACCAGGAATTGAACTCAGGGCCTTGTGCTTGCCAGGCAGGGGCTGTGCTGCCGACTGCATCCCTGGGCCCTGATGTTACATTTGCCAACAGAATACAAATTGATCAGCATAAGACCTGTATACAGGAACAAAGTAGAAATTCCAAATGAAATGTTACAATTTCAAAACAGAGAACTGTATAGTACAGATTTCAGAAAGATATAACATTAGCCTCACAGATGCCAAAGAGAAATAAACCGGTACTACTGAGGTCAACATTTCACAGTGACGGAAATATTGATCTGGAAACCTTGACAAAATGGAAACCTAAGATGGAAAATTTCAACAACAAAACCGAATGTGAAGCAAA
Source organism: Cavia porcellus (assembly GCF_034190915.1). Classification (NCBI taxonomy): domain Eukaryota; kingdom Metazoa; phylum Chordata; class Mammalia; order Rodentia; family Caviidae; genus Cavia; species Cavia porcellus. Next base: position 21,410,778 of record NW_026947514.1, on the reverse strand, counting down.
CGTTGTTGATGAGTTATGTAGCAACTGTGATGTCATTTGAAACACAAGCCACTGGCCAGTGGTTGTGTTTTACTCAGTCCTAAGCATATGTGGCACAAACAGTTTGATAGTTTACAAAGATAGTATAACAAGTACAAAATATCACAGAGAAATGTTTTTAGAGGATTAGGACTGGAGCTCAAAGAGGTCATTTACAGCAGAGGAAAAATCCCAGAGAGTGACACAAAAACTTGTGAAGCACTCTGGTGAGCTCACAGGTAAACAAGCAGGTGTAGCATCACAAAGACCTGCTACAACAGGAAAATCAAAAAGATGTCAATTGTGCCCTACAAGAAAGTACAGGAAAACAAAACATAGGTGTTATCAGTGTAAGTGACACTGGTATCTGGAACATGCAGTTGTCATGTGTGAAGACTGTTTTGGCTGTGACAGTTGAAAGAAAGTTTGTTTTTGTGGCAGACTTTCATTTGTGTCTACACTGTAGTTCACAGAGGTCTTTATTTTTGATGTTGTATTTTAGGTTTTGTAAGCAAATACAAAGCTAATATGAAAATACTGAGGTCTATTTTAAGTGCATAATACATATTAAGAATTTCATAATTCATCAGTAGCTTATGTTCCTGTTAACCACACACTGTACAATATAAGAACCTCCTGACAAGACAGCTGACCACTGAGATGTCAGATATGTCCCACAGGAAGCCCAAGAAAGCCAAAGACATGCGCTGTCAGCATAAGCGATGAGTGTCCATGGAGTGCGCTGTCATGTGTGCGGACTGCCTTAGCTGTGACAACTGAAGTGCTTGGGATTACAAGCATGTGTCCTAACACTCATCTAAGGGAAATCTGTTTGTCTTTAAGACCTGAGTCATTAACCTAGGAGTCATGAAATTTCCTAGTGCTAAATCTCACTATGGTGTCAATATGGTAGCATATTTGCTTATGCTAAAAAAAAAAAAAAGATGTTTTCTGGTATCTGAAGTTTTCCATTTTTATTATTTGCTTTTAATTTTCTGTCTGGGTGAACTGAAACCCTTAAGGAAGATGGTTGATTATTTAATTCAGGAAAATTAAAAAGGAAACTTTTAGAGAGGAATGAAATGAAAAATAACCAGTTGTGCCTGGCCAATCTCTTATGCTTTCTTTGTTTTGTTTTGTTTTTTGATATCAGGGATAGAACTCATGACCTTGTACATGCCAGGCAGGTGCTTACACGGCTGAGCTAAAGCCCCAGCCCCTCTTTAAGGCTTTTATGTGCTTCATATAATGAATGGGGACAAGAAATTATACAGCCAAGTTTTGCTCCTGGGCCACGGTTTTCTCACCCAGAAAGTGTGAAAAATTTAATAATCTCTTTTAAGTTTCTTTTACCTTTACTTAAAGGTCTGAGATACTTGAAGAAACCAAATAGGGGCTGGGAGTGTAGCTCCCAGTGTACAGCACATACTTGTCACGCATGAGGCCCTGGATTCAGTCTCCAGCATCAGAAAAAGAGGAAGAAGGAAAAGAAGCCACCAATCGCTATGATCCTAATGCCAAATAAGACAGCTACATGTCCGGTGAGGCTTCCGGGCTAATCAAGCACTAATAAGCACGAGGAGATACTCTGCACCAGCCAAATACTTTAACATTTTATTACTTGAAAATATCACAGTATACAATTTTCTTTGAAGACTGAATTTCTGATTGTTGAACAGTTTGCCCAAGAGCCTTCCTGAGTGTTATGGGTTGGATCTCAAATGTCCCATAAAAATCACCTGAAAGGCTTGGTCCCCAATGCAGCAATGCTCAGAGATGGTGCTTTGTGAAGGTGACTGGATCATGAGGACTCTAACCTTATCAGTGGGTTTAATCCATTGACAGATTAATAATTTCATGGCATTACTGAGAGGTGATGGAAACTCAGGAGGCGGAGCCTACTTAAAGAGAGTGAGTCATGGGAGTGTGACCTTGGAAACCACATATATTGTCCCATTCTCTCAGGCTCTCTCTCCTGCTTTCTGAGTGTATGAGGTAAACAGCTCTGCTGTACTATGTGGTCCTTGCCACAATGTTCAGTCTGGCCCAAGTCAATTAACCAGGGACTAAAATCTCTGAAATCATAAGCCAAAATAAATTATTCCTCATTTGTGGAATGAATGAGTCAGTGAGTATAAAATCAGTCTGTGCTTCATGTACAGGCATTAGAATCTCACAAATACAGGGTTCTTAGCTGTATTCTGTGACACAGAGTCTTTGTCAATCTATAAAACCAATGGACTCCTTAGGAGGGTGATGAACAAGGACATAGAAACTGTCTATATTGAAATATTTACTAAGCATTAAAAAAATTTCTTAAATTTTTGATATAGTAATACCCATACTTCTTTATTAACACATTAGTAATACACTGTTAGTAGTACCATTAATGCAACCATTAGTAGAGCCTATAAAAACCATCATGCACAAGTGGCAATGACAAATAAAAGATAGATGCTATTTTGAATCCTCCTTACTCAGGATGCTAAGGCAATAAAAATTGCAAGTTCAAGACCAACCTGGGTGACTTAGTGAGACCTATCTCAAAAAAGAAACAAACAAAACAAAACAAAAAAAATTTAAAGGGATAGGGATGCAATTCAGTGTTTTAGCACTTGCCTAGCATGTGCCAATAGCTGGGTTTGGATTTCGGTTTGATCCCTAGCACCAAAAAAAAAAAAAAAAAAAAAGACAAATGCTAATTTTGAGATAACTGTCCTACTGTAATGTGCTATGGAAGCAGCTGTGGTACCCTGCTGGTGAAGAGAGACAGGTTCTGCTGAGACACTGTGGTTTGTTGCCCACATCCATAACTCATTACTATATCAAATTCTCACCTCACTAACCTCCCTAGAGGTGGAGACAATGAAGATGTCAATCATTCAAGTCCACAGGCCTTCTGCATTTTCAGTAGTTCCAAAGAATTAGTTTTGACTACTTGCTTAGAATTGAAAAATCACAGCACCTGAAATTTGGCCATGTGGAACTGGCCCAGAGTGGCGGCCGAGTAGGAAGCCCCACCATAGGGTGGCAGAGCTGCATCTGAGTCTGGGTATGCATCCTAATCTTGGCACTTTGTTTTGTTTTGCAGCGCTGAGGGTTAAACCCAGGACCTTACTTGTGCAAGGCAAACATTCTACCACTGAGTTACTCCCCAGCCCTTTTTAAAATTTTATTTTGAAACAGGGTCTCCTTAAATTGCCCAGGCTGGGCTAGAACTTGTGATCCTCCTGCCTCAGCCTTCCAAGTAGCTGGGTTATAGGTGTGTGCACAGGTTTAATTTTGTTTCTTAACTAACGTGAGACTCTGGACATTGGCATCTTCATCCATAAAATAAGAACTGCAGCATAAAGAACACCACAGAAGGTAACCAATCAAACACAACAGGATTAGTACATGCGCAATTCTAAAAGGAACTTGCAAAACGTGGCTGTTTTGGTCAAATAATATACAGGACAGTTAGATTCTAAGATATCCAAACTTAGAGACTTTCTTCTCTCTATACTCACATGCACCCATATAATAAAATCATCTTTTAAAGATAATTCTTCCAGTCATGAAATTACATTTCAATGGCACACTTAAGCCTAGGTCTTTGGAAAACAGGTTAGGGAATGAAGACTATCAGGAAGTCAGTTTATCACACGAATATCCTCCGTGTAATCTCTATTTAACAGGCAGCATGCTGGGGCTGCAAAATGGACTTGTTTCTTAGTGGCGGCGAGAGGAGGCTCCTAAACTAGCAAGGGTCTTCAGTGAAATTTGTGCACACAGGAAGGTTTGTATACACCTGTCTTAGTTACTTTTCTAGTTGCTGAGACAAAATACCCAACATCCGAAGTTAAAGGGGAAAAGTTTATTTAGCTCACAGTTTTGCAGAGGTTTCATTCCACAAGCACCAGGCTCTAAGGCAAGGGTGGTTTTGCAGAGGAGAAACAGTTCACGGCAACAGGAGGTAGCAAAACAAGCAAGGGACAGCCAGCTCTTTCTGTCCCTTGTATTTTATCCAGGCTACTCAGGGAAGGCAGCACTGACACTCTTAATCCTAGCACCCCTGATTCTAGCATTGCACCATGAATTGATCCCAGTGTCACATACTGTAGATCGAACCACTCTGAAAAAGCCCCACGTGTGATGGCATGAGGCTGTGGGGGGACATCCAGACACAATCCATAGCAACAGCCCTGGGAGATGCTGAGGAGGCACAGGTCTGAGAAACGTTCTCTAACCACTGCTTCTCACAGCCTGCTGTGTCCATAAACACCAGCTGTCAACACCACCACAGGGCACAGGGCAGGGGGAGCTGAGGAGAGGACTCAGCTTGAATCCCAACTCTACCCTTTTCAGCTGTGTGACTCTGGTCAAGTCATGTAATGTTTTTAGTTGTTATTTCTGCATCTATAAAATGGGATAGTAATACACATTTTAAGAGCCTGTAGCTGGGCGTGGTGGGACACACCTGTGATGCCAACTACCTAGAAGGTTGAGTGAGGTGGGTCTCAAATTCAAGGCCATCCTGGGCCACTTAGCAAGACCCTGTCTCAAAATAAAAAAAAAAAATGAAGGTTAAATAATTATGTATAATGTAGCATACTCCTGGCACACAGCAGCTGTCCTAGAAGCAGAAACAATTATTAAAATCCTTTTAGTGGCATCTGTTTATAGATAATCAGCTCTTTATGGGAAAATATTACATAGCTCCTTTTTTTGCATTCTCAGTGACCAGTAAACTCAATAAACATTTGTGTTCTAAGAAACTTTTCTCTAGAGAGACTTTCAAAGAAAGCGATGATCAGAGTTTTCTTGCTTTTAAAGCAAGATTAAAGTCTCAAGTGCACAACTATCAGACACAAGAAGAAACAGGAATAGAAATAAGATCAACTCTGTATTTATTCATAAAAGAGAAAAAAGATGTAATTTATTTCTAAAAATACTCTGTTGTGCTGGGTGCCCAGCACTCAGGAGACTGAGGCAGGTAAGGAACACTGTGAGTTCGGGGCCAGCCTGGGCTACACAGTCAGATCAAGACCAGTTGGTATTGCACAGTAAGACCTTGTTTCAAAAAGCAACCAACTGAACAAAAAACCCCACCTCTGTTGTTCATTCACTTTGGTGACCAAGAAACTACTGTATGGAAAAAAATATAAATATACTGGAAGTTTAAAGCCAGAAGGAAGAATTTTTAAAAATTAACTTTTTTTTTGTACTGGGGATCGAACTCACAACCTTGTGCTTGCCAGGAGGTTCTGTGTTGCTGAGCTACATCCCTGGCCCTTATTTTTGTTTTCTAAGCAAAACATATTTATTTATGATCTAAAAAAATAGAATACAGACGTGTCTTAAGAATAATAAAAATTTCCTATAATCCAATCTTTTTACCTCGCATAAATGCTTATTTTTGAGGAAAAAAAAAAATCTAGCACCAGATTTCTAGGGACGTCCTACTTTGGTGACAGAATTTCACTGCGATCAATTAAATGCAAATGAAGGAGAACTTTGGGCGTAAGTTTGTTGTGAGCCCATGAGGACTGATACACAAAGCTTTGGCAAAATGCAGCATTAGGTTTTCTAAACCTAGAATATTTTTCTTCTTAAATTAATTTATTTTTATATGTGATACAGAATACACTTACATTTATACACATAATTCCATTTATTTTATATTGGTACATGTACATTTCACATCTTAATCATTTTTACTTTCTGGACCTAGAATTTTTTTTTAAAGAAAATTTAAAAGGTCAGTGAAGAACCTTAACAGAAAACGAGACAAAGCAGAGCTAACTTTATAAAGGTAATTAATCCAAGCAAGTTCATCAAAATATTTCTGGGTTCTCTGATTTTCCAACGTTTTACTGAAGGTGTATACTTTCAAATAAAATTTGCCAACTTACTGAGTCCTGCCCAAGTAGACATATAGGTTAGTGGAAAAACTATTTATTTACTATTTATTTATAGCTACATAAGAGAAACACACGGTACATATAGTTGCAGGACTCCTTGAAGACGTTCGTAAACTGACTCATTTTCTTAGGCTGCTACAGGGGACACTTTAAGAACTACTGGGGGCTGGGGATTTAGCTCAGCGTCATAAGTGCCTGCCTTGAAAGCAGGCAGTCGTGAGTTCAATCCCCGGTACCGGTAAAAACAAAAAAGACAAAAAAAAAAAAAAAAAAAAGAGCTACTGGACTCAGGTCAAAAAGTCTGAGACACAGCTGATTCTTCTGCCTACCTCTCACACCATTCATCTGAGGATCCTTTCAGTTAACTGTTACGCATCTGTTCCATGGTTCGCGCACACCTCATCCCTCTGGACATTCCTCACTTTGCATATATCCGTGCATTGAATCCTACACTTAAATCTATACTCTGTTTGGTATGCAAAAGAAAACCAAAACTGAAGGCCACCACCCAGCAGCCCTGGTGCTATTGCTGTCACTGACGCGTGTTCTACTTTCTTAGGCAGAATGGACTTCAAAGACAGAGACAGGTTTTTGCTCCCTAAATTCTCTTACGGTTTATGAACTCATATAAAGTCAGCGACACTACCCAGCCACTCTGCCTGTGAAGACAGTAAGAGTCTTGCCTGGGCAAAGGAGGCTCCCGTGGAGACGGAGGGACAAGAAAAAAGCAAGTGTTATTTGGAATCTTGCTTATTCCTAACTTTGCTGCCATTTACTCTGGAGAGTTGAACCCCGGTGCAAACACTCTGCCACAAACCCTGGAATCCAACCAAGGTGAGTGGATTTTTTTGCCTTCCTCCTCTAACAACCCCCTTGGTGAGAACATGGGAAGAAAGTGTGGGCTGATCACAGTCTTCCGCTGCACAGTGAGGCTGGGAAGCAGGCTGTCCTGGGGGGCTCTCAGGTCCCTGCAGAGCTCCTGCATGGAGGCTGCAGCCCGCCACTGGGTGGTGGGCCGAGGGAAATGGCCCAGGCCCAGGGCACCATAACCCCTCTCTTCATGGAGCGTCCGCCCAGCCCCTGTCCTCGCAGTCTGGTTGGGGAGCACCTCAGCTCTTCTGTGACTCGAGCTTTGCTCCTTCTTACCAGTCCTTCTGGTAAACTCTGTCCAAGGAAAGCCTTCCAGGGCATCATGTGCTTTCTGCCAGAATCCTGACCAAACAACGGGGAAGGAGGTCTTGGTGGTATGAAATATGACATTGTTAGAATGCCTTTAGAAAAGGGAGACACCAAAGACAATGAGAAACTTTGGAGATAGATGAATAACATCCATCTCAGAGGCCAGGGATGTAACTCCTGCATGTGCAAGGCCCTTGGCTCTCTCCCCGGCAGTGCAAAGCACAAAACAAAATAACAATGATTATGTCTCATTTGGAGTAGGACTCTGATTTTCATTATAACCTGCGAGAATTAAAACCACTTTCACCTAGTTAGGAAGTCTGGAGGCCACTAAATTAACAGTCTCACTTTTCCTTGAGTGAGGACCCAATTTCTATCTCCCCTAATCAGTAAGAACCCTGAAGCAGGAAAGGGAAGAAATGAGTCCCTGATGTCACTTGCTCTGTGTCAGGCAACATGTGAAATTGTTCTACATAAGTCAACTCACTTGGAGCTGATGATAACTTAGTGAGATACATGCTATTACCCCCATTTGTCAGATGAGGAAACTGAGACATCCAGATAGTAGGGTCAGCTGGGCGTGGTGGTGCATATCAGTAATCTCAAGACTCTGAGAGGCTAAGGCAGGAGGAGCAAAAGTTTGGACTGAGACTGCGCATCTTAGTGACTGAGACCCTGTCTGAAAATAAAAAACAAAAACGGCTAGAGAATGTGTACAATGTGAAGGCTGAGTCCACTCCCCAGTGCAGTTTAAAATACAAAGGACCTTGGAGTGGGGATGTAGCTAGGGACGTTGCTCAGTGATCCCCAGCACCAAGAAACAAAACAAACAAGTAAGGATCTGCCTAATGTCACACAGTTAGCATACGGCAGAACTTGGATTCGAATGTGAGCGGTCTAACCCTGACGTCAGGTCACTCCCAACCAGCACAAAGACCACATGCCTCCAGCAAGGCCTGGAAATGAGGGTAAGAAGGGGTGAGGGGGTGAGTAAGCCTCTCTTCCTAAAAGCCTCAGCAGCTGTGGGTGCCATCCCATGCCTGCTGATCCCCATGTGGAAGGGGGTTGGGGGCATATATCATCCCAGCCAGCATCTCACAGATACTAATGAAACTGAAGGAGTGTTTGTGAAACAAAATGCTATTAAAACAAACAAACAAGAACTATGGTTTGTGAACCGAGGTGTGGTGGAACACAGCTGTCATCCCAGCACGCAGGAGGCTAAGGCAGGAAGACTGCCCTGAGTTTGATGTGACCAAGGGCAGCCTGAATCATGCAGTGAGACCCCTGGTTTGTCTTTAAAAACAAACAAACAAAGATACCCTGCAATATTATCAAACACCAAACCAAATCCTATCTGTACTCATACTAGAATCCAGTAGCATAAAGCATGAGGGCGAATGCTATCCAAACAGGAAAAATGATCTAGAGACAAATTCTACACAATATTTTTGAGTAAAAGATTAAATGTAGACACACAGGATAATTTCATCCACAGTGAAACCAGCATTAACACTGTCATTTTCAGAGGAAAAGTTGGGCTGAAGAATCAAAGAACCAAGGACATACTTCTTCCCAGTGACACCCAAGTCTCCCCCAACACAGTGCTTACTGGAAAAGACAGCATTGCAGCCCATGACTACTGGAAAGTTTAACAGAGCACACAGTGGGACACCACAGGCCAGCATGAAACTCAGTCAAGGAACATCTCAATAAGCCTTGAACTGCAAAATGATATATAGTCTGGACCCAGTGGCTGGATCCTGATTCTCACTCTGCTACACATAACATTTACTTTCCCTCTGCTTAAATCCACCTCCCTCCTGCTGAAGAGGCAAAACGAGTGGGAGGGATGAGGAAAGATCCAGCTCTGTGCATATTACACACAATTCAGTAACTCAAGGAGAAAATAAATTGGCAGGGAATGGTACGCGTACCAAACAGTCAGAAAGTAACACATTAAGGAATACCGTCAAATGGTTTCCCAGTATGAATAATCAGTCAACCAATCAGCTAGTGTGCTGCATCTTCCCCAGTGCAATTTCAAACCACTCTGCATGCTTGTTTTTTGACTGGGTAACTACACCTGAACTCATTCCACAAAAAAAGCTGACAACGGGGATTGAGGAGGATCTGGAAATTTTACAAGTGCTTTGCAAAGGGCGCTGGCCCTGAGTTTAGCTTACCAGTTGAGTCAGCCCCCGAAGCCCTGCCGCTTGTCTGCTCCTCTGCGTTGGTGAGCTGCAGATCTGTGTATGAAGGGCCAATGCTAGGACTGCTGGTGTCCTCAGAATGGGTGGTCCAGCTGCTCTCCGAGGTCAGAGGGCATCTCCTCAGGGAGCCAAAGGAGGGGCACGTCCAGCAGGGCATGGTCAATGTGAGCGCTGGGGGCAGAGAGAAATCCAAGAGACTGTAATGTAAATACTGTCTTTTGTTTATCCTTAGTTCTTGTCTTACTTTGATGTCACTCAGATCTTATATAATTGCAACAGCCATAGAAAAGCAACGAAATACAGAAACAATGGCTTGTGATACAAACACGGGAAACTGATGGAGACCCCACAGGGACATCTCAGGACCCTCAAGTAAAACGAAATCTTGTTAAGGGAACAGGATTTTCTTTAGGGCCTAATTTGATGTCTGAATTTAGCATTTCAGCTTAATCCAAACCCAAACTACATGCATCTTGCAAATGCACCTTGGCCCTTCTATTTCCTTCGCTTTTAATGGCACACTGATAATCCAAGAAAATTCACCAACTGACACTGTGGAATTAGACCCAGTTTGGCAGGCACATGACTCTGTAGGTACTGCATGTGATGCGCCTCTGCTTGGTTGAGTTTGACAAGAATTGAAGACTCTGCAAAACGTTCCATACACAAATGGGAGTTTTGCTGGGGTTGCTGGCCTCCATGCAACACGATGAAAAATATCCTTAGGGAGAAAATGCACAGGCCTTGGCTTTATCTTTTACAACCACTTCAGAAAGTGTTTTTTCTTTTCTTTGTATGCCAGAATTTCTTTTTTTTTTTTTTTTTTTTTATTGGTACTGGGGATCGAACTCACGACTGCCTGCTTGCAAGGCAGGTGCTTATGCTGCTGAGCTACATCCCCAGCCCTATGCCAGAATTTCTAATACTCTTCTTTTGTTCTTAGTTGCTTAACTAAGGGTTCTTAGTTGCTTAACTAAGGGTTAAGGATTTTGCCACCGTGGTGTGTAAAAATCATCATTTAAGGTCAAGTGCTGAAGAGTATGGACGGGGAAGTAATAAAAAACAAACTACCCTATATTGAATACCCATTCAAAGGTCAAACACTATTACAAAAGTTACTTTGTTTTACCCATCAATTCAGAGAAACAGGCAGTAGTCTTACTTTATAGAGGGAAAATGGGGTAAGAAACTTGTCACGGTCACAGTCAGTTTTCCTGGCTAAAGATCCAAAACTGTACTTAGGTAAAGAAGTACAGAAAACTGAGAATCTTTGTTATCAAGATTTTTTTTTTTTTACTTTCATTATACACTGCGTGTTTGTAGCATATAATGATTATGTTCACTATAGGGAATGGGTACATGTACATAACCATTTTAATTCCCTTCTCTTCCCCTTTTCTTTACTTCTCTTTTAGTTTTCCACCATCAGACTCATTCATTTTATAAGATCTTATACAGTTAATTATATATACAGCTTAAAGACCAGACTAATGGGTCAAAGAACACATAAAACATGTAAGACTCTCAAGGTATACTTTGTTTTAGACAGGCTTTCTCTCACTATGTTGGTCAGGCTGGCCTTGAACTCACTACGTAGCCCAGGCTGGCCTAAAACTCCCTGTGATCCTCTTGCCTCAGCCTCCCAAGTGCTGGGATTATAGGCATGTGCCACCCCACCCCGCACAAGGTACACTTTTAGATACACTGTCTGTGCTGGATTATAATACCTTCCTATTATCTATCTTTTATTGTGTGTGTGTGTGTGTGTGTGTGTGTGTGTGTGTGTGTATAGATAGAGAGAGAGACAGAGAGAGAGAGAGAGAGAGAGTGAGTTTTTAATATAAGACAAACCAGACAATATTTAAGCTTGGATGTCTGAGTTACTTCGCTTAACATTCTGTGATCAAGGTGAGCATGTGTGAGGAAAGAAACCCTTCTTCATTGTTGGTGGAACTGTAAACGGACACACTCTCTACAGAAATCATTATGGATACAGCTCAGTGGCATAGCACCTGCCTGGCAAGTGTGAGGCAGTGAGTTCGATTCCTGGTACCAAAAAAAAAAAAAAAAAAAAAAAAGAAAGGAAGGAAGAAAGAAAGAGAAACTAGTATGAAGATTTCTTAAGAAACTAAAAGTAGAAATTTTAATATAAAGGACTCAAGTTTACCCTTGCTGTGGCAGAGTAGCACTCCATTGTGTATAAATATATTTTTTGTCCACTCATCTATTGATGAACACATAGGTGCTTGCCAAGATTTGACTATTTTCAGCTGCACTGCTATAAATGCGGGTATGTCTATGACTGTGGTATGATGTCTTAGCTCTTTTGGGAAGATACCTTCAAGAGGACTAGCTGGGTCAAACAGCATTTCTATTTTTAGTTAGTTTGTTTGTTTTTGTTTTTTGTTCTTTTTGGTACCAGGGATCGAATTCACGACCTCACATTTGCCAAGTAGGAGTTTACGTTGCTGAGCTAAATCCCCAGCCCTACTCTTAGTTTCTTGAGAAGTCTCCATAGTGATTTCCATAGAGATTATGTCATTTTATACTCCAATGCAGAAGAGTTCCTTTTTCCCCCCACCTCAGTACCTGCTGTTGTTGTTTATTTCTTGATGACAGCCATTCTTTCTGGAATGAGATGGACTCTTAGTGTTGTTTTAATTTGTATTTCTTTTTTGTTTTGTTTTGTTTTTTTGGTACTGGGGATCAAACTCATGACCTCACGCTTGCCAGGCAGGCACTTACCTCCCACTCAGCTAAATCACCTTAATATGCATTTCTTGAATGACCAGTAATGCCGAACTTTTTTTTATAATTAAATTTTTATTTAAGGAATTTCACATGTGATTTCTTTAATACTCATCAAGGTCACTTTAATGAGGTTGTCTTTAAGACAGCCCTTCTAAAAAGGAATTGATGTTTAATCCAGTTATTCCATCTGACTTGTCACAATTCTCTTCTCTCCACTTGAACTATGGATAACGACAACTTTAAAACTCCTGGGATCTTATTATTATCCAAATTTCTTTGGGCAATTTATATTGTAGGAGTCAGAATCTGAATTGTACAAGTACTGATATTTTGTCACATGATCTAGATTCTATATTATTCCTTAACTATTCATTTATAATATTGAAAGTCAACATTTTTCATTATTAGGCAAAATGTTACAGGTCTTGTTGTTATCACTATACATGTTTACTGTGATGGAAGTGTGACCTATGTGTCAATTTTAGCCACACTGACTAATTCTGGCCACCAATCAACAGTGCCCATTCTAATCTAGAATAACGCTTTGGATGCTGAACATTTTTGCATGTATTATTGATCATTTGCATTTCTTTATCTGAGACATATCTATTCATTTCAGATGGCCATTTTTTAAATGATTCTTTATATTTGATGGGTCTAATTTTTAAAAATCCTTTATGTATTCTAATATATATTCATACATATTCTACATGTTAGATCTTTGAAGAAAGAAAGTTGAGATTTAACAGGAAAGATAGAATAAATGGTGATATTCACAATACAGTTCTTACTTTTGTTAGCCATTTATAAAACATTCATGTCTTTTCTTTGGCGGACTCAATAGCTTTTTTTTGTCTTTTTCGTTTTTATCAGTACCAGGGATTGAACTCACGACTACCTGCTTGCAAGGCAGGCGCTTATGCCACTGAGCTAAATCCCCAGCCTGCTCATAGCTTTTCTTTGAAAGTGTTAGTCCAGGGACTTCCGGGAAGATGGCAGAGCGGTAAGCAGCAGAGAAAACAGCCTCTCTGAGAATCACCGTCCAGACCCTGGAGTACAGCATTGTTAGGAAGACAAGAAGGCAGGAAGTGGGTCCCCTGGACCCAGGGAGAATCTGAAGTGCACACTGAAGCCCACAGAGAGAGTGAAAAGAAAAACTTCAACAAAGAAGCCAGTAGCCAGTGGCACCTTCACCCTGGGATGGAACTCACTGCGTGTAACTGTTTGAACCTGGGGACACACGGTCATGGTGATGGCTAGTGACCTCTGCAGAGAGACACAGCGTGGAGGGAAGCAGCAGATCCGAGGGGCTGCACTGGCCGGCAGTGAGTGCAGAGGACTTAGTCCTCCCGCGGGGCAGAGTGACTAGCCAGGCATTTTGGAGATGGGTCAGTTGAGTTCAGAACCTAGCACTGCTGCCAGCTCCACCTCACAGATCCCTGCGGGACTCAGGCCCACAGAAATTGCGAGCCCAGTGAGTCTGGTCTCAGGGCAGGCCTGCTGAGATTATCCACTACTCCACCGTAACAGCAACTGCTGACTTGCTGGGATCTATTGGCAAGATTCAGAAGTGTCTCCACAGTGAAACCAGAGAGAATCCTGGAAGTGGATTATTTCTTTGCTTTCTTTCTTTCTTTCTGTCTGTCGTCTACCTTTTTTTCCTTTTTTTTTTTTTTTTTTTTTTTTTTGGAAACAGGGTTGCACTCTCCAGATCAGGCTGGCCTTGAGTTCACCTTTGTAGCCCAGGCTGGTCTTGAACTCACAACAATCGTCCTGCCTCAGCCTCTCTCCTTCATTGTTTATCTATGAGTGTGAAAGTGGTTCCTAACCTCTTTGTGGGAATGGTTTTACTCTGTTTTTCCTTTTATCTCTTCCATCTCTCTTTTCCTTCAGTCTTCTGCACCCGTTTCCCCAAGTTAGCATCATCCTTCTTTGTCCTCCAACCTTACTTCTAATTTCTCTTCTACTTTTCTATTTTCTCCTTAATCCATGTTAAATTTTAACTCTCAAGGGCAAAATTGACACATTTTAGACTTACATATTGCATATAATTATCTGGTTTGTTTTACATTTTCTTATATAATCACAAATCTAGTTCATACGGTTAAAAGCTGCAAATTAAGGCTAGCTCAGTTTGTCATTTTCTAGGCTGTGTTTGATGTTATTGGTACCGCTATAGTCAAAACTGACATAATATTCTAAACACCTGTTGGTCCCAGTATTCCATGACTAAGACTAACTATGGATTACAGAAAATACGGTGGCACAGTGCCAAACAATCAACAACTTCTCATCTCCAACAAACTGAAGAGGTAAGATCTTCTAACAGACTCAAAACCCAAAAACCAGCTACATCTGGAAGATATCTCAGAAAAGTAATCATCACTTAAAGATTCTAAATACTACCAACAAGGCCACCCACCATAGGCAACTTACAAGCATCATACCAGGAATTAAACCAAGAGAAAATAAAATGAGAAGACACCTAAGCAAAATGAACTCCAGACATCCAGCTCACCAAGGGCACATCCAGGGGAAATGAAATGGGACAATCCAAAATGCCCCACCAGGTCTCTCTGAAGTAGTTACAACAAAGCAATTGAATGAGGCCCTGGAAAAAAATGAAATCATAAATAATCTCTAAGATAGCTATAGTGATTACTAAAATATACACCATGCTTAGTGATGTTAGAGCAGATACAGAAAAAAAAAATAGATGAGCTTAAGAAAATTATGGGAGATCAGCATAGGAAAGAAATTCATAAAGCAGGTGTCCAGGAGAATAAAAACTCCATTGAAAGTGTTTGAAGCAGATGGCTAATGTGAAGACAGGATCTCAGATATTGAAGACAGGCTTGCAGTTAGCAATCAGGAAAGAAGGATTTTTCAAAGCTAGCAAGGGACTATGAGAAATCAATCCAGCAGCTGCTAGATGAGACAAAGAAGAATAATTTAAGGTTAACTGAAGTCAATGAACAAACAGGAGATACCACAAATAACATTAAAAACTGTTTGCAGACATCATGACAAAAAATCTTCCTGGTAGAGAAAAAGAATTTGATAAACAGATAAATGAGGCATATAGAACTCCAATTAGCAATGATCAAAAAAATCTGTAGCCAGGCACATTATAGTTAAGACTCCAGAAATTCAACACAAGAATAGAATTCTAAAAGCTGTTAGAGGAAAAACAAAACAAAACAAACAAACAACCCCTCCCAAACAAGAAACAAATCACCTATAAAGGAAAGCCTATCAGAATAACAGCTGTTTCTCAGCACAAATTCTGAAGTCAAGCAGAGCTTAGAGTGAAGTACTCCAAGTTCTAAAGGAAAACAACTTTCAATCCAGACTGGGGTACCGCACAAAACTATCTCTCAAAATTGATGGAGAAATAAGATACTTCCATGGTAAAGAACATCTGAGGAAATTCATGACTACCAAACCAGCACTCTAAAATGTTTTGAAGAACATTTTCTAGAAAGAGACAATATAGCTCCACGAACCCCGACAGAAGAAATCCACTAAGGAAGGTAAATAATTAAGGGTGGGGGGAGCCAACAACAGGAAAATAATATGACAATGATAAGTCAATACATATTAGTTATAACCATCAATGTTAATATTCACCAATCAAAAGACACAAACTGGCAGAATGGATCAAGAAGCAAGATCTAACAATATGCTGCATACAAGAAACACATTTAATTCAAAAAGAAATTCATAGACTGAAAGTCAAAGGATGGAAAACAATATTCCATGCGACAGGAACTCAGAAAAAAGCAGGGGTAGCTATTCTA
The DNA here is from genome assembly GCF_034190915.1 of Cavia porcellus. Taxonomy (NCBI): domain Eukaryota; kingdom Metazoa; phylum Chordata; class Mammalia; order Rodentia; family Caviidae; genus Cavia; species Cavia porcellus. Next base: position 21,394,914 of record NW_026947514.1, on the reverse strand, counting down.
TTTGCAGACAATGTGATTTCAAGCCAAGACTGATTTAGAGAGATAAAGTCACTACATTCTTGTAAACGGAACAATCCAAGAGGAAGAGATAACAATTATAAACATATATGCAACAAATACCATTGTACCCTACTAATAGACATGAAAAATCAAATAAGCCCTAATACTATTCTTATTGGGAGATCTCAATACTCCATCACAAAAAGACAGATCAACTATACAAAAAGTCAATAATGAAATATCAGAACTAAATCAAACTTCTGAACAAATGGACTTAGTAGATGTCTATAGAGTGTTCCACTCCACAACATAAGAATACACATTCTTTTCAGCTGCACATGGGACATTCTCCAAAACAGACCATACACTGGCTCACAGAACATGTTCAAGTAAACATAAAGGAACTAAAATTATTCCATGCATACTATCAGACCACAGTGCAATGAAATTGGAAATCCATGCCAAAGGAAACAAGAACTTTATAAACACGTGGAAATCAAATAGCACTCTTCTGAACAACCAATGGGTCACAGATGAAATTAAAGAAGAAATGAGACAGTTTTTACATTTGAATGATAATGACAATACAACATACCAGAACTTGTGGGACACAATGAAAGCAGGCTTAAGAGGAAAGTTAAGGGCTGGGGATTTAGCTCAGTGGCACAAGTGCTTGCCTGGCCAGTGCGAAGTCATGAGTTCGATTCCTGGTACCAAAAAAAGAGGGAAATTTATAACAGTAAATCCCCTATCAAGAAGACAGAGAAAGCACATATAAACAACTTAATGTTGAACCGCAAACTTCTAGAAAAAGTTGAGCAGGCTAAGCCAAAAGCTCATACAAGGGAGGAAATTATAAAGATCAGAGCAGAAATTAACATACTGGAGACTAATACATATATATATATATATATATATATATATATATATATATGGAACCAATGAATTGAACACTTGGTTTTTTGAAAGATTAAATAAAACTGACATACTCTTAGCCAACCTTATCAGAAAAAACTCAAATCCATGCAGTTAGGAATGAAAAGGGTGAAATCACAAACAGACCTTGCAGAAATCCAGAAAATCATCTATTCCTACTTTGAACAGTTTTATTCTAATATGATGGAAAACGGAAGAAATGGACAGATTCCTAGATGCATATGAATTGCCCAAGCTGAATCAAGACATAAAAAATCCTAAACAACCCAATGTCAATCAATGAAATAGAAGATGTAACTAAAAAACCTATCAAAAACAACAACAACAAAAAAAGCCTAGGCCCTGACGGATTCATTGCTGAATTCTACAAGAAATTCAGAGAAGACCTAATACCTCTACTTCTCAAACTCTTTAATGAAATTTAAAGGGAAGCAATACTCCCAAATTCATTCCTGGAAGCAAGCATTACCCTGATACCGAAATCAAAGAAGGACTCAACTAAGAAAGAGAATTAGAGGCCAATTATCCTAATGAACATTGATGCAAAAATGCTCAATAAGATACTGGAAAACAGACTGCAACAAATCATCAAGAAGATTGTACACCATGATTAAGTGGGGCTCATCCCATGGATGCAGGGATGGTTTAATGTTCATAAATCCATAAATTTAAAACTTAATATACATCTCAAATTTAATATACCATATTAACAGAGCCAAGGATCATATCATCTCAATAGATATAGAAAAACTTTTGACAAAGTCTAGCACCCATTCATGATAAAAACATTATAGAAAATTGAAATAGATGGTCTTTATCTTAATCTGATATAAAGCCATCTATGACAAAGCCACAGCCAACCTCATACTAAATGGACAAAAATTGAAAGCTTTCTCTCTAAAATCAGGAACACGATAAGGATGTCCACTGTCTCCGCTTTTTTTTTTTCTTTGTCTTTTTTGTGACAGGGTTTCACTCTGCAGCTCAGGCTGGACTTGAGCTTACTTTGTAGCCCAGACTGCTCTTGAGCTCTCAACAATCCTCCTGCCTCAGCTTCCGGAGTGCTGGGGTTACAGGTGTGCACCACCACACCGGACCACTGTCTCCACTCTTAATTCAACCTAGTCCTGGAAACTTTAGCTGGAGTAATTAGACAAGAGAAAGAAATAAAGATAGAAATTAAAGATACTAAACTACCATTATTTGCAGATGATATTCTACTTAGAAGACGCCAAAACCCCACCAAAGTACTACTAGATTTAATAAGTCAATTCGATAATGTAGCTGGTTACAAAAATCAACACTCAAAAATCAATAGCTTTCCTATACATAAATAACAAACTCACTGAGAGAGAAATCAGGGAAACAATACCTTTTATAATAGCATCCCTCCAAATGAAATACCTAGGAATCAATCTAACAAAGGATATAAAAGACCTCCACATTGAAAAACTACTCTGAAAAAGGAAATTGAAGAGGATAATAGAAAAGAGAGAGCTATCCTATGCTCTTAGGTAGGAAAAACCAATATAGTGAAAATGGCCATACTTCCAAAACTGTTATACAGATTCAATGCAATACCAATCAAAATTCCAATAGCATGTCTCACAGAATTAGAGAAAACAATCCTAAAATTCATCTGGAACCAGAAGAGACCTTGAATAGCAAAGGCAGTCCTGGGCAACAAAGACAAGACAGTAGCATCACAATCCCTGATTGAAATTATACTATAAAGCTACTCTGATAAAAACAGTATGGTACTGGCAAATAAACAGACCCAAAGATCAATGGAACAGATTAGAAGATGCAGAAACAACTCCAGACACACTAAACCACCTTATCTTTGACAAAGGTGCCAAGCAACATTCATTGGAAGAATGATACCCTCTTTTAATAAATGGTGCTAGAAAAATTGGCTCTACACATGCCAAAGATTAAAACCAGACTCATCTCTTTCACCATATACTGTTAAAATCAGAATGGATCAAAGATCTTAATAGTAAACATTAGAAATAATAGAAACATTAGAAAATAGAAAACAATAGAAAAAAATAGAAAACAATAGAAAACAGGCAAAAACAATAGAAAAAAATAGAAAACAATAGAAAAAATAGAAACATTAACTCTGCTGGAAGATAGAGTAATAAAGCTCTTGAAGACATTGGTGTAGGCAAAGATTTATGAACAAAACCCCAATTGCACAAGAACTATCACAAAGAATCAACACCTGAGATCTCACCCTATTGAAAAGCTTTTGCACAGCAAGAGAAACCACCAGTACAGTAAAAAGACAACCCACAATGTAGGAAAAAATGTTTTCCAGCTGTATCTCAGACAAAGGATTACTACTGAGAACATATAAAGAGCTAAAAAAAAAAAAAAATCAGTCCTCCCAGATTTAAAGACCCAATCTAAAAGTGGACATCTGAGATGAATACACACTTCTCAGATGAAGAAATACAAACAACAAATAAATATGTGGAAAAATGTTCAACCTCACTGATCATTCAAGTGGTGCAAATTAAGACAAAACTGAGATTCCACCCCACCTCAGAAAGAGTGGCTGTTATCAAGAAATCAAGCAATAAGACATGCTGGAGGGGCTGTGGGGAGAAAGGAATCTTTCTCCACTATTGGTGGGAATGCAGATTGGTGCAGCCACTGTGGAAATCAGTGTAGAGATTCCCCCAAAAACTAGAACTAGAGGTCCCATTCAACCCAGCTATTCCTCTTCTGAGTATCTTCACAAAAGAACTAAAACATCACACCACAGCGATGTATGTGCACCCATATTTATAGCAGCAGAATTTGCAATAGCCAGATCTTGCAAACCACCTAAATGCCTTTTGACTGAGGAATGGATAAAAAAGATTGGAGACTTTTATAGGTAGATGGATACAACTTGAAACTATACTCAGTGAAATAAATAAGACACACATGTATAAACATTGTATTGTCTCATTAGTGTGAGACGCACAGAAAAACAATGTGTATATGTATGTATTTATATTAAAAAGTAGTCATACTACTGATTTCTTTGAGTTCACTGAAGAGAAAGATTTGTGCCGGTATTCGGACAGTTGAATGCATATGTCTTGTGCTCTGGATGAATGATTTAGGAAAGGCAATGCACTGTTGCCCCAATTAACATGTTTTGAAATTTTGTTTTAGCTTTTTTTTCTTCTTGTTTTTTCTTTTTCTCCTTGAAGTAAAATGGATTTGGAAAAATAAATTTTAAAAAACCGTTATCCATTTGTAAATGATTCCTGAGTTATTCCCCATCTCTACCTTTTTTTAGCATCACTATCTGATACCTACATGTCTGTATCTTCTATACCAGATTGAAGCTCCTTAGAGACAGGGATTCTCACCTGGTTTGTTCACTTCTCCCTCCCTCATTCCTAAGATACTGCCTGCTGTATGACAAGCACTCAATCAATATTTGTTGGTTATGTTAGTCAGAAGTACTAAAAATCAATCTATAATAGTCTGTGTTAAAATATAGATTGTTAAAACTAAACAGGCAGCTATACAACCTTCGCATAAACACAGATAAAAGTGAAACACTAAAAAAGAAGAAAAATAAAATTTTCACTCACCTATGTTTTTTTTGTTTTGTTTTGTTTTATCACTACCAGGGATCGAACTCACGACTGCCTGCTTGCAAGGCAGGCGCTTATGCCGCTGAGCTAAATCCCCAGCCCATGACCTATGTTTTTGACACATTACAATTACATCCCCCTCTGGGAATTGGTCTATATACATATTGCCACTTGTCCTTCCTCTCTCCATCCAGAAAAAAAAAATTGAAAAAACAAAATGAAAACAAGAATGAAATCCAGAAACATAAGCAAAGCATACAACCTGACTTTCATACCCTGAGCACTGTGAGCCAACCACAGAAACTGGGTATTTAAGCCTTGTATCATGAACACAAAGAAAAAGAAACTCTAAGGCCAACGCAGGATGAGAAAGCTAACGTAACTCTGATACACAAATGAGGATTCCAATTTACCCTGAATGGGTAAATTAGGAATAACCCCCACCCTGAAGAGCAATAGCAAAGCGATGTATGCCTTCGGTTTGGGTACAGGGTTGAAGGAAATGATGTGCCACCTGATATACTGTGTAACATAAGGGTTTGCATGTACATTTGTGCCATCCGAAAAACCTCCAGCCCAAGATTCTAGTTGAAGTATTTTCAGGTTAGTCATGGCCTCCGATACTGGCGGATATTACTTTCTGGAGAAAGATACCTTCAAACCAGCCCTTAGGCAAACTGTATTGATGTGTGTTCAGTAACAACAACAACAACTATAACAATAACAACAACAATGATAATAATAAAATCACAAGATACGTAAGCCAAATGACAATCAACAAGAACAAGCACGGCACTGAGAAGAGCTGACACAATCAGACCTGCAAAGAATTCAGACTCTAAAACCATTCAACACAAAATATTTCTTATTGCAGGAAAGAAGAAACTGACAATATGAGAAATGAACAGGTAGAACTGAAAAAGGACAAAGTAAATTTCTGGAAAAGGAAAAAATCATAAATACAAAACTGAAAGGACAACAGAGACAAAAAGTGAAAACAGGTAAAAACAAACAGAAGACATAATAAGAAGGTCTTGTTTACATCTGAGTTCCTAAAAAGAAGAGAAAATGCCACCAGCTTTTTAAAACGCTGGCTGAGAATTTCTTAGAATTTGTGAAGATATGACTTGTCAGATTAGAAATTCCCAATGCACGTCAAGCAGAATAACTAAAAAGAAATACACTGTAGATACCAAAATTACATAAAACCAAGGAGAAATCTTAACAGCCACTAAAGAAAAAATACAGTTTACTATCAAAAGGATGAGTAGACTGACTTCCAGCTCCTCAACAGAGAGAAAAGCCAGGGAGACTTCACTCTGTGGACAGAAAACAGCTATCAAGTTAGAACTGTCTCCCACGGAAAACAGCTTCACAGAATGAGGGCAAGTAAAGACAGACCGACAAAGATGACAATCTAAAAGTAGGAAAGAAAGACGAGAAAAACGTAAGAGGATACAAATAAAACTGCATCATTATTTAATAATAAACATAAATGAACTAACCGGTCTGGTTAAAAGGGAAAGTCAGGCTGAATAAGATGAAATTCAGTATGTTGTGCATAACATATCTAAACTATAAAGAACCGTCAGCGATGGAGGGATGAGAAAGGCACACTAAAACAAAATAAATGAAAATAAAACTGATATAGTTGTATTAACAACTACAGACTTTACCACAAAATGACAAAAAATAATTCTAAACTTGCATATATTTAATAGTCTCAAAATTATTAATGCAAAAATAATTATTATAACTAGGAAGGGAGAGCTGGGGATTTAGCTCAGCGGCATAAGCACCTGCCTTTTAAGCAGGCAGTGGTGAGTTCGATCCCCAGTACCGATTTAAAAAATAAATAAATAACTAGGAAGGGACATTAACATAATCAATCCGTCTTATTCAGATTGCCCCAGTTCACATGGACGTGTGTGTGTGCATATTTAGTTCTAGTGTGCACACACACGTCCATGTGAACAGTATGCAGAGATTCATGCATGCACTACCATGGTCAAAATACAGAACAAAGAGCATCATCACTGGAAAGATTCCCACGTTGCCCTTGTATAGCCATGGCAATTTCCCTCCTGCATTGGCTTCATTTCTCATTTTCATAGTTTTGTCATTTTAAGAACGTACATAAGGATGGGGAGACAGCTGAGCTATAGGTCCTAAATTCGATCCCTGATACCAAAAAGAAGAATGCTATGTAAATGGAACCATATAGTCAGTAACAGTTTAGGGTAAGCTTTCATTATGAGCAAAATCTCTTTGAGATTCATCTAAGTCACTGCAAATATTAGTAGGTCACACTTATTTATTGCTGAGCAGAATTCTCTAGGAAGGATCACCAGTTGTTAGCCATTTGCCCATCATCAAAGGACTTCTATCCATCAAAGAGCATCCATTACTTTCCATCCTGCACTTTTATAAACAAAACTGCTATGAGCATTTGTGTTTGGGGTTTTCGTATGAGCATAGGTCTCCCCTTCTGCGGGATAAATGGTTTGAGTGCAACTGCCGGGCCATCTGGGTAATTGCATGTGTATTTTATAAGTAATGGCCAAACTGTTTTCCCAAGTGGTTGTACCACTGTAGATTTCTACTAGTAATGCACGAGTGATCCAATTTCTTTGCATCCTTAATACCATTTGATGTCACCACTATTTTTACTTTACAGATAAGTAGTGATAGATTATTTTAAATTGCATTGCCCTAATGGTTAATGATACTGAACATATCTTCATGTGCTGATTTGCTATCTCCATATCCTCCTTGCTGAGATACATGTCTATGTCTTTCGCCTGTTTAAGGGAAAAAGTTGACGAGGTCTTGCTATGTAGTGCGGGCGACCTTGAACTTGCAGCTATTCCCTTGCCTCAGCCTCCTGTGTGCCAAGATTGCAGGGATGTGCCACCATGCCTTGTGTCTTTTACCTATTTTTAATTTAATTGTCTACTGTCAATTTTGAGAGTCTTTATATATTCTAGGTATTAGGCACTAGTTGACTATGCAGCTTGCAAATATTTTACTTTAGTGACTTGTCTCTTCATTCTTTTAGGAGGATCTTTTGCAAAGCAGAAGATCTTAATGTTTTTTTTTTGTTTGTTTGTTTGTTTTTTTTTTTTTTTTTGTACCGGGGATTGGACTCAGAACCTTGTGCTTGAAGGTTTTAATTTTTATGAAATCCAGTTTAGCAACTCTTGAAACTTTAATGCTAGATAAGCTACAGGTATATTTATATACTTTATGTACAGCTATGCTGCACATACACAAAAAGATTGAAGTTTTTTGTGTTTGTCGCTCACGAACTATTTTTAGCCATCCTAGAGCTACTACTGCACTGTTGTGAATACACTGGTTAACATTTTTTTTTTTTTTTTGGTCTTTTTTCCTTTTTATCGTTACCGGGAATCGAACTCACAACTGCCTACTTGCGAGGCAGGCACTTATGCCGCTGAGCTAAATCCCCAGCCCCTACACTGGTGAACATTTAACATTTAGGTGATTCAATGACAGAGTATCCCTGAAATTAATCCCCAGCACCTCCATCAATTAATGTAATTCAGGGCAATAATATTTTAAAGTATAAAAATTATATTGTTGTCATAATACAGAAAAGGCATTAACAAATTCTAGCATCTATGCAAGTAGTAATTTTTTGGCTAACTAGAGACAAGAGATCCCCTAAACCTAGTAGAGATAACCCCCAAACATCATAGCAGATGTCATGCAAAGTACAAAAGTTTTCCCTTGGAGGTTTGTATTAAAATGTCTTATTAACCCCTAATATTCAGCATTATATTTATGATCAAAGTCTATATGGTAAAGCAGGAAACAAAAAGAAATAAAAAAAATTTCTCATAATTTTTGGATGATATTTTTGTATATATAAAATTGGAAAACTCAGTTGACTATCAAATTAATAATTTCAGCCAGGTACTTGTGATTTAGAAAAATCTGCATACAAAAATGAACTGCATTTCTGAAACCAGCAAGATATATGTAGAAAGGAAATATTTAAAGTGAGATAGCATTTATAATAGTAACAAAAAAATATAAAGCACATGTAGTAATAATCACAACAAAAGATGTGCAAAAAGCCTCAGAGGAAATACTCCGAAAGTTTATTAGCAGACCATAAAAAAGGTCTAAATAAATGGATATTTATACATATGGATTGAAAGAATAAATGTTGTAAAGTTATCAGTTTCCCCAAATTAGTTTAAAGATTAACTGCAATCTCAATGAAAAACTTAGTATGTTTTTCTTCATGTAACAAGAAGAATCACACGACTTAAAGGAATGTAGTGGAGTTTTTAATGATATAAGTATATATGTTGAATTGAATAAAATAAAAGATATAGGGAAGACTGGATATTTATGTGAGGAAAACCTGTACTTAATGCTGTAGGGAAAGATTAATTACAGGGCGATGGAGTATCAAATTGTGAAACCCTGCAGAAGTACTACAGAGAATAATACAGCAAATATCCTTATGATTTTGCAGTAAATAAAGGTTAGATTTTCTTTACCAAGACAGGGAAAGCACTTCACATAAAAGAAAAAAAACCCAAAATTTAGATCATGAAAAAAAAAAAAAGGACAGAATGTCTTGTCCATCAAAAAGCAACACAAAGAAAGTGAGAAAACGATCCATAGGGTAGGAGATAATATCTACACACACTGTCTCCACCAGGACCTCCTGGAAAACTGCCATAGAAATGCAGACAGCTCACAGGCATACACTCAAATAGGCATTTTATGAAAAGAAAAATTCTAAACATCGTGCGTGTGTGCACACACACACACAGAGCGATGCTCATCCTCCCTGGTTGGGGTTGTTTCCCACAGGAATTGCCAATTAAAACAGCACCAGATACTGTTACTCTTCCTCCTTCTCCTTCTTTTCCCACCAAACAGTAAGAGAACAAATAGGAACCACTTTAGAGAATGGCTTGAGGTCACCCCATCGATTTGAGGATGCACATATCTCTGTGGTACAGCCACTCCCCTCCTTGTAAAAAGGAGTACACGAGAAAACCACTTGGACAGGTTCACACAGATAGGAGTTAAGGACATTCACAGAAAACAAAACAAAACAAAATCCATCCAAGCCCATTCTTATATGCCAATAAATAAATAAGTACAAACAACCCAAATGTGTGTCAGTATCAGAATGGATAAATAAACTGAGGTGTATCACTCTAACTGTCATGGAATATAGATCAATAAGAACTAAAGGAATTATAACTACAGGAAATGATTTGTGTAAATCTCACAAATAATATGGAAAAAGAGCAAGTAATGAAATAATATCTCCAGAACTGTTCCACTGATACAAAGTTCCAATCCAGGCTAAGCTAAAAGATATCATTCCCGAAGCATGTGTAGGTAGAAAAGCTGTCAAGAAAAGCATTAAGAGAAGCAAAGAAGTTATTATCACGAGGCTCAGGCAGGTGACAGTACAGGGAAGAAGGAAGGGATGTGATAAAGGAGGAGGATGTGATCAGCAGGGCGTCACAGGGCTCTAGATGACAACATTCTACTCATTAAACCGAGTGATGGGTTGTACTATTGTCCTTTATATTATAATGATGATCCTTCGTATATATTCAATAGTGAATCAAACTTATTAAAACTACATATCACAAAAAGACTCAGGAAGCCAGCAATTTAATTGTGTTTTCACACTTTCGTTTTTTACATTTGTTAGATAATACACCAACATTTCCCTTAAAAGAGAAATGAAGAAGAAGGCAGCTGGGAGATGCAAAGTCCTTGTAGCTTCTCTACTGTTCCCCTGTGGTCTCATCCACCGTCACTTATTTATCAGCTCCCAAATCCTAGGAGTTACTCTGTTTAGTTCTTGGGTGGATGTCCTCAGGCCACACGCTTAGCTGAGATGAGGGAGGACGTACAGCCAGACCTTTGATGCCTGGGCCAGACAGAAGTGGGCCGTGGCCATCAGGATGCTTCACAGCCCCATCCACCCAGCAAAGGATCAAATGAAAGAAAGATCAAAATCCCCTCTTCTTTCCCTGAGGTTAAGGACAAAGGCCCTAAATCCATACTGCCTGGTGCACAGGCTGGAGCGGAGCCTTGTTGCCTGGGGGCAGTGACTTAACCCATCAGCCCCTCCACTTTCTTACCCGTACAATGGAGCTAAAAAGAATGCAAACCTCACTGGGGGATTAGGTTGGTATTATAAAGCACTTGGAAAAAGAGTTGGTTAAGTGATGGCAGTCATCACCTCCAGATACATCCTCATGTCTCAATCCGCCCTAAGTCTCTACTTAAGAGTTCAAATTTAGGCCGGGCGTGGTGGCTCACGCCTGTAATCCCAGCAATCCCAGCACTTGGGAGGCTGAGGTGGGAGGATCATTGCTAGTTCGAGACCAGCCTGGGCTGCAAAGTGAGCTCAAGGCCAACCTGAACTGCATAGTGAGACCCCGTCTCAAAAAAGACAAAAAAAAAAAAAAAAAAAAAAAAAGTTCAAATTTTACTTAATCCTCAGTTTTTTCTCACATCTGGTCCATTACAAGGTCTGTTAGTCGTGCTTTCAAAATGCATCTGGAATCCGCTCACTTCCAGCCCCCTGCAAGCTACCACTCTGGACCAAGTCCTCATCTTCTCTTGCCTAGACCAACACAGTGGCCTCCCACCTCCCACACGGCCTCCCTAGTCCATCACTGGCTTCTTCCTGTCAGTCCATTCTCAGCAACGCCTCTCTCTACCACTCGCTGGTGAGCCACACAGCTGAACACAGTCACTCTGTAAAACCGCAGCTCTGTTCAAAACCCTGCCGTGGCTTCCACTTCATCTCCATCAGCAGTCCAAATGCTTAACATGCCCTCCGCCCTTCGAGGCATCATCGCCTTCCTGTCTCATGTGTCTTCTCCCGCATTCACTGTGCTGCTGTCACACAGCATGAACCAGGCCGCCCTGGGGTATTTCACCGGCATCCTTTCCACTTGAAGGTCCTCCCGCATCCCACCAGGCTCACTTCTCTCTGTCTTTGCTTACCTATTTCTCGAAGTATCTCTTGATTTTATAAAGATTTCACAGCCTCCTCACCACATTCTCTTCTTTTGCCCCATTTTTCTCTCCTTTCCACTTAGCCCCATTTCCTGACATGCTGTAAGTGCTTCTTTATCTTGTTTCTGGTGTGGCTTCCCTGTAGAATGTGTGCTCGGTGGGGACAGAACAATCTGCTCTGTCCCCCGAGCTTAGAGTGAGCAGCAATGGGCACACAGCGCCGGCTCAAAGCAACACTGCGGATTTACATTAGCAGCTAATACAACTAACACAGTGAATACCATCTTTTTCTCTCTTTTTGTCCTCTGGCATCTTGGATAGATTAAAATGCTAAGTGTTTATTTTGATACGTGGGTATCCAATCACTAGGGCTATACGATTTTTTTCCCAATGTTGTGAAGGTGTCCACTGATGAACACGAAATGTATGTCGCTCAGCTCTTCATCTGTAGCTCTCTCGCTGTTTCACAGCTGGCAACATGAAGCAACTGTCATGACGACTGGTTTAGAAGAGTGCTTGTTTACTCCTAGAAGGTTCCATTAGTAGTAGATTGCCCAGCTGTTAGGTAATCTCAACTCTGGGAGAGCAGGGATTAATTCCAGTTTCCTCCTAATTGTATTCCCAGCACCTAAATATTTTTTGCATGAAAGCACTCACTAATTGATGCAGGCTTGGGTGGCTTACTGTGTTTTGTGCTTTCACAATGAGGAGAAGATAGGCTGCAAATCCTCCCTGGATGAGCTAGCATATTCTCCGGAGGAGGAAGAAAACAGTTTTAATATTTTAAGGTTCTTCTTAGAGAACAGGAAAAATTCACCTTTGGGAACTCATGTCCCACATGGCATGATAGTACCTTTAAATACAACAAAAATATAGCAGACACTTTTATGTGTACTTTTATAAAGGCAGGCCCCCCCGGGGGGGGATCTATGTTTGTGGCTATGTATGCCTGTATATGTATTTGGAAGTATATGAGGTGTGATGAAAAATATGACAATCTTTTTTTGTCCTTATTTTGTACTACAGGGATCTACTTTGAAAATAACACTGGGCAGTGTATTAAATATCATCACTCTTATTTTGTTATGAAATATTCTTTTATTTTTTCATAAAATAAAAATTTAAAAAATCTGATGAACATGAAATTTTTAAAAGTGCACTATAGTAAAACACACATTGTCATTAATTGCCGTTGTGAACTCCTCCTCCCTTCAAACACATTTACCCGTCACTCTTACCACTTTCTGAAGCAGTTCTGGAGGTTGTCTTTTGTGTATTTAGTTGTGCTGTTGTGGCTGTCTCCATGTCTAGACGATGCAAACCACGTCCTTTCATAGGCATTTTTACTTGGAAGAAGAATCAGAGGTGGCCCAGTGCCACAGTGAAGAAGGTGCACGAAAACACTGCGATGTTCTTACTAGCGAGGACTTACAGAAATGCTTCAGAAAGTGTTAGAAAGATGGGATAAATATATTCAAAATGAGGTGGAATGCTGTGAGGGGGATTAATGGCAATGTAATAAGTTTTTCAAACTTAAATATTCACTAAGTACTGTGATCACTCCTTGTATGCCAGGTTAAGTGCACATTATGCATGTGATTATGTATATGTGTAAGCATATATGCCGTGTACATATGTGTATGTCCCAGTATATATGTGTGTGATGTGTGTATGCAAATGTATGTGAGTATATATGTGTATATGTATGGAGTACATGACAAAGGGAAATTATAAACTTGTAATAATAGTTAATAAGCGAAGGTTGTGATGAGTAACAGGCCGACCTAGTTTTCTTGCTTGTTTTGTTTGTAAAAAGCTGACTTCATTAAGAAGCCATCCTTCACGGTCTGCCCAACAAGATATCTGCACTAGGTTTCATATATGCTTTTCATGCAGAAACCCAACAGGTACTGATTCTAAGTAAGCACCTACTATGTTCCAAGCACCATATTCGGGGGTAGAGAGTAAATCAGACAGGAAAACTGCTTTCTTCTATGGGTAGAGAGATAATAAACAAGCTATCTAACAAGCATATGACCTCATTTGGGTAGAGATGCAGGCTGTGAAGAAATTTAAGGCAGGCAAAACTAGAGGTGGGGCATGGAGTTTTCTGAGTCTCCCTGAGGCGGCCACACTTGAGCAGGATTCTGAGCGAAAACGTGGAGGAAGAAACCCTCAGAGCAGAACAAACATCAAGAGCAGCAACGACCTCTGAAGCACCGGGAGAGTTGGAACAGTGAGACCAGAGAGGAGGCCAGGGGAGAGGAAGGGCTCAGCTGAAATTTTTTCCTGCATACGTGCTCCGGAAGGTCATAAATTACATTTGGAAGCACAGAAGAACAATTCAAGGTATTAAAAGAAAATAAGACTGGCTCTGTTGAGAAGGGAAATACATATGCATGCTAATGCAATGGGCCTGGAGAGTTGAGATCTTTTTCCACATCCCCACCCCTGTAGCCAGAATAAACAGCATAACAGAAATGGACTGTTGAGCTGGTCTTGAGGATGACATCTCTCAGCTGTCAGCCTTTTACAAGGCTGGCGTCATCGCTGATCCTCCCCCAGACAAGTGCTTCTTTCTCTCGGCCCAGATAATTAGCAACCCCAAACATAATGGGAAAGCCTTAGCCCAAGATTTTAGGGAAGACATTTGAAGCACAAGGGAATATTAGTGCTTCACTTGGGCTGTGGGACAAATGTTCCAGAAATGAAAGTTTTTTTTGTTTGTAATTATGCGCATCCTGCAGTATCTGCATAATGGGTCCAATTCAGCTCTGGCCTTGTTGAAAATTGCCATGCCCATAGAGGAAGGGTCAGCACATAAAATCACAAGTGAATAGGAAGCCTATGCTGATAATAGTGCCTTAATTTTTTCTTTTAATTTTTTGAATGAACTTTGCTCTTTCAGTCAATTTGCAAGCATTAGCAAACATACTCTAAGCAATTGCACACTTGTAAAATGCACATGCTTACAGTCAGTGTTTGCTGGGAAAAAACCTTCATAAAGATTTGAGGTGACAGGTGAGCTGATCGCTATATCTTTCCTGGCTTGCAGTAGAATTTGAAAGCATGAGATCTTATGTATGTTCGTCAAACTTTACAGTGAGGAAAAGATAAGAACAGTATTGTTCTTGGACCAAGTGTGGATAAAACTCCAGCAGGGAGGAGGCTCATTATCAGAAGTATTTCTTTATAGAACAATGTGAAGATCTGACTTAGATTTGAATAGAATTGCTAGAAATTTGAAGACTTTCACTGTTGTTTGTTCTTACATTAGGTCCTTAGCTCAGTAAACACGTTTCCTATTACTTATATGTTATACTTCTTAACCAGGTGACCTTAGATCCTGTGGCACCATCATACTGAGATGGGAATAGGGTTCTTGTGGCTAATCCAACTCTTAACTTTAAGTATTTAATATGTAAAGTTCTTTAATAAAAATCTTTCCAAGGATTAACATTTACCAACATAGTCCAAACTTACTAAATCAGAGAAGAATCTCACATTGGCCTTCACCCCATTTCGGGAGTTTTAATGGAGCACAGTTTTCATGAAAGATTCAAGAGGAATGACGTTATCTGTTCCTCATTCCCAGTATCCTCAGATCCTACTCTCTTTCCCATAGACAGAGTTAGAAAAAGGCTTTTGTTGTTCTTGCTTTAATCATATTTTTCTCAGGGAGATCACGTATTTCTTCTCTCTTCCCAGAGCAACCATGATGGTCCTTACTCACTCAAATCTTGCCCTAGTTAAAGTCCAGAAGAAAGCTGTTCCCTTGGTGGACTTGAGCATTTCTAAAGTTGTTTTCCCCACCAACTGTTGCTCCTGGTTATCCAATCACTCTTGGTATGCTTCAGTGCACATAAAATAAACAGCCAGGCCACCAGGGTGGGGACTAACAACCCTTTGGCTTGTTCAAGCTTCCCAGTGCAGCTTCTAGCTATTTAAATGCCATAAAAATAAGAGATCTGCCACTGACAGTCCCTTTGTCCCTCCCTCCA
The DNA here is from genome assembly GCF_034190915.1 of Cavia porcellus. NCBI lineage: Eukaryota > Metazoa > Chordata > Mammalia > Rodentia > Caviidae > Cavia > Cavia porcellus. The sequence continues at coordinate 21,379,340 of NW_026947514.1, read as the reverse complement.
CTGGGCCTACAGCCTCTTAGCATTTTAATTAGGGCATTCTCATTCCCGGCGGAAATCCAACGCTCCCTTGGCTTTATTCTTAGGGGGAACCGCTTAAAAGATGGTTTTTTGGTTTTGTTTGGTTTTTTTGCTTTTTGCTATCTGTCAGACAGACTTCAAAGAGTGGAGGAAAGGAAACTGAGAAGGGAAAGGGGTATCCCACATAGATTTCTCTGCCTGGCTCTTCCTGGTGTTATATGTGTGCTATCTTTTGTTTTCTACTTTTTTTGTAAATCAGGGTGTTCAGGTACGGGCCAGCTGGCTAAACAACGCTTCACTTAGTCTTCCAGAAATCAAGACTAGAAAAAATGTCCTCCGCCCCACTTCTTTTCTTTATCTCCCCTATTTCTGTTACGCCAAGACCTTCTCATAGAAGGAAATCCAGGGACGCTGAATGGTACAGGGACCGGCATAAGTATTTTTCCCTCTCACCTGATTCAAAGATATCTAACTTAAAGTCTGGGCATTTAATAGAAGCCAATAAAATAAGGGAATAAAATGGGAAGAATGTAACACTGCAACCATATATTACAGGAAAGAGTCCGTTTGCTCAGGTGATACTGATGTGACTGGGAAAATGGTTAAAGTAAAGAATTACTTGTTCTGATTAAACTTTACTTGCATTCCATTCACTTCACTTGCATGTGGATGCATCAGACTTACAGCTGAGTCCAAATGTTTGCATATCTATATCTATCTATCTATATATATGTCAGTCATCTCTTTGTCCCAATTCCATTTTCTTCATGTGTTATCCATACTAAAGAAGTCTCTTTGATATACACGGGTGAAGGTAGCGCCCAAAACAGATGCAAGATCTGACTGGTAGATGCTAAGAGACTAAAAACAACAAACAAACACCTTTGTTTAGAGTGGAGAAGGGAGTATTGATGAACAAATCATTTCCAGATTGCCAGGTCAATGTGAAACTATGTGAGACCTCCGGGGAGACCCCAGAAGTAACTGATAACTAGCCAGGAGGATATTTTGAATCCTGACTTAATCCTTCAGAGAAAGAGACAGTAAATCAACCTGGCTGTAAATTAAACCTCTGAAGCAAACATTTCCCATCATACTCACTGCTTTTTTCGAGCCAGTTCCAAAATTTCAGCTACGATGAAATGGAAAACATTAACAACAATGACAGCACAGAGGCATTAGTTGAAAAGCATGCCCAGGAAGACATGCAGTTGACATCAACTATAAGCAGGGGCACACGTTGGCTCTGGTTTCTCGCTATAGCACCCCGGGAGAAGCTCAATGGATTTCCATTAAAGTCTGATCACTCTACGGTATCTTTGAATATCCACACCTAACAGACCTAAGGAGATAAAATGCTTAATAACTATCCAGTTACACAGTGAGCACATTCTAAAGAGCAGTGAGCTTTGGGGGTAAAGCACGGTGGCATGCACAGGTGCTTCTCAAACACATGCTCACCAGATCAAGCCAACAGGCCACCTCATCCTCAACCCTAAGCAAATGCTCCCATGTTAAGAATTTAGACTCTTAGTGCATTAGTTTCCTGTGGACATTTTATCAAAGACCAGGAACTTGGGAGCTTAAAAGAATGGAAACTTATTCTCTCATGGTTCTAGAGGTCAGAAGTCTGAAATCAAAATCCCTTGCTGAGGTCAGGATGTCAGCACTGTCACACACACACACACACACACACACACACACACACACACACACACAGAGGCTTCAATCTGTTCCTTGCCTCTCAGGTTTTTGGTGGCTCCTTGCCTTGTTTGGGTGTGGCTTCAACTGTCTAATCTTTAAAGACAGCACTGTCAAGTCTTTGTCTTCCCCCCTGCCACCCTCTAGCAAGGCAGGTAACTGAATGTCAGCCCACACACTCACACAGATAACCCAGAATGCATGAGACTGCATTTAAAGCCCACATAGGTAACCCAGGATTATCTCCCCATCTCTAAAGATAACATTTACAGGTTTCAAATTATGCAGCCTACTATACCATTTGTCTAAGTTACTTTTCTCTCATTGCTGAGACAAACTACCCTCCACTCAAAATTAAGGAAAAAGCTTACTTAGCTCACAGTTTGTGGAGGTTTTATCCATAATCAGCTGGCTCCACGGCAGGGTGGCATGGCAGAGGGACAACACTTCAAGGCAGCAGAAGACAGCAAAAGCAGAAAGAGCAAAAAAAGGAGGGAGGAGGACAAGCTTCTTTTCTACCCTTATATTGCAAGCAGGCAACCACCCCCAGGGTGAGCGCAGCACTCACACCCTCTCTGATCCCCTCTTGCACAGGCTGAGGACTTTTACAAAGAACAGACCCTGGTTCCCTACTGAGTGGCTTAGTTAAACTTATAAACTTCTCAAATTGACACAATGTGCCAACCATTACACCACCATACTTAGAATTACCAAGAACGAGGGGCTGGAGGTTTAGCTCAGCGGCATAAGCACCTACCTTGCAAGCAGGCAGTCGTGAGTTCGATCCCCCCTACCGATAAAAAGGAAAACGATAAAAAAAAAAAAAAAAAAAGTACCAAGAACTGAGTAGACACTAGAGAGTACAAGTCTCACAATGTCTCAGGCACTGTGAGGAACCTTGTTGCACATATCTGTTTTTTCTGTGTAAGGCCTGCCATTGCCTATTTGGTGCTAGTAACACAGGACCTGTATTCAAACATTTTAGATGCAAATTAGAATCTGAGTTGCCAACAGCCACCAGAATAGAACAACGATCAAAACTGAGGAATGTCTACACTGTCCATGCTGAGTGGACTAAAGGCCTAGTTTCTCTTTTAATCACTTGAGTTTAGTTTTACAAATCACTTTTTCTTATTGTTAATCACAGTTCAAGGGAAGAAATCCAACATGGTGAGCCCATGTTGGAAAGGTTACTTTGGATAATAAGAATGCACTGCACCACCTTTTCTTCAGTAGATTTATTGATGGGTCAAGTTGGGCATCAGCAGACTTGGGATTTGGTTTTGGGATCTATTGCCTTTTTACTTGTTATTCAAAAATACTTTTTTTTAAAGCAAGGCATGGAGGTGTGCGCCTATAATCCCAGTACTTGGGATCATGAGGCAGGAGGATCACTGCAAGTCTGAGGCCAGCCTGGGCAACATAAGGGTGTTCAAGGCCAGCATGAAGTACATAGATAAACCTTCCCCCCAGCAAAGTTTTTTTTAAATTTTCTTTTTTTGGCCTTTTTCCTTTTTATCGGTACTGGGGATTGAACTCACGACTGCCTGCTTCCAAGGCAGGCACTTATGCCACTGAGCTAAATCTCCAGCTCTCCCCCAACAAAGTTAAAACACCCTAATACTCTACAGAGTCCTCACGGCTCACAGGTGCCCATATTACCAACACTACCTGAGGACAGAGCAGGCTGTCTGCTTCCTGCCTACTCTTCAGGCATCAAGTCTGCTGGTAAATCTTTCTACCAGCTCCCCCCAAGGCAAACAGTGCCAGCCACAGGGTGAGTGAAATTTTCGAACACGGCAACAGACGGGATTACTAATGTCTGCACAGTTTTCAAGCCAACATTATGTTTCTGCATATTTGAAAGTTATTTCTGGCCCTGTTTTCTAGTAATACCACTGACTCCATTTTCAGAACAGCACAGGCTTAGAATATGGGTAAATTAAATGATACACTTGTCTTGGCTGCAAAATTGAGGCAGTGTCCAAAACTTCAGTTATCAAATTAACATTTTAATGAATATTTTGAAAATGTCAAATCAAAGTAGCAAAATTAGATTGACCACTTGACTTCACAAATAATTTTTTTTTTTTTTTTGGTACTGGGGATCTAACTCAAGACCACACACTGGCAAGGCAGGCGCTTACGCTGCTAAGCTAAATCCCTGGCCCCTAGAAATAAAATTTTATTGGAACTAGAGCCAGAAGTGGGACCCTGTAATGAGGAAGAGTCATGTAGTGTTAGTTGGATCATGTCTTATACTTTTTGTTCATCAAAGATTATTTTGATTTGTAAATCGATTATATTAATTAAAATTACTTTAAACTCAATTTTTTCAGTATAACCTTTTCTCCTTGTAGAAGTAATGGCAAGAAATTTAACTTTCCATTACTTCTGCACCATTGGTACAAATGCCACTGCAGTGAAAAAGGCAAAAACATCTTAGAATTATTATGAAAATAATTTTTATCCCACAAATCCTTTGGGGAAACCCAGGAGCATATGGATCAAAATTAGATAACCATTGCCTTAAAGAATAAAGTTCCAATAGTACATCAAAACATGGCAAATAACAAGACATCTTGGCTAGACCAAGGAAACATGATCAGAACCGACCCCAAAATTAGTTTTACAAAAATAAGTGGTGAAGAGGTGAAGGAAACTGAACCATCTGTCTTATAAACAGTTTGATCGAACTCACGACCTCATGCCTGTCAGGCAGGTGCTTATGCCGCTGAGCTAAATCTCTGGCCTTATAAACAGTTCTGAACTGCTGGGTATGGTGGTGCATACCTGTAATCCCAGAATTTGGGAGGCTTGCTATGAGTTCGAGCCAGCCTGGGCTACAAAGTGTGTTCAAGGCCAGCCTAAACTGCATAGTGAAACTCTGCCTTAAAAACAAAACAAAAACTAACTAACAAATAAATAAATAAATAAATAGTTTTAAAATACTCGAAATGTCTTCCAGGCTAAGGGACAGGTGTAGGTGTGAAAGAATTCGAAGGCCATGAATATAACTGAGCTGAATGCATGGCCATTTGGGGGCAAATGGGGAGAGAAACATCACTCTACCCGCCCCTTACCTCCCAGCACGGCCTCCCTTACCACCTGTGTAATGGGCCGAGAGTGTGGAGCAGCAACTGCAGCAAAAACAGAGATGCAAACATAAAGATGGCACACGCTGGGCCACCCAAGCTCCCACGCCAGGGCAGAAGCCCTCTCTTGTCACTTCCTAGCGTACGACAGCTTTGGGGAAATTCCTAAACCAATACCTGCCGCAGTTTCCTCACAGAAAAATAAATAGACTATTAATACTTTCTTTGTACAATTATTCTAAAGACTACATGACATAATATAGGGAAAACACTGAAGAATGTGTCTGAGTTAGTATTCAATAAACCTATCCTATTAAAAATTATTTTAAAAATACTGCTACATCAACTCATTGGTCTGGGGATATAGCTCAGTGGCACAAATACCTGCCTGGCATTGCAAGGTCCTGAGTCCAATTCCCAGTACAAAAACAAAACAAAACAAAACAAAACAAAACAACCAATATATTAATTCACTGCTATTTGCTTAGTCTGTCCCTGTTGCTACAATCTTAAGGGGCAAGGGATACAGCTCAGTGGCACAGCACCGGTCTGACAAGCATAAGGTCATGAGTTTGATTCCCAGTAGCAAAAACAAAAAATAAACACAATATTTTAGACATGATAAATTATAAACAACAGGAACTCGTGTACAGTCTGGAGACTGTGAAGTCCAGGAGCAAGGAACCAACACGTTATTTGGTCTCTGGTCTAGGCTATTCCTTGGGTGGCATCTTCTAGCTGTGCCCTCACATGACAAAGGGGACAAACGCTGTATTATCAAATGGGGTTTCACTCAATCCCTTTTACAAAGGCACTGGTCCCATTCACAAAGGCTCTACTTTCATGTCCTGGTCCCTTCCCGAAAGCTCCGCTTCTTATTACCAACACATTTAAGATTAGATTTCAACACAAACTTCTGAGAAACATAACACCAGCATTCAGTGACTTCTCCCTCCATGTATAACTTATCACAAAGTCATGCCAGTGTTAGGTGGTCAGTAAGGTCACTTCTGCCCTCGTCTGCCAGAATGGAAGCCTGTCTGAACTTGTCACTCATCCGTGTTGCTTTGTTATGGTTCTCTCACCAACAATTTACTGAAAATCTGATGCTTAAATGCAGAAGTATACATAAATATGTAAATTATTACATAAATACTGAAATGTTTATTATGTTTTTACATCATGCTTTATATTTACTTAAATTGATTTTTATTGTTTTGGAAAACATGTTTGAAAACCAAGGAATTATTTGCAATTAGTTATAACTGGCAAAACATTTAAACAACCAACAGAAAAAACATAGCAACCCTGCTTTTTGCTAATAGATCTTGTAGAAGAGAGAAAAATATACTCCCAACCCTGCAAGACATCCACATTCCAATCCCCAGAAGCTGTGGATATGGACCTCACATGGCAAAGGGGACTTTGTCTATATGATTATGTAAAGAACTTGAGATGAGGACCTTATCCTCATGGCCCAATGTCATCACAAGGGTCCTTAAAAATGGAAGAGGGAACCACAAGTTAGAGAACGATGCCACTTCAGAATATGCTACACTCCTAGCTTTAATGACAGAAAAAAGGTCCACCTGAAAGAATATGGACTGCCTGCATAAGCCATAAGAGGCCATAAAACAGGTTTTCTACAGCCTCCAGAAATGACTGCAGCCCTGTAACTCCTTGATTTTAGTCCAATCACATCCATGTGAATTGCTGAGAAACACAGGATAAACTTGTAAGAGGATAAACTTACATAAGTCACTAAGTTTCTGGCAATTCATGACAGCAGCAGGTAAAAAATTAACACAGTTCCAAAGGGTATCTAATCCCCTTGGCACACTTCAGGGCCCAACACATTAAGTAGCCAGATCACTAGGGTGGACACTAATAGCTCCCTGGCTACTTTGAGGTTCCCAGAGCAGCTACTGGCCATTTCATTGCCATAAAGTAAGAGCTTTATCATTTATGACCATCTCTATCCCTGAAGATCTAGACTCTGAATGTTGAAGGCATGAGAAAGCCCATGTTTAACTAGGCTCACTGGGAACTCTGTTAGAGACACCCAGTGAGCCATGCTTTGAGCAACATCTTGTGTAAGACGCTTACAATTTAGATGCTAAGTAAATGTAGCTCCAAGATAAAAATGCAGGCATCTTTCCAAAGACAAAGGCAGAAGATGAAAATATGTGTAAAGGATGTGTAAAGAATGTGTAAAGTCTTGTGGATGCTTATGTTGACAAAAACTAGTTACAGAATTATTAGAAAGTAGATGATATTTCTAGCTGTTCTTTCCTGTGTGGCAGGTGCTTCCAGGCTCGGAGCAGGTAAAACAGAACCCTGGCCACCTTAGAGCTCTCATGGAAAGCACTCTGCGAGGCAGGTGGCAAGCCTCTGCCTTCCCACCTGTTTCCTGATGAGGTGGTGAGGTGCTGGCCCAGGGTGTGTCGTCTTCAAACTGAACCCAGTTGCTGATGGCTGAGGCCAGGTCAGGAGGGGGCTGCTCAGGGCTCCCAGGAGGAGAGGCCGCTTCAGAGATGAGGCCCAGCTTTTCAGAGGAGTCATCCTGCTCAGAGGGGGAAAGGTCCCGAGTGCCTCCATCCACTGCCTGGTTCCCCACAGAGGAGCTCTCAGACTGGTCTGAGGAAGATGACAGTCCCGGGAGGTGCTCCTCAGCATCCCCTGAAACAGACAGCAGACACCACCATCACATGAAGAAGGGCATTCGTCCAACTATCTCTGAGAGGCAAAAGCAACAGGTGACTTCAGCACTTGCTATTATCACGGGACTGGATGGCTGATCCATCTCTATGGTGAAGGACTGTTCCCCTCATTACATGTGAAACCTATGACCCCAACATGCCCCAGTCAGTATCTGGGCAGGCTGAGAAAGGAGCCTTGATCACTTTTTAAAAATTTGTTTAATGGGGCTGTGGATTTCGCTAAGCAAGATAAGCACCTGCCTGATAAGCACAAGGTCTTGAGTTGGATCCCTGGTACCAAAAAAAAATTTTTTTTAATGGTACTAGGGATTGAATGTGGGATTTTCACACTGAGCTACACTTTTCACTTTATGACAAGATCTCGCTAAGTTGCTAAATTGCCTAGCCTGGACTCTAACTTGCAATTCTCCTGCCTCAGTCTCTCAGAGTACTGGGATTACAGTTGTGTGCCATCACACCAAGCTCAGTTACTCTTTGAATCTCAGCATCTACTCCAGTGCTTGGGCAACACAAATGAAAAATGTGTGCAGAGCTCCAACAAGAGATAAACCTCTGCTGAGTGGGACAAATAAAGGCAACAGAGACTACAGAGGCTGTAAATGCACAGAATTCAAATTTAAAACTCCAGGGCGAGGAGCTGAGCAGTATATGTGCCTGCCTGGCAAGTACAAGGTCCTAGTTGGATACCCTGTACCAAAGAAAACAAAACAAAGTACAAACAAACAAAAAAACCAACTCTACCATCCAGACTGCACTGGAGTCTGCAAACACCAAACTCTGCACTAATGACCAATTCAGTGATATAAAGGATTTTCCTGAGACATTTCATACTTGGAAAAAATTTTTGAAAGTGAAAGATCTACAGAATACGGTGGTATTCTGTATGACCAGCGATCCCTTGAAATACAGCAAATTTGAATTAAGAACTGCTAAAAGTGAAATGTGTTTATGCTGAATTTCTAAGACCTAACTAATTAAGAAGTTTAAATATCTTACATGTGTTAAAAATCTATACATGTAGGGGCCGGGGGTTTAGCTCAGCAGCATAAGTGCCTGCCTTGCAAGCAGGCAGTCGTGAGTTCGATCCCTGGTACCAGTAAAAATGAAAAAGACAAAAAAAAAAAAAAAAAAAAAACCTATACATGTGTTAAAATTCATGAAATATATACTACACAAAGTCAATTTTGCTATGCGAAAATTTTTAAAATCGAAAGTCTTTTTTCCTACCTCAAGCCAAAGAAACTGGAGACCTGTATGTAATCAAAACCTTTAGACTACTGTCTAACAGAAATAAAAAGTGACCCATACATACAATTTTAAATTTTCTAATAGCCACCTATGAAAAAGTAAAAATGACTGGAAAGTTTATTTTATTTTACTTTATTTATTATTTTTTTTGGTGGTGGTATTTCAGACTGAACCCAGGGCCTGGTGCATCCTAGGCAAGTGCTTCACCCTTATCTTTTTTGGGGGGGCAGGATTTTGCTCTGTGGCCTAAAACGGCATCCAAATTGTGATCCTCCTGTATCAGCCTTCAGAACAGCTGGGATTACAGGTGTGCATTTCCTCATCTGGCACTTTTTTTAGGGGTTGAGAGGATGGAACCAGGAGCCTAGCATACATACTTACCACTGAGCTGTATCTCCAGGATCAGAAATTATTTCTAATAATATGCGTTTCCAACCAGTATGCTATAAATTTATCATTTCAACATGCAACAAAAATAAAAACTGGTAAGATATTTAAGCTTCTTAATTAGTTAGGTCTTAGAAATTCAGCATAAATACATTTCACTTTTAGCAGTTCTTAATTCAAATTTGCTGTATTTCAAGGGATCGCTGGTCATACAGACACTGTACTGCATGGCACTTCTGCAGACTCATACTTCCCAAGTGCTGCAAGTAAAGGTGGGTTGATTTCACATGGAGCTGGCAGCTGAGGTAGAACAGAATAAAATCACACAGCTCTGCAGATCTCCCAGACTCTCCCTTTACCATCATCCTTCCTGAACCTTTGTTCCCTAAGCACCTTCACTGTGACCAAGGAGGACAATTGTGAGTTCTTTCCATGGGTCAGGCACTGTTCTAAGTACTTGATATATGTTAATTCATTTAACCCACACAAAGACTCCTGAAATAGGTACTATGATGACTGTACAGATAATGCAATGATGTGCAGAGAGAGGAAATAGTAATTTTTCCAAGAGCACACCTTTTATCTGTGATAAGGTCAGGGTTTGAGCTCAAGCAATATGACTCCAGAGCCTGCCACTGTAACGATACATTTTAAAAACAAAAAGTTCAAGTTGCTAGTAGGATGTAACCATAAGAAAGGTTGCCACTAAAATACTTCTTGAATACTGCTATATTGGAGGGAAAGACCCAAGACTTTGGTGTTTCCAGGCCCTTTGTAGAGCCCTAAGGTTACTAAGATGCTTCCCCTAGGTTTCTAAATGGAAGAATTCATAAATGTCAGGAACATGATCACACTGGACCTTTTTCCTTATTAAGATTCTATTCGAAGAATGACCAAGCAGAATCCATAATAACAAACAGTCAAGATTCATAGGTCTTGTCACTTTAAGAAAAAAAAGCACTCCTTACCCTCAGAAAGGACAGGAAAGAGTGGCTCTTCGTTGAAGGAGACCCACTCTGACTGATGGGTAGCGATCACATGGTCCAAGGTCGTCATGCTAAGAAGGCACTGGTCATCTTCACACTGCTGACCTCATACGGGCCCCAGAACAATGTCTGGGGTAGAGGCGGCGGTCAGCGTTACAGGGGCTTGCGCAGGGCAGGACTCAGAATGCAGACAGATGAGTTCTTCTTGCACTTGATTACTCTGCCAAGCGAAAATATGTTTAAAAAGTTAAAAAGGATTACTATCACATTATACCAAGTCCACACAGGTCTAAGGCTTTCAGTGCTGCCCACGAAGAAGGCTGAATTGGTTTTCAACTTGGCACATTTCTGTCTGCTCTCGTCTAATGGCTCCTTTTTATCCTGAAACATTTGCCTCCAGCACCAAGATGTTGGGATAAGCCTTCCTATCAGACTTGTAATTAATCACCCAAATTCCAGCAATTACATTACCTAATTTCCTCAACAATTATATTTTGAAATACTGTTATCTGTATAATACAGTACTATCACTGTGAAGCAAAAACTAAAATTTTTCTAAGTATTTTCCTTCTCTTTTACCAGATGGTGAAATAGAAGTGTGGTCTTTTCCGTTAAATCGGTGCAGTTTCTTGCCTTAGGCAGGTAACTTTTTGTAAGCCTGATTTAAATCTTTGGCAGAATCCCAACCATCTACAGATGGTGTCTCCAAGCTTGGTTTACCAATCAAGAGAAATAGAAATGGATTCATCTCGTTCATTTAGAATAAGAGGATAGGGGAGGTTTTTTTTAATGTAGTATGTGAATTAAAGAAATACATTTCAATTTAGGCCAATTAGAATTAGTATATGCATGTCAAATCTTTACTTATATTATGATCATGTTCTATGCATACAGAAGAGTTCTTATTTGGTTTATAACTTTGTTTATGTTATTAATGTCTTTTTTACAACTTGAATTGAGCTCTTGAGCTTGTAATAAATTAATAAAATCAGAATTAATGCAAACTTAATGTGCTTTCATAAAAGAGCCACTAAGTGCCTTGGGCAATACCAGCGCTTAGTAGCTGAATACTCAATATTCAGATAGTTTCTAAAATGATTAACTCTTACTCTCCCACTTAGCACACAATTACAAGAAAAACAGCACATCAGCACATTATCTTCAGTGCATAGCACATACCGAGAAAACATATATCAGCATATAACAGCTATTACCTTTCTTGGTGATTAAAGGAAATACATTTGTTCTGTAGTTCCTAAAAACAACATTTATAGAAAATTCATAATTTTCAGAAATATTTTCATACCACCTTTCATTTGATTCAATATCCATTTGAGATGAGAAGTTCTGGTGGTACTATCATTATTTACTAGGTGGAAAAGAATTTGAGCAGAGAGACATTAAGTGATGCCACAAGATTATTTGGTGCCCTCGGACTGCTAAAAAAAAAATGCTGTCCACAGGCTAAGTGGAAGAACACACACATCTCAGAGCAGCAACACACTGACCTTTTTTTCCGTAATAAAAAATCCCACATAAAGATTGATCAAATAGAAGCCACAATAAGCAAGCGTGCTAGGTACAAGTTAGGAAGTGACTAAATCCCTGAAGCCTGTTCTGTCGATACCAGAATATTCTAACTCTTGGGTCCAACTATGAAAAAGTACTACAGGATAGGAAGATAGATAGACAGTTAGACAAATGCTTTATAAACATCAATCACAACGAAACTTCAACGAAATGCCCTGGGAAACCTCCCATGTGGAAATCTACCAGATACTCTTTTTATACAGAGGATGAAACATCAGGAAAGCTCTCCTGTCAAGGCTCTCTCCTGCAATCCTTAGTAACCACAGGACAGGACATGTTCAAACAGCCTGCGGAGTGCAGGTGTCCTAACCCAGATCTTACCAGAGAACAACGCGGGGCCCGCACACTCTGAGAGCTGATTCCAGGAGCTTCTGCCTCTAGAGCCTTTCCAAACCCTGTCACACTCTGTGTCACTCCGTGTGGTTATGGCTGGAGGCCAAGATAACACAAAAAAACTGAAGAGTCAGATTCCTCTTCTCTCAACAGCAGTGCACGCATGTAAACCCACACTCCCCACTTTGACCTCTCAAAACGAAAGCCACAGTAAAGTCCATGTGCTGACACATGCAGCGTCATAACTCAGTGGGAAAACATCCTGCTGCTCCCGTGATGAAGCCAGCAAAATCCATAGTAAGTGGTGGGGGAGGGGAGGGGAGCGGCGGAAAAAGGGAACTGTAAAGGGGTTGGGAAGATCTATAGAAATTTTAGAATGCGAGTGTTTTAAAGATGAATAGGGCAGCTCTTAAGCTTTGCTAATGATAAATCTGAGGTCTGAGGAAATCAAGCACAGCAACAGAACCTAAGAACATGGACTTAGAAGATAGTGTTGAGACTAGAATCTTGTACGGTCTTGGATGCATAATTCAACCTCTGAAAGCCTCAGTTCACCCCTGCCCAACAAGAATAATAAGTCACCTTATAATTCTTCAGATTAAATGAGATCATGTATGGCAGGTGCTCAGGGCTGAGTATAATAAACCCTCTGTGACAATAACAGTGATAAATAATGGCACATGAGCTATGAAGCTCACTGCACCAGGTCTCATTCTAACTTCCTTGTAAGTGTAGCCACTGTCACCATGGCTGCTTTGCTGAATAGTTCACCTAAGGTTGTAGAAGGCTTAGAAGTAGAATGCAGATTTTACAGAGTCACCCCATTTATGTTGTTTACACATATTTGTTTTCAGTCATTGGTAAAGAAGGTCACCTAGAAGCTAGGTAGTGCTCAGTTACAGGACTTACAAGGCCAATTTAGAAATACCCTGTGTTGGTTCCTTTTCTCATTGCTGAGACAAAATACCAGAGAACCGAAGTTAAAGGAGGAAGGTTTAGTTAGCTTGCAGTTAGTAGATGTTTCAGTCCGTAATTGTTTGGTTCCACGGCAGGGTGACACATGGCAGATAAGCAACTGTTTGTAGCAACAGGAGACAGCAAAAGCAATAAGGAACCTTAATAGTGTCTTTCTGCCCCTTTTATTTAACTGCATCTAGGTTACTAGTATTAGGGCAGTGCCAAACCAATCATTGGACTGATTTACTAATCATATACCCTAATCCTAGCAGAGCAAAGTCTAGATTCAGCTACCTCTGTAAAAGCCCCATCTAAGACTGCACGAGGTTTGGCGGGGAAATTTAGACATGAGATATAACATACCCCCTCTTTTTACAGATACAAGCATATTCTAGATGAGGATCCAAGACGGATCAGAAAAGTATGAAAGGAGTTGGGCACAGTGGTGCACACACGTAAACCCAGCACTCAAGAGACTGAGGCAGGAGGATCGGTACAAGTTTGAGACAAGCCTGGGCTACAAATGAGTTCATGGCCAATTCAGATTACAGAGTGAGACTTTGTCTCAAAAAACAAAAAAGAAAAGTATGAAAGAATCTAGGCATACGTCTATAATCCCGGTACTCCTGAAGAGGTATATGGATTGCACATTAGAGCCTTGTCTAGGCAGTTTAGTGACTTAGTAAGACTCTGTCTCGGGGATGGGGATTTAGCTCAGCAGCATAAGCACTTGCCTCAAGCAAGTAGGCGAGCGTCAGTTCGATCCCCGGTACCGATAATAATAATAAAAAAAAAGATTCTGTCTCAAAATAATAAATAAATAAATAAAGCTGAAGGTGTGGCTCACTCCAAAGGCTCTAAGTTTAAATTTCAATGCTGGAGGAAGAGGAGGTTGGGGAGAAAGGAAGGAAGGAAAGAGGGAAGAAAGAAAACGAAAGAAGGTGAAAAAGAGAGACAGAAACAGAGAGATTATCTAAAGACTGATCTATCATCCTTAATTTATCCATCCCAGATCAAACACAGGCAGTTGCAAACAATAAGTAGCCCCAAGAAAAGCTGGTGGAACATCCATTACAGAACTTTGCCTTGCAATCTTCTGAAATGGACTCTAATAAGTATTTGTCATGGCAGAACTACATCCAGCAAGCCATAAGATACCAGACTTTGAGAAGTACCATGGGAGCAGCCTGAAACCTACAAAAGAACCCAGTAATTGTGAGGCTAAGTTCAGCCTGAAATTAGTTCCTTAGTTAAAAACCTCACCCCATTTTTAGAATATGAATCACAAAGACGGCTTAAGAGTCACCACAAATGAGTGATGACTCAGAATCAGTAGCAAGGCTGGCCAAGAATCACTTGTCAGATAACTCTTTCACAGCATCCCTTCCACCCTAAAGTTGGGTGAAGGCACTGCAATGCAATTGTCCAATAAGAGGGAACCACAGTGTGATGTGTCCTGTCAGTCCTCTAATGTATTCATAAGCGCTGTGTGTCTGGAAAGGTACCAGGTACCCTTAGATGTGGTGACCCTCAAGCTGCTCACAATTTAGCTGGGAAGATGAATGCACAGAATTAACAAAGGTCCTGCTAAGTGACGCACTGTGAGTACTGTGCCAGTAGGAAGGCCTTTGGAGGCTGGAATCACCAAGGGCTAAGCAGGTTTCCTGGGTTTCAAAGATGTTCTTGGTTCTGGGCTGCAGGGAGGGATGAATAATGATGGAGGCAGAAGATCAACACGAGTGAAGATTAATGCTCAGACCCTAAGAAGGTCTGTCTCTGGGTCAGCTTGGTGAGGACTGTGGTGCCCTTGGTTTCAGGACTGACAAACCTTAAAAGCTAAGAAGATTCAATGGGGAATGAGACGATACTAAAGATTTAGGAGTAAAGTGGCTCAAAAATGCACACTTCAGACACTGATGAGCAGAAACTGAGGAGGGACACAAAGTTAAAAGGCACACAGGACTGAGGATGTGCTCCACAAAGTCAGGGACTATTGTCATTCAGGAACACACACACACACACAGAAAGGGTCCAAGACCCTTTCTGGATTCTAAGGAGACAAGGAAGCAAGCATTGCTGCCTTTAAGTAGCTTACACTCCACTGCAGGGATGTATTGTAGTGACATAAAGCAATGACCTCAATTCTCTAACATTCTGATGGCTTGGGGCTGGGGATTTAGCTCAGCGGCATAAGCACCTGCCTTGCAAGCAGGCAGTCGTGAGTTCGATCCCTGGTACCGATTAAAAAAAAGGAAAAAGACAAAAAAAAAAAAAAAAAAAAAAAGAATCGAACCATTCTGATGGCTTATCTACCAAAATTGCAATAACAGAGAATAAGAGCATTCAGACAGTGAGGCCTTGAGCTGCACTGGAAAGAACTGAGCCAAAATGTAGAGGCAGAGGTATTTTAGGAAAAAGCACAGGAATGGCATGCTATCCAGAGTGAGTTACACTCCATGTATCTGAAAGGGGTGGGCGCCATGTCCGGTGCACGGGGAAAGGAGGGGCTGGAACATTGACAACCCTGAATTTCAAAATGAGTTGGAGGAATTCTTGAAACTCTCCTCTCTAGACCCATGGAGAATGCCTTCACTGAGCCCCTCATCAGCTCTTGTGCAGACAGCTACCCGTTTCCTCCCCATCTGCACATCTTAAACACCTCTCCCTCTAGCCTGCTATACAAACTGTATGGGGTACTCAATGGCAACCGTCACAGTGACCACTAATCCATGATGTGCTGGTAGTCTTCATATCATCCTTATTTTTGAAGGCTTTTTTCACTAGACATAGAATTTTTTCCTCAATACTTCATCCTTTTTTTTTTTTTTTTTTTTGTACGGGGATCAAACTCACGACCTTGGGCTTGCTAGGAAGGCACTTATACTGCTGAGCTAAATCCCCGGCCTAGTACTTTATCTTTTGGTCTGAATGTTTGCAGTGAGGAGTTGCTTGCAATGTCTCATGCATTTGAAATATTTTTTTTTTCTCTAACTGCTTTCAAGATTTTCTCTTTATCATTAGGTCTCAGCAATTGCCCAGGGGGAACCCACATATGCTTTTTGTAGAACATATCTTACTTGAAGTTTGTTAAGGTTCTTTGATCTATGTATCAGATTTTTTCATAAATTTGAAAAAATTCAGTCACTACTTCCTCAGATATGAGTTTTGCCCTTTTTCATTTATGCTCTTGATCTGTCAATTTTGCCGACTCCTCTGTCATCCCGATTGTCCTGTTAAGGCATCTTATGAAAGTTTTTGTCTTACTCAACCTTTTCCATTTTAGAATTTTCATTTCATTTTTATAATTTCTACTTCTCTGCTGAGATGACATTCTGCTATATATTCACTCATTATGACAATACTTTGACCATATTTTTAAACAGTTGCTTCTAAAACAGTCTGCTAAATCTAACATCTGGGTCATTTAGTTGACTTCTATTGACTTCTTCTCCTGAACCAGAATAATATACTTTTATTTTGTTGTATTCCTAGTAAGTGTTGCTGAATGCTGGACTGGATTCTCCTCTACAGAGTACTGATTTTTATTCTAGCAGGCAGTTTCGACTACTGGTTGCTCTCCCTTAAGCTTGCATAGACCTGGTCTCTCATGTTTTTGGATGAAGCTGTGTGTTAAGCCCCTCTAATTGCTATAAGACTCAACCTTCAAACTATCACCTCTGCAATTCTCAATAGGATTTGACTCTAGGATTTGTTACGGGGGGAAAAGGTGAAGCCTTACTCTACAACAGTGGTTGACAAATTACAGCCACAGAGTATGTCTGGCCCTTTGCCTTTTTTGTAAGTAAATTTATGCTAATGGACATATATGTATAGACATACTGTCTATACTGCTTTTGCTGTACAGTAGCAGAGTTGGAACAATTATGACAGATGCTGTATGGCTCCCAGTGACTAAAATAATTACTGGTTAATAACGGTAATTACGGGTTGGGGATTTAGCTCAGTGGCATAAGCACCCGCCTTGCAAACAGGCAGTCATGAGTTCGATCCCTGGTACTGATAAAAAAGAAAAAGACAAAAAAAAAAATTAAAAAAAAATAACAGTAATTACTACTGCCTCTTTGGAGAAAAATCTACAAACCCTGCTGAGGTCCTTAATTCTAAGACTTAGACTTTCTACATCTTGGTTGGCTGCTTGGGTTGTTAATAAGGTGTTAACAAGGACCTTCTGCTGTGGCCTAGCTGGACCACCAATGTCCCTCAGGACTGCCTGACTTAGAGTATCTCAATCCTGGAACAGCCTTTAGTAAGCTGCAGGCTGTAAATGATTACTCTACTCTAAGCAAGGACTCTCTGAATATACGCACACTTCCCCGCAGCTTTCTCTTCTCTGGTGCCCTGCTTTTGTTTGGATATGGTTTGACCCCTAAAGGAACATATGCTGGAAGCCTGGTCCCCAGAACAGTAATGTTGAGAAGGTAGAACTTTCAAGAGGTAGACTCTAACCCTGGTGGGATGGCACAGGCCTATAATACCAGAGGCCAAGGCAGGAGATCACAGATTTAAGCTCAGCCGCGGCAACCCAGTGACTTAAACAAGAACTCGACTCAAAATACAGATTAAAAAACAGATGGTGATAGAATTCAGGGAGAAGGCTCTGGGTTCAAGCCCCAGTGTTGAAAAAAAAAAAAAAAAGAAAGAAAGAAAGAAATGGATCCTAGTGGAACACAGCGCATGAATGGATTAATGTAATCTCACAAGAGCAAGCTGTTACAAAGACAAGGTTCCCATGGTTTGACCCTATGCACCTTACTGGCTTCCTTTTGCTTTTCTGCCAGGTTGTATCCCTTACCAAGAACCAAGGAACACCATGCTATTTGACCACCAGCAGCAGTAGGAGACAAACTTCATTATACTTCATCTTGAATGAGGCATTTTCTCATAGCAACACGGAACAGAGAAAGTTGTCCCCAGCCTATGGATTCCAGCTGCTTCAGCTGCCCTGAACCTTGATCTCTGCTTCCTCAGCTCAGCAGGACTGCTGTGCTCAGCTCAGACTCAAGCTGACTACACTGCAATCAGGAAACTCCGCTGGAAGAGAGCCAAGGCCAGCCTGACCAAGCTCATCTCGAGAGTTTTCCCTCCTTTGAGCTGGATATTTTGTGCTGCCTGTTGACCAGCTCCTGAAAACAGTTGTCTCATACATGTTGTCACTTTGTGGTTGTTTACTGTGAAAGGTCAGTCTGTTATCAGTTACAGGCAGCCTTGTAAGTCCTCCCCCGAAACATTCCCATCTGATGCATGTTCACTTTTTAAAAAAGAGATCGGTTTAGATAATCTAAATAAAAGTGATTTTTATACTGGTGCCCTGGATATTAATTTGAAATGTTACAGAACTTTTATAGATCATGAGAATTAAAGCAGAATTTCATACAGTCATATGGATTAATGATGTTCCTTCAGTGCTGAGACAACATTTTTTATTAGGTCAGCCACACTATATTATACAAAAACATTACTCCCCTGCTTGCTTAGTGATCCAGAGAAGATCTTTATATCTTTGGCCATCTTCCCCTTGGGCCTCTTTTTTATATGTATTCAACTAGATGGTTTCCTTGAAAAATCATAACTGCTTGTTAGATTTTAGTCTATTGGTAAACACTATTCAGTCATCTGTTTAGAGTTTATGCAGATACATTAAGCTGGATCCTGGTGACAATTCTAAACCTACAAGTTAGGAAGCAGTTTTGTTTTGTTTTCCCTGATAGTCCAAATATTGAAAGGTCAAAAAAAAATTAGGAAGGAAAAATGGGGAGGTGTTATTTTCTTTCTAAATTCACAACATTTTTATGTATGGTGGGGGAGCATATACATGTATACACACACACACACACACACACACACACACACACACACACACACACACACACATATATATGCATGCATATATACGTATATCCCAGGGTTATAATTACAACATATTCTACTGTGTGATTTTTCTTCAAAATAATCCTGGTTGTACTATCCAATAATTCCATTACCCTACTATATTCAGAATCAAGAATCAAAGTCATGCCTGCTTTTAACAACAGTTAGACATTGCATCTGGTCTTTGGTGCATTCCTGAGGCAATGACCTTGAGTGACATCCCACGTACCTGAACAGGATGTCATATCAGTGAGTGACCCAGATAGCAGGTCAAACTTTAAAGTCCAAGAATACTTTCTTGTCCCTTAAAGCCTTAGAAAGTATTATCTGACTGCATCTTGCCAAATTCATCATGGTTTATCTCAATTTCATATTTTTGAGGCAAAGATACTAATATTTTGTCCACATGAAGCTAGAAAGTTGGTGTGGGTAATTTCTCTCACGTGTGTTTTAGGGCTATGAACCTATACCCTATGGACCCTCAGTTCCTGGGAGTTTTCTGGGCTCCTGTGATGGGCATATTTCCTGGGCATAATCGTAAGGCTTTCCAAGAAGCTTGACAAAATATCACTACTACTGTTCATGGATGTCAAAATGCCATAATTATAAAATACATGTGACACAGACATTAAATATACATACATATTTCAAAAACTGATGAAATACAGTCTTGTTTTTGTATCAAATAGTTGTTTAAAAATCATTAGTATATACTTTCAGAAA
Source organism: Cavia porcellus (assembly GCF_034190915.1). Lineage (NCBI taxonomy): Eukaryota > Metazoa > Chordata > Mammalia > Rodentia > Caviidae > Cavia > Cavia porcellus. The sequence goes on along the minus strand of NW_026947514.1, from coordinate 21,359,693 downwards.
GCCAAGAATTCCATGGATTATTTCAATTTACTTTTACTATAACCCTGAGAGACTAAAATAGACATTTTCCTCGCTTGATATAACAGGAACTGACTTAGAGATGTTATGTGACCAGTTCAAGCTCACAGAGCTACCAGGACAGAGTTGTGGCAAGGTTATGAATCTTCTGGCTTTTATTTCTGCACTCTTTCTGCTACAACACATTCTACCTGCAGGAAACAGAGCAGCACTAGCTGCATCCCCAGTGCGCACTTCCCCTCACCATCCAGCACTGAGGGTGAGTCACTGTCAGTTCACGTCTGTCACACCTCCTTTTCCTGCTTCCCCACTCCTGGTACCTACTGGTAGTAGGTAACTTGGTTAATTAGACATAGATGAAGATACAGTAAGGAACAGAGCCTCAAGAAGTATTTTTCTTATCTTTGTTTGTTTAGCTTGCCCAATGAAGAAGACAAATGTCCCTGATGTGACCATCACGTTCACTTCCACTTTTCCCAGGTCTTGCATGTGAGTCACAACAGCAGGAGCCACAACAATCCTACGAAGCTCAGCGCAAGAAAACCACAGTCACTGGCCCTGATGACAATGAGCCATTGTGCCCAGAATCTTTAATTATTCATCTATTTCTGGCTATGTGAAAACATATATCCTTTTGTCTAAGCTATTGCAATTATGTGTCCTGATATGTGGTGACGAACGCAACTCTAATCAAAACATGGGAGAAATAAATTGTGACAGGCAGAGTTCTCAGACGATTCCATGATCTTCCTACCCTAGTGCTACTCCTGTGATTAGTGGTGCTTCTTATTACAGGATAAAAACATGGATTTTACAGATGTAATTAAAGTTGGTATTTAGTTGACCTTAAGAAGGAGAGATTACCTAGGTGAGCCTAATCTAATTAATGTGCCCTTTGAATGAATAGTACAATTCTACAACTACAAAAGAACTGAATTTTGTTCCTAACAGGAGACCGTGAGTTCCAGCAAGAATACTGTCCTCAGCACTTGATTTCTGCTGCCATACTGTGCATAGAGAACCCGCCCATGCTGTGCAGATCTGGGACCGAAAAACTTGTGAGGTGATAAACAGGTGTCCTTTAAATACCTATCCTATGGTCATTTGTCATGCAGCATTAGAAAACAAATATGACATCCAGGAAATTTCTGATTTGCAATTAGTGAGAAAAAGAGTTTATAAGAAAGAAGGGATATTTACTCTAGAGTTCAAAATCAGGAAGATAGAGCCTTCTTTAAATAACTTCCCAATATGAATAAGGAACTAGATATTAACTAAAACCAACCATTATCATAGTGAGGCATAAGCCAAATATAATATAAAATGTAGAAAACACAAAATTATACATAACATATCGGAATATATTAAATGAGTATTCTCTCTCTCAGGAGTTAGATTTCAGGGCTGGGGATATAGCTCAGTGGTGGCACAACGCCTGCCCAGCAAGCACAAAGTCATAAGTTTGAGTTTTGGCACCAAAAACAAAACAAAAAAACTAATAAAAGTTAGATTTCTATTTCTTGCCTCATTTATTTAGGTTGTAGAAAATTAGTCTGCCTTTTCAGAGATCCGCAGCAAGGACAGTCAAGTGATCACTTCTAACACAAAACGTTATGGAACAATTTTGGTTACTCTCTCTTTGAATACGAGGAAACCAAGAATATACCAGTATCTTGGAGCAGGAGAGAGGGATGTGTGAGTTTGGAGCTCAGAGATAGAGATATAAATTGGGAGGTCTTTACCTTAAAGAATCAATCAGGTTATCTAAGGAGAGCCTGTAGCAAAACAGAGAGTGGCCAAAGCTTTCCGGTGCTGGGAACAGTGTGAATGCAGCCCTGTGGAGCTTCATCCAAGTCCTAGAACCCTGTGACACCAAACGGATGGAAAGAGAAGGAAGCCCCAGGAGGGGTGTGCTGTGCCCCGCTCTTTGATACAAAGGCATGCAGGAGTCCGAGATCTCAGACCATTCTCCATTTGGCCACATGGAAACAGAAGAGATTAAAAAGGGGCTTTTCTCCATGAGACTTCTCAAACCCAAGAATTGAGAAAAATGAAAGTACTGTTAAAGTCCACAATAAATGCAGGACAAAATATTCTTGGTGATGACTCTGCCATGACAAAAGGGGCAGATGCCAGGCATGTTATAACATTTCCTCAACCTATAGGCAATTTAAAAATTCTGAGCAATTATGAAATGACGTAATGTGGATGAGAATGGTTGACAGATGGTAGTGCATTATTTAAAAAGTAAAGTCTATCCATTGTTGTCCATCAAGTGGCAGACTGTGGATAGGGGCTTTGTCCCTGAGAACAAATCAGGTGCTCTGCAGACTTGCCTGGGGCCACCAGTCCTCCTCTGTGGCTGTCCAGGAAGCAAATGCAAAGGGAAGGGAAGCTTTATTGGTAATGACATCCATGCCTGTTGGGCGCAGGCGCTCAACATACCATACCCCACCCGGGACTAAGGACTACGTCCCTCTCTAAATTAGCCAACTCATGCGCACCTCGTGCTCACTCCGTATTCGCCCCGTGCCGACTCTGTGGCAACCCCTGATTGGCCACAGCTGGATATAGTAGCCAGAGCCTGCGTCCCATTCCCGCCCTGCTTCCTCGTGGCAGCCTGTGATTGGTCACGGCCAAATATATAAACCAGAGCCCGCGTAAATAAAGCAGCAGTTAACTGTTGCCCACAAGAGCGTCTCCTGTCTCACTGGGGGGCTGCGCCGTGTCTCCCACCACTCCCACCTAGACCTAAGCACTACTTGCACGCAGGTCCCCTTTGCTAGACCACAGACGAGCTGTGCTATCTCCTCTGTTATTTCTGGCAACCACAGGAGGTAGGGAGCGAGGTCAAGCAACTTGCTCAAGTTGAGTGCAGTAAATGATACTGCTAGGATTGTAACTTAAAATGTTTTTGACTTCTAAAGTTATTCCCAGATAATTAATGGACTCATGCTTTCAACCCAATAGATTAAAAACCTCTAATGTGCCAAGCTCTGATGTTATGATACATGTCAGTGATAAAGAAATAAATAATGGGGCTGGGGATTTAGCTCAGCGGCATAAGCACCTGCCTTGCAAAAGCAGGCAGTCATGAGTTCGATACCCGGTACTGATTAAAAATAAATAAATAAATAATACAAATAATACAGATTCCCTAAAGATCAAGTGGCCAAGATCTTCATACTATTGGAAAATGTCTTTAACCCAAGTTTCATTTGAGAGTATCTACTGCAGAGATAGATTCTTGTAAGCTGAAAAGTAACCTTGCACGGAAGACTTTTAGCATAATGAATAAAAAGTGCTCAATCAATGCTATTAGCACTGCTACTTCTGCTAATAAAACATACGTGGGAGTTAGTGTTGGTCAGAAAAGAGGGTAAAAACTTGAAGATTTCATTCCTGTGGTGATAGCATTCAGGAAGTGAAAGTCGAAGGGAAGGGGAGACCTTAGAAATTTGGGGAAAAAAGGAAGTAGAGGTGTAAGATTCATCCGGAGACAGGAAACAGCCAGCGAGCCCATTGAGAGGCACAGGCTGGCCTGCGAAAGATCCGTGAGAGAAGACATGGAGGCTGGGGTCAGCCACTGTTCACACAGTCACCAATGTGAGCAGTACCCACAGAGTGTGCGCCTCACAGCTGTGCAGACCTGGGGCACCCTGGCTGGACGGGGGCTGCAAGGATCCCAGAACAGCAGGCACCAGTCAAGGCATCCCATTGCTGGCATGTCCCTATCACCCATTCCAGTCAACAGAAGCAGCAATGTTACCAGATACGGGATCACCAACTTCTTTGGGGCAGTGGAAACCATATGCGAAGAAGTCCCGCCGTGTCATAGGAGTGCAGGATTATCCTGATTTATCGTGGGACCTTCCTTTTAGGAGCTCCCAGCAACATTATATCAAGAGTAACAGGGATCAGAGAAAAACAGAGCCCCAAGCCACAACTCCCAAACATGGTGGCTGACTGGACGATTAAGTTAGTCGACTGCAGACTTGTCTAGAAAAAACAGTTTTATTCCTCCAAATAAATGACAGAGAAAAAAGTCCCTAATCTTCCTTTTTTAATAGAAAGGAAATTTCTCTCTCACCCAAGTCTCCAGCATCACAGGACCTCGCTAACGCTCCATACTCCATCCTTTGACACACAACTCCAGAAGGCAGCATCCACACTGATGTGACATGCACCATGCCCCCGTATCTGAACACTCTCCAGGAATGTGTAACTTCACAGCCACCCACAGCACACGCCCTCTGTCCACACCAGAGGTGCACACTAGGAAAAGCAGGATGATGGTGAATGTTCAGCAGAAAACCTGAAGTAAACAGCCTCTCGGCTTTGGTGATTAGGAACATGGTAGTGCCATCAGTAGCTGAATGAGGTCAGAGAAGGTCCCAGGACATATCCTAAGGAAATCAGTTGTCTGGTAAAGAATGCAACTCATCAGAGCTGAAGGTGAGAAATGAGTTTTATCTGGGACATATTAAGATTTGAGGTCTGTGAAATAAAAAAATGGCTAGAGAAATGTCGACTTGACACTATCTTATTCACTTTTCTTGTTGAGACAAAACATCCAACACCCAATGTTAAAGGAGGAAAGGTTTATTCGGCTCACAATTTGTGGAGGTTTCAGTCCATAATCGGCTAGCTCTAAGGCAGGGTGGCATGGCAGAGCAGTGTCACAGAGGAGAAACAGTCCATGGTAGCAAAAGGCAGCAAAACAAGCTAGACATGACCACAGCCCTTTCTATCCCTTATATCTTACCCAGGCAACTCAGGGCGGGTAGCACTCATATCCTTAATCCCACCGTCTTGATCTTAGCTTTACACCATGAATCAATTACACACTCTAGATCCAGCCATCTCTTAAAAATTCCTGCCTATGACCACATGAGGCTTGGGGGCACATCTAGACTCAAACCCTAACAGGCACATAGAGAAAAATTAGAAGTAAATCGTTATTTTAGTCATTCAAGGAAGATGATACAGGAAGCCAAGGGGAAAGCAGGTTATCATTACAGGAAGTAAAGCCACAGGGAGAAAATGCCGGCTGACTTTTGAGACACATCTGCACAAGGGAGTGAGGCAGGAAAAGAAGACAAGGCCTCTACTGACAGAGTGAGACAGGAAGATGGAGAAAAACCAGAGGTTTCCGGGGTCAAGGGGGCAAGAGAGAATTTTCCAGAAGTAAGTAGATTTTTCTAGAAAGTCCTACAGAAGGACATAAAGGGGCTTAGATGGTTACTAATGATTCTTACAGGGGTTTGCTGGAGTTGTAGCTTGGTGAGGGGTGGGTGGTGCCCTTCTTCCTCACAGCTCCCTACAGTACTCAGCATTGGTCACACAGAAGAAAAGCAATAACCACTGCAAAATAAAGTTGAACAACTGCACTGGAAGCTCAGTTGCAAAGTGTTAATAATAAGCCATGATTACCATTTAAAGTTTAACAGCTTTGTAAAAAGAAAGCCAAACATCACCAGTGAACACATTATTAACCCTTATTACAAGCTTCTATAGAGGAAGCACTTTTCTATGTACCTGGCACATACTGAAATCTACCTGACATAGGGGCAAGAGGGTATTTCCTGGCATCTTTTCAGCTACAAATTCTCTGAATGAGCACAGAGAAACTGTAAAACTTTCCTACAGATTATTAATTGGAGGGTACTATAGATTTGTTTGCAAAAGAAGGAAAATACACTCAAAATATCTAGGAGGTCAACACTGTTTCCCTGCAAGCTTTTATCCTGATAGCCTTCCCACCTGTTTCAGCGAGATTCAAACTGGACCTATGATTTTCAGTCCTAAGGAAGAAAACCCAGACCAACAAAGTCCCTCTTGAAATCCCCATAAACCTCTAAGGACAACAAAATCTTTCTTAAAATTTTTTTTCTATAGTTACAGGGACTGACACTATCATTCTCAGCTTATATTTTAAAAATTTCATGCTAAAAACTAAACTGGTGTAAATGACTAAAACCAAATTAGGATATCAAGATAGCCACAAAAAGACACTCATGAAAGAGGACTTTTAGAACTGCTTCAAAAAATAGGGGAAACAAAGTGTGTTTGAAGTGTGGGAGAGTACTTGGAGGAGAATTAATAGCAAAGGGTCTTTTACTCTATAATGAATTTTTTTAAAAAATTTAAATACCCATTACGTTTTAAAAATCTAGGACCAGGGATTTAGCTCAACAGCGCAAGCACCTGCTTGGCAAGCACAATCATAAGTTCGATTCCCAGTACCAAAAAAAAAAAAAAAAAAAAAAAGGAAAAAAATATTCTCTCAGTATACAGAAGATAAAAGGAATAACCTAATGACATTGTCAGAGACCACTCCTGGAACAGAGGACAATCTAACTCCTATGCCCTCAATCTATTACTCATTAAAAGCATGATTTATGGGGAGTTTTCTTTTTTTGTTTTTGAAGGCAGTCTGGGTTGTAAAAGTAGTTTTTGTTACTGGAGAAAAAAGAAAGAAAGAAAGAAAGAAAGCAAGAAAGAAGATAATAATGACTCTTCACTTGGACCTGCAGACAGACAATAAAAGGCTGGTCGTTGTTTCCTTTGTTACTTAAAATTTTGAGTGAAACCCCTCTGAGTTCTGTATATATATATATGTAATGTCTAAAGCAAGGTGGATTTGCTCTGAGTCTACATAATCTCACCCTCTTTCAAGATTGTAGTCATCAACATAAAGGATTTATAGGTACATCCAACTATGCCCAGAAATCTCCTTTTATTGTTCTAAACTGAAGCTCACCTAAAAGATGAACAGATATTGGGCAGAGGGGGCAGTGCACATTGGTGCACTTTGGTGAAAGGGCACCCAGGCTTATAGTATGGCATCGACTATAATGAAGCCTTACAATATGGTCAATTAGAGGACATGATTTTTACTCAGGCATGTTAAATGAACATATAACACGCAAAACCAAAAACAGACATCTCAACTTTACATTCAACCCTTGACCTCACCGTGTCTAACCCCCTAGTTAAACATCACCTAGCCCTGACCTTAACCCCTGGAGTACCACAGACAGGGCAGGACCTGGAAATAAGGGTGAGGCACAGTATTCATGGAAGCTGGGGTTTGAAATGAGGTTAAGGCCCTGAGACTCCAGGTTAATTTAGGAATGGAGCACTGGGTGGGATGTGGGGATGCACAGAGATAGCTTGAAGGTGTCTGTTTTATATAGATGGTTTAGAAATTTGAAGTGTAACAGTTTTTTGTTAGATTCCCACTCAAAATCGCTGCACTAAAATGTAGTATGCTTTGGAGATAAATGAAAGCACATTGTTATCTGACTGACAATTAATTCAGCTTGATGAAGCAGTAAGCCAGGATAGTAGTAAAACAGGACACTAAAATACCAGGAGTCAGTTACAGCCTTGTAGATCAGCCCAAAAAGGCTGGGTTTTATCACGAAGGCACTGGCGATCAAGCAACAATTTAAGTAGATGTAAATAACACAACTTGATTTGAATTATTGAGAGACTGTTCTGGAAGCAATGCAAAGATAGACAATAAGGTGGGAAGAGAAGGCAGTAATTACAGTGATCAGACACTGCAAGATTAGGGACAGGGAGAAGGATGTTTGTGCCACCACTGAGAATGTAAGATCCTTAAGCCATGGGGAGAAATCTTTGGGACTCATTTAGATTTAAGTAGTAGTTACGTGACATATGAAAAAGACTCTTAGAAGACTAGGCCAATTTCTGTACTGTTCACCAAGACAAAGACTTCAGCAGGAAGAACAGTCGAGGAATGGTAGGGATACAATGAACTCAAGGATAGACCCGGTGAGTTTGACGGGCCTGTGAGACAACCACTGAAGCGGTTCTCTGTGAGGCCGGTTAAACAGGTAGCGCCAGAGCTCAGAAGAAGCCCTGAAGGCTGCTAAAGGAGACTGAGAGATGAGTGGAAGAAGAGGATCTGGATTAGATGACTCAACGAGAATAGTGTGGGGAGAAACAAGAACTAACACTGGAACCCTAGAAAAGATTCAGAAAAGATTTATGTGTTAGGCCCAGAATAAGCAGCCATTTTGGGAGCTTATCATTTCTTGTCACTACCATGGAGGCCTGGGTCAAATTCAACTTCCCACTGCAGGGAAAATCAAGCAACCCAGGGGAAGATCGGATACAAGAGATATTGTGGGAGACAACTCCAGTGACTCCCTTTGAATCCAAAACAATTACTGTGACTTTGATTTCTTGGAGACTCATTTCCTTATACTGATATGTGAAAGGCTGGCTAGGGTATTCCCTTCTCTCTTCCACTGGCTCTGAGCATTGCAAATAAGGCTAGTGGAGGTGCTAATATGCAAAATTTATAGCCATCAGACAGTCCTGTTTCCTCCCACGGGAGACGTTAGAGCAAACAGCTCAGGAATGTCAACTGGGTAGAGCCTGGAGATAAGAGGCTATGACTCTCCAGGGCACTAAGAGTCTGCATATCAGAAACTGAAACAATAGTCCCCCCAAAACAATTCTATTGCTACCTTAATTGGATTATGTAAATTGATCCTTCTGCAGATCTTTATCTCTACAATTTACATAGATGCCAATCTTGCACCTGGCCAACCAGTTCAAGTTACTAATTCCTGCCACTATCCCTGAACCACACACTTCTTCACAAGATAATAAATTCTGGGAGAGGTCTAGGACCAAGGCCTTTGTCCGCATGTCCTCACAGGGATTGGATTTAGGACCCCTTGGCTGTCCTTAACTTGGGTTGTATTGGTGGTGGTAGATTGGAATTATGTTGCTAGGATTCCAATGACATCTCAATGGGATTATATAACCTTCTGAATTATGAGGAAAACTAGAAAAAAGATTACAATACTTGGATGACTGAACTCGATATTTCGGTTTACAATAAGGTATTACTAATGCTCACTCCAACTAGCATAGTGTTCAGGTAATACAGAGTTAAAGGAGGCTTGTGTGGGTTCCAGAAGGGCAGAGGAGCAAGCAGGAAGCATAAATAAGCAAAGAACTGCAAAAGTCACAGATTTCAGGATTTTTACTTCTTCTGCACTGGAAGAAGTGGAACCTCCTCATCTTTCTACAGGATGGACAGGTGTTCCACACAGCTGCACCTATATTTCTGCTGTATGCATTGTCCATCATCAGGACGAGTTCTCTGGTTAGGGCCAAGGCTGAAATGCACAACTCAAACTTGAAAACCTCTTCCTAGAGCTGGCTCATAACCTTTTTTAAAAAAATGATTCTCTGCATGTCTCTGAGTCACAATTTAAGCCAAAGACTCTTGTCTGTGGAAAAAAACACACGCAACGTTATTTGTTTGGCTTCACAGACAGCCTTTCCAAAGTCCATCCATGAATGCTCGAGGGTTGTCTGGACTCCCTGCCTAAAGCTCCTGCCCCAGAAGAACTTATCTAAAGCACAAGTCATTTCTGGCCTTGAAAAACAAAACAACTTGAGAGCAGCATAAAAGCTTGGCACTGGAAAGCTCAAGGTCATTGACTTTGATTCCCTGTAACCCCCACCACCACCACCACCAAAAAAGACTAGGCGCTATGGATTCTGCTGACCATGAACTGATAATTCTTTATTCCCATTCTCAGTAATATAGTGAATAGCTCCTTCCTTTTTCTGAGAATCCATTCCCTTCCTCCTCCCCCAGAAAACCAGACACACAGGCATGAGACCAAAACAACTCAGCCAAACACTAAACCTCACGCTTGCAGCCATGGTCCCCGGGGGCTACAGCTGCACAGGGGCCCGGGGGGCTGACTGCTATATTATCCTGGAGAACCAGGCCTCTCACAAACAAGATCCACCCCAAGTTCACATCTGCTGACTAAAGGCAGGGGCACACACGGGTGTTTCCAACTGCCAGGGTCAGACAGGATGAACTGGGACACACCGGGTGGGCTTGGCACCAGCTGAGAGCTGAATAAATATCTGTGGACAGAGTGCCAGCTCCGCCTTGCAGAGCAGGGACTAGGGTTTTGATATGTGAAATGCATTACTAACATCCCACTTTTCTATGTAAACTACATTTAAAGAGCACACATGTTAGGAAATGTCACAGCTTACAGGACAAAAGAATTCTCACATTATAAAATGTGAGCAATAGGGTGCCTTTAAGTGGTGAAGACCCAGGCATTCCCACACTTTTCATTTATTTTTCTAATTTCTGTGTTTTTATTATAAAAAGGAAGTCTTAGTAAAAGTTTTGAAAAAGTAGGAAAGCATAGCCACAGGTATACTCCTAGAATGTCATTGATAAACACTCCATTCACATGTTCTTCAGCTTCCCAGGGACACTTCTATTGTTTAAGGGTAAAATGTTCCTTGGGGGGAGGGGAGGCTGTCACCACAGACAAATGGGACAAGATCCTCTGACCTTGTGACTTCGTTGTACCCAGTGGCTAAGAATTATTTCTTCTATTGTTTTTTCTCAAGTTGATGGGAACTTCCCACCATTTATGCCTGTTCCCTTTACTTCCTCAACCTGAAAGACCAGAAAGAAAAATTTAATCACTGGAAGCTCTTTCTTACTAATTTTTCTACTTTGATGTTTCTAATGTTTTCCTTTCAGTCCTCACATCACTCAAACCCATCTGGAAAAGTTTTCTCTAAAACCCTACTAGGGATTTATAAAAACAAACCATGCCATTACATAGATTTGGTCCAGCCACCACTAATAATAGTATTTCTTCTGTTAACGTCTCACTGACAGTAACTCTTGCAAAACAGAAAAGCCACAAATTCAAAGCATGTAAACCATAAATGCAAACACAGCAAACATACTAGAGGATGAAGGGACAAGACTTTAGAATGTGATTCTCCTTATCTGAGGATTCTTATTTATTCTAAAGTGTGAGACATCTTAAAAAACAGACTCAGAATAATATCATTTGCTGAATGAAATAATTTGCTTTAGTTGTACCTTCCAACCCACCATCAAATTTCAATTTAAAACAGTACGGAAGCCAGGTGTGGCAGTGCATTCCAGTAAGGCCAACACTTGGGAGGCCAAGACAAGAGGATGGCTGTTAAGTTTGAGGCCAGCTTGGGTTACAAAGAGAGTTCAAGGCCAGCCTGAACTGCATAGTAAAACCTTGTCTCCAAAAAAACAAATAGGGATGGGGATACAGCTCAGTGGCACAGGTGCCTGCCTGGCAAGTGCAAGGTTGTGAGTTCAATCCCCAATACCAATAAATAAATAAACAATAAAATAAAACAGTAAAGAAGATCAGCCACTATTTTAGAGGAAACTAAGCACCTTTGTACCTGGTTCATTATGTAAAAAGAAAGGATACAGTTAGTGTGAATAATATTAAAAAGGTTAGGCCCAAGATAACTCTCTTTTTCTGTCTCGGCTTTCAGATATCTGGCTGCAAGTGCATCTTTCATTTAGGTATTAATTGCCACACACACACAGGACAGACAGTCTTTGGATGTCATGTTTCAATTACAGAGGAAACATCTGTAACTGATGTGCGCAGAATTAACTGCAATATCTCCTTGATATCCTTCTCTGCTCTCTTTATTAGAAAACAGTAACCCGATGACCAGAGGCCAAAGGCCCTGGTCCCAAGAGCACTGCACTGAGAGCTGCCAGGTCCTCCAGACTGGAATCTGAGATGTGAAGCAGACGACTGACCCCCTAGTACAGCATCCCCAAGACGTTCTCAGGGATCAGGAACTTGACAGCAACCAAGAGCAGCGCATGTGAGTTCCAGGCCCTGAGTGTGATGGACGGCACAGCTGGAGAGGTCAGCAAACACAGGGCTTAGCCGCTGCTGCAGACCGTACCACAGGCCTGAGTGACTGGGAGACACGCTGTAATTGATCCCACTCTGCAGCTAACCTGTTTTTTAGCGATTACTTTATAACAAGAATATTAAGAACGGGAGACAGAAGTGTAAGTGTGCTTCAACAGGTCTGCAGGCAGCATGAACTGTGAATTGACGTGCAAAAATAAGGGTGGTTTACTTCCCATCATGATCCAAAGATGTGGAGAGAGTGAACAGACAGCCCTTGTTAACTCATTAGAGCATTTTTCCTCTTGCTTCTAGACATCATCATAGTGACTAAGAGCATAGCTTCCAGACAGAGATTAAAGGAGATAGATTCAAAGCCAGCTCCACTCAAACCTCTGACAAATTACTTAAACCCAGACTCTCTCATCGGTGAGATAAGCAGCTCCTCCCCGTCTTTTTCTCTTCCTCCTCACCTTGCATCACTGAGGTATAAATACAGCGAGATCGTATGTTGCAGGGGACCTGAAATCTAGGAAAACTCAATGAATGACAGATACATACAGTGATTTTGATAATTTGAATAACCAGTTTTTCACATCCTTCAACTGTTCAGTCTGAAGGGGAAGAAAATGTAGAGACAGAGAGTAGTATAGAAAAGAAATTAACACATTTGGCAAGGGTGGAGGAACACACAAGCTGTAGGTTTGACAGCTCTGGTTTTGCATCATAGATGACATTTAAACAACATATAAGCTAATAAATTCACTCTTCCACAGATCACCCAAGTCTTCGCCATTTAATCATGGCATTGTAATTCTTCTCCTTTAAAAACTTAAGTCTAAAAAGGCAGATAAACATACTTGGTTTCCAAAGCAAATAGTGAAATAAAATCTGTTTTCATTTAAAGCATCTCACTTTTTATTTATTTATTTTGAAGCAATTGGCTAACTTCAAAAGGCAGTCAGTGAAGGAATTCTATCAAGTTTAGAAGGGTCTGGTGTCTCACTTTAAAGTCCAAGCAGATTGAAAGCAATGAACAGAAGTGCCATACTGGTAGGCATGCATTATGAAGAATACTTCACGCCTGTTCATACTGATTGTGTCTTTTTGCAGACCAACAGCACTAGAATCGGTACCTCCTTTCAATGAGCCAGGGTTAAGCCTCAAAGAGAAGCGTATCATTATCTCACTGTCAGTTTAAAATCAAGGAGGACTTTTGGGGTTACAGTTCCTCCATGGGGTACAATGCCAGCTGGAGAAATCCTAACAAGATGACAGGGCCCTAAATTCCCAGTGTCACCATCCTCACGGAGATCTGTGAAGCAATTTAAACTAAACACCGCCAAGTGTCAGGGGAGGCCAGCTCAGTTAACATGAAAGTGCCAAAGCATTCCTGCATGACTTTCAAAAGGGCTCTTGACCTTTCCAGGTCATTTTGGAAGTGTACAAGTGCCGGTTTGCACAGTTTATGGTAGGATTAGATTATATTTATAAAGAGGTTTGACATCCTCAGCTCCAAAGTACTGTCCTATTAATAAAATGAACTTGTTCAGAAGTTCATGTGGGGTATGGTGGTGCACACCTGCAATCCCAGTAACCAGGAGGCTGACGTAGGACTGCCACAAATTTGAGGCTAGTTGGGGCCACCTATCAACCCTGCCTCAAAAAGCAAAGAAAAACAAGAAGTGCACGTCAGAACCCAGGATTACTGCCTACTAATGAGAAGGTTATGAAAACTGTCAAATGCAAGAACATTCATAGCAGCTGGTCACATGCAATCCAAAAAGGAAGACTTTAAGAAGTCACGCAGCTCAAACTCGCCTCCTTTCCTTACTTGACTCTTCGGTGACAGATACAACAATCTGCCAGTGAACTTGAACTAGGACTGTTATCAACACAGAGACACAGTTCACTTAGGTTCATTCTCAACAAACCCAGTGCTTTGAATCTCACTACTACATACAGCCTAAGGCACAGCCTCTCCCTCCACCGCGTAGCTCCACACGGCCTCCGTGACTCCCTGCCAGAACTCATAGCAGTTACTGTTCTCTTTCATATCTGCCTAATCTTGGGCTAGATGTTTATTGTCAATGATTTTGTATAAATATTACATAATTTCTTTCTCAGAATAGAGGCCATGTCAGAAGACTAAACATAAAAACTTCTCTGAATTCCTCCTAATTTCTTCCTTAGAGTACTGTACTCAGAGGCTGGTCAGTGCCACTAGCATGAGCCACCTTCCAAAGGATATCCTGGGTCCTTAATCTACAAAACCTCTCACTGGGACTAACCGTCATGGCAACATCGATCCTACTGCATGGACTGAGGTCACTGCAGGTAACAAGTCCAAATTAGTACAAGGCCAGCTGAGGTAACAGAGGTGTACACAGTGAAAACAAAAATTAGAAGGACTGTGGGTTTTCAATCCTGTCTATTATCTATGGAATTTCGCTTAGCTATTTTTACCTTAGTTACTACATTTTAGGAAGACATCAATAACACTATAAACCTACCCACAATAAAACCTACCTCATAAATTCCAAAGCAAAGTATGCACACTACTTCAGGAAAAGAAAAATTTGTGTAACTATTTAATACTAAATTTACTGAGCCATCATGAGATTAATACATGTTATCTTTGGCCTCCACAATTACAAGAAGTGCCAAAATTGTGGCCATGAGCTTCCAGACACTTATTAGTACAGCAAACTGCTGCTTGGGTAACCTTGGCATGGAGATTGCTGCGTATGCATTTTAAATTTCTTCTCTAAGGGCTGGCAGTGTAGTGAGTTTTCTGTGATACAGGACAGCCTCTACGGTCCCTCACATAGAAGGTAATACCATCTGTTGAAAAAAATCATACTATTTTTTTCCCTGAAATAATGTGTGTACATTTTTAGGCAAACTCTATGTGTGTATGCATATATACAAATACATATATGTGAATTTGTTCAATAGATACATATACAGAGGATATTATTTATCTAGTGATTTTATGCTTAATGGTTAAAAATATCAGTTGCTGGATAAATGGTATTCAACGGGGACAGTAACACTTTCTAACGTATATGTTCATTGTTTTAAATTCCTCCTGGCTAGTTTCTCTTCTGATTTGCACTCTTGGGTCTAGAGTTTAATTTTGCTACACCCTTTGAAACTTCAAGTTAGTTTCTGGAAAGTAGAGATTGAGGGCACTGCTGTGGGCCCCTGCAGAGCTCACTAAGGCTAGGCAATACTGAGGTCAAGCCTGCAGAAGAAGAGGAGTAACTCAGCTTCTCAGAATCACCTGGAGAGGAAAACAGTGGGCCTCAGACCTCCTAAGCTTGCTCAGCCACTGGACATACTCAGAATCTTGGGAAAGTCTCAGCTAGGACAACAGGCTTTTCAAATCTCACTTCATTTTATAGCTGGGGCTCATTAATGCTATTTCTTTTTTGTGTGTGTCTTTTCCCTTTTTGTTGGTACCTGGGATCGAACTCATGACTACACACTTGCAAGGCAGACGTTTATGTCACTGAGCTAAACCCCCAGCCCCGCTATTTTTTATTTTACACAAAATTAATATGCATAGTTTCTAGAATTTTCCATACACATCCTGGTGATTTACTTTATATTACCTTGAAACAGATTACTTTAACCTGCTTGCCAGCACTGGAAACATTGACTCTGGAAGAATTTCAGGCATTCTTGTGCTGTCTGTTGGGCAGGAACACCACTGCCTCATATGCATCACAGGGAGAGTTCAAACTTTCCTCATATTCACATTTTTTAAATATATAGTCTGGGGCTGGGGATTTAGCTTAGCGGCATAAGCGCCTGCCTTGCAAGCAGGCAGTCATGAGTTCGATCCCTGGTACAGATAAAAACGAAAAAGACAAAAAAAAAAATCTATATAGTCAAAAAGAAAAATAAAAACATGTTGTACTTTTATTTCCTGTGTCATGTACACCCCAATGTATTTCCTCCTTCACAAGCATTTTTAAAATGCTCTCTCACTGTAAGAGTGATGAGTCGGTTGGGGGAATTGTCATGACTTCCTCCACCTTATTAGAATAAACCAAACCATCTAGGGTTGGTTGATCTCGGATTCTCAAAGGATTATTTATGCAGGAGGCTGGGAGAATGGACTGTGATCTGCATGACCACATGGGAACAGCTGCTTATTCACTGAGTTGACCTCAAGTGAAATGAGCAATGTTTTGAGTCTGATTATATTAAAATTCAGCCAAGTGTCCACCCAGTGGGTAAGCTCAGTTCCAGAAGAAATTTCGATGGGAAGGACAAGCAGTTTGAGGGGCTAGGATTGGAATCTGTGGGTAGGCCTTAGTGAAAGGTCTGCAGCCAGACTCAAGGGTGTGTGCTCAATGGCAGGATGGGGAGGCTGTGCAGAATTACAAAGGGAGGGCACAAAGCAGCACTTGTTCACTTCTTTTCTGAATCTGAACTTTTTTCATTTCCTCACTCTAAGAATTACGACAATTTAATGCAAAATTAAAGATGCAGTCACTTTACAGACCCCAATGCTCAAGGCTAGAGTTAGCCTTTAGCAAAACTGCCACAGGGAGAATTCTACAACCTTCCAGTCTTTCTCCTCCTCCTTCAGGGCCTTTGTATTCAGGTCTTTCTCTCAAACACGTCTTCATTTTTCCCTTTTGGTTCTGTTGTTTTGAAAGTACAGTCTTTGGAGCAGCATCACCACTTGAACACTGGTCAGAAATACTAATACTCGGCTTCACTCCAGACTGATTTTGAAATTCTGGGCTCAAGGTAGGGCCAGCAATCTGTTTTTCTCAAGTATTCAGGTGACTCTGATGTGCACGGTTTAAGAACCAATGCTTTACATGATATTTCAACACAAGCACTTTAAGAGGTGAGAGCATGTGCATTTTAGCAGAGGACTTAGAAAGCAGACAACTCAGTCAAGTGCCGGACGAATCATTTTCCAGTAGTGAAATTTCAAGTCAGGTGAAAGACACCGAGAGAGTCAAGGCTACTGTCTTCATTTGGCTCAGCTATTTGAGTCTTCTCTCCCCATTGCTACTAGATTCTGATCCTATCAAACCCCAGTAGGTTGCTCCCTACCACAGAATAAAGTCCTAAGCTGCAGGCATCTAACCCAAGGTCCTCTATTACCAGCCTCTGGGCCACTTCTCTGACCTTGTTTCCTTCTGTAGCTTCCTACCTCCCCAGACACATTTCAGCATCTGCAGGAAATTTATACTTCTCCATAACTCTGACATCAGGTTTGGCCAAATGATTGACCTTGGTCAATACCATGAGAGCGGAAGGGACAGATGGCCAACTGCCTCTAAATGTCATAGGTTTGTTCCCTCAAGTTCTCTTTCCCTTTGCCACAAATGAGATTAGCTCTGTCCCTATTTCTTAAACTCAGTGGAACTGGAAATGAAGACAGATGAACAGGTTGGACTATATATGATCCACCTCAACATGCAGTATCAGCGGTAAAGGAACCCATGTTGTTATAAATCACAGGTTTGGGGGTTAGTTACTGTTAGTACAACCTGACAATGAAAACCCTTCTGACCATTCCTCGTTGCCTGGAATATCTTCTCCCCTCTATTCTTTCAAATTCCACCTTACTACTGGCCACACAAGAGATCTCTCAGCATTTTACACTCAGCTCAACCGTTATGCTTACTCAGGTCTTTATCCTTCCCAGGTATGTCTGATCGCCCTCACCTTTATAACCCCTTCCAAATGCTACAGATCTATAACTGTGTCCCTGGAACTATGGTGTTAGTGGCTTCCCATTCTTTGACATAATTCTTAGAATCCCACTAAAACAATTATAAACTTAAGTCCCCATCTTACAGAACAGGAGACTGGCTCAGAGAGGAGAGAAGCTGGTCCAATTTTCCTGCCTCAGTCACAGCCTCAATCACAGGTGAGGTTTGGCTCTCGGAGTCTTCAACCTGCACTACAAGTCTCTTCCTGCACAGCAGCAAGATCTCCCCAGTGGAGCCTGGAGATTCCTCATCTTCAACACTGGAAGGATTGCCACATTCCTGTGACACTTGCAAGATTTGCATCTGAAAGTGGGTTTCTAACCCTCTGAAAAGATATTTTCTCTAAATGGATGTATTTATTCTGTCTTTAATTCACATTTTTATAAGTGTATGTTCACAATACATAATAGCTACATTCATATTGGGGAACTGGTACATATTAACATGTGGTTTTGGATGTGTTAATTCTAACACACCTAGAAAAGACACCCCAGTAGGTTATACTTCTCCATACCTCTGACATCAGGTTTGGCCAAATGATTGACCTTGGTCAATACCATGAGAGCAGAAGGGACAGATGGCCAACTGCCTCTAAATGTCATAGGTTTGTTCCCTCAACTTCCTTCCTGTTTTGCTTTTTCTTTTAAATTTTACTTGTTTGTATAAAAACCTAAAAATTTTTCACCACCACAATTCACTATACTAGTGAAAAAGAAGCATTCAACAAAGTACTACCACATTCCCTTAACATACTACTCATACTAATTTTTCCAAGGGTTACAAAACTGGTTACCAGCTAGCACCCATTTCTCTCCCACCTTCCCAAAGGAGCAGGCTTTTGTACCCTCCCCCAAAGCATGTATCACCTTTAAAAGGTACCCTCAGTAACATTAACAACAGCAATTTCCTCCAAGTGGAGAAAGCTGCACAGAGCTCCAAATGCTTGTTGGGCCAGTTTGGACACGTCTGACTTACTCTTTAACAGCGACCATGCACTTCACGTAATAATAAAAACCAGCCTCCATGAGTGCTCAGCGCTGTTTGATGTCTTTCAGGCATTGGCTCCTCCAATCTTCAAAACTACAGGGCCCTGGTTACTGCAGCTTCCCCGACCGCAAGGGAACTGAGGAGGGAGAGGGAGAGCTGCGGGGGAGCAGGCGGGTTGATGAGGCGTTCGCAGCCTGCGGGCTGCTCCTTAACACACGCGTGCACATGCACACGCATGCACACTCACACGCATACACACACAACTCTCACACATGCACACACACGCACACTCACATGCACTCTTGAGTCTCATCTTCAACTCCTCTCTCTCCAGCGAGAGGCGGGGTCCATTGCTTGGCAACGCGCGCAGGAAGCTCTGAGCCCAGCTCCGTCCGCCAGGCGCCCCCGGGCGCTGTCCAACGGGCTCGGCGCCTGCAGGCCGATCCGGGGTCCCATCTGGACCCCAGGGTTCCTGGGGCGGGTGCTGGAGACGCACCTTCCCGACGACACCTGTTGTCGCCTCTCTACTCCTGGAAGACCTGGACGCCGGGGGCAGGAGCGCTGCGGGTCGTCGATGTCTCCAGCCCGCCCCGGGCCGAGGTCCCCCGCGCAGGACGCGGCGGGTGCGCACGTGCAGCCCCAGGCTCTGCCGAGCCCCGACACAGGCGGCGCTAGGACCCTGCTGCGCAGCCCCTGTCCGCTCCACCTGCGCGGCCCCCTCCCCGCGGCCCCAACCCCCACCCGGCCGGCGTAGTGCTCCGTTACCGCGACGCCGTCTGTCCGCGGGGTCCCAGCCGTGGGTCGCGTGGCCCGGAGATCCGGTCCGGTCGCGCCGCTCTCGATTCGCGATCTCCGATCCGCAGCGCCACCGCCGGCGCCCGGCTCCGGACTCCGGGCTCGCTCGGCCCCGCCGGCTCCGGGCGCCGCTCCCGCCGCTCCTGATTGGCCGCGACTCCGCCGGAGCCGCACGCTGATTGGGCCGCCGCGGAGCGAGGCGGGGCCGGGCCGGGCGCCCAGGGGACCTGAGTCCAGACCCTCACGAACTGCAGCCAGCTTCCCCCCGCGCCAGTGCTGGGGTCGCCTGGCCCCTTACCATGTCTCCTGTCCCCGTTGCAACAATGAGAACCCCCGTGCAGCACCGAGCGGAGCAGAAAGTGTCGCTTCCAGGAAAGCAAGAGTGGGTGGGGGAGAATGGAGATCCCCTTGGAGCTGGCTGGGGACCTTCGAGGTGCCAGCGCCGTCTCGCCCTGGCCTCTCTTCTGTCAGTCTCCTGACTTTATTTTTACACTTTTCACTGCACTAGAAGCACAGGGCTCAGAGCAGTAGCTTATGAGCTGTAGGCGCTAAATAACGTGGATTGTAGCTGGAGGCTGCACACCCTGAGGGGGTCACAAAGGTGAAGCGACTTGTCCTGGGTCTCAGTGGCGCAACAACTGTGCTACCCGGAGAAAAAGGGCACCAAGGAGAGATCATTCATTATTTCCAAGGAATGTAATACCAAGCTAAGGAGATGAGGCTGAATAATAATTGCCCAACATTTCAAACCATCTGCACTTTAAATAAAGAATTTTTTTTGAGACAGGGTCTCACTAAATTGCCCAGACTAGGCTCGAATTTATGATCCCACCTCAGCCTCCCAGAATGCTGGGATTACAAGCAGGTGCCACCACATTGGCTTGCAATATGTCTTTCTAAAAGTAAAAAAATAAACCAGCTACTATAAAACCAGGTGCTACAGGACTCCTGTTTTATCACTCTTAAAAGCATTCCCTCTGCACACCAAGATAGGCAGTGTGTATAAGTAAATAATACGACATTCGTGTCCATTTTTCTACAAGGTATTTCTTCCTGTTCTATTCTTCCCTTGCTGACAGAATCCTTGAGTGAGAAATCTGGCTTGATAGGCAAATACTTCAAGATCTAAGTGAAAAACCATCTTAAGCAGCTCTTGAAAAGTTTGTTCCTATTGTAGGATGAGTTTAACGTCATGCACTTAAAGAGACCAAGTCCCTAAAAGGAAATTAGCTCTGTTATCTCTAGTCCACCAGAGTTTATATTTATATTAATAGACAAACAACAAGTTCCTGCCATGTTGAAAAGCTGAACTGGCCCATGGGTTGAGCCTCCTCTGATTAAAACATCAGGTGTAGTAGCAGGTGGAAGCCATCGGAGGACAGCACTTACATGGCTGTTCCTTGTATTTCTAGTTCATTTTTTATAGCTGTGGCTTTTTTTTTTTTTTTGGTCTTTCTAAGCAGGGTCTCACTATGCAGTTCAGGCTGGCCTTGAGCTCACTATGTAGCCCAGGCTTGTCTCAAACTTGCAAGGATCCTTCTGCCTCAGCCTCCTGAGTGCTGGAATTGCTGGTGTGAGCCACCACGCCTGGCTATAGCTGTGGCTTTTGCCAATGCTGAAGTTCTGTCAGAATTGTCATGTATTCACTTTAGAGAGTTATGTCAGCCAGAGGACAAAGCTGGCCCAGCCAATGAGTAAAATGGGTAAATCTTGGTTGCATCAAAGGAAGATCAGTCCAAGGATGAAAAGTGACATTGTGACATGCACAGAAAGGGGGACAAGGGAAAGGAGAATCTGGATCCCACCCAAGCACATTAGAATCTTCTTGATGGCAAGAGCTTCTCCTGTCTCATCTAGAAAAATGTCTGTCATGGTTTATGTCTGTGGCCCCCAGGCCTCAAGAGTTTGCATTGTGCATTTGTGATTGGTTCATTGTTTAGTGCTTGGATTGATGGTGTCAGTGCTACATCCACCTAGGGGTGGAGCCAGGATGTGATGTAATGGCAGGAAGAAGGTGTGTCTTGCTCTCTGCCGGTTTCTGCCTTGCTGTTTGCAGGTGCCATGAACTGAGGCCCAGCCATACCCACCTGCCTGGAAGCCAACTAAGTGTAGACTAAACCTCCAAAAACTATAAAAAATAAACCTTTCCTTTCCTAACTTGGGCTTCAGGTATTTTGCTTCAGCAACGAGTAAAAAGTAACTAAAACAATGTCTTATTTAATTCTGCTTCTTGCATCTTATTTCTTCAGTGACTTCTTCAGAGCTATCAAGTCTCAAATAAAACATCTGTTCCTCTGTGAGATCTTCACTAACTGCCAGGCATGAAGCAACAGCGTCCTAATGACCTGTTTAGTTGACCATCTTTTCCATTAGAGGACTGTGCATCACTTAGCTATGGGCCCCTCTGTCTGGCTCAGGATGTGAAACATAGTAGCTACTCAATAAGCCTGAATTGACAGGTGAGCATTATTGACAGGCTGGCATGCAGCCCTTGAGGAGCCTGGAGCCGCACCTCGCTCCTGGGACTCCAGAAGGCCATCTTCCAGTTCCAGGGTGGATGGACATTTGGAGTGAGTGAGAGTGACCATCCATTCAGTCAGCTTCAAATAGGTAGTTCCGGTACACCCAGTGCTGTTAGGAAAGAGAAAAATAAATGTTTGGCTTTTTAAAAATGTATTTGAGACAAGATGGTACAACTGATTTAGAAAATAGTTTGGCAGTTCCTCAAAAATTAGCATTAACATATCACCCAGTAATTTCATACCTGTTATTTATCCAGAAAAACTGAAAACATTTGCCCACACACAAATTTGTACATTAATATTCATGCACAATCATTTGTACATCGTTATTCATAACAGCTGAAAAGTAGAAAAAGCCCAAACACCCATCAGCAGATGACAGATAAACAAAATGTAATCTATTCATATGACAGAATATTATTCAGCTATACAAATGAAGCACTAATACACAATACAATGAATGAATCTTCAAAACATGCAAAGGAAAGGAAAAGGTCACATAATGAACTGAGGAGTTAGCTCAGTGGTATAAGCACCTGCCTGACAAGTTCAAGGTCATGAGTTCAACTCCCGGTACTAAAAAATAAGAAATTAAAATAAAGTCACATGATGTATGACTTTATCCCTGTGAAATATGTAGAATAGGGGAATCTGTAGAGACAGGAGGTAGATTAGTGATTTTTAAGGAGAAGGAGAAATCAGGGAGAGATTGCTTGATGAAAATGAGGTTTCCTTTTGGAGAGATGAAAAAGCTCTATAATTAGATAGGGGTTATGGTTACACGACTTTGTGAACATACTAAAGAAAAACAACAACACTGAATTGTAAAAATCAAAGTACACAGCAAATATCCTGAGTGCAGAAACTGTTAATAAGGGCAATGTTAATTAAATCTTAAGATGTAGTAGCTAAAAGTGTCAAAGTGTGGAGGAACTCTTTTGAACCTGTGAAAAGCCTGTGAAAGAGTTCAGTTAACCCTCACACTCCTGCAACCCAGCAGGATTTACTCCTTAGCTCTGCACGGTCCAATTAAACATTGTATGATGACAGAGAAGTTCTTTAGCTGAGCTGTTCAGTAAAGCAGCCACCAGTCCATGCAGCCGTTAGACTCTTGGAATGTGGTTAGTTGCAGTTAGAAACACTGAATTTTAAATTGTATTGTAATTTGAATATAGCTAAGCGCTACCAACACGGTAGTGTAGCTTTTGCTGGTTTCGTACTAGGACCATTTTAAGGGGCAGTTTTGGAGAATGCAAAGGGACATAGGAGTGGGACAGTTTGTGCCTTTTTGTCCCACAGCTCCATTTAAACCTGTAGCCATTAAAAATTCTACAGTAAGACCCCATTGCTTTTAGAGCTCTGTTCTACAAAGTCTTTGTTTTTCCAGGACTGATGAGCTGGTGAACCCATGGCTTTCAGAATGAGCTATACCCCAGCCTTTTTATTATCTTGTATTTTGAGGCAAGGTCTTGCTAAGTTGCCCAGACTGAGTTTAAATTTGTGAACCTCTTGCCTCAGCCTCCACAGAATGTTGGGATTACAGGCAAGAGTCACCATGCCCAGCCTCTCTGAATTCTTAATTGGTGTCTGTCCATTACCCAGGTTTGGTTTTGTCTTTTTGATAAAGCATTTCCATTCCACCAGTATGCATGGCCCTGTCACTTTGTGGAACATGCTAGGAACAGGAAAGGTTATAGACACTGTCTTCCAGATTCCAACCTTAAGGCTGAGAAAATGTGAACAAAAGAAATCTCATATGAGGACCTTGTTTCTCCTCTCCTTCCCTGTACTACCCTCCCCAACCAACATTCTTGTAAGTGGGAGCTCTTGCTGTTAAAATGCTGAAGTGGTGTTGAAGAATCTTTATTTAGACTTCTTGTTTCCAAGCCAAGCTTTGTATCCTCTTTAAGTCCTCCGATACCTCTCTGGTTGATGGTTATCTTTCTATTCTGTTACGTTTGTATCTATCTATGTCCCCAAACACTCACTGATTCATGGTAAGATGCTAGGATTAAGCGTGCTGGAGTTAATGGTGGGTGATTGGTGGGTCCTTCCACTGATTGGACTGGCACTGTCGTAATCCCAGAAGACTGCATACAATATGAGGAATTTGTCTCTCCTACTTGTTGCTTTTGCTGTCTGGAGCCAGCTGATTATGAAGTGAAACCTCCACACACTGTGAGCTAAATTACACCTTTCCCCCTTAACCTTGGGCATAGGTATTTTGTCTCAACAAGAGAAAAGTAACAAAGACAACTTCTATGAACATGCAATGAACTTGAAATCAGGTCTATAGAGTGTGATGACTAATTGTTCTTCCAGTGCCAAGATTTGTTTGTTACATAAATATTTAAGAATGTGCCTTAAAACGTTCCTAGGTGCTATGGATAAGAAAAATGAAAGACAGTCCCTCAGCAGCCCAGAGCTCAGTGTGGGGCCCATGAGACAGGTAGCACTTTGCAGGCTGGAGTATATCAAGTGTTCGGGAGCATGCATGGTGCATTGTGATAAGAATTTGTAGACACTATTACAATGACTTAAAAATCGTTTAAAATTCAGAATCATTTGCCCTTGAAATCCCAGTCAAATATTTCAAGGGAGATCAGGGATATAGCTCAGAGCAATAGCGTCTGCCTGGCAAGTGTGAGGTCCTGAGTTCCATTTCCAGGTCAAGGGACCTACATTGCAGTGATCGAAAACAAACAGAATAAGCACAGAGCTACACTCGCTGTCTTTGAGCCTTTACTTCTGCTATTCATTTTGCCTGAAATGTCTTCTTTTTGACAGCAAAATCACCAAGTATTTTTCCTCTCCCAATCACCCCAGCAGTTAGGATTCATTCTGTCGAACTCCTGTTCCTCAAAAAAAGATCCACCTCTCCTTTTGCCTTAACTATATACTTCCTAACATCTCCAATAGTGTTTTTTTTGAAAGGTGAGAAAGAGAATGGGAAATAATTTTAAACTCTTGTCATTTACAAACACAAACTGTAGTTGACGGTGGACCGCAGTGCCCCCTCTGGAGGGATTAAGGAATGGACAGAGTGATAGCCGGGGGCCTCTCTGGACACAAACAGGAACAAACACCTAACCAGCAGTCCAATCTTATTTGGAAAGGTCTCAGCCTCAGTGCCATACTCTGTGGACTGAGGAGAGGCTGTAGGACAGTGGCCCAGAGTGGCCCCAGGACACCCTCTGTGTGAGTCCCCGTTTTGCCCTTCCATAGTGGTTTAACCCTAGACCTAAACATCTCTGAATCTGTTGTTTTTTGCCTGTAAAATGAACACATGGTGATTCTCTTGCTTCTGCCTCAGGAGTGCTAGGATAAGAGGTGTGCGTGCCACCCAAAAAGTACCATTATCAAGCTAGGTGTAGGGGTGCACAGAGGCAGGAGGAGCACCTCCAGTTTGAGAACAGCCTGGGCTACCCAGTGAGTTCAAAGCCAGCCTGAACTACATAGCAAGACCCTGTCTCAAAACAAACAAATAATAAAAAATTTTAAAACAACATTTAAAAAGATGTAAGTAAAAAATACCATCTTGGAAGAAGCTACGATACCCTTGAGCACATTCTATCTCTTAGTGGCATCCCCTGTTCATTGCTATCCGGGCTGCCTCCACACGCGTCCTCCAGCCCGTGATCCAGAACTGAATGGTAACCAGCTCTCCTGGGAGGCCTGGACTTGGCAAACTCCTCCTCCAAGCCCTTCTCCTCTCCAGCTGGCACAGAAGCTCCCCAATCCAGCTTCTACAGCTATTACAAGAACCTACACCCTTTTATTGTTTTGCTTTTCCTAACGATGGAGCAATCACATGATTTCAGCAGGGAAAACAACTCTGTTGGAATTGGAGAGTGTGTGCACTGAGCCGTGGACTTTCTGGTCCTCATGTCTGAGAAAAAAACACTGGACTCTGGCAGGATGGGGACTGAGCTGGACCAGAATCGTGGCCAGATCCTGCTCATACCAGGCTGGCCAACCCAGCAGGTTGTTTGAGACTGGAAACAGTTATGATCCTAATGAAACAAGAGCTCAAATTTACTAAGTGCTAGGGACCAGGTGTTCTCCGAGCTTTGCCAGGCTTCACCATCAGGGACCATCCAGGATGAATGTTTTATTATTTCCGTTTACCAGTGAGGTGACTGTACCTCAGTGAAGTCAGGGACTTAGCTGGGCTTTCCCCCTCTCTGGGTGTCCTCAGAGCCTGTGTCCTATTTCCCAAGCCCCCTGAGAACAGCTGCAGGGCATCCAAATGCTGAAATACATCTACTTTTTTGAGGGTATTGGTAGACTGCAGATTCTGATTTCTCAGGGTTGTGATCTCCGGGCCTGAGAGTATGCATTTCCAACAAGCTTCCAGGGACTTCAGCTGCAAAGGTTAGATTCAAGGGCACAACCTAATCTGCACAGTAGAGTAACCCGGCCGGCTCAGAAGGCTGATGCTGGGCCCCATCTGAAAGAGTTTGATTTTCTCGGTCTGGGAAGCAGCTCTGGTGCCAGCTCTCTGGATGAACATGCAGCCCAGGCTGAGACCTGGGGTGGTGAAGAGAGGCACTGTCTGCTGGTTCCTGAGGGCACCTTGCTGTCCTGTTCTCCCCTTCCCCAGCTGCAGAGGTCTCTGTGGCTGGGCTTCGAAGACGCCCTTGAAAGAGGCCTCTCCAAGCAAATGCCCAGCCTGGAAGAGGCCTGGGCCGCCACCTGTTTCCTTGAAATAGTTTGCAGCTGTGCAGGGTGACCTCATTGCTGGGCCCTGCGGCAGGCCAAGCAGTGATCTGTAAGGCCCTTTTCCCATCCAAGTCTGGACTCCCTTGGCACAGAGGTGAGGAGGGAAAGGCGTCTCAGCTGGGGAGGAGCCTGCAGGGTGCGGGCCAGGTTGATCTCATTCCAGGCTCCAGGGGAAGGGTCTGACGAAGGGTCGCTGTGAGTTCTAGGCCAGCCTGAGACCCTGGAGGGACCACCCCGCTGCAGTGCTGGGCGCAGAACAAATAGCATCACTCTGACTTCCGCCCTGCTCATCCTTCCCTAATGCTCAGAACCTATGAGGTCCTTGCTTAACATGATGTACAAGCACTCCTGTACGCAGGGAAGAAGGGAAAACCCTTCTGTTCCCCCGTGCTTCCAAAGGCAGCCACCTCTCCCGAAGCTGGGTCCATCCTTCCAAACTTTTTTCTATGTATGAATACATTTAGTTGTAAGCAGACCCATACATATGAAATCTTGTTTTATAAACAAAAGTGCATTGTGGAAATTATTACTATTTTCAATAGCATTTTGGTGACGTTACATATATTTATAAATTATTTAATACCTCTCAAACTTATTTGGAAATCAGAATCTCTCTCCCTCTCTTGGTTGAGACAGGGTCTTGCTCTGTAGTTTAGGCTGGTCTTGAACTCACTACGTAGCCTCCTGCGTATTAGGATTATTGGCAAGTGCCCAGCTCGGAATCTCTTGAGAGCATTTTTGAAGCATAAAGATTGACAGGTCTTAGCCCAGACCTACTGAGTGACAATTTCTTAGGGACCAGCTTAGGAAGTCTTTTCATCTTGGTGTGTTCCTTAAGTGTCTCAGATGATTCTTGCAATGAAATGCTTGACCTTTTCAACCATTATACATATCCCATATATGGATGCTCTGTGTGCGTGTGCGTGTGCGTGTGCGTGTGCGTGTGTGTGTGTGTGTGTGTGTGTTACTGGTGATGGTCGATACTGAAGATGGGATTTGGGGACATGAATGGGTCAGTGGGTGTGGCCCTCATGAATGGGATTAGTGCTCATATATATACATATATATATATCCCAAGAAACAGGGCATGGGGGTACATGCCTGTAATCCCAGCATTTGGGAGGCTGAGGCAGGAAGATTGCTCTGAGTTTGAGGTCAGCCTTGAACTGTATAAAGAGACCCTGTCTCCAAAAAATAAAAAAAAGAAAAAAGAAAAAGAAAGAAATAAAAAAAAAGCCCCAGGAGGGCCACCTTGCTCCTTTGCCACATGAGGAGGCAGAGACAAGACACATTTGTTGACCATACACACAATCTTCCAGGGCTGTGATCTTGGGCTTCTCAGCTTCCAGGAATGTGAGAAATAAATTTTTGCTGCATCTCAGCCACCCTGTGTAGGGTGGTTGGCAACAGCAGGTGGAATGGACCAAAATAATACTCAACATGTGTTTTTCAGTAGTAAGAACGGCACACCAGGCTCCTGCCTCCGTGGAATCAGCCTGTAGCTCCGGTGGCCATGTGGGCCAACCGACGCTTGTGCTGGACTGTGAAGATCTGAATTGTACTTGGAGGGTTTGCAGGAGAAGGCACACACTACTGTGGGACACCTATGATGTGCTTGTTCCCGAACAGGTATTAATAATTCATATTGTAAACTGCTTGCTAAGGAGCTGCCTCACCTGCCCTGGGCACTGCTGCCCGGGGTCCCTGTCCCCAGAACCTCTGGGTTCTCCAGCCCTGTGTGACCTGCAGGAGGAGTGGGTGAGTTGGGCCAGGTAGGGAGAGTAAAGCAGCTTCTTTGAAGACTGAAGAGACAGCGTTAGGGAGGCAGGCATGGTAATGACTGTGACCATTACGGGGATTTGAGGTCCATGACTTGAGTCACGATTACTCAACAACACACCGAAAAGGACTGGACCCAGATTCAGATCCCAGAGCCTGCGCTTCCCTTCAAGCCCATGGATGGTTATTTGAAGTCCCTTTACATTAGTGATGCAGGGAGACTTGGCAACAGGTTAAGAGAATCATTAGAAATCTCACCTTCAAATGGAGCACTGGGATGCAAGACTCCTGCTGAAAAACGCGTGCACTGAGGTCCCCTGCTGGACATCACGGTTATTGCAAGGGGAGGGCAAATACCTTTGGGGTCCTTCCTAGCTCATAAAGTCACTCTATAAAATTATAACTATTATTCTGACAGTCTTTGGAATTAAACAAGTACCCTCGTCAGAGAAAACTGAGAACCCTAGCAACAGACTGTCGGAAGATCACAACGAAGCGATCTTCGTTGCAGGTTTAACTTCAGTTCTATATGGGTTTGACAAGTGTACTCAGGCACATTTGGCTGTCCCTCAGTTTCCAGGTTTGCATGCGAGTTTGTTAGGGTATCACCTCCTCCAGGGAAAGACTTGAACCCTCTCACTGAACGCTCAGGACACTCTAGGTTTGGAAAAGAGTATTACTGCTTCTCCGAGCAGTATGGTAAAAGCTCAAAATAAACCTGGCGTTTGAAGCAGAATCTATGGGTTGGGCCTGCTCAGAATTCCCAGCTCTTCCTTTGCACTTTGGCCCACAGATTCTTCGCCCCTACCCCAATCGCGCAGGTTTAGATAGGCTGTCAATCCTGCGCCCCGCCCTCCCCTGCTTGGGGGCGGGGCCTGGAGAGTTGACCATCAAGCATGGGTGAGAAGCGCTGCTTTGGCGCCCCCTTTTGGGCGAACCATGCTGGCTCCATCGAGCGTTAGGGCCGTCTGCTGACTGACTCGGCGACCCTTTGTGTGACCTGAGACCTACACCCTCACTTTACTGATAAATTGTGTTTTCACTATGTCTAGAGTAAATCTAAATGTTAGCATCGCACATTTATTTTTACTTAAAGCCGCTCCAATTTGGCAATTTAAACATGTTTTCCATAAACATCAAAGAAAGGGAAGACTTCCAATTGTGAAATGTGCAAAAGGCTCTATCTACTTCTCTGAAGTTGAAACTGGCAGCTAGCAACTGCAGTCCCGCACTGTGTAAGGTTACAGCTAACGGTGGCTCTCGGTCCCAGAAGATTACACCGAGCAGAAAGAGCTCAGGGCTGGGTTGTAGTTCAGCGGCACAGCGCCTGCCTTGCAAGCGTGAGGTCCTGAGTTTGATTACCAGAAAAGAAAAATCTCTGTTGCTTAGTGATGCCGTAGCTGTCTCATAAAGCATTGTTCGCTTTTGTGGTGGTGCTGAGGTACACAGCCCTGAGGTCTTTCTGCTCTGTATAATCTTATGGTGGACAGACCGACTGCACTCTCTGTTTAGCTCAGCACAGCAATGTGATTATGTAGGGCAGGTAATACTTGATCATAAGTGACTGTATTGCTGATTTAAGTATTTGCCATACCGCACTTTTGTTTGTTTTTGGTACTGGAGATCGAATTCAGGACCTTGCACTTGCCGGGCAGACGCTGTACGACTGACTGAGTTGTATATGTAGCCTGCTATACTGTGCTTTTATCATTATTTTAGTGTATTCTTTCTACTTGTGGGAAAAAATGTTTGCTGTAAAACGCCGTGCCATATTATACCATAGCCTGCGCATTGTACACCTCTTTCTTATTTCTCTTCTCCTTCCATTCTTCCTCCCCCACTTCTTTTCTGCAGTACTAGGGATTAAACAGAGGGCTACATTCCCAGCCCTTCTTTATTTTTTATTTTGAAACAGGCGTCACTTTTCCACGTTTTTTTAAAAGAAAATTTAAAAAAGATACAGAATTTCAAAACAAGCTAATAAGAAGAAATTAGTGGTGAGCATTGTATTGCATATTGTTATCTTCAAAATAGTGGCTCCAGATTACCAGATATAGGCATACAACAACTGATCAAACCATATAAGCACCACACAGATCCTTTCAATGGACTTACAGAATGAGTACTTTTGATTACATCTGAAGGCCGGGCTGAGTGATGTATGCCGTCAGGTTTGTGTCAGTTTACTCTCTGAGTTTGCTCAGCTACAAAACCGCTCAGTGACCTCTTTCTGGGGACAGAGTCCAATCTTCAGTAACATGTGACTATAGTTTGATTTTTAAAAATTGTTCTTGTGATAGAGGGTAACGAAACTCTAAACCAACTATATGTCCCATATGAGTTTGTGTTTTTAAAAATTGAAGCATGAATTTTAGGAACAGCAGAGGTTAAGAGCAGAATATATTTACTGAGAGAAAGAAAGCTTCTGTCTGGGAGAGAAACAGAAGGGATCCTGAGTGGGTTGCAAGGACCTGTCTTTTCTGGGGAATTTTAATGAGCAAAACCACAAGGTGAGGCGGGGTGGGGTGGGGTGGGGCATGAGAACTTGCCAGGTGGCATAAGGTGGAACAGAACTGTGGTTAACCAATCAGATTAACGCTCAGATAAAATTGATTAAATCAGGGACAAATAAGCGACCAGTAGTAGCAAGCGGGCATGCTTAGAGAGCAGTGACTCTTCCCTAGAGGGTCGGGATGGGATGGTAACTCCTGGCTTCCTCAGGGTGACTGGAGCTGTTTAGAATGTCAATCCTTAGGATGTGGATGCATTTGTTTGATCTTTTGTTTGAGGCCTGGCCCACAGCAGGAGGTGCCTGTCTCCCACACAGTTACAAGGTATCTGGGCTTCTGCACTGGCTCCTTCGAGGACCTAGCCCTGTCTGACTACCTATAATATTTTTTTATCCAACTCAGTTGCCTGTAACACTTGGAAGATCTTAGATTGTAATTTGCTAACCTCTAAGGGTACAGATATCAGCTAGAGTGACTAGCTGATTTTTGAAGAAAGTGAAACAGCTTTAAACAGCACCTGTCCAAACCAGAAGACCGGACGCCAGCCTCCTGCCCTACATACAGCCCCTGAGTTATTTATTACAGCGACAGCCAATGAGTGACAGCCACCGAGTACTTACAGTGACCACATCAGATCCACTAGACACACTGAATCCTCCACCCAGGACAGCTCTTGGTGAATTAACCCTTTTCCTTCAACCTCAGTTCCCCTGCCCACTGTGACCTGCCTTCCTTAACAGCCCCGCACTCCTGTCCTGCCACAAGCCCCTGACACCCAGCAGCAAGGGCCTCTCCTAAGCAACCTTAACAACACGAAGGGGAAAGACCCAGCAAATCGAACGCATGAAGCGCTCCTCATTAGTTTAGGGTTTTGCATGTTCGCATGAGTCCTTAAAGGCAGGAGTATTTGGTGGAAAATTTTGGCTTCAGAATATTCACCAAATCAGGCAGTGACCTTTGTGTCCAAGGACAAAGTTCCTGTGGCAGGTGTGGGTAGTCACTGTATATTATAATGTCACGATCAATCCGTGGCTATATGGGAATTAATTAACTGTGTGGGTGAGCGGAAGGGGAGTCAGGGAAATTCCATTTCCAGGCTCAGCAAAATAGTTTAGCTGTGGAGGTGTAGTGGAAAACCCCGAGGTGACAAAACCTTACTTGAAGGTGGTCGAAATGGATACTAGAGGCAAAAAGACCTGTGTGTCCTGTCCTTAGGTCCAAGGGATGTGCTGTGGGCCAGACCTCAAGACAAGAGATAAAATAAATACACCTGTGTGCTTCCTAAGGCTAGGCATCAGGGATTGGTATTCTAAGTAGGTCTCCATCACCCTGAGGAAGCTATCCCAACCCCCTTTAGGAGGATTCACTGCTCTTTATGCATGCCTGCTTTCTATGTGGCTCACTTCCCCATTTGTCCCGGATTTAATCTATTTTACCTGAGCGTGAATCTCACTGGGTGGCCACAGTTCTGTCCCGCTTCATGCCCACCTTGTGAGGTTTTCCCCACCTTAGACCTGCCTCACTTTGTGGTTGTGCTCTACAAAAGTCCCTAGAAAAGACAGAATCTTTGGAAATCCACTCAGGACCCCTTCTCTCTCTCTCTCTCAGACAGAAGCTTTTTTTTCTCTCAATAAATATATTCTGCTCTTAAAAAAAAAAAATCCAGTGAATGGTAGAGTCCTCCAACTGCAGATATCAGGGAAGGCTGCTGGTTTTGCCATACTAGTGTTTGAATGAGATGCACTAGAAAATACCAGCGCTAATAGTAAATTAGATTTTTACCTTTTAACACAACCCCACGGCTAAGAGGACACAGTCAGAATTTTCTCTCCCATTTCTGTCTTATTGCTACCCAGTCTTCCTCCCTCTGAGGACACCAGTGTCGATCATACCCTGCGTGTATATTCCGGGGATCGTTTAGGCACAGCTATTCTTTCTTTCCATTTGACAAAAGGGCACCGTGCTGTAAACAATGTCCAGTTTGGGGTATTTTCCTCCTCTGGGTATATTTTGGAGCATTTATCCTAGTGCTACAGAGAAGACTCCTTCCTTCTTGTGGCTACGTAGTGTCTTATTCCTTGCATGTAGCCTGCTGTATGTAATCAGTCCTTTGGATGGGCATTTATTTCTCATCTCTTGTTTTTACCAACAGTGCGTGATATATTGGAGGCCATAATGACCTCCAAAAGGTGACAATGAATTCTTGGCTGGCATAAGGACATTTTTCTATATATAACACACAAGATGTGCATATATTACATAACAGGTTATGTTATGCAGTCATGCAGGACACTTGTGGTATGAAAATTTCCTGGGGAAGGAGCAGCAATTAGGGGAAAGCTTGCAATGTTTTGTCAAGACGCTGACAGCCAAGGGAGCTGAGAAACACCCCTTGTCCAGTGCTCAGTGAGCGGCCTGGTGTAGAATTGCTGACCCCACTGGGTCCGACCTGGCCTACTGACCCCAGGACCTGTACTCTTGAAGTGGGAGGACAGCTGGGAGGCTGATAGCAAGGAGTAATCGGGGTGGTGGCTGGAGCTCTTCCAGGAACTGTCTAGTGCAGCATCTAGGGAGGGACACCCGGCCATGGCCCAGGCACTCCCCGGGATTGGCTTTCGGCCTCTGCTGCAGGTGTGAGGAGCAGACCACGGCATGAGTGAGGCAATGTAGCTCTCCAAGAAGTCCACTGCTTCTTTCTTGACTTGCTCAGAACGTGTTGAGTCAGGCTTATCCTTTTTTCTCAGCTCAGTGTTTCTAGATTTTAAAATATCCTTATATATGTTTCCTCTCAGTAATGGTTTAACACTCTTTGGCCACCCACACTCTCCTTTAGTGCTGGTAAGAGCTGAGAATGCCTCTTCACCTCCTCTGTGTGTGTGTGTGTGTGTGTGTGTGTGTGTGTGAGAGAGAGAGAGAGAGAGAGAGAGATAAAGAGAGAGAGAGAGAGAGAGAGAGAGAGAGAGAGAGAGAGAGAGCATAATTTGCATGATAGGACAAAAAGAGAAACCAAGGGGTAAAGGCAACTAAGGCTGTTCGAGAGTTTTCAGGTCCTTCTCTAGTTGAGGGCTGTGACTCACATGCACTTCATTTGCTGGGGCTGTCTATGCAGGAGCACACACCCGTCCAGGTCTTTCAGAAACTTCTCACACCGAGATGAGGAAACCCTGTCCCCCCACAGCCGTCTGCTTCCAGTCACAGCCCATCAAGTTTGGTTCTTCCTCCAGAACCGTGGGCAGCCTTCTGCGGCTGAACCAGCTTCCTGCACCTGCCCGGAGAGGGCAATCTCTGCTCACTCGGAACAGCTGGCGGGCTCAGGGCAGAAGAGGAGGGAGAAGGTCCGCAGTGTGCCCAGCACAGCCAGGAGAGAGCTCCGAGATGAGCTGCTCTCTAGGGAGACCCTGGCAGGGGCTGTACGGGGTGGGCATTGGGAGCCAGGCTGGGGCTCCTCAACCCCAGAGCTGCCAGCTGCTGTCTGAGCAATCTCCCCAGTCCTCTTCCCTAGATTCTGAATAAGCTTCAGTAATATTTAAAGAACATTAATTTGGAATGTGTCTTTCACTGGCCCACTCAGGTCCAGCCCTAATCAGTGTACCGATTTTTAAAGATGCCTTTTTCTACTTGTTGGAACATTTGAAAAAAGATAGATGTTCTTTGGTGATCACGCAGATCCTGAAGCCATAAAGAAAAAGTTTGAGGCATTTGCTTATGTAACAAAAAAGTGTGCGTGTCAAACACATACCATCAAAGTGAACAAAAGCATATTTAAAGGGAGAAATCACTGGCAGTTCACTTTCCAGCAAGAGGTTCAATTCCTGAACATAAAAGCTCGCAGAAATCAATGAGGATCGATAGTCTAATGGGAAAAGCAAGCAACACGATTAACAGTTTGCAGGAAAAGAAATGCGTATCATTTTCTAGAACAGGAAAGATCATCCAGGCTTTGAGCAAAAGAAATGCAAAATATCCAGGTGTGATCCCACCTGTAAGGTCAGCATCTGAAAGGCCGAGGCAGGAAAATAGCAAGTTTGTCCAGCCCAGACAACTTAGTGACCTAAAAAAGGAAATGAAGTTCATGCAAAGGCCCTGGGTTCAGTCTCCAGTACTGAAACAAACAAACAAACTAACTAACTAACAAGCAAACAGCAAACCACCAAGAACATTTAGCAAATTCTTATTTAAAAAAAAATATATTTATATATGTATATTTTATTTTTGAGACAAGGGCTTATTATGTAGTTTGGGCTATCTTTGAACTCACTACATAGCCCTGATTGGCCTCAAACTCCCAGGGATTCTTCTGCCTCAGCCTCCTGAGTGCAGGGATTACATGTGTGCACCAAGAAATCCGACCTCACATTCTCACTGGGAGATGGGGTGGGGGTCACCGTCTCCTGGGTGCCTGTCTCTGAGTTCGTTGGAGCTGGAATCCTCCTTCGACACCTTGTCCAGTACTGGGTACCTGCTGGCTCTGCTCCTCTCTCAGCATGAAGCTGGAAGCCGCCTGTGGCGGTCACGTGCAGTGGGGCAAAGCGTCAGGAGCTCTGTTTCTCTGGGCGCTCCCCCCAGCACCGGGTAGACGATGTCAGCCAACATCTGTCCTCCACCACCTCAGCAGTCTCATACAAAAGATCAAGAGAGGTGCAGCGCGGCAGCATCGGTGACACCGCAGAGAGGCCCACGCGGTGCTTCTAGCAGCTAGTGATCTGGTTGTGGGAAGCTGGGGGCGCACACCCCTCAGATTTCATCTATTCTCAGGAAAGACTTCTGAAAAAGTTATGACAGGTTTTCCCTGCCCAACTTTCTTTCCGAAGTAGCCCTTTGGTTCCCTCTAGTGGAAATTTTGGTAACTACAGTCACCCTTTTTAGAGGAGCTGATGTGTTTTTTGCAGGTTTTAAATTAATAACAAGGTTGGAAGTCGGCACACACACACGCACACACACGCACACACGGAGTTGGGAGAGTTTATAGGACAACCTGCTGCAGTTTATTGTTCACCCCGAAAGCAGCAGTTCTAGCTGGAGAGAGGAGCCCGTGTGCATGATGAATCTATTCGAGGACCTAGCTCGCTGCCT
Source organism: Cavia porcellus (assembly GCF_034190915.1). Taxonomy (NCBI): domain Eukaryota; kingdom Metazoa; phylum Chordata; class Mammalia; order Rodentia; family Caviidae; genus Cavia; species Cavia porcellus. The sequence goes on along the minus strand of NW_026947514.1, from coordinate 21,323,799 downwards.
GTGGTCACATAAACACATCACGTCGAGGAAGGAGAACAGAATGAAATGGCTGGGCATCTTCTCTAGTCACAGATTGAGGCACTTCCCATAAAGAATAGATGATAAGCACGCCTTAGTTTTCAGCTTTTAATAGGGCTAAAAACCAAACCAAACCAAATCAGTGCTTTCGCTAGACTGCCATTATAGAAGACTTTCGAGGGTGCCTAAGCTGCTCCTATTCCTTGCAAGTTTCCAGTGTCTTTCACCTGGGAGGTAAAGAAAGACACTGCGTGCAAGGCTGTGCCCTGTGTCGTCTGTGCGCTGTCCCTTTAGCCTGCAGCTTTGCTTAGGTCTCCTCCCTCCCAGCCCAGAGCACCCAGAGCGAGCGTTTGGGTGCTGTGAGATCCCCACACTGTGGCTAGGAGCGCAGCGGGCGTCTTTCTGCAGTGATGTAGGTACTCAGGGGTTCATGCTTTTCCCTTTGCAAAGGGCCTTATGACTTCAAAAGGCCACATTTAGTGCAGGGCCCTCTGTCCCCACTTGGGGAGCACAGCCTTTCCTGAGTGGGGTGGCAGCCGTCAGGCCTGGGCCCTGAAGTCACTTGACAGCACCCTTTTTGTTTTCCTCTCTGTCTGCTGCACTGTCTCCCCAGAAGGGATTTCTCCTGCTTGCTTGGGAACTGAGACCATCAGGCAGGAAAGCGGCTAAGTCACACACATAAACCCTTCAAGTACACTTTCGCTGCGGGTTCTCTGGAGATCTTTGTCATCCTCTATAACGGTATTTCTACCAGAAAGCCCGTCTGCTAATCCAGACAGTAATTGCACTAATTTGCATTGGGCACTGTGCCTTGCTGTGGACACACACTGGTGAGCAGGATGGGCTGGTGCCTGTGCTCTGGAGATTTAACAGGGAGGTGGAGATTAAACCACGCTGTAATCAACAGTAAGAAGGGCTGTAAAGGGAAAACCCAGCGGGGCATGGGACAGATGGACCCGATTTCCTGAGAGCACAGGCAATGGTGCATCTGGCCAGCAGGAGGAAGGGCAGAGAGGCAGGACGAAGTGGGGGGGGGGGAGCAGCTCAAAGAATTGAAAACAAAAGAGATTAACATTGCACACACACACACACACACACACACACACACACACACACACACACGTCTCCACTGGCCCCACTGGGCTTTTCCACTAGCTCGAACTACTTCAGGAAAGTGGACACGGGAAGTCTAGTGCTAGATCTGGGTTGGTAGCAGTTACCTGAGAAGCTCCTGGACCCTGAAGATGGGGACACAGTTTTGGCTTTGAAAAGCTCCTAAGGGCCACAGTGTAGCACAATTTTGAGGCTGGAGCTGTGTGATTTATTATTGTTCTTGTGTTCCCACGAGTTTCATGCAGAAAAGTTATCCTGAAGCAAGTCAAACACTGGTGTTTTCCGTAACTGATTTACGCACTATCAAGGTTGCTGGTGCCACAGAGAACGGGGAATCTGTGATTGCAGCAAGCTCGGCTCCAAGATTCCTTCTCTTCTGTCTCCCAGGAAGTCTTCCCCTGGGAAGCAGAGCCTGTTCCCTCACATGCACACCCTTGACTCTGGGCTCTATTTAAGATCCCTGAAGCCAATCCGAAGGAGCCCTGCAGCATCGCCTGGGCTCTCAGGATGGTGGCTGGAGGGATTTCTGCTACTCCAAAACCTCTCTGCATGTAAAGGGAGGCCCTGGGCAGTTCCTGGTGCCAGGCATGGCAATGTAGGAGCTGTTTTGGATATACCAGTCCCAGTAGACGTCACATGGTTCAGATCCCAACCACAGAGCTCCTGAAGCCATTTGTGCCACCTCCTCCCAGCCTGGACGTGGTGGAGCAGAATGAGCTACCTGAGTGCCCCAGATGCGCTTTGGTTTTAGCCCTGTAGCACAGCACTGATGCCTGCAAGCCCTGTAGTAGCTCAAGCTAAAAACAGACCGAGCGCCAGTGCGGACAAGGCTGATGTATGAAAGAGACAGGTGTTGCTCTTTCCTGTTCCCCATGGCCCTGGTTTATGTCTCTGTTATGAAACTTGCGAGCTGCGCTGAACATTCTGCACAGCAGAGTTCACAGTGGAGAGCTTGGGATTTCGAGACCAACACTAGCAGAGTGGTCTGAAAGCAAGTTGCTTGGCCTCTCCAAGTTTGCATCTTTATCTGTTAAGTGGGAGTAAAGAGTCCCAGTGTCATGGAGTGATCAACTCCAGCGCCTAAGTGTGCTTAGTGACGGTCACACGTTCTGTTCAGTCAGTCAGTCAATTGCAAAGATGGCTCATAGAGGATAAAACTGCTTTAAATCCATTCTTTTGTGTTTTCTCCCTGCAACTCTCTTTCAGTAGTGGAGATCGAACTCAGGGCCTTTACACCATGCCCTTTAAAACCCTCTCCTCCTTTTGACATAGAGTCTTGCTAAGTTATTCAAGCTGAGCTCGAATTTGTGATTATCCTGCCTCAGCCTTCTGGGGTACTGGGATCATAGATGTGCACCAGGATGCCTGGTTCATACTCATCTTAAAATTCATTTTACATTTAATACATGGAACACAGATCCTAGAGTAAAGATTGGTGAACAGAGCACAAAATGTTAGGTAACAAATTTTAAGATTGACTTTTGAAACATATATTGCCTGTATATTAGGAGCCAATTGTTTTAGGCCACTGGAATGTGTTATTTCTACCTCGAAGCCCCGTAAGAATCTGGTGTTGGTGAAAAAGTTACTTCAATTACTTCTCACATTTTAGTCCTAGTGGCTGGACAGGGTCCTCATGAGCACGCAGGGCAAGCTGGTCTGTGGACACCATGGGAGGTGAGGGGCTCACAGGGGCAACTGGCCGCTCAGGGTAGGATTCCACGGCACCTATTTCCTCCCTCTTTGCATTTAGCATTGACCATTAGTCCTTTTTATGAAAGGATCAGGAAACTCAGGATGACAGAAGGAGCAGTTGGAAACACGGAATCTGCAGGGCTGGGGATTTAGCCCAATGTCATAAGTGCCTGCTTGGTAAATATGAAGTTGCCATTTCGATCCTGGTACCAAAAACAAAAACAAAAAAAGGAATCCGCTCCAGGAGACTCCATGACCTTCGTGTCTGCAGCCCACCCTGAAGCATCTGCCCCATTTGTCATGATGACTTAGCCTGGGGTGGGGACACAGCTAAAAAGTCCCTTTTCACAGTGGTAACACATCTAATGGGATGCAATTTAGTTTTTATAATGTTAAGATTGGTTTACGTTCAGCCAGGTGTAATACCAGCACTCAGGAAGCTGAGACAGGAAGGCCACTGAGAGCTCAAGGCCAGCCTAAGTTATAAAGCGACAGCCTGCGTAAAAACCAAAGGCAAGACAAAACAAAACAAGATTAGGGTTTCATCTCTATTCACAATCTTCTATTTTATTACTCTACAGATTAAATGTCCTACCCTAATTTACCTTGCTGTCTGGTGACACCTAACACATTATTCCTCAGTTAAACTAACCCAAAACCACAAAATATCAATTTAGCTGTGAAAGTGTATTTACTGTTAAGTCTCAAATGGGCAATGAGACACAGATGCCAATGAAATAGACTTGTGAATCTTCAATTCCTTTTGTGTTTGCCTTGGGAAGAAAAAAAAGAAAAAGAATAAAAGGCTTCTGTCTCCAGCTCCGGTGCAGACAGTTCCACTTATGGTACGTGTTTCAATCAAAATAGGGCCACAGGGAAAATGTGTCTGCAACTAAGTAAATGTGTGAGCATTTCGTTGGACGCTACCAGCCAAAGAGCGCTGTCCACGCTGTCCACGTAGTGCAGGTTGGAAAAAAAGAAGTCAGTTTTGTACGAGGGCGCTAAGGGAAACACCCTTCTGCTGCTCATGCCACATAGAGTGACTCATCTCCGTGAGTTTCAGATTTCACTCAACTCAATTAAATTTTTCTAAGAAAAGCACGCTAGGGGTGAGGCTACGAGAGTGGGGGAACCCAGATGCTCAAACCCTGAAACCCACAGCTGTGTGGCCACACTCTGAAATAAATGTCTCCAAGAATGGAGATTTCTGTTCCCGTTTTAGTTCTGCATCATGTGAAACCGATGACATCTTAAATGTCCTAGTATGTGCAAGACAAGAGGAACTCTTTTCAACCCTGAGGGTTAAAGTCAATGCAATTCACTTGGAAGGAAGGAGCAGGCAAAAGAAACCGGATTGAAGAGCAAATACTTATTGAACAGCAAATTCTTACATGGATGCTCGTCAGTGAGCTGACTGACCACAATCTACCCCACCCCTCTAACTTTTCTTTGCGCTAGGGATCAAACTCACGTGATCAAACTCAAGTTTGCCAAGCAGACACTTACACCACTGAGCTACCCCCCCCCCCACCTCCTTTGTTTAAACAGGGTCTCGCTATGCAGTTCAGGCTGGCCTTGAACTCACTGTGTATCCGAGGTGGACCTCAAACTTTCATTCTCCTGACTCTGCCTCCCTAGTGCTGGGATTACAGGGCTGTGCCATCACACCCAGCCACAGAATACTCAGTTTACATGGGAGAAAAACATGTAAGGTGTATAGAAATGGGATTTCACACATATAATTCAGCATTAACCCTAGGTCTTGTTTATAAGAACTTAATCTAGCAAAAAATAACTTAATCTTCAGGAAAATCAACTTTGCCCAAAACGTAACATTAATAGTAAAATACTATCAGCCTAAAAGTTCTACCAGACTGATAGTCAGTATACTATTAATGTGTCAGGATCCGGTTATAAGCTTGTTCAGCCTGATGGCTTCTAAATAGCGGAAACACAGAAGTGTGCAAGGTCCAGAATGCAGTGATATTTCTTTTTGAGTTCTAAAGCTCTCTTGCTTTAAAGCATTAGAGTACTCGCTTTTATTTTGAATGCTAATTTTATTTTCATTTAATTACCTGTGATAAATATCTAGAAGGTAAAACTTTCCTTCTGCTTTTTTCAGTTCCTGTGACACTTTGTTTTGGATTTCAGGCCGTCCTGGAACTCACTCCATAGTCCAGGCTGGTCTTGAACTTAGTAAGTGTTCCCCTTCGTTCGTGGCTATTTCTAATTTTTACTTACATGAAATTCAGATATATGCAGCAACTTAGCCAAAGTAAATTTCTTTTTTTTTTTTTTTTTTGTCTTTTTCCTTTTTATCGGTACCAGGGATCAAACTCACGACTGCCTGCTTGCAAGGCAGGCGCTTATGCCACTGAGCTAAATCCCCAGCCCCAGTCAAAGTAAATTTCAAAACTGGTAAAACCAATCTGAATCAGGATCATAAAAGAAGGAAAGCAGCTCCAATCCATCCCGAAGGCTGAGGGCTTCGTCTTAACACCTTGTCAGGAAGGGGCCTCACCCCAGCTCCAGGCTGAGCCGGCGACCTGATGACTGATGTGGCTCTGAGACCCACCGAGCCCACAATTATTTCAGCCAAGGTCTTGTGGGGTGACGACTGCTCCCTGCAGCGCTGTGAGCTGACGTCTCCCCCAACATGCTCTCCCTATCCAGACTTCCCCACGCACCCTATCCTTCTAAGCCTCAGCTTTTTGTCTCTGTTGCCCCTTTGAGTTGGCTGCAAGGATGCGGAGGGCCAGACTGGAGGCCACTTCTGCCTCACACTGCTGTCAGGTGCTGCTTCTGGGAACTGAAGGGGCTTCACCGGGGCCAGGCAAGGGCTTTACCCCCGAGACGTCCCTAGCCCTGGCGTGCACTGAAGGGCTCTTGGCTGAGTATTTTCCATTTCCTCTCCGGCCTCACTTTAACAGGCATTATTGCACATGTGTGTCTCTGCAAGGATTGCTAAAAACTTCCTGAAACAAGAGACCGCACTAACACACTGACTCTAAATCGGGGAGAGTGAGTGTACTATAGTGACACAGGCCCCTTGGGTCTCATGTGTCAGGGACTGAACATTCCTTAGCAGATTTATCTTTTCCCTGGAGCAATACTGGACTTACAGGAGTCTGAATTTCATGTGTGGATTCAAACTGCTCCAAATGAGTGTTTTCCAGAAGTTTATGAATTTCCAAAAATGTTCCTTAAGAAGGTGAGTCATTCAGCATAAGAGATGTGATCAGGAATGCGCTTGGTTGTGGTACACTACACAACACAGACACCCAGAGGTGGAATCTTTATTTCACAAGGTTCAAGATACAGTACAAAACGAATCTGTACATCTCTCTATTAACAGGGTTTGTTTACACAATTATATTACACTTCGCCAGCCTGTATACTGTATTTCATTAAATACAAAATCAATTTACAAAAAGAATCTACCGTGGTGTTCCTTTACAATGCCAGCTTAGGGTCTTTTAAAACTTCCTCTCCTAAATATTCATAGTGGTTACTTTGATCATATCAACATTGTTCAATGAGAGAGAAATAGTGTTAGCTGGTGTGTCAATCCAAGGAGTAAACACAGGACACGTGAGAGGGCACCCTGCATATAAACAGGACCCTTCTCATGTTAACAAATATTAGATTTCTACTTGTGTAAGCAGTCCCTTTCAGATACAAATTACTGTACTTGGGGGATTTTAAATTTTCTTCAAATACCAGCTGGATGGAAAAATTTAGTTTCTCAATGACAAAACATTTAAAAACCAGGTAACCCCTCAGACAATATACCATTCAGAAATTTTACATTTTCACTATTTGAGTAACGAATGATGAGAACATACACATAAAAAAGTTTTTTTTTTTTGTTCTATCATTTCTTGCATATTTCTAGTCACAATATTGAATAATATATTAAGTTCACTTTAAAAACAAATGCTGGCTGTCACTGGAACAAATATAGCCCTGTTCTTTTTGCCAGGTAAAAACCTGACACTTCTTGTTTTGAAATGTGCATGTGATCTGTTAGCCCAAGCCTCTGTCAAGGAAGTTTTTGCAGATACAGTCAGACTTAGTGTAAGGTGTGGTGGCACACACCAGTAATCCCAGCACTCTGAAAGGCTGAGGTGGCCGAGGCAGGAAGATCCCAAGTTTGAGCCCAGGCTGGGCAACTTAGCGAGACCTTGTCTTGAAACAGACATTAGTACACATGCTACACACAAGAACAACTATGGTTTTCATTTAAAGGTCTGCATGCAAACTTCCAAAACACTGGTTTGAAGAACAACGTAAGGAGCAAGGTGAAGGAAAAAATAAAAGAAAAAAATGCTACACGTGTGTCTGTGTGTGTGTTTCTAGAAGGTTTAATCATCAGATCATTACCAGACTGCTGGTGGCTCTCTAAGCTTCGCCAGTGGTACAGAGACAAAACAGTTTGGTGGTAAAACTCTCAGAAATTACCCTTAAACACAGAAGAGCAGCAAAACCTCTAGAATCAACATTAATAGTTCATAATCTGATTTAAATTCTAAACAGTCAATTTTGGAAAAAAACCACCTTTCATTTACCTTTTCTTTCTTTTTTGGTCTTTTTCTTTTTTATCGGTACCGGGGATCGAACTCACGACCACCTGCTTGCAAGGCAGGTGCTTATGCCGCTGAGCTAAATCCCCAGCCCTTCATTTACGTTTTCTGTGCCACTGACTATTAACCAAAAGTAAGACAAGTCTCACCTATAAAACAGAAACAAAAATTTTAAGCACAAAAAGAAAAACAACAACAAATGAACAACCCTCCCCAAAAAACCAAAATACACACACCCACACACACACACACCTATGTCACCCTGGTAAAATAAGATAGAAGCAAAACAGGTGGTTTTAAGATTCTGAAACTTCTGGCTGGCCAACAAAGCAAAGCACGAGAACTGAAACTGAACTGTCCGGGCAGCTCTGACAGCTGAGAACACAGAGGTGCCAGGAGATGGGCTGCAGCTCCACTGGCAAGTCTACACCCTAACACTACGACTCCTGAGCCCTGGAGTTAGTTTAATGTCACTGACATTAACTAGCTTGAGTTATTGTTATTTTATTCAAATGGATGCCATTTGATTAGATAAGTAAGTACTGTGCATTATTTTTAGGAGAAAAACCAAACCCAATTCCTATTTGCTTAGGTACCACGTATCATGAACCAAAAGATACAGGGAACCAAGTATTTTGAGACAGTCTTTTAAAAGAAGCTGTAAGGGCTGAGTTATTTTAAACATACCATCTAAACTTTTGGAAGCAAAAGGCCCAGGGGAAAACAGGAGGTAGAGACACGCCAAGGAAAGGCTATCTGCAGCATTATTAATAACAAAAATGGACAGGACAAGGGGACAGTGACGGGAAGCCTGTTAGCAGGGAAGAACCAGACCACACTTGCCCATCTGGCCTTAGGTAGTGCACGCCAATTTAAGCAGTGTTTTCTCCAAGTACCAGGCGAGGGAGCAAAGCTTGATACAGAAATGCTGCGCAAGGAGAAAGTGGGTAGACGCTAGGGAAGGAAAAGTGGAATTCTGTAGTCATCTCTTACAAGCATTTTCACTTTTTGAGGCAGGGTCTTCCTGTGCGGCTCAGGCTGGTTTCAAATCATGGGGTCACATGATCCTCTTGCCTCACCCTTCCAAGTGGCTGGGGCCTTCAATTCTGAATAATTAACACAGTGCTTTCTAAATAAAGTGTGGCTACCCCCCTGGGTTACACCTGCTCTGAAGGGGTGGAGCAGAGGCACCTGTGAGAATGTCAACATACTGTACCACCCGCAGTCCACTATAAATGTAGGAGACTGACAGTCTCCATATTTACAAGGGCTGCCCAAAGCAATGTCACACTTTTGAGGGCAGATTTCCTCTCTCTCACAGATACGCTTTTGTACGGATGGTCCTCTCTGTGACTTCTTCAAATGTGGAAGCAGATATCTGGGAGGAAAGTTTGCTTACCAGGTTTCCCATAAGACTCTAAACACACACAAAAAAGCATACAAGTTCACATTTAAAGCCTTCATGTTCCCTGTAGACTGACTAAATCTAGTTCTAAAAACAACCCTGACTTCAAAATCCATAGCATTAAAACTCTACAAGTAACGAACTCTTCAAGTTTTCCAGTAGAGGGGTTCACAATGTGTCCACAGATAGCTCATTCACTAATGAGTCTCAGGTCAGCCCCCACCATTTGATGGCATGAAGAAATCCAAAGTCAGCTTATGTGTTAGTTCTTTCATTTGAGTGATTATGCGAAGCTGTCAATTTTCTTTTTGGTTGTTTTTTGCTTATCTAACCAGGTGATTCTATGGTGCAGCAGCCCTGAATTTCCTAAGTTAGTAACACAGTGGGAGGATGGTGAGCATGATCAAGAAGCAAGCAGCTGACTTCCTCCTGTAACATCAAAGTGTCAGAAATGAAAAGCTACCCAGGCACACACAACGGTACAAACAGGCCTGGCTTTTCATCGGTCACCAAGTTTAACCCACCTTCAATGCTCTCAGCTACAGCAGATACTGTGGGCCGTACACTGAAAATGCTATTTCATGTCTGAAGGGCTCAGGAGAGTGACTGGTTCTCTGTGTAGTAAGAAATGCAAAGTAAAACAAAATCTGGGAGCAAATGCTTCAACCTTTAGGAAAGTGTGTTTATGATGTCGGTATCCCACGCGAAGTTCTTTAGTATGCTTTTAACTTCGTCCACTTAGTCCATCCTCTGGCTTCTGGATCAAGGCTCTGTATACTCAAAATAAACAAGCAGATTACATGGAGTAGGCGGGGCAGGTTCATGTTAGCAAAGAAATCTGTGCACAGGATCCTACATGTATTCCAGGACAATGAGGTGCAGTCCCCACAGAACTCTTTCAACAAAGCCTTTCTTTCAGTCTTTGAAGGGAAGGATGGTCTGAAGCGTGACAACTGCCTGTAAGAAGAAACCTCCCCATTTTCCCTTTTCAGATAAAAAAAGAAAAATGCTGCATATGAGTACTTGCATGTGGATGGTACACGTTTCTCATTATCAGTTCCAAACACTTTGAAGATACATATTTTTTTTTTGGTTTTGTTTTTTACTTTCAAACTTTTAAACATGTTTATGGTTAAAGTTGCAACTGACTGGGTTTTCCTTTTACATCAATCAGTTCTTAGTGTTGATGCACGAGACCTATGAGAACTTCAGCACATTGGGCGAATGATGGAAAGGACCCAAGAAAGGGATAGCGGGGTACGGCAGACATTATTCTGAGTGTCTTACCTGTTTCCAGACACCACCCTCCCCCCCAAAAAAAGGAGAGCCACTGAGAGTTGTTATTTCATATGGCACTGAAACAAACATTCAGCTTAGTTTAGGTAAGAGTTACTTATCCCTGAAAATAAAGGCATCAGATTCTAAGCAGCTTTAGGAATTCAACGCTTCCTTGTGCCTCTTCCAGGAGGTGCCACCAATCCAGAGTCTTAATTAAGTCAGATGCAAGTCCGAAGCAAACAAGTTCCATGTTGTTACTGATCGAGGCCGGGCTGGGGCAGCTGCTGCTCAGGTGGCCCCTCTGGCTGGGGTGGGGCTGGCCGTGGCCCCGGAGGCCTGGGCATGGGCAGCTCCTGGTGCTGTCTCTGTCTGTAGGCTATGACTGTCCCCAGAAGCAGCGCAATGATGGTCATGAGGTAAAGGTCCCACTCGGGTCCCAGAAGCTGGTCCAGGTCAAGCTGAGTGAACAGATCTCGAATCTTTATGAAAATAATGTAAAAATCGTTACTACTTCAGTGTCAGACAAGGGACTGTGCAAGCTGCGTCACAAATTACAGACAAAGACAGAACTTAAAAACGTGTAATAGGGTTCTTTCCATCAGTAGTATAATGTACCGACTGTCAACCATTTTTCACAGCGAATCTTTGAAAGGAACACAGGGCAATGAAGGAATGAGGGAAGACAGAGAGCATCTCGGGACACCTGTCATCCATCCGAAGTGACGGAACAATGGCTGCAAGGGTCACTTCTAATGACAGCTGCCCTGGGCCACTACTTCTCTCACGTAATTAAAAATTGTATGTTGAACAGATGACTGAACAATGCTTTTTTGCTAGGTTTTAATTAAAACTGCATTAATGTGAAGTTGAACTTAAAAGTTATGCCCATCATCTATGAGACTCTGATTTATTGTCACTTTTGAAAATGACCAGCATTTTCTGTTTTTCCCAAAACTGTAAATATAGGATATTTCTTTAAATAATATTACGTCTGAAAAGGTCCTCATAACACATATTTGTAAGTCTAGTGGCTAAGTTTTTCTGGAAACATTGCAAACTACTGCCTAAGTTTCTGGAGCAGGTATCTGAGATGGAAGGTTTTGTGCTTTTCGTACTGCCTGATTTTCTTACCATCAACACTTAGTACTCTCACATTTTTTAAAAAGTTGGAATATCTGAGTCATAAGATTATGTTGCTTTTATATTTCCATATTTTAAAAAAGCAAATTTACAATCTATTCAGTATGGTGTATTTTGCAGCATCAAATGCTAGGCCAGTGAAGGCAAACCTTTTAGAGACGTGTGCTCACACTGCAACCCCAAACCTGCTCATTTATCACCAGGCGCCAGCACTGCAATTAAACCCAGACACTGAGGTTTTGGTTTAGAAAAAACAACTCAAAACATTAACATCTTTTGTCTTCAAAGAAAAACAACACATGTATCACAGCCTGGCCACCACTGTCCCAGATGACCGATGGTGAGTGAAGTTGTGGGGGACAAAGGTCTGAAGGGGCCCTGACAGCGGGTCAGGGAGCTGGCGCACTGCTAGCTTTGTCACTAGAGGAGTAAGACTATTTCAGTGGCAGAGGGCACAGCACACCACGGCTCATGCTGCCCAGTGTGACAGCACTTGTCGTTCCAAGTGGCAACTGGCAGCTCGTGCTGCAGTGTCCAGCGACCTGGAGCCCGGGCTCGAGTGGCAGAGAGAAGTCCTGTTCTCTTTACTGATGGTGGAGCACGTGGACTGTATTTGTATGTGTGTAGCACTGAAAATGAAGGCCTGACCTGGGGCTAACGCTGAAGAGCACACCAACCCGTTCTGAAAGACTTTAACAGAGGCTGAAACACCGTCCACCATCCTTGCCTAGTTCTGCATGAACTAACGTTACACGGCCTTTTTTTTTTTTTTTTTTTTTTTAAACAAGAGCTCTGAACATTTTAGGGTCAACTCTAGGTACTGTGAGGAAAGTATAGAACTGGAAGAACATGATAGCACCTACCTGTAAGTATTAGATGAAGTTAGTGGTTTTGAAGAGAACAGGTAATCCATACCCTATGTCGGTTCTACTATTAACTTGTTTAATTTAAACAACTCCAGCTATTTTTAGAGAAGGAAATTCTGGTGGCAATTATAACCCAAGCTCTATTAACAGAGGAATATGAAGGCCAACAGCCTTGGCAGTGTCTTAGGTTCTTCTTCTTCCTTTTTGAAGAGACTGCCTGGTAATCACCTGACTTTATGTTTGCTGTGTTAACTCCTGTTTCCACTGTCATGAGTTAATCTTGGTTTTCCCTAAACCAGAAAACATACGCACCAATGCAAGTGCTTCAGCACTAGGAGCGACAGGACTTCACAATGTTGCCTCTGTGTTGTGCAAACAGTTTTGTGTCTACACTCAACCCTCACCTGGTGAGGTCTTTCGGTGCTTCACGCGGGCAGAGGAAGGGTGAGATCTGACGCTCATAGCGTATTCCTCTCTATGCCCAAGAACTATTAAGACACGAACTCCCAGGCCTGGGACAGGGAATCACCTGGATTTAATGAAAAAATGCACAGACCACTTACATTTGTTTCCCTTATGTACTGTAAGAAGTACACAACGCCCAATTTGCAGAGTGCTAGGAAGACCGGGACTTGTGCATCTGGGCTGGCTTCTGCTGCCATGTCATAAAAGCGTTTTGCAAGATGAATATCCTGTAATAAAAGTAAAGAGACAAAAATTCATTCCTTGTCACAGCAGGTACGAATACTTTTCAGTTTTTATATTTGGAAAATTTGATTTACCTTTCAACTTTTCTTTTTAAGATGGATTTCCCTCACCTAAAACCACCAAACAAAACCTCAAGTTTTCTGATTTAATTATCTAACTGCAAAATTTTGATAAATTAAATAAAAAATTAGAACACCAAGCTCATTTCTCTCCAATGTAACATCCTGTTTGCTTATGCAGATATGCTGGATGCAGGAACTGTCTACTGTTAACTGAAGTCCAGTGGCACGTTGCAAGTTTTAAGCTGATTTTTTCTATATTTCACTCGGTATAAGACATTTTGGTTTAGTTTAAATCCTTAGGTCCCTCAAGATTTCCCAAGAGGCTCTCATTTTGGCCAGTGTTAAGGGGTCACATCTCCTCAACATCCACACAGGCCTTCTTCTGAGGAGGCGGCACCCGAGATCAGGCCTGGGTGCAGAGAGACCCTACTCCATGCAGAGAGGCACCGCGCTTGCCAGCAGTCCGGTCTCAGGTCCACTGCCTGGGCATGCAGGGACCTCAGGGATCACCGCATAAACAAACACCCTACAACACTGGTTTTGGAGAAGGGTCCTGTACTGACTAATTGAAAACCTATTATAGGCCATCTGGTCTTCGATGCATTTCTATAAAGGAATAAATGAGTCATTAATTTTGGTTTAGGATGGAGTGTTGGAAATTTGGATAATGCTAGAATGAACGGAACAGTGAGAACTGTGACCATTTTCACTTAAAAATCCCCCCTGTTCTACCCCGAAAGAATTCCATGAGAAACAAAAAGAGCTAAAAATGACTTTTCCCCTACATATTTAAATACAGTTATTTCAGCCAATCCTTGGTATGTCATTAGTTAAAAAGAAAGGCATCTTCAAATAACGTCAGCAGCATAGTGTCTCTGATTTTTAAAAATCCGGGTGGCATGCAGCTCATGCACCCCCTTAGAGTGTCCAAGGCCCTGGGGTCCATCCCTCACAGAAACAAAACAAAACAAAACAAAACAAAACAAAACAAAACAAAACAAAACAAAAGTAACAAAACTTGAGACCTCTTTTGGACTGCTCTATTTCTCAAAATCATGAGTTCAAACTATGTGATAACACAAACTATGTATGATTCAATAGTGATTAAAACTAACCCATCCTGTTTCCAGCTGTCCTCATCTTAACACTTTGTAGCTGTCTAGCTACCCTAGATGAAGAACATTAGTATGCAGCACTATGAATATTTCTTTCATTTAAAAATAGGAAAAACTGGGAAAAGGTAATCATGATGTGCTATAAAAAGTAAAGGAATTATTGTATTTGGCCAGGAATATTTATTCTCAAAAGATGAACTCAAGTTCCTTCCCACTATGCTCATCAAAATACTACCACACCTTTTTTAGTCACAAATATGTATACTATTTATATTTGATTAGATTAGAAAGCAATTTATGAGTACACATTAATTTTCTTGTTTTATAATCTATTATTTGAACAGATTATTAGAGTTATACATCCTAAATATATCCTTAAGTGCTATAATTTATATGTGATCTTTAGATATAAAACAAATAAATTAAAAACTGATAAATTAAAAGTCTGATAAATTAGTCTTGCTGGGCTGACAATGGAGAGAGGCTCCATTAAAAATGTGACACATCAGACATCTTTCTCGAAACTGAACACACTGAGTCTGCAACCCCAGAGTTTTGATAAAACTGCACTGAAGTATCTGAGAGTAATAATTAATATTATAAAATATAAAAATTTACATACTGAAGTAAAATAACAATTTTTTAGAAAATGCAACTTGCCAAAATACAGTATATTAGCAGAATGAAATCAACAAATTTCTCTCCACCCCGGCTGGTCTGGCAGCCTGAGGGGTACAGCAAACAGCCGCACTGGAAGCCGCGGGAGCTTTTCCTGTGCTCTGCACAGAGGCATGTGAATGAGGGGCCCGCGGGTCAGGGCACAGCTCGTCCTGCAGTCTCTGGTTTCCAGTGCTTTCATGTCACGGATCAGGTCAGGGGATGGCGCACTTACAGACGACGTCTTAATGACATCACTGACCACCGGTACATGACAAAGCAGCTGGAAGAGCCGAATGACTGCGGTAATGAACTCCGCCATTCCTACCGACTTATCCACGTGAACAAGGTTTCAGTCAGACATTTATAAAAACAGCAGAATTAGTGCTAAGCCCATAAAGTATACAGAAACTTATTTTTTAAAAGATAGTTTTTTTCCTCAAAAGTGTATTGTTTGATTTGAGTAACAATTCATTAATTACTGGCCAACCTTGACTAGTCACTTGAATTTTTCTTAATATTAATCTTTTTATGTCTAGCTCATAGAAAATAAAGCTCAAAATAAATTTATATAACTGTTTCAGGTAAGTATGACAGAATGACCAGTTAAACACCCAATCATTAAAAATATTAATACTGGATTATAATTTTATGAGGAAGCAGTGGTTGAAAATATAAACTTGAGAAAAGTTAAAGATATAATTTTCAATTAAAGAACTGCTTTGTATACAGAATCAAAGACTGAATTATTCTGATATTTAGATTTCAGTTTATATTTTAAAAGCAATTTAATAATTTCATTTAAAAATGTTGACATTTAAAATGGCTGGAGTCTGTTGACTAGTGAGACAGGGTCTGACTATGTAGTCCAGGCTGGCCTTGAACTTGTGATGCTTCTGTTAGCCTCTCAAGTGCTGACATTATAGTTATGTGCTACCATGCTTGGCTTAGCTGGAATTTAGATCTTTTTCTAAAGTAAGAAAATATTACATGTCAACTTAAAAAGGTGAAAGAAATACACAAATATTCAAAATTCGTTTGAGGCTATTTGGGCAAAAGTCTAACGTCATGGGTCTAGAGAATGTACTTTATTAGAGAGGTGTAAGAATCAGAAATAAGTTCAGAAAAAATTTTCATTCATTATAAAACAATTTAGGAATAACACAGAATCTGGTGAAGGGGGAGCGATATTTCCTTAAACAAGGAGCAGTCAACAGATGCACACTGCATTCGTCTCCTGAGTCTGTCTTTCATTTATACCCTCACTCTAACGGTGTGGATTTTAGTGTGTGTGCGCGCTGGAAGACAAAAGACTCACGGGCAGTCTTCTGAAATAATGGAACTCAGTCTCCTAAGTTGGTGGCCTAAAATCGGATGTAATTCCAAAGCAAGCTTGTTTTCCATACAAAGGCCGGCATCCCCCATCCCCGGTCCAGTACTGAAACGCGTGCCGTGGGCCACACTCACCTGTTTAATGCCTAGCCCCTTCTCATGCATGTACCCCAGGTTAAACATAGCCTGCGCGCTGTGCTGCTGCTCAGAAGCAAGACGATAATGGATGAAGGCAGTCTCGTAATCTACATCAGTGCCAAATCCATAGAAATGGTAGTCTCCAAGCTTGATTCTAGCCACAGTATAGCCTTAAAAAAGTCAAATGCAAAACTGCCAATAAATAAAGTATGCTTAAAACAGACCAAACTCATCAACTCCCTTAACATGGTTATATAAAACAAAGAACTTTAATGCACAGTACACAAACTTTGTAGCACAAACCTTGTCTCAACCATAAGGTCAGAGAAGATTTAAATTAGAAGAATACCTCTTTTGCAGAATTCCTCATAAATAGGGAAAATAAAACAAAGTGGTAGCACTCACTATTGTACTAAATATTCTTCTTAAATAACCACGATCTACTTTATCACACCGTTCACATCTTAAAAAAGTTTGACCACTGCTTAGTCTTGGAGAATGGACAGGAAGACAATGTTGAGCAAAGAAACATTCAAAAGAAAAAGACAAGGATAAGGCTAGAGTGTGTCATGGTTTGTACCAGATGTCCCCCCCAAAGCCTCATGCACCCACAGGTGGGGCTTTTAGGAGTGGCTGGATCACCAGTGTATGACACTGAATCACGAGTGTGATACTAGGTTAGTCCACTGACTGGTTCAGCATAGGAGGGTCTGGTGGACTTATTGAGAAGGGAAGACCCACCCTGCGTATGGATGGCACCGACTAATAGCCTTGCAGCCTAGATGGAGAAATGAAGTCTATTGCTTCCCGTTTGGCATGCCTGGACTGTTTCTCCTCTTCTGTGTCCCTCTGCCATGCTGCCAGGCAACTATGGGCTGAAACCCCTATAAACTGTGAGCTAAAATAAACCTTTTCTCCATTAACTCGTGGGTGGTATTGGGTATTTTGCTCTAGCAATGAGAAGAGAAGAGTCCTTTTGGCTTTTAGGTTAATATTCTGTTATGCACTCTACTAAAGTCACATTTTATATAATAAATTGGCCTCAACTACACCAAAAATGAACCACAATAAGATGGAAATATCCAGTACAAAGACAGTGCAATTCAATTTAGAAATTGTGGTGCCAGAATTATCATTTTAGAATAAATGCTAAGATGTAATCGAGTTAAGCAACAGTATCTTTGCTTAATTTTAAGGTGATGAGTGACAAGACAATGTTCAGTAGATAAAAATTGATACAGAGGTCTCTGGATCAAACTTTTATCCTAGCATTAGCTACGCACCTTGAGAGGCGGCCCTGTTCCAGTGTAGCAAAGCTCTGGGGTAAGTTTCATTCTCACCAACAATGGTTGCTTCTCCTATAGAAAAAGAAATACAGCACAAATCAGGCATTCAAGGAAAGGCACTGGAATTTTGGCTTCATTGGCAAACTAGTGTGGATATGTGGCACAAAGAGTATTAAACAATTACTAAAATCAAACAAGTATTGGAATGAAAGACTGACCTCAAGGGAGTCACTGGATGGTCCACTGCCTGAAAACGGCTTTGTCCACTGTACCATAATGAGACTAATCACTAAGCCACTTCTAGGGATTCAAGATTGGAAAACTGGTACCACATAACCACTGTATTTTGAGAAATGGTTAATGAATGTGGTTAAACATAAGTTCAACTCAAATGAGCCTTACTCTGATCAAGAATGAAGGCTGCGTTGCTCTGTGCCACTTCATAGCCCTGCTCTGCCAGCAGGAGGTACTGGATCACGGCAGCATTGTAGTCGCCATCTTTGTAGCTGTTATAGGCAGACATCAGCCTCTCGGACCAGCGGCCTCGCTCACACACATTCTTAAATAACTACGGAGAGAGGGCAAAAAGTAAAGACGTGCCACAACTAACTTTTGAACCTAGGCTGAAAGTGATTGCTAAGGTTGCTCTTTGAATCCCTAAGAGCTTGCTTTTATTTACTATTTTCTTCTTTTTTTTTAAAATTAAAAGTTGTTTAAGTTTTGTTTTTTTGGTACCAGGAATCAAACTCAGGACCTCACACTTGCCAGGCAGGTTCTGTGCCACTGAGCTACGTCCCCAGACACTTTCATTTACTCTTTCGAAGTCAATACGGCTAGGCATATTCTGTAATCCTAGCACTCAGGAGGTCGAGGCAGGATTGCTGTGAGCTCGTGAACAGCCCTGGCTACAAAGTGCACTCAAGGGCAGCCTGAACTGCATAGTGAAAGCTTATCTCAGAAGGAAAAAAGATCAACATTTCTAAAAAAACCCTAAAATTGCAAACAATTGTATACCATTTACTCTCGCCAGGTACAATCCCAGTGATTTATGTATATTATGGATATTAACACACTTAATCCTCCCCAAGAGGTTCATGAGGGGCCCTCCTACGAGGTCCTTTAATAGCCCTATTTTACAACTGAAAATACTGAAACACAGAGATTTAGAAACTTTGCCAACAATTTATCAATGTCATTCTAATTTGTCAGGTCTGAAGGAGCCAAAGAGAAGATTTCCCCTTAGGAGCTATGAGCATTCCCTTTGGAACACTCAGTCAGCACATTTCTTTTCTTTGGTGTTAACTATGTACCAGATACTGTCCAAGGCTCAGCACACACCAACATCTGCTCTGTAGAGAGACAGACTAAACAAGTACAATAGTGACACAGACCCCCGGGTCTCCCCTCAGTCCAGTAATGATAAGAAAGCTAAGTCTTTCTCTATAGTACTATGTACCAGATACTGTCCAAGGCTCAGCACATACCAACATCTGCTCTGTTTTCTTACACAGACCTTCAGGTCTCCCCTCAGTCCAATAATGGTAAGAAACCTAAGTCTTCCTCTACAGTAGAAGAAATCATGCAAGGAAAGCCAGAATGATGCAAAGCCAGCCTCCTGTTGGGCAAGTTCACTTCCCGCGTGCAGGCTGGAGAAATGGCTCACCTCCACCGCGGTGTGACAGGACCGCATCACACCTGTGCCGCTGGCGTGCATCTGTGCCAGGTTATAGAAAGCCAGGATATGGCCTCCTTGAGAAGCTAAATTAAAATACTTCAAGGCCTGTTTATAATCTCTCTTGACTCCAATGCCATCTATAAGAAAATAAAGTCACATAAAAGGTCTGTATGAGTCTTAATTTAAGATATGGTTAAGCATCAGATTAGATTTCCCTTTGAAGAACAAAACTATTAGGAATGTTAGAATTCATAGTAAATAAGATTAACATATTAATATCGATTAAAATAATTTACAGTGAAAAGCAAGATGCACAAATAAACAAGTTGGAGAACACCACATTAAAGCCACAATGGGACAGCCCTATTTCCGTATCATAGTGCCACCTAGTGGAAAAGTTTAGTTCAGAGCTTGCTACCTCCATCGCTAATCCTTTTATGTATAGCATTCTATTTTTTGGAACATAATAAAAAAACAATGAAACATAACAATGGAACCTAATAAAATTTTTTCTTCAAACTCTTGTTCCTTGAGCTTTTCTAGGTGACACGTATGAATTTCACACAACACTCGCAGCCTTTGCCATCAACGGGTTAATTCCAATGCCACTCACTGTAGTACATAGAGCCAAGCTGCAGCTGTCCATCCACCCAGCCTTGCTCAGCAGCTTTCTGGAAATATTTCAGGGCCAGATCATAATTCTATAGAAAAAAGACATCAAATGATGAAAAAGCTTAAAAAGCTGACACACTTCAAAGTTTGAAGATCTATATAATAAAAAGAATGAACAAAATAAAGTATTTTCAAGAGTTAAAGAACTGCCTTATAATTATTTACATAGATATTAATAGGTTTAAATTTGTAAAGGGCTAAATATTTAAGACTGAGAAAAAAACAAAGTTTTATAAAAGCAATTTGCTTTATAAAAGCAAAATCTCAGCATAAATGCTAGAACCCAAGATCAGAAGTTAAGAAATCATGACACTTTTCTATCAACCAACTAATTCTTTTAAACCAGTGTTTCTAATACTGAATAAAGAAAATATTTTCTCCCCTTAACTGTCCCTGCTTTGTGCACCTTAACAGATACTCTGATTACTGGATGCACAGTTATCACAGAGAAAAGTTAAAGAAGGCTCTGAACTTTAGTATCCTGGAATGACGAGGAGGAGTCCCAGTTAGCCCCACTGCTGTGTTTTGGGTTAGGGAATGACTATAGATCACATTCTTATATCTAGAGCTTACTTTCAGGCCCAAAATTAAAAGAAAATACTGCTTGGAGAGATCATACAGAACATATCACGAATCTAGTGACACCTAACATGAAGAGGCAATAGCCAATGAGAACCAAAAGCCTGCAGCCAGAGCCCCAAGGAAGAGAAAGCCAAACGAAGCAGGGCCAAAAAGTCCCATGCACCAACGTTTTAGAGGTTACTGGTCATCAGGACAGAGAGGACGGTGCTGCTAAAAACTAAAGGGCGAATGACAGTGGCGTAACACTAAGTTCATTATTTGGAGAAACTTGGCTTTGTGTTGAGGGCTGGAGGGAAGAGAGGTGTAGCTGGAAGGGGCCAAGGCCAGGCTGGGAAGCTTTCCCTTTCTAACCAGGAGGCGTGAGCAGCAGACAAGGGAGGTGTCCATGTCACAGAGAAATGGGAAGAGTGCACAGGGCAAAGAGCAGAGACAGCACTGAACGGCTCTGCCCAGTTCAAAAGGTCAACTGAAGACAGCAAGACAGAGGTGCAGGGTGGGAGAGCAGGGAGGCAGACTCAGAGACAAGAGGGAAACCACAGAATGACTGCTCTGGGCTGACCAGACGCTAGCTGAAGAGCACCTCCCAGCCTCCTCAGCTGGCTGGCATTCCCCTGAGTGCTAAGCTGAACACTTACAACTTGAACTCCTCGCCCGTAGAGGTAGGCCATTCCTAGCCCACTCTGTCCAACGGGGTTGCCCTGAAAACCAAAGAAATTAGGCAAGAGTGAAAAGAATTCATTACAGAGTGGACAAGAATAAATGGCTACAAAAGTAATCATTTACAACTACATCCAAAAATGTTTTAATAGTGTTAAATTCACAACTTTCCCCTTCTTATCAGGTGAAACGAACACTATGTTTCACATATTTGGGGAGCTATCAGTGATATGCTTACAAAGAATAAGCAATAATTCATTTAGAATTAAATTTCAGCAACTTACAGAATAGTTATGTATACCATGAATTTATGATGTAAAACATGAATAACTTATTTCATAAAAAAAGATGTCACATAACTGCTGATTCCATTCCATGATGTCTTCCTTCCCGACTGTGGTGTAGAGCCAACAGTCACGTAATAATAACAGCAGTGCCACTGTCAGCTAGCAAAGATACACTTAAAGAGTAGTACAGTGGCATGGAGCAAGGGTACTCAAATAATAACAGTTGTTTTGAGATTCAAAAGAGAGAAATCTAGAGTGCGCCAAAGCTGACACAACAGAAGACATCTTAACCAAGGGGCCACAGCACCCCTCTGCCTGGGGAGCACTTAAGCAACATCTGGAGAATGGAGACATGTGGTTGGTATAGAAGTGGACACAATAGAGGGACACAGTGTCACCACATGCATGCAGTTTTCTCTGAGTCAAAGAAAGTCCAAATTATGTATTAAGAAAAACTCAATTATTAGGCCTTTAAAATTCAAGTTGCTGTCCAAATAAGGGAAGTTATATAACTCCCAATTCTACTGCTAAGATCAGTGTTTCGAAGATTAGGATACTTCTCAAAGAAATTTAAACAGAGACTTAATATTTGACAATCTAGTTCCTAAAAAAATTTTCCTGCTTATTTAGGGTTAGGGTTAGTCAATATTTTCACGAGTCATATTTACATACATACCTTCAATAACACGATTAATCTTTCAATAA
The DNA here is from genome assembly GCF_034190915.1 of Cavia porcellus. NCBI lineage: Eukaryota > Metazoa > Chordata > Mammalia > Rodentia > Caviidae > Cavia > Cavia porcellus. Next base: position 21,301,825 of record NW_026947514.1, on the reverse strand, counting down.
ATTTACTAAATATTAGTGACACATTGAGTCAGGAAAGCTTACCATGTCAGCAGCTTTTTTAAAGTAGTGTAGCGCTGTTTCATTGCTTTGAGGTACAATATCACTTCCTTCTGAATACATCTAGAAAACAGACCCCAGTTTCATTCAGTGCAGTAACTCTTTCCAATTACATTTTAAAAAATCTTATTTCATTTTGATTTTTATTATGTTTCATGACATCTTACCAAAGTTGAGCATTCCCCACACAATATTTAGAATTAAAAGCAAAAATATATTTCATGTCACATCAAACTTACGATTTATGAATAAATGCAAATATATAAAATCAGCTTACAGATCCACCTCAAAATAAGAAACCTTTCACCTGCAGATACACCTGTCACAGCGTGCCTCAGGGAAGTCAATGGCTAATAATCTGCCTGGCATCCTTGGGAGGGTGACTGGAGGGCAGGGAGATCATCAGTGGAATTCACCTCCCCAGCCCCTGCCCTGCTTCTCCCAGGGTAAGGTAAATGGGAGGTCTTAAATTAGGACAAAAATTATTAAAGATTGTTTAAAAGGTTTAAAATATTACATAATCAGGTATGGACCATGACAAGGGACCAAGAAAGAAGACAACAGAATGGCCAGTGCCACTAACTACCCATGTACGCATTAAAGAATTAACAGAGTTCTGTTCTGAGGTATTAATAATTCAGAGCAAGGACCAAAAAAATTTAAAAAAATACTTATCAAAAATAGATAGGGGAAATACCAATTTCCATGCTGTGATGCCAGGATGTTTAAATGTGGTAATCAGCCCTCAGTTAACTAGCTGTGATCACAAAACACTGAAACTTTCCTATTTGTAAAAACCTCTGAGACACAGTCTATCTGAACTTCTTTATTTCAGCATTTGGCTATACATAAAAACAATTATTGGTTTACATGACATTAGTTTTCAAATAATGAAAAAGTTTGAGCTTCCCCTCTGGGATCTGTTCATTAAGTCTTTAGATGTATGTTTTCTGGCTTAAAAAAGAACTGCACCGAGAGGTAGATATTTAAATTGTCATATTTAAACAATTAAAAGTTCTTCAGATTTCAATGAACTCCATCTCCATTCAGCATGATAGGAAATATGCAATTGTGGCAATCGTACCAAAAAAACTGTACAGCATAAAGTGCAAACTCTTCATTAGCATAAAATACAAAGCAAGAACTCAGAGACTGATAACAGAGGACTAACATAGCAATGGAACAAATTGTTGTTTTTAGGTTGCCTAAAAACAACTTCAGAATAGCACTTATCTGAAGACAAGATATGACAACCTTGAACTGGAAACTTTTTTGTTTTGTTTTGTCTTTTTCTTTTTATTGGTACTGGGGATGGAACTCACGACTGCCTGCTTGTAAGGCAGGCGCTTATGCAGCTGAGCTAAATCCCCAGTCCCTGAAATGGAAATTTTATTTCCCACTTATTTTTGGTATACTGTACCTTCTGAATATAACACATGCTCATTATGAAAATGTCTTTTATTATTTGCATAACAGATTCACAGGAAGTACAATACCTTTCCTAAGAAGGCCATAGCATGTGAATTGCCAGCATTAGCTGCTAAGTTGAAGTAGTCAAACGCTCTCTGTGAGAAAAGAATTTATGAAAATCATTAGTTTTTAAAAGAACCTATGTTAGCAGAGGTAATTATTTCAGAAACACTGAAGAAATCTTTTTATACTACAGCAATATCCAGTCATCAAGATTTAAAAATAGAAATCTATACATCTAGAAGTTTTATTTTATCCACTACCTACATCAGAGAACTATGTATCTTTAAGTCATTTCATAGTTATAGCTACAAAGAAATTTTTTGCATGCCCTAAATGTAAGCCAAGAAGACTTGTGTTATTTACAAGCAATCTGAGCAGGATTCAGGCTGCTTAAGGACATCTAATAGCAATGCAACCTCTTCTGACTACCTTACTGTCAGTAACACAAGAGAAAGGAAAAACTACGAAGTCCTTACAAGCCATGGGACACGCTCCATTGTTCTGTAAAGAAATACTACTTACTTCTGCTTTATTTAGAACAGATTTTGGATTCTACTTAAAAACCATATAACTGAGCAATCCGGCATCACAGAATTCATTACCACCATCCTCGACTGCACTGCCCATCTTTGTTGAGGACCTTGTACCATCAATGACTTCTTTGCCTGGCGGAGTTAACTTCCTCTCCTTTTTGGTCCTTTCCCACTAAAAATGGATTCCTGCATCTTTGCTTTAGATTTGCAGTTTTTCTCCAGTGATGACTGTCACCTGTTAGCTGCTTTCCTTCACAGATAATTTTCTCAAGTAAGTTGTCTCTAGGCACTTCAGTGTGTCCTACAATTAATCTAAACTGGTTTCTATCCATACTGCTTCAGGAAGAAAGCTGATCAAGCCGCCAATGACTTTCTTTTTTTTTTTTTTGTCTTTTTTCCTTTTTATCGGTACCAGGGATTGAACTCACGACTGCCTGCTTGCAAGGCAGGTGCTTATGCTGCTGAGCTAAACCTCCAGCCCCATACCAATGACTTTCATATTGCCAGTAAAATCTGTCTGTCGTCTCACTCCACCTTTCTACAGCATACAGACAGTCCATCACACTCTCTTTCTTGAAATACTTTTGGCTTGGCACACAAGGTGTCACTCTCCTGGGTTCGTCCTTTACATGTATCATCTCAGCATCCTTTGCTTATTTGTATTCTGCTGCTCAATTCTACATTATTAAAAGACTTCAGGTTACATTCTATAAGTAATCTTATTTCTACTCCCATGGCTTCACATTCTATTGTGATGACTGCAACTTCTAAATTTTAGTTTTTCTCTAGTCTATTTAACTACCCATGAATGTCCAAAGCTTGGCCAGATCTCTGATTTCCCTTTGACCTCAACTTGTCCCCCCCCCCCCCAGGATCTCTGCATAGCTAGGCAATATGGCACCTACTGGATGCTCAAGGTACCTGCCTCCTTTGCGCATATTCAGTGTATCACTATGTCTTGGTGACCACCAGACACCTTCAATCTGTCCAGTATCTTCCATTTTCTTTCCATTGCCTACATTTTCTCTCACATGAACTTCTGAACTATTGTTTTCCAATTCATTCTCTACACAGCAGCCAAAACCAATGTTTTGAAATTTTAGACTGTTAGCCCTTGAAGCTGTAATACCTTGAAGCTTGCAGGATATACTGATATGATTAAAGACTGCTTATCTCAGCACTGCACCATGAATCAAACTCTCTGCACTTCAGTGTATCAGCCCTGTGCCTTCCTGTTCTGGGACCTACGCATATTCTGCTCTTTTTGGCCTGGGATGATGCTACTTCTGCTGTCAAATGAAACATCATCTGTCTCAGAAAAGGCTTCCCTAATGAATGAATGGTTCCTCCCATCTAACAGCCAATTACTGTATCCTTTTCTTTGTTTTTTGGTGTGACCACTTGAAAACTATCTACCGACTCTACAGAACCTGAAGCTCTGTGAGGGCAGAGACCAAAGCTTTTCTGTTTAGTACTGTATCCTGAATATCTAGCAGTGATTGACACACAGTATAGACTGAAATATTGGCTGAACTAAGGCAGCTAGGTACTAGTTACTCACTTCTTTTGTGATAATTATTTTGTAGTTACTTTATACACAGGTACTATATAACACAAGAATATTGTGCAATATAGGCAAAATTGTTCTGTGAAAGTTATGCACCAAACTCATTTACCTAATGCTTTTATTAACTAGCTTTTGATGCTTCACTGGCTCAAGAAATGCATCCTAGTGACCAAAACACTGAAAGTTGCCAAAAGCTGTATGAACAGAAGCAAATCTACAGATACTTGAAAAATTACAGTTTCAATGAGAAGTATACTTTGTTACCATTTTATTCTTTTTTTTTGTCTTTTTCCTTTTTTATCGGTACCGGGGATCGAACTCACGACTGCCTGCTTGCAAGGCAGGTGCTTATGCCGCTGAGCTAAATCCCCAGCCCCATCATTTTATTCTTAAAAGGGATAAAAGTATACAGAAAACCTTAATTAGTATGCTTAATTGGCATGGTAGAAAACAGTTTTATTAGTGTGATAAACACTTATTGAGAACTTAATATGCTAGACTGTGTTGGGGGCTGGGAATGAGGTGGCAAACTAGACAAGGTTTATGCTCTTTTGGACTTATGTTTTACGTGGGGACACAAGTTATATAACTGATTTCAAATGAACAAGAGCCATGAGGGCTACAGATTTTCAGATATTCTTTTTGGTGTATGACCTATTCCTGGTTGGAAGCTGGGCTTCAGGGCAGATATATTACAGATTGGTGCTGAGTTCGGGAGGATGGGCAGGGATTAGCTACATGAAGAAAACAGGGGAACAGTCATTGCAGAGAGAGGTGTCTGTGTCTCGGAAGGTGTGAGGCAGAGAGGATCGTAATACGATCTAACATTTTTGAAAGAGTCTTTGGCTCTGTGACTCAGAGAATAAAAGGCTGCTAAGAGAAACAAACTGGCACAAAGCCTTGGAGGGCATGATGAAGATCGTGGATTTTAAACCACTGGAAATCATAGCACTCAAGAGGTTTAAACCACAGACCCAAGTACGCAGTTTATAGAGACTTGGGAAAGGATCACACGGCAGATGATTCACACAAGAGCTGGGTATAATGATGGGAGAAGGGAAGAAACGAGATATATTTAATGTAGGAGAAAAGAACTCAGTTACTAGATTACAGTTATATACTCTTAATTTTTTTTACAAATGATCCACTTTTTTCTCAGTTCCGTAAAACGTTTCCCAAAGTTTTAAGACCTGTTTCTAGCATACAGTTACAGAAAATCAAGACCTCTACATGTATTTTCTGGGCAGCACGGGGAATTAGTTTTGCATGAATCCATCCCAACTGCTTTGAGCTACAGTCACGCTTCTGCCCTGTAGCTTCCTTAGGGTTAGGCAGATCCTGGAAGCTCCTGTGTGATGAGTGCTGAAAGGACACCAGCTGGACACTGGCACTACCTCGCAAAAGACACAAGTGAGGCCTGGTTTCTTATTCCCACGTGAGAGTCGAAGCCCAGGCACCGGGGAGTTACCTGGTGATTCTGCTCTACTCCACGGCCACCGTGCAGGTGCAGTTGTCCCAGACCAACCTGAAAAGCAGCAGACACAAGACAAAAGCAAGAGGTAAGTGTCTCGCATACATTAACACTAGACCCACAAGAAACCAGTTAGTCATTAAAGGCTTCTGTTCATGACTCGAAAATCACTTTTTTTTGTCTTTTTGAGACAGGATCTTACTATGCAGTTCAGGCTGGCCTTGAGCTCACTTTGTAGCCCACTCTGGTCTCGAACTCACAATGATCCTCCTGCCTCCGCCTCCCAAGTGCTGGGATTATAGGTGTGCACCACCATGCCTGGCTAATATGACATTTAATCTTAAATTCTCAAATTAATTATTCTAAAATTTCTAAGAATTAAAAAAGTATGCTTTAAACTATAAAGTGTCCTTTTGAAATGGGAGTGCAATACAGGCATTTTCAAAATTAAAACTGAATTTGTCCTCTGTGAACCTGCTCTAAAGGAAATTCTTAAAGGTGCTGTTCAGGCAAGAGGCAAAAGTATCTGAGAGACTTCAAGAGGCAGTAAGGAAAAAAAAAGTGATATAAAGATAAATAGGTGAGTAAATTTAAACAGATACCTATGTATGAAATAATTTTTTGTGTGGTTCAAAAAATATAGGGAACTCAAATGGCACATGGCTGTAATTCCAGCACTCTGGAAGGCTGAGGTAAAAGGATCACAAGTTTAAGCCCAGTCTGGGTAACTTAGTAAGAGCTGGGGTCGGAGGTGACATTTAAAAGGGCTGAATATGAAGGTCAGTTTGAAGGCTGTGAGTTCATTACTCAATACCATGAGAAAAAAGAAGGAAAGGAGGGGGAGCAGGGAGGGAGGGAGAGGGAAAGAGGGAGGGATGGAGGAAGGGAGAGAGAGAGCGCGAGTGACCTGAAAACATATAGTAGTACATGTTGTATTATCCTGGAAATGGCAAAAGTGCTCTTCCACACCAGCCTTTCATAAAGAAGCCTGCTGCAATCTCTACACAACCACTGCGAGAGCCGTGAAAGGCTGTCCAGTGATCATATTGACAGAGGGAGGAGATGCAGCAGCCAGAAGCACAGAGGGAGGAGCACACAGCAGAGATAAGGGTACGTGGAAAGCAGGACAGAAAACTTAAACCAAAATAACCATTAATATAAAAGATGTTTAATGAGACAAGATAATTTAGTCATAATTAGTTTCCAAGAGCTAAGATTTGGTTTCACTTTTCACTACAGGCTTTTTTACTTTTCATTTCATTTATTTATTTATTTTGTCTTTTTCTTTTTTTATCGGTACTGGGGCTCGAACTCACGACCACACACTTGCAAGGTAGGTGCTTATGCTGCTGAGCTAAATCCCCAGCCCCCTTTATAGGCTTTTTAAAATAACTTCCTTCTGCTAGCCTTCAATTAATTTTTCATAAGTATCTATTACTTCTTTCTATACATCTAAATCAGAAGAACTACAATTACAATGGGAAAAAATGAAGCTCTTTTTATTGTACTATATCAAAATAAATCATGAAACACACACTCGCACATTTATATTATTTGATGGACGAACATCATACAATTTGAACCAACCTACTTCTATACTTGATCTTAATTAATGTAATCATGATCTAAGATGAGCATGAGAAACACAAACGGTTAACAGCTCTGAAGAGCAGCTGATATTCCAAAAGTCCCAGCATCATGTTTAGAGAAAGTGACAGCTTCATTTTTGCTGACCCTGATGGAAGCCTTCAATCAGGGTCAGTGCTGCTCCGTTCAGGCTGTGACTTTTAGCTGCGGGATTGGGGAAGAGTCACATAACCAGCATTCAGGAACTCTCAGGGCCGAGTCCTCACTCGAGGTAACCCAGATGAAATCTGAGCATGTGGAACTCGTGGTATTTCTTTTAATGCGCTGCAGGTGACCCTAGTATGTAGCACAAAGCTGCACAGAGCCATGAAAAGATTACCTACAGAAGGGAATGCTTCTCTTCCCTCTGTGTCGAAGTACATAAAACAGTAAGAAATTCCGAGATGTTTGAACACGTACTTGTGCTTGTACATCGCCCTTTTCAGCTAGGAACTGGTAATACTGAATCAAATCTTCTTCTAGCATGCCACTGTTCATTCCTGGGTTTTCTACTTCATCAGGCAGTCGTATTCTCTGCACCACTGAGCCGCCCGTTAGCGAGATATCGCTAGCAACTGAAACAGGAGACAAAGCGGTCAAAGGAAAGTGAGGAGACTGTTTCCCTGAGAGGTGCAAGCCCAGCTGCTAAATGTTCAGACAAGATGCTGAAGGAAATGGTTTCTACAGCAGTCTAAGGATAATAGAAGAGGACGCTATGAGAAAATTAGACTTTTTCCACAAAATATTTAAGATGCAGAATTCAAAAATTTTAACAAATATACTTTGTAATTAGAACCTCCAATACTATAACAAAAACAGATGTATTTAAAAGTAATTCTATTTTTTTCCTGGAAGGTGAAAGGGATAAAAAAAAAAAATAGCTACCATGATTGGCAACAAGACGATAATGGGTCAGTGCAGATTCACAGCTCTGGAGGACTCCGATGCCAGCCCAGTACCGGTACCCCTGAAAGACACCTTCGGGTGAGAAGAAGGCAGTTTCACAGGCCAGCGGCAGCATTCTTGGACTAAATCAAGCTAGCCATACGCAAGTGTAATTCTGCTGTCCTATGACCCAAGTAAATGAACATCTCATTTACCCCGAGTTTTAAGTTCTGAGGTAATCTGGCAACTTCAACAGCCTACAGCTAAAAACTAGGAAATAAAATTTCTACAGAAATGAAAAGAAGTGCCATGAACTTTATATATTAAGTGTGTGCATTTTACTCAAGAGAAAATTACTGAGTTAATTACACTTAGAGCCAATTTTAATCTTACTTTAGACACAATTTTTTTTTTTCTTTTTGGGTACTAAGAATCAAACTCAGGATCCTGAGCTGGCCAGGCAGGTGCTGTGCCCCTGAGCTATATCTCCAGCCCTTTAGACACAATCCTCATCCAAATGCATTCATTTTCCAAACAAGCAAATAAAAAATTAGTAAAGTAGGAAAAGTGAGACTATTAGAAGCATCCACAGTAACACTAGCAATAACTGATTTCAGAATTAAGTAGGAAGACAGGGTAGGAAAAGGAGAGGTTACAATATATTGAAAATACTAATAATAAATAAAAAAGTATGATTATTAATTTATAAAAAGTACAGAAAACAGTAGAACTCTCTGGAATCGCTGCACAAATGTCTGTAGACTAATAATAATCTTTAGGGCATTACTGGATGATCACATGCATAAAATTCAATGTTCCAAATCTGGAGTCACTAATAGAAGATTAGTAAACATAATTTGAAAGGCAATTGTACAAAAATATTTACTGTCACATTTGCCATATAAAAGTAAGTTTCATATTTCTTGAAAATTCACCTGAAAATTTCAGTTTCTGTGTGAGGAATAACTGTTATGACAGATTAGACAAATAAGTGGAAACAACATTGAAATTAATGAGGGATGTTTCTGAGAGTCTGAGGGAAAATTTGATTTTTCATGTGCATTAACTTCTTCCATGGTGCAGGATGTACCAGGTCAATTTTCAAGCTCATAAGCATCACTTACAGCCTTTTTACTTGAGTCTCAACTTCCAGCCAGCTAATCACCTGCTGGGAGCTCTACTCTTCAGCCACCGTAAAGTGCTTGTATTTTCCTGCGAACACTACTTTCCCTCTTAACGCTGCCTCTCTGCCGTTACTGCTGTGGGGTCTGGGTACCTTTCTGCTGCTTCTATTCATTTGCTACTATTTATCCTTCAAAAAAACCCCTTTGCTATTTCTTTCCTCAACCATAGCTCCTTTTCCAAATTCCGTAACAGAATCTGTCTCCCTTTCTTGTTGAGCATAAGTATACTATTTATCTTTGGAATCTCAATGATAAATACTCACAGTTAAATATTTTTGAATACATATCGGTAAACTGATCTAGGATCTATCCAGTTAGCCAGAAAATGCATTTTTCTTTTTAACTGTCTCATATTCTGTCAATGAGCAAGCCTATAGATCATTTCTCTGCTTTCAGTCATATTTCTACTCAGCTCACTCTTCACATTACTAATGGACTAAATGTTCACTTGAAGCACAGCAATATGCACCAGCGGTCACGTGACCAACCCAAAGTGGGTTTATACACCAGAAGGCAGTAATGGTTTTAGCAGCAAAAACAATTTGGTGGAAAGATTCTATATTTACCGTTAAGTTATTTAAGTGACCAACCCTATCAGGTAACATATAGCGATACCCTTAAATGTTCTTTACAGGATACAGTAAGCCTCCCATCAATTTAAATGTAAAATTTAGCTGGGCTTGGTGGTGCATGCTTGTAATCCCAGCACTTGGGAGGCTGTGGCATGAGAATGGCCTTGAGTTGGAGGCTAGTCTTGATTACATAGTGAGACCGTCCCCTACCCCCCCAAAAGTAAAACCTATGGCAATACATGTAAAAAATATTTGATCTTAAGCAGATCTCAATCATGAACATTGGAAAAGTTGTAGCCAGTATTGATTTTTCTGCACTTAAAATTGTTGGTCTTCTATTGAGGTTATATATACTTACCAAAACCATGTGGGCTATTAGATTACCTCCAAGAGCTCCAAAAGTATAATACACAAGAGCCTGTAAAACAACAAAAGATGTTTACTTGAACACAGGGACCTATTTATTCAATTCAAATTATAACATACAATAATGTTTTAATAGTGTTACCTTTGCCTGACTTGAATTAACACCGAGTCCAGAGGCATAGAGAAAGCCGAGAGCCTGAAATAAAATGGTAAAAGTAAGAATTCTTTCTCTGGTAAAAGTTTACGCAAGATAGACAGAGTTTTAAGCACTATGAAAAGACGTAAAATCCTTTAAATGCTAAAAGATTTGAATGCAATAGCCTCAGAAATGTGCACAACTTTTTTTTTTTTGTACCAGTAATCAAACTCGGGACTTTGTGCTTGGTAGGCAGGCTCTGTGCCAATGAGCTAAATCCCCAGCCCTCATAACTTTAAACAAATGAAAAGTTTACCTTAAAGAAAATGTAGTGAAATAGTGTCATGGTTTATGTCTGTGTCCCCCAGGCCTCATGAATTTGCATTGTGCATTTGTGCATTTGCATTGTCTAGTGCTTGGATTGATGGTGTCAGTGCTCCACCCACAAAGGGGTGGAGCCAGGATGTGATGTAATGGCAGGAAGAAGGTGTGTCTTGCTCTTTGCTGGTTCCGAGTTGCTGTTTGCAGCCGCCATGAACTGTGGCCCAGCCATGCTCGCCTGCCTTGGAGCCAACTGAGTGTGGACTCAAACCTCCAAAAACTTTAAGAAATAAACCTTTCCTTCTCAACTTTGGGCTTCAGGTATTTTGTCTCAGCAACGAGTAAAAAGTGACTAAGACACATAGTAACTAGAAAACAAAAGCAAAACACCCTTAAACGTGACTTGTACTTCAGTTTTATGAACAGCTATCGTGAAGACAAAACAACTCTCATGCTGTACACTGCCGTACTTTTCTACCTATGCGGAGTGGAATATACTCTGAAAAAGAACAAGATTAATATGACAAACTATTTTAGGAGTAAAAAGAGGCAGCAAGGGGTTAAGGGTGAAATGCCACTTTGCTGTGCTGGAGTACATACTGTTTTCTAAAAAACAGCAGGGAACAAACAATGCACTGGCGAGGTTCTTGATGAAGGCTACGAAGGCCAGGCCAGAGAAGCAGGCAATGCTAGAGCTCATCAAAATCCATGAGCTCCCTGAAATTTCCCAGTTCCTGTAATTAGGTAAGAGGCCCATGTGTCTACGATGTGGATGGAAGTGACTGATGTAAGCCACTTTCAAGCCTGGGCTTTCTATACAACCCAGGGCTTTCTTCAGCGCTCTCTTTTCTCTTCACGATGGCTTGGAAGGCTGTTCCAAGGTGAAGCTACATGTTGGAAGTGGCTTGTGATTAGGAGTTGTCATTTCAAAGGAGTTGCAAGCAGGAGAGCCGTGTGCAAATGTGGCATGAACAAGAAAGGAGGAATGCGAGTCTGAGCCCAGTCTATGTATCAACGAGACCTGACTCTAAATAAAAAAGTAAAAGAAGGGCCGGGGATACAGCGCAGTATGAAGACTGTTTCAATCCCAAGTACTGCAAAACACAAGAAAACACACAGTAAAATGTGAATACAGAACACCGCATATAAGGTAGGGTAGCCAAAAATATTTTACTTGGGTTCATCAAGCTTTAGCTGTGACATCTATTTACAGGAAATAAAAGTGATGGAGAAATAAAACAAAAAGCAGTATGAAGATGCAAATAAATAATGGTAGAATATTCTGCAGAAAATCTGGCCATATCTTTTAACACACGAAAAAAAAAAAAAAAGGCATGGGACTATGTTGGAAATTACAACCAAATATACAGTGCACTACAGGACTAGGTACTTCACTGGACAAAACAAAAAAATTTTTGGCTTAACACAACACAAATACAACGTAAAAATATGCTGGAAGGGGCTGGGGATTTAGCTCAACAGCATAAGCGTCTGCTTTGCAAGCAGGCAGTCGTGAGTTTGATCCCTGGTACCGATAAAAAGGAAAAAGATCGAAAAAAAAAAAAAATGCTGGAATGGACAGGTGTAGGCCTTGACTAAAAAAAACAAGTTATGGAACAGTAAACAGTGGCACATCCTTTTAGTAAAAATTCACCTGTAAAGACGCATAAAGAGAAAATTCTAAGGGTATGAATACATTACAGTTATCACTGCTCAGAAATGGATGGTACACAGATGATATTGCTAGTTTGTATGTCTAGTTCCCTATCATGGATATGTATTGCTTCTTAACAAGTTTTAAAAAGACATTAATATTAACAAGGGCTACAGCATATGAACGTGGAAAAAATGCAATGGTGAGTAATTTCAGGTAGAAGACAATTATTTGTGTATTTCACTCTTTATAGACATAATTTAGAAAAACTACAACTGTGGCAAGAAGCAAATGAAAAAATTGCCTTCATTAACTATGAATGTTCTCAGACCAAAGAAAAAGAATATCAAGGGAGAAAGATAAAGTGGCCTGCCAAGATAATATTTAAAGATACGCTATCTTTCAGTCTTAGTTATTAAAAGACCTCAGGGCATAAAGAATACACTGCTGCTGAAATGAACAGGTGCTGCACGCAGACACACTTCTTCACTGAAAGCGCACTTACAGTCTGCCCTTTGGGGGAGCCTTCCTCAGTCAGCTTCTCAAACATCTCTTTGGCTGCCTGGATATTCTGTGGCAGGTAATATCCAAACAGAAGCGCATAGGACACTCTCTCCAGAGCCTTGGTATGGTTCATGCTTGCTGCCTTTTGAAGATATCGATATGCTCTTTAAATGCAAGCAATTAAAAACAATTAGCAGTGTTTTGGTACTGCCTTTACAAGTTTTTTCAAGATCTATCAAAATGCTGTTTAAATAATGTCCTTATTTTAAGTAAGAAACTTGCTGATATTATTTTTACAATATAATTCAGCTTAGTTACACATGTAGAAATCTAAGGTGCCAGTTCTCCGGGTTATTCCAGTACCGGGGAATACTCTAATTACACTAGTGGTAACCCTAAAAACATCTAAAGCTTTGCAGTAAGAGGACTGTAATATGATGAACTCCAGTACGTAATCTGATAACTACTCTAATTTCTTTTTAATTCTTTGCACAGAATGTATCAAAAGTAGGCTGAAACAAACAGGCCCAAAATGTTAGAATATGATCACTTGTTTTATAATCTTTCCATGTGAAAATTCTTAAATTCCAGTTGAAAATTTAAAAGCAAAACTAAAAACTACACTTAATGATAATTTCTTTTGTTAAAACCAAGAATATATATGTATTCTTGGTTCTTAATAACTATGAGAATTTTAGTAAATTACTTTTACTTTTCTTACTGATCATTTTGATCAATATCTATCATCTTTTTATGCTAACAAGTTACAGTAAGTTAAAAGTAATGCTGCTAATTATACTACGTTTTCCTGAAGTGGACTTAAGAAATCTGTGTACCTGGCAGCAGTTTTTAAAAAAGGAAGTTCTTGGCTATTTATTTTAGTAAAAGACTTGTCTAGGGGCCAGAATGGAGTTGACAGCGGTACCTACTCTCTTATCTGGCTTTTCTTGTTGCTTCCGTTGAGGATTTTCATTCCAGTCTGATACAGCATTTCTGCTTCCTGCATCTGCCGTCTCTTAGCAGCCTCTTCTTCAGCTAAAAAATACGTCGCATACATTTAAATGGATTGTAAGTCTACACTGATTATTTATCAAACATCAGGATTTATTTTTTTAGAAAGTCACATAAACACTATGAACGATATACCATTATTTCCAAATGACTCTAAAAATAGCTTAAATGTGGCCTTTACTGATACAAGCTGAGACTTTCAAAACATATAAAATTTATTGAAATTACTTTCTTTTTTCTTTTAGTGCTGAGGACTCAACCTAGGACCTTAAACATAGTAGGCTAGTACTCCACTGCTAAGCTACATCTCCAGCCCTGAAATTACTTTCTTTTAAAGAAAACACTATCAACTCCTTTTGGAGGGTACTTTTTCTAATATTTTTAGATAATTCAACTAAAATTTGGGATTATACATTCAGGTTAGTTAAAATAAGAAAAGAAAAATATTAGTAAACAGTGTTCAGAAAAATACTGTTGTAATCAAAAAATATTTTAGCTCTGAAATGTGTATTTTATAAGGAAAAAGTAATTACATAATAAAAATTAAAGATGAGGTGGTGGTACATGCTTATAATCCCAGCACCTGGGAAACTGAGGCAGGAAGATCCCTGAGAGTGAGAGAATGGGCTACACAGTGAGTTCAAGGCCAGCCTGGACTATACAAAGAGACCTTCTCTCAAAACAGTTTTTTTCCCCCCTAAATATACGTAGACTTAGCATTTAAGTTCATTGATTTTCTCATACTAATTTCTCACATTCACTAATTAGAACTCTGAAAATCATAAACATTTTTAATGATTTTTCAAAATTATTTTGCTATAATGAGACATTTTAAATAGAAATACAAGACTCAACAAAATGCATGTATTTCATTAAGACCAGTATGTGTAGAAATAGAAGTGAATTCTTCCTGTAGTATAGAAAAATCTAAACTTCTCAGTCATACTGGCCTACTTACATTCAAAGTTTCCCTGGAAACACAGTTGGCCTGTAGAATTGTGCCTCTTTATTTATATTGACATTTACACTTAGCATAGTTGATTATACTACATTTGTCAAATGTTACATTAGAACAGCATATCTCATTCAAAGTATTTTACAAAGGTATTTTTCTTTTAATTACTATTAACTTTTATCATAAGAGTCTGTTTTCTGTATTGCTAAATATGTTTTATTAACTATTCTAGCAGCTTGCCTGAAGGGTTTACGAATCACCTGCGCAAAACCTTTTAAGTAAGACAAGAGTGTGCTAAGCTGTCTGGCAGCCTGAAAGTAACTGTACTTCCTTCCAGCCTCCCGTTTATTCTTTACAGCTATAAGCACATCAACGTGGCTATGTCTGACCAAGGTGGAAAAGCACGGACAGAGAACGGCCTTCACAGGAAGGCCTCACACACAAGCCACATGCGCGTGCGTCTAGTGCACAAGGCTTACTTTCACAGAAGCCCCACTTCTCATCAGTTTTGTAGTCGTAGGTTGTAGCACACCACAGTCTGCCGTCTTCCCTCCCATCGGAAGTACATTCATCATATTCCTTGTCCAGGAAAAGAAAAGGGAAGTGGCAGGGCTCCCCATGCGCTGTGCCTTCAATGGCAGTCAAGACTGGAAAGACAAGAAATAAAAATGTAAACACCACAACTCCTCTGGCATCCAGGGATTCACTGCAGTCAATTTCAGCTGTTAGAATCTACAGGAAAGGGTGGGGATTTAGCTCAGTGGCATAGGTGCCTGTCTTGCAAGTGCATGGTCATATGTTTGATCCCTGGGACAAGAAAAAAAAAAAATCCACAGGCAAAAATAAAATGATATACGCTCTGTCATGGGGGACATAAAAGGGCTGGTCCTCATTTTGATTAGGGAGGACTTAAGGTTAAACTAACAGGATGACTACTCAGATCTATTATCAGGCTTAGACATTTGAAATTGTAGAGATAGCCAGGGGTTTAGCTCAGTGGCTTACGTGCCTGCCCTGCAAGCACGGCAGTGAATTCAATCCCCGGTTTTAAAAAAAAAAAGTAGAGATACAATTTTAGAAAGTTAAAACTCCTGCTTAACCAATGAACAAAAAATAAAGCAAAATACATTGTACATCGGAATCAATTCCATTGCTCAGTGTAAACACCCCCCGCTCCCCGCCCAGTACGTAAAGCAACTTCTTGAGTAAGATGAAGTTATTCTGGCAAAATGCTAGTCCTAGGCAGAGCTAAGGACTCACAAGGTCCTCTGTGGTCCCACAGTATTTTATGACAGTACTTACCATACAAATACTAAAGTGATTTTTTTTTTTTAAAACCATACTCCAAGGGACTTTAAATTTTTTAGAGTGCCTGTCTATCAGGTAATAAGGGTTCAAAAGATAACAGTGGGTATTATTGTTAGTGGCACATGTACTCTGAAAGGCTATAAAGTATCTTTTCGTTCTCAGTGTTAAAAAAAACGGTTTTCAGTAAATTATGAAAAAAAAAATGAATTTCAAATGGCCTACCACCACGTAGATGTCATTTATCACGGTAGTAATCAATGAACAGAGGTAAGGTACTTCTTCACCTTTAATATACCCATGTTTTGAAGAAATTATCTTTCATGAAATATACAAAGTAACTATTAGCAATAACCTCTGAGGAGTATTAAAGACTTTGAAAAAGGCAGCCCTATGCATTGCTGCTTGATCCAAATTTGCTTTGGAAAGTACAGAATTTCAGCTCCTAAACCTGATTAACACATGAAGTTTGCAGTGATAGCTTAAGAGAATATTAAATTTTTCGATGATAAAAGAAATGTCTCAAAAGCAAGTAGCTTATTATTGAAATCCTAGTTCATCAAAAAGTACACTGTAATACAAAATAATTATCTTTTCATATGATAGAATAGTACACCAGAAAAAAAACCTGGACAGAACCAAAAGGATTTTGGCAATGGAAGGTTTTAATCTCCTGCAGATTCAGTACTAACTTAAGCAGGAAGAATCCCTGGATGCACCCACTTCACCAATTCAGTCAAAACTGAAATCTGTCAAAATAATGTCTTTATCAGCGAGTTACTAGAAAAGAAATTTTGCATCTCTCAATTATCTTCTCCAAGCCTTCATCATCCTGTAATGAGCTGATTAATATAATATGCAGTATCTATTATCTGATTATTATAATATGCAGTATCTATAATATGCAGTATCTATTTAATGTGTGTGAAGATGGGGACAACTATTTGGAAGAAACTAGAGACAATTAGATAAACAGTGAAGATCTCCAGTGGACTTGGTTTGAAATCTGTATTTCTTTAAATTGTTTCTTTTTGAACTGTTTTGTTCTGTTTTGATATGTTCAATCTTACCCTCTTCAAGATAAAAAACAAGTGTGTAGGACTGATAAACATATTTACTAAGTTTTTGTTAGATCATTGAACAGAACTGTTGGCAGTGTCACTATTTGAATGTCACTTTACATACTTTAGTTTTGTAACCTGAAAAACTATTTCTAAGATGACAATATGTAACTTATCAACTGGTGATTTCTTACCATTTATTTTTCTGTAATTCTGTATTATTACTACCCTTTTTTTTTTATCTCCATGTATCTTTTTTGTTTCCTTCTCTTTAAATAATAATAATAAAAAAGAATTTTAATTATCCTCTCCAAGTAAAATCACAATCTGGAAATTGTTACTACATTTTTAAACTTCTTTAAAATATTTAAAAGTTACTGACTGGGACTTTCTAGCTTCAGGTCATTTATCTGAGGTAGAAATTCTTCAAAATAGTGTTAATTTCATTATTAATTTTTTTCCATGGAGACCTGCAACAATTTCAGAAGTACCTTTTAAAAATCTCTATAAGATGGCATTTATTTTATTTTTTTGGTACTAGAGATTGAACTCACAATCTCAAGCTTGTCAGGCAGGCACTTGTACCACTGAGCTAAACCTTTGGCCTGATAGTACCAATTTTATTTTATTTATTTATTTATTTTTTTTTGTCTTTTTCCTTTTTATCGGTACCAGGGATCGAACCCACAACTGCCTGCTTGCAAGGCAGGTGCTTATGCTGCTGAGCTAAATCCCTAGCCCCGATAGTACCAATTTTAAAAATAAGGTAACTTCTCTTTTGGTATAACAAAGTTGACTGAGTATGCAATTTTAATTAATGATAACCAGTAATCAAACATGACACTTAAAATGAAAGGGAAAAATGTGTCATTAAGTTAAGTATGCAACTTCATGTAAAACTTCACATTTTTTAGATAAGGAATCACAGTTTAGTTCTATAATAATGACATCATAATCTATTTACATGTCAAAGTATACCTTATGGTACATGAAAATTTACAATAATAATGAATAGACCTCTGTGTATTTAGTAGAAATGTGCTCTTGCAAAGTAGATTAAAATTATTTAAGAAAGCTAGAAAAAATAAAAAATAATAACAAAGAACCTCCACCTGAAAATAGAGCTGTCAAGTGTAGAGGTAAATGTGCATTTTCATATTGCTAGCAGCAGTGTAAATTAGTATGACTTCTCAAAGAGACATTTAGCACTATGTATTTCAAAACGTACATAACAAAAAACAAGTGATTCTTAATATCAATATTTGTGCAAAAAATTCTTAGAATTTAAAATTCTAATTCTAAGATTCTAGAATCTTAAACATTTTTTTTTTCTTTTTGAGTCATAGTCTTGCTATGTAGTTTAGGCTGGCCATGGGTTCACTATGTAATCCAGACTAGCCTCCAATTTGCAGCAATTCTATCCGGAAGACACAGAGGAAGCAGCATTTGAGAGTCAAAAGCATGTTTAGAGACAGGAACAAATCCTGGTGAGGTTTCACGAAGATGACAATGAAGAGTGGACCACGTAGCTAGCAGTTAGAATGCGACAGATGGAGAAAACGCTTAACTTGGCTTCAGCAATCACTTGTCCTAATCCTATTATTTAAGAACTGAGAAAACCAAAGTCTTTCCAATATTTTAAATTCTAAGAGTCTCTGTTCCTAGCTTTTGTGCAAGGCTGGGGACCTGATTTCCAATACGGCCTTCAAAACAATGTCAGCAAATCCATATTCAGAAACAAAGAACAAATAAATGAAAATAATATAAATGGTTAAAAGAAATTTATTGTTGTCCGGGAACATGCCACAGTAACTTTTTTTGGGAAAAATACCATGTTACGTAATTTTCTACAAGTGGACTGCTTTTACCAAAAGTTGAGAAGTGATAAATACAGCTGAGGAACTACATCTGTGACTAAAGGCATTTCGTTTACAGATTAAAATCTTTTTATCAGGAAAAAAGAGATATCACAAGAAGAATGAGCAAAATGTAAGAGAGTTCACGTAAAGTTCAGCTTTCTCTGAGAAGTAATTAATCATTTAAAAGTAGAAACAAAAGAAAATACTGGTCTATAGGTCCAATACAAAGTGACAATGTTTATGACAATCAGGTGACACTGTCAAAAACCACAGAGTTACCACAAGAGTGCAACCTACCGAGGAAAACTGCTCTCTACTGAAGTTTCTGAACATGATGGCTTTAAAGGAAGCTCTTTTGCACTTTAGAGGATGGTGGGGTGGGTACGGTACTTCTCTACAGGGATGGGGCCCTGAAAGAGTTTTCTTGCACAAATAATTTCTTGTAGAACCAAAGAAAAAGCAGTATCAACAATGGCAAACCAAAACCCAAACCAGCTTTCCACTAAAGTCAGAAGCAGCTGCAGCTGCTGCCTAGGCTTTCTTTCCTGCTCCACCTTCTGTTTATTCTGCTCACCAGGTGGGGGCCCTCTTTCCCTGCCGCCCACAGGAGTAAGGGAGAAGAGGGACACCGGGCTGCTAATCAATCTGCTTCCTTTGGAACCTGACTTCGGAAGTTTAAACTTAATTTCTTTTGTGTTATTTGTGACAGATCAAGATGCTGATTATTCTATTTAATTTTTATTTTTCTTTTTAAAACAATATGGATGTCTTTATTGCACAAGATAATTCAAACAATAGGAAAACATACAAAATTAAGGAAGAGCCATGGTCACTGTAACCCAACACCTCAAATTCTGCCTCCAGAGGTAATGCTTGTTAGCAGAAAAGAAGGTTTGGACCTTTTTCCTTTCATTTGCAAACATGACCCCCATCACCCAGTTGATCTATATGATTAATTCTGTGTATCAATCTGGCCGTGCCAAAGTGTCCAAAGTGGTCATCATTCTGCATGTTTCTGGAAGGTGATTTTTAGATACGATTAACACTTATATTTGTGAACTTTAAGCAAAGCAAATTACTCTTCATAAGGTAGGTGGATCTCGTCTAATCATTTAAAGTCCTAAACAGAGCAAACACCCTGAACAAGAAGATATTCTGCTAAACAGAGTGCCTTTGTTTCTGTTTCTCAAGACAGCTCTAACACAGTATACGTGAATTATTTTGCAATGTCACTTTCATTTAACACATCACTGACATAGGCTGAGAGGGCATGATGGCAGCATTCCAGTAGCACCTTCTGGGCAGCTTCTACTCTTCCTCAGTAGGTACTTCTGATTAGGACAGCCACCTCTGGGTTTGTGGGACAGACACTGAGTATGAAGCTGCTCTACTGAGGAGGTGAAACAGGAAAGAGCGAGCTGAAGCTACTGCAGACAGGGCCTGAACTGCCTATGCACAGAGGCCTAGCTGTGTCAGCCAAAGAAACTTTGATTTCTGCCTCTGCTTCATGGACTTTGTTATTTGCAACCAAATGTGCTCCTCTGCAAATGACTGTAAGTATTGTGTAACAGGGAACACAAGATTGTAAATCATCCTATGGCCATTCATTCACTCATTTTCAACAAGTGTTAACTGAGATGGTATGAAAAAAGGCAACTCATCAAGCCTTTTATTCTTTGAAAGGCCTTATAAACTAGGGTCTTGGTGAGTGTTAAGAAACGAGCTTTTGGGAGTTCCCGGCATGCTAACTTATAAAGGTGACTTGCTTTCCCTAAACTACTCATATAAAAATGTAACTCATGTTTAACACTTGCTTTCCTTCTGGGAGTACAATTTTGGTACACGCTAAGCAGAACGGTTACATGATTTGGCCCCCAGTTAAGCCACCAGGCACTGTCTCCAATAAGCTTCCCTGGTGGGCAGCTTCTCACATGTGTTATCACTCTTGGCTGCTGGGGGAAGAGTATTTCCTGTGTGACTGCCCTGGTAGAGGACCCTTGTTTGGAAGCTTGTGCCTTGCTTCTTCCAGACTTTGCCCCAAGGATCTTTACATTCTACTGAATTTGCACTGT
The DNA here is from genome assembly GCF_034190915.1 of Cavia porcellus. Lineage (NCBI taxonomy): Eukaryota > Metazoa > Chordata > Mammalia > Rodentia > Caviidae > Cavia > Cavia porcellus. The sequence goes on along the minus strand of NW_026947514.1, from coordinate 21,281,213 downwards.
ATACTTTCACTGCAATAAATCACAGCCAAGTCTTGTAATTTCTTCTGGCAAATTATCACACCTTTAGATGGTCTTAGGTATCCCTGATACAGGCGGCATCAGAAGTGAAGTTTGGACTCTCATTCACTGACATGAGGAAAAGCACTATTTTGTAAGAGGAAGGACAAGGGACAGGGCAGGGATGTTTTTAGGGTTATGGAGTTACCATATCGGCTGACCTGTTGTCTGTTATGAGAGGTAAAAGCAGAACTGAAGAATGAAGTATCCAGCGCCAGGAGAGCAGGCTTGCTGGGTTCCCTGGCTGCCTTCAGGCACACTGGCTAAAGTGACAGGGAAACAGCAGCCCAGGTGGTATGTGAGGTCTTTGATTTCTGTTTTCTCCTCCAATGGGTCCTAAAATTCCCCAGGGGATGCCAAAAATGTTTTTTGCACTGCTCTTTCCTCCAAGTTAGGGAGAAAAGTTGAATCAGTTCCAAGGCTGGAGGAAAAATTTATAGAATTATTAAAAAAAAGGTGGGAGGACGTTAACCGTCCACAGCCTTTCTCAGCCTGGCAGCCTCTGCTGCTGCTCCAGCCGCCTCCTTGCCTCCTGCACTGCATTCCGGTCTCGATCTCCCCTGGCAGCCCTGATGGTAACAGAGCACGTGCTGAATTTACTGCTGTGATTTACTTACTGCCGGGGGGGGGGGGGGAGAGTTCTGTATTTTGTGGCTACTACATCTGAGTATCTGAAAAAACTAATACAAAATGTTAAGTCCTTTTGATTTTATAAATGCTAGAGAAACTGTCATGATTCAGGGAAGCTGCTAAAAAAAGAAATGTGCTAGTGGGACACTACCAGGAGGCAGGTGGAACTTGAACCAAGAAGGGCGCTGTAGTTGATGACTTTAGCTACGGAAGACGTAGATTTTCTTGTATTGGAGCCTTGGGAAAAAGGGAGACAATCAGGAAAACAGGTGATCTATAGATGGAGACATGTTTTTGGAGTTTTAAAAAACTGATTTTAGTTTTGCTAATGAATTCTTGTGAGAGTTGAGGTCCTTAAAGGACAATGATTTTCCAACTTGAGCCCATTTTTGAGTGGGGGTCAAGAAAGACTCTAAGACAAGAAGAACTTACAAAGACCTTTCTCAGTACTTAGACTTTCTGGCCTCGTATTTTATTTCTGTTGCTGCTGAAGAAAGCCTTTTGCTTTTTTGAATCCTGAGCATAATTCCTGGATCTGAGTCTAAGCTAGAACGCAATACTGCTGAAAGGGACATTAACATTAAATAAAAGCCTGCTGAGGATGCTCACCAAGACCAGACAGACATGTTCAGACAACCTTGTTAACAGAGCAGTCTTTTTTTTAATGGAACCCATGCTTAACTGATGGCCCTGCAATGTAACTTCAACTATTTAAACTCTCTCCGCAATTTGTGATGTCACCTAACCCTCCAATCATAACGTACTGTATCTGCCTTTGTACTGCATGCTTGTGCTGCCTATAAAACACCCAAAACCCAGCCAGGCAGGGCCGACACTTTGGGAGAGATCCCAGTCAAGCCCAATGGTGTGATAAAGTGCCTCCCACACCTCTTGGGTGATATTTCTTCCTGTGCTTAGTCCATTTTCCGTAACTGTACAGCTTTCAGTCTCAGTGTGACCTGTGCTGAGCTGAACGAACACCCCAGTTCAAAGAACAGAACTGTTACTCTGCAGTCTCACACATGTGGGACAACTCTGCCTGGAGCCCTCGACAGTGAAAGCAGCGACTGCATGCTGTTCTGTGGTAGGCCACCTGAAATCCAGCTGCTGACTGGCAGACTATTTCTGACAGTGACTAAACTTGTGATTATGCACTGCCAAACGCTGCAGATTGGCCGAAGGCACATCTCAGGGGCTGTGATCCTCTGCCTACTTGAGACAGACTGACCTGGTTCCCTCTGGAGTTGACCCTTATATTTGCTCCTTCAATTTGTTGCTGTTGCAATAATGGACTGACAACCCAACTTGGCTTTTCTTAGGATCCATGAACCTCAGTGAAATCTGGTTACGACTTGCTTTCCCTAGAAAGGGACTGGTCTCTTCTAGGCTGCTCACTGGATAAACGATCAAGGTGAAATGGGTTGCAGGATATGCAAATGCTATTTTGAAAGCTTCTGAAAATCGAGGGTTTTGTTTTGATCGATTTCTCAATATGATGTCTTTCTGGTGGAGTTATATACAAATGCTTTTCTTGAAGATGTTCTGCCCCTTTTGTCAATGATACCCCTCCCCATCAGATAAGGGGATGATCAAAAAATGTGAAGTTGTAAGTTTGGAATGGAAACACTGATTTTTGTGACACATGAAAAGAAACTGAAGCTTCTGCATGTGGGGAAGAGGAAGCAGAGAGGGCCTCAGTGATCTTTGTTTTTCAAAACTGTTTTTGGAAGCTTCCTAAAAGAAACCTCTGAGTAAGCCTTTGCAAGCTGCTGAGAATGGCTGAATTCACATTGCTGACTGTGTGATCACCTGACAGGGCTAACTATGCCCGGGCACGAAGTGGCCCAGCCCCTCCACTTTCCACGCAGAAACCTGGGGAGGTTAAAACTCATGAGGTACATGTACAGGGCACGGACAGCAAACAGTCCCTCTGAAGCCAAGAACTAGACTAAATTATTTGGACTAGAAAGGAAAGAAAACGCTGCTCATGGCAGGAGGCCACACGTCCCAGCTAATGCAAGTCCTCTTCCTTTTCAGAACTACTGTGTGCTTTCTGGAATGGTACTCTCATGACACTGTCTCAGTCTTGGAAGGTTTGCGAGTCAGTCTCAACTTCGTGACCACAGGGATGTTACACCTGAATTCACACTTTGGGCAGAATACTTAAGGAGAAAGCCACGTGGCTTTCTAAGATAGATCTATTATGATTAAGAGGATTTGCTTTAACTGCACTAAGTACAGGACTGCTATAGGGTCCAACTGAAACCAATATGGCGGTTTGGCCTCATTACTCTTGGGTCTTGTTGATAATGCCTTGGTCAATGATAAAGGGGAGACTGTGTGGTGAAGAGTTAACACAGCAAGCCTAAATTTCTGTCCCGGAAAAGGCCAGCCTGCAAGACTGCCCTTTGCTGGCATCTGTGAAATTACATTTCTGCTGATTTCCCACAGTCCTGATAACAGTGGTTCACGAAACAACTGGTTTATGCTGAACACCTGCTTTCCTTCTCAGAGACAGCAATTTGGGTAGTGTCAGGCAGAGGGTGCCAACTTAACCGGCCACCACTAAAATTCCCAAGTATGGATCTCTGGTAAGCTTTTCTGGAGAAGACTGTGACGTGTATTGCTGTAAACTGTTGCTTTGGAAAATAAACATGTCCTTTCTGAGTCCCCATGAGAGGACCCTTGGAATCTTATATCTGGTTCCAGACTTCATCCCTGACACCCTTTCCTTTAGTGATTTTGCTTCGTATTCTTTTACTGTAATAAATCATAGTTATGAATGCAACCACATACTGAGTCCTCTGAGTCTTCCCAGCAAATGACTGAAACTGAGACTGTGGTCCTGGTTGGGGATCTCTAACACAGTTTGGAATAAGTACAAAATATTCAACAAAAAGAAAGAAGGAAAGTATGGATGAAGTCATGAAAATAGAGTGGCAGAAGGTGAGGGTGGAGAGAGACAGGGCCTGATCACATAAGGCCTTGTCAGGAAAGGTAAAACGTTTGGATTCTCATGAAGCCACAGAAGGCTTCTAAGCAGAAGGGAGGAAGAGTTAGGCCTTGTTGCAGCTGAAAAGAATGAAAAAGACTAAAAATGGAGAGGCCAAACGGGAAGTTCTCAGGTTTAGGAAATTCTTCAGTTACCTTTGAGTTCTTTAGAAAAGAGCTTCAGGCAATAAATACAGGCGAAATGGTAGAGTTGCAAAGTCACCACTTTGCAAACATAAAGGATCTAGAAGATAAACATCAACAGTTCCCCAAACTGCTAGGCACTAGGTCAATGACCAACTCTGGAATGATTGAATTGCGCTGACATCACCTGATTTCACTGAAAAAAATGTTAATGTCACTAAAAGTGGGACAATCAGATACTATATGCCTCCTAGTGTATATGCAACAAGAAGGATACAACAACATCTAGGAAGTAATTCTCAATTAAAAGATAGGACCAAATTTCCCCCACGCTTTTAGAGCTAACTTCCCATTTATAGAGGATACAGCAAATAGTGGAGTAAACGAAAAAGACCACAATTAGCTAGACTTAAAACGTGGGAAGATGTACAGTCAAAAGATCACTATTTTCTTCACAAATAAAATGACACTTAAAAGGGCAGGAAAACTACTGTAGATTAAGAGAAACTGAAGATCATAGCTTGGATACTGAATTAAATAAATCATTATTAAAAAAATACCTGGGACAGGTGGGAAAACTGGACAGCTTGGGTATTAAGTGATAAGAGAATAAAAGCTAATTTTTTATGATTCTGTTGAAAAATTCTGGTCAAAGAACATGCAGAATGTGCTTTAAAATGAGAGGAAAAAAGGATAAAATTCTGTGGAGCAGTAAACATGAAACAAAAACAGCAGAATGCTGACAGCTGCTAAAGTTGGGTGGTTGAGATATCTTCTACTACTATGAGTGTTTAAAAATCCTCATTAAAAAATAAAAATGAATGGATTAAACTAAAAGACTTAGAAATATTTTTAAATAGTTAATGCACAGTGGGCCAAGGTATACGACAGTCTCAAAGAAAGTAAACAGAATTATTTTTCTGGAGAATGATGCAATAATATGTACCAAATGTTTTTCAAAAATTTACATTCATTCCAGAAAACTTAGGAAGTCTACGAAAATTTTCAAAGATGTACATGAAGCTACATTTAATACTTGCCAGGAAAACACTATAAACAGTCCATGACTAAGTTATGGCAAATTGACACAACTTTTTTACAGCCATTAACCACTAAACTGTAAAAGGAAAATAACATAGTAAATTGTTAAGTGCAAAACGTAGGAGGTAAAATAGTATATATGTCTGTTTTGGCCCAATTCAGGTTTCTTTTTTTTTCTTCCCTTTTTTCTTTTCATATAGTATTAAGGATTGATCTAGGGCCTTTGTACTTAACTACATTCCCAGACAGATGTACATATACATATAAATATACACACACACACATCTATGCATACATACAGTTTTGTTTTTTGAGAAGTCCCGCTATATAGTTCAGGCTGGCTCTGAACTCCCTCTGTGGACTCAGGCTGCCTCAAATATAAGCCAATCTTCCTGCCTCAGCCTCCTGAGTGCTGGGATTACAAGTGCGTGCCATTCCCACCTGGCTGTCAGGTGTATATTTTTAATTTGAGACAGGGTTTCGCTAAGTCACTAAACTGGTTTGGCAGAGCTTGAATGTACAATCCTCTTGCATCAGTCTCCTGGAGTCCTGGGATTATGGGTGTACACCTAGTGCCTAACCAAAACTAGTTTTCTTCAAATTAGTCATATATCTAGCAAAAAGCTTGTAAGAGTATTCTTCATGATGCTATAGTTATTATTTTTAGTTGATGAGATTAAATTACTTTTAATTTTTTTAAAGATGGTTTTTCTATGCACAAGTATGGTACACTTGCTGTAAAAACTTTGAAGATGTAAACATTAGAGTCTGGATCAATTTCTGTGTTGTCAGTAATGAAACTGAAAGCAGCCACAGTGATACCTCTGAAGTAATAAACTGAAGGGCAGCAGGGCAGCAGGAAAAGGAAGAACAGATACACTAACACGTCTCTAAAAGGGTAGCCCTTTGGTACACTATTGTGACAAAGACCAACTTCCAAATTTAAGAGAATGTCAAGAAGGTGAAAGTTACAAAAGGATTGAAGTTTGTATGTTTGCATGTTTCAAATGGAAACGAATAAAACAAGTAAACCAAATTACAGTGATGATTAAACAAGTTATTGTGGTAAAAATCCTAATGTAATTCTGAAAACATCCAAAGGCACGTTAGGAAATTCCTTCTGTGCTTCTATTTTGGGGGCCACACTGACAAATTTTTTAAAACAATTTCTTGGAAAAAAACTGATATACTGGTATCCAAAAAGAAATGTGAGACCTATGTACAATCTTATCTAATTTGTATCTATCCATCTCATTCATATAATGTGGGTCAAATTTGAGGTAAATATTAAAATATAGGAAAACCCATACAACTACATTTTATACAAATACATGTAGTTAATAATCAGTAAGGTCGGTCTTCTTCAACACATTCAGGAGTCTTCTTTTATACTCACTAATTCTCAAATTTTAGTATTCTCCTCCTACATCAGGGAAAAGAAAAGAAAACGTCCACATACCTGGTTTCCGTACTTTCTTTGGTTCTTCATAATCCTTTTCTGAATCTGGAGATTCTAGAAAGCTGATTTCTTCAGTGGCACCTTCCCCTTCCTGGCTCTTGAAGCTGTCTTTCTCTTCGTGAATGGGTGATTCCAGTTCTGATTCTTCTGAATCAACAAATATCTGACCAGCAACTACTTTGCCCGTGATGGTGTGGTCCTTTACTGATTCATCTGGTGGCAAAGAACTCTGAGAATATAATGTATTTTTAGTTATCAACAACACCAAGATTCCTTCCAATCCAATTTGACCATTCCTTTTACTAAGCCAAATGTCTCCTTCCGCTCCTTGAAAAGCTGTACTTCCTCATCTCTATAGGATTTAGCTCATGTAACCCACATCTTTATCACCTGTTGAACTCTCTTTGAATTTCAACTCAGATGTTACTTTCACCAGAAGTCTTTCTTAATCCTCAGTGTCTGGGTTAGTTTCTCCCTCTACGTGATGCAAGCCATATGATAACTCTGTTATTATGTCTTGTCTTTATCTATATTCCTGCTAATCTAGAGATTATAGCTTGTAACTAAGCAATCTCCTGGCACAATCAGCCTTATTCATTCAACCAGTAGGTGCATTATACTTATCCTTAGAATTCTTTTTGAAAATTTATGTAACAGAAACAAATGGCAGTCTTCAAAAGTTGGAGACTGAACTCAGGCCCTCACTGAATGAGCCAACATTCCCAATGGGAATACTTGCCATTTTCTCTTATAGGTCAGTGATTTGTTTTTATTTTACCCCAGAAGAATCAGAACTAATACTGATAACCATTTTTTTAAAAAATTAATTGTTACTCAAAAGATGCAGATTTCATACCCTAAGGTTATGAAATAATATTCCTAATATTCTAATAATCTAATATTCTTTGCTTTTAAATTGGGTAGCAAATACCATCCACTGCAAATTTTAATACATACCTTGGAATCTGAAGATTCTTCCTGGTTGTCTTCTTCATCTGCAAAGAAATTTTAAGATTGTTTAGTCATCTTTTTATTGGGAAATTACAAATGTTATTAAAAGAAGGTATCTGATATGCACAACAACAAATAAGATACTAAGCCTAGGATAACTTAAAAATTGGTTGTATTCAGCAACTATTTACACAAAAGATTATGTGGAAAAAAATGAGTTCAGGTGGTAAAATTTCTCCAGATAGGAAGACCAATTACCCCTACTCCCTACTAAAGACATTTGGATTTCAGCCAACTTTTCTGTATACACTTAGTCTATTACTGACAATGAGTTACTAAGTTCATAAAAATAAACTTTTAATTTCATATTTCTGCTTCTATCTATTCTGTTCTTTTGGTCAGGATCTAGAGTGACATTAGTTAATCTTATAGCTAATTAGCATTTTACTATGTAATACTACTATTAATTAATATAATATAGTAACTATTACTATTTGTCAGCTGACTTACCAGGCAACTATACTTAGGATTTGTATCCTACTTTACTAAAGAGATAACCAGATATAGGTAAAGAGTAGCATCATACTATCATGTTTTCACTCATATGAAGGCTATTTATTGAGAGATGAACAGTTCATGTTAAATGATGAATCTAGCTAGCTACTAATTATATCCTTCATCCAAATTCATACAGTTTGCTTTGGTTTTGTTACATTATGCAATTTTTCTTTTATTATCCTTTCCATATTTTCTGGCTATTACTACTATCCTGACTTTTTATTATTTTTTCTGCTCTTTATATAAACATACCCACCAACTCAATATCCAGTCACAAATGTTTGATCTTTGTATTCACTGCCAGCTTAAAAAAAAAAAAAAAAGCCAAACAAACTGAGATTATCTCCATGTTTCCTTCTTGCTCTTAAAATTACCTGAGTTTACACAGGAGCAAGTTTCAATTCTGCCTGCTCTGTCAACTCTATCAACCAGTAGATAAAATGCTGTAAGACTTTTTCATTTTTACTGGAAAAGGTAGCATTGTCTTGCTTTGCACAGGTATGGTTATATACTAAATAATATACTATTATTTAGAACTTGGAGCTATTTACAATAAAAGTATGTTTTGGAATTTGTTATTACAGTATTAAACCAAGAAATACAATCAACTCATGCACAAAATATGCTCAGATTCCACAAAATTGTTTGATATCTGAGAAAAATCTATCAGTGAAGTTTTGCCATATATGAAGGAGGTGTCAATTTAAGGAAAATTTAAGTTAAAGCTACTGCTCATATTCACATACTTTTAGACTACCTTCAAAGCATGTTTTTTTTTTTTTTTTTTTTTGGTATGAGAAGAATAGTTCATGTGTTGGCCCCATAGTAACTGTAATATATAAGTAATGTTGTCAATAGTATTCATCCTGTCCAGTAATGTCTGCACAAATATTACCCAAAACTCAAGTTCTAATAGATGGTTCAAGTTCCTTTTTCAGAAAATTTTGGACAAAGGAAAAATTCATCTCATTATGCAGCAAAGTTGTTCACATATAGCTCACTAATCATAATTTTCACTAGCTAATACAGCAAGAGCAGACTCTTAACTGTGCAGCTGTATGTGACAGATCCCCAAACACTGAACTTTGGAGTAGCTGAGCCTCTAGTCACTAATCACTAAATCTAGTATTTCAACACCTGGTAGCTAACAGGAAAATAACACAGAAAATATATAAATTTAAAGACATCATATTTGCAACACTATAAGCTGTAAAGCACAGGAGAGGCAAATGTATTTCTGAACTCCAGGAAGCGTGATTTGTGACATCAGGATTATTTCATGTGAATTGCATCATGCTTTTTTTCTTTAACAAACTAGGAGTATGTACTAAGGTTACTGGTAAAACAAGCATTCTTTTTCAGTTACTAAACTGGGAAAACCTACTCCAGATGGCAGTCTTAAAGCACAAGCTTTTTTCTCTTTCAGACCGACATGCACATTCACATAATACTTTTTAAAGGGTTGCTTATGACCAAAGCAGTTTAGACATGTAGTATTTTGGTAAAGATTAGAGACACTGAAGTTATACATAAAGAAAAAGTAAACAGTAGTGCTTTCATCAGAACACAGACATTGAGCAACAAGAATGCAAAGGGATTCACTACAGACTTCTCACTCATCGGTATCACACCTAATATATAATTATCCATACTACTTTATTAACTGTACAGTTTCCTTGAAAAACATCAATTTCTATTTGTATTACAGCAGGTGACAAAACCACAACACACTAGGGACCTTTTTTCAAGGACAAAGAGTTATGACAAGTGCATTTTTACCACCTGTCATTTAAATTACACAGACTGATTCACTTTCAAACACACTATGTCAATAGTTTGATGAAAAGGGACGAGATATCCTGCCTTGTGTACTGCCATTCTGTTTAGGATCTATGCAGGCCCTATGGCAGTACTGAAGTTAAGTTACTCAAATCTGAGGCCTGGGGAGCGGAGTTTGAGACCTGGCTTCCCCACAGATTAATTCAAACACTTGTAGTTCAATATTGAAAACTTGCTCAGCCTTCATTTTCTCAGTCTGTCAAAAAGGAATAACGCCATCTGTGCTGCTGGTTCCCAATGATATAAGGAACAACTTAAACGGTGAAGTTACAATCCTCTGCAGGCTAAAAACTACTCTCTGAATTTACATTATTAGTGTAACTATTACCTGAAATGCCTGGTAATGGGTCTTATTAAATAGCAGAATACTGTTTAGCACAAAGGAAAACAAATAAACTCTTTACTTCTTTCTGCCCAAAGCAATAAAGCTCTTACTGGTCTCATTTAGGTGTAGAGAATGGACCCAGGGTTCCTGCAGGTGTAGTGCATGCTCTGCCACTGAGTTATATCCTCAACCCTAAGAAAGCATATATTTTAAAGTGAGAAAAATTACTGCCTTTTCATTATTAAAAAAAGAGAAATATCTTTTTAATCTCCTTGAAACTTACAGAGGATAAAAACATTTCTAATGTAACTGTCCCACTTACAGACCTTGCTGATATACAGGGTATTGGATAACAGCTACTCACAGCAACAGGATCAGTACCTTCTTTGTTGGTTAAACATATTCTACCCAGTTACAAATGCAACTTGCCCTGGGTAACCATTAACATTGACACAAAAAATTACCACAAAAATTTGATTTTTACATAGAAGCAAAGCTTTAAATTTTTCAAATGAGACTGGGATCCTGTGTAAATAAGAACTGTACTGAATGAAAAACTCAACTGAAAAACATAAGCATTTAATTTATAGAACTTTATATCACTTGTGAACTTCAGGTAACTTTAGTATAGTTGTCAGAGGACTGGTTTTAGGATTCTCTACCCTCCATCCCCAGGCTGCCAAACCTGGTGGATGCCAGTTTCTGCTATACAATTGAGTAGTTTACATATAACCTAATTACTTGTAATACCTAATACAATATAATGCTATGAAAGTAGCTGTTATTTGTACTGCTTAGGAAATAACAAGAAAAAAACATAATCAGCACAAACTATTTTTTCCTCTGAGTATTTTCTATCGTCAGATGGTTGAATCCACTTGTATGACTTACAAAATAGAAAGACCAACTGACCTTCATTATCTTTCAGCATGCAAATCTATCTTCTTTTAGCTCTGGCTAAGTTTTTGCACTTACTAGGGAAATGCTTCGGGATACCTTTCACCATGATACAAATCAGAGCAAATATTTCCTGAACGTGGTCTTCTTCTTATAACAACACACCAACAAGATTTAACTTAGGCATGAACAGCTTTGTATTATAACATCCTGACAAACCTAACTGTAGATCTTCAAGAATCATCTGTTTACATGGAGTTTTAAGTTTATGAAATCATCAAAGGAAGACGTACGAAAATTTGTAGACTTAAACTCTACAACTGAATTCCAATGAAATATGTTGGCAGTTCAATATGTTCTTAGTTATTGTAGCTTTCAAACTTTAATGTGAAGAACGACTTACAGACCTTGTTCATATACAGATACCTGACCTACTCTGGACCTAAAACTGAGTTTTTAACAAACTCTTTAAGAAGAATTCTGTGGCAGGTGGGACATTCTCTCCCCCTCCCCCATTCACCAGCGAATTAACCCACTACAGTCAGCAGCTTCATTTCACACTTCTTCTGATCAATTGTCAAAAGTGCTTCAAGAGTTATATACTAAACAGTCTCTAAAGATTTGGTTATAAACACAAAATTATCACTACAAAGGGAGTGAAATGGACCTCACTGCGTGATGTTGGCAGTAATTAGCACATGCTTCTTGCTTTCCAAATGCTATCTCCAACCACATTGCAAACAGAAATTTGGTTTAGGCCTCTTAATTTAGAAGCAGGATGACGTTATGGCATTGATTTACAACTAGGACAGATAATTTGGGAATTGAAATAACCATCTGGGAAATTTTCTGTTGAAAGAAAGTGACATTTATACTCTGCCTTGTTCCCCAAAATTTAAAGCTACAGAACAGCTGTCTTGTTAACTGAAGCTGATTAAAATTTCAAAGCTTTACTGTACTGTTTATTCACTGCTAGCATTTCAAAGCTTTACTGTACTGTTTATTCACTGCTAGCAATACTAAGTATTTTTAAAATTAACACTTCGAACAGAAGTTTTCTGATGTAAGCAAACCAAAACATAAAAAAATTTTAGAAACAGTAAAAAGTAGCTAGTCAAAAAATGAATTCAAAAGCATATAATTTTTTGTATCTACATAAAAAGGCGAACGCTTGTTATTTACTTTGTAAGAACCAAGTAGTCTTTCTCGTAAGTCTTAAAGCCACTGTCAACACACACGGGCAAGTCAGAAACTGTGTGAAAGAGATCACTTCTCTTTCAAGAAGTTTTTAAAACGGGAGACGTCTTTGTTTCTAAACAGACAATTAAGTCAAGGAGCAGCTCAGGTGTTAAGCAAACCCACGGAGCCACTTATCTTAGCCTCGATGGGACCTGCTCTGCCTACAGTGACAGCTTCAGATGTGCTGATTACAAACCCCAAACCCAGAGCTTCACAACTGAAGCAGCACACAATTTGTACGAGGGTCGAGGAAGCACGAGTCGGAGTCAAGGGTCGTGGCAGGTCTAAGTCAGCTGGTGGGGTGAAGCCCACGTAGTCCATAGCTCGTCCCCAAGAAGTCGCGTAAAGTTTGGAACGTGGGAGAGAGGTGTGGACGGGGGTGGGCTGTCCCTTCTCCCCCTCCCCCTCCAGCTCACCAAACAGCCCCACTGATCCAGGACAGCAGAAGCCCAAGAAAAGGGCAAGTGACAGGCCAGAGCGCGGCGTGAAGGGCGAGCACAGCCCCAGCCCGGGTCGCCCCGTAGGCAGATGGAGGCCGGGGGGCGACGGCTCGGGGCCTTCGGCCCGTGGGGGCTGATACTGACCGGAGGACGCCGAGCCCGAGCTCAGTAGCACCGCACACAGCAATAGCGTCAGCCCGACCCGGACCTGCATCCTGTTCTCGCGGCCAGCTGCCACCCGCTGGAACTGTCTGTCGCAGCCGCCGCCGCCGCCTTACAGCCGCTCTTCCTGCTCCACTTTCCTCTCTCCGCCCCTTCCCAGGCCTCCCTGATTCAGAGAGCAGCCAATCCTCGCCCGCCGTCGTGGGCTCCTCGCCCAATCGTCGTGGTTGTCCCGCCCACTCCCTTGTCCCACCCCGATGTTGACAATGGGCCAATCATTGTGCGAGGTTCCCACACCCGCTTTTCCGGTTGGACCACGACCTCACCGACATGGCCCCTGATAATTGGTAGCGCCTGAATCAGAACCGCGATTCAAGGGCTGGGCGAAAGGAGTCTCACTAAGAACTACAATTCCCGCAATGCACTTCATATAATTCACTGTGCATTTGCTTTTGGGAATCGTAGTGCATGGTGAAGCAAGCTTTATAGTTGTAGGAGAGTGTAGATGAAGAGAATATAATCAACACCTGGACTACAAGTGAAAGCTGTGAACTCACAGGACATTTTTGTTTTGCTCTTGAGCCAAAATAAGTATCAAAGAGCAAATATTGTAAGCTTAAGAACTAGTAATATGTTCAGTATTTTTTCCTACTTGTTTTATTCAGCAAATTTGAATTGAATATAATGATGTAAGCACTAAGAAACTGCAAGGTTGCCTGAAATTTTCCAGTATTTTAACTTAGACTTAAAATATTTAGATATTTTAAAATAACTTCTCTGAAACAGTAATGTGCAACCAACTACTTGTGCAACCAACTACTTGTCCTTTGGCACTACTTGTCCTTTGTTCCCCATCAAAAACAAAAGGATTAAAAAAAATTGCATCCAGTCTCAATGATCTCACTGTTGGTGTTCATTTTTAATTAAAGTCATCAGATAGTAATTATCTGGAAAATGTGGCAACGGGTTTTAGAAAACCCTTTCAAACACTTGTCCTCATACTTCTTGCCTTGTCAATTGCACTATTGTCTTCTTCCTTGACCAGAGTTGGAAGGCTAGTGTGTGTTTGTAGAGGTACAGGTGACAGCCATGGCACTGGAGAAACAGAGATGCTTTCTGTGATAAGCACCAGTTCTGGCATATACCCGCAGGGCGACGAGGTAATGACTTCTTTCATCAAATTGTGTCATTCTGTTTTCCCTAGTGTACACCCACAATCAGCTGTTACATCTGGATCCCAGCCAAGCTTCCTTCAGGAAAGGCCCACCTTGTCTCTGTGGACTTGATGTTTTGACACCTTTGGCATTTGTCTTTCATTTTCTTTGAGAGACAGACTTTTTTTTTTAAAAAATAGGGCAAACACCTGACTGCTGTTTTTCATTTACATCACAGAAGATGAAAGAAAGATAATATCTTTGGTATGCGTGTCGAACCTAACAACCTTGTGCTTGCCAGACAGGCACTTATGCTGCTGAGCTAAATCCCCAGCAGAGATAATATCTTTAAAAAAGTTCTCTTTGGCACTATACCCACCTTAGCTGTTATCTCCATTTGTGCCATTAACAGTGTTTCCTCAAAGTTTCTCTAAATTTAAATCAGTAAGTAAAATCTTGTTTATTTCCCTTTCTTTTTAAGCTAATTAATCATCAGTTCCTATGAATTCAAACCATATAATTATTTCTTAAATTTTTCTTGTATTATTTACCATTTTACCCTCTTGCTTTGTAACCTTCATTTTTCCCTTCCTTGAATGATGCACCTGAATTCTACTAGTTCTATTCACTGATGCCATTCTTTCACTCTGACCTAAATTGCACACCATGGTCATATTAATTGGCCTTGAACACTCCTTTATAATGCTTACCCAAGAGTTTTCAGGGACCTTATATTCACAGGATAAATAATATTAGAACTTCCTCTACTTACGAAACAGAAATGCATGTTAGCAGTTCCCTTTCAGGCAAGAAGCAGTAATTATGGGATTAGTAAGATTGGAAGTACTCCACTTAGTTAAGGCTTAACTTCTTTCAACTTTGTCTTCTATAAGGGCCTGTGCTGGGTGATACCCAGACTGTATTCCACTTCTTTTTAGCTGCTTACAGATTTCCACAGTAGCACAATCTTGCTGCCCATGGTCTCCCCTGCCCTCTCCCAACCACTCTTACTCCTTTGCCACAGCCCTGGCATTCTTCCCAAGTTCACTTGAATTTCTTTTTGGCTAAGACTTCTCCAACTCCTCCTGTCCTCATTAATTTTTATTTCTTTGTATCTACGCGACATTTACAATCTTGCCTTTTAGACAGTTTGTACATTTAGCAAGGCGGGAAGCAGTGATATGATTCTATGATAGAGCACTGACATTGCTATCCATTAAGCCCTAGCTAATTATTGTTCACTGACAGATCTACCTTATTGCCTATTGTAATTTTCAAAAGAGACATTCGGGGAAAAAGCACTTTCTGCATTGCGGAGTGTTTACAGATATTTTTTATTGATTGCTTTTAAAGGATAGAAATCAGTTTTATTTCTTTAGTTAGAAACAGCTTACAACTGTTAGAGATTTTGTAATTAGCAGTAAGTGACTGATGTCCTCTGAGAATCCTCACCGGACCCTTGTTTCCTGGCTGACACTTCAAATCTCCAAAGCAGGTTCAAAATATGGTATAAGAACATCAGGTTTATTTGATTAGCCCGCTACGCCAAGTGATGTTTAACTAGAAAGAAAGATTGTGAATTCTCCATGGCCTTAGCTAGTCTGAGCATATACTCTTGAAAGTTCCTTGCCAACCCACCCAGTTAAGATTATGTACCCTGCAGGTACAAAATGTTACTGTTATTATTTATTAATCCGTAGCCTTTAATATTTGCTCAGCTGCATTGGCTCTATTACCTGTGTCCACAGCAGTGTTTTAGGTCATTCTCAAAGATTTGCAAATAGTGGAAAACCTGTTAGCTCTCCATTCCAGCACAGCATAGGCCCTGATGGAGGGAGGTAATGCTGCATTTTATGCAGATAACATTCATGTGACTTGGTTTCGTTGAGGTAAATCAAGCAAGCAACAAATGTTGAAGCCCTCCTGAAAGTTGAGCACATGAAGCCAGCCTGCTTAAGGCTTCCACTTAAGGTTGGTGAAAAAACTCCCAGAGACTTTTCCTGAGAACAGTGATTGTCACTAATTCAGGGTGGGGAGGGACCTATTTCTTTCCATTGCTGTTCTTAGGGATCTGTCTGAGTTGGTAATACATACAGGCTGCCAGCTTCTGTATCAAGGTATGGACCAGGGCAGGTTGAAGGTGAGAGAGGCAGGGTATTTCCCCCCTAGGGTTTAGGAAAGAGTGTATTGTTTGATATAGATAATGTGAATTAAAGTCATTTCTTTTTAATGCACAAATAAAATACAAATCCTTGCATTCTATATAGTGAGATATGAGGGTGTCTATTCACTTATAGTCTGAGTTTCTGGAGTAAATGGATAATGGCTTTACATCTCATTGTATCTCTCATAATTCACATCACTCAGGTTAGTGTACAGCAAACATACAATAAGTAATTAAAATAAATAACCTTTGGACAGCCATATTACATGCTATGATTACAATTAATGGTCATAAAGTTCAAAGTGTAGGTCACAGAATTCAGAGGAGAGTTTCCACTCAGCTAAAGTGGAAAGAAAGTGAGAGGAGGGAAGGAGAGGACCTCAGCCTGTTTACGAAGTTTCATCTTGAAAGGAAATTTACTTCTTTTTTCTGAACAGTGTTGAGTCATGGCAGATAAAGGGAGAGCCAGGATACTTTTATATTATGAGTAACTGGATGGGAATTTTGGGGGTACAATCTTTTTATAGATTTGCTAACTCTTAGTTCTGGAGAAAGACTTAGCTTAAAACTAAATTTTCGTAGTAATTTGCTTAGGCAAACTTTATAAGATGGAGGTAAATACCTTGGAGTTCCCATTAAATTTACAATACTTAACACTTGAGTAAGTAATTTAACTAGTGGACATCACATTAGGAACTTAGTATTTGTAGAGTACGCAATCCTTCCTTCCCTCCCTCCTTTCTTCTCTTCCATAAATAGTTTTTAAGGACTGTCAATGCCCTTCAGCAAAGAGCACTAGGAATATACCTGTAGTTGAACACAATGGCCTCATTACTTAATGCTGTGTGGAAGAACACATGCCCTGGGGTATATCAGGGAGAGGGCATCAGAAAGAAACTATAACAGAATTCAGAATTTGGTTGGGTGATTTGCAGAGGGTCTAAGGAAGGTAAGTTTGCCCTAGGTTGGATGCTATTAGAAGTGCTACTATTTGTCTATTATTTGGTAGAAACAAATCAGTAAGTCTAAAGGAAGGGAAATTAGAATGGGGATAATGATATAATTGACAAAGAATTAGTAACCATTCATTCTGATCTGTGAGATGTTCGGCATTTTGTGGTGGCACAGGGACCTTGCTTTTCTTTGTGCTTAGAAAAATTTATTCAGTGGTCCTGCTGTGTCTCATCACATTCTCATGTCAGAGTAACCTGTCTCTGCTTGGTGTCCTGTTAGCTTTAAGTTTTATGTGAGACTAAGGTAGTCGCCTCATGACTAAGAGCAGCTTCTGAATGTTAAGAGATTGCTGTTTGTTTTTCTTCTTTAGCATTTGTGTGTCATATGCCTAGATTTTGATGCTGGGGAGCCAGCAGTAAATAAAATAGACAAAACTGTGGTGCTTAAATGTTAAATAGGAGAGAGCAAGAACAAAGTGAACAATACATTTAATATATTAGAAGATGAGAGTGCTATGGAGGAAAGAGAAATAAAGGAGAGAAGAGGAAAAAGAGTATTGGAGGAAAGTACTTAAAATCTAAAATAAGGAGGCCAGTTAGTCATCCCTGTAAAGCTCAGATTTATGCAAAGGTAACCAAAGAATGAGACATGATGATATAAGATTGTCTTAGTTATTATTCTCTCATTGCTGGAGACAAAATACCCAACACCCAAGGTTAAAGGAGGAAAGGTTTTTTAGCTCACAGTTTATAGAGGTTTGAGTTCATAGCTGGCTTGGGCCCACCTCCATTACTGCATGAGGCTTTAGGTGGACATCTAGATGCAAACCATAACAAGGATGAAGAAATTTCCAGGAATAGAGAGCAGTTTGTATACAGGCAAGGGTATATCAGCTGTGTTGTATGAGCTGCAGGGAACTCTGTAGTTGCATAAGTAGGTAAGGAAGGGTTAGCAAGATGAGGTCAGAGAGTCAGAACAGCAATGACATCAGAAGCAGTGTGTGGAACTGACAGTTTAGGCACTCTAGGCCAATTTAAGGGACAAGTAGATTGGTCCTTTTGATGTCTTTGAGAGTGGCAATTTGGCTTGTCTAGAAATCTTTTTCCTGCTGAGGAATGATGAAATTTATTAAACGCATTATTTTATTGACTGTTTGTATATAGTGTTAATATGATCAGTTAAAACAGCTTTTTTTTTTCTTTTTTCTTTTTTTGGTATCAGTGATTGAACTCAAGACCTTGTGCTTGCCAGGTAGGTGCTTATACCACTGAGCTATATCCTAGGTGCAATCAGAACAGTTTTATTTAAATGTCTGTTCAGAGGAAGTTCATTGGTTAGCTAGAAATTAGATGGATATGTATAAAATAATTATTTTAAAATCTCTGAGGAAAGGGGCTGGGGATTTAGCTCAACGGCATAAGCACCTGCCTTGCAAGCAGGCAGTCGTAAGTTTGATCCCTGGTACCGATAAAAATGAAAAAGACAAAACAAACAAACAAACAACAACAACAAAAAATCTCTGAGGAAATGAATGAATGAGGTGCAGAGAAAATATTTATATATATTTCAGAGAGAACTTGTGTCCAAAATACATGAAAAATTAATAAACTACAAGAAATATAAATATGTAGAATAAGGCAAAAGAAAGATGAATTAAATAATATAAACATAGGTTATTACATGTACATGTATAAAACCCTCAATAATAAAAGTAAAAAAATTTAAAATGAAACCTATAGAACAGATACCTTTCAAGAAAATTTGCAAATAGAAATATCAATAGATATTTAACATTATTAGCTATCAGGAAAAAGCAAGTTGAAATCACATTAAAATATTGCTTATTCCCACTAGAATGTCTAAAATTAAAAATCCTTGACTATCAAATATTGACAAAGATTAAGTAAGTAGAACTTGCATATACAACTGGTAAGGCAATACAAAGCTAAATCTATATGGTAAAATTGTTTGGCAGTATTTCTTGTAAATTTAGTTGTATTTTTACCCTATATACCACAATTTTCATTCTTAAATATTTGTTTAAGAGAGATGAAAAGAAATATCATAAATGATTCATACAAAAATGTTCACAGAAGGTATGGCATGTAGGGAGCAGCTTTGAATAGCTGCTGCTGCCCTGCCCCTCCTGCCTGAGGGCATTTTGTGTGTCAGCCTACATTTCCCATGATCCTCCCCTTGCCTGCAATGCACATGACAAGCAAACTTCCTGTTTCAGCCTGCCTATGTTACCCATAATCCTCTCCTGCTTATTTCATATAACTGGATGTGATGATGACCTATCAGATTAAACCTTCTTCCTGCCTTTGGCCCGCCTCCACCCTATATAAGTTGTAGCCATTTTAAAAATAAACAAGACTTGAATGGAATCCCGCCAAGTCTCAGTCTCTCTTTTCTCTTGCCCTGCCCCCATCCCCGATCCCCTCTCCAGGTGAGACCCATGGATTGATCCGCGGGCCGGATCAAGTGGCGACCACGAAGGGACTCCACCTGGCACGAGGGATAACAACGCAGGACCGTTCACAGGAGTAAAGCGCTGGCCAGCATGACTGATTCAAGGACTTTGTTCCTGTGATCCGTGCAGACGGCTACCTTACGTCTCGCCTGAATCACGGTAGGTGAACGGCATTAGCATGGGACAAGCACTCAGTGCGCACGAATTGTTCGTGACTGGCCTCAGGGAGGCACTCAAGACTAGAGGGATTAAGGTTAAGACAAAGGAACTAATAAAGTACTTTCAGTTTATACATTCACTGTGTCCATGGTTCCCCCTAGAGGGTACCATTAATTTAAACAGGTGCAATAGAGTAGGAGATGCTCTTAAAGACTATTATGAAGTTTTTGGTCCAAAAAAGATTCCTGTAACTGCTTTTTCATATTGGACTTTAATCTCTGAGCTGCTGGCACAATGTCACGCAGATCCCCAGGTCGCAGAGACGCTTGCCCAGGGTGAGGCTGCGTTAGCTGCCTCCCACAATTGTACTCCGCCACCACCGGTCTTATCTAAGGCACCCAGCCCTCCCAGCTCTGTTGTCCTTGAGATACCAGAGCCTGTTCAAGATGGTGATGTGCCGACACTCCCTTTGTCTGGAGACCACGAGGGTCCTCAAAATGGCGCTGCCACAGTCCCTCCTCCATACCGCCCTATTTACCCTGACCTTTCCAATGGCCAGAAAGTTGATTGGTCACAATTAGCAGAAGAGGCAGCCCAATACCATTCCCCCCGGGTTATGGCTCCTGCTGCTGCAGAACTACTCCCCAGTCTTCAGCGACTGCCCGGCCCGTCTTCTGCCCTTCTCTCATTAGAGGAACAATTTCATGATTTACAACAGCAGGTTCAACTGACTAAGGATACAAAGGCTTTCCTTAGAGCTCCAAACATTGCATGCAAACCCCCCTAGAATGACGGCCGTCACCGGCCTGCCACTCCCTAAGATAGCGCCTATCTCAGGGTCACCAGGTGGACTGCCCACAATGATGTTCCCGGTTACAGAGACTGCCTGCCCTCCCAAAACAGAGGCCTTGAGAGTAACACATCCCTTATTGTTTCCTGTAACAGAAGTTGCCCAACCTGGCGCGAGTGGCGATAACTTACACAATGGTGGGGAGACAACTCTACCCACCCAAGGTAGTGCCAGTCCACAAGAGGGCGACATTAAATCAATTAGGGAAAGGGGGAGACAAAGGAGGTGAACTAGACGCGGGACTCAATCCTCAAGTCAGGAACATGAAAGAGATAAAATACAGGCCACTACCACAACAAGGGGAAATAAAAAAAGACAAGCCACCACGTCTACAGAAACAAGATATAGAAACTGATAATAGTGAGGAAGAAAATGACTCTGACTCACATAGCAGTGATACAGACACAGACCAACCGGCCCTAGCACTGAGAGCCAATAGGGCCCATGCACCATTCCCAGTATCTGCCCTAAAAGAATTTAAAAAAGCAGTATCTCAATATGGTCCCATGGCGGCCTTCACCCTTGCGGTCTTAGATTCCTTAACCCAAGGCTGGATTATGCCTAATGATTGGAGAGATTTAGCCAGAGCTACACTTTCAGGGGGCAACTATCTGCTCTGGAAGGTAGAATTCCAAGATCAATGTGAACTTTTAGCTAAAGACAATACTAACAGGAAAAATCATTACACCCTTCTCATGCTGATGGGAACAGGCTGATATGCCATACAACAAGCCCAAATGCGATATGAGGCAGGTCTTTTTGCTCAGATCACCCTGGCAGCAAGCAGAGCATGGCAAAGGCTCCCCTCTGGTGGAGCTGCTTCTTCCCTGACAAAAATAAAACAAAAACCTGAGGAACACTTCTCTGATTTTGTTGATCGCCTCTTACAGGCAACTGAGTGTCTCTTCGGTACCACCGAAGATAACACTGGCCTTGTTAGGCAACTGGCTTATGAAAATGCTCTTCCTGCCTGCCAGGCTGCTATCAAACCCTATAGAAAAAAAGAGGACCTTTCGGGCTATATTCGCTTGTGTGCTGACATAGGCCCCGCTTACCATCAAGGCTTAGCTATGGCTACAGCTGTAAAAGAAATTTTCCTCTCACACAAGCAAGGAGGAAAACAAATAATGGCAAATGCTTTAAATGTGATCAGACAGGCCATTTTGCCAGAGACTGCCCTGTGGCCCAAAAGTCTCAGTACAATAATTCAAGGCCAAAACCCACAAGTCTGTGCCCAAAATGCAGAAGGGGATATCATTGGGCTAATGAATGCAGGTCAAAGACAGACGCAGATGGCAATCCCCTCCCCCAGCAGGGAAACGGGATTCGGGGTCAGCCCCAGACCCTCAACCTCAGACAGACCTCCGGGGCTATAAGGTTTGTCCCACAACAAAATAACCAGACACAACACGACCAGGCACAAAACAATCCATTTCAAACCTCCTCCACGCCATGCCAGGAAGTGCAGAACTGGACCTCTGTTCCGCCTCCAATGCAGTATTAGCTCCCGACATGGGAGTACAAGCCATCCCTACCGGGATTTATGCCCCTCTTCCCAAGGACACTTGTGGGTTAGTTCTTGGATGCAGCAGCGCAATGTTGAAAGGGTTACAAGTTGTTCCAGGAGTCATAGATAACGACTATACTGGCGAAATTGTTGTCATGGCATCCTCTATCTCTGGCCTAGTTTCCATTAGCCAAGGACAACGTATTGCTCAGTTGGTGCTGTTGCCTTTAGTTCAAACTTCTAATGCAGCTGTGGCTTCCTACAGGGGAAATTCTTCCCTTGGATCCTCAGATATATATTGGGCTCAATTCATTTCCAAAGATAAACCCCTTATGGCTTTATTGCTTAATGCGAAAAGTTTCTCAGGGCTCATAGATACAGGTGCTGATGTAACAGTCATTAGAAAGGAGGACTGGCCTCCCACATGGCCCTTAGAAACCACTATGACGCATTTACAAGGGATTGGACAATCTAAAAATCCACAACGTAGTGCCAGTCTACTTACCTGGAAAAATAGAGAGAACAATCAGGGGCACAACAGCCCTATATTATAGAGGGGCTACCCCTTAACTTGTGGGGCAGAGATTTGCTAACTCAAATGGGAATGATGATGGGCAGTCCCAATGCTGTAGTCACCAAACAAATGCTCACTCAGGGCTTCCTTCCTAATCAAGGTTTAGGCAAGCGGGGCTCAGGCATTAAAGTCCCTATTTCCCCAACTCCAAACCCCTCTAAAGCAGGCCTAGGCCATTTTCAATAGGGGTCATTGACATTCCTGCGGCCCATGCAAAAGAGATTACTTGGTTGTCAGACAAACCTGTTTGGGTCGATCAGTGGCCCCTTACCTCTGAAAAGCTTGCAGCCACACAGCAGCTGGTGCAGGACCAGTTAGATGCAGGCCACATTGTCCCCAGTGATTCTCCATGGAACACACCTATCTTTGTTATTCGGAAAAAGTCTGGGAAATGGATGCTGCTACAAGATCTTAGGGCAATAAATAAGACCATGGTCTTAATGGGACACCTACAGCCAGGCCTCCCTTCACCCAGTGCCATTCCTCTGGGATTTTTAAAAATTGTCATTGATCTTAAAGATTGCTTTTTTTCTATTCCCTTACATCCAAATCCAAAATACAATCAGCCCAATACAGATCTTGTTACTACTGTTCAAATAACCACAGTAAGTCCCTCAACCATAATGGTTTCTCAAGCTCTGCTACACCAGACAGATCATGTACCTGCTCCTCAATATTCACATTCTAACCTATTCAGTTTGATTAAAGGAGCATACCTGATTTTAAATCATACCCAACCTAACCTCACCCAATCATGTTGGTTATGCTTGGCTGCTCCTCCCCCATATTATGAAGGAAAGGCCCTCAATTTAACCTTTATCAATTATTCTAGCTCATCTGCCTGTGACTGGGGCAATCACCACAAGCTGACTCTCCCTGATGTCTCAGGTAGAGGGACTTGTCTTGGGGACTCCAGCTGTCCACCAGCACTGGCAACACAACTCTGTGCCCAGCTTCATTCAAAATTCAAGCCAAATAATTACCTCATTCCACCCTCAGGAACGTCCTGGGCCTGCAATTTTGGCCTCTCACCCTGTATAGCAACTGCTGTTTTTAACAAGTCTGCAGATTTTTGTGTTCTTGTACAGGTTCTTCCTTGCATAACCTTCCACCCAGGAGACTACTACCTCCAGGCATCACAGATCAGCTATATATTTAAGAGAAAACCTGTGACACTCACCTTAGCTGTGCTACTAGGATTAGGAGTAGCAATGGGAATAGGGACAGGGACCACAGCTCTAGTGTTGGGAAATAAACATCTAGCTCAATTACAGGCAGCAGTAGATCAGGATTTAAAAGAAATAGAAGCATCTGTGACAGCTCTACAGGCATCCCTGACGTCTCTATCTGAGGTAGTCCTGCAAAATAGAAGAGGACTAGACCTCCTATTTATGAAGGAGGGTGGCTTATGTGCAGCCATCAAGGAAGAGTGTTGTTTTTATGCTGACCACTTGGGAGTAGTCAAAGAGTCCATGAGTAAACTGAGAGAGCGCCTCAAAGAGAGAGAAAAGGAGCGCATCGGAGCAACCACCTTCTCCTCCATGTGGGGGGTCTCTTCCCTTACATTGCCCCCCTCTTGGGACCCCTAGCTGCCTTGCTGTTACTGCTTACAGTAGGACCTTGTATTTTCCAGAGGATCATGACACTCATTAATAACGTTAATAACAAGGTTGACACATTTATGGCAAAGCCCATTCAGGTATATTACCATCGGTTGGAAATGGCAGAACAACAAACTTATCGGGAAAAAACACCCACCAACGGCCCACATGATGCTGTGGCCCAGATGCCCTGAGGCACTGGACAGGTAGTCAGAGACGGGCAACTAGGACACATATGTAATACCAATCGGCCATCTAAGACAGGTCCAGGACCAACAGCTGTCCTGCAGGCCCATGACGGGTAAGGCTCAATTGGGTTCATATGAGGAGTCCTTGACCCAAGACAGGCGCTGTCCTCCCAGGGCCTGCCATGTTCTCAAAAAATATAAATAATAATAAGGGAGGAGATGTAGGGAGTGGCTTTGAATAGCTGCTGCTGCCCTGCCCCTCCTGCCTGAGGGCATTTTGTGTGTCAGCCTACATTTCCCATGATCCTCCCCTTGCCTGCAATGCACATGACAAGCAAACTTCCTGTTTCAGCCTGCCTACATTACCCATAATCCTCTCCTGCTTATTTCATATAACCGGATGTGACGATGACCTATCAGATTAAACCTTCTTCCTGCCTTTGGCCCGCCTCCACCCTATATAAGTTGTAGCCATTTTAAAAATAAACAAGACTTGAATGGAATCCCACCAAGTCTCAGTCTCTCTTTTCTCTTGCCCTGCCCCCATCCCCGATCCCCTCTCCAGGTGAGACCCATGGATTGATCCGCGGGCCGGATCAATGGCATATTCACAATAGTGAAGCTCATGAATAACTCAAATGTCCACCTTCTGGTGGATGGATTAACAAACTGTAGGGTATTCACAGAATGGAGTACTACTCCATAAGGAAAAGGAAAGAGACAATGATATATGCAACATCATGGGTAAACTTTGTGCCACGTGAATGTGGCTGAGCAAAAAAAACCAAAACACTAGGGACCAGAAAACATGTACTTTTATAATCCTGTTTATATGGAGCTTACAAACAAGGGAAACTGGGGAGTTTAAGATCATTGTTCCTAGTGATCAAAGAACCTCCCAGCTTCCAGCCATACTTGACTGGATCTGTAGGTCTTGGGCCTGCCTGGGCTGCCCCCAGTGACCCTCTCTCAATTGGGGGAACTAGGCGGCTGAAGGTGAGTGTCTGGGCACCATCCCGATCCCCAGGAGAATTTAAGATCATCACTACCAGTGGTCAAGGACTCACCCAGCTTCCAGCCACCTAGACTAGACTAGATTTTGTGGGAGGTTTTGTGGCCTAACTAGATTATGCTCAGTGACTGTCTTTAATCAGGGGAGTTGAGGGCTCATGAAGTGAGTTCCAGAGCACTGGTCCTTGCCCAGGGAGGGCTTTGGACCATCATCTACAGTAGTTAGGTGCCCTCCCAGCTTCCTGAACAATGGAGGTGGCATGGGAGGTCTGGTGGGTCTGATTGGACCATGCTCAGCAACCTCTATTCAGTTCCAGGAGCTAAAGGCACACAAGAAAGTTTCCAACAGGCCCAGGGGAAGCCTTGGAACAATACTTGAAACAGGGAAATATAGGGAAATGACAAAACAAAAGACCAAAATGCAATCTCAAACATCCAGCCCATCCAAAGAAACCTTAGGAGCTATATACATAGAAGAAAATATATGCCATATAACTGAAATAATAGTAACTGAAATAAAGAAGCAACTTTGAGCAGCTTTAAAGGAATTCAAATTAGAAATAATCTCCCAGGTAAAAGAAGAAATGATAAAAGTAATGAAAGAGATGCTGAACACATCTAAAGAAGACACAGTTAAAAACTTAGAGGAACAAAACAAAAAAATAGAATCCCTGGATAAACAATATAAGAAACAAACAGAATACATGAAGCAGATTCAAAGAGATATACAGGAAATCAAAAATTCCATTGAATGTTGTCAAAACCACCTCAACAAAAGTGAAGATAGAATTTCAGACCTTGAAGACAAGATTGCAGCTAGTGAACAGGAAAGGAAAGATCTTTTAAACATAACAAGGAATCAGGAAATAACAATTCAACAGCTGCAAGAGGATGCAAAGAAAAACAACATAAGATTGATAGGGTAAATGAAAAAGAAGGGGACAGCACAAATGATACCAAGAGGCTATTTAGAGAAGTAATAGTGGAAAATTCCCCAAACATGAGAATGTAAACTGACATTAGAATCAGTGAAGCATATAGAACTCCAAATAGCCATAACCAAAATAAAACTACACCCAGACATATAATAATCACAATCTCAGAAATCCAACATAAGAATAAAACATTAAAAGCTGTTAGAAAAGACAGATCACTTACAAAGGAAAACCCATCAGAATTACACCAGACTTCTCAGTACAAACAAGTCAAGAAGAGCATGGAGTGAAGTATTTTAGATCCTAAAGGAAAATGTCTTCCAACCTAGAGTGATGTACCCTGAAAAACTGTCCTTCAAAATCGATGGAGAAATAAGATACTTTCATGAAAAAGAAGAGCTGAAGACTTCATGATCACCAAGCCAACCCTGCAAAGAATACTGAAAGATAGTTTAGATACACTTTGGAATAAACCACTAAACAAAGCAGACAATTAAACAAAATGGAAAGATAAAGATGCAACAGCAGAAAGATAACATGTCAACAATAAACCAACATATAACAGTTATAACCATTAATGTATATGGTCTCAATGCACCAACTAAAACAGACTGGCAGAATGGATCAAGAAACAACATCCAACCATATGCTGCCTACAAGAAACCCATCTAACCCAAAAGGAAACTCAGAGACTGAAAGTTAAGGATGGAAAATAATACTTCATGCAAGAGGAACCCCCCAAAAAAGTGGGGGTAGCTCTTCTTTTTGCAGACAATGTGAACTTCAAACCAAGAATGATCCTAAGAGATAAAGAAGGTCACTACATACTAGTTAGGGGAAAACTTCAAGAGGAAGAGATAATAATCTTAAATATATATGCACCAAATTCTAGAGCACCCAGTTATACAAAGCAAGTACAATAGAAATGAAAAAACAAATAAGCAATAACACGATTATAACAGGAGACCTTAACCCACCATTGACACCAAAGGACAGATCAACCAGATAGAAAATCAGCAAAGAAATAACAGAACTGAATCACACCTGTGAACAAATGGACTTGATAGACATATACAGAGCGTTCCATCCAACAACATCAGAATACACATTCTTCTCAGCAGTACATGGGTCATTCTCTAAAATAGACCATATACTAGGCCACAGAACATATTTAAATAAATGCAAAAGAGTTGAAATTATCCCATGCATGTTATCAGGTCATAGTGCCATGAAACTAGAAATTAATGATAAAAGAAACTCCAAAAATCCCACAAACACATGGAAATTGAATAATACACTCTTGAGCAATCAATGGGTCACAGTGGAAATTAAAGAAATTAAACAATACCTACAAGCAAACAAAAATACAAATACAACTTACCGGAATCTCTGGGATGCAATGAAAGCAGTCCTCAGAGGAAAATTTATTGCACTGAGTCCCCACATCAGCAAATCAGAATGAATACAAATAAATAACCTGATGCTACACCTCAAGCATCTAGAAAAAGAAGACCAAGTCAAGCCCAAAGCCAAAAGAAGGGAGGAAATTATAAAAATCAGAGCAGAAATTAATGCAATAGAGACTAAGAAAACAATCCAGGTTGGGAGACCATGGTGGATAGATAACAACAGCTATGGAGGCTCTCTGAGATAGCCAGCTTAGAATCCAGGAATGGTACAGTGTGGGGAGTCCTAAGCAAGGGGTGATATTCCCTGCCAACCCAGGAATGAACTAAGCTGAGAGAAGCCAACTGGAAATGCAATCCCAGTGCTACGACTGGAACAGCTGAAGTTTTGGTGCCGAAGCTGGAACCCATGACTCTGGAAACTGCGGCTTGAATTTCCTGCCACCACTGCTGCATCTGAATCGGCACAGCAGGGGAAGAGATGCAAAAGCTCTGAGAGTGGGAATCCACAAACAGTCTTGAGAGCAGAACTGGTGGGGAGCCCTGCATCAACCTGCAGTGAGGGAGAGGAATGGGACCCCCCCATTGATAAGGAGGCTCCAACAGAGGACATTCTTGGACTGGGCAGACTAGCTGGAACAGGACACTGCAGTGACTTCAGTCACATATTTCCCTCTTAAGCGGGATTGGTGGGGAGCGCCTGACCTGGGTGATGCCACGGACTCAGACCCAGTAGGCTAGCCCAAACCAGGTCCCTGTGCCTGGCGGTGCACCCTAGCAGTGAATCGTTCAGTAGGTTGACCTGGAGGGGCGGGCCCAACATATGCTGCCCTGGTCTGTCTCCCTAGTACATTGCAGTGGGCAGGAACACCTAGCTGGCATGATTCAAATAAACTGTAATCCACAAAGAAACTGGGCCTCCTATATATGCTTGTATGGAAGAAACAAAAAATATGAGAAGAGGAGGCAACAAGAAAGGGTCCTTGGTCCCCAATCCTGAGAACAGTAATCCAGGAAAGGTAAATGCAAAAGAGAATGAGGACAGAAAACATGCAATATCAGACACGGCACCAATAGATATAAAGTAATATCTCCGGAGCCTCATAGACGAGTTCAAAAGTGAAGTATTTACTGAAGTAAAACAAGATATAAGCAGAGTAGTTAAAGAAGTGCTAAGCACTTCCCAAGAAAAAACAGATGGTGGAATGGAAGGACAGAAAAAAAGGGGAGAATTGTTTGATGGAGAAAATAGAGAAAATATAGAATACATTAAGCAGGTTCAAAGATTACCAGGAAACTAAAAACTCTATTGAAAGCTGGCATAACAGCTTGAAAGAAACTAAGGATAGATTATCTGAACTGGAGGACAGATTTGTAATGTGGGAGCATGAAAGGAAAAAGTTCTTAAAAATAACAAGGAAATAAACAGCAATAATACAAAGGCTAGAAGATGATAAGAGGATCTATAACTTAAGAATTAAGAACGTAAAGGAAGAAGTAGGGACACAAACAAATGAACTACAAAGGCTATTCACAGAAATAATCCAGGAGAAATTCTCTAATTTAGGAAAAGGTAAAGATACTCAGATGTATGAGGCATACAGGACCCCAGCCACCTACAACCCAAACAGAACTTCACCCAGGCATATAATAATCAAAATTCCAGAAATCCAGTATAAGAACAGAATATTAAAAGCTGTCAGAGACAAGAAACAGACCACTTACAAGGGAACATCCATCAGAATTACAGCAGACTTCTCGGCACAAACCATCAAATCACGAAGAGCATGGGGCGAAATAATTCAAGCTTTGAAAGACAATAACCTCTAGCCAAGATTGATATATCCTGCACAACCATCCCTCGAAATTAATGGAGAAACAAGGTACTTCCAGGATAAAGAGGAACTAGAGGAATTTGCAACCGTCAATTCAACTCTACAGAGAATACTGCAGGACATTCTAAAAGAGAAAAATAACAAGATTCCAAAAACAGTAGCAGAGAGGCCACAATGAATGGAGCAGAAATTGAAATGAAGAAGACAAAGTGACAACTAATGACAGAAAAATAGCTCAACAGAAATGAGACAGAGAGGGGCTGGGGATTTAGCTCAGCAGCATAAGCACCTGCCTTGCAAGCAGGCAGTCGTGAGTTCGATCCCTGGTACCGATAAAAAGGAAAAAGACAAAGAAAAAATGAGACAGAGAAGGTTGGATATAATTTCTAATATAGATGGCCTAGGGAAAAATACTTAAGGGAAAAACAGAGAATAGCAGGCAGAGTGGATCAAGAGATAGGGTCCACCGAGAGGCTCTTTATAGAAAATATAATTAGCCTGAAGAAGGTTATATGGGCCAAAATCAAACATGAAAAAATGGAACTCGATGTGATAGGGAACCAGAGAGTAATAGGGGTAACTAGACCAGTATATATGGATAGGTTGAACAGACAGGCTTTAATAAATGAAGAAATATAACTAGAAATCCAGCCCAGGAGTGAGAAAGTTCAGAAACACTTAGGTAAATAGCAGGTTGCCCCCTCCAAGTACAAAACCGTGAGTGTTGGGGAAGCCCAAAAATACACAGTTCATTCTGGGGCAGTAAAAGGGAGGAATAGTCCTCAAAAAAAAAAAAAACCAGCAGAAGATATAGCTAATAGTGTATCAGGAATTAAAACCCCTATTACTTGCACCACTCTGCTTGGTTGGAACTCCTTCTGTCCTAGTTTGTATACAAGCATTGGATCTGAGGGGCATGGACAGCTGTCCATAGCATAGGGGACATCTTTAATTCCCTACTAACTCAATCAGGATCCATGTATGACTTATACTGTTATATCATGACTGATCTTAGTTAAATCTGACTTGTTTGATTGCTGCTTATGATTGACAGATTTTATTCAAAACCGTAAGGTTGATGGCAACAAGTTGAGGAATACAGACAACTATACTGAAAATGATAATGATTCACTACGATATCCATTCTGATTTGTTTGCTACCTATTTTTGTAGCTCTACATTATCTATAAAGTTGTATTTCTGTTAATTCTGTTATGTACTAATATGCTCAATTATACTTTATCTGATGATATAGCCAATTCTGTTGAGGAAAACAAGAAACAGCACAATGACCAGAATAGAACTTCTTATACAGCAGATTTATATGTCTTTTTAGTTTTATATGTCTATAGGAAAAAGTTTAGTTCTGTCCTGCTTTGTTATGTTTTTCCCTCTAACATAGAAAGGATAGAAATACATGTTAAGACTCAAGCTTACATAAAACCTATAAACAGTTTATGAGCACTGATCTGATGACACATGATGAAATGAACAAAAACTTTGAAAGAAAGAAAGTGGCACTGCAGTACCCAATCCTGATTCTGGAGTGTTATGATGTGAAATCCAGCAATATTATTAGTCTTTGTTCAGAAGGATTTTAATCTAATATGCTGTGTTAGGTCTCAACATAAATGAAGATATGGATAAATGCGTACATGTCTAAGTGTATAGGATTGATAGCCATAATAATTAGTTTTGTTGGATAGCTGAACAGAACTGTTTGCAGTCTCCCTGGTTGAAATCCCATTTATATGTTCCACTTGTGTACCTTGAACAACTATTTATAGGGGGATAATATGTATACATCAGCTAGTGATTTATTACTGTCTATTTCTTTTCTTTGAAAGTATGTACTATTTCTGCCCATTTTCTATTTTGTCTTTTTTTTTTTGAATAAAAAAAGACAAAAAAGGAAAACAATCCAAAGAATCAATGAATCAAAGAGTTGGTTCTTTGAAAGAATAAATAAAATTAATAAGCCCCTAGACAATCTTATTTAAAAAGGGAAGAACAAGCTCAAACTCATGCAATAGGGAATGAAAAAGGTGAAATCACTACAGACTCTGTGGAAATACAGAAAATCATCAACACCTATTTTGAAAACCTCTACTCTCATAGGTTCGATAACATAGAAGAAATGGAAAGATTCCTAGAAACATGTGAAGTACCAGTGCTAGGTCAAGAAATGTAAAATTGCTGAATAACCCAATTTCTATTAATGAAATTGTAATTAAGTCCTTACCTACAAAGAAGAGCCCAGGCCCAGACAGATTCACTATGGAATTCTACAAGAAGTACAAAGAAGTCTTAATGCTGACATGCCTCAAACTCTTCAATGAAATTGAAAGGGAAGCAATCTTTCCTAAGTCATTCCTGGAAGCAAATATTACTTTAGTACCAAAACCTAAGAAAGACCCAACTAAAAAAGAGAACTACAGGCCAATCTCCCTAATGAACACAGATGCAAAAATCCTCAGTAAAATATTGGCAAATAGGATGCAGCAAATCATCAAGAAGATTATACACCATGATCAAGTGGGATTCATCCCAGGCTTGCAGGGATGGTTCAACATACATAAATCAATAAATGTAATCCACCACATCAATAAAGCCAAAGGTAAGAATCACATGATCATTTCTATAGATGCAGAAAAAGCTTTTGATAATGTCCAACATTCATTCATGATAAGAACCTTAGAGAAATTTGGAATAGATGGTCTTTACCTCAATATGATAAAGGCTGTCTATGACAAATCAACAGCCAGCATCATATTAAATGGCCAAAAACTGAAGGCAAGACAAGGATGTCCCTTATCTCTGCTCCTATTCAACACAGTACTGGAAATACTAGCCAGAGCAATTAGACAAGAGAGAGAAATAAAAGGGATAAAGATAGGAAAAGAGGAAGTTAAATTACCATTATTTGCAGATGACATGATATTCTACATAGAAGACCCCTAAACTCCATTGAAAGTCTCCTAGATATAATAAATAAATTTAGTAATGTAGCTGGATACAAAATCAATACTCAAAAATCAATAGCATTCCTATACACTAACAACAAAATCTCTGAGAGAAATAAAAGAAGCCACACCCTTCACAGTAGCATCCAAAAAATGAAATACTTAGGAATTAATCTCACGAAAGAAGTGAAAGATCTGTACTGGGATAATTATAATGCCCTGAAAAAAGAAATCGAAGAAGGTCTCAGAAAATGGAAAGACATCCCTTGCTTATGGATAGGAAGAATAAATAGTGTGAAAATGGCCATTCTCTCAAAACTGTTATACAGATTCCATGCAATCCCAATAAAAATACCATCAACATACCTCATAGATCTAGAGAAATCACTCCTAAAATTCATCTGGAGTGAGAAGAGACCTAAAATAGCAAAGACAATTCTAAGCAGCAAAGGCAAGGCAGGAGGCATCACAATCCCTGACTTGGAGTTATACTACAAAGCAACCATAGTAAAATCAACACGGTACTGGAACCAAAACAGAGCTGAAGATCAATGGAATAGATTAGAAGTTACAACCACAACTACAAACACATTCAACCACCTTATCTTTGATAAAGGGGCCAAACATGTTCACTGGAAGAACAACAGTCTCTTTAATAAATGGTGCTGGAAAAACTGGCTCTCCATAGGCCGAAAACTAAAACTAGACTCATGCCTATCACCACATACTAAATTTAAATCTAAATGGATCAAAGATCTGAATATTAAAACAGAAACACTAAATCTGTTGGAAGACAAGTTTGGTAAAAATCTTGAAGACATAGGGGTAGGTAGAGAATTCATGAACAGGAATCAAACTGCATGGGAAATACCTCTCATAATCAATAACCTCCCAGGATTACATCTTATTAAAAAGTTTCTGCATGTCAAAAGAAATCTCCAGCATAGTGAAAAGAAAACTCAGAAACTGGGAAAAAGTCTTAGTGAACTGCCCCTCAGACAAAGGACTTTTGTCTAAAATATATAAAGAATTTTAAAAAATCAGACCCACAAAATTCAAAGATCCAGTCCAAAAATGGGCATCTGAGATGAATACACAGTTCTCAGATGAAGACATACAAATGGCAAATAAATTCATGAAAAAATGTTCATCATCATTACTTATTAGAGAAATGCAAATTAAAACCACACTGAGATTCCATCTCACTCCAGAAAGAATGGCCAGGATCAAGAAAACTACCAAAACAAATGCTGGAGAGGCTGTGGGGAAAAAGGAACTCTCCTGCACTGTTGGTGGGAGTATAGACTGGTGCAATCATTGTGGAGGTTAGTCTGGAGGTTCCTCAAAAAGCTGGAATTGAAAGTCCCATTTGACTCAGCTATTCTACTTCTGGGCATAGTCCAAAAACTGAAAATATCATATCACAGTGATGTATGTGTACCCATGTTTATAGCAGCACAATTTGTAATAGCCAGATCTTGGAAACAACCTAAGTGCCCATCAGCTGAGGAATGGATAAAAAAGTTGTGGTATTTTTATACAATGGAGTACTACTCAACTATAAAGAATGATCACATTGAGATATTTATAAATAAATGGATGCAGCTTGAGACCATACTCATAAGTGAAGTAAATCAAACTCACATGTATAAATACTGTATAGTCTCCCTAGTGTAAGAAATGGTAAGAATGCATAAAAGTATGTGGTAATCATGATTCCCCATTATATTGCTCTGAAGCCTTATAATGTTTTCATTCATTAGTTGGAATGGTTTTATTCTGGGTTGTTTCATTTTATTGTCTGTGATGGTATGAACAGCTATTTTGAAGAAAACAAGACATTATAATAGCCAGTGATGATCTAATATTTTGTTTTGACGTCCTTTCATGCTTTTGTTCTTCTGTCTCTATTGGTTCTATCATGTTGTATCTATTGGATTTTATTATGTATGATAGTATAAATTTTTTATGGACAAGGAGATAATATGGTAACCATTGTTCATTTTCTGTTAGTTGGTTCTGAATGCCCTGTAATACTGTCATTATCTTGAATGGTTTTATACTATTTTGTTATGTTTGATAGTATAGTGCATGAAGGTATACTCAAACATTTCAAGGAAAGAGACACTATTGTAGCTACTGTAATGTCAGGTTGTTTTGTGATGAAACACTGTGTTTCTTAAATTGTTCTGTTCTGATCTGTTTTGTTATGTCTTCTTTTATCTTAATCTTTTTTAAAAAAAAAAGAACAAGGGAAACTAATCTACGGCAATAGGTTTTAAAATAGCTGTTTCTTGTGGTAAAAGCAGACAAGGAAAACATTGACCAGAAACGGGCAGGAAGGGATTTTACGTGATGAGTCTTCTATAATCTGATTTAGCTGCAGGTAACATGAGTCTACCTATTTGTCAAACTAATAGAACCATGTTTTTAAGATATATCCATTTTACTCTTTGTAAATTATATCTCACATAGTATCTTGTAATATGCAGAATAATGATTCCACTTCAAAAATATTCATGTTCGAATCTCAAACCAGTGCATATGTATTCTGCCAGCCAGAGTGACTTTGTTAATGTGATTAAGGCTTTTGAGATGAAGAGACTTCCTGGATTCTTTGGACAATTTCTAAGTGCAGTCAAGATGTTCTTACAAGAGAGGCAGGAGCATCAAAGTCAGAAAGAAAAGATGTAATGGAAGCTGAGGTTGGGGTGATGCCATTGTTGGAAAGGAACAAAGTCAAAGAATAAAAACAGTTTCCACAATGGAAAAGACACAAAATGGATTATTCCTGAGATCCTTTCAAAAGAACTCAGCCTGATCCCTTAAAATCAGGGATTGTTCTTGGCTTACCTCTCAGATCTGTTGTGAAAACTAAAAGCAATAGGATTAGAAAATGCTGACATCAAAACCCCATGATTATAAGCTCTTATTTTTATGCCAGACTTTTGTCTAGCATGCATACTGAAATGATCAAATATGACCAGGCAGTTTAAATTCTACTTCCTGTATGGCAGGTATTGTAGTTAGGGGTTATGCAGAGAACAATCAGAATCAGGACATGGAGTTTATAATATTGTTTTTATAATGCTCACCAGGAGTTAACACAAGAAAATGCAGGAATCTATCTGCAACACCAAAGACAGATTGTTTAGCCAAGGGCCTAAATCCTATAGCAATGTCCCACATGAGTTCAGATAAAAACCCAGAGCTCAGGACAATGCCTCCCATGGGTCCAACTGGAGGTCCAGAGCCCACAAGAAGGACTCACACCAGTCTCTTTTATGGATCTGTGCCAGGAAGGCCCAAAAGTCAGCGATGGAAACCAGAAAGTCCATGCCAGCGGGGTGAAGGAGCTGTGCTGGTGGGATGAGGGTTCTACACTGGAGCCGAGAAGTCACACTCACAACAAAGACCAGGGCTGTCCTGAAAGGCACCACAGCCATCCTCAGCGACATAGAGGCCCTGAGCTCTTCTGACAAGCACAGTTGGGTACAAGCCAGTGTGATGAGCCCATCCTGGAGACCAAACGGCACATGTCTTCCCCTCCAGAGCCAGGAAGTAATGCTTGATGTGAAGACCAAAGCTTCTCCAGGAGAACCAATGGCTCAAAAAGCAACTTGTGGGAGATCCCACAGTGCCTCCACACAACAACGCACTAATGCCTCAACGCCTCCATACCTCCCTTCTTCTCCACCGATTTATCCTGGCAACTTTCCTCAGGTGGAGCATCTTCACTCAAGGCCATGCTGATGTAATCCAGCTGGCGTTAAGTTGACCACCAGTTCTTAATCCATAACAACAGGTAACTAAAGAGTCAGGGGGTATAGTATATGGAGAATTTTAAAAAATGTGTGTGGGGAATTTCTTACCAGGCTGTTTCTGTTAATTTTTAAAATGCATTTTTATTTTGAAATAACTTAGACACAAAGAAGCTGTGAAAGTTTGTTCCTGTTCAGT
Source organism: Cavia porcellus (assembly GCF_034190915.1). NCBI lineage: Eukaryota > Metazoa > Chordata > Mammalia > Rodentia > Caviidae > Cavia > Cavia porcellus. The sequence goes on along the minus strand of NW_026947514.1, from coordinate 21,244,746 downwards.
TTGCCAGGGTGGCTGCCCATTTCTGTCTCTCCTATTCCTGCTGGCATTCTGAAAGACACACTGAGTTTCTAATCACAGTAACTAAGGTTTGTTCATACATCCTGCTCTTAGCACTGTGGAAGCCATGTTGGATACAGTACGTCATTTAAGCCTCCTATTAATAACGTGAAAGAAGTGCCTTAGTTATTTCTTTTGTAGTTAAGAGAAGCTAAGGCATGGTCCACTGTGAAGCAACTGCCCCAATTTATACAGCTTAAGCTGTAGGAGCCAGAATTTCAACCCAGGAGCTTGATTTCAATGACTAAGCACAAAGGTGGGAGAGGAATTCACCCTGTATTACAGAATAATTTAGATACAGTTATACATTTTGCACAAAATAGAAGTTCAAATGTTTACATGAGGGGTATAAACTGCATGTAAGTATATCTTCTCCAAATGTAAAACACTTCCTCACCAGAGAGGCCATAGTGAGAGGAAAGGAACCTGGAGACCATTCTGAGACAGTGAGCGCTTTTAGCCCTTCTTAAAAAGTAAAGTGATTAGTTGGCAATTTCGGGAAAAAGTTGATCTGGGTATTACGTCCTTGAGTCGTCCAAACCAAATCCAATTACTTAGAGATTCCCTGGAAACTGCGGGAGTTTAGTCTCGAAGCAGAGGCTCCCAGGGATCTGTTCCAGCTTTTTCATCCGCTCCTGCACCTGAATAGACAGGTCTGCTCCGTTTCATCATCAGCGGGTCTCACCTGTCAAGCTGAAGATGTGATTTCACTATTTAGTAATGATTAAGTTCCCTCCTAACCTGGGCAAGTCATACTCCTACTCTGTCTTAATAATTTCTGCCTTCTATTTTCATGCTCACCACCCTGGCCAGAGCTCTTATTAAATCATGTTACATCAACTTGCAGATAGAATCGTCACATTCATTTTCCTCAAACTGTCTTGTAAGGAAGCTGTGTGGGTTACAATATGCAATGTAATAACCAATGTTAATTTCCTACTACTTTTGATATTATTTTTATTCTTTTTGGTTTTATTTTTAAAATAAAAATGATAAATTAAAAAAAAGAAATATAAGGGTTTCCTATACTTTTGTGCAGTGAGTTCAAATTCTCCTGCTTGACTGCCCAGAATCTTTCCTTCCTCCTCTCCCCTACATCTCCAATCATATTTCCCCTTCCCCTCTGTTAAGTCTTGTATTTTGATGTCCCCTAAAGCCTCATTTATAGCAGGCCAGGCTAGGGCAGGAAGATATGAGGTATGATTAAAAAAATACAGTGCAGGCTTACATTAAAAACCTTTACAGTGAAAGACAATTTGCCATCAATGCCCCTCAGAATATTCCCTTCATTTCCAACACATGTATCCCATCTTCTTTGCCATTTTCTAAAGTAGTTTTAGGAATCCTTTTTTGCTTCTCTAGTTGAGCTGTTGTGACTGCCTCAATGTCTTGAATCAACTCAAAATATTCACTTTTCATGGTCATTTTGACTTTGGGGAAGAGCCAAAAGTTGCACAGTGCCAGATTAAGATAAGGCAGAATATTTTTACAAGTCTGCCTTTCCATTGCATGGCACTGGGTAGCAGCCTTCACCTTATTTTTGATCACATCTTGTAAAGACATGAAAGATGATTTCCATAGCTGATTCAAAAAATGGCAAGAATGATAAGTGTGTCCAAAGTGAGGAGGACTAGTGATAATATGTCTTTTACTGTAATAATTTTTTAAAAAAATGTAAACATTCACTGTACATGTTGACTACATGGACATGTTATAGATAAAAGAGCCCCAAATTGTGTTGATGGACCTGATGAATTGCAAGGAAGAGAAGAGGAAGAGTCTTATTCATGACCTGTTCTTTCTCCTTACAGATACCTGTTGTGTGCTTCTCTGTGGACCGCTGTGTACAGGCAACCACCATGAATTCCCATTTAAGACAGGAGAAACATTCCTTCCACATGTGAAGGGCGTGAGAGTCAAGAAATGCCACCATGCCTTGCTTTCTGCCTAGATCTTTTGAGACCTTAGAGTCCACAGCCTCCTCAAAACCTCCAAAACTGTGGAGATGGGCACAACTGGATATCTGGGCAGAGGGGGTCCAGAGCGTGGCTTGGGATGTGGAGAGGACCTGAATGTTCTTATGCATGGGGGGGGGGGGAGAAAGAGAAATGTGAGAATCAGACTGGTTGCTTGGAACTGGGAGGGTGGGCAGCCTGAGCCATCTATGACAAAGCCACGTGGCTGATGTCTTCCAGAATCTTTGGGGGTCACAGGGCCAGTCCGAGAGCCAGTTCAGCTGGGCAAGGTCTCCAGCATCACCAACACTAAGAATAGACAATATATTACTCAAGAACTCTCCAGTGGACCCAGCACGCACCCCCTCCCACACACTGGATGCTATTATGGGACTGAAACTTGCTCTGAACACAAGATACGTAAGAGGGGGCTGGTGAGTATATAGATAGATCTTGGATTGATTCAGTTTTAAGGTGGATGTGACAAAAGCCAAATAGTAAAAATGTGGTTCATTAGCCCAAGGAAAACATAACCTCTAATCGACTAGATCATGTTAGTGAGGATGCTGGCACTGCACTGAGAAATGAAAATGAGTTGTAAAGCAGCTCTGACATCTGGTACCTCTTCGTCACCGCGCAGTCAGCTGACAATGACTGAAAGCCAAACACATGTTTCCTGCTAGGGTAGCTGCTTGGGAGTCGGGCGTTTAGGGTGGAGGGTCTGGGAGAAGGAACTCGGTCTTAACCAGCTGCAGAACTCAGCCCCGCTTGGCCAGCAGCTCTCGATAGCTGCATGTGCCCTCTTGTGGCCATCTCCTGACATGGCACTCCTGCTGTGGGTTGGGTGAGAAAGAGTATTCCTCCCACGTCCGAATGAAGCAGAGGTGTTTTATGCGGGAAGTGGATTGCAGCTTCGCAGCTCCAAGGATTATGGCTTGTTATGGTAAATGCATGGTGTTATTAAGATGGCTGAGGCAGGAAGATTTCAGAACTCTACTGTGCCCAGACCAGGGATCCACTAGGATGGTCTGAGTCTCCGAATGATTCTTTGATAGCCATTCAGACTCCTGCCCTCCTGGGTGTAAATTGTTTTGGGAGATGTTTTTGTGTTGTCTGGCTGGGAGGCCACATTAGAGGCCATTCTGTCCTTCCTACGTACCATGATTTTTTCTCCTTTTTCTTAAAATAGTTTGAGATTTAAAGAAAAATTGTTAAGTACTGAGTTCCTACTATTATAGACAGCTAAGTTAGGTAGGAATGACAGGCCATCAGAGAGGGCTGGGCCCTTCTGAGATAGAGTCAAGACACGGGGTGAAAATACACTACAGTGTGGCCAGAGACACACCAGTTGGAGGCCAGGCTTCAAGATGATGATGGAAGAACCAGGCCTACATCCTCCCCAAGGGAAGAAATAAGTGATAACACTTGGTCTAATGAAGCCTAGATAAGCATCAAGGTCACCTCAGTGGGAAACCAAGACTCCTGGATCCATCACCTACCTGAGAAGTTCTTTCTTTCTATGCACACTTGCTATGTGACCTGCTTCACTACTGGATCCATATTACCTACGTGAATATATTTATAATCTTATTGGTTGACCACAGCTGAGCATGTGGTTGTGCTCTATAAAACTCCCCCTGAGAAGTGGGGTCCTAGGGCAACTCACTTTTTGGTGCCCCCTCTTGTCTCTCTCAGGTAGGAGGTTTCTCTTGTAATCCACAAACAAGCATCCCAGAGCCCCCAACCTCCAGTCCAAAAATGGGGCAAGACATGTTTTTTTAAAAAGCAGCGCTGATTTGTTTTATCCTGGTCCCAGCGACAGTGCAGTTGGAGTTTGCAAGAGCTGTGTGTCTCCCTCAAAACTTTCCAGACTTTTTGTTGAAAGAAAGCACAGTTTACAAAGTAAGGGGTTATGGGCGTGGATCAGGAAATCTGTTAAGGAATGAGGAAGACCTTTGTTTCCCTTTGCAGAGGACAGAGAAGTCTAGCAGGAATTCATAATCCTTTGTCAATTTATCTTAACACTCAATTTTAGATAACCTCTGTTATTTGTTGAGGGCAGCAATGGTTAACATATCAATTAGGTCAGGTTCCCAGGGATTTACAATTCTTTACAGAGGGAGCATTGATTAACATATCAATTAGGTCACCCAGAAAAAAAAAAAAAAACACATACAGAGCAGTATGGTGGCGTTACAGGTGCTTTGGTCATATAATTTAGGCATAACACAAACATAACGAAGCTCTTTTTGCTAATGTACAGCAGTTTTGGTCTCAATAACCTTCATTACTCCTAGAATTCATTCTTTGAGTTTATAGAGAACACAAATTCAGTGTACCAGACATCTAACTGGTTGAGAGTTATAATACTTCCCTTATATCCTATTTGGAGGGTCTGACGTCATCCTTGTATCATTACCATACTCCAAACCATTTTCCCTATTGCTAAAATCTCAGGCTAGCACAGCATATTGGTCACAATGAGTACTGATAAGTTATAATTAACCGAAGCCTTTATTCTGTTCCAGTTTCCCAATTTTTACCTGACATCCCTTTTCTGTTTCAGGATTCCAGCCAGGAGACCTTTAATTAGGTCTCCTTAGTATACTCTTGGCTAGGAAAGTTTCTCAGATGTCCTTATTTGTGGTGACCTCAACAGTTTTGAAGGGTACAGGGAGGGTGTTTTGTGGATTGTCTCTCAATTCAGATTTTTCTGGTTTTTGAGTTATGGGTTTTTTGTTTTTTGAAGATTGCAGAGATGAGCTGTCATTCACATTCCTTTGCATCAAGGATACATGCTGTCAACATGATTTGTCACTGTTGAAGTTGACCTTGATTATCTGCCTGATGGGTCTGTCAGGTTTGACTGTGATCAAGTTTCTCTTTTTCCTTCTTTCTGTACTGTATTTTTTGGAAGTCTATATACACAGCCTTGTCCATCACTTTCAAATCTCCGTGAAGAGTCTGTGACTCTATCGTGTTTTTCAGAGTCGTTCCATAATCAACTTATTAGTGATCGTGGAAAACACATTAGAAAAAACAATAACGCGTGTATTTATTCTTATGAATAAATATTCTCAGAAAGATACTGCTTCACAAAGAGAAGACTGTGCACTTGCCTCTTAGATGTTAAATACCACTATATAACAAGGAAGCTTTCCCTGGTGATTCCAGGTACTGGCGCTACCCTACCAGAAACACACCTGGCAAACACACCTGGTGGGGTGTAGGGTATGAGCACAAATGGAGACTGGTACACTTCTTTCTTTCTTTCTTTCTTTCTTTCTTTCTTTCTTTCTTATGGACAGGAGTTTGAACTCAGGGCCTTGTGCATGCAAGGCAAGAACTCTACAACTGAGTCACATCCCCAGCCAACATGTCATACTTCTGACAAATTAACAGTTTCAAATTAAGCAAAAACATATTAAATTATGTTCTGGCTGCCAAAACAAATATGATTTTGCCAAAAAAAGTTCAAAGGTGTGTAACTGAAAATCAGCAATTATCAAAGATAACTGAATGTAATCATTATTGTACATATGTAAGACCGATGTCACAAAGGAGACTCCAAGGGCTCCGCTCTCATGTAAGAACAAAGGGGTTTTTATTATTCCGTGCACACAGAGTCCTCCAAACAGGTGGAAATGGAGAACCCCGAGTTGAGGCAGGGCTGGTGTTTTTAAGGGTGAAAACCACAAAGCAAGTGTTGTTACAGAAGCCAATCATAGCGATTAGAGCAGGGCTGATGGTGAGCTGTCCTTAAGGGGTTGGGTTTCTTAGTGGGGCGAGGGAGTGTCTCCCAAGAAGGGGTGGCATTCCTTAGGAATGGGCGTTTGTCTCATGACTGAGAGATCTGCCTTAGGTTAAGGCTGTTTGTCTTAACTGTTTAAGAACACTGGTTCCTGTGGGGGTGGAGCTGCACATAGTTTCGAAACCCGCACCACAGCCATTCTATTTGTAGAGGGCAACAATAGTTAGCATATCAATTAGGTAAGATTTTACAATTCATTACAGAGGAGAGCATTGATTAACATATCAATCTTTTACCCAGAGGAAAAGGAAGACACACATTTACAGTTACAGGTATTACTGTGATATAATACCAAGTTACAGGTATTACTATGATATAAATGAAGCTATTTTTGTGAAGAATGTACAATCTAATACAATCTGATGCAATTAACACAATTTGTGACGGGGCCACCGGATAGGGAAGACCTGGGATGTCAGGAGCTATTACCTCAGGCCTTTGTTTTATGGCCTTTAGGAAGTTAAAACTTAACCTAGTTAGATCTGCAGGGAGAAGGGGAGGGGAAGTAGCAGATGGAACGAGCTTTCTTGGTCTCTTCACATACCTGGGTAAATGTTCTATTGATGGGTTATTTATATTTGTGTTGTACATTAAATATATGTGTAATTTACATTTTTATTTCTTTGTCGTTAATATCCCCAATTTTGCTGTTTAAATTTCTGTCCTATGAGAGTAATGTCAAATTGCATAATATTTTTATAGTTCTCTTTTTTTACTAGTGCTTATTAATTTTACGAAGTACTGGGTTTCAGTGCATATATTTTGATAATATTCATCTCCCATTACTTTTCTTTATTCCAGCCTCACATAATCATTCTTGAGTCCCTGAAATTTTCAAATAGTTTTTAAATTTCAGTTTAGGGAAATCACTATGCAGAGGCATTAGTAGTAATTAGCATTTCTAATGAAGTATTTAAGCATTATTAAATTTAAAAGTGAGTCACAAGTATTATTAATAGTTTCACACACAGTTATGAGTTTGCATGTGATAAATTTTTTTTTATTTTAAAGAGGGTAAGATTAAACATAACAAAACAGATCATAAGGAAACAATTTTAAGAAACACAGATTTCAAAGCAAGTCCATTGGAGATCTTCACTGTCTATCATATTGCCTCTGTTTTCTTCCAAATAGTTGTCCCCATCTTCACACACAGTGAATACATACTGAACATTATAGAACTAATCTAATCATAATAGGGTGATAAAGGCTTATTAGGTCTTCAAGACCTGACATTGGGGAAGTCAATAGTGAGTGCCATAATGTCTCTTATTCTCTTTGAAGTAGCTGTCCTTATCTTTACATATGCTGAAATTGAACATAAGAGACTAGTCTAATATCACTCTGAACAGTGAATAATAGTATTGCTAGATTTTATATCCTAATGCTACAGAATTAGCACTGGGTATCTTAGTGTCTCTTCTTCAGAGTGTCTGTTTATAACATCATGCATTATATAATCTGTTCCCGTAAACTGCTTAGAAATTCTCCACATATGTGAATCTTTATATGTATATCTATCCTTTCGGTATTATAAGGAAAAACAGATCAAAACAAGACAACAAAACAAATTCCTAGAAAAACATGAAATGAAAAAGACACATAAAGCCACAATATTTTTTTTTAATTTTTATTTTGAAAGTATACAACAGAACAAGTCAGAATAAAGCCAACTAAGATCGTACAGTGAAATTGGTACAGAACTTCACAGCAGGTTACCGGGATAACAGTAATAGGTATTACGGTATATTTTGTTATCTTTATAATAGTTGTTCTTTCCATCCCATATATCAAAATGAGATGAAATATAGAACACTATAGAATTTATCAAAACAGAACATTGAATAGAGCAGTACCATTAATCAGAAAAGAGCGAAACAGTAATAAAAATACTTGCCTTCAAAGAAATGGTAGAAGGAAATCCCCCTTATTTGCTATGGTCAACCTCTCAGGCGATGCTCAGATTTCTGGTTCCCATTTGCTAATGGGCGGGGTGGGGGAGAGGGGAGGAGAAGGAGGATAGGGGAAGTGGGATATTTGACTCTAGGCCATGTAGCAATAGGTTCACTATTGTTAAGCAAGGAGGCAGAATGGACATTTGTTTTTACAGCATCCTCAGTTCCAACATGGCGTGGATCTCAGGAGACACTGCTGGTTCTCCCCCTGGAAGGGCTGCAGTGGGCCACACTGCCATATAAAGCCACAATATTAGGTGATCTACAGCAGTTACTATGCTTTCTCTTGTTATTTTCCAATAGAATTGTCCACATCATCAGACATAATATAATTGAACATAGCATTACATAGCTATTTTAATAAAAAAAAAACTTTGGAGACATTGTAGGACTTCAAAAGCAGTTAATAATCAAACCAGAATGTGTATCTTATTACATCTTGTCATCTTCAGAGTAGTTGCTTCTACTCTTAGACTTGATACTATCAAGCATACCAAATTCAAATAAAATCAGTCATGGCAAAACTGTGGTCTAACAAACCAGCTTCAAATATCAGTCATAGTAAGACAATGTAAGCAATACAGGGCTTCAGTTTAACTTAATAGGAAATTAAGGATAGTTATTGTGGTATAGCCTGCTATTTTGGGGATAGCTGTCTGTGCCCTCAAATCTAGTATGAGTAGACAGACTAGAACAAAATAAAATCAAACTAAACAGAGTGATAAGACTACTGAGGCTTTTAAATCCTGCTACACTATTAACAGTGTCCTCTGCCTTCCATTTTTTAGGCAATTCCTCACCTTTCCCTTTCTCAGGATGCTTTGTATATTTTGGGTCCCACTAGCTCCTTTAGTTTTTAGATTAGGGGTCAACCCGTTATCTATCTGAGTGTTGCTGAACCTCTTTATCCCTGAGTTTGATCTTGAGCTGTATTTCTTTACTTACTAAAGCTACAAGGTTTTCCTTCCTTCCAGCTGTGTATTTCTCCACTGCACAAAAGTGTCATAACTTTCCAACCTATCTGCAGCTGCTGGATGAGTTGTCCCTATTTCTCTCTGGTTTCCTGTCACATATAGCATTGTTTTCTCATCTTTGACTTTCAGTTTATTAACCCTTTTTCAGGTTGAATGTATTTCTTATTTAGAGCATCTCAATGGATCCTGCCTCCTACTCTACTCTGCCTGTGTTTCTTTTTGTTAGTGTATCAAGGTTATCTATATTAATGATTATAGCCCACCTTCTCTGCCTCATCTCTGCTATTCTATTTTTCTGCTATTATTTTTCCACCTTTCTCCTTCATTCCACTGTCTGTCCTGTTCCCTGAGGCCTTTCTGTCACTGTTGCTGGAATCCTGGTATTTTTTTCTCTCTCTCTAACTGTCCTTCAGTATGTTTTGTAGGGTTGGATTGGTGGCTATGAACTCCCACAGTTCCTATTTGTCTTGGAAACATCTTATTTTTCTGTTAATTTTGAGAGAGAGTTTTTCAGGGTACATCAATCTGGGTTGGAGGTTATTTTCTTTCAGGGCTTGGACAATTTCCCTCCAGACTCTTCTTGATTTGATAGCTTATGTTTATAAATCTGTCATTATTTTGATGATTTTTCCTTTGTAGGTGATCTGTTTCTTTTCTCTGACTACTTTTAATATTCTGTTCTTGTGGTGAATTTCTGGGATCTTGATTATTATATGTCTGGGTGTAGATCTGTTTTGGTTGTAGTTTGTTGGAATTTTGTATGCCTCATTTATCTGGATATCATTTCTTTTTCCTATGCTTGGGAAGTTTTCCTTAATTATTTCTGTGAATAGCCTTTGTAATTCATTTGTGGTTACTCTTGCTTCTTTGCTCACATTTTTTATTCTTAAGTTATAAATACTCTTGTAATCTTCTAGCCTTTAAATTGTTACTTCCCGGTTCCTTGTTATTTTTAATAGGGCTTTTCTTTCATGATCACATATTGTAAATCTCTCTTCAAGTTTCAAAAGGCTAACTTTAGTTTCTGTCAAGGCATTTTGCCAGCTTTCAAAGAAGTTTTTAATTTCCTGGTAATATCTTTGGATCTGTTTCATGTATTCTAGATTTTGTTTATATTCTTCACCAAAGGTTTCTCTCTCTTTTGTGGGTTCCTCAATTCTTCCATTTGTATCTTCTTGAGAGGGGCTTAGCATTTCTTTTGTTAATCTTTTTATATCTTGCCTCACTTGGATTAGAATTTCAGTTTTAAGTTCATCTATGAGGCTATGAACTTATTGCTTTTTAAAAAAATTTATTTAAGGAGAAAAAGAAAAAAAACAGAAAAAGGGTACAAGTTATACAGAATTTCAGAAAAAATAAACAGTAGGAAACCACTAGTTAATAGATTACATATTGTTGTCTTAGAAATAGTTGTTCAAGTTACAAAATTAAAGCATATAAAGTGGACATTCAAGTGGACAGTGAGACTGCAAACAGTTCTGTTCAACGATTCAACAAAACTCAGTAATATGGCTATCTATCTTATACACTTAAATATACATGTAGTTATATCCTTTAGAACACTTTTCCTTTCTTTTGTACAATGACAATTACACATTTTGGGTTTTATTACTCCCACAGTTCTTATTACTTTTTTTGAAGAGAGTAAAACCAAATGTGACATAACAAAACAGAGTCAGCCAAATCAAAAGGATGGACATAATAGATAATGTAAAAACAAAATACAAAGTGATCAACAATAGTTACCATACTGCCTCTTGCTATCTTAAAAAGAATTGCCTATATCATCAGTTATAATAAAATTGAACAAAATAGTAAAGGATAAAACCAAAACATTGGAGACATTACAGGACTTTAAAAGAAGATAGTAGTCAACCAGAATGGGCATCATAATGAATCTTATTGTCTTCACAGTTATTGCCTATACTTTCAAACATGGTACTATCAAACAAAGCAGAATAGGGGAACATCAGTCAAAACAAGATGGTGAGGGCAATACAGGGTTTCAAATCAAGTTAATAGGAAATCAAAGTGGGTTACTATAATATATCCTGCTATTTTTATTTATTTTTCCCTTAATTAAAAAGATAAAAATAAAAAAGAAAATAATTAAAAAAAGGAGATTGAGATAAAAGAGGGCATAACAACAAAACAGTGCAGGTAAAAACATAACCATTTAAGCAAAATAGTGTTTTACTACAAAATTTCTGGAATTTTGATTATTATATGCCTGGGTGTAGCTCTGTTTGGGTTGTAGGTGGCTGGGGTCCTGTATGCCTCATACATCTGAGTATCTTTACCTTTTGCTAAATTAGGGAAATTCTCCTGGATTATTTCTGTGAATAGCTTTTGTAGTCCATTTGTTTGTGTCCCTACTTCTTCTGTTATGTTCTTAATTCTTAAGTTATAGATCCTCTTATCATCTTCTAGCCTTTGTATTATTGCTGTTTGTTTTCTTTTTATTTTTAAGAAGTTTGTCATTTCATGCTCCCACATTACAAATCTGCCCTCCAATTCAGATAATCTATCCTTAGTTTCTTTCAAGCTGTTATGCCAGCTTTTGATAGAGTTTTTAGTTTCCTGGTAATCTCTTTGAACCTGTTTCATGTATTCTATGTTTTCTCTATTTTCTCCATCAAACAATTCTCCCCTTTTTTTCTGTTCTTCCATTCCACCATCTGTCTTTTCTTGGGCGTTGCTTAGCATTTCTCTAACCATTCTACTTATATTTTGCTTTATTTTGTTAAATTCTTCACTTTTGAACTTGTCTATGAGGCTCTTGAGATATCACTTTATGTCTGTTGGTGCCATGTCTGATATTGCATGTTTTCTGTCCTCCTTTGCATTTACCTTTCCTGGATCAGTGTTCTCAGGATTGGGGACCAAGGACCCTTTCTTGTTGCTTCCTCTTCCCATACTTTTTGTTCCTTCCTACAAGTGTATATAAGAGGCCCAGTTTTTTTCTTTGTTGGTTATAGTTTGTTTGAGTCCACTGGCTAGGTGTTCCTGCCCACTGCAGTGCACTAGGGAGACACAGACCTGGGCAGCCTCTGCTGGGCCTGCCCTTCTAGGTCAGCCTACCAAAGACTTCACTGCTAGGGTGCACCGCCAGGCACTGGGACCTGGTTTGGGCTAGCCTACTGGGTCTTAGTCAGTGGTGTCACCAGGCCAGGCACTCCCCACCAATCCCGCTTGAGAGGGGAATATGCGACTAAAGTCACTGCACCATCCTGTTCCAGCTAGTCTGCCCAGTTCCAGAATGTCCTTTGCTGGAGCCTCCTACTCTATGGAAGGGTCCCCATTCTTCTCACTCACTACAGGTCAATGCAGGGCTCCCTGCCAGTCCTGCTCTCAACTCTGTTTGCCGATTCCCACTCTCAGAGCTTTCACAAGTCTCTCTCCCTGCTGTGCGGATCTGGACGCAGCAGTGGCAGCAGGAAATTCAAACCGAAGCTTTCAGTGGCGAAGGTTCCAGTTACCATGCTGAGATTTTATCTGTTCCTGTTATAGCACCAGGATTGCATTTCCAGTTAGTTTCTCTCAGCTTAGTTTGTTCCTGGGTCGGCAGGGTGTATCTCCCCTTGCTTAGGAGTCCTCACACCACACCATTTCTGGATTCTAAGCTGGGTATCTCAGAGAGCCTCTGTAGCTGCTGCTATCTATCCACCATGTTCTCCCAGAAGTCCTTGAAGTTATTTCTTTATGTCCACTGATGTTGTGGCCAATATTGCATGATTGCTGCACTGGTTCACTTCTGTATTTACCTCTCCTGGGCTTATTTTCCCAGGGTCAGAAGCTGAGGTTTTTTCTAATTTTTTTCTCTTGTCATGTTTCTGGTTTCTTTCAGACAGGTGTGTGGTGGAGGTCTCAGGCCCTCTCCGTATTGCTTACAGTTTTTCTGAAGCATGCTGGTTGGGGTTTTGCTGCTCTCTCCAGTTTGTGTTATCTGAGGTGCACCCACTAACTGCTCTCCTCTGAGCCAGTCAACCAGCAAGTGCCTTCAGCATCTTAGCCTTTGTTTTGCAGACATCACAGAGTCGGCACAGTTTCCTCCCTGGCTGTTGGGTCCTGACCAGTGGTGTGACTCAGCCCAAACTGATCTCATCAGTCCTCTCTGGGCCAGGGGCGGCTGACTGATGCCACCACAGTGCTGAACTCTGTCCCCCTTCAAGATGTCTTCCATCTGGCCACACCCACCTTGGGACCCAATTTCTAGCACTCACTGAGAATTAATGCAGCTCTCCACTTGGCTCCACTCCACGTTGTGCTGCGTCCTCCTGCCAAGGGCCCAGGACTCATCAACTCCCGTTATCAGATGACCTTGAATCATCCAACTCCACTGCGTGCCCAACACAGCCAGGATGGGTCTCAGTGAGCGCATTCAGCACCAGCCCTCCACCCATGTTTTTCCTTCCTCTTCCTATTTTTCTTTTTCCTTCAGTTTTTTCCTGGGGTCATGAGAATCCCTCTCCACTCATCCGGCCCTCTCCATACTGTCAAATTCCAGCTTCTGCGCTGTTTTTCCCAGAGAGGCTCTCTACCCAGCTACTTAGCAACTCTACCCCATCTTCTTGTCTCCCCTACATGTGATAAATTATTTTTATCAATGAAAATATTATTATGCTTTAATTCATCATCTCAATTGCTACTTTTCTATCATGATTATAACTATCTGTTAAAGCAGCATTGAAGTTCAATCAGTCTGAAGTTGTTCTTTCAGATTTTACAATGCTGATTTTTACAACGGGCATTTGGTCCTCAGTTTGTTAAAAAAAAAATCTCTCTTCAGTTAACTTCAATTAAGAATATACCTTGCCAAAGATACAGCTCAGTGGCACAGTGCCTTCCTGGCAAGTGGAAGTTCATGAATTTGATTCCTGGTACCAAAAAACAAAAAAATCTTGATCTGGGACTTATTGGAGACTAGCCTTTATGAAAATTTTTTAGAATTATTGATATATAAATCTTCTTTCATAGTTATAAAACTTTTTCCTTTTTAAAAATTCTGCATACTTTATTAAAATATTATCATTGTTGAATAACAGATTAGTTTCTTTCAATTTGTAAACAAGTCTTTAAACCTTTAAAAATACACATATTAAATATCAAGTTTTTTCCTTTTAAAGAGGAAAAAACCAAGGAAAAGAAAACAGAATAAAATCAATCAAAATAAACCAGAATAAGTGATACAGGACTTCCAAACTTTATGAAATCAATAATAGTTACTACAACACATTTGTGGTCTTCAAAATAGCTGCATATACCACCTTCAGACATATTAAAAATTGAACAGACAGGGGAGGAAACACCTGCAAGGGAAAGGTAACTACTGTTAGTTTCCTATTGTTTTGTTTTGAACTCTTACATTGTTTTCGCAGTTTTGTTAGGTTTGTCTTTGTTCTGTCTTGTTTTGTTAGATTTTACTCTGTTTGATGGTAGGGGCAGCTATTTTGAATATAATGGGCCACATTATGGTAATCATGGTTTCCTATTATATTGCTTTCACTCATTTGTTTAACTGGTTTTATTCTGTTTTGTTTGATGTTATTATGTGTGGTGGTATGAACGCTATTTTGGAGAAAACAAGACAGACACTGCCATGCCACACACTTCCCGAGTGCCCCACGTACTCCTGGACTGAAGCCACCAGCTCGCCCCTCAGCCTCAGACTGCCTATGACCCCATGCTGTGTGCTTCCCAGATGCCTGTGAATGTCCAAACTGAGGGCACCAGCCTGCCCCTCGGCCCAGACCACCTACATCAGGCCTGCCCCTTGGCCCTGGACTGCCTATGCTGCTGCATGGTGTGCTTCCCACATACCCAGTGGACACCCAGACCAATGACACAGGTTTGCCCCTCGGGGACCCCCCCCACCTCCTGGACCTAATACTGCTATTGATCTTCGGCTCCTACCCTTTCTCCCAGAGCCTTGTACTACAGCAGATTAACTGTGCTAGCTTGAAGGAAGATTTAATAACTGCCTCACTCAAACAGAGGACCTCAGCAGGCTCCTGTCAGTGTAGTGAGTATGCCCCTAAAATAGAGGTTTACAGTGGGTAAATAGGGCCAGTAGTAAAAAGCTCCCTCCAACTAAATGTAAGACCTTGGTGAGTCTGGCAAGGGTGTCAGTGACCCCCTTCTCCACACTTTTGTGGTCTGTCAACTGTTTTCTTGTGTTACTTTTAAAAGTTAAGGGAAAAAAGCAATAGGTCACATCAAATATGGTATATCAGTCAGTGCTCTGAAGCAGATATAAGGTGTATAAGCATACAGGGATTTACAAAGTAAGCCTACAATAATCACTTGCATAGTAGGGTGTGGAGGAGTGCAACAGGCTATCTGTGCACTGGAGATCTCAAGGATGCTATCAGAGGTCTAAGGCCTGGAGTTCACTGGTGTCCCCTGTGAGTCCGTATCAGGAGGCTGAAGAGTCTGTACTGGAAGCCAGGAGGTGAAGTAAGGCGAAGGTGAAAACTAGAGCTCCCCTGAAGAGACAGAAGTGAGCCTTCCTTTTTTTGTTCCCCTTTGGTTCCATCCAGGCTACAAGCTATTGATTGGCACCATCTATAACCAAGGTGGGTCTTCTCTCCCCAGTAAAACCTTTCAATCACATCCAGACCTATGCTGGTCCAATCTATTTCTTACTCAGGTTGACACAATCAGGTGGTTACACATGAGTAGAACAATACAAAATTAATTTTTCATTTGGGAATGTTATTTCCCCAGTTCTTGTAGTGCATTTCAGATATTAAGAGGAAAACAATCCCCTAATTAGTTCATAATCTGTATTCCCATTGTGTGTCAAGTTATGGCTATAGAGTTTAAGTTTTGTATATATTTCATCATGATAGTCCATTTGAATTTAGATTCAGAACATATTGGATTTTTCTCCAAACTGTTCCAAGGAATAGTGTTGTTGATACAGATGAGCCCATTTCCTCATAAGTAAATTCCAACTGCTTGCCATACATAACACACAGAAAACATTTGGATTTTTAGGAAAAAGTCTGACCCAATCACTTTTTTCTTTGTTAACCAAACAATACACCATTTAGTTGCTTTATGTACCTTAGTTGCTATCAACTCGGGCTGACCTTGAAACCATCCAGGTACTAGGCAGGCGGGACCGGGATGTTTGGTTCTCAGCCTGTGCACTTGTAGGCTCATGGGATACACTGACTTTTTCTCTCCCTGATGCGCCTGAAGCTCGTTCCACTTAACCAGGAAGGCTGGCTTGTTGCTTTCTTGGTTGGTGCTCCAAGGTCCAGCATGGCTGATTCTTGGGCGACGCTGGCTTGTTTTCCTTATGCCGTCTGTTGAGACTCATCAATCAGGTCTCTTGCCATTTTTTAAATAAAGTCATTTGTATTTTTATTGTTAAGTTCTTTAGGTGTTGTGGATATTAAATGCTTTTCAGATGCATGGTTAGCAAATACCTCCTCTGCATTGTGTAAATTGTCTCTTCATTCTGTTCATTGTTTCTTCTGCTATGAAGAGGGTTCTTAATTTGATACAATCCTGTTTTTGTGGTTCCATGTAAATTTTAGGATTGCATTTTCTATATTGCAAAGAATGTCCATTGGTATATTGATGGAGATTACACTGAATCTGCCGATCATGTTACATAGTATATATATTTTACCAATAAAACTCTTACAATCCATGAATTTCGATGTCTTAAATCAAGGTACACATCTCTATCATGAATATCCATTGTTTCTATGTATGTCCTCTTCAATTTCTTTCATTCTAGAGATTTTTTTGTTAAGCTATTTTCTAGGCTTTTCAAAATGGTTTTACCTTTTCTTTGGTACCAGGGATCAAACTCACAACCTTGCATTTGCTAAGCAGGTGTTTGTGCCACTGAGTGAAATTCCTGGCATCCCGCAAAAATGGTTTTTGTAAATGAAATTGTTTCCTTGATTCTTATATTTAGTATTGGCTATTGTCATATAACAATACTTCTGATTTTTGTATGCTATATCTTGCAATGTTGCTGATTTCATTCATTGATTCTAAAACATTTTGATGGAAGTTTTCCATATATAAGATCATGTTATTTGCAAACAGTGACTATTTTCCAATTTTCATGCATTTAGTTTTCCTTGCATCTGGTTGTTCTTGCTAAGGTTTCTAATATTATGTTGAACTGAAATGGTGAATGTGCACATCCTTCTCCTGCTTTAGATCTTAGAAATCTTTAAGCTTTTCTCTGTTCAGTATGATGTCAGTTGTTGGCTTATTTTACATGGTCTTATTATGTCAAGGTATATTTATTCTACATTTAATATGCTCAGCCTTTTTATCACAAAACAATGTAAACTTCTCAAATGCCCTTTCTGAGTCTGTTGAGATGCTCATCTGGTTTTTCTTTGTCCTTTATTGTGTTGGTGTGTTGATCACATTTACTAATTTTATATATAGAACCATCATTTACTTCTGGGATGAATCCCACTTGATCACAGAAAGTAACCCTGTACAATGTGCTCTTGAATTCAATTTGCTACTGTTTTGTAGTGGATTTTTTCATTTATGTTCATCAGTATTGACTCATAGCTTGCTTACTTGCCTGCTCGCTTTTTTCTTAAAATACTAGATTTTTCTTTTTCACTTGCTTGCTTTCTCTCTTGCTTTCTTTTCTTCTTTTCCTGTTTCTTCCTTTTTTGTTCTTCTATTGTTTGATCTCATAATGAATGATCTCATGGAATGTGTCTTTTTTCTTTATCAGGAGTTGTTCTTAAATGAAGTGAGGGTATTTGGTCTTTTCTTTGATAGAAGACTTTTTGTTAATGATTCTGCCTTGTTATTTATATATTACTCTATATTTTCCATTTCTTTAATTTAATTTAATTTTTTTTGGTCTTTTTGAGACAAGGTCTTGCTATGCAGCTCTGGCTGTTCTTGGGTTCACGATCCTCCTGCCTCAGCCTCCCAAATTCTGGGATTACGGGAGTGTATCACCAAGCTCAGCTTCACATTTTCCATTTCTTGATGATCCATCCCGGTAAGCTGTATGTGCTCTAATACTGGGTGCAAATGTATTTAGAATTGTTACTTTTTGCCAAGTTGATGCTTTTTTCATTTTATAATCTTTTTCCTTATCTTTTTCAACTGCTTTTGATTTAAATTCTACTTAGTGTGATATAAGCATGGCTACTTCAGCTTTCTTTTGGATTCTATTTACATCAGTTATGGTATTCCATCCTTCACTTTTTGGTCTGTGCATGTCCTTACAGATGAAGTGAGTTTTTTTATAAGTAACATATAGGTGAAGCCTCTTAAAAAATCCATGCATCAAATTCTGTCTTTTGTTTGGAGGATTTACTCTACTTGCATTCAAGGTAACTATTGGTATGTGTGTTTTTAACCATTTTGTAATTTGTTTTCTAGTTTAATTATGGTTTCTTTTTTTCTTTTTCCTCCTGTCTACAGTTTTCCTTTGTGGCTAAGTGATTTTCTCTAACAGTGTGTTTTGATTCTGAGCTTATTATTTTTGGCTTGTCTACTGTAGATTTTTATTTTGAGGCAATTGTGAACCTTACAAAATATCTTTTGATTATAACAAGCTCTTTTCAAATATAATAGAACCATAAAGAATAAAGGAAGAGAAAACCATAATAATAAAAATCTCTATGCTTACATTTCACTCCATATTTTGAAGTTTTGATGTCTTGTTTTATGTTTTTCTATATTGCCTATTTGTAAATACATGGATGTAGTTATTTTAAGTATTCTACTATAAACATGAGTGATTTGTCACCATTTTCACTGTCTTTGCAGTTATACTTACCAGTAAATTTTATATCTTCTTTTTTCCTCATTAATGCCTCTAGAGCTCCCTTTAGCATTTCTTGTAGAATGAGTCTGGTGGAGTTATGTTCTTCTACCTTTTGTCTATTTGGAAATATGTTTATCTCTTCTTCATTTCTAGAGTATAGTTTTACTGAGCACCTTATTCTTGGTTGAAAGATTTTTTTTTCATCGATAACTCTGACCTATCTGTACCTGGATATATTTTTTATCTAGATTTGGAAAGTTTTCTACAGTTATCTCTAAATCAATAAACTTTCTATCCCCTTGTCATTCTCAAGTACTTGCTGGACCCAAAAATTCCAAATACTTCTCATCAGCTTTCTTCAATCATCTTAGTTTTTTCCTTTTTATTCCTTAGCTATATGGTTTAAATTTTTTTGATTTTAAAACTCACTAAATCTTTCTCTTGATTTATTTTTCTATTTTGCCTTCTTATGCATTTTAGATTTCATCTAGGTGTATTTTTTATCTCAAGAATTTTTTTCGTGTTTCCATCTCTTTGTTAATGTTCTCTCTCAGATTATTGAATAATTTTGTTATAACTCGGGCCCCGGTATAAAATCCAAGGAAGCAAGAGACTGAAAATTTAGGTAGCAAAGGCTTTATTGAGCCAGTCCTGGTGGCACAGTCTCTCCCAGATCGACCCAAAGACTGCTGCGCCCCAAGACTGGGAAAAGGGGTTTTTAAAAGTAAGGAAAAGTGGGGGGGGGGACCCGCAAGGCCATTAAACCTGTTGACTTGCATCTGGAAACTGTATTGCTGTCCACTTAGCTGACAGTCTTGGGAGTTCCTGGTGTT
The DNA here is from genome assembly GCF_034190915.1 of Cavia porcellus. Classification (NCBI taxonomy): domain Eukaryota; kingdom Metazoa; phylum Chordata; class Mammalia; order Rodentia; family Caviidae; genus Cavia; species Cavia porcellus. The sequence continues at coordinate 21,225,383 of NW_026947514.1, read as the reverse complement.
TCTCAAGTTACTCCCATCCTTCAGATTGATGTTATCTCAGAGTGGTACTTCTGCAGCAATATTCGGAGAAGAAAGTGGAGAGTTAATTATCCCAGGACAGTTCGTTTTCACTAGTGGGTGTGAAGGAGTCAAGAGTTACAAGAAGCTGAAACTTAAGTTTTACAAAGATCTGATATCTAACTCGTTTGATGCATACAGAACAAAAAGGAGAGCACCGATTGGGGTTTGAGCCATAGTATTTCCCGGTAATTTCTTTGAAGCTAAACAGTTCTTAAAATTGGAGCAGGCTCATTTTATGACAGATTATCACCAGGTCGGGAAGAGGTCACCAGAAACCCAAATTCTTTATGGCCTAGATAGATAGGTGAGGGGAGGCAATAAGGTGCACTACAGAATAGGAAAATAGCGGTTATGTTTATCTATCTTTCTGGGGAGGGGGATCAAGGTCAGTTAAAGGGTTAAACTAATATGCAAACCTCCCTGCACACAAGCAAGTTACTTCAAACAAGTGTAAATTAGTGGGCCATCCTAGTTTTCTTTAGCTCTTTAGCGGAGAATAGAGGCACCTAACTGTGATTAACAACCCTTGTTAGCTTGTATTAGCACCACTCTTCTTGTTTGTAGAGGGCAGCTCTGGTTAACATATCAATTAGGTGAGATTCTTGCAATTCTTTACAGAGGAGAGTATTGTTCAACATATCAATTAGGTCACTTAGCATATCAGTTAGGGAAAAAGGATAAAAAAAACACATTTAGTAAGCCACGTTGCAGGTTTGCTATAATACACAAAATAATGAAGCTATTTTCTTAGAGTACAACAATTTCTGTGTCCTCTTGAAGCTCCTTGACTTTCTTTAAAATAGCTCCTTGAAATTCTCCATTCAAGAGTTTGCTTTTAATGATTACTATTTGTTTGATATTTGGTGATTTATTTTAATGGCTAGATGATGTTACAAACATTATTTTGATGGTTAGGGGATGTTGTGAACATTTTGCCTCCTAGACCAGGGAATAATCTCTGTTAAGGGGAAAAAAATCTAGCCACCTGTGTCACACCTGTAGCCACCAACACCACAGTGCTGTATCACACTGAGCATACAGGCTACCAAGGCAAGCACAGCACTGGGTAGGACCACAACCCTCATGGCTACATGTTGCCTACTCCTACGGTGAACTTATGAGTCAGGGTGGCTTTAACTAGCTACAGGTGATACTGACCGGTATAGAATACAAAAGACTAGGGCTACATGTTTATAGCAGAATCTGGGGCTGTTCTAGAGACCCTACCTTGGGGCACTGGCCTGGGGTGGGACTGCTAGGATCTGCCTACTGTCAGTTCAACACTGAGATTCAAAGTAAAGTCCTATGTTTACTGCCTTCTTCTATATCCAACAAATGGAGTTTTTCTCCATGCCATGCTTCCCATGGTTGGGATAGTGTTGATAAAGGCAGTGCTTTGACCACCAAGGTTGATGCTGAGTTGGGTGAGACTTGAGTCTCATGGTTGTAGAAAGCTGCACAGTTTCAGGGATGCACCAAGGCAATGGAGCATTTGGAAGTGATACAAGCCAAATAATGAATCTACCCTGTGGGAGCATGAGCCTCTCTGAGGTGCTGGAACTGGTCTAATGGCTCCACCTATGAGCACTGCCTTGGGGATATCTGTACTTCCTGAGGTGGTAGAGTGGTGGTGGAAGTCGAGGTTGTTCCTAAGCAGGGTCATTCCTGAGTTTCACAGCCCCAGGGACTTGCATAGTCTTGTGGAGATGATTGTGCCTCAGGCCCACTCCCAGAGAAAACTTGAGTCTATCCCAGTGGGTTGCAGGCTTCCATTTATAACAAGACTGGGGATAGAAGCTCTGTATGTAAGCACTGGTCTGTTTATGGGGGCTTTTTTTTTCTGATGCCGAGGATTAAATCATTATCAGTGAGCTACATTCCTAACTCTTTTAATTTATTGTTTTAAGAAAAGGTCTTGTGAAGTAGTTAAGATGCTCATCCTGGATTTGAACTTGTGATTCTTCTGTTTCAACTTCTCAACATGCTGGAATTATAGCTGTCTGCCACTAAAACCAGCTAAAAGAGATTAGAGTTAGGTTAAGAAGAAGAAGGATGAGGGTCTGATGACAGCAGGCCAGGCACTGAGCTCCAAGGTAAAGTCCTTAGGTCTCTAAGGAGTCTTACTCCTCCAGATCTACCTGAGCTGAGTGGCAGGGTGGCAGAGGTTGCCTTAGTCACCTTCCTATCACTGGACTCAGTATTTGACAACCATGACTTAAAGTAAGAGAGGTCTGTTTGAATCATGGTTGCAGTCCATGGCCAACTGGCTACAAGGCAGACACAGAATGCCATCATGCTCAACCCATGGGAGCCAGGAAGCAGAGAGCGAATGGAAGAATAGGAGATACGAACACACTTTTCCAGGTTGTGCCCACTATGACCCAACTCCATCCAGGCCCTGCCTCCTAAAAGCACACTCAGCTGTTAAACTCATCATTGTAAGAATCCACTGATGACTGTAGTCTGCCCAAGGTCTGATCACTTTCCCAGCACATGAGGTTTTGGGGACATCCTAGCTCTAAACCATAACACTGGTTAACACAATCTCAGCACTGTAGTGTACAGGTACTGGCCCACAGGCAGGGGTTTGGGCTCTGCTTGGTGCGAGGTTTTAAGCCTGTGGGGCTGGCGCTGGGCTTTACATCTAAGGCCTGAAATTAATTCCTTCACTCTCCCTCAAGTAGGAAGTATCTTTCTTCACATTGCTTGGAGTTGGGGAAGAGTTGGCACAGGCACCTCATTTTATTTCTGCTTTCTTCAACACTTCTATTAGTATTATTATTCCCAGACTAAGTACTTCATGGTCTCTCACCTGGTTTTCTTAGCTCTTGTAAAATAGTTTGGTGGATGAATAGTGGTTCAAGTTGGTGCATTTGTAGGGATCTGATCTCTGGAGAATCTAACTCAGCTGACATCTTGCAATGCCTCCACCCACTAAATTTTCTAAACCTAGTGCTGTGCTAATGAGTATTGAGTCATTTTTCTATTCTGATAGTTCAATAGTACATACAGTGATTATTAATTTTGATCATGGTACAATTTGATTGAACTGAAGAACAGTAACTTCTGAAACTTTAAGTATGATTTCTTCTCTCACCTCATTACTCATTAAGTCAGTAACTTCATCTTTAATTTTCTATCCTTGGGAATGATCGTTTATGTTCTTATATTTTTGTTCTTTTGGCATCAGAACTAGAAACCATTTCTCCTAAACCTACGTATTGTTCTTCCACTGACATAGAAAGCATCATTATGCTTGGTAAATTTGAATGTATAATGTTATCCTATTATGAATATCACAGTAAGGTTCTCAACTGGGCATTTGCTCATCTTTACTGAATATTATTGATGGCTCCTTATTCATACCGTTTTTCAATTTTAGTAATTACATTTGTGATTTTCCTGTCTGCAAATTATGTTTCATAATGTGTAATTATATCTTCATTTTGTAAAGAATGTGAGGTTAGTTTTAGAGATTTTATTTGACCTGTACATATTGTGAATGGGTGAGAATAATGTGCTACTTTAAACTTCTTTTTTAACAGCAATTAAGTGTTATTTACATAATGGTCTTGGTCAGAAAATTTTATGTGGGCCATACTTGACAAAAATTTGCTCATTTTCCTGGTTTCCAGTTTAAAACACACTCATGCAAACTGCCTCTGAAGAACTACTGTTTTTCTTTTTAGATTATTTTTATGGTGTGAATGTCCCTACCAAAACTTACACTGAAATCTAATCCCTATAAAAAGGGTAAAAACATAATATTTCTAAGGTACATGGAGATGGAAACTCTGGGAGATAACTAAAGTTCTAATCCAATGGGATTGTGACTCTTAACATGAGTTAGGTCATTCTGTTTTACCCTATTAGACCCATAGCATCACCTTGAGATGCTGTACGTAGAGTGCCTCCCAAGTAGGACGGGTCTATCACATGCAGCTACAAATTCTGTTTCATCCTGGCCTTCGGAACCATCAGACAAATAAACCTTTATTTTTATAAATTCATCTGTGGGCATCTGGTTATGACAATAGTTAAATGGACCAAGGTACTTTCTTTTTTTCTAGTTCATATATTCAAATTCTTCTTTCTTCCCTCTTTTTCTTTTCTCTCTTTCTATATTGGGCATTGGACCCCAGGTCCCTGAATAGAGTTACATCCCCAAGACATATATATATATATATGTCTTGCTAAGTTGACAGAGTATTGCTAAGTTGCTTGAGGGAGGTATCAAATTTGTAATTCTTCTGCTTCAGACTCCCAGAGTACTTAGAGTACAGATGTGCTCTATCATGCCTAGCTAAAATTATTTTTCTATAGCAACTCAGTATTTTTATTGCCCAGAGGCCACATGCAGCTCAAATATGTTCATCCAAAAATTAAAAATCTCTTTAAACTATATTATAAAATTAAAAATAAACATTATAAATAATTAACATAGAATTTTAACATAAATAGCATTAAATAGAAATATTTATATTCTTGAAGGCAATTGAATCATATCAAATAATTCATAAAAATAAAATGACATGCAATTCCAGCATTCAGTGTTCATCTAGATACCAACATAAAGAATCAGTATTGAACTTTATACCTATTATAGTATCTAGATGTTTTCCCAAAGCCTTGTTTGGTCTTAGGTGAAGCTTTTCACAGGTGGCTGGATCTAGAGTGTGTGATACTGGATTAAGGGTGTGTGGTACTGAATTAGTCCACTGATTGGTTTAGCATACTTCTAGGTGTGGAAAAACCTAGCATACTTCTAGGTGTGGAAAGACACCCAGGGAGGCCTGGATATGGGCGTCACTACCCAAAAGGCTGGTAGCCTGGATGAGCTAAAAGGAGAGGCAGAATGCTGCTGCTGCCACCTCCTGTCTGCTCTGTGATGCCCCTCTGCCATGACTCCACTCCTTGGAGCCAGCGTGATTATGGACTGAAACCTCTACAGGCTGTGAACTAAAATAAACCTCTCTTCCTTTTGGAGTTGGGTATTTTGTCTCAGCAATGAGAACAGTAACTAAGACAATATTGTTCCTTTGAGACCTACTTCTATAAATTTGACAGTAACATAGAGGTTAATGGTAGTTCAATGGTAAAACATGTAAATAGCATGCATGAGGCTCTGAGTTTGAAAGCTAGCACAAAAATATGTAATGTGAATTGTTTAATATTTGAAAATGTCCCTTTGCTCCTTTGCAGTTGCTGTGAACATCGTGAAATTTGTGAGCATTTTTAGAACTGTGAATTGGAGAGTGAAGTGAATCAAAAATGGGATGTTTGACAGAGGTGGGAATTGATAGTTTATTTTGAGAAACCTGCTATATTCATGCTCTTTGAGAGGGATTAATTAATTTGTGCTGCATCACTGGAGCAGTGTATATAGTTCTAGGGATTGAACTAGAGGCCTTCACACTGAGCTACATCTAGGGAGGGCTTGGATTCATGGTGCTCCTGCCTCAGCCTCCCAGAACGCTGGCTTACTGGTGTAGAACGCCATGCCCAAGTTCTATATTTTTTATAAACCCCAAATGAAGAAGAATTTGTGTATATTATCAGTAGGTGTGTTTTCCCTGTCCATATGCTACAGCTCTTAATCTCAAATTGTGGTTAGTTTTTCTTCATGCATTGTTTTTTAAAGGTTTGTTTTCCTTGTTGGGGTTGAAAAAGATGATAAATCCCACCTTCTTTCTCTGGATTCAGAATCTATTAAGAAATAAAGATACAAGAACTCTACAGATATATACATTTGCCTTATATCTGCTAATCTTGTCTGATAACTCCACTTGCTACTTGTATTTAGGACTCATTCAAAGGGAAAGGTCTTAGTCTTTGCTAAGATCTTAGTATCAGTTGTACTCTGAGAGCATTTACACTTATAAAACCCTACTCCCCAGTTCTTTCAGAAGACATTGTAAATAATTCCAGAAATATGGAAAAATAATTGCCACCTTCTTTACAGGAAAAAAAAGTTGCCGTGTGGCCTGCTGTGAGTAGAAATGCAGGAGTAAGGGCATAGTATGTTTTAAATATGAAAAGATTCATGTTTTGAGAGTGTTAACCCAATCATGAGCCCACCAACGAGTTCATAGCTGAATACGCTGTTAAGAGGCGGGGCCGGGTTGGAGGAAGTAGATCAGAGGAGGTATAATGTGGAGGGTGCATGCTTGTCTCTGCCTCTTTTCCTTTCTCTCTGCTTCCTGGTTGTCATGAGGTGAGCAGCTCTCCTCCACCACACTGCTGCACCATGATGGTTCTGCCTTGGAGCCAGCTGGTCACGGCTGGACACCTTTGGAATCATGAGCCAAGTTAAACCTTTCCTCCAATAAATTGTGGATCTGTTTAGTCCTATGGACAAGAAGCTAACTGATGGACACAAGCGATGGTTCAGAAAGGGTATATGATGTATACTATGTGTACACAACACTGTGCTTATGTGGACCCAGTAAGTAATGAGCCCTCAGCGTGTGTGCTTGCTGGTCATCCTTTCTCAGCGGGGTGGCCCAAGCTTGATGTTGACAAATATTTATGGGGGAAAATGCATCCCAAATCCTACAGTTCTTTTTTATTTTAAAGAGAGAAAAACCACAACAAAAACAATGAAACTAAATTTTTAAACAAGGTAGGAAAATAACAGTGGTTAATATATTGTGCATTGTTATGTTCAAAGTAGTTGCTCAGACTATAAAATATATAAGGATGCAAAGACTATAAAATATAGGGATCAAACAATATAAATACAAGACACTCTTTTAAATTAATTAATAGAAATTAGTACTATAAATATCTTAGCTATCTTGAGTATATATATATATATATTTTTTTTTTTTTCTTCTTTTTCCTTTCCTTCTTTTCTCCCTTTCTCCATTCCACCTCTTTCCTTTGGAGCAGTTGCTTTTTCTTTCACTATATCTATTGTACATTTTGGATCTTGCTTATCCTTTCAGTTTCATACACTAGGGAGACAATATGGATGTTTACACATGCAAATCCAATTTATTTCACTTATAAGTATGGTCTCAAGTTGCATATATAAAACCTCAACTTTATCCTTCTTTGTAACTGAGTAGGATTCGAGATCCCATTTGATCCAGCTATTCCTCTTCTAGGTATTTTCCCAGAAAAATTAAAAACAGTAAACCACAGCAATATATGTGCCCCCATGTTTGCAGCAGCCCAATTTGTAACAGCTGAATCTGTTGGAAACAGTTCAAACGCCCATCAACCAAAGAATAAATAACAAAGATGTGGTATTTCTATACAATGGAGTACTACTCAGTCTACCCTCCCACCAACAAGGGAGAACGGTTCCTTTGTTCTCACAGCCTCTCAAATGTTTGGTTGATTTCTTGATGATAGCCATTCTTTCTGGGGTGAGAGGCAATCTTAGTGTTGTTTTAATTTGCATTTCTTGAACGACCAATGATGTTGAACATTTTTTCATGTATGTATTTGTCATCTGTATTTCTTTAACTGAGAAATGTTTATTCATCTCAGATGCATATTTTTTGATTGGGGGACCAATCCAAATTCATATTTTGAGTTTGGGGGACCTGAGTTTTTCAATTCTTTATATATTATAGATAGAAGTCCTTTGAGGGAGAGTTAGCTAAACTTTTTCCCACTTTCTGGGCTTTATTTTCAATTTGTTGGTGATTTATTTTGATGTTCAGACACTTTTTAGTAAGGTGATATCCTGTTTGTTGATTCTTTGAAGTACTTCTTGTGCAATTTGCGGTTTTGTTCATGAACTCTCTGCCTTCCGCTATGGTTTCAAGGTTTCTACTTCCTTTTTCTTCCAGTAAATTTAGTGTTTCTCTTTTGATATTTATATTCTTTATTCATTTTGACTTTAGTTAAGTGCACGGTGATAGATACATGTCTAGTTTTAGTCTTTGGCATGTAAAGAACCAATTTTTATAGCACCATTTATTTATTTTTATTTAAAAGGAAACAGATAAAAAAAGCAGAACAAAACAGTGTAAGGGTACAAGTAATTCAGAACTACAGAAAAAAAAAAAACAGTAAGCTATCACCAGTTAATAGATAACACGCTATCATCTTAGAAACGGTGTTTCAGGTCACAGGATCAAAGCACACAAAGTGAACATTCAAACAGTGAAACTGCGAACAGTTGTGTTCAGTAATCCAATCAAAAATATTAATATGGTCTTCTATTTAACACACCTAAACACCCTTGCTGTTGTATCCTTGAGGGCACTTTTTCCCCCTCTCTTTATTATAACAAAATTTACACATTTTGGGTTTTATTGCTCCCATAGATCTTATTACTTTTTTTGTAAGTGAATAAAATCAAGCATGATAAAACAAAGCTGTCAGTCAAAACCAAGGATAGACATAGCACATGATGTAAAAACAGAGTACAAGGTTATCAACAACGGTTATCATAATGCCTCTTGCTTCCTTAAGAGGAATTGTCTATCTCATTAGGTATTATAAAGTTGAACAAAACAGTAGAGAACAAGACCAATAAAACCAAACATTGTAAATCTTACAGAACCTCAAAAGAGGATAATAGTCAAACCAGAATGGGCATCATAGTGAATCTTATTGCCTTCAAAGTAGTTGCCTGTACTCTGATACTTGATACTTTCATATAGAGCAGAATAGAGTCTAATCAGTCAAAACAAGATAACAGGGGTATTACAGGACTTCAAGTTAATAGGAAATCAAAAAAGTTACTATAATACATCCTGCTAGTTTTTTTGATTTTTTCCCCTTAGTTTAAAAAAGAAATTTTAAAAATTAAATAATTTTTTAATGAATAAGGGAGAGGTTGAGATAAAAGGGGGCACAACAACATAACAATACAGGTTAAAGCATGACACTTCCAGCAACCTAGTGCTTCACCACCAAATAACCCGACTTAATAGTAGTTACCATAGTGTCTTTTTCCTTGAAATATTTGAATATAACTTCATATGTATAGCACCATTTATTAAAGAGGATATCTTTCTTCTAGTGAACATGTTTGGCTGTTTTGTCAAAGATAAGGTAGCTAAGTGTGTTTATAGTTGTGTCTGCATCTTCTAGTCTGGTCCTCAGGTCTGCTTTTTTTTGCCAGTACAATTCTGGTTTAATTGCAGTAGTTTTATAATATAATTTCTTTTTTTTTTTTTTTTTTTTTTTTTTGTCTTTTTCATTTTTACTGGTACCGGGGACCGAACTCACGACTGCCTGCTTGCAAGGCAGGCACTTATGCCGCTGAGCTAAATCCCCAGCCCCTATAATATAATTTCAAATCAGGGATTGTGATGCCTCTTGCCTTGCTGTAGTTCTCCAGGATCGCCTTTGCTATTCTAGGTCTCTTCTGTTTCCAAGTGAGTTTGAGGAATGTTTTCTCTAGATCTGTGAGGTATGCTAATGATATTTTGATTGGAATTGCATTAAATCTGCACAACAGTTTTGGGAGTATGGCCATTTTCACAATGTTGATTTTTCCTATCCATGTAGGGATATTTTTCCATTTTCTGGTATCCTCTGTGATCTTTTTTTCAGAGTACTGTAATATTCAATGTATATATCTTATATTTCCTTTGTTAAATTGATTCCTAGGTATTTCATTTTTGGGGAAGGGTGTGGATTCCCTAATGTCTTAGGGAATTATTGATTTTTGAATGTTGACTTTGTATTCAGCTATGTTATTGAATTTAATTATTAATTCTAAAAGTCTGTTGGTGGAATTTTTGGGGGTGTTCTATGTGGAGTATCATGTCATTTGCAAATAATGATAATTTAACATCTTCTTTTCCTATTCTTATTGTCTGATTGCTCTGGCTAATGTTTCCAGAACTATTCTGAATAGTAGTGGTGATAATGGACATCTTTGTTTTGTTCCTGACTTTAAATTGAAAATCGATTTAGTATGATGTTGGCTATTGGTTTGTTATAGATGGCTTTTATCAGATTGTGATAGACTATTCCAATTTTCTGTAGTGTTTCTTTAATCATGAACAAGTGTTGAACTTTATCAAAAGCTTTTTCTGCATCTATTGAGATGATGTGATTTTTGGCTCTTTTTGATATGGTGTATTTCATTTTTTGATTTGTGCATGTTGAACTATCCCTGCATTCCTGGAATGAATCCCAGTTGGTCATGGTATATACTCTTCTTGATTATTTGCTGTATTCTGTTTGCTAGTATTTTATTTTATTTTAGTTTTACATCTACGATTATTTGGGATATTGTCCTACAGCTCTCTTTTTGAGCTGGATCTTTTTCTGGTTTTGGTATCAGAGTGATACTTGCCTTTGGAACAAGTTAGGAAGAATTTTTCTTTTTCAATTTCACTAAAATTTTGAAGAACATGGGCATTAAATCGTCACTAAATTTGTTTTAGAACTCATCTGTGAATCTATCAGGACCTATGATTCTTTGTTGGTAACTTTTTAATTACATTTTCAATTTCATTAACTGATATTAGTTATTTAGAATTTTTAAATCTTTTTGATTTTGCTTTGGTAGTTCATATATTTCTAGAAATCTGTCCATGTCTTCTGTTTTCCATCCTATGCAAGGAAAGATTTTTGAAGTAGAAATTGATGATCTTCTGAATTTCCACAAGATAGATAGTGATTACACCCTTTTCATTCCTTATTGCATGAATTTGAGTGTTTTTTCCTTTTGTTTGATAAGGTTGGTTAGGGGTTTATCAATTTTATATATTCTTTTGAGAACCAACTCTTTGATTCATGAATTCTTGTATTATTTTTTTACTCACAGTTGCATTCATTTTTGCTCTGATCTTTATAACATCCTCTCTTGTATGGGCTTTGGGCTTGACTTGCTCTTCTTTTTCTTATTTATGGGTTCTGAGAATTCAAACTCATGACCTCACTCTTGCCAGGCAGGAATGGTACTGTTGAGTTTTATCCCTGGTCCTGGGGATCTTAAGTTTTCAGGTTCACTCCTTTTGAAAGGATGGCTTGAGAGAGTATTATGTGAGGTTGCCAGCACTTTGAACTGGAAAGAAGCTAAGAAGGGAATGAATAAATATTCTGATGGAATAGAAATATTTAATTTATGGAAAGTAAGTGAGCAAAGCCAGACTAATCTTTCGAATGAGACTGTGGGTGAGTATCTCACTGGCTAAAGCCATAGCAGCAAGGAGCCAGAAGTGAGCCTCCCCACAGTGGTACTGGAGGGCCAGTTGAGGGTGGGTATGCGTGGGGCTTTCCTGGTTTACAGAAAAGGCAAAAAAATTGCTGTTATTTCTAAAAAAAAGTTGACTTGAGAAAATAGATATCTTGCAACACACCTTTTGATTGCACTAGTGGGCAGATTAAGTATTTTGCTCAAGTGGGAGGTAAGTAAAAAGCCATAGTGTTATGTTGTTTATCTTAATATCCCCTAACACTTCATGGACTCGTAAGTGGTGCTTTGGGGACATGATTAGATCATGGGTGATACCTGTCATGGATTAGTCCATTGATTTTATAGCTCAATTTGACTTGAGAGGTGAAGGCTGGTTGAAGGTGAGTCACTGGGGTCATGGCCAGGAAGGTCTCACTCTCTCCCTCCTCCCTGATCCCTCTCTGCTTATGCGGCCACACCATCTTTCTCTTCTACTATGCTTCCCTGTCTTGGAGCCAACTGACTATGTACTGAAACCTCTACAATGAGCCAAAATGAACCTTTCCTCTCTTAAACTGTGAGTGTTGCAGTAATGGGAGAAAGCCACATAAGCAGGAGGAATGCCAATGAAAAACCTGCCTGGTAGGTTTGAAGGCCAAGCTGTCTTGCAGAAGGGCTGTTGTCATGTTTAAATCTTGAGAAACTTTGGGTTGAATTCAGGGTTATGTAGGCTTTGCCATGAATGCCCAGGAGGTTTATTTTAAGCCCTGTCATTTCTGTACACAAATGGAAAGGAAGAATTGTGAGGCTCAGGCAGTGCTAAATAAACTATTCTGTTCACGTTGAGAATGGGAGCCATTATTTGCTTATTTATCTGCTTTTATTTTAGATTTCATTTTACTAAGACTGAAGGAGGAGGTCTAACAAATTCATCCTCAGGGACAGAGTTACAGTTAAATAAGTAGATTGTAGCTAAGCTGGTTTCATGTGTCCTGTGCAGTTTGGCGAGCAAGTCAGATGGATGCTGGAAATGTGCTTGCAGATTGGAAGCTTCTAAAATGTTAGATTTTGAAGACTTGAGTGGTCCACAGGGCTGGCAATTTACTTTCACTGTTTTAAAAGGAAAATTTATAGCTGACTGGCCCTTTGGGTTGACCTAATCTTACCCTCTCCTTTTAGAGAGGATGACAGCCCTGTTCAGAACTAGTATTTGTTAAAGACCAGGACACCTACCTAGCGGCCACATAAGACGACTACCTGGATCCCCTTAACCATAACTCCAAGTCTGCTGCAAGACTAGAGTCTGAGGAATTCATATCAGTGGGGTATGTGTGGTAGCTGGGCAGCTGGGCCTATGGAGGATGCCTTCAAATCTTCAATCAGCCTCTCCCCATGCAGACAGATGTCTTGTGGGGATTTCCACTCCCCTGAGACCCACTAAGATGGCTCTGGAGGAGCCCTACTGACTGGCATTTCCCAAATGCTTTCCTGCTCCAGCCAGGATTTTTGCAGCAGCCAGTTATCTGGAAAACACACGAGCTTTTGTGCTGTTTTTCTTTCTTTAGCGCTCGAGAGATGGTTGGCGGTCAGATTGGAAATGTTCTGCAGTGACCAGCTGGATCTGCAGGGCTGATCTTTCTCCCAGTCCCTTCTCATTTACTTTTCAGGCAGGTGTGTCTTCTGCAGGGCCCACCTCACTGCCACAGCCACCTCTTAGTCGCTCTGTAGTGCTCCTTGGGCCCTTCCAGTCTCCAGAAAGCTGCTTGCCTTCTCAGGTAAGAGAAAATGAGGCAGAGAAGGAGGTGGAGGTGTCCAGGAATGCACCTGAGGGCAGATGTACCACTTGTGGGACAACAAGAAAAGTGACATTCAGCTTTCCTTCTTTTAAACTCCTTCTCCAAGCCACCTTAAGGTAGAGCACAAACATTATTCAACAGATCTTTGTGAATTAAATGAATTTAAAGCTCCCTAAAGAAAATTGAGATTTCAGAGCCCTGTGAGATCAGCCAAATCTTAATTCTCTCGCCTCAGAGAAGAGGAAGCAGAAAAGCAATTTCCTCCACATTTCAATCAAAATATTTTGGAGATGAAAGAGATTTCAGTGATGATTGGGTTTCCTTTGTTGTTGTACCAATAGCAATTTAATGGTTTGCAGTTTTTCTGTCTGAACCTTGATGCAGTAACATTTATCCAAATATTTTCAGTTTTAAATTGAACAGAATGTCTACTAGATAGGTATCCAAAAGGCTCTTTTTGCCAGTGCTCCATTCTTTGCTCATGTTTCCTGAACATGAGGCTGTGAAGTGGCTCATTAAAGTGAGAAACAGGCAGTGGCTTTGGGGTCTTTATGCTTTAATCCTGGGTTTTACCCTCTACTCATGAATTTTGAAGCGGGGCCCCTTGACAGTTAAAAAACTTCCCAGGGTTCTGATTTCCACACAATTCTTCCAGGGCTGCTTTGATCAGTGCAATTAAAAAACACAAGACACAGGGTTTTTTCTTTTTAAAACTATTACGTGCTACTAACTGTTAAATAGTTTAGATAATCTGGGACATTAATAATCAAAGTCAGTGCTCCAAAAGACCATGCTTGCAGCAAAGAGATGCAAGAAGGTGTGGTCCAGTCTCAGCTCTTAGGGAAATGAAAAATAAAACCTGAAAACTTGCTACAAGGTTTTAAGCAGAACTATTCATTTCCTCACCATCGCTCAGCAGATAGTAGGCCCTCAATTAATACTTGTTGAATGATGCATGCAAACATCTATTTAAAAAGGATATTTCAAACACCTTTAAATGACAGACTAGAGAATTCATCAGGGCAAGCTTTAACTTCTCTCAGATTGAGAACAATGAAATAGTACATATGCATGATAGGCACTCAACCCACAATGTACACTGGAATGTATAGATGTATATTGTGGTGGTTGAGTTTAATTGTGTCAACTTGATTGGCTTGGGAACTGCCAAAGGGATTGGTGGGACAGACTTCTGGGTATGTTGGGGCGAGTTGTGGAGACCAGACATTGGGATCTATGTCTGGTCCCTGGTTCTTTCCTCTTTGGCACTGTTCCCTGGCTCGCTTCCTAGCCACCATGAACTGAGAACCTTCTGTGCAACCTTCTCTCATGATGTTTCTGCCTAAGAGCCTGCCAACTATGGACTGAATTCCTTGAAACTGTTAGCCAAATAAAACCTCCTTTAAGTTTTAGGTATTGGGCATCACGTTCTTGTGATGGAAAAGGTCTCTCTTTCTCTGTCTCTGTCTCTCTCTCTCTCATACACACACACCCACCCACACACACCAGCTGTTGTAAAACAGTAGCTGCTGCCACTGTCAATAAGTATTTAATAAGTGTGCTGTTCAGTTTTTCATTGCTATGACAAAATACATGAGAAAATCAACTTAAAGAAGGAAAAGTTTATTTTGGCTTAAGGTCTCAATCTCCTGTCACTTTTCCCTGTTGCTTTCAGCCTGTGGCAGCAAAGCACATCATGAAAGGAACATGGCAGAGGGAAAGTAAAGAGACGAGCAGGAGTTGAGCTCTCAGTACCTTCCAGTGGCCTGACCTCATCTGAATAGGCCCCGGCTCTGAAAGCTCCCTCCTTCTCCCCTGAGTTCCTCTCCACAGGCTGGAAACCAGGTCTTGGTGTTGTTGAGGGACATTTCACATAGGCTTTTGGGGGAACATTTCAGAGCCAAACTAAAGCAGTGAGTATACCCCATTTGCAAAGTACCAGAGAGAGTAATATGTGTTGAACAAAATGGTGTATAGATGGCCAGTAATGCAGACGGCAAAAAGGATTTTACCAACAGACAAGTTTATTTAGATTAAAGTATTCTGCCAAGGGGTGGGTTTCCAGGTGAGGAAAGAGTCAGCATGAGAGATCGAGGCTTTTATAAGGGTTTGAGGGTATGTTACAATGGTTTTGGCAGAAAATGTGATTGAAGAGTGTCTTTTCCAGGATCATTTAGCATCTTGCAGCTCTACCCTGAGCATCTGCATGTGTTTAATATCAAGTTTATAGTTCTAATTCTAATAGAATAATTTTCTCAGGCATTTAGCTTTAGTGAAAGATGGGTTGAGACTCTGGGGGAGCAGTGAATGAGCTTCATGTCAAAAGGTTTGTTGTTGAGAACAAGCTGTCTTTAACTGGAGTTCCTTTGTTGTAGGATGCCTTTAATCACAGTTAAGTTGTTAAAAGTTTTTTTTTGTCCTGGGAATTGAATTCAGGAACTTGCACTTGCCAGGCAGGCAGGCAGGCCCTCGTACCACAAGGGCTAGATCGCTGGCCCTTGTTGAGATTTTTCAATCCTTCTTATTGCTGCTACATTCTGGATAGCTTATGTCATGATATAATGGAAGATCTACGGGTTTTGGAGCCAGATATTTTGAATTTGAATCCCAGCTCTTCCTTTTCTGTCTCTAGAGCTGAATTAGCTATGTAAATTTCAGTGTCTTCATCTATACCCTGGGAATATAGCAGTACCCTTGTCAGTGGGATTGTTTAAGAGGATTAAATGGAATAAATAACATTTATAAGGTTTATGACGTCTGGGAATGTGGCCTAATTTGCTACTAGTAGTATAACTGATTACAGGTAGTAATCTGGGGGAGTTTTCCCGTTAAAATAGTTCATATGCTGTAACATGTCACCAGCAGAGGGCGGCATGTGCCCACCGTTTGGAATCCGCCTCGCCCCAAACAGATGGCTCATAGCATTAAACACAGCGCCCTTTGCGTAGTGTGAGTTTAACATAACATTTAGAGGCCTAAACAGCTTAATCCAATATTTTAAAAGTGACAGGTTCTCACCTCCAGGCTTCTAGTCAACTGGGTACCGATAGAAGCAATTAAGTACTCTACATTCCAGATGTTGAAAATCTTTTTTGAAATTAGGACTCAGCTGGATCTGAAGTTTTGAATCTTAAAATTTAGGCCAAGTTATCCAAAAGCATTAGGCTGTCTTTGGGCGTATTCAGAGTTTCACGCCCAGTTTTCCACGCTGTTAAGCTGGGGTGTCCTAGCAGTAAGTGAAGGTTCATTTAAATTCTGTTTAACTCAGTATGAAGCATCGTATCAGGGAGAGGATTCAACGCTAGCATCGTTCATTCAACAAATATTTATTGAGTGCCTGCTATACTCTTGTTGTAGGTACTCAGTGCTTAGCATTTTGTTAAGAGAGGGAAGCAGAGACTGAGACAAATTCTAAAATATTGTCACCATCGTTAAAAAACATATGAGATTACGGATATAACAGCAAGTGTGTTTAGGGGTGTTAAATAGCTGACTATATCAATGTTTTTGGATCATTGAACACAGCTGTTTGCAGTCTCCCTGTTTGAATGTCCACCTTGTATTCTTTGATACTGTGATTTGAGCAACTATTTTCAAGATGATAATATGTAATCTACTAACAGGTGATTTCTTACTGTTATTTTATTTTATTTTTTTTGTAGTTCTGTATTACGTGTACCCTTACACCACTTTGTTTTGTGTTTTTCTCTTTTTCCTCTTAAATAAAAAAAAAAAAAGAAACATATGAAATTTATCATATGCTCAAATAAAAGAGAACAAACAAGAAAGGAACAGCACGTTGAGCTGAAATAATAGAGCAGGGCTTTCTAATTCTTGTACCAGGGCTGGCTTGCAGCTATCTGTAATCTTTTTATTGCAGGGGCCTGGCTGTGGCCCGGCCATGACGGATGGGCTGGACCACCTCAGTATGACCTCCCAAGGGGACCTTTCATATTACTGCTTCTAAACCTCCATACTGTGGCACTCAGATGTGTTGCTGAGGACTGTAAGGAGAATGTCAGATGCAATGGTCTGTTTCTGTGAATCAGCCTGCAGAGCCGCAAATGTAACTTGCTTTATTGTCCTGTGACTCATTTTTACTTTGAATCGTCTCCTCGTTCTGTTGCGAGGGCAGAAACTTCATCTTTCTCAATGCCTGTTTCTTGTCTTGTGGCCAAAGGCAGAGGCGACATAATTGCATTGGCGTGCATGTGTTCATGGGCCTGGCTGTCTCATCTTTGACAACTTTTGGCCTCGTAGGCGTCTCTGAGATGACTATTACTCCTGTGCTCCTTAGTGTCAGGAGTTTCAGACTCTTTAGTTCATCTTACTATCCCTTCTGACTGTGGAGAAGGAAATAGAGGTTGCGGTCTCATACAGGAGTCCAGCAAACTGTGTGAAGCAGCCCGCAGCTATGTCCATCTGTCCGGACATGTCAAGAAGCCTAACCTTGCCGCATCTTTCTGCCTCTTAGGGCTCTTCCAGTGAATGGGGCTTTTCCTCTGCTCTCAGGTGCCCTACTCCTGCTGGGGGATTTTAGTACCCTCCTGGGGATGGCCCAAGGTACCCCTTCCTCAGCAGCCCAACTTCGGTTGCCCTTAGCTTTCCATTTACCTTTCCCTCGGAAGCCTGAGAGGTCCTCTTAACTATAGGAGTTGAAAGAATCCTTGCTCTCTTACTTAGGAATTTTTGCTAAAAATCTATCCCCCAATCCTCTGTTTTATCTAAATGCCTCATCTTTTGGAATAAACAGAATCCAGAGTGAATCTTTAAAAGGGCTGTTTGATTTTTCTCCTTGCTGTGTCTGCCTGCTTCTGTTTCCTCTCCAGAAAAAATTCTGGGTTAACCTGGATGCTTGGAGGCAGCTTGAGCAGAAGGATAGAGAGATGAAAGGAAGTATAGGGAAAAATATTGGTTAGTATTTCAAATCTATTATCCTGCCATACCAATAACAAAGTACCAGCATTTGTGAATGATTTATCTTTTTTATAAATTGGAGTGGTTTCAAGGTTATCTCTATAATAACTTTCATCCTGTTATTCCTTTGGATTTCGGCTCAATCATTTCTTCCTCAGGGAAGACTCTCCTGACCTACCTTCATCTATGCTTTCATGACACCATTGTCTCCTCCTCGTAATATTTAATCTCATTTTGTAAAAGTTGTAATTTTTTTTCACATAACAAAATTTACTGTCTTCACAATTTCTAACTGTGCACTTTGGCAGCGTTAAGTATATTCACATTGTTGTGCTAGCATCACCATCATCTGTCTGTAGACCTCTTTTTACCTTCCAAGACTGGTATCATTTTAACTTTATGTTATTTCTGTGACTGTCTGATTAATATCCATCTGTTTCACTAGGCCCTCAGATCCATTAGGGCTGATGTATTTTGGTATCTGCCACAGCAAATAACCACAGAGCAACTGCTCAACCAGTATTACAGAAGGAGCGGGCAGTTTCCCCTTACTTTCTTTTTTTTTTCCCCTTACTTTCTACAAATGCATTCTTGGGTAACAGAAAAAGGAGGGGGAAGGCACAGCTACTATGCCAGAAGTTGCCCATCTCCCTGGATGCGCATGGGAATGTGTTGTACAATTCAACAATTGAAGATCGCTTAGAAAAATATAAGCCTATAGGATACTACGGCAGACTAAAAGTTGCATCAATTCCCCTCCCCCCCAATAATAAAATAAGGATGCAGGAAAAACAAACAAAAACTATGAATGATAATAAAATGAAGAAAGAGATATAATATGATACAATAAACTTATAAACAAGAAATACGATTGTATTTTTTAGAAAGACTCATGAGTTGTGGTAAAAAGTAGATTCCTAGCCTTTGCTGAACCCTCCAAAAGTCCGACTGGGTTGATAATAAAGTGCTGAGAATTCTCATGGACCCAAAATTGAACAGAAGAAAACTGAGCAAATTGACTTTACTTGTATTTTTCTTCTGAATGAGGAATTGCGAAAATGGTGCTGGAGAAAAGGGGTGTTTGAGTTTGTCTCCATGGTGGGGCAAAGAACTGGCGAAGACTATCAAGGTCCAAAGTCACTGAGCATTGAGAATAAGACACACCTGTGACTATTTGCATTAAGGATGGCAATTCTTTGTACAGTGCAAACATGAACATATTGGGAGGGAGGGTAGGGATAAGTTGTCCAACCAAAGCTGCCCTGCCCACTATCTCAGATGACTGTTCTTCCTATTTTTGACAGGTAACTAAACTGGCCTTAGATACTGTGAAAAGAGAACCAGGAAGTCAGTGCACTGTATCAGACCAGTCAGAAAATCTGTGCAGATCTTTTCAGCATGAGCAAAATACAAATAAATGGCATGGCCACAATACAAAACTGCTACAGTAAGAGAAAAACCAAAAATGTCACAAACTAAAGCAAGAAGCAACATAGATTCTTGTTTTAGAAGAAAACTCAAGAAATGGAAGAAAAAAATGCAATTGCTGTATATTTTAAAAGCCTCTGACTGTGACAAATGCAGTCAACTAATAACTCAAGGGTCATAAAACAATAAAGAAGAGTTATGGAAGCACTACAGCGTTAAGCTGAAGAATCAAACAGCATGATTATAGAACTACTAATTGGTAAATGGTGAAAAAAATTAAACATTGCTGAAACTTGAGTCTTAACATAGAAGAAATGCTTGAGATCATTTAATTAATGTAATGAAAAAAGACAAAAGTAAAGGTAATGAATCGAAGAGAATAGATGTAAAAGGCAAAAAAAAAATTCAACATAAAAACACTGTGTTCTTTCTGAAGGAAATACTCAAGGAAGTAATGACTCAGTTGAAAATAAACCAAAGTTTGCAAATCCAACCCTTACGCATTGTTGGTGAGAATGCAGAAGGGCTCAACCATAGGGAAGATATAGTTTGGAAGTTTCTCAAAAGATTAAAGATCGAACTACAGTGTGATTCAGCAACCTACTTCTGGATTTTTACCTAAAAGAATTGAAATCAGTGTCATGAAGAGGTATTAGCTTGTCATTGATCACAATACTGTTCCCAATAGCCAGGTGTGGAGTCATCACAAATGTCCATCAACTGATGAATGGGAAAAGAAACTGGGGTGTACTTACGAACAAGGGGAGATGGTGCACTCTAAAATAGCAGGAAGTCTTACCATATTACAACATGGCTGAACCTGGAGGCCATCTGCTATGGGAAATAAGCCTCTCCCAGAACAGCAAATACTTTATGACACCACACGTATGCGGGATATAAAGTAGTCAAACATATCAAAGCAGAGAGTAGTATCATAGTTGCCCAGGGCTGGAGGGAAAAGGAAATGGGGAGTTGTTATTCAGTTGGTACA
Organism: Cavia porcellus; assembly: GCF_034190915.1. NCBI lineage: Eukaryota > Metazoa > Chordata > Mammalia > Rodentia > Caviidae > Cavia > Cavia porcellus. The sequence goes on along the minus strand of NW_026947514.1, from coordinate 21,205,096 downwards.
AAGTTTTAGTTTATGCCAGATGATTAAGATCTAGAGATCAGGGCAACACAGTCTCTAGAGTTGACAGTACTGTGCTGTGCACTTAACATTTTTAAAAGGGCAGATCACGTGTTAAGTATTATTATTCCAATAAGAGAAAAAAATGTCTCAGAAGGCAGCACTCTTGAGTACTTCTTGAAAGAAACTACCAACAAGCAAAGCTATTTAAGGTCTGAATTGAAACAGGGAACACAAACAAGAACGCGGAAGTCTTGGTAAATACAACTGGCGAACACTGAATCCATAAAAATGCAGAATAAATTCTAAACAATTATGGGACTTATGGTGAAAGAGCAAAATATGAATGTTATGCCATGGATAAGTAAGCACTGTAATGTAACTACAAGATGTGAGTGAAATATACAATGAATATTTAAATTTAAATCATTTATTACTTAATGCTTAAACACTCCCCATCACTTTGAACACATTTTCTCCACCAGGCTTGTGTCTTTCTTTCTTTTGTTAGTATGTGTTCGTGGGACACATGAATCCATTCATTTTGATTCATACCCATGCATGATGCATCTTGATATTTATATATTTACATTCTTTTTCCCCTCTTCTGTCCCCCCAGTATCTCTTATTTCCCTTCCCATTTGCCAAAGATCTACCTCCCTATTTCCTATTTCTATCTTTCTTTATGATATTTGATTTATTTATCCTTCCGGTTCCTCAGATAATAGAACTCATATGATATTTAAGCTTGTGTGTGTGATTATGGACAGACCTGACTTTATGGATTCAAGTCACATCCATTTCCTATAAGTGACTCAAACTTGTCCTTTAGAGCACAGTAGTACTCCACTGTGTATAAATACCACATTTTCTCTATCTGTTCACCTGTTGATGGACATATAGGCCACTTCCAGATTTTTGCTATTTTAAATTGTGCTGTTAGAAACATGGGCATGCATTTATCACAGTAATGTGATGACTTTAACTCTTTTAAGAAGATACCTAGAAGGAGACTAGCTGGGTCAAATGGAATTTCTGTTATAAGTTTTTTTGAGGATTCTTTGTACTAATTTCCACAATGGTTGTACTAGTTTACACTCCCACCGACGTCTTGTCACTTTCTGAAGCAGTTCTGAAAGTTCTTTGTTGGTGTCTTGATGAGGATGATAACAATGGGGTGAATGCTGCTGCTGAGTGCCATGTGGGGAGGGTCTCTAAAGTCACTACCAGGTGTCCCCATTCACCTTACGCATCAGATCTGGCAGATGCAACTTCTGGTTCCTCCTCCCAAAGTCCAATTGACTATAAAAGGTAAGTGTTTTGAATCAATTCAGGACATTGAAGCAGGTACAACAGTGCAATTGAAGACACTCAAAAGGGCCTCTCATAAGTGCTGAGGTCAGTTGCAAGGATGATGAGATAGATGTGTTCCAAACAAGGGGGAATAGTTTGAGGGTGATTAACAGCAATGCGTCTTTTACTGCAATAAATTTTTTACAACTTAAAATTTTCCCATATATTTCCCCACATGCCTAGTAAACATGAGGGAGAAGGGAAGAGAAAAGGAGGGAATGTGAAACTGTGAAAGACTTCTTGTTTCATAGTAAGAGACAGAGAATAATCAGAAACTATTCCCATCTTATTCCCATCCAATCCTGTAATGTTTTGTAAACTTGTTTCTTTTTTTAAAGTTTTTTTCTAATTAAATTAAGTTTATTGGTACATTTTAGGTATAGATAATGATCTCATTCACCATAGGGAATTTGTACCCATACGTGACATGTCTTGATTTTTTTTCTTCTTGAAGTTTTGTGGTGCTGAGGAAGCATCCCATGGAATCATGTGTGGTAGGGTGGTGTTCTACCACTGAGCTGTGTCCTCTCTTCTATACACTTACTTGTCTTAGCCCTTTTTTGTTGCTGGGACAAAATACCCAATACCTAGGTTAGAGGAGGAGAGGTTTATTTTGGCGTGTGTATTCAGTCCATGATCATTAGCCTCCAGCGCAAAAACAGAATGGCAAATGTGCATGCTGGAGGAAAAGATACTCAACTCATAGCAATCAGGAAGCAGAACAAGAGGGGAGGAGCCAGGAATGACAGTACACTCTTTCAACTGACTTCCCTAGTGACCTACATTTTCTGACAGGTCTCAACTCCATATATGAAACTTCTGGAGAACATTTTAGATCTAAACCACAGCATTCTGCCTCTCGCTCCTAAAAATCTTACATTCATTTTATTATGAAAAATGCATTTAGTCCCTCTCTAAGAGTTAGCAAAATTTTAAGAGTTTCAGCATTGCTAAAAAGTCCAAGTTCAAAGTCTCTGAGATTCAAGGCAAACTCTGTGAGCCTCTTTGAAAATAAAAAAGAAAGTTAAATGATTCCAACATATAATGGCACAGGATAAACACTTCCATTTCAAAATGGAGAAACAGATAGAAGGAATGGGACCAAAGGAAGACTGAACGCAGCATGGTAAACATTAAATCCTGTAGCTCCATGTTAGCACCTGGGGCAGACTGCAGTGAGACATGAGCTCCAAGGGATTTGGGTGTCTCTGTCTTAAAGTATTGGTGGTTGTAGCCCAGATGGCTTCTTTTTTGGACTTGCTTCATGTACTGCTTGTGGATTTTCTCAGCAGATAATCCATATCCTGGCATCACCAACATTACTGCACCTTGTGCTCCATTCTTATAACTTCTTGCACTGCTTTCCAAGGGTTCTTTGCTTGGTCTCACAGCTCTGCCTGCATCCCTTGACGCTAGCCTGGTGCATGCCTGTAAAACCAGCACCACATGGATGACTCCAACTTTTGCCATTCACTTGAATGGTAGTCAGGCCCTCTTGGATCACAGCTGTTGTGGTCTATGCATGCCTGAATTGCTGAGCACAGTGAAATGAATCTTAGGGAACCAATTCCTTAGGCATTCCTTTTTAAGCAGCAGTCCAAGAACCATCTTCTCAAATGAAAGATTTGTACCCTTGAGCCCTTTATGGGTGGAGTCTCGTTAATTTCTGAGATGCCCTCAAAGCATCTTTCTTTTTTTCCATGAAACACTTGGTATCTTCTTAGTGCTAATATTTTCAGCAATCTTTCTTTCCTTTACTCCAGCTCTTCAGGTGCTTATTTCCTGATGAAAATGCATGCTTTTCAAAGCATTAAGCTCTGCTGGTTGGTCCCTCTTCTAACTGTATACTGGGCTGCAAGCAGTGAGACTGAGCTGCCACAGCCCAACATTGGGCTGCCTTGAAATTTCTTTGGCTAGACTCATTAGTTCTCTGCCCTCAGCCTTAGCCTCCGATAAAATCTCAGCACAATTGCAAAATGAAGACACATTTTCTACCAGAGAAGAACACATATGGTCTCTAGTCCAACTGTCAATGGAGTTTTTGTTCTCAACCAAAAACTTCTATGTCTGAGCTTTAGTGTTCACAATCCTAGAGTATCTGGACTTTTAAGTTCTGACTAGTATTACACATTGAGCACTGCTTACAACAATCTAGAGTTTCTCTAGCTCATGTCTCTAAATCTTTCCAGATTTCTCTTAAAAATCCATTCCAAAGGTATCTAAGCTATGGAATTGTCAGGTACAATCACTGTAGTGGCCCAATTTCTGGCATCAGTTTTTTTTTTTTTTTTTTGTCTCAGACACGTTCCCATCATGGGGACAAAACACCTGATACCAACAATTTAAAGAGATAAAGGTTTATTTTTGGCTCACAGATTCAGTCTATGGTTGGTGGGTTCTAAGTCAAGGACAGGATAGCACAGGGGCATAGTAAAAGAAACGATGCTCAATCCATGGCAACCAGGAAGTAGAGAAGAGCATACTACCCAAGAGTGAGACTATATCCTTCCGAGTCATTCCTCTAGTGACCCACCTTTTCTGCCCAAGCCCCACCTCTGAATATGAGACTTTCGGGGGTCATTTCAGGTCTAAAACATAACTTTCTTTCTTTTTGTTTCTTTTTGACAGTGGTGATTGAACCCTGGGCCACTTCACTGAGCTACACTCCTGGTACTTTTAAACTTTTTTATTTTGAGACAGGTCCAAGCTAAATTGCTAAATTTCCCAGGGAGGGCTTGAACTTGAAATCCACTAAGCTTAGCCTCCCACAGTGCTGGGATTACAAGTGTACATCACCACACCCAACTTATATACTCATTTCTTAGTTTCAGAGGTATTATTCAGAAGGTTAAAAAGTGAGAAAACATTTATTTTAATAGTTTCTTCAATTTTACTATGGGTATTTTTACTTCTTTAAAACCAAAGTAAATTTAAAATTAATATTTCTTAATGAAAAGTACACATGTAAAAATAAGCCAAGTTTTATAAATTGATTGTCCACCCTCCCTTTCTTTTGTATTTACCTGCCTTTCCTTATTTCTGTATTTAGTATGAAAAGCTATGTGTATCAATTTAACCATACCTGCACAAGAATTTCTCTGATTGTATGACCTGGATTCTTTTTTAAATTGCATTTAGCTTTGTGATTTTCTGAACTTTTTACATTTACACATAAATGTATTGTTTTGATGAATATGGATGATTTTGAACTTTAGAAACAAAAGAATATTAGAAATTGATATGACAAGATATGAGCAGTGGTCAACTCTAGATGGAATAATTTGATGGCCATTAAGTTTTTATTTTTCAGTGTCCTTTTCTGTATTTTTTTAGTGCTTAAAAATTTGTAAGAAAAAAATAAGAAAAGAAGGATAAGTTGAGAATATTGATTTTATGAGTTTCAGTGGTGCTGGTCTCCTTTATGAGCTGTCTAGGAATTTCAAAGACAGATTGACAGAGCAAATGGCTTACAGGAATGAGCAGTTGGGTTTGTCATAGTGAACTGCAGACTGGCAGGCCAGTGTGGCACGTGGCCACTCTCAGGTGGTCGAAGAGGGAAGTGACAGTGTCTGGGAACTTGGCTCCCTTTCAAGGCTTTGGGAGAATCACAGAAACTTCAAGAGAACAGTAAGACCTATTCATCACTGCCTATGTTAACTACGCCATGACTCAAATTTTCCCTCAAAGCATAACACCTAGTAAAGCCTGAGAATTCTCATAGGTGTTAGCTTTTGCACTGACCATATAATGGAATTTTATTCTACTTAATAAGTATTCAACAAGGATAGAAATAGATCCATGAAAACTAATGCAACAACATTTTATACTTAAAATTAGAGCAGACTCAGCAGTATTACTGTGAAGAGGACATGACATTTGAACACCAATAGGTAAAAGGTAAAGCTGGCGTACCAGAGAAGTGGCTGTTTCAGGTCAGTGATGCCCTGACCACAGTGGGTTGATCATTCTCTTGGTACAGGGTAACAGGCAAGTATGGCAAAGTCAAAAAAGTATGGAGCTCAAAGTCAGTTCCCACTCTTCCCTTTCAGTTTCCTTCTGCAAAAAATGGAGATGCTGAGGTCAACACTTCTCATTTGGTGAGGTGACTTATGTGTAAAAAGCAGTTCAATGGAGAAATTATGACTGGAGTATGGGAAAGACAAACCTCCTGTCTTGGAAAGGTCATTGACTAGTTGTTATCTGAAATGTGTGTTTTTTCTTTCTAACTCTATTACCAATTTCACCAACTATAAACCCATACAAGGAGCTCCTGAAGGGGAGCTGTAAAATTACATATGAATTAAACTTTATTTGGAGGGCAGATGGGAAGTTCTGAGCCAAAGGCTTTGATGCTGTGAGGGAAAAGCATACATGTGAGGCCCACGGGTCATTTGTGCGCTGAGAGCAGGATGGACTACACCAAGGACCTGGTCTAAGTTCCTCACATTATTGGAAATGACCCAAAGGTGCAGAAGAGCCAAGACTTGCTTGGGCTTGACTTATTAATAAGTAATAATGAAAAAGAACTCAGCATTCTGACTTAGGACAAGTAGCTCTGTTTTGTGGTCTTAGGTGACTTTTAAAGGAAGGAATGGCTTTGGGAGAAGCACAAACATTCAAACTAGAGTGGGGAAAAAGAGTTGAATGTGAATACCTTGTGATGGCCTATAGGTCATACGAGGATGTTATAATATCTGTAGTGCAGTCTTCCTGGTTCTGCTTTTCTCCCTGTGGCAAAATTGTCACTTCTTCATTGTCAGGACACATTACCGTCTTTTCTGTGTTCACTGGCTGATCACTGTGTTATTCCATTCTGGAAACATTCTGAGGAAATGCATGCTCTCTGTCTTATGTTCTTGGTGTTCTTATAGAAGAGACCTGAGTGTGAACATTCTTGGCCCCAGAGGAAGCTGTGCTGAGGAATAAAGCCAGACCTGGCACTGTGGCTGCTCCTGGACGTAGAAGTGAGGAGAAAGTGCCAAATGGCAACCACAGATGTGGTTGATTAATTAATGGTCAGTTTGCAACAACCAGGTGAGTCGAATCAGCATGGTGCTGGGTGAGGATTGTTGCCCCCAGCATAAAAGGAGAACTGGGGAGGGGAATATGTATGCAGTTGATTTTCCTGGAAAGCCTGTCATGCTGGCTTTCCTGATATAAACTCAGCTGGTCTTATCCTTGGAGGAGCTTGGGACCTCTCCCATTGCTGAGGATGGCTGGGCTTTTTTGGGGGGGGAACTCTGGTGTTTACTTTAAGCATTGCTCCCTAGTTCTGGTGCAGATGCCACAGCCTGCTGGCACAGTTCCTTTATCCTGCTAGTGAAGACTGTCTAGCTTCTACCACTGACTTTTGGGCCTTCCCAGTGCAAATCCTTAAAATAGACTTGCATGAGACATTGTTGTGGGCTCTAGCTCTCTAGTTGGACTTGTGGAGGAGATTGCTATGGACTTTAGGTCTTCAGCTGGACTCATGCAGGACATTGCAGTAGGAGTTGGGCCCTTGGCTGGATTTTTTGGGTCTCTGGTGCATGGATAGATTTCTTGCACTCTTTTGCATTTGACTCTTTGAGTGGGTATTATAAAATAATTCTATAAATCATGTGTCTTCTATTAAAACCTTTCCCTTTTAAGCCCTGACTACAATAGTGAACTTGATGGTGGTATAATCAGGAAAAAAGGTGGGTTCCTGAATACAAAGCTAGACCTAGAGGGGTTTACTTTAAGATCCTGGGGAAAAGAAGATCAGCTATGAAGTGGTACATGGGTGAAATACTTAGATTCACAGTGGCATTGGAGCAGAAAGGAGTCACAAATTTTTCCTTTTCAACTTCTTAAATGTAGGTATTTAGCCTGGAGTCAGCAGCTTTGCTGACCACGATTCCCTTCTGTGGGGATTGAAAGCTTGTTTCTTGGAAACTTACATTTTTTTCGAGAGGGGCTCCAGGCTCTGACAGCACTGACCTGTGGCTGTAGCTGAGCCATGTTGCTACCTTCAGTCCCCACCTGCCCTTTTCCCTTCTTGCTTCTTTTCCTTCCCCAAGAGCCTTCTTATTTGCAAAATTGAGAAAGCACACATTTTAGAAATTCTAGGAGAAAGGAACAAAAATACAAAAAGGACACATGATCTCATAGAAGAGGGATGTTTATTTACCCTGGCCCTCGAGAAGTTCATTCTAAGAGCACAGTTTCAGAATTGATGAGATAAACACCTATGAGGGAGTCAAGTAAATTAGGAATAAAAAATGATTATTGCCTCAGAGTCCTAAAATCTAAAGGAAATGTCACAGATCTCAAGGCCAAGCCTCAGGTACTTTTTCCTTTCCACTCACTTTCATTTTCTATTTTTGCTGTTTCCGTCCCAAATTTTTCTTTATATTTGGAGAGAGAGGAGAGGGTTATTGTGATTGAGAGAATGGAGTTACAGACCACAGGATTGATGATGAAGAGAAAGAGAGAGAGAGAGAGAGAGAGAGAGAGAGAGAGAGAGAGAGAGAGAGACTGGGAGAGAGTAGTCACAGCATAAGGTGGTGTTGGAGTTGGGGTCTTTACCTTTGTGCTATTTTTTCCAGAATCTACCTTAACCTTGTCTTGCTCTCCATTTGTCCTCCTTTCACTGATGCTGTAGTATGTCCATGAGCTTTTATATATTGAGCTTAAGATCCCATAAATAAATTCACCTTCTCTCCCAGCTGTTGAACAAAGGACTTGCCATTAGGATTGATAGATAGCATTTGGATGTCATTGAAGTAATAAGTGAATAAGTTTTAGGTTTAACAATCATGGAGACACTGTGGCTCAGAGACCTGCTAACTAACTGTCCAAGAATGAAGTACCCTAGCAAGAAGTAGAGTTTTTAGGAAGTAAGATGTATATTATAATAGTGAACTAAAAGACCCAATGTATTCTCAGTGTCATGTGGTTATTGCAAGGTGTTTCAGTCACTGGGGAGGGCAGTGTGGGGTGGAGCCATTGGTAAAACTTCTTGGAAAGCGTAGAGTTTGGGCTGGTTGAGAAGCAACCAGAAGAATGGAGAGGTAGGAAGAGAGTATCAGGTGGGGGGCAAAGTATCAGCCAAGGCTGAGAGGCATAAGATTTGTGGGTTATTTAGAGGTCCAGGAATCAGTACAGCTAAAGAAGTCTGAGTAGAGGCTCTTGCATAGGTGAGGCAAAGAGATCTGCAGATGCCAGACTAGAAAACACACTGTTTTTTTTAGTCAACTGTATCGTTCTGGTTCTTGATTTCTGGGATGAAGTGGGTGCTATAGTGCGGGTCTTGACCAGATGCCCTCTTGAGGACAAGCATGTGTCAAGCTTCCAGGAGTGTTTTTTCCACCCGAGAGTCCCTCCCCAGGAAAGAAGCCGCCTCATTCAGTGTGCCTCCTATCCAAGCCCTGGTGCTAGTGGATTGTACTCTTGCCTCAAGGTGAATCCCAGCTTCAGAACTCATGCGGAATGGGCTGAAGTCTCTGTCTCCGTCCAGCATCTTGCTCTGTTCAACTCTCCTTTTCATATCCTGGCAGGTGCAGTTGGGGTGAGTACTCCCAAATATGCTTTCTGTGGAGAAAGCTGTTCCCTCAGGGATAGTTTCCCAGGAGTCTGACCTAAACCAATAGAGACTAGGAAGCCAGTTTTTTCCATTGGTTTTCTGAGAAAGGGCCTTGTAGTTTGGGCTTGTTTTGAATTCACCTTGTAGCCCAGGTAGACCTCAAACTTGTGATGATCCTCCTGCCTCAGTCTCCTGAGTGTTAGGATTACAGGCTTGCACCACCAAGCTCAGGCTCCAGTTGAGACAGAGTGGAGTTAGAAGTGACTCTAAGGAAACATTTTGAGCTGTTGAAATTGAAAACGTCATTGCAGATTTTGTCACCTGCAGATGGCAGGTGACATAATGGCAGCCATCAAAATGCTGCGGTAGTGCATCACTAGAAGTTTCATCAGTGGTGAGCTGAGGTTGGAGACCAGTGAGTAGGGATGTGTTGGTGGGTGCAGTAGTCTAGGCACAAGAGGGAGCTGGGGAAGTGGGAATTATGAGGACTGCTAATTGAATGGCTTTTGTCAGGGTTATCAATGTATAGTGAATGACTGAGGGTAATCAGTAGCCATGTTAAAGCCATTGACTAATGAGTGGTATAGGTCTTTCTTGATAAATGTAACTACTCTTTCATCTCTTGCAGCCAGAAGGAAGGAAAAGTTACAAAGCCAGCTCAGTATTTAATCACTGGAAGCACCGAGTCATTCAGCTAGAGAAGGTTGAATTCACAGCCCACCAGTTACACCTCCCAAGGTCAAACCCTACCTGGGAGGAAAGAGGAGTGTGAGACATGATCAGGGATATCATAGTGGGTGCACTCAGAAGTTTTAAATTCCTAGAGCCCCCTGGGCCCTCAGGACCTACCGGACTGCTCTACTCTGCCCTGTAGTAACCTTAGATTTGAGGTTTTAAAATCTGGGCATAGGGTGGTTAGAGAAGACTAGCAATGAAAGGGAGATGTGGGAGATAATGGGAAGAAAGGAAGCTCATGTTCCAGTGGTCACTAGCGCTCCAGTGGTTCCTGGGGTAGGAGGCAATTTAACACACTGACGAATAAGGCATTGTAACAGAAATAAATACAGTTTGTCTACATGTGGACTAGATCCAATAAATCTTACATGTCCTCAAGATAGAATGTATTTTTCTGTTTTCCATTTTCCAATTTCCATTTTTCTGTTTTATTTCATGAAATAATAATAACAACCTCACAACAGTGATTAAACTAATAAATAACGTTGTGCATTAATGCATGAGAATAAAGAATGTGTATTATAAATAATAATAGTTTATTTATGTTGCTGTCTCTACTCACCCTTTCTCTTTTCTCAACAAAGTGCTTGGGGATCTCAAAAAGTTACCCAACAAATTTGCCAGCATACATGTACCTATATAGAATATGCATACACACACACACACACACACACACACACATACACACACACACACACATATATTTTACCACAAAGAAGAAATCTTCTAAATGAAAGCTCATAATAAAAAAGCAATCCTAGAATAAAAATTATTAGAAAAAGTGGATATTTATCAAATTTATATGCAACTGAAGCTCAGTTATATGAACCTCATAGTTAATTTAGATATTTTTGCAGTACCAATAGATAAAAATCATAGTCATCAACATTATTGACTTTCAGATAGAAAATATATTCAAATGGCTTTTTTTTTTCTGGCAAAACTTTTCATAATTGTCAGCTTCAGCAGTTTGCAGAAATCTGGATTCCTTGGACCAATACATTTTTAAAAAGCCTTTTGGGGCCCAGCCTAGTGGCAATAATCTATGGAGTTGATCTGTATGACAGCCTGGGACATCAGAACTCTAGTCTTTTGGATTCCAGATTTAACAGGTAGTGCTTAGGTTCTTGGTCATTTGAACTTGGACTGAGAGTTGCATCATTGGCTTTCTCAGTTCTAAGATCCTCAAACTTGTACGGAGCCATTGCACTAGCACTCCCGGTCTCCAGCTGGCAGTCTTTCATGGGTTTCTCAGCTGCCATGATTGTGTAAGCCAATTTGCCTAGTAAATTCCCTCTCATATATCAATAAAATATCCTGTTGGTCCTATTTCTCTGGAGAGTCCTCACTAATACACATAGCAATAACCAAATTAGCAAGCCAAGTAATCTATTGGAATTGCTTTCTATAGATGGTTGGGATTATTTAGGTTACATATTTCTCTCCCCTGTCCTCTGTAACCTATAGCAATATTATTTTTCTTAAACCATGAACATAGCTTCCTAAACTGCCTGCTTAATTGTCTCCTACGGGAGTATACTGTATTAACTGATTAGTCAAATATTAGAGCAAGCAGAGAAGTCCTGCTCCTTATATTTGTTAATTGCAAGCCTAACTGGCTTCCCTAGATTATAATCCAATTTAATAAACTCCCTGGCAAAAGTTTGCATGCTATTTTTTCCTGTTTTTGGGGATTTTAAAGTGTAATGATTTAGATATTCTAATTTCAAAATTCTTTTAAAATTTTTTAAAAAAGTATCATTATATAGAGAGTAACAAATATGCTTTTGGACAATTTTCCAAATTCTATAGGTAGGCATTGAAAGGTGGAGCCATCCAGAACACCTCAATTTTCCAGTGGTTCAACTGTGTATTCATTTCTTATGTCTGATATGTCTTTTGAAATTAGAGGATAACTTAATAGATTGGAAAAATATTAGCATATTATACTAAACGGCAGATTATTTTTTATTTCATGCATTTGTTTTTGTTATTTTGGCCATTTTTTCAAGATTAAGAAGTCTTGATTGTGTGACTTACATACATATCATTGCTTTGTGTTTTCTAGGTCCATGTAGACAAAAGTGAGGGAACAAAATAAAAATAAAGCTGTATTACTATGCTAAGAAGGAGAGAGATACACTGATAACAGAATGGAATGGAATAAATAATAGTAGTTGAGGTTCTAGATTTTAAGTTATTTTCTATAGTTAATGCAAAATATTTCTCTAAGTATCATAAATAAATGAAATAAAAATGCAAAGTAATATTTTATTAATTTTGATCAAAAGACGCCAATTTCTACCACATTTAGCAAAACATATTCATTCATTGCTTGCTAGACATGTTTAGATCACTGCAATTCTTTCAGTTTAGAAATGTGTAGTGCCCTGCTCTCAAACAGAACTACACAATTAATGAACATTGGTTCAGAGTGCTCTGTTACATTTCATTCACAGTTGTTTAAGAAATGCCACATGCTATTAAAAGCAGCAATTCTTGTTTTGCTTGTAGACAATTCAATTACGAAAAATACCCAGGAAGAAGTGGTGCAGAGAATATCATTAGACAACCACATAGCTTTCCTTGTTTATATTTATTTTAAAAAAGGATCAGCCTGTGAGCATGCTGGGAATTGGCTGTTAAGTTGGATTGTCCACTGAGCAAACACTTATTGAGATTGTAAGAGATGAGAAGAGATTCAGGGGAAAGAAAAAAAAAGCAGATTTGACTCTAATCTTTACTGGAACTTTTCTGTTTCAGGTAGAAATAACTTTGTCAAATATCCTATTGGCTGTTTTATTAATCTACCCCTAATGAGATGCCTTGTCTTTGAGTTTTGCAGCATTTTGACCTGTCATTTTCTTATCAATCAATGACAGATTGCTTTGTATCAGCATAAAAGGAGGTTTGAATTTTATCCACTGATCGGGCCACGTTTATGAGTGGTCAGGACACCTGTGTGCTGAGAAGCCTCCCACACAGGTACTGTCTCCCGTCAGTGGTCTTAGTAACTTGGCTGGCATTTGTACAGGCAGCTCTCAATGGTTCCACTCCCTTCGTTCACTGTCTTTGTGCCCTGGTGGTGTTCAGTGCACATCCCCTTTACAATGCCTCAGGTCAGAGGTGGTACATTCCTAAAATTTGAGTTTGGGTTTAGGAAGATTAGAAAGGCCCGTTTGGCTTGAAAGTAGAATATATGGCCCCCCAAGTGTTATCACCAACCCTTCACAAGAAATTTAGGACAGAGCGCCCATGTAATTAACATGTCACAGAGCTCAGCTGAACACTGAGGAGGAGAGTAGCCCCTCCCAAAGCTTCTCAGCCACTGCGACCCAGGTGAACTGCACCAGAAGGCCCAAAGAATGGCCTCGCCCCTTGGTACTGCCACGACTGAAGCGAACTTCTTGGAAAGGCCCAGAGACTAGAGAGAACTTCAGCCACATGGAAGGGTACCAACAAGGCTGCACAGGATGGGCAGGAGAGACTAGAGGTGTGAAAAGCTTGGAGGGACAATGGAAATTCAGGGCAACAGATGACCGAGACCTCCATGGTACCAGCAACCAACTTGGGAAGGACCCCAGGATTTTCTCTCAATTTGTTTTATATGTTCTTTTTAAAAGTTATTTTCCTCTTTCTTTTTCTTCTTCCTTGCTTTTTTTCTTTCTTTCATTTTTTTTTCTCTTCTAAATGGCTGGGAAGAACTCCAACCACAGAAAACTAATCCCATTCTCCAAACCCAGAGACCGACTTCAGATAATCCGTTGAATACTTCTTTATTCTTCCTTTCTTAGCCTCTTACCTATTTGCTTAACCCTTGTGCAATCATCCTTTGTCCTCCAGTCTTGCTTTTACTTTCTTTCCAGTTATCTTTGTTTCATACACTATCCTCCTTAAATTTCTCCACCACAGGGCAAAACCACTTTACCCATGTGAAACACTTTGCATACAAACTCCTAATTTATGACCCGTCCTAATTTGTATAACTATACTTTGTTCCTATGCACTAAAGTATAAAATTAGTAGTTATCACAGTTTGTCAGTTTCTACATTGTGCTTGTTGTTATTGTTATTGCTAATTGTACTATGTTAGCTAGGATGTTAGATCTGTTATAATCTGTGATTCTGCCTTCTGTAACAATACTGGGAAGCTCTGGAGTGATAACCTCACCAGATTCTTACACTGAAGGACTAGGGACTGAGCCAAGCAGATACCAACATCCCACACTTAACTGGGAAGATAGGATCTTTTTTTTTTTTTTTTTTAAATTTTATTTAAGGAGAAAAAGAAAAAAAAACAGAAAAAGGGTAAAGTTATATAGAATTTCAGAAAGAGTAAACAGTAGGAAATCACTAGTTAATAGATTACATATTGTTATCTTAGAAATAGTTGTTTAAGTTACAAAATTAAAGCATATAAAGTGGACTTTCAAACAGTGAGACTGCAGTTTTGTTCAATGATCCAACAAAACTTGGTAATATGGTTATCTATCTTATACACTTAAATATATATGCAGTTATATACTTTAGAGCACTTTCTTTTCCTTTCTTTTGTACAATGACAATTACACATTTTGGGTTTTATTACTCCCACAGCTCTTATTACTTTTTTTTTTGAAGAGAGTAAAACCAAATGTGACATAACAGAACAGAGTCAGTCAAATCAAAAGGATGGAATAGTACATGATGTAAAAACAAAATACAGGGTGATCAACAATGGATACCATAATGCCTCTTGCTGTCTTAAAAAGAATTGCCTATATCATCAGTTATAATAAAATTGAACAAAACAGTTCAAAGAACAAAACCAATAAAACCAAAACATTGGAGACATTACAGGACTTCAAAAGAAGATAATAGTCAACCAGAATGGGTGTCATAATGAATCTTATTGTCTTCACAGTTGTTGCCTATACTTTCAAAATTGGTATTATCAAGCAAAACAGAATAGGAGAAAATCAGTCAAAACAAGATGGTGAGGGCAATACAGGGTTTCAAATCAAGTTAATAAGAAATCAAAGTGGGTTACTGGAAGATAGGATCTTGTGATGGACACAAACCTCTGGGAGATTCTGATCTCTTACATACAGAAAACAGAAGACATCTCTGAGGAACAGACTTCTAGAAAGGCCTTGTTACTAGTCTTATAGCTACCCACTACAAAAACTCACAAGAATCATGACAGAAAAAAAAATTTGAACTAGAAATGACAAGATAAAGACACAAAATGCACAGCCTGTGGGCAGAGGGAGAGAACAAGGATTCACCAAGAAGCAAGCCCTCCCTGTGAACCAGCACTCTGTGTGGGCAGTGGCTGGTGGAGGGACAGCCAGACCCAAGTCTTTCCCTGTGAGTCAGTGCCATTCACAGACTGTAAGGGAGAGAGAACAAAGATTCACCAAGAAGCAAGCCCTCCCTGCGAACCAGCATCATGCACAGGCTGCTGGCAGTGGCAGGGGAGTGCAGCCAGACAGACCCCAGCCCCTTCCAGCATGCAGGCTAGCAAACAAGAAAAGCCAACCCCTCCCGCCCCCATAAGTGACTGGTTGATCTGGAGAAACACAGGCTTTGATGATAGCTATTGAGGTGAAGTGTAATTTGATGTTTGTGGTGTTTTGTCATTTCACTGACTCTGCAGGTCTAGGGCCAGTGGTCTGATCATCTATTCAAAGGATAGTGGTACACAGTGTGGCATGGGGGGGTCCTCCTTCTGAAGGTGGTAGCCATTATTGGTTCTGTATTATCTTGGTTTGAAGTCCTGTATCATTTTCATTGCTTTGTTGGGTTGGGTTTTGTTCTCTTTTGTTTTAATTTTGTTGTATCTGATATTATGTGCAGCTATTTTGAAGATAGCCTGATATATTATGGTAGTCATTTTGGATTTACTATTGTCTTGTTTTGAAGTCCTTTATTGAATTCATTGTTTTGTTTTGATTGTTTTTATTCCATTTTGTTTTGTTTGATTTCTACTATGTCTGAGGGCATCTGCAGCTATTTCAAAGACAGCAAGAAGTGTTACGGTAAATTTATTGACTTTGTATTGTTTTGAAGTCCTATATCACTTACACTGTCAAAACCGATTGAATGAAACTGAAGATGGACTTTCAAAAAAATTGATCTCTTAGTTTAAAGAAGAAGTGTTAACATTTATGAAGGAAATGCTCAACAAATCTAGAGACAGATAAAAAGATGATTATAGAAAGAGGATGGAAACTGTGAATGAACAATATAGGAAACAAATAGAATGTATGAAATGGATTCAAACAGCTATGCAGGAAATTAAAAATTCCATTAAAAACTGTCAAAACCAATTGAATGAAACTGAAGATGGACTTTCAGACCTTGAAGACAAGATTGTACATAGTGATCATGAAAGGAAAGATCTCTTAAAAATAACAAAGAAAGAGGCCAGCTATTCAGCTCAGTGGTGTAAGCACCTGCCTGGCAAGTGAGTTTGATTCCTTGTACAAAAAAAAAAAAAAAAAAAAAAAAAAAAAAAAAAAAAGGAAAAACAGTTAAACAGCTGCAAGATAATGAAAAGAAAAATAAGAATAACTGGTCTAGGGGACTTCCTGAGAACATGGCGGACAGACAGCAGCAGCTACTGAAGGCTCTCTAAAGGCTCGGCTCAGAGGCCAGGAATGATGCGGACTAAGGAGATACGAACCAGTAGAGATATGCTCTGCTGACTCAGGAACGAACTGGGCTGAGAGAATCTAACTTAGAATACAGTCCTGGTGCTAAAATAGGAACAGAAAAATCTCGGTGTGGAGGCTCGACCCCGCGCCATTGGAAACCGTGGTTTGGATTTCCCGCCGCCCAGCGGCTGGCTGCCTCCACAGCGGCTCGGCAAGGAGAGACGCGCCGAGCTTTGGGGACGGGAGTCTGCGAACGGAGTCAGAAACAGGACGGACAAGGAGGAAAACTGACTGGTGGCGAGGTGAGCAAGAAACTGATCCCCTACCACAGTTTGACTCCAGCGGAGGTTTTTCTGGGCTCGGGCAGTCCTGTAAGAGCAGGGCGCGGTGACAACTCCAGCCGCACATTCCCCTCTCGGACGGGATTGGTGAAAGGTGCCTGGCCTGAGTGACGCTGCTGGCGGACTCCCTAGGCTGGCCTAACCCAGATCCCAGAGCCTGACGGTGGCCCGGAGGAGCGACCGACTCCCGCGTAGGCTGCCTCCTCCGCAACTCCCTGGGGTGCAGCGGTGGGCGGGAACAACTAGCCAGCGCAATTTGATCAGTCTGTGGCTGACAGGCAGGGAAGCCGGGCCTCCTATGTAAGATTGCATTTTATAAGGAACAGAAAATATGGGGAAGGGAAGCAACAAAAAAGGCTCCTCGGCCCCCAATCCTGAGAAACAGGCAATAGTGGACACCGCACCAATATACATTAAGCGCCATCTAGAGAGCCTCATAGACCAATTCAGGAATGAAGTTATCAATGACCTGAAGCTAGAAGTATGCAGAATAGTTAGAGAAATGCTAAGCACCACCCAGGAAAAAGCAGATGGTGGAATGGAAGAACAGAAAAAGAGGGGAGAATTGCTTGATGGAGAAAACAGAGAAAGCATTGAGTATGTGAAGCAGGTTCAAAGAGACTATCAAGAAATTAAGAAGTCTATCCAAGACTGGCATAACAGCTTGAAAGAAACTAAGGACAGACTATCTGAATTGGAGGGCAGACTTGAAACATGGGAGAATGAAATGAAAAACTTCTTAAAAATAACAAAGAAACACACAGCAATAATACAAAGACAAGAAGATGATAAGAGGAGCCATAACTTAAGGATTAAGAACATAAAAGAAGAAGTAGGGACACAAACAAGTGAACTACAAAAGCTACTCACAGAAATAATCCAGGAGAATTTTCCTAATTTAGCAAAAGGTAAAGATACTCAGATGTATGAGGCATACAGGACCCCAGCTACCTACAACCCTAACAGAGAAACACCCAGGCATATAATAATAAAAATTCCAGAAATTCAATACAAGAACAGAATATTAAAAGCTGTAAGAGACAAGAAACAGATCACTTACAAGGGAATACCCATCAGAATTACAGCAGATTTCTCTTCACAAACCATCAAATCACGAAGAGCATGGGGAGAAATAATTCAAGCTTTGAAAGATAATAATCTCCAGCCAAGATTGAGATATCCTGCACAACTGTCCCTGGAAATTGATGGAAAAACGAGGTGCTTCCAGGATAAAGAGGAACTGGGGGAATTTGCAACCACCAATTCAACCCTACAGAAAGTATTGCAGGATATTCTAAAAAAAGAAAAATACAAAGAACCCAGAAATAGTGGCGGGGAGGCCACAACGAATGGAGCAGAGAACAAAATGAAGAAGACAAACTGACAGCTACTGACAGAAAAAGAGCTCAACAGAAATGAGACAGAGAAGATTGGATGATAGGAACAGCTTTTTTTGGAGAAAATGACATCTTAATAGGTAATGCTGATTTAGTACCATCTTGTTTTGAAGTCTCATCTAGCTTTTGTTCTTCTGTCTCCAATGGTCTAAACAGGTTGTATCTTATTGGATTTTGTTATGTACGATAGTATAAGCAAAAACCTTTTAAGGACAAGGAGATTATACAGAGACCATTGTTCATTTTCTGTTAGTCGATTCTAAATACTCTATAATGCTGTCATTCTCTTAAATGGTTTTACATTGCTTTGATATACTTAATGCTACAGTATATGAAGTTGTACTCAAGGACTTCAGGGAGGGAGTCAATATGGTAACTATTTTTGGGTCAGGATTATCTGGTGGTGAAACACTATTCTGCTTAAATGGTTATGTTTTGATCTGCCCTGTTTCGCTGTTATGCCCTCTTTTTTCTCAATCTCCACTCCATTATTTACTTTTTTATTTTTATCCATTTAATTAAAGGGAAAAATATAGCAGGATATAATATAGTAACCCACTTTGACTTTCTATTATCTCGATTTGAAGCCCTGTATTACTCTCACCATCTTGTTTTTGACTGAGGTTCCTCTATTCTGTTTTGCTGGATAGTATCAGGTTCGAAAGTTTAGGCATCAGCTGAGAAGATAATGAGATTCATTATAACGCCCATTCTCGTTAACTTTTATCTACTTTTGAAGACCTACAATATCTCCAATGTTTTGGTTTTGTTGGTTTTATTCTTTACGCTTTTGTTCAATTGTATAACAACTAATGATATAGGCAATTCTATTAGAAATAGCGGGAGGCATTATGGTAACCATTGTTGATCACCTTGTATTATGTTTTTATATTATCTATTATGTCCACCCTTTTGACTTGACCGATTCTGTTCTGTTATGTCACATTTGGTTGATGTCCACCCTTTTGACTTGACCGATTCTGTTCTGTTATGTCACATTTGGTTTTACTCTCTTCCAAAAAAGCAATAAGAACCGTGGGAGCAATGAAACCCAAAATGTGTAATAGTCATTGTACAAAAGAGAGGAAAAGAAAGTGCTCTAAACTATATAACTGCATGTATATTTAAATGTATAAGATAGAAAATGATATCGCAGAGTTTTATTGGATCATTGAACAGAACTGTTTGCAGTATCATTGTTGGAATGTCCACTCTACAAGCTTTAATTTTGTGACTTGAACAATTATTTCTAAGATGGCAATATGTAATCCATTAACTAGTGATTGCCTACTGCGCATTTTTTTCTCCTGTAAATCTGTATAACTTGTACCCCTTCACTGTTTTTTTTTCTTTCTTTTCTTTTCTCCTTAAATAAAATAAAAAAAAAAGAATAACTGGTCTAAATGAAAAAGTAGAAGTCAACACAAATAACATAAAATAACTATTTGTAGACATAATCATAGAATGCTTTCCAAGATTGGAATAACAACCTGACATACAGCTAAGTGAGATATACAAAACTATAATTAGAAATCCGGAGAGATGGGGGTGTGTGAAGTGAGTTATAATGCACTTGCTCAGGCTTGGGGAGAGCTTTGGACCATCACTCCCAGTGGTTAGGAGCCCACCCATCTTCCAGAAATACCACAATAGTCACATGATCATTTCTATAGACACAGAAAAAGCTTTTTGATAACATTCAACACTTATTCATGATAAGCACCTTACAGAGAATTGGAATAGATGGTCTTTACCTCAATATGATAAAGGCCAATGATGGCAAACCAACAGCCAGCATCATATTAAATTGCCAAAAACTGAAAGCCTTTACTTTAAAGGCTTTCAGGCGCAAGACACGGATGTCCATTATCACCACTCCTATTCAACATATTGCTAGAAACACTAGCCAGAGCAATTAGACAAGAGAGAGAAATAAAAGGAGTAAGGATAGGAAAAAAGGAAGTTGAATTATCATTATTTGCAGATGACATGATACTCTACTTAGAAGACCTCCAAGACTCCTTTGAAAGACTCCTAGGTATAATAAATAAATCCAGTAATGTAGCTGGATACAAAGTCAACACTCAAAAATCAATAGCATTCCTATACCCTAATAACAAAATCACTGAGAGAGAAATAAGAGAAGCCACATCCTTCACATTGGCATCTAAAAAAATGAAATACTTAGGAATTAATCTAAGAAAAGAAGTAAAAGATCTATTCAGGGAAAATTAAAACACCCTGAAAAAGAAATTGAAGAGGACCTCAGAAAATGGAAAGACATTCTTTGTTTATGGATAGGAATAAATATTGTGAAAATGGCCATTCTTCCAAAATTGTTATACAGATTCAATGCAATCCCAATCAAAATAGCACTGGCATACCTCAGAGATCTACAAAAATCACTCCTAAAATTCATTGGGAACTAGAAGACACCTAGAATAGCAAAGGTAATTCTAAGCAACAAAGACAAGGCAGGAGGCATCACAATTCCTGACTTGAAGTTATACTACAAAGCAACTGTAGTAAAATCAACATGGTACTGGAATAAAAACAGAGCCAAAGATCAATGGAATAGATTAAAAGATACAACTACAACTACAAATACCCTCAGCCACCTTATCTTTGATAAAGGGGCCAAACACATTCACTGGAAGAAATAAATGATGCTGGAAAAATTGGCTCTCCAAATGCCAAAACCTAAAACTAGACCCTTGCCTATCACTATGTACTAAATTAAAGTCTAAATGGATCAAATATCTAAATATTAAAACAGAAACACTAAATCTGTTGGAAGATAAATTAGGTAAAAATCTTGAAGACATAGGGGTAGGTAGACAATTCATGAACAAGAATCAAACTGCAAAAGAAATACTTCCCAGAATCAATAACTAGGATCACATCTTATTAAAGAATTTCTGCACATCAAAAGAAATCTCCAGCATAGTGAAAAGAAAACCCAAAAATTGGGAAAAAATCTTGGTGAGCTGTTTCTCAGACAAATGACTCCTGTCTAGAACATATAAAGAATTAAAAAAAATCAAACCCCTGAAATTCAAGACCCAATCCAAAAATGGGCATCTGAGACGAACACACAGTTCTCAGATGAAGAAATACAAATGGCAAATAAATACATGAAAAAATGTTTATCATCATTGGTTATTAGAGAATTGCAAATTCAAACCACACTGAGATTTCATCTCACTCCAGAAAGAATGGCCAGGATCAAGAGAACTACCAACAACAAATGCTGGAGAGGCTGTGGGGAAAAAGGAACTGTCCTACACTGTTGGTGGGAGTGTAGACTGGTGCAACCATTGTAGAGGTCAGTCTGGAGATTTCTAAAAAAACTGGAAGTCCCATTGGAAGTCCCATGTAACCCAGCTATTCCATTTCTGGGCATATTCTCAGAACTGAAAGCATCATACCATAGTGTTATATGTGCACCCATGTTTATAGCAGCACAGTTTGTAATAGCTAGATCTTGGAAGCAATCTAAGTGCCCATCAACTGAGGATTGGATAAAAAAGTTGTGGTATTTTTAGAGTACTACCCCGCTATAAAGAATGATCACATTGAGATATTTATAAATAAATGGAGGGAACTTGAAATCATATTCATAAACAAAATAAATCAAAGTGACATGTATAAAAACTATAGTCTTTCTAGGGCAAGAAATGGTAAGAGTACATAAGATTTTATGGTAATCATGGTTCCCCATTACACTGCTTTGAAGTCTTATATCTTCATTCATTGGTTGGAATGGTTTTATTTGGTTTTTTTTAAGATTTTATTATGAGTGATGGTATGAACAGCTACTTTGAAAACAACAAGACATTATGGTAGCCTTGCTGATTTAATATCATTTTGCTTTGAAGTCCTACCATGCTTTTGTTCTTCTATTTCCATTGGTTCTATCATGTTGTGTCTTATTGGATTTTAATATGTGTGACAGTATAAACAAATTTTTTTAATGAAAAATAAGATATTATAGTAGCCATTGTTCATTTTTTGTTATTTGGGTTGGAATGTTCTGTAACACCATTGTCTTGAATGGTTTTATACTACTTTGTTATGTTTGATATTACTGTGTGTGAAGGTATGTTCAACTATTTCAAAGAAAAGAGACATGGTAGCCACTGGTAATATCTGGTTGTCTTGTTGTGAAGTGCTGTGTTGCTTGCATTGTTGTGTTCTGATTTGCTTTGTTCTATCCTCTCTTTTTTATTATCTTTAAAATAGAAAAGAACTCCAATTAGCCATAACCAATAGAAATCTACAACCAGATGTATAATAAGATTCCAGAGACAGATTACATATAAGGGAAGCCCTTATGAATCGTCCCAGACTTCTCATACAGATCACCAAGTCAATAAGAACCAAGAGTACAGTATTTCAAGCCCTGAAAGAAAACAGCTTCAAATTCAGATTGATGTACCCTGCAAAATTATATATCAAAATTGATGCAGAAATAACATACTTCCATGACAAAGAACAACTGAAGAAATCCATGACCACTAAACCAACACTACAAAGGACATAGAAAAAAATGACTTCAAATTCAAAAACAATAGCAGAAAGAAACCACCAGGCAAGGCAAACAATTAAACAGCAGGAAAAGTAGAGAACTAATAGCAGGAAAACAGCATGACAGACAAGCCAATGCATATCAGTTATAGCCATCAGACGTCCTCAATTCACCAATCAAAAGAAACTGTCTGACAGAATGGATCAAGAAACAAGATCAAACAATATCATGTAAACAAGAAACATACTTAAAGAGAAATTCATAGCCTAAAAGTCAACGGATGCAAACCAATACATCATGCAATAAGAACCTAGAAAAAAGCAAGGGTAGCTATTCTATTTGCAGACAATGTGAACTTCAAACTAAGAATGATCAAAAGAGATAAAGAAGGTCGCTACATACTTGTTAGGGGAAAACTTCAAGAAGAAGAAACAGCAGTTTTAAAGACATTGTGCACCAAATATAGAAGCACCTAACTATATAAGACAAATAATAATAGACATGAAAAATCAAATAAGTAATAACACAATTGTAAGAGGAGACCATGATACCTCATGGTCATGAAGAGATGGATCAACTAGGCAAAAAAATCAGCAAAGAAATAATA
This sequence comes from Cavia porcellus, assembly GCF_034190915.1. NCBI lineage: Eukaryota > Metazoa > Chordata > Mammalia > Rodentia > Caviidae > Cavia > Cavia porcellus. The sequence continues at coordinate 21,181,954 of NW_026947514.1, read as the reverse complement.
GAACTGAATCAAACCTGTGAACAAATGAACTTAGTAGATGTTTACAAAGTGTTTCATCCAACATCAGAATATACTTTCTTTTCATCTGTACACAGGATGTTCTCTAAAGTAGATCAGTAAGTGCAAAGATATTGAAATTATCCTATGTATATAATCTGACCATAGTACAATACAATTGGAAATTAATGACAAAAGAAACTGCAAAAACTTCATAAGCACATGGAAATTAAAAAACACCCTGTGGAACAACAAATGGGTCACAGAGAAAATTAAAGAAGAAATTACAAAATGTTGACATTCAAATGAAAATGCAAATACAATTTGCCAGAATACATGGGGCATGATGAAAACAATCTTAAGGAAATTTATAACAATGAATTATCACATTGGGAAAACAGAATGAACACAAATAAGCAATATAATGCTGCATCTCAAACTTTTAGGAAAAGAAAAGCAAGTCAAGCCTAAAGCCCACACAAGGGAGTAAATTATAAAGATCACAGAAGAAATTAATGCAGTTGAGAGAAAGAAAAAAATACAAAGCATTAATGAATCAAATGGTTGGTTCTTGGAAAGTAAAAATTGATAAATATCTCAATTTAATAAAAGCCATCTAATGATAAGCCAATAGTTAACATCATACTAAATGGACAAAAACTGAAAACTTTCAATCTAAAATCAGGAAGAAGACAAGGATATGCACTATCAACACTCCTATTCAATATTGTTCTAGAAACATTTTCCAGAGCAATTAGACAAGAGAGAGAAATAAAAGAAATGAGTAGGAAAAGAAGAATAAGTATCATTATTTACAGATGACATGATACTCTACATAAAAGATCCCAAAACTCCACCAAAAGACTTGCAGAATTAATAAGTAAATTCAGTAGCATAGCTGGATACAAAGACAATACTCAAAAATCAATAGCATTCTTATACCCAAACAAAAACTCCCTGAAAGAGAAATTATGGAAACTATACACTTAACAATAGCATTGAAAAAAAGAGAGAAATACCTAGGAATCAATCTAATGAAGTAAATATAACATATATACTTTGAATATTAGAGTACTCTAAAAAATCATAGAGGATATGAGGAAATAGAAAGATATTCATGGATATCTTATGCATAACAAGAACCAACACTGTGAAAATGACCAAATCCCCAGAACTCTTATGGAGATTTAATGCAATCCCAATCAAAATATCATTAGCGTACTTCACAGTTTTAGAGAAAACATTCTTCAAATGCATTTGGAAACAGAAGAGATCTAGAATAGCAAAGGCAATCCTGGACAACAAAGGCAAGACAGGAGGCATCACAATCCCTGACTTGAAATTATACTACAAAGCTATTGTGATAAAATCAGCTTGGTATTGGCAATAAAAACAGACCTGAAGGTCAATGGAACAGTTTAGAAGGTACAGCCACAACTACAAAGGCACTCAGCCACCTTACCTTTGACAATATGGCGAAACATGTTCACTGGAAGAAAGATTGCCCCATTAATAAATGGTGCTGGAAAAACTGGCTGTCTACATGCTGGAAACTTTCTTTCTTTGTTTGGTACTGGAGATCAAACTCTCAACCTTGTGCTTGCCAGGTAAGAGCTTACACTGTTGAGCTAAATTCCCAGTCTTTACCTGCTTAAGACTAAAACTAGACCCGTGCCTACCACCATGCATTAAATTAAAGTAAAAATGGATCTGAGATCTACATATTAAAACAGAGACACTAAATCTGCTGGAAGAGAAAGGAAGTAGCAACCTTGAAGCCATAAGAGAAGGCAGAGAATTCAGAAACAAAAACACAAACTGAACAGGAAGTACTTCAAAGAATAAACAAATGTAATCTCGTCTTATTAAAACATTTTTACACATTGAAAGAAGTCACCAACGAAGTGTAAAGAAAACTAACAGAGTGAGAAAAAATTTTAGCCAACTGCACTTAAAAGGACCTTTATCTGGAACATATGAAGAATTGGAAAACAATCACTTGTTATTTGAGAAATGCCAATTAAAACAGCACTGAGATTACATCTCATCCCCCAGTGAATGGCCATCATAAAGGGCTGTGGGGAAAAAGGAAGCCTTCTCTGTTGGTGAGAATGCAGACTGGTACAACCATTGTAGAAATCAGTATAGGGATTTCTCAAAAAACTAGAATTAGCTATTTCCCTTTGGGTGTTTTCCCAGAAGAATTAAAAACATCATACTACAGCAATATATGTGCATCCATATTTATAGCAGCACAATTTGTAATAGCTAAATGTTGGAAACAGCTCACATGGCCATCCACTGAGGAAAAGATAAAAAAGATCTGATATTTTTAAAATTATTTTTTTAAATTTTAAAGAGAATAAAAGCAAAGAGAATAAAGCCAATCAAAACAGAACAATGAAAGTGATATAGGACTTCAAATCAAGATAATAGGAAATCAACAGTGGCTACCATAATGTATCTAGTTTTCTTCAAAATAGCTGTCCATACCATCAGCCATAATTAAATCTAACAAAACAAAACAAAAAAGAATAAAACCAAACCTAACAAAACAATGAAAATGATTCAGGAATTCAAAATAAGATAATTGGAAATTAACCATGGTTACCACTTTCCCTTTTTAGACATTTCCTCCCCTGTCATTTTCACAGTTAACTTTTGTACATTTATCCCACTAACACCCTTTGTTTTTATGCTAGGGAAATAACATGATATTTACCCTTAGAAATCCAAACCATTCACCCATGAGCATGATTTCAAGTTGCATCCATTTACCTACAAGAACCTTGTGATTGTCCTTTATAACTGAGAGTAGCTTTCCATTGTACAAAAATTCCATATCTTTCTTATCCATTCTGCAGCTGATGGGAAAGCTATGTCTGCTTTTATCTGGTTCCCTGTTGCATGTTTTCTCTGCTCTGACTTTTGGTCTATGACTTTTCTTTCAAGTTAAACATGTTTCTTGTATACAGCATATTGATAATTGTTGTTTCTTGATCCACTCTCCATTTCTTTTTATTGTTGAATTGAAGTCATCTACATTAGTAGTTACAATCAGCATGCATTGGCTCATCTCTGCCATGTTATTCTCCTGCTATTGGCCTCCCTCATTCCCCCTCCAGTCAATTGCCTGCCCTGTTTGGCAATCCCCCTCTTCTGCTGTTACTGGAGTCTTGGTCATCTTTATCTTTGTCTAGAATATCTTTCATTACTCTTTGTAGGGCTGATTTGGTGGTCATGAATTCCTTCTTTATCATGGAAGTATCTTATTTTTCCATCAGTTTTGAAAGATGGCTTTACAGGTACATCAATCTGAGTCAGAAGTTGTTTTCTTTCAGGTCCTGAAATACTGCACTCCTGGTTCTTCTTGACTTGATGGTTTGTACTGAGAAATCTACTATGATTCTGTTGGGTTTGCCTTTATAAGTGATGTTTCTTTTGTCTAACAGCCTTTAATATTCTGTTCTTTTGCTGAGTTTCTGGGATCTTGATTATTATATGTCTGAGCAGATTTATTTTAGTAAGGGGTAGTTGGAATTCTTTATACCTCACATATCTGTATGCCAGATCCTTTTCCCATATTTGGGAAATTTTGTGCTGTTACTTCTGTAAATAGTCTTTTTATGTCATTTGTGTTGGCCCTGCTTTTTTTAACTCTTAAGTTATTTTTCTTTGAGTCATCTTACAGCCATTGAATTTTTATTTTCTGGTTATATTTAGGAGATCTTTTCATGATTGCTAGCTGCCATCCTGTCTTCAAGACCTGAGAGTCCATCTTCAACCTCTTTCAAGCAGTTTTGGCAGCTTTCAATCGACTTTCTAACTTCCTGGATATCTCTGAATCTGCCTCATGCATTGCAGTTCCTTCCTATATTGTTCATTCAAGGTTTCCATCATTTTCCTATGCTCCTCTTTTTAAAAAATCTATGTCTTCTTTAGGTATGCTCAGCACAATGTTTGTATTTCTTCTTTTACCTGAGATATTATTTTTGATCTGATCAATTTTACAATCTTATGAAGTTGTTTCTTTACTTCAGTTGCTATCCTCTCAGAGATTTCAGGTGTGTGACTTCCATTTTCTTCCATGTCTATGAGAGCAGAAGGTCTGAGATTGCCTTTTGCTTCTTTGTCTTGACATTTTCCTGGGTTTTCCAGACAAGCTGGTTGTGGAGTCCCAGGCACTCCCAATATTTGCTGCCCCTTCACACTGTAGGGGAGTGGGACAGGTACCTGGGTTTCTCTGAACCCAGTTTCCTGTGGAGGCAGTGAGGCATGAGGTGGGCTTTGCTACACCTGTGTGACAACACTAAGGATTCCCCAATGGTCATGGGGTGCATGGTGGTAGGACTGATTCTTTTCTACATCTGCATGGTTACACCTGGACTCCCCTCATGGCAGCAGGCACACAGAGGCATGTTTTCCTGATTCTCCCAACCAATGCTGGCTGCCCATTGGAAGTAATTATCTCCAATGGTGTCCTGTGGATACATGGGTCATATCTGGGTGTTTCACCCTGCTCACCATCATTATGTGAGGGAAGCAAGTGTACCAAGCAGGGGTGCAATGGTAGATATGGCTGTTTCTCTTTGCCTTTGATTGCCTGCAGGAGGCAAGCACTTTGATGGTAGCAGGCATACACGGGCAGGTCTGGCTGTTTCTCCCTGCCTATGTTGGCTGCCTACAGGAGACAAGCACCCAGTGGCAGCAAGCATACAAAGGGAGGGTCTGGCTGGTTTTCCCTGCCCATGCTGACTGTCCATAGGAAGCAAGCATCCTGATCAAAGTGTGGTGTTTTTATATAATGGAATATTACTCACTTATAAAGAAGAAAAAACTTAATGATTTTATAGGTAAGTGGATGCAACTTGAGACCATATTCATAAGTGACATAAATCAAACTCACATGTAAGTATTGTCTTGTCTCTATAGTGTAAAAAACCAAAAGAGTAAATATGATACAAAATCTCCAATAGATATTGAGAAAGGAGAAAATTTCTCACAAGGAAAGAACAATTGGGATGGGGGAAAAGAGAAATGAAGGAAGGGAAAAGAAAAAAATACATATTATAGCTAACATAATTATACTACTAATTTCTTTTAGTTCTTGAAAGGTCTGTTGGTGTTTATATTGGTTGATTAATATTATATGACTGGGGCTGGGGATTTAGCTCAGCGGCATAAGCACCTTAGCAAGCAGGCAGTCGTGAGTTCGATCCCTGGTACCGATAAAAATGAAAAAGACAAAAAATATTATATGACCATATCATATAATCTGAACATTTACTTTGTTTTTTTTTTTATTTAAAGAAAAGGAAACGAAAAAAAAAAATAAAATACATGGAGATAAAAAAAAAAAGGGTAGAAATAATACTAAATTACAGACAAACAAAAGGTAAGAAATTGCCGGTTGATAAGTTACAAATTGTCATCTTCAAAATGGCTGTTCAGGTTATATAATTAAAGTATTTAGAATGACATTCAAAAAAGTGACCCTACAAACCATTCTGCTCTATGGTCGAACAAAAGCTCCGTAATATGATTATCAGTCCCACCTATTTGTTTTACATCTCTAAGAGGGTAAGGTTAACCATATCAAAACAGAACAGAACATTAAAAAAAGATAAAAAACAATTTAAAGAAATACAGATTTCAAAGCAAGTCCACTGGAGATCTACCTTATCTAACTGTCTCTAGCTTCTTACAAATAGTTGTCCCTAACTTCACCCACTTTATATACTTATTGCATATTATAGAACTAATCAAATCATTACAGGATGATGGAGTCTTTTTAGGTCCTCAAGTTCCAAATTAGGGAAGACAATAGCAACTACCATCGCATCTCTCATTCTCTTTGTGATAGCCGTCCCCATCTCTGCATATGCTGAAGTTGAGCTGAAGAAACCAGTCCTATGTCATTCTAATCAGCAAGCAATAGATTGCTAGAATTTATATTATAATGCTACAAAATAAGCCTCGGGTTTTTCAGGTCTCTTCCTCAGAGTATTTGTTCCTATCCTCTCTGTATTATAGGGAAAACCAAGTCATAACAAGACAGCGAAACAATTTCCTAGAAAAACATGCAATGGATAAGACTTATAAAACTATAATATAAATGATCTTCCGTAGCTACTATGTTTTCTCTTGTTATTTTCAATAGATTTGTCCACAACACTGGCTTATTATAGTTAAACATACTATCACCTATTTTTATAAAAACTTATCTTTGACTGCATTGTAGTATTTGAGAGCTGTTACTGATTCATACCAGTATGGATATCCTTTACATCTTGTCATGCTCAGAGTAGTTTCCTCTACTTTTAGGGTTGATTCTAACATGCATACCGATTTCAAATAGGATCAGTCAAGGCCAACCAATAGTCTTATGATTCAGATACAATTAAGGTCATTCATAGTAAGACAATGTAAGTAATACAGGATTTCAGCCTAAGTCAATAGGAAAGTAAGGATAGTTACCATGGTATAACCTGCTATTTTTGGTTCTAGAGGTCTGTGTCCTCAAATCTGACATGAGTGGACAGACCAGAACGAGTTTAATTCAATCTAAATATGGCACTAGGACTACTGTGTCTTTTAAATCATTATACACCATTAGCAATGACCTCTGCTTTTTTTTTTAAATATAGTTTCAGAGCTGTCTCTACTAAAGACTAGCTTACCGTCTCTGCCTCATGTCTGCTACTCCACTTTTCTGCTATAATTTGTCCACCTTATTCCCTCATTCCATTGTCTGCCCCGTTCACTGAGGCCTCTCTGCCACTGTAGCTGTAATCCTGATATCTCTTCCTCTCTTTCTCTGTAATGTCCTTCAGCACTCTCTGTAGGGTTGGATTGGTGGCCACAAACTCCCACAGTTCCTCCTTGTCTTGAAAGTATCTTTTTTCTTCATTAATTTTTAGAGAGAGTTTTGACGGATATATGAACTTCGGTTGCATATTTTTTTTCCTTCAGGACTTGGAATATTTCTCCCCACTCCCTTCTTGACTTAAGAGTTTGTGTTGATAAGTCTGCTGTTATTTTGATAGATTTCCCGTTATAGGTAACCTGCATCTTTTCTCTGGCTGCTTTTAATATTCTGTTTTTTTGGTGGATTTCTGGGATCTCGATTATTATATGCCTAGGCATAGATCTGTTTTGGTTGTAGGTAGCTGGTGTTCTGTATGCTTCTTTTATCTGGATATCATTTCTTTTTGCTATACGTGGGAAGTTTTGCTTTAATATATCTGTGAATATTTTTTGTATTTCATTTTTGGATGTTCCTGCTTCCTTACTCACATTCTTTATTCTTAGGTTATGTATCTTTTTATCATCTTCCAGTTTTAGAATTGCTTCTTTCTGGTTCCTTGTTATTTTTAAGAGGCTTTTTCTTTCACGTTCATAAGCCCTAAATCTCTCTTCAAGTTTCAGAAGGTTGTCTTTAGTTTCTGTCAAGGCATTTTGCCAATATTCAATGGAGTTTTTAGTTTCCTGATATTCTCTTTGGATCTGTTTCATGTATTCTAAGTTATGCTTAAATTCTTCTTCAGATGCTTCTCTTTCTTTTCTGATTTCCTCAGTTCTTCCATCTGTGTTCTCTTGGGCGGGGCTTGTCATTTCTTTAATTAATCTCTTTATATCTTGCCTCACTTGGATCAGGAGTACATCTTTAAATTCCTCTATGAGATCATGTAAGTACTTTTTAATTTCGGCTGATGCTGTGTCGAGTAGAGGATGGTTACTGTGTTTGTTCTCTTCAGTGTTTAGTTCTCTTGGGTTTATTTTCTCCTGTTGAACAGCTGGAGATTTTTTTTAATTTTTATCTCTTGTCATGTTTCTGGTTTCTTTCAGACTGTCCTGGAGTTCTCTGGCCCTCTCCGAATTTCTTAGGGCCTTTCAGAAGCGTGCTGGCTTGAGTTTTTGCTGTCCTCCCCAATTTGCTGTTATCTGGGGTAGGCTGGGATGCAGGGGCGGTACAGTCTAGTCTCTAGCCTCTGTGTCAGTTAGTTCATAAATTAGGCTGTACTTTCTGGTTGTCACTGAGTTGTGACTATTTTGTATCCGCTTATTGGGCCCCAAGCAGAGGCTTGGTTTAGCCCCAGTAGCTCCTGCCAGTTCTCTTTGAATCAGAAGCAGCTGAGTAATGGCACAGGATTCTGCCCAAGTCCCAGCCGTTCTCTTCCAAACCTCTCTGTGACAGGAGCACCAGAAAAGCAGATCTGCCCAAAACTAAGATGGCTCCCACTAAGTTCTCTGTGTGGAGCTGAAGCCAGCAAGTAATCAGGCTCTGCCAGGACTCAAGATGTCTTCCACCAGCCCTCCCTACAAGGGGACCTGGTGATGTCACCAAGCTGCGGTTTCTGCCGCCAGGCTAATATGTCTGCACCAGACTCTGTGTTATTGATTTCCCCGTGGTGGAGGGCCAGCTGTTCTCTGGCCAAACCCAGCAGCCGCGGGGTTCTCTGTACTCACCAGAGTCTGGTGCAAGTCCTCGTTCCGGGACCGCCGCACACCAAGCTGTCCACTTTTCCCGCACTCCCGCACAGCGCTGACCGGTCAGATATCTGTGCACCGTTTAGATTTGAAACGCCAGAGCTTTGTACATCCGCTCTGGTGCAGCGGTGCAGAACTGGCTGCTACTTGGAGTCTCAGTCCAGGTCTCAGTTTCCCGCAGTCCCCAAAAGCAACTCAGCTTTTTGTGCTGGGTCCACGAGTCTGTTTGTTGATTTAAGGGCGCGGGATTTGCAGCCTCCCGTTATCGGCGTTGAAGGTCTCAGCACGACTTTAAATCCTCCAGCTGTACTGTCTTGGTTAATAAGAATCGCTATCGATTTGTCTGGCCCTCTCCATGCTGTCTTTTTTTTAGCTTCGAGTTTGAATTCTCTGGAGAGACTCTTCGCTCGATCCCCTAGCCCACCGCCATTTTCAGAATCCCTGAGCATTTACTTTGAAGACAACAATATGCATTGTATTAATTATTATTAATTTCTTATTGTCTTGTTTTGAAGTTCTCTGTCACTGTCTCTATTTTTGTTTATTTTTCTCTCTTTAAAATAAAAAAGATAAAATCACACAAATGTTCCATTCTTGTCATTGGCCCTCATGTGAGAGAACTTACAGTGTGACAGGAGGCTTGCTAAGATAATATTTGGGAATTTATAGGCAAAATTAATCAATAGCACTTTAAACCAAAAACTCAATATGTTTTTTATACTACATTCAACTAGACTGTAAATTTCTGAAAAGGCAGGGTGAATTATCTTAAGCTTCTTTGTCACTTTTCTCATGTTTTTCTAGGATCTAATAAAGTACTAAATGCTTTGTAGGTACTTGTACTTGGTACTTATTTTTAGTTAAATAAAACACTTGAATAGAGCCCTAGCTTCCTGAGATCTCTGATGAGAAGACTAACATTATAAGAGGAGAATAGCAGTAATGATAGCAGTATTGTGTACAGTGTATTCCAAGGACTTTGCTAGATTATCCAATAGTTCTGCTTGGTAGATTCCAGGGTCTAGTACTAAGACATTTGAAGGAAACATTCAAAATCTCCTCGAGAGATTATGAATGAGAGGATTCTGAGGCTGAAACAAATACTGGTTCCTGAAATGACTCTTCACATAAATACAGATATCCAGACACAAGATAAAAGGACAAGTACTGGGGACCCCAGAGCTGCAGAGAGGTGCAGCAGGAGGCTCGAGGCAGAAGTGAATGTGGAGCTGGTTTAGAAGAAAGAAAGAGAATAAAGGATGAGTGGTGTGAGACAAATTCCATATTTTCCAATGTTCCCTATGAACGGATGAAAAGAACTGTTGGAAATACAGAAATTATTTTTGTCAGGGTTGGAGTCAAGAGAGACTCAGGATATTCCCCAGGCTGCTACTTTATAAAGACTGAAGAAATGCCAGAAAGTTTTATAAAAAGTGTAGGCTTGGTTGAAAACTTAATTTTTAAAAAATTTTCACCACGTATGCTTTGCATACACTGCATTTAGAGGCAAGGTAAGCAATCTAAGCTTGCTTTAAGTGCCAGGTCGTGGAGAAATATTTCTCATTTTCATTGCTTGATAGCTCTTATTCTCCTCCATTCCATAGGAAAGCTGAGGCTCAGAAAGATGAGTGATTTGAAGAAGGTCCCATTAGTGAGTGGCAGAGACAGGACTTAAATATGGATTTGTTGAGCTCTTAAGTATTTTAAATTAAAAATTAAGAAAAAATACTTACTACTTTATATTGTCTAAAGAACAGGACCAGACAAAGTCTATGATGCAAATGGAGGCATCCAGAACCCTTTATGGGTTCTCTACTCTGACTCTTGTTTGCAAGCCAGGAGATGTGGCTGTCCCCCATTACACTGTCTGCTTTGCTAGTTGTCTTTTTTTTTGCAGATCCAATCAGAAACGTGTTTATTAGTCTTGTGGAGTTTGGATCTGTGAGGTAAAAGAAACTGCCACTGCCCAAAGCAGCACAAAATATTTCAAAGAGCCAAAACAACATCCTTAATGACTTGATAATTAAAACAATGCCACATAAGCACAGCTTAAATGTAAGCAAATTACTTGGAAAGGAAAAAAAATAATGAAACTCTTTCAAATGATCAGCTATTTGTTTAATTAGAATAGAATCTTTTTAAAAAGGACCACTGACAATGGAATCCTAAATGAATGGATAGAAAAAAAAAGTAATTAAGTATCTTTCTGATAATAGCCCAGGAAGAAAAGCTAAGTAGGAATTGTCAAATCAAAGAATGTTTGGCATGGGTCCTATAACAAGGGAGTTTGAAAACATTTGTGTTGCTCTCTTAGTGTGGGCCTTGTTAGAGAAGAGTTGCAACAAATAGTCAATGCAGGCAGCTTATTAGGCAGGGGATCCCAGGAAGCATAGGGGAGAAAGTGGGGGAACACAAGACAAAGAGTACAGTCTATGTTGATAGGTCAGTTATTGCTGTAGGCATGTAGGGTTGTTTTACTGGGATCCTCTGAAAGCATGTGTGGCCATGATTTAAAACTGTGCTTCTGAGCACCTGTGGAAGACAGGGCACTTATCCAACATCATCTACTGGTCTAAGATTGCTCCTAGAGTGCTAAATCTTGGCAACTTCCAAGCTTCCCTGGGCAAACTCTGGTAGTGCTAGAGTTTTCAGGCAGAGGGGTAGAGAGATGGCCTTGGAGATGGGAGCTGGAAAATGCAGACTTGCATATAACTGTCCCTGGAGGCTGCTGTTGGTAAACTCAGAAATGGGCTAAGGATACTCAAAGCAGGACATAGCATCTGTTACACATAAGCTTTTGCGAGACATCAACATTGTAGACCAACAGCGATCAACAGAAATATAACATAAGCCACACCTAGGAACCATCTACGCAACTTAAAATTTTCCAGTAGCTCAATTAAAAAACTTAAAGAGAAAAGAAGTGAAATTAACTTTCATAATGTTTCTAAAATTCAATATATCTAAGGTATTACCATTTCAACATGTATTCAATGGGAAAAATTACTGAGACAGCCCTTACAAGTTTTCACACAAAGCCTTGGAAATGTGTATGCATTTTACAACCACAGCACATCTGCGTGAGGACAGCTACATTTCAAGGATTCAGTGGCTCTGTGTGGCTCGTGGTACTGGGCTGGGCCATGTAGTCCTAAGAGAATCTAGGTAAGATACTCACTGGAGAAAGACAGGAAGCAAAAATTTGTGATTTTCTTCAAAATACCACTCAAGATATAATCTTTCTGCATTTTAGGGTTGTCTTTGCTTATTTTGTGGACATCATTAAATCATCTCTCTTTCTATTTATGGACTTTTTCAGGAGTCTTCCCTGTCCTTTTGATTTCAGATTCCTTTTTTCTGCTGTATGTTGGTAAAGACTGTCATTATTTATTTTTTTTCACAATATCGATGAGCAAAGGTGTCCAGTTCCCTTCGATATCTTCAGCTTATGAGGCTCATGAACAAGGCTTTCTGTGGGAGTCTAGGGCAGTGAGAAAACAGGAATACCATTCATTTGGCCTGGCCTCTTCGAGACTGCAGGCTTCAAGGTTGCTGACTACTTATAGCTACTACATAACATTTGCGTGTGTGTGTGTGTGGGGTAGATATTGGGGATTGAATCTAGAGATTTTACACTGAGCTCCCTCCCCAGCTTTTTTTAATTTTCATAATGGTTTTGGTAATCATTAAGTTGCTCAGACTGGGCTGGAACTTGCAAACCTCCTGCGTCAGCCTCCAAGACAGTTGAGATTACAGCTGCACAAAATCATTTTGTATCTATATCAGAGATATATTTATGCTGAAATTTTGACAACTTCAATCTTTGATGCTTTCTCCTTTAAAACACATCTAAGAAGCTTGAAAACGGTCTATGCTTCTCTTTGTAGTTGAGAAGAGTTTCAAATTCTCTTAATCATTCATTTCAGACCTGTTTCTCTTCTCTCTGCCTCTACTAGAGAGGCTACTAATAAACAAAAAACTAATTTCCTAGTCTTCCTTGAAATTAGCAGTGGTTATGTGATAGTATTGGCCAATGAAATACAAGTCGAAGTTTGAAGGTACTATTTTGCCCTTTTCTTTTTTCTTGGAACTCAGACATGATGGCAGGCTGCATAGCATCTATCCCGTACTAAAGAGGCATTCAGCACAAGTTGAAGCTCACACGATGAAGACAGTAAAGAAAAAAAATGGAAGGAGAGTTAGTAGAAGAGTAAGTAGTAATTTTGGGGATCTTTGCCCACCTTAGGCAAGTTAGTCTCAGACTTGCTGTTATGTGAGACAAATAATACATTATTTGTTTAAGCCATTATTAATTAGTCTCCTTATATTTACAAAAGGTAAATTTCTATCTGAGATCTAGAGACTCTGCCAAAACTACCTCCGAAAAAAACTCTGTATGCAATTTCTTGCTTGCTGTTCCCTACAAGAGGCTAATTAAACAGTCAACCAGAAGCACAACTAGAACAAACAAATACACAAAACGCTGCAAATCTGAAGTTATCAGTTCTCTAGAGGACTAATTAGATATCTTATGTCTTTGATAAAGCATAGACTATGAAATCGTTTACCTTTATGCGCCAACTCTCAAACCCCTTAATTAAAACAAATGTAATTCCTTCTTCAAATCATCACTGTTTTCATTTAAGAGGAACAAAAATATATCTCACGATCTCTCACATTTGGGTCTCCAGATCTTTCTTGAGCCTGGTAGGTCAGCAGATATTTATGATAGCATCATGCAAGTAAAAATCACTTCTTATTTAGAATTTGTCCATTTTTATTCCATTTTGAGAAAAATCTTTCTGCTCTTAAGAGGCTGCTCCAGTGAGAACAATATTGCTCTAAATGGTATCAACCTCAGAGGTGCCTTCTGGAAGTTGTCTGAGATCTCTCTATAGGAGAAGTGATGGAAGGGGCAGGTAGCCTAGACTAGGGAGTTATTTTCTTTGATAATTTTTGCCTCCCACAGTAGGACTGGGACTAGGATGACTATCAACTGTCAATAAGTGGTGGTTATGTTTTTATGTCATCATTATTGTCTTTGATGTGTTTCCCTCAAATAAATACCTATTAGAACCACACGGAAACTTTCTCCCCTTTCCATGTGAGTAAAAAAAATCCTTTTATAGAAGAATGAGCAGCTCAAAATTCAGACTTTCAACCCACACAGGAGGTCAAAATTCATTCTTAACACTTTCTGGTCAAACCCATCTTCGGTACATTGTTTAAGTTTCTCTGTTGGCTTACTCAAATTCTTGGTGATGTTTTTGAGGACAGAAGTCTTCAGGATCCTGATATCTACCTATAGCTACTGCTAGATGGTTGAACTTTTGCAATCTAACTTTGGGTTGGAGCAAATATGTTAGGTGGTGGGTCTTGGATAATTTACTTAAATTCTTTAAGGATTAGTTTCTGCATATTTAAGAAGGGAATTACAATCACACAGATTTCTTTGGGATATTGTGATGATTAAGTGAAATCATTATGTACGGTAAGAGCAAGATTTGGCCCTTGATAAATGCTATGTGATATTAGTAGAATTAATATTATTACATTTTAAATTATAAATCATTTTTAGAATACCAACACATTTTCATTCATTGTATTTTCCCAAGGAACAGAGAAGGATAGGGAAAAGTCATCATGTGTGTTGGCATGGACAAAATGATTAGCAAATGGCAAAGATATGGCAAAGTCAACCATTAAATAAACAGCTCAGTGATATCATCAAAGTCCAAAGGAGCTTAGTCTTCACATTTAAGGAATCAGGAAAGTAATAGACAGATCCACACTTTCCCACACCTTTTCCCTTAATTCTTTCCAATATATGCAAGATTTCATGCAAAGCTTTGGTTTCTGAAAGCAAGCATGGAGTTATATTTGTCATACTGCTATTAAATAATTTTGGGTCCACGCTGACAAGTGTTTCTTGTGCCTGGGAAAAAGTTCCTGAGTGAGTATATATTCCTTTCCTTGTCTTCTGACTCCACTGTTTCCTTAGAAGGCCTCCACTCGCTTCTCTAGGATTACAGATTGAGTAGGTTAGATCCATGCAAACAACAGTGGCATGCTTGGTATGAACTGGGTAAAGCAATTGTCTTGATTCAGGAGGCTGGGAACAAGAGACAGGGGCTCCTTTGGGATTTTTAAGTAAGTCCTTAAAGAATTACAGAGACATACCAAGAATTACATATGTGCGTGTAGGTGTGTAGGTTTTCTTTTGAGGGAGAAGACAGGAGTCAAGTTTCTAGAACAGAACTGGTTTAAAATAGAGAACAAAGGAAAAGGGAACATAAAAGATAAATCAGTTCAAGATCCCTACATCAAGTAAGTTGGCCCCTCCTCTCAACTTATTCTTCAGATCTTTTTGCCTGTTGTAGATCCTTCTGCCAAAGTTACTCTGGCTATTTTTCTTTTTATACAAAGAGAATTTTGTAAACAGTAAAACACCAATAGAACATGGAAAAAACCCCAATGCGTTATATTTACACAAACTAGGCCACTTAACAGTGACCAACTGACTCAGTAAAGTCTGACAAAGTCCAAGAAGATGCAGTAATGAAGAGGGGACAGCTTTTGGGACAGACAAGAAACCAAGATCAAACACACTGTCCAGTGCTTTGCATTGCATATGTGAAACACAGTGAGTTAGCTTTGAGGTGATCTCATAGTATGTAAACAAGCCCGCTCTTTTCCATTTTAGCTATCTAGACAGTATTAATCATTACAGTGGAAAGCCAGGTCACTGGCTCTGGGTGCCCCAAAAAGGCCCTTCTTTATGGGTCTCCCTGGAAGCCAAGAGTTTTGAAAATTTCAGAATTTAAACCCTTCCTTCTTATAGCCATCTCTGCACAGCACAGGGGGAGCACAAGGATAGGTCTTGCAACTCAGCTTTACCAACTCACTTTTTTATACAAATACATATACTTACACCTTGCTGTGCATTGCAGAGCTAGGCTAAGATGGGATGGGAAGGGTGGGTCTAGCATGTGAAGCAAGCCCTGTGCTCTAGGATCAGATAACTTTTACCCAACTTTGGCTTCTTCTCTGGGCCTTTCACCTGACCCAACTTGTTCAAACTTCTTTCCACCATCTTTTCCTGTTTGGACTACTTTCCGATCTTCCAGTGGAGGATCAAGTCATGGAGCAACCTATTTCAAAGTAGTCTCCGTGAAACATTTTTAAAATGCAGCAAGTTGCAAGAGAACATTATGGCAGAAGAGTCAGATTGAATGGGCAGAAATGAAGCAGTACAATGGACTATGTGCTCCAAATGGTTGCTCTCCATGGTAATAAAAGCAAAAAGTATTTCTGCTATGCAAGCCTGGGGCTGCTGCCAACTTACCTTTAACACTGCTCAGGTAACTGAGCACACAGTGTAGGAATGAGCAGATTATATTAAAAATGTATAAAAATATAAAGCAAAGATATACTATAAAAAAGTTAAAATATGCAATATACATCATTGACACACAGTGCAGTTGGAATCATGGAGAAGGTGGGACGCAAAGTTCAGTTATTCAAGGGAGCAAATAAATAAAATCCCATTGGTCCAGGAAGGAGAGGAGTGAGACAGGAGCAGCAGATCTGCAGCTGTTCAGCCAACCACTCTTTTTGCCTAATGTTACAACTCTGGCACAATTCTAATCTTTACCCTAAGATTGAGTGATAGGGAAACAAGATGTGGAAAACAAAAACAAAAACAAACAGAACAAAACAAAAAACCTTTCCTGGCTCCTGAGATTTGGCTCCATTAATCTTAACCGTTTCATCTTGGTAATCACAATATTATTGTTACATATCCTTCTTTAAAAGGCCAACAATTCCCTATTCAGGCCATTTTCAAAAGATGAAGGTTTTGGGGTAAAGAATCAGATAAAACATGCAGGATTTAGGGTGGTTTTCCCCAAGGCCCTTGCACTTTCAAAGAGCAGTTTGGAGTTCCTTTGCCTCAAATCTTCCCTCCTGAGGGAAGACAGGAGATGCTGGCAATACCCCCTCCCCAGATACGGTGGTGCCAGCCACACTCAATTCATTGTTCACTCTGCCTCTCAGTGCCTGCCCCTTGAAACTCGACCACCTGGAGACTTTCCTTGAAAGAACTGAAGTTATCTCCATTTTGGCTAAACCTGGCCCAATTTCCATGTATTTGTGTGTACAGAGTTAGCTAGGAGGTTTCCTTACCCTTTCAATTGACTTTAAGTAATGCAAATAGGTCTAGCTGAGGTGCTGATGAGTCGTCTTTGAAGCAAGCTGACAGGTCAGTGTTTCCTCATTCCATAGCATGTTTTTTGAAGATAACAATATACAATGTTACCATCATTGGTAAATTCCTATCATCTTGTTTAGAAAGCTTATATTGTAATTCTTTTGATATTTTTGTTGTTCTTGCAGTTGTTGTTTGTATGTCTCTTGTTTTTTGTTTTTCTTTTCTGTTTTTTCTCTTTAAAATAATAACAAAACAAAACAAAAACAAAACAAAACACGTGTGAGCCCCAAGGAGGGAGAACCATGCTCCATGTTCCATGCTGTTGGCTAGGATCAAACCTTGAGACTAAGAGGCTATAACTTCCCAGAGCATAAAAGACTACACATCAAAGCTGAAGCATCGACCCCCTGTCACTAGTTACTACCTTGAATTGTGTTATACAGATTACTCTCTCTGCATATGCTTCTCTCTGGACATTGTAGAGGTGATTTCATGCCTCCTACCTAGCCCAGCTCACATAATCATGTATTTCCTGCCATTCTCACAGTCACTCATCCTCAAGCCACTCCCTTCTTCATGAATGAATAAAACCTGGGCTCAGCCCTGGGTCAAGCCCTTTGTTCTGGTTAACCATCAACCTAGCTGGATTTAGGAATCCCTGGGCTCACCACAACTATATATATACTTCAGTGTTTTTATTCTTGCCGTATGTTGTGCTGATAATGTTAGACTGGAACACATTAGCTAGAATTCCAATAACTTTTCCATGGTATTACAAATGTAAACTTCCTGGAACATGACGATGATCAGAGAAGTGTTCTCTATAAGCGCCCATTGTGCCCAATTGTAGGTCTCTGGGCACAGGACAATGCTGTTAGTCTCTTTTTCCTCCTGAACACAGGCCCGATTTCCCTAGGAGGTTGGAGCCTGCTGGGCCTGCTGTAGGAGGCCACCCTATCATTAATGCCTTGGCAGAAGTGGCACTTCTTGGGGTGGGGTGGCCGCTTGCATCCCTTGGGATGATGTTCTAGACCACCACAGGTGTAGCATCTGTTTCCTTTGGCTCTATGCTTTTGCACATTCTTTCCTTTGCTGCCCTGCACTCCCAGTGCAGTCTACCCCGCCAGGCCCAGTGACATGGATGAGTCCACACCCTTGGCAGGGGACCTCCACTGCCTTACCATGCTTTTGCTGCTGGGAGTTCTGCATGTGTAGCTTACTCTGGTGCTCACACAGTGATGATTGGGAAGCCCGACTCCACATTCAGGTTGCACCACTGACAGATGTTGTCTGCCAATAGTAAAGAGCTCCGCGGGTCTCCTCAGGTGCCTTCTTGGCAGCCTTGGCATAGCCACCTGCAAACTGCTGGTTGGACACCTTGCCCATTGTCTTTGGCTGAGTCCATGGTTCCTGTCTTCAGAGGAGTGCCAATGCCAACAGGTGGTTAGAAGAAGAGGGAGCCACACATTCCCCTGAACAGTAATGGTCTCCAAATAATTAATAATTACCCATGAAATACTAGTCTGAATATCTGACAGAAATTTAGTTTAGATTAAGGTAGGTGATACTGACTTGTCTTCAGAAATGTGTTGCTTCCGTGTTAGCTTTCTATCACCGTGACAAATACTTGAGATAATCAAGTATTATCTTACAAATTACATTGTAAGGAGGAGAAGTTTATTTTGGTTCACAAGTTTGGAGGTTTTGGTCATGGTCAGCTGGTTGGTTGCTTCTGGATCTGTGGCAGGGCAGCCCACAATGGAAGGGAATACCTGGTGGAGGAAATTGATTCACCTTATGGTTCTGGGAAGTCAAAAGAGAGCAAGAAGGAGCCAGGGTGGCAAATTCCCTTCAAATGAAGCCTTTAATGATAATTTCCTTCACTAGGCTTCACCTTCTACAGGTTGGGCTGCAGATGGAGCCTTCAGTATCTGAGCCACTGAGAGAGATTCATGATCCAAATAATAACAGTTTCCATGCATTTTTTCCAAGTTAAAAATTTTAATGACTTATCCAAAGTTCCTTTGGTTTTTTTGTCCAGTCTGCTAAGTGGCCTGTTTGGAAACCATACCCAAGAACTGGAACATTTAACTTGAAGAAAGGGGTCAAGAGTTTTTCTTCTAAGTTGCCCTAGAAAATAAGTCATTCAAATTTAACATTCCT
Source organism: Cavia porcellus (assembly GCF_034190915.1). Lineage (NCBI taxonomy): Eukaryota > Metazoa > Chordata > Mammalia > Rodentia > Caviidae > Cavia > Cavia porcellus. Next base: position 21,163,095 of record NW_026947514.1, on the reverse strand, counting down.
TTCCCTAGCTAATGCATGGATCAGGATGACATCTAACATCAGTGTTGCAATATCCTTCTTTCTGAGAATTCCTTAATTGTGGTTTTATAATATGAAATAGAATTTGGGTTCCTGATACTCAAAGAAAACTTGTGCCCCATTTCCCCTTCATTTGGATGTAATGGACAGAGGAGGGTGACTTGGCAATCATGGATCAGCAAAGTTGGTCAATATTTTTAGAGTCAAGAAAGCTTATTTAGCTTTTAATTCAATCAAGTCCCAGAAGAAAGAAGAGGAGGAGGGTTTCTTTGTTTTGTTCCAACTAGTTTACCCTGAGTTTGCAGCTGGTTAGAGTTTCTAAGAGGCTGTTAGTTCCAATTAATTTAGTATACACTCCTGCATGTATGCTTGATGAATTTAGAGGGAGCAATGAATTTATCTGTGCACCAGCCATAAAATTTTCATTACTTTTCTTAATGAATTTTACATTTGATTTTGAAAGCTTTTTAAGAAGTTGCTCATTTGTTTTTAGGGCCTTCCCCTCCTCCTTCTATATAATTCGTGTTAAAATAAGAACTTGGAGAGAGATTGGACATTTCTACAAGGTATTTTTGTATTCAAAGCCAGGGAGACTTTGCCTTACCCAAAGATCTATAAACTTCAAAGACCAAGTACCTTCATTCTTCTTGGACCACAAAGTAGGGTAGCAAGTCTAGAAAAGGTTGAATTTACCAGAAAGTTCCACCATCAATTGCAGAAGGAAACCACAAAGGCCTATGATGCACGTGATGAGGAAGAGACATCATCCTGCTACTGTAATGCCAGGTCTAAGGTTTTATTTTTGTGCTTCTTTGCTTAGAGACAGCTGGTCAGGTGAGAAGCATCAGGGATGTAAATCTGACTCTTGGCTAAAACCCGATCTGAAGATTCTCAGGAAAGGGTAATTGCAAAAACCAATAAATCTGTATTTCCAAAACCTAGACAATTCTATCCTATACACTTGATACAGCCTGTTTTTCCCCACTCTCTGGCAGTACTATTTCAATAAACAGTTTTGTTAGATAAATGCAATTACACCAAAATCAGAAAATATGTTTAAGAGGCTGTGACTCTAAGGAATTTAACTGTGAAATGTTTATGTTTTGAGTCTCACGCACCTCTGAAGACTCATTTGTTTTAGAGTAATGTTTTCTTTCTTTGGGTATTAGTTCATCAAGGACCACGGTTCCGAGTGTTACTTGTTCTTGTGGAGGGTTAAGTAGGTATGATTTTTTAAAAAAGGTAATGAAAGATTGCAGCAGGACTAGGAGGCAAAGAGAACAGGAAGGAGGGTTTGCTAGTTTGTTGTAGAAGATGAAAGAAAGGGGGAGGACTGAGAGAGGAATCCAATAGACTGCAGATCGGGCTTTCTTCTGGAAAGTGCTACATATTCTGGTGCTAGAAAGAGCCTCATCTCCTCCAGCATCATTGACAATAGAGCAGGTGACGTGTTCATAGGTACCTGGTGTGGTCCTACATTTTCCCTGCTCTCCAAGGCAGGGACTCTCACAGATCTGGAAGTTGAGGCAGGAGTATGAGAGCAGCTTTCCAAGATTTTTAACCACTTCCTGGTTCTACTAATAGGCCTCTTCTCCCTTTCCTGGTATTATCTGTGAGAAAATTAAGTTAAAATTGTGAAATCTATGTCACTTTTGGAGAACAAATGTCTGAGATTTCCTCAACATTCAACACATACATAAAATTTGAATCCTATTGCACAGAAGTCCTTTAGACCTGGAGCATGTTTCTATTTCCAAGAGCAGAGAATGTGTGAGTCAGTTGCCTAGGAGCAAGTGTACAAGATATTTTGCCATAACAACTATGGCACTCATACACTGATATCTCCCATTGCTCTGCTAGCTTCTGAGGTAGGCATCGTTTTCCAAGTGAGGTGACTGTGCCTAGGAAGACTGAGCTGTCAAAGCTTTGGCCATGGTAGTCCAGGACAACAAGTTTCACTTTCCTCTCTCCAGTCTTCTGTCTTGATTGACTTGCTATCCGTGAAAACACTGAGCTCTTCCTTTCTACCCAGTCCCACTGGATTAGTGACATACACTGTGTTTCTGTGTGGCTCTGGGTCATAGCTGTGAAGGTAGAGGGTCTGTTTCAAGCTGTTCCCCCAGCAACGGCCCCTCTAGAGGCCTGCTGAGATAACACACAATAAGAAGCAAAGAGGTCAAAGTTATTTATGAAAGCTGAGTTCACCAGCCTATTTACTCGGGAGTACTGACCTGCTCCTTTGCCCAAAGTAGCACAACATTCCTCATCTTTATTTTCTACTCTAGTTTGCAAAATCTTTTGATTTGGATCTCTGTGTAGGGCTGTATTCCCAGTGGGATCAGATCACATCACTTCATTAGTACACAGCAATGGGTATGCCTGCCAATAATTGCTGGTTAAGGAATGCTTGGGGTCCAGGGCACTAAGGGACCAGATTTGTCCTCACATGCCAACTTATTCCTTGACCTCATTTTCCCCTCTAACAACAGGGTCACATGGCTGAAGAATTTGGACTCTGAAGTCCTGCAAGCAGGAAGTGTGGGAAGCTGAGAAATTACTGCACCTCTGATTTCTGACAGAACTATCAGATAAGCTCTTTTGGAGTAGCCAGGTGTCTGCATTAAAGAGGGAGCTAGAGGAAGGGGCAATCATGTTGGAGAATAATACTTGTTATGCAGCCAGAGGGGAGACCTCTATGCTTATCATAAAAGCCTAAGGCAGTCACTGTCCTTCTTACTTGTAATTAGTTGATATCTGAGGCTTAATAGACCTGTGGTTCCTGTGGAGAGTGGGCTCCTACTTGCAAACTGAATCCCTTGACCCAGGTTGGCTGAGCAGAGAGCTTTCAAAAGTGAATGTTTCACTTATGACTGAGAAAGCCTTTCTTTCTTTTTTTTTTTTTTTGTCTTTTTCGTATTTTTATCGGTACCAGGGATCGAACTCATGACTGCCTGCTTGCAAGGCAGGTGCTTATGCCGCTGAGCTAAATCCCCAGCCCGAGAAAGCCTTTCAAAGAATGGCTGTTTTCCAATTTCTAGAGTTGTGAAGACCAGTGTCCTGGAGGGATCTGCACTCTGGTGTCTAAGATCACAAGAAAGGCTCTGGTTTGTGTGAGTGAGTCTGTGTGGGCATCTTTGGGGTTCTGCCTGTGAAGGCTTTGGGTATCCTGAAGGATGTTGTCACTCCTACTCTATTCAAGCAGGAGGACATTGGGTATCTGACTCTGCTTCATAGACATAAGGTAAACTCCTGGTGGGCATAGCTTGCATTGTAGACATTTTATGTCTTCAGAGTCTGGTCAATTGTCTGTTCTCCAAATAGTCACTGAATAAAAGTGTTGCCTTAAATTTTTTTTCTCTATGTAAAGAGAATCACACTTAGCTGTTTTCTGTGATTCTTTCCAAATATATCTAAGATGTCTATATCTCAAATGTATTTTTATTTTCATAAATGGGATCATGACATGCTTACATTTTAAAATCTAGCTGTTTATTAGTTAACCATCTATCTTCAACAAGTTTTTCTAATGATATATATTGATCTATCCTAATCTTTGTAATGGCTGTAGTCCATGGCATGGATTTTTCTAATTTATTTAACTGCTTCTCTATTGATGGGCATGTGAAATGTGCCTGGATTCTTAATTATTACAAACAGTGCTGCAAGGAATGTCTGTTTATGCTTACATTTGCATATCTGTGGGGTAAATTCATAGAAATATAAATTTCCTAGATATTACCTGTTGTCTTTCAAAAAATGACACTGATTCATACTCTTACAATTATGTGTGCAAATGAGCATGGTAACACACTTTCTTGATGATACTGAGAATTGGCAAAAGTTTTCATCTTTGTTTGCAGGATCAATGAAACAGTAACTCATTTTGGTCAAATTTTTATGTCTTTAATTCTGAAATAGTTCCCATCTTTCATTTAAGGACTATTTTATTTTCTGCAGCTGACTTGGTTGGATCCTTTGCTACTTTTTCTACAGGATTAATGTCATTTTTTTGGGTAGATTTGCAAAGCATCTTCATTAATTCATGGCATTTATCTCTGTCACATTTCTTCAAAATCTGACACAGTTTATCATTTGACTTTAAATGTGACATATTTGTCCTAAAGAATTTAAATATTTTATACGATTAGATCTATCAATCCTTTCCTTTCTATTTCTGAATTTTATTTTATGTCTCGAAAAGTCATTCACAATTGTAAATATGATTTGCTCATTTTTTACAACTATATCTATGACATTATTACCTATATTTAAATGTTTGACCAATCTGGAATTTCTTTTGGTATAAAGAGATACAAATTTTATCCAGAAGGTACCCAAGTGCTCCACTTCCTTTTTTCTACCTACTTGATTTTTTTTTTAAATTGCTACCGGGGATCAAACTCATGACCGCCTGCTTGCAAGGCAGGTGCTTATGCCGCTGAGCTAAATCACCAGCCCCTTTTCTATTTACTTGAAACGACACTTTATTACATAGTAGCAGATAATTTTTTGCTTTTCTTAAAAGGATTATGTGGTGGTATTTAAAGGAAACCAGCTTGTCTTTTCTTGAATTTCTCTTGTGTATATATTCTTCTATTCTTTTAGGTGACTTCCTTGGAATTATTCTCAAACATAGAATAAAAGATTTTTTAAGAAATCAACTTTTTTATTAGTGCATATTAATTATACCAAATAATGGGTTCCAGGGTGACATATTCATATGTGTGTGTAACATTCTTTGATCAATCCTTCTCCTTCTGCTTTCTTACCCTCTCTTCCCTCCTCTCCCTGTGCCCTCTCCCCTTTAATAATCTTCCATCTACTTTCATGTTATTTTTTTCCTTTATAGATTTCACATGTGAGAGAAAAATATGCTGAGTCTTGTTTACCTTGCTTAACAGGATAAACTCCAGCTTCTTACATATGACATGCTTTTGTTTTTTATGACCGAATAATACTGTACTGTGTATATGCACCACATTTTTTCCCTATCCATTCTCCCACTGACAGATACCGAGGCTGCTGATTCTATGACTTGACTGTTGTGAATTGTGCCTTGCTAAAATGAACATGCAGATCTCTGTAATGTACTGATTTTGAGAATATACATAGTAATAGTACAGCTAAATCACATGGTATTTCTATTCTTAGATATTTGAGAAATTCTTACACTGTTTTTCATAGTGAGTGCACTAATTTACATCCCTACCCACAGCGTATAAAGGTTTCCTGTTTCTCCCCTGTTCACCTGCATTTATTATTATTTTTTAAATTCTTGATAGCCACTGTGACTGGGTCAGATGGAGTCTTGGTGTAGTTTTGATTTGCCTTTCTTGGATGAAAGTCATCTTTTTAATGAGACAAGTGGAAAAAGGAAACATCTTGATCTAAGAACATGTGTGATGCTCTGTACAGCCTCAGTATTGAAGAAAGGTTGGGACAGTTTTGCAGATTGAAAAGCTTCCTTGAGAAACCAGGGCTCCTGCAGAGCCTCCAGTTCCTGTTTGGAGCTGCAAGCCTGCTGAGTTATTCTTCATTCTTTCTTAGTCTCTCTCTTAGTCAGTCAAATATAACATAAGACCCTGGGGTCAGCACCTGCCTCCTTCCCCGGGGGTTGTGCACCAGTCCCTGCTTGTGGAGTTTGGCTCAGTGGCCAGAGCTGCTTCCACATACCTCCTTTCATTCTAAGTGAAAAGGCTTTTGATTCACGTATCCTGCTATTTGTTCTACCATCCTGTGTCCACCTTACAGCAGGCTTTGACTTACAAAAAAGTAATAAAATTAACCCCATCTGAACTCTAAAAACACAAATGAACATTGAGTTTCAGTCTCAGGAAAGGGGCACCTAACTCAGGAGATTTGTGTTTTAGGGGATCTTTTTTTCATAATTCTGCTAAAATTTGAATGCCAGACTTCCTCTTGGAAGTGTTACCTAAACACATACGTATGGGAAGGTTTCCTCTTTGCTCAAAAGATTCTGGGCTGCAGACAATAATACGATTATTTATATACAATAGCCCCATCACGGAGAACTTAAATTTAATGTGTCCTACATGGCTTTCAGCATGATTCTTTCATTTATCATTAGGATAATAAAAATTAAGGAAATAATTACAAAAATTCAGACTTTATACCACATTGCACACACAAATGTGCCTGAGAAAAAACCCAAAGTTTACTTGTAAACCTCAGCTCAGCTCTTAAAACTTTCTAATTTTCTTGTGTCTTTCCAGCCATAATGAAGAAATTCCCTAGAGATTTCTCTAGCACTTTTCATTTGATGCTGTCAAAGCACTTTACACTTGCTATCTAATTAAGACTCCGAACACCTCAGTGAGAGATGGAAGCATCAACACCATAAACCTGACAAACAGAAGCTGGATTCCCTGAAAACCTAACTAAATAAAATAGCTCTAGGTACATGATGTGAATGCACTGAACTTAAAGCATCAAAAAGTTTGCATTTTGTCTGGTTGTGTATGCTTTAGTGTCTCCTAGATCACCTACATCATTTCATTGTTAAGTCTATATTGCAGGAATATTTGAAGTAGCAGAGTTTCAGAGAACAATCTCACACATTAAGTATATCGAAAAAGGAATTGGAAGGCAAGAAATACAGAGGCAGAACATAGGGATCACGCTGCTTGCATGGTGTAACTCCTGGTTGATAACTGAGGGATGATCACGGAGGAGCATTGTTCTTTGGACAGGCTTGGTAAGTTCTAGGGGGGGAGCTGAAGGAGAGACTTGAGAATCTGTAATGGTATCAGAATTCTTGATTGTGAGTAGTAGAAGCCAACCCTGACTGACATAAGAAAAAAGAAAATTTGTTGCCAGAGTATCAGGATTTGCTGGAGTCAAAAGAGACTCAAGGACGGATCTTACCAAACAAAGAGAAACCCAGTGAGCTTGCGGGGAGGGGCAGGAATGGGAGTAGTGATCCTGCAGGAGAAATAATCTAGTTTGCTTCATGCTGCTATATTTTCTGTAAAGAATGGTCTTCCACTGTACTAACATCTGTATGACAGTCACTTATGAGTGTAGATTTTGGGAAATAGTATCTAGTTGGCCTAGTCCAAGTCATTTGTCCTTCTTAGTTTGAGTAGCAGAGGGAAGGAGGGTGGACATAATTGGGCTTCCACAGTGAAATGTGACGTCTATGATACACATACTTGTAGGGTTTAGGGTGTTTCTAAAGGTATATAAGAAAAAGAAAAGCCTAGGGTAGGAATAGCCAGAAAAAATGGGAAATGTATACAAGAGTTAGTGTCTTCTACTTCACTGTTGTTGCTTGGAACCAAAGTTCAGAAATTTAAAATGTGTAGGTACACAGGGTGTGTGCATGTGTGCGCATGTGTGCATGCATGCATGTGTTTTCTCATGGAGGTTGCTCTGGTAGAGAAATTACTGGCTTACTTTTGTCTAGGTGATATCAACAGACACAAGATGGAGCAGGTCTTTGCATGTGCTCCGTTATTTTTGTCTATACTTTCCAACTTTCACTATCGGCAATATCTAAATATTCACCTTGGCGGGGCATTTACTTGAGTAAGTGCATATAGCTGCCACCTCAGGTCCTTCTGTTTTTTTGGTCAGTAATAACAGTAGTGTCATTGGAAAGGAAACAGAACTGGACAAGTTTGGCAGTATTATTTGTGGGATAGATGATTAATTTGAAAATTTCACTCCAAGTGCTCTACTCTGTTATTTTTGAGCTTAGAATGCCCCTCTGTCCTGACATCCTCTCGATTCCTGTGGTCTGTGTATCACTGTCAGACAGTTGAGGATAGTACTTTATACATTTGCTTTATGGATGTTACTGTTACTTATTTCTTCTTTTCATCATTTGAAGAACCCCTGGAACATAATCTTTTAGAAAAATGAATTTGCAAAGTGACCTGTCTGGAAAAAAATCCAGGCCAGCTATTCAGTAAAGCAAATGTTTTGATATCACCTTTCTGAATATATAACATGGTTGGCTAATCAACTATTGGTTTAAGTGATCATTCACTCTGTGTGTTTGGTGCTGAGTACTGTACTTAACTTAAAATGAAAAATTTTTAGCTCTCTCTTCATCTTCCACCACTCAATTCTTTTAATCCTGAATTTGTGTTCCTGTAATTGCTGAAGCTAGTCCAGTTTTTTTTTCTGACTGATGTATTTTTAAATCTGTTGATGTCAGTGTAGCATATTAAGATTTTTTTTTTGTGGTTTTCGTTTTTATTGGTACCAGGGATCGAACTCACTACTGCCTGCTTGCAAGGTAGGCGCTTATGCTGCTGAGCTAAATCCCCAGCCCCTGCATATTAAGATTGTTAATCACATAAATTATATCCAACATAGAGTGAAAATAATCTTCAGTAAGGATAGTGTTAAAAATGGTGATGATTTGCAGATAGAGAAAGCCTATAGTTCTAGAAAGATTAGAATAAAACTCCTCTTATTTCCCCACAGAATATGAATCTGTTATACCACCTGTCAAAAACCAGCTTTCTGAAATTCCCCAATCAAAGACACAGATTGACAGAATGAATTAAGAAACAAAACTCAACCATAAGGCTATATACAAGGAACATATTTTACCCCCAAAGAAACTCAAGAGACCAAAAATCAAAAGATAAAAAACAGTATTCCATGCAGTGGGAATCCCTCCCTACAACACAGGTATAACTATCCCATATTCAGACAAAGTGGATTTCAAATAAAAACTTATCAAAAGAGACAAAGATGGGTGATCACTACATATGAGTAATGGGAATAATCCAATAGGAAGAGATAACAGCTACTAACATATATGCACTGAAATACAGCTCACTCAATTTCATAAAACAAGTACTACTGGAAATAAAAGAACATAAACATAAATACAAATACAATTACAGTGCATCCTCAATACTGCACTATCATAAATAGGCAGATCATATAGACAAAAAATCAACAAAGAAATATCAGAGTTGAACAAAATCTTTGAATAAATGGACTTAATATATATCTATAGAACATTTGATCTACAGTAACAGAATATATATTTTTCTCAGCAGCACATGGAACTTAGAATTTTTTTATTTTAAAGAGAACAAAACAAAATAAAACAAGATGAAACAGAACAAAGTAAATCAGAACAGAACAATGCAAGCAGCACAAAACAAGATGACAGGATATCAGAGTGGCTACCATAATGTCTTGTTTTCTTCAAAATAACTACTCATACCATTACACATTATAAAATCAAATGAAACATAACAGAATAGAACCAATCAAAACAAAAGAAATAAAAGCATTGTTAAAACTTCAACATAAGATAATAGGAAACCAACCATGATTATCATAATACATCCCATTATGTTCAAAATAGCTGCCCATCTCATCAGACACAGTAAAACCTAACAAAATAAGACAGAACAGAACCAAACCTAACAAAATTATGCAAACAATACAAGAGTTCAAGACAAGACAATAAGAAATTAACAGTAGTTACCACCTTTGCTTTTTAGGTGTTTCCTCACCTATCACTTTTACAATAACTATTTTGCTTTTTGGATCTCACTAACTCCTTCTGTTTTTTATGCTACAGTTTATCCGTATGAGTTTCAAACTGTTTCACTCATGAACATGCTCTCCAGTTGCATCCATGTACCTGTAAGAGCCTTGAGATTATTCTACTTTATAGCTGAGTAGCTTTCCATTGTGTGAAAATACCATATCTTTCTTATCCATTCTGTAGTGGGTAAGTTACTTTTGCTTTTTTTTCTAGTCTCCTGTCACATGGAACAATTGTTTTCTCTCCTTTGATTTTCATTCTATGAATTTCCTTTCCAGTTAAATGTGTTTCTTGTATTCAATATATTGATGGGTCTTGTTTATTGAGCCACTCTCCCTGTGTTTCTTTGTATTGATGAATTGAGGCCATCTACATTAATAGTTACAACCACATGTATTGGCTTGTTTCTGCCGTGCTATCCTCCTGCTGTTGGCCCTCCACTTTTCCTCTTCTTTCAATTGTCTGGCATACAGATATGCAAGGCATAAATAACTCCAGCTACCCATAACCAAAATAAATCTATATCCTGTCTATAATAATCACGATCCCAGAAATTCAGCACAAGAACCGAATATTAAAATCTGCTAGAAAAAAGAAACAGATCACCTATAAAGGAAAACTTATCATAATTACAACGGACTTGTCAACACAAATCATCAAGTCAAGAAGAGTTTGGAATGAAGTGTTTCAAATCCTGAATGAAAACTTCCAACCCAGATTGAGGTACCCTGTAAAACTATCTTTCAAAATTGATGGAAAAATATGATACTTCCATGATAAAGAAGAATTGAAAGAATTCATGATTACCAAACCAACCTTTTATAGAAAGCACTGAAAGATATTCTAGACAGAGATAAAGGTGACAATGGCTCCAGGAACAGCAGCAGAGGAGGATCACCAAACAAGACAGGCAATTGAAAGAAGGGAAAAAGTGGGGGGCCACAGCGAGAGGATAGCACGGCAGAAACAAGCCAATACATGCTGGTTATAACTATTAATATAGATGGCCTGAATTCATCAATAAAAAGAAACACAGGGAGAGTGGCTCAAAAAACAAGATCCAACAATATATTTTATAGGAGAAACACATTTAACACAAAAGGAAATTCATAGACCAAAAGCCAAAGGACAGGAAATAATGTTCTATGTCACAGGAAACCAGAAAAAAGCAGAGGTACATTGCCCATAAACCACAGAATGGATAAGAAAGATATAGTATTTTCATACAATGAAAGGTACTCAGCTATTAAGAAAGATAAGCTCAAGGCTCTTGTAGGTAAACGAATTCAACTTGAGATCACGCTTATGGGTGAAATGTTTTGGACTCATGTGGATGAACGTTGTGTTATGTCCTAGCATAAAAACTTGAAGGAGTTAGTGAGATCTAAAATGTACAATAGAATATTAGGAATGTAATAGAGGAGGAAATGTCTAAAAAGGGAAAGTGGTAACCATTGTTAATTTCCTATTATGTTGTTTTGAATTCTTGTATTGTTTTTCATTGTTTTGTTGGCTTGGTTTTAGTTGTCTTGTTTTGTTTGATTTTATTGTGTCTGTTGTTATGGACAGGTATTTTGAAGATAACAGGATGTATTATAGTAGTCATTGTTGATTTCCTATTATCTGATTTTCAAGTCCTGCAATGTTTTCATTCTTTTGTTTTGATTGGTTTACTCTGTTTTGTTTCATTTGATTTAATATGTCTGATGGTATGGGCAGCTATTTTGAAGAGAACATGAGACATTATAGTAGCCATTGCTAATTTTCTATTATCTTGTTTAGAAGTCCTGTATTGCTTTCATTATTCTGTTCTGATTAGCTTTATTGTATTTTATTTTGTTTGGTTTTATTCTCTTTAAAGTAATAAAAATAATGTAACATATGGTTCTATGAAAAAAGAAACAACAAAAAACAGAATGAGCCCAACTAAATAATTTAAGGAAGCACTTCAAATTCCAAGAAAAATAAGAATCTAAAGCTAGTAAAAGTCAATAAAATTGAGACCAGAAAATCCCAATATAAAGAATTGGTGAATCAAAGAATTTGTTCTTAAAAAGAATAAACAAAATAGACAAAACCCTAGACAGTCTACCAAAAGTAGAATCCAAATCAATGCAATTATGAATGGAAAAGGTGAAATTACAGTTAACACTGGTAAAATTATGATTATTAACAACTACTTAAAAAACCCATATACCAATACATTGGAGAATACAGAAGAAGTGGATAGATTCTTAGATACATATGAGCTGAACTAGGAAGATTTAAAAGCCCTGAATAATCCAGTAATTGGCAATGATATTGAAGCAGTAATAAAAACTTACCACCTAAGAAAGTCCCAATCAATATGAATGTGCTTGGAGTTGTTTCTGTATTCTCTATTCTGTTCCACTGATCTTCATGTCTGTTTTTGTACCACTGTAATTTGATGTATCAAATTACAGTGATACATACATACTCATGTTTGTGGAAGCACAATTTATAACAGTTAAATCTTGGAAGTAGCCTATATGTCTACCAACAGATGAATGGGTAAGGGAAATGTGGTATTTACATACAATGGAGTGCTACGCTGCCATGAAGAAAGATAAACTTGGGTCATTTGTTGGAAAATGGATGCACTTTGAGGTCACAGTAAGTGTAATAAATCAGACACGCAAGCTTAAATATCACATGGTTTTTCTTATATGAGGCACAAAATATAAATAAAGAGCAAAATAAAAGATAATAAGGTCGAAGGAAGATAGGTGTTTCTTAAATGGGAAGGGGATCAAGAGAGCGAGAGGGGAGGAAAAAGAAAAAAGGAGGTGAGAAAGGGAATTAGGATGTGTTGTGTACATGTACCAGCTCCCCCCAAAGAATTTAAACATCTTCTGCAAACATGAGCTAATAAAAGAAAAAAGTAGGCTTTGATACCTGCCACTTTATTCTTGAATTCTGTGTTTCATACCAGCTAAATCTCCAGGTATCAGGAGTACAATTTCCTGCTCCATGCTGGACTCTGGCTCAAAGCTAGCATTTGTTTCTATTGACTGAGTTTTAGTAATGGGTTAAACAATTTCCATATGTGAGGTCTATTGAGCACTTTGTCTGTGTGGGGAGGACAGGTGCAAATTTGCAGCTATTAGCCTAATACTTCTTGTGCTACTGAAATACGGTCCTAGGGAGGTTGCCAGCTAGGGTTAGTTAGCCACTGCATCAAGAGTGGCAGCGAGGACATCCAGAGACTAGAGAAATATGTGTCTCATTGAATACTTCACGCTGCGTTCACTTTTGTATTCGTTAAGCTACTGGTATAGAAGGGCTGATGGAATAGGATGGGGAAAGAAGGTGCCGAATATTTAAACAATCTTGTCCCCATGACATTGTCAAAATGGTGCAGCTAGTGTTAAAGGCTATATCAAAGTTGTACCTCCTTTAGGAATGACAAACACAAGCTCCTTCACTTGGATTTACATTGTACTAATTTTAATAAACTTCAGATGGCAGGTATAATATTTAATACTAAATTAATGCTCTCATGTGCAGGAGATTCAAACATGATATTAGAATCCTTAGGTTCCATTTCCATGTCAGGCATGCGGACCCAGCCTGTGACCTTGGCAGAACCCTTCAGATTGCCAGAAGCTCCTCTAAATAGATAGAATAATACTATTCACTTCCTCACGCTGCTGCAAGGAGAGTGCAGCTGGCAATGCTTACAAAGCTCTTCCCTGCTCAGAGCAAAGCCCTAGAGAGAGACAGCACTTTAGTTCAGATATGTACTATGGTCAGAAAAGAATTTTTTCTGCTCTACCTTGCTATATTGTTCAGGTTTGGAATGGGAATAACACTGCTCTAGAAAGGCAGGAGCCAAGCATATACGTACAAAAACATCTTTATTTTGTGGTCATAGAGGCAAGAATACAAAGTTGCCTTGGAGGGGCTCTTCCATGTGAGCCCTTCTTTCCATGTCCCAGTTTGGTTGCCTCTAATCTTCTTCCTTATTTTTGATGTTTCTAATATGTCTTCAGCTCATATTAAACTTTGGTCCTTTCTCAGTCAGCCATGTTGTCAGGTGAAAAGCAAACAATGACTATTTGCTCTTTGTTTAGGCATACTTGAATTTTTTAAAGGGACTTCTAAAAAGGGAATTATCATAAACCAAGAAACCTAGAAATGAATGAAGACAGATTTTTGATTTAAATTTTATGGTCCCCAAAGGTGAGTGGGGGGTTTTCTTTCCAGAGAAGCTCAGTGTATTTTTTTTTTTTTTTGGTCCTGGGGATTGAACCCAGGGCCTTTGCACTGAACTAAATTCCCAGTTCTTTTTTATTTTGAGATAGCATCTTATTAAGTCAGTAAGTTGCCCAGGCAGGGCTCCTGTTTCAGCTCTGCACAGTGCTGTGATTATAGGCCTGTGTCACCATGTCCTGCTTGTGGTAGTGGTAAATACATGGGAAGTGAGAGAAGTGGCTGCTGCATCCCAGACTCCCATTTAAAGTGGTTGCTCCTGGTGCTCCCTTTTTCCAGTTAATAAGCACTGCCATGCTGGACTCTCCCTTTCTTCTAGGGCTGGGGATTTCATTCTCTTCCTTTCTATTGGCTGTCAATGAGCTGAAATCCAGGCACCGAGACATTGTCCCTTAGCTGGGATGAAATTTGAGTTTTAGATATCATCAAGGTATCCATGTTGCCTCTGTGGAATCCAAGACTCTGCTCTGTCCCTCTGTCCCTTTCCATTTACAGGGAAAGTCCATTGCTCTTCTTTTTTAAGGCAGCTTTTCTAATCATGTGCTAAAAGCGATGCTAGACTCCTAAGCCTCAAAAGGTATGTTTTAAACAATGAGCTTCATGTATATAAACTGGGATGATTCAAACTTTCACTTATATAAAGGACCAAATGGAGTGTTGTTTACATGGGGAACCCCTGGGGTGCAGGCAAAGCAATGTTCTTACTAGATCAGGTGCCATGGAAAATGTGATTTTAATGGACAGATCAAGTGCCATGGAAAATGTGATTTTAGTGGACAGCAAGGGTTTAACCAACTCTCAGAAACCAGGGAAAACAGGTCTGTCCTCGGTCGATTCTGAAATGGAATGACTCAGAGATGAAAGACTTTGTGTTGAAGACTTTATATTGGAGTGGTGGTGGTCTTTGTGTTTCAGGATGCTTATTAATGCCCCAGGCCACAAAATTGGAATGATTCATGGTGTTATCAATTGCTGTTGTATTTTGAAACGTCATATTAAGTAACTGTAGATGCTGTCATTAACTAGATGTTTGCAGCTTATAGAGAATGGGAGTTCTGATTTTCTATTTCTAATTATATTTTCTGCATTAATTATGTGTTTTAGGCTTAGTTTTCTAGTGCTCTGACATCTAGGACCTAGATGATCCTGAGGAACTTCCCTTTCCATGGGTAGCAAATTGACAGAGATAGTAACAGTTTGCCCACGAACACCTTCAGCAATATTTTAAACCAAATGATCCAGAGCCCATGACCCCATCAGCACTTCTATGAGGGGATCTTGATGTGTAAAGTCTGATTTAGTAGCCAGGGAGGGGGTAGCTGGAGTCTGCAGTTCCAAATTCCTGGTGCCATCCACCCAAGAGCCACCCTTGAGTATCCATGACTGCCCACTGCAGTCACCTTGGAAGCCTCACAAACTACTGAGGCTTAGATCTCATCCCCTGAGGTTCTGATTTAATCCATCTGGGTGCCGCTTGGGGAAATAAAGATTTTTAAAAATCTTCCCAGGTGAGGGCAGTGTGCTGCTACAGCTGAGAACCCATGTTGTATTGATTCATCTCTGTGTTTGCTTTTACTGTCACGCTGTTCTTGCCATCTGGATCATCTTTCTTTTTGATGCTCGTTAAATATCATCCCATAATTTCTATCAAACTCTGCTCAAAATATGGCTTCCTTTTCCATGATGCCTTTTTTCTTCAATTAACTCAGTTTATTATAATCTTCCTTTCTCTTTGATTTATTTTAGACAAATGTGTACAATTTACACTACATTATCATCCAGTTACTTAGGGATACCTTTCAGATTGTGAATGTATCTAAGCTTTGAACTCTGAAACTTGATTGGAGGGTTTTGCAAACACCTGAGAGTAATTTTGCTGCTTCAGTGTTTTAATGGGGCCCAGGATGCAGCTCAGCAGTGCAGTGACTGCCTGGCATTTTAAGGTCCTGAGTTCAATTCTCAGTCCCTCTCCAGGCCTCAGAACAACAACAAAAACCAAAACGCACATACACACAGCAGTATTTTGTTTTACCCATGTAGAAATATTCAGTTGATATCCTTCAGTGTTTTAATGTTAAAAAATTATCCAAATCTTTGAAATAAGCAAGAGAGATTATTGTGTTTTGAAGCACTAGTTTATCTTGAATCTTTATTAACTGGTCTATTTTACAACTTTCTAGGAGCATAGGCCAATTTAATCCATTTTGTTCAGTAGACATGCTAATCATATCTGTCTCTTGAAAAGATGACCCCAAAGGTTATCATTTAATACACTGTAAGACATGAATCAATGCTGAATGTAAGCCAGCAGTCTTTTTTTAACATTTATTTATTAAAATGGTTCTATATATCTCAATTGTTCCGTCATCAATTCATGAGTTGAATAAAATATTTGCCATCTATCATTTGTAGCAATCATGATTTCTATCTTTAAAAATAATGAAATTCTTAAAAAGGAGTTTGATCAATGATGTAATTAGTTAGATTGATAAAGCAAAGGATGGAGTTTCATATCTGAAAAGATAATTTTTTTAAGTATAAAACAGAATCAAGCAACATGTCAAAGGTCCTATATGGTAATAATTTCAAACAAGAACAAGCCATACAAATTTGGATGCTCTTAGCCATAGATTAAGAGGACAACCATTTTGCAGACATTTTCAACTGTTTTTTTTCTCCCTATACATTTTATTAATGAAAACAGATATTCAGAATTCTAGGGCAGTGATGACAGGAATCGCAGCAATGGAATCAACACTCAGTTAAAATCTTGGCTGTGTCCTTAGTAGCTGTTCCTTGTAAATTTGCATTAATAAATTCCTACAGCAGTGTCTGGTGTGCAATTGGTACCCCATAAATGTTAGTACTCTTCTGCATGAGCATCTATATAGGACAAGAGAGGTGGACAATTTCCTCCTAGACTGGAAGCCTGAGTTATTGAGAAAGAGTTAAAAATGACTTAGTACTGTTTACACAGGGCAATAAAAACACCATCTGCTGGAACTACTCAGTTAAACTACTATGAAGATGACACACACGAATGCTGTACTGATAGGAGAGGAATAGGCCAGGTTTTGCTGTTCCTATCATTATCTCATGAGCTGCCACCGTGGGACACGTTTCCAGTTTACCTATCACATAACCCAGTTGTTCAACATTTAAAGATTTATTTTGGTGCTTAAATATTTATATTCTCTCCCACCTTTTTATTGCTATAGTTACTGCTGAATAAAAAACAAGACTCAGGAGGTTACTGTGTGGTATATCAGCAGTTTTGGACTTCACCATTAGACTGGGGCAGGTTTTATGTTGAATTAGACTCAGATGAGCAGATTAATATTAGACTCTCATTTTGTATGATGAGGCTACTGAGCCTGGGAGGAGAGGATAAGGTCTATTCCTTAATATACTCATCAGTCAGTGAAGAAAAGGCTACTTGCTCTGCAATGCACATTGCTGAGGCAGGAGTGAATAACAACAGATTCTGAACCATAGGGAGATTTGCCTCCAATAAAGTGTGCAGCTGAAGGTTGTCCCAGTGGTAGAACTGAACTCATGATTGCTTCTGCCACTTCTCATAACACCTGCGTTTGGATGTTTGGTACCCATTAGGCATAAAGATGGGCTGATTTCACATCCCTGGGACATTTGGCCTCATTTGGATTATTAAACAGAATAAAATATATATATCAGACATCTGCAACTTGCAATTAAAATAACTCATATTTACATAAGGTCTTTCCCAAGAACCTCAGAGTCCCTTTTCTTTGACAATCTATTTCTGATAAGGAGAAGATAATTTGATTTTCATTTTGCAGAGTTACAGATTCATGGTAGAACCTATGTATCTGGCTCATTTGGTAACTATCCCATATCCCAGATTTTGCTACATTTAGAAATCACCTGAAGATTTTCAGCAGTAAGGGACTCTTGGGTCTTGTGACAGGCATTCCCACTGAATTGTTCTGGGAGAATATGCTGGTTATCAGGATTTTTAGAAGGTAGATTGGAATGTGCATAAAACCTTGGAGACCACGTGCATGCATTTGGTTTGGGACATTTTTGCTGACATAGGAAGTATTTCACCTGGTAGCGTTGTTAGAACTGCTCTTACCCATTTATTTTCTTATTGCAGTTTTCATCTGTAATTGATACCACTACTAATTAAAAGAGACATTTGAGCAAAAGTCATGTGCTACATCATGATGTTATAGTCAATGACCAACATCATACGTGTTGATGTGGTCCCATAAGATAATAAGCAAACTGAAGAAATCTTATTGCCAGGGGCGGAGCAAAGATGGCAGATAGATAACAGCTGGCTACAGAGGATCCCTGAGATAGTCAACTTAGAATTCAACATAATACAGCATGGGGAGCTCCGAACAGAGGGAGATGAATTCTCTTGTCCCAGGAAGAAACTAAGGTGAAAAGAACCAATCAAACATACAGTCCCGGTGCTATTATTGGAACAGCTAAAGGTTCAGTGCTCTTGCCACAGCGGGCAACTTGCCGAGCCAAGCCATCTGAGGTCCCGCCGCTTCGACTCACTGGAGGCGCAGTCACACTGAGGTCGGGGGGTCAGCCAGCCGAAGGGAGAGCTGAGCTGGTGAGGAGCCTGCATTGACTTGTGGTGAGTGACGGGACTGGCGCCATTCCACAGAAAGACGGCCTGTGGATAACATTCTGGGACCGGGCAGGACTGGCAAGTACAAGGGACAGTGGTGACTTCAGTCAGTTGTTCCCTTCCCACACAGGATTGGTGGAGTGAGCTAGGCCTGGGTCATATGACCTGGCTGAGACCCAATAGGTTATCTGAAATCAATTCCCTATGGTGGTGGCACACACTAACGCAGTGAAGCCTCGAAGTTTGACTGACCCAGAGGGGAGGGGCCAGCATATGCTGCCCCTGTTTGCAACTCATTAGCACACTGCAGTGGGAAGGGTCACCTAGTCAGCATGCTTCAGAAGCATTATAAACAATAAAGAAAGAAACTGGGGCCTCCTGGAAGAAACAAAAAAGATGGGAAGAGGAAGCAACAACAAAAAGTCCCCAGCCCCCAACCCTGAGAACATTGACCCATGACAGGTAAATACAAAGGAGAATGAGAACAGCAAACATGCAATATCAGATATGGCACCAGTGGACATACAGAGATATCTTTGGGACCTCTTAGACAAGTTCAAAAGTGAAATATTTAGCCAAGTAAAGCAAGATGTAAGAAGATTAATAAAAGAGATGCTAAGCACCCCTCAAGCAGACACAGATGGAAGAAGGGAGGAACTCAAACAAGGAGAGAATCATTTGATGAAGAATGTAAAGAAAATATAGAATACATGACGCAGATTCAAAGAAATTATCAGGAAATTAAAAACTCCACAGAAAGATGGCAAATTTGCTTGAAAGAAACTAAGGCTAGATTATCCAAATAGGAGGACAGGTTTTCAACGTGGGATTATGAAAGAAAAATTTTTTTAAAAAAAATAAGGGAACAAGCAGTAACAATACAAAGGCTAGAAGATGACAAGAGGATCTATAACTTGAGAATAAAGAATGTGAATGAAGAAGCAGGGGTACAAACAAAGGAACTACTAAGGCTATTCACAGAAACAAAGAAAACTTCCCAAACATAGGAAAAGGAAATGATATTCTGATGTATGAGGCATACAGAACTCCAGCCACCTACAACCAAAACAGAGCTATACCTAGGCATATAACAATCAAGATCCCAGAAATTCAATATAAGAACAGAATATTAAAAGCTGTTAGAGATAAGCAACAGATAACCTACAGAGGAAGGCCCATCAGAATAATGGCAGATTTCTTGACACAAACCATCAAGTCAAGAAGAGCCTGGAGGGAAATATTCCAAACCCTGAAAGAAAATAACCTCCAGCCCAGATTGATATACCCTGCTAAAATGTCTCTAGAAATCAATGGAGAAACAAGATGCTTCCAAGACAAAGAGGAACTTGGCAACCACAAATCCAACTTTACAGAGAATACTGCAGGGCATTCTAGAGAGAGAGAAAAGTACGAGGATTCCAGGAACAATGTCAGAGAGGCCTCAGTGAATGTAGCAGAACACAGAATGAAGAAGATAAGCAGACAACTGATGGCAAAAACAGAGCATAACAGAAATGAGGCAGAGAAGATTTTATTCAAAACTGATATGATTGATAGTATCAAGTCTGAGAGTATAGGCAACTACACTGATGATGACAAGACTCTACAGTACACATTCTGGTTTGATAATTGCCAGTTTTTGTAGTTTTATTAGTATATATTAAGTTGTGTTATTAATATTGTTATGCACTGATATATTCAATTATACTATGTCAGATGATATAGCTAGTTCTATTGAAGATAACGAGATAACACAGGAACTATGGTAGAACTCCTTGTATTATGGTCTTATATGTCTTTTTTGTTTTATTTGTTTATAGGAATATGTTTTGTTTTGTTTCTCCCTCTAATAAAGAAAGGATAGAAATATGTGTTAAGACTCATGCATGTACAGAATCTATAAACAGTTTATGAGAACTGATCTTATGACACATGATGAAATGAACAGATACTTTGAAGAAAAAGAGACACTAAAATACCCAGTGCTGATCCTGGAGTGTCATAATGTGAAACCCAGCAATAGTATTATTCTTTGTTCAGAGTGATATTAGCCTGCTTGGGTTTATTCAATCTCAACATAATTGAAGAAATGGATAACTGCATGTACGTTTAATTGTATAGGATTGATAGGAGTAGGCAAAAAGCATAGTAAGTATGCAAAAACTGACCTGTGCAGAAGCTTTGTGAAAGCGGGAAAATGATTAGAGAAAGAAGACAATAAGGCTTTACTAACTTTCCGGTAAGAGTCCATTAGTGTCTTTGGGGAAAAAAGAGAAAAGTCAAGTCCTCTGCTACCACTAATGGGAGGACATTAAAGCAATGAGGAAATCCACCAGGGAAGCCTGGATCTCTTCCCACTAACTGTTTCTGTGAGCCCCTAGGAGGGCCTGAAGTCTCATGTCTGATGTGTCTCTTGTGAGCAGGTATTTTATTTCTATAGTCTTTTGGTGCCCTGAGGTTTAGGGTATTTTCAATTTATTTTTGGAGCCACAGGGACATCCACGGACATTTAAGATGTTGGAGCAATTCTGGGCAGAGATTAAATTGTTGCAAGGATGCATTAATTTCTGAGGGCTGCCATAACAAATGACCACAAACTGGGTCACTGAAAACAACAGGACAGAAATGTGTTCCGCAGGCCAAAAGTTCAAAAGTGTCAGTGGCACTGTGCCATCTCCAGAGGCTCTAGGGAAAACTTTGTTGCTTCCTCCCAGTGGTGGCTTCCAGTAATGCTCGACATTTGGTTTGCAGCTGCACTCCTCTACCATCATTGCATCACCTTATTTCCCGGGTGTTTTCCTGTATCTTCTCTTCCAATACTCATATCAGTCATTGCATTGAGAACTCACCTTAAACTCTGGATGTTATCTTGTTATCCTAATTTGATTATACACATCTGTAGATTCCTTAGCTAATTACATTATTTCCAAGTAATGTCTTTTTCTGAGGTTCCTGAAGAATAATATGAATTTTTTTGGGGGGGCATATTCAATCCATTACAAAAAGAAACAGAAGAGAGAGAAGACACAGAGTGGGTTGAGAGCAGGGTCTAGTCAAGTGACTGTTAACATTGGTTGGTGATTTCAAACACCTGGAGAGCACAGTGCCTCCAAGTTCCAGTGCACCAGTTACAAGTCTGCCTTCAGACTCCAAGAGCTGCTTTGGCTTACTGTGGACCCCTGCTACTCTTTGTGCCACTGGCAGCTCTTGTACCTTTGTGAGCTCCTGCAAATGCAGAGTGCAGATGCACCTCCTCCAAGAGTCACTGCTCCTGCTGCCCTGTAAAATGTGCCAAATGCTTCCAGGGCTGCACTTACAGTGGGGGATTTGGTAAATGTGGCCACTGCATGTAATGCTACCAGAGCCCTGATCTTGCATGTAAATAAAAGGACAGGAACACAGCTAAACCTTTTGAAAAACAACCCTGGCCTGTAAGGAGCGGCATGACTGCCCCGCTGCTGTCTCCCCAACTCTCCCTCATATGGGCACATAATGCACCTACATTAACCATAATCCTCTCCTACTCAGGTCAGGTACACGGATGTGACGATGACCATCAGAGATCACCCCATAGCCTCTTCCTGTCCCACCGGCCCGCCCCTGCCCTATAAAAGCCGTGACCACTCTCTCAGTAAACGAGGCTTGATTGGACTTCCTTGACTTGTCTCTGTCTCTCTGTCTCCTACCCTGCCTCTGTCAATCCCCGTTCCTTCCCCAGGAAACTGTCACGCGGATCCGGATTGACCCGCGGGCTGGGTCCCTGGCCCATTTGCTAAACTCCATCTTTATGAAGTATGTGATTGATAATAAAAAATTTTGATTTGACACAGAAAAGAAAAGAGTAGGAAAGAAAAGAAAAGGCAAGACCCTGGGGAGGGAAAACTTTAACATTTCTCTCTGGGTCCCAATGCCGGCTCTGCTTAGATTTGTAATCCTCAAAAGACAATTTGAGATGCCAAATTTAGACTCTTACGAATCCTTCTGTATGTCTTGAATCTGTGGAACAGTAAGCTATGCCAAAAATGCACTTGGAGATGTCAGAGACTATACAGAAAGAATCCTGGCCTAGAAAATCTAGACTATAGAGTTGCCTTACCTAAGAGGAACATATCAATGAATCGTCCTGCTCAGGAACAAGACTATGCTCTAGAACTCCTCTCTTTCATCATACACATCCCAGACTCTGGACTGATCCTGCCAAATTACAGAAATCTATTCTAGTGTCAGTTGGACACCACCTTTGTCTGCAACGTATAGTAGAATGCACATTTTGCCTGCAATGTACATAGTTCAGGACGTTTTTCTAAGCCTTAAGCATCTACTTCTGAAACAGCCAATTCATCCTCCAGTGTCTCTTTCTAACAGTGAGATCTAGGTGCACAAACAGCCTTGTTGTTTAGTAGTTGCATGAGCTTGTGCAGGTTAGTCATTCTTGTTTTATAGGTGAGTTGATTAATATCTACCATAGTGAGTTACTGTTATGATCAGAATGCTCAGCTTTCTAATAAATGGTACATTGCTTTTGCTAGCTCTTTTCCATGGCAGGTGACAACTTTGTCCTCTAACCAAACAAAAACACAGTTATTGAGCAGTATGCACTACTGCCATATTTCAATAACAATTAAGTAGTAACAATGTCAAATAATTGCTGACATTTCTGAGTGCTATGTATATGCTGACAACTTCATAAAGCCTTTTGCTCCATACAGTTTCACAACAATTCCATTTGCTTATTTGTAAAGAGGAATGTAATATATATATATATATTATATACATACACATAAAGTATTTGTAGATATATTAATGATATATATTTTATTCTTACCATCTCTCTGCAGTTTCTGTTTATATAAATTTATTCTTAAACACAGAATCAGATCTTTCCCCTAAATGTCTGAAGAGAAACTTCAAGTGCCTTTGTGGTTTATTTCCTTGTCAGCTTTAATTCCCACTGTACCTCAAATTTCAGTGTGCACTTTAGTTCTCTATTCATTGTATTATTTACAATTTCCAAAGAAACTCTAAATTCTTATTACAAGAACAGCCCATGCTTTCCTTGTGTCTGGAGCATTATCCTCCCATGGTTGTCTGTCATCTCCTAGTCAACTTTACAGATAGCTTGAAGGTCACCTTAAAGAATTTCTAATGTCTTTCATCTTTTGCAGCAAATTGCTTGTTGTCCTATTCAGCCTCTATTATTTCATTTTTACTTAGTAATAAAATGGTCCCTGCATTATTCATTTACTTGTTTATATCCCGTCATGGCTATGGGTTCTCCAACTTTGGTGTGTGTAAGACCCAGATAACTGACTCAAAATACAGGTTCTGGGAATGCAGTTCTCTGTGTTATCACTATCATGATGTTTGTCCAAGTGCAATTCAAGAATTATGGGGATGTACCAACATCCCACAAGGAATATAATTGTTATGTACTGCAAGCATATATTAAAAAAATTAAAGCTGAAAAAAAAAATTACCAGGACCCAATACAAATGCATGAAATGAGATCTTTGATCCCATGATCTTCATTTGCAACAAACATATTGAGTTGTCCTTGAAACATTAACAGGGCAGAAAAGAGCACACAGGACTGCTGGAACAAAATCTGGCACATGTGGACCTGCAACGCATGAAAGGGCTACATACAAATATCCCCATGTCAAGCAACAAAATGATGATGCAGGGTTTTGTCAGATGGAAAGAGGTTTTGAATTATTTGAGGAGAAGGGAAAGGGTCAATTCGTTGAAAAACCTTTGGCAGACTCCAAGTTCAAGTGAACTGCAGATCACTTCATCAGCAGAAATTGCTGTGTGGCTCCTGTCCTCATCTACTTAAAGAATAAGAAGACCAGTCCAGGTCACATGGTTGACCAGAAGGCTAATACAGGCAGCAGTAATTGATGATTTCCTAGATCAAAGACCTTTAAGCTAGGCAATAGAGATGACCCTTGCTTATTGGTTATTGTCTGATAGCTTTAAATTATCTTCTGTGTCCTAGGGGACAGACAGAGAGGAGCTGGTAAAGAAAGGGGCTTAAAGAAGGTCAGTAAGTTATTCCCCTGACAAGTTACAGGCATCAAGCCTGGGCCTGCACCTTCTTTTCTAGGGCATTCTGGAGAAGGAGAGAAGAAATGAAATAGGCTTTTAATTATTTAAATTGGACCCACAGCCTGCTGAGCAGTGTGTTAGCTAGCATTCTTCCTCCATGCAAGCTGTCGGCCAGGCAAGGAGACAGAGATTAAACATGTCAGCTATAGGTATGGAAATAATTGGGGGCAGTAATTGGGAGAAATCCAGGTGTCTGATTGTGACTGCTCTCTAGTTTTCTCTTTCAAAATCTAAATTCACATTAACATCTTGATGGCCTCATCCAATAGGATAGAATCCATTAACAATAAAAAGAATTACAAAATGATTTGCATTTAGACAATCAGATAAACCACAACCTCAATGCTAGTGAGACTTTACAAGTGAATACTCAGTTCCTGTTTCCAAACCAAACTCTCTCATTCCTTTGTTTTTAAAATTTAAAAATTTTCCCCAGTTAAATTCAAGGTTAAGTCCAGTCTTGGCTTTCCAATCTGTGCCTGCAACCTATTGCTGGAGTTATTGCATCCCTACAGATATGCTTATAATTTGTTTGAGAATGGTGTATTTTATATAGCATAGGTATTCAATAAATGTTAGTTTAATCTGAATCTTTCCCCAAATAAAATTCTGAAGACAACAGCATTTCCCTGCATTGCTTGGGAATCAACTTGATTCTTTTGCTTGCATTTTGAAGGCCTGGAATTATCTCCTTTAGAAATTTCTCCTAGGAAAGGAATTGATATCAATAATTTATACTTTTCAAAGTATTTATAATCATATCTAATGCAAATAAAAATTATCTAGTGTTACTGAAATTTCAAGCATCAGATTTCAGAAAGAGACATTATTTTGGGAACTGGGAGGATCTTTCTAGCTAAAAATATGTGCAGCGTATATTTTTTGTTTCCCTTGAGGACACGGTGCCCTGGCCTCTTTGGAGAAGAACTGAAGGGGATGTGTCAGCCTGGTGCTAATGATGGTGCAAAGCACTTTATGTTGGTCTGGTACTTTCAGTTTACTTCAGCGATCTTCTTAAAGTCCTCAGTCCTACAAGGAAGTCAGGAAAAACGTTTTTAGTGTTCCTTGGCTGAAGTGGAAGAAAGAAGGCTCAAATAGGTTGTGATTGATCCGAAGCCCAATTATGGAACTGTGCTTTTTCTAATCATAGTCAACCCTGTCCTCATTTTCCTTGTCTCTGTCTTTCTTTTGGCCTTAAATATCTACTGCAAGCCACACATTGTGCAAGTACCAGGATTTCTACAAGCTTTCCAGAAAACTTGTGTATAACAGAGTCTACAATAAAGAAGGACAAATGCAAAATCAACTAAGGGAATCATAACATTAGTCTATGATACACACATTTATAGAGAACTAATGTGAGAATGACATAGGGGAATGAAACTCCTGACCTACTAGATGTCTGGTAAAACTGAAGAATGAATATTAGGAACAATAGAGGTTAAGAACAGAACATATTTATTGAGAAAAAGAAAGCTTCTGTCTGAGAGAGAGACAGAAAGTGTTTCGAGTGGATTGCCGAGGACCCTATCTTTTCTAGAAATATTTATAGAGCAAAACCATGAGGTGAAGTGTGTTCATTTGAGGGGAAAAGTGGGAACTCACAAGGTAGGTGAGCATTAGGTGGGACAGAACTATGCTCAATGAATAAAAATAATTGCTCAGGCAAAATTGATTAAATCGGGGACAAATGGGGAATTGAGTCTTGAAGCAAGCAAGCAGGCATGCTTCAAGAGCAGCGACTGTTCCTGTAGGGAGTTAGGATGCTGACTCCTGGCTTCCTCAGGGTGGTAGAGCCCTAGTCAGAATATCAGTCCTTAGGATATGGGTGTAATTGTTTGATTTTTTGCTTTGACATCTGGTCCACAGCGGGAGGTGTCTGTCTACTCCAAGGTCACAAGACATCTGGTCCTCTATGCTGGTTCCCTGGAGGGTCTATCCCTGTCTGACTGCCTATAATATTTCTATCTAACCCAGCTGCCTCGAGCAAGAAGACAGGAGAGTATTGGTCAGTGTGCTATGTGACCAAGGTAAGAAGAGACTGGATCTTAGTTACTTTCTTTGTTGCTGAAACAAAATACCCAACACCTGAAGTTAAAGGAGGAAAGATTTATTTTGGTTCAGATTGTAGAAGTTTCAGTCCATAGTTGGCTAGCTTGTAGGCAGGTTGGTATGGCACAGGGTCATGTAGAGGAGAAACAGTCCCCAGGAAAGCAGAGCAAGTAGAAGGTAGCTAGCAGTGATGCGGCAGCAGCCCCTTTTCAGTCCTTTATAATCTATCCAGGCTACATGCCTTTAGGGAGGCTAGCACTTGCACCCAGGGTGGGCCTTCCTATTTATCTTATCTATACTATGGCAAATCAATCAGTGAACTAATGTAGTAACCACGCACCCTTAATCCCAGCATCAAACACTTCATTCCATCTTTATGCCCTATATATCTGGCCACCTCTGAAAATCCCTAACGATGATTGCATGAAGCTTTGCGGGTACATCTAGACATAAGCCATAACAGGCTGTGATGTATTAGAAAAAGCTTTGAGACAGTAAATGTCTAGCAAAGTCTGAGGAAATAACAGACACAGACACTGATGCTAACTTAACCTTCTTTGCGAAGCGTATTTCCGTGAACGGCTCTGTGAAGAAAGAGTTCTATGGCCAACAGATTTTGTGTAATACATCATGTACTATATCAGAAATTTATAACTCTTACTGAGATACTGAGGACTTTGGGAAAATCTTCAGAAAGAAACTTAACTTGTGTCATCCAGCCAAAGTGTGGGATTATAGAGCTTTAAATAAATTCTAGTTTGAAAAAGAAATTAGAATATTTGATAGTGTACTGTAGAATTTTGGAAAGTACAAACTGAGAGATCTACTGACTGGGAGATCTCAGCAGGTGGCTGAGATTTGGCTGCGGGAAATGCAGAGATAAGTGCAACTTCCAAAGTAGTTAAATCAGAACAATGATAATATATCTGTCATGTATGAAACATTGAGACAATCCAAAAGGGTCTTCCAAGTTTGAGAAGGAAATGGAAGAAGAGGAGGAAAGCCAGGAGAGCGTTCTGATTTTTATTTCTTCTGCCCGGCAGATCGGTTGACTTGAAACAATCCTGAAATGGGGCTCCAGGCTCTGGAATGGAGATGGAGAGGCTGCTAGGGGCAGACGTTGTGCAGGGTTTAAACACGCTTATAGACTGCTTCTTTGGAGTATGAATATCTCTTGCTATTTCTAGCTCTTCTCCAAAACAAGGAGCAATAAGCTCTTCAGTCTAAGTGAAGTGACTCCATTGGATGAAAACTTGGTGGCTGCTCCTTCTCTCTTTTGCAAGAGCCCAGGAATAGTCCTTAGTAGCTCCTGTCTGTCTCCATCTTCTCCTCTGGTCACCTAGATCAAAATCCATTCTGAGAGGGTTACTTTCTGACAAGCCTCTACTATGTGGTGACAATGCTGTCTCCTTCCACAGTCTCCTTATATTACACATCTCACCAGGAAGAGCCTCACCTGTCCTCTGAACCTGAAATTGTGCTCGACACTGAGTAGGGTCTCGGTATTCATTGTGTTAAAATTTGAATACCAGCATTGCAAAGAAGTGGACTTTTAGGTGTCTCATTCTTCTTTGGTAAACAAGCAGATAAAAGACACGGGATAGGTAGACTAGAAGAGAGAACTAACCTTCGTCATACTAAACCATGTGTGATATACTTTCCCCAAAATATCTCCTTTAAGACTTACAACACTCCCCATGACTGAGCATTATTATTATATTGTTGTCATTTTGTAGATGAAAGACAGAAGAGAGTTTTCAATTGTTCCAGGTCAGCCAGGTACAAAGCACAGAGCTGGAAGATGCAAGTGGTCTTTCAGTTTGAGTCATAGCTCCATCAGCTTGGGGGTCACAGAGAGCAAGTGGGTCTCAGAATAGAGAGACTGGAATATGTTGCTGATCTTATTACTACTTAGTGTCAAGTTCTTGTTCTCTAATCTTGGACTGTGAAGGTAATCATGGATTTCCACTAATTTCTTCTATTTATACAACCAACATTAAGATTTCTCCATATTTGCCAATGCCAGATCTTAAAGGGGAATATTTCTGAAAGCTAATCATTATGTAATACAATTTCATTTAATACTTTAAATGAAAAGTCTTAAATTTCCACTCTGCACTGGATCCATTTAGGTAAAAATGTGTAGATCTTAAATTTGAGAAATATAAAGCATCCATGCTTTTGGAGGCTCTTTTTCTTCACTAGATGGCACTGTTGCATTAGCTTTATCTATTTTGTTGTTTGGTTTTAAATCTGCCTGCGTCTATTTTCGGTGACACTATAGGTGTCTTGCTGTGCATTTTCCAGGTGTTGGTGTAAGGGCAGAGCAGGAGACAAGAAAATATTATGTCTGTATTTTATTAGCAAGGTGTGTTTTGGCAATACAGTAATTGTTGGGTATACTGACAGACTAAATAGTGTCTTTTTGGACATTAAGAGATCAAAATAATGCTTTCACTGGGTTATAGGAACTCTGTGGTGGCACCAGCGAGGGCAATTTCTGACAGGTGGAGGGAGAGACAGAGTACTACAAACAAGCTTAAGTGCTCAGGAGATGCACTTGCATACCGAGACAGTAAACTGTCATTTCAAGGCACCTAGGTTTATCTCCTTCAAGGGACCCTCGGATTTCCTTGCAGCTTTCTAGGTTCTGCCAATGATATTTTCCTGCCAGTGATATCGTCCTGCCTTGATATCTTCCTGCCTGTAAGGAAAAGACTGAAGGACATCTTCCTATATGTTCTCACCCTTCCCCCCATTGTTTTGGTCTTGTAAAAAAAAAAACAGTATCCCTAATCAACTGGCCTGGCCTAAGTCCTGTTTTGTAGAACAATCATTCCAGCCAAGAAGCTCTCAGCCTCAGAAGTATAGAGAGATTTACACCCACACAAGATGGACCAGTGACCATAGACTCAAAGATCTGATCTGGAGACTAACAGGCCTGTAACTTATTCCTTCTCTTTAACACCTTATAAACCCTTACTCTGTAAGAGACATCTGCTTTTGGCACCTCGGAGCCAATGACCCCTCTCAGGTCTTTATCTTAAATAAAATCTGTACTTGTAGTAAGTTCTTTCTCTCTCCTTTTATTTTTACTCTGACTCCAGTTCTTTGGGAAGAAGGAAGGCCTTGACTACTCCTTATCCTTGTTCTTCAATAACCACAACTGTGCATTTTCAAAACCTTTCTCTCCTGCATTGTTTGCTTTCTATTGCCACTGTTTGTATTTCCATTGTTTGTATTTCTATTAGAATTACAGCTGAGGTCACTATCTCTTACTAGCATTGGTGCTTATCTCCTCCTGGAGTTCTCTGTGTCCTTCCTGTACTGTGCTCGTGGCTCTCAACAGAAATCATGTTCATGCATGCATTCCTCATGTAGAAGTCAGCAGTAACTCTTCTATGAACTAAGCTTTCTGGCCTGGACTCTAGGACCTCTTCCTGTATGATCACAGTTTACAGACACATCTCCAGTTGTCCTAATTAAAAAAAATGTATCATCTATTGTCTTTCACTTTGAATGTACTAAGAGGTAGTCGCTGCTATGTCTGTGGAATCTGATTAGCTTTTTTCTGTCTTTGTAAGGCATGGGGCACATTTGTGTATAGAGCCTCTATGGATATTGGGTGCATGATGCATGCTTATTTCTTTTCATGAGATTTGATTATTGTAACCTGTCCACCTGGGGACCTGTAAAGGCAGCTGCAGGTCTTGTTCTTCTTTGGCTATAGCCCTGACATGGATTGGAGGTCCTTGGAGTTAGTGTACTTGTTGACTCCAATCCTGTATCCATGGCAGGTAACTGTGACCATGGAATTTCTTTCTCAAATACTCCTGGATTTAGGACTCACATGAATCTCTTTGCCAAATCTCTTCTTCTGAGGTAAGACTATTATTTATAGGCCCAAGGGATGTCCAACATATAGCTGTTTGCAGGGAGCACAACACTTGTGACCAAGACTTGGCTGAGGTTGGCGCTTCATAGATGGCTGAGGTCCCAGGATGTTCAAGACAGAGCTGGGTATGGCAGCAGAAGCAGGAAAAGGAGGGTCAGCTCTGCTCATGTGGCTACATTCTGCTGCAGGACTGAGGAGTCAGAGGACTCTAAACCCAAGCTTGGCTGTTCAGGTTATTGTGAAAATATCTTTGTTGAGAAAAGAGGATAACATTTTTCATAGTTCATTGCTTGATTTCTAACTTTAAGATACTAAAAATGTGGTAAATGGACCTGTGTTTATACTCTCAGCCCAGGCCCTGAAAATTTGAGCTTGTCTGTAATAACCCCATAGCTTGATGATTACCTAAAGGCAAAAAAACTGATGCTCAGAGAGATTATGATCAATGTTTCAAAACTGTTCTAATATGCAGTGTTTTTACATTTTAATGTCTCTGAAATCAGGGTGCATTTATAAGCTAGATCCCTGTATCATGCACTAGCTTAATTGGTATTCTCCTCTTTGACATTTGTCTAATAAGTAGTGGTGCCTTCAACTGAGGAATCCTAAATTCATGAAAATCAGTAGCTTGACCAGCTCACATGGGCAAGTCTTGGAGCTGGGATTCAGACTCCCATCAGGCTGGTTCCAATAACCGTGTTTTTAACCAGCCACCCAAGCCCATGTTCTTGAAGAATCCTGCCTCTCTTTCTACTCTCCTGCCCTGTACACCTCTAGCATTTTTATACAGTGGCTTCCAAGCAAGCACATGGTTGTAATTTGTGTTGGAAATAAGTCCTAGTACTTTTAATTGTGTATTTCCTGACTCCAATTCATTGTTAACACCCAGGGAACAGACATTCATGTTTTTTAGGTGTTTGTGTGCTGCCTAGTACTTGGTGATAGAACAGAAAATTCTAAAGTCAGGCTTGGGTTTCATTTCTCTTTCTGTTTTCCTAGCAGCACAGGAGTGCAGGGAGCTTCCATAACTTTTATGACTTTGTTTCATCTGTGAAATGGATCTAACAGTTCCTATCTAAGAGATATGTGGTGAGATTTAAGAGCACCTGACAAATGACAAGTTCTCATTGCATTCTAGGACTCCCCACAAGAATGCCTTTAAAGGGAAATGAAAATCCTTATAACTCAAGTTCTACATAGGCTCAAGGGCTGCTTCCTTTATACCCCTACCAGATTCATTTAATGTAGCGAATGTTGTTTACTTACTCTTTATTGTGTATGAAGCATTTCCTGGGGCAGAGAAATAAACAAATAAAAGGGAGTCAAGATTCTTGCATCCATTATAAACTGGTACAGACACAGGAAAGAAAACAGAAGACAAATCTGGCCAGGAAATGAGAAGGAGACAGCATCAGGTGGTCAGGGAAGTGGTGTCTGAGCAGCTAGGTTTGAGTTCTGAAGAATAACAGGCATCCATGTAGTGCGAGGAGGAAATGTTTCTTCCCCAGAGCGTGGGATTCAGCTTTTCTAATGCTGAAGTTCTTCCGTGTCTGTGATGTGAAGCTGGGTGGTTTTAGATGGCAGCCCTTATTTAGGAAAGTGTATATCTTCCTGTTGGCTTTTCCTCTCCATTCACTCTGTGGAAAAGGCACAGAAAATGTAGTTCTCTTATCTCAGGCATGCTGCCTACTTGATCACTTCTGAGACCCACATGCCTGCTCATTGCTGTAGGGAAGGCGTTTTCCTCATGTAGCCTAAGAGGCTTCTTTAACTTGTGTGTTTAAGGTGTCTAATCAAGTGTTTCTCTATCTCAGCACTGTTGACATTTTGGGTTAGATAACTTTCTGTTTGGGGGCTGTCTTGTGAATTACAGGATGTTTAGTCACATTCTAGGACTGTATGCAGCATATGCCAGTAGCAGCCTCTTTTCCCTTCAGTTTTGACAATCAAAAATATCTCCAGTCATTTCCAAATGTCCTGTAGGGAGTAAAATCAACCCAGTTCCTCGGTTGAGGAAAACTGCTCTAAGCCCCATAATGATGTGCTACAAGGGACACGGATGTCTTTACTTAGGGATGGAGAGATTGACCATCACTAGTCTGACCACTGGAATTTGGAACTGAGGACTCTTATCTCCAGAGTTTCCAGTAAGAGGAGTAGACCAACAGGGTGATTGTATTGCATTCCTAGAGTTGAGCTGCCAACAGTGGCAGTTGAGGACAGCTGTGACGCTGCTGTAGCTGACCCTCCACAGCCTTTCTGTGCCACTCCTGGTATTCGAGTTGTCCACAGCCAGCCTGTTGTATCAGCTATTTACAGAAGATGCTGGCCACATCAGTGCATTTCATAAGTCACATCATTCTAGACAGCGCCCTAGATTTGGTTGAGACCCATGAGGTGTTCATTCCTTGGAAGAGGTATGAAAAAAATTATGTATAGTATTAAAAACACAAACTAATGACAACAATAGCAACACAAACAGCTGAACTATATTCACCCAGAGGTGCTAGGTCTTTTAAAGAACTTCACGTTATTTAATTTATTCCTTATAAAGACTTCTTAATGTAGGTGCTATATTACTTATCTGTTATAGTTTAGATATAGATAATAAAACCTGGAATTAGGGTTTACACTCAAGTAGTTGATTCTAGATCTTCCATCATTTCAATGCGGACTCAGTTGTCTAAATTCTATTTTAATTCCATTAAATTTTGAGTGCATATTTACTTTTAAGTAAAATAACATAGAAGTCTGAAGGCAGACATATCAAACTACATCATGCTTCTCTGCGAGAAAAGACCATTATGAAGGTATATTTTTTGGGGGAAGACTTCTTTAAACTTTTGTTTTCTAAATTTTTATATTCTTTACTAATTTTCACTGAAAGTTCTTGAAATACATTTGTTGGGGTGGGTGGGTAGGAAGACGAGTGGTGACCTAAAGGAGTATTTGAGAAGCTGGATCCACCCTGTTTCTGCAGAGTGCATTCTGGGAATGGAGGTGACAAACTGACCATCTCAGGGCTTATGTCCCTCATGGATGTGCCAATAGCTGCCTTCTAGAATTCACATTGATGGATGTCATGCTTTCCCCTAGAGCATTACAGACTTTTGGTGGAACTCTGAAATTTCTCTGAATCAATTTAAAAAAACAAGAAAACAACAAAAAAAAAAACCCAACTCAGTTGCAGTTGCAAGGCCATTTTCTCTGAGGGAAGCCCACGGCAGTCTGTGCTGAGCTGTGCACTGGTCCTGATGGCTCTACCCCCGAGGGAGGCTGAACTGACGATGGCTGTGTGCAGACTTTGCTGGGAGGACAGCAAAAAGCTGCCCTTGGGCAGTGCTTGTCAAGGCAGTGTGGTGATTTCCTAGCATGGGCAAAGAATTCCCAATATCACCGTGCTGCTTTCTCCATGGTGGCAGAGCAGTGGTGACAATTTTCTTGGTCTCCCAGGGCAGCTTGCTTTGGGAGTCTGGATTGCAGGGTGGGACTGCTCAGAAGATAACTACACAAACCACACTTTGCATGCTATTGTCCTGGAGAAAAGCTCAGCGGGTGAGAATAACATTCCAGTCCTCAGACTGTTTGGAACCTACTATTTATCCTTTTCCTAGAAGACTTGCAATGTGTAAGGTTGATGAGTAACGATTGCAAGGTTGGTTTTGCATAGAGAGGAAATTGAAGGGCAGATGGGTCCTACTCAGCCCCATCCCATTTGGGGTGTCAGAATCTTCTACTAAGTAGTCTTTTGGCTTGGACTTGTGGCTTGGCCTTGTAATGTCAATGTAGACATGAAAGAGTCTCTTTTCCCTTTGCACATGACCATCTCAGCTCCTTCAAAGGAATAGAATGGCAGGAAGGTGTGGGTTAGCTTTTTGTTAATGAAAGGCAGGAGTGACCAAAGCAGTAGGAAGCTGCTGGGAGGCAATAATATTTTTCAGAGACGCTTTATCCCTATTAACATAAAACCTCAGTGGACTCCCAGTGGTTCCAGGTGTGTGCATCAACATTGTGCCTTTACGCTCAACCTATTTTGTCCCTTATTCTTTCTGGCTAATTAGAACCATTGGGGCTTTAAGTCTTATTCTTGGTTATTTCCTTGGTTTTCTCAGGTTAGTTTCTGCCCTTGATCTTCCCTAATTTGCTCCATACAGAGCTCTAGGCACATAAACATTCAAGGCTCTGTCTTCCCCTTCTGATCTCATTTGAAGCCTTTGGCTTGGACACATTTAGCATCTCTGTTTTGAACACTGAGTTTTCCCTAGGATGCTATTGCTGGTAATGTAATTGCTCTAATGGGACATAAACTTTTTTTTTATAAATCTTCAATTATGCTATGACAAAAATCTTTTTTTCCCCTGATATGCTGAGGACACAGCCTATAATGTCCTGGATAATTTGAGATGTTAAAATTAACTTCTGTTTAAGCTTTAGATTTTAATATGCTTTAAGTCTTGTCTCTAGCACCTTCCCAGTCCTTCCTTTGTATAGGTTTGAGCCATCTCTTCAGGTCTTTAGCTCTCTGATCTCTTCTTACACTTTTCTTATCCCAGTATTCTGACAGAATTGAGTGTGGGTGGGAAGAGTCTTCATAAAGATTCCATCTTTTCATTCTCTCTTTATGGGATTAACTTTGCTTAGATTGGAGATCTCTAGGAGTCTAGGAGAGTTGGTCATGGTAGAGGCATATTCATCTCTTAGTAACTAACTATATACCATAAAGGAGTGGTGAGTCACCTGGTCTACCCCCACCTAGTAACTTTTATGGTTAATAAATTTAGTGAGCAGCTAGCTTCAACTAGTCATATCCATTGCTAAGCTTCCTCCAGACAGGGCAGCCATATCCTCCTAGATCCCTAAGAGTGATTCCTGATACCAATCTCCTGTCCAGAGGATTAGTTCCTCTCTTGGTGGCCATCAGAGCTGTTAAATTTCCTCTGTGCTTTGTCACATGATAGATACTGAGATATTCTTTGCTGTAGGAGACTAGGGCCACCCTTTTCTCCTTGCACAGCTGGTTCCACAGTTCTTATTTCCCTGATGAAATGAGCCCCTCTGGCAGGCTTCACATATTAAGTAGACACAAGCCACAGTGTTTAAGAATGTTACCTATTATGAAGGTCCTAGGCCAACTTCTCTCAGTAATAGTCCATGATAGTTGAAGAAGACTGGATCTTTGGCTCTGAAAGCTCCATCCAGGGAGTGGAATTCAGTGCCTTTGTCTGGCAGGAACTCATTACTCTAGGGGTTCTCCTGAAGTTCCTCATTCTTTCTTTAGAGATGGAGATATCTCATCACAGACTCTAAGTGTCCTGCGGAAGCCATAACAATGCTTCCTTCAAATCTGTTCCCTCCAGTGCTACCCTTTCTGGACTGAAAGGGAGTGGGATTTATGGTGGTGGATGGTAGTGGAAGGTAGGAGAGCAGATTAGGTGTAGTGATCTCCAAGGGAAGTGTGTGATCATTGTTTAGAATGTGGGGTTTATGGAGACCCTTTGTGTTCAGATGAGTTTTAATCAGCAATTCTAAAGACACATAAAAATTGAACACTGTATCATTTTAGTTCAAAATTTCCTGAATGCTTCTTATGTTCTAGATAGTGGGCCCAAATCTGCATTGATCAGTTTTTTTTAACCTCATAGGAAATCTATGACAGAGAAACTGTTACCACAGTGCTTTTCACAGATGGGGGCTTGAGGCACATGGACATTATATACACTGCAGGGTAATGCAGTTAGGAAGAGGGAGAGCAAGTGATTGAACCTGGAGATCTGTCTTTACAACCCGTGAATTGAGAATTGATAGCCCCATTTTCATGGTCTTGTCAGCTTTGGCGACATGTCCCTCCCCAGACCTCAGAGCTTAGCAACTCCCTGCCTTTTCACTGAGGAATCAGTCCACCTAGATGGCTGGTTTCCTTAAAGGTGTGGATGGTAAAGTACAATCTGGAGCAATAGCCTGGGTGAGCCTGGCGGAGGGGAAAATCCAGGTAGAATGTTGAGACTGACTTTTTTTTTTTTTTGGTCTCAGATCACTCCCAGCTGTAGAGAGAGTTTGACAAGCGGGGAGGGAGAATGGAGTTGGGGAGTGCTGCTTTCACTGAATCCACATGAATGAGGATCACACCTATGGATAATGTTGAACATTTGCATAAGGCACCAGGAGTGGGGAAAAAGTAATGTAATATGAAGTTAGCACTTTAAGAATCAAACTCCACCCCCTCCAGTTATACTGAATATCACTAAAATGTTCAGGTGTTGAAATATAAATATAATTACTTTATCTCCAAGATAGAGAAGAGTTCCATTATTTTATAATATAACGGAGAGATACAAATGAGATAACAGATGGAAAAGTACTTTGTGTCCTAATATACTGATATATGTGAATATGAAAAGCTGTTATCCAGAAAAACCATGGTTGTAGTGGACTGGATAACAGAAAAACTAATTTAGTGATTTTTTTATTGAGAGTCTAACAGGCAAGGAATGTGTTGGACTCTGCTGTCGATGACACAGTGGATAAGGCAGAGTTACAGCCTTCAAAGATTTTGTAATCTTGTCTTTGAGCTGAATCAGATCCACTGATAGTATGATAAAGATACAATATGAATGTGCCAAGAAGAGGCTACTGGAAAGAATGCTATGGAATTAAAAAGAAGGAATCAATTTTGGCAGAGGTAGTCATGGAAAATTCTAGAAAGAAATGGTTTTTGAGGTAAATCTAGGGAAGTAAAATTAAATTTATAAGAAATTCTAAGCAAAAGACATAGCAAGATTAAAATATACTTATTGGCAAACTATTTAGACATTGGTGATTTGTTCAGTGACAGGCTTACAGAAGAGTGGAGGCAATAAGATTGAGCAGGTAGATTGAGACCAGAAAATGGAGGTCACTGGATGTCATAGAAAGAGTTGACAATAGGGAGCTCTTGAAGAGTTTTGAGCAATAAAATGTTATGGTCTGAGAATTCCTTTTGTAAAATTAGTATCTGTGCTCCAGGTACAGGATGAACCAATGCCTGATGTGTTCCTGCAGGAGTGATAAGACCATGTAGCCATGGTAATGATTCAGTTGCAATCATAGAGTTTCATTATTACCAAATCATAGTAAGGAAGAGATTTTGGCTATTGTGTAATTCTAGTGCCACAAGACATTTGATCTTTTCATTAGTTCCTTTAATGAAAACTACTTGTATTTAGTGGTTGCTATATGTTTAACAAAGTTCTCAGGATAAATAAAAATTACATAATATCTTTACTTTAAAATTTATTGTCTATTAGGAAATGATGAGCAAGCTATTTTGCCCTGGAGATATGAGATGGGATTTGAGAAGAAAGTCATTTAAGGCTGGAGAAGTAGAGCTATGGAAGTATGTTTGAAATTGTAAGTAGTTCATGTTCAGTCATCCTGGAGGGTCACTTTAAGTGGTTAGTGGTGAGATGAGGGACTTGTTTGACAGATTCGATTTAGTCTTTATTCTGTAAGGAATGAACTGTCATCAGAACCCTTTAAGGAAAACAGTAATAAGATACATTTGGAATTTTAGAGGAGTTGTTCTGGTGACAATATGGAAGAAGGTTTGGAAAGTCAGGAAGTGAGAATATGCCTAGAACTAAGAAGAGCAATTAGGGTTCACAGCGATGGTTCAGTGGAGGGTGTATTATAGGCCCTAAGATAAGTGGAGCTGGTTTAGGAAAGAAAAGATGTGAAAGATGTTGAAAAACTAAGTTAGATTTGGACACTAATTGGATGCAGAGATAGTAGCAGATTTATGGTTTTGCGAGCTAGTGAATTGCCAAAGAACGAAGTTCAGATTCTAAGGTTTGGTTTACCTCTAGCTCATGTTGGTTAATGCTGTCTTGCAGTTACTTTAACATTAAAAGAATGACTCTAATTTCTCCATTTTATAGAAACAAATGTATTCAGTATGTAATAAGAGGATTATGCATGTCAGTGCAATGCTCCTGGCTGATTTCTCTCTAGTTCAACAACGATGTGGCCCCTGAAGGGTGTGAGCAGTCCTTTCCGCTCAAATGCTGCCTGAGCAGAGAGTAGAGATTTGACTGCGCTCACACAATTCTGCAACTGATTCATACCAAATACATTTTTAAAAATCTAGTTGTTTTTCATGGAATTTTCTAAATTTAAATTGTGGTAAAATATGCACAATACTTAACTATTTTTACAATTTTAAAGTATTCAGTGTAGTAAGTGTATTCACATTTTGTGCAACCATCACTACCATTTACTCCTAGAATTTTTTTACTCTTCCCAAACTGAAACTGCCTGCATTAAGTAGCAAGTCCTCGTTCTCTACTCACCTCAGTCTTGGGTAATAATCATCACTGCTATTTTGTCATATTCCTGTTTATTCCCATCCCCCCGGCAATTCTATTTAGTGTCACCAGGAGTTTAACTCCTCTAGATGCTTCATATAAATATAATCAAACAATGTGTGTCCTTTTGCCACTGGCTTATTTAACCGAGTATAATGTCTTCAAAGTTCTTGCATGTTGTGGTGTGTATTGGAATTTCATTTCTTTTTAAGACTGGATGATACTCCAAATACATCTTTTAAATACCTTTTTAGCATCTATCTGCTGAATTTGGAGGCTTTGATTTAAAACAGTTGCTGGTCTGAGGAGGTCGAGTCACTTGTTTACTTGGGGAGAGTCAATAGGGAAGGGAAATCAAATTGGTTAACAGTTGGAAGCCAGAAGAATG
The DNA here is from genome assembly GCF_034190915.1 of Cavia porcellus. Lineage (NCBI taxonomy): Eukaryota > Metazoa > Chordata > Mammalia > Rodentia > Caviidae > Cavia > Cavia porcellus. The sequence goes on along the minus strand of NW_026947514.1, from coordinate 21,123,894 downwards.
GGTGACAATCTGTGGTTGATTGGTCTATAACATTAGCAGTGGAAACAGCAGAGAAATTTAACAGGGATTAAAATATGTGTGCATAGCATGTACAGGAAGCTCAGATTGATTGGACTTTGTGTTATGAACCACAATTCCATATAATGTACCTCTATTTTTATTTCTCACATTAGGTCTTTTTGTATCCCAGGTGATTCCCTTTGAGCGGGGCAAAAGATAAAAAATCACCCAGTGTCAAGGATAAAACATACCAGTCGACATCATTCCAGGGTATTGGCAGTCATATGTGGAATTTCAGTGGACTATTGTTAGTTACTGGTAATTCTTTAGGGAAAATAAAATAAATGCCACACATATAATAAACCTTAGAAATAGAATTCCATATCCTCTTATAATTTTCTTCACTAGGAGGTACAATTTCAGCATGCTTGAACTTTGATCATTAGGTAAAAAGAGCTTCTTAAAAGTGGTCCATGATGCGAGTGACTAGAATAAAAGTGAATTAGAGAATAGAATAGAACAGAAGTGATTAGAGATGAATCTGTTCCCCAGGTTCAGGGAAGAATGCAATTGCTCTGTGCTCCACAGGATGAGCGACAGGACAGTTTCACAGCTGAGAGAACAAGGGGCCCCCTGGCATTATGTATCAGTTTGTTCACTTGTTTTTCTGCACGCTAACTTAGAAAATCCCTAGGCAGGGAACTTGTCTATTTTGTTTTTCACTGTATCCTGATGCCTAGAACATTGTGAGCAACAGAGAAGCTGTCTCTGAGTATTTGTCAAATGAACGAAAACTCAAAATGTATCTGAAGTCTAAAGAACTGGAAGAGGATCAGCCAGGGAGCTTGAGTAGAAGGTTTTAGAAAAGCAGGATTGGGAAAGAGGTAGGGGAGACAGATAAAATGCGCAGGACAAAGGAAAGACAATCACAGAAAGAGGCTTGGTCACACGGGGCGGGATAAAGCTCTAATAAGGGTTTCAAAGGACAGAACGCTTGATGTGACCTCTAGCATTTCATCTTTGGTCTTAAACATGCTCCAATCAAGGAGATAGTTTGCCTTATTCACTGAACTTTTCCAGAGAAAAGCACCTCTCAATCTTATACATTTTATTTCACTTGTCTGAATGTCACGTAGTTATACTGCAAAGCTTTTGACTTTTATGAAACACAAGTGAAAGGAAACCAGTATTTATGAAGCGCTGACCCAGAGCTCCGGCGAGGGATTCCCTGTGTGGTTTCATGGGTCATCACTTGCAGGGTCAAAACAGCTCCTCCTGCCATTTAGAAGCACTTACAACGTGTTGTGTATTGTGCAGTGAGATCTACATTTTCTATTGTTTAATTCTCACTGTATTTCTATAAACTAGAAAATCCTGCATTGTCCTGTAAGTGCCTTGGTTTCTAACAGATAACCAAGTCTGCCCCCAACCTTTTACCCTCTTGCATTCTTGATGATCACTGTTCCACTTTAGGTTTCACTTTTACACCCCTAAGTTTTAACTCCCCCCCCAACGGAAAATTTGCTTAAAGGACTGTTTTTACTTAATTAGTTCCATGGTTTGGCCTATTTGGTGGTGCTCAGATTTTCTGGCAGACTTGCTTTTGTAGTGCAAAAGTAGCTTAATATCAGCTTGATAGTTAGGTAAGTCTAGTGCCAAATTTTAGGATAAGGAAAGAAACTTCTAAATTTGAGACAAAATGCGGTGCTTGGAGAACTAAGACAAAATGACTCGTGGCTGTGCATCAAAGTTATTATTGGGGAGCAAAGCAAAAGATACGATGAGATAGAAAAATAAACCACTGGTTACCGAGCTAGGGCTGCTCTGGCTAAAGTTCAGTGTCTGCTCTTCACCTAGCACATCTGGTGGCCTATGTTACCACTAATTAAATAACTTTTACTTTCAGCTATTGTTGCAGTGCATAGATCTAGATAAGCCAAACTTCTCTTGTGCCAGTAGCATTGTACTTCAAGTGTAAACCATGTGTTTCCATTTCTCCAAGGTACTGGGAGCCCCACTCAATATGCCCAAGTGTAGATAGGAAGTGAATGTGAACATTTGATTATTCTTGAAGGTAAGCAACCAGTGAGGGGCCAAGATCAAATGGATGAAGGGTCCAAGTTCTTGTCCTTCCAGGAGAATGTTCTAGAAGGCTTTCTGCCTGGTTCATAGAAAGTCTCATTGGATTTAAGAGCAGTGACTTCGTTAACCTACCCTTACACGGTCTCCCACTCCATTTGTTGTCTTATCGTCCCCATTCTTTGATTTTTTTTTTTTATTTAAAGAAAGAAAGAAAAGAAAAGAATAAACAAAATAGAAAAAAAGAAAAAAAGTAGAATAATACAGAATTCCATTCTTTGATTTCTGTTTCCTGGGATTATCTCTTAAATAATAATTTATGCTATGCTCTTCCCTTAGGCTTTGTGTTTTGGAGAATCCAAAATAAGATGCTTGTGTAGGGTGAAAGTAGACTTTTCAGTACAATAAGAGAGGATCAATCTCTTAAAACTCTAACTGAACTCACATGAGATGATGTATAAACCATGATGACAAATACCAACTTATGAAACTGACTGTACTACAGAGTAGACTAGAATCCCCATATCCATCCAAAAGTTCATAATTGGATAGAGCTGATGATGGGTTGACATTGTATTTCTTTCACTCATCTTCTAACATCTATGCAAATAATTTCTGTGCTGTTAAAAGTATTCTTTTCTTGGATCTCAGCTTCAGCTTTCTTTTACACACAGGAAAGGCTGAATTTGACTTTCAAAGTATGCTTATTAATGTCTTTGGTTGCATCTTAAATTCACATTTTTCAAGGATTCACTTTACTGAACTTCTGCATACTATGATAACACAGTTCCCTTTTTCTCCTTCTCCCCCTTCTCCTTTTCCTCCTTCTCCTTCTCCTCCTTCTTTTTCTCCTCCTCCTCTTCCTTCTCCTTTTTCCTCTTCTTTTGGTGGAATAATAATTAGAAAAATACAGAAAAAGGAAAAATGTGTAGGGAAATCATTTCTGTTTACTTGACTGTATCAACAGTTTCAATACGATCATCCTGATTATAAGAATTTCTAGTAGTTCATTCTCCACAAAGATGCAAGGACACATAGCTGATTATGTTGAATCCTGCTTAAAACTCACTAGTACTTGGGGTGGATATTAATAATGTTTGCTAATAATTATAAGAATCTTCTTCCATGAGCATGAGAGAAGGCTGTTACTTCCCTTCCTTGAATTTAAATGTGGCTATATGGTTTTCTTTGCTCAAAGCCATGGGAATAAGGATCACTTCCTGATAAAGTCTCCTGCTATGAACCTACCCACTTCATTCATGTATTGAAGCTCTAACTCCCAGTATGATTGCTTTTAGGAATCTGGTCTTTAGTAAGTAATTAAAGTGATGTGAGGTAGTAAATGCAGGGAACTCACAAAATAGAACCATGATCTTATAAGATGAGAAAGATCTCCCTCAGTTTCACTCTCATTATTGCTGTTTCTACCTCTGTCTCTGTACCTCTATGCCAATGAGAGGATACAGCAAGAAGTTGGCCATTTATAAACCAGGATAGAAATGTCATCACAACTTGACCATGACAATACCCTTATTTCAGATGTCTAGCTTTCAGAACTTTGAGAAAAATAAATTTCTTTGTCACCCTATTTTGCTGTTTTGTATGGCAGCCTGAGATGACTGATACAGCTTCCTTTTGATTTGATAACTTCTGCAGTTGACATGGCAACATCATAACATTAGGAAGCTTTCACAGTTCAGTTTCCTGAGTATTGTTGAAAGATAATGACCCTCCATAGTTTTCAATGCCATATTCTCTGGTACCTTGCCTATGCTACCCCACATAGCAAAAGGGACTTCGTAGGTAAGATTATGAAGTTATGCACCTCAGAATAGGGAAGTGATCTTGGCTTATCTGAGAGACATCAATCTAATCATAAGTCCTGTAAACTGCAAAACTTTCTGAATGTGTTCAAATAGTAATAAAATGACAGAAAAATGATCAGATCTTTTGAAAATGAAGGAAAGGAGCCATGGGATGCAGGTAGCCTTTAAAAGGTTTGGGAAAGGCAAGAATATACATTCTTCTGAAAGCCTGCAGGATGGAATGCAGCCTTGATGGTGGCTCAGTGAGTCTTGTATTAGACTTCTGAACTACTTCTGCTATGACAGATAATATAATAAATTTATTTTGTTTTAAACCTCTAAATCTTTGATAATTTGTTATAGTAGCAATAAAAACAAACACATGATATGGTAGGGTGTAGAAATGACCATAACTTCTTCCCTTCCTTTTACTCAGTTTTACTAGGTCAAATTGCAGCTTCTTCTGTCAAGAGCTGGAATTTGAGCTGTTCCCCATGTCTTGAATCTAGGTTGGCCACTCTTTCTTTTCCAAATGGGAGTGACGTTTGAGGCAATCTGGTTCTTCTTCCACTGTTGGCTGAATGCGTGTTTGTGTCTGATGGTGAGAAAAAGCATGGCTCATTCTTTTAACCAATTTAGTTCTTGTGTCTCTACCATAAAAGAAATCTTGAGTGATGACCTCAAGTGAAGACCAGAGCTCTTCTTTCTGTCCCTCCCAGCAAAGAGAATACTGAATACACTAAGGCCAGTGTCCTGAACCTTGAGCTCAATGCTGTGATTGTCTGGGACTCTGGCTTGTCTCCCTGGGATGAGATCTAGTGTTGTTCAGGTAGAGAAGAAAAGTAAACTAAATATACAATGGTTTTACAGATAGTGTGTAATGGTTTTCAATAGGATTAGATCTTGAGAGACACATTGTAAATTGAAATTGTTGTTTAACTTAACAATCCTTTTAATATATCCACCATATCAAATATCATTTCTTAACAGCACAGTATACTGTGGAGTATAGTTTGTTTATCTTTTGATTGTGAGGCTGGATGTGTGGCTTGCTGTTGTTGCTTATTATCTAGAAAAAATATCATTCACATGTTACATCAGTAAGCTGAGGAGAAAAATGAAAATTAAAAATTTGAAGTATGATTTCTACTGAATGTATAGTGATATTTCACCATTATAAAGTTGTGAAATCATAAGTTAGACCATAATCAAGTTGGGCACTTAGTATTTTTTGTTGATCCACTTTTTATTTTCTTCTCCTGGGCATATGAGAAGATTACAGTGTTTTCTAACTTCACATTAGAATGCCAAGTGAAACAGTTTAATTATAAAATACACCCCAAAGTTTCAAAATACTCAGAGGTGGGCAATTTTATTTATTTTAAGGAAAAAAGATAAAAACAATGAAACTGAGTTTCAAAACAGGTTGTCAGGGCAGTTACAATAGTTAATACACTGGATATTGTTAACTTCGTAGTAATTATTCAGAGTACAGGATACAGGTATGATACCTGTCTAAATGATATTAGCACAAACATTCTTTTCAAGGAACAAATAGGAGCTAGCTGTTAATTATCTTAACTGTCTTGTATATATCTATGTATATATTTTCTCTTTTCCTTTCTTCCTTTCCCCTTTCCTGATCACAGTTTGTCTTTTCTTTTGAAAAGACATTTTGAAAGATCATGGACTGCCTGCGGGCCCAGTTGAAGCATTCTCATTTCTTTGTACACTAGGACCACTTTGGGGGCTATAACATACTTTAGCAGAGTAGTTGAGTAGATCAACGAAGAGTACATGACCTGCAAAACTTGACATATTGACTGGATGGTACTCTACAGAGAAAGTTTACTGACTCCTGCATTCGATAATTATTATGCATCTCCAAAATGCCAGGAACTTTTCTCCATATGCACTAAAGCCATCAATATTGATCTCCTTGTGACTCCATAGTAAGAGGAATTGCAGCATCCTCCAAGTGGACATCAACGTGAAGCTGCCCTCTGGCCTGAGAGCCTGACTCGGGCTCCCTTTGCACACTGGGAAATAAACAGTGGGTTAGCAGAATGCAGGAGGATGTGTGAGTAGGAAATTACCCAAAGGCTGAATGCTACTATATGGTCTCTCACAAGCTGTTAGGCTTGCTAGTATTTATTTGTAGAAAGTGGTCCAAATATTACTTTAGAGTTAAATACCCCACTGAGGTGCAAACCTTTGCATTTGAGTGACACTGTGTGAATTAACTTCTTCAGGTCATCCTGATCCCAGAAAGTAAGTCAGATTTCACTTCTGAAAGGCTCCACTTTCCCAAGGGGAGAGGGAGGGAGGGAGAGATGGGGGAAGAGAGAGAGAGAGAGAGAGAGAGAGAGAGAGAGAGAGAGAGAGAGAGAGAGAGAGAAAAGAGAGAGAAAGATTTTCAAAGAAAACAAACCTAAAAAACAAGCAATACTAACAACAATAATTGCACACACAGCTGCTTCTGGCAAATCCATAACAGCTGGAGAAGTTGAAGACCTCTAACCTTAACCAATCATTATCTCCCACAAGTGCCTCACACAGGGACAGTAAGAAAATGCAAAGCAAATCAGTTGTGTACACACACACACACACACACACACACATACACACACACTAAACAAAACAAACCCACAATTTAAGAAAAAAACATAGCTCTTATACCAAATAGCTTTTTGTTGTAGACAGTAATTTTTGCCTTGAGTCTTTTCTCATTATGAGGTACCGATATAACACTTTATAGAGAAATAAAACACATTTCTTAACCTTTCGTAAATGCATAATTAGGAATATAATATAAAAGATGGCCCCATACATGTTCACAGAGGTCTTGTCTTTTAAGACCTGGGAGTGTTTGGATTTATAACAGGCAAATTCAGAGATGCTAATTAGAAATGTAGCAAATGCTTTTATAGACATGCTGAGAACATCTAAGCTTTCCAGAAATTATTCAAAGTGAGTGATCTAATTTTATGTGGTTCTGTGAGCTTGGGAGATTTCTAATTTGAGGAAGGAAAGAACGATATTGGAGGCAGCCAATGTGTTATATCTAAGATGAAATCAGCCCATGGCCTTAGCAGGAGGAATATTCTCTGCTTTTCTGATGCTGGTAACCTTTCTCAAGCTGCTGTTCTGAGGGATCTGGAGATTTCTCTCCAAGATGCCTGCCAGGCATGTGCACTTTATTTCTCCTTGGTACTTTTTTCTATTGTTTCCTGTGCTATTCTGAGTTAATAACTTGGTTAAGCTTCAAAATTACCCATGAATGTAAGAAGCTATTGCAATATAGATGTAAGAAAATTTTTATGGATATAGTTCCTTGAACTGTTTGTAAAGAATCTATATCTTTCTTTCTTCTTATATATCCCCAGTGTTGAGCATGGACTCTGGCATTTGGTGAGTGAGTGAATGAACGAATGATTGATTGAATACATTTCTCAGTTCAACTTGACATAGTGTTATAGGCAGCTAAGTTAGATAAAAGTACTATAGGCCATCAGTTAGGGCTGAGCCCTCAGAGGAGCCAGTGCAGAAGACCAGTTACTTCCAATTGTAGGGGAGACAGACATCTCCTGCTGTGGCCCTCAAGACAAAAGATAAAACAAATGCCCACATACTTCCTAAGCATAAACATTAGGGATTGACATTCTAAATAGATCTCTATCACTTTGAGGAAGCCAGAAGGAGCCACTAACCCAGTCCCCTACAGGAAAAGGCCCTATTCTGTATTCATGCCTCTTGCTATTTCCCGATTTGATCCTAAGTTAATCAATTTTACCTGAGCAATTACACTCATAATTTTATTGGTTAACCATAGTTCTGTACCAGCTCATGCCCAGTTTGCATTTTACTATTTTTTTCCCACTTTGGACCTGCCTCATCTGCAGTTTTGCTCTATTAAATCCCTAGAAAAGACAGGGTCTTTGCAACCCACTCAGGATCCCTTCTGTTTCTCTCCTTTCTTCCTCTCAATAAATATATTCTGCTCTTAATCTCTGTTGTTCTTAAAATTTATTCTTTGATTTTAAAGGACACAAACTTGTACTGGACAACTGGTAGGTTGGGAGTTTCTTTCTCTTATATCAATAGCTTCCTACAATATTTAGTTTCAAAAATAATAGCTTAAGATTTTACATTTTCATTTCTCAATCTTATTGCCACAATCTTATATGTTATCTAGAGATTTTCTTTTCATGTTTTATATCTCTGGGAAAGAAAAGTTTTGTTTAGGATCTCCATCTTAGGTGAGGGATGAATTGTGGTACAAGGAATTGTGCTATTTTGAGTATAATAGTATTAAAGGTTTCCTGTCTCTTCATTCAAAGAAATTAAATATTATCTCAAATACTATCCTTGTTACCCTAGATTGAAGCAGCCTTGTATTTCTCTTCCCATAACAATTTTTATATTTTAGGATGTTCACTCATTCACTAATTCATTCAATTGTGCTTGAATATATTGAAAATATTTTAGCATCTGTATAGTTTTTGATTTGTCTTTTGGAGATTAAAAATTTTAGTGATTACAAAGCTTGTGATTTGGGGCAAATTGTTAAACCTAGCCTCAGTTTTCTGATCTTCAAAAGGAGAAGGTGACAGAATCAGTCATATAGATTGTTGTAAGGATAAAGTAATTTTTCCAATAGCAAGTGCTCAGTGTGTATTAGCAATTTAATCCTGTACTATTTTAGGAAACAGATTCTTAAGAATAGAAAGAATTCCATATTTCAGAGCTGTTTTATCAGTATTTGTTGGATTAGTTTTATCTTACAAAACAGTAAAAGATTTCAATATATTGCAAAAAATAACCCTGGGGTAGGAAATTTCTCTACAGAACCATGAAAACAAGCTGCCTTGGCTGATAGGAGACCAAAGTCTTTGATTCAAGAGGCTTAACCTTTGCATTTTTTCCTCATAGCCCCTAGTTCAAGTGCTTAGCTTTCTACTTCCTCTCTGGGATGGGTTGGTTGAAGTTGGCTACTGGCTCCTGCCCTTCTGTGGAAGATTCCTTATAGATCTGTGCATTTATTAACCAGCAGTATAGAACATGTGCTGAGCTGAGGAGGACTTGTACAAAGAGAAACCAGATGATGTAGCTGTCTCTAGGATTGTCACCGGGCCTTAGAAACAGATACCGGGAGGGGCTTAATGATGCCATGTAGAAGCTCATTATTAGAACCTGTTTTTCTTTGCTAAATAGCTTTGAGTACATTCTTGTATTAAAAAAATATACTGTCTCTTTTGCAAATACCTTTCTAAATGCTGTATTAATACGGATGCAAATGACTATTTTGTAAACTGGGTCAGCAGTTTCATAGTGTGCTTTTAAGAAAGGATTCTCCCTTCCTGATATGTAGTATATTGTACATGGTTGAAATTCAGTGTCTTTATCAAGACAGTCTAGGTAACATGCCATCAAAACTATACCGGGTGCATTTTCTACCAAGGTAAATATATTTTGAAAGGTTTAAGCAATGAGAAAGGGAGGGGCAGATATGGAAAATGATCAGATCCTAGACTACTGTGGGATAGGACTTTATCTTTTAGGTATTGGGGATCATGTAAGTTTTCCGTCTAAAGCTTAACACCAGATTTTGTGTTTGATAAAGGTCAGTCCTTCTGCCATCAAAAAGGGGAGCGTGCAGATTGGAGATTAGTTTAGAGTCTAATTCTGAGTGAAACTGTTGAGAGCTGAATGAAGGCAGCAGAGGTGGAGACAGATAGGTAGTTCTCAGTGACCAGTATGATTGGTTCTTGGTGGTTTGATGTACTTCTGAGGGAGAAAGACTTTGTTGAGTTCCTTCATGTCCTCCACCGAGTTAGAAAATGCATCAGGATAAGGCAGTTTCATAATCCTAATTATCATCTGTAAGTACATGACTCCTATACCCTTATGTCAATGCCTATCTTTCTTTTTTCTGCATTCCAGATCCATACAACAAATCTTCAATTGTTGGGGACCACGAATTATAAAGTGACATAGTATATCCTAGGCTGACTTTACTTTGCCTGCCTTTTATGGGCCAGTATTGGATTGTGGAAATCATCTTTCTCTGGGTCAATGAAATTAGTACCCAGGTGTGGGGATGGATTTTGACTTGTTCCTTTTATGATGTTAAACTTGCCCATTCTATCATTGCTTCTGTGCTGTTCCAAGAAAAGTACCCTTCCTTCTTCCCTACACTGGCCAAGAATTAGTGGCTAGCTTGGAGGTCTTTGTGTCTGCCCATTCTGAGGCACTGACCTCCCAGCCTCCTCCTCATGCATTGCTAAATTTTCTGTGTCTTATTTCATTCTTTCACCATATCCCTCACACAGGCAGTTGGGGATCTTGGCCAGGTTCCCTACGTTCAACGAATGTCCCCAAACTGACATGCTAAGTTGTGCTTCCTGAGTCTTTTTATCGTCCTCATTCTCTGAGTAACACTAACACCTACACTGTTGGTCGCGCCACAAATCTGAGAATATTCTCAGTTCATTTTCCTGTTTGACTCACATCCAATTATCTTCAAATTCTTCCAATTTAGCTTAATATCTTTTTACTACTGTCCATAATTTTCTAGTTCCACATACAAGAACAAGAAGTGGAAGTAAGCTTCAGAGGGAGTTACCAGAACCAAGACTAGTATTAGAATTAAAAATCTCAGAGATGGAGAAATTCCAAATGATTAAAATGCACACAGAACCTCCAGTTTTATGAATCATTAGTAGTTGAAAAGGCCAGATGTTCACCTTTGTAGCTGCACTTGCAGGTAAGATGTGCACGGGAGTCAGATTCCATCAACTACTTGCAGCAGTTGTAGACGTCCCATCTAGTTCCAGTAGCATAAATGTTACATAGTGCTACAAGATTATGTGCCAGATATAGAAATGAAAATGTTGATGGTGGCTGTGGCTGCAGTGAGATTGCACTTCTGGTGTAGAAATGTCAGCATTATGAAAAGCAACATTTGTAAATTGAAGGCCATTCCATGGCTAGATTTGTGGCATTCTTTTGGGGCACTGGTTTTTGCTATTTAGACCTGAGCCTTACCAATAAGTTGAGTTGGCATTTTTTTGGTTGCAAAAGCAGAAAACAGAATGAGTAGTGGTGTAAGCCATTGGGGGTTTGTCTCTCATAGAAAGGAAATCTGGAGCTGGGTAGCTACTAACCCTTGTTCAACAGATTGATGGCATCAAGACTCCTCAATCTCCTGCCTTTCCCTTAGACTGTAGGCTCTATCAAGACGGGAAGAAGAGCACATGTTAAAACAGTTGCATCTTTATCTTTCTCCAGAGAAGCCTATGGCCTCTTGGAAATTTCAGTAGACTTAGCTTTACATCTTACTTGCCAGAGATGAGTAATATGGTCAACTTGTTTGCTGGGAACATGGGAAATGGATATTAAATATATAATGACCATTTGGAGGGTCCAATCTTGCACAGAAAATGAGGCAATTTAAAAGGAAGTTGAGAGCTGGGGATTTAGCTCTGCACAAGTGCAAGATCACGAGTTTGATCCCCTGTACCAAAAATAAAACAAAAAAACCAATAAAAAAAAGTAAGTCCAGAAAGGAACTGTTAAAGGGTCTGACACTCTGAACACTGAAAAAATAAATTTGTATTGGTTTAATTAGCAGGAATTAAAGAATTGCTTTCCACAAAGAATCCTGTATGATATTACTGCTTGACACTGGGTTCAGATATTGAAGGAGTCAGAGACTAAAGATGATTTTAAATGCTTAGAATTAGAGAATGATGCTTCCATTAATTGTAATAAATAAAGTATCAAGAGATAAATGATTTATTTATAGGGTTACTTTGTTTACTGCATCCCCTGCTATTAAAAAGAGATGTGTATTGATACAATTGAATGTCTAATTGTCAAATGTGCAGCAATATTTTTGAACTGGGGAAACTTACTGTATCCACTTCAGTTGTCATAGTTACCTTTTCTACTCTCAGATTTTTCTGGGAAACTTACAGACCATTATGAATGCTTAGGATTATTATGATTTCTTTGAGAATGGGGCTCCAGTTTGTGGGTGCACAGGCCTAGTTCTGTAAGTGGTAGAATTAATTATTCATTAAGGCAGTAAGTGAGTTGATTAAGTGGTGGTTTAGTGAATCAGTTATACGTTTATAACAGTGCAGTGCTTAGTTATTGATTTTCTTTTTATTACTTTTCCCTGGGTTGAAATTGCCAAAAAGTGATGGTTAGAAAATTAGAGATAATTTGGATTACCTAGGAAGGCCAGTGTCCTCCTATTGCTACCAACCACTCTCTACCTCAATGACTTTGCATGTTTGCTCTCTGTGCCTGGCTCACCTTTGCTCTTCTTTTACAATCTACATCCCTTAAAGCTGTGAGTGTTGCTTAGGACAGCAGAGTTAGTACTACTGCTTTTCAAAAAGAACCCTGCATGTTAACCCCAGGCTTGGCACAGAGCATGACTGCAGATTGATGCTACTCTTCTAGAAAGCCATTTCCCTGGGTTTAGTTATCCTTTTCGAAGGGAGGGCCCTTTCACAAACTATTTTACCGATGTATGCATATTGTCTTGGATATAGAAATACTGGGCCTTTACCTGATAACTTGGTATTTGCATGAGAAGTTTTGTTTTCCTTGTCTACTGTTCTAAAACTCTTCTGCTTTCTTGCTGCCTTTTCCAATTATTCAAATGTCCAAGGATTTTACTCACTCGGGATGATAGTCTCCCAGACTGTAGTTCTATCTCCATGTTCTACTGAACAAACTCTCTGTCTCTTTCTGTCTCTGTCTCTCCATCTCTTTCTTCAGTTTTAAAAACTCTAAAATACCTCTCTTTTAATTCAGTATTAATTATTCTGAAAAGAAGCAATGGTGATGATATCCTTCTATTTCTTTAATCTTCTAGGTTGATAGACGAAGGAATTCTTGGATCTATTCTATATCCCTTACTTTCTAAGGCTAAAAGATTATTTAGTAATTTAGAGCCACAGGTCTGGCTTATGAGTAAGCTAGCTCGTCCAATTTACTCACACACGTTGGGTTTTGGAGAGTAATTGTCACTCGCTGCTGTGGTTTACTGACATAGTCTAAGAAACCTCATTCTCCCACAGGCCTGAAAGAATCTTACTTTCCCTTCCTATTGGCCCTCCTCCCTCAGTGTTATCCACAGTTAATTGCCTTTTTCATGCTGGTTACTATAAGGACTGCGAAACATTTTTGCTTCAAATGCTATTTGAAAATCTGACAAATAAACTGACTCAAGTTTCCCTCTCTTAGGTGAAGGAAGAAGAGGAGGCTCCTTCCCTTTTAGGTTACTGGAATTTTTCTGTGCAAAGTGGAAACCGAAAATTTACTTCCTGTGCTACCCTCTTCCTTGTTTAGGGAACAGGCAGTGATTCCTAGTTGAACCACAGCCTCCTCCTTGATGGGAAATTTAAGGTCACACTCAACCTTCTAATTTTAGAATCAAAATCTAGTGGCTTTTGAATTTCAAAAGCCATTATGCCATTTACCTCAAAAGTGATGTGTTGTTTGTAGTTGGCCTGCAATGGGCCAACTTGCTGGACTATTTTGTGATAATCAGGCTACCTGGGGCACTGGAATTGCTACCTTATCTTGTTAAAATGGCTGCCTACTCTTCCTCATAGGATTGTGAAAATATAAAAGAGGAAAATCATTGCAGTTTGGAAAATCTTTCTGTTTCATTATTTAGAAAGCACTGCTGTTAGCTTCTTCTATGGGAGTGTTTCCCAGGGATAGTCTTAATTATTGATGGGCAAGTTCTATTACTTAATGGAATTTGAACTTTAAGGGGAAGCAAGAGAGAACTTTCCTTGCTAATTGGTAAGACACAATGTGTTCCCCAGGTCCATAGGAGAGAATATTGACTTGGCAGAAAAGTCAGAAGATCAGAGAGAATACAAAGAGGTAGAGATGAGAAGGTAAGGGAGGAGAGAGAGTCCAGGATGATTTCTGGAATCCTGGGAGTTCTTTGCTCATAACATTACTTATCTCTTCCATATATGAGTATATAACAGAGGGGAAAATTATTGTAAAAAACATCACTGGCACTCTGTAAGAATGCTTCTTTTTAGAAGAGGCTCTTTTTTTTTGCTGATCTTCTTAGTGAGCTTGAATGTGAAAATGTGGGTTACAGGGCAAAAGATAAAAACAGATTTTAAGGTTGGGAGAGATGACTGGGAAGGCTGTGGACCTTCCCAGGACACAGTGTAATGCCTTTGGATGAGTCATGCTAATTTCATGGGTTGAAGTCGCTGATGAATGACAAACTGCAGTGGTGGGGTATTCGAGTCTTTTAAGAACAAGGATGTCTAATACTTCATTTGAAGTTGTTGATATCATTGTTATATGGACTGTTTTCCTCAGAAAATTCTTTATGTAAGTCAGTTTTTGCTGAAATAATTTGCATAGTGAACAGCTCCCGAATCTCAGTAGTTTAAACAACAATTTGTTCACAGGTCTGTGGAATTGGCTGCAGCAGCTGTGCTCTGGGCTGTAGGTCAAATTCAAGTTTGTTTCTATGGTTTCATTTTGGGTGCCAGACTAAAGGAGCAGAGGCTACTGGAGGCCGGTTCTTCTGAAGAAAGGGCACAGGTGAACAAACTAGGAAAACAGCTTAAAGAGCAGACTAAGAGGCATCTTAAAATATGCCTGCTCATAATCCACTAGGCAAAGCAAATTACACGTTCAAATTTATCAAGAGAGGAGGTAGAGGTCTACTCATTTCTCCTAGGAAGGTAGGAGAGAAGAGGGAACATTTGAGTGTTTTCAGCTATACAGCTGTCCACATTTTCTATCAGGAAAGCTATGTGCATTCATTGGCAGGCACACACAAATGCTGCCTAGGCTTAGGATTTTGTTTTGTTTGCTTATTTATTAATAAAATAAGGGAAAGTGTGAGTTGCAAACCAGATCATCACATCTTGAATCAGGACAACACAATACAGAGAGATGATTCATCAACTGAGTTTTTTAGGCAAGCATAGGAACCCAAAGCCGGGTGATCTTGGAAATAGAAGTTTCCATACACACTGTAACCTGCGGAAATTTTGCACATGTCTATGTAAGCGTGCGTGTGCATGTGTGTGTGTTACATGGGTGGCAGGACAAATGCACCATTCCAAATCCATGCACTGACTATTTGAATCAACTCTCTTCCTTTTTAAAGGGTGTAGACATGGTAGTTTACATTTGCATTTATATATTAGTGTTGAGTAAAATTATTCACTCTGACCATGTTTGTGAAAAACAGTTCATTATCATGAACCCAGATCATTTTATAAAACCGTTTTTCCCCCCTTAAATAAAAACCACCTATTTGGCTCTCACACTTTTACCGTTCCTAACAACCTCAGAAGATGAGTCAGTTTCCTACCTAGGCTTTAATGTCACCTCTGCTTCCATAAGGATATCTGGCACTGAAAGCTGAGAGACTCTTGCCAGAGTGTCAGCCACTGAAACTGAACGTTCAGCTCCTGTTTTTCCTATTTTTAAAAACTTAGACTCCATTAGGAGTCTCAAAAATGAAAAACAAAAAACAAAAAACAAAAAATGAAAAAAAAACCCACCTCATTGTTTGCTTCAGTTTTTCATGAACATTTTGCTGCCTCCTTAACCCCAAGTCTTTTTTTTTTTTTTTTGTACTGGGGATCAAACTCACGGCCCCAGTGGTTCTTTTCATATATTTGAAAAATTGCAAACTGTCAGTGTTAATAAGTATGCCATCCATAGTCATTTCTAGACAATTTACCTATCTTAGTTATTTGTTTTTCCCAAACTGCAGTTTATTTTCATAGAAGACTATTTTGCCTGAGTGCCAATATTGTTTTGGTTCCCAGTGAGGCAGGGATGAGAAGAAGATTAAATATATCTTTACGGGAAGGCTGGGTGAGGTGAAAGGAAATAGATCAATCTATCAAACTATCTGATGACTTCCGCTGCAAGGATGTCCCTGCATGGCGCATTTTTTGCTGCTTTGCTATTGTTTCCGTATTTCTTTCTAGCAGCAAGTTTTCCTACAGAGAGGAGATTAGGCGAAGCGATTATTTCAGTTCTTTGCCTCATTACTGACCCACGTTTGCCCTTGGCTGGTTCTTCTGAGGCTGATTGTTCTCTGTTAGACTATGAGCCTCTCCTCCCTTCTGCTTTTTCGTTCAAAAAGCAGTGGTATGTTAAAGGAAAATAGTGCACCAGGTTCTTGTTTGTTAGAATGAAATTAAGGGAAGAACACAATTACTACCATTAAATGGTTAGCTTTAAAATTTGAGGCCCTCTTGCTCATTGGAGCATAGAGTTTTTAGAGCTGCAGATACTTAGCGATTGTGTTTCCACCAGCCTTGTTTTATGGATGTAGTTTCAGGGCAATGGAAGGCTTTCCCAAGGTCAGATTACTTTATTAGAAGTCCTGGGATGGTAGCCCAGTTGTCCTTATTCGATTCTTTCCATTACATTTGATTTTAATTCCAGAATCTAGATTACAATTAAAGGCACAGACATATTAAGTTAATCATTAACCCCTGGAATAGCAGATTGAGTTTTAATAGAGATAATGCTAAGATTCTCAGTAGGGATTGTAAGAAAGCAACTGGGAAACAAAACTCAAGAATAAAACATCTTCCCAACTTCTCAGGTTTGGTGAAAATATATATGACAATATAATTCATTCCAATGCATGCAAATTTAAAGGATAAGAGTTTGGCAGAAATGCAGAGAAAAATAGTCAAAACTAACCCTAGAAACAGCCTCCTCCATCATTCTGGGAGACTCCTGAAAAAAGCAGCACTGTCATTGATGAAGGAGGGATTCAAAAGGGTTCACTGCTTTTACACTTAAAACACATCCTTTCTTCCTTCTAGGCTTATAAATATGACTTTAGATGTGAAAATTTCATATAAAACAACACAGGCTTTTTGCTTTATTTCTGTAACAGTAACACTGAATTTAAATAACTCTAATCTTCAAGTAGGTCACAGTACCTTGCAGATATTTTTGAGTTATTTCATTATTTCCTCTTTGCAAGTTCTCCTGGTGCTCACCTCTGCACAGGCTTTTATAATTTCCCATTTACTTTCTCATTGCAACTTTTTCTTTTGGTGAGCAAAGGCTCAGGAGAGAGTTACTTTAGTCATTTTACTCAGCATGTCCTTGGAAAGGACGGGCAGAGGTGGGGAACAATAGTTGTGAAGGCAATGGGTATAATGTGAAGGATCATAGGAATACTGATTATTCAGGGCTTAGATTTTCTCCCAAATGCAGAAACTCCACGTATATTGAGGAGACTAAAGGAGGATAATCCAGTTGGTAGAAGGGAAGGAGAGAGCACTCATAGTTACAGGTAAGTCTGGAGATACTTGATGTCATTAGAGAAACACGTGCCCCTTTTGCTGTACAAGCTGCCCATAAATGCCTAAGTACAAAATTTCTCTTGAAGCCCTGACCTTCTCTCCCACCTGGCCTCCTCCTTTCTTTCATCCCCTTTTAAAAAAAATCTTAAAAAAATTTTATTTTTAAGAGAAAAAAACAAAATAAAACAGAATAGAGTCAATCAAAACAAAAGATGAAAGTGATACAGATATCAAAACAAGATAATAAGAAGTCAACACTGGCTACCATAATACATCTTGTTATTTCCAAAATAGCTGCCCATGCCATTGGACATAATAAAATCAAACAGAACAGAATAAACCCAATCAAAACAAGACAATGAAAGTGATAAAAGACTTCAAAACCAGATAATGGGAAATCAACAGTGGCTATCATAATATATCTTATTATCTTCAAAATAGTTGCCCATGTCATCAAATATAAGAAAATCAAATGAAACAGAACAGAATAGGCCAGTCAAAACAAAACAAAATGAAAGTGACACATGACTTCATTTATTTATTTAGATACTGGGGATTGAACTAATGACCTTGTGCTTTCCAGGCAGGCACTTGTGCCTGATGAGCTAAATCCTCAGCCCCAGATATAGGACTTTAAAACAAAATAATAGGGAATTAACAATGGCTACCTCCCCATTTTAGATACTTTCTGTCCTTTAACTTTCACATTTTGGATCCCACTAACTCCTTCAGTTTTTTTTTTTTTTTTTTGTCTTTTTCCTTTTTATCGGTACCGGGGATCGAACTTACGACTGCCTGCTTGCAAGGCAGACGCTTATGCTGCTGAACTAAATCCCCAGCCCACTCCCTCAGTCTTTATACTAGGGAGACAACATGATGTTCACCTATGTGAGTCCAAACCCTTTCACCCAAGAGCATGATCACAAATTGCTTCCATTTACCTATAAGAGCTTCGTAGTTATCCTCCTTTATAGCTGAGTACCTTTCCATTGTACAAAATCACTGTATCTTTCTTAACCATTTTGCGGTTGTAGGCAAGCTACCCCTGTTTTTTTCTGGTTCTCTGTTACATGGAGCATTATTTTCTCTCCTTTGACTTTCAGTCTATGAATTTCCTTTTGAGTTAATCTGGTTCTTGTATACTGCATATTGATGGATCTTGTTTCTTGATCCACTTTGCCTGGGTTTCTTTTTATTGGTGAATTGAGGCCATCTACATTAATGGCTACGGTCCATATGCACTTGTTCATCTCTTCTAATGCTTTTTCTTGCCGTTGGCTTCTTACTTTTCCCCTCCATTTAGTTGTCTGCCCTGCTCAGTGATCCCACTCTGCTGCTGTTTCTGGAACTGTGGTCATTTTCATCTCTCTCTAGAATAATCTTCAGTGATTGCTATAGAGTTAGTTTGTTGGTCATGAATTCCTTCAGGTGTTCTTTGGTGTGGAAGTAACTTGCTTATCTATTAGTTTTGAAAGGCAGTTTTTCGGGGTACATCAATCTGGATTGGAAGCTGTTTTCTTTCAGTACTTGAAATACTTCACTCCAAGCTCTTTTTGACTTGATTGTTTTGGGTTGAGAAGTCTGTTATGATTCTAATGGGCTTTTTTTGATAGGTGATCTGTTTCTTTTCTCTATAGCCTTTAATATTCTGTTCTTGTGTTGAATTTCTGTGACCTTGATTATTATATATATCTGCTTGTGGATTTATTGTGGTTATGGGTAGTTGGAGTTTTGTATGCCTCATTTATCTGTATGTCAGATCCTTTCCCCATGCTTGGTCTTTTCCCATGTTTGGGAAATTCTTTGCTATTGCTTCTGTAAATAATCTTTTTATGTCACTTGTGTTGGCTCCTACTTTTTTGCTGACATCTATAACTCTTAACTTATTTTTCCTTGAGTCATTTTGCAGCTGTTGAATTGTTACTTCCTGGTTCCTTGTTATTTGAAAGAGATCTTTCTTTTCATGATCACTAGCTGCCATCCTGTCTTCAAGGTCTGAAAGTCTATCTTCAGTTTCTCTCAAGCAGTTTTGACAACTTTCAATGGAGTTTTTAACTTCCTAGATATCTCTTTGAGTCTGTTTCATGTATTCCAACTTTTCTCTGTATTGTTCATTTGAAGTTTCCCTCATTCTCCTACACTCTTCTTTTTAAAATATATTATCTTTAGACATGCTCAGCAACCCTTTTATTATGTTTCTGATTTCTTCTTTTATATGAGATATTATGTCTAATCTGATTTCTTTTACAGACTCATGAAGTAGTTTCTTTCCTTCAGTTGGCGTCATCCCAGAAATTTCGGGTGTGTGACTTCCATGTCCATGTCTCCTGGACTTGTTCTGTTTGGGCTGGAGACCAGAGATTTGCTCCTTCATCTTGGCATTTTCCTAGGTTCCTCTGGATAATCAGTTGTGGGGTCCCAGCCACTTCCTGCATTGGATACCCATCCAATGTTGTTCTTCCATTCCACCTTCTGTTTTTTCTTGGGCGGTGCTTAGCATTTCTCTAACTATTCTGCTTATGTCTTGCTTCAGATCATTAGTCTGCTTATGTCTTTACTTCATTCCTGAACTCATCTATGAGGCTTTGGTGATAGTGCTTTATGTCTATTGGTGCCGTGTCTGCTATTGCATGTTTCTCAGGATTGGGGGCCGAGGACCCATTCTGTTGCTCCCTCTTCCCATATTCTTTGTTCCTTATATATAAGCATATATAGGAGGCCCAGCTTCCTTGCCTGCTGGCCACAGTCTGTTTGAATTGCGCTGGCTAGGTGTTCCCGCCCACCGCAGCGCACCAGGGAGACACAGATCTGGGCAGTCTGTGCCAGGCCCGCCCTCCAGGTCAACCTACCAAAGGCTTCACCACTAGGATGCACCTCCAGGCTCTGGGACCTGGGTTGGGCTAGCCTACTGGATCTGAGCCCATGGCGTCTCACAGGCCAGGCATTCCCCACCAATCCTTCTTGAGAGGGGGATATATGACTGAAGTCACTATAGCATCTCATTCCGGGAAGTCTTCCTGGTCCGAGTATGTCCTCTGCTGAAGCCTCCTTCTCTATGGAAGGGTCCCGATCCGCTCACTCACTGCAGGTCGATGCAGGGCACCCAGCCAGCCCTGCTCCCAACTCCTTTCAACACTTCCCACTCTCTGAGCTTTCGTGCCTCTCTCCCCACTGTGCTGACCAGGATGCAACAGCGGCTGTAGGAAATTCAGATCACAGTTTCCAGTGGCTCGTGGTCTGGCTTCCATGCTGAGAACTTATCTGTTCCTGCTGTATCACCGGGATTGCGTTTCTAGTTGGTTTCTCTTAATTTAGTTCGTTCCTGGGTTGGCAAAGAATATCCCCTCTTGCCTAGGACTTCCTGCCCGCTACGATTCCTGGATTTCAAGTGTGGTTTCTCACAGAGCCTCCGAGGGTGCTGCTATCTATTTGCCATGTTCTTCCGGACCTCCCTCAGGTATATTTTTTTTGCCAATACCATGCTGTTTTTATTACAGTAGCTTTAAAGTATAATTTGAATTCAGGGACTGTGATGTCTCCTGCCTTGCATTTGTTTCCCAGGATTACTTTTGCTATTCTAGGTATTTTCTGGTTCCAAATAAATTTGAGAAGTGTTTTCCTCTAGATCTGTGAAGTATGCTAATGGTATTTTAATTAGAATTGCATTAAATTGCATAACAGTTTTGGGAGTATGGCAATTTTCACATTGTTTGTTCTTTCTACCATGAGCAAGAGTTATCTTTCCATTTTCTGATATCCTCTTTAACCTTTTTCAGAGT
This sequence comes from Cavia porcellus, assembly GCF_034190915.1. Lineage (NCBI taxonomy): Eukaryota > Metazoa > Chordata > Mammalia > Rodentia > Caviidae > Cavia > Cavia porcellus. The sequence continues at coordinate 21,102,882 of NW_026947514.1, read as the reverse complement.
GCTATAGTTTTTATTATACAGATATTTTACATCTTTTATTAGATTTCTAAGTATTTCACATTTTTGGACATATTGCAAAAAGAATGTTATTTCCATAATTTGTTTCTCAGTGAGTTTGATGCTTGTGAACAAGAATGTTATTGATTGTTGAGTGTTGACTTTATATCTAGCTATACTGTTGAATTTGCTTAGTAAGTGTAGTAGTCTTTTGAGGTAGTTTTTGGGATCTTCTATTTAGAGCATCACGTCATCTGCAATTATTGATAATTTAACTTCTTCCTTTCCTATCATTATTCTTTTTATTTTTCTCTCTTGTCTAATTGTTCTGGTTAACATTTCCAGAGCTATACTGAATGGGAGTGTTTATACTGGACATCCTTGTCTTGTTCCTGATTTTAGAGTGAAAGCTTTCTGTTTTTGTCCATTTAGTATGATGTTGGCTAACATAGATAGCTTTTATTAGATTGAGATAAAGACCATCTATTTCAATTTTCTGCAGTGTTTTTTTTTTATCATGAATGAGTGTTGGGCTTTATTAAAAGCTTTTTCTGCATCTATTGAGGTGATCATGTGATTTTTGTCTTTGGCCCTATTGATATGGTGTATTACATTTATTGATTTGTGCATATTGTATCAGCCTGGAATTCTTGAAATGACTCCCACTTGTTCATGATGTATAGTTTTATTGATGATTTGCTGCATTATGTTTGTTTGTATTTTATTGAGAATTTTTGTTTCTGTGTTCATTAGTGAGACTGGCCTATAGTTCTCTTTCTCGGTTGGGTCTTTCTCTGGTTTTGGTATCAGATTACTACTTGCCTCCAGGAATGAGTTAGAGAGAATTATTTCCCTTTCAATTTCATTAAGAGTTTGAGGAGTATTGACATTAAATTTCTCTCAATTTCTTGTAGAATTCAGCATTAAGTCCATTAGGATCTGGGCTTTTCTTTGTTGGTAAGTTCTTAACTACATTTTAAATTTCATTAATTGACACTGGGTTAGTCAGAATTTTTATTCTTGATTCAGCCTTGGTAGTTCACACATTTCTAGGAATATGTGCATTTCTTCTGTGTTTCCCAATCTTTGCAAGTAAAGTCTTTTGAAGTAAGTATTGATGATTTTCTGAATTTCTGCAGAGGATTTCATCCTTTTTATTCCTTATTGCATGGATTTGAGATTTTTTCTTCATTTTTTTGGGAGAAGGTTGGCTAGGGGTTTATCAATTTTATTTTTCCTTTCAAATAACCAATTTTTTGATTCATTGGTCTTTGTATTGTTTTCTTACTCTCATTTGTGTTAATTTTGGCTCTGATATTTATAGTTTCCTCCCTTGTATGGGCTTAGGGCTTGACTTATTCTTCTTTTCTAGAAGCTGAGGTATAGCATTAGATTGTTTATTTCTGCTTGTTATGTTTTCCTGATTGATAATTTACTACTATAAATTTCCTTCTTAGGACTGCTTTTGTTGGGTCCCACAGATTCTGGTAAGTTGTATTTGTATTTTCATTTGATTGTAGACATTGGTTAATTTTCTCTATGATCAATTGGTTGTTCAGAAGGGTGTTTTAAAATTTCCATGTGTTTATGTAGCTTTTGCAATATTTTTATCATTAGTTTCCAATTTCAGTGCACTATGGTCAGATAAGGTGGGATAATTTCAATTCCTTTGCATTTACAAAAGCATGTTCTATAAATTAATATGTGATCTATTTTAGGGAATTTTTCATATACAGCTGAGAAGAATGTGTATTCTGATGTTTTAGGTAGAACACTAAACATCTAATAAGTTTATTTGTTCACAAGTTTGATTGAGATATGTTATTTCTTTTTGAATTTTTGCCTAGTTGATCTGTCTTTTTGTGACAATGGGATATTAAAATCCCCCATTATAATTGTGCTATTATATATTTGATTTTTCATGTCTATCAGTTTTGTATTATATATTTGGGTGCTCCCATATTTGTGCATATATAATTATGATTGCAATCTTTTTTTCTTGAACTTTTTCCCTAACAAGTATGTAGTGACATTCTTTATGTCTTTTGATCATTTTTGGTTTGAAGTTCACATTGTCTGCAAATGAATAGCTACCCCTCCTATTTTCTGGGTTCTTGTTGCATGGAATATTGTTTTCCATCCTTTAACTTTTAGTCTATAATTTCTTTTAGAGTTAGATGTATTTCTTGCATACAACATATTGTTAGATCTTGTTTTTTGATCCATTCTGCGAATGAATTTATTTGAATTGGTGAATTAAAGCTATTCACATTGATGGTTATAACTAATATGCTATATTTTTGGCTTATCTTTGTTATGTTGTTTTCCTCTTGTTGGTTCCCTGCTTTCTCCCCTTGTTTAATTTCTTTCCCTGCCTATTGGTTTGTTTCTGTTGGTATTTTGGTAATTTTGGTAATTTTTATTTCTGTCTAGAGTATCTTTTAACACTGTTTGCAGTGTTGGTTTGATAGACATGCATTTCTTCAGTTTTTTTTTGTCATGGAAGTATCTTATTTCTCCATCAATTTTGAAAGATAATTTTTCATGGTACATCAATCTGGGTTGGAAGTTGTTTTCTTTCAGGGCTTGAATTGCTTTACTCCAAGCTCATCTTGACTTAAGTGTTTGTGTTGAGAAGTCAGCTGTGATTCTAACAGACTATTCTTCATAGGTGATGTGTTTCTTTTCCCTAACAGCACTTAGTATTCTGCTTTTATGCTGAATAGCTGAGATCTTTGATTATTAAATGTGTCAGTGTAGACTTATTTTAATTATGGCTGTTTTGAGTTCTATATGCCTCATTTATCTGTATTTCAGATTCTTTCCCATGCTTGGGAAATTTTCTGATATTAGTTCTGCAAATAATTTTCTTATGTATTTGAGTTGACACATGTATTTTCATTGACACCTATCAATCTTATATTGTTTTTCTTTGCATTGTCTTGGAGCTGTTGAATTTTTATTTCATGGTCTCTTTTTATTTATTTATTTATTCATTTTTTAGTTTTTAAAGTTTTTATTTTAAAGAGAATAAAGCCAAGCAAAATAGAATAAAGCAAATCAGTGTGACACAGGACTTTAAAGCAATACAAAATCAACAATGCTTACTTTAATGCCTCTTGTTGTCTTTAAAATAGCTGCAGATGCCTTCAGATATAGTAAAAATCAAATAAAACAGAATAGAATCAATAAAAACAAAACAATGAATGCAATAAAGGAATTCAAAACAAGATAATGGCAAATTCAAAATGGCTCTCATAATATACCTTGTTATCTTGAAATAGCTGCTCATGCTATCAGATACAATAAAATTAAATAAAGCAAAAGAGAACAAAACCCAATCCAACAAAACTATGAAAATTATACAGGACTTGAAAACAAGATGATAGAGAATTAACAATGGGTATCACCTTCAGAAGGAAATCCTATAGATGCTACATTCAGAAGGAGATCCCCCATAGTTTCCCCTCTGAATTGATAATCAAACTATTGGCTTTAGACCTAGGAAGGCAGTGAAACCCTAAACACTGCAAGCACTGAATTGTATTTTACCTCAATAGCTATCATCACAGCCTGTGTTTCTCCAGATCAGCTGGTCACTTACAGTGGGGGTAGGGAGATTTTGGCTCTTTTTGCTTCCCAGCCTGTATGCCAGAAGGGGATGGCATCTGGGTCTCCCCCCAGCAGCCCATGAATGATGTTAATTCACAGGATGGGCTTTCTTTTTGGTGACTTCTTGTTCTCTTCCCCTGCAGTCTGCAAATGACACTGACTGATGGGAAAAGACTGGCATCTGGCTCTCCCTTCGGAGGCCTGTGCATGGTGCCAATTTGAAGATCTCTTTCTAAGAATTTTTTCCTCTCATGATCACTAGCTCTGTCTTCAAGATCTGAAAATTTATCTTTAGCTTTGTTCAAGCAGTTTTGCTAGCTTTTAATGGAATTTTTAATTTCCTTGATATCTCTTTGAATTTGTTTAATTTATTCTATTTGTTTCCTATAATGTTCATTCAAGGTTTCCACCATTTTGTCATGCTCCTGTAATTTTTTAAAAATGTATGTCTTCTCTAGCTATGCTGAGCAACTCCTTCATTAAGGTTGCCATTTGTTTTTTTTACCTGAGAGATTGTTTCTGATCTGAGTTTCCTTGTAGCCTCATGGAATTGTTTCTCTACTTCACTTGCTATCTTTACAGAAATTTCAGGTGTGTGACTTCTAATGTCCACTATCTTGATGTCTTTCATACTTGTTCTAGATGGGCTGGGAGTTTGAGATTACATTTGGATTTCTGTCTTGTCATTTTTACCTCTTGTGTAATATTTGATCTTTTCAATCCTGCTAGTGCACCACCTGCAGTACCTCAGTCACTGGAAGCAGCCTCAGTGACTCCTTCCCCCAAACTAGAGGGCTTGGGTCCTCTAGTGGTTGAGAGCTTGGTGAGGTGACGTTCCTGTGGGCTGCTGAGGTTGTCTGAGTGTGGGGAAGTGGTGGCTGAGGCTTGCCTTGGTTGCTGAAGTCTTTTGGGTGAGGAATAGGTGCCCATCCTCCTTTTTTTCCCCTTTTCTTTATTTTTTCCTTCCTTCCTTTATCTCTGAGATTGCTGGATTCAGGTTTGAATCTTTATAGGCTCTTTTATAGACATTCAGAATAGTATTTAATTTAAAAACTTAAATTAATTTTGTTAATATTAGCTACCTTTTATTGACAACATTTCTTAAGTGTATATATTTAATCATTCTTATAAAACTAGTGATAATAATTTCTTCCCACCATTTTACAAATGAGAAAAGAGGAGCTGAAAAGATTACATGACATGTTATTTCTATCAGAGGCAGTGATTAGAAGAGCTGAGATCTGAACATGTTTTTCTGAATAGAAAGCCTGTTTTCCAGATTTTATTACATCATCAGGAGCAGTATCCTCATTATCCAATGCCATCTTCTCCAACCCCAAGATCTCTGGGATGAAAATTTCCATCTCTTATATGATTTCTGTATTCAGCATCAAAGCTTTTTATGAACAAGTATGTGGCTTGTTTTTTGTTTTGTGTTAGTTTTGGAGAGATCAGCCACAATGCCATCTTGCCTTTTTCCCTTCCAGGGACACATTTAAATTTTATTTTTATGAGGCAGTTATATATTTGTTGTTTGAAGTACCATTTTCTTTTATTTTTTTCTTCCATAGTCTAATGCTTAAAATGTGTCTATGTGATCTGGGATAAAGGCCTGATGTAAACTTAGAAACCAATTTGGAAAACAGTAATTTGAAGGACACTCTTGGTTGTCAAAGCTATTATAGAAATACTGTAGGTAGGGGCCAGGGATTTAGCTCAATGGTGTAAGTGCTTGCCTGGTAAGTGTGAGGTCATGAGTTCAATCCGCAGTAAACACCCCCCCCCCCGCCAACACTACTAGTGTTGCTTAGTAGTCTACCTTTATGAAATAGTCTCAGTTGGATGTGTTGGTTAGCTACATTGGATTTTATTTACTGTAATCTACCAATTCCTCATTTATCCAGAAGTAATTACTTTGACAACCCTACCTAGTTGGAAGATGAGAAAAAACAATAATATGGAACAAATGGCTCCAAACAGCTAAACTAGATGCATCAAGGTCATTAAAAATAGAGCTCATGGATTTTACTGAAAAGAGAAGCCCTGATTCAGAAGCTGCCTTCTCTCATTAAAAACATAACTTTAACTAGTGTGGCTAATTGGGTTTTTTGCCTTTAGCAAAGAAAGAAAGAGAGGTGGTGTGGGAGCAAGAATGAGAAAAAAGTCCACAAATTATGTAGCATAAGATATAACAAACCAGCCTTTGTCTATTTTCCTTTAGGGAAGTTAACAATGTCCTGTTATCTTTATGTTCTCTGCACAGTCCCCAACACACTATTTTCAGTAAATATCCCACAAACAAACAAACAAACAAACAAACAAACAACTGTAAGAGGCTGGGGAGACACAGAAGACCTGCACACACAGAAAAAAGAATTCAGATAGGATAACAGTTAAGGGATGCCCTGAGCACAGGCAAAATTCTTTGTACTGCATTGTGCTGTGCCATGAGGGCACTTCTATTTAGGGAAAATAGAAGCCAGCATGGAGCAATAGCTCATGTTGCTACCTGTGACATGTCATTCAGAAAAGGTTACTTTTAAAAACCCATGTGAGTACTTATAGCCTTAAAAAATGATTTCCATTAAAACTATTCTCCCTTTCTACATCTCTGTTTCTATCTTAGGCTCCTAACAGTTTCACCTTTTCAAATTTAGCAAATTCCTTTATGCAATAAATTGCTCATTACTTGATGCGGCTGCTGAAAGGATCTGTTTCTAGATGCAGAGCAGATCTGTTGGAAACAATTCTTTGTTTAACCAGTGTATAGAAAAAAATGTTTGTACATACTCATGCTTAAAATTTGAAAGATGCTATTTGGTAAATGTGTAGACTCTGTATAGGTAGAAATTTCTACTCACATTCTGTTAATTTGTTTATGCAGTTTATTTTTGGTATGCTATGCTCTTCAAGATATTTAAACTTGGAAGTGTTAATAGTAGTAATAATAGCCACCAGTATGCCCTGAGTGATAACATATCTGAATGTGCACACACATACTTTGCAGAGTTGTCATAGATTAATGTACTATTTCTCACTGCACTTTGTGAAGAAGGAACATTATTATCCAGTCTTACACCTGGGGAACTAAGGCCTGAAAAGTTATGTTTACACATTCAGAAAATGGCAGATCTGAGATTTGAGACTTAGTGGTTTGATTCTGAACATATATTCTTAACAATACTGTATGCTTCCTTTTTCTCCCTATCACCTCTGGGGATAAAATAGTCAACAATGGTGCAGTATCTATTTTTATCATGGTTAATAAAATATCACTTTATTTTTCTGTAATTCAGTCACGATGGCAAAGATCAATTAAATAAATTAGCCCTTAGTTGGAAAAGAGAGTAGGAAAATATTCTCTAGGCAATCTTTATTAATTTGATCTTTATTAATTTGAACTTTATTAATCTCTCTTTCTCGTCTTTCTCTCTCTCCCCTCTTCCTTGAACTTGACTGACTTATGTAGCTAAATCAGATCACTCTTGAAATATTATTATCTCCACCCTACCTCACTGTTCTGTTTGTTCTGAATCATGTGGGTAATTTTACTATTTCGGTACTGCAATATACTTTTTGGAGGTCTTTGCTCATACATATTTTAATTTTGTTTTGTTTCAAAATATCTCTTTATAAATATATTGTATTTTGGAAACACAATTTTAAAACAATTTTCATTCAAAGGACTCCAAGAATCGAACCCAGCCACCTAACTAGCAATCGTTTGTGTGTAAGCACCTTGGACTGACAGGAAGATGCCTAGTTTAATTATCTGGGTGTTCAGATGTGGAGCAAACCATTCTACAGACATTTTTTCCCTAATCAAAACAAACTAATATGTATCCTTGCCAGAGGGTAAGGGACACAGGCATGCTTTGTATATGACTTTAATAAAAAACATGTTTGTCTTTTAAAATCTTCCATGACAAAGGTGGGAATCAGGGAGTTAAGGAAAAGCAAAAGATGGCTGCATTGGGGAATAATGAAAAATGAGGAAACTGTAAGTGAGAGAGCCTGATAAGATAAAGTGCGGTTAGGCTGTCTATCAGATGTCAGAAGTCACGGCCTGTGACTCTGAAATTGTCTTTTCATGTAGCATCTCTTGAAGGTGAGCTCAGAGTGCAACCTTCAGTGCTCTTTCGGGAAAGAGGAAAACAAGAGTAAATACAGTTGTCACAGCGTGTGCCCTTGATTTCTTTCCATTCACAGTTTATCAAGATTACTGACACGGGCTTTTTTGAACACAAATGAGAGCAACTGTTTACTTTTTCATTGTCCTGGTTTTCTCTGCTTTTTTCTCTATTGTTTCTTGCTAGCCTGGTCCTATCTACTCAAGGTTGCACATTTTGAGTGTGGATAACACTGCTGATATCAGCTCTCCAACCTGTGCCCTGACCTTATTAACTATAGTTGAAAAACCATTTTTTTGCTTTTTTTTCTTTTCTTGAAGTAATCTCAATCATTCTTTGAGCTTACTAATTGCCCATTTAATACATGGAGAGGACATTTTACAGGGAAATCATGAATCAGAGTGAGGGCTGGAATGTAAAGCTAGAATAGAGTTCTTTGAGCAAGTAATTTGAGGGTGAGCAATCTGAACTTATCCCTGACTGAACTTTCTGATTATGTTCCATATTCTGTCCCATTGTGAAATGCCTCTGGGTACCTCGACTCATGCATAATGGCGGCACTTGGGTTGCAGTCATGATCCTGTCACAATAGTTTGCTTTATAGTTTTTCCCAGACTCAAATAGCCTGAATATGGGTGTCATTGCAGGAAGCAAAATGCTCTCTGATTATGTTTGGAAGCATTTAGATCTAAATGCTGTGAATGCTGTGAACTCTTAACTTTTAACTCTCTCATGTCCTTATCCTTGCCTGTGGTCTTAGAGCCAGCCTGAAGGTCTTTAAAACCTGAGACCCCTTTTGCTTATTGATCTGAAGAGATGGTGACCTTGGTAGAAAACTACCCGTCTTTTGTAAGCAGTGGAGATACTTGGCAGAAACTGCAGGCACATTGCTTTATTTTATTCTGGGATCAGGTTGGCAGGCAGATCTATTCATCCCTTTGCCCGTGACTTGACATCAAATCCTCCACTAGGAGGATCTCAATTCACAGTGGAAGGGGGCAGGCGGCTGGGATATGTGATGAATGGACATTTTACTGCTTGTAAGAATGTGCCCAATACAGGATTTCTCTCTTATTTTCTAAAGCCCTTCTGCATTTTTCAATCCACTTCTCTCAGCAAAACTAGGCAAAGGGAAAGATGATTAAGTCTCAGAAGAGGCATGAAATGGCCTGAAGCTAAAGAGGGAAAAAGTTTAGGGTGGACGTTTTGAAAGATGAAGAGTAGAAGTGATTAGGCAGTGGAATAGAAGTCCCATCACTGCAGAGAGGCAGATAAAGGTTAGATAAGATATTAACATTAATGAGGTAGAGCAAAGCTCTGGAGAATAAAGGAGGCTTGACTAAAAGGAGGCGGGTAGGAGGGAATCATAACAACCAGAAAAAAATACGTGCTTCCCTTCCTGCATCCCAGGTTATAATTTTCACAGGACATGTTTATTTATTTTTTTCTTTTTTTTCAGCCAGCGGGGTATTTTGAATGTAATCCTAGGCAATTAAGATACTTGTTTGTGTTGTAAAGATAATTCTTTCCTTATTCAACAAATATATTTTTTTAGCTCCTATTACGTATCAGGCATCAAGGTTTCTAGAATGTACACATAGAAAGATAAGTGCTATTATTTCCTGGGGTGGGGGAGGGGAGACTGAACTATCAAGGTATGGGCTGGTGCCCCACCGTGGAAGAGAGTTAAGGAAGATTGTCTGATGAATGATCATAGAAGCTCAGACTGCCTGGAAAGAGTCTCCCTCCCGCCCCGTGGCAGGCACTGCACATAAGCACAACTTCTTATGGGACTGGGCAGCAGCTGCATCTCTCCTTACCCAAGATGCCACGTGTGCTGTGGGCTCTCTCAGGCACCTCTCTGTAGAGCTGGTACTCCCCTTGGACTGCTTGGCACTAGCATCCTGGGTTCTCCTCCTGGGGAGGTGCTTTTCAGGCTTTGCTTTGGGGAGGAGAAGTCAGAAAGGCAGCGGGCATTGTTTCTCTTTTCCCCTAGCAAGCTCTCTGAGGGGTGATGGGATAACGCTGTACTACAGACCTGCTCTGGAGGAGCCTTGGCTCACAGGTTTCCTAGTGAAGTCCATTCCTTCACTCTTGTGGTATGATTTGATATTTGACTTGTCTTCTTTGCTCTACAACCACTTAACTGAATCTGGACAGTAGATGTTTATCAGTAACTGCTTGAGAAGAAAATAAAGTTAGTCTCTTTACATCAGGCATGCACTGCTGTGGTGGTAGACTCCCACAGGCTCATTCATTCGTGACTCAGCCTGGCTTCTAGCATTGTTGGGTTTTGGGGTGCTAAAGTCTCCTGGAGGTGATTTCTAGGATCTTTCTGTCTGAACAAAGAATTAGTAGAGACAAGTACAAAAAATAGCAAGGTTTTACGTTCATTCAAATAACGAAAAGAAAAAGAAAAGAAACATACTCCACAGAGTGAGTTCCAGGCAACTAAAAGTAGAAAAGTTCTACTCTACAGGGTGAGAGTGGACCATTGTAAAGGGAAACCACAGTGGCCACAAGAAAAATGGTGGCCATCTTCTCTATCTCTCATTTCTGAGGCTGAAATCAGATCTAGGCCATCTTATCAAAACCGTGGATTCTCACAAGAAGAGTTAAAGACAGCACTCTGATTGGTTCCATGTGCTGGGCTTTAGAAACTGGTCTGTACATGTGTCCCGGAACTTTGCTATTGGCAGGGCGTGCCCACTTCCCAATTGGCCACACCCTATTTTCCTGTCTCTCACCCCCTTTACCTTATTTGTAAATTCAATTGTGATGTGTTGCAGAGGAGAATGCAGAGGGAACCTTGGGAGAATGGTTCAGAGGAAAGGACATTGAATCTAGGACATAAAGATTGTGGCGTTAACTAGGTCAAGAGTTGGGGATGGGATAGGCATGGGTGTGTCAGGTAAAAGGGATCAGGTGAGAGACCTTAAAAAGAGAGGCTTGGTGTCAACTAAGAGTGTAGAGCCAGCATGGCTGGTATGATGAACCAAAGGGAACTAGAGTGATTTGAAAACTTTTGTTTTCTGATTTGGGAGAAATTACTCCAATGTCTTTCACACTCTTTTTCTGGCTTCCTTCCGTGGCCAACATTTGGAGAATCTCAGTTGGAGCTGGGGGAGAATCAGTAAGCAGCCTGGAAATAGGATGAAATTAATGAAGATAGACTCTTTACTACTTTTTCATTTTTCTTTTCTTTCTTTTTTTTTCAAGGGCAATTCTCCTGTCAACAAAAAGATCCATTTAATAAATGCTGAATGACTTGGGGAAAAGATCTGGGAATGGCTGAGTAATTTATTTTCACTTTTCTTTAAAATTTCCCCTCAGTTCTAGTATCCCTCTCTGCGTCCCCCCTTTTCTTTCTTAGAATATAACTTAATCAAAGTAGTTCATTACATTTAATTTTGTCTTCAGTGGCCTGAGAATCTAAGGAAGAGCCTCATCCCTTAGGGAAACCCTAATACCAATCATTAAAAAATACTTGCAAAGAAAAATAAAAATTAAAAACAAGAGCTTAAATCTCTTTGTTAGACCATTTAACTTCCTTTTAAATGTACTATTTTCTCTGTTCTTTCAAAATTTATCATTTTAGATATTGTTTTGATAGCTTTAGGACCTGGGAATGTCTTTTGCAATTTACCTGCAAATCATCTTGATATGGAAACATCAGGGAGAGATAACATTCCTGTTTTCCTCTGTCCTTCTCTTCAGAGGGCCCCAACTTCACTCCTTTTCTCAAGTGAAACTTAAAGATTTCCCCCTCCACTTAGCTGACTGATATTCTCCCTGGTTACCAGGTAAAGTTAGGACAAACTGTTGGTGAACAGCAGTGCCGCTCCATTTTCTGACTTGAGAACTACTTATTGTTTATGCTAAGAACATGAATGTGATGAGTTGTATTGGATTTCTTTTTGCTTTTGCAATTCCTTAGCAGACTGCCTGATGCATATCAAATTCTTATTTAATGCTTATTCAGTTATAAAACTGTTTTCTCTTTTAACTGCTTTTTCAGATGAGTTCTGGGCTGGGAGAAGATTTTGTTTATTATATTTCCCCAGCAGATCTGAGACAGGCAATATTTTGTCTATCCTTTCCACGAGCTTTTTTGAAGAACCTAGTACTATGAAAAATGGAAATTATCACCCTCTACTTCTCAGTAGTGGTGCCTGATACACATTCTTTTCAGCAGATGGAATGCCAGCGCTTTCAAATTTTCCCAGGTGGACCAAACGCTGTTTACTTTCAAAAGTTCTCTTTGAGACTTTCATTTTAAATTCACAAAAGTTATCAGCCAACTTCTAACAATTGTTTAATAAAAAGCAATTAGCCAGCCAAAAATATAATGGCTTTTATGTCAAAATATGCTGGAGACAGCTGCTAAGCGGGCCACTGGCAGCCCCCGGGCCATATGCCGTGAGTCCCAGGCATATGCGCAGCCAGGCACAACAGCACAGAGCATATTGGGAGTAATAAACCCAGCCCCCCACTCCCTCCCTCTGCCCCCACCCAATTTCTCCACTCCAGAGAAACTGACAGCAGGAAATTCTCTGGAGTAAATTGCCACAGTCAAGATCCACAAAACTCATTTATTAGGTGAGGATCTAATCTGGCAATAGATGCAGAGAGCCTCAGTTCCTGAGCATGGTTTGGATAAAATCCATGCAAACCTTATTACATTGCAGAAAAACGATTAAAAAGAGAGAGAGAGAGAGAGAGAGAGAGAGAGAGAGAGAGAGAGAAAAGTCTCCACAAAACAACTAACTCAACTGTGCTCATCAAGAAAATTGAACTCAGAGTATAGATTTTTCTATCATCTGTTTGCTTCTCGCAACTTAATACTTGCATGGAAAATGTTTCTAAAGGTTCCTTCCTATTTGCAAAGATAGCTTCATTCTCTGCAGTGTTTGACACCCCATTTATTGCTCTGCCTTGCTCCCCAGGAGATGCTTGGTGATTGAGACATTGAGGATGGCCCCATGTGTCTTTCGTTGTCATTAGGAATACAAATCCTGACACATACTTATTTTAATCACAGAGGGTGGAGAAAAAAAGAAACTCCTGGAATATTTTTGGTGGATAAGAAAGACCATATTTTTACTAAAAGAAAGTTTATTTTGAGGACAAAATACAGACAGATCACCTTTCTTCATCTAGAGTGTTTTCAATCTCAAGTATCCTGTGGTTTGTAATTACTCTGATGTTTTTAGAGCATTTGCATTGCCCACTCGCCTTGCCTTGGAGTTATGCTCTGTCACCCTTTTCTGTCCATTTTGTAGTGCGAGCAAAACGTTACTCCACAGCTAAGAAAACATGTAACTTTTTAATGAAGAATAGGAATTTTGCCTCCTAAACAAATTAGCATAACATACACAATAACGTTCCAGGGTATTCCCAGACAGTCTCCATTTTCAATTCTTTCCTCAATTTTATCTTTTCCAAAACCAAGAGCAAACCTTTTTCAGCAAGGCCACGATGAGGGGGTGTGTTGGAATCCTCTGATGGCAGCATCCATTTTGGTAATTTGTTCATGAGCAGAGCTCGTAACAATTAGTTAACAGAGAAAGCATGCTCCGCAAGGTCATCAAAGGTAAGCAGCACGTGGTCTGAAGTATGGGGAAAACGAGGCACAAAGCTGTCCCAGGGTGGTCACAGTTTGTCCCTAATCTCCTGGTTAAGAGTTGTAACAATTATGTCAAATGTGTACCAGGGAAACTTGTTAGAGTCCAAGGTATTTATTGAAGGCTAGTCACATAGACATCCTCCTTCTAAGTCTAAAATTTCAGACTTCAGAACAAACACAGGTATCCAGCAAACACATGTATCCAGCATCGTATTGTAGGCACACATAATTTCAGTGTGGAGAGCCATTTCTCTCTGTTCTGGAATTGACAGGGACCCTCTCTACATCCAAGTTCTCAGATCCCATTTAAGGGCCCGGATTATAAGCTGATCATTCTTCAGCTTTTCTTTCTTTCCGATTTAATCTTCCCATAGAAGGATATAAGCCACTTTTTTGCTGTTTCAAGGGAGGTGGTAGAAATGTGTGTAGATGGATTTATGAAAATGAGAAGACACGGCTTGTCTGTAACTATAGCAGTAGGGCTTATACAGTAGGGATTTTAGAGTTTGGCAAAGTGGGGCCCAAAGCTTGGCATTTCTATTGAATTTATAAAATTGCAAAAGTTTCATACTTATACTTTTTGAATAATCCACCAAGTTTTTAATGTGTGGATAAATAATAGTTGAATAAATTTGGATGGAATTAGGATAATCTGAATTTCAGGAGAAATGTAGTATGATAGACCCATGGGCATGTAAATTAATAGGGAGACAAAAAAAATATTTCTGGATGTGGAATCCAGTATTCTGACTTTGGTGTTAGGATTCTCATTCTACATTTTAATGAATATATCCTCTTACCAATGTCCAAGGTGTGACCGAAACCGACAGTGAACATTTAGATAAAAATTATTACAAAGACACACTGCTGTTCATTTTCTTCAACTTATTCCCCCTTAGTTTGAACGTGCTTATGCCATAATTCTTACCCTTTTCTGAAGCAGTTCTTGAAGTCTTTTTTTTGTGGTTTTACTAGGTATGATAAAAAATATGGTGAATGCTACTGACCGTAGAAAGGCTCTTAAAAATATTATGGTATCTTATTCATCCAATCTGCACTCTCTTCCATAAGTCTAGATGATCATGAAAGATAAATGTTTTGAATTAGTTCAGGACATTGAGGCAGGCATGACAGGGCAATTGGAGAGACTCAGAAAACTTCCAGGATTGTGTCAGAAAGTGGCAAAAGACAATGGGGTACGTGTGAAGTCAGAGGAGGTATTTTGATGTGGTTGAGGCCAGTGTGTTTTTAACTAAAAAACTAAAAAACAAATGGATTAATTCACCATAATTTTTGATCACATCTCATAGGTAAAAATGAGTGTGCTAGAGGGCTTACAAGGATGTCAGTTATGTAATCTGTACTGTCAAAATATTTGTAGCTTGATATGAGATCTGACAGAAGACAGAGAGTCCAAATAAATAGTAAGCAGAGCCATAAATTTCAGACCCCATAACTCTAGAACTTCAAAGGATACAACACAGTGACCTGTGCCATCAACTTCTACTAACTAATCATTAGTGTGTTGTATTCACTCAGATAGCAGTGAGTTTGATTTTATTCCTCCTCCATTCTGGTCTAGGGGGGTCCTCATCTTTTTCCCTTCTCTTCAAATCAAAGGCATGGATTCCTTAGCCCTTCTGAGGCTTTATTCAGGCCTATAATTTTTTATGGAGCATGAAAATTATCATATTGTGATAATTCCAGACCAAGGAGGGGGAAAACAGGGAGGTTCCTCATACTTGACTTTTGTTTTTAGGATAGTTAAACTTATTTTTCAAGCTTTGCCAGGTATCCTGGTTTTCTGGCTAATACTATCATCTCACATTTAAACATATAGGCATATGTTTTAGAGTTTTGTGGATTCTTCATATAGAAAGTTTCTGAATGATCTGTTCTGTGTTTTGCAATCTCCTTCGGACAGAGTCAATTGACAGGGCCTGAAAGTGTAGATGCCTTAGCTTTAATGACTGATATTAAGCCTAGCCTAACCCAGAAAATCACTAGCTGTGAAATACTGGCAATTAATCTCTCTGTTTTCAATTTCCTCATCTGTAAAATGTGAAATAAAACCTTAGTACCTATTTCAGAGTTAACTATGGATATTTTGACATGCTAAGACAAGTGTCTGAGAGAACTATACATTTGTGCTTCATTTTTCCTTCCTTCCTTTCTTTTTCTTTTCTTTTTTTGGTCTTTTTGAGACAGGGTTTCACTATGTAGTTCAGGCTGGCCTTGAGCTCACTTTGTAGCCAGGCCAGTCTTGAACTTGCAATGATCCTCCTGCCTCAGCCTCCAAACCACTGGAATTATAGGCATGTGCTGCTACACTCAGCTGAAGACTATATATTTGGTAAATATAAAAAGAGTAAAGAAAAGTTAGGAAAAGAGTCTTAAGCCACCCTACAAAATTTCTTGGCTTTTCTTAAACTAAATAATTGCCTTGAATTTGGTCCTTCTTGTTAAATTTTGTAAGAATTGAACCCTGTCTTTTCTTCCCTTCACCTCTGTTAGCCCACAGCCCAATTTCCTATAACAAAAGTCTGATTTATGCTAAAGCAGAACTGGAAATGTGAACTTCTTCTGAAAGACCGCATTGTATTATAGTTGCCAGGAGAAAAAAAATTGCATCAGTTACCTTTTTTTTTTTTTTAAGGTTAAAAATGTGGCTAATATCTGTTATCCTGACAAATTCTATGTCTCTTCTTCTTTTCTGTCCATACTAATATTTTTAACTAATTCTTTTAGCCAAATATGGAAAGTGAGGCAGATTCATTAATTGGAGTGTGTGTGTCAGTATTACTCTAAGAAATAAAGTTAAATGCCCTGTGTGGTCCAGTGAAAACTGTCACATACTGAGAAGCAATCTCTCTCTCTCTCTCTCTGTTCTTTTGAGACAGAAATTCAAATCAGTGCTCCCAGCACATAGTAGGTGTTAAGAAAATACAAATTCCTTTCTCTCACTTGTCCTGGCTGCCAGAAGCAATTACGTCCCTCTGAGAGTGACCCTTTTTTCCCTTTCATTAGGAAAACACAGGAGTTTTATTTAAAAAGTCCTCTACCATAAACTGTATGGTGTCTAACTTCTGCAGAGGTGTGAAGTAGTCCTGCTGTTGAAGTATGATTTTTCCCTTGGGTGAAAGCCCAGAAAAGTCACACAAGCCAAGGGGAAGACTATTCCTGACAAATGATAGTGTGAATGCCTGTAGGTGTGTTTATGAGTGTGAATGTTTCTGGAACTATTTTGGCAAGGAGAAATAAGGACTAATAAAGAGGAATTAATTCATCCTGATAGATTGCAAAATGGTTTGACCCAGTTCACAGGACCTAATGTGTATTCTTCTAGCTTTGTCTTCTATCGAGGCTAGAGTTAACCATCTTCACACTGTGCGTCTTAAAAATGCATAATGAAATTAAAACAATTTTTTGTGAGTTAAGCAGACCATGGCAGTTTCTCTGGCTAAACTTATTATGAAGACTTGTAGAATTTTAAAGAACTTAGGATAAGAATAGTAACTGGTCTCCACTGAAGTTTAATGGTGTTGGGCATGTCCCTAAGGAAATGCTTGTGGCTGGCTAGATTTCCTACTTTACATATGCTCCTTGGCTTTCTACATGTTACATGCCCACTTTTACGCAGGAATGTGATAAAATAAAATGCTTCAACAGCAAAAGAGTAAACAGATTAGGACAGATTACTACAGAAAGTGAGATGTGTAAAGGGAGGACCCAGAAGTAAACCCAAAGGAAGAATTTTACATCCTTTCTAGATAAGGTTTATTTCAAACAAAAGAGTTGAGAACAAGACTCTGGTAGGGACACAGACAAATGGGCTTCCACTAGGCTCCAGCCTGCACATCTCACAGCAAAGACCATGAGCGGAGAGGGTGGCAGGGACCAGCCACAATGGGGCCTCCAGTTGGCTTGTTATATGATCCTCACCAGCTTCCCGGGAAGAGGAAAAACAATTTTTAAAAAATTTAATGGCTCAGATTGTCTTCACTACTTAGCAGCAGGAGTTTCTGACAACTTTGTTCTCTCCAGTTTTAGGGATTTAAAGAGAAACAAAATATAACACATTTCTAACTGGGGCAGGAAGAAGCCAAAGTCTACCTCATTAGTGAAGGAAAAACAGTGTCCCCTTTGGGCTGGATCAAGAGGTCAATGTGCATAGGACTGAAAGACCCCATTTATTAACCAAATACCCATTACATGGGTCAAGTCTAAAGCCAGCCTGATGGGTAGGCAACTCCCCATATGGTTCCATTTCAGAGACTGAAATACCACTCCCTTGATCCTCCAAATGCCAGATATTGCTCCTATGTGCCCACTGACGTCTGAAATGTATTTTATAGGAAAAATGTCTTTATGGAGCAGTCAATAATAAGGTTCACAGTGAAAGCACCTTAGGTGTGACTTAAGAGCACACTGAGGCGCAAATGACGGGATGGACTCTCTTGTGAGTAAATTTAATGACTGAGGGAAGAAAGAACCTCTGTCTTGGAGGGGAAGAAAGAGATAAACTGGGAAAAGGGGAAGGCTGGGGAGTGGGCAAGCCACTCTTGCACCTTTGTTGTTTGCTTTCAGTGCTTAGAATGGTGCCCAGCACATAGCAAGTTCTCCATAAGTGTTTATTATTCTTATTTGTAGTTTTGGCAGGTTTACATCATGCCATTTTGTAGATAATCCTACAGAATTCCCGTTACAAAGTTGTAGTGTGTTAGGCATAAAATCTAAGGGTCTCGAACACTAGTCGTATTTTATTTTCTCCATGTTCTTCTCATCCTAACACTTTCTTTGCATTACGTAACTCCTCAGTCTTTTGCTCATGAGACGAATCCAAAGGAGTAGTAATAGGCTTTATACTGAGAAGAGAGGTTGCAATTAGAAACATAGCTGAACTAAGCTTTTGCTATTCAACCGTGTACCAGTCTATATCACACTTATGAACTACTTAAATGACACCAACTTCCATTACCACACTGTTGGCATTCATATGTGTTTTGCTTCTTAAACAAAGAGTGTTATATTTTCATTGAATTCTATTATTAATATATGCTCATGGATATTCAGTGTTTAGCCACATATCAGTCTTTATCACGTATATAGATTTGTAACATTCTTGTTAAAGTCTATGTTGTGGGTAGCTTCTGAGGTAATTTCAAGGGATCCTTACAGCCTGGCATTTGTGACCTTGTGTGATTCTTTCCTCCTAGTAGTGTGATGAGCCTGGTCATTTTCTTTTTAATGAATGAATAAAAGTAAATGAATCAGGATGTCACTTCTCACATTAGGTAACAAAAGCATCCATGACTCCTGTTCTGCTAGACTCTGGATCACTCTTACCTGCTTGACATATTAGAAACTAGTTGCCATGTTATGAGATGCCTTGTGGTGACAAACTAAGGAAAGTTCTATCAACAGTCAGCAAAAAACTGAGCCCCACAGAATAACATGAATTTAGCCTTGCCAGTGATCACCTGAGGAAGCTTCCAAATGGATTCTCCATCAGTGTAGCCTTCCAGTGAGAATGTTGTCACTGCTGACATTCTGATGATAATTTTGAGGGACACCTCAAAGCAGAAGCACCCAGGTACCAAGACTAGATTCTTGATACAGAAGCCATGAGATGATAAATATCTGTTATTGATATTGCTACAGTTTTGAGTAATTTGTTAGGCAGCAACAGATGACTAGTACAGTCATGTCTTAACATTTATAAGCTTACAAGTCTGGAGCAAACAAATGGTTCTTAGCCTGGAGAGGTCTTCTCTTGGTTACGTGGACAACATCTATTTACTTCCCTTGCTCCCTAGAGGGTGAGAGATGGAATATAAGATTTGGACCAAAAGGTCTTGACCCTTTTCATCGTGATCAGATTGCAATGAAACAATAGGGCCAATGAACAAAGTGGGTAGTTCAGAAATAGAAAAACCACATGAAAGTAATCATTCACTGGAAGTTGAAATTTAGAACTAACATGAAGAAGCCAAAGGGCAAGGAACAATGGAAGAAAAAAGTGGGAAACGACTTAGAAACATTTTGTTTTGCAAGAGTGAGAAATATGGAGATATAGATAGAAGATGAGAAATAGTGGTGGATCTATTAGCTATGGGATGCAAACACCAAACTGTATGGTTCTAGCACATGAGTGAAGTGGGTTGGGGGTTTGGTGAACTGGAGAAGGCAAGCCTAGTTTAGGAAACTGCATATTACGGTGCTCAGCTCAAATGCTTCTCCCTAGGAACAACATAGCCATCCCCTAACATCTGGAAATAGTGGCTATTAATGGTTCACAGCTGTATCCATCATTGAACTTGCTCTAGGCTATAGGAAAGTACTTCATTCAAGGTCAGACCTCATCCTCAGGATGGCCTCTTGCCAAAGACTAGCAGATGAGAAATTTCAGAATGGGTGTCTGTGTTTAAATGTGAACCAACGCTAAAGGTTCATTTCAACATTGGGGTTCCCTATAAGATTGCCTAAGCCTCCAAAGGCAAGCATGTTTCTGGCCAGAGTTTTTCCTCTACCAAATTCTCCCTTTTCATTTTCTCACAGTGTGTATTTCAAGAGTAACCTACTGTCACTCTTTTGCCCACAAATCCCCATGTCAAAAAAAAAAAAAAAAAAAGCTAGAGATGCTACTACATAAATGAAATGTTTCAGTCTTTCTATACTGGCAAGTAACTCATCTTCAAGAGAAAAACTGAAGCGAAACGTCTATGGGACAGGTACAGCAAATGGGTCATGAATTGGGATTCTTTAATCCTGTATGGGAAGTTTGATGTTATTTTATTTTTTAATCTCTGTTGATATTGTTTTATCATTTACTTAAGAGAATTGAACATTTCATATGTAGGTGGGAGAGGAGAAGCTGGGACAATTTTAATTTTCTTTGACTTTGATGACACATTTAAGTAATTAATACTCGATTCTTTTATTTTGCTTCAAAAGGAACCAGAAAGCAATTTTCTGGATTTCATGAGGATTGGAATAGAAATTCCTATCTCTATTGTTTTGCGTATTCTTCCTGAATTGTCAAATCAGTTAGGAGGACGCTGGTATCCACTTGTTCTTCCAGGGTAATTAGTAATCAGCCCTCCCTCCCTTTCATTTCTAAATATGTTCTAGTTTGAATAATGACTTTTGTGTGTTCAAAAGTGAACCACACACTCTTGCCTCTTTAGGGCTTTTTTTTTTCTTTCATGAATAAAACCTTTTAGGCTTCCAGGATAGTTAAGATGTGCTGCCTTTGAAAGAATGAAATTCATTAGAGGTAGCATTTTTTTCTCTTGCAGTTAAAATCATCTACACTGTCCCAGTGCAGCAATTTGACCAACTACTACTTTTCAGGGGAATAGTTTTCACACTCACTTCACAGTTTAAACCAATTTGATTTTACTACTAATTTGCCTTATTTTAACTTGGATATGCTGAAGTAGTTCAAGCTGCTTCCAAACACTTACTGCCTCATTAGCTGATAGCTGTAGTCTAATGACTTCAGACCAAATGAGAGCTTCCAGGGTGCTGGACACTGGTTGAAAGAGCTCTTTGCAAATGAACGGAAGGAAGTCAAAATTGGATTTAATTCCATCCTTTGTTAGCTTTGGGATACTTGGAATTTATTTAAATAAAATTATAATTATTTTCAGTGGTGCTGAAAGTCCTTGGGTAAATAGACCAAAATTATCACATGGTCTGTCACATAGCTGATTGAGTAAGTATATAACAAGAAAAGCCTATTCTGTGAGAGAGTTCTGTATAATTTCCTAGGTTCAGCCGCAAAGACAGATGTTGATGTAAACCTGTGTGAAGATGATAATGATGGTAATAGATAAATCATTTTGTCTAATTTTTCTTCTTTTTGCTGTGATATGCAAAGAGTTGAAAAATGATGAAATATTGTGCTGGGAGTTTCTCCGTATCAAAGTTATATTTAGGAAATCTCTTCTGGAACTAGGATTTTATATCCTTTGTCAACTTCTAATGTGGACTTTCTGACACACACAGGAATACGTGTATGTGTACACATTCTCATTGTCATGTTCTCAGATAATCAAGGTCATGCATACCAGATAAAATCCTGTGCATGTGAAGAAAAGACCTCAGGTTTTATGTTGATATTAAACCACTTGCAAGTCTTATGATTCTGGTGCTTCCATTTGGGATGAAGTAGGAAAACAGTTGTGTCTCTAGTGGCTTCTCTTTCGTTCACATGTGGATAAGAACATTAAATTTGAAAGCGCCTCACCAAATAATAACCCAAATCCAATAATCACATTTGTTCGACTTGATTTCCCCTGAAGTTTTTTTGGATGGGGGCATCATTACTTCTTGCCCTAAAGCAGCCTCCTTCGTGGCGGAGGCTTCATGGTAGAGTGAATGAATTGAGCTTGCGGGTGGCCAAACTCTGGAGTAGTTATTTTTTGATTGTTTATCTCTTCTCATATCTTTGGCTCCTGTGGGGTTATTCAACTATCCAGGAAAAATATTTATAGAGAGCCTTGGGTCAAGCAAGGATGAATCTCTACTTGTTGAGTCTCTGTGGTGGCCAACGTATTCTATGGAACAAAAAAATATCTTTTACAGATAGATGTGTTTATGCAGGGTAGGCAGATAGTATTTTCTTTGATTTCTCCTTTGTGTGTGTGTGTGTGTGTGTGTGTGTGTGTGTGTGTGTGTGTAGCTTTCTTTCAGTCTCCATTGGTTAGGATTCTGATAAAAACTCTTTAAAAGCTGTTCTAGCAAAACTTCCTTTTAAATAAAAACTTTATGTTTGACAGTTCTTTGCCAAACTTGAATAATCATTCTACAGACCCCATGTGGTCCCCTTTCAATTTGTGAGGTAGATCTCTGTCTCTTCTTATTACTGCCAAATTTTCTAATCTGCATTTCAGAGAGGTGCTTGGACTTGGTGACCATGACTGGCCCCGTAATTATTGTGAGACTTAAATTATATTTTGGAAGATAGCATAGAGGTTTGGAGATATGCTTATTGCTTTTTCCTCATTCTGTCTGGGAAATGTTTTTATTTGTTTATAGTCCTCTGTTTCAAAGAAATTTGCTTCATTTCATCAGTTTAAGGCAGTGGGGCAGAAAATAGATCAGTTCTGCGAGCAACTGTTAGCTGCACATGTAGTTAAGAAAACCTTTGACAAGAATTTGAACAAGAAACAGGGTGAGTGCATTTCTATGAATGAAAATATTTTACATCATAAAGTACACTTTTTGATTTCTGAAATACGTTCTCTTAGGACAAAACTGATTTGTATCTCTATACCAAGGGTGAACATTTGCTGGATTTTTCATGGATTTGATCGACTGGATATGCATATTCCTTTGTGTATTAATTATATTAATCAAGAAGTACTTCAGCTTTTGGCTTTGGTTTTAATCTGGCACTGAGATCTGAAATAAGAATTGGCAGCTTACTTGTGGCTTTAAGGGGTAGAAACCAACTGCAGCAAAGGATAGACTTTCTAATTAAAAAATTCATATTGTTAATGGAAACTTATAATTTTTCAAGCAAAATTAAGAATTGACTTTGAGGTGTCCTGAGTATAAGGCCATGGGGCCTCTTCTACAGCTGCTGAAACTTCTCCCCCTTCTCAGTTACTCCTTTTTGCTAATAAGATGCTAAAACTGAGTAGGACTGTCCTTTAGGATGACCTTAGCCACCAGGACAGCACACCCTCTCTGCATCCTAAATACCTGGAAGAAGAAATGCAGTGGTAAATATTTTGATTTCAGACTTTCGAGCTCCTCCTCTGACAAGGGAGTCAGGTTGAACAGCCGTGATGTTGCCAAAACCAAACTTTTTAAAGTAGCATCCTTTGACAAGAAGTCAAAAGACTGGTACAGCACAAGGCCAAGTGCAAGGAATACTACTTCTCTGTTTTGTAATATGACTTTCCCCCAAATCCTCCTTATCCAGGTACAAGTTTAGGAGGACTAAGTGTTGTCATGGCAGCGCATGTGTGTGTGTACTCTCAAGATTCCACCATACAGGAATCTACTCAAACACCTGTTGTCCAGTTGAGCTCTTGGTCGCCAGGAGCTGTGAAGATGCTCTTGATGCGGGAGGCAGATGGATGGTTCCTCACAGTTGTTGACTTGTGCTCTGTGCTATGCTTGATTTCCAGGCCACAACCTCTTTCTCTACCACATCTATCTGTGGGCTTTTGCTACCAGGCTCAAGATGAAGGAGATGAGTGTTAACAAGGGAATCTACAAAAATAAATTTAGAATCTTTTAGAAATAATCACTTATTTCTAATCCTGTGTTTATTCTTGGTCTCATTGTTCAGGTAGGTATAGTTTTAAAACATTTTATTTTTATTTTATTTATTTTTTAATTTTTTGAGACAGTGTCTTGCTGTGTAGTTGAGGCTGGCCTTGAACTCACTAGGTAGTACAGGCTGGCCTCAAACTTGCAATGATCCTTCTAACTCAACATCCTGAATGCTGGAATTACAGACATGCACCATTTTTTTGAGTTATTTGTGAGTTATTTTTTTGAGTTATTTGTGAGTTTGATATTAATAATACATGCTACTTTTGTTTTAAAAGAATTGATGGGTTGTTTATATTTTTGATTAATTTTGTACAAATCAATGCAATAATGCTGCACACTTAGGGAAAATTATGAAAATTTACTCCATGAATGTAATGTGTAATGATCAGACTAGGGTCATAAACATTTGTTTCCTGAAATATTTATCATTTCTCCTATCAACTAGAGATGCCAAGAATTTGTTTGTTTTATTGTCTGCATTTCCCTTTGATGATTCCCCAACATCAAAAATCCATTTACATTTTTATTGTATTTGTTTTAAGATGTATTTTGATATACAGAGTGAAATGATTATGAACAGCAAGTAGATTAATACATCCATCACTTTCAATAGTTATGTCTTTTTGTGTGTGTGTCTGTGAAATCAACACCTGGACTGAAGTCTTTTAACAAATTTTCAATGTATAATATTATCAACTATTGTTCTTTTCAGTACATTATAGCTCCAAATTTATCTGTCCTGTGTAAATGCAAGTTTGTTCCCTCTTACATTTCCCATTTCTTCTTCCACACCCTTGGTAACCACTGTTCTTTTGCTTCTATGTATTTGATTTTTTAAAAATTCAAAATCCACATATAAGTGAGATCATGTAGTATTTTTTTTTCACACTTGGCTTGCTGGTTTATTTCACTTTGCCTAATGTCCTGTAATTCATCCATGTTAACACAAAAGGCAGAATCTCATTTTTTAAAAAGAATGAATAATAATGCATTATATGCGTGTCTACCACAGTTTTTTCACTACTCATCTGTTGATGAACATGAACTCTCAGGCTGTTTCTGAACATTGTCTGTTGGGAATAACGCTGCCGTGTGGAGCACAGGTAATCTTGAGAGATGCTTAGACTCCTGTCTCATGGGTAGAGATGCAGATAAGGAATTGCTGGATCATACAGTAAAACTATTTATACTTGATATTTCCACTGCTACCTCATATGCCCATCACTTTATTTCATGCTTTCTGTTTTTCATATTTTCTTCACACTTCTTTTGTTTTCTGGACTTAAATTTCTTATCTTCATAAATAGAAAAGCAGTATTTCTATTAACGGTTTCTTTGAAGAACTATAAGACAACAAACTTTTCCTGCTAATGCAATCATGAAAGTATTAAATTCTATAGAAGATGACAAAACATATAATGTTACTTCCTCTATATTGCTGCAACCCTAGACTGTTGGGTTTTGTTGATATGGCATAGGCCTGGTTTCTTATACACCATTATTTTTTGTTCAATGCTTTTAAATTTAGCTTTGCACTGTTATTAACATTATTGCTTCTAGTTTGTTTTATTTACCTAATAATCTTTTCCTTATGACTGCATTTTATAAGGTATAATTTCATAGAATCGTACTGTTTATCCACAGTGAAATGCACACTGTGAAGTGTGTAACAACAATTTATGCCCCTGATAAATTGGGAAAGATTTTCATCATCTCAAAAAGACACCTGTGTCCCTTTCCCATCAATTCCCACTCCTGCTCTCAGAGACAAATGTTCTCACTTCTTTAATCATAGATGAGTTTTGCCTGTAGACCTTAACGGTTATACACTATGGTGAAAATGCATATGGCTTCTTTCATGAAGAAAATTCACCCATGATATTTGCTCAGGAATGTACTGCTTTTCTCTGTGAACTAGTAGTCCATGTTAGACTGTGTCACAGTTTGTCAGTTCTTCTGTTGATGGACATGTGGTTCATTATCAGTTTTAGGCTATTACAAATAAAGCTGCTGTGAACATTTATATCCAGGTCTTTTGTAGACTTGTGTTTACATCTTATTGTGGTTTTTATTTTTCCTCCTTTATTTTTATGTGTTTGACCGAGTCCTTTTCTACTCATAATGTTTAGTAGCTTCTTAGTGTCTGTCTCTTATACCATTTGCAATCGGTGTATCCCCAATATGCCTAGTTGAATACATTTCTCTACTATTATGGGAAATAAAGCTGTTTAACTATATCCCTCAACACAGGCTGTCTACTGCTCCCAAGCACTAAGCTGAAATCTATAGACACAGATTAGATGTCTAAGTTTGCTTTTGCTAATTGAGTTCATTTCTGTTTTCCTGGCATAACTTTTAACCTGAAACTGTCCCAGTTTGTACACTAAATTCCATATGCACAGTTAGATGTAAATTAAACATTTTAGATCACTTTTATTCCCTGGTCTTCACATACATCCACATATATAACAATGCCTTTTTCCCCTCTCATTTGCCATGCAGTACAGTACAGTACAGTACTAAAAAGCAAATGCCAGAATCATGTGCTGCCTGCCATCTAGGAAGAGCTGCTCACTCGGTCTCAGTTTCTACATCAGTCAAAGGGGAAAAAAATTTCACTTGCTTCATAGGAAGTTGGCTGTGATTTAATTAAATAAAGTGACCACGGCGGTGACTATACCCTGTGTATTATGTGTCCCAAAAAGTTTGGCTCTGACTTCCTGCTCTCTTTGAAACCATTGCTAGCTTCTTAATTCAGTTCCGCACCATTGCCAGTTTCAACCTTGTTATATATGCATCAAGTCCAAGTGTCCGTAATATTACACATTCTAATGATTATTTATTTTGGATGACTGCTGTTTTCTGTCTTTGTCATCGTCCCCTACCAGGCCATCTGTTCTGTTTACTTATTTGATAGATTCCTTTTGTAAGCATTCCTCAGTTGGCTCCTATGCTGACATATTTTCAGAATCTTTTATGTATCTGTAAACATACTTGTTACTAGGTATAAGATTATTTTGTTATTATTCTTTCACTAGCCAATAGAAGTTCCTCTTCTGTTTGTAGTGTCTAGTATTAAAGACAATAAGTTTATTGCTGGTTTTGTATTTTTTTCTTTAAGACTGCAGGCTGGAGGCCTGACAGAGATTGACTTTCCCTGGAGACTTGTCACCTGACATCAGAGTGTCATTGGCACTGATGTGAGGCCTCTCTCCTTGGCTTGTAGATATTGTCTTCGCGCTGTGTCTTTATGGATCTTTCTCCCATGCGTTCCTTGGCCCCACTTTCTTGTCAGTAAGTTATATTGATTCAGGGTCCAGCCTAATCACTCTGTTTAACTTAATTATCTCTCTAAAAGCACTATCTCCAAATACAGTGATACTCCAATGTATTGATATCTAGGACTTCAGCGTATGAATTTTGTAGGAACAAAATGCCATCCTAACAATTTTGTCTCTTCCTTTTGTAAATATGCCCTGCTCCCTTCTCTCCGTTCTCCTCCTCACCACTCTGGTGTGCAGTTCTTTACACTTACAGACTCAGGTATTCCAACCAGGACGTCCCCTTCAGTTGTTTTTATCTGTTCTCCAATGATTTCTTTTTCTTTTCCTGAAACTTCATTTCTTATCAATATTTGAAGATCCTTTTCATTATTTCCATTTCTAGGTTGTGAACATTTCTTCCAATTAATTTTCTACACCACTAATTTTCCATAATGGCAACCTTTTTCTTTGGTTAATACATTCATGATATAAATTTGAAGTGCATGCTTTTTTTTAGTTGCAGGATATTTTTATTGTGGCAAAACGATTTACTTTAATGCCATTTCAGTGGATTTCTGCCAAAAATTTAGCTATATCCTCCAGATATCCTGTCTCTTGAAAGTTTATATTGTTAATGTCTATGCTTTCTTACACTCTTGAATTTCTGAGTTTGTTCTATGACATGCATTGCTTATTTCCTTCACTATATTTTATTTATCTTTAGTGACTGAGGGAAACTAGTGAACACTTCAGTTTCCATTTTCTTTTGGTGTCATCCATGTCTCATCAGGCAAGACTGATGATACTTTTTAAAACGTGCCTTTTCCTGTTTCTCTTGACAGTAATTTGGATGAAGTCCACCTCAGAGCATTCCTGTTCTTTTCCATGCCTCCTTTTTGCCTTTCCACTTTGGGTGTACTGTGGGGTCTCGGGTCTTCTTTATTTTTCATAGGGCCTCACTGACTTCTCATGAAGCTCAAGCTGTCTTTGGTATCTCTCAAAAAATCCTCTAACATCTGTGGAATTTTTCTCAAACTGTATTTCTTGACAGTCTTCTCCATTTTCCTTTGTAAATTCAGGGTTACTACTACATTAACTCAAATATATTAGCAAGAACTACAAAGAGAAAATATGGTTCATGCCCATGGTAACATCTCACATCTTTACCTTCACAGTGCCTCGCATTAGAAAGGTGCAGAATTTGGCAACACACCTGTCTCTGAGGCATGACGTGGGGAAAAAGCGAGGTAGATTTTGAAGTAGGTGTAAGTACAGATTTACACACAGTTATCACAGCTCAGTGAAGGCAGCTTAGGAGCTACCTGGTGGCCTCTGACTTCCGTAATACAGTTAGGACCTAGCTGCTTAACACTGGTCCGGAAAATACCACTGTGAGTTTCTTGTAACTCTTATGTACTGCAATGGACAGTGCTCCAATTCTGTTGAGCACCTATAAATTTCTGTGACTCTTTGGTGAGGACTGACCTTCCTATGCACAGAATCATTGGGGTGGTTGGAAGTTTGAATAGTGTTAAGTGTTTCAGTTTCTGCCACGTGTTTCTATTCCAGACCTGTGCTTACAGAAAATGCCTACAAATTAGGGAATAAGCATGATGAGGAAAGCCCAGATGAACTTATCAGGAACATATAGAGGTATCCTGAGAGAAAGGAAGAAAGAAATCATGCATTTTACTCTATTCATTGATTAATTCAAGAAATTTAGAAATGAAACATGGTTTATTCCCTTCTTTTATTGTCATTTCAATGGATTTTGAGCCAGTGGGATTCCAGAGAAAAACTTGGATTCTAATTTAACCTCTAATTGACAAGAAAAAATTATTTAAATGTTAATCTCAATTTCTGTATTGGTAAAATGGAAATAACAATAAATACTAATGTTAAATAATTAAAAGGACATTGTCTAGCACATAAAGGGTACTTAACATTTGTTATTGCTTCTCTTTCATTATTTTGTTTACTGTTGCATTCATAAATTGCTGTTATAATAGTCATCTGTAAAAAATGGAAAATCAAAATTTCCTTGGTTTAAGAAAAACTTGTTAGGTTGTGCAACCAAAAAGTTCAGGGATAGATTAAACTTGAGGAATGATTGACTCAGGATTTATAAAATGTGACAAGTATGTTTCTTTCTTCTTCTTTCTAGAGCTATAAAATCTTTATTCTCAATCTCCATGGGGCAAGCTTGTTTAAATATTTCCGAGGCTCATATCATGAGAACGTGCAAGCATCTTCCTCTCACCAGGCGGCTGAATGTGTTCAGATTCTGACCGGGTCAGCTTGGGTCACTTGCACACCCCTGAAACAAATTCTACCGTCATCTACTGCATTCAGCAGTGCCACCTTAACCCTGCTAAGATTGGGGAGTAGAGGATCTGGAATAGCAAGGAGAATTGTTCCCAGATTGAACTTGCTAGTTCATCTTTTATTGTAGGTTTGCAAAGAGAGGGTGGAGGAATAACTTGATAATGACCTCTGAATGATAGCAATATTAAAAATTAGGGAGGAGAGGCTGTCATCTTCCATCTACACCGAGGACAGAATTGACCAATGTGGTGACAGGAGAGCACTGTGAATTAATGAAGAGTTCAGGGAGGGAGTGGGTGTCTTTTAACTGGGACATTCTAGGCAATGAAATGGAATAATGCGGGCATCCTCAGAACACAGGCTGAAAGGATTAGATGAATTTTGACCAGATTTAATTGTGACCAGATTGTGGGAGTGCAAGTTTCAGTTTGAGATGTTAACTGATTTATTTCATGTCCCATTTTTAATGCTTCCACATAGTCCTCTCGCTTTTTCTAAATTACATGCCTCATTGTATTTGAGTTCCTCCTGCATTTGACAGCTCCATGGCTTCCAATTTTGCTTCTGCTGCTTTGATTATTATTCCTGATTTGGTTGTTGATGAGACATGTGGTTTTCTTTAATTAGCTCTGTCACTCTTACAAATGTGCGTGTCTCGCAAGTGTCCTAATTAAAGTCAGGAGGGGGGGTGGAAATTACAGGCAATTACAACAGTGCCATCCTCCTCTCTCACTGCTCTTTTCTCCTCATCATCAGGGTGCGTTCTTCTGTGTCTCCATTTTGCAAGCACATTGAGCAGCCTCTCTCTTTAAAATCCCATTAATTTTTTCAGAACACGATATGCAGCTGTGTCAGTGTGTCATACACTAGCTCTCAGGAAGCTCCAGAGCTTTCATTTAGTTTTATTAAGTACAATCTCCTCCCTGCCACTTTCCACCACGCTTTGAATTTGTCCTGACATAGAAGGCTACCGTCACCACCACATAGGCATCTGTAAAGTCTCCCCAAAGCTGAGGCCTCGTGAGTTCAGTCTCCTCTTGTGTGGGCTGACACTCAGTTCCCTGCATATCAATACTAGGAACAGTTACTGAGCGTGAGTCTGTTTCTTGTGCCAGGCATCGTGCTAGGAGCCCTGACTACCAAGACAAGTAAGTATAGCAAGTAGCAGGAAATGTGGCATGGGGAAAAGAAGCCAGATTGCCAAACCAGATGAGATACAGTTTCCGCTGCCTGCTTTGCCACACGTTAGCTTTCGGGCCGTGGGTAAATCACTTAGTTGGTTTTTTTAATCTGTAAAATTATGCTAATAATACTTACCTTGCAGGGTTGTTGTGAAGATTGCAGATAATGTATGCAAAGTAGCTAGCTTAGTGCCTGGTATAGCTCAATAAATGGGAGCTATAATTATTATCATGAATAAGATATAGTGTACTTAAGGAACTAACCGTCTACTCAAAGAGAGAGAAGAGTAAAATAACTTTTATAATACAGTGTTATATGGATAATAATGGAAGGATGGAGGTGGTAATGGGGTGCACAACTCAAGGCTCTATATGCTCTCGCTTCTGCCCATTCTCTGTTTCTCACTTCTCCATTCTCTCCCCTTCCCTAAGCCGAGATGCTCCAGCCTCTCAACCAACACCTTTTCTCTGTCTCTGCGTTTACTCCCCTCATTTCCTCTGCATGGAAGCTCTTCTTTCCAATCCTTTCCTGCTATCTCTTTCTCATCATTTGGATTTCAGCTTAAACTTTGGCCTTTGGGATGTTTTGCTAACCTCTTCTAATCTAAAGTAGCACTGTCTCTTTGCCATCTTTTTTTTAATAGCCATGTAGTTTTATTTACATTGTAGAAATGCCCTACAAATAACAACTGATTTGCTGGTTTAGATATTTATTTTCTAGCCACAGGATGTGAATGGTGTGAGAGCAGGAAACATGCGTGCTTTTGTCCACTGTTATATCCACAGTGACTACAGCATCCACAGGAATGCTCTGAAACAGGCAAATCAGGTGATCACTCCCTTCCCTTTGTTCAGCTGTGGTGAGATTGTGATGCCTGAGGAGCCAGATCATTACTTCCAAAAGACAAAATGAGAAGCACCTGGATGCCTGCTCACGATGGGAGGCACCTGAGATTGGGGTGTCTGACCCTTAAATAGTAGAAGCCTGAGTCATGTGGGAGCTCTTGGAGGGTTCCTCTCCCTTCTGCCTGTTCCTGCTAACGTTCTGTGATCTTCAATAAAGGTAGATATCTACTACTTACTATGAGGTATATGTTTGGAAATTCATGTTGTATACAAGAACCTGGACTATTTTGGGCCACTGTACTGTAACAATTGAGATAGAGTGTGCTTAATAAATATTTTGGAGAATGGATAGTGGGGGGAAGATACAAACTGGAGAGACCAACCTGAAGGGATTAAGCAGTGGCAGGGCTGCATTTTTGCTGTGGTGACTGATACTGTCAACTGCATACTGTCCTATGTGGCTGCTATCAGGACTGCCTGAATTCAAGCAAGAGGCCTCAGGTTCACAGGGAGCATTATATTTTTTAGTTATCAACTTGGCTTTGAAAAATGAAATTTAAATGCTTTTTGAACATAATCTGGGATGTAATTTTCACAAGACTGCATCTTTGTTCCTGAACTCAAAGCAAATTATCTGTAGAGGTCTGGTTTAGGCATCAAACACTGGGCCACATTAAGTTTTTATGGAGAGTTATCTTGTATTGACCTGTTTATCTTTCTAGGGGCAGAATGAGTATGTTTAGAGGAAAATGGAGATACTCATTTGAGAATTTGAGACTATTTAGATTTTGAAATTCCTAGAATTTGGGCACAGATTTTAGAAACCAATGCTAACTTTTACAATTGAGATTTCTCCCTTAGCATCTGAGTTGGCTTTAGAGTGACAAGGAATCAAGTCATTCTATGCAGTATTTCTTTTTAAATGTGTGTTATTAATCAAAAGCAGGGATTGGAAAAAAAAAACACATGGGCTCAGTGGAAATCTATTCCTTCCATTGGAAAAGTAATTCAGAGAAGAGGGAGTACATTTAAAGATTCCCATTTACTGATGGTGCAAAGCACATCATTTTGCTATGAAGAAGAAACACTTTTTGTTTTAGTTTTAATGGGGTTTCCATTTCTCTATGTAAAAATATCTGTGAGACATCCATTTAGCTTCCCTCAAGTGGTTACGAATCTTTACAGTTAGTTCAATTAATACTTCTGGGGGCTTTATTATTGATTTAGAATTTATTTTCAGTTATTTTTCATTAGTATGTGTTTGCAGCACATAGTAATCACATTCCCTGTGTGCAGTTGGCATATGTATGTAACACATTTTAATCTTAAACTTTTTGCTCACCTCTTTCTCCTCTCCCTCCATCTCTTGATCCCTTTCAATAAATTTGTTTTCTCTTAATGATCTCCCTTTATTTCCATCCAGAAGGGAGCCTGAAGACAACACAAAAATTTTATCTTTGAGGGATTGTACTTCAGTCTAAGTTCAGGTTTTCATCATGGTACAGAGGAAACACATGTAACTTAAAGGATATAGTCTAATGTAAGAAATTCATCTTAGGCCTTGGTAGTGTTAGAAGCTCACAGAGTTTGTTCTTAGTCTTTCAAATACTTCTGACCTTGGCTATAGAAATAGAAGTTGTAACTGAGAAGTAGAAATTTGTTCATCCCCCCACAGATCATTTTAGTATATATGCTGTTGAAGTGAGCACATCACACAAATCATTTTAAATGAGCCACACACTTTTCAAGAGTATATTGTCTTACAATGAGCTCAAAGCCAGTATAATATTTGCATTATTATTAGTGTTTCCGCCAGACTATTCTTATGTTCTTTTATGCTGAGAGTTAAATACTACATATGAATTAAGATGCAGCTATCTATTGGCTGATATTGTCAGTGTTGGGATCTTAACAACATCTGTCCTGTAGGTGTTTCCTGTTTCAGTATACTTTTATTTTGATACAAATTGGGTTGTTCATGATGATTTTCCATAGCATAACAGTCTCCTCAGTGGCTATATCCATGCCTCTCTTATTATTTTTGGAAACGGATCCCAACAGATGACAACCATTAACATGTATGAGCCAATGATAATCCTCCATTTCCTTTAGCCAGAGGCAGGACACTGTCATAGTTTGGCCCATCCTAGCCCATTCTTGGAAGTTTTTAAACTCAACTGGGAAAGAAACACTTGCTGAGCTAGGTAACTGGTAGGAAATGAGTCCTTGATCCAGGCAACTACGCTTGCCATAGTGTGAAGGACATTTGCTTGCAATAAGAGAAAATACAAACTAGTATTCAGAGAAAGGCAGACAAGTGATCCAGCACTGAAGCGTCTGGCATAGCCATCCCAGCCACCTTTACCTGTGCAGGGCACATGAGCCATTTTGTGTTTGTTTTGAGAGAGTTTAAGTGGAGACATCTGATGTGTAATCAAGGGATCCTTTATCATAAGCCCCAATTTACTCCAAAGTATCGGTAGGCTCAAGGGTTCCCATGAAGGCAGGGGGAAACACTGACACTTTGATTAGGGCAGACAAAGTGAAGGTGGAATAAAGGTCCAGCCAGATACATTGATAGAAAATTATGGACATATAACAAAAATAACAAGGTCCTAGATACAGAAAACACCTCCAGATGGTTAGTAGAAATGGGGAATGCTTTTTCAGGTGCAGGGGATAAGAATAGATTCCATTAATCCCACTGAGAAAGGTTACTAAATATTTACAAAACCCTTTGCACATTAGGGATATTGTTTAATTATGAAAAAATCCTTATACCTGAAAGGCTTTTTTTTTTTTAATGTAGAAAAGTCTTTTTAAAATTTTTGGTACTGGGGTCAAAATCATGACTTCATGCTTGCCAGGGACGTGCTTATGTCATTGAGCTAAATTACCAGCCAGAAAAGTCTTTTTATTAACACTTTGATATTTGCTTAACATCTAAATTATTGGTAATATGAAATTATAAATGATTTTAAAACAACAACTGATAAGCATTCTTTGAAATATTCAGACTAATAGTTCATGTTATATATCTTACAAATTTAATATTTTCCTCAAATATTTAGCTTCAAATTTAAATTGTTTTCCAAAATTTGTCCAACGATTTTATTAAAAGAGCCTCCAGAAGGTTTCAAAATTGTTTGGAGTTTGGTAACGTGCAGATGTAAGACATAAAAAGTATCTCAATGATGAACATGTTATTTCAGTTACAATAAAACATTACCATAATACAAATGGTGTGAATTGAAAATTTTTTAAAAAAATTCTAGCTTCATGTTTATTCCCCCAATCATTTCTATTTTTATTTTAATTCTTGCTTCTATTCTTATCCATTGTCCTTCTAGGCTTACAATAAATTCACAACATATATAGTCCTCTGTTTTCATTCTGGACTTGTGATAATCATACCAGACTCCACTGAAAAACAGTGCCCTCCTAGACCAGCCAAGAATGGATGGTTCGTTTGCTGACAGATTGGTTGTACAGGATTAAAAGTGAGTGTTGGGGAAAGTGAAGCTGCTTCTTTTGGATCATTGACAGAGCTGGAAAATATATTTCTAGTCTAAAATTATGACTTCAAGTAAATTCTAATTTAACAGTTTATATGTATGTCCCCTACTTTTCTGTAAGTATGGGTTTTCATTTCTCACTAAGACTTTCTGTCATATTGAAAATTTATTCTTACTTTAATGCACATTAAAATATATCTCATTCTTATTCCAAAGGGTAATAAATTCAGTCATTCTCCAAACTCTTTTGCTCTCTGCGTAAAGTCCCAACTTATATTATGGTACAGGGATCTGTCATCATACTGGGCTGGGCTTTCCTCACTTTTGTGGGGAAGCTGGCTTAAGCAGTCTCCCTCAGCTGTCTTAACAAGGATTTCTGCCCACTGTGCAGCACACTATCATTGTACTTGGAGCAACACTGACTTTCTGCAGACAAACACATTGCAGCAGGCAAGTTTCTGCATATGGGCCTGTAATAAAACCATCACCTCATTTCCTGGCCGTAGCTCAATCAGTATTCCCTGTTTTGGTAAGAATTTTGGAATACCTCCGTAGAAAGTTACCATGGAAATGAAAAGTGCAAATGGATAGTTATTAGTTTTTATTGCCCTGTGGAACATCTAACTAGAATGTTTTGAGAGTGAGACCAAAGAGAAGCAAGAGCATTTGTCTTTTCGTAAAGTTGATGAGGAAAAATTCTTGTCCCATTGGGAGTGACTGTAGAGTCTGAAACTCCGTAGAAAGATGTCCTGCCAGGCCATGTGTACAATTCCCACAACTAATTGCTGCTAGCAATTTCTTACACCAGTAGACCCCGTTTGTTTTTGTCTCAAGAGTTTCAAAACGCCACCCTCTCTCCAGTCCTGACAATCAGTCCACAGCTTGCCCTAAGTGTTTCCATTTTATGTCTGGAAGTTAATAGGAGCATGGTTTGTTACATGCAAAACACATTTGGACTAATAAAAAATGGATAAGACCACCTGGTGGGATTTCTCTTAATCTAGACCTTGGGCTCATTTTTGTCCCATTTATTCAAGGTTGGGGCCTAATTCTCCTTGCCAAGTATAACAAGTGCGATCATTTCTGTTTAGGTGTTTTTTTTTAAATTTGAGCTTGCACATTTTCTGACTTTAGTCCAAGTGAATACAAATTTAGCAAATGCAAAATTGGTGTTTGAGAAAACTTTAATTTCTTTCTGTCACTAGGTGGCAGCAGTACAACACAAAAACACTAAAAAATGGAGTACAGGATGGTGATGATGAGGAGGAGGAGGAGGAGGAGGAGGAGATACTGTGTAACATACTCCTAGATTGTATTACAATGTAATTTTTACAGTTGTTTGCTATTGACTCTCAATATATATGGGTGATGGTGAAGGGAAACCTTGATGTTTATATCTGAGGATGGGATTAATTAAACTCAAAGTTGTAGAGGCACTTGCCCAGTTACCCTAACAAGTTATTGCTAGAAACAGTCCTGAAATTTAAGTCCTGAGATCCAACTCAAGCATTCTGTTTCCCTGAACCCTTTTTCACAAAGCATCTCATCTTGTCTGCACTTAAATTCTGTTCACCCCTTAAAGACAAAGTGTCGCGGAAGGCATGCATGTATAGGGTTAAAATAAAGATCTAGTAGGCTTAAAAAAAGCGAGATAAAATTGTTGTCTTATGTTAACAACATATGTGAGCTTTCTGAGACAAGATCACCTAGTTTAGTGAACACTGGGTATTTGTAGTTCTAGAGCCTGTTCCTTTCCTTTCATTTACAGCATGTAGGAGCTCCTATGTGATCCTCAGACCACCTGAAATAATATTTGGTGGCCAACTTCAGGGGCGGAGGAGTTCCAAGAGTGAACAATGCTTGTATTTGTGAATGGCTTTGCATAATAGAAGGAAAGAAGCAGCACACATAAGGGGCAAGGAGACCACCCTAAGGTTAGGAACCACAGGTCTCCCCGATTTATTCCACAGTCAGCAACCATTGAGAACAGCAGGACCGTGAGCATGGGAGGTCTGTGGGCAGGATGAACCCTGAACCACACTTGGGTATCAAGTGCCTGGGCTTAAAGGTGTAGGGAATAGGAAAAGTTCTCTTTAGTTCTGTTGGCATTCTTCACTTGGCATTCCTCTCACTGCTTTTGAAGCAAAATAGATCTTGGATCAAACCAAGAACTTTCCCCCTTGTTTTGAGCTCATGCAAAATTCAAGGTCTCTGTTACAAGCTTGAAAAGAGAACTGCAAACTGTAATACAGCTAAAAATGGATCCTTAAGAATATGTTTACTTAGAGATGCGATGGCAGAGACTAATGGGAATGAAACAGCTAAACTACAAAGACAGATGTGTGGTGATTGATTGGAGCATTTCATTGGGCAACAGAAGTAAAGGAGACATAGCTTCTCACTAGTGAGACAGTGTTAACTGTGTAGATTTTCACAGGTTTTTACTGTTTTTTTGGTAAAAATAATGACTCTGTACAAAGTCTGGATTTTGAATAATTTCATGCAATAAGTATTTTCTCTGAAAAGAGTTTATGACTTTGAAGTTTCCTAGAACAGGGGAACATGGGTCACAGAATAACTGAGAACATAGAGAACAGAAGATGATTTGTATCAAAACTAAAATAGAGGCTTTTTTTAAAATTTGGAAGCATCAAACTTATCTTTTCCCAGGTGGGAGTAAGAATTGGGGTCTCAGCACAGTTGTTCATAGTGTGACATCATTGCTGTTTTTGAAAAGAATTGTCAAATTCTATGGGAAAAGCTTTAAAACTAAATATAAATTATTATAAAGTTTCTATTGCTTACCTCCTGTGCTTCTGTGTTTTTTTCTTTAGTTTGAATCATTGAGCCTGGGAGGAAGCAGGAGGAGACGGAGGAGGTGGAGGAGAACTACTTGATAGTGACATACTTACGTTAAGCATTTTGCTTATATAATTTCATTTGGTTATGTTTTGATGAATAGTTACTGATTCATGGTGCACAATACTTTTAGTTGCCAATGGGAAAGAACTCAACTCAAAACAGTTTTAACAAAGGAAATTTGATGGCTTATGCACACTGCTTTTTCTTTGAAACACATCTTATAGTCTTACTTTTAAAACAAAAAACACCACTTTAAGTGCCAGAGCGGGGTGGTTTCATCTGTGGTTTTGGTCCATCTTTCTCCTCCAGTTTTAGACATCAAGTTGTAATCTAACTGTTTTATCCAATACCCATTGTGCCCAAACCCGTATGTGTAGAATGGGCACTGTCTATTCACAAATCTTGATTTCCTGGTCATTTTCAGTTTTATCTTTTTTTAAAATTGTTCATCTCATTAAAATTAAAGAAGACAAAAATCTGTTTAGTACTTTCCAAATTCTTCACTCATACATAAAGTATGACCAAGAAATAGGATGAGTGTTTAAATTTAAAAAATTATTACAGTAAAAGACACATTGCCTTTAATTGCCTTAAAATGCTTCCCTTTGCTTCAAACACGGACATCCTATTGTTCTTGTCACTTTCTTTTTTTTAAATTTATTTTTTATTTTGAAAGTAGCAAAAATGCAATAGCACAAGATGAACAAAGCCAACTGAGACAATGCAGTGAAATTGTTACAGGATTTCACAGTACGTTACTGGGATAGTAGTAATATGTACTATGGTATATCTCTTTAACTTTACAATAGTTGTCCAGTCAATTAGGTATAGCAAAATCAAACCAAAAATAGAACATTATAAAACCAATTGAGAATACTGAATAGAGCAAAAGAAACACAACATAACAAAACAGTGAAAACAACCTTTGCCTTCAAACAGAAGTTAGAAGGAAATCCCCCATATTTGCTATACTACATATGGTCATCCTCCCAAGAGATGCTGAGACATCTATCTCCAGTAGCTATGGGGGAAGGGGGCAGGAAGGGGAAGGGTGCTTGATTTTCAGCCCACATGGCAGTAGGCTCACAGGTAATGGTTCTCCTCCAGGCCCATGCTGCAGGCGCTTACCAAGAGGACAGGTGAATGAGCTGCCTGAGTCCCACCATGGCCGGATCTCAGGAGTTCTGATTCTCCTCTTGGCCCTCGATGCAGGCGCTTACCTGTTCTTGTCACTTTCTGAAGTAGTTCTAGAAGTCATTTTCATGTTTTAATTTCCACTGTTGTTTCTTCCTTGATGATTGAATCAATTAAAATGTTTACTTTTCATGGTACTTTTGACTTCAGGAAAGAGCTGGTAATCGCAGATCTGGTAAAGAAGATTGAAGACGTAAGAGCTCCTGTCTGATGAATTGCATTTAGCAGCAATATCACTGTATTGTTGGTTATAGATTGTAAAGACATTCCTAGAAGAGGACTTCCTGAACTGCTTCAGAAAGTGGCAAGAATGATGACGTAAGTGTGGTCAAAGTGAGGGGAAGTATTTTGAGAGGAATTAATGGCAATATGTTTTTTTGCTGTGATGAATGTTTAAAAAAATCAAACATTCCCTGTATTTTCTAATCATCTCTTGTATACATTTGAGAAAAAAAGTAATCAGTAACAGAATGTAAAGTATTTTACACTTACTCGTGTTTCTCGTTGTGTCCTTTAATACACATAGATCCAGAGATGGGGATGCTTTTGTGTGGCTGATTCAGTCCCATTGTATCTGTGGCATAATTTTGTACCCGTCAGGGTGTGTGTCCTGGTGGTGCCGTTGGATACGTGTAAAGAGATTGTAGGGCTTCTCGCTTTAATAGTAATAATCTTGATGTCTTGCTATCTTGGGTGCTAGTGATTTGAACAACATAGCTCTCACCTAATCTTTCCTCTCTTTCTCTGGCAGCTACTGAAACATTAACCATAAACTCATTTACAATGGAAGCGGTGTATTGGCAGGGTTTGCATCCTCTGCAATGGAAAACAGATGATGAAAGTTTGGATTGCTGTGATTTTCATTGACTTTGGGATTTCTGAATTTCTAGAGAATGTCCTGAGGTTAGAGATTTAGAATATAGCAGAATGCAACATTAGCTTGCATAATGTTCTTCTTGGAAATGATGTCAGAAAAAATATTTCAGCTGTAAGTAGAGATTCAGTGGAGAATGCAGTGCAGAAGGAAGCTCCATGCTGAATTTACAAAGGGGGAAACTGAAGAGAGTAATGGAGGGGTCTGAGACAGAGTTGCTGAGACCCGCCCCCCCTTCTTTAGGAAAATGAACTGCTAGTAGCCAGAAGCTCCTTCATGAGAATTATAGGAGAGAAGAAGTGTGGATGACTGGATAGGACTCTGTGTAATAAACAAACAAAAAGAAGAGGTGAGATTTATACTGAACTCGGGGCATCTTGGCTTGGAGCTTAACATTTCTCTAACTGCCGGGCTCTGTAGAGACCCAGATGGGTATTTTAGGTTTTTTTAAATAATGCAATTCCCTGAAAGGCAATCAAAAGTTATTCAACTACTGATGCTGTTATACAAAACTGCACCACTTTAATTAAGGCTTTTAGCTTATATTTGGCCACCTCAAAGTAGTTGTAACATTAGGTTGGTCAGTTTAAATACTGTGGCTCCTTGTGTTGTAGACACACAGTCTTTACACCCAAACATTAATGCATACAAAGCAACCAAGGCATTGTTAATAAGACAGTAATAGTTCCTGCACATGAGGCCCTGTGGCCAATTATACATGATTAGAATTACTTCCCACATTCACATCCAGAGTACTTGTCCACCATTTAATATCTCAACCAAAATGTTACACATGTAAAACAATCACTAACAGACAAAAATATTAGACCTGTCTATTTGGTATTGCAAATGTACTTATGCATGAGCAAGCAAAGGATTCACAGTGAGAATCCACAGCTGCAGATGTCTGAAAATGATCTATAAAAATCATTAAGTTGTTTAAAAATTGTTTGAAAATATATACTTCTTGTTGCAGACCCCCACTGTATGCATGACTATAAACAGTGTTCCTTATGTAAACAAAAAAGGAAATATAGAATGAGGAAATTTGGAAAGTCTGGACATTTCCTTCCCAACAGATATTAAAGGCAACGTCTTTAATCTAAGACATTATACTGAAAGGACTATTGTATTTTAAAGATAAGATCACTGTGTCCACAGGTTTTTGAAAAATTAAAAAAAAACTATATAGTCATGTTAATCAAAGTGGTTATTTTGTACAATACAATGATAATGACCTTGATTTTTTTAAAAAAATATTACAGTAAGGTACAAATATGAAAGAAGCAAAGTTATCTGGAATAGTTTATAAAGGAGCTCTTTGGACTTTCTTTTATTATGCTAACATAGAGGTGCTTTTAGGATTTACATTATTGTACTCTCCAATACAAAGGACAGAGTGTATTATTATACAGTACACCATTTTTAAATTGGTGGATGAAGAAATGTCTCAGCAGTAATATTGGATACAGCCTCTGGTTTTAAC
The DNA here is from genome assembly GCF_034190915.1 of Cavia porcellus. Lineage (NCBI taxonomy): Eukaryota > Metazoa > Chordata > Mammalia > Rodentia > Caviidae > Cavia > Cavia porcellus. The sequence goes on along the minus strand of NW_026947514.1, from coordinate 21,061,678 downwards.
AGCTGCACACTCTAGGATTACTATATAAGTAAAAATCTCTCTTGTGATACTAGAAAGTGATTAGAATGTGCAAACTGATAGAGTAGCTTACACTCACCTCTTAAGGGGTAGCACTTCAGGAAAGCCCACTTAAGTTTAACAAAGTTGGAATGCTGCAGTGTTGAATTGGGCAACAGTTCTTCAGACCTGGCTCAGAGCTACAATTCATTTAGTATATTAAAGCAGTTGACACGATGACTTTTTGTGGGCCTTCCCAGTCACTGGAGTTTTTCTGTTAATTTGCTGCACTAGGTCATAAAAATCTCATTAACGCTTATTTTTGATTTTGCAGAAGATGCTATGAATGCACAGTCGTGCCCCTGGCTTGCTAGATTTTGACCTTGCTCCTTTCCTACAACTCTTTCATTTTCCAAGTCTCATTTATTACCAACCAAGATCATGGGAACATCCTCCGTGTCTTTAACCCGAAGAACCTGTTCTCTCAAATCTTGTAAATCATTAAATGTGGACTGTGCTGTGATGAAATAAACTAACGCCAAGCCTTATCCATTCTTTATGTACAAATCTGTCATTGTTGTAAATTGTTCCTGCAGTATCCAAAATTTTGAGCTTACACTGCTGTTCATCTACTTCAACTTGCTTTCTACAAGAAATTTCTATGGTAGGATTGTATTTTTCAACAAAAATTCCTTGAACAAACCCTACAGTCAGTGCAGACTTTCCAAAGCCTCTAGAGCCAAGAACAACTAGCTTATACTCACGCATGATGCCAGCTTATCAGAGTACTTTCTCACGCTGTCACTGGGTCGCTGTAGCTGGCATCACCCCGTGCTCCCTCCGGGTCACTGCTCCTGGGGCCATGGTACTTCTGCCACTGCTGCTGATTTTGTATTTCAGGTTTTGATCAAGAAATTTGAGGGCAAGAATTAAACCTACGGTGATGCTTTAGTTAAATCTTAGGTAATGAGGCTCGGAATAATCACTTCTTCAGAGCAGTGTTGTACCAGGCATTGAACTAAGCATTTTACTTACATTATCTCATTGAATCCTCAGAACAAATGGATGGCCCAGATATTTAGTCCACATCTAAGTGTGAGAAAACTGAAGTTCTGAGAGATTCACTCATTCAATGAATAATAATCACAACAAGATGTTGTGGACATATAGGTTGGACATAGGCTCTGTGCCAGATAACGATTGTAAAAGCTTACACAGGCTATTTCATTTCAGTTTTTCTAGCAACTCTATGAAGCAGGTATTTGTATACCCACTTTGCAGATGCAGAAGCCAATAAGAATAATTCTATGTAACCTTAGTCACCGTAGCAGGCTATGTTAGGTCTTGACTCCAATTTCTAGTCTTTTCACCATGCCACAGTGAGTGTTGAATAGGTTTCTAGGACCATCTTGGAACAGGGAATAGAAAAAGCAGACCAAATCGCTGATTAGTACAGTGGTTAAATAGAACGTCCAGGGTCACACAACTACTTATGGCTTGAGTTTTGGACTAAGGTCTCTCCTCAAAAGCCATGTTCTTTTAGGGCATCAGCATCCCTCAAATATTCTCCACATTTCTGACCAGAGCAGTGACCACTGGAGGATCCTGCAGCCTTTTTCAATCCTCATCTGTGCTCTGCTGTTTTATCCTGGGACCCCACCATCACCTTTTCAGCCTTCTTCTGCCCTTTTCTAATTCCTCTGAGTTCACCCCATCTTCATTATCCCAGTGCAGGTGATGTGAAGCTCTTGCAGTGCTGTGTAGGACTTCTCAGGATGAGGAGATGGAAATTAATTTTGCAGTGACTTTTTTTTCTGGGATACTTTGGAAGACACACAATTTCTTCTTGAGACCCAGCTCTGAAATGATGACTTGAGAAGTGAGTTGCTTTAGCTGGCTGAAGTAGCCCACTGTGCTCAGGATTAGTTTCTCTTAACAGCATCCTCCTAGGAGTTAGCTCTGCTCCTCCAGTGATTTCCTTCCTTCACTCCCTGCATCCACTGGCATTTATTAAGATCTTAACACCTGCCAACCAGTACTGATGCAGAAGGGGGAGTCAGTCATTGAAGAGACCCCAGGAGAGTCACTTTCTAGTGAAACAGAAACCTCTGATTCATGCTATGTTTATCACACGTCCCACGCTGCAGGTGCCTAGGCCTACAGCTCACTCTAAGGTTTCCTATGAAATGACAAAAAAAGATTAGGTTTTTTATAGTTAAGTATGGAAGTGACTGACATGACCTCAATGCATGTCACCTTATCCAAAACTCAGTCACAAGGGTCCAGTTCACAGTAGCCTGCAAAGTGTTATCTTCTTATGTGGCTAGACAAGACTATATAGTGGCAGACTACGGTTTATTTTTAACTTGGTATAGTCACCTCATGTTAAACCCAATCTATCTGCTAACTGCTGCATCACCCTTATTTAAAAAATGGAAAAGAGGCTTAGAGAAATCATGGCACTTTTCCCCCCCAAGGTCAAAGGATTAAAAAGTTCTAGAGACAGAATTTGGATTCAAGTACCTCTGCCTACAAATCATGTGTAAACCACTGTATAGGTGGGGAAATCACTAATTGCCAGGAGGCTGCTGGTGACTGATAGGTCTCTAAATCTTGACTGTGTATACCTAACCTCTGGAGAATATGTTGACACTTCTGTAAAAATACCTATAATATGGGAGACAAGAGTAAGGTCTGTACCAACTCCATTATACCAAGCGTCTTCCTTTGGGTTTGTGTTCATTTCTGAATAAAAATGAGTGCATTTGAGTAGCTCTTCTTCCTCATATCTCCAACCATGCTGGAAGTAGGAGAAGAATATTTGTTTGGCTTTCGTTGCTTTAAGAACAGATCAAGTGGAGAAAATAATGAGTTGAACAAGTTTGGGAGATTTTTTTTTGCCTCTTTTGATTGTGTTTAATAGTTTTGAAGAATGCTACAAAATAATGTGGCTGTTGAAATGCTTTTTGCCGTTTCTTTCTGGCCTGGGATTTGAGAAAAGAAAACTATAAATAGGCCATGATAAAAGAAAATTGCTACTGTGATCTTTGAAGAAAGAAAGGGAAATACAAAAGGAACGCCCTGAGAGGTTTTCAAATAAAAATTATGGTTCCCCTCCCAGGGCCTAAGATTGCTACTTCTTGGAAGACAGAAAGGGTGAGGACGTGATAGATGTTTCCTATCTCTTGTTCGTTTTCAAAGAAGCTTTGACTTGGTTGCTTTTATGCTATAGAACTCAGAGCACTTCACGTCTATTCAACATTTTAAACAAATGGAATTTTCTCAAAAGGTAGGTAATTTACAAATAGAAATTTGTTATTCATAAGACAATCATCCATTTCTTTAGTTCTCTTTCTAAATTTGTATCTCTCTTATTTCTTTTGTGCTCACCTGTCCTCTGCAACAGAATTATTGGGTGGGGGAAAAAGTAAAAACTAAGGTGCAGGGAAAAACTGGTACCAGTTTGCTAAACAGAATCAATGTCCTTTTGTTTATTTCTCATCAATAAACCGTTTCCAGTTTCCTGCCAAATGTTTGTCATTGATTAAATTTTGTATTTCTATTACCCAGACTTAACTAAAATGCTTATAAAAATGGGAGACAGAAAGATAACAATTTCTCTGCAAGTTGTGCTATTTTGCTGTAACCAAAGTGACTCCTCATGCCGAAGGAAGCATCTTCTCTCTGTTTGAAATGCAATTCTTATCAACTGGAAATAATTGGCCTACAGTTCAAATGAGCAGCACTGTTCTGAATATCACACAGTGCTTCTTACTATCTGCTTTCAATGTGATATAAAAGTTGATTCCCAGAGGTTCCCTTGGTATAGAAAGTCTGGGAAAGTGTGATCTCCACATTCAATAAGGAAAAACTGCTTTATCTTTTTACAGGCCCAGCGATTTGCAGACACATTTACGGTTTCCTTTCGAGTTACGTCTCACTTCTGTACTGGGGACCTTCTGTGCCTGGGTGGGCAGAGCACAAGAACTGATCTTGGACTTGGAAGGATTGATGGGTTTTGGTGGAATGGTCTCCCCGTGGCAGGTGGGAGGCAGACAAGGAGAAGCAACGTGTCTCTGAGACGAAAGTCATCCTGACAACTTGACATGGGGAAAGGGAAAAAGGTGGGGGACCGAAAATGAGAAGAATGATGCTAGAGATAGACCTTGACCTGGGGCATTTTAGATATATATCTTGTGATATTAACACTTCTTTTATTTTTGAAAAAAATGAAATAAATTGCTTCCCAGTGACCCTGACGTTCATTGTTAACAGGTGCAATATTGTACCATAGAGAGAGAATGAGAAATGCATCTTGGGAATAGAAATGTGCCCAGATTAGCAGACCTGGGCATTTTTAGCAAGTTCACACTAGCCAAGTTAAGCTGTCCCTTGCATTTAGTTTAACTGTCAATTCTGGGTCCACTTAGAAGACACAGCAGATTAGGATGCACAAGACAGGATATAAACTTAATTTATCCTTAGTGATACAATTTGCTATATAACTTCATTTGTGTTTCACTCTATCCATAAAACCAGAGGTTTAGGCTAGATGACGTGCAATCCCTGAAGTTTCAGCCAAACCATAAGGTAAATATAAGACCTCTTATTACTTGTTTGGTTCAAGAAGTCAATCAATGAACACAAAAACATTATTCTATTTCTCTGTGCAAGGCATAGTGGTTGGCAACCTAAAGAAGTAATAAAAGACTGTTTCTTGCTTTGTCTCAACTCTGTGTGAGGCAAACTGACATTTTAAAACCTATGTTTTCAGAGTCTAATGTAGTTCCAGATGTGCAGAAGCCCCTCCAAGAGATGTCTATTAACTAATAAAGGGACAGTTTTTGCATCCAGTTAGAGAGTTAAATCATTAAGAAAATATGCACGGGGATGGAAGAGTTATTCTTTTTTAAGTGTTGTAGAAAAGAAATTTGAGCTTTCTTTGAGTGGAAATGAGTAAAAATTTGTCACAGAGAAGGGAAGATTTATCTTAGATAGCTAAACACAAGGCTGATTCCTTTTGGGTTGTGGATATAAAAGCCAGTTTCAAAGCTTAGACAAAGGACAGCACAAATCTTGGTTGGCTGACCTCATAGACTTATTTCCTTATCCAGAATGGATCACAGTGACACTTGAAAATGTTAATGTGAGGACTGTGGAGAAGGGCAGCAAATGTTTACCATTTTTGGAGCATAGATAAGTTTGTACTCAATCCCTTAGGATGGTACTTAGGATGGTTTGCAGTATGCATTTAGTAGAATCATGTTTTGGAGTTTGATTTTATTTCCAGACTAGGGTTACGTAGTATGATACTCTCTTGCTGTGTTGGGCAGTCACAATACCCAGTTGGGCACACAATCATGAAGGGGAAACAACCATATTCTATAGTGTGTAACCATTTGAGTTATGATGCTTGGAAGGTGAGGTTTACTAAATGCATTTTGATTTACATTGTAATAGGGATGGGCCTAAGGTAGAATTAAGAACTAATTCAAGCCACACAGCTAGTTAAGCTTAAACATAAAAGAAAACACAGGAAGAAAGATAAAATGTTAGGAAGGGAGAGATAAGAAGCTTTCCTCTCAGGAAGAGGTTTCTTACAGAAATATAGAGTATTTTTTTTCTTTCTGAGATCACTGTCTTACTATGCAGTTTAGGCTGTCCTTGAGGGCCTTGGTAGACCAGGCTGGTCTTGAATTTTCAAGGATCCTCCTGGCTCTGCCTCCTGAGTGCTGGGATGAAAGGCCTGCGCCACCGTACCTGGCTCTGGAATATGTCAAATTAGTTGACAATTACTCCCTACTTCCAGACTGGACTTCAAGGAGTATTAGCAATCCTGTGCTTTGAATTCACTTTCTTTGAATTGATCAGGAGTAACAAAATGATTTTCCTGCAGTCGCAGAAAGGTAAGACAAAGAAGATCATTTGGACTTCTGTTTGGAATCATTTCTTGGTGACAGGAGCACAACATTTTCCCTTCTCCTGATTTCCAGTAAATATTCTCCTAACTTCTTCCTTTTGTCTGTGTGGACTTCATTTTCTACTCTGACACTACAAACTCACTTTGTACAGACCAGTTGTCTCAGTATATTTAATTTATGATGGTAAATGAAGTTTGTCATTTTCGTAGTACAGGTAAGTATTGCACCTAATATGTTCAGTAAAAAGCTGGCTATTGTTTCTGTTGATTTTAATATCAGTAGAAAATTGAGAAAGACTATGGGCAGAGAATTAGAAAGTCTCTAAAAATTTTTGCATACTCAGGCTCAATTTAGTGTTGGTTTTGTATGGAGAGTTTTGGGGTTTCCTGAACCAAATAACCCTTTCCCTCCTTACCCTAGCTCTAGCGAGTCAATTTGTTCTACCTGTTAAGACGCCATCACCATACATCAAACCCAGCTTTGAGAACATAGGAAAGACAGGGTTACTTATAGGGCCTCAGTGTTGTGGGAATTTTAATGCTAGAAACCCCTTGTGAACATCGTACCTCATCATTTCCTACATTTGTATTTCTATGTTAGGCAGATGCGACAAGTGAAATAACTTTAATTTATTCACCCTAGTGTGTGTTTATCAGCTAGGTCAACAACCTTCTACCTCTCTGTAAATGTTGTTCATTAAGCTAATAAAACTCCTCGTGGTGAAATTCGAAGAGGAATAAGAAAGGAAGATGGATCTGACTGGGAGCAGAGGGAAGTGTCTTTGGGTGATGTGTTTCCTGGGTTAGTGAGTATATTTTTGCCTAAGGCGGAAGTGCCAGCAGTAGATTGCACTACATGATTCTTACTTTTAGCTTTTTCTATTCCTCCAAATTTTTGGTCACATAATTTTTACTATTTCAGTATTATTAAAGTGTCTCCAAAGACACAAGGAGCCTAGGGAGGGGATGGAGAATTTAGCATCTTCCTGGGGTGATGGTGGGTGTCTAAAGTGATATCATAAATTCTGAGTTTTTAAACAGAGGGTCTGCCTGTACTGCAGTTTCTTTCCTGTTTATTTTCTTCTGCTTTAACAGGAGGCATTTTAAATTCTGCTCAGTTATTAAATATACAATATCTCAGGATCACACAGGCAGATATAATCTCAAAATTTTTATTAATTTTTTTCCAGAGCTATCGTTCCATAGATAAAGTATAACAGTAATCTTCAGGCACCAGGTTTAATCAGTCCAACAAGGATATGGAATTTGCACCAGTAGTTGATGCAAATGATTAGGCAGCATATGGGTTTTCAAAATCCAAATAATCTCTAAGGAGGAAGGGAACGGTCCATTTATTGATAGTACAAGGTGATAGTTGGGAAGACCAAAGAGGCCCAAATTCCAGTCTCACTAAAGAGAATCTGGCTTATTCAAACAAGTGCGACTTGCTTTAGGGTAGAATTGATTTTAAGGGCTGTAATCAGGCTTTAGGAGGAATTTTTGTGTTCATACAGTTTAATCCATAGCACAAAATGTTTATGTCTTTTTTACATGAACATCTGAGGATAGCTTATAAATACTAATGCATGATATTCTCACCATCAAGGATGATAAAGTTATCATTGGTTGTGCATCTATGGCCAGATGTTTGTGCCTGTTTTCTCCAGTCTTCATTCCAATCACAGAAGAGATAGATTAGGACTCTGTTTTATAGTTAAAGAAAGCAATACTCAGCCTAGAAAGGGAACTTGTCCAAAGTCACATAAGTAAGCTATAGAACTGAGATTTCCAGCTACAGAATTGTTGTTGGTTGAGGATTATGTTAGTACTCTCTGTTTTTGAAATGTGAAGGAACAATTAGGTTCCAGAAGAGTTAATTTGAAAAATTATTCATTTAGTTAAAATAAACATAAAAACAAGCTCCACTTAATCCCATTAAAATTATCTGATATAAGTATAGTACCTTTTAAAGTATACTTTGCAAGTAAATGATGGGTCATAAAATTTATTTAGCATATCTCAAACACTTTAATCTGAATGAAATGTAACAACGTAGAGTAAAAAGTACCTTGGGGATATCACGATGCAAGAATGGAGAGCCTCGGAAGACAAGTATGCATTGCCTATATGTGTAGATTTTGAGGCAAGAGGGGAAATTATTGTTTTACCATGAGATAGGGTGAAAATAGTATGAAAAATATGGAAGAAATTTCCTTCACATATTCAGTTTTTAAAAAGGAAGAACCTCAGGCCCAAAGCATTGTCTATGTTCACATGAGTCCTGGAAGTCAGGTAATTATGAGAAATGACCTACAGTGACCACCAGGTTCTTTGATCCTCAGTCATTGTAGCTGAAGTTGGGTGCAGTGGCACATACCTGTAATCACAGCACTCTGGGAGGCTGGGGAAGAATAACTGTGAGTTCGAGTCTTACCTGGGCAACTGGCTTAGTGAGACCCCCATCTCAAGTAAAAAACAACCAAAAAACTGGTGGTGTAGCTTAGTGAGGAAGCTCTTGGTTCAATCCCCAGTACCGCCAAGAAAAATATTGTTTTCTAAATAAATTCCCAAGTGGTGCTGTGCTTTTGGTCCTAAAATGATACTTGGAGGACAATTTTCAAAATTTTTTCACTGAGGACACCTCTGTTTCTGTGTGAAATAATAGATGTGCTATCCACACGTGAGATGGAAAAGAGTACACACAGCTGCAGGGAACATACGAACTCTCCCGGGCCTGAGCTTTCCCCAAGGCTGGCTCCTGAGATACCTTTATGGAAATCACAAATCTAGCACAAAACCTCGTTCCACAATTCTGTAATTTCCTCTTTCTTCTTCTCACTTTCCTGGGCATTGTGCCACACACCTGCAATCTTAGCTCCTTGGGTGATTGAGGCAGAAGAATTGAGAATTCAGTCTCAACTTAGTGAGATCCTGTCTCTGGAAAAAAGAAAAAAGAAAAAATTTGATCAGTTGTCCAGAGAGCCACAGTGTTAGTAAAGGCTTAGTAACTGAAGTGTTCATGGCCCATTCAGATGTTTTGCATCACAGAAAAAGCCTAGTTCATTTGTTAAGGTGGAAAATTCAGGATAATTCTGTGAGTTCATATTAATGATCTGTAACCAGAATCACCAACTAAGCTCCCATGACTTCATTTTCATCATGGTTTGAAACAAGACTTTACAGCAAAGAAAAAGACAAATGCCTTTCTAAGTTAGAAGAGAAACACTCTTGATAGCTTGCTTTGGGATAATGCCAAAATCTGCTTTATTCTTAGATTATATTTTCTTGATGAGGGTATTATATTTATCAAAAAATGGAGGACTTGCAAATGTCCAGAGTTCTAACAAATTTAAGTGCACATTCCGAAGTTTGTGTGCTTAACCAGTACTTGTCCTATAGGCTTAGGACTTTGAAAGTTTCATGTTTTAAGGCCCTTGGTGTCTTTGCCTATAATCAATAAATTCAAGAAAAATAGAAATAAAAATGATTATTAAATAAAATCTGCCCAACATTTTAGGAAATTTTAGATCCAAGCTATTTCCACATAGTTTGGATTTTTAGTTTTGGCACAGGGTCTCTATATGTTTCCATGTTGGCCTTGAATTTGTGAGCTCAAGTGATCCTCCTGCCTCAGCCTGCTAAGTAGCAGGCTGGACAAGCATGCCCAACTTTGCAATTTTGAAAATCTTATTTTATTTAATTCATTATGTTTATCTTTGGTGCCATTGGGATTTCAGTCTGGGGCCTTATTATCTTTCAGGTTAGAATATTATCAAGTCATTTCACAAGATTTTGAGATGTTGGAATGAGAGTTCATACTGATTGCTAATTCTCATAGCTTTTTCATTTTTCTAGAACCTATAGATGACACTGGTGGTGCTGATAGGGAGTCGCATTCAAGGTATTTTATTATTTATAGAAACCATTGTTCAACTGGATATCCCCAGAAAAATGAGACAATTTTGACAAAGACAAGAGAGACTCATCTGATTCAGATCAGCATTCATACATTCGCTTAGGATTGTCAGAGATATGTGAAATTCTAACACATCTGGAAGACAACCAGTTCTGACAGTCAACATCTGGGAAGGTAACCACTTAGGGCTGACAAAACTGGTGATTAACATGATGGAAGTTCTCCAGTTATAGCCGGTACAGAGTAACTGAGTGTGAGTTATGAGAACATACATGCATCTTGCATGCCATAATGAGCCATTAGCACCCCACTTGCATGAGTTGGAAAGCCACTGGAACCCTGATGTACATATGGAGATGTTTTCAAACATTTTTCCAATTTATTATTCTTTCAGAGCAATGTATAAAACCACACTATAAATTCAGACCAAGCAAAACAAAAAGTTCAGCCATTCCAAGCTTCCTCTTGCCTTTTCTTCCTGTTTTAACATGCTGTTTTCATTTTCAGGCTTCATCCTTGTTGTAAAGCCATTTTCTTTTGTGTGTTGGTGTCAAATACCAACACAGACACTCAGATGCACTTTATCATTCTAAGGGCAGTTCAGATACCCCATAACATTAGCCAGCACCAATACTCTCTTCTGTTTTAAACACATAATTCACTTTGCTTAGATAACCATTTAATTTGACTCTTTGGAAATACCCAGGTAAGAACAATAAAAGTGATTAACAGCTCCTCTACTGTGATTTTTATTTCAATTCTTTTCTCTTTCCTCCTAATTTTTCCACTTTAAATTTTTCCCTAGGGTTTTTATAAGAAGATCTAGTACCAAATCACATAAGAGCCATACATTTCATCTTTTCTCATCTTTTTCTCCCTAGCACAAGAAAATCAGTGGTTTGGGGTTAAATGAGTGGTTTGAGTATGGTATATTACTGTCTTGGTTACTCTTCTTTCCTTCATGAGACAAAATACTTGACACCCAAAATGAAAGAGGGAAAGGTCTATTTAGCTCACAGTTTGTGGAGGTTTCAGTCCATATTCAGGTGGCTCTAAGGCATTCTAACACAACTGGTCAACTGTTTATGGTAGCTGTGGGAGATAGCAAAAACAACAAGAGGAAAAGGGCAAAATGGAGGAGGAAACCCGATTCTTTTCCTCCCTTGTATTGTAAGTAGGCTGGGGGTAGCACTGACACATCTCGATGCCCTCCTCTTGCATAGGCTGAGGGTGTTCAGAGTAAGGACCCTTGCTCCCTGCTGAATGACTTAAACTTCTGTCCTTCTCAAATTTACACAGTGGACAGTATCCTAGAGAGGTAATTAATTGCATGTCCTTTACACTCCAGGATGGAGAGCTGCTGAGTGACTTAGTTTAGGTTTCTAGACTTCTCAAAATGACACAATGTATCAACCATAAACAGTTACTGAGGATAAATTTGCTTAAGGAGAAGCAGTAGTTTGTGTAGTTAATGGCTTAAGATAGTCAAGTTTTTTTCCCACTAGAGAGACAATATGATATTTACAAATGTGAGCTAGATTTATTATACTTTTGAGTATGGTATCAAGTTGCCTCCACTTACCTATAAAAGCCTCAAGATTATCCTTCATAGTTGGGTAATATTCCATTGTATAAAAAAACCTGAAAGAGTAGTAAGAGCAAAAATATACAATAGATATTGTGATAATGAAAGGGAAAGAAAGTGTTCAAAAGAAAAGAACAAATGGAAGAGGGGAAAGGAGAAAAAGTAGAAGGAAAAGATTATATAGGTATATATACATGAGTGTATATGCATAGGACAGATAACTATACTGCTAATCTCTGTTAGTTCATCAAAAAGAAGTTTGTGCTTTTATTGTTTGTGTGATAATTTTTTTCATGCCTAAATCTTGTAACCTGAACGACTACCTCTAACAGTATGTATTATATTAACTAGTGTTGATTTCCTACTATTTTTAAAAAAATTCTGTATCATATATATATATATATATATATATATATATATATATATATATTTTTTTTTTTTTTTTTGCTTTGCTTTAAAAAAAGATAGTCAAGTTTCCAGGAATCGTTCTGTTTACTTTTTGTTCAACAAAGTCTTTATAAAATACTGCAAATGCTTAAAAATGAAGGATGTAAAATTATGAAAGCTCTTATTTGTGTTTTCAGTTCCATAGATTCCGTAGTGAGTCTGGAAACTTTTCACAAAGCAAATTCTCAGCTTTGTTGAAATAATACTAGGGGTCCTATTTGTTGTGTTTTAAAAAACCAGTGCCCTCTACTCCTCTGACAAAAAAAGAACACCACACTAAAAATGAAAATTTCCATAAAGTATCCAGAAGTAAGAACTTGTGGTACTTGGCAGTGCTTTAAGCCAGGGGTCTGCAAAATTTTTCTAAGGGCCAGAAATCAAATATTTTCTACTTTATGGTCTTAAGGTTTCTGCGGTGACTTTTCCTTTCCAGCACTACAGAATCCACAGATGAAAGTAAACAGCTGGATCTGACTGTGGTCCAAGAAAAATTTACTTATAAAACAGGTAGCAAGTGAGAGTTGTAGATTTCTGACCCCTGATTTAAGCATTAATATCAAACATTTAGGAACAATAGGGAGAGAAGATTTTTGAATAACTGTGAGAGATTAGTTATAGCTCCAGGAAGAAGCTCATTGATAGAACCCACAACCTCTTCTTGACTTGAGAAGTACCTTTTGGGATAGGAGGAAGGCATTGAAGCACAGTTATGATGAATGCAGCTAGCTTATTTCTTTAATCTTTTCTTCTGCTCTTTTTTATTTTCAATCTTTTCTTTATTCCTTGTCATTCCAGTTTTCTCCTTTACTGTTACCCACAATGTTTTAGGCTTTTTCATGTGTCACATTGCGTATATGCATCCTCGAGAATTCTCGAGGGAAGGCAGTCAACATTTTGTCATGGCCTGATTTTCATTTAAAAAGAAGCTTTAAAAATAGCATTTGAAAAGTTTTTGTTGGCAAATTTAAAGGGTTTACATGTCTAGCAGCAATGAAGAAAGACAGATATTCGTGTCAACACTCTTTCTTACCGCCACTTCTAAGACATAGAGTCTGCAATCAATTATTTGCCATAACATTTTTTAATTGATGTGCTATATGTGTATGTAAGTCTATCATAATAGATTAACTTCTAACAAGATAAAACCATCATGCGGAACTCTCTGCCTGCCAAGTGCTGGCTCCTGCCAAACCATCTGATCCATATTATACAGCATGCAGGGATTTATCCTCACAAGAGCGACTGCAGAACAGCAGCTTCGCGTTCAGTGTATGTATTTGCCAGCCTCTCTCTTTCTTTTTTGGAGTCACATTGGTTGATTTCATGGTTTGATACATTTAAAAATTTTTTTTGTTAGCTCACTTGAGCCTCTTGGATCCCATCCAGCCTCCTAACCTTATATAGTAGATCAATCAAGTTCAGATGGGGCTCTCTGTGAGGCAGGAAAAAAGAAATAAGTAGAAAAGAGCATAGAAATGTTAACTGGTAGAATTGAAGAAGAGTGGCATTTAGAAGACCCCTTGCATCCTGAACCTGACAGACTCATTCAGTATCCATAGTCATGTTGTGGAAAGGGCATTAATGAACTGGGTTTAGTTCTAAGGTTCTAAACTACTTACAGGATCATGTACAAGGTGTTTTCATTTCTTTCTTTCTTTCTTACTAAATAAGAGAAGTAAATTGGGAAGAATTTTAGGATCCTTTTCATCTTTATATTTCAAAAATCTCATTTGAAAATTCTTTTTGACACTAAACTTAGCAGAAGTACATTTAATTTACTGAGATTAAGTGTTCTAGTTCCAATGGCATGGTAAACCACTTTCAAAATTTGTGACTTAAAATAATGGCAGCATGTATTTTGCTCACAAATCTGTCTGTAATTTGGGCTGGAATCTGTGAGGACAGTCATCCTGGTCTAGTTGGAACTAGCTAAGGCAGCATGAAGCCAGGGGTGAGGTTGGAATAATGATATTTCACCCATGGGCTTGGTGGCTGATGTTTGCTGTTAAGTAGGACCTTAGCTAGTACCAATAGCTAGAATATATAAATGTGGTAACGTCATATTTCCTGAACTTCCTTAAATCACAGCAAGGGAAGCATTTAGATAGAGCCAGGACAGAGTAGCATTTTTATTAAATGAAAAAATAGTAGAAATAATGATACAGAATTTCAAAACAAAATAAGAGATTATCAATGGTCAATATATTGCATATTGTTATCCTCAAAGTAGTTGCTTGGATTTATGAAGTGGTTTTGGAAATCATGTGGAGTCTGTTTCCTACCATGTACAATTTGTTCAGAAAGTCACAGAGGTCTGTACAGATTAAGGGGGAAAACCAAATCCTACTTCTTATTGAGAATGGCAACATGCTAGGAAAGCAAATGGGACTGTAGTTATTGCCGTGGCCATGTTTGGAGACTATAATCTGCTGGCTTTCAGATGATAACAAATGCTTCCATCTTCATGGACTACTATAAATGCTTAAAAACTCAGCTTCCTCATCAACAACTACAAAAGAGTTGAGTGATTCTGTACCAACATTTTGATATGCCTTCTCATTTAATCTTCATTTTTTTATAGACAATGCAACTAAGGAAAGAAGGGCTTAAGTAACCTATATAGATCATGAGAGCAAGTAAAGGCATAATAGAAAGGTGGGTGTTGGGTTTTAGATCTGGAATGGCCCCCAAAAGCCTCTTGTGTGCATGGGTGAGGCTTTTGGAAGCTGATTGTGTCATGGGACTGCTATGGCTGCATGCTGTTGTAGATATGTCATGAGGATTGTGAAGGGTTTATGTTGTCTCCATTGTGGCTGAACCTGGCCCTAATTCCATGTATTGATGATATGTACAGAGCTGGCTAGGAAAATATTTTATTCCCTCAATTGGCTTTAAGCAATGCAAATGGGTCTAACCCAGGTGCTCATGTGTAGCCTTAGAAACAATGGACAGGTCAGTGGTGCCCACTTGTAGCTTCCAACTAGCACGCATGACTGTAGACTGAGACTGAGGTTTAAGAAAGAATCCATGACTTCTCAGGTCATGAAGGTCAGATATCAAAGGTGAAGCACTGAGCAAAACACAAGATACTTCCTCAAATTGTTACGCAGATCCCTCCTTACAGCCTACCTGTTACCAGAATCCAGTACTCTTTCTGCATCTCTCTCTGTCTCTGTGCATATTGCAGAGGTGCTATTATGCCTTCTGCCTGGCCTAGCTCACAGCACCCACATGCTTCCCGCCATTCTCACAGTCAACTCCAAGCCATTTCCCTTCTCAAAAATTAATAAATCCTGGGGCCAGCCCTGTGTCATGGCCTAGCCATTGTTCTAACTGGACTTAGGAGCCCCTTGGCTCCCCACAACTACAGATATGTGTTCATCTCTTTATTCTTGCCATGGGTTGCACTGAAAGTGGTGGATTGGAATTTTCTTATTAGAATTCCAATAACTGTTCCCTAGGATTACAAATATAGACTCCTCCCAACCGAGGTGAGGACCTGCATGGATCTCCTTCCCTGGCTCCTCCCTTTCCTCTCTGCTTCCTGGCTGTCACAGTGTGAGCAGCTTGCATAGGTGAGACCCTTCCACCATGGCTTTCCTGTCTTGGGGCAGCCAGCTAGGGATTAAAACCTCTTAAAACCATGAGACAAAATAAACTTTTCCCCTTTAAACTGTGGCTCCTGGGTATTTTGTGCCGGGCATGAGACAATGGATCTCAGAATCAAGATTGCTTTGTTCCAAAACACGTATGGCTTCTGTCACCCACTCCCTAAGACTCTTGTTCTATGTCTGAGTCCTGGCAGAAAGAAGGTATAATTCAGACAAGATTTTAGGTGTGACTTAAGGAGAATAGACAAGTATTTCAATACCTAGAGCGCCTCCCTCTCTAAAATTAGTCTTTTCCCCAGAGTTAACTGTTAATATATTTTTTTTTCTTGAACTCGAGTAGGCAGAGTAGGATGATGATGGGATCATTACAGAAAGACTAGGAAGAATGCAGAATTGTGTGTCTAGGTTAAAGCTGACGGCACCTGGGAGCTAATGTGCGTACAACATTACATGTGAGAGAATTTACCAAAAGTGAATAGCAGATAAGCAGGTAAAGGGCCTTCAGAATTAAGTATGAGGATATGAAAGAGTAGACTAAAGCTGAACTGTGGCACGGAATAAAAAAAAAGACTCTTGGAGCTGTTGCTTGAAATGGACTTCTAAGTATAAGCTCCAGCCATGCATAAGGAGACAGAACAGATGGGAATGCCTGTGCTTTGCTCCTGGATTAAATTCTTCTGTGGAACTCATGTGCCATACAGGTGCTCAAGATTTCTAGGGACTTTTAAAAAAGGACTTTGTGAAAGCTTTCTGCCTACACAGGTGACCTGTCTGGTGACTGCTTGCCCTGTTTATTCAGAAAAACAACAAACTAACACTAACAACAAACCTACAACCGTCAATGAAATAAAAACGGAAAATATTTGCCATGTGTATTATGGTATTATGAATGCAATCTTATGAAAATAATCCTTTTACAAAGAGTCAAAGGTTTATAGGAAATTTATTTCATACCAAATTATACTTCTGTAACAATCAGTTATTAAAAGACCTTTGAGCAAAAGTCTTTTATTATTAAAAGTTATTAAAAGACCAGTTGAGCAAAGATTTTGCTTTTCTGTTTATATAAACACATTTATTCCTAGAAGAATTTGTGATTCTTAACTTGGGGATTTCCTTTATTTTTTATTCATGGCTTGCAGCAATCATAGTTCTTCATAGCTCAACATCTGGAGACACATGGGATTCATTGTTGGAAAGCAAATCATCATCCCTGTCCATGAATAATAGGTCGACCTCCCATTGGGCAATGGTAACTACATTTTCAGTTGACTGGTCTGTCTTCCTTGACTGTGGGGAAGAAGCTGGCATCCCTTTTTTTTCTGACATTTGAGCTCATCTCTGAGAGCACCTTGAGTCTCCACACTGTAAACTGGGCTTCTGCCTTAGGATATGGAACAAAAGATGACATTAATTGCAAGTTGGCATCCTGGAAAACATTGTCAGTCTCATCTACTGCAGGCAAATGACCCTTATCCCATGTCAACACTGAACTGTGGCCTCCGTGGACCTGCCTGTGTCTGACTACACCTGTTCTAACACAGATGCCAAGAAGAAGGGTTCAGGAGGAAATTAGACTCACAGAGCCTCTGGGAAGCCATACAGCCATTTGTAAGTCCTTTGGAATTGTAATGCATTGGACAAGGAGGGAAATGCCCTGTGTCGATGTATTTGGCTGTGATCGTGAGCACTGAGAATCCTACATGGAGAACTGAACTGAACAAACTGAACAGTGAAGGAGACAAAAAGGTGTATGGAGTGGGAAACAGACATCATGAAAAGAATAAATTGCCTAAGTAAATAATACATTGTATACAACATATTGTAGCTTTTAAAATTAGATGTGAGGTACAAAAATGGGTGTAGAAGTGTGCTTATATGTTTGTACTAGTATACGTAGGTAGAATTATATACATTAACATATTCTGCCATTTTGTGAATCAGGGAAGATTGTAAGTCAAATCATGTTCCAAGAAATATAAATTATGTGCACATAAAAAATCTAAGAAACCATAATTAGCATAAAAGTATGTGTTAATCCTCACTCTTAACACCAGTAATATAAGGTGATTATACTTTGTGATCACATTTTTCTTATTTTATATCCCTACCTCCTCTGGTAAATGGCTCCCAACATTTTTTAATTTTATAGGACAGTATAAGACACAGAAGAGATGAATATGGATGACTCTCATGTAGACAGCAGAGGTGCTCAGTCTTTCTCACTACAGCATGTTCTTTTTCTGTTTAGTTAGTTCAACAAATGTTTACTAGGCACCTATTTAGTGCACAGTGATGTGTTAAGCATGTGGAATAGCAAAGATTTAGGCTTCTATGAGCTGTTCCCGTATTTTCCACTCCTGAAGGTGAATTTTTAAAAAATGCTATTTTTTAGTTAGGGGTTTTCAGGACTTTGCCTCTGGACTTTTACTTTCTTCTCTCCAAGGGTTCTGGCTCCTTGGGCTTCTAGCTTTCTATCACTCTGTGCCTGGAGGAAGAAGACCAGTTCCTGCGACCTAAAGTGCCAGGCTGGGGAAGTACTTGAGTACATACTGTCACCAAAATAAAACACCTCACCTTTCTGCTTGCCAGTTATAGCAGTGAGCTCAGTTCTCTTGGGCTCACCAACAGATTTACCCAAGAAGAAAGGGCCTCTGATTTGGTAGATGGAAGAAGAACCCAGACTTCAATGTGTTTGTAATCACAATGTCAAAAAGGTCGGCAGGACCATCCCCTGGGATATATTTGCAGAATTTATAGTAATGTGTTTATAATCACAATGTCAAAAAGGTTTACAGGATCATTCTCTGGGATATATCTGCAGAATTTACAGTAATCTCTCTGAGAACTGGTAATTACCAGAAGAATTTTCCCAGCATTCTTTAGCTGTGAAAGTCACTTTCTTAATAGATTGAGGACAGTTGTATAAATATTTGCTTGGATCTCTTTTTTTTTCTGGAAAATATAGTTCACAGTTTGTCTTAAAAGATGACCTTTTAAAATTGTGTTGTGTACCAACAATTATCTCCCTTCCAAATAAAATGTTTTGTGACTATTATGTTTGTTGAAGAATACATTGCTGTGGCCGGTCAAAACAATGATCCTAAAAACAATAGTTTTCTGAGTGACAAGGCAGGCTCCGTAGGACAAAAAGCACTTCCACTCCTCCTTTCCATTGCCACCACCTTGCTACCAGGGTCTGCACCAAGCACAGCGCCATTATCTGCAGTGGAGGACCCATCTTCCAGATCCAATGCCAAATTCCTGCAACTGAAATCCTCTAGGCTCACAGTGCGCAATTCCTTATGATACCCTTTCTCCTTAGCCTGGAACTCAGCTAAGCTGTTACAAGTGAGCTAGGACATTTAAAGTCGCTCTAGGGCAGGCTGTAGTGTGGTCAAGGTGGACGTTTACGATAGCTCAGGAGGTCAGGGAGACATGCTGCACCATGAATGTTCTGGGAGCACAGGCGAGTGCAAGGCACCATGGCTGGGATGCTAGAGTTTTAGTCATAGTTATATCTTCAGTGTATGATGCTCTTTTTTTCCAACATATTTTGAGAACATACAGAATGAATGAGTTGTTCATAGAAGACACCTGAATGGAAAAGATACATTTTTGTTATGGAGTCTTACAAGTGTTGTCTGGGGAAGCCTTGAACTCTTTCCTCAGTCTGCCAAGTAGTTGGGACCATTTATGACAAATAGCTCCCATGTTCAGTTTAGAGAAAGATAGTTTGATTCCATGTGATAGATACATTATTTTAGGTAGGCACTGGATTCTTTAGGAGTAAGGAGCACGCACACATAGACTAGACTGCCAGTGCTAGGCTTTCCTGAAAAAGTGACCCCTAAATTGACGTGAATATCCTGACTTTTTAGATGTATTTCTCCTAAATTTTATCTAGACATAAATAAGGTAATACTGTATGATATTTTTCATGACAAAAGATTAAGGATAAATTTCCAATATATTTTTGAAAAAGCATGTGGGAGATGGAGTGTGGAGTTATTGGTTATGTTTTCACAAAACTACACAAACATTGTCAAGTTACTGTGAAGAAATGGTGACATACTAGTCAAGGCTTAATTTTCTCATCTTGGTTTTTCATGTTACAAATAAAAACTGGCACATGGATGAATAAAAATTCCCAAGTATTTGAGTAATATGAACCAGAAAAAACTCCTCAAATTAAAAAAAGGTAGGATCAGAAAATCATTATCATCTCCATAATATTCACACTCAAGTTACAGTAAACTCTCTTTGTGTGTGTGTGTGTGTGTGTGTGTGTGTGTGTGTGTATTTAGGCAAAATGGGTGTGACCTTCTGTCTTCATTTTTTACAAATTTACAAAGATTAGGTTAGATTCAACACCGAAAACAATCTCTATTGTTCATGTAATCTGTGATCCTCAGATTCATTAGTTGTTTGCTCTGAGAACTTAGCAAACACTTGTTTTATGTAATATAATTAATCATATTATGAATAGGAAAAAGGAAAAGTAGCATCGTAGGTCAGGTTCTTGCAACTTCGAGATGAACTCCACGACTTGTATAGGAGTTCACGTAAGCCCCTGAAATGGGTATCATTAATATATCCTTTCTATTGGTTTCTGTGAAACTGAAAGTTGCTGTCCTTGGTGCTGCTACTGATTTTTATGGGGAGAAGAGAGACAAAAGAGAGAGAGAGAGAGTGTGTGTGTGTGTGTGTGTGTGTGTGTGTATGTGTGTGTGTGTGTGTGTATCTGAGCATTACCCAAGATACAGGAAAAATTCTGTTTTTACTCATTTGACCAGAAAGCACTGCTATTAATCTATCAAGCTCATGTAGACAGCTTAAATGATTATTATTCTGGAACTCTATTATTAATTTCATACATTTAAATAGTGATGAAATTTTTTGATAAGAGATTTAGACTGGTTTCCTTTTGCATCTTTCACATTGATTTCTTAGTTTGCTACAATAACCTTTGTATTTGTATCACATTGGTAGCTTATTCCTTATAATTTCAGAAAATTTGAATACCTGTCTTACATTATGCCTTTGTGATTTATCTCCATATACATAGAATGCATCAGTTTAGCTTCTTTGAATTTAACAGTCTATCAAATTGCAATTAACCTATTTTTGTAAGTGGGACGCCTACCTGCCCCCTTTCTTCCTTGAAAAAATATCTGTTCCTCTTGTTTGTTTTTCATAACGACCTAAATATCTTTGGTGGATGAAATTATTCGTCAGTCAGCAAGGGTGAATACTTTGAGTCCTTACTCTTCCTGTTAATTTTCCCCTTTACTTTTAAAAAATCTTATGCAATTTTGCCTCACTGCTTTATTATCTTAACATTTCACTGATTGCAGGTCAGTAAAATTTGCATCAGGAACTGCTTTCTGAGAAGTTTATTTTCTTCCTCTTTAACCTTCTTTATGCAACTCATGCTTTTTTGTTTGTTTTCAATTCTTTCCCAGTTATCTTTGAAAGATTTGCTTCACTCTCCTTATTCCATTTGTGAGAAAAAAGGGGCTAATCCTGACTATTCTGTATAGAGTATTTCTGGTAATATTTTCATAGCAAAGGGAGTGAAAGCTGCACACTTTGATGTGGAATTAGGGAGAAAAAAAGAACTGGTTGGTGACTTCAACCTCTAAACTCATTGAAAATGCACAGCAAATGTGTTCAGGGTCTTTAAAAGTCAACCTTTACTTCCCTTTTTCTAAAGCTATTTTCACTAAAAAACAAAATTGAGTTTTTTTTGTTTTTCTTTTTGATGTTTCAACTATATTGTTTCCTACCATTTTCTAATACAATTGCACCATATTTCAGTTTGCATTTCGGTTGAAAATGGCTTTTGCGAACTGGATGCTTACAAATGATGTATAACATTTTCTTATGCCCTTGAAGTCAAAGCTTGATATATAACTTTTGGAAAATAATTAACTTTGATCATGGGGCTACTGTGTATTAATTTCTCATGCTTGATGGATCTTTTATTAAATATTTTATTTCCATTCATTTATTTTCAAAACAATGCTTAAATTTCCTTTACATCAGAGGAATCACCTTAGTTTTCTTTATACTCCAGTTTTAATGTCCATTTCTTTATTCATATATTAAAGTTTTGGACAGTTATTCAAGAGTTCTAAGTATATGTCAGACATCATACTATATCCTGGGACAGAAATATTTCCTATTTCAAACATTTACATTTTAGTGTAGCATACTAGTTGAGCAAGCAGAATTATAAAATAGTATTAACTGGATTATAGCACAGATATAAAGTCCATACCAGGATATTTCCCTTGTAAGGATTTTACCTCCATGGTGTGTGGTAGGAAGAAACTGATGTTTGTAATATGGCTTTGAAGAACTGCTTTTGCTGGATTCATAGCTGAACAGTGATTGTTGACCTTGATTCTGATACATCTAGTTTAGTAGTATGCTATTTAGAATCAAACATCTGGAAACGAATTCTGGTTCAGTCATTTACTAGGAATATTCCTTCTGAGATTCAGTTTTCTCATCTATAAAATGAGGATGATAATACCAGTGTCAAATAACATGACTTGAATAAGGCAATAATGCTGACATACTCTCTTTAAGCTCCTTTCTGGATTTTGAGCTCAGAACAGCAGTGGAGGATTGAACTTTGGCAAACACATTTGGTAAACTCAAGCACCAGTTCGAACTATTTATATGCCTAATCCTTTTGATTTTGACCATAACTCTAACAGGTATATACTATTATTTCTATATCATTGATTCACAAGAATGAAATTAGATTTTTAGACATTAAACAGTCTGTACAAAGTCTGGTTAATAAAATATAGAGCAAGAGCTCACACTTAGTTGATGTAGCACTGAAGTTCAGATCTTTTCTTGTTCTTATAGTCTTGCTTCCTGCTCTGTTTTGCTTTGATTGTAAATAATATAGCAGGTACTGGTCCTAAGGATTTTGATTCCTAGAGTGAAGCCTAGAGTATGTGTTAGGTTATAGTTCCCATAGAGACACATACCAAGTGTGTTTGCTGAGCTGAATCCTCAGCCTATTACATACCATCCCGTGCCCAGAAAGCACTTACATTTGTAAAACTGCTGGCTAAACTGATATATCAAAAACCTCAAACACATAGATATTTATTTTTCTCTCACATTAAAGTCCATAGTGGGTAGCTAATCTCATCTCTGCCATTTTAAGTAAGGAGAGGACAGAAATGCAGTCAAGGATTCTGTTTAATATAAGTGATGTTCAAATTGTCCCTATCATTTTTATTTAGTTTCTCATTGACGGTCTTAGGTTACCACCTCAGCCTTTATGATCAGCTAAAAAATTTAGGCAATAGTTTCACAGTTACTTGCTCAGAAGGGGAGAAGAGATTTGGGGACATTGACAGTGATTTGCAGTACAGTGCTCACTGAATATTGAGAGAATGCATAAATGAGGAAAATAAAAGTCTGTAAGTAAACGTGGGGCCCAAGGAGACTAAGACAAAGTTGTTAGCTCTATCCCTCAGCTTAGAAAAACATGTCAGTATGCCAATGTGTCTTTCCAGTTAATTCTTGCTAAAGTACATCTTTAGTCAGAAATACCCATTGCAAGTATCTCTTTGCTACAATGTTTCTTTTTAATCTGTGGCTGTCAACTTCTCTCCTGAATATCAGAATGAGATCAAAGCCACAGAAGAGTGTATGTGAGCCCTGTGGATTATGCTGCCCTCTTAAGGAAGATAAAGTGACAGGTTATACAGTACTCATCTATATCACTTGTCACAGGGACTCTTCATCCCGAGGCAGGGGAGAGCTACCGCTGGTTATTTGTAGTTCTCTTTCAGAACTGCCTTGGCATTAGGTGAGAGTCTCTGACACAGGCAAAACGTGGTGTTAGTTCTCCTAAAGGAAAGAGCTGGAAGTCTTCAACCTCTGTACTATTAGACTCTGTTAGATCGATATCCTAGCTGGGGACTCGCTCCTAGCAGCTTCCTCTTTGATGCAATGTAACACTTTCTTTGTTTCATTAGAGATATTTCTTCACAGCTATTGTAGGGACCTGTATTGTGTGATGCCCAACAGGTGGCAGATAATTTGCCCCACACAGGCTGTGAACACTCTTCACTGTTGCCTGAGGACACGGCAGCTTCTTATTAATTTCACTGAGTCAACCGTCAGCATGACAATAGACTCTGCGAATACAGAAGAGACAAAGTTACAGATCAGGGAAATAATCAGTGAGGCCATATTCTTCAAAATTTATCAAGGACAGAATCAATCTTTCTCACTTGTAAACTCTTTCATTCCTAAGAGCTTAAAGTAACTATAGACCTACATCTCATTTATTTTCATAATATCCTGATGGAGTTAGAGGCCAGTTTTTATTTCACTGTCCATGGCACTTGGAGGAAAGGCAGTGCCCTGAGAACTCAAGTGACTTGCATTCAAGGTCAAAACAGGAGTCAACCTGGAAAGTGAAATGCTTGATTTCAGGTGTTCTGACTACACTGAGCAACTACTATAAAACTATAGTACTTAGGTAAGAGAATTCAAAATATGTGATACAGGCAGACAGAGTCATGGTTCAGATTCTAAATGTTCCTTAGTTCATACATTCGAAACATACTTTTGATGATTCAATAGTACTTAATGCTGTGAATGGTTCTCACTTCCTTAAGCCACAGACACAGGGATCATTATTTAGTATTTTGCTTGAAATGATGCCCTGGAATCAGAGTGCTAATGATTTCACATTTTTCAGGAAGAATGGGGGACTTTAACTATGGCACATGATGATGCTCATTAAATTGTTGTATAATGAGGTGCTTGGTATAACAGATGGAAAGATGGGTAAAAAAAAATCTAAATTCATGTGAGGTTGGAGCAGGATCTCTTCCAATTATATGATATGTTTTAGTACAAATTAGAAAATGTAAATTTTTTCTCCCAGGTAGATGCAGCCTTAAGCCAGGTTGCACTGCTTGGTGAGCAAACCCTGACTGAGTTACAGGTACCCATTCTACAGACAGAGGTTCTTCGTGGCCATTTTGGTGTAGTGTAAGAGCAGGCTAACACATATCATTAGCTCCAATAAGCTTCCTAATCAAGAAAATGGTGTTATCTTAGGAATTTTGTACCCTAGAGATTTTAAATCCCAATTGCCTGAATTCAACACCCAGGACAATCACTTATATTACTTGTATGACCCTATCAATCTCTATGTTCATTAAATTATTTCATCTGTAAAATGAGAGTAATAATTGTATTTTCCTTGTTGAGTGTGGGAGAGGTTAAATGAGTTAATGCTTAAAAGTATTAGTGTTGGGCAAAAAATAACATTTTATATAAATAATATATTCTCATTAGCCCAGTTTTCAGGTGAGGCTTATGGAAATTAGGAATCAAAGTCACTCAGATATTGAAGTATTCACCTGGGAAGAACCACTATTGAATCTAGCTTCTTTATTTGGAAAAAACAAAATTTTAGCCTCTATACTATAATGACTCATGGGCAGAGGGCAAGCAAGAGATAAATCCAGTTAAGATGCTTTAAAAGTGGACTAAGAGTAAATAGTTGACATGCTGAAATTTTCTGACTGCACTGCAGGGCTAGGGCTCTGGTGGCATTTACTTCGAAGCATTTTATCTTGCTGAAAACAGTACAGTTTTGGATAGCAGGCAGAGAAGGAACTTGAAAAATTCTCTTTCTCCTCAACACAATTATGGCTGTCCCTTGTCCCAGGAATTCTTGGAAATGTCCAAATCATAGTCTTATCACAACATATTCAGAAGAACTTTGCTAGTTGAAAATACATAACAAATGTTAAGTGATGAGAATTCCATGATGACCTCAGCCAACTAAACTCATTTTACCGTATCCTATTAGGTGATGAGCTCTAGACAGGTTTTTTTAAGGCACTGAGAGATGCTTGACTTTTGTGCATTTTCTTGATATGCAGTGTTTCCAAAGAAGATCTTGGAAAACACTGCATATTAGAAATAACCCAGAAGTTCTCTCTGTCATTGTTTCAGGCTGACCTCTTGCTCTGCTCTCTATGTTTGTTTCTCTGCTCACTCCACCTTGATTCTCTTAGTTATTTAACTTGTGTTTACTACACGTCCCTCTTTATAGGAGACTGGAGGCCACATATCTGTTGAACATTTAATATACTCTTGAGTTGAGACCATAATACATGTCAGTGCTCATTATTGTGGCCAAATAGAGGGGGATTAAATTGCTTTGTTTGATGATGGACCACAGCTTTGCTTTTGAAGTCTTACCATAGATGCTCACTTGGATTTCCATGATCCCTTCTTTGTAACTATTTGGTTCTCCAGTTCCTCTTGCTCTTTATATAATCTTCTTATGTCTCCATATTTTAGCAAACAATAATTAACTTTGGTATGTCCAGGTTACTCAGCATGAGAATTATATGTACAGACCTATATAGTCTAGTGGATGCCGTGCTCTAGGCTAGATTCTGGAAATAGTTAAAAGCCCATATATACTGATGAAGCAATGAGTCAATTAATGGATTATACTCAGTGTTCAGGAATGGAAAGGACTTTCTACATTATAGGTTATAGAAAGACAAATAACTGAATATATATTTACTTACATACGTACAGTTCTTGGAAATGTGGCACCTTCTTGGTCCAAATAAGCAGTACTTCAGGATTTGATAGGTGCTGGAACTGTTTGTGTCTTAATTGAAATTCTCCAGCTTTAGTTGTCAAAACTAAATGTTATTCTGAGAAGGAGCCCTGATGTCCCCATGGTAACAGGACTCCATTAATGGGATGACATCACAAAGCTGTACTTATCTGAGAACACCTGGGAATTTCAGGTATATTGGAAATACTGTTAAAGGCAAATCATACATACCTATTCTGTGTAATTATGTGCACATGTAGAGATGTGCTTAATTTAGCCACATATTTCATTTAGTCCCATTTATCATTAGGCTTTTTAATGACTCAAATTTTGAGCATGGGTATAACTTAACATGTTTAAAGAAGAACTCATCTAAAATTTGGAATAAGTATCTACCACTAAATGTCATGGAAAAAATCAGTCCTTGTCATATGTACAGTACTTATTACACTTAATATAATTATGGAAACGTTGATCCTTAACATAACCTCTGAAATGGATAAATATACCATCTCTTTACATTACCCAGAACTATGCATCTTATTGGTCATTCAAAGCCTTGCTCAGACATGCACTGTATGCAAAGAGGAGTATGTTGGAATTAAGGGTAAACAGTGCACGAACAATTTGGTTGAAGTCAGTTCACATGATGTCTTTTTGATTCTGGCTACAAAACAATGACAAAAAATGACTTAGTCAAAATGTTCAAATCATTTAAATACATTTTTGTAGACGCATCTAAATTCTTTGCACAGTATCTGAAAAAGAAAAATGATTTTTTAGTAAAGAAAGGAAATAAGATGATGAATAGATTTAAGAACAGACTTGATTCCTCATCATTAACAAAATCCCTTTGCTTAGTTATGGATTCTTTTTATCAAAGATTATTTTGAATAGCTTCAGTTTTATGTTGTACAGTACAGAAAAGATGCTACACAGACTGGATTACCTCTGGAAATGCAGAAAAAAATGACAAGATGAAAGACCAGCTCAGCTAATAAATAATGCAAACTTGACACATCTTGTAAGAAAATGCCAACAATTTGCATAGCATGTGTTGCAGGAACAACCATGACCAAGTGTTAACATTGACTCATGAGATGCCCAGAACTGGAATATTTGCCAAGGTGACATTGCACTGCACAGTGCCTTTAAAAGTTCTAGCTGAACTCCCCACCTTTTTCTCCACTGCCACATTTCCTTGGGATTATCAAAGATGCAAAGCCGAATGCCTTTGCCTTTGTTTATGACACTGTGTGGAACTGAATTGTTTTAAATGAAAATTTAATGGTGGTTTTCTAAGTAATAACAGTGTCTCTTCATTGACATTCATATTTTAGTTATGAGAAAAAATTGTTACATCTTATACATTTCAAATGACTCCAAAGCAGTGGTCTCCATGAAATGTTCCTGAGGCTAGGTGAACAAAATTGACAACGATCAAAAATAAGTCTGTATGCCTTCTAAATTCCATGCAAATGTAAGTAAAATTATTTTTCATCCAGGTGGAAAAAAATTTCAAACAGGAAGATAGTGCTGAAAGGAAACTTAGAACTAAGCCATGCCACTAAATTGGTGGTAGAACCCGAAATCCCAGCTGCTAGTTTGTTGCTGTCTTAATTACTTTTCATTCATTGATGATACAAAATTTTGATGCCCAAAATTAAGGGAGGAAAGGTTTATTTAACTAACAGTTTGTGGAGGTTTCAGTCCTTAATCCACTAGCTCCAAGGGAGGGTGGTGCATGGAAGAGAGGCAACAGTTCATGGTGGTAGAAGGCACCAAAAGCAGCAAGAGCTAAAAAGAGTGGAGAAAACCGCTTTTCTTCCCTTATATAGTGTGCAGGCTACACACCCTAGGGTGGATGTAGCACTCATATCACGAATCCCATCAATAGATAGTGAATCCGCCATAACCCACTTAAAAGCCCCTTCTTAAAAGCACAACTCCGTTTATCACATGAGGCTTTGGGGGGACATCCAGGCATAAACCATAACACTAATAAATGTAAATGTACAATATACATGTATATATCCCTATAATAAGTGGTATGTATTCCCATATGTTAGGATTATATTAAACACACACACACACACACACACACACATATATGTAAACCTAGCTTGCATTCTAATTTTACCCAACTTATTACTGCTCCAAATGTGGTCTGGGAGCCAGTACCATCACCCCATGCTTGTTAAAGATGCAGAGTCTCAGACCCCACTCCATACCTAATGAATCAGACTTTTATCCAGAAAATGTCCTCAGATAATCTATGTACACTAAGTTTGAGAAGCATTGTCTTTATTCAAAGTCCAATCATTACCTAAAATATTCATATTATGTGTTGATTTTTGTCTTTTCTCTCCTCCACTGAACTTTACAGGTACTTTATGTTATTTAAAAATGAAATATTATTACAACTTTTCAATTCCAGTTTACTCTTGCCTTTTAGTAGATGAATGCCTTCAATTCAGATTTTGCTTCCCTTTGTTGAAATGATAGTGGTTAACATGTGTGCTATATTTTTTCTTCTTTCCAAAGTATGTTAGGTATTTTGCATTCAGTTTTTCTTTTATACTGCTCAACAGTGCTGTGAGCTTATGATGATCATAATCTCCACTTTATAGAAAAGGGATCTGAGATGGAAAGAGGTCAAATCAGTTGCCATATATCAGATCCTGGACCTGAGCCCATAGTTAGGTCATTCCAGAGTATCAATATCAATGATACTCTATATTGATTATGTAATTCAAATTTCTGATGTACTGTTTCCCAAAGATTTACACACCTTTATTTATTTATTTTAGCGGATAAAACCAAGGTTAATAAAACAATAAAATCAATCAGAACGGACCAGTGTAAGTGATACAAGACTTCAAAACCTCGACAATAGTTGCCATAATGCCTTTTTTGTTTTCAATATAGCTGCAGATAACTTTGGACATGGTAAAAATCAAATAGAACAGGAAACAATAGAAACAATAAAAATAAAACAATGAATACAATAAAGGACTTCAAAACAAGGATTTACTATTTAAAGTAAATCCAAAATTTCTACCATAATATGTCTTGCTATCTTGTAAATAGCTGCTCATGTTATCAGATTTAGCATAATCAAACAAAACAAATGAGAATAAAACCCAACCCAACCCAACAAAACAATGAAAATTATATGGTTTCCAAGGAGGGATTGCTTCCTGCTAAGACTTTGTTTTCTCCCACCACAGTCTGCAAATGGCATTGACTGAGAGAGGCCTGGGTCTGGTTGTCCCCAATCTGGTAGCAGCCTATGCATGGCACTGTTTTTCCAGGTGGGGATTACGTCCTGGTGAGGACTGGTTCTCTCTCCTTGCAGTCTGCAAATCAATTTACACATCTTTAAAATTAAATTGTCTTTCCAAATAAAATCAGAAGTTAAACTTAATGTAGTATCTGGTAAATAATGAGCAGTTGAGTAATATGTTTTGAATGGAGAAATGAATGAAAAGACCTAAGTTATGTTGATATGAAGCCAAACACTGTATAACACCAAAAAGAAATGTCTAGAAGAACAGATATTTCCTACTTTGGGGCCACTGGCACTTCCTTAGCATCCATAATCCTTCCTCCTCCTTTCAGTTTTTCTAGACTTATGACCCATGTTATTGTAAATGCCCACAGTTCTAGTAAATTCCAGTTTTTGCTTTTGTTCTATTGTAATCTGCCTGGAAGACTAAGGTCAGCACTTTCTTGGAAGCTCTGAGCTACTATTTCAGCAATTCTGAGAAAGCTTCATTAACTCTTACTCCACTCTATCTCCTGGGAATTTTAGAGTCAAACCATCAGGATTTAGGTTGAGATTTTATATTTTCAATCTCTTCACATTAATGCCAGTGATAGATCATGAAACAATCTTTGGAGAGGGAAAAATGTGGTTGTGAATGTTCAGAGTCTCAGAGGGATGGAGAAAGAAGAAAACTAGAGGTCAAAACAAGCAAGAAGTCATAGTAAGAGCGAGGAAGATCAGTGGCTTTTGAGCAGTGCTGGCTTGGACAGGGTTAGGTGGATGGAGTCCATACAGACTCTGGGCACCAGCTACCTTGTGTGGACTTGGTTTAAGAAGACAATGGCTGAACCCTCTCTGGCTCTTATTTCCTAATCTATATAGTGACTAGTTGCCTATTTTTATGTTCTTTTTGTTTGATAGGCTTACAAAAGGGAATCTAAGCTGTTGAAGTGCAAGCAAGTTGTATTCTGTGGTGGCTTCCAGGGGACTGAATGATGTATAGCTAGACTTGGCTTGTGGTCTTCTCCCTGGCCTGAGTCTTTTACCCTGGTCTAAAGGGATATTTGGGGATTTGTACAAACTTTTTAAACTTCTGAGCTTTTGATGATGATCTGAATGTGAAATGTCATTTACCATTTTACTATTATATTTTGTTAAGTAAAAATACATGTAAGAGACTTCTTTCTTTTTCATATATACATTCATGGCTCGTAACAGCATCTGCATGGATGTGTGTGTATACAAACACAAAGAGGCACATGTGTACATGCATTTTACTAAGCTGGAGGCATATTTGGTAACAAATTGATAGTCTTTCAGGAATAAATATATGACAAATTGATTTGGGTCTCATTTATTCAACCCAAGTATGTGGCACATCATCCATAGTAGCCATTATTCAGGAGTTGGAGATAAAAACCAAAAATACAGATTTTGCTCTTAAGGAACTCCAAGTAGAGTGGAGAGGAGAAAGATATGCAAAGAGTTAATTGTAATACAAAGTCACAAATGATTTAGTGGAAGTGACAATAGTGTTTTGGAAAACACAGGAAGGTGAAGCGGGCTGAGACTGGAAAATTGACTGAAATTTTATGGAGGATATACTATCTTCAGATGGAGTGCAAAACTTGATTTGTATATCATTTCTCTAACCTTGAGATGACATTTGATTGCTTAAGAGCTTAGCAACAAATCTTTCCCCATTCTCTGCCCTTACTCTGGTCAGCAATTAGATTTAGTTGAAATGCATCAAGGCAAATTATTAGGGTTTGAACTAAAATCTACCCTTTGCTGACTTGAGTTAGCACCCAGAAGCTAAAGAGTTCTCCATTTTATCATATTTTTGGTTGGGGCTTTTTCTGGCAGTTTCTTTGAAAGAAATAGGTAAGCAAAGCAAGCTGGCTAGCGAGCAAAATCACAGATCTTAATATTTCAGTCTTTCCTGCTTCTGGCAGACTTAGCAGGATATCATCTGCTCAGTGCACAAGGAAAATAAAATTGCATGCATGAGGCCCCCATTGCAGTGAAGGGGGTGGGCAAGAGGAATTCAATCTTTGACTTAGAAAAATCTAATTCTCCCAAGGTATATTGAAGTCCGCAAGGCAGTTATCTTTCTGAGCAGCTAGATGCAACCTGGAAATGTAGCTCCTAATAGCCTTGGTGAGATTAAGTGAAGTGTCTGTGATTGTGGTTGTTGCACACAGGTCATGTAGGATTCGATGCTCCCCCCTCCCTGAGGCAGCCTCTACCTGCAGGTCCTTTCATGCCTGTCTACTCTATACTTTCTGCCTCTTCCCTGCTGCCCCCAATCCAGTGGTACACTCTGCAAGAGGAAGGAGAAATGAGTGGCCTGACAGCTTTAGAGGATAAATTTAATAGCAATTGATGGAAGTGGCCCAAAAAGGACACCGTTCCATTATTTTTGCAATGACAAAGGTTATCAGGGCTCGGCGGAGCCACACTTTCTTGCTGAAGTATTTTGCAACTTAAGAATCTCAATGTTTACTGGACTTGCAGGGCATTGGGAGAAAACCAGAAAGGGAAATTAATTTGAACCATAATTGATACAAGGTCAGTCTCAGGAGGGTGGGAGAGAGCAGGGTTGTGGGTGGTTTTTGGATGAAGTGAAAGATAATTTTCTGAATTTGGCATGAAGACCCTTTTTGGTGAGATTTAATTTGTGAACAAAGGGCCAAATTTTGAGTCTGTTTTGATTCTAGTTGAGGTATCAGCCTTGGAAATGGAAATATATGTTGGTAAACATACAAACAGATTTGGTGGCACATTCTTTCCCTGTAAGAGTTAATTTCTGTAGAAAATCAGATGCAGATAAAAGGCACCTTGGCAGCTCCTATCTGTAATTCTGCTTTGGATTTTGATTTCAAGTCAGTGTTTATTTTTCTTTCTTTCCTCCCTCCCTCACTTGTTTCTTCTTTCTTTTTTCTATTCTCTCTCTCTTATTTACTTATAATTTGAGTAGACTCTTCAAACCATACAAAAAGGAATGAGGTCGTCCCAAAATATCCTATAACACCCTATGGTTCAGCCTTAGAAATGATTTGCCCTTAGAATAAGACTCCCATAGATTCAAAAATAATAAAGCTTTTCTTTTTGGACTATTTGCAAAACAGACATATATTTATTATTTCCCATTGGTTTTTTGTAATTCCCAATGGCAAAAGCAACTCAGACTGAATTAAGGTAAACAAAGGGAGAACTGTTAGCCTACAAAACTGAGAGGTTCAAATGTAGCACTGAAGGCTATTAAAAAAAATAGTGTCAGGGCTTTCTCACCGCCATATCTCTAGACTCTGCTTCTCTTCCAGTTTTTCATGGTGATAGTTTAATGAAAACATTACTTTCTTATCTCTCAGTAAAAGGAAGTGGTCTTTCCCTAAATTTCTGTAACATTGTTTTGGAAGAAATTTGATGGTCTGACTAGGTAACATGTTCCATGAGGCTGAGGGCTTATTAAATGATTGTAGCACAGATTTGGTGTCCGTTCTTACAGCCAGCGATAGGTGAGGCTCCATAACTCACAGTTTGTAGGAATCACATGGAGTAGGAACAAGCAGGTGTCAAAAGGAAACAGCAGTGCTGAGTAGATTTTTTTTAAGATAGGGTCTCACTTTGTAGTTCAGGCTGCCTCCAAGCTCATGGTGATCTTTCTGCCTCAGCCTCCTGAATGCTGGGATGACAGGCATGCGTCACCATCCCTGGCCTTAAGGAGATGAATATGATGATGTTTTACTACTTTACTGTCATGGTATCTGTTTTTTAGGTGGCTTCCATTCTTAGAGGGATAGCATTCTCTTGGTAGGAATATAGCTTGGTTCTTCCTTTAGACATTCCAAATCCAGTATACAATGTGACCTCAACTTGCCTGTTTAATTTCCTATTATTGCAATACTCACCTCCAAGCTTTAACTAAACATGACTAGTCATTATGCTTCAAATATTTTTTTCCTATGGCTCTGTTTTGAGGACTCATCATTATCAGAATTAGATGAGCAGTGCTTTCATGAACAAAGACTGAAATTTGTTAAAATCTCATCTCTTCATTTCTGAATTTGGACTAAAGGTTAGGTTTTTATTTCAAAATGTAATAACCCCAAATGACATTTGAATTGTGTAGTTTTTTTGTTATTTTTGTTCCTGTTCCAGCAAATTAGTTATGTCTTATATTATTCTCATCTAACTGAAATTATTAGTTTCTAGTTGGTTTCTTTGTATGCGCTCATCATTCAGTGTAAGTATCCTGGATAATAACAAAGACATACAAATTACTGTATTTCAAAGAAGACTGGAATAGATCTCATTTCTGTGACCTAGGATGTCTGAAGCCCAGTACAGGAAGAGTTCCAAACATTTTCTCTACATTTTGGTAAAGATATCTGTGGTTCATTTTTGAATGGATGTTATCATTGTGATAGAAGCATTAAAAAAAAGGTAGGAGATTCAAGGAAGATATTCTAAAATTAGGATCTGGTGGAATGCTTTTAAAGATTTATTTGAATTTTTTAAGCAATATATAAATGATAATGTTTTTATTTTTTGGATTTTATTCTTGGATTCTAAGGATTATGACAGCATGGAAATAGCACAGTTCTTGCAGTTTTAGCTTATTATTTAGTAATTTACTTTCATTTCTATTATTTTTCTTTCTCTTATCCCCAAGTTTCAGTCTTCTGTAAAGAACCAACTTTTGGTTAACTCTCAATAAAGCCATGTCTGAGAGCCTGGGTTGAAAGTGCTTTCTCCATCTGCCATTCCCTAAAACCTTTTTCCTGGAACTTTGGTCCCTGGACTAGCAGCACTGATGACATGTAAGTACTTGGTAGAGATGCACCTTCTTGGGTTTTCTCCTTCATCTACTGAATCTGGCGCTCTGGGGGTGGAGTCAACAGTAAGTGGTTTAACAAGCCCTCTCAGAGATTCTTTTCCACACTGAAGCTGAGTATTACTTCTCTAGAACTTAGTAGTCAATCCCATACTCACAGGAGAAGTGTACCACATCAATCAGACTAGATATATACTCCTGATCTTCCAGTCATATTCCTGTTCCCATTAAAGACTTGAAACCTGGAAGCCAGTATACCAATTTGAGTTTGCATAGCAAAACAACAAGAGAATAGGATTCCAATCCATCTTCTCAATTGTCCAGTTTGCCTTTTTCTATTTAATGGATC
Source organism: Cavia porcellus (assembly GCF_034190915.1). NCBI lineage: Eukaryota > Metazoa > Chordata > Mammalia > Rodentia > Caviidae > Cavia > Cavia porcellus. Next base: position 21,027,109 of record NW_026947514.1, on the reverse strand, counting down.
GGGTAATTTTTGTGATGCTTGCCTTAGGACAGAATAGACAAGCTCTCACACAGTAGTCTTGTGTTCATTGACCATGGTGCACTTCCCTTTTGTATCCTAGCAATTGCAGACCTATTGCTTAGAGATTTTGTAAGTTCTGTTGGTCAAGTTTAAGGGAAGGGCAAACCCGCTTTAACTTAAATATATAGAACAGACTATTAAACATTTTGTTCTTCAGAAGACGCTGTTCCATCCCATCAAAACAGACTCTCTTTCACTTCAGGTGTTGCCTGCAAGGCTGCTGTGCTCTTTGGTGTCTAACCTTGCTCTCTTGTCATCGGCTATTAAAACTGCTAAAACAGAAGAATGCTTAACCATTCCAGCTGTTAAAACATTAGTACATGCTTTGGTGAGCATGGATCTAAATGCTTTGAATGGCCCTTTAGGGGATCTTCCTTCTTTTTAAAAACTTGCAGTTCAGTAAAAATACAATAATAGTTTTAAATTTTTCAATCCTCAAGATATGTTCGTATTTCTCTGTTTTGCCCAGAAAGGCTCAGTTAGTTATTAGTTTAATGATTAATTTTCAAGCTGTTAATTTTTTATTTAAAATTCATCACTTAAGACAACAATGACTTACTGGATTTGCCTTTTAAAAATTTAAAAAATCCAAGTGATTCTTATGGGATGGGTCAGAACATAGGACTGGCAAAAATTGTATCAGTGAGAAGCATTTTTAAAAATCTTATCTGCCCAGTGGACCTATGGTACAATACCCAGTTCACATCCTATTCTGATCCCTGAATCCTACATTTATCTCCATCTTTGTTTTCTCTCTACTTTTGCACTCACATTTTGTGACATATAAATACTAGATTTCTATATATTCTCTACTAAATTTCATAGGATTTTTCTTTACACTCTTTTGAGAATTCTTATTCCAGCATTTTAAGATACAGCATTGCCAAATGCTATGATTCAATCTCCTACCTTTCTACGCAGCTTTAGCTATCTAACTGAATGCCACTTGGCTACTTAAGAATTTGCAACTCAAAACATGGCTACTGTATCAGCAAAATAGATAACATCTTAGAAATGACCTTAGACATATTGAATCTTGGCCCCACTCCAGACTTAATGAATTAGAAATTATATTTTAATAGGATCTACATTTAAATTTTTTTAGTACATTGTTCTAATAGGTACCTCATATTTCCTTAGGCTCAGAGAGACTTAGTTTTTGTTTTTGTTAGTACAAGTTTGCATTACATAAAGATGACATTCATTGGGAGAAGTTATATGTGCATAACATGTATTAATTCACTTTATGCTCTTTTCCTCTCTCCTCTACCTTCATCTCTTGGTCACCTCTCATTTGCAAAAGATCTATCTCCCTGCTTCCTATTATCTATTATTTTTTCTTTAATGTATTTATACTCTGGTTTTCTCTTATAAGAAATAATATAATATTTAAACCATGTGCAAGATTTAGGTATTGTGAGCTGTGCTGTTTTAAACATGGGAAAGCATGTATCATTGTAATTAAATGTCTTTAGTTCATCTAGGAAGATAGCTAGAAGGGGGATCCCCAGGTCAAATGGCATTTCTAGTTGCAGTTTTTGGAGGAATCTGCACACTGATTTCCATAGTAGATGTACTTGTTTATATTTGTACCAACAGTTCAGAAGCATTTCCTTTTCCCTGCATCTCACCAGCATTTGTTACTATTTGATTTCTTGATGGTGGTCATCATGGAATCTTGGTGTTGTTTTACTTTGCATTTGTCTAATGATCAGTGATTTGAATATTTCTTCACGTTTTTATTGTTCTTTTGTAGTTCTGTGAAGTGCCTATTCATTTCATCTGTCTATTTTGGATTGGGTCTTTTATTTTGGGGTGGTCTAAGTTTTTTGAGTTCTTCATGTATTCTAGATATTAGTCCTCTGTTGGAGATTTTTTTTTCTGTAGGTTGTCTGTCAGTCTGTTGGTTATTTCCTTTGCTATGTAAGAGATTTTTAATTTGGTATAATCCCATCTGCTGATCCCTCATGTTATTTCTCATGGAAATGGTCTCAGTTCACAAAGTCCTTGCTTATGGCTTTGCCTTCAAGAGCTTTTACCTACTTTATATTCTAGAAGATTGTGTTTTTGTTTTACTATTTAGACATTCGATCCATTTTTATTTTAGTTAAGATTTGATCCCTTTTTATTTTAGTTAAGATTTGTATGTAACTAGATTTAATCTTCTGCATGTGTATAGCCACTTTTCCCACACCATTTGTTAGAGAGGCTCTCTTTCCTCCAGCATGTTTTTTGCCCCTTCGACAGAGATCAGATGGTTTAACATGCCTGAGGTTGTTTCTACATCCTCTACTGTTTCATTAATCCACATGTCCATTTGTTCCAGTGCTATGATTACTGTAGCTCTTTACTATAACATTAAATCTGAGATTGTGATATTTCTTGCTTTGATTTTATTGCCCAGGATTATTTTTGCCCTTTGGGGTCTCTTCTGGTTCCATGTGAATTTTAAAATTCTTTCTCTAGTTTTCTGAGAAATCCTTTTGTTATTTTGATTGGGTACTTTTATTAAATCTATACATCATCCACAGATTAGCTATTTTGATTATTTTGGTTCTTCCTAGCCAGGAACAGAAAGTATCTTTTCATTTTATGATATGCACTTCAATTTCTTTTACAGAATACTATAGATATTGTTATAGTTTTTTTTTTTTTTTGCTTTGTTCTTAGCTTAATTCCTAAGTATTTAATTTTTGGCAAAGTTGTTGTGATTGGTATTGTTTTCCTAATTTCTTTCCAGGTGGGTATATTACTGGTGTGGGAGAATGCTATTGATTTTTATGTATTGATTTTACATCCTGCTACTTCTTGAATTTATTAGTTGTTTGAATTTTTGGTGGATTTGTTTTGGGTTTTCTATGTAATCATATCATCTGTGAATATGTTCCTGTATATTTCCCGTCTCTTTTTTTCTCTTGCCTGATAGCTATTGCTAAAGTTTCAAATACTATATTTAATAGGAGTGGTGACAGTGGGCATGCTTGTCTTGTTTCTGATTTTAGAAGGAAAGTTTTCATATTTTTCCTGTTTAAGGTATTATTAGCAGTTAAAATAGCTTTAACAGATTGCAATATGGCCTTCCTATACTTATTTTCTTTATAGTGTTTTTTTAAAAATCATGAATGGATGTTGGATTTTGTTAAAGGCTTTTTCTGAATCTGAGATGATCATGTAATTTTTGTCTTTGCTTCTGTTCCTATGGTGTATCATTTTTATTGAGTTCTGTATGTTGAACCCATCTCTGCATCCCTAGGCTGCTTGGTTGTGATGTATGTGTATACTGATTTTTTTGCATTCTGTTTGCCAGCATGTTGTTGAAAATTGCATCTGTGTTCATTAAAGAAATAGACTTGTAGTTTTCTTTTATAGTTGTGTGCTTGTCTGGTTTTTAAATTAACTTAATGCTAAGTTCTCAGAATGAATTTGGCAGCATTCCTTCCCTTTCAATCTCATTAAAAAGTTTGAGGAGTACTGGCATTAGATATTTTCTGAAGTTCTTGTAGAATTCAGCAGTGAATCAGTTGAGTCCTGGGATTTTCTTAGTTGGCAGTTTTATGGTTTTTTATTTTCTTCTTCTTCTTCTTCTTCTTCTTCTTCTTCTTCTTCTTCTTCTTCTTCTTCTTCTTCTTCTTCTTCTTCTTCTTGTCCTCCTCCTCCTCCTCCTCCTCCTCTTCCTCCTCCTCCTCCTTCTTCTCCTTTGTCTTCTTCTTTTTACTAGTATTGCATTTGTATAGTCTGTTACTGAATTATTTAAGGTTTTTATATCTTCTTGATAGAGTTTTGGATTTGCTGTGGGTTTGGATTGTTCTTGTTTTTTTTTTGAAACTTGAGATTCACAGCTGTAAACTTTTCTCTGAGGACTGCTTTCACTGTGTCCCGTATGCTCTGTCATGTTGTACTGGCATTGCTATTTGATTCTAACAATTCTCTATTTTCTTTCTTAATGTGTTCTGTGATCCATTAATTTTATAGGAGTGTATTATTTAATCTCCATGTGTTTGCATAATTTCTGTGGTTTATTTTGTCATTGCATTCTAGTTTTGTTGCACTATGATCTGATAATGTGCATGGGATAATTTTGACTTTTTTAATATAGAAAGCTTTATGAACTACTATGTGGTTTATTTTGGAGAAATTTTCATGTCTTGCTGAGAAGAATGTGTATTTTATTACTATTTGATGCAAAAATATATAGATATTGATTTCATTTGTAAAGGTGTGATTCAACTCTGACATTTCTGTGTTGTTTTCTCTAACTGATCTATTTGGATAGTTGGATCTTCTACTATGACTGTTTCTGTCATATTTTATGTGTAACAGTGTTTGTTTATCCAACTGGATGTTATATTTATCTCGTAATGTTGATTTTGTCCGTTAACCAGTGTGACAGTTAATTGTGGCACCAACTTGAATAGGAAATGCCTAGTGAATTAATTAGCAGGTCTGCCTGTGCCAGATTGACTGACTTGCTGAAGAGAGAAGACTCACCCTAGGTATGAGTGGTACCAATCAACAGGCTTGTAGCTTGGATGAATAAAAGGAAAAAGAAGAAGGAAGTTTCACTTTTTGATTCTTTGGAGGAGTTTCAGTCTTCACCATTGCCTCTGAACTCCTGACTCCAGACCTTCAAAGTAGTATCTTCCATTTTCTAGTGCAGAATCTTCAACCTTCCAATGCAGAGCCTTTGGTCTCCCAATATGGACTTACAGAGGTCTCTGTAGTGAGCTCCAGTCCTTTGATTTTTGACTGGATCCTCCACTCTCCATTGTGCAGACAGCTTTTTTTTTGCAGGTGGCCATTGTAAGCCTACCTTATGCACATATTTTATTTTTTTCTTCTATCTGGTCCTTTTTTCTCCCTGCTACTTAACTGCTCACCTTGTGTGGTGTCTTCATTCCATTAGACTTTTCAACATTATTGACTTGTCTCTTTCTAGAATAGAAAGAGTTGAGAATTTTTTTGAGTATTGGCTTAATGGTCATTTTTATGTTTCTGTTATGGAAAGACCCTATTTCTCATCAATTTTGAAATGTAGTTTTGCAGATATATTAATATAGGTTGGAAGATCATTTCTTTTAGTGCTTGAAACACTTCACTCCAAACTCTCTTGAAGTTTAAGATTTGTGTAGCTGAATCTGCTATAGCCCTAATGAGTTTACCTTCATAAATGACTTATTGCTTTTCTCTGAGATTCAGTCCTTGTATTGGACTTCTAGGATTTTTTCTATGATGTGTCCTGTAGAAGTTCTTTTTGACTGTGGACATACTGGGTTTTGTATACCTTTCTTATTGGAAAATTTTCTGTGAGATTTTTTTCTAATGTAACTTGTATTGCCTTCTAATTTTTCACTAATTCTAATTAATGTTAGATGAGTCTTCTTTGCAACCTCTAGCAACTATTTAATCCATTTTCTATACTTTCTTGTGTTTAAGGTATCTCTGAGTATCGTCTCACCTACATCAGATCTATCTTCCAGGCCTGACAATCTTACTTCACATCACTTTTGAGGTATCTTGAATCCATGTCCAGGAGAGGCTGCATTTGGCTGCTGATCACTACCATTTTAAATTTCCCAGACAAATTTTTTGACTTTTCTTTTGATGAGTTCTTCCCTGAGGCCTCTTTTTATCCCCACTGTTTCTTTCCTTCCATTTGCTTTCCTTTACAATCTATCAACATCCTGTGAAATCTACCTCCAGTAGTTTGGTACATTGCAAACTTATCCATTGATGTCATTCTTCATGACAAATAGCTTTTAGTACTGTGCTATGTTAATCATATATGCTCCTCCATCACTAATTAAACTTATCTTTCTATTTTTTTGGTCTTCACTCCCCACTCCTTCTTGTCCCAACTAAAAGCTAAATCCTCAGAGAAGAATCTCAGCTTTCCTGTTCAAATAGTTTTATCTCTGGATCATAGGAAAACAAATAATGTGAGAAGGTGCTTAAAATACATTTAAGACAGAGGAGAAGTGTCTGACTCCTTCTTTTCTGTGCCAGCTGAAGAGGGGATATAGCTTGGCAGGTGGCTTGACCCCCTCACTCTTTCCTCCTGAGTCCATCAATGGACTGGGATCACTCACTTCTGTATGCTCTCTGGCTATCAGGCTGTCACTCTTCAATATTCTTGCAACCAGAATGTCCCTATGGCATCCCTCTCCTCTCCTGTCACTTCAGATGCTGCTGTTTCCTTTTTTGAAGAAGGGAGGAGGCAGCTATGATTGGGAGGGATGGATTGGGTCCCTCATTAATATACTGACCCTCATGACTAGCCTTTTAGAAGATCTCCTGGTTGTAGACCTGTTCTTTACTGACATAATCCTGTAGCTGCTATATAAACAATACCTCCAATCACGTCTGGTCTTGATTAAGTCCGGGGGGCTCCTTTCAGTGTGCTGACACCCCCAGTACTGCAGCACAGACCTTGTTAAAATAAAGATTTGCACTGATGGTCCTGTAAACTTGTTTATGATTTATTTCTTGGTTAGAGTGGGTTGTAAAAGTACTGTGAATATAACTGAGATTCTTAATCTGAGTCGTATACACAGAGTGATCATTTCAAAAGAAAGAACAATCAAGACTATGAACTGTTAGTACCGAAGAGCTCCAGATACCAAGCAGCCAATGACAACCTGTGGCAGAGACCAGCATCTGGTACAGTCAACCTACAGTATCTGGCACAAGTTGGCCCCAGAAGGCAGTGCCCATAAGTCACAGTGGCTAGCAGCTGACTTCATCAGATGTTGACATTTGATGTTATCCAGTGTCATCTGATGACATCAAGACTTTTAGCAGACCTGCACTTCTCCAATTCATGTTTTCCTTCTGAGTCAAGTAAATGAGCCCTAGGCTATCTGGGAACAACTGTGAGGTTTCATATTATTAAAACAACATCTATCACAAATTAGATGTCTTATGATAGAGAAACAGGTGAATTGACATTTAACAATTGGCTTTCATCTCTATTCCATTTTCTGATATGGAGAAATGATTCTATACTACAAAAGAAATTTCCATCCTGGAAAAATAGGTAGGTAAATTAATAATCAATGTTGAGAGCAAATTTGAATTGAATCATATAACTCTGGGTATTATTTAATTTTCCTCATGTATAAAAGGATGACATTATACTGCATATACACTATTCTCTTATACTTTCTTGTTTGAATGAATCCATGAAAATGTTTCACTCCACATCTTCTCTCAATTTTCAACAATTATCTGGCACACATTAACTAATAGATTGCTTTTTCTCCTGTAGTACAAGATATCATGTTAACAGCTTGACTCAATTATAATTTTTAATTGAAGCTGAATATATTTAATTATATGATTTTGAGCTATTCAGGTTAATTTCACCAAAATTATATCAAGAAACTGGAACAGTAAGAAAAAATTCTTGGCAGATAGAAAAAATGTTATAAATAAGACTATTATATGTACTAATTCACATACTTTATTCTTAAAGTTTATTTACTGATTTTATCAATAAAACAACATAGCCCATATTTAAATTGGCTTCTGATCATGTAGCCTGCAGTTTAAATAAACAACAACAGATTTTGAAGCTTTGAAGTTGAAGATTCTCTAGGCTCTCCATTCATTTTAAAACATAAACATATTGATATGGATGCATAGACATAAGCACTGCTTCTAATTATTAATTGCAGATCATAAAGGTATGTAGTTACAGTGGATTTCTTCACCCAATCATGAAAGATGTTGACATTAATGACTTCATGAACACATTTCAAAAGATTATGTAGGGCTTCCAGCCAAGATGAAGCAACAAGAACCAAGTTTTCTCTCACACTTGAAACAATTAAAAGCCATAAAATTTGCAAACTATTTTGAAACACTGGGCAATATCAAGAATGATCTTTGAAAATGATAAACAAACAAGATGAATTCTAAAGTAACTCCAGGTTACTCTCTGTTGAAAGGGTCTGTAATATAATGACTTCCCTGAGTTGAGGAGCCAGAGTCTGGGGAGTTTCAGGGGGCTAAACTAATGGAAAGGAAGAGTTTCAGAGAAAGAAGCTTTCTATATAGAAGATCTATAAAGGACCTCCAGAAAGCCTTCATCTGAGTGTCGAGCAGTGCATGTATGAGAAAACTTCCCAAGTCTGGGAAATAATCATTTACATCTTTAGAAGGACAAGTGCTCAGAAGTGGCAAGGACCAGATACATTTCTTACTCCATTAACCAGATTAGAAACCTTCATTATTCATGGAATGTTGATAAAACACTCAGAAGGATTTCTGTATAAAGTTAGGCCTAGCCTAAATACTGCTCTATTATTCCATAAAAGCATCTTACACATCTAACTTTATTATAGGACAAAGCTTAGCAATAGTTACGAGAATATCACTACATCCAGGAATCAATAAAATAAAATTTACAGTGTTGGGCATTCTATAAAAAATTATGAGGCATACAAAGTAGCAGAAAAATGAAATCCGTAATGAGGAGAAAAATTAATCTATCAAAATCTACTACCTTATGTAGCAGATTTTGAATTAGCAGATTATAATAGTGAAATGTTTATTTAAGTGTATTCTATTTGTTATGGCTTGTGTCTAGATGTCCCCCAAAACCCCATGGTCACAGTGCGGCTTTTCAGAGTTGACTGGATCTAGGGTATGCAATGCAGGGATTAAATGTGTGATGCTGGGATTAAGGATGTGTGAGTACCAAATTAATCCACTGGGATTGATTTGGCATAGTTTTGGTTATGGACAATGGGAAGGCCCACCCTGGGTACGGGTGACATCACCCAAAGAGTAGATAGCGTGGTTGAATATAAAGGGGCAGAAAGAAGGAAAGCCCTTGCTAACTCTTTATTATGCTGCTTAGCTGCTTTCCCCTTGTGATGCCTGTCTTTCCACCCTGCTTTGAGCTGCCAACTATGAACTACAATCTCTATAAACTGTGAGCTATAATAAAATTTACTCCTTTAAATGTGCATGTTGGTTATCTTGTCTCATCAATGAAAAAATACTAAGAAAACATTTTCAAGAACCTAGGAGTAAAATTGAAAATATGAGGCAATGTAATGTAAGCTATAAAGAGACCCAAATTAAACTTTTAGTCATGAAAACTACAATGTCTGAGGTGGAAAAACTTCCCTATGTGTCATTAACAGCAGATTAGGTGATGCAGAAGAATATAAATAAATGTGAAGACACAGTAATGGACAGAATCCAAAATCCAAAATAGAAAGGGAGATGAAAAACAAAAAACCAACCAACCAACAAATGAAAAGGAGTACAGGATGGGGGAGAGAGAGAGAGAGAGAGAGAGAGAGAGAGAGAGAGAGAGAGAGAGAGAGAGAGAAAGAGAGAGAGAGAGAGAGGCAAACGCCAACAGACACAGAGACACAGATGGAAAGAGAAATAGAGACAGAAAAAGGAAAATAGAGACAGAAAAATAAGACATGGACTGAAAAAAAAAGAGAGACAATACAAGACTAGAAAATGTGTTGCAGAACATCTCTGAGAGTTTCAATACATGTGTAATGAAGTTTTCCAAAGAGGGAAGAGTTAGAAAGTAGACAGAAATTTTTTTGTTGAAATAATGTCTGATAATTTTCAGAATCTGAAGAAAACTGTATACTTACGGGTATAAGATTTTCAAAATGCAAGAAATTCCAAGCATATCATAATTAAAGTGTTTAAAATACATGATAGAGGAAGGAATTTAAAAAGACTAGGAAAAAATGCATTACATACAAAGAAATAAGAACAGCTGAATTCTAGTCAGCTATAGTATGTACCAAAATGCAGTAGATTAATTTTTTTTGAGGCAGAGTCTCACTATATAGTGTAGACTGGTCTTGAACTCACTTATGTAGCCCAGGCTGACCTCAAACTCATGGTGATCCTCCTTCATCTTGTCTTCCAAGTGCTGGAATTCCAAGCATAAGTCACCATACCTGGCTAGGTTAATATTACTAAATAAATGAAGGAAAACACTACTATAATATACTACACTATTATAATTTACTACACTACTATAGACTGATAGACTATTTTTCCCCAACAAAATACATATGCTTAAGTCTAATCTCCAGTGTTATGTATTTAAATGGTGTCTTGGAACTTGATAATGTCATGAAGGTTTAGTCCTCATGAATGAAGTCAGGACCCTTATTAATGCCTCCCAGAAAGTTCCTTGAATTTATGAACTACAAGAAGGTTCAGCAAGATGACCAGGACATGGACCCTCACCAGATAACAAGTCTACTTGTGCCTTGATCATGGACTTCCAAGCCTCCAGAACTGTAATAAATAAATTTCTGTTGTTTGTAAGATAAACATTTTATGGTCTTCTATTGTAGTAAACCAAAATATCTAACATATATATATATATATATATATATATATATATAACAAATATGTATAAAAATGAATCCAAACTAGACTTTAACAGTAAAAAACAATGGGGACCATGAAAATCATGAAAACTCTTGCAAAGTAATATCAGATCGACAAACAGAACACATGATCTATATATAGATGCACATATACATACACACACATACATACATATATACATATATGCACATCATTTACAAAGGTTTAAAGACAATTCAATGAATACAGGACAGGTTTTTCAACAAATGAGATCGGAATAATGAGATTCATATATGCCAAACAAAGCAAAGCAGATTAAAATAAAATGAAACAAAACAAGCAAAAACAAACCAAACAAAAATCTGCCAATGACCAAGCTGTGAACTCTGATCCAGGACTTTGGAAGGGTACACTGGACTCTAGTGAGGAGGAAGCAGCAATGAACCTGTTATACCTAAAAGAACCACAATGAAAGATAAGCTCCTGGCTATCATCAGGGAACTTGGATTTTGAAAGGGCTCTCACAGTTTCCAGAACTGTTAAGAATCTCTTGTTATGCCTAATCTGTTTGTGGAAACAACAGTGTTTATGCCCCGTACCTGCTTTCCTTTGAGGACTCCAGAATTTTAGAGCAAGGTAGGCAAGTTTGTGTATGTGGCTCAGTCCCCAGTGATAACCACAGACATTAAGTATCTAGTAAACTTTCTTTATAAGTAATGTTTCATATATATTATAACAAACATTTTGTTAGGGGATTTCCAATGTATAATCCAATATACATGAAATTGTAAGGAATAAAAATTGATTTACAGCAACAGAAAGAAAATGGGTTGTGTCTTGGGATGCTGGAGGGAAGAGCAGAAGGAAAGCAGAGAAAGAGGCTGGAGAAAACTTTCAGGGATGATGGATATGTTCATTTCCCCAATTGCAGAGATGCCTTTTGCTTTGTATATGATAAAACTTGTGAAAAAGTGAAGTTTGAGTTATGAGCAGTTTATGGTAGATCAGTTACCCCTGAATGAAGATGCCATTCTGTCTTCATAATAATTAATATGCTAAACACTTTATGTAGATTGAGTCATTTTGTCTTAATAACACATAGTGAAGAAAGTATAATTCTCTCTTCCTTGGTGCTGGGGGTGGAATCCAGAGCCTCACACATCCTAGGCAAGTCCTCTACTTCTGAATTATACCCCAACCTCAGAAGCACTATTATCTTCAAGAGAATTATTTTTATTCTTATTCTGATAACCAAAATTATGAACAGAACTGGATTAAGATCCTAGACCTCACCCTGCATCTTGCAGAATTTATTAACACTCTCCACCACTACTTTATATTCCATGGGTGCATAGCTGAGAAATTAATTTTATAGTTATTGTAAAGTTTCTCTTCACTGAAAGATCTCCTGACAGCTTCAGCCTGGGAATTATAGGATATCATTAGTCCCAATTTGTATTCTCTATCTCTTCAATCTTTAAACACAGCTGCCCTTCCACAGTGGCCTCCGACCTTTGGAAGAAGAGTCTGATGGCTCTTGCTTCAGAATTCATTTGCAGACTCCTAGCTGACCTTTACTCAAGATTCTCTGCTCTTATATTTCTGCTCCTTCTGTCCTTGACTCCCCACCTCAAGCCTCAACTTCTGTTTGACATTTTCTAAGGAGATATTGCCTCATTTGCTTTTGGCTATGGTTTGAATATCAACAAATATCTCCAAAGGTTCTTGTTAATGGCTTAGTTTCCAGAATGAGAGGTGATGGGAGCTTTAGGTTGTAGGATTCTGTGGGAGGTCCTTTCATCATTGGGAACGTTTTCCAAAGGGTTGAAAGATCTAGCCTGTCCTCTCTTGCTGTGTTTCCTGGATCATGAGGTGAGCAGTTTGCTATCAGTTCCTAGCATGCTGTGCTACTTTCTCTGGGGGCCCAAAGCAATTAGGCTACTTGAGTTTTGTCTGGAAACTCCAGAACCATGAGCCAAAATAAAACCCTTCTCATTTATGAGTTAAATGCCTCAGGTATTTTTTATAGTGACAAAAAATTGACTAATACAGTTTCTTTGTCCCAGCTGGTTATCTTTGGTGCTCTACTTATGTTTTGACTGCTGACCTTGGGATTCCTGGCAATGACAGAACTCATTCCTCTGGGCAAGAGACTGTTTTTCCACCATCTCAGGCCTTGTAAAATTCTTATTACTCCAAATAAACCCTACTCTCCAGAGAAGAAAAATGAAACAGTGGAGTCAGTGAACCAGGCAACTTTTAAAGATTAAATCTAAATTAAAATAATAAAATTGAGTGTCTGCCATTGTGTTTTGATGCATGTGACTTACTGCTATTTGGAGCTCTGCTGTACATTATCTGCTATTGTTACATGTGTCATATCAATCAATCAGAAGCAATTATGCAAGTGCCACCTCCATCTTTTTCATTTAGTAAGGCTGTCTAATTCTGTAGCTATAAATATCTTGCATATGTCTCTTAGCTTATAATATCTCTTTCATTTGCTCCTTTTCCAGTGTTTTTATTGCTGGGACTGATATGACTTGTGACATAGCTAAAGGAGAGAATGTTAAGAAATGAAACAAAAATTGTTGCCTTATTCTAAAGCAATACCTAGTGTTTGCCTGGCTGCAGAGGTTATGTGAGGCATTTTAAGACGATAAAAAGATAATTTTCTTAAGGCATGCACCTGAGTATTACACTCAGTTTGTGTAAGAAGTAATTTTATTGGTGGAGATAGTGAAATCACAGAAAACTCTTATGCTATGCTATAGACTTGCAGTCTGGCCAGGAGTTAGAGTTCATATTTATTTTATCCTTCTTACATCTATACATATCAAGGAATAATGGTAAAAATTATTTTTTTCTTCAATAGAATTTGGAATTTTAAATCAGTGCCTAAAATTTTGTGTCTAGAAGTTTCATTTCTATGGACCCAGAGAGTTTACATGTAAAGGACAATTGCTAAGTGTGTGCTCAGTCCTTGACTGTAATTCTTTTTCTGCCCAATGATCTGCTTTTATTTAATGGATATCATATAGGAAGAGAGAGATGCAACTTTGTGACAGCTTCCAGGCCAGGTAGGAGAAAAGATACCTTGAATTTTATGATGTGTTGCTATGAACATTTGATGATCAGGGCCACTCATGTCAGAATCTTTCTTTCTTTCTTTCTTTCTTTCTTTCTTTCTTTCTTTCTTTCTTTCTTTCTTTCTTTCTTTCTTTCTTTCTGAGGATTGGTGATATGAGCATTTATCACAGCAAACAAATTCAAATAAAGTTCAACAAATTTTTACTTTTTTCTAATTGAATAGACTATCTTAAGTAATTTTAAAAAGTGAAATAAAAATGGTGTAGATATTATCTATTTTCCCATTTCTGGGATAAAATACCCACAATTTAAAGGAGAGGTGGTTCATTTCGGTCACAGTTTCCTGTAGGTTCTGTCTGAAGTTGGATGGTTCTAAGACAGAAATGTTTAGCAGAAAGGCATGACAACAGAAAGCTGCTTTTCTGATGGTTCAGGAAGCAGTGCAATAAGGGAAAAGCTGGAGACAAAAATATATGTTCTAGATCATGCCCCCAATGATCCACATCCAACCAGGTCCTACCTTATAACAGCCCATTCAGCAACTAATGTTATGAAGGATGAGTCCCCTGATGAGTATAGTACCCTTATCAGATCACCTTTTAAACATGTGAGACTTTGGGGGGATGTTTCTTTTCTAAATCATAACATTCTACTGCTGGTCCTCAAAATTATCATGTCCATCTCATTATGTAAAATGCATTTAGTATCTCTCTAAGAGCTGGTAATGTTTTAATAGTTCCAGCATTGCAGAAAATTCCAAGTGCAAAGTCTTCTCTGAAACTCAAGATAATCTCTTAGCTATAAACCATGGTAAAAATTAAGTACTTCCAACATACAAGGGTTTGGGATAAACATTTTCATTCCAAAAGAAGGAATAAGGGGATAAAAACAAATCAGACCACATAAGATGGAAATCCAGCAAAAAAAATTTTAATGTATTTCATTGTGTACCACTTTGGAAAAATTGGGATGAGCTGTGAATTCCAAAGGGCTTGGGTAGATCTGTGACATGGCCTCTCTGTTGGGATGGCTTTATTCATAGCCTGTGGCTTTTTTCAGCTGACTTTCTGCATTTCTGGAATCTGTAGCTTCCTGTGGTCTGCATGGACTCCCAAGCCTTCCTTTGAAATCTATCTAGAAGCTTCTCTGATCTCACAACTATTGCATTTTGCCTGCCTGAAAACCACACCCTGTAAATGATGCCAGGTCTCTTGCCAGATAGAGCAACATCCAGGTTCTCTTAACTCATGGTTGTAGGGGCTTCTGAGTGCCTGGATGTTTGAACACTGTCAAACAAATCCTGGGAATTCCTGAAAATTCCTAGATGGCCTGTTCCAAACAGGGAAGTCAGTATTTGTCTTCTCAGATAAAAGCTTTACAGTTTTGTGTCCTTGAGCTTGCAAAGGTAGGACCTTGCTAATTCTCTTTAATGCTAATCTTTTCAGCAACTAAGTTTTTCTAGATGCCAACTTGGTGCATCCTTTCTGGCCGCTAGTAAAATTTTTCAAATTTTCAGCTCTGTTTTTGGGTTTGATTCTACTGTTGATTTGGCTTAAAGTAGCCAGAACAGCTCATAACACAGACTAAATGTTGGGATGCTTTGAAATTTCCTCTGCTAAATTAATTAGTCTACCACCCTTAATCTTAGTCTCCAGCAAAATCTTAGGACACAAGCAAAATTAAGACAAGTATTCTTCCATATAATCTCTAGTCCAACTATCAGTAGAGTCTTTGTTCGCAACTGAAACATTCTGGGTCTGGCCTTTACTGTTTGCATTTCTGTCAGCATTCTGGTCTTTTGGGCTCCAGACCAGATTTTCCCATAAATCTCTGCTTACTCTGTCTACAGCATTCTAGCCAAAACTTCCAAAACTTTTCAAACTTCTTCAGCAACCCAGTTCTAGAAGTTTCTGAAACCCACAATCAGGGATAGTCACACAACAACTCCAGTCTCCATACCAGTTTGTATGCTAGCTTTCCCATCCCTGCAACAAAATACCTGATACCTGAAGTTTCAAAAGAAGTTTATTTTAGCTCAAAGTTTCAGTCCACGGTTGTTCAACTCTAAGGAAGAGATAGCATGATAGAAAGGCACAGCAGTGGAAAGTGGCTCATTCCACTGCAGCCAGGAAGCAGAGAGAAAGAAAAACAGAACAAGAATACACCTTTTCAGGTCATGTCTCAGTGATCGACCTCCAACCAGGTCCATTTTCTGACAGCATATTTGACTACTAAATTCATTATGTAATGAGATCACTGATGGGTATACTATCTACATGGTCAAATCATCCTCTAAACACATGAGGCTTTGGGGAATGATTATGGATGTAAACCATAAAAGTATATAAACTTGGAAAATATACTTAATTTGGTAAGCCTTGGTTTTCTTTTCTGTAAACTGGAGGTGACCTAATGATAGGTTGCATGTAAAGTATGCAATCATATAACTACTTGTAATTTTAGCAAATTAATTTTGAAAGACAAGTAGGAATAGCTTTACAAGAAGTACATGTGCTTAACTTTTTAAAAGAGAATAATACAGTAATATATTAGTGAGGTTAATTTTGCTTTCAAAAACTTTGGGGAGCATGTTCAAACCATAGCAAGATTCATTACTCTGTCTAAAGAAGCATGGAACATATATTTACATCTGGAGCATGAGTGAGGTTATATTAATCAAGTTACTTGAATAAGAGAGTTAAAGTTGTGATTCTTCAAGGAAAATTTTTTCCCTCAAAAGTGGGAATAGATTCTGAGAAAGTATTAATAGCTAGAAATTATTTAGTGCTTAGTAGTTTCCAAGGTCTTGATTTTATGTATATTTTGTATTTTATGTATTTTTGCAATCGACTTTACAGTGAAGAAAGTGAAACCCAGAGAAGTAATTTGCCTGAAGTCATCATGTTGGTAAGTGGCTGACATTTTTGCTTCTGGGGCTCATTTATTCTTAGTCACTTGGCAACAATGCCTTTTGGTATTACAAAAATCAACTTCTTTCAGCACTGGGGAGCCGGAGTCAGGAAGACTGCTGCAAGTTGGAGGCCAGCATGAACTACACAGTGGGCTATAGGCCAGTCTGAACTATGTAGGGAGACCCTGTCTTAAAAACAACAACAACAACAACAACAACAACAACAGCACAATCTCCATTCAAGCTCCAGAATCACAACTATCAATCTTGAGTCTTGCATATACGACAATAAACATTTGACAAAGTTCTTAACCTCTGATTTTGTTTCCTTGTCTATAAAATAGTGGTGAGGACATTGCCTGAAAGACTAACTAGGTAAATACACCACTACAAACAGTAGGCACTCTATAATTGGTAATTAAATGGCTAGCAAGTTAACATGTTTTAGTGCTTGGAGTAAGTCTTCAATCCTCTGAATCTCAAAGCCACCATCGTCATGGAACGTGAAACAGGATTTTCTTCTCTACTTACTAGAAAAACATTAAAAAGGTCTTTCTTACTCATTATTCTTTTCTGCCTTATATTTTAGTGATTGCCTCATCACTGAGTTTACATTAAATATAGAGGTGTGACTAAATAATTCTGTCTTACGGCATAAATTAAGAAACTAAAAGTGCTTAAAATTCTATTTCTTTCCATTTTATCTTCCTTCACATCGACATAAAATACGACATACTGAGCACCTCTGCAAAATGTGGTACCATTCTTTGCTTTTTCTCATTTTCTTTGCTTTTTCTGAAATGTTTCCTAGTATAGAAAGTCAATAAAATCATTGAAAACTATGACATTTATTTTTCAGTAAATAGGAGTTTATTCACTTTTGAAAAGAGATAGTATAAATATATATTTTAGTAGCATACCATCACTAACATAGTTGACAGTAGTTTCTTAAACTGTGAATGTATATTCAAAATAATGAGACAAAATGTAAAGTTTTGAGGAAAGAGATGACTATTGCTTGTTTTTCTGTTTCCTTGGATACGTATCAAAATAAATGTTTTTTTACAGTGCATTCTTTTGACTTTATAAAAGATTTTACCAACTCCTTTAAAGAGTGAAAGTAAAAATGAAAAGTAAAAGTGAAAATTGCATGTTTCAAAGTCTCTGTGTTGGAATTGGTAACTAATAAATTATAAAATGGAAATATCTTAGTCACTTTCCCATTGCTGAAACAAAATACTCAACATTTACAATTTATTTTTTTTATTTTAAAGAGAAAAAAGCAGAAAAATTAGGAAGTAAAAGATTAAAAAACAACAACAAAAGCAAAATGATGACAATAACAACAAAAACAATGGCAACATAGGATTTTGAAACAAGATGATAGGAATTTAACGATGGTTGTTATATTGCTTATTGTTATCCTCGAAGTAATTGTTCAGGCTACCAGATATAGGCATACAAGTTTGATCAAACAATATAATTTCTTTCTCAGCAGTTTCTTTCCCTTTTACTGTATCTATTATAACTTTTGGATCTTATTTACTCTTTTAGTGTCTTACACTAGCAAGACAATGTGGTGTTTATACATGCAGGTCTGATTTATTTCACTTATGAATATGATTTCTAGTTGCATCCATTTACTTTTAAAAGCCTTGAGTTTATCATTCTTTATGATTATTATTCCATTGTATAAAAATACCACATCTTTTTATCCATTCTAATGCTGATGGGCATTTGGGTTGTTTCCAAGATTTAGCTATTGCAAATTGTGCTGCTATAAACATGGGTGCACATACATTGCTGTGGTATAATGTTTCAATCCTTCTGGGAAAATACTCAAAAGGGGAACAGCTGGTTCGAATGGAAATGCTAATCCTAGCTTTTTGAGGAATCTCTGTTGATTTCTACAATGGTTCTACCAGTCTACACTCCTACCAACAATGGAGAAGGTTTCCTTTTCCCCCAGTCAGCCCTGCCAGCATTTGCTATTGGTTAATTTCTTGTTAGCCATTCTTTCTGGAGTGAGATGATATCTCAGTGTTGTTTTAATTTGCATTTCTTGAATGGTCAATAGTGTTGAACATTTTTTCATATATTTATTTGCCATTTGTATTTCTTCATCAAAGAATTATGTATTCATCTGAGATGCCCATTTTTGAATTGGGTCTTTAAATCTGGGATGCCTGATCTTTTTAATTCTTCATATGCTCTAGAGGAAAGTCCTTTGTCTGAAGAAGAATTGGTAAAAATATTTTTCCAATCTTTGCATTTTCTTTTCACTCGGTTGGGAATCCTTTTGATGTGCGCAAACTTTTTAATAAGATGAGATCCCAATTGTTGATTCTTTGAAGTACTTCCTGTGCAGTTTGGTTTTGTTTGTGAACTCTTGGCCTACACCTATGTCCTCGAGATTTTTAGCTACTTTGTCTTCCAGTAGATTTAGTGTTTCTGTCTTAATATTTATATCTTTGATCCATTTTGACTTTAGTTTAATGCATGGTCTAGTTTAAGGCATAGGTCTAGTTTAAATGTTTGGCATACAGAAAGCCAGTTTTTCCAACACTGCTTATTAAAAAAGCTGTCTTTCTTCCATGTTTAGTCCCCTGCAAAGATAAGATGGTTCGGTGTGCTTGTAATTGTGTCTGTATCTTCTGTTCTGTTCCATTGACTCTCAGGTCTGGTTTTTTGCTAGTACCATGTTGATTTTAGCTTTGTAGTATAATTCAAGTTTGGGAGTGTGATGCCTCCTGCTTTGCTTTTGTTGCCCAGGGTTACCGTTGCTATTCTAAGTCTCTTATGGCTCCATATGAATTTTAGGAATATTTTCACTAGATCTGCGAGGTATGCTAATGATATTTTGATCGAATTATATTAAATCTGTATAACAGTTTCAGGAATATGGCCATTTTTAAAATGTTGTTCTTCCTATCCATGAGTAAAGGGATATCTTTCCATTTTCTGAATTCCTTTTCAATTTTTTTCAGAGCCCTATAATTTTCAATATATAAATTTTTTACTTTTTTTGTTAGATTGATTCCTAAATATTTCATTTTTTGATGTTATTGTGAAGGGGGTGGTTTCCCTAGTTTTTCCTGCCAGTGAGTTTGTTGTTTGTGTACCAGAATGCTATTGATTTTTTAGTATTGACTTTGTACCCAGACATACTGCTGAATTTGCTTGTTAGGTCTAGAAGTCTGTTTGTGGTGTTTTTTGGGTCTTCTTTGTAGAGCATTATGCCATCTGTGAATAATGATGGTTTAACTTTTACCCTTCCTATATTTGTTCCTTTTATTTTGCTCTCTTGTCTAATTGCTCTGGCTGATGCTCCCAAAACTGCACTGAATAGGAGCCAACACCCACAATTTAAAGTAGAAAAGGTTTATGTTTGGCTCAGGCTTTTAGTCCAGAGTTGATCAGCTCCAAGACAGGAAAGCATGGTACAAAAGACTATCAAAAGGAAGCTTCTTATAGCATGGTGTGGTGGTCAGGAAGCAAAGTGTGGGAAGAGCAGATTCTAGGACAGTGTACCCCCTACCAGGTCATGCCCACCATGATCTATCTCTTTTGTCCAAGTCTTGACACTTAACATCCCACTTAGACTTAGCATTCTCATGAGTCAATCACCCTTCAAAAGCTCTGCTTATGAGTGCATGAGGCTTTACGGGGATACTCAGATATGAACCATAAGAGGAACTTCCTGTTTGATGAAAAGATGATTGGGAGATAATGTTTAGCTGCAACCAAGGAGAACACTAAAAGCATGTTTTGTCCTTTAATGGGAACTGTCTAGGTGAAGCCCATTTCACATTGCTTATTTTTTCTACTTTCTGCTTATGTTTTCAAAACCAGAATTTCACTTGGTCTGGCACTTAGTAATCTATAATCCTATAAAACTTGTTATCGTAGACTAGGTTGAATGCTTTCATTTGAGTATCTTTGGCTTACATTCTCTAAAGTGGTGCATAGAAAAGAAAATCATCAGGCAGATGGTAACTCAAGGACTGGCCCCCAGTATGTCACCTTGGCAAAGTTACATTAAGTAATGAATCAGTTCTGATGATCTGTTACCAAATACTATAACCCATAACCTTTTCTTTTTTGCCAATTTTACTTCATGTTAGTACAAGCACAAAAATGTTAGGAAGTTTAACAGGGATACAGATTACATTAAGGTTCATAGCTAGCTGAGGGCATGGTCAGGTAATTACAAAACAACAAAATGTTTCCATTAGAAATGGTATTTTCTAGCCAACATTTTGACTGTTATTCATATTAGCATTGCTTCCATTAACTTCTCTCACATGTGAACTTGGATGCCTTTGAATGTCACTTTGTCTTTTTTTTAAGCACTTTTAATATTCTGTTGCCAATATCTCAAATGACATATCATCTTTCACTTTGTATCTGTAGCCATTTAAAATGTAAATTGCATTCAAAAGCATGTGAAATAATCACAAATTTAAATTAAATTTTAATTTTAAATTATATTGAGTACCAATTTTAAGAAATTAAATCTCTATTTTAAATTAAGTCCAATTTTCAGCTATTTTAATTAAAGTAAGGTATAATTGCATTAAGTATTTAAATTAAATTAAGAATTTAAACAAATCCAAAAGCACCTTAAATAAGAATAACTTGAGAAACATCTCACCACATAGGAAATATGTGAGTTTTTTTCCTGATAAGAACCAATTGAGATTTGCCAACATGTTTTATGTTTATTGAAATGATGGACATAACAGGATGTACAGAGGAAGTTCAAGATGGGTAAAGGAAGTGGTGTTATTCAGAACATTTTGCCAAGAAACAGATACTTATTTTCATGGACTGTTTCTGGGCTATGAATCAAAAAATAAAAAGGAAGAACTTTACAAGTGACCAAAATATCCTAAAATTACTAAAAATCGACAAAACAGAAATATTGTTAAAATGGGTCTGAAAATCAGAAGAAACTGAAAAATTCCCTAAATTCTTGCATTTCTGTTTGGCTAAATATTGTTTTGTTAACGGAAACCAAAACTCATTTTTCCTTTTAAGAGCTTAAAATATTCCTATTTGATTTTATGGCTTTCTCATTAATTAAAACTTTAAATATCACTTTCACTAAGCCAATAAGCTTGATAAATGAAATACGTTAGACATTTAGAAGGTTAAATTTTCCTGAATTGATTGTTAGGAAATTAACTTATAGTTGCTAATATCAAGAAGCCTCAGTTTACATTTCTATGAAATGAGAGAACGATAATAATATTGCCTGCTTGTTTCCTTGCCTTTCATTTGTATTTCTCTTTTTTAAAAAATATATTTTCATTAAAGGGACTTATATTTCCGTTACAGAATCTTGTATTCTCAAGATGTGATACATAGTAGAATAATAGCATTAATTAGCAGGTCTATGCCAGATATTACAAAAATACCTTACTGGCTCATTTGATCTTGCCCACCAGTCAATGAGAAAAGAAAGAAATGAGGAAAATGAAATATGAAGAAAAGAAAAGCAGGTAGTAAATAACGGAACTGAACTTCAGACCCATATTGTACAAACTCTAGCTTTTGAGTTCTTTTTCGTTCAGTTAAGATCAGGCCAAGTTTGCTGTGATGATTTCATAAAGATAGTAACAGACCAGTTGTGGTCCATTTTTTGTTCTAATGCCTAAAAATCCTCAAAGGTAAGATAAGGTCTTCTCAAGAAACAGATATGGCATGTGAATGCAAATGGCGTATTCCTTTCATGGAGGTCGTGAAGGAAGAGAAGAGGAAATGTTGTGGTTGATTACAAGAGAAAATGAATGAAGCAACACCTACAAGTGAAGAAAGCTGCCCAAATGCACTTCTATTTTGATCAAAGAATGGTGTGAAAAATGAACCGCAGGGCCATTAGTCCTCCTCGCTTCTCCTTAGCTTCTGGAGAGCTACATAACTAGATTTGTTGATGCTGTGTGATGGACTGGGGCCTCCGCTATCACTTCCCCTGTATCGCAGGAGGATTTTGATGCCTTTGTCCTTTGCAGTTTACTGCTGTCTTCAGGATGCACTCACCACATCCTAAAGGTTGACAGAGAGTACCTGGGTATCCTTGAAGGCTGAAATCCTCATCTGATGTGGAATGCTATTAGCATGTCCACTGAAGAGGACTTATTCATCCAACTGCCCTTTACATGTTTAACATTTTCTTACTAAGTTTCAGGCACAGCTAGATATCAGGGCTGCACATGCTCCTGTGCCTGCCTCTTAGGGTTAAGAATCGACTACAAGAGACAGGCAAACAGAACATTATTATACAATCTGGTAAGTACAATGCGCCATATACAAAGTGACGACACCACCCAACATTTACTGAGAACTTAATTTGTGCTAGGCATTTTTCCAGCTGTTTGCATGTATTATGTCACTTTATTTTTATAAAAAAAATCTTTTGTGGTAGTTACTTTTAGTATATTGATTAAAACAAGGAAACCAAGACACAGAAATTTTAAGTAATCAGTTCAAGCTAGGTAACAAAGATATAAACTTATATTTGGATCTGTTGACCAAAGACAGGGTGCATGAAATACAGAAGTGTAAAACATATCTTCATTGTGTTTAAGTTGTAATGAAGAGTTGGGACTAAAATTTATGCATTTGAGAAAAGAGGTGTGGAATTAAATAAGTGTGCTTTTATTGAGAGTGACATGCAGTGCTTAAAAGCCAGCTTGCTGAGTTGATTCTGAGCTCCATGGCTTATTAGGAGAGTACAATAAAAGACAAGTTATCTAAGCCACCGAGGCTCAGTCTTTCCATCTACAAAATAGGATAATATTAACATATGGTTCATAGGTCTGTGAGAAAAGTTACATGATGCTAATAATATTAAAATAATTAGGACAGGGCTTGATAATTATTAAGGATTAATCTATAAATATTAGGTCTTATTAAATGCCACTGACAATTTTACAAATTATTGCCTTGTAGCAGAGAAATTAGTATAGACACTCTGATATCTTCAGTACAAGTAAAATATGGTAGTGAACATAATCATACTAACCTAAATAAGCTAAACTCTAAAATTAAAGAAATTTCACATATTTGTTTTCACTGAAACATTAATGTCAGGGCTCAATCAATGATTTGCAAAATGGGAGAATGAGGAACTTAGAGAACCCCAAGGAAGAAAAATGCAAAGAGTTTTGAGCTGTGTATATTATAGTCAAACTCCTAAAGCTAAAGAAAGAGAAACAAGTGCAGCGGAGAAAAACAATGCAACATATGTGTGTAGTAAATGGCTTATGGCTCATCAGAAACAATGGAGTCCCAGACACAGCGGAACAAAAGTGTCCCAAGAGAAAGATGTGCCAGTCACGGCCTGCATAATCAGTAGAACTAGCTTTAGAAAGTGAAAACCTCGTGCAGTAAACTCGGAGAATTCTTCGCTGGGTGCTTTACATACACTATTTGATTTAATTTTGGCCACAAGGTGGTCTCTTCTCTTTTTCACTTTTCGTGTTTCCACTTTGTAGAAAGAGGGGCTGTGAAACCAAAGGAAGGCTGACTTGCTTGTGGCCATAGAAAAGAAGGAAATCTGAAGCCAGGTCAGTGCGATCGCTAACTCCAAGCTGCTTTCCTTTAAACTGGTCTGCCTCATACCGCCACATGAATCCTATCAGTTCCTCACTGTTAGATTTGAATTCAGAATCTTTGAATTACTTTTTCCTAATTGTAACATGAATACCAAATTACTTACCCTGATTTGTAAGGGCTTTTATATTTTGGCACTTATGTGTCATTTCAACATGATTTTTAAAATATTTATCAAGTTGACTGGTTTAGCTCAAGCCTGCCAATTCTTTCATTTGTGAATGTATGTGGATATATCTATCTATCTGTCTATCTATCTATCTATCTATCTATCTATCTATCTATCTATGTATATTTCTTCTAATTCAGTTGTACCAAGATAGTATATACAAGTACAGAGTCCACCAAAAATGTGTACACTCTTCAGGAAAGGAAACACTTGTACAAATGTTTTAATACTAAATTTACTGAGACTTCATGAGATCAATATAAGTTGCCTTTGGCCTCTAAAATTTCAAGAGGTGCTCAAAGTGTGGTCATTAGATTCCAGACATTTATTAGAGTGGTGAACTTCTGCTCAGGTAACCCTGGTCACTGAGATTGCTGTGCATGCATTTGTAATTTCTTATCTTTAGAAATTGGCACATATGCCAACAATGTATTTGGTTTTCTGTGATATATAACATCCTTTGGTTCCCTCATATGAGATAGCACCATCTGTTGAAAAAGCATCATGCTATTTTTCTCTTTCCTGAAATGTGTATAGTTTTGGTAGACTCTGTACACACAAATTTGTATTTATATCTACATGTCATGTATGTATAAATGTACATATGTGTCTGTCTATCTATAATGACACAACTGGATTGGAAACAAGTTATGTTTTAGTTTTTCCCTGTCTTTGGCAAGACCTAGCATAGTTCCATATTATAACAACCCATTACATATTTATTGCATGATGTTTTATGGCTTCCAGTTAAAAATATGATATTAAAATCAAGTAATAAGAGAAAAAAATCACCATATCCTGGCATTTAAGGTGATCCCATGTGATTAGAAATTTATGTCAACCTGGAGTGTTGTTAAAATCAGATCAGAAGGAAATAGAAACTTACTTTTTTCTTTTTCAAGTCTCAGCAGACTAACCAAATACTTATGAATTTCTTTTCAACCATCATTGTGTGGACACAGGAAAAATCAAGACAGCTGTTAGTGGTCATGGAAACTCACAGATCATAAATTTTGTAAGCTAAGATGGTAGCCAACTACAATTTGATGGGACAGGTATGGCAGCTTTTTTCAGATTTAAAGTGTGAGACACTGTGAAATTCACATGGTTATGAAAAGTCAGCAGATAAAATTAACTTGCCTCCAAAATAAACTTTGAGATAAATTTAAGAGTGGTGGGAGAGGGTAAGTGCATTATTCCGGTATGATTGATTACACACTGGAAACCAAATACTTAAAAATTATAGTTGGGAAGATTTATGTCTGTAAGTCAGCTTTTTCTTAAAGTGTGGTCTATCTGTAAAGACGCAACTGTGTGAGTGATTAGTATGGATCTCTCTGGTTTGTTCTTTCCTTAAGCTTTTCCTTTGATTTTTCATCTCTCACTTAAAATAAAGAATAACATGTCTTATAAAACGTATTTGCCCTAAAATATATCAGTTTCATTTATTCTATTAAATTTCCAAGTATGTCTCCATTTATTTAGGTCATTCTTTTGGCTATATACTCGCTTAGTTTAAGAAAAGTAAAACACAGTGAAACACAGTAATTGGTGATTGGTAATGATGGTGGCTCACCAGACTGAAGTTCTCACATTCTAAAGAGGATGAGTAGAAGCCTTTGGACAGGAAGAGGAGGATGAGATAAGGTAAGGGAATAGTTGTCTTGGGAAAGCAAGATGAAAGAGGCCAGGTCTTTATATTTCCAATGTTCTATACCTCTAATCAGATAAGGGACAAAAAAAGAACAATTCTATAAGTCTTCCTCTTTTACTGGAAATACATCCAGCCAGAAAACCCAGAACTAGTATTTAAGACAAAAATGAACATGAGGAGGTGGAACCAAGCCATAGCTTTGGATTGCACTCCCTACTGCAGACAGCAGGCAAACTGAAAGGCCTTTTCATTAATAAAATAACCAGACATCTTGTGAATGGCTGAACTCACAATGCTCATTGGAAGGGTTTTCCTGAACATTTATCTTCAAGCAAAGGGCCACATGCTAGAGATACCACCAGTGAATAAGATAAACATAGACTTTTCCTGTCCTTTGTAAAAGACTGGTAGAATAAGTGCTTGAATTTTCTTTATATCTGAAATTAAGGACAATATACCTGCTCATCATCAAAATTTATTTTGTCTGTACTACTGTCATTACCCAGGCAAATCCCTAATATTTAGATGAAGTTATCTAATGGCAACACTATGACAAAATATATGTAAAATTTTGGGACTTACATCATACTTTCATGTATAGCATTTCTTTTATCCTCACTGAGCCTCTATTTTCTCTCCTGGGAGACAAGAAATAATAATAACTCTTTTGCATTGTTAGACTTAGATATCCAGCCAGCCAGCCAAAGATTATACTTACCCAGGTGTAAAGCTCTGTATTTGATAGATACTGAACCTAAATCTTAGAGAAGACACGTGAGCTTTTTGTGGTTGAGATGTAGCCAAAAGCAAAACTAGGAGTTAATGTCTTTGAACTCCATAGGCTACAGTTTTTCTATTTTATGTCAGCTTTTGTTCAGCTGACCCATCTGTCAAGTGGAAGCCAGGAATATCCTCTCAGAATTTCTCCAGACTTAGTGTTTCAGAGAAACTGGCCACACTTGGCTCTTTTTGAGAGCCAAATAAAAATGGTACATTAAACAGGAAAAGAATAAAGAAGAGACAGACAAGATTATTTTAAGGTACTAATAGTCTTTATCCACAAGCTGACTACCCCAAAATAATCATTTTTACATATCCTTTTAGTTATTATATTAGAATGAATTATGTTTTTCTGCCTGTTCATTGCCTTAAGCCCTAGTCTTGAGAGAGTTACTTTTGATTTTGTTTTGTAAAACACTAGAAAAAGAAATGATCTTTGAGACTATTTGGTCAACACATTTTAGTATTCAGAGGATAAAACCATCTCTGTAGAAGAAAACAAAGTCCTAAGAAGGGAAAATAGTAATTTAATGAATTATTTTCCACAAGTAATTGCTCACTTACAAAATGATCATTAAATGACTTGATTATAAAATTATAATTGCAATTTTGTCTGAATTTAAATTTACATGTGACTGACAGGTTATCATTTGGGGCTCAATAGAGCCTTTACAGGATCTGATATAGGTAGGTCCCTAAAATTATTTCCTGCATAAAGAGATGGATGACTTACATACATACTTTGAAAATAATAAACAATTTATTAACCTAAGACCACTATCTTCATGATCATAGCAGTGCCATCCTCAACAAAGTCTATTAAATGTATCCCATGGATAATTGCAATAGGACTGAAACGAATTAATATGGTAGAGTATTGGACAGTTGAAATTACAAGAAATTTCTGTTACAATTGTTTAATTGTGTGCACATATGTGTGCTTATCAGAGAAGGAGATGGAGTTGTGATTGAATAGAAGAAGGAATGTAAGCTGTTACTACTTGTGACTATGGTGGAACATATAAAGAAAATAGAAACAACAGTAATTAATACTACCTTTAGACAGTTGTATCCTATTATTTATTGATAATAATTTGCCTGTTGCTCTTTGGCCTTTTGGCTAAGATAGCAATTTGCCAACATGTATGAGTTCAGGTACAGATGAAAATGAGGTGGTGAAAAATGTTAATTATTTTAGTGTATAACAGTCCATTCATTGCGCCAGCCACAATTTTTCAATATCAGTAATATAGAAAGCTAGAATAACTAGCTAAAATAATAACTAACTTTCATTGAAAATTCAATATCTTCCATTTGCAATTATATGATTTATGTATGTTTACTTAATTTTCCTTACAGCCCCATGAGGTCAGTGCATGAGGTCAGGAATAATTTTGATTATTCCTATTTCACAGAAGAGATTAAATTGCTCAAGATTACCCAGATAGTATGTGGGGGATTCAGGGTTTGAAATCAGGAAGTCTGTTTCTAGAGGCTGTGCATTTAGGCACATTTACACTAGTCACTAAAAGTTCTTCTGTGGAACTATATCTGGGTTCATAGTATAATAACCTTTATTTTACAAGTGAGAAACTTCAGATTCAGAGAAGACCAGTGCCTTGCCCAGAGTCATCTAATTATTTCATGACTAAGATACTCTTGTCTTGCGTGAAAGACTGAATTATTTGGAGACAGGTCATGGTGATAGTCCCTCGCATGTACCGTGCATTTATTGTTGTCATTGATAAGCAACTCTTGGAAAGCTGAGAAAATATGATGATTTGTACAAGTTGCCTTAGTTATTCTTTCTTCACTGGGACAAAATATCCAACACCCTCAAGATAAAGGAAGAAAGTTTTATTCTGGTTCATAGTTTGTAGAGGTTTCAGTTCATAGCTGGCTGGCTCCAAGGTAGGACGGCACAGTATAAAGGGGCATGGAAGAGAAGGGTTGTTCACGACATGACAGGCAGGAAGCAGAAAAGGATCAATGCAGAAGGGATATATACTCTTTTAAGCCACACCCCTAGTGACACATCTCTTTCCCATCAGGTCTCACCTCCCAATATCAAAACCAGCTATCAACATCACCAGACTAGTCCAAATGAGTATTGCACATCCATGGTCCAGTCATCTCCCAAAAGCATTATCTGTGAGTGCCTGAGGTCTTGGGGGAAATATCTAGATATAAACCATAACACAAGTATTCAGCTTTCTTTCCTTATACAAGACACTTGATTAATTCAGTGAATGTAAACATCATTCTTTGAAGCTCTGGGGAAGTTCCAGTTTCCCACTGGAAACTTTGTTGTCTAATCAGGTGTTGTGTGTACGAGGAAAGATAAACCAAAGAGACATGAAGCAATGGCACTATATCAGGGGATTCGTGAAAGAAGCAGGATATCAAACACACTGCCTTGTTCTTCTTCTCCTCATGGGCAGGGCCTCCATCTCTTGCCATATTGGAGGAAAATCTGTCCACACTGTTCCTAGGAAACAGATGATACAAGTTTCCTCTTTGTTACTGAAAAGATAAGGAAAACCAGAAGGTCATTCCTGGTACCATTTCATCCTTCTAACTAGAAAACTCCTTTGGTAAATGTTTTCAGGCTAACTGGGGCATGCACATCAAAGAAAATTCGGCTAAGCTGAAATGTCATATTTCATGGGCAGTTCAACAGGGCGATTTATCACAATTGACCCCATCAGAGGAGGACCAACCATCCTTAGAAGACCTGGGGTTGCTAAATGCCACCACAGTTGGCCATAAAATTTATCATGTCAAGAGATCTGTAGTGAATACTATGCTCTGTGAAATATGGCAGTGCTGTGGGGATATTTATCTTTGTTGGGCCTGACAGATTAGCCCTGCATTTCCACTTAGTCCACATTCATAGCCTAGTGCAATCCTTTATGATTCATCTGGACAATTTGCTTGGGAACATGACTTGCAGTGCCAATAAACTAGGATGGAAAGACTAAAAGCCCATACATACGCACATCTTGTGGGAATGGTCTTTTAAAAACTAAAAATTATTTGGTGACTTTCATCTTTGTCAGATCATTATTTTAAGAACACAAAACACTAAAAAGGGAGTTAGGCTCTTGACAAATCAACACCATTGGCAAATCAACTAGATTTTTTTTCCTTCTCATTTCATAGAAAAGAGGGGTAGGGAACAGGTATAGTGGAATCCTTCCTTTGTTTCCAAGTCTCTCCTTGGGTAGATGGTGAAAGTGTTCAGTGAATATTCATTGACTAACACTACGTTGAATGAGATGGATATGATTTGCTAATCCCTGGATTAATGTTTTTAAATTTTCAACAACTATAACAAATATGAGATTATTTATTAGAAGAAATTTGAAATTTAAATTCTAAACTTTTTCCTACAGAGGGAGAGTATTTACAGAAAAACATTTCATCAGAATGTTCAAAACCTCAACATTTCATCTATTAAAGAGAATAATTGTTATAATTGTTATATAAAATTTTAATAAAGTGAATATGACAATCCTAAAAATTCTAAAAAGTATTTTATAAATGTTTACTAATTTATTCTTTGTCTTGTTACAGAGAGCATATTCATACCAGAAATAATTTTATATTTGATTCCAGGCAATTTGATTCAGAGAGTTCTACTTTTAAGTAGGCAATCCCAAAAGTAAATTTGGTTCATTGACTAACTTGGATTTTATGTATGATTAAGAATGATGGCATTCCTACAAAAAACATACCTATCCCTAATGCTGGGTAGATAGAAATTTCACTCTAAGATTCTTAAAGACAGATGCTATGATTAATGTTTTCAACAGCATTATCATAGTAAACAGCAAGACAAGTTTCATTGGATTGTAAATCAATCATTTATTTACAACATTATAAGATGTAGAATTGCTGCTTATATTACCCATGGCTTGTGGTCAATACTGTGAATATTCAGGTTTCATTTTCTTTATTGAAATTGTTCTATCACAAGTGATCTTCACTTCTTTTATGGCAGGACCAGACAAACTCTTCTTAGGACTATCCTCAAAATACCATCTCCTCCATCAAAAGTTCTCACTCACACCCAGTTCTTCTTGTGTGTGTGGTTTGTAGCTTTGTTCATAACATATATTTTATCTACTTTTACAGTAAGTCATCTTACTTATCCCAGGGATTATGAATTTTCTTCAAAAAGTTTTTTGAGGGTAAGAAAATGACTATGTTGTAACAACTATGAATTTAAAAGCATCATTATTTTTTTTTTATCGGTACCAGGGATCACACTCATGACCGTGCACTTGCAAGGCAGGTGCTTATGCCGCTAAGCTCAATCCCCAGCCCCTAAAAGCATTATTAAGATAAAGACAAAAATGTTACATTTGCAGAATTCTGTGTCCCTAGACAACAGAGGTTCATATCTCTTTTCACTCTAAATTATATATTTGTCTGTATATTTTGGAGGGGTACAAGAGTCAGAAGTACTGGATTAGGTTTTACTTTTGTTATAAAGGACATCTGTGATTTATCTTGCTAGACAGAAACCATAAATTAAAGCCAAAAACAGTCTACTTTTGCTGGGTTTTTTTGCTTCATGTGATCTTTTCCTTGGCTATTCTATAGGAAAAACAAAAGAAAATGTATAGGAAAAATAGAGAATCTTACTGGGAAGTCCAGGGGTTAATTCTCCCTTCCCTTCATCTGTCCTCATCCTTGTCTACATTATAGGGCTTTACTGCATCTTTAAAATATCACAGATATATCTTAGGATCATTTAACATATTTTGGTTTCCATTGTTGGATAAACCTTAGGTCTTATTTCTCAAACTGCTAAACTATTCTTTTTTCAGAGATAAAAGTACTATCCAAACATATTCCGATATTCTTAACTCCTTAACTTCCCTTTCAGAGAAGCTGGATTTGATACAAGTGCAAGCATTCCATCAAGAATTAACTCCATCTCTCTGGACCTGAGACGTTACACAAGCAATACTTGGACTCGTTCAATCTCCAAAGATGTGTTTTTCATAAGAGAACTTTCTGGTTCAACCAGAGACTCATTCTTCTGAAAAAAAAAAAAAATGTTGATGGGAAGCTGAGCCTACGTAGACCTCATCCAGTAACAGAAGCTCACTGTAACATTTCAGTACGTGACTGCAGCATGCTAATCCAAACCAGCTCCTGTTTTCCCACCAATTGTCAACTTGAAGCTTTTTCTTTTTCTTTCTAAGGAGACTGAATTTTATGTTGATGTTTCATTCTTTACTGATGTTTTCTGAAATGTTTAAAGTCTGACTGATGGAAATGGTCTTAAATTCTCATAATAAATGTAATGAGAAGAGAAGGTCTCAGTCCTTATTTTTATAGAGAAAAAGCACATCGTTGGGCATTGCTAAGTGGCCTTTCTTTCTTGAGGATGTGTTTGCTTCCTATACTCTGTAAGGCTCCAACATCTCACTTTGTCTACAGCCTCTAGGCAGAGACCTTTCCTGTCTTTTTTATT
Organism: Cavia porcellus; assembly: GCF_034190915.1. Classification (NCBI taxonomy): domain Eukaryota; kingdom Metazoa; phylum Chordata; class Mammalia; order Rodentia; family Caviidae; genus Cavia; species Cavia porcellus. Next base: position 20,994,981 of record NW_026947514.1, on the reverse strand, counting down.
AAGTGATTTTTTTCTTTTCTCTTTACCTGAACTCCACAATCATGTAGATAACTGATTTCTACTAGTTCCCCCTAGAACTTGAAAAGATATTCCAAACACAATAAATTGAACACAGTTTTTTCCTCTTTACCACTAACTATGTATTTTACTAGTTTTCTGGATCACCTATTTGGGGCACTAAATTACTATTTCTCTTCTGGTTCCTAGTTTGTTTGTAAGTAACCACTGACTAGTCAGGTATCAGAATATCTTTTATCTCTTTTTCTTGTCTCTTACTGCCCTCATTTATTCTATCACCATGAGCTGCCTCCTAAATATTTTCCCCAGCCTTTCCCCATGATGGTCACTGCTGTAGAAGTTCAGAGCACTGTTACTCCTCACATTGCTATCTCCCAATATTCACTTCATTCATTTCAGGTTTAGGTCTTGCTTCTTTGATAACTATAGTTATAGTTATAAAAGAAGAAATTTTCTTCTTGGAAAGAAGAAAATTCTCTAGGAACAGTTAGAAATGCAATAAAGCTTTCAAACATGCTAAGTTTCAATGTACAGTTTCCTGACAGTTTGTAAAAAAGTAACTTAAAAAACTCCAGGTAGAAAATACAAAGAAATAAAAACACAACTATTTTGAAATCTCAAGTGAGTATGATCCTTCAATTTCACTGTCCTGTGAAAAGAAAGGCAATGATCAAATCCAAATTATTTATATATGAGATAAATTTTAAGCACACCATATTTACTTTCAAGTTCACCCTTCTTCCTGAAGCCAAAAGGAATCTTTGTTATCCACAAACCACGCTCTACACTGTGTTCTCCGCCTTTCAGTGGCTCCCTCCCCATCATCTTGGGATAAACTCTAAATGTCCTAATTTGGTCCCCATGTATCGTCGCAGTCGGAAACCCTTAACCCGCTAGCTCAGCCAAACTCCTTTTAGCTTTTCAAATTCATCATGTCAATTCCCTCTGCCTTCTTCCTTCTTAACTGGATTGATACAGCGGTGTTGGCAGCTATGCAACAACTACCTTTTGGAGTTGGTGCAGGGGAAGAGCTTTGGTTTGCTTGATGATTTTCATGGTGTAAATCCTTTCACCTTAACTAATATTAAGCTGCCAATGTGATGGCATCGAACATGGAATTGGAAAGAAATGGAGACTGTAGACCCTAAGGAACCATGGGTATCTGTGAGCTGCTGCACACTATTGGGCTGAGTCCTACAAATCTTCCAGATTCTGGCTCAGCAATTGTCTTCCTCAAGGATGCTTTCTCCATCATGCTAGGTAGTTCCATTGCTCCGTGTTGCTCACCTGCTTATGTGCTTTTCCGTAACAGTGTGATTTCCTATGTAAGTGTCTGATTCTACTGCTAGACTGTAGGTCTTTTAGTAGTAGGGGCTGTGTGCCTCATTCATCACCAACTCTCCAGACCTTGCAGCAAGCTTCACACACAGCAATTCTTTAACAAATATTGTTGAGTAAAGGAGTGAATAGTAAGAAGCCAGTAGCAATAACCGACAGCAAGTGCTTACTATGCAATTGGTTTATAATGCATTAACTTATTTAATTTTCCTGCAAACTCTATGGTAGTGATATTTTACAGATTAGAAAAATGGAAGTTTAGAGTAGTTAAGTAAATTGGTCAAAATCACATGGAACATATGCAATCATACACAAATTCATGAAGTATTATTCTACCTTGAATTTTTACTTTCTACCCAACCATTAATTTTAAGGTATTTTTGATGATTATTTCTTATGGCAATCAATGGAATGAATACAATGAATACTATCACTTATAGGAAAGGAGAAAAGAAACCTAAGTAAGAGGAAACACATGTAAACCACACTGTTTCAGAAGGTATAACTTCTTAAGTCACCTCAACCGGCTGTATTTCTCCACCAGGACAAAGCTAATGAAGATGTAGGTTTGGAGGTGGATGGTTACAAGAACAGTAGAGAGAGCACGCCCTCAATTCTTGTACTCTTTAAAGAACTCTTAAATTTCTGTTCCTATTTTAAGTACTGGGGTAGCACTTTTGCTCTGAAACACTGGCAAAAACTATTAGAAAGAGCTTATTTCATTTGGAGTGTTGTAAAATCATTTCAAACAAATGTTACATCTTAGATTTTGAGACTTCTTTGCTCTCAGTGCTAGAAACCCTGGGAAAAAGTTTGCATTAATTTCATCTGGTATCCCTGATCACGTTGAAAGCTCTGCAATTGACGAAAATGAATATGGACACAACCAGGTAGCTGTCAACACCTGGGTTCCTTTCTTTGAAGTTTTATTTTGAAAGAAACACCTTTGAAATAGAAAGAACCACATGCCAGTAGGGTATAAAATGATTTTTGCAAAGTTTTGACTCAGCAGTGGTTTCCTACAAAGCCTAATTCTTTCAGAAACCCTGGTTTCAAGCAGTGGAGGTTGGTTAGCTTTGCAGAGCTTCTACACTGTCACAGAAGTCGTGTGACAATGTTGTGTCAGTGTTGTCACCATTTTTGAGGAAGTAAGATGCTGCAAAGGATTTGACAGAATCCTTGCCCATAGAATACTCTATTTTTTTTTTTTTATTATTTCCTGTTGGCAGACACAATCTTAGAATGGCATAGATGATTTGAGTACTTCTTAGCATTTGACTAATTTTGCAAGTAAATGTTGAGAACTTCATAAAATTGCTTTTGAAAGACAGGGTATCTAATCTTCACAATATGAACCACAGATCTAAATTTGTTGGAAAGAAAGGGAGGGAGCCTCAAATAATGAGGCTAGTCCATGTTCCATAGGACAGCTCTCTCGCTGCAGGCACAAACTTTACTGTGTTGTTCATCTACACTATACTTAAAACTTCAGAAGCAAAGCACCATGGAAAAGCACTGATCATATGCCTGCTCAGAATATGAGATTGTACTTGAAAGAATGGTGCATGATGGCCTCTCTCTAATGCTCACAGAAGACCAGGACCCATGTCAGCAGATGTACATGACCTAGCAATATCAATAAATAGATGCTTATGCAAGAAATATTTAACAGACAGTAGTGCATGTTTGCATGTCCAATTTTTTCTTCTAATTTTCATATGGCCCGTTTCCATTGAGAAACAAAAACACTGTAAATTGCTATAAACAAGAAATCCTATCATTATTTCAGCTGTGCTTTGACAAGCAGTCCTTAACTTTTAAGGATGCTTATTTTTTAATAGAATGAGGGTCACCATCTAGATTTCATATGCCAGTCTCTCATGGTAACAATACCAGAGATATAAAAGCAAAAAGTAGTGGCTTTCATTAAATTAATTTAACATAGGCATCTATCTGTGCTTCTCTTTTGAAAATTTTCTTTAAGTCTATTATTTAGCAAATTGAAGACTACTGATCCATTGAAATTTATGTGTACAGTCGAGTCATTATAATAGTCATATAACCTTTATTACATGCACACTGTATTGTTAGTCTTTTGCACACCTATTATATCTATTTACAGATCCATACATATATGACATATGGCACTGTGGTACCATAGGACACAGATGAGAGATATCCAAAATGTTTCTAGGTTTTCTATTTTTTCATACCCTAGAAACATGGTGGATATCTCTCATGTGTGTCCTATGGTACCAAAGTGCCATGCTTCTTATTTCTAGGATATCATTTGCTGGCCAATTTCATCACAAGTTGTCTGAATATACATTATAAATCCAAACACAATGTTTTGAGTACATATTATCTAGACCATTTATTCATTCCACCTAATGCTTAACATTAACACATTATAATTATTCTATTATTTATTCACAATTAAATTAAAAAAAAACAAAACAATGAGGTTAAACAACCCACAATACTTGAAACTAAATGCTTGCAAGTTTAATAAGTTTAAAAAGAAACTTATGGTAACTCACCTTATGAAAGTTTTCTGCGTACTTTAAACTCATTTATTCTCTCACTAAATATTTATTAATAATTTCAGTTTTCATATTGAACTTACAGTTGTGGACAAAATAAATATAGAACTTTTAATCTAGCCCAGACTCTGAGATTAAGCAAAGAAATCAATTATTTAGGCAAAGAACAAGAAAAGAACACATTAATAAATGAAAGGGGGGGTGCTTTTTATGCTCAGTGGTTAGGAAGTACTTCTCTGAGGAGGATATATTTAACTCAGAACCTGAAATTTGAATAGAAGAAGGTGTTTTCAGAGGAGGAAATGGAGCCAAATTAAAATGAAACAACAGGGCCAGGGATTTAGCTCAGTGGCATAAGTGCTTGCCTGGTAAGTGCAAGGTTGAGTTTGATCTCTGGTACCAACCCTCTCAAAACAAAAACAAAAAACCCCAAAATGACATGCAGATGAGGGTTTTTAGACATATTTAGAATGTGGGGCAACTTATTCCAAGGTTCTATGATTTCATATTATTCTACCTTTCTGTGTTGCCTGCTAACCCTCAAGGTATACTTTCATTTGGAGAAATAACTTCACTTTTGTGTTTATGTTAGAAAAGAGTGACAGATGTACTAAGACAACATATGAGGGCTTTCAAGATTCAGGGAGAAATTTTATAGTCATTTTGGATTCTCAAAAATACCAAACATTTTTCCTAATTGTGTTGTATGTGGGATTTTGCTACATCCATTCAGTTGATGAAAGCTTAGAGCATTCTTGATACTGACATTTGATTGACAATGTTTTGATTTCTGCTAGCACTTAATTCAATTGTGTGTGTGTGTGTGTGTGTGTGTGTGTGTGTGTGTGTGTGACTGGTAAAGTCTTGAACTCAAGCACCAGATCTATTCAAGAATGCCCATCTCTGCTCTCTTTTCTTCCTTCATGTTTCTAGTGTTAAAAGTTCATTATCTCTCAAAGTTTTTTCTTGTTGGGCAATGTTAGTTTGAAATTCTTCTCATAGATTATTATAAATTCTGTTTATAAATGATGTTTCTTATAAATGACAGCTCATTTCACTCGGAGCAACACAGAACAAGTGTGCTTTTTTTCTCTTAATGGAATTTCAAATATATGCATGCAATTCAATTTTTATATTATTCCTTTCCCAGTTAAACATTTTCTTAGTCCGTTCAAATCTTATAGGAATTCACCTGTGTCTTATTGAAGAGATCATTTTCCTATATCTTATTAACCTTTATAGTAGCGGTAAATCCTATGGTTCATTTACATTATTATTCACAGCTCTCAAGTACTTGTTAATTTCTTTCTCAAAGAAACTTATTTCCTTTCCATGGAAAATATAATTGTTTTTACCTGTAGAAAGTGTTCTGTTTCACCTGTAATAAGATCTTCCTTGACTCCTCTTCTTGTGTTCTGTACTACAACCTTCTAATATATTCACAGCTTGTGCCAATTTGAGAATCCTGGCAAAGATGTCTTATCAATGGGTTTTCAAAAGAAGTAAAAGTGATGTTTCCTGGAAAAATATGTTTCAACTATTTTTCAGTGAGTGAAATCTTATTGTGTGAAGATGCTTTCTGTAGAAGGGTTTTAAAGGGCAAGTTAATGGTCCTGCTGTCAGTGAACATAAATACTTTACCCAGACAATAGTGATGTATTAATGAGTGACTATATTACTGGTTGATAGACCTAGCTTGGCAGGTGTCTGGAGAGATTCTTGCAGTTACACACACAACCATCATGGCGAATGTGGGTACGAAGGACAGCACCCACTTCAACTGAGGGTATTTTTCTTATTTTTATCTTTTTTTTTTGTAAATTCATTTTTGTCATAAGATTTAGTTGAAGAGATGCTAAAATTATTTTGAAAACTATTGGAAACTTTCACACTATTTTCCTTACAAATAGCGAAACATTTTCATTAATCTTCTTGTTAAAACTGGGATCTTTTGTGACATTGGATTTTATGCATAACAATGAATAAAGATGCCACCTACAAGGGCTAATGACACTAAATGAAGAAGTGAGAATTAGGAATAGGTAACCCGGGAACTGCTAAGATCCTGCTGCCATGCAAATGTCCATCATAAAGAAGAAAGAGGAATGAAATTACAGTTCACATGGCTGTATAGAAACAGCATTGTTCTCTCAGAGAATGCTTTCTAAAGGTCCCCCAAGGCTGTGCAGCTCTTTAAATCAGCAAGCCTTTTTTATTTTCAATCACAAAGTGGAAAAAAGCAACTCCTTTTCATTTATTCCGCTTTCAAGAAATCCAAGCTGTAAGTACTGTTGAGTCACTTACTGTCTCATTAAGGAGGGAAATGCCATCCTTTTGTAGGTAGAAAAAAAGTAAGCGAAATAGATCATAACAGCATTGGATTTAATATTTTCTTCATCTTACAATGTTCTGCCTTGCTTGACATGTTTACTTTACAAACACTTATATTCCTGGCTTAGCTTTGCTCTCGGAACACCATGGTGCATAATTAATGTCAAGGTGGAAGGCGATTATGCAGCAAATGCTCCTCCCTCAGCTCTGAAAAGCATTTTTAAAGCCAATTTAGGTCACACATGGTTCAGTCTCTTAGAAATCTTTCTTAATTGTTCAGCTAAAGAGAATGCCTCGGGGCATTTATTAACAGACATTCCAATGGGCTTTGGATCCTGGGGTGTCTGAATGGCTGAGAGGAGAGAGGAGGATTCATGGGGTGTGGTGGGGGAGGGATGACTTGCAGAATGAAGGGATCCCAAGTTATTTCTTTTTTTCAGGCCTCTTAGAGTTCTAAGCAAATCACCAGTGCAAAGGACACAATTTAGATAAAAAGTGTGTGACACTAGTGTATGTTAGAAAGTATAAGAAAACACTTTTTCTTCACTCTGGTAGGCTTCACATGCCATGGAAGATGTCAGACTAGGAGCTGGATATTAAATACATTTTTAAATGGGCCATTTCTTTCCTGTTCGATTCTTGCGGGCTGCTTTCCTTGGCTGAATAGGGGGTAGTCTAACAAAGTATTCAGCCATGGAGTCAAATGTTGACAAGATATCAAGCTTCTTTTGGCATCTGTACCCTCAAATTCTAAAGCCAGAAAATGAGCTGTTCTGGGGTGGTCACTAGTGTTTCTGGTGGGGAAGAGAAGGGGGTGCTTTTTTTCATCATCTGCCCAGGGTATTACACCAACTTGGCACAGGATAGCACTAGATGGCACCTCTCTCCTGCCATTTGTTCCTGCTCAGCTTGTCAGGGTCATCACACTGCCATGCACTGCATTGAAATGGTGTTTGGACAAAATAAATGTTCCTCATTTATCATCACTATGTGTCAAGTAGGTTAATTAAGAAGCAGAGCCTAATATTGGGGTTCTTCTGCGAGGGATTTAGTGAGAGCTCCCAGGTGAAACTTGGAAAGGATGAAGGGAAATTGGAAAATATGAAAGAGAAGCTTTGTCTAAAGGCAAATTCTGCAGTCAACCCTGGATCATGGCATTGCATGTTTGTCCTACTTTGAAGCAAGGGAACATTTGCTATTCTAACATTAGTCAGCCATTGGTATGGGCTGCCCCTGCAAGCAGAGAAAAAATCATCAACTTACCCAGGGAGGTGGCTCTAGGCTGGTTCCTGAAGGCAATACACATGGGAACTATGAACTTATGAACTATAAGTAGCTAAATTGGAACTATGGGAGAGAATGGAGGCACCATTGGTTAAAGCCAGTCTTGCCAACATGGGCCTGAAAAGTGTCTCTTATACCATGCAAAACACCTGCTTGTCTAGTGGTTTGTCCATGACGGGGTTGCCCTGGGATCAACTGTAATAATGTAAATCTTTGTGGGAAGAGAATCACTGTGCAAAGAGAGCAGGAATCTGCTGACATTTATTCTAAGTGGCTAGATAACAAATATGTTGTACTTTGTGAGCCAGGTTGCCTCTGTTGGAACTACTCAGCTCTGCTGTTGTAGGATTAAAACAGCCTTATGGCAGTCTAAAGACAACATGTAAGTTCATGGGCAAGGCTGTGTTTCAATCAGACTTTGTCTACAAAATCAATTGGGTAACTAGATTTAGCCTATTTCTTTAATATAGAGATAAACATAGAAGACTAATCAGTGTTCCTAATTTGTCTTCCTAAAATATCAGTAATTTTTATTTCTGATAAAAATCTTACAAATAATGTGTTTTCTAATTTTGATTAAGAATTTAAACTTTGCAGTGTTAAAGATCAAAATTTCACTTTTGAAACTCTCTAGACCATTTCAAAGACTAAATAGGAGAAAGTACTGAATCCATTTATAATACTGTAACTAGCCCTTGGTAAGTGATGAATAAATAGTACTTTGTTATTGCTATTTCCCATGGAATATGGTTTTGTAGTCACTTCTTTGAAATCATCCAAATTTTATTCTGTGTACTCCCAAAGCCTCTTATGGTCATAGGAATTTTTCAGAGGTGACTGAAGCTAGGGCATGCAATGCTGGGATTAAGGGTTAGTGGTGGCTGGCTCAGCCCACTGATTGGACTGGCATCGCCCTAATCCAGGCAGACTGGATACAGTATAAAACACACAGAAAGGCTTGTCTCCACTGTTTTGCTCATGTTGCTTTTACTGTCCTCGGCCTCCATGAAAGTGTCACCCCTCTGTCTTGTGCCACCATCTTGGAGCCAGCAGGTTATAGACTGAAACCTCTACAAACTGTGAGCGAGATAAGCCTTTCTTTTTAACTTTGGGTATCAGGTATTTGTCTCAGTAACAAGAGAAGAGTAGCTTAAGACTGTCTAATTTATTTCTGAGATGTTTGAGATTGCTGATTGAGTTTTGTAGAATAAAGATGACTGGAATTTGTAAGGTATCTTTTCTTACAACAAGCTGACCCCATATCAAAACACATGCTTCTGTTGGGTCATGATGGCACACGCCTGTGATCCCAGCACTGAGGCTGAGGCATTAGGATTGCCATGAGTTCAAGGCCAGCCTGGACTATACAGCAAAACTGCCTCATAAATATAAATAAATAAAATTAAAAAATAAACCAAACATTACACGTTTCTGGATTTCAGTGCCTCCCTTTCTCTTGCTCAGAGAGATAGATGGAATTAAGATTTATCAAACAGCCTTTATCCAGAGATAGTATTGATGTTGTGGAGGAATTTAACTGGAAGGGAGTCTGGTAGAAAATTCTGACATACAAAAGATTCCTATTTCCTCTAACAAAAGACTTGCCAGAGGGGAGAATGAGACTGAACTGAGATAAGGTTTTTACTGGTCCTCTGCGTGACCCTGGCTTGTCTCACTCCCTCACTGAATGCCTGAGTGGATTTCTAACACCATTGCAAGTCAAAACAATTTTCACTTGTTTTGTTTACCTTCCAATATGGGACTGACGTTAAAACTTGAAATGGGAGTTTGATTTAAAACAGAGCTGTCTCCCTGTTCCTCTGGCAGGAAAAAAAAAAGTGAGCAAAATACTTTCTTGTCTCTAAGGATCCCGAGGAGTTGGCCTTTGTTCCAGAGAAGAAGCTGGACGACCACGTGATGCCGATGCAGCAACATGGGGAAGTTTACTCCTCAGGGGCCAGCTATCCATCACAACTCGCTTGCCTGGCTCTCCCTTTCTGGACTACATAACTTCCACATTGGACGTACAACTTTGCATCAGCCCAGGGAAACAAATGGCACGCTCTCAGTAGATTAAATGGATTGAGCCATACAAGGAAATCTATTTCATGGAATAGTTTGGCTTACTGAGCTGCCTCCTGTTGCTGGTAAATAAAATCTTATAGCAAAGGAGCTTTTTAGTTATTTTTCCAGCAGTATCTACCTTTGTTGCTAGAAAAAGATCAGTATCATAGGAATTGAAAAGTTGGGCTAAGGGAGCACTGGACTGGGGGCATTCTTTCCTTTGCAAATAAAACCCCAATTTCTTCTCCCTGTAAACACCCCATTTTCATGCTACTTTCTCTCTCATGCACACATCTAGGCACACTGGCTCTCTCTGTCACTGAATTCTGTTGAGTGTGTGCATTTCAGGAACTTTGCCCTCTTTTTTTCTCATCTAGCTTGTATCTTTCACCACACTTTCACAAGATTGCTTTAGTTCAAATGTTGCCGTCTTGGAAATTATTTTTGTGGGTTTTTTTTTGTACAGAATTTGTAAAGGAACCCCCACATCACTCTCTGATACATTATCTTGAATCTCTCCATTATTCAAGACTCTCATATATTTTTTAACTTGTTTATTGTTTGACGTTGCCTTCTGAAAAGAAAGACGTCTGTGTCCTTAGCTTTTGATTCAGTGCCTGACACAAAGGGATGCTTAAGTAGTATTTGTTAGGAGAATAGATTAAAGAGTGATTCAGATACTCTGGATCACATTTGAAACTAGTTCTGTCAAAATGATAATTTTCATATTCTTTGTTAGTTTTCCTAAAATGAAGGGATTGGAATCTTAACTGGTATACTTATATTTTGTGATTTGATTCAGATTTTTCTCTTTGCTAGCTTCAATATTATAATATTGGGATTAATAGTAAGTACTGTACATCTTCCTTTATGTAATGATTTTAACAATTTTGTTATTTGACATCATAAAAAAGTGTGCTTATTTTCAGATTATGGGAACAGTTCAAATGAATTGTTGGAGATTCAACTGGAGTAGTTGAGGTTTAAAATACTGGGATATGAGACACAAATATTAGGTTTCTCAATTTTCAGCAGGTTATTTCCACTGACAAATAACTGTTAGTGAAGAGAGTGAACTGTGCTATGCTTTTAAAAAGGCTAGCTTTGATTTTGATTTGGTTTTTGAGGATGATAGAAAACTTCTGTTAACATATATTTTCAACGCACAATATCAGTCCTGTCATTTATCTTGAAGAACGTGTGCTGTTATCAGCAGGGTGTTGAACTTCTCTTTCTAGAAGATGGTAGTTATCTTATGCTGTCATTCATTTCTGTGCTACAATCACATGGTGTATGGCGGTGGTGGATATCATTGTGGTCAAATCAATTCATTCACACTCTTCTTGCCATGCAGTTACGATAGTATGTAATTTTAGAAATCAAGAAAGTATTTCACTTCACTATCACTCATAGATATTTATTAAGCATCTGCTATGCCCAATAATTTGACAAATGTAGACAAGAAACAACATGGACTCTGCTCTAATTTATATTTTACATTAGATGTGGTGCACATTAATTTCCACGTAATGTCTATCAACCTAAACACTGTTCCTTTACTCACTTTATTTTTTCTTCAAAACCATCATACTTTAAAGATATTACTGTAGAATTCTAGGAGATGAAAAAACTGAGGGTTGGAAGTTCTTGTAATTTCCCTAGGATTTCATTACATGTGTATTACTGGAGCTTCTCATCTCAAGTCTAGTGTCTAAATTATTAGCCTATGAGAAGACAAATGATGCATAAAATGAACGAAATGATCATGGAACAGGGCAACTTACTCTAAATAGAGTAGGAGAGGGCAATCACAAACTTTGATATGTGTACTTTGAGAAAGTGAATGTGCTATGGTACTCCATAGAAACAGAACCGTATGGCTACATCTCCTGCATATGCATTCATTTTGTCTACACTATCCTATCCTATCCTATCCTATCCTATCCTATCCTATCCTATCCTATCCTACCCTACCCTACCCTACCCTACCCTACCCTATCCTATCCTATCCTATCCTATCCTATCCTATCCTATGCTATCCTATCCTATCCTCCTTGTCTGTCTGTCTGTCTATCTATCTATCTATCTATCTATCTATCTATCTATCTATCTATTTATCTATCTATCTATTGAGAGAAAATAGAGCTACTTATAAAAAATTGACCATATAATTCTAAAGGCTCAGAAGTCACAAGATCTGCCAATTAGCAAGCTGGTGACTCAGAAGTGCTGATGGTAGACCTTTAGTCTTGGTGTTGGTGGTCTCAGTTCAGATTCCAAGAAGGGAAAGAATTGATGCCTCCTCTGAAGGCAAAGTTTTTTTTTTACTTAAGTGAAAATGATCTTTTTTTGTCTTATTTAAGATGTCAACTGACTGGATATGGTACAGTCACTTAGGGAAGGGGAATTTGCCTTCATAGGAAGAGGAATTTGTTTTATTCAGCCTTTTATTTATTTTTTTTTTTGAGATGGGTCAAATTATATAGCAGACCTTGAACTCACTATGTAGGTCAGGCGAATCCTCCTGACTCAGCCTCCAGAGTGCTGAGATTACAATGTGCCACCTAGCCTGGCTTTTACTCAGTCTTTGAACTCAAATGATAATTTCATTCAAAGACACTTTCACAGACATTCCAGCTTGACAAATGTCTGAGCACTTTCTTCCTCCCTTCCTCCCTGCTGACTCTCTTTCTCTCTTATTCTCTCTCCTTCCCTCCTTCCTTTTGACAGACTGTCACCATGGCATCTAGGCAAGTCTTCACAGTCTTCTGCCTCAGCTTCCTGCAACATCACACCCAAAACATTCCTTTGAAAAATAGAGATGTTTGCTTTTGTTTATTTTATGTTGCCCAATATTCATTCATTCTACTTTTCATTTTTACTGTTTCCTGACAATTTTTTACGGAATTACCTCTTGAAATTCTTGTTCTTTAAGAGAAAGTTAAGTCACGATGTCTTACTTTTCTCTTTCTGAGGGCAGACATGTAGCTCAAACTAACCTCAGAGGGCCGCTTCTGGGACTAGGTGTCTTGAGTGGAGGGAAACAAAGAGGGAAGAATAATTAGGTGCAAGTCTCAGTAGTAGAAGTTCTTTGGATGCTACCTGTGGCTTAGACATCTGAAACTGCCAGGTTTTAAATTTCGTGTTTGCATCTATGTCTCTATATCTTCTCTGTTGTTTGCAATGAAAATGTACTCTTAGGTACAAAAGCACTATGTGATTCTTCAATCTTCTGCATTTCAGTAGCATGAAACTTAACTGTTCTAGATTTGCTACCAGCCTGGGTTTCCCAAAAGATTAACCACTCATCTGAAACTTAAACTGCCACTACAAATTTTGTAGCAAAGCTGTTTTTGAAGTGCTTTCATTTTTGCACTTGTAAAGATTGGCTTTTTTTTTTTTTTTTTTTGACTCGTATGGTCCCCACATCCTGAGACCAGATCAAAGCCATTATTTTTACTTAATCTTAAACTCTTCTTATAATACTCACTTTTCAAGTGGGATTCCTGGCATTATTCAGCAACACACATGTGGACTTTAATGAGGAATTAAGTGGCTGGTTATACAGAGTTTTTCTACTGCTCTTGTAGAGTTTCTTTGCAGTAAGACCGCATTACCAAGGGTCTCTTTCCCATTACTGAGATACAATACCTAGCAGCCCCAAATTAAGGGAGGGGAAATATATTTTGGCTCATAGTTTTTAGAGACTTCAGTCTATAATAGGCTGACTCCAAGTCAAAAATAGCTTGGGGGCAAGGCCCGGGAGGAGGACAGTTGTCTGCTCCATGACAGCCAGGAAGTAGAGAGGTGGGAGGAACTAGAGAGGAAGGTATATCTTTCTAAATCATGCCCCCGACCAGGTTTACCTCTTAATAGCACATTCAGCTGTGAACTCATCAGAGGATGAACCCAGTGATGAGTAGTGTAGTGATCCCATGATCCAATCACCTTCTGAAAGCACCATTTCTGAATACATGAGGCTTCTGGGCGGACGTTTTAGATCTAAACCATAGCACCAAATCTCTCCACCTCTGATAAAACATGTAAAAGCCAAAGGGGATCAAATGACTACACAGACACTTCACAGTATGGAAGACACTCTTAACTCAAAAGTTCTCTCCTGCACTGGCTTTAACAACCTGATCATGTAGGTAGGACTGATCTCTCTCCGTCTCTTTCTCACTGAGCTGTAGGGTCACAGAGTGCTCTAGGTTGTCCCCCAGCTAGACCCCAACACTGATGAATTCCATTATATATTCTAGACCCGAGTCCAGCCAGGAGCATGGGCCAGGAATCAGCAGCAGCGTCTGTTTTAGAAAACCATGCCTTTCTGTCATTGCTCCACTGTTCTGCTTTGTGTTGGCAGAAGAAATCATTCTCCTTTGACAGTTTTGTTCAGCTCTCTTAGAGTCTTGCAGATCCTCAAATTTCATCTGTGTTTTCTCCTGTGGCAATCAAGTAGATCTTAAGATCATTGCTTTTTTTTTTTTTTTTTCTTAAATTCAGCATATTATGTCTCTTTCCCCTTGGTCTCTTTTGTTCGTATTTTAGCAGTGGTCACACTTACTGCAAAAATCTCATCTTTACTTTTTAAAATAATGTGTATAGAGTGTATTATGGTAAACCTTCAGCACTTTCAGTCACATCAGCAAACATTTAATGCCACCTTTTATAACCGAACACGGTCTGTTGTTCCTCTCACATTTCATGCCTCAGTGGTTGTTGTAAGTTCCCTGCTGTATTACAACAGCCCGTTCAGATACTCAATCCTCCTGTCCACTGGGACATCACATATTGCTAATGTCAGAATTTTCCTTTCTGTGAAATTGTGCAGTTTCAGGTACACACTTAAAAAAATATTCAAACTACTTGCTTCCCTTACTAGGCAATACTTGAAGATATTCACAGATATGCAGGGGAAATTCACAGACTTTCTGACCAATCTAGAAAATTAATGAATAAGGTGCTTAAAAATCTAGGCTTCTTCCTTGTATCTTTCGTACCCATAGGTCATATATAACAGTAGATACAGTACATTTATCTTTGTAGCATATACAGTTATGCTTTATTTTTGAGGAATACATTGGGAATTTCAAATAAAGCAAACAAAACATTTCATATGAGCATTTTCAAGAAAGTAATTTAATTCAGTATAATTTTCATCTTTATACCCAGGAGTCAAGAAATAGGTTTTCTTCTCAACTGTACATATCCACTTTCATTATGAAGGTGAGAAAGTAACATTTTCTTGATAGCGGCCCTGGGAGGTAAATGGGTATCTAAGTTTCTGAAATATGTTTAATCCCTTGTGAGCCTTTACCTGAAAACTACAATAATCTCACCATCTCTTGCCCCAGATTAACCCTTCTTTTTCTGTAGTTCCTTAACTTGCCTTAGTTCCTGCGCTGATTGATTTTTTGAACTCCTCATCAGACATATGAATTTCAGCTTTCCTCTGTTTGCATATTGGCTATCCTTGAGAGAAAGTCCATCTCTCTGAACTGTATTAAGGCTCCTAGTATCAATAGTTTATGGTAGACTTCTACCCTGTTACTCTACTAACAAACATTGTGAGAAAGAGTAGTTAACTCTGTTATAAGGTAGGAGCACATTTGAACTTGGAGTCAGTTTAGTTAAAGACATGTCATAGAAAAGGACAAGGACAGAAGACTTGAAAAGGCCCATTTCAGTGATAGGACTTCTAGTTCTGAAGACAACTGATAGCATAGCAAAATCCTGACTTCCAACACCAGGGGAAAAAGAGACAGCTAAGACAGTCTTATGCTTTCTTTGGTATTTCTCTTCTGTGTTTATAGTTTCATTCAAATGATGATCTAATTTCTCATTTCCATACTCTTGAGCCTATGCACAGGTTTTAAAAGCTTTCAGATCACTTTTTAGGTAGAACATTGGTTTATCCAGAAAACTCAGCCATTGTATGCAAGCCTTTCTAGCTTAATGATCCTGGTGCATAATCCATGTTAACTACAGATAAGAGTGTCTTTCTCAGGCATATATAGTCTGGAAGAATATTTCCTGTCAGACCCTTATATATGGTACCCAGTGACATTTTTTGGACCACAGCAAATGGCATGTGGATCAACAACAAACTAGAATTTGCAGGGCAAATTTAGAACTCTGGTACAATTTGGATGTGGAGTGTGTCCCCCAAAGGTTCATGTGTTGGAAATTTGGCCCCCAGTTTTGTGCATGAGAGGTAGACTGGAACTTTTTAGACGTGGAGCTCAGTGAGAAGCAATTAAGTCATTGAGGATATTGCCCTAGGGAGGAATTGATGGAGTTCTTATATAATGTTGGTTAGTTCCAGAAAGTGAGGTGTTAGAAAAAGAATTTGACTGACCTCTCAGTCACTCTATGGCTTTCTGTCTCACGAAGTTATTGATTAAGTCAGCACCATGATTTTTGGACTTTTAGTCTCCAAAACTGTAAGCTATTTTTTTTTTTTTTGCTTTATAAATTGCTACAGCTGAATAATTTTTAAAAACCTGATTAATTCATATGACCATATTGACAAGTGGCTCAGGTCAAATCAGATGGTTGCATAGTAATCATTTATTTTTTTTCCAGTATCACAGAGTATTTTCAGTTGAAATTCTGGGTTCTACACTTAAACATGGAAATCTAAGAGCATAATCTTTCTGTTGGTCCACTCAGGTTGTCATACTGATTTTCTTTTCTCCTAATCAAGGTGGAGAGTCCTAGGAGGTACTGCCAAATCAGAAAACAGTTACCCTGGTTTATGAGGAAGAATGGTTGAATAGCTAAGAATATGAATTTTTTGGGAAAATTTTCCAAAGGTAAAACCTTGAATCTCACTTACCAATATTACACACTTGTCCAAGTCATCTAACAATTTGTCTAACTTTTTTCATTTCTTAAACAAGAACAATAATAGCGGGGCTGGGGATTTAGCTCAGCGGCATAAGCACCTGCCTTGCAAGCAGGCAGTCGTGAGTTCGATCCCCAGTACCGATAAAAAGGACACACACAAAAAAAGAACAATAATAGCAATTGTTAAATCAATTATTATGTAATGATAAAGTGAATTAATGCATGCAGTGTTCAGAACAGCACCCAGATATAATAATTTAAATCTTTTGTATAATTGTTATCGTTGTTATTTTTGAGTGCTATAGAATAGCAAGGGTACCTGCAGGGCTTGAATTGAACTTTCCAGGACAAAGGCAAAGTTAATAATGGCAAACCACTAGTTCATTCCAGTCTTCTCTACATTAGCCTCCAGTGTACTTACTGCATGTTATGTGGGGCATGTTGTCACACTGCCTTTTTGAGAGAAGGCTAGAATTAAGAGATAAATTAAATGGTGTGGTTCTAGGGCAAATGTTGCTTGTAACGTGTATATTATGAGAAAAATTTTGTAGACAGTTGAGGTAGGCATGATATGTCCAAGTCCCTTTTCCCATTTGCTTTGTTGTCCCTTACTTCTTTAACCTAAGATAATAACCATGAACCAGTAAGTGAGACCTTTCTGTATCTATTAAATTATCCCAGGACATAAATTTATACAATCACTTCAGAGTAAGTTCTAGTAGTTCTAATGGATTTATAGGATGAGTCAGGGTCAAATTTTGAACCCGTGGTGATGATAAATACAGTTAAGCTTTGAAGATTTTTTTTAATATCTTGGAAATGAGAAAGGGGACAGTTCACTAGATAATTCTGGAGAAAAACCCGGTGATGTTAGCTCCTTAAAATTTGGAATCTTTCTTTTCTCTTCCATAATGAATTTTCAGGCATAGAGCAAACTCTTGGTTTAGGTCTTATTATACCTGGATTTTGGATTGTGTATATTGCATGCTCTTAAAACTTATTCTGCTCCTTTCTTCTGGTTCCTGTTTGTACCTATAGCTTAATTTCATCTTCCCATTCTAGTGGGAAAACCTAGGAGGCTGTCAGCACTCATTACTGCTCTACTGTGAGTAGGTAGCAATGGCACCCAAGGGAGAGTTAGGGCCTCCTCAGCTGAGTGTTTGTAACACAGATGTTCCTCTAAGACCTTGTTAAAGCTAGTCAAGCTGCTCCACTTCATAAGTACGTAGAGTCTCTTAGCATTTCCAGCCCTTATGCATTCAGACAGAACTTAAAATACTGCAGAGGCAGCTTTCCTGGTGGAATTTCTCCGTATTTTCTCTGACGAGTGGCTTGGGCTTGCAGCTCGACACTGAAGCAAGGTCAGTCAGTACTCCATATTGCACTGAAATTGGGAAGTTGATTTCTTCTGTCCATCCAATATAAATTTAATTTTACTTTTTTCCTCTAAGTTATTACAATTGTACCAAATATTGTCACTGCAACCTACACTCATACATAGGGAGAATTAAATGCTGCAGATGTTCTTGCTGCTCATGTCAAAAACGGTGCAATGTTGAAGCACTCTGGAGATGTTGGTTTTCAAAACTGAAGACTGTCCCCCAGTGTTTGTGACATGTGGACATGGTGAACAGGTTTAGTAAGAGGAGAGAAAGAATTCTGTGACTTTCTCTCAAAACCTTGCAGTGAATCAAATGAACTTCTGTTGGGAGACATGACCAGGATTGTGGTTGTCTGGAAATGGCATCAATGGCCTAAACAATACTCCTCAATTCTCAACAAAACTGATAAATTCTTCCCCTGGGAAGAGAACTTTTACATTATGGTTTTCCTTGATTTCTATTACACTTTTCCATGAGATGATGAGTTTCTCACAGCATTGTTTTGGTTTATATTCAAAGAGAGGAGGATGATATAAAATAAGATTTTGGAGAACTTTGGTAACTAAAAATGAATTAAGTATATTAAAGTTTATAATTAAGTCTCAAGAAAAATTTGAAATAATTTATTTAGTTACTTCAATACTCAAGAAAGTTGACCTTTTTTTACACTAGGGAGACAATAATAAGATCCAAAATATACAATAGATATTGTGGAAGTGAAAGTGAAAGTGAAAGAAAGTTCTCAAAAGGAAGAAACAACTAGAATAAGGGAAAGGAAAAAAGAAAGAAGGGAAAAGATCACACACACACACACACACACACAAGATAAATTATTATACCACTAATCTCTGTTATTTCATGGAAAAGAACACTTTATGCTTTCATTGTTTGATCACTTTTTCATGCCTCTATCTTGTAATCTGAGTAACTACTTTGAAGATAACAATATGCAATATATTAACCATTGTTAATCTCCTATTATTTCGTTTTGAAATTCTGTATCACCATTTGTTGGAGACCACTACAAAGTGGCTCTGAGCAGGATTTAAATTTTACTAATTGGCTTTCTTTGTTTATCTGTGTGTTTGTCCTAGGCCTTAGCCCCTTGCCTGATGACGGGAGCTGATTTATAGGAAGTGAACCTCTATGAATCACTGGTCCTGGCTGAGGCCTTTAGTGGCCTGGGAGGCCAGAGATACCTCAAAGGGCAAGATAAGGCCACAGCTGAAGACACCTTGGCTCCAACACTAATTAAGTAAATAGAGGCTGCAGATGCAGGCATCTCATTCCTGCAGTCTCAAGCCTACCATAAATGTTATCTTGGAGACAGATGGTTCTCCTAAATTGGCTTAATTTACTACTTGGAGAAGTCTTTGAAGTGACTCCCAAGGTCCTGTTTATTTCCTGTGCTTTCCTTGGTTTCCTTGCTTTTTGTCTTTGGTCCTAATAAAAGTGGGCTAATCCAGAGAACTCTTTGTCTTAGCCCTCAGAGTCACAAGCACAACTAAAGGGTTTTGACACTTCTGGAATCCTAAAAAAATCATATAGTTTGTCTTTTTTTATTTAACCTCTACAGTACACTCATTTGGAAGATCAGGGCTCTAAGTCAGGACCCAATAATCATCCTTTTTTTCCATTTTAAAATAAAGAATAAATACATAAAAAAGAAAGTGGGATATAACTTGTTACTTTTTCAAGCATGAACTGCACAGTGACTTCTTTTTGAAGAGTATTTTATGAGTAAGGGGAAAACAAATGTCCTTAAAGTAGAGAAATAAGAGAAAACTACTTTAGCCAGAGTATGAAAGTCTTTATCAGCAGTCATAAATCATAGTAATCATATTCACCCTCAATATGATATAATGAAAGTAACACTTCATCTCTGTGTTCTTCTTCCCCCAAACCCACAACTCCAGTGGAAGATGAGAAAAACATCAGGTATTACTTACTAGAGAAACACATTTATTACAAGATATACAAATACATAAGAATTTACAAGACTGGCTGACAATGCTGCATAGGGTCAGGTGTGGAAGTATGCAAAAGATCTGTCTGTGCATTGGAGATCTGAAGGAGTCAGTTGCAAGTCTGCAGCTCATTGTAGTGTCTCATGAGAATCTGCTTTAGGAGGCCAAAACATCTGAGCTGAAAGGCCAGAAGGTCTGTGCTGGATGCTGTTCAGTCTGCATCTGAAGCTGAAAGGTCTACGCTGACTAGGAGAGGGAGTCCAAAGTAAAGACAGATGCTGCAGGTCCTCTGGAGAAACAGAAGTGAGCTGTCCTTGTTCATTTTCCCTTATACCATTCAGGTGATAGGTGACCATACAGTGGGTCTCATGTCTTCATAAATCCCTTCAGTCACACCTAGATCTATGCTGATCCAATTTAGCTGGACATTTCTTACTCAAGTTGACTCAATCAGCTAATTTTCATATCACCTGACTAGTACTCAGTGAAGCAGTTAAAGTCATCAAAAAGAAAGAATCTGAGAAATTTTCAAAGACTAGAGGATCTTTTTTTTTTTTTTAGGTAGAAATAATACATATGTTCAGAGAAAAAAATAAACAGTAAGAAATCACTTGTTGATGCTTACATATTGTCATTTTACAAATAGTTGTTCAAGATACAAAAATGGAACATGTAATGTGGGAATTCAAACAGCGAGACTGCAAACAGTTCTGTTCAACTATCCAACAAAAACTTAGTAACATGTTTATCAACTCTATACACTTAAACATACATGCAGTTATCCATATCTTCATTTATGTTGAGATTAAACAAATGAAAACAGGTTAAAATCATTCTGAACAAAGAATAATAGTATTGCTGGATTTCACATCATGACACTCCATGATCAGAACTGGGTACTGTAGTGTCTTTTTTTAAAAATTTAATTTAAAGAAAGATTAAACAAAACAGAAAATGGGTAGAAATAATACATAATTTCAAAGAAAAAAATAAACAGAAATCACTAATTGATGATTACAGATTGTCTTCTTACAAATAGTTATTCCAGATACTAAAGTGGAGCTTATAAAGTGGGGATTCAAACAGTGAGATTGCAGCCAGTTCTGTTCAACTATCCAACAAAAACTTAGAAATCTGGTTATCAATCCTATACACTTAAACATACATGCAGTTATCTATCTCTTCAATTATGTTGAGATTGAATAAACCCAAGCAAGATAATGTCACTCTGAACAAAGAATAATACTATTGCTGGGTTTTACATTATGACACTCAGAATCAGCACTGGGTATTTTAGGGTCTCTTTTTCTTCAAAGTAACTGTTCATTTCATCAATTGTCATAAGATCAGTTCTCATAAACTGTTTATAGATTCTACACATGCATGAGTCTTAACATGTATTTATATCCTTTCTATGTTAGAGGGAGAAACAAAACAAAGCAAGCCAAAACAAAACATATTCCTATAAACACATGAAATGAAATAAACACATAAGACCATTGTACAAATTGTTCTATAATGAAAGTTACACTTTCATTAAGTAACACTAAGTAACACTTAGTTCCTGTGTCATCTCTTGTTATCTCCAATACAACTGGCTATCAGACATAGTATAATTGAATATGTCAGTACATAACAGTATTAATAAAAACACAACTTTGTATATAGTATAGAACTTCAAAAACTGGCAGTTATCAAACCAGAATGTGTATTGTTGAGTCTTGTCATCTTCAGTGTAGTTGCCTATACTCTCAGACTTGATACTATCAATCATATCAGTTTTGAATAAAATCTTCTCTGCCTCATTTCTGTTATGATCTTTTTTTTTGCCATCAGTTGTCTGCTTATCTTCTTCATTCAGTTTTCTGCTCCATTCATTGAGGCCTCTCTGCCACTGTTCCTGGAATTCTAGTACATTTCTCTCTCTAGAATGCCCTGGAGTATTCTCTGTAGAGTTGGATTGGTGGTTGCAAATTTCCCACGTTCCTCTTTGTCTTGGAAGCATCTTGTTTCTCCATTAATTTCTAGAGATAGTTTATCAGGGTATATCAATCTGGGCTGGAGATTATTTTCTTTCAGGGCTTGGAATATTTCCCTCTAGGCTCTTCTTGACTTGATGGTTTGTGTTGAGAAGTCTGCCATTATTCTGATGGGCCTTTCTCTGTAGGTTATATGTTGCTTGTCTCTAACAGCTTTTAATATTCTGTTCTTATATTAAATTTCTGGGATCTTGATTATTATATGCCTGGGTGTAGCTCTGTTTTTGTTGTAGGTGGCTAGAGTTCTGTATGCCTCATACATCAGAATATCATTTCCTTTTCCTATGTTTGGGAATTTTCCTTAATTATTTCTGTGAATAACCTTTGTAGTTCCTTTGTTTGTATCCCAGCTTCTTCATTTACATTCTTGATTCTCAAGTTTTAGATCCTTTTGTCATCTTCTAGCCTTTGTATTGTTACTGCTTCTTTCCTTGTTATTTTAAAAAAATTTTTCTTTTCATACTCCCACATTGCAAAATTGTACTCCAGTTTGAATAATCTATCCTTAGTTTCTTTCAAACTGATTTGCCATATTTCCATAGAGTTTTTAATTTCTTTGTGATCTCTTTGAATCTGTTTCATGTATTCTATATTTTTTAAATATTCTTCACCAAATAGTTCTCTCCTGTGTTTGAGTCCCTCCCTTCTTCCATCTGTGTCTGTTGAGGGGTGCTTAGTATCTCTTTTATTGATCTCTTATCTTGCTTTATTTGGCTAAATATCTCACCTTTGAACTCATCTATGAGGTTCTGAATGTATCTCTTTATGTCCACTGGTGCTGTGTCTGATATTGCATGTTTGTTGTTCTCAGTTTCCTTTGTATTTACCTGTCATGGGTCAATGTTCTCAGGGTTGGGGCCTGGGGACTTTTTGTTGTTACTTCCTCTTCCCATCTTTTTTGCTTCTTCAGGAAGGCCCCAGTTTCTTTCTTTGTTGGTTCCAATTCTTCTGAGGTATTCTGGCTAGATGACCCTTCACACTGCAGTGTGTTAGTCAGTTGCAGACAGGGACAGCATATCCTGGCCCCTCCCCTCCAGATCAGTCAAGCTGCTGTGGCCTGCACTACTGTATTACTTTGCACCACCTCCCTCTAGACCAGCCAAACCTCCAAGGCCCCACTGGGCCAGTGTGGTTAGTGTGCACCACCACTGTAGGGACTTGACCCCGGATAACCTATTGGGTCTCAGCTAGGTCACATGAACCAGGTCTAGCTCATTGCACCAATCCCGTTTGGGAAGGGAACAACTGACTGAAGTCACTGCTGCCCCCTGTACTTGCCAATTCTGCCCAATCCCAGAATGTCATCCACCAGAGTCTCCCTATTTATGGAATAGGAGGCCAGATATCTTATAATACTCCATGTGCTGGCTGAGCCTTTCATGGTTCTCAGTTCATCAAGAATCTGTGACCACTGCAGAAAGCTCACCAAGGGCTCTTTCATAATAAAGCTCTGTACATCTGAATCCACACAGATAATCGCTTTGGGAATTCAGCCTCAGTGTGAGTTTTGGTGGAAACAAATCATAGTCAAAACACAGTAGTGAAGGACTGATTGTAGAATCTTGCTGACTATGAGCAGTTTTAAAGGGTTAGACTTTTTATTAGTACAGATAGGTGTTTCATTTGGAATCTCTCTGGTTTCTTTCTGTGTTCTTCTCCTCCACAAACTTCATATTCAGTGCAAGTAGAACACAGCTGTTGACTGTGGAAGGACATTGGAGAAGCAGTACCTTGGATTTCCTAGCTGACTCCTGACAGGCTTTTCCTCATGTGCAGGCTCAGACTAGAGAATCTTAAGATGGCAATAACTAAATGCATTGTGGCATTTTGGGTGAGGTTTTGGAACAGAAATGTATGTATAGCACACCAATCTTGTCTTTGTATCTCAATTGATTTAACTCTGTAGTGAAATAATTGCTGTGTTAGGAGTGTCATCATGTTGTTGGCCTGGAGTGCCTGGGATGCCCCTGGCATGACTGAGCCACCTTGGACCACTGCCACAGGCCCGCCCATCAGCCTGGTATGCCTGGGTTGCCCCAGACCACCACTATGGGCCCTGCCCCTCAGCAGGAACACCTGGGATTCCCCTGGCATAACTGAGCCACCTCAGACCACTGCCATGAGCACATCCATCAGCCCTGCTGGCCTGGGACACCCCAGGCACAACTGAGCCAGCTCAGACAGCTGCCACAGGCCCTCCCCTTGGCCCAGAGCAACTGGGACACCCCTGGCACAGCTGAGCCACCTCAGACTGCTGCTGTGGGCCCACCCATTGGCTCTAGGATACCCCCGGCAGGACTGAGCCACCTCTGACTGACATTGTGGGCCTGTCCTTCAGCTCGGCATGCCTATGATGCCCCTGACTGCCACAGCCAGCCTCCCATTTGGCCTGGTATTCCTGGGATACCCAGACTGCTGCTGTGGGTCTGCCACTTGGGGAACCCCCCCACCTCCTGGACCTAGTACTACAGTTGGTCTTTGGACCCAATCTCTTCTCCCAGAACCTTGGACTATAGTGGATTACCATGCTGGTTCAATGGGAGAGTCAGGAACTCCTCACCCAAACAGAAGACCTCAGCAGGCTCCAGTCAGGGTGGTGAGTTTACCCCTAAAATAGAAGTCTGCAGTGGGTAAATAGGAGCAGAAGTGAAGCTCACTCCAACTGTAAGACCTTGAACGTGAACCTGGCAAAGAGAGTGGGTAATCCCCTCCTCCACACAAAGAAAATCAGACAGGTTGAGAAGTGTACCAGTAAGGCCTCCCCCAACTTGGAGAAAATTAAAAAGAGCTTATGAGACACCCAGTGACACTATAGGGCCTCAGCTGACACAAACACTACAGACAGGGAGATCTGGTAGCCTACAACAACCTGAAGACATAGCAACAGCAGGAACTAAGAGTTGACCTACATCAATACTTTTAGATAGTTATCCCAGGAAGAATATAGGACTCACCCACTAGGCCCTACAGAATTCAGGCTCTCCTCTTCATTGTGGTACCCAGCAGTTAAAAAAACATCAACCACATGGCAGGATCCTAAAATTCACACTATGGACAGTTGAGACTGAAAGACCAAATATTTACCCACAAGGTGAAAATTACAAAATGAAAAGGCAAAATGCAATCCCAAACATCTAGTCCATCAGGAGCAAGTATAGGCAACATTGAAATAGAGGACTTTAAAAGTCATACACCAGAAATCTCTGAAAAGATAGCAAATGAACTAAAAAAACTAATCCATGAGGTTATAGAGGAAATAATATTAGAAATAATGCCTTATGAAAAGACAGAAATAACAACCTTAGTAAATGAGTTGCTCAACATAGCTAGAGAAGAAAAAGATAAAAAAAAATAGGAGCGTGAGAAATTGGTGGAAACTTTGAATGAGTAATGTAGAAAACAAGCAGAATCCATGAAACAAACTCAAAGACATATCCCAGAAACAAAAAATTCTATTGAAAGCTGTCAATGAAGCTGAGGATAGAATTTCAGACCTTGAGGACAGGATTGCAGATAGTGATCATGAAAGGGTAGAATTTATAGAAAACAACAAAGCAGCATGAAACAACAATCCAGCAGCTTCAAGACGATGCCAAGAAAAACAATATAATACCAACAGGTATCAGTGAAGATGCAGGAGTCAATATGAATAACATAACTAAACTATTCACAGAAATAATAGAAAATTTCCTAAACATGGGGAAAAATCTGATATACAAATAAGTGAAGCATACAGAACACCAAACAGTCACAACCAACATAAATCTACACCTAGACATATGATACTTAAGATCCCAGACATATAGCATAAAAACAGAATACTAAAAGCTGTTAGATAAAAGACACAATTCACCTATCAAGGAAAACCTATTAGAATCATGGCTGACTTTTTAGCACAAACCTTCAGGTTAAAATGAGCTTGGAGTGAAGTATTTCAAGCCCTAAAAGAAAACACCGTTAGCTCAGACAGATGTACCCAGAAAAACTGTATTTCAAATTTAGTGGAGAAACAAGATACTTCCATGACAAAGAACAACTGAAGAAATTCTTATCCACCAAACCAACCCAAGAAAGAGTACTGAAAGACATGCTACATAGAGATAAAAATGACCCCAATCTCCAGAACAACAACAGAAAGAAACCACTAGGCTGGATAAGCAATTAAACAAAGGAGAAAAGCAGGAAACCAGCAACAGGAACACAACATGGCAAAATCAAGCCAGTACATATCAGTGATTGATATCCATAAATGTAAATGGGCTCAATTCACCTATCAAAAGAAACAGATTGACAGAATGGATCAAGAAACAGGATTCCACAATATGCTGTATAGAAGAAACACATCTGACTCAAAAGGAAACTCATAGATTAAAAGTCAAAGGATGGAAAACAGTATTCCATTCAACAGTAACCCAGAAAAAAGCAGGGGCAGCTATTCTGTTTGCAGAAGTGAACTTCAAATCCAAAATGATTAAAAGAGATAAAGAAGGCCACTACATACTTGTAAGTGGAAAACTACAAGAGCAAGAACTAACAATTATAAATATATATGCACCAAATACAGGAGCACTCAACTATACAAGACAAATACTAATGGACATGAAAAACCAAATACACAAGAGCACAATTGTAATAGGAGACCTTAACATCCCATTGTCAAAAAGAGAGATCAACTAGACAAAAAGTCAGCAATGAAATAACAGAACTGAATCATACCTGTGAGCAAATAGACTTAGTGGATATTTATGGAGTATTCCACTCAACTTCATCAGAATATACATTCTTCTCAGCTGCATGTGGGACAGTCTCCAAAATACACCATATATTAACCCATAAAGCATTCTTAACTAAATGCAAAGGGAGCAAAATTACCCCATGCATAATATCTGACCATAGCACACTAAAATTGGAAATCAATGGCAAAAATACTTGCAAAACCTGCATAAATACATGGAAATTAAATAACAACCTTCTGAATAACCAGTGGGTAACAGATGACATTAAAGAAGAAATAAAACAATACCTACAATACAATGAAAATGCAGATACAATATACTGTAACTTATGGGATGCAATGAAAGCAGTCTTAAGAGGGAAATATATAGCAATAAATAGTGATATCAAGAAAGTGGAGTGAGCACAAATAAATGATGTAATGCTACATCTCAAGCTTCTAGAAAAATAAGAGCAAGTCAAACCCAAAGCTCAGAGAAAATTGCAAAGACTAGAGCAGAAATTAATGCAATTGAAACTAAAAAAACAGTACAAAGAATAAATGAATGAGAGCTGTTTTTTTTGAGAGAATAAACAAAATTGATAAACTGCAGGCCAACCTTCTCAACAAAAAGAAAGAAAAACTCAAATCCATGCAATAACAATTCAAAAGAGGGATATTACTACAGATCCCATGGAAATTCAAAAGATCATGAACACCTATTTTGAAAATGTCTACTCTAGGGTAGAAAACAAGACAAGGACGTCCATTATCACCATTCTTACTCAATATAGTTCTGGAAGTATTAGCCAAAGAAATCAGACAAGAGAGAGAAATAAAAGGAAAAGAAGAAGTTAAATTATCATTATTTGCAGACCACAAATACTCCATTAAAAAGGGGTTGCTTGCCCATCAGCTACAGATTGGTTGAAAAGACAGAACGCTCTTATACAATGTAGAACTACTCAGCTATACAGAAGGAAGACCTTGAGGCTCTTATAGGTAAATGGATAAAACTTGAGACCAAGCTCAGGGGTAAAAATGTTCAGAACCACTTAGGTAAATAGCGAGTTGCCTCCTTAATCTAAAAACTAAAGCAATTAATGAGATACAAAATGTGCCATGTGCCCTGGGAAAGTGAAAGGGGAGAAACTGTCTAAAAAAAGAAGGCAGGGGACATTGTTAATCTTGTACCATATTGCTTTCATCGCTCTGTTTAGTTTGGTTATATTCTGTTCCAGTTTGTCTACTTGTACAAGATTTTAGGGCATAAACAGCTATTCCACAGATAGCAGAGGAACAATTTTAATTTCTTATTAACTTAATCTGAAACCCTGTATTGCTTTCACTGCCTTGTTTTGACAGAGTTTATTTGAGTCTGTCTTGTTTTATCACTGTTTTGTCTTCACTGATTTTATTTAAATCTGTTATGTTTGGTAGTATCAAATCTGAGAGTATAGGCATCTACTCTGAAGACAATAAGATTCACTATGATACCTATTCTGGCTTGACTATCACCCTCTTTTGAAGTTCTAGAATGTCTCCAATGTTTTGTGTTTAGTGATTTTATTCTGTACTGCTATGTTCAAGTTTATTGTACCTGATAATATGGGCAATTCTATTAAAGATAACCATTTTAGATCATCTTGTATTGTGGTTTTAAATTATGTACTATGTTCATCCTTTTGTTTTGAATGATTCCATTTAAAACTATTTTCATCATTTTGTTTTATTTTTTCAAAATAAAAAAAGAAAATTCTTCTCCCATATGTTCACTTGACTCCTGCCCTCACCTATTTCTACACCTTGTCAGAGAGACTTCCCCCAATAATCCTTGTGTCATGTCTGAACTGACATTCCTGATCTGTCCACCTTGGTCTTTTGTATTCTGTGGGGCTTACATAATATTACAATATATCACCATTATTTTAAACTGTAGGTTCTATCGTAATGGAATGGGGGCACAAATGGGGAGAAAGTTTCTTTTCACAAAAATCGAGTTTTTCTTTTTCAGAAATTAAAAGTCTGAAAACATACATTCCTGTATTATCACAGTTGACTTTTTTTAGTGAGCTTTGTCAGTTCACTCCACATGGTAATTACCAGATAAATATCTGACATCTTTTACATAACTTTTATGTTTGCTGCAAAGTTCAATTTCTTTGTTCCTAATTATGATTATTCCTAAGTACAGATTATAGTCATATTATAAATCAGTAGATTTGTTTTTTTCTTTAAAGTTAAAGATGTCAGCAAATATTCCTTCTTGTCTTAGCATGTCTGTAGGGGAAGCCTGTTTAAAACCTTAGAGACTCTGATAGCCCTATAAATTCTTCTAGGATTGAAACTCTGTTCACTTAGTATTCTCCTTGCAGCACTATGGACCTTTTTTTCTGTAATTCTTCCTTTGATAGTTAAACCACAGAACGAACTCTTCCTCCTCCATTTCTTTCCATACACTCATCTCTTTCTGTGCTTTATTCTACTAATGCAACAGTGTCTGCTGCACGGTTTCACTTTCCTACTATATCATTTGGAAACATAATTTCAACAACCCTTCTGTCTGACCATCATAACTACAATTGAATTTTCCTTCAGTAATACTCTACTCCTGGTAAACTTCTCTGGGGTTAAATCTTATTTGATCTGCAGACATCTACTGAGGCTTAATCTAAACTTCAAATGGCCCCCAGACACTAAATAATACCAGATAAATATCTGGTACTTAATTCTCTGATAATCCCTCAGCTTTTTCCCACAACATTAGGGACAAGTTAAGGTTTGATATATTTCTTACAACAGGCAGTTTAACTTTCCTTGCTTTTCCCAAGTGACAATTCATTTACCTAGGCTTTCCAATTCTTGCTAGCAGGTTGTGGTTTCTGTCTTTGAGTTAATGTCTTCATACAGTACTATACCCTGTTTGATACCCTTAATGTCCACTACGTTTGCATCACTTTCTTTTCTCATTTTACTCACCTCTAGTGTTTTAAAATGTAGATTTGATTATTATTATCCAAATGTGATGAGTCTCACAGATTGTAGCACTGCCATTAGTTTATGATGTGCAGTTCTTAAGAAAAAGGACGTTCTATGCCATGTAAAGCTACATGTGAAAGCACTGAGGTCATTCAGGAAGAAGAAAGAAGAGGGAGAAACATGAGTAAGTACTATTATTGCTTTTTCTACAGAAGGAATTGATGAAGTAAAGTAAGGAAGTAGAGGATTGCACAGTTTGAATTATTTCAGCAGGCTCTGGGTACAGGGCTGACCCTGTGTGTCTGGTCCTTGGTCATAAGTGATTAGAGCTTACAGAAGGTGCTATGGATCATAAGAGTTAAATAAAATGCATAGTTAGGGGATATGGGCTTTGTATTGGTTGGTTTGCGTGTGAAAGTTACTGTAGGAGTTTTTACTACCTCTAGAAATTGTTTGGCCAGACCAGGGGAGGTCTCTTAAAGATCAGTAAGGTCCAAATATCAACTATCAGAAAAACTAAAAATTTAAAAAGGATGATCCTAGATTTTTTCCAGGTCTCTTAATGATTAGATTCTTGTCTTCCTTCCTACTTAATTGTATCTTTTCCATTTCTAGTCAATTAATTTGTTATTCTGTCTCAACCAATCCCCAGACTGCTGCTCCATCCTACTTTCAATGATGGCCATGCTTACTTAAACTACCAGATGAAGCACTACGTTAGTGTTATGGCTTGTGTTTAGATGTCCCCCCAAAGCCTCATGTGGTCATAGATGGGGCTTTTCATAAGCAGCTGAATCTAGAACTAGGATTAAGGGTGTGTGATTACTAAATCAGTCCACTGATTGGTTTTGTATCTTCCCTAAATTAGGTAGCCTAGAATGAATATAAAAGGGCCAGGAAGAAGTTGCTATGGTCACTTTCTGGTGACTTGTTTTTGCTGTCTTATGCCTGCCATAAACTATTTCTCTTCTATGATACCCCTCTGACATGCCACCTTGCCTTGGAGCCAGAAAACTATAGACTGAAACCTCTATAAAGTGTGAGCTAAATAAACCTTGCCTCCTTTAACTTTAGGTGCTGATTATTTTGTTTCAGCAACTAGAAAGTTAACTAATACAATTAGATTAACATGCTGCAAATTAGTTTGTAATTGGTTTTTCAAAATTTCCTTTTCTATGTGCCTGCCTCTTGTTCTTCTTCAACTTCCATTTAGTTTCTATAGTCAGTGAGATATATTTATGTTTATTTAATCCCAGGACACCTAGAAAGTCTCTCAATCCATCTTCTCTACGAGTTCATGATCTTCTCCTCTGCTTCCTATTAATTTCTGAATGCTGTCGATCAAGTGACATAGTACCCTGTTTAGTCTCTCCCTTGCACTCTTAATCCTATCACATAACTTGAAGGTCTTTTTACTTCTCTTCAATTAGGACCAACAAATTTACCTCTCTATTCTATAAATAATTGAAACATTGCTAATAGATAAAT
The DNA here is from genome assembly GCF_034190915.1 of Cavia porcellus. Lineage (NCBI taxonomy): Eukaryota > Metazoa > Chordata > Mammalia > Rodentia > Caviidae > Cavia > Cavia porcellus. The sequence continues at coordinate 20,963,982 of NW_026947514.1, read as the reverse complement.
GTTCCCTAATTATAATTGTTATTATGAGAATCTCTTTCACTAACTTTTTTATATGTCCACTGAATAGGGAAATAGATGACTCCAGGATTATGGTCCTTCATGGTAAGGCTCTTGTGTTCCTCTTTGATGACCCTGGGTATGATCTTCCATGACAAAATATGAACTTTCTCAAGAAAGAGCCATGTATCTCCATGGAGGTACTCATATTCTATCTTGCCTCAATAATTTGTATATCATTATACATCAAGCATCTTCATGGAAGGGCCTATGCATTATTCATATTTATGTTTTCTTTAATGATTGATAAGAAGTTATATAAGTAGAAGGTGTTAATAATTATTTTTGATAGAATGTAACCTCAAAACCCCTTGTTAAGAACTTTGGTCCTTTAGCTAGATCCTTAATTAGGTGCCAGTTTGAAAAAGAATTAAGATATTGTACAAGTAATTGAATTTATCCAAGCAGGTATTCTATGAATATTCATTGAATCAAACAGTTAAAAGTTTGAAATTGCTACACGTACTTTAGTTTGCATTACATCTTGTACTCTGTTTTCCTTGTGCTTCCAGCTTACATTTAATGTTTAATAAAGGGTTAAACAAATCTGATGTATCATGTCCAAGAGGGGAGGGAAAGTGAGATGAATTAAGTTGTTTGTATAAAAGCCAAACAAACCTAAGAAATAGAAATAACCTAATACATCACGAACTCCTACACATTGCAGGCTTTGTGAAGGCGGCCACATTATCTTGCCTGGAGATGCTGAGGGGGTGGAGAACAGTGGAAAGTCTGATTTATGATCCTCTGTCGAGTTGACTGGCTGCTCTTTAGTTATTCACAAAGCAGGATCAGTGCAGGTGAGAGGAAGGGAAAACAGAGTCATAGGATTTCAGAAGTAGACAGATTGTCAGAGGTTATCTGGTTCAATGTCATGCTCATGGCTGGAGACCTTCCTAAGTGCTACCAACTTATGGCTTGTGTCTAACACTGCACGGAGAGAGATGATGGCTCTATGGAGGGGTTTCATCTCACTTTAGGACAGAACTAATTATTAGGAAATCTTGCTTTCTATTGAGTTGAAATATGCTTCCCATAACTTATACCCAATGGCCCTCATTCTGTCCTCTTGAGTAACACAGAATGGGCTCAATTCATCTTTCTTACAACTTCTATCGCTGAGATAACTGAATCTCATTTTCTTGTCCTCTATCAGTCTTTCCTGGAGGCTAAACAGAAGTCTCCAATCCTCACATAGACAATTCCAAAGTATCTGTAGCTTCCATTTAGAATTTATGTCATGCATTTTAATTTATGTGTATTTCTCCTCTTTTTCCACTTTTTTGTCTTGTACTGAGTTGAAATAAAGATTCCCATGCAATTCTCCAACTCTGAATCTTATTCTTTTGGCTATCTTCCTCATAATTAGCCATAGGTGCTCAATGATTCCTTTAAATATAACTTCTCAAAGAGAAAGGGACCAGAGGAGGGTCATTTTTTCTTTTTCTTAAATTGACATGTTATTTGTACAATAATCTCTTTTAAAGAAATAACATATAATAACTACATATTTTTGATCATTGTGATGGTTACATGTATCCAATGTAACATCAAATAAGGATAATTAACCTTTCCATCACCTTAAAAATTTATAATTTATTTGTGGTAAAACCTTTAAACTCTGCTTTAAAGTTCTTCATAAAATATATTCTAATGTTTTTGATCTATAGTAAACCTACTGTGACATAGAACATTATAACATTCCTTCTATGTAACTGAATTTTGGTAGCTATTACCCAACTTCTCTCTGTAGCTCCTTCACTTTCCTTTCTTGCTAGGTGTAAGACTCTGACTGTCCTTCTGCATGAACTTTAGAGAATTTGGCATGCCTAAATTTTTCTTGAACACTTCATTATAGTTCTACGAAGGAAGCTTCACATCACAATCGTTAAGTCAAGTGAAGCTGAGACTAATGACTTAGACTGCAAAGTCAACTAGGACCTTCAGGATCTGACTTCCTGTACCTCACATAGTGTAGCATGCAAAGTATTTGACAAAATAACCTCAATACTAAAAGGAGTACTTGACTTTTATTTTTGCTGAATTTCATCATTTTTACTTTCCCACTCCTATTTCCTCAAATCTTACAGTAATTCCTTATGGTATGAGTCTATTCTCCAGGGAAAATTTTTGGCATCTTTCCTTTGATAAATTTCACATGTGTGTCTTCATTTAAGCTTTAAGTAAAGCTGTTGAACAGGTTAGATTCAAGAACCAGATCCTTTGGTCTGTCACTTGGGACCTCCATTTACATGGACATGGATATTTTAATCATGATTATTTAGGTTCCACTACCCTACTCTTTTTGAAAACTAGTGTTATTAGTCAGCAAACATTTCTTCATCCATTCCACAAGACTGTCATAAAAGCCTGTGTCACAGCCATGCTCAAATCTGGATACAGGGATGCTACACAGTGTCTTACCAAATTTCCTTACCAGAAAAAAAGTGAGTGTTTTCTGACTTAATGAGCTCATGGTGGCTCTTAAGAATCATCATATTGTGGCCTTTACAAAGTGTCATAAGCATGACACCTTTTAAAAAATTATTACAATGGAATTATTACAATGGAAAGATGAGCATTTATATTTTAAGAATTTTATTACAGTAAAAGATACATTACCATTAAAAATACATGCCATTTTTCTCCCACTTTTTAAAGTAGTTCTGGAAATCTACTTTCATGAATATTTTTAGTTGTTCTATCATGAATACCTTGATATCCTCAACCAGTTCAAAATGTTTACCTTTCATGATCAGTTAACCAGAAGGTCACACAGTGTCAGGGTCATTTCATAGAAGGGTAAGGACACACAGCCTTTGCTGTACATGTTTTGGATCAAGTCAGGACACTCAGGCATCCATGAAAAGCTACTCATGAGAAAGGACTTCAAGAACTTCTTGAGAAAGTAGCAAGACCATTGAGATAAGTATGTTTAAACTCAGAGGGAGTATTTTGAAGGGGATTAGTGGCAATGTGTCTTTTACTGTAAAATATTTCAAATTTTTATTTAAACGTTATGGTATATTTTGATTATACCTCTCATGTACACACCATTTACTCCATGAGGTACAAGTTATGAGTCTGTAATTTTTTAAAATCTTTTTTTAATTTTTAACTTTAAATCTCATTTGGTGCCTTTTGCCTTTTGAATATTTCAAAGACAGTCTTTTGTACCATTATTGAACTTATTGTGGATTGGAAAGTTATTTATGTAGTTTTTTTTTATCATACACCCAGATTTCTAATTATCTCTAAAAAATCCTATATACAAAACAGTGCTAACTAGGTAACTTTCTGTAACACTAGAAATATTCATTTTATGCATTATCTAATATAGTATTCAGTAGTCACACCAAGTGATTGAGCATTTGCCATAACCAAGGAAAGATCAATTTAAATCTGATTAATTTTAACTTTAAGTTTTTATGTGTGACTAATGGCTACCATATCAGACACCATAATTCTAGGATTCTGAAATTTTATGAGTAACACATATGTATTCATATGCATCTTGCTTTGTTTCACTATTGGGAGGATTTGTGATTGTACAGTTAGATTTAAAAATATTTTGGTGCGTGTCTCTAATTATGAGATCACTTTTTTCCCCTGGGGAATGTTTGAGGTCTTTTTACTTTTACTTTTTACTTTTCTTTACCTTACTTTTTACTTTTCTTTATATATTTCCATTTCTTCTTTGTCTTCAAACTTCCTGGAACAAAAATTTAAGATTCAGGATGGCACTCAGAAAGAGCTGTTACAGCAAATGATAGCTGACATTTTACAAAAGAAACAGGCATACATTTTCTTCCTCTTTTACAACTTACCTGCTTCTCATACCACATTCCTCACAGCACAACCTATTCTTCACTCTTTCAGTTTGGAGGAGATAAATTCTTGAAATTTCAGGATCTGGATATAGTCTTGACAGGTAGAGGGATATCTTCAATTAGGAAAGTACAGGATGTTAACAAGAAATTAATGCTTACTGCAGAAACACATTTCTTAAATCAATTATTCAAATGTTAGAATGACACAGTCTTAGAGTCATCGATGCTTTAGTAAAGACCTGATAAAATTAGGACTGGCAGGGTTTTTTGACAAGAGTATAATGGAAGGATATGATTCATCGATATCTCTGACTTTGTAGCCCAGGTTGGTACATGGACATGTCATGGCTTATGTGGTGATATATGTGTGTGTATGTCCATGTATGAATAAACAATGCACATAATCATTTAATATGTGTAGGCAATTTTATATCTGTAATAATATGTATTCTTTCCTGCAACTGAGTTTATAGCCCACATTTCCTGATGAACACTTAATTATTATGACAAAGAAACAACGAGAAGCTCTAGGATTTGTTACCTGTGAAGCTGTTGGGAACAGAGTGTTTTATTTTCAATAATCCATAGAGTACTAACAAAGGACAGTAATAATTCCATGCCTTTGCAAGCTTAACTAGGCACAGTATCTTGTGACCCTTCGTCCCCTCTAGTGCATTTCTTCTATAGAGGTGGACGTGAGGTTCACAGGTGCAGCTCACTCCTTCACTGCCTGCAGTGATAAATCTGAAACACCACCTGCCCTCACCCTTTTGTTTCCTTGCTAATAGACTTAAAGAACTGACAAAATGAAGAGAACAATCTCCTAGGAATACTTGCTTGGAATACTGCATTGATAAATGGTTGTGTTTTCATAAAATCACTCCAAAGTTATTTTCTAAGTGTTATTTTCTACCTCCTGATACACAGGGCTCATTTACAGGTTCAGGTCCCTTGTTATTTTTTGACATGGTTGGAAAAGGAACAATTAACTATGGCCATTGTAATTCTAAGTAATTACTGATTACTCTGTACCTTCTCTGCAAAGAATGTGGAATGAAAAATAAAACTGAACAGTGATCTGTAGGTAGCTACAAAACCCCTACACCTCAATTCTCTCTGCCTGCGTTGCTTCCCTGTCCCCAGCCAGTGATGATGGATGATAATGTCCTCTGGATCAGAGAAAGGAGCCCTGAGGCCCTTCCTGTGTCACTGCACTCATGGGCTTGAACTTGCTAAAACAGAGCAATTAATTCTTGGACTAGATGGGTAGCAGAAGCTTCCAGAACTCTCTTCTCTTTGTGTCTAGGACCAGTCATCTCATATCTTATCCTTAGCTCTTCTTTGGAACGTAAATATATAGAAAGTAGGAAGAAAATAGGAAACATGGCTGCATTTCCTCTACAATTTGGCATACTCAACCTCCTTAATACATTCCTTGATAAATTCTCTCCAAAAAGATGGGCAAACCCATGTTCTTAACAGGGAGCAATGTTACTTTCCTCTGACTCCCTTCTTTTTTTCCCTCCTTTCCTCTTTCCATTTGATAAATATTGACTCAGTCCCTACTATGTGTTGGGCACCATGCAGGTGGTGACCACTGCCTAGCAGATACAGAAATCAGTAAAGTGCCCTTCTGCACTGTTGGTTTCTTTAGAGTAGTCCTGTTACCAGAGCAAGATTCACTGAAAGGAGAGGTGCTGGTTTTAGTAGATGGGAGGAGATTTATTGTAATCATGGGAGAATTTACAAATAAGAAGGGAAGCCCAAGGGAGTAAAAGGAAGCAAGGAATTAATAGTTCTTATGTAACATATTTAAGAGTTGGCTGCTTTTGTGTTGAAACCATTAGACATGATTAACACTCTGGCAACTCAGTAAATAAGAGCCTTTTTTTGTTCCTTTGAAAGAATTCTGGGTGGTGGGTGGATAAAGCAGAAGGGGAAACATAATTAGGGGGTAGGCGGAGAGGGGGCCACTTCTAAAGTGTTTACTTGGGGTTTGCTTTCTTAGCACGCTACCCAGTCAGCTCACCCTTCCATTGTTACGTGCTCAATGATGCTTTATTCTTGTTCCGTAATTGAGGGAGATTATAGTTTAGAAGTAACATTTAAAAATGGATTATCTGAGTGTATACTGCTTATTATGTTGGCTCAGTGCATATTGTGTATAGGTTTTAAAGTATTTTAAAGATTAAGTTGTAATTAATTTTTTATCACTTTAATTTCTTACATTGTTTCCTACAACCCTTAGTCTTTAAGATTCTCTAACAGAAATTTTTCAAAGATCCCTGAATATTTTTTTATCCAGGAGATAAGAAATATCTGTCAGTAAAACTCAAGCAGATCCCACCCACATAAAGATATATGACTATAATGAGGAAAAGAGATGATTTTCTTTGACAAAATTCGCTTTTTAAAAAGACAGGGTCTCAAAAAAAAGTAGTTTTGGCCTTGAATTTGTGGCCTTTATTTGTGGTAATCTTTCTGCCTCAACTTTTCAAGTGTTGGGATTACAGGCATGTACCACCATACCTGGATTGATAATGCCTTTCTTATATGTACATTAAAGTTTATAGTATGATTACTGGAATTAGCTTTTTAAACTACCTCTTTAAAAAAATGACCTTGGGAGAATTGTGGGGGTGGAATTCATCTTTGTAAAGACATAAGTAATAAGTAGGACTTGTATTGTAGATTCTTAATAAATATTTACCAAATTGGTTATAAATGAGCATTTTCCTGACCATGAGAATTACTTTTTATACTATAATATATTCAAAATGAAGCCTTTGTTGGCTTCATTCAGTATTTTAATGGCACTCTAGAAAAGCTTTTGTGCTATGGATTTCTGTAAAAAAAAGAATAAATGTCCAATAATTTAAGAGCCAAAATACCATGTGCAAACACTAAAAGAAATTGCACTCAACTCTTTTTTTTATGATTTTACACAAATAGCTCTATATTAATAATAATCTTGGACAATGTTCAATTTTATCTGAGTATGTGCACCTATGAAAGAATGAAGTTTAAGAAATCCCTCCTTTTTTTGTGTTCCAGGAAACTGCTGAACACAAAGCGCCATCCTCCCCTTAAAGACTTAGACAAGAGACGTGAGTGCTCCCCTTGTTTACCTTTGAGAAGGCTACGCACTGTTTGGTGCCCACTGGTCAATATGAACAAGTGAATATTAACTGTACCACAATCCAGTTTCCCTGATGGCCCCACGTTATTGCATTCTGCACCAACCCCAGCCTCACACTTCAGGCAGCCCTCTTGCACAGCGCCTCCAGAGATGGACTGGCCTCATGCTATAACACTCACTGTTCATCCAGCGCACCCCTCTTTGTATCCCATGGTTCTGGAAGCCATGTTCACTTGTCTATAAGAGAAAAATCTTTCCCCTACTTCCTGAGGCACTTGCCGATCTCACATAAACAGTATTTTTTTATAGCAATAGTCCAGCTCCTTTTATTGGAAATACCCCAAACCCCTTACATCCTTTGCCATCACCTTTTTGGATAAGGCCTCTTCTTGCCAAGTCCAGTATTGTGTTCATTTAACATTACTTGTACTCATCAGATATTGTGTCTCAAAGAACCTGGAGGAATGAAAACATTCCCTGAGGGCTTTTTTGAAAATAATCGATGTAAAAATTTCCCTGTGTTGCTGTTTCAATGTTTTATGATGAAAAACTTACCAAAGCTCTAGTTCCTCATATAATCTGCCATCAGAGGTCTCCAGTACTCCCTGTATATGGTTCATATTTTGTTCAATAGTCTAGGCTAATCTTCTGTTGCACCCATCTTATTGAAAACAGGCTATAAAATGGACATTAGGCATCAAGGATTTCTTTCTAATTCCTATTGTTTGAAAGGAAGCACGAAGGTCAGTGGAATGAGATGCTCTGCAGTTTGCTGCGGCAATAATTTGAAGTTCATGCTCTGTGAGATTGGTGTGGGCGGGAAGTGAGAAATTCAGTAGTCTGAACCTCACTGTGACCTTTGTTTTTCAGAACTTAGGTTAATGGAGAAATAATGTTTCATTTATGTTCATTTATTTTGGTAGTGCTTTGGAATACTGGCATTCTGCTTTAAAGAAGAACAAAGTTTTCTCCTACCCTCTTACTTTCTGTTGCTGGAAACTGCAAGTTAAATTGACAAATGACAGATTTCCTAGAAAAAAAATGCATGCAAGTTTTACTGAGATACAGTCCTAGTCCTTTATTTTTTTTCTTCTTTATTTTGAGACAGGATCTTGCTAAATTGCCCAGGCTGGGCTTGAACCTGAAATTCTCCTGCTTCAGCTTTCCCAAGTGCTGGGATTACAGACGTGAACCACCACACATGGCTAGTTTTTAAAAACTTTGTATTCATAGATACTCCATAGAGCTCCATTTTAACAAAAGATAATAAAAATTTGAGCTCCTAAATGTAAAAATTTGTAGGGTGATAACTAGGAACTGTGGCATAAATAATGGTTATGCACTTAGGTTCATTATACAGACAAGAATCATTCTCTTTTTGGTACAGCAGGAGAAGTACTTTTACGAAGGGAAATTTATATTCTAATTCTAGGCAGCAAGGAAAAGGTAGAAGGCAGAAAACTTTTTCTGTGTTTGCTATTTCTTTATTGTCTTCAATTCAAAATAGTCTTCATGCTAAAGTGAAATGATTTAGGGGGCTTTTCTGATTTCCATCACTGCTGATTTCTACAGTTCCCCCACCATGAAGGAGCCTTTAAATTAATAAAGCAAGTATATTGCAAGGTTGTCTCCAAATCTAGAGGTAAAATAGCTTTGTATAGGCTCTTCTCTAATGGTTTGGTAGCAGAATGGGTGACAGGTAAGTAAGGGAGAAGGAAGCTTTTTCCTCTTGACTTTCTTTCCAAGGTCAAAGTATGCAGAGAATACTTTTACTTTGCAGAGCATTCTTCTTCGTGTGACTGTTACTTATCCCATTGGGTTTAATTCTGTTTTTAATGAGCTGCACACCTGTGTCCCTGGCTGACTGCCCTCCACACAGTGGGAAGAAGTGAGGGAGGGTGAATTCCTCCTTCATTCTGAGCCTAGGAATTGGAGCTGTGTCTGCTCATATTTTGTTAGCATCCCACGGGTGGAGAGTATTCTAAACTTCTTCCCATTGTGCTAAGCAACTAACACGGGCTTTGTTATGCAGATGGAGGTTAAAGACAGTGAGATTCCTCAGTTACACACAGGCTCACCACAGTCCAGCAAATTTTCCAGTTGCACAGCGTGTTGAAGGAAACATGCCTAAGTTATATTTTAATTTTGTTTTGTTTTGCTAATTTTCTGGTTAAGAAATTTACTGAAGCTCAGCGCTGAAGAGATGATGGTAAAGACTGCTGAAGCTGTGGGTTTAGAGAAGGGACTCAGTAGAAAATGTAAAATAAGTCCTGAGAGCTATTGTAGACATAGTCAACCCATCATTCCTTGTGAGATATCCTAGTAAGAATTAAGGTTTGGGAGGGAGCTGGGGAATAACAATTCAGATTTCTATTTGACCATTACCATATATCAAGAAAATGCCCAATCAGATTCCTTACCAAAAATTAGAGGATACATTTGAGATGCTAGATATTTAAAATTCAATTCAAAGACCACAAGAGCATCTTAAAGCGATAAACAGTCCTTGCCTAAAGAAGCTGAAATCAAGGCACCTTGCAAGTCTAATGCTGAGCTCTATCAATAGACACATAGTAAAGATGTGGGAATGCTGAGAGCAAAGAAATAAATGATGTCTATTATCTGTGACTGCAAGATCCAAAGTGCTAGGAGGACATTGATTACTATTTCTGGTTTATGACTTAGTTTCTTTTCACCTAGGAAACATTATGAGCATTATCCAGGTTCAGGAAGAGGCTGGAGATAAAGGGGATTAGCCTATCCTATCTTTAAATATGCCACTTGGAACCAAGGCATTACTTTGAGCTGAAGACAATTAAGGAGAAGCAAATGCGAAGTAGTCTTTGCCCTTCTTCTATCTGCATAAGAGAATGATGTAAATTTCCCTCCTCTGAACCAGGAGGAGTACAACATTCATCATCAGAGAAGGGAGCCAGTACCAAAATGGGTCTGCATAGACCTTTCTAATACAGCCCTGATTTCCATCAGTTCCCCTACACACTCACTTTTGTACCATTTGTCCCTCTTCGAACCCGTTTTCTTATTTTCTCCTTTTGTCTTGTCCTTTCTTAACATTTATTGCCCTTTGTTAAAATGCTCCAAAAAGCCCCTGTATCAAATCATTCTTTGAGTCCATTTCTTTTCTGTAAAGGCCTCTAAACTTGTTAGTATCAAAATGTTAACATGACACTCACTTTGTTTTTGTGCTTCTTTTCTTATTTGTCTTTTGTCAGCCTACTTCGTTGGGCCCCAGCCCTGGAACCTAAAAGGCTGGAGGAAAGCGTTTGTTCTTTCCACCTTTGCACATTTTATCTCACATACACTGCTCTCATTTTCTCTGTGGGCTGCTAACTCACCTGAGCCATTGTTTATTGGATGTTTTACAAATCATTCACACTTATCTTTTTATCAGCAAGCACACATTTCCAATATGTTTATTAATTTATAAGTAATATACTTACTTGTAGTACTACATTAGTATTTTATGTGCATTATAAAATATTCATCCAAATAGAAATGTTACATTTAAAAATATCAATATTCTAATGTTCTTTTCCGAAGAATCATCAGGATTTAATCCTACTTTAGAGAACCTCAGGAGCCATAGAGAACTTTTTGAAATGATATTCTAACCTTATCACTCATTGGTGTAGGACAAATTAGGTGACTTTCTCTTGCAGCAAGAATGAAATGCTGTTACTAGAGGCCATAAAGCTGTTTCCTGCCTTGTTTCTATCTGACATGTGTCCTTCTTTTGTCCTCCTTTATTGCTCTGGCCCTCACTCATCAGGCTCCTGCAGATTGGATTCCAATCTGTTTCTCAGATGCTGCAGCAGGAGAGACATTCCTATCCCCAAGCCTTCAAGTAAGGTAGTTTATAGAGGAGCAAAAATATCTTTTCTTCTACTAGTCTAAGTTTTTGGGTTGGGACCTTGTAGCATAAGACACATTAAGAAGAGAGAAAGCATACATATTTTTAAACATAGGTTTTACATGCCCAGGAACCTTCATGAAGAAATGAAGCCACCAAGAAATGATTAAGCTGAGCATTTGTATGTTAGGGTTAATGAAATGTGGAAAGTTGTAGCAAAATATGGAAGGGCTAATGGTCATAAACTGGGGAAGTTCAGTAAGGTCTGTGCACTTGGGTTCCTCCCAGCATCCCTTTGGAGATAGGGATGTTCTTTTCTTCTAAGTAGAATGAGGGTTCCTCTCATATAGGGCTTTATTAGAAGGTGCAGGCATGGCTAGGCAGGCTGGGGAAGTAGGTGTGACCCCCGTTAATTACAAGATCCCAGACACATGTGCAGAACAGTTACCAAAGCCCTGCCTGTGGGCTTCTTGCAAGAACTCCAGCAGGTTTTCAGTATGATGGCCTAGATTTGACATTGGCTTGATCCTGGAATCCCAGCACCACCTCTCAGGATCCACATGTAGAAGTTCTTGGGGGTTTTCTTAAGATTTGGACAATGTAAAAGGACAAAGATGCCAAGAAGAATTTGCTGTCATGGCTTTCTTCATGATAACCCCCTCTCTTTTCTCCAGGGTGTCCTGTTATTGATTTTTCTCCTTTTACTTGGCTCAAGCTTGCTTTTCAGAGCAAGTGTCTTCTTTAATCTTCACTCAGACTTTCTAGAATAAACTTGGTCACTGTTTTTGCTCATTTCATCCAATTCTTTGTGTGAGATGAGAAGAACATGGAACCTAACTCCACAGGCAGAGGCTAGCAACCCAGAGCCCAGTAAAGTTTAATTGGTGAGTCACTTTTAGCGGATGCTACCCATTAAGAATCTAATTATGATCTGCTTCAGGAGTGAAGAAAAGAAACATCACATATTTTTTAAAAAATTTATTTAAAGAAAGACTAAACAAAACAGAAAATGAGTAGAAATAATACATATGTTCATAGAAAAAAATAAACAGTAAGAAATCACTAGTTGATGTTTACATACTGTCCTCTTACAAATAGCTGTACAAAATACAAAAGTGGAACATATAAAGTGGGAATTCAAACAGCGAGACTACAAACAGTTCTGTTCAACTATCCAACAAAAACTTGATGATATGGTTGTCAATCCTATACACTTAAACATACATGCAGTTATCCATATCTTCATTTATGTTGAAATTAAACAAACTAAAACACACTTTTTCTTACTACTTCTCAAATTCATTCAGCTTGAAATATTCAACTTGCCAAGTTTCTGTGTTTTGAAATAACTTGTCGAGAACTCTATCAGGGTGGACTCTTATGTCTGGTCCTCACCTGATTAACTTTTTCTCCTTTAAATCTCTTTCAAGATTTTTTCTCAAAGAAATACTTCCTAACATCAGTTCTCTTCTCTCACTCACTAATGCAAACCAGTTTCCCCATTAGTAAACTCTCATTTCCTTTAAAATTTTTCCTTCACAGCACTTACCAACGTGAGCAATTATGTATGTATGTGTATATATATATATATATATATATATATATATTTAATGTCTATTTTACATTTATATGTAATATTTATATTTATGGCTATATATATATATATATATATGTATATATAGCCACACACACACACACACACACACACACACACATTAGTATTGTCTCTATCAGTAACTCTGTGTAATCTGAGACTATATCTTTTTTAAGAAACACTTTTATTCCTGATACCTAGAAAAATATTTAACACATAGCAGGTACTTGGTGCAATTTTTGAAACTGAGCAGAATGAGCACACTTTCCAAACTAATCACCATGGTATGTAGAGACAAGCACCAGTGTATCAGAAGTAGAGACTTTTCCATACAGACTTCATTCTTGTCATCTGTCAGTATTTTAGCTTTGCGATGTGAATATCAGAAGATTATATCCAGTGAGTGAGAGTGGTGCAGAATGCCGGGGGATAAGGCTTCCCCTTCTAAATATGCTTATCGTTTCTCTTATTTTAATGCTGTCATTTTTTGCAGGGAGATGCTGACGCTTTAAGTCCAGATTTCATTTCTCCTCAGTTGCCTTGATTAAGGAGCCTCTAGCATTCCTAAATTATTCACAAGTTCCAGACACTGCTGAGGACTAGCAAATAGCAAGTGAGGTAATTATCATCCAGGCAGAGGAAGGACTTGATTTAAATGTGTGCATTTAGATTAATAAGAAAGCAGAACTGGAAAAGTGACCCCACCCCTCCTTTACGTGCTTGGACAATTAAATGCAAGTAGATTCCTCCAGGTGTCCGAGCCAGATGCTCCTCATCCCTCTCAACAGAAAGGCAAATGCCATTCCCAGTGCTATTTAAGGACTCAGGGCCTGACATTCGTGGAGACCTCTGCAGAGTCTGGCTGGTGTTAAGCTGCATATGTACATGCAGTAGGCACTTGTTTTTAAATACTGATCTGGGGAAGGGAGTCACTATATCATCCGAGTGCAATGGAGAAAGGAACTTAGTTTCCATTCATGTATTTTTTCAACAAATATTACTAAGTCATACTAGGACTTTTAGAGTTACAATCTGATTAAAACAAGATCCCTAACTCATGGAGCTTACCTTCTCCTTTGGATATATATGTAATGAACAAGTGAATAAGCAATTATGTAAATTGTTAGGATTATTTCCAAAAGATCAAAAATATTTCCAAAAGATGAGAAGTATAAAATAAAAAGCAGCATTTATTCTGAGAACACGGAGAGAGATGACCGGCACCCCCCACGGCTGGCATCAGGGATCTCTCCAGGACACATGGAGTCGGGGTATGTAAATAGCCTCGGTTTGGGGTGGAACCTAAGGCGGTCATTAAGGATACACAGGTAGCCCATTGGTCCTAGGTTTGGCGCCATATGTAAGTTTCCAGGGGTGGGAAGATGGCGTCACAGATAAATTCCTAGGGGCGGGGGAGATAGGAGCTTCCTGCTTCTGGCTGAGGCTTTCCTGGCTACAGTGTCCTCTCTGGGCCAAAACGCTTTCATAAATGTTTTAGTATTAGCAATAAACTGAAGTTTAAAGATAGAAAGTAAAACAGGTAGCTGGATGGGATGGTGCATACCTGTAATACCAGCATTCTAGGAGGCTGAGGCAAAAGGATCCTAAGTTTGATCTCAGGCTGGGCAATTTAGGGCTTTAGTGAGACCCTATCTCAACAACAACAATAACAACTACAACAACCACCTCAACAAAGCCTAAAAAAACTGAAAACAAAACTAAACAAGACAAAAATCCCAGTAACTCAGTTTGAAGGCTCTTGGTTCAATCACCAGTATCCATACCTCCAGGGAAAAAAGGGAAGAAGGTAAGAATATTTAGGTAACTCATTGAAGTAATGTATGTACAATTGCCAGAGTTAGAAAATAGAAACACAGGAGGCCCAGTTTATGCATTCCTTGAAATACCTATCAGTACAAAATGTTGGGACACAATACCTGATAATTAGTAATAAAAGAAGGAGAGGTTAATATTGGCTCATGGTTTTAGATCTTAGTGGGTTGCTTCCAAGCAAAAACAAGATGGCAGAAGGGCCTGGATGTGGAAAGTTGCTCACCTCATGACATCTGGGGTGCAGCCAGCAGCGGAAGGGCCTGGAGAGGGAGAAGTTGAGGAATAGAAATAGCCCTCCATGTTCACAACCCATGACCTACCCAGACATATCCAGAAGTGAGCTTTACTAATCTAGACATCTTTCAAATAAATCAAGTTGACAAGATTAACATCACAGTTGAACATATATCAAAAAGTTACCCATTGTTAATCTGAAATTCAAATTTAACTGGGCCTCTACTATTTTATCTCTTCAACCCTGCATTTAAATAACATCTTGAATAATGTGTAGAAGCTAGGCATGGGGAGGCCTGGAGAAAATGCTGTGTGGGCAGGAGATTAGCATGTGTAAAATTCCCTAAATCAGGAACGAGGAGGAGTGAATGTTTGAAGATGAGCCTGGAAAGTTTGTCCAGACCAGACTGTGTAGGCCTTTGAGAGCTACGGCATGGACTGTGAATTTTATCTTAAGTTTGATGGAAAGCCATAGAGGAGGTATTTAGGAACAAGAGAATCATAATGTGCTTTTTGTTTTAAAAATATCACTTTGGATTTAGAGTTGAGAACATCCGGAAGTGAGATTAGTGGCAGAAAAGCCAATGGAGGAGATGCTCACATGGACTAGATATGCGATGGTGAGGCTTGAAGGGGGTGGGAGTTGTGGCGGTGACAAAAATTATTTTGATATGTTACCATTTTAAAAAATTGAGTGGGTAAGAATTATCAGAGGATTGTATATAGGATAGTGGGAAGAGAAGAATCAATAACAAATCCAAAGTTTTGGGCCCGAGCAACCATTTCAAAAGTTGCTACTGTCAATAGAAATGGCAATTTTTTTTGCCTCAAATTTCCAGAATATCAGCTATGCTTTACTTAAGTTTTAACTTAGCATTCAACAAACAATCATTCAACAGGCGAATTAATGAATGAATGTTTTCCTTTCGATTTTGACAAATAAGTATGATGGGCCAATCTATGTACAACAACTGTGTGTTGGAGGATCACAAGTTAAATTTCAATTTGTGCAAGTTATTTTGCAAGGGTTGATTTGACAGCTCCATTTGTTATGCAAGGTCATATTGTTATAATTATTGTCCCTTGGCATAAACACAGGCCAGGAATCAAGCATTAAAATGCAATAAGTCCTTAGCATCTAATCACTCCCTGTGTTGTTTGACCCGATCCTTCACAGCTTGGAGAACCAGCTTGAAGGGTCGGCTGCAGTCCCTCGGACTGCTGTGAGAATGACAGCTTTGGCTTACAACGGGAGCAGGACAAAGTGAGGGGTGATGTGGTCACTTCATCAGGGAAATTGGAACCTGGTTGCCCTAGAGGACTGAGACTGAGGACAAGGCAGGCCAGAGTGAGAGAACATTAAGAAAATTGTGCTAAGCCTTGGCCTGTTTCAGTTTAAACGTGGGATTTGTTCTGTGATTGTTCCATAGGATTCTTTATGCAAGACACTACACCAAACAAAAAGAGAGAAACGAGGGTGAGTCACCAAAGCTGACATTTATTTCTCATGTATTATGTATCAGGCACTGTGCTGAGTGTTTTGAAAGTAGTACCTCATTTAATCCTCAAAACAATTTTATGAGTGCAAGATAATTGTAATACTCGCTGCACTGATGAGGCAAATTAAGCTTGGTGACAGTAACTTGCCCAAGGGCACACAGAAAGTGACAGAACTGGATATTTAAATGGGTTTGATTCAAAAGCCAATTTTCTTATCCAATGCATATTTTGACTTGGTCTTTAATCACCAAACTTAATAATCTAATTGCTCCACTTTTATTCAAGTATAGGAAATAAGATACATAAATAAAGACATTATAATATAAGACATAATAGGATAAATGCTGTATAGAAAGGAGTGAGCTCAGCATTATGGGTCACAGAACTTCTGGGAAGGCGAGGCAGGGAGGATTTAAACAGCAAAGGTTACAAAAGAGCAGTAGTAGCCATTGAGTGTTTACTATAAATCAGGTTCTTTAATTCTATTTACCAAGTTCCAACTACTCACCTGGCACTCTTCCAGGTGCTTGGGCCCATTAAAAAATGCAACGCAGGGGCTGGGGATTTAGCTCAGCGGCATAAGCGCCTGCCTTGCAAGCAGGCAGTCGTGAGTTTGATCCCTGGTACCAGTAAAAAGGAAAAAGACAAAAAAAAAAAAAAAAAAAAAAAAAAAAAAATGCAACGCATAAATAAACCTGACATCCCGAATCTTGCATTCTAGTAGATGGATAGAAATATAAAGAGTAAATGATGCATGCATAGTTTATACACATGAACACACCTGTGTACATGTGGTCACCTCCCAACACACATCTTTAGATTTTTTTTAGGTATTATGCAATGGGAAAAGACAAAGCAGGTAAAGACAAAGAAGGTAATCGGATCAGGTAATCATGAGTAGAGCATATTGAAGTATGCTCATTGAATCCTCATGACAATCCTCATACAGTTTGGAGGAATTTGCTATTTTCGTGTCTCATTTTCAGATGGGTCACAGGCCTAGGAAGTTTAAATAGTTCATACAAGAAGGTAATGAAATCCTCTCCTGGCACCAGATGCTTCTTTCGAGCCATGAGTTGTGATGCAGACAAGTCCAAGCCAAGCACTGCATCACAAAACCCTGTCCCCAAAGTGGTGCAAAAAATGGCATCAAAGAAACTCAAGTCAAAAAGATACAAATTTTTAAAGGGGTAAACTGCGAGTTCCTGAGGAACATACATGGTTCTGAGAAGATGGAGGCAAATAATGCCAAGACTCTGCATGTGTGCACTGAGGCCATCAAAGACCTTGTGAAGCTCAAGTTAAATTCAAGATCTGGAAGGGTGTCAGCGGCAAGTAACACTGACTTGCATACATTATCTCCCGGCACTTAGGAACCCACATGGTTAAGGGCTTTGGGCTCTGTTAGGCAAAGGCCAAGATCAAGGCTTGAATCACAGCCCACCTTCAAGCTTCCACGTCCACTTTGATTCCTGATCTGACTCAAGCTCTCTGAGGTACCTGGACCCCCACAAATGCTCCATGCTGAAGGCCTCTGTCTGCTGATTTGTAAGGCAGACAGACAACTATGACCCTGGGCTGCCATCTGCACAGAGTTTGTGTTCTTCTGAGGTATTGCTAGAAGAAAACCTGAGGTAGGAAAAAAGACAGCAGAAAATAAAAAAGACAGCATGGAACTGGGATAACAATTAGGTGTATGGATTTGAGTCTAAGTCTTCAATCAGTATGCCTCACTCGCTTCTCAGTAGGTTCCACCTCCTCTGGCTCCTCCTCCTTCTTCCTGAAACTCCAGTTCATCACTTGTGGCTGTCAGGGCCTGCTTGATATTCTGGGGAACTTGCTGGACTTGGAGACATGGAGAGCTCCTTTCTGCAGACCCCGCTCAACCTCATTGACGTCATAAGAGCCGCAGCAGCCTCACTGCCCACTATGTGTCCACAGAAAGCCACTTCCTGTGTTGTAGAACCTTGTCCTAGTAGCCTTGAGGATTCTGAGTTTGTTTGTCCGTTTCTCCTGCTTCCCTTCTTGCCTGACCTTTTGCTCTCTGAATTGTGCCTTCACTTGCCACATCATTTGGAATCTGGTTCATGGGCCAGCAGAGGCCACTGTATGGATCAACCTTTGAAGCTGGAATACTGCTGAGGATTCAAAGGTTCTTCTTACCTTCTCTTTTCATACAGCCCCAAGCCCAAGAGCAGTTTAGGGCTCACACGTGTTGTAAGATGGATACAGCTGGGTGAGAACTGGATTGTAGACTCCCAGTCAGCACGAAAATATGCAGATCTATAAAGGTGTCCCTTGAGGGCCCTGCCTGATCTGGTCTCTGAAGTTTCTACTGGTGCAATTAATCTTTAGTGTATTAATGGGCACATTCATTGGGTCTTTTAAGTCTATACGGCAAGATTGCTAAGCTGTAGATGTTTTAATTCATCAGACACAATATTTTGTCCTTTAGTTCTTAGGATCTAATGAAACAGATAGTATACTAGTATCCCTATTTTATAGATGACAAAACTGAGATACATGGCATCAGGGACCCTAAGGCTACAGCCCTAGAGAGTTATAGGGCTGGATTATAAACTTCAATTTGCCATAGCTCCCTTATATTTTCTCTCGATGTGGAGGCACATATAGTTAAGAGATTCCTGACTTCAGGAAACTTAACAGCTGCTTGTGGAGATAAGCAAGTTAATTTAAAGTGTCAGTAAGAAACTATTGTATAAAATTTGAATGGTGTACAGGTAAAATGTTGAGAAAGCATATCCAGGGGGATTGGTGGGACTTTTCTTCCCCTTCTTTGCTCAAACAATTTTGGTCTGTCCAATAATATCATATGCTCCTATGACTCACTCTCCCCATATTATTGGTCTACAGGTTTTTGAGCTCCTTATGGTTCTGTTACAGGACTATATTGAAACATGTCAAATGAAGTAGCCAATCTTACCAGCTAATCTGTTACCCTAAGCTTTGTTTATTATTACACAACAAAGTACTCCAATACTTAAAGGCTTAAGCAAACTTAATTTGTTATTTCATGTTTTTCTGGACTAGGAATTTGCAAGGAATTAGCTAAGCTATTATTTTGCTCCACATAGCAGAGACTCAGTCAATGGTGAAATGCAACTTATTCTGAACTAGATTGAGGAACCTAGATGATTTCACTTTTGCATGCCTGGAAATTAGTGGGATGTGTGGAAGACTCAGATGTTTCTTCATGTAATACATGACTCCTCCATATGGTCTCCTTAGCAGGTTATCAGAATTCTTACAAGGTTTCTGCTCAGCTTCTAGGAGACCAAAGATGAAGCTGTCAAGTCCCTTAAAGAACAAGTGTGGAACTGACATCACATTTCTACCATTATTCTCTATTATTAAAGCAAATATAGGCCAGTAAAATGTAAAGGAAAGAAAAATATGCTCCATTTCTGAGTGGGAGGAATGTCAAAGAGTTTGTGGCTTTCTTCCACCCAGCACTCTTTTTAGTTGGCTTCACATTAAATTTGCATGAAGGATTCAACATATATCTAATAAAGTACTGCCTATCTCTAAGATTCACAGTCTTTAATATATTTTAGTGTTCAAATAAGACAACTAGACTTCCTTGGGGCAATGAATATACAGGGATTGAATTTTAATATATGTAAATTGTGAATTTCTAAAAGTGGAGGAGGGATTTAGATTTTCCTTGTGACTTTGGTAATGGAGTAATTGAGGGTTGTGGAGGAGACAGGTTGAGAATCATTGTGAATTGTTAAAGAAAAACTTGAGTGAAATAGCAAATGAGCTACA
Source organism: Cavia porcellus (assembly GCF_034190915.1). Taxonomy (NCBI): domain Eukaryota; kingdom Metazoa; phylum Chordata; class Mammalia; order Rodentia; family Caviidae; genus Cavia; species Cavia porcellus. The sequence goes on along the minus strand of NW_026947514.1, from coordinate 20,944,135 downwards.
TTTATTCTAAGAGCCATGAAAATTCTCATAAAAAGCAAAGTAAGCAAGGCTTGAGAAAATAGGACTCCTAAGGGCATTACCAGGAGAAAACCAACTTCTAAAACAGTTCCAGGTGTATTGCTCGAGTCAGTAAGTGTTTGTAGGAATCAAATTAGCAAAGAGATGATGGTAGGATGTCCTAAGTTAGATGCCTCAGAGGATATCAATCTCAGAACTTAAACTATTAGAGGAGGATTAAGTTAATTATTTGGATGGAATAAGAACCTATGCTTAGCAAATGGCAGATATTCCAAAAAATTAGTTTTCTTGAATTCTTTACTGATTTTATCATTAAAAGTCAAAACCTTTGAATTCTGAGCAGGCAAGCGGGTGGGTGCCAGCAATTCCAGAGGCTGGGTGGCCTGGCATAAGTGCTCCATGCACTTTCCCCCGAGGCCAGCTAACTTGGAGCCACACATTCAGCTCCAAAAGGGACCCTTGTGGCTTGCTCGTATGCCAGACCAGCATGGCACGTTCTGGGTGGGACTGCAGCAACCTCCCGGCACCCAGAAGTGCTTGGTGGACTCTGGAATTCTGAGCAGGGAACTGGGCAGGCACCATCAGTTCCAGAGGCTGGGTGGCCTGGCATAAGTGCTCCCTGTACTTTCGCCTGAGTCCAGCTTACTTGCAGCTGCGCGCTCAGCTCAGAGAGGGAACTTTGTGACTTCCTGGTGCACTGGACCAGCGCGGCAGATCCTGGGCAGGCCTAGGGCAGCCTTCCCACTCTCAGCTTTGCTTGGGGGTCTCTGGAGTTCTGGGTGAGCAGGCACCATCAGTTCCAGTGTCTGGGCTTGGGTCAGAATGCCTCACCCCCAGAGATCCTCTCTCAATCCAGGGAGTTGGGTAGCTAGAGTCCCAGGAGCTGAGGGCATAGAAGAGGATCTCCAACAGACCCTGGGGAAGCCTTGGAATAACATTTGATACACTTGAAACACAGCAATATAGGAAAATGACAAAATGAAAGACCAAATTACATCCTCAAACCTCCAACCCATCCAAAGAAACCTTAGGAGCGATGTACATAGAAGAAAATATATGCCATACACCTGAAATATCGGACATAATAGCAACTGAAATAAAGAAACAACTCCAGGAAGCTTTAAAGGAATTCAAACTATAAATAATATCCTAGGTAAAAGAAGGAATGATAAAAGAAATGAAGGAAATGCTGAACATATCTAAAGAAGAGACAGTTAAAAAATTGGAGGAACTAAACAAAAAGATAGAATCCCTGCATGAGCTATATAAGCAAAAAAAAAAAAAAAAATACATAAAGCAGATGCTCAGAGATATACAGGAAATCACAAATTCCACTGAAAGCTGTAAAAACCACCTCAATCAAAGTGAAGATAGAATTTCAGACCTCAAAGACAAGATTGCAGCTAGTGAACAGGAAAGGAAAGATCTTTTAAAAATAACAAGGAATCAGGAAATAACAATTCAACAACTGCAAGATGACGCAAAGAAAAACAACATGAGATTGATGGGGATTAATGAAAAAGAAGGGGATAGCATAAATCAAGAGGATATTTAGAGAAGTAATAGCTGAAAATTTCCCAAACAGGAGATCGGAAACTGACATCAGGTTCAGTGAAGCATATAGAATGCCAAATAGTCATAACCCAAAAAAACTACACCCAGATATGTAGTAATCACCATCCCAGAAATCCAATATAAGAATAGAATATTAAAAGCTGTCAGAGAGAAAAGACAGATCACTTATAAAGGAAAACCTATCAGAATCACAGCAGCCTTCTCAGCACAAACAATAAAGTCAAGAAGAACATGAAGTGAAGTATTTGAGATTCTAAAGGAAAATGATTTCTAGCCTAGACTGATGTACCCTGAAAAACTGTCCTTAAAAATCAATGGAGAAATAAGATACTTTCATGAAAAAGAACAGCTGAAGAACTTCATGATCACCAAGCCAAACCTGCAAAGAATATTGAAAAACAGTTTAGATACACTTAGGAAAAAACCACTAAGCAAAGCAGACAATTAAAGCAGAACAAAAAGATAAAGATGCAACAGCAGAAAGATAACATGTCAACAATAAACCAACATATAACAGTTATAACCATTAATGTAAATGGCCTCAATGCACCAATTAAAAGAAACAGACTGGCAGAATGGATCAAGAAACAAAATCCAACCATATGCTGTCTACAAGAAACCCATCTAACCCAAAAGGATACTCATAGACTGAAAGTCAAAGAATGGAAAACAACACTTCATGCAACAGGAATGCCCCCCAAAAAGCAGGAATAACTATTCTGTTTGCAGACAATGTGAACTTTAAACCAATAATGATCAGAAGAGATAAAGGAGGTCACTACATACTGGTTAGGGGAATATTCAAGAGGAAGAGATAACTATCTTAAATATATATGCACCAAATTCCAGAGCACCCAGTTATATCAAACAAGTATTAACAGAAATGAAAAACCAAATTAGCAGTAACACAATTATAGCAGGAGAACTTAACACACCATTGATACCAAGGGACAGATCAACCAGACAGAAAATCAGCAAAGAAATAATAGAACTGAATCACACCTGTGAACAAATAGACTTGATAGACATATACAGAGTGTTCCATCCAACAATGTCAGAATACACATTCTTCTCAGCAGGACATGGGTCATTCTCTAAAATAGACCATATAAGCTCACAGACATATTTAAATAAATGCAAAAGAGTTGAAATTATCCCTTGCATATTATCAGATCATAGCGCTATGAAATTAGAAGTTAATGATAAAAGATCACGCAAACACATAAAAACTGAATAACATACTCTTATTCAGTATGGGTCACAGGAGAAATTAAAGAAGAAATTAAACAATACCTACAAGCAAACGACAATGCAAATACAACTTAGCGGAATCTGTGGGGTGCAATGAAAGCTGTCCTCAGAGGAAAATTTATTGCACTGAGTTCCCATATCAGGACAACAAAATGAATAAGAATAAATAACTGGATGTTACACCTAAACATCTAGAAAAAGAAGAGCAAGTCAAGCCCAAAGCCAAAAGAAGAGAAAAAATTATAAAAATCAGAGGAGAAATCAATGCGATAGAGACTGAGAAAACAATCCAAAGAATCAATGAATCAAAGAGTTTGTTCTTTGAAAGAATAAATAAAATTGATAAACCCCACCCAACCTTATTAAAAAAGGGAAGAAAAAGCTCAAGTTCATGCAATAAGAAATGAAAAAGGTGAAATCACTACAGACCCACTAGAAATACAGAAGATCATCAACACCTATTTCGAAAACCTCTACTCTCAAAGGTTTGATAACACAAAAGAAATAGACAGATTCCTAGAAACATATGAAGTACCAAAGCTAGGTTAAGAAGACATAAAACTGCTGAATAACCCAATCTCTATTAATGAAATTGAAAATGTAATTAAGTCCTTACCTACAAAGAAGAGCCCAAGCCCAGGAGGATTCACTGCAAAATTCTACAAGAAATGCAAAGAAGAATTAATGCCAACATTCTTCAAACTCTTCAATGAAATTGAAAGGGAAGCAATCCTTCCTAAGTCATTCCTGGAAGCAAATATTACTCTAGTACCAAAACCTGAGAAAGACCCAACTCAAAAAAAGAACTATAGACCAATCTCCCTAATGAACACAGATGCAAAAATCCTCAATAAAATATTGGCAAATAGGATGCAGCAAATCATCAAGAAGATTATACACCATGACCAAGTGGGATTCATCCCAAGCATGTAGGGATGGTTCAACATACGTAAATCAATAAATGTAATCCACCATATCAATAAAGCCAAAAGTAAGAATCACATGATCATTTCTGTAGATACATAAAAAGCCTTTGATAATATCCAACATTCATTTATGATAAGAACTTTACAGAAAATTGGAATAGATGGTTTTTATCTCAATATAATTAAGGCATCTATGACAAACCAACAGCCAGTATCATACTAAATGGCCAAAAACTGAAGGCCTTTACTTTAAAATCAGGAACAAGACAAGGATGTTCTTTATCACTGCTCCTATTTAATATAGTACTGGAAATACTAGCCAGAGCAATTAGACAAGAGAGAGAAATAAAAGGGGTAAAGACATGAAAAGAAGTTAATTTATCATTGTTTGCAGAGGACATGATGCTCTACATAGAAGACCCCCAAAACTCCATTGAAAGACTCTTAGATATAATAAATAAATTCAGTCATGTTGCTGGATACAAAATCAATACTCAAAAATCAATAGCATTCCTATACACTAACAACAAAATCACAGAGAGAGAAATAAGAGAAGCCACACTCTTCACACTAGTAAGCAAAAAAATAAAATATTTAGGAATTATTCTTATGAAAGAAGTGAAAGACCTATACAGGGAAAATTATAATACACTGAAAAGAAATTTAAGACAATCTCAGAAAGTAGAAAGACATCACTTGCTCATGGATAAGAAGAATAAATATTGTGAAAATGGCCATTGTCCCAAAACTGTTATGCAGACTCAATGCCATCCCAATAAAAATACCATTGACATACCTCATAGATCTTGAGAAATCAATCCTAAAATTCATCTGGAGTGAGAAGAGACCTAGAATAGCAAAGACAGTTCTAAGCAACAAAGGCAAGGCAGGAGGCATCACAATCCCTGACTTGAAGTTATATTACAAAGCAACAGTAGTAAAATCAACATGGTATTGGAATCAAAACAGAGCCGAAGATCAATGGAATAGATTAGAAGATACAACCACAACTACAAACACACTCAACCACCTTATCTTTGATAAAGGAGCCAAGCAGGTTCACTGGAAGAACGACAATCTCTAATAAATGGTGTTGGAAAAATTGGCTTTCCATAAGCCGAAAACTAAAACCAGACCCATGCCTATCACCATGTACTAAATTAAAATCTAAATGGATCAAAGATCTGAATATTAAAATAGAAACATTAAATCTATTGGAAGACAAATTAGGTAAAAACCTTGAAGACATAGGGGTAGGTAGAGAATTCATGAACAGGACTCAAACTGCACGGGAATAACTTTCCAGAATCAATAACTGGGATCACTTCTTATTAAAAAGTTTCTGCATGTCAAAAGAAATCTCCAGCATAGTGAAAAGAAAACTCAGAAACTGGGAAAAAGTCATAGTGAACTGGCCCTCAGACAAAGGACTTCTGTCTAAAACATATAAAGAATTAAAAAAATCAGACCCCCAAATTCAAAGATCCAATGCAAAAATGGGCATCTAAGATGAATAGACAATTCTTAGATGAAGAAATACAAATGGCATATAAATACGTGAAAAAATGTTCAACATCTTTACTCATTAGAGAAATGCAAATCAAAACCACACTGAGATTCCATCTCACTCCTGAAAGAATGGCCAGGATCAAGAAAACCAACAACAACAAATGCTGGAGAGGCTGTAGGGAAAAAGGATCTCTCCTGAACTGTTGGTGGGAGTGTAGACTAGTGCAACCATTGTAGGAGTCAGTTTGGAGATTTCTCAAAAAGCTGGGATTGGAAGTCCCATTTGTTCCAGCTATTCCACTTCTAGGCATATTTCTAGAAGAACTGAAAACATCATACCACAGTGATATATGTGTACCCATGTTTACAGCAGCACAATTTGTAATAGCCAGATCTTGGAAACAACCTAAGTGTCCATCAACTGAGGAATGGATTAAAAGTTGTGGTATTTTTATATAATGGAGTACTACTCAGCTATAAAGAAGGATCACATTGAGATATTTATAAGCAAATGGATGCAACTTGAGACCATACTCATAAGTGAAATAAATCAAGCTCACATGTATGAATACTGAAAAGTCTCCTTAGTGTAAGAAATAATACAAATGCATAAAAGTATGTGGTAATCATGATTCTCCATTATATGGTTTTGAAACTTTATAAAGTTTTCACTCACTAATTGGAATGGTTTTATTCTGGGCTGTTAGATATTATCTGTGATGATATGAACAGTTATTTTGAAGAAAACAAGACAGCATAATAGCTAGTGCTGTTTTAGTTTCATCTTGTTTTGAAGTCCCATCAAATTGTTGTTCTTGTATCTCCATTGCTTTTATCATGTTGTATCTTTTTGGATTTAATTATATATGATAGTATAAACCAAATTTTTTAAAAATAGGCAAAGAGACAATATAGAAACCATTGTTCATTTTCTTTTATCGGTTCGAAATACCTTGTAATATTTTCATCCTCTTGAATGGTTTCACATTGTCTTGATATGTTTGATGCTATAGTATACAAAGTTATACTCAAATATTTCAAGGAAGGAGACACTATGGTAACTACTATTATCTCGGGTTATCTTATGTTGCTTAAATTGTTCTGTTCTCACCTGTATTGTTATGCTGTTATGTCCTCTTTTATCTCAATCTCCCCCTCCCTTTTTTGAAAAAAAAATTATTTTATTATTATTTTATTTTATTATTATTATTTTAAGGGAAAATTTTTTAAAAAATTAGCAGGATATATTATAGTAACTTCTTTGATTTCCTATTAACTTGATTGGAAGCCCCATATTGCTCTTACCATGTTGTTTTGAGTGATTTTACTCTATTCTGTTCTGTTTGATATTATCGATTTTAAGGGTATAGGCAACTTTGAAGGCAATAAGATTCACTATGATGCCCACCCTGGTTTGACTATTATCTTCTTTTGAAGTTCAATAATGTGTCCAATGTTCAATTTTATTATACCTGATGATATAGGCAGTTCTTTTTAAGGTAGCAAGGGGCATTGTGGTAACCATTGTTGATTACTTGGTATTCTATTTTTACATCATGTACTATGTCCATCCTTTGTTTTGACTGACTCTGCTTTGTTTTGTCACATTTGGTTTTATTCTCTTTCAAAAAAAGTAATAAGAACTGTGGGAGTAATAAAACCCAAAACGTTTAAATGTTATTAAAAAAAAAAAAGAGGAAAAGAAAGTGCTTTAATGGACACAACTGCAAATGTGTTTAGGTGTGTAAGATAGATGACCATATTACTAAGTTTTTGTTGGATCATTGAACACAACTGTTTGCAGTTTCACTGTTTGAATGTTCACTTTGTATGCTCAATTTTGTAACTTGATCAACTATTTCTAAGATGATAATATGTAATTTATTAACTAGTGATTTCTTACTGTTTTTTTTGAAATTCTGTATCACTTGTACCCTTTTATTGTTTTGTTTTCTCTTTAAATAAAAAAAGATAAAAAAGTCAAAAACTTTGTTTTCATTTATGAATATTAATAGAGAATAGGAATGGAATTAGATGGTAATTTTGCTTTTTATGGGTTAAAGTGTAGAGAAGAATTGTCTAACTGAGCTTTTCATCATGATGGACATAGTTTACATCTGCATTGTTGAATTTGGTTGCCAGTGACCACACGTGGACACTGACCCTTGAAATATGCTAGTGGAGCAAGCACCTGTGTGGCAGGTACAAGGTCCTGAGTTCGATTCCCAGCACAACAAATCAAAACATCAAAAAGAACAAAATATGCTAGTGGAGAAGACAATTTAAAATTTAATTTTAATTAAATAGCTTCATGTGGCTGGTGGTTACTATATTGGAGAGAAAGATTTACTTAAGGCTTATCTGAAGTGATGTCTATGGTCACTGATGGCACTTTTAAACCTTGGGTATAGAGTAATTACATCTGGAAATGCATATGCTATCAAAATTTGTTTACTGAGATACATTCAAAGTTAGGTTTATAAATAACAGGGAACAAACATACAGGCCTAAATATGGAAATATAAGGCAAAGATTGAATTAGGATAGTAACTGAAGGACAAGATGTTTGCCCAGCACAAATAAGACCCTGGAGTATCTCAGGGAGTATATAATCAGAATAACAGGCTTTGGTTTTACAGAGAAGTTTGGGGTGTTTTCCGACCTTATAGGTAGCAAATTGAGTGAAATGAGTATTATTTATATTCACCTGGCATAATTTGTTATTCTACTATTTCTGACGGCCGTAATGGAACTGGAGCTGTTAAACCATGTCCTCCAGGGTACTGGTACTACTGCCAAGAGCGGAAAGCTTTCATCTTCCAAAGCCTCAATCAGCCAGTTTTTCATCTGCATCCCATAAATCATCAAGAAGGAACAAGCTCATTATCTCAGCACCAGGGACAAAAGTCTTTTACATGACACTGAACTTCTGACTATTGCGAACATGGCAGCTTGCCATCCTATCTTTAACAGGTGTGTTGGTCTCCTTAACAGATTGGGTCAGAAGTTGGAGGCTATGGCCTGAAATTTCAATTTTGTTATGTGCCGTGACTTGCAGTGGGCCCATGTCCAAAGGTAATTGGTCCCAGAATCTACAGAGTTAGTTGGCTATTTTGTAGTTTTAATAGCTTTGGAAAAAAAGAAGTGGGCATATTTTTCCCTGAAGACATCCTCTCTTAGAGGATAGGGATTAGGAGAACTTCTCTGCTCTACTTTCAAAAGTATTTTGGTGTTGCTACTTTAAGACTTAGGTTGAAATGCTCAGGTACAGGATGTCAAAATTCTTAAAATGGTTTTTAATTTTTTGATACATAATGTTTGTACATACTTGCGAGATGTGATAACAATGTGTGGATTTTTAAATAAAAATACAAACTTATTACAGTAAAAGACACATCATCCTTAACCCCTCCCAGAGTATTCCCTCTTGCTTCAGATATATTAATTTCATTGTTCTTGTCACTTTCTGAAGCAGTGCTAGAAGTCTTATTTTGTGTCTTTTCAAGGTCCTGAATTAATTCAAAATATTTGTGGTGATTTCTGTCAAATAAAAACTTTACAGTGCCTCCTCATTTCTCCTTTTCACCATGTCTGGTGCTATGCAGCTGCTGACTCTTCTCGCAAGTCAAAATGAGCGTGAAGACAAATGTTTTGAGTGGACTCAGAACACTGAGGTAGCCCCGACAGAGATCAAGAAGGAGGACTTCCAGAACAGCTTGGGAACGTGGCAATAACCACAGAGTAAGTGTGCTCGAATCAAGGGAGAGTATTTTGAGAGGGATTAATGCCAATGTGTCTTTTATTGTAACAAATTTTAAAACTCTAAACATTGAGCATGGATTTTGATCATGCAAAGTCTGGGGGAAGGTATTTCTGTATGAGTGTACAATGTCAAGTGATCAGATTAGGATAATGCATTTATTATTGCTTTGCAATGGAAATATTTTTCTCTGCTGGATACTTTTGAAACACAGCTAATTGTTGTCAGTCACACTTATCTTACTACACCGTAGAATATTAGCATATAGTTATTCTTTCTGTCCTATTGTACCTCTTCAATCGTCAACAATTTTCTCTCTACCCCCTATACTCCTTATTCTTCCGAGATTTTGGCAACCACTATTCTAAATAAACACAGAGAAACAAACAACAAACCTTGAGGCATGTGCCAGAAACAAAACAACATAATATAAAAGCATTTTTTAATCTATGTGCCTGCCAAATTGTAATTTTAAGATGCAGGCTAGCCATCTTAGAAAGGGACTTTAAATAAAATAAAATGATACTGCATAATAAAACTACAAGAACACCTGTAATTTAGGAAAAAAGTCGTTGTGCTTCTATTCTGCTCTATTCTCTAGTTTTTTTCTACATAATAAGGTTTGTTAGGTTTTAGAACCTCTTAAATTTTCCCACATCAGATTCCTAGGTCATGTAGAATTTTTTGTGATTCCTAGTTAGTCACAGCCCTAGAAAAGTTCATAGCATCTCTCTTTCTAATGACAGAAATACTGTACATTGACTTCAAATATGGATATTGTACTTTTACCTGTTCAAGAAAATATAATTTTATAGGAATAAAAGAGGGTATATATTAAGTACCAAGTGTGCAAACATTTTCTGTCATAGCAAAAGTCAAATACATATTTTAGGGTTTAGGTCATGTGATCTTTGTTTTTACTACTTAAATTAGTAGCAAAACCAAATGCAGTATGTAAATGGAGACCATGGCTAGTTTCAATAAATGTTATGAACACTGAAATTTGAATTTCATGTCATTTTCATTTGTGATGAAATATTTTTTCTTTAGTTTTTTTTTTCTTTTTTTCCGGTACCGGGGATCGAACTCACGACCGGTTGCTTGCAAGGCAGGTGCTCATGCTGCTGAGCTAAATCACCAGCCCCTACTTATTTTTTAGCTACTTAAAAATTTGAAAATGATTACAACCACTCAGTCTTTTAAAAACAAGTAAAAATAAATATACCAAAGCATCTGACAGGCCAAATCTGATATGCTATAAAGATCAGATTTGGCCTGTCAGCTACAGTTTCCTGACTCCTGTTCTATAAGGCACACACAACATCACTAGAGTATAAATGGCTCTTTGAAATTATTATGAGCATTAGTATGCATGTTAGTCAGCTTTTTATGGCTGCAACAAAATACCTGAGAATAACAACGTCATAAAAGAATGTTTTATTTTGGTTCATGGTTTCAGAGGGTTTAGTACAGGTTAAATAATACAGTGCTTTGGCCTGTGGTGAAGCACAGAGTGCACAGGTGGGGGGAAAACTGCAGGAAAACTGCTTACCTCATGGCAGCTGGAAAGGAGAGAGAGAGCTAGAGTGGGAGAGAGAGGGAATGAGAGCGAAAGAAAGGGAGAGAGAGAGGAGGGAGCTAGTAAGAACCAAGGGTAAGATCTATCTTTCAAAAGCATGCTTCCAGTGATAGACACACTTCCTTCTACCAGGTTCCATCTCCTCGTAGTCCATCCATTCAGCTCTGAACTAATAATCCATGGATTAAGCCATTGCTAAGGTTAGTGTCCTGCGATCAATTCCTCTCTCTAGGTCCCACTTGTGAGTACTGTTACTTTGAGGATTAAATACCAATAATGCATCTTTGGGTGGCACTTTAGTTTCAGACCATAAAAATATGTCTTGGGTTTCTAAAGTTATGGAAGACTTAAATTCCCACCCTTATATATGAAGGTTGAAATCATTGTTTGCGCATAGTGGGCATCTTTGTAAGTATTTTATTATTATTTATTTTACTTTTTTGAGGCAGGATCTCATTATGTACTACAGGCTGGCCTTGAACTTGGTTATGTAGCCCAGGCTGGCCTTGAACTCATGGCAATTCTCCTGGCTCAGACTTGCAAGTATTAGGATTACAGGCTTGAGTCACTAAGCCTGGCTGTAAAAGAAAAGACATTTTTTGTAAATGAAGGAAAAATAAGGTTTATTTTAAAAATTCTTTAAAATTTATTTTTATGGTATAATAGAATGTAATTATGCAAGATGTTGGATCCGTCCAGGATTTTCTACTAGCTCTGACCCTCAGCAAAGGCTTATTACATTGGATTTTTTCATTCATAAACCAGGAATAGTACTGGTTCAACTGTCACAAGGCAAATGAGACTGCTATTTTGAATATACTCAAGAAGTATCAGTGCTATCCATGTGGAAGTTTCTAAGAATGTCTGAAAAGTTCTGGGGTCATTATGTTGTGTAATTTGGTCAGTAATTGTACAGAAATCATACTTCATAAACAGATGAATATATAGTGGATATAGGATCTACACTGCATGTTTTATTTTTAATGGCAATAACAAACTTCTCGTATGAACTGTTTAAAATCATTTGTTTTACGTAAAGCATTATGTCTTTTCTAACTTATTCCAAAATCCAAGAGAGTCAAAGAGGATGAAATAGGCCTGCATAATCATTACGTATTGGAAGGTAAAATATGGTAGATTTAGGATTTAATTTAAAAAAGACAATAGAACCTTACAGAGTGATGCTTCTTAGTACTGAAAGATAACCAGTGAAAAGAGAGAAAAGAAGCCTTCTACTTGGAGCTATCTCATCAATAAATGAGGTGTGTGTGTGTGTGCGTGTCTGTGTGTGCCCATGAGACTGTGTAAATGTAAGTGAAATCACATGCATATTACAGTGGAAGAATAATTTCAAGGATGAAAAATGTTTTAAAATCACTGTTTGTTTCATTTTAGTTTAATCAACTTTGCAAAAAGGTTTTTCTTTTTTGATCTGCTAGAAATGATTCAGTGAAGACCAGAATACATTTTGAAAGGGTAAAATTTTGTTTATGTTTCTTAGGATATGAAATTGCTTATCCCCTAAATGGAGAATTTTAATTAAAATAGACGAGAAACCAGGGAAGCAGAGGAGAGAGATGCCTAAACATATTTTTCTTGTGTAAGGTTTTTCATGTTTGCTTCATAAAAGTTGAATTTCCCTTCTGGGCTTTGCAGTAGAGTTTGTTAATTATTTTAAAGAAATGAGAAATGTGAGGAGGAAAATGGAGTATATTAGAACTAACCCCATATACAGGCTGCATCTGGCTGATTCTGGTTAACTCTCCAAGCACCACTAAACAGTGTACATGTCATGAATTATGGTGATAGAAAGTTTTATATTTCCCACTACTGACACTAATTTTTACAGTGTTGGCTTTGTGGTCACTTGTGTTAATTCTTTTTGCTGGTATATATATATATATATATATATAATCCTTATCACTTCCATTCCTATATTTTAAATGTTAATGTACTCTTTAACAAGGATAATATATAAAGTAACTTAATATAAGGTAATATAGAACATAAGGTAGAATAATGACACTATAATATTTTCTGTGGATACACGACTATGACATTGGCTGCCATGTTCAAGAACTTGACTTGTGTGAGACAGACCCAATGGCTGTCATTAATCCACAATCTGACGAAAGAGCTCTTAGTGATGGGTCAATGCTAACAAATGTTTTTCCCATTAGATACACACCGCAGAGTCTTGGCATAGTTTGAACTAGCTTCAGTTTAGTGAAAGAAGACCATCATGCAAGCTAATATCAGATTCAAAATTTCTTAATGTAGAACTTGTACAGACTATAAAACCTAATGATGCCAAATATGAGCTCAGAAACCTCTGTCCAGTCTACCATCTTGTTATATTAAAACCCGCTGAAGGCGTGAACAGTTCAAAAGGGGTACAATGTTAAATTTCAAATCCTTTGGCAGAGTTAAAAAATTAGAACCAAATTTAAGCTCAAAAATTTTCACATATAATTTGGGATTTTCCTATAGACCCCAGGCCCACAGTCTATTAAATAAAGTCAATGTAAAGTGCCAATACTATGAACAGACAATACTACCTGGTGGGTGAGAAATCAGCTCTAAGTTGATATCACCTGGTTTTAATCCCAGCTGGGCTCCTTACTAGCTGGGCAAGCAATTTACTGTCTCTGACTTTAATCCTCCTCTCTTTTAGGTGGGGATAAAATTATGCCTTTGGGCAAAATTCAGTGAAATAAAGCATAGAAAATGTTTAGCATGTTTAAAGAGTTTAGTGCGTTATGAACACACAGTTCATTAACACACCATTACACAACATAACACACCATTAAATATTTAAGGAAGGTAATGTTTTCTAGGTGTATTATTCAGTTTTCCTGTTGCTGGATTAAAATATCTGACATCCACAAGTTAAAGGAGAGGTTTATTTTGGTTCATAGTTTAAGAGATTTTTCAGTCCACAGTTTGGTGGGTCCAAGGCAGAAACATCATGACAGAAAGGCACGTTGGAGGAAAGCTGCTTATCTTATGGCATTCAGGAAGCAAAGAGCCAGAGAGGAAGGGGCCATTGACCAGACACAGTCACCAAGAGACACCCACATGACCTACTTCCCCCACTGAGGGCCTGCCTCCGAGTAGTGCTTTCAGCTATGAACTCACCAGTGGGTTAAGCCATCCAGGGGGTGGGAGAGGGCACCATGAATGTATTTGAGGCTGGAAAACTGGGAACTTGTCCTATCCTTGTCTAGCTGATGTAGATTTGTATCTTATGTGAAAGCTACTTCTTTGGGCAATGGAGCTATCGAAGGAGGCCCAGGCTTTGCTCACAAACCATGGCTAGTAGCATGTTCATGCACACTAGGAATTCTATGCATCTGAAACCTGCACTGGCACCAAAGCCACACAAAGCCAGGAGCTTCAGCTTTCATTTGCTAGGGGGCCTGGAACACTGGGTACAGAGGATAATTGGTTTGAGAGTAACATATTTTATCTCAGAAACAGCCTGTTTAAAACTTTGTGGCAACATGAACTTTTTAAAAGAAGATTTTGCAAAACATAAGAAAAAATATATATTATACAATGTAGACAATCTGTGTGGGGAAAAAATGGCACCCAGAGCTACCCTCCACCTGTAACTGAGCTCATCTTTTACATCTTCAAATGCAAGTAGTGGTAAATAGAGGAGAAGGGGAATTCAGATGCGAATGAGGGTTTTCCCTGCATAAAGGGCAGAAGGCAATTTGACATACCAAAGAGAGAAGTATGCATAAATTGGACCTCGACTGCCGGCCTGGCATTGTCCTTGGAGATTTCCTTGTGTCTCCATCCTGTTTAGTTCATCTTTCTCCCAGGCCGGTCTTGACAACTCATTGTTCACAGAAGGCACCTCGAGAGCTAACCTTCAGCATTTACAAGGGAAATCCATTCTCCCGAGGAAATGCATGCCGAAGACAGTGTAGCTTTGCTTATTAAATAGCAAATGTGCTGTCCTAAGAGGACCAAAACCAGTTTTTCCTTTAGCTCTCCACATGCAGACTTGGGGGCACCCTGCACCCCTGTGCTGCCTGTTGCTTCTGAAGGGGACATGCATTGTGACTCGCTTTATTACATTATTTACATTTTCAGATTATTCCCAAGATTAATTGCTACTGCAGCCCAGATTTAATTAGTGTAAACTTCAGTAACAGCTTAATATAAATTAAATTACAAGCCAATTCTCTTTGAGAAATATAAGGATTTATTAGCCACCCCCCCCCCCAAAACTAATTAGTTGAACGGATACATTTCAGCATTAAGTGATGAAAGGAGTTTTGTTTGCTGTTGTTTGTAATTACACCCAGCACATGCCCTCCCCCTCCTTGCTTTTTGTATCTACTTCTGTGATGAGTGAGAGAAGCCTCCTCTGTTTGCCCAAGGCTTTAGGAAAAGCATAATGGTCACTGAGAGAGAAACCGGCTCCCCTGAGAGAAAATGAGGCGGTACAGGCAGAACCTAAAAGTAAGAAAATGATCAGATCGCAGTTCAAGATTTAAATATTTTAAAAATGGTTGCAGCCAAAAGATGTGTGAAGGACTCTAAAACCAAGACATATGAAAGGACCTTCCCATAAATTCTTAAATGAATAAAAGAAATGTAGTTAAGCCTTCCTGCTAGAGCTGTGGGTCAGGAAAAAGACAGAACACGTTCTCTGCTTTGCTAACTTCTCTTCTTCCAACGTAATTGACTGATCATGTAATTCTCCTGCTCCAGACAAACCACTGGAGGGAATGGGCTTTGGAATCAGACAAGTGTTTGTTTAAGTCTTTATTTTGTCATTGTTCCATTTGATCTCAGGGAACCTCTCAATGTTTCAATTCTTTCATGTGTAAAGTGACAGAAATTACCTCACTGGGTTTTATAGGAAGACGGCTGACAGAAGGGTGAGCAGCAGAGGAACAGCCTCTCTGATATTTGCAGTCTATGGAACTATAACAGTGTAAGGGAAAAAAGGAGGAAGGAAGTGGATCCCCAGGACCCAGCGAGGATCTGAAGCAAGAATTAGAGCCCTGGGCAGAGTGAAGAGAGGGACCGTAACATGGAGGTGGCAAACAGCGTTCTTACTCCTAGCATGGCAGGGGTGGCTTGATACCACAGAGGATGATGACTGCTGGAAACCCCTGAAACTTTCACAGGGAAGCACACCAGTGGACTGGAGTAGTGACTGCCGTGGACTGCAGTGGCTGGTGAGTTATCCAAGTTCAGGTGCCCCACAGGAGAGGGTGATGGACTGGTACCCATTTTGGAAAGAGACAAAAAAAAAAAAAAAATCAGAATTCAGAACAGCTGTGGACTGGCTAGATCAAGCAGCTTCAAGCTCAAGCCAGCAGGAGGTCCGAGAGCTGTGATTTCAAGCTGGATGGAGTCACTTAGACTTGTTGTGGGCTGAAAAATCAGGTGCCAGCCTCACAGCCAGAAACCAGAAGCAGCCTGAACTCCAGTGGGACTAAAGGTGCAGGTTTTCTGGAATTATCCACCACTGCTGTAATTCTACCTCAGCTTGCTGGGATCAGCCAACAGGGATCTGGGCTCCGTCTGTCCCTTCTCCCACAGTGACAGCAGAGATTTGAAGCGAACTGTTTTTTTTCTTTTCTTCATTTCTTTGCTTCTTTATTTTTAAAATTAAAAAAGATTTTTCTTTTTCTTGATTGTTCTTATTTTTATATGATAAAATTATTTCTAGTGTGTTTTGTTTTATTCTGTTTTTGTTTCTCTTTCTTCCTTCTTTCTTTCCTGCTAATTCCCAAAGCTTGTATAATCTTCTTTTGTCTTCCATCCTTGCTTCTAATCCCTTTCTTTTCTATTTCCCTATTTTTTTCTTTAACTCTTTTAATTTTCTCCCATAAATGTAAAATTTCCTGAGGGGGATATTTACTGTAAACAGCTTTCTGGTGTGTTTTACATTTGGCTATATAAGTGCACAAACTGTTCATATGGTTAAAGCTAACAAATGAATAGCACAGTTTATCATTTTCAAGGGCAGGTTTAATGCTCTTCTAATTACTGATTGTACTACGTTCGCCAAGGTGACATAATTGTTCTAATGAGTTTTCTTTCTTGTATGTTGAGACTGCGATTGCCTGAGAGTCATAAATAATATTACAGGCCAGTGCCAAAGAACCAGGGGCTAGGCAAAATAGGCAGCTCTTTCTCATTCCCAATAAATTGAAGAGGTAGGATCCTGCAATAGATTGGAAGCTCCAAAGCCAGCTACTCCTAGAAGACATATGTGAGACATAGTCAATTCCCAAGGCTGTTTGATATTAGCAATAGAGATACCTACCATAAACAATTTATAAGCATAAACACAGGAATTAAATTCAACAAGAATCGAAAATGAGAAGACACAGAAGCAAGCTCCAACCCCAGACTTCCAGCTCACCAAAGGCAAATCAAGAGGACAATGATGTGAAACAGTTCAAAAGCCACCCCCTGCACCCTAAAGTGGTCACAGCAGAAGTAACAAAGCAAACAAACAAGGCTCTAGAAGAAAATCAAATCAGAAATGATGTCTCAGATAACTTCAGAGAAAATGATCATAATGACGAGCATGATTAATGAATCCAGAAAAGATACAGATTAAAAAATAAACAGAGGCATTTAGGAAAATGATGGAAACCTTAAAAGCCCAATACAGAAAAGAAAGAACCTGTGAAACAGATTCAGATATTCAAGAGATTAAAAATTCTATTGAAAGTATATGCAGTAGAATGAACCAATGTGAGGATAGAAAGGCAGGATTGAGGTTGTTAATAATGAAAAGAAAGATTTCTTAAAAAACCACAAGGGATCATGAAAAATCAATCCAACAGCTGCTAGATGAGACAAAGAAGAATAACATAGGATTAACTAGAACCAATGAAAAAGCAGAAAATAGTGCAAATGACACAAAAAAAATCTGTTCATGGAAGTAATGGCAGAAAATTTCCCAAGCATGTAAAAAGTACTTGACAAATAAGCAAGACATATATGAAAGGGTTTTGGCCCAGGCCGGACACTGTAGCCCGTAAAGCCAAGGAGCTCCTATCTCCCCCTCCCTTAGGAATCTACCTCTGGCACCAAACAAAGACCAATGGGCTACCTGTGCATCCCTAATGTCCCCCTTAGGTTCTACCCCAAGCTGAAGCTACTTATGTGCCTCCATGTGTTCCACAGAGAGATGGAGAGATCGCTGGCTGGGGGTGGAGATGCCACGCCCCAGGGGGTCCTGGGTGTCTCTCCCCGCATTCCCAAAATAAAGGTCATTTATATTTCATACTTCTTATCTTTTCAGCCACCGCCGGTCCTTCTCCCCTCACAGTTCTATCATAGTAGAACTCCAATGAGCTATGATTAAAAAAAAACAACAAAAAACCAAAACACCATGCTACCCTAGGGCATATAATAAAGAGTCCAGAAATTCAACGCAAGAACAGAGTATTAAAAACTGTTAGAGAAAAGAAACAAATCACTTATAAAGGAAAACCCATGAGAATTACAGCTGACTCTTCAACACAAATCTTTCTCCCTCTATCACCTGGTAAATACCATATACATAATCAGGACTAGGTCTGTCTTATTGAAACTCTCAATGGTTAGGAGAGTCCTTAGAAAGTGTAAATGCATCATTGTTATGAAAAGATTAAATTTAAGTATTTGCAGATCTACAATGTTTTAAGAAGGTTTTAAATTTGCACATAGGTCACCGATTTGGCCTTATGTTTCTGTCCATAAATGAAAGAATGAGTTGATTCTTCAGTACATCACTCTTCAATATAAAATGTTTTCATTTTATGGAGTCTGTTTTAACTTCCATGTTAACATATTTTTGTGATACCAAACATGCGATTGCAAAAGTTAGCAAAAACCCAGTATTTTCAAATGACCAGATATTTCATACTATATAAAAAAGAAATTTTTTCCTCCTACTCTGTATATTTTTTTCTTATTTCACTAACATTCTTGACAACAGCCTCTTTACTCTGAATACAGTAAGGAAAAGCCAAATGAAGCAGATGGTTGGAGGATTTAAAAGACACAGACAATGCAGATAAATAGTTTTCTTGCTACATGTCATCTTGGATATTGCTTATAGAAAGTGGTAAAGACAAAGATTTCCAGTGGCTATCAACTGTCCCTGTTCTCATTAATGAAGCTATTCTTGTGGAAAAACTTCAGAGAGAAGGTTGATACCAGGATAATACTCCCTTTAAATAACAAATGGGTTGTTACCATAGTGACAGCTCCACAAAGGTGTTAGCTTTCAGATCTGTGACTGTTCTCATTCTTCAGAGGTGTGCTGGTGAATCAAGTGAGGCCAGTGTTTCCCGAACAGTGGAATAAACAGCTAATGTTTTGTAGATTACCTAAATTAACAAATGGGGTATTGGTTTCCCTGAAGAATTAAGTATATCTCATATGAATTCATGGGCAATTTTTTTTCCCCCACAGATAAATTACTCAGTTGTAAACTCAGTCAGCACACGTTAGTACAGGTCAAATCTTGTTGAAGAGAAATAATTTGCATTTTTAAAATTTCTTCCAATTTCTCAATCATCATATGATGTGCTCAATAGCGGAATGCATAAGACCAGCAAACAAATTGTGTGGTTACCCAATTGTGGGTAGATGAAATGATATTTGACAGGTTATCAAAATGAGTTTCTACATAATTGTTCCATTGTTTTGGCCAGAGTACTGAATGATTTATTTTAGAAAATCTTTTTGTATGGTTCCGTGCAATCTTTACTTTGATATAAAAAGTAAGGATGTTAACTCACTCAAAATGTAAATTACGAAGGCATGTAAAGAGACTGAAGGGAGACAGATTTTGTGGGTTGGTATATTATTTGAAACAGTAACTGATGCTTCTGTCCCTGATAGTTTCAATTTCATCATCCCTTCTTACAATTTACTGGAGTCAGGCAATATAGAAATTATTTTTATTTTTATAGTGTTTCCTATATGTCAAGCCCTATTATAAACTCTTTACATATGTTAGCCCAAGAATTTATTACAAAAACCTTAATCAGTGGCAGATACAAATATCATCCTCATTTGACAGATGTTGCTCAAAGGTTAAGCCATTTGCCTGATCACACAGCTCAGAACACTCAGTCTCTTTGGCTAAGCTTGTACTCTGTATGTCAAGCTTGAACTTGCATCAGAATCACCTAGAGTGTTTTTTAAATCACAGATTTCTGGGTGACATTCCCAGAGTTTGAGTCAGGGAGTATAGGTTGGGGTCTGGAAATTCACATTTTAAGGATTTTGCAAGGGATGGTAAAGTTGTTGGCCTAGAGCGACCAGGTTAAGACTGGTCTAATCATGCTTCTGTGGTACTCATAACCATGTAAAAAGATCTAGTGGTAGAGCAAAAGTGGATCCATTTACATTTTTGAAAATGAAGACTGTGAAGCTTCTGTGATGCAGGAAAAGATGTGATCACTCTTGTCTTGCAAGTTACAAAATACCTTCCTGAGAAGGTACTTTGAGTCTATGGCTTCTGGAGTGTCCTCCATCCCCAGGGGAAGCAGTGAGGACAGGGAAAGAGAGTCCCCAGAGAGCTGTTTGGCAGAATCAAGGAGAGAAGGAAGCCTGTATTCTCCACCAGGAGGGGCCTACGGAAGCTGCAAAGCCCTGGTCTTTCCCATTGCTGAAGAAGCACCCATCTCTGAAGACAGACTTGGCATAGTATTCCAGAGTCCTTGAAGTCTCAGTAAGGTGCCAAAGCAGGAAAATCTTCCCTGTAAACACTGAGGACTTGGATATGGCTGGAAGAAAGCAGCTGACTTGGTGAGGTTGGAATGAGGCTAGGCTTTGAAGGAGGTTGGTAAATATTGATTTGAACTAAAGGGTGACCAAAAACCCTGGTGGGTTGAGTATGTGTTATCAATTCTGTACCAGGTTGAATATTCAAGGACCAGAAGCTTACAAGTTGCTGCCTTTCCCACCTGATAGGGACAATATACCCTCTCAAAACGTGCTGAATTTGGAGGCATGTTTGGAGGTAAAGAGGTAGGTGAATTGTTCCAGTATCTGAAGGATTCTATGAAGAAAACTATTTTCTTGCATGAGAGATTGTGGGGTGAAATCTATACCCACTATGCAATGAGTGCTGTGTACAAATTTAAAGAATGCTTATGTTGGGAACATTTGTGCTACAGACCGATGAAGGGACCCAGAGACAGATTTAAAGTGAAATCGTGATGAATCAGTAGAGGTGACCCTGCAGAAGGATTGGTGTCCGGAGTGCTCACAGCAGACTTTGGACATGTCACACTGGAGTACTGAGAAACTTACTTCGGAAAAGAACAGCCAAATGCTTTAAGTTTACAAGGCAGAAATAAAATAAGTGACTGAAAGGAGACAGAAAGGGTAAATGGAACCTTGTAATTGAGGCAATTTGTCTGGGATTATGACTTTCTTTGCTTAGGAAGTAAAAGAACTTCTAGCTCTATTAGACTAGACCAGCAAGGTAGTGAAAGACCATTACTTGGTCAAAGGAGTATCCATCTTGACCTTGTGTGATACAGTGACCTGGAGCCTATGAGGGAGCCTACAATATGAAAAGAACACTAGACCCCAAATCTATCAAGCAAGGGGCCAAAGCAGGAAAATCTTCTATCAAGTTTCAGAGTGTTAGCCATCCCTTAGCTACAATTTCCTTTCTTTTAAAATAGAAATAATATCTTTATATTATTGGTTATATGACACAAAGCATTGCATGCTTGATAGGGAACTGCTATCTTTTGCTTACATTTAGCATAATGTGAAAGACCAAGTTATCATCCTCAGAAGCATAAAAATAAATTAACTAGCAAAAGTGATTCTTGACACTAAAGCTTTCTAGTAAGTAGAAGATTCTTGATTTTTTAAAATGAAGATTTCCACTTTTGTCCATCATCTGGTATGTAAGAATCAAGAACTTCTTTACCTTTGAATTCTTTGCAGTCTGTTTGTATAGAAGGTAGATGATTCTCAGTGTGCAAATCCAGTATTAAGTAACAAATTCTTTGATACATTAAGAACAGAAACATACCACAACAGCCACAAAGTGCTTTTGTAGGTATGTGTTCTCATATGATTAGGTACTGGTCAGGGAGAAGTGAGTGGGAAAGATACATGGTACTTCTGGGATGTCTCTTAAAAAAGGAGAGTGCAAGAGTCTTAGGTAATTAAGCATTAGAGAAAGCCTTCTCCACACAAGACTTCCCATATAGAACACACCAGGTGGTTTTTTCCAAACTATGCTTAGGTTTAATAATTGAATAGAAGGACCCAAAGAACTCACAGAGAAAAACTGCTGCATTTGTAGTATGGTTTATTGTAGGGGAAGCATACAGATTAAAGTTAGCAAAGAGAAGAGATACAAATGGCAGAGCACAGGAAAGATTCACATACAAGGTTTCTGGTTGTTCTTTTCCCATAACATCATCCAGATTGTGTCAACTCCTCCAGGCTGTGATTTGTTACAATACATGTATGGTATAAGGAATCTCATCTGTGACTTAGTGTCCAGAGTTTTTAACTGGGGCTCCATCTCCTGTTCCTCATGGAGCTTGGGGGTAATCCCTATACAGTGTATGACAGTCTCTGGTTCCTCTGGAAATCAGGACTGATACTATGTGGCTTCCATGAATCACTTTGTTAGATTGCCCAGTAGTCAACACCTAAAGGCAAAGACAGTCCTAATGTGAGGTTGATTCCAGAGATCAAAAGGTCACTTCCCAGGAACTGAGGGCAAAGGCAAGATAGCTTCATTAACATTAATTCTTCATCACAGAAGGTCAGGCTCTGCCTATCTTCTGCTGCCTAGAATACCAGTTTGGTGAATGAAGCTTTGCAGACATCATCACAAGAATAAAGTCCATGCCCTAGGGTTGTTTGGAACGGTGACTGAGAAGGAACAAGGACTACTGATAATTTCATGTAACTGAAGTCACCCATCAGCAGGAACTTTATTATGCAAGGGAGAAACAAAAAATCCATCTTACTCAAACAATTTATTTTGACCATTTTTTTCTTCACAATCATGAAATATAATCCTAACTAATATTGTGTGTTCTTGACATTCCAATTTAGGAAGATTATGCCTACCCTTTTGCTTTAAAATGTTCTTACTTTTTGGGATGTCTCACTAATTGTAAAAGATACGATTTCAATTTTTAACCTCCAAATAAGCATGTTTAAGAGGTGCTTGAATTGCTTTTGGAAAGACTCTTCCTTGTGAAGGCAAAAGTTCTCTCTGCTCAATTTTTGAGAGACCCTAAACATTCACCGCAGTATTCTTACTAAGTATATATTGGGGTGCTTTAGGCAGCTTAGCATGCAGAATTGTTACTTTTATACCAAGACGAGCACTTCCTATAGTCTTATTTACTATGTGCCTGTTTCCCAGAGACTCCCCTCCCCTTCTCATTCACTGTGAGGGGACCCTTATCATGACAGGTGACAATCATTTTCTCCACAGTCACCTTTTGGTGTTTTTGTGAACTCCGTCCCTATTCAACTGTGTCTTTCCCCCACAATCACTCATAAAACAGAGTTGTAATAGCTATAATTCTCCTGCAATCCGTCAATTGCTGCAGTTAACAAATGGTTTATTGGCGTGTTAACCTCCATTAGTCGAGAGGCTAGGTCATTAGCTGCTTATGATAACCATTTCTCAAGGTTTATGACTTAAATAATCACTTAAATAATGACTTTTATTCTTTTATATGGATTGAACAAAGTTTCCTAAGAACTTAAATTCAGGGACAAAATGAGCAATACTCATTTAAAGTGTCTGTCGACTTGAGTCCCACATTTTGTTTCAGGACCCTCGTGCTTGCATTAGAAGTTCTAAGCTACAATGAAATACAGACTCAGGAGCTGCTAGGCACAGGCAACAGTCTCAATGAGAGAAACTTATCTTCTGTCAATTGGGGAATGCAGGTAAACTATTTTCTTTTCACCTTGTAATTCCTAGTCCCGGAAATAGCGGAAGCTCTTAGCATAAATTATGGAATCTCAATGATCTGTGTCTTATTTGCTGCTAAGCAATTGTTTATTCCCTATACAGATGCTTTTTGAGTTAGGATGGGATTATGTCTTTAAAAACCCATCATAAGTGAAGATTATCATAATTTGAGGGTGCATTTACTTATTGAATATCGTAGCTCAGTAACACAGCACATTGTAGAGGTTTGATTGCTCCCCTTTGGCTGTCAGGAAGCAAGAGTTCATTACTACTTTAAAAGAGTATCCTACTACATATTGGAAAAGATTACAATTCAAAATTCCAAGTTCGGTTTATAGTGAACACATTAGGCTTTTGTATCACAATAAAGTGAATACATAAAGTGAATTTTGTATCACAATAAAGTGAATATATTAGGCTTTTGTATCACAATAAAGTGAGCTGAGTCATCGTAAGGTAAGGACCATCTATACTTAGTTTTGAGAAGGAAAATTCCAAGACTGAAGAGAATTTTTATCATTAATCTAATAGCATCTCTAGTAAGTCAAAGAAGTTGTGAAAAAAGGAATGAATTTCTCTGGTTTGATCATACCATATCACTGCTTACAAACATTACCAGTTCTCAGTTCCGTAAAGAAACAGAATTTTATAAGTAGAAAAGAAAGTAGAGTTTCTAAGTTGTGGAATTCCAGTTTCCCTGTTTTGAAGGTGTGAATTACTATTTTTATTTCTATATATTTCAGAGTGAAATGAAACAAAGCCTTGGAAGCATTTATGAATGGGAAGGGGGTTAAGTGTCTGGAAATACATATCCCAAATTAGCTTAATTTCGCTAAGTAAACTAAAAGTGTCAGGCTGAACAATTTGTTTGGAAGCTCAAGGGGGAAAATGTATGTTTTGGGTTTTTTGCCCCAGTTTTTAGAGACTGCTTTCAATGTTTGATTTGTGATATCTTCCTCCACCTTCACAGCTAGCAATAAAGACCATTAAATCACCATAACATTGTCTTCTCTCTTACTTAAGAATAGGCTTTTGTGGTATGGGGTCTACCCACTTAACCAAGTGTATTTTAAAGCCTTAACTTAATCGTATCTGCAAAATACCTTATGCCAGTAAGACAACATAGTCATAAATTCTGGGCAATAGAATGTGGGAATTGTTATAGTACTGTTATTTTATCTCTGATGCTTAGAAGAATAAGGAAATAAAAAGATTCTATAGTTATATAAATCTAGGAAGCATCCAATATGAACAACATATATATGTAACTTTTAATGCAAGATTTTCTTACCCTTATAACAAGCATGTACAGGGATTTTTCCATGAAAGCAACATAGAACATAATATTTCCTCAAATATTTGGTAATTGTACCCTCCTCCTCCAAAGAATATTTAATTGAGTAGATAGAATTTATGGCAAAGCCATGGGGGAAGTCGAGAAAGTTCTGAAAACTGCTCTCATATCAAGGATCCCATATCAAAGGTCCTCATGTAACACTGGCAAGAAGAGGAGAAAATAAGTCACAATAAAATATCCCATGAGACTTCTCCATAATAAGGACACATTCTGCCTGGGGAAAGGACTTTGGCACAACATAATTGGGGAGGCTGTTCCAGGAGGAGGAAGGGAATTCCTCCTTGTTCTCTTGAACCTCTCTTACCCTTCTTCTCTTACCTAAATCTGAAACCATAAATGTCAACAATAGAGCAGATTTTCAGGAGGCAGATTAGGAATATGATAGCTAGGGAAGGGAGTAGGTTGCAGGGAATAGAAGTTATACCACTGGGATAGTGGTTCCAGATGTAAAATATCCAGAGGAAGGGACAGGAACATTTGTAAAGGTGACAGCCACGAGACACATGTTTACCTAAAGACAGAGATACAATTTAAATATTATGGAATGATATCCTTTTCTCTCATCCTAACAACACTTTGAAAATTTCGGGTATATCATACTCAGGAGACTGAAGTAGGAACATTGACCCATCTCCTCTCCAGTTTGAGTCCAGCCTGGAGTAAAAAATGATAGTCTGTCTCAAAAAGACCAAAAGAAGAAAAAAAAATCTCCAGTATAATAATAGTGATGATAGCTGAAAGTACATAGAGCAAGAGTCAAGCCAAGGGAGGGGGAACATTCACTA
This sequence comes from Cavia porcellus, assembly GCF_034190915.1. Taxonomy (NCBI): domain Eukaryota; kingdom Metazoa; phylum Chordata; class Mammalia; order Rodentia; family Caviidae; genus Cavia; species Cavia porcellus. The sequence continues at coordinate 20,918,420 of NW_026947514.1, read as the reverse complement.
GGGGAATCTGAAGCTTCTGATGCTTGTGGTTACAGCAAATGCTAAACCCAGCTCAAATGCTAACCAGCTTAACACAAATTCTCACATGAATGGCCTGATTAAATCTTCAGTTCCTACTACTTGATGCTATATTTCTAGCTTTTAATAAAAAATTACAATTTATGCCAAAAGGAAAACAACGACTACAGAGAAAGTAATCATCAGAACCTGATTCAGGCAAGGTACACTGAGTTATGCTGACACTGGAATTACTGAGCAGAGTTTTTAAAACAGTTCCAATTAATACGTTAAGTTCTCTAAAGAAAGTGGTGGACAAAAATACAAAAATGGATGAGTTATTGTAAGTAGATATAAAAGTCCACAGAAACATTAAAAATAAACACAGTTTCACCTCTAAGGAAGGCATTAGAGGCCCTCAATAGACTTGACATAACTGGAAAAGTATCAGTGAAACTGAATATAGGTTACTAGAATCTTCCAAAGAAATGAGGGAAAAAAACAAAATGAGAAACTAGGAATTCTTCAAACTTAAATGCAAAGAAAAAGATAAAGAGAAAAAAATTGAGACAATATACTATAACACAAGTGGAAACAGAGAAGAAATACACACACACACACACACACACACACACACACACACACACACACTCCTATCAAGCTAGAATTTTATACCCAGCAATATTATCCTTCAAAAATGAAAGAGTAATAAAGACTTTCTCAGACCAACCAAAATTGCAGGAATTTATTACCCATAGACCAGTCCTTTAAGAAATGTTTTTAAACAGTTTTCAGGCAAAGAAAAATATTAAAGTAATGAATTGGAGCTGCATTAAAAATTTTTTTTGAGGGGGGAGAAGAACATTTCCTCTACTTTCTAATATTCTGTAAATGTGGCCTGTGAATTAAAGTGACAAAAACAGATCAACGGGAGAAAAAACAGTTAGTTCACAGGTACAAAGCACATCTATGTAGAATACTCAGCAATGGGCTACCCAAAGGAGCAGTTAAAATGAGAATGCCATCTCAGAAGGTGAAGAGAGACGGGAGAGGCCTGACCAGGAAGCAAATAACTCTTTAGAAAGATGAATGGATTTCTAGGACAATAAACAGGAAATAAAATTTGCAATGATGTTCATATATACTCACTTTTCTACATTCTTCAGGGCTTCAAAAGTACCTTGGAGGGGGGATTTGGAATTGGTTTTGTTTGCACTGTCTTTCTTGAAGGGGATAGTCTGGGGAGAGAATGTTGGGATGTTCTTATTTTTTAGGAGTTGCTACTTTCACTCAGGTAAGGAAAGTTAAAAAAAAAAAAAAAGCTTTGTTTTTTATGCATCTGTTGGATCTCTTGTGTTTGCAGTTTAAAATTACCCAAATAAAAAATAACTAATGTTTAATTCATTTTTAAAAAATTGATACATAATGTTTGTACATCTTTATTGAGTGCATTATAGCAATTCAATGCATGTATACAATACCATGTCTTCAATCATTAATTGTTTTTGTGCTGGGAATTTGACATTCTTTTAGTTCTTTGAAATATGAGTACCAGATGTAATCTTTCCATTCTAATGGTGGTATTTGTGTTTTTCTCTACTCCTTGACTCTTAATCTTCTTAGCCTCTATTCCCTTCCATAAAAATAAGTGATAGTGTTGTATTTTTCTTTGTGCCTCTGTTTTACATTGCTTAACATAATGACCTCCAGTTCTATCTATGATGATGCAAATAAGGGAATTCTGTTCTTTTTAGGGCTGAATAGTGTTCTACGGTATAAATAAAGGCTTTTCTTTTATTCATCCACTCACAGAAAAGTATTTGGATTGAGTATATATTTTTGATACTGGGATTAGTACTACCATAAACATGGGAGTACAAGCATCGTTTTGGTATAGTAGTTTTATCTCCTTTGGATATATACCCACTTGTAGAATTGATGGATCATATGATTGCTCTATTTTTAGTTTTTTAAAGCAGTGTTCACACTGTTTTTCACAATCGTTATACTAATCAACATTCCCATCATGTAAGAGAATTATCTTTGCATCCTCACCAGCACTGGTTATGATTTTTTCTTTTTGTTTTTGATGATAGCCATTCTAACTGTGGTGAGACAATAACTCATTCATTTGCATTTCTTTGATGATTAGTGTAACTGGACATTTTTATGTACTTATGGCCCCTTTGTATGTCTTTTTTTCCCAGAACTATCTACTTAAATCATCAGCGTGTTTGTTAATTGGATTTTCTTTTTGATGCTCAGCATTTTGATCTCCATATATAGTTTGCAAATATTTTTTTCATTTTATAACTTGGCTGTTGGTTATTTCTTCGACTGTGTAAAAGTTTCTGAGTTTGATATGATGCAATTTGTTTTGGCTTTGTGATTAGTTCCTTTGGAAATATTATCTAAAATAAATACTTAAACTAAAGTCTTGAAGTGTTTTCTCTATATTTTCTTGTAGTACTCTAATAGCTTCATGATTAAGATTTCAATTATTGATTCATTTTACATTGATTTTTGCATATAGTGAGAAAGTGATCTAACTTATTCTTCTGTATGTGCATACCCCACTTTGCCAACACCATTTATTGAAAAGATTATCATTTCTCCACTGAATGTGCTTGGTCCCTTTGCCAAGTGACATATTTTGATGTGGTATAACCTAATTATCTTTAGAAGGAAACAAATAAGAGCAAGAATAAATTAAATTAAAATGAAATCATTTACTATTCTCTTTATTATTTTTTTGGGGGGGATACCAGGAATAGATTTCAGGACTTTGAGCTTGCCAGGCAGGCACTTGTGCTGCTGAGCTATATCCCTAGCACTTTTCTCATTCTTTACTAATCTAAAAAGTAACTATGCAAGATAATAACAGTAACAGTAGATTGGTTGTTTAGAGCACACAGATACAGAAAACAGTGTTAGCAGTGTTACAAAAGATAGGAACATTGTATTAAGAATTCATATACTGAATGTGAAGCAGTTTAGTGTTATTTGACTTAGCTTATTTAAAAATACATATTACAAACCAGAGTAACTGCTAAAAATAAAAATGATGTTCAAATTATATGTTAAGAGAGGTGGCATAATGGAACTATATAAAATGTTCAATTAAAACCTGGTTAGACAGAAATGAAAAAAGATTCAAGGATTAGATTGAAAAGTGTTCCAAAATGGTATTAATCCAACTATATTAATAATCACTTCAAAGGTAGATGGTTTAAATACATCAATCAAAATCAAGATTTGCAGAATGAATAAAAGATAAGACCAAACTGTAAGTTATCTCTGAGATCCCACCATAATCACAAAGATTTAGATAACTGAGAAGTCAGAAGGTACAGCAAGATATACCATCCTAGTAACTAATTAAAACGCAACAGTTATGTTGATCCTGGGAATCAATAAATTTGGTTGGGATTCTACTTCCATCGCTTAGAGAATATGGATAAGTTCCTTTAATCTCTGTATGTCCCAATGTTAAGGTTCAGACAAAAATACCTCGATACATGGTTAGTGCACTTAGCAGGTTGAGTAGCATATCCGATTTATGATAGGTACATAGCATAGAACATTTTACTTCTGGCATCTCAGAAAATAGAAATTTATTTCTTACAATTCTTTATCTTCTTATTTCTATTTTGTAAAAATTCAGTATTTCTTCTCTGCTATTTCTTTCTAAAGTTTTATTTTATATCTTACAGTACATCCTCTAGTACTGTGTAAGACATTAGTATACTGAACAGTGATTAGTTGAACCCTGACAGTGTAGATGCAGGTTTAGCAAATGATTTTTGTTACAAATTATCCAAATGGATTCAAGCAATTTTGTAAATTTGTAGAATGTGCTCCACATTTTAAAAATGTGTTCAGAGAATGTAGGCAGTTAAAAGAAGATTTTCTTGGAGTCCTGTGGTTGACACAAGGGACAAGGGGTATTTGTGAGTGATACGCAGTTATATTCCTTAAAAATGAATGACAAGCATAAAGAGAAACTATATAGTCCTCCAATGAAGTCAGAGAAGCAGGCAAAAATGAATTCTCTATGATCAATAGTGCAGTAAATAAATTGCTTTTCTAGCATGTACAGCTTGGAAAATAAAATTAAAACCCTCAAACTCCCAACTGTCAAAACGAACAGCAATAATTACAGGAAGATGGCTACATAATGGTCATTTTAATTATCGTGTATTTGCTTCTGTGATATAATTAGTTTTATTTTATTGTTTATTTGATACATTTGAGGGGGAGACTTTTCCAGCTGGGTTTAGGTCTCCTATATTCTGAGGATAATTATATCTTTCAAACACCAATGGTCAGAATTCAAAAAGTAAAGTGGATTCAACACTAAAAATCTTATTTTGCAAAAGGGAATCCAATGATAAGTCTGCTAAAACTGGTTCCAAAGGGCTTTTTCAGCCACTGTACCAGTGGAGGATAAAGGAAACTCAGGGGTGTTTTGAGGATGACTGGTCCAGGTTGAACCCTAGTATTGAGCACAATAATACCCTAAGCAGTTATTGACCAGAAGGCTATGGATCCTCCACCAAGATTATCCATCCTTCATTGGCAGCTAGAGTTTATGATTGGTCTCAATGTCACTCTAAACTATATACATAAAGAGCCCCTACTGCCTCAGCCAGATCATTGACAAGACCACAGAGAGGCAATGCAGGGCTTGCTGTAGCATAATTCTGGCCATACAGGAACAGCTATAGCCCACTTTTATTAAGTAAGAAATCAGTTGCACAGTGAGCCACTATGGAATGCCCTTTCTGATCATGATCTGTGAGCAATTAGAATGGGTTGTGAACTCTAGGAGGGGTCATACGTACCTCCTTTACTATGCACTCTGACTGCAGCTACTGTTTAGGAGACGCATCTGGGGCTCTGAGAGAATGTCCCATGGTAGCAGTTTCTGGAGGCTAATTAAGCATTACAGAGAAAATTATAACCCTATATCTGCTTTAAGTTTGTTGCCCATTAATTTGGAGCAGCCCCTGGTTCTGGAGGGATAGGACGGTGCAATTACAAGTAATTTATGGCTCACTTCTGTATCACTTATTGCTTTACAGCTACAACAGAATAAAACTTCCGGTTGCTAATGAGGACCCCTTTTGAAATGAGGGGTTAACAAGATGGTGATGTTTTCCATTTTGCTGTGCCTCACTCAGAGTTCAGTGTCTTCCTTGTGTGCTGGTCATGTAGAGACAGAAGGTAGTAGATCCAGCTTATACTCATGAGGGGCTAATGTCCTGAAGCCTGATCAAGCCACCACTCTTGGAACCCAGTTCCACGTAGGTTGCTTTTGTGCTTTCTCCTTTGCTCAAACCTTGGCCCCTTCTTTGCTTTTCTACATGCTTTTCTCCATTCTATAATGGAAACCGTGAAAAATGAGAGGAACAGAAGGGAGATGAAGGGAAGAGTTCTCAGTGGGTTTCTTCCTTAATGAACACAAAGCAATTATCAGAAGCTTCCACTAGTCTTAACCTCATTTAGACCTAAGTCTGTCTATCTCCATAAATTCTCCCCTCCCCTCCCCTCCCCTCCCTCCTCCCCTCCCCTCCCCTCCCCTCTCTCCTTCCCTTCCCTTCCCTTCCCTTCCCTTCCCTTCCCTTCCCTTCCCTTCCCTTCCCTTCCCTTCCCTTCCCTTCTCTTCCCTTCTCTGTTGTTTTTTGGTGTCAGACATCGAACTCACAACCTTGTGCTTGTGAGGCAGGCACTTGTGCCACTGAGCTAAACTCCCAGAAACATTCACTTTCAAAAGACTGCTAAATGGCTAAAATGGACTTTATCAAATAAGAGTTTTTCCTCTGGTTCTGTGCACATTTTCACTGCGTAAAACTGGGATTCTCATGGCCAGGAAGAATGGGATGAAGGGTTGATGGCTGCCCACACATTTGGCTGTCGCAGCTACTTTGAAAATTCCTAGTCTCTATTGTTTTCTAAATTGTCATGTTTGGCTGCCTATCATGGTTTGCTGTCATGGTTTGGAGCACCAAAGCTATCATGATGCCTGAGAGCTTCTCTCGGTTTCTCTCTGCTGGAGAAAGTTTGTGCTCCATGTAAAACTGCTGTGATTCATTTCTCAAAGTACTTTGTTGTATCCATGTCTCTTAAGGTCTCATGCTCAAAGAGGTCTTTCTTGCAGTTCTTTTCTCTCTGAAAGTCTGATCCAGGCCCTGGAGTTGGGCTGGGGAGTAAATATCAATCCAACTTTCTCTGGGAGGAGATATACTTCAGGTGCAGTTGTACATTTTGCTACTTGGATAGTAACTGTTAGCAAACAAAATGAAACTGAAGTTCTGGCTTTTAGGAGATTGAATTTTAAAGTTAAAAAGGTAGAGGAATACTCCAAGAATATATGACTTGATGAAACTAATCATGAGTTGTATACATTTGAAAGACAAAAAAAGAGAAGGCTTGCATTAGACAAGAAGCTTGGCCTGTGATTCAAACTGGCCTCACAAGAGACATCTATATCTAGAAAATCATCAGAATTAGCAGCATGGGATAGAGTTGTCTTATGATTCAACCCATGTTTCAGGTACAGGAGGAAAAAGCATGTATGGAAAATGCAATAGTGCCTGTGGGCATATAGAAATAATCACAATCAGCAAATGCAGTGTTGTGGAGATTTTAAGAAGCAGGTGGAAATCAAGGAAACCAAGAACAAGAAATAATGAGTTAACTGCCATTATTTTCAACACCAGTAGGTTTGTTAATAGCATGAATGTGGATTTGATTTTGCCATTAGTATCAGATAGTCCTGATCACTATTTGAACTTCTAGATGCACAGTCTCACCTCCCCTCTCATTGTAGATTCTCCCAACAGTATGTAGCAGTCCAGTGCAGTCCATTCCAGTCCAGTCCAGTCCATTCTGCCACAGCTCTTTCATGTGAGTGTGTGTGTGCGTGCTTTCTTTGTTAGAGCATTTGATTGCTATTTGCCCTCTGCTTTACTGTGAATTTTAGCTCGATGAAGACAATGGTTGCTTTTATTGATGATAGTATTTTCCATACCATTATATAGTCTAGCTCAAAAATATTTTTAAGTAAAGAAACATGTAGTAAGCAAATGAATGGATGATAGGATTACTTTTCAGTTTTTAGGAGGAGGGTTGAAGAAAAGGATACAGTTTAAGCTTAAGCTTTAATTGAATTGGACACAAGGAAAATTAGAACCAGATCCCAGAGAGACTTGAAGCCGAGAATCCCATTAGCAAAGCGTTCTTTAGCAGGCTGTCAAAATCAAATGACTCCTCCTTAAGAGTAGAGATGTGAAATCAGAGATATTGTTAGACTGTGAGAATTATTTGTTAACCTTATCTTTTCTGCTTGATCAGAAGGTCAATGAAGGTAGATTCCTTATTTGGTTGGTACCTGCTCACCCCTTCACACATGTGAGTGAGCACATCGTGATTGTTGAGTAAATGAATGAATAAATCAAACAATGAATAAATTTTTTTCATGTTAAAATCTATCAGGACACATGAATACAAAGTGGGAAGTCCAAATACTCAGTAAGCAATGCAAAACATATTGAGTAAATACATGATATTGTTCTACAACTTAAAGTGACAGGAACTTTGCTCTTGGGACAGGAATTTCTCCCTTTAAGTTAATCAATCCTAGGCTTACTTCTTTCAGATGTCATCATCCAACACAAATGACAGTAATAGTTGTACCAAATGTCAATGGCGATCTCGAGACATGAGCTAACTATATTTTCTTGTAATAATTTACTCTGAAAGTTTCACAATTTGTGAATGAGTTTCCTCATGACTAAGAAGTGCAGAGGATTCGTCATTCCTTGATAGACTCCAAGAGCCTGCAATGTGTTGGTCTCACAGATAAGCTCCTTCAGGAGCCCGTCTGCTTTGGTAAATAAAGTTACATTGCAGACTTAATTACATGACCTTATTTCAATCATTTAACCTGTAACAGCACCAGTACTTGATCTGTAGTGTACATTTAATTCATATTTGTTTTCTAAATTAAGACAAGGCTTATTTGAAGATTCAGAGAAAGAAATCTGACTAGGCAGGCCCTACTTTCCCTGCTTGGGCTAAGACTAAGCTAATTCTGTTCTCATTCTCCAATATTTGTTCTGCTGGCTTCCTTTTTCCTCCACTGCCAGGGTCACCATTATTTTTTTTAAAAAGAGAATCTCATATTCTTACAGGTTTTGATAGAAGTGCTCGCATCCTGTTTCGTAAAAGCTAAGATAGATAAGTTTGGATGATACCTTTTCTGAAAAAAGTCATAGTATCTCTGCCATCCAACCTGAGAGACAGAGGACTCAGCAATGATTGGACATCAATGCTGGCATCTTAGAATTGAGCCAGGACTTTAAAATAACCATCAGCTTTCAGGCTCCAACAAACTTGTGTGTTTCTGCACTGAAGTATTAGTCTTAGCTCTTATCGCGCTGTGCTCACTGCAAACTTGTTTTATGTAAGCCAAGAATGACAAAAAGATCTTGCATGTTATACTACTGTATACTATGTAACAGTTGCCCCTTGCAGCACTGAGGTGAGAGAGCTGCAGGCTCAAGGGAAAGGATGTCATGATTGCCTGGTCACGTCTTCTGTCCTGGTGGAGAATCAGCAGTGGAACACAGCTTCCACTTCCCAGTTGAAATATGTGGTTGCTGTGAGGTCAAATGCTACCTGTTCTCATATTTTCTCTGAAGAATAGGTTTCCATTTGGAATAGAGAAGTAACATTAAATGATAGATGTGAATAAATCCTGATTGACATAAAAAGTGGTTTGCAGTTAGGTAAAAAAATCCCAGCTTTTTCCTCAGATCAAATGGATATTTTCTCTATCTGTTAGGAGTGCCATCTCTCGATGGGATGTTCTACACACACTTTATTGGTAAGACTTTTTAATACAACCACAAAGTTGTGAGGCAGACCTGGAAATGTGGTTTCAGAAAGGGTGGCTATCTGTCCAATGAAAATCCAAAATAATCAATATTATTGAGAATTAGTGATCACTGTCACACGCTGAAGGTGTTTTGGATGCAGAGGAAGAATCTAACCAAGGAATGTGGGATGTTAATGATTTTAATATCCACTTCTCTGTTTCTTCTTCACTAATGTGACCTTTTGTTTTGGTTTGCCTTCAATCAAGTGAAAACAGTATTTCCCAGCATCCCTTGCAGTTGGATAATTATGAAATAGCTTGGAGAGAAGGAACTACTAGTACAAGTTCATAATGTGCTTGACTTTTATTTCTTATCCTCTTTTGTGTTAAATATATGTAATTATATAATACAAAATTTGCCATCTTAATTGTGTGTGTGTGTGTGTGTGTGTGTGTGTGTGTGTGTGTTCTGTTATACCAGGATTTTGAGAAAAGATCTTGCTAAATCACTAAGTTGCCCAGGCTGGGTTTGAACTTGCTATCCTTCTGCTTCACCCTCCTAGAGGGTTAGGGTTATATGCCTTCACGGCCATGCCTTGCTTATTTAAATAGTTTTTAAGTATATGAGTTAGCTACATTAGTTAATTTACTGTATCAAGCAATGATTTATCACTTTTTATTTGTGAAACTTTTCCATTATACACATTATACTCATTGAACAGTAATCCCCAGCTCTCCCTGCTTTTAGATCTGTTCTCTCTATGTTCTGGATATTAACTTATTAGAGACTTTCTGTCTCTATCTCTATAGTAAAATGGTGTAAATATTTTATTTTTAAATAAAATTATAGGATATTTTTGTAGGCCCAACTTGTTTTATGTAACGTAATATTTTCAAGGTTTATCCATGCTTCAGCATGCATCAGAATTTCATTCTTCCATCTGAATAATATTTTTATTGGTATAGATGATGTACTGCACTTTGGTTTTTTTCATTTTGTTGATAGACATGTAGGTTGTTTTCCCTTTCTTTGACTGTAAATAATGCTTCAGTAGCATTGATATTTAAATATCTTATTGAATTCTCCTTTTCATTTCTCATAGGTATATAACAAGTAAAATTTCTGAGTTATGCCTTAAGTATATGTTTGACCTTCTGAGGACTTGCCAAAATATTTTTCATATTAGCTACATTATTTTACTTTTCAATTAGCAATATCTAATCAATACTTACAAGCTTGTAAGGTTTTAAAAATATGTGGGTGTTGTAGTAGCTATGAAGTGAGATGTCATGGTTTTGATTTCCATTTTCCTGATGACAAATGATTGAGCATCTTTTCATAGGCTTATTGGCCATGTATACATCTTCTTTGGAAGTAATTTTATTTAATTCCTTTGCCCACTTTTTAAATTTTTTTATTTTGGAGCGAATAAAACCAAATGAAATAAAGCAGAATAGAGTCAATCAAAACAAAATAATGAATGTGGTACAGGACTTCAAAACAATGTAAAAGGAAGTCAATAATGGCTCCCATAACGCCTCTCGTTATCTTCAGAATAACTTCCCATACCATAATAAAATCAAACAAAATAGAACAGAATAAAACCAATCAAAACAAAGCAGTGAAAGCAACGCAGGACTTCAAAACAAGATAATAGTAAAACCACAGTGGCCACCATAATGCCTCTTGTTACCTTCAAAGTAGTTGCTTATACCATCAGACATATTATAATCAAGCAAAACAAAATAGAATAAAATCAATTAAAACAAAACAATATAGCACTTCAAAACAGGATAATAGGAAATCAATAATGGCTACCCCAATATATTTTGTTATCCTTGAAATAGATTCTATAATTATAGACTTTTTTTGGCTTGTTTGTTTTTGAGTTGTAGGAGATCTTTTTATGTTCTGGATATTAAGTTATGGATACATATGTTGAAGTATTTTTCCCATTGTTGGGTTGGTGGGTTGTCTTTTCACTCTATTGATGGTGTGAACTGGTAGACAAAGGTTTTTAACTGGGATATAGTGCAGTTTGTTTATCTTTTACTGTTTTTATTGCTCATACTTTTGGTGTCATACATAACACATCTCCAAGTCCAAGGCTGTGAAGATGACAATGTGATTGATCTTTGCAATTTAATTATAGCACTTTCTGAGTGTTTTCTTTTTTGCACATTATCACTAAGCCTTGATTTTTATTTAATCAACATGTCATTAATCTCCCCATTAGTTGTTAATATAGGAGCCATAAGCAGAATAAAAAGCAGTGGTTGGAGACAGGAGCCAGAATCCTGAAAACTTGTTTTAGCTTCTACCAACCTGGCAGATGCAATCCCTCTTTTTCCCTCTTGGTAACAGCCTCTGCGGTTTAAGGTTCTAAGCCTCTGTCACGCTCAGTCCATGAGCTACTTGGGAAGAGCCAAGCACACATTTTTTCACATCCAGTTTTTGATACAAGGAGGATATTTTGATTCAACTAGGACATTTTATTTTCACAAACACACTGAGATACAATAAAGTTTTGTTTGGTAATTGTGGTGCAGTGATACATGCTCCTTCTCCTGAACTCTAAACAAGGCAATAAGATCTGGGGGTCCCCTTTGGTACTTTTATGCCATAAAAATGGTCTGACATTGGAGCTGACTCAGAAGATAGAGAATTAACTGCTCTGCAGAGAAGAATTTGATCCTGGTGTACTTTTATTTTTGACTATATGCCAAATTAAGTCTTCAGATTTAATTTGCTACACTTGAACTTTAATCAGTAATTGTTCTTTTTTGCTTAAGCCAGTTTGGGTTGGATTGGTAGTCACTTGCAAAAGAAAGAGGCCTCTGGACACAGCTAGAATTCAGTTATGTACCATTTCATATATCTGGTTTTGTTTGTTTGGCACTGAGAATTGAACTCAGAGCCTCATGCATGGTAATTATGTACTTACCACTGAATTTGCAGCCCTAGTCCTGACTTACCACTTTGAATCTGATTGCATGAATTTTGTTCTTTAGACCTTGAATATAAAGACACTGTAAAGAGAAGTAGCTATCTCTAAGGCTATCCAATATTTTCTCAGAAACATTGGAATACATACATGTGTCTAAAGTTTGGATATTTTGCTGTAGTATACAGGAAGAGTATTACTTTTAGTGAACAACAACAACAACAAAAAAAGTGATGTTTTCTGCAGATTTCCTCAGACCTGAAAATTCCAGTACATAGAAAGGAATCCAAGTCTTTGGGTAAATTATTTCATGTGTTCGCCCTGCTGAGCTGTGGATGAATGGTACTGTATAAAATGTACCCGATGAGTGCATGTATCCACAGTCAATGTCCTAGGAGATCTGCAAATAATTCTTGACACAGGAAATTAAACTTGACTAAAAGAAAGCTTTAGGCGGTTTTGAGATATTGAATGAGCTCTCTTTCCTTTCTCTTTTTTAACTTCTCAAGTTCATGAACTCATTTTCTTTGGCTCACATTTCATCATCTTTCTAACAGATGAGGTTGTTTCCCACATCTTGGCTGAGATAAGCATGTGAAAATGCTACTTCTCTGGGACAGTTCTCTTTGCCTGCAGCATACACTCCATGAACACATACCTGCTTGATTGAGAGGATCACTTCTCACACTGAAGATGCTCAAGTTCCCTCCCTCCCTTCCATTCTTTCCTTCTTTTCCAAGTCTTAGAGGAAAAACAAGCCCCAGAATTCTCCTTAACTCCAACCTCTCTCTGGCAGGAAAGGATTTTATCTTATCACTGACCCTCAGATGACTTATAGTGTCCATGATGGAATTTCTTCTATAGATGACTGACGGAAGTTATTTTGAATTCTACAAGGAAGATTTTGTTTTAACTTGAAGCTTAAGAAAAAAAATTGCATTCTCAAGAGGTAGAATTTGCAGATAGCAGTTGCAAAAAGATCTTAAAAATCAAAGTCCAAAGTCCATCTCTTTGTTATATGAATGTTTGCATGATGACCAGAGCATGAAAAGGTGATGCTTAGAATTGTATAACTCATCCCTGGCAAAATTAGCCCAATCCAAACCCAAACTTCTATTTAGACCTTGTCTGTATAGCAAAAATTTCTTTATATATATTTTCTGAGTTGCTAGGTATTGAATTAGAAATTATCTAACTAGACTAAAACCACAATATTTAGAATTACAGTGCAGATAACCAATTTTATGTGAAATATTTTAAATATAAATATATTGAATTATTTGCATAGCTTCTGGCCTATTTTTTAATACTGAAATGTAGTACATTTGATGATATATGGACTATACTTTATAAAATGTATATCTATAATATCAGTTCTGCCCTTTTTCTATTTTGTCTCTTCTTTCTTTTTCTTTCATTTTCTATCCACTCAAGTCATCCTTCACTCCAAGACTTCCAGGAATATTTCACTTATTCTTATGTTTATATGTTATTTAAATAACACAATACATGTATAGATATTGCATATGTATATATTTATACATTTTCATCAATAGAATTTTTGATACTTTGATAAAATAGGGTCATAGTATGGTACTTTAATATATCTTGCTTTAAATTACTGGAACTCATATTTTACATAGGTATGATTCCTTCAATTTTATTGAAGAAAGTCTTGGGCGTATCAATCTTAGTCATTGTCTAATCTCTCATTCATTTAGTTATCTATACAGTACTTTGCTCTATATATTTATCATAATGTTTTTCATAAATTCTATTTCAATTCAGACCAAGGTAAAATGGACATTGCGTATTGTAAGTACACAATTAAAAGTGGCCAAATTGCTTGCACAAACATGAAAATGGGGGTAGGTTGCGGGGGCTGGGGATTTAGCTCAGCGTCACAGCGCCTGCCTTGCAAGCAGGCAGTTGTGAGTTCGATCCCCGATACAGATAAAAAGGAAAAAGACAAAAAAAAAAAAAAAAAAAAAAATGGGGGTAGGTTGTTTGGGATGGGAAATGTAATGATTTGTAATTGGGTTTGGGTTTGAGTTCCAAAGCAAAGAATATTAAATTGAAAGGTGTAAAGATAATCTACATCAATGGTTCTCATACTTATAAACAGAAGAATCACTTGAGAAACTTCCCAAGAAAGATGATACTTTTGGAGTCTATTCAGCGAGATTGGATGTACTGAAGAGAAAGCAATTTTAAAAAGTATTCCAAGTAAGGCCATACACAGGAGATTCTCAAACGGACTTTGAAATGCTTTTCCTTGGACTGTTGAGGAAAGGGGAAAACAGTGAATCATAAACTTGCACAAGGTCCAGTAACAAAATATAACAACAGAAGTGACACTAGAAACTAATTATACATCCTTGAAATTAAGTGGTGACTCTTAATATACTTTGGGGTGTCTCATTTTTATAACTTCAGATAAAGCTTCCAAAAATGTCTCAACTGACCTCCTTTCTCTATATCTTAATCTGCAATAAAACGTTCTACCAAATGGCAAGTAAAACTTTTCAAGTTAGAAGAGTTCTGGGAAATGGAAACTAAACTTTATTACATAATTGGTCTCCAAGTATCATTACTTTTCAGGTAATCATGGAAAAGAGACTTCAAGAAGTGTCTTGCTTGTGCATGCAGAATATTTTGTTCAAAGAATGTTAAATCTTATCTCATTTTCTACCTCTTTATTTTCACTTAGAATTCCAGGAAAATAGCTGTTGCTATCTGTGAAACTGAGTTTGAATCTTATCATCTGGATGTGGCTTCATGCAGGTAGGAAAAGAAATCATTTGGAAAAATGGAATATAGGTTAGTATTAAACTTTTGGGGTTACGTTATATATCCACTGCACATTATGATATATTTTTATATCCTTTTGTGCTTGTTGGAGGAATATCACTCATACAAGTTAAAAAAGCTTGATGTTTAAAGTAAAATAGTATAAAACCACATGGGGAATCTAGTTTACAATTAAAATGCCCCAGGCAGTGAGTCTCTCATTAAAAACACAAAGTAAAACTTAACTCATACCATTAAAATATCTCCATTCATTTCTACAAACATGCACCATCTGGGGTGGTTTCATTCCTCCCAATTTCTTATTAGCAGGGGAGAGATTGGGACTGACTTCCTCCAGAAATCAGTATGACTTACATAATGCAAATGCACACTGCTGATTGTAAGCAGTGCTTAATTACTAATGGGAGCCCCTGACCAAGTGCTTGTGTTGTAACATGTCCTTCATTAGAGCTTTAAAAAATGACAAATTCCTACCAAGGTTTACTTTCCGTAATGATACTGCATTTTATACTTAGAAAACATAGTTTAATTATTAACATTTAAAAATAGGTATCTATTTTTCTTAACTCTTCTTAATGGTGCCATCTTTTATGTACTAGATCCTATACTAGTATGATCTCTTTGATTTTCTCCACAGTTTTATTTTTAGTTAGACAGTACTGCCTTCATCTTTTAAATGGAGATATGATTCAGAAAGGCAAACAGCTTACAAAGGCAAAATAGCTGGTGAATCATATATGAGTATGATGTTTCTCAGGAGGACACTATCTAATGAAGATTTTATGAGGTTGCTCTTTGGAAGTTATGACTATTTGGTACATAAAGGATTAATGCTATGTCTCCAGTTGCATTGAAATAAATCGGTATCTTGAAGCAGGACTATGTACTTTATAGTCTATCAATAGTGTGGTACATGAATGAACAGCAACTGTATCATCAATGCACTTCAGATGCCATCCAAGAATTATTGTGTACAAAAATGAACTTTAAATTGATATTCAGTGGATTTGTACGAATCTTAGTATTTGAGAGTCAGTGGAGTAGATGATCTTTCATTTATCTTTTATCTATAGCAACAGCTCATGCAAAGAGGAAAATGCTTTCCCTCTACATTATCTTTATCTTTTGAAAATATTATGTAATTTTGTAGCTCCTACAGCAGCTATCCCTGTGCTTTTTCTTAGCAGTTGTTTTTTAAGAAAAGATGCTAGAATAATGTCTTTTGTTTGTTTTATATTTGGATATTATATACATGGTAGAATTGGTGAATTGAGCTATCTACATTATTCTTCCCTTTCTCTTGTCTAATAATCATGTCTTTTCTACTTTCTCATCATTTGTTTTAGCTGCCATATGTTAGGGAGAACATGCAACATTTGTCATTCTGTGTCTCAGTTATTTTGCTTAAAATTATGATAGACTCATCCATTTTTCTTCAAATGCCAAAATTTTATTTAGTTCCATTTTTAATTTGGAGAGACCTCTAGACTATTTGCAATATCAGTTTTACTAATTTATATTTCCATTTAGAGTGTACAAAGCTTCTTTTTTCTCTATGTCTTCACACTGTCTTTCTTCCTGATAACTGCTGTCCTAACAGGCAAGAGGTAAGTGCTCATGAGGGTATTAGTTTGTTGTTCTTCTGAGTACTTGTGTTAAATATCTATCATCCATTTTTTTGTCTTTTTTTTTTTTCAGGGTTGTCTAGTTAGATCTTTTGTCTCTTTTCCCATGGTGTTTTTTTTTTTTTTTTTTTACTATTTATTTATCTGATATGTTTTAGATATTAGCTTCTTATCACATACACAATTGTAAATATTTTTCACCATTCTCTTCATTCTGTTGAACGTTTCTTTACATTCAAAGTAGTGACGTATCAATATGGAAAGGCTTACTATTTATTTATTATTTAATATTAAAATATTGTTAATTGTTTTCTGGTCATTTTGTAGGTCTTCTGTTCCTTTCTTGGTGTCATGCTTAGGTTCCTTTTTTCCTCTAACTTTATTTTATGAGCTCCTGTGGAAGTATATTTGTGAGTAGATAATGGTTCAGGTTGACATTTCTATGGGAAGACTGACTTTCAAGAGTGTTATTTCACCATTTTGCTGAGGTTGCCTTTAGGCATATAGGACTAAGTAAATAGACAAGTGACCCTTCCCTTATGGGAATCAAATGAATACAGAAGTTTGAATAGTAAGGAAATTATCAGTGGATGCCAAAGGAACATTTAAATAAAGCCTCTCTGTTCCTTCCACTTTTTATAGGTACAACAAACATGTAAGGCTATGCATTAAACATTTAAGGCTGATGTTTCCAGGCAAGACAAGCCTCTCTTGCTGTGCCCGTTACTGCCATTCTGCTGGCTCAGATTCCACTTTCCTCATTCCCTTTCCCACATTATTGATTATAAGTAGCCTCTGATTTATCTCAGCCTCCTTATCCCACCTTTAAACTAATTTCTAACAACTCTATGCAAATAGTTTGGTTTTCTGGCTAATAGCTTACTCTTTACTGTGGAAGAGATCAACCAACAGAGTCACCTGTGATACACAGTGAATTCAGAGTAGAAATGGGAATTCCAGTGAAAACAGAAAAAACAATTTAAAACCAGGAGAAATGCATAACCCTAACATTTGACAAAATGAATAGGTTTGGGAAATTTTTTTGATGGATAAGATTGGTGTATGCACCCTGAAAGGAATTCAAGAACAGACTGCAAAACACAGCAAGATTGTGGTAGAAACTGGGTACCCTGCAAAGAGCCAGCTTGCTACCTTCTCTGAACGTGAAGTGGATGATTTGTTGCAGGGTTATTCAAATGTATCAATCACCTTGCAGATATACACACTGTATTCTTAAGTACTGTGACCACGGACTGATAAAAAATAGAAATTAAAAAAAAAAAAAACCCTTACAGTTAGAGTTGCCAGTTAGGAATGGGGTTAGAGAGGGGAGTGGATAATGTGGATGAGGCAAGGAATGGGAGACTAAACTTATTCTAATGTTTTTAAAAAAACTGTACTTTATTGCCACAGAGTTAGGATTCTTCAAATTGATATGCTAATTTATGTACAGATGATATAAATTCCTGTTTAGTGTTAATGAGTGATTTTTTATTGGTCCTAAGAACAAAGCGCACAAAAGTAGATAAGGCCCTAGAGGGATATATATTTTTACTGCTCATGATGACAGGTGACTTGAGAGATGAGCTTGAAGGAAGGGGGGGAATACAACATTTCATACCATTTTTAGCATCATTAGATCCTGCACTTCATGCTTTGGAAATCATCTTCTCTGGATTCAATCTTTTCCGCCCTATTTCTTCCTACTTTATAGTTAAGAAAGCAGTTTTAGAAAAGTTAGGAAAGAACTTTTTATTAAAACACAGGAGGAAAATAATTTTGACTTTTGTTGTTGACTCCCCTTTCTCTATATTTTGAAGATCAAAAAATAAGCTCATGGCAGCTCATATTCCGGAGGTGAGCTGGATAATCTCTTGAATTTCCTTGACCTCTAAGATTCACTTTAATAATTCTCTACATAATGTTGTGGTCAGCAGAAGGGAGTCACGGTGAAGGAACGGGCTTAGCAGGCTAACAGTCTAGGTTCATATTTCATCTCTGTACTTCCTGGGTGTGAATCTTAGAAAAGCAAAAAACTCTCTCCAGATCTGCTTTCTCAGTTAGTGACATATAGGAGAATTGATAGTACCTATCTTTTTGAGTTAAATTAAATAATAGAATTTAGCACAATGTTTGGAAAATAAAAAATGACTATAATATTAATATCTGTCATTATTCATGACATGCTAATTTGATTGAATTAAAGACATTGAAGAGTTTGATAAAGCCCACATCTGGATGTGTCTTTGTGAGTATGTTATGTGGTCTCTTACCCTTTCTACCTGGTCCTATTCCCTGCTCTGTTTTCTAGTCACTCTGGTTTGTTTATTTATTTATTTACTTATTTGATATCAGGGATCGAACTCAGGACCACACACTTTCTAGGTAGGTGCATGCTGTGCCGCTGAACTATATATCCCCAGTCCTCTGGTTGCTGTGAACTAAGCAGCTTTGCTCCTCCATGTCCTTCAACCTTGGGGCCACTCCACTATGGACTGAATCTTTCAACACCATGGGTCAAGCACACCATTTCTTTCCTTGAGTTGTGGGTACTGGGTATTTGGTCCCAGCCATGAGAAAACTGACTAATACAAATACCCAAGCCATCTACCACTCAGACACATTCCTAGATCCAAGAAAAGGAAAGGAAGCATATATTTAATTGACTTATGAAGTTTTGTTTTGGGGTTCTCCATAAGTTCACAATTTTATATACATACAGAACACTGAACATAAAAGGGAGGGGAACTGGCTTGATGTGAAGGAAGATGAACACCATCTCTTTAAGTCTTCTGTAGCTCCTGATTTATAGTGGCTCTCAAGGTGATTCAGCAATTACTGTTTTTGGTTTAAATCATCCAGGTTTAGTGTAGACCACTGACAAAATTTCTTTTTTTGGTTATTTATTTATTTATTTTTTAAATTCAGAGCTCAGAGTGAACTAGCCCTGGGATGCTGTTTTTTGGAGTGATTGCAGGCTTTAGTTGGAGATAAGACATCTTGTGTTTTTAATGTTCGCTAGCCATACCGTAGGTAATTATTTATTGTGTAGTACACAGCCATGGTTTATAGTTGGATATTTTTTTATTTCTGAGCTTTAAATAAATGGGAAGATGGATGTTTGCCCTACCTGCTAACCATCAGTAGCTAAAAAGATTTAGCAGACATGCAAGACATTGGAATTGTATAGGTATAAATTCTCTATGGAAATAACTCTGCACCTTCCCAGATGTTAAAATTTAATAGAATTATGCTGGGATAAGTGGTAAATCTCTTTTAAAGCATCCCAGAGAGGGGGTAAAATTTCATAATCTGATTTAAACATTCTGGGAATATGTATATACTATGTGTCTAGAGATACATACATGTTGGGAGCCGCAGCCCCGAGCCCGGTCGCCTCACTTGGCGGACGTGAGGCCTGTAGTAAAGAGTGAGGCCTGAGGTAGATTACCCCTCCCATCGAATATGTTAGTTTCCTGCTTACCGCGTAAACAACCCGCTCAACAATATAGTCTGCCTGGCAACTGATGATGTTAGCCAATCAGCTTGCCTTGCTTACTTTAACATGATTGGACACTGTACCCGTATATATACCGGTGCCACCCCTGGGCGGAAGTAGAAGCCAGATAGAAGCCCGGAAGTAGAAGCCCAAAAGGAGCCGCGGAGAGCGGACCGGTAGAGGCTTTGGGGCAGACTGAAGCACAAAAGGAGCCGCGGGGAGCGGACCAGAGGAGGCTTCAGCTGGGAGAACCCAGGGCAGGCTGTACGGAGAAGGAAAATAAAAAGAAAAGGTTGTCCACTACCAGACTTTGTCGTGTGTCCTTCCTGCCGGCCGGGAGCGGACATCGACATTTGGTGGCCCGTACGGGGACTGATCACCCCCGCGACGTGGAAGTGGACAACGCTCCAGTACAGAGCTGCGAGACAGGTGAGTTGGGGATAAGCCTGGGCTCTGGGTGGCGCGCACCTACAGGGCTTTTAGACTCCCCTCAGGCTCACGCGTAAGTGGCGGATTCCTTGGGCCTCACGCGGTGAGTAACATATTAAAAGATGGGAAACATGTTAGGTAGCAACACTAAGAGCGAGGGTGGTTGTGGAGAAAGCTCTCAAGAGCTTACAAAAGTACGCAGGGTATCTGAGCAGGCCCAGTCAGGGAGCTCCCGAGAGGGGCCCGTCAAGGGGAACAAAGATGCTAAGGAGAAGGACGGGGCTCTAGCCTCGGAGTCGTCTGACTCCGAGGACGAGGGAAAGTTGAATGGCAAGGAGGCCAAAGAGACCAGCTGTCAGGAGCCTAAGTCGCTCGATAAGGAGTCGCAGGGTTCTTTACCTTGGGGGCCGTTTCCGGAGGCGATTCCTCGCCACGAGGCGGCCGCCTGGGAGCTCCCTCCCCTTTCGCCAGAACAGGAAGTGATGCACGGGCCCCCATTTTCCGCCCAATCACGGCCGCTGTCTTATGCTCCGCCACCGGCGGGTCGGTATTTTTACAGGCGGCTTTGGCAGGGGGGACGCTTGTCTCATGAGGTACATCCACCTGGGATAGATAGTGGCCCCTACGAGATATTTCCTGTACAAGTAGCTATGGGCCAGGGACGCAATGTATGGGAGCCTTTTGAGATAAAGCAGATTAGAGAACTTAAAAATGCAGTTACAACCTTTGGGCCGACTGCGCCTTACACCATTGCCATGCTGGAGAATCTGTCTTCTGGGCCCCTCACCCCCGCGGACTGGATTCAGCTGGCAAAGGCCTGTCTGCCCTCGGGTAGTTACCTGGATTGGCGAGCCTGGTATGCAGAGTTCTCTGCCGAGCAGGCTGAGAAAAACGCCAATCGAGGAAACCGGGGGTGGAACAAGGAAATGCTTATGGGAGAAGGTCGGCACGCTGATGACCAGACCCAGTTCCCCGGCGCTGTCTATGAACAAATCAATGCCATAGGGCTCCGCGCCTGGAAACAGGTAAGTGGTGCCGGAACAGCCTCCTTGTGTCTTTCAAAAATAATTCAGGGTACCACAGAGCCATTTGTTGACTTTGTGGCCCGAATGCAAGATGCTGCCGATAAGATATTTTCTGATCCGGGAGTGGCTCGACCGCTGGTAAGGCAGCTGATTTTCGAACAGTGTACAAAGGAGTGCAAGGCAGCGATAGCTCCTCATAAGAACAAGGACCTCAATGCCTGGATTAGGATATGCAGAGAGATAGGGGGGCCGCTCTCCAACTCGGGAGTGGCTGCTCTCCTGGCCGCGGCTATACAGCAGAGGGGACCTCGCGGGTTAGAAGGGGAATGTAAGGCTAAAGGGTGTTTTGCCTGCGGGGAGCCAGGACACATTAAACGTCATTGCCCAAACAATGCAGATGCTAGGCCTCGCCCTAGGAATGAAGAACCATATGTTTGTGGGCGATGCAAAAAGGGATCACACAAAGCTGAGGAGTGTAGGTCGGTCTTTGATGCTCAGGGCAACCGTATTTGTGGACGAGATGCTAGAGAGCCAAAAAACGGCCAGAGGGGGCCCCCTTCACAGCCGGGCCCCCGCCCCAGAGACAGGACAGCTCAGGGTGGCAGCCTTCAACAAGGGCCACCCCTGGGTCAGCAGGTGTGGACCTCAGTGTCGCCTCCAGACTTATACAGAAGGTCACCATTAGGATGGATGGCGTTAGGACCCTAAATGACATGCAAAAGCTATTGGGAGACATTAATTGGATTAGGCCATATTTACATATACCAAATTCAGATCTCAAACCCCTGTTCGACCTTCTAAAGGGAGACCCAGATATAGCCTCCCACAGGAGGCTCACTCCTGAGGCAAGAGCTGCCTTACAGAGAGTGGAAAAAGCCTTAGGTGGGGCTACCTTACACAGAATTGAACCGGGGCGACCCTTTGATGTCTGTTTGCTACAGACTAGTCTACAGCCTACAGCGGTGATTTGGCAGAAAGGACCACTACTGTGGATACACCCTAAGGTCTCACCTGCAAAAGTCATAGAGCATTACCCGGAGGCAGTCGCTTCATTGGCCCTTGAAGCGCATGATAGAGCTGTCCAACATTTTGGCTCAGGACCACAAGCCATCCGAGTACCCTATACCGCCAGCCAGATCAAGACCCTGGCTGCCTGCATAGATACTTGGGCCATTCTGAGATGTGTTTTCCATGGGGATATAAACAATCAATACCCTAAAGACCCTATCTTGTCATTTGTCACTCAGCACCCTATAATTTTTCCAAAGGTTACTGCCTCTGAGCCATTAGTCCCAGCAACTACAATATACACAGATGGCTCCAAGACGGGGATAGGCGCCTATGTGATCCTAGGCAAGCCCCCGGTTACCATACAATTTGAACCAGATCAGCCTCAGGTGGTGGAACTGCAGATCGTTAAAATGATTCTTGAACGGTTCTCAGAGGCCATTAACATTGTCTCCGATTCTAGGTATGTGGTCAATGCTATGCAAGTGCTTGAGACTGCCGGTTTAATTAGATCCACTTCCACAGTGGCTGGGCTGTTCCTGTCTATCCAGACATTGCTTCAGAACAGACACCATAAGGTCTTCACCACCCACATAAGAGCACATACATCCCTGCCAGGGCCCATGGCACAGGGGAATGCGGCTGCTGACACTGCCACTCGCCCGTTATGGATTTTTACCTTACTAACACCAATCGAGCGAGCCCGTGCCTTCCATGATAAATTTCATGTTAATGCCAGGACACTAGCAAACCATTTCCATGTTTCTAGAGCAGATGCACGAGATATCGTGCGACTATGTGACTCCTGTGCCACATACAAACCTGCCATACCGATGGGAGTAAACCCTCGAGGTTTGATCCCTGGTGATGTTTGGCAGATGGACATCACACATATACAGGAGTTTGGGACTCTTAAATATGTTCATGTTTCCACAGACACCTGTTCTCGCGTCATATTTGCAACAGCAGAAACAGGTAAAAAAGTGTCTAATGTGATCAATCATTGCCTGGCAGCTTGGGCCGCATGGGGCAAACCAAAAATATTAAAAACTGATAATAGACCAGCCTATATAGGCAAAGCCTTCAATGAGTTCTGCAAAATGATGGAGGTTCAATTAAAACATGGTATCCCATACAATCCCCAAGGTCAAGGAATCATTGAGAGGGCTCATAGAAGCCTCAAAGAAATTTTACAAAAACAAAAAGGGGGAGTAGGCCAAGGCCTGGCCCCAAAGGCACGATTATCCATGGCACTATTCACACACAATTTTTTAAATTTAAATAATGATAATCGCTCCCCAGCTGTGGAGCACTGCAACCATTCCCCCAACCATAAAGGGTGGGTGAAGTGGAAAGATGTCCTGACAGGACAATGGATGGGCCCGGATCCGGTAATCAGCTGGAACCGAGGCGCGGTTTGTGTTTTCCCACAGGAACCGGGACGAGAACCACTGTGGATACCGGAGAGACTGACACAGACAACAAAGCCCTCGACTAAAGATCAGACCTGCCCTACTGGAGATCCATCACAGACCAACCAACAAGATGAATAGAAATAGCGGTAGCCCGAAATGGACAAGAAGATCCTCAGGCATATGCATGGCTCGCTCGCCTAGCCTACGACCGAGTCTAGGGACGGTGAGCTTCCCACACTCCTCCTCTAAAAAATTATGATATAGCAGGGTAGATGAGTCAATGACGGGTAAGAGCGTACTCCCCCGGTGCGACTCAACCTAAGCCAGGCCCTACCCCATCCTGCACGTAAGCCGCTGGACTGTTAGATGCTGCCCAGGTCTAAATTTCTCTCCGAGGGGATTTCTTTACGGAGAGAGAATGAGTGCAAGCTTGTGTGCATCCAGGTTCCGTCCAGTTTGTGCCTGGCCCTAGAAAAAGGACGAGGGCCTCAGGGCCTTGGCAGACCATGGGACGGCCGACCAGGGTCTAAGCCAAGGACCTACGGTGGGCCTACGCATAGGGCATAAGCCTCTGCACCCAGTCCAGGAAGGGCTACGATGCGCACATTCATAAAAAATAAAAAAGGGGGAGATGTTGGGAGCCGCAGCCCCGAGCCCGGTCGCCTCACTTGGCGGACGTGAGGCCTGTAGTAAAGAGTGAGGCCTGAGGTAGATTACCCCTCCCATCGAATATGTTAGTTTCCTGCTTACCGCGTAAACAACCCGCTCAACAATATAGTCTGCCTGGCAACTGATGATGTTAGCCAATCAGCTTGCCTTGCTTACCTTAACATGATTGGACACTGTACCCGTATATATACCGGTGCCACCCCTGGGCGGAAGTAGAAGCCAGATAGAAGCCCGGAAGTAGAAGCCCAAAAGGAGCCGCGGAGAGCGGACCGGTAGAGGCTTTGGGGCAGACTGAAGCACAAAAGGAGCCGCGGGGAGCGGACCAGAGGAGGCTTCAGCTGGGAGAACCCAGGGCAGGCTGTACGGAGAAGGAAAATAAAAAGAAAAGGTTGTCCACTACCAGACTTTGTCGTGTGTCCTTCCTGCCGGCCGGGAGCGGACATCGACACATACATAATGTGTATTTTTTTGTTTTCAGTCATCACAAGGATATAGGAGATACTTTTATTACATAGATTAAAAGAAAATCATTATCAGCATTAGTGATAAAATCACAAAATGGGGTTAGAATTTAGGTCAGTCATCAGATACTTCATTTTTCTTCATTGTTTTATGTTTCTACATCACGTTTATGAGAAATTGGTTTTGATTAACTGAGGGCAGCTTCATCCAGTAAGTGATGTCACCTATATATATGTCAGAGTTTTACTAAGCTTCCTACCTTGATGCTTAGTTGGACACAAAGAATCCAGAAGTCAGAAGTTCTCAGTTGGACTGAGGACTCAGAAATCAGTAAAGTTGCCCTGAGACAAAATCAAATGACAATTTTTCTGTAAGAGTTTTGTTGGTCTTTAGGGAAGTCGTTGTTTGGAAGTTATTTAACATGTAGTGAATTCCTACTATGTGTTATACATTGTTATAAGCAAAGAATAAAATTTATAATAATCTCTGCAGCTAGAATATTTTTCATGTGGCCTTTAATCCTCAAATGCTTTTACTTATAGACAACTATTAAAAATCACTTTCTTGATACTTTTAGTTGCTGCTGTAAGGAAACTTTTATCAGGCAACTTTAAATCTAGCTTGTTTACCACTTAATAATTATTGAATTTGAAACTACCAGAGAGTAAGCACTTTAGTCGTTAAAGCAAGAATAAATGGAATTTTATTTTGTTAGATTGTTGAAAGAAAAAAATCTTTTCTTCCTAGTTGTCTTTTAAATATATGCTGTTATAAAATGAGCATCTCAAGTCTTATCTGCAAAGATTTCACGAGGTGGCTTGTTTTTGTAGTTTAGTTTGTTGCAGCAGCTACTTTTCCAACTTCCTGTCACTGTTTTCCAGTTTATTCTATAGATAATTTTTTTGTATGTCTGAAATAAAATGCTTATCTCACCAAAAGTGTCTTAAAATGGTCAAATATTCAGAGTAGAAACATCCAGATTTTTGTATCAGAATCACTAATTGCTACAAAAATAACATGGTATAAGCAATTTACATTTTCTGGGGCCAACTTATTTGTACTTTCAGTATTTGAAAATTAAAGATAAATAACTAATGATGGATTTTTTTCATGATCTAGAATTTGGCATATAATTACTAATTTAACTTTTTATTTATACTCTTTGGAAATATATTTTGTCTTCTATTATATGTACTGTTGAAATGAACACGTATTTTTTGTCTTTAAACCACTGTCAGGGGTTTGAATCTTTGAGTGGTTTGGGATAGGAGTTCATGGAGATACTATAAGAAAGTAATTCAGTTGCTTTAGTTATTTGTACCTTTTGATATGTATGGGGCATTTTTCTAATTAGGAGAAGAAGGAAGTCTTTCAGTTATAGGCAAGGGTAGGAATGTATGTAAGAAAAAAATATGTAAAAAATATCTTTCAGTACGATAACTTGTTTTTGGCTTATGTTGAGGGAGATGTAACAGGCTAGTCTTCTGTAATAAATAGAATTGTGTTAGGGTCCAAATTTCAAATAATGGCATATTTAGGAGTGAAATTATCCTTTTCAACTTTGTAGGGAGTTCAACAAATCCAGAAATCCTAATGGTTTGATTCTTTAGACTGTCTTGAGGTCACATCCAATATTAGACATTGATCCTCTCATTACAAGTTATAGGACTGGTAGAGCTTCTGTGAATAACTTTTGGGGGAAATGCATAAATATACATGTGAAAGTATGAATTGGCTAGAAACCAGGGTTTATTATGGTGAATACTCTGGCACACTCATTTAAGGGTATATGACATATCTTCTGGGGACTTTCAGTCACATTATGAAAAAGATTAAATTTTAGCATTCAAATATAGAGGAGCATTATTCTTCAATAACAGAAAAAACCGTGAAACTGAACAATTGTTCAGTGAAGATAGAACAGACATGTATTCCTATTGTTCCTGTTCCTTTCATTTATTAAACTTAAAATTCCATCATATCTATCAGGGAACCCTTACAAATAGAGACAAGATGGTCAGGGAATTTACAATGCAAGGAATAACATGGTGTGAATTCCCTGGTTTTCTTTCTTGTACTTCATGTATCTCAGACTTAGGATTAAGGAAGGCAGCAATCAGAAATGCCAATAGGTCCTGAAAATAAAAACAACAAAACCTTGTTCTCGGTAGACACAGAACAAGGAAAGCAGAAGCCTAGGATGGCATGAAACTTTGGGACTCAACCCCAGCCAAATTTTCCAGAAAAATTCCATGTCCCTCAGCAGCGCATCCAAGGGGAAGCCTAGACTTATTGAGCTGAGGCCAAGGGGAGAGTTGAGGCTTGTACTACTACTGACATATAACAAGGGCACTCTTTCCACCATGGTACCAATGAAATCCCTGTAAGTAGCCCTGTTAAAACACTTCCTGCTTGTTCTAAGCGAGGGGTGTCAGTGGAGGTTTTGCAGAATAACACCACCCACTTTTGCACCAAAAGGGGGTATCAAAAGAAGCAAGTTAAAATAAATTTAAATTTTGAATACATGAAGTTGAAATTAATACATTAATTTACATTAAATTAAATTACAGTTAAAAAAATCAAATAAGATTCCTAAGTGGTAGATTTTTCATCAGAAATCAGCAAGACTGAAAGAAAGTGCCAGCAGTTTTCAAATGTTGCCAGGAAAGTATTATTAGCTTAGAATCCTATATCCAGGTTAATCAGGCATGAAAGAGAAATCAAGACACTCAGATACTGGAAGACTAAAAATCTGTTGGACTACCCATGCTAAAAGCATGAAAAAAAAAAGGAAGTTCTCTAAACAGAAAAAATAAAGGAGGATATTTGGAACATAAAGAAAAAAGAAAGAACATAAGTAAACAAAAATACAGGTTAGTAAAATAGATTGTCTTTATTTTTCAGAGTTCTTAAAATTATGTCTGAAGGATGAGGTAAAAAATTATAACTTGTCTGATGTGGGTCTAAATTTATTTAGAAAAATACCTATGACAATGATAATTGGAAAGGGTAGGAATTTAAAGAGAAGTAGTGTTTTTATGTTTCACTTGATCTGGGGAAATATGCAAGAAGAGCTGAGATGTGGCTCAGTGAATAGGTTTTGATTTCAGTCTCTACTACCAAGAAAAATTTATATAGTCTTTAATTTTTTCATTTATTTGTTCATTCATGTATTAGTTTATTTATTGTTGGTTTGAGGTGAAGCTTTGCTGTTTCCAAGGTTGGTCTTGAATTCATGACCCTTGTATCTTTTCCTCCCAAGTAGGTGAAATTTTAGGTGTGTACCCCTGTACCTCGCTTCCTCACATAATCTTTTCCAGAGAATAGAAAAAGATGCAACATTTTCCAAAATATTTTACTCTCCTGAAACAAACAAAATCATAGCATTCATGAATACAGATATAAAATATTTATAATACTAGAAAATAAAATTCAGTAACATGTAAGGTATAACCATTTTGGTTTTAGTTATGTATTTAAGTTTAGTTCAATTTTAGAAAAATGAGTAAACATAATACATCATATATAAGCTAGATAAGAAAAATCATGACTATCTCAGTGATGCAGACAACAACATTTTAAAAAACTCAGTGTCCATTTATAATGAAAAATATGATACAAATAGAAGCTTATGATAAAACACCCCAAACTAACTTTACATTTAGTAGTAAAAATATCAACTTTCTTTCCCCAAACTGGAAATGATACAAAGACGTACACTCTCATCCCTGAAGATTGTTCTGAAAGTTTGGGCTCATTTAACAAGGCAAGGAAAGGAAATAGGAAACATTTAGGTTGGATATCAAGAAATAAAATTGTGTCTATTTGCAGATGACCATATTGCCTACATAGAATGTCTTAAGGAGTCTATAGAAAAACACTTTCAAAATGAATTCAGCAGGTCAAAATAAACGTAAACAATAAATTATTTTTCTGAATCCTAGTAATGAATTCACGGATACAATACCAATTAAAATCACTCAAAACATTTATTTAGGTATAGTAAAAACACATGGACAAGTCTTATACCCCAAGAACTACAAAATTCTGCTATAATAAACCGAGGAAAATCTAAATAAATGGAATGAAAAGCCACATTAATGGAGATGAAGATTCAACCCTAAATCAAGATTTTACAAAGTTAAATGCAAAATTATGGTACTTTTCAAATATTAGCCAAAAATCTTAGTGAAGAGTGCTAAGCAGTGTTTTCGGACCTCACAACAAAAATATGATCTATGAAAATAAAAATTGTAGTAAATTAGATTTCATCAAATTTGAAAGCAAAATATACTGTGATGAGCTGAAAAGACAATTTATATACTGGGAGAAAATATTTGCAAACCAAATATCCCACAAGGACTAAATTACACCTCTGAATACTTAACTAGATAAATAAAAACTTATGATATAAAAACCTGTACATGAATGTTTAAAGCAGCATTATTCATAGTAATCCAAAACTAGAAATAATTCTAGTATCCTAGAATGAGGAAATGATTAAACTATAGTAGATAGGTATCAAGACATACTATTCTGCAGTGAAAACAAGTTATTGATCTATGTAACAACTTGGATTAATTTCTAAAAGAGTATGCCCAATAAAAAAGACAATCTTCAAAGCATACATATTGCATGAGTCCGTTTCTATGACATTATTGAGAGGATACAATTATATAAATAGAGAATAAATCATCGATCTTCTGGAATTTAAAAGGAGGTGTGGTAGAAGGATCTGAGTGGCCCTTAAAAGTGCAACAGGAGATATCATGTGATGTGAAAATATTATACTACACCAAATTTTAAAACATGTTATTATTAGGGCAAAATGATAAAGGATTAATAGGATTTCTATGTATTATTTCTTATAAATCCATGTGCATCTACCACTATATCAAGATAATATTTTAAGTGAAAACCAACATATGTCTTAATTTTACATAGTGTGCAACTAGAGAACATTTGATCAAATAGGCTAAGAGTTAGGATATCTGGATTCTATAATAAAATGTGTATAGTCACTGAATAACTTTGTACAATAACTTCCTCATTTACTTACTAAATAGTTCCTGTGTTCCTATTGTCAGCCAGATTATGGGCAAAGTACTGGGACTCATTCAATTTTTGGTGTCAAATCTTAAATTTTAAAGGTATGGCTGAACTTCTAATTAAAAAAAATCAAATGTCTAGTAGCTATGAATTGTTATTAAACATGGATTTTAGTTTATATTTGAATACTATTTGCTTTGTAAATTCTTTAATTCTGAATTTAGCTGTATCCCTCTCTATTTATCCAATGCTTAACAAAATAGCTTTTCATATAATACATATTCACTTAAACTTTTATTGATTTCAAGTTTATTGATGATGAATTCATCTCAGGGTCAATAATTTAAACTTAAACAATTAACGTTCTTAAATGTGCACAAAATTGAAACATGTTAGGTTTTAAAATCTCTTCCTATTCTATCAAGCCCACCAGCTGTTTTAATTCAATCATGTAATGTTTAAATGTTCCATGCTGGAAACTCATATAATCCACTCAAGTATATTTGAAAATCACAGCCATTTATAATTAATCTTACCATAGTTATGCATTTATATAACAAATATTGTAAGTATCCATATTATAGAAGATAGGGCCTTGGAGAGACCATCAAGCTGCTGATGAGTGCTTATTGGTCTGAAAAATCAAATTTCTGGTGTTAAAGAGGCCTAGATATGCTTATGGAGCTATAATTCTCTCAGTAGACTTTTTTCTGAATTTCAAAGTAGAAACTTGTTCGTAGTCATCAGTGGTTGTTGAACATATGCTTAGGAGCTTTTAAAAAGAATAAACCAAATGTTTTTAATGATCCTCAAATACTTGATAAAATTGTGCATCTACTGTCATTTAGAAGGCAAACACAAGTTGGCTTAGTTTGGTCTCATCCCTTTCTGTCTTTTATCTCTCAAGTGTTTATTTGTTGTTTAGTACAGCTGAATTGAGCAGTTAAAATGTATGCCGCCAAGTTTCTGTGTTAAAGCCTGGACTGTACTCAGCAAAGAATTCCCCAGCTCTCGGGGCCATGCCAACAGACTCATTCTAGATGATATTATACAGTTTATTTTTATTTGACATATAGTAACTGTATATTTGTGTGATACAGTAACCTAACTGCATATATTACATATATATATACACACACACATATACAATGATTGCATAAGAGTAATTAACATTTTCATCTCTTCAAGTATCTATTATTTGTTTGTGTTCAGTATCTCTGAACTTCTTCTGGTTCTTTACAAAATGTATAACAAAGAGGGAACTACAATCCCCTTCTATGCTGTTGCTTTTAGGGTTCGCTGGAGGTCAGACGCAGAAAATATAAGAAATGGTTAATCCAACAGCATCCAGAAACATCAGGAAATTTTTAAGCAGGGTAGGGGAAACAAACCCATAAAATTTGCATGCGCTCTGTCACCTTTCCTCAAGTCTTATTTGATGGTGGATCTTAGGTATGGTATTGGTAAGTTCTCTGTAGTCTACTGGACCATTAGCTCCTTATGCTAAATGGCAGAGTACCAGCCGTCCCTTCTCTGCTTTTCTCTGATGTGCCCAGCATAAACAAGAGTGGGGGTGGATTCTCTACTCTGAATTTTTCCCTTGACACTTTATTCTTAGTTAATGTTTGCTATTGCTCTACCAGCTTCATGGGGAGGTCGCTGCCACTTTCTGAGCTGCAAACTGCTGTCATACAGTTGATCACTTTATCCCTGGGTTGCTGACCATATTGTAACCCGCACTATCTACAGTGATATTCTGCAAGTCTAGAGATCTGACCAAATCCAATGTTTAGAGGAAAACTTCTAGGGCTGAGGAAAAAGAGCTGCAGAATTTCACTCTCTGTGTTAATTAAGGCAGGCCAATTATTTAAAAGGAAAGGGGAAACTAAGGAGGAGGGATGGGGGAAAGGAAGGAAGGGAAAATTTTTAAAAAATGAGAAAAGAAGGATAAAGTGGAAACAAAGTTTCATTAATAATGAGGGGAAGAGAGACTGAAGTGAGGAGAGGAGAATGAGAATAAAAAGAAGTAAAATATATCATGTAAAGGCACAAATTCCCTGTGATGAATGTTATCACTGTGTATGTCTAAAATGTACCAATAAAGTTTAAAAGTCTTAAATTTTCAGCATCTGGAAATGCATGGTATTTTCTCATCCTATGCTACTAATGAGTATCACTGAAATTACTGTTAGAAAAATGAAAGGCTATTGATTTATAGATTTTACAATATTCATTGAGCATGTGTCAGGCTCATTGCTAGGTTTGCTGGATGTATTAATCGCCATAGTCTACAGTGTGTGAGTCAGCTGAGATGCAAAACAATGGCGTGATTTACAAAGATAACCAGTACGAGATAAAATTTGAACCTTTAGTATGAGAGCAAAAACGTTATTTTTCCCTCTTCTTCACAATGTAATACAGTCATCCACTATGTAATGATGCTATATAGCCAATGACAGGTTGCTTATCCCATAAGACCATCATGAAACTAAAAATTTCTGTCACTTACGGACATTATAATCATCTCATTGTTGCAGTACTTTTCATCACTCATCTGTTTGTATTTATGGTGATTCTGATGTAAACAAACCTACTTCATTTCTAGTATTATAAAAGTATAGCGATATAATAATGTGAAGTATGTAACACTTTCCTTTTGTACTGGGAATCAAACTCACGACCTTGCACCACCTGCCAGACAAGTTTCTGCTGCTGAGCTATATCCTCAGACTGCACTTGAGTACCATAACAGATGTCTCTTACTGGCTCAAGCACTTATTGTACTTCTTAATCATTATTTTACAATGCATTACTACTTATAAAATAATTTTTTAGTACTGGGGATTGCTTATAAAATGATTTTATAGTACTTATAAAAATAACATGAAAGAGTATGCCATATTATGGTTGCAGCAATCTTATACATTGTGAATTTATCACATTTCTTGATTGGTCCAAGAGTTCATTGTCAACTGACTATTACTATTTAGGTTTAATGAAAATACCATTGTATGATGTCCACACAAGGAAATTTTCCCAGTAGCACATATTTTAGAAAACATTCATGCTGTCGAATTATATATCTCTTGCCTAGAGTAGGTGATAAAAATCCAACTTACAAGAGATGGTTAGAATTATTATCAGAGGCTACCCATCTTCATTATTTACCGTCCGTAGGAACAAGCATGACACACCAGGGAGAAATTGTATGTGGATGTATTTGCTCATTAAAGCCCTGGAGTCTGATAGCTGTGTTTCTGTAGAACTGCACTTTCTGCCTTACAGTGTAGTTTCCTGTTGCTACCAAATTTATTTTAAAAATATGATTGTATTATGCCATTGTCAAGCTATGTACAAGCTAGACCATGAACAAAACAAATAACTTCAAATATTTCACTGATACTAACTTTCTGTTTCCCGTGTCTTATGAAAATACATGATATATTATTCACCTGTCTCAATGGAAATTAAAAGAACACATATAAAGACTCAAACTTTGTAGTGTGCCTGGAGGAGAATGACTGAGTTAGAGCAACTGTCCAAGCATCCTAAAGAACTATAAATTTCCAACTGAGGAATAGAGAAGACTCATATGCTTTTAATTGCCTTACAAGACTCTTATGTTAGAAAGATTTAGCCTTCTCTTCTGTGATCTAAAAGAACAAAACTAGAGTAGAAGCCACATGAATGTAGATATCTTCTCACTGTTAAGAGCAAATTACTTAACAATTTAGTCATAAAATTGGCATGAATTGTTCTGTGAATGGAGAGTTCCTTACCCCTGAGAAGATTTGTATTCATTGTATTCATTGAATTGTTATTACTTGGACAGAGTACATCGGTGATTTTTGAAGTAGATTTTTTATTGGGTTATTACTTCTTTCTCCATTCTCCCATCTCCAACTAAATTCTTAACTTGAATGCAGCATATAAATGAAGTAAATATGATATTTCCCCAGTTGGATTAGGGCAGTGGATGCAGCAATGAGGAGGTCTAGAACTTCATGGAACAAAACTTAAAAACATTTAAAGATGAACCTTTGGATGATATATAGTTTGGCTGTTGAATACCCTCAGCATCCCATGTGTTAGGGCTTGGTTTCCAGGGCGATGCTCTTTTGGAGGTGGTAGAAGCTTTAAGAGGTGGAGCCTAGTGGGAGGCTTTTAGGTTACTGGAATCATGTCCTGGAAGAAAAGAGTGGGTCCCCCGCCTCTTCCTTATTTCCCCTCTCTTTCTGCCCTCATTCCCTCTGTCTTACTTCTTGGTGAGCACTCTTGGTTTGCCATGTGTGCCCCTGTGGTGTGAAGCCTTTGCACAGCACCAAAGAAACAGAGCTAACAGATAGTGGACTGAAACCTTCAAAACTACACCAGAGTAAACTTACTCTAATCATTAGTTGATTATCTCAGGTATTTGTTATTATCAGAGAAAACTAACACAGATAGAAAATGGGTAGAGCTGAGGCTCATTTTTTTCTCCTGACATTATGAGTGAATCGAAACTCTATATAATATTGAACCATGACATCAAACTTGAATTTGAACAAGATAAATAACATTAAGTGCTGTTTTTCTCTTTTTTTAAAAATGTGTCTTAGGAGACACCAACAAGAGGAGACCTTGGGAGAGACCAACAAGGTGATAACCATAGTATTTTATTTAACCTTCCTCCTCTGTCTTCCAACCCCCACTCACTTTTTGCTATGACCAAATACTACTACTACTACTAGTAATAATAATAATAAGTATAATGAGCAGGCAACAAAAAGCCTGGGCCCATTTAGCCATTGCAATACTACACGCTGCATGCTTCTTCAGAACTTCATTTCCGCATACTCCAGGTGTTTAACAGCTGCCCCAGATGTCATACTGGAAAAGTCTCATTGTGCACTATGTTTACTGTGGAAGTTTAAAAGAATTTCCACTACCTTTTGAAAATTGAAGCTGAGAAAAGATTTTTGTTCATGGTGGAAGAAACTGTCTTTTGAAATTATTTTGCCTAAACGACAGCCCTATGTCAACTATGTTTCATTAAATCAGCCTCCCAAAGGTCTTTATTTACTTCAAAATGCAATCTGTAAATTACATACCTCCGAGGATTCTCATAAGCTATGTTCCCTAAAGCTCCATGTTAAGCTGAACTGTAATACAGGACAAGATGACAGGTTGGAATTGGAATTTTATTTTCAGCACAGGTTAATACAAGCTCCTTCTGAGAACCATGGAGTAGGTAGAATTGAAATTTCAGCAGCTGCCACAATTTAAGATGCTTTGCCAAGTCAGGTTTGATTCTCTAGAGCATGATTTGCTTTCTGCTTGTTCTGAGAGTAAAGCCCATCTAGTTTTTAATATCCTGGATGACCCAGGATATGTGTAAGAGTCCTCAAGAGTTTTGAGACCCATTTAACCACACTGTATTATTTTAATAGGAAAAACCTTATTCCTGTGTATTAGCAAGTAATCTCTTTCCAAAGAGAAAAAACAAGAGCCTGACCTAGATTTATTGTTTAACAAATATTTATTGAATGTGTTCATATAACACTAGGTGGTGGTTCATCTTCTCTGTCTTAGTGGAAATTAATTTCATAACTATTTATTAAAATCAGAGATAAATATATATTGTTATTTTTGCATGTACTCTAGATTTCTCTTGACACTGAATTTAGTTAGATAGAAAATAAAATGACTCATTAACTTACAAATAGAAACTGGGCAAATGAAATATCTAAGCCCTTTATTCTTGGTAATAATTTTTTCCTTCCTCTATATTAGGTAACATTGAATTAGATGCACTCAGACTTATGATGATTCAGCTGATAATTATCTAGCAAAGATTGCTTTCATCACCTGGACACTAATATGATAAAAACTGCTATCATGTACAGAATATGTATCTTTGATTATATGTGTGTATTACCTAATTGCCATAAAAATGATAATAGTAAATTGTATTATCCCCATTACATAGGTAAATAGTCAATCACAGGAAACTTACTTAAGTCACAAAACCACTAGAATTAGTTTTGCAAAATTGTAAAACACAAGCTCTTTCCATTGCACTATACTCCTTCATTGCCCTTCTAATGCCTTTGGGATCAATCAGGCACTTGGTCTGAGATGTATTATTCAACTATTCATTATGTCACTAGCAGGCAAGATTCAGATAGGTTGTACCAAAATCAACCCAGATTCAGAATATTCCAGAGAGAAATCCTACATTGCCTAGTGACCTGCAGAAAAAAATCTGCTCTTAATGTTTTCTAATGGTGACGAGAAATTCATCAAAGCATGTTATATTTGTAGTATTATTAGGAGAATCTGCTTGACTTGCTTTGCTAGAATTTGTTCAATCTGTGTGGAGATTCTAGACTGTGGGAAATAACCTTTTCTTCTAGCCAAGGAACAGGAATACTTTTAGGTCATTTATTGAAAACTGCTGACCACCTCCAAGTAATTCAACTGCTTTGGAAGCTGAGGCTTAATCTGCTGGAAAGGACATTTCAGAATAAAGTGGTTAAGCATCTGACTGTGAAATTCTACCATCATAATATCTCCATATTGACATAAGAATTTTGGCTCAATGCTGTATAATTTATCAGTTTTAATTTGGATGTTGTACAGTTACTGTGAATTATCTCCTGTGGAAAGATGTTACCTTATGAATTATTTAGTTTGTAATGAACTTTCTTCCAATGATCAGAGAAACTGATACTGCTCTGTGTGAGCTTTGACATCAATACAACAAATTGCTAAATCATTTACATAGCCTTGCACAACTTCGGATTCACCAGGGAATAGAAGAAGAGAGGAGACAAACTGGAGTGGAAAAATAGCCATATTCATAAGTTTCTGACTTAAATCAGGGAGTAGTATTCTTAGGGTTCTGATTTTGAGAGATGCTTTTTTATAACAATAGGAGTCAATTAAAATACATATATGACTAAATTCACTTCTCCTTCCAGTCTGCCTTCAAATTAGGGACATTTGAATCTTAAGTGAAGAAACAATTTCTTACTTGAAAAAATATCACAGAGCTCTCTTACTGATTTCAGGACAGGATACTGTGCTGTTATTTTTCTTTCTTAGCTGTGTTTTCTCACTGGATCATACTTATTTCTTGATAGTTCTCATAGCACTCTTGAAAACCACAGAGGTACTCACTCTGAAAAGATTACTGTCATACTGAACAATCTTGGCAATATGGGTAAAACAACACATCATAATAAAGGCATCTATTTTGACCACACTCTGGATTTTGCAACAGGCTAGGCATTTATTTTTTAGGTGTTGGCAGTTGATAGACACTATTTTGCAGCCCATGGATATATTTCTTAGATTTTAGTACTTCAGGTTTATTTGTTGACTCAGTCTAGGAGATACCTATTGCTATAATTAGCCTCAACATACAGATGGAGAAAGTATACTTTAGTGGTGTTAACTTTCTTAAACATCCTTCCCATAGTTTTAGTTTTTCTTTCCAATTTTTATTTGTGTTAGTACATTTGCAGTATATGATCTTAATATTCCTCATAAGAAGTTGGTACACGTACATAATATATCTCCTTTTTCATTTCCTTCTCTTCCCCACTTACCTACCCCTCTGTCTCCATCTCTTGATCCACTTCCCATCTGAGAAACATCTGGCTTTCTGCTTCCTAATGTCTTATCTTTTATTTTGCTCTTTATTTATATTTTGGACTTCTCATTTAAAGAGACTGTGTAATATTTAAGCTTGTGTATCACAGTTATTTCTTTTATGCTTTTAAAACTTGGATTTTAATCCATTACCCACATTTGCATATAGTTGATTATATTTTAAGGCACATAGCATGATGATATTATCAGAAAAGTGACAATGGAAACACAGTTTGTGTACCACTTCTGATTTGATTGATTGTTAACAGCAGGGTAAAAGTTTGCTCAAGATTAGTTACATCTTGCAGGAAAAAACATGTGTAAACTTTTATTCAAATAACTTTTAAGCTATTAAATATTCAAAACATCTTTCCAAAATTACTTTTTAACATCCTTGCACACATTGCCTTTATAGCTTAGTTGCGATGCAATACTATTATTAATATGTCACTTATGTCATACTTTGTGCCTATGTTCATGGTGCCACTTATGTAAATCATTCTCACCCTTAAATGCTAATGTGCCTCTTTCTCTGTGAGAATTCCCTGGCATTTAGTGAGAATTAAAAGTTCTCTCATTTGGACACTTTCATCAAGTTACATGGTATATTGTTATGCTACTCTTTTCTATTTGATTTTGTAAAACTGCAAGCTCTTTGAAGGCTGGTCATGTGTCATGCCTAAGTGTAGATTCTCAAACATTTTTATTCATTTTAAATGAGGCAGAAAGATAAGGGTAAAATGTGAGTTAACTGAGTAGAAAATGAGCACGTGAACTTCTTCACTCAGTTACCAAAGGGAGGAAGAACTTTGTGAAAGTGAACACAGGGAACACGGTTGCCTCCATCTCAAGTATCCTTCAAACCAAAGATTTCCCCATCTCCATTGGCTTTGTGAAAATAATTGTTGAGAAGCTTTTGTTTTGTGAATGAAATTTAATTACATCCTGGTAATTTCTTGGAAGAGGCAAAAGTTTACTGGGTCCCCTGATACTGATTAGTATTTGCATCCCTCATGCAATCACGCTCACGACCCCAGTGTGCTCCTCGATAATTGGACTTGTGTTCAGAGTTTGATATACTTGCCCAGGAGAATTGGTTTAAACTGAGAGGCAAAGTTTAAAATGGTAAAAGTAGAAGGAGTAAATTAAGAGGACAGATTTTTTTTTAGTTGTTAATTGAATCGTTAAAAATGCCATTTTGAAACAAGGCAGGTAGTGTGTATTAATTGCAGGCATTAAAAAGAGCAATAAATGTTACAGCACCTCTTTTAGCCATGAGTGTTGAGAGCTGCTAACAGAATTTTACAAATGGAAGACTCAGCCAAATGAATTCGATGAGCATTCATAATGTTTGCCGTGTGCCTGGCACTGTCACGGGTTGAAGAAATCTTATACCATGACAGATTGAAATCAGTTGTGGGAGACAATGAATTAAAAGAGGGGGCATGCTTAGATTCAGAGAGCAGGAAGCAAATATTCTCCCGGAAGAGATCTTTAAAGGATTTACCTGACAAGAGGGCTTTAAGCATTATTTTAAGAAATGAGTTTGTCTGACTAAAAAGTGGAGCAGAGTATTTTGCACAAAGGGTTCAACCTGTGTATAGATAAGAGTATGGAGGCCCCAGGGTGTGTGTGGCTTTAGGGACAGTGAATAACGCAGTCCAACAAGGTGGAGTGTTGGGGGTGACCCTGGGAGGGAAACTGGAAATACAGGGTACGTTGATGGTGAACAGTTTTCCATATGGTGGCAAGCGATGTGAAGCTTCAACATGCATGTAGTGCTGGGTATGGGGTTAATATGACCATATGCCATCATATTTCAGAGGAATTTTTCATGTTATTTTCCTAGAAAGAAATTCAGAAGCATGGCAAGAAGAATCTAAATCAAAAGACAGTGCCAGTGCTGTAAGGCTAGAATCACTATCAACCAAGTAAATGCAGAGAAAGATATTTAAATCCAGTCCCTGAGTGGGTTTGCCATTCTCACACACTTTTCCCTGTAAGTCAGATTGTAAACTTTAAGGAAAATTATCTCTGCAATTAAAATGCTAGAGTCAGTTAGTGCTAAATTATTTAAACCTGAATAATTGCCTAACAACTAGCAATTGTGGATTAGGAAACTTTTACAGAGTTAAACTTAAGGACTTTGAAAGGTCATGAAGACTGCTTGAAGATTTTTCCCTATCCTCAGTCCTTCTGGGTTTATAAAACAAGCTGGGAATGAGCAGCTCGGTTAGCAACTCCTCCCTTTGGAAGACTTTTCACAGAATACGTTTATTTTGTCTTTCCCCCATGTCTTTTGTCAAGCATCTTTTTTTGTGTGGGTGGGTGTCATTTTTGTCTCATAACATAGACTATTTATCATGAGGTTCTATTAAAAAGAACAGGAAAATGCTGGCAGGGTTAAAATGTTGTCCTCCTGATTTCATTTCTCCTTCATCGGAGGATTCATGGAGGTCTGTACAGATTTGAGGAACAGAAGGAAGAATAGGAAACTTGGACTTCCACAGACCTTTGCCTTTGGTTGACCTTCATGTCTCTAAGCAGGTGGGAAAGTGTGGATTTCGAGACTCTCTAACCCAATCCCCATTGGGTGCAGAGATAAAAGGGGTTAAAGAATCTGATGATAAAATTCTATCAACAGTTTTTGAATGTAAGATATTTACCATATAAAAAATTAAGCCATCAAATGAGAGATTACCAGAGAAACATTCACACACACAGACACACACACACACACACACACACACACACACACACACACACATTAAAGACTACAAGTTTGTACAAAGAAGCAAATAGTTTCAGAAGATATTTTTAAACTTTGATAGAGCTGGAAATGAGGAGGAATTTAAACTTTTGCTCTGTTTAAGCCTATTCTTTTGAAGAAGCCACGAAAGCCTTTCTCTTCTGTAGGCTGAGTTAAAATGGGGATGCTGAGGAGTGGGGAATAACTTGGTCTTGGTCTTGGGGTGGGCTCTTCCTTTGTCTGTAACCTGCAGATGAAGGGTATAGCAGGTGTACCATTCATTTCATATTACTTATTATTTTCTCCAATCTCTGCTTACTGTACATGGCTAATAGCACTTCAATTGTTCTTTCTGTCTGATGTGTTTTGCTGTGTGCTCCCTTTGCCTTGGCCTCCCAAATGGTAAGATTACAGATATGTGCCAAAATGTCCAGTTTAAATTCTCCTTAAATGGAATTATTTGAAAACTTAGTATTATTTTTGTGGTGGTTGCGTCTTTTAGAATATTCATATAGCATCTGGCAATGGTTATCATGCTCCTTACTTTATTGCCATAATTATAATCATAACTGATATGATAATCAATTCAACAAACATTTACTGAGTACCTGCTTTTTACCAATACTGGTGTTGGACCAGTTAATAAGAAAAGGTCCTGCCAACAAGGAGTCAGAGTCTGGTAAAATTAAGAAAACATGGTTTAAAAGAGGCAATTAAATGTTATTAACACTATTCGTGTTTGGGGAATATAAAGCCTGAAAGTCATTTGGGGTTTCCTTTTAAGCCTGATAATGAATAATTTTTGGATACAAACCTAACCACTAAATGGCATGTGCTAAGTGACAGCTGCTAGTTGATGTTAATATTCAGTTAGTATCCAGTTTACAAGAAAGACATGGATTCAAATATAGAGACTGAGACTATCAAGCATGACAGAGACAATTTGTTGTTGTTGTTGCCTTTGTTTGTTGGCAATTGAATGCGAGATTCTCCTCAGGGAGATTTAATTTTATTTTGAGATGGAAAGCAGTGGGTGTGTTTGGTTTGGATCATTCCCCTCAAGCACACCTGAACTCACCATGAGTCAGAGACATGTCTCTCTGCTGGAATTAATAGGAAATACATCATTTAGAATAATAAGCTCCAGGAGAGTAATGGAGAGTCCAAAAATAAAATGATCTAGAAGTCTAATAATATGTCAGAAGCTGAGTATCAGAAAAGATGACTACCAAATTGATTCTGGGAATAGAAACTCTGGAGAGATATCACAAAAGCAATGCCTATTCTTTACAGACATTACTTAAGATGAAATTGTTTTTCAAGTGTGTTGGTCAGTTTTCCTGTTGCTGGAACCAAATACTTGATGCCCATAATCTAGAGGAGAAAATGGTTTATTTGGCTCATGGTTTCAGGGGATTTGGTACACAGACAGGAACATCATGAAGGAGCTAGGTGGAGGAATACCGCTGACTTCATGGTGGCCAGGAAGCAGAGCAGGGGAACAGGGCAGGAGAGGAAGGGGCAAAGACCCGTTACAGCACCCATGCCTTCATGGCCCACCTATACACACCCAGAAATGTGCTTTACTAACCCTCCAGGTAGCTCTGGAGCAAATTAAGTGACAGGGCAACTTACCTATCACATTAAGCTGTGCTTGTGAAGACAAAAATTCCTCACCTCAGCTCTTCCAATTGGCTTAAACCTTTGGATTTATCTATTACACAGCATCAGTTTAGTGACTTACTTAATATGCATATTCTGAGATACTGAGAATTAAAGACAGAGAAAAAGAATTAATGGCTTAATTTTCATTAACATATGCTAACTTTGTCAGAATAAAAGTTTGTAAGATTCCTTTTACTTAGCTTCCATGTTAATTGTGACATTTGAAAAATACATCTATTTTGGTGTCTTTGAATTAAACATATGATGATTATGGGTACTGTAATATTTTCAATGCTTAAGTGGCTTAGTCAAGTCTGATCAGTGATGTGTTAGAAGTGAGAGGATCAAGGTCCCCCCCCCCCCGCAACGTGATCACAAGGAGAGACAAGGGAAAATATCCCAGAAGGTGAGACAAAAGAGATTATTTACTTAGCAGATGCCAGAACTTGGAACCTGAGGAGCTGAATATGAAAATAATTCT
The DNA here is from genome assembly GCF_034190915.1 of Cavia porcellus. Classification (NCBI taxonomy): domain Eukaryota; kingdom Metazoa; phylum Chordata; class Mammalia; order Rodentia; family Caviidae; genus Cavia; species Cavia porcellus. The sequence goes on along the minus strand of NW_026947514.1, from coordinate 20,876,075 downwards.
TTTAAGAATCCCAAGGGTGAATGTTGCAATGGAAATGTAAATTTTTAAATTCTGTTTTATAAGACAAGGAAATTCTGCTAGCTGAAGGTAGAAAATTTGAGACCGACAGTGAGGTTGAACACACCAGTGATGTGCAATTCATACTCAGTCACAATGCTTTCTGTAGGCAGTACTGGGAGGGAAGGGTAATATTTGCAAATAGTCTTTGAGGTCATTATTAATTTCTTCTCTTTCCTGAGGATTTTTGAAGAACAGCTCTGGCTACTGGGTGGAGGATGAGTGTGTAGAAAATGAGAGTGGAATCAAACTTGCTTTTTAAAATTCTGTGTCATTTTTCAAGTTCAGTGAAAGCCATCCTTTCACAGCCTACCTGCAAATTAAAGCTCATTATCTGTAATGTATGGCTGAACTTATAGGGAAAATAATGGAATATTTTCAAAAGCAGAAAGTAAATAGGAACCTATGTAAGCTTCAGTGAAATATTTGACTTTGGTGTTCTGTGTTATCTACTATTTAACAACCAGCATTTCAGATTCTCATGGGGTCTAGCATGGTTAGAGGTTACATCAGCAAACTGTGCAGTAATCTGAGATAATGACATTGTTGTGTAAACTAAGAAAAACCTGTTCACATTTATAGTATGGCTGAGGAGACACTTGTGTATGTTACTTTGGCTGTGAATACAGCAAAAATTACAGAAATCTCTTCTGAGAATTACTCACTATGGCCCAAATATGTGCATATTTAGTCTCTGAATTTGCAATATCTAGGAAGCCCTGAGACTCTGAATGCAAAACTAGTATTAATTAGACTACTAAGATGTTGTGAAATGCATATATAAATCTTTCCTGGAGGAATAAAGTTTACAATCCCACTAGAGATATTCCACGGTATTTTACTATGAGCAGATATGAGAAATCTGCAGAAACAAGACTCTATAGAGTATACCCCCAAAACTACAGATACTAGAGCAATCAAATACAAATTTTAAAATAAATGTACTTAACTAAATCTTATAGAAATAAGAAAGGTGAAAGAAAGTATTGACATTGAGCTGGCAGTTTAAAAAAAACAGCTACAGACTATAAAATGAAGCTAATAATTGACATTAAGATCAATGAACAGTATGAATAATAGATTAGATACAACTTGGGAAAATTAATGAACTAAAAAATGAAGCTAAAGAAATTGTATGGAATGCAGCTAACATTGGAAGATATGAAAGAGATTTTAAGAGATATGAAGGATAGAATGTGAGGATCCAACACAAATCCAATTAGAGCTCCATAGAGAGTAAGATGGCGGACAAGTTGAAAGTGTATTGAGTATTTGTTGAAGTGGATCAGAGTTCCTAAAAACAATGAAAATTCTAGTTCTGTTTCAGAATGTCAGTGGGTAGTGCACATGATAAATAAGAAGGCCATGTGTAGAAATATAGGGAAACTGGAGGACAAACAAGGTTATTGTGGAAGTCCAGGTGACATGGATTGCAAGAGCCTTAGCAGAAATGAAGGAATGTGGCCAGATTCAGACAATATTTTAGTGCTTAAATTTGTACTATTTGCTGATGTAATGGGATTAGAGCAGGGGATTAAGGGGGACTCCTGTAGTTGGGTTGGTGATTGGTGGTATATTGATTAGGAAACATGTACTTTGTCCCTTTCATGTGTAGGAGCCTGATGCCATGACAGCTTTCTGGATATATGATGTGGTGGGGAAAGGAAACTGGTCTGTATGCCACCACTCCTCAGGCCTGCCTCACCCTTTTCTGCCCACACAGCGCCTGTGCCAGCTGGCCCTGTGAACCGCAGGAAAAGGGGCAGGGAGTTCATCCTCCAGAGCATTGTCTAGGGAGCTGTGGGATTAAAGGACGACAAGTAGATTGTTGTCAGGAAGTTCAATGTGACTCCAAGAAAGCCTGAAGCTAATGCCTTGAGTGAAAAGGTGACATTTGTGCCCAGGCTGCTTTTGGAGACAGCAGGCAATTTTAGTCAGATTCCCACCTGGCTTTCCTAGTCACTTTATCTTCAGGCACAATCTTAATCTTGCATTGTTCAAGTCAGTCAGTCACTGTCATTCTCCTTGTTTCTCAGAATAATTTTTTTTCCGGAGACTTCTAGTTTTCTTCAAAATCCTTTCAAGGGCATGTGCCCTTGAAAGAATTGTCAAAAGTGATTCAGAAGCTGTGGTTTGTCCTGGGCTCCTAAGGGTAGTTTTCTGGACATTTGGATCACCCCTTGCATGATACTTTGAATTAAAAAAAAGCCAATCATTTATCATAACCCTATATTTAAAGTTTTCTGCTTCCTAGTGACTGTGATTCCCAGCTTCTTCCTCATCTCTGAGTAAATCCTCTCTCTGAAAGGGTTTGGAGACTGCTTTCCACAATTACTTCAGGTCATCTTCTGTTGGCTTTCACTGAATTTTTTGTTTCTGCCCAAATTCACCCTTTCAAATTTGGACCTGATTTTAAGAAATACAGATTTAAATTTGAAAATTTACAGAAAAGTTGCAGAAAACAGAGAGGTTCTATTTGCCCCTCACATACTTTATTCTTTACATGTTATGTTTTTATGGGTTATCATAGCCAGGAAACTCATATTGTCATATTGCTATGAAGTGAATTCTCTGTTTTATTTGGATTTCACTAGTTTTCAAATGATGGCCATTATCTATTATATTTAATTATCACCTCTCCTTAGGTTTTTGGCTCTGACACTCCTTAATTTTCCCTATTTTTTTCTTTTGATGACCATGACCATTGGAAGGAGTACTGATTGTGTGTTTTCTGGAACATTCCTCAATATGAACTTTTACTGACATTTTCTCAGAATGAAACTGGGTTTAGCTTGGGGGGGGGAAGATCACAGAGGTAATGTTCCTGTTTTTATCTGGTCCTACTATTAAGATGATTTACCACTGCTGGGTTGATCTTGATCATGTAACTGAGGTTGTATTTACCAGCCTTACTGTGAAGTTATTATTCTTCTGGTTTATCTTTTACATATTTGGTTTTATAAAATAAGTCACTAGGAGTATCATATTCATGGAATTGAGAAAGGGTTAAGGTCTTCCTCCTGGAAGGGAAAGTACAGAATTATTTGGAGTTTTTCTGTAAGGAAAATTTGCCTTTTCTCCTACTTTTGTGTATTTGTTCAATCATGTACTTGTATCAGTGTGTCTAATTTTCATTCCTTGCTCAGTCTTCCTTTTTGGGTTGGAGGTTTTGCTCAACACATTTGATTCTTAAGCTTACTTTCTTCTGAATACTATTTTGTGTTACAAAACTCTGAGTCAGCCAGAAGAGGCAGATCACTGGGACAAGGGTGTATTCCTGCTCTCTACACTTATTTGTGCTCTTGGTTTCCTGGCCACCACGAGTTAAGCAGGTTTCCTTTACCATGTCCCTGGGGCATATTTCCTTTGCTTTGTAGCCAATCAGCTATGGACTGAATCCTCTGAAACTTGAGCCAAAGTAATCCTCTCATCCTTTAAATTGCAGGTGTCAGGAATTGTTTCCCAGCTGTGGGAAGGTGACTGACACAATACTATTTCTATCAGCAATGCTTTCTTTAGCTTACTGATTTTAGGGAAGGAGGATAATAACCAGAGGGGTTACAGAAAAAGAAAGGAAAGCATCACACTGGAGTGCAGAGACAAAGAGAGAAAAGAACAGGGCTGACTGTAAGATATGTGAGATGATGGGATCTGAACCAAATACAAGGGACACAGCAGGAGGAGACAGAGAACATATGTTCACAGAGAACTTAGACATGTGGAGAGAGCACGGCAGCTTTTCCCACCTTAAGGTACAAATAAGGCACAAGAGAATTCTGTGGGCATTTGAATTACATGCATTTAAAGATAAAGAAATAGGAGCACGAAGCTTTGGAGCCCAATTCATCCAGTTCCTAAAGATGAGAGATTTGTGGACTTGAGGATATTTTGTAGATTGCCTAAGGTCAAAGCTCTTCCTAGAAGAGTCAGAATTAGAAGTGAGGCTTCCTGATTCCCCCATCTCATTCTTATTCCACAATGTTGCAGCTGTTTCCATGTAAGGGGATACTGATACTAATAGGCTGAGGTATGCCATTCCCCTGGGAAGCCTGAAGCTATAACTAGAAATAGCCTCAGGGGAATAGAAACAACTCAGAGAGGTCCAATTCCTTTTTGGTGATTTAAATGTTAATATGTTGGCATTTCTCCAAGCAAGTGGGAGATTAGAAGGCAGCTGAGAAACCCTAGTCCCTGTTGCTAGCAAGTGACTCTTTGCAGTCCTCAAAGAAAGGATTAGAGACTTTTAAGAGATTCCTAATGGAACCCAACCACCCTTTCATCTTGTGTCGGTGGCAATATTTTTCCCTTCTTTCCAGACCAGTAGAGGCATCCAATAAGCTACGAAACCAGACATTCTTATGTGAAAAATCTGGACCCTTCTTTGAAAACAATTATTTTCTCTAGTACAGCTGTAGTCCAGACAGGTGTTTGGTTAACTCGCTTCTGTGTGATTCCTTGCCAGAACATCCTGCTCCACTTTCTCAGAAATTTCAGCTATCCTTGTTACGGCAACACTTAACTACTCCAAATTTTAAAAATCCAAATAGAAAACAAAACTGAGCAGTTAAAGCTTTAGTATTATACTTCACTTTCTAGTAGATATCTGGAAATTTGAAAAACCTAGGCTGTTTGAATTGAAACTTTCAGTCCTTGTATAGTTTAGTAGTATGTCTAGTAAGTATGCCTCATTTATTTTGAGGGCATTTGATAAGTTCCTGTCCATATGCAGTCTGCGATTGAAAGGAAACTCCCCCTCAAACAAGTAGGGCACTGGTCTTGGGTTTAGTAGCGCAAAAACTTTTGTGAAGAAAATTTTGAAAGCGTTGAAAAATAAAAGAATAAAATGAAAATTTCACATTTTTATTATTAAATATAATCAATGCTTTCACATTTTCATTTTATCATCTTCCCTATATGTGATCTTATATACAGTTTTTTACAAACACATTGCACATTTTTTACTCACAGTTTATTTCCATAAGTAACAAATCAACATTTCTATGTTAATAAAATATTAAAATACTATCTTAATTATATGGTCACATTATAATTTACTTATTAGATTTTCTTCCATTGTCTATTATTTAGGTGATTTGTAGTATTTGGCTGTATAAATAACATTTTACCACAGCTTTTTCTGATAAAAGTTTTTACTTGGACAATTACATAGAATTAGAATTAAAGGATATTACTTTTTAAGAAGTTTGTTTCTACCAGGTCCTAAAGAGATTTAGATATTACAGATTTTTTCCCTTGAGGTCAAAATTAATACATATGTTCCTTGGCTTACAATATTTTTGACCTACTCTTTCCTTTGCTTTATGAATGGTATAAAAGCAAGAGGCATTCAGTAGAAATCGTATTTTGAATTTTGATTCTTCCCCCAGTCTGCATATGCAATTTAATATTTCCTTGCAGTGCTGTGCAGCTCCCAATAGGCCACTTGTCCATGAGAGGAAACCACTGATTCTCTAGTGTCCGGTGTTGCTAAGCTGTATTGTATGGTAGCTTAGATATAGCAAATGCATTTTTGACATGACGTTTTCAATTTCTGATGGGTTTATAAGCACACAACCCCATTATAAGCTGAGGAGCATCGGTACTATGCTTGGATCATGAAAGTGATTCTCAAACTTATCATCTGAATTTTAAAAATTCCCATGAACTTCATTTTTAAAATTACTTTTGTATATCCAAAAATAATCTGGTATTGAGTGCTTTCTGTGTCCACTTGTTTGCCATATGTGATGAGGTGTATCCTGCTCCTCTGTCTTCTTACAAGTCAGTAAGATGTGGCAGCCGACTCACTTAGGGATTTGTTTGTCCATCAATTTGTACTGCACATTCTTTTCGTGCTGTCAAATTGGAAAGACATGCAGATGAGATGGGAAGTAAGTAAGTGAAGGGGAGCTAACTTATTTAAGGCCATCAAAAGTTTAAAATAGGGAAACTAAGGATGTGGTCAGGTCAAAAGGCTAGGAGAACAATAGTGGCTGTAGAAACTCTAAAAATTGGTAGTACCAGAGGGACATTTTGTTTCAGTCTAAGAAAAGTTCAGATAAGTTTCAGTATTATAATGTGGATTCGTGATGTTACCTGGCATCTACTTTCCTTTATCTACCTATTGGCTCTATTTATTGGCTTTACTTTTATGTTTTACTATTCCTGGTTATAAGATAACATCACATTCTTGTCCACAGTGGCCTCCAGACTTCCAAAGATATTAATAGTTGTCTATCTTTTTATCCTAGAGAGAGCCCCTGGGCCATTTTGCCTCTGATTCCACTAATAGAATTGGATTCTACTTATACATTTGGGCAAATCACTGGCATGACAGTCATAAACCAGTGAGGAGTAGTCCTGGAAAGAGATAGAAGCCTATTGTTTCCAATCACTTTGATGTCCCAAACTTGAAGCAAGAAGGAAGGTGGGTTTTTTTTAGAGTACTATGAATAGTGTCTACCCTAGCCAGAATTGCATTTAATGAAGAGACTGGGTGTTTTGTCTTATAATAAACACATTTCTTTTAAAAAGTTTTAATTTCTTGCGTCTTAGAGTATTTTATGTGTGTATGTGAGTGTAGTGGACATGATTAAAATCATGGAAAGCTGTTTGAAAAGTTATCTGTAACTTTTCTGCAGAAGGATGATGAAATAAGCCCAGCACTTACAAGTAGTTTTAATGTCATAGGAGAGGAACATTGTTTGAAGCAAAATAAAGAGATTCAGGTGATTTCTATGAGTGATGTTGGAGACTCCATGAATTGAAATTCTATTTTCTAATGCATTCTCAGTCAGATTGGTATAAAAGTTCAGATTCAATGCAGCTAGCAAAAGAAGAAAGAATATTCAAGCTTTCCCCCCTACATTGACTGAAACATAGAAACTCAATTTGAAATAGGAGTTTCCAGATCTCTAGTTGTTCCACACCCTTGCTAAACTAACTATGAAAGCTGTGAAGCTTACAGAGGAGGTTAAGAAATTGGGTTAATTGTGAAGCTGTGCTACAGTTTGATTGTTTTTCCTTTTTCATAGTCATGTTAAAACTTAACCCAAATGCAACAGTGTTGGGAAGTGAAGCCTGATGAGGTGCTTAGGTCATGAAATCAGAACATAAAGCTAAGGATTTATGAATAAAATTGATTTATTTTGAAAAGGGCCTCCAGGAGTAGATTCTTATCCTTCAGCTCTTCTGCCACATATGGAAGAACTTTCATCCTTTCTAGAGGATGCAGCATTCACTGTGGAAGCAGGAACTGAACCCTTAGCAAACATCAAACCTCTATCATCTTGGTCTTGGACGTCTCAGCTACTATAACACTGAGCAGTGATTTTCTGTTCTTTATATATGACCCAGTCTTAAGTATTCTGTTAGAGCAGCACAGAATGGAACAAGATAGTGTTCTCCTGAATGTTTTCCTGGGTTTGGATTTCATCTCCATTGGCAAACATGCTTTCCTTTTCAAGGTGCTGATTGGTTCTCCTTTTGTGAGTCTGTTGTGCTCACCCTAGAGGTTATACTTCTCATCCAGATAGTTGTAGTCTCTGGTCTGATACGAGGAATACCTGGGAATCAATGATGAATGATGGGGAATGACTCATAAATGAATGAAATGAAATGATAGCATGAAAGAAGGAATTCCCTTTGATTTTTTTTAGAGGAGTCAATAAGGTAACAACAATAAAAGACTTACTTTTTTTTTTGTACTGGGAGTCAAACTCACAGCCTCATGCTTGCCAGGCAGGTGTTTGTACCGCTGAGCTAAATTCCTGACCCAAAAGATTTAAAAATACACACATATATGATAAATTTTCTCAAGCACCTTAATATTTTACATAATCTTGTTTAAATATATCCTTTATATCTGAGCATTAAAAATTCACCCAGTCTTGAAATGCACAACTAAATGTTAAAAAAGGGGATAGATTGTGTTGTCAGATATGTGACCTGAAGCCAACTATCTTTTGCTTCTTTTGTACTTATGGAAAGACCTAAATATCCTGTTTGTTCAACCTGGATGCTAATGAAAACTGAAACTTGGAATTTGACTTTTCTTATTTGAACACTTTAGAAAGTTCCATTAGAATGGGATATATTGGACTTTTTTATCTCAATATTGAAGAAGATAATTTGTGAACCTGAACTGGTCAAAATTACCTTTAAAATCATTATATTCATTGTGCTAGAATGTACATGATAAATTTATAATTTATATCTGTATAGTTCATATAATAAGATGTTTATGGAAAGTATGGAGTCAACGGTTAAAAAGATATGCATATATTTGGTATAGTTATTATGCTGTGTCTTGATCAGCTCAGGATACTTACTAAAATTGTGCAACTATTATTTGTCAATGAAAAGATATAGAAAAGGAAAAAACTTATAAATATAGGCAGTGTTGCAGATGTGATTTGTTTGTGGATATTCATGTTGCATAAAATCAATTTTATAGTCATGTAAGAGCCTTTTAATATAAGACAATCATTTGGAAGAGCACAGTTATAGAGTCAGATAAGGCACCACTGGGTTTTGACTAGACCTTCAGTTATTCATTCATTCCTTCTGAGCCTCAGTTTTCCTCTCAGGAAGTTTAAATTAGATAACATTATTGGTCTCTTACATCTTATATATAGTTTTGAAGTAAAATGACTGTACTAAAGGACTTTGAAATGTGTAAATACTATAAAATTATGATGTATAATATACATAGAATAGGTGGAAGAAAATTCTCCATTATTTTTCAAGGAAAAAAAGATACCACAGGTAATTTTAATCACATCTATGTAAAAGAATAGCAGTTACATCTTTTACAAAGACAGATCATTGATTAAATGCAGTATATTTGCCATCTTGTCTTAGTGATTATTTCCACTGTGGTTTGATCAGAGAAGATATGAAGTTAAGTAGTTATCTCTAGGATGAAAAAAAAAATCAAAGGTAGGTACAATTTCAAGTAGTGAGCAAAAATAAAATCTACAGATATAAAGAGAAGAGGAACACGGGAGGAAATCCATTCTCTGTTAAGTAGTGCACATAATTTGAAATGTGTGTTGGGGCGCAGGACAGGAGGAGGGAGACAAAGAAAGCAGAAATAAGAGCACATTGGCTTTTGATGGCTAGGGATAAAGTGGAGCTATTTAATCTCCAGATTGCCCTCATACTGTGTACATCTATTGTGCTGTGGTTGAACTCTAAGAGGCAGCTCTGTTGCGCCTGTTAATTTCAGCACAGTGTGAATTTCCCCCTCACTTAAAGGGAATACTTAGTTCAATTGATGCACATTTCACTGAATCCACAAATCAATAAACCACTTGGAAAGAAGTAAAGTGTGAATCTTCCTGGATGGTCTCCTGATAGGAGAGACAAAGAATGGCAATGAGATCTGAAATCCCCAACTGGGAGTTCAGCCTGCTTTCACTTGTCTGGTTTAGTGCATGACGTCAATTGGCAATGGCTTATGAATGTTATCTCTATGGACCCTTTTCTGTGGGCCTCTCTTTCTTCCAGCTGGGCGTCTAAGGGCTGGCTTCCAATTTCATGTTATATCTTGAGAATTAGTGGAGCATGGTCTTTTATTTACAGTGAAACTGGGCAGTGGAATGGGGGCTGGTGGAACCTATCCAGCTGAAGGTTCTGAAATATGAGGTATTCTGTTGGATGAGGCCCAAGAATGGAGAATGGCAAGCCTTGGACATAGTCCAAACCACGGACAGAAGCCAGTCTGCGTCTGGCGACAGGGCACAGAACTGGACTAGGGTTGAGGGGCAGAACCCCAGAAATAGGATCTAATACATTTTATCAGCTAGGGCTCTTGATTGAAAACAGTAGAAACTTACGTTGTCTATTAGGTGCGAAAAGAGGATTTATTATAAGGTGCCTGGAGACTTAAGAATAGACTGGAGGTTGGAAAATCTGACTTGCAAAAAAAAAGACCAAAAAACCAAAGAACACTCTTGCATACACAAAATTCTCAGTAGACTGAAGACATAAATGTGGAAGGTAAAACTCTTTTTTTTTTTTTTTTTTATTTAAGAGGAAAAAGAGAAAAACACAAAACAAACCAAAGCGGCGTAAGGGTACACGCAATACAGAACTACAAAACAAAACAAAACAAAACAAAACAAAAAACCATAACAGTAAGAAATTACCTGCTAGTAGATTACACACTATTTTCTTGAAAATAGTTCCTCAAATCACAGTATCAAAGAACACAAGGTGGACATTCAAACAGGGAGACTGCAAACAGCTGTGTTCAATGTTCCAAAAACATTGATAAAGTCAGCTATTTAACACCCCCAAACACACTTGCTGTTATATCCGTTAGAGCTCCTTTTCTTTTTTTTTTTTTCCCTCTCTTTTTTACAACAAAATTTACACATCTTGGATTTTATTACTCCTTAGTGCTTATTACTTTCTTTGGGGGGGGGGAAGAATACAGTCAAATATGGCAAAACAAAGCTGTCAGTCAATACCAAGGATAGACGTAACACATGGTGTAGAACAGAGTACAAGTTTATCAACAATGGTTATCAACGTTGTCCCTTGTTTCCTTAAAAAGAATTGTCTATCTTATTAGATATTATAAAGTTGGACAAAACAGTAGAGAACAAGACCAATAAAACTTAGGCGTTGTAAACATTACAGGACTTCCAAAGAAGACAATAGTCAAACCAGAATGGGTATCTTAGTGAATCTTATTGTCTTCAAAGTAGTTGCCTATGTCTTCAAACTTGATACTATCATATAGAATGGAACAGAGTCTAATCAGTCAAAACAAGATCGTGGGAGTACTACAGGACTTCAAAACAAGTTAATAGGAAATCGAAAAGAGTTACTATTTATATATCCTAATTTTTTTGAATTTTTTCTTTAATTAAGACAAACATAAGAAATGACTAAATAATTTTTTTTTTGAAACAATAAGGGGGAGATTGAGATAAAACAGGACATAACAATATAACAATAGAGGTCACAGCATGACTGTTTCAATAACCTAGTACTTCACCACCTTATAACCTGACTTAATAGTAGTTACCATAGTGTCTTTTTCCTTGAAATATTTGGGTAAAACTTCATATACTCTAGCTTCAAATATTTTCATATCAAGAAGCCCAGAATAAAGCCTTTCTAATTAATGAGTGAAAACTTTATAAGGCTTCAAGGCCACCTAATGGGGAATCATGATTACCACATATTTTTATATATTTGAATCATTACTTACATTAGGGAAACTATTCGGTATTCACACATGCGAGATTGATTTATTTCACTTATGAGTATGGTCTCAAGCTGTGCCCATTTATTGATAAATATCTCAATGTGATCCTTCTTTATAGCTGAATAATACTCCATTGTATAGAAATACCACAACTTTTTTATCCATTCCTCAGTTGATGGGCACTTGGGTTGTTTCCAAGATCTGGCGATTACAAATTGTGCTGCTATAAACATAGGTGCACATATATCACTGTGGTATGATGCTTTCAGTTCTTCTGGGAATATGCCTAGAAGTGGAATAGCTGGAATAAATGGGATTTCCAGTCCCAACTTTTTGAGAAATCTCCAGACAGATCTCCACAAAGGCTGTACCAGTCTACACTCCCACCAGCAGTGCAGGAGAGTTCCTTTTTCCCCACAGCCTCTCCAGCATTTGTTGTCGGTTTTCTTGATCCTGGCCATTCTTTCAGGAGTGAGATGGTATCTCAGTGTGGTTTTAATTTGCATTTCTCTAATGACCAATGATGATGAGCATTTTTTCATGTATTTATTTGCCATTTGCATTTCTTCATCTGAGAATTGCATATTCATCTCAGATGCCCATTTTTGGATTGGATCTTTGAATTTCGGAGGTCTGAGTTTCTTTAATTCTTTATATGTTTTAGACAAGAGGCCCTTGTCTGAGAGAGAGTTCACTAAAATCTTTTCCCAGTTTGTGGGTTTTCTTTTCACTATGCTGGAGATTTCTTTTGACATGCAGAAACTTTTTAATAAGAAGTGGTCCCAGTTATTGATTCTGGGAAGTATTTCCCGTGCGGTTTGAGTCCTGTTCATGAATTCTTTACCTACTCCTATGTCTCCAAGGTTTCTACCTATTTTTTCTTCCAATAGATTTAGTGTTTCTGTTTTAATATTCAGATCTTTGACCCATTTAGATTTTAATTTAGTACATGGTGATAGACATGGGTCTAGCTTTAGTTTTCGGCAAATGGAGAGCCAGTTTTTCCAGCACCATTTATTAAAGAGACTGTCGTTCTTCCAGTGAACCTGCTTGGCTCCTTTATCAAAAATAAGGTGGTTGAGTGTGTTCGTAGTTGTGGTTGTATCTTCTAATCTATTCCACTGATCTTCGGCTCTGTTTTGATTCCAATACCATGTTGATTTTACTACTGTTGCTTTGTAGTATAACTTCAAGTCAGGGATTGTGATGCCTCCTGCTTTGTCTTTGCTGCTTAGAATTGCCTTTGCGATTCTAGGTCTCTTCTGGTTCCAGATGAAATTTAGGAGTGATTTCTCTAGATCTATAAGGTATGTTGATGGTATTTCTATTGGGATTGCATTGAATCTGTATAACAGTTTTGGGAGAATGGCCATTTTCACAATGTCTGTTCTTCCTATCCATGAGCAAGGGATGTCTTTCCATTTTCTGAGATCATCTTCAATTTCCTTTTTCAGTGTATTATAATTTTCACTGTATAAGTCTTTCACTTCTTTCGTAAGAGTAATTCCTAAATATTTCATTTTTTTGCTTGCTAATGTGAATAGTCCAGTTTCTCTTATTTCCCTCTCTGTAAATTTGTTGTTCGTGTATAGGAATGCTATTGATTTCTGAGTATTGATTTTGTATCCAGCCACATTACTGAATTTATTTATTGTATCTAAGAGTATTTCAATGGAGTTTAGGGGGTCTTCTATGTAGAGTATCATGTCATCTTCAAACAATGATAATTTAACTTCTTCTTTTCCTATCTTTACCCCTTTTATTTCTCTTTCTTGCCTAATTGCTCTGGCTAGTACTTCCAGTACTATATTAAATAGGAGTGGTGATAAAGGACATCCTTGTCTTGTATCCGATTTTAAAGTAAAGGCTTTCAATTTTTGGCCATTTAGTATGATGCTGGCTGTTGGTTTGTCATAAATGGCCTTTATTATATTGAGGTAAAGACCATTTATTCCAATTTTCTGTAAAGTTCTTATCATGAATAAGTGTTGGACCTTATCGAAGGCTTTTTCTGCATCTATAGAGATGATCATGTGATTCTTATTTTTGGCTTTATTGATATGGTGGATTACATTTATTGATTTGCGTATGTTGAACCATCCTTGCATTCCTGGGATGAATCCCACCTGGTCATGGTGTATAATCTTCTTGATGATTTGCTGGATCCTATTTGCCAATATTTTATTGAGGATTTTTGCATCTGTGTTCATTAGGGAGATCGGTCTATAGTTCTCTTTTATAGTTGGGTCTTTCTCAGGTTTTGGTACTAGAGTAATATTTGCTTCCAGGAATGACTTAGGAAGGATTGCTTCCCTTTCAATTTCATTGAATAGTTTGAGGAGTGTCGGCATTAGGTCTTCTTTATATTTCTTGTAGAATTCTGCAGTGAATCCATCTGGGCCTGGGCTCTTCTTGGTGGGCAAGGACCCAATTACATTCTCAATTTCATTAGCAGAGATTGGGTTATTCAACAGTTTTATATCCTCTTGATCTAGCTTTGGTACTTCATATGCTTCTAAGAATCTGTCTATTTCTTCTGTGTTATCAAACTTTTGAGAGTAGAGGTTTTCGAAATAGGTGTTGATGATCCTTGTATTTCTATTGGGTCTGTAGTGATTTCTCTTTTTTCATTTCTTATTGCATGAATTTGAGCTTTTTCTTTCCTTTTTTTAATAAGGTTGGCTAGGGGCTTATCGATTTTATTTATTCTTTCAAAGAACCAACTCTTTGATTCGTTGATTCTTTGGATTGTTTTCTTAGTCTCTATTGCATTGATTTCTGCTCTGATTCTTATAATTTCCTCTCTTCTTTTGGCTTTGGGCTTGACTTGCTCTTCTTTTTCTAGCTGTTTGAGGTGTAGCATCAAGTTATTTACTTGTATTCGTTCTGTTTTCCTGATGTGGGAACTCAGTGCAATAAATTTTCCTCTCAGAATGGCTTTCATTGCATCCCACAGATTCCGGTAAGTTGTATCTGCATTTTCATTTTCTTTTAGGTATTGTTTAATTTCTTCTTTAATTTCTTCTGTGACCCACTGATTACTCAAGAGTGTGTTATTTAGTTTCCATGTGTTTGCGGAATTTTTGCAGTATCCTTTGTCATTAATTTCTAATTTCAGAGCGCTATGATCCGATAATATGCAAGGGATGATTTCAACTCTTTTGCATTTGCTTAAATATGTTCTGTGAGCTAATATATGGTCTATTTTAGAAAATGATCCATGTACTGCTGAGAAGAATGTGTATTCTGATGTTGTTGGGTGGAACATTCTGTATATGTCTATCAAACCCATTTGTTCACAGGTGTGATTCAGTTCTGTTATTTCTTTGCTCATTTTCTGTCTGGTTGATCTGTCCCTTGGTGTCAGTGGTGTATTAAGGTCTCCTGTTACAATTGTGTTACTGATAATTTGAGTTTTCATTTCTGTTAATAATTGTTTTATATAACTGGGTGCTCTGGAGTTTGGTGCGTATATATTTAAGATAGTTATCTCTTCCTCTTGGAGTTTTCCCCTTACGAGTATGTAGTGACCTTCTTTGTCCTTTATGGTCATTGTTGGTTTAAAGTTCACGTTGTCTGCAAACAGAATGGCTACTCCTGCCTTTTTTTGGATTCCTGCTGCATGAAGAATTGTTTTCCATCCTTTGACTTTCAGTCTGTGAGTATCTTTCTGGGTTAGATGGGTTTCCTGTAAACAGCATATGGTTGGATTTTGTTTCTTGATCCATTCTGCTAGTCTGTTTCTTTTGATTGGTGCATTGAGACCATTTACATTAATGGTTATTACTGTTAAATGCTGGTTAATTGTAGGAATGTTATCTCTCTGCTGTTGCATCTTTATCTTTCGGTTCTGTTTAGTTATTTGCTTTGCTTAGTGGTTTTTTCCTTTGTGTATCTAAACTGTCTTTCAATATTTTTTGCAGGGTTGGTTTGGTGTTCATGAAGTTCTTCAGCTGTTCTTTGTCATGGAAGTATCGTATTGCACCATCTATTTTGAATGATAGTTTTGCAGGATATATCAGTCTTGGTTGGAAATCATTTTGCTTTAGGATCTGGAATACTTCACTCCATGCTCTTCTTGACTTTATCGTTTGTGCTGAGAAGTCTGCTGTGATTCTGATAGGTTTTCCTTTATAAGTGATTTGTCTTTTCTCTCTGACAGCTTTTAATAATCTATTCTTGTGTTGGATTTCTGGGATGGTGACTATTATATGTCTGGGTGTAGTTTTATTTTGGTTATGACTGTTTGGAGTTCTATATGCTTCACTGATCCTGATGTCAGTTTCTGATCTCATGCTTGGGAAATTTTCAGCTATTACTTCTCTAAATATCCTCCTGACATCCTTCATGTTGTCTCCCTCTCTTTCATTAATCCCTATCATTCTTATGTTATTCTTCTTTGCATCGTCTTGCAGTTGTTGAATTGTTGTTTCCTGGTTCCTTGTTATTTTCAAAAGATCTTTCCTTTCCTGTTCACTAGCTGCAATCCTGTCTTCAAGGTCTGAAATTCTATCTTCACTTTCATTAAGGCGGTTTTTACAACTTTCAGTGGAGTTTTTTATTTCCTGTATATCTCTGTGCATCTGCATTATGTATTCTGTTTGTTTCTTATATTGCTCATCTAGGGATTCTATCTTTTTGTTTAGTTCCTCCAATTTTTTATCTGTGTTTTCTTTAGATATATTTAGAATCTCTTTCATTTCTTTTATCATTTCTTCTTTTATCTGGGAGATTATTTCGAGTTTGAATTTCTTTAAAGCTTCCTGGAGTTGCTTGTCAATTTCAGTGGCTATTGTGTCCGATATATGAGGTGGATGGGATATATTTTCTTCTATATACATTGCTCCTAGGGTTTCTTGAGATGGGCTGGAGGTTTGAGGTTGTAATTTGGTCTTTCGTTTTGTCATTTTCCTATATTTCTGTGTTTCAAGTGTTACTTGAAAGCTTCCTCAGGATCTGTTGAAAATCCCCTTCTATGTTTGGAGCTACTGGGACTCTGGCGCCGCGCTACTCCAAGCCATTAGGCCTACAGAACCAGTGGCCCTCCTCTGCCTGCTCAGAACTCCGCAGTTCCAGACAAGCTGGGCCTCAGGGACACTGTGCGCCCACCTGCCCCTTGGAAGCTCCACAGTTCTTCAATCGCAGCCGGGTTAGGGTACTCACCACAGGCCGCAGTGCTTCAGGAACCTGTGGACCCTCCCTGGTTGCAGAGATATCCACAGTCCTCCAGACACGCAGAGAGGCCAGTGAGGGCACCCCAGATCTGCCCAGCTCCTCCTCTGCAGACCTGTGGCCAGGCGCGGCAGCTAAACAGGCTGGGCTAGGCTGGTAGTGTGGGCCAGCCCACCTATTGGGAGCTCAGCAGGTCTCCAAATGAAGCCGGGAATGGGGAGGCTGATGTGGAAGCCTTAAACCCACCTCTCTCCTTCACTGCACCTGGAAGCCTGAGGGAACTCCAGCAGTCTGGGCGCAGAAATCCAGAGTCCTCCAGACACGCAGAGAGGCCAGTGAGGGCACCCCAGATCTGCCCAGCTCCTCCTCTGCAGACCTATGGCCAGGCGCGGCTGCTAAACAGGCTGGGCTAGGCTGGTTGTGTGGGCCAGCCCACCTATCGGGAGCTCAGCAGGTCTCCAATGAAGCCTGGAATGGGGAGGCTAATGTGGAAGCCTCAAACCCACCTCTCGCCTTCACTGCACCTGGAAGCCTGAGGGAACTCCAGCAGTCTGGGCGCAGAAATCCAGAGTCCTCCAGACACGCAGAGAGGCCAGTGAGGGCACCCCAGATCTGCCCAGCTCCTCCTCTCTGGAAGGTAAAACTCTTAAGTTCAGAGGATCAAACAGGAAAATATCGTCATGAAATCGAGGTCGAGAAGGATTCTCTTATCGGACCAAAAAAACACTATAAAGGAAAACACAGTTTTTCCTACAGCATTAAAATTAAGAATTCAGTGCAGCAAGGAATTTTTAAAAGTGAGATGGCAGAGTAGTCCTAGAAAACCAAGGCCTAGGTCTGAAATATGTAGAGAGCCTACAAATATGGTGTGAAGAAGTCATACAGCTCAATAGAAATCTACATGTAGGAAGTAAATAATTATTTAACAAAAGAGGAAATTGAAATAACTAATAAATACATGAAAAACATTCAACCTTTCCAACAAAAGGTAAAACCACAGTCAGTTATTAATACATTAATAAAGCAGACACTACCAAGTGGAGGTGAGAATGTGGAATTAGGATATTCTCCTCCTCTGGATGCTTGTGCCACTATATCTTTGAAATTGAACACATGATTCAAAAAATCCATTGCTACATTTTTAGTAGTAATAGAATGGATCTATAAAGAATATGTCGCTATGGCATAAAAATTGTTTTGAGAAGGGATTAGGTTTCTAAAATGGGTAAAGAAATGAAACTATACTGAATTGTTTACTAACACACATACACACACACACAAGCAGACAAATATATGTAGACTCATAACATTTCAGCAGAGAGCTGTACTAATCTCTGAACAGTAGATTTTTCTGTGGCCAGTAACTAGCTTGAGATGTTGCCTGAGTCTCCTGACAATTTAAACAGCCTAAAGGAACTCCTGAAGAAACACTGAGAAGCTTAGGTTTTTAATTCCAAGGAAAGCTGTTCAGGGCACTATGCTGATGATAAAAATGCCAGTTAAGGTTACTAAAATCTTTGAGGAAGCTGTTATCTGCCCTTTGCTCTTGTGGTTGATGAGAAGGTATCTCTCTTCTTTAACCTAAATCAGGACACAGTAACACTTAAAAAGTGTGTCCTTTCCCCATTCTTTTCCCCACCCACTTAGAGAACTGCTCAGCACTTAGAGCTGACACCATCCTTGCTCTGTAATTAGTTTCAGAATTATGGCGTTCAAGGATACTCAAACTTTGAACTTTGTTCTCACAGTCCACCAGCAGGGCACAATGGAATTCAGACCCTAGGAAAAGATCTGAGGTGATTTTCATAGGAAGATAAGGAAATCATACAGAATTTTAAAAATGAACATATGTTAAAGATTTTATTTTTCTCACATATGAAGTAAAAGGGCTTAAAATATGACAGTCCAAAATATATCACTTTGGGAAGAAGACTATTTTAAACTGGAGGCAAATAAGAAGTAACAGACAAGTTCTTGGCCCTCCCTTTATTAAGAAGGGCCTCAAGAGGTGACATCAATATTAGCTTGTAGAACTTACTAAATTAATGCCTATCATTCGTTAATTCCTTCATATATTTCTTAGTTATAATTTATCAGCCCTTGAAGCCCAAGCTTCATTTTCATTGTTAAAATGAGACATAAGCCCTTGGGTCCAGCTACTTCCATAAGATTGATTCATTGCTTTCCTGTGGACTCATACACATAAATATTAATAAAAATTTGGTGCCATTTCTCCTGCTAATCTCTATTTTGTTAGTTTAATTTGCTGACCCTCAGGAGGAAATCTAAGGAGACAGAGGAAAAGCTTTCTCTCCCTGTCAGAGAGAACCAGGCAGGTGTTACAACTTGTTCAAAGGAAATGACAAAAAAGCACAAACTTATCTGGCAAGCAAAGGCAAGTTGAAATTAAATGCCAAGGGAGACACAAACTATTTTTCCTTTGGAGGTTAGAAAAGTCGGTTAAATATTCACCAAACCAGACACAATTTACATATTTATTAGTTACTTATAACTCAAATGGTTAAAAAATAGCCTCAAACCAATAAAAGTATAGACTAATAACCTGGAAGGGAGTGCAGTACACAGAATACAGTTTTTTACAGAACAATTTTTCTTTTGGATAACAGGCAAAACAGATAAAACAAATTTTTGTTGATTTCACAACTGACTCTGACTTTTGATTGAAGCCCTTAACAAGTTCACTATACATGAAACTTGTATTTCTTAAAAGAATTAATATTCTGAAGGTCAACTGGCCAAAGGTTTGAGGATATTTTGGAAGGGCACTTTGAGAAGCCCTTAGGGCTGCTTGAGATTGGATTCAAGGTACTAGCTTTTGAGAACTGAGAAATCAATTACTATGCTAGCTTCCTGCATGTCAAGAACAGCTACTGCTTTACACAATGCCTGCCAGGTAATAAAGCAGTCAACATTTTCCCCATGCAATAATCTTTCATACCAACTGTCCAACTTGACATTCCCTTAAAAATTCTCTGTATTTGATTCCTGTGCCTGAGGTCTTTAGAATTAAAATGTTTATCTTACATATTCTAGCAATGCCAGTATGTTTGTATTATCCCAACATGTTATTTACTGTTTTTGTTAGTCCTAGGGAAATAATAATATAGTCAATCCTTATTATAGGCAAGTATACCTAGGTTTTATTCCATTTGTGTTGTCATAAGAAAATGCCACAGACTGAGTAATTTATGAATAATGGGAAATTGTTTCTGTCAGTTCTGGAGACTGAGAACTCTGAGGCCAAGGTATTGGCAGGTTTGGTGCCTGGTAAGGTCTGCTCTTTTCCTCTGATCCAGAAACTTTGGCTATATCATCAGGAGGTGTTGAATACTGTGTCCTCACATAGTGCAAACCAGAAGACAGTAAGCCTTTATGCCAAGATAAATTTCATTTGTGAAGACTCTGCCCTCATGACTTAGTCGTATTCTAAAAGTCTCACTTTTACAATACTATCACAGCGGCCATCAAGCTTAATACATGGCTGGAGACACATTTAAACCATAGCTCTGTTTCTACCCTCTAGGGTATGTTCTTCTCCCATGTAAAACACATTCGTTCTATCCTAGTGGACCCAAAAGTCTAAATTTGTCCCAGTACTAACTGAGAAATCTAAAGTCCAGAATCTCACCTATACTGAAAGTAGTAAAATCCATCTTGAGAAAATTTCCCTTCAGCTGTGAATCTGTGGGTTCAAATGTCATGGATTTCAAAATACAATGGTAGGACTTCTATAGGACAGACATTCTCATTCTAAAATGAAGCAATAGAAAAGAAGAAAGGAATATAAGAGTCAAAATGAATAAAGAAATCCAACAAAGCAAGTGACCTGGATCTTGATCCTTGAGGATAACGTTTGACCTCACTTCCTGCTTTATGATCATACTGGTAAATGGGTGGGTCACCAAGTCCCTGAGAGACCCCACTGCCATGACTTTCTGGGTACTGCCCACATGACAGCTCTCAGGCTGAAAAATCATCAGGCCGCATTGCATTCTGGAGGCCCTGTAGATATGAGGCTTTGTGGATGACTATTTGTATCACTCTTAGATATTGCCATAGGGGACTTTCTCTTCAGCAGCCTGGACTTGAGGCTCAGTTGGTTCCTTGTGGGCTACTTCTATGTGGCCCCACCTCTGTGACAGATCTCTCTCTGGGCCCAGAGGGTCTTTGAGCTATCTTTTGAAATATAGGTAGAGGTAGCAGTGTCTCCATAGGTCTCCATAGGTCACTACATATTTGTACAGTTAACATCAGGTACTTGCCACCGAGATTTACCATCTATCCCCTCTGGAGCAGCAATCTGAGCAGCTCTACCTGTTTGGGCCACAGTTGCAAATGCTCAGGAGAGTTGTGCTGAACTGCTAGAGTTTAGGTAGCTAGGCTTAGAACCTATAGAAGCTGTAGGTACCCTGGATTTTTATCTTGAAACTGTTCTACTCTTAAAATCCTGGTATTTGGGCCTTGATGGGAGTGACAGACTCAAAGATCTTCAAAATGTGGAGTTATTCTTCTGTTATCTTTATGAAGAGCATTTGCCTTTCTTACAACTACACTACTCTAGCATTACTTGGCCATATTCTTGGTATGAAGCTTAGGATCTGTCTATAGCTTTCTTTATCAAAGGTCTTACCAGAGTCAGCCTTAATTCACCATTGAAAGCAGTCTAAACCCTCTAGCATACTCTCAAGCCCTTTGTCCTAATCATTTTCCATCTCTGGATGTAGTAACCAACATCCATCTCTCAAAACAAGAGGGGTTTGTTTTGACTCATGTTTTCAGAGGATTCAGTTCATAGCTAGCTGACTTCAAAGCAGGATAGGCACAGTGAAAGGATTTGGTGGAGGAAACTTGCTTACATCATGATGCACAGGAAGCAGGGAGAGGAGATAGGAGACATGGAGGTGTATCTTTCAGTCTCCCAGTAACCTGCTCCTTCTGATTGGGCTCAATCTCTTTAATCATACACAACTATGAAGCCATCAGTAGACTAATTGGCTGATGAGTATAATATGTCTCTGATCCAGTCACCTTTCAAAAGTCCTGCTTCTGAACACATGAGAACTCTAGGAGACATTCTAGAAATAAACATAATACTCTTTTTACTTCTGATATGTAGTTTCAAATCTTCCACACTTCACAGTTACCCTCTGTCCACAGTTTTTCTTTCCACAGTTTCATTTATTCATGGTCAACTGTGGTCTGAAAAATATTAACTAGAAAATCCCATAAGTAACCAATTCACATATTTTAAACTGCACACTGTGCTAAGTAGTGTTATTGAATCTCATGCCCCTGGGCATTGTCTGGGGTCATGTTTGCCTTGTCCCTGTGTCCTGAGCATTCACACCATATGTGGATCTGCCTGTTAGTTACTTAGTAACTGTGCTTCTCACCAGACCAACTGTCACAGTATCACAGGGCTTGTGTTTGAGTAGCTCTTGTTAGAGTTAATAATGACCCCAACACACAAGGTTACTGATGCTAGCAATTCAGGTATTCTAAACAGAAGCAGAGAAATGCTATCTAAGTAAAAAGGTGAAAGTTTGCAACATAATGAGTTAAAAAAGAATCGTATGCTGAAGTTATTGAAGTCCATGATAAAAGCAAATCTATTCCATGAAATTGTGTAGAAGGAAAAGGAATCCATGTTAGTTTAGCTGGCATACTTCAAATTGCAAGATCAGATATTATA
This sequence comes from Cavia porcellus, assembly GCF_034190915.1. NCBI lineage: Eukaryota > Metazoa > Chordata > Mammalia > Rodentia > Caviidae > Cavia > Cavia porcellus. Next base: position 20,853,912 of record NW_026947514.1, on the reverse strand, counting down.
AGGTGTTAGTTAAGACAGGATAGATGTTAATTTGTGTTTATATGTATACCAAAGAAACATACTCTAATGGGGCTTGGTACTACCATGCTTCGAGCATTTACTGCTCTCATTGTATTAGATTCTTGCAGATAATAGAGGACCATTGTTTTCAGTTATTTAGTAGGAGTACCTCACTTCTTTTGTACCAGTTTCTACCTTAGACAGTTTGTACTGTGATAACATAATACCACAGACTGTGTAACATATAGATAATGAAGTTTATTTGTCATGTTTCTGGGAGTTTAATAAGTTCAAGGTCAAGATGCTGGCAGGTTAAGTGGTTGATAAGGGCCACTCTTTACTTGCAAGATGGAGCTTTGTTGAGGAGAGTGGCAGGGGATGAAAACTGTCTCCTCACATATGGGAAAAGCAGCAGAGATTGAACTCCTTCTCTCAAGCCCTTGTCTTCTCATGGATGCAATAAGGGTCTACATGAATTCTCTTCTCTCATGACTTATCTTCTAAAAGCCCCAAATCTTAATACTATCACATTAAGTGTTAAATTCTAATATATGAGTTATACATACAAATCATAGCAGTATGCTTGCTAAAGTTATTTGTAATCCCCAAATCATTACTCAACTGCTTTCCCAATAGTCCTTAGACATATGCATGGGCAGGATGACAAAATAATTTGAATTGCCTGACACAATTTTTGCTGAAGTTGAGCAAGGAAGCCTCTTCCTTCTTCCTTCAACAGTAACCAGTATGCTGCTTTCGGTTTATTTAGTACCATTTTTATTTTTGCATTTTCTTTGTTCCTTGTTTATGATTTTGCTGTCTGAAGGAGCTCCCACACTAAGTACTGAGCACTGTCCAGTGTTCTAAGTGTGAGAAGGCTGTGATATGCCTTTATGTAGAAAATATATATTAGATGAGCTTTGTTCAAGAATGAGTTATAATGCTGATAGTCATGAATTCAATGGTAAAGAATCAATGATATATATTAAATAATGTGTCCTGAAACAGAGCTATATATAAAACAATGGTTTGTATTGATCACTAGATAAAAAATGATTGCAGGAACATGCCTCTCTATTTCCCCCAGGAGCAATGATTCAGTATTTGCTAATTTGGTGTTTGTGATGACTTTATAGAATCTACACATTCTGAATAATGAAAATCGACTGTTCTTAGCTAATAGAGTGTTGGCATGTTCACAGTGATGAGTTGTCTTCCTGGCCGCCATGCAGAACTCATCTCAACTTTCTTAACTTTCTTCTTATGGCAGTAATTGACATTACTTATTTTGAAGATATTGATCTGTATCCCCAAGACTTGATTGGTAAGAGGCAGGTGGTGCTCTTTGGTGGAATTTTTGTCTTCTTTTTTTTAGAAGGAATAAATAGCCTTCCCATTTAAAGTTGTATTAAATTATTAGTGAACTAATTGCCTAGACATTTCACCCTTAGCAGTTTGCAGAATTTCAAGTGGAATCCCATTTATATAGTTTTTATTACCCTTCTAAATTCTGATTAACCTTTTTCATTGACATCGTGGTCCATTCACTTCTCTGTGGGTTTCTGGAAAGTTATGATTCATACATAAGTGTTGGGCAGTCCTCATTTACTTTACCACTCAACTTTTTTCTTTTAAGAAAGAACATATCACAGCTTCACAAATCAATTGACAATTTAGGGGTTCTGGGAGTAAGAATGGAAGAAGGAGGACAGTGTGACAATATTCTGAAAGGAAACTTGTTAAACAGCGTGGCACAGAGCAGCTTTACGTGTAACAATTGCTCCTGCCATTTTTCAACCAGAAGGTCAGAAGTGGACACATGTTGATAAGAAGTTACTCTTGTAACAATACAGTTTACTCCTCTTCCTGACAACAAAATGTGAACCAGAGCAGAGTGGGAAGGGAGAGTGAACCCGGAAGTATTCTCAGTTGGGTACCTGGTGCCCTTAGGCAACCATGTTTGTGCTAACCTCCCTTTGAACCATCCCATTTTTCCCCCTCCCAGGGTACAACTAAATGACTTGATCTCTTGCTCTGCTCAAGGGCTGGAATCTCTTGCCAGTTAGCATTACTTCCAGATGAGTGAACTCTTTTTCTTTTCTGTATCATGCTTCATTTTAAGCTTTATTTTTCACTGCAGCTTAGAAGAATTACTCTTTTCTCAAGAAATCTGAGGCATGTAAATACATAAATGGAGGTGAGAAGGACTCTTTCTTTCTTTTGAGAAACAAATCAAATCATGTAGGAGCAAATCTTCTTTATGACAAATAAAACCCAGGACCATTGGCCTTTGTGGAAATATAGAACAGAGGTTAAAAATAATCATAAGCAGGCGACTCTGGGTAATTTTTATAGTCTGTCAAGGTTGTTTACTCATCTGTCAGTGAAATATTCCTTGAAAGGAACAGATTACACATGTGTGAACCTTTGTGGCCTTTGAGGTTTCCATAGTGTGTTCAGTTCTGCAGTCATAGGGCAAAATCTGCCACAGACCATGAATCCCAGACCAAATGTCAGAAGCTGTGCTAAAGGACATTACAGATTCAATAAAACTTTCTGGACAATATGCTGCAGGTCAATTTGGCAGGTCTGATTTGATCCCTCAGGGGTATTATTTGTTAACCCCATCTATAAAATGGGAATAATAACAGTATCCAACTCTCCAATTGTTTTTAAAGTTTTTAAAATTTTATTTTAATGAGAATAAAACCAAACAAAATAAAACAAAATAAAGTCAGTCAGAACAAAACAGTGAAAGTGATACAGAACTTCAAAACCGAAAAATAGGAAATCCAGAATGGCTACCACAATGCCTTTTGTTATCTTCAAAATTGCTACCCATATCATCAGGCATACTAAAAAATCAAACAAAACAGAACAGAATAAAAACAATCAAACAGAACATTGAATAAAACAAAACAATAAAATAGAACAAAACAAAACAGTGAGGACAATATTGGATTTCAAAAACCAGGTAGAAGGAAATCCCCCACAATTGCTATATGGCATATTGTTATCCTCTAACTATATGCTTGACTATGGGCTGTAGGCCTGCAAAGCCAATCAAACAATAACATTAAGTTTTTTTTTTAATTTTAATGAGACTAAAGCAAAACAAAACAGAATAGAACAGAGCAGAACAAAGAAAATCAGACCGGAACGATGCAAGCAACACAGAACTTTGAAACAAGACAACGGGAAATCAGTAGTGGCTACCATAATGTTTCTGTTTTTTTTTAATGGTAATCAGCTTCCTATTATCTTGTTTTGAAGTCCTATAATGCTTTCATTCTTTTGTTTAATTGATTTTATTCTGTTTTGTTTTGTTTGATTTTATTACGTGTGAGGGTATGAACAGCTATTTTAAAGAAAACAAGACATTATGGTAATCATTGTTTATTTCCTGTTATTTGGTTTTGGACTTCTGTAATGATTACATGCTTTAGTTTTGGTTGGTTTTAGTCTGTTTTCTATTATTTGATTTTAAAATATTTTTGTACCTCAGTTGTAATCAACTCAGCCTATGTTCTTCTGAATCATCTGGTTGAGTTGGTGGTGGAATGGTGTTGATGGTATTTTTGTCTCCCAGCCCATAAGCCAGTTGGTGCATGGGAAGGGCAGGTTGGCTTCTTGTTTCTCCTCCTGGCCTCTGCATGGCTGCCACCAGCTCACAGAAAAGGTAAATTAGCTTTTTGTTTCTCCTCCTGAGCCCTGCATGGCTGCCACTGGCTCACAAGAAAGGTGAATTGACTTCTTATTTCTCCTCCTGAATGGCTCCAACTCTCCAGTTGTTGCAAAGGTGACATGAGATGTAAAAGGTTTAATGTAATTTTTGGTGCATAGTAAATAGTTTTAGTAAAAAGACAATAAAAAATATAAAATTATGATTTTCATACAGATATAACATGAACATATGGTAAAGATTTTACTTATTTGTTATTGATGAAGGACTTAAGTAGATATTATGGTTGGCTCAACGAAGATATTATTGAAAAAAACTCCAATGCTCAGAGATTTACAGAACAGAAATAATGAAATTTATTGTCAAATTGAACAAAATTGGCATAGGAAAAGCTCTGATGGTACCAGACAATTCATTTGCTTATTTCTAGTCAATGTTTTTGCATTGGAAAAAAATTATGTTATAATTTTATATAACTTGTAGAGTTGTAACTTAGCTTAAAAGTGAAAAAAAAAAAAAAAAAAGGCCAGGATCTGATTATCTAGAATGATGTACCATAAATAATGAATAATTTTCCATGTAAAAATTAGTAATTATTACAATTTTATTTATACATGCAAATTTTAACTATTACATTGCTTTACTTTGGCTGCTTTAGTAATTAAAAATTTGGGTTACCTTGTTAATTTGGACTACCTTGTTCTCTGAAACCGAAAAGGGATTATATGTGTAAGAAATTTAAGAGCTAGTCCAAGATTTCTTGAAATAGAGAACAATTGGGACTTTTTGATTCTTCTGAGTTCAGTTTGAGGATTTTCTCACCAAAATGAGTGGTGCGTTCTATTCTGAGCTCACATCACCTTGTGTGAAATACTTTCCCAATCCATGTATGAGACACAGTCAGCTTTAGGCGTTGCGAATGTATGGGTCAACAGAAGTTTTATATACTAATAGTACAAGTGATTCACAGTTATGACTGTGCCTTTAGCTTCTGTCGATTGTTATAGATTAAAAACTGGTGGTCAACTTAATGCCAGAGGAATTAAATCACAATGGTGTTAAGTGTAGATGTTTTACTTGAGGAAAGTTGCCAGCATAAATAGAGATATGGAGAAGGATAAGGGAAGCATTGAGGCATTGAGGTATGAGAGGCACTGTGGGTTCTCCTACCAGTAGCTGTTTGAGCCACTGATTCTCCTGGAGAAGCTTTGGTCCTTACATCGAGTATTGCTTCCTGGCTCCAGAGGGGAAGATGCATGCTACTTAATCTCCAGGATGAACTCACCATGCTGACTTCCTGGCATGTACTCGACTGTGCTTATCTTCAGAGGAGCTCAGGGCCTCCATGTCACAGAGGATGGCTGTGGTGCTTTTCAAGGCAGCCCTGCTCCTTGTTTTGAGTGTGACTTCTTGGCTCCAGTGTAGAACCCTCAGCCTATCAACACAGCTCCTTTAACCCGCTGACATACACTTCCTAGCTTCCTCCGCTGACCTTTGGGCTTTCCCAGCATGGATCCATAAAGAGACTGAAATGAATCCTTCTCGTGGGCTCTAGACCTTCAGTTGGACTCATGAGAGGCACTGTTGTGAGCTCTGGGTTTTTATCTGGACTCATGTGGGACATTGCTGTGGGATTTAGGCCTTGGCTGAATATCTTATATCTTTAGTGTTGTGGATAGATTTCCTGCACTTTCTTGTGTTAATTCTGGGTGACTATCATAAACAATATAAATTCTATGTCCTGATTCTAATTGTTCTCTGCACAACCCCTGACTACAACATCATTACAGATTTCCTACCTGCTGATTGTCTCTATTTAGGGTTGAATAACAGAACATTATTGACTATAAGGCTTATAAACAATGGAAATTTATTTCTTACAGTTCTGAAGGTTAGAAGTTTGAGAACAAGGTACGAACAGATTCTGCATTTGGTTAAATCTCTCTCGAGGGTTCAGAGATGCCCATATATCCTCCATGGCAGGAGGGGCAAGGGAGTTTTCTAAGCTCTATTTTATAAAAACACTAATCTCACACTCAATCACCTCTAAAGACCTCCAAATACAATCTTATTGAGGATTAGGTTTTAATATTTGAATTTCTGGAGGGGAAAATGTTTTTTTCTATAGCACTGACATTTCTCTGTAGACTCCTGTAACCCTGAGTTCTTAGTTATATTCTTCTTCCTCTCCACCCACCTTCTTTTCTTTTATACTGTGGTCTCAAATTCTTGTTTATTTATTATGCTAGACAGTATAACAATCTCTTTGTTTTATTGTCTTTTAAGAAACTATGATCAGATATTTTAACTTTAACATCCAAAGACAGCTATCAATTTATTGATATAAAGGAGAATAATCTATAGTTCCTGTGCTGAGAAAGACCTATAGGTTCAGTTGTAAGCTGTGGTCCTAAAGGGAGGTTTCTTTTTTCTTTTATTGCCATTATTATCACTGTCATCATCAGGAGGTAGAAATAAATTGTTATATAAATGGAATTTTTGTGGACAAGCAGTTACCTCTGTGTACAGCTATTTGACTTCCCATGTTTCTTACCCAGTTCCAATTTTCTACTTTTCTATGTCTACTTTTTCGCAAAACTCTTCCAACCCAACTTAAATGTATATATCAATGGTATAAAAAAAAAGCCTCCTCTTTGACAGAAAATTGTAAGTCTTACAGAGACAATGCCAAGATTTTAGCAATGATACCCAAGTGCTTTGCCATCTCTAAGAACTGCTCAGATGATCTGAATACCACAAGCCATTTGGTTCTGACCAAGATAATTTTTAACAACTGTACAGAGAAAATCAACTGGAAATGGTGACATCTCTCCTTTCCATTAGGGAATCAATGGCAAATTAAGGAAGTTAGCCTAAGGCAGTTAGAAAAGTTAGAAAATAGAGAAACCCTTAGCAGAATCTCTGCAAAAACAGCAGTAGACAGGTCAAGGCCTAGTTGAGAAAAGGGCTCACAGGAATGTGACAAATTTTGGTCCAGGAAACTGTCCTTGTCACTGGTCAAGATCTTTTTAGAAAGCTGGAATTTAAGCAAAGGCTTGAAGGACATGAGAGTTAGCTTAACAGACAGCTTGCAAAAGAGCATTCAAGAAGTGTGTTAGCTTTCTGTCTCTGTGACAAAATATCTGAGAATAAAAACTTAAGAGAAAAGAGTTATTTTGGCTCCCCATTTTATAGGCTTCAGTTGATGGCATCTGCTTTGTTATTCTTAGGCCTGCGGTGAGGCCACAGCATTGTGGTGGAAGGGTGTGATGGAGGATAGCTTCTTACCGCATAGTAGCCAGTATCAAAGAGACAGGAAAAGAGCTAGAGAGGAAGGAGCTGGAGATGAGACACAGTTCCCAATGTCATGTTTTCATGAACAGCTCTCTTTCGCTAGGCCCCACCTCCTGTTTCATCACCTCCCAATAATGTTATCAAATTATGAATTCATCATGTGTTAATTCCCTAAGGAAGTTGGATCCATCATGATCCAACCACTTCCATTTCAGGGACCATGCCTTTGATATAATGAGCCCATGGGGCACAGGTTAAGTAAAACCATTATGGGAGAAAATAGCAAAGACCTAAAATAATGAATTAGCCTGGTGGAGTGAAGAACTAGCAGGAAGTCTACTGGGGTGGCCAGTATAGTGTACTCCCCTCGCATGCACATCTTACATTGTGATATCGACACAGCTTTCACTGAGTGGTGGATCTATAGTCCTCCCTATTGAACTCAAGTGCTTCAATAGAGTTGTGAAATAATGAGCTTCAATTTGCAAGGCTCAGTTATAAACATATCATACACTTAAGCCTTGTTCTATTGGAGTCGGCCACCATGCTGTCAGAAACCCCAGTCCAGATAGAGACTTCATATAGTGTTCCACAAATAGGTAGCGTCAACTGCCAGCTGTGGGAGCAAATGAGACTTCAGAGGACTCCTGCTCTTGCTAGTGAGTTATTCCCACTGCGGCCCTTCTCCTCTCCCAAATATTTCCCATAATGCTTTAGATATTGTGGAGCAAGGGAAGTGGAGGGTGAGTCATTTTCTGCCTGCTCTTTCTGCTTTTTTGACTACAGATTCTGTGAGCATATTACTGTAAGTAGCTGTAATTTTCTCTCTCCAAGATTTGAAATGACCTGTTACATAATGATAGTAAGTGAAACTTCTGGAATGGCTAAAATTGAGAGACAGAGACAGAGACAGAGAGAGAGAGAGAGAGAGAGAAAGAGAGAGAGAGAGAGAGAGAGAGAGAGAGACTGACAGAGAGAGACAGAGACAGAGACACAAACAGAGACAGAGACAGAGACAGAGAGAGGGAAAAAGGTGTAAGCAAAAAGGCACAAAATACAGTGCCATGGTAAGCCAAGATATGGACTGGCATTTATCACTGAGCAAAAAGAATACATGAGTACAAACAAAAATTATTACTTATTTGAAAGGATGAAATCTTAGAAGAGAAAAATTTATTATGATCATAACCAAAGAGTATTCAGTAAAAATGAAAACACCATGGGGCTGAGTTCCAACATTACTTATGATTTGAGTCAGTGAAAAATTATCAATAGTTTTTGAGCCTTTTTTAATATGTACAATAAATCTATGCTGTAAAGATTAAATGCTACAATATTTGTAGTAGTTATTCAGCATTTATTATTTTTTCTCCACTTCCTTTCACTTTTTGTGTCACTTTGAATACCTATCCCACAAAGAGGCATTGAATTGAACGTTTCTTTTTTTGTTGAAAATAATTAGGCCCACTAAATAGGAGAAAGAAATATTCTTATTTTATACTGGATGCAATTAACTGACGCTGAATCTGAGTCCATATTTAGTAGCTTTGTGACCTTGGCACGTTATGTAAATTGCTTAAACTTTGTTTTTTTAATTACTAAATATGTATCCATCTGTCTGTCTATCTTCTCTCCTTGCCTGATATTTGACCTTCAACATTTATCGATAATTTACTAACATTTGTAATAAGGAATGCCTTATGAAGATTAATTTCTTTTACTAGAAATGTTAAAGGAAATATTCTTTTATTAAATATTTAAATATTTATTAAAATATTAAATATTTATTTAATAAGAACTTTCTTTACTGATCAATCTGACTTCTCAATTTTTTTCTCCATCCTTACCATCAGACCTTGAGTCCCTTTGTAATTATATCAATTAGTATTTCTATTTTCATCTTGTGAAGTTGGTGCTAAATTTATGAAATTCTATTGCTTTGTATGGGCTAAACTTTGTAGTAACAAAAGGCAAACTTCCAATCGTAGAAACTTAACAAAAATTCATTTTTCATTCAAATTTTGTCTCCCTTGTGGGTTAGTAAAAGATAGAGGTAGGATGAGTCTGAGATGAATCTGTTTCTACTTATTGGTCATTCTTATATCCAAGTTGGTAGAGTGGCTAACATCTTGAACATTATTCTTCATGGTACCAATAGGAAATGAAAACTCTAAAATAATACTTAGCTAACTATCTGTGGTGGAACACTACTTTTTGTTTATTATTGGTTCTCTAGTTTCTTTTTTTTTATTTTTTCAAAATATAATACAAATAAGTTACTTATGTTCTTGGATGTCTTAGCAACGTTAAAGTACTATACAATTACTGTATGATTTTCTAAATGCTTATTTCTACTTATGAACCCATGGCCTACACACACACACACACACACACACACACGTATTGGATTCTGGGAATCGAACCAGAACCTCATGCTTGCCAAGCAGGCACTGTACCACTGAGCTATATCCCTGGCCTCTATATTTTTCCTGAGAGTGTCACATTAGTATTGTAATACTCTTGCCTGGAAATGGGTTTTCCTGTCAAAACTTGTTAACACAAGCTTGTTATATGTTTCCTTCCTCTGTCATGAGGACGTCAGAGAACTTGATTCTTTTAAGTGCCTTTGAGGAAAGGTTAAGGAAATATTAAATAGTTCCCATCAATGATTACCCCACTGATCAAAAAAGATTTTTTTTTATAAAATAAAGAATTTGGGTATAAATTTAGAAAAACTTGAGACAATAAGAAAGAATAATTGAATTTGGCACTTTTTAAAATATTTTCTAGTTGAGTCATGGGAGCTATTGTCCTAAGTGGAAACCCTAAAATCATCTCATGGGTCATGAAGGAAACTTTACATCATTGTATTACTTGTACATGTCCTCTGAAATGGACATATGTAGATAGGATTAAACGGGCAAGGATTCTCTTAGGGAAATGTCTCTATGAAAGGCAACAGGAAGTGAAAAAAGTTGGAAGATTGTCAGACCACAACATATAGGAAATCCGATGCCAACTGAAAAATCGAGAGTAAGAAAGTAGGGTAGATTTCAGTGCCAGAAATAGGGTTGGTTCTCTTCTCCTACACTCAGTCATTGTTAAGGGGCAGCCCTTGCACAAATCAGGTAGTAAATTCCAAAGCACACACTGGAGGCTCTCATCAAGGTCACTCCCTATGGAGCAGGTGTGTGAGGTGGACACTCATGTCCAATGCATGCCTAACTAGTCTCTAGCCTTCAGCAATTTAAAATATTTATTCCCATTTTATGAATTAGTTACTAAGGTCAACGGAGCTTAATGGGTGAATGTACTGGCACAAAATCTCAGAGCTATTAAATTTGGAAACAGAGGCCAACTCCACTGTACTATCCTATCTATTGCGATATACTTATGGCTTCCATATTTGAAAAAATTTTAGAAGACATTAAATTATTTTCAGTCTGTATTCTGCCAAGCATTTCTCCTTTCTGCTGGAAGCAGCGCTTTCTTTTTTCAACCACGAACAAAGTACAGTATCCTGTCGCCTGACTGTAATAGAATTGTCTAGGAAAGAGCAGCTGCTTGAGGTGGGCCAATTATGTTCCTCCCTGGGAATTTCAAAGCCTGATCATCATCTGAGTTCTCAGTGCATAAAGTAGGGAGTTGTTGGCAGTTATGCTCCTCGCTATAGTATGGTAGTTTCAAAGAGTGAAATCAAAATGCATAAAGAAGCCGAGATGGGAAACTGTGAGGGCAGTTTCAGTTGTCCTTGAGGCTCTGCTGCTTTTCCCTCCTTGTAGTCACTGTCTAACATACCTCAGAGCCCTTCCCGTGGTTTCCTTATTGTGTTTAAACTGCAAGTGAGTTTCTGTCAATGGCAACCAAGAGACCTTGACTAATTCAGTTCCTTTAGAAATGCAGACCTGTAGATTCCTCATTGCAGTACTGACACATGTAGTGATTTCTCCTCTTCTATTTCCTACTTTCTTTTTTTAATGCCCTTGGACCAGCTTTCTGCAATCATTGATTAAAATCAAGATAGGAAACGGAGGGTTCGTCCTACCCTTGAGAAGGCAGGGAGGGGTGCTGTACCAACAGACCATTAGAAACTCATTACTCCTGTAATAAAAGGATTGATCCCTTTCTTAAAACTTTCACCTGGCTTCACAATTAACCCACGTGTAATTAACTGCTGATAGCATTGAGTGCTCACTAATAAATCAACACTATTTTTTCTGAATGGAAAACTGAGAGATATACATAAGCCAAGGTTTATCAAATAAATTTACGTTAAAAAATCACAGAACAAGTTGCTTATTGTCTCTCTCTTTCTCTTTTTCTTCTCTCTTTGATATTGAGGATTGAGCTCATGACCTCGTGCTTACCAAACAGGTGTTGTGCTGCTGAGCTAACCCCCCAGCCCAACCTGTTTATTATTTTAAGAATAGAAACAATATTTTGACTTGGTGTATCATTAATACAGAGCCAAAGAATCAGTCCCTTGAATAACTAAAATTTAAAACAAATCCATTTAGTATCCCAAAATCAAGTAAATAGGTTTTACTTTAGAGAAAGGAATAGCCTGAGTCAGAAGAGTAGATTAGTGAATCTCGACCTCAAATAGGGGTATGAGTCTATTTGAGGTTTGGGAGGTGTCCTCAGTTTCTTTATCTTTGAAAGGGGATTTATAAAAATAAATGATTTGTAAGACACTATATAATCATATTCTCTTTTTTAAAAGAAGAATATAACAGTTTATGTATCACATCTTGTAGTCTCATCTATAGAAAATGGACTTCAAACCAGTAGATTGCTTTGTGAGATGTTTTATTTTCATTGAAAAAGTGAATGCAGCACTTCTCAGAATGGCGTTAGAACAGGTTTTTTTCTAACAGCAACCTGCAGTTATGTAAAGAGCAATACAGACACTTTCCTCAATGTCTGAGAGTCCACGCATTGCTAATGTATGCATATTTCTGCCTCAAATTTTATAATAACAAAAGGATGCTCCGAATAACTCAAGATCTTAATAATAGTTTCACTAAAAATAATACAATAATGAGAGCACAATGCTATGTATATTTACATATAATTTCTTAGTATAACATTTTAATTTTTAAAAAAGTGTACATGATGGCTTTCCATTTCAATTTTAAAAATTTTCTAATATCTAGAATTGCGTACTCCAAACTGTTGCCACTATTTGCAACAATTGTCCATGGAAGAAACCAGAATGGGTTATTTGAGACAGAACTATTTCTGTTTAAATGCTTGAATAGATAAGAAGTGCAGCCTTATAAAGTATGTTCTCATTCCCAATCCAGAACCTTTCATTTCCAGTAATTATAAGCACAATTAGATGGCAGTTTTTCAAGAATTTATTCTCAAAAATCCTTTAATGGATGGCAGTTTACATGCTGTAGATGATAGGACTGGAGAAATTCTATAATTAACTTACATTTCTAACCAGGTAAGAACTGCCATGTTACCCATAATATGTTGTTCTTTCTAACGTTAAGAGTGCCCCCTTTATTCCATTCTACGTAATGCCCATGTGTGTGTTTGTGTGTTAGTGTGTGATCTTGGAATTTCAATAATTATATCTGATGCTTACAAGCAGAGAAACCCAACTTTTTGGGCCCTGAAGCTGTACGATTTGAGGAGGGACCTTTTGAAGGAAAAAAAATAAAAAAGAATCAAAATTTGTGCATATACACTTAGTATACAACTGAATATCTGGAAAGAAGAAATCATAACTTTTTCAACTGATTATCTGGAAAAAATCAGAAAAAGTATACATTTCAAAAAAGATGACAAAACCAGAAACATAAAATAATTCAGAAGAGATGATTCTTGTATTGTTCAGCAGTCTGCTATTTATCTTTCATACATCCTTCCTGTGTGCTTTTTATTTTATTTTAGTTTATTCGTACATGTGTACAGTGCATAATATTTACATTCCTTGTAGAAAGTTGGCTATTTTGATGACTTTGTATTTTTATTTTTTAACTTTATTTTTTATTAGTACATATTTGTCATACATATTGATCACAGACATTGTAGGGAATTTGTATCTGTATGTAATATACTTTAATTTTTCTTTTTTTCTCTTTCCCCTCCCCTCCCTTCAACCCTTTTTCCTTTCCTTTTATACAAGCTTTGTTTCCATTTGTTCTTCCTATTCTCTTTTTTAAATATTATTTTTTATTGAATGACTGAAGATAATTCCATCTGGAAGGGTTGATTAGTACTTTTTTTTGTATTTTTGATAGTAAAAATTCATATGTAGTCTCTAAGTGTAGGACAATTGTAGATTTGTACCCATTTACCAAAGCAATTCTGTTCAATTTTATTTTTAATGACTCCCATCAAAAAGGAAAGGATATGGCAACACATTTTTTATTTTTGTTTTGGTTGGTACTATGGATTGAACTCGTGACCTCATGCTCATCAGGCAGGAGCTTATACTGCTGAGCTAAATCCCCAGCCCCAATTTGGTAACACTGAATCTGTATTGCCGAGTCTATCCTGATAGGCTTAGACTCTCTTGATTATGCATCTTTGAGAAGCGGCTCTACTTCCAATTTTACATGTCTGGTTTATAAGATTACTCACATTACTGCACGCATTCACTTCTGTGTGCAACTTTTAAAATCTTATTTCTCCTCTAATTTCCTGTTACCAGTGTTGAGTGCCATGTTTACATCAGGACTGAACATTGACTTATTGTTTTTGTGTCTGATGAGTTGGCATAGTGGGTAGCAGTGATACTCCCAGAGTGATAGATTACTCATATACAAAAGGGACTGAGGACAATTGACATAGAACATATAAATCAAAATCTAGTGTGCTCCTGATTGAATTTGTGCTTAGGCAAATTATCAAAATGCTCATAGCCAGGGAAAGGGCAGCCAAGGCTTTATATAAACGAGTATTATTTAGCTACAAAGAAGGATAAACTTGTGGCTTTTGTAGGTAAATGGATGCAACTTGAGACCATACTCATAAGTGAAAAAATCAAACTCTTATGTGTAAATATCATATTGTCTCCCCCGTGCAAAAAACACCCTGAAAGTTTAATGAGATCCAAAATGTACAATAGCTATTGTGAAAATGAAAGGGAAAGAAAGTGCTCAAAAGGAAAGATAAACTGGGATGGGGAAAGGAGAAAAGAAAGAAGGGAGAAGATTATATATAAATATACATGTATATGTGTGTGTATGTATATAAATACAAGATAGATAGCTATACTACTAATCTCTATAAGTTAATCAAAAAGAACAGTTTGTGCTGTCACTGATCATTTTTATGCCTAAATCTTGTAACCTGAACAACCACTTTTAAGATAACAATATGCAATATGTTAACTAGTGTTAATTATCTACTTTTTCAGAAATTCGGTATTATTTTTATCTTTTGTTCTGTTTGTAAGCTTAAAAGAATACCTATAGCCATAGAAACCCTATTCAGCACCCCAGGAAGTCTAATGCTGGCAATCTCAGTGTGGATAGAAATAACAGCCTTAGCCAATTGTGATGAAAATTCTTATTTGTATTCTCTTATATGAGAAAACCCAAATATAAATCATTTAAAGAGCATAGTGGAAGATAAGTGACAGGGAACTGGGAGAGGTAGGCTTTGACTGGTAGCCAGACTCCTGCAATTAGAAGGGCAAAGGCAGGTAGATTCTGAGGAATTAGTGAGACAAAGGCAGCTAAACTCACACAATGAAGAAGACAATGGAAGCTTCCAGGTTGCTCCAGTAGGGATCACAAACATTCTGTACTTAATGCTCAAACTATTTGTTCTTTTTTTGTCTTTTTGGTACCACCAGGGATTGAACTCCTGTGTGCTGTGAAAGCACTCTACCACTAAGCTACATCCCCAGTCCCGGGGAGGTACGCTTTATGGAGCTAGAAGAGGGTTCATGGAGGGGAGAAAACTGGAGGGTAAGGAGAAATGGGGAGGTGAAAATGATCCAGATGCAAAATGTATACGCACTGATTTCCCAACATGAGTCTAATTGCTAGTGTATACTGCTTAAAAATTAAATTGTTAGGTCAAATTTTACAAACATAAATTGACTGGATCATCCCAGAGCTTTAGGATTTTTTACAAGGACTCGGAAGCTTTAGCTTCCTTAGTTTGTAAGTTCAGCTCAGCTCACAGGACAAGCAACTGCTTATCAGGTGAGTTTCACTTTGGGCCAAATACTTTGGGCAGTGTGTGTTCTGAAAACATACTACTGCTTGCTTACGCTTTTCTCCGTAAGGGAATTCTGGCTTTGGCAGGTAGTGGTGCAAAATAAAAATAGGCTTATTTTCTCTCTGGTGAGACTATTATGAATAGATGTGACAAACCTAATCATAACTTTAATAAGCAAATGTGTTCACCATATTTGTTATTTGCCTAAACTGTGCAGTTCATGCACACATATTCGTGTGTGTGTGTGTGTGTGTGTGTGTGTGTGTGTGTGTGTCTGGCTATAAGTGGTGTTTATTAATTCCTCAGACTGAAGAACAGAGTGCCAGGGAAAGCTTCCTGGCCAAATGGTTTTCCAGGTAGATCAACTATTATGCATTCAAATGCTCCTGAGGATCAAAAAAGGGTAATAAAAGAAGCACAGAGTGCTTCCCAGACAAAATAAGGACTTGAAACTTCTACAAGTCAAGCTTATTGATTGAATTTAAGAATTTTCTATACTGTTTTCACCTTATTTGTGACAGGCATCTCTTTATTGAGGAGTCACATTGAGAAAGACTTAAACATAAGTAAATTAGCGAAGATGATGGAGTAGTAATGGACAGTTTAGTAAAGGGACTTTTGACATAGGCATGGACAAGGTTATGGGAACCCAGTATAGATGGCTGTGTACCCTTATTGAAATAACAGCAAGGTATTCCATGTGTAAACTTGAAGGGTCAGTGGAAAGGGGCCATTACTGATAATCTGGAGCAATAACTATAGCTGTAAGAGAGGGACATATGGCAGGAGCTGAGGCCTTGAGGAGACAACCAAACTCCAGTATGGCAGGATTAAATCACAGAATAAACACTAGCCTTCCTGCCTTTTGCTATTCAGTAGGTGATCCTCACATAGGTGGTTTAGGTGTTGGCTGAATCCAACAGCAAACCAAAGGACAAGAGAATCTACAAAATCAGTGAAAGCCAGGTTTCTGAGGGGCAGGGGAAGGTATTTACCCTGCAGAGTAGATTTAGAGGGAGGTTAGAGAAAGTATCAGTGCAGAGGCCTATTTAAATTGAAATCTGACCTTTGCAAGAGTGGTAAAAGAGGAGAAAAAATCTGCATATCCCCGCACAGACTTGAATATATGCATATTCCTAGCAGGTCTGTGTAACACTTGAATTTCTCTTTTAAAGGCAGTACTGGCTGCATAGCTGGAGGGAATGCCATCTGCACTCCACCCGCAAGGGACTGGCTTCATCAAGATTTGTCCTGGCTGCCAAGATTTCTTGACTGATGTCAAGTCTTTCTTTCTGGAGTAGACTTTAGTTGAATAAAATTAAATAGCTTACAATTTATCTTTCCAAATACCTATTACAAAGCATGTAGATTATCATTATACTCTGCTACTACTGAGTGGGCATGTTTATTATAGGAGGAAGTCAGAGGGAATCCTAAAGGCAGCAGCAGGTGAAACCGAGTTTTCTCATCTGGTTTATTGGTAACCAAAATATTTTGAAACTTCATCTGTCTATGTATTCTGCTTTTCAGGTAGTTATACATGGTGGTGTAAGGGTAACTATTGTCTGACTTTAGTCCCAACACACAGATTCCCAAAAGGTCAAATTTGTGAGTCCATCATTTGTTTATTGTTTTTCTGTGTATGCATGTATGTATGGGGTAGTACATTTCGCTTGATGATTTGTTAATGTTAATGCAAACAAAGGAAAAAAGAACAATGAAGCCTATACTGAGAGTAGATACAGAGTTCAGTCATTCGCTGAGCCATATCTACAGCCTTCCTCCAAGTACATTCATTCTGAGCTTTAAAAAGAATGACAACCACAAGTCAAAGATTTTCAGAAGTTGCTTGGAGATGGTCAAACAAGAATGGCCACTCCACAAATGCTAAGGTTCAATTGTATGTAAATGCATATACGTGCGTGCGTGCGTGCGTGCGTGCGTGTGTGTGTCTGGGTGACCAATGCAGAAATAGCATGAGTGTAGTAATCTCCTTTGCCTTCTAATTGAAAGGTGTTGAAAGGTGGAGGAATTGGACTGGTGCATGAGACTGACTCTTTTTGCCAAAGGGCTTTTCTCTTCATAGCTTTCTTTTTGAAGAACCACAGACATTCATTTTATTGCCACTATTCTGTCGCAGTACAGTTTTTCCCTGGGCTAAGAATCAAATTACTAACATTGCTTGTTCTGTATTCTGAAAATCACTGTCAGGTGTGAATTAAATGTTTTATTTGAAGATTTGAGCTCCTTCTCATCAGTCATAAAGGGAGTTTTTATGGAATAATAGTCATTGACACTGATATAGTTCTTTTCATCTTAGACTCTCTAAGTACTTTGTAAGAGTTCTCTCCCTGCATCTACATATCAATGACTCCCCTCACCCTCTGTGTAGGATCCTGTACTGAAGATTTACATGAACTCCCTCAACTCTTCCAGGGCTGCTTTCAGTTGAGTATAAGTGGAAAACATTGAAATAATTGTTTCTGGATCCTTAGAGAAAGGAATATGACAACTTTGATGATCTTATGGCATACTGTAAATTTAGTATTTAGGAGAGGTGCTAATGGTAAAATGTGTCCCTTGAACTGACAGATTTAAAACAAGGAGATAATCATCCTCCCACCCCTACACACACACACACACACACACACTCACACACACACCAGGAACCTTTTTCATTTTAAAGTGATTACAAATTGAAACTTTATTCTACATTCCCATTTCAGTATTCAAATTATGAATATTTTAAAATTACAAGTACTCATAACACATTTGAGTTGGGAGAAATGTTGTAGGGGCAGGGATCCTTAGACAAGAAAATAGATTAGAGACCTCATTAGGTCCTCTAGCTAATCCTGATTAGAAGGAGTTAAAAACAAACTTCACTAAAAAAAAAAAAAAAATCCACTGGGGAATAGGTCAAGGTCTGAAGTCGAGAGAGAAAAACCTGATACAGACAGGTGCCAAATGGCCTCGGGTCTTGCATTAGAGACCAGAGAAGGAAAGAGCAGACAGGCGGATGCAGAGAGAAAGCCAAGTGTAGGCATGACAAGCTACCCACACTCCAAACAGAGTACAGAAGAAGCTAGGATGGGGGGTAGCTAACTAAGTTTAAGGCAGTAGGTTCTCACACTTAAGCACATATGTATGTACTCACTGTAGGGTCACTATATTACCTATTCTACAGTAAGTATATTCATCAAATAATTATTTGGTACAACAGATATCTACACGCACCCTTACTGTATGCTAACCAAGAAGAAGGCACCGCCTGTCTATCCACCACCAACCCCAAAGACAAGGTCTTGAAAGGTAGGTCAAGGACAAGTGAACGGATAGAAAGAAGTGCACCTAGACCACTGGGAGAAACGACATTAGGCAGAGATGCCCAGAAGCCAAACCAGTCATGGCCATTTGGGGAGTGGTGGTGCTCTGACTCTCTCCTTAAAACAGCTGAAACAAAGACCCACGTGTCCTCTGTGGTTCTGGAACCTCAATTCTTTCTAATTAGGGCAGTTATTTTCTCCTCCTCCCTTCCCTTTCTTCTTTACAAATAAAGTGTCTTCCTTCCTTCCATCCCTCTAATTTTTATTGTGGCTGAGTTTAAGATCCTCCGAGGCTGCTCAGACAGCAAAGCAGTGGTGCTCATGCCCCAGACGTGGCAATGATAAACACCATTAATAATCAGTAATTCAGCCAAATCATTCCACAGCTGAAGCTTCCAGGATCAGAGAAAGCTGCTGATTTATTCACGATCATGCACAAAGCTAAATAGTGTAAAACTGAGTCCCTGAATATCTCACTGTTATTTAGTCCCTCGGTTTTGTACTAACTTTCCTGCCCTACCCCTTATTCCCTCTTCTTCCTCCTCTTCTCTCTCCATCCCTTTCTCTCTCTTTTCCTTCTCCTCTCTCTTCTTGAATGTTTTGGCTAAGATTTTAAACACAGACAAAAGTAGTTTTCAAGGACAAGGGAAGGAATGTATTAATTAAAATGCAACTAATAAGCAGAAAAAAAGACTTGATTTTCTTAGCAGTGAAGGGGGCTTTTTAAAATATGTGCTTTGGTATCATTAAAGTCTTACATTGTGTTTTAAGCCTTCACTCACTAATTAAACATCTGCAAGAACATAGGTTATCATGTGAGAATATGTACAGTGTGTCATTATGCTGAAAAAAGAAATTTAGTGCAATACTAAATACTAAAATGACTACAGCAACTGCATTCTTCAATCAGTGGCCGTTCTTACATTTTATCACCTTCATTTCATAGAAGCAATTTTCATCTTCTATGCCTCAAGCTATCATTTAGAGTTTGAATCATTTAAAAACATTTAAAATTTCTTTTTATTTTTAAAATCCTATGGAAGAAGCAAGGTAAGGTGTTGACAACTAAAAATGCAATAAGCCATTTGCACAGAACCTGTTGGCTAATGTTTTGAAGTAGATTTGAGCTGTGTGTTTCTAACTGCCTTTCCTTAGTGCTCCAGTGTTCCCTGTTACTTTTCTGTGATTTATACAATCCTCAGTTACTAGGCAGCACCTGTGCATCAGACTCATACAGGGTTAGTGCTGGAGAGGGACTGAGAGAATCCAAACCTTCATTCCACTGTTGCGATTCAGAAGGATGAAATGACATATCCAAGGTCACCTTCTAATTCTTTTCTTTAAGTGATTTACTTTTGGATATAAAGGTGAGCTGTTCCTCATTGGCCAGAAGGACAGAATTTCAATATAAGAAAATTCTTTATAGCAATTTGGCCCTGGAGAATTGAAATGGAGCAGGAAATTTCAAATTATGAGTCCCAGAATAGTTTTAATTTGACCACAATTGGCACAATCACTAAGGCAGAGTCTTTGGGATTTTTACATTAATGTGGTTTTCTTAGCTTTAAAATCAATTAAATTTTGGATTGCTAGCTGCATTTACTGGGAGAGGAGCAGGGAAAGCCAAAGAGAGCTAAGTATCTTCAGAGTCAGATGTGTCTCAACAAACTCACAGGGCTGAGTCCAGGTGGAGCACTCATCGAGTTCCTGTGTGACACTCATTAAATGATTTCTTGTTCGCCACAATCACCAACAAGTTAAGAGGCTGTTTTGTAGTCCTCATCTCATTCAGGCATCATCTTACATTTTTTTCTCTTTTCCCAAAGTCACAACCTAAATCTCACAGGTTGGGTGTCAATTGACGGCCCTGTAGCAGTTCTTGGAGATACTTGCAAATAGTAATTGAAGTTTGGTAGGGAATTGGAGCTTAAAAAAGTCTTTGTACAATCAACTTGAGCATAGATAAAGGCAAATATTACTGTATCTCATGGCAAACTAGAAGTCGGTTTTAATTCCCATTCTCTTCTTAGACTCATTTAAGTGTTGCCTTAGTGATTATTTCTTCCTGCCCACTCAATTTACACAGCTGAGAACAGAGGCATGGAGGTGGTAGGAGTCATGCTCAAGATGGAGAGCGGCAGAGAAAAAAACCAGAAGCTCAAGTTCTAGCGTAGCCCCATAGCTGAAAATAAAATTAAATTTTTGATGGATGAGTGAATCTAGACTTATGAATTCCCATTTGCTACTTTTTTTCTTTACGTCATGGTTACTTGTCCTTTGGGTTTCTCATCCAGCCTCCTTATCTCCTCTAAATGCAGAGGACCCAATTAAAGCTGATTCTGTCTAAACTGCTTCTGAGTAGGGACACTTGAGTTCTCATCACCAAGGCAGACCTGAGATCTGTGTCTTTTACGTGGCTCACACAGGCACTTCAATCAGTGTGCTAATTTCAGATTGCTGAGTGCACAACTCCCTATCTACTTGTTTCTTTTAACATGGACATTTTTAATCAAGTGCCTAATTTGGTCCTGGGGGACATCACTCTGTTTTAATAATACATGTGACAAAATTTACCTCTTTGCTTTGAAAGTTGTTAATTATGGAGTGCATTTCAAATGAGCTTTTGTGGCCAAGAAATCATTCCTTTTGGATGGTTATATATTGTAATAGTGGGAAGAAATAATAAGCAATGAAGGATTATGAAACACCTCTCCATATGGATGGTGGTGCTTTTGAGGAACCAAACTGGGCAATAATGAAGGCTTTTTGGTGATGAACTTACGTGGAGTTGTTTTCAGTTTATGCCACAAGACTCTACATAACCCAGAGGGCTTACTGTGCTATCAAAGCAGATGGAACAAAAGAACATGTAGCCAGCTTCCGACAGATGACTGACTAGGTTAGGTTACTGATCTTCCTTAAGGAAATAGAATCACTTGCTTCTGGGTGAGAGAGGATTTCTTATACTGTTCTCAGTGACAATAGCCAATTGTAGGTTGCTCTAGGCTTCTGATGAGTTTCCCTGTGTATTCTCAGCTTCCCTTGTGTTGTGGATTCTTATCGCCACTAGAGTTATTACTTCTTATTTAATAAATTAGCAGTAAGTTTCTAAGAGATTTGTAATAAGGCCTCTGGTCTTCAGATAGACAAATGCAGTTTAAATACTGATGTAGTTAAAAAGGTTTAAACAAGCGTCTAAATTACAAGCTTTTTAAAGAGCAGAGCCCAGCCAACACATTTGCACATGTTAGCCTCAAAAGATGGCTTTTAGTGGCTTAGTTCCAGAGATTCTGCCATTATTTTCTTATTTCCTGAAATGATAACTGAACTTTGCAGAAGACTTTGGATGCCATACGAAGTATTTCTTTTAACCCTCTGTGGAACAGTATCTCAGAAAATGAATGCTCAGGAGTTGAAGTGTGGAAAGGGACTTCACAAATGGGTACTGCATGTCATGAACTCTAAGGTGTGCCTATTCTTGTACCAGGAGCAAGACAAAAGACAAAGGGTAAGAAAGCTTTCCACTTTGTTTTGTGAGAAAAGTCAGAATTTTTTTTTAATGAATCCAGACTGAAACCAGACTTACTAGACATCTGTGGGTTGTGGGAAACAGTTTGGATGGACCACTATAAAGTGATCTTGTCTTTGTACTCATCAACATGCAAAATGTAGGCTGACCTTTGGAACACATGGTGATGTCAAATTTCCTTCTGGGAATTGCCCTGATGAAAAAAAAATGTCACCAGTAGAATTAAGGTATTTTGCAGAGTAACAAAACTTGATAGAAAAAGAGTGAAATCTAATTAGTATCAGGCGGGATAGGGTCGTCATTCCTGTGTTTGTAGCACTTCTGTTTGTAATGAAAGGAGAGACCAGGGTGACTACAAGGGCTTCTTCAGTGTGGGTGATTCACTTATTATCTCTGTCATCCACTTCCTATTTTCAAGTGAGAAGTTCAGAGAAGGTGACAACAAACAGTTCTTTCACTTTGAATATTTGTTTTGTACAGATAGTTGGATTCAGTATAGAGTAAGAAAGAGACAGCTTCCAGGGCCTCAGGAGCATGGTGATAGCGGTAGCTATCACTAAATTATTGTCACGCTATTGGACATTTAGAACAATTGCAGTTTTGTGCAATTTACTAGGAATGGTCTTATACATGAGTCTTTTTCTTCAGAATAAATTCCTATACCAATTTTTATTATGTAAGTAGAACAAAACCACTACATCACTCTCGTAAGAGTTGCATAACCTTGTCCATTCCACTATATATTGCACATTATAATACTACACTAGTATGATCAAAGTAAATCAAGATCTAAAAAATAATTAATAACAATAAAAGAAATGAGTGTCTTCAGAAACACTTCAACAGCTTAAAGTAATATTCTGCAGCTGCATCACAGCTTGTTTCTCCCTTCTTTCCTGCTTTATATCCTACTCTCTGGCATAATTTAAAGCACTGTGCTGTATTTGCAAGAGTTTCAGCTTTTGGTAGCTCTTCTGCAATACATAAATGACAGACCCTATCGAGTTTAACAGGAGTGACTTGACTCTGACACACGGTGAAAATTGTGTCTTATGGGAAGATAGGTGTGTGATTCTCCAGCAAAGTCTAAGATCTTGCAGTCATCATATCTATGTTTCAAATCTCACTTTTATAACAAGTACCTGTAAATACTATTCTAAGTCCTCTGTTGCCCAGAGTGTATATAGAAAGGATCTTTAAAGTCATCTGAGCCAAATGGCAAGTTATAATTAAAACCTGAGAGATCAAATGGCTTTGCCACTAACTTATAGGTCTACGTAAATAAAAGTTCTGGAGAGGAAAAATGTCAAATGTTTTTGTAAGAGCCGCAATTAAAAAGAGGTGACACTGAGTATTTTTTATTTCCTTTAAAAATGTACATTGGATTTGGTATAAATCCCAGATGTGACATTTATGAGACTTACAGCAATTTTTGTTTTGTCTTGTTCTTATTTTATTTTTTTGAGGCAGGATCTCATACTAGAGTTCATATTGGCCTGAAACTCACTGTTTAGCCCAATATGGTCTCCAGCTTATGGTGATCTTTCTTCCTCAGCTGCCTGAACGCTGGGATTCTAGGCATGTGTCAACATGTCCAGAATTTATAGTAATCTTATGCCAGCCAATTCCTTTTTAGGATCTCAATGTCCTCAATTATCAAGTATAAATTCTTAGGTCATATGAATCTCTGTGTGATGGCTAATCTTTTTTTCTTGTTGTTGTTTTTTGTATTTTTACCAGTACCATGGATTAAACTCATGACCACATGCTTGCGAGGCAGGCGCTTATGCCGCTGAGCTAAATCCCCAGCCCCTATGATGGCTAATCTTGTCACCCTGTTTGGTTTGAGAGATGCCAGGGATTTGTAAAATATATTTTTGTGTGTGTGTACTAGTGGGTCATGTGGGCATAAATTTAGGGTCACTATCTCATCGTGGTCCCTTCTTTTCTGGGATTCTTCCCTTGTTCTTTGTTTTCAAGATGTCATGAATTGAGCTATTTGATCCACAATTATGGTGTTTTTGTCTTTGAACTAATTGATCACAGACTGAAACCACAAGCATAAATAAACCTTTTTTTTTTTTTTTCAGTTTTGGGTGTCAGGAATCACACTCCAATAATTGGAAAGCTCCAATATTTTCAAAATTTGACATTCAAGCTTTTTCTTTAGGACATGCCAATTACTTGTTTAAAAGGGCAGCGATAACAGGAGAATTAGTACAAGAGCAGTAAATATTAAAATTTTCACCTTTATGAATTTTTATTAATTATCAACAAGCAAAGATAGTAGATTAAAAACCTTCATTTCCTTTTCAAGTCATATAATCAGAGCAAAATTTAAATGTAGTGCTAAGGAATAAAGTAGCAATGTATTCTACATGTTGAATTTGGGCTTGAGTATTATAATAGAAGTTATGACACCTTATGGAGCAAAAGTTTGTTTTCAGGAAAATTTTGAGATTTTCTCAGCCAAAATTAATTTAATGGATGTTATGGTTTGAGTCTGGATGTCCATTGAAAGCCTCATGTGCTCATGGAGGCAGACTTGTAGAGTTTGTGAATTGCACATGGTCTAATGTTGGGATTATGAGTGTGAGCGCCAAGTCCAAGTGAGTGGCATGCAATAAAAGGGACAGAAATACAATATAAGGGACAGAAAAGGTGTCTTCTCTATGCTCCTTCCCTTTGGCCCATTTTATTCTTGTCACCTTTGGTGCCTGCCATTGTCATGAACAGCTGCCCATGCTCCATGTCATCCTGCCTTGGAGTCAGCTGATTATGGACTGAAACCTCCACAGACTGTGAGCTAAATAAACCTTTCCTTCATTCATTCTGGGTATTGGATATTTTGTCTCAGAAATGAGAGAAAAGTAACAAACATAATGTATTTTCACTTAATCAGAGGAACCTACAATGGATTTTTGTATATTTTATTATTTATTTATTTTGGATTTTTGTATATTTTAAATCAATCATTGTAAGTCCTATTTTCCAGATTTATTCTACAAAAAGACTTAAGATACTGAACCTGTCCTCAAGAAGTTCAGCAGTATAGAAGGCAAGTATATAACACTAGTTATAAAATTAATAGGCAAGATAACAGAGATAGGATTAAGATACGAAACAATAAGGAATCCCAATTATCCCAACCTTAGAATGTAAAAAACAAATGGGGAGGATTCCTAGGGAAGATAATATCTGTGGAAGACAGGTGATTTTCCAAATGCAATACCACTAATTTTTGACAGACTAAACCTTAGAATTCTTCAGTCTCTTTCTTGATTATCTAAGTTATATAGGCACTTTAAGGAACTGAAATAAGGGGATTGTGGATAAAGCAGTATTTCTTCCTCTACTCCATAGAAGCACTCTATATATGTTTCACATTAATCTGTAGGTAGTAAGAGAGTTGTAAGTTATCTCCAGAAGTACAGTAATTTCCCTGTTCTCCTACCATCAAAACTTTTCCCTCTTTTGTTAAGTTTTCACACATTTATTGATTTTATGCTGCCCAGGAATCTTTTTCTGAGGAACAGTTCAGAGTTTTCCTGTCTTATGGACTGTATTATCTTTCTTTGATCTCTTACATTTACTATATCTGCTGTGACAATCTGAAGAATGGGTGTGTGTGCAATTATTTGGCACCAACAGTATCAAAGCAATTAGTGTTGTTAAATAATGGTAGAATTAACTTCATGCAGAGCCATATTTAGGAAGGTTAATTTATTATTTTAGTTCGGGCTTCAAAATCAAAGGACCAAATGTTTTCTTAACATTTTTGTTTGAACTATTCTTCATCTTTCAGCATAGATAATACAACGAGTATTCAAGGGCAAAGAAAGTTGTTTACTAAATTTTATTTCAGTTATTCAGAAAAATGCTCTTAGAGTTCCTGCCACGTGAGATAAATATGGTACATTTTTGTTGATTTTATCAATTAGTGGATAAATGAATAAAGAAATAAATGTACAGATTATTGTATTTAGTACTTCATTTGGACAGAAATATAATCAAATCTCCCTTGAATTTCCTTGATAGATTCCCTAAATTGAATCCACTGAATTTCCAATTTCTTATGCTTTGTAGTATATAGACATTGTCCCTAATTCTTTCCGGTTACAGAATTTTGTAGCCGTATTCTTTTTCTTTTTCTGTCTTTTTATTTTTCCTTTTTATCGGTACCGGGGATTGAACTCACGACTGCCTGCTTCCAAAGCAGGCGCTTATGCCGCTGAGCTAAACCTCCAGCCCCTGTAGCTGTATTCTTGACATGGCTATATGCTGGATGGAATGTACTTCTCTTCTTCATGCTTTAGGATATGAACACGTAACTTATTCGACCAATTGGTTGCTGGTAGATTTGACACAGAGAGGGCAGGAAATGTTTTTGGCTGCCATACTTTGACTTTCCTTTTTCATCTGTTGACTTAAATTCTCTCTCTCTCTCTCTTTTTTTTTGGTACCGAGAATCATACTCAGGGCTTCACACTTGCCAGGCAGATACTGTACCACTGCACCACTGCGTTATATGCCCTCCACTGAGTTAAATTCTTAATAACAGTTTTCTTAGTTCCCATACCTGTGTATCTGTTGTACTCACTATATAACTTACCTAATTTTACATAAGCCAATGAATAGTATTACAAAATAAACTCATCTATATAATACTACTTTAAGTGTTTTTGAAGACTTGATAAGGGTATAGTGTTATAAAAATGAATTCAATAAAGAATTAGTAAGAGTTCTTTTAAGGAAAGGAAATATCATGAAAATTATTCCATTGAGATTTTGTTGTATAAATTCTTAAGTGCTTTTTGTTTCTCTGAAGAGTTTAAAACTGAAAGACTTCTAACTGGGTGTGGTAGTGCACACCTGTAATCCCAGAACTCTAGAGCCTTAGGCAGGAGAATTATTGCAGGTTCAAGACCAGCCTAGGCTACAAAAATGAGCTCAAGGCCAGCCTGAACTGCTTAGCAAGTCCCTGTTTCAAAAAAAACCAAACACGTAAACAACCAAAAGCAAAACAACCCTTGAAATCTTGGATGATGCAATACACATGATTTTGGGCCAGAAACATATGAAGGCTAAGTGGATTATGCACTTGATTGACTTGGGAGCTACCCATGGGGCTAATGGAGCACACCCTGTGTGTGTGTGTATGTGTGTGTGTGTGTGTGTGTGTGTGTGTGTGTGTGTGTGTGTGTGTTGGAGATATAGCCTTGGATATTGTATCCAGTCCCTGGCCTGTTTCTTTCTGATTTGGCTCGTGCTCTGCTTCCAGCCTGCATAACCTGAGCAGCTTTGCTCTGTCATCCCCTTCTGCCATGCATTCGGGTTTGGAGCTAGCTGCCCATGGATTGAATCTTCTGATCCTATGAGCCAAATAGACCTTGTTTCCTTTTAATTACAGATGTCCAACAATAAGAAAGCTGACTACATAGAAAATAGGCAATTGCTTGGGATCATTGCTGTGACTATACTGGACCTTGTGGTTCATAAGCATCCTGAACTGATTTGTGGAGGGACTTTGGGAAGGTTTGGAGATTTGAGCCAGAAGAGCTCAAGATAGCTGCAAGCAAAAATTGGAGGATAATTCTGGATTGAGCTCAGAGGACCAGAATGTTGATAGAAATCAGACAATAAAGGCTAGACTCAGGAGGCTTCAGTTGGGAACAAGGACTTCATCGACAATAGGCTAGAGGCCATGTGTTACACTCTGGAAAAAATTTATATATTTTGCTCATGTTTTGAGACTTTACATGAGACTAAAATTCAGGAATGTACACTAATAGACTTAGCAGTGGGAATTTCAAAGTCATTATTATACAGTTTGTGGCATGGATACTAGTGGCTGCATTTAGCCACATATATAGTAGAAGTGAAGGTAAAAAGACACAGTAGTTGAAATTTTTAGCTCAGAAAGAACTAAAAAAATGAAGTTGGACCCAAAAGGGGGCAGATTCTAAAGATTATTAGAAGCATTAATAAAGAAACCAAGTACTTTCACAGAGACAGGAAGAAAAGTACCTTGAGAGCATCTCAGAAGTTAAGAAATATTTCACCATGAAGAACATCGAGGTGTAAACATAAACTATTCATTTGAGAGCAGAGTTTCTAGGATCCTGCTTGAGAAGGGCATCTCAAGGAACTGGGTCCCCAGGATTCATTTCACTGTGTTCACCTGTCTACAAAAGACAGAGATCATTGCAGCCATGATGGCCAGCTGTTGCGTGAGCTGGTAGGAGACATTGGTGGTGTCCAATGTCCAAATGATGTTAAGAGCATTCAGAGCTTAATAATTGTGGGATGCTGGAGGCTTCCACCTAGTTTTGTAATGAAGGTCTTAGAGGCCAGGACATTTACCACTGAGAGGTAGCTTCATGGAGCTGTGGGTAAGAAGGTGAAAAGTACAGCGAGGGCTCCAGAAAGTCAGATATGGCAGGAATGTGGAATGTGTGCCAAGGAAAGCCACAGACTATGTGTAGAACCAGCCTAAGAGAGAGGCCATGTGGGTTGTGACTGGCTAGGTCATATAGGTGGGACCACACAGGCTCTCTGGAACTACATGTCACCATGATGTGCTCTGGGTGCTGGACCTAAAAATAATGATTTAATGTTTTCTCTGCTGGATTTTGGTCTTGCTGTATTCTGTTTCTTTTTTATCCCCCTATTTCTCCTTTTTGGAATGGGAATGTTTATTCTGTGCCATTGTACCTTGGGACTATTTAACTTGTTTTTATTTTTTAAATTTTTTGCATGGGTTCACAGCTACGAGTTTGCCTTGAGTCTCAGAGAAAACTTTGAGCTGGGTTATTTAGTGAGACTAGAACTGCTGAGACTTTGTGGAAGTCCTCATTGCATTTTGATTTTATGCAGGATAGTTGTACCATGTTAGTCAAAATTATAACCTTGCATTTATATAAAGATTTAAGGAACTGTTTTGGGGTACCAAGTTAGAGGATGTGACAGTTAAGATAGATGTCAGCTTGACTGGCTTGGTATCTGTTAAGGGTATTAAAATATTTCTTGGTGAATTACAGATTTGTAATCTTGGGTCTATATCTAGATCCTCTGGTACCATTCTCCTGATGTTTTCTGGCCTTCATGAAGTAAGAAGTTTTGCTCTGCCATGTCTTTTTGCCATATTTTTGCTTTGGAGGAAGCTAACCATGGACTAAATCCTCTGAAATCATGAGCCAGATAAACCTTTCCTCTTTTTAAGTTGTGAGTGTCAAGTGTTTAGCCCAGAAACAGGAAAGGTGACTAATTCAAAAGGAAGCTAAAATTTTAATTATTGGAGATAGTCTCAAAACATTAATATCCAATAAAGACTTCTCAGTCAATTTTTATTTACACCCATCAGGTAAAATAAAGTACTATGTACAAACTTTTGATTCCTTTACTTCCTTAACCATTTTTTTCTGATTAACTGAACAAAATTTATCTCAGTCCTTTTTATTATGTATTCCATAAATTTGATACCATGCAGTATAAATTATGAGCACCAGTGTTCGAGCAGCTTTTTCTTCACCATCAGGATATAAAGAGTAAAATTTCCTTTTCAGCTGCTGACCCTCTTCACAAGCTTAAACTTTATGCTGGCTTATGGATTTGTATGTTGGTTAATAACTTTTGCTCATGGAGAACATTCCTTAGTCCATATAGTTCCCTGGTTTATTCCTTAAGCTACATTCTTTTCACAGATGTTGACTAATTTTTATGATACTGAGAGCTTGTAGTTCTTTAAACTTTTTTAAATAGTGCATGTTTGTAGTGCAAAATGATTACATTAAAAATGGGAACATGAACATAGCACATCTGAATTTTTTTTATCCTCTGTCCTTTCCTCTCTCTCTCTCTCCACTTTTTGGTCCCCTTCCCTTTATTTCCATCAAATCGCACCACAAAATCATTCAGGTATGAATGAATCTCTGAATGAAAATGAAAAACTAGCTATAGATCTATTTTCTCCTGACTTTTTGGTTGCCATCAAATGAAACCACTATGTACATTATTTGCCTGAAATCCTAACCTTTCCAAAAGTACGCATGAGACAGAGCATACTGGGGAAAAATCATTAACATTTTCCACGTATGTGAACTTGGCTTTGGGTTTGGGAGAACTTGGATTCATTTCAGATTTAAAAGAAAATATTGCATATATTGATTGATGAAACATGCTGCTGGTAGTGGTTTTTGAGATGCTGACAGTCACTTCCTTGGAACAATTCTGAGATGAATGCTTCGTGGCATTGTAGGATCAAAAATCAATCTATAGGTGATGACATTCAATCACCACTTGCTATAGTTGGAATCAAAAAGAGAGCTCCAATTGGAAAAGCAAGCTTCACACCACATTCCCCAAAAGCCATTTGTTTTGAGTGTAGGGACTAGCCACACAAAGAAATCCAAGAGCCACTCAGCACCAGATCACCAACAGTTTGGGGCACATGTGAGTAATTTGGAAAGAAAGGTAATTCTGACTCAGACATTTGGGTTATTCCAGCTTCAGAAGTGTCAGTGCTCTCCTGGATGGAAAAGGTAGACAAGAGAGGCTCAGCTTTAATAAAGTACCAGACTCTAGACAGCTTTTAACACAATGAAATTACCGTAGATCTACAAAGTAACACCGTCTAAACAGTCTAAAGAAAATAAGGTAGTGGTCTTCAAAGGAATTAATATTTTCTTCCCCTTTGGAATACTCTCTTTTATTAAGTTTTCTTTAGATTTTAAAAGAGTGGAAGAATACAACTAATTTGTTCCAGGGAGATAGGAAGAAATCCTTAGCTTAATGGTACAAATAAAATAACATGAAAACAGTATACGTTCCATCACTGACATTTAAAAATGTGGTGGGGGAGACAATAAAAAGATTGCAAACTGGTAAAAAACTTTGAAGACCTAAAGTTATTGTTGTTCTTGTTTAATTAATAAACTGACCTCACAAAACCTGTGCGTGAACTTGGTTTAATATTACTGATGTAAACATATATCAATTATAATTATGTTTTGAGACATTCATGCAACAGTAAACAAGCAAAATGCTGTAGCTGTGCTGCAGTAAAGCTGGTGGAATAGTGTCAAAAAGACCCATATTTGAATGTGTTACAGTCCTGAGACCTATGAGAAAATATTTTGAGCATCATTTTGATTTCCCAGTACTGTCAAGATAAGCAACCCCGTTGAGCTATCACCATCTAATACATAAAAAAATTCTATATTTTATATTACTTTCCATTTGATTGGTGCTTTGAAATCAATAAAATGATAACAAACGTTGACCTATTTGAATGTTCATTTGCAGCTTAGATATTCCAGTGTCTCTCATTGTCTATTAAAGTATTTGCTTTTAATTGCAGGGATCTTTGATGTCTTGTAGGCAATGCTGGCAGCTGTGACTAATGCAAACAGAGGGAGAAGTATGCAAAGGCATTTCTCTGAGCTCTAACTACTGATTCTGCACAGGTTTCAGTGGCCCTCAGCTTCTTCAGCTAAAGAACATTCGTGGTAAGAAATGACTGTATCAACCACATCACTGTCAGGCTGCCCCTTATGATCTGAGCAGATGGCCATCACTGGTCTCTTTACCTCTAAAAGACTCTTCCCTCCTACAAGCCCAGCTGTGTATGTCTAGAGAAATCAAAGTGAATAATATATAGCTATTGGAAACACATAAACAAAAACTTCAGCCTTTTTCTACTTTAATTGGACCCTCAAGCAGGGAAACAGGAAAAGCGTGGCAGCTACAACACTCAGCTCAGATGCATGATGCTTTGCCTTCTGCATATGGAAACAAAGAATCCTTTATTCTGTTCTCAGCATGGTTATTTTTCACTCAGGAAGGGATTAGGGTAGTTGACATACAGATTTCATCATTGTCTGATCACATCCCATTATTTCTTTGCCCTCACATTAATTCTCAGTGTTTGTGCCTTAGAAACACTGGTAAACTATTTTATTGATATACCTTCTTAACTGACAACCAGCCAAACTCAGTGCTTAAGTAAATGAACTTTGGAATGAGATGTGATTAATTTTCCCCACTTGTTTCGGGACATACTGCTTGACGTTGGAACATACCTCACAAGACTCACGCGTGTCAGCTGAAAAAATGGAGGAAATAATGGGACACTTCTCTCAGGATTGTAAACTCAGGAAATGAAACAATTTCTCCAATATGACTGCCACATTCCAATTAATATACTAAAAAAAAGTGCTCAGTGAGGGTTTATGAAAATATTCCAACTTCTTACAATGGGGACGCTTAAAATTTCCAAACTTTAGGAAGATTTGAGCCTTCAGTAATTTATATGTAGCAGTGTACAGGAGACTTTGACATTCAAGTTAGTTGATTTCATCAAAGTAGGTGGTAACTTTCAGTCCAAAAGATTGAGAAGGTAGGTGGGAGTAGGTCCTCTCTCTGTCTCTCTCTCCGTTTCTCTCTCTCTGTCTCTCATTTTTATTTTCCCTTTTTCATTCTCTTTCTCTCTTTGTCTCTATCTCTATCTCTCTCTTTATCTCTCTTCCTCTCCTTCTCACTGCATTCTCTTTTGGTTTGGGAAAACAATAGCTTCAAAATTATAAGCCTAAACATCATATGAAAAGAAAGAACTCACTAGATATGAGGCCTTCTTTTAAGGTCGTCTTAAAAAATAGAGTCAGCAAAGACTCCAGCACTTCATAACTCCATAGCTTGAGAAAGTTACATTAGAGTGTGCTAGATAATGGTAATATTTTTGGATAATCTATCTGCTGAAACACTCCTGTGCCTTCCATTATGCTTATTACACAGTGGGATATCTAAACATTTAGTGAATCAACAATCACACAATGAAATGCAGGTCCCTTGATAAATTTCAGCATTAGGATTTTATTTTCTTAAAATGAAGTGGAATCGAATCAAGAATAGAATGCTAAAAAAACAAGTAAAAAAAAGATAGTATAATTTTTATTCACCATGTCTGCTTTCTGTGATTAAGTATAAATTTAAATGTTTTTAAAAGTTTTTTTATTTAGAGAAAAAAATAGCGAAACAGAAAAAAGGGTAGCAATAGTACAGAATTTCAAAAAAAAAGTAAGAAATCCCCAGTTGAAAATTATATATTGTTATCTTAGAAACTCACAAATTCAAAGCATAAAAAGTAGGCAAACAATGACAACACAAATGATGAACTAACAAAAAGCTTAGTAAAAAAAATTTGCTGTTGCCCTGGGATTCTCCTCTGCCTGTTATCTTTCACCACCTTGATGAACCCGGCCGAACCCATGATTATGGGAGAAAGAAATATTACTCATCTCTGGATTTTCTGGTAACTCGCGAGCCATGTTGGTTTGTAAATATGGAGAACCTGATGGGCTTCAGCATCCAGAAGGCTAGAATGGTTGGGTAGGATGCATTTCTGGTTCACTTTCATTTAATTAAAAGGCCACCATGCCGTTGACACTGGTACGTTTACCATTTACACAACCTTGATTGAAGATGATTAGGTACTGCTGGGGATGGGAAGAGTGGGTATATTTCACTGTGCAACCAGTTATTTCCTACTTTTGTTTGTGCTGGACCTTTCTATACAATGGTAAAACACAGTTACTTTCTCCAAGGATTTTGCTTTTTAGATGTACTGTGATTTTTAAAAAATGACCATTTGAGCAGTTGTATAATCTATGGGTATGAAAGCTATAATTTGAAAAACTATGTGGGTGGCAGTGTTGTTTAAGTGATGGAAAGAAAAGATAATTATGGAAAAAAGAAACCTAGACATGCATATCAAGGGATGCTAATTACATAAGATGTTAATTTAAGTATATAGCTGAATTAGAGTCAAATCTCATATGACTCAGATTTAAAGCAGCAGCAAAATGATCAAAGATTCCGGGACACTCCAATATAAGTTTTGGAGAAAAAAAAAAGTAATAATAGCTAGTAATATTGGTATTTATTGAGTTTGTACTATATGCTATGCTTTTAAATGTTTTAGCCTACTTACTTGAAATAAACTTTTAAGATAAATATTATATAGAAGAAAGGAGAAAAGGAAGAAGGGAATATATATATTATATATATCAATATATATATATATTATATATCAATATATATATTATATGTACATATCTTGATATATCTTTTTATATATCAATGTATATGTGTTGATATATAACTATATGTTAGTTCATCAAAAAGAAGAGTTTGTGCTTTCATTGCTTGATTATTTAATCATTTTTTCATGCCTATAACTTGTAATGTGAACAACTACTTTGAAGATAAAAATACACAACACATTAACCATTGTTATTCTCCTAAAAAGATAAATATTTTAAAACTATTTTCCCATTTTTCAGGTAAGAATACTGAGACATGGAGTGATTTACTTTATTTAAGAATGAAGACTGAATCTCAATTTTTCTGATTACAAAGATGCTTTTATTTATCAAAAGCTTCTTTCCAAAAACCAATGCTGAAATTTTATATGTAAGAGAGATTCCCAGGAGAGTGAAAGTGTTAATCCAGGGCATTGGATTCAAGGAAACAAGGAAGTTAAGAGAAACCAGTGTTCCTGTCACCTGCCTAATATCCTTAGTTATTGCCGGGGTTTGTTGTTACTGTTAAACAACTTGAAAACACCAAAATATATTCTTTGAAGAGTTATTTAAAATACAATAAGGATTTATCAGATATTTGATGCAATACTATTTATGCCTAATCTACATCAAAGTTAAATCTGTCTTTGACACACGTAATATAATGTTGAAACAAAGAATTTGGAAGAAATTTTCCCCAGAGAGAGAGTAAAAGCATCAATACCTCACATTTGTTTTTGATGTTAACTTTGTTTCCATTCTTATTATTTCTGTCCCTTGCTCTCCAAAGAAGTTTAGAATCATAGAGAAATGTGGAAACCTCCATGTTCATATCGATTGTATCTTCCTCCATATTTTAAAAAAATTTTATTTAAAGAAAAAAAAAAAAAACCAAAATAGTAAAAGGGTACAAGTAATACAGAATTTCAAAAAAATAAACAGTAAGAAATCACTAGTTAATAGATTACATATTGTGATCTTAGAAATAGTTGTTCGAGTTACAAAATTAAAACATACAAAGCACATGTTCAAACAGTGAGACTGCAAACAGTTGTGTTCAATGACCCAACAAAAACTTAGTAATATGGTCATCTATCTTACACACCTAAACACACTTGCAGTTGTATCTTTTAGAGCACTTTCTTTTTCTCTCTTTTTTACAATAACAATTACACATTTTGGGTTTATTACTCCCACAGTTCTTATTACTTTTTTTTTTTTTTGGAAGAGAATAAAACCAAATGTGACAAAACAAAGCAGAGTCAGTCAAAACAAAGAATGGACATTGTACATGATGTAAAAATAGAATACCAAGTAATCAACAATGGTTACCATAATGCCCCTTGCTACCTTAAAAAGAACTGCCTATATCATCAGGTATAATAAAATTGAACAAAAGAGTACTGAACAAAATCAATAAAACCTAAACATTGGAGACATTACAGGACTTCAAGAGATTATAGTCAAACCAGAATAGGCATAATAGTGAATCTTCTTGAATCAAAATAGTTGCCTTTACCCTCAAACTTGATACAATCAAACAAAACAGAGTAAAATCAGTCAAAACAAGATGGTGAGAGCAATACAAGGCTTCAAACCGAGTTAATAAGAAATCAAAAAAAGTTACTATAATATACCCTGCTAATTTTTTATAATTTTTCCCTTAATTAAAAAATAATAATAATAAATAAATTTTAAAAAAAGAGGGAGACTGAGATAAAAGAGGACATAACAACAGAAGAACACAGGTCAGAACGGAACAATTGAAGCAACTTAGTGTTTCACCACAAGATAACCTGAATTAGTAGTTACCATAGTGTTTCCTTCCTTGAAATATTTGAGTATAACTTCATATACTATAGCATCAAACATATCAAGACAGTGTGAAACCATTCAAGAGGATGAAAGTATTACAGGGTACTCCAACTCCATTTCATCTCTTCAAAAATATATTCACTTGCTTCAGCCCAATACTTCTTATTCTTTTGTTTTTCAACTCAAATATTTATACCAATTTGTCAGCCTCAAGTATCAGTGACAGGCAGAGATAAAGTATTATTTATGCTGAGATACCTGATTTTTACTTGTTTGGCTGCTTTCTTGAAAGATGATGCTTTGAAAAATCAAATACAGCATTTATCATTGTTGGGTTGACTGTGGGAGGTGGAGTTGCTCTCTTTGCTGTGACCTGGTTAGTTTGTACAGCAGAGATATTAGAGCTCTCTCCTCTAAAACTTCCCCAAATCCATTCTACTCTGGAAAGCTCCAGCATGTGAGATTTATTTGAATATGATATCTGAAAGGCAAAAAAATGCTAGGATAAAACATTTTAAACAAAGTATTATGGAATCTACCTTTTACTAGTTTTAGCTTGTTGCAAAGCCAGTGGAAGGCCGTCATTATGATTTGGGTTTGTATGTGGACTGCACTGTCACATGTATACCTGGGCAGGAAAAGAGTATAAAAAAGAAATGGACAGGAATAAGATGACTCATGGCATTTCCAAGGGAGGGAGTAGAAAAGTCTACTTTTAGCTGTCATCATAATGCTATCTCTTATGGAATATTCTAAAAAATAATTTATTTATTCATTTATTGAACAAATATTTGTCAAGCATCTTCTGCTGGACTCATTTGTACTCCCTGATTCTAGACTCAAGATTTGATGGATTACTTCATTTGAAAAAATTATTAAAATTATCTTTGTCCCATGTTAAATTTTATTGTTTAAATTCAATTTTAGTAAGTCTGGAGTGTCCTTTGTTTTTGTGGTACAAAATGCTATAGTCATTGATTATATCCTGATTTTGGAACTTCCTTGCCTGTGACACAATGATATATATAATTTGCTTTTGTATATTTATTTCTGGCCTAAAAATCCTAAGCAGGACTAGTAATCACAGCCCACGATCCTGTGCACTGTTTAAAAATAATGCAGTCTTTTTTTCCCCTCCTAATTCTTACCCTATCAATATTAGACTTCCTAGACTTGGGCATGGTTTCCCTACATGTATAGGTTAGATGTGTGGCAGATACTAGGATAGGGTTTAGTTAACTTTATTTTAAAATAGCTATTTACCTTTTATTTTGGTCCATTAAACTGAAAAGAAATTTCTCTATAAATTAATGAGAAAGGGAGAATAGAGAATTATATTTTCCTTTTTTGGCTTCGATCATTTTATTCAACTGACCAATTTTGATTTGGAACATATAATATGTAGGTAACATTGTGATAGCCACTGTTACATTTTAAAAAGGAAAGCTAAATTCTAGTACTTAAGGAGGTAAGTGGTGTTGACCATGTAAACTAAATGAATTAGAAAAAGTTTTACTGTACAGAATACTAAACTTGTGGTTCAAAGTTCTTGAGCAATTAATTTATAATTTATCATTGCAAGACAGAGAAGCTGCGTTTAGGAAACTAAGTGAAAACAGAGTTGTTTTTTGAGTAGATTACAGAATTATAAGGCTATCAAAAATAGGTCCTAAAATAAGCTTTCTGAACAAATCCTAACAGCGTGACTCAGTGACCAGATAATCTAGTTTCCCTCCTGTCAAATCCCAGAGTTTTGAGTCACCCTGAATACTAAGACTGGCCCAAATGATCAGCCTTGTGTCCATCACAGTGACTACTGCGATAAGCAGAGAGCTCTTCGCTCCTCTTCCATTTATTGCTAGCGCGATCAAGGTCAAGCTTTGGGTGAATCTGATTAGATGAATGAAGATCAATGATTCCCAGGAGAAAGGGATGCTAGAAAAATGATCAGCATGTCTGTTTTCTAAAGGTAGCCTTCGGCAGCCAACAAAAATTAATAATCATGGCTGAGCAGACTAAATAAGTGATAAATTAGAACCACAAGAATCAAAGTAAATAGTTTCCTCTTAGGCTCACTGATCTGTATCTACATATGTTGGGTATGGTAAAGGGATTAAAGGCTTTATTGTTCTGGTCTATTTTTATAAGATTACATTTATCCAGTGAGCCACTCAATTTTTATCTTTCTACTTCATCTTTTTATGTGGTACTTTCCCTAATTGTTTCACATGCAGTTTCTGTTTTTAGATCCCAATGAGAGAACTATTGGACTATTGGAAGACTAAGGTTTTAAAATTTTTCATATTTACAGTGGAAAATATCCTAGCATACGACAAAAATTCTCTTGTTCTGAAAAGCTCAATATATTCTAATCAAAATGCATTTTAAACCTGATTTTAACTTTTTGAATTATAGTAAAAAGGACTAATATTTAGAAAAATTTTTGGTGAAGTGTGCTGATATTAAGTGATATAGTAGAATTGTAAAGATTATGGATATCCAATAAGATAGAAATACAGCTGATCATGTAGTCACAAACTTCTATGTAGTCTCCATAAAAAACAAATCTTAAAAATGCACATATGGAGTTGGAACTGATCTCCCAAAGATATTAAAATAAAAATTATTTTTTGACCATTAAAAGCTTAATGAATAAATTATATATTCAAATCCACTTACTATGTATTTTTTCTAATATGCTCAAAAGGAGTCACTATAAAATGTTAAAACTAAAGTAGGCTTTTCTAAATGCTGAAGTAACTTTCTTTAAAAGAAGCATCTGTTGTATAGACTTGTTGTAAGCAATATCCATATTGTTGAGTCAAGTTCAAAGCCGTATCTTTCAGGGACCACCACTGCCACCATCACTAACAATAACTTTAGAAATATTATTTTCTCAAACTTGAACAGAGGTGAATGAGGCAGCATGGTGAGGAACACTAAGGTAGGGACTGAGTCGTTCTCATGAGACATACTTCACTGATTAACTGCCAAACTCAGTGTATATCCACATAGCTAGGGCTTTACTTTGTAAGGATCACTGAATTCCCAAGACTTGTGAACTGTGCTCTGATTACTACTGCATCAGCACCAAACTGGATTGTGTTGCTTCATCATACATTTTGCAATGCTAAGTAAACTTCTTTAAGACTCTTCCTTAAATGCTGGTTTGAAGCTCCACTACATGAACAACAGACAACCAAAGCTCTAGAGTTGTTTAATAAGGAACACAGCTGCCTCAGTGCTTGCGGATGCAGTCTGTACTTGGGCTTTTCTTTACCTGTGATTGAAGAACCAATTCCTGACAATGTGAGATACTTATGGAGGCATGAGAGGAGGGTGATATACATCCTCCCATTGGCTCAAGTTAAAGGTTGTGCTGGGAAAATACAAAGGGCAGAACCCAATGCTCTTTCTCTCTGTCCCCGCAGTTTTCTGGGGATGCCTCCTCTTGTATACTTGCAGTGTAAGAGGCACCACTGTAGGGGCATGTTGGTGGCCGTGGCTTTTGTAACTCCCACTGGAGCCAGATAACTCAGTTGTTTTTCTCTTCAAATACCAGAACTTGGGTCAATTTCATCTTAAAAATACAATTCTCATTAAAAACAAACAAACAAGCAAACAATAACAAAACAACTTTGGAAATTACCAGCATAAGAAAAAAATTCTAAAGGGCTTTTTTCTAAGTAAAATTTTAAATTCCAAATAATCTTTGCTCTTATAATAATAGCTGATTCATGCTTCTTACTACAAATCAGGCACTATTCCAAGTGACTTGCACATATTAAATCCACTTAATCTTCCAACCAACGCTGTTTTTAGACCCCACATTACAAGGTGAGGAGGTACAGGAACATGGAAATTTTGAGATCCACCCAGGTTCACACATTTACTACTTGGTAAACTGAGATTGGAATGCCAGTAACCTAATTTCAAAAACTATCCTTTAATCTAGTTTTCTACATGCTTCTCTACTACATGCCATTTGGTACTGCACTATTTTCCTAGTTTGAGGTAGACTTTGATTTAAATAAATGGTTTAAGAGGTAGAAACTTGGTATTAACTTTAGAATTCAATTTTGTGACTATTCAACAGGGCATCCTGCACATTTTTATTTGTCCAACAAATTCCTGTAAGCTTATTAAAATGCTTTCATAGTGGTACTGAAGAAGATTTGTGAGTATTGCATGATTATTTACTCAAATCCTTTTAATAGTGATGATTATAAATCTATGTAAAGTTGATATTCAAAAAGCTCACTATGGTACATACGCATATCGTTCATTGACATTTAGTAGGAAGTGGTCCTTTTATCTATTTTCTCTCCCTTTAAAAAATCTTTAATTTTCCCAAATCAGTTTATCTTCCTGAATAAAAAGTGCTACTCATAAAAAGTATTAATGATCAAAGGATCTGAGTATAATCATTTAAAAATCATCACATCATTCATTCAGACTCTACCTAATATAAATTCATTTGTTCATTATTTAAACTAATTTTTAACTGGGCTAAATTCATGTCTATTCTATTTATCTGAATAAATTTACGCAGAAATATTCTCTGATCTGTCTACTTACCTTAGCATTGATTTCTTCCTTTTTTTTTTAGGACCTTCCTTGAGGCACAAAAACTAGGTTTGTAGCTTATGGAGGAAGCTTATGACTCAGTGAAATCATTCTGGATCATTTTCCCTTTCAATATTATGATTTAGGAATTGCTAGCCATTGTACTATGAAGGGTTGTAAGCAGTGATGCTGTGAAAAGAAGCATCAGCTGGAATTTATTAAGAGATTATATGCATTTTGTAAGACGTTTTATACATATCACCACATTTAACTCTCACAGTGTGTCAGTGCACGCATGGGAATTAATGGATGAACAGTGATGTTATGAAGTAAATATTATGGCTATTTTCTGTATAAGAAAAACAATGTTTAAAGAGGGTAAATCACTTGCTTGAAGTTTGCAGCTAGTAACAAGAGCTCGTCTGACAACAAAACCGCATCTGAAGAATGACATTATGCTACTCTCCTCAATTTTAAGCTTCACGAGAAGGGAATATGAATACAGATGTATTCAGACCTGTTGTGGTTGAAAGAACCAGGGACGAGAGGGATGACCTTTCTCATTGGCAGGATCGTTCAGTTTATTATACGTGAGAGCTGTTATTAAAAATTCTCCGGCTCAAGATACATAAGGTTCCGTGGCAGGCTGTGGAAATTCTTCTCCACGGGGACTTTCCTGTGTAATAAAAAGAATGATTTTTCCCCATCACCCATTTTCAATTCTCATCTTTTTTGGGAGAATTCCGTG
The DNA here is from genome assembly GCF_034190915.1 of Cavia porcellus. Taxonomy (NCBI): domain Eukaryota; kingdom Metazoa; phylum Chordata; class Mammalia; order Rodentia; family Caviidae; genus Cavia; species Cavia porcellus. The sequence goes on along the minus strand of NW_026947514.1, from coordinate 20,812,688 downwards.
TTCTGTATTTAATCTCACATCATAGACCAGTAGATGGCAGCAAAAGCCCAGCCTCCGTGCTCCTGCACATTGCAAAGCTGAAGACACTTTTTAAAAATATAATCATCCACCTCTCACCTGACATCTCGGAGGGTCTGATTTTCCAGGTCACATGTGTCTTATTACTTTCGAAAATAATCATGTGAAAAGGCTTTTCATTGTGTTTGTTGCTACATTTCTGCACTGTAGTGACTGTCGAGCCTAAATCAAACTAATGGCAGGGGGAAAAAAAAGACAACGACTCAGGAGAGGTGCAAATAATTTCCATTAAGGATGTTCCTCGTGGGTCTTCAAAGAATTTTTCATCACCAAATCTGATCAGTGAAGCAATCTTGTTCATAAATTATTTATCAGTCTCTTCTCGGTTTTCATCTTTGCCACTGAAACAAGCAAAATCCAACTTCGGGTGAATCTCTTTCAAGAATATCTGGAAGGAAACATTTCTTAATGTACTTCATTATCAGAAATGTAGCACAACATCCGTGTAAACCAAATACAATAGATGTGTTTTTTCTTTTAATTAGGATTTTCATTTTCAAGAATGCTGTACACAGAACGTAGCGTTCTGTTTTAGTATTTATTTTGGGCTTCACCCTATCACTGGATCATTTATCTGGATAACATGCTTTGTACCTTGTGGATGATATAATGTGGCTGTTCTGAATTTGAATTAAATTGGTTCTGTGAACGGGTGGAGAGGGAACTTTTCGTTTAAGTGTGGTGTGGCTACTATGTACGTCTTTTGACAAATGGGATCAAAGTGTGTTAAGTGATTGTTACAGATGTTGTGTAACATTAAGGAGTTGAAGCAGTGAGACCTGAAGCTTAGTGCGAGCTAAGAGTTCACTGTTAATCTGTAGCTAGTGGGGTGAGGGTCCGAAGTGTCTGTGATGCTGTTCATTTCTTCCCATTCCCCCTCACTGTTGGTGATACGGATATGCATCTGAAGGAGGGAAGCCACTTTGACGATGTTGAGATGATATATGGATTCACCATGGAAAAGTGAAGTCTTCCAAGATGTGGCTTCAAATGTTCATCAGGCATCAATGAAAACTAATGGGAAAAAGGAGAGAAATAACACTATGAGGAAGAGACGGAAAGTGGAAAAAAGTTTTCAGGGATCTTAAAAGCTATTATCATCATTATCTGTGCTTGATCTGTGGAAAATTGTCAAGGATCTGAAAACAAAGGAATTGATGTTTAAGAGCTTCAAAAATTCATTGCCATATAATATAGAGACTATCACACCAGAATCTCTTTTAAATCTTGTTAATTTCATAATGTATTTTGGAATTAAATATTGTATCAGGAAGCATCATCCTTCACCAGTGACAGTCTGGACATTTGTCTTTACAAGTTTGGAATTTGTCCTAGGGTTATTTTTTTTTTTTTTTGTTTTTTGGCTAATATATGGAACCATAGATTTCACAAACATCACGCTCTATCTTCATAGTACTTAAGTGTGAGTAGTGAGCAGTTGTTATCTCTGTTTGCTGATGAACAAAGAGATTCAGAAAAATTGATTTGCTAGAATTGCATAAGAATAGGCTATTAGAGATCTATGAGTTTCTCTTTTTACCATTCCAGCCCTATGAATGTGATGGCTACTAAAATAACTAGTGGTCAACTGTGAGACCTTTGCGGTTGCAGTGACTGCTTGGAGTTTAGTCTTCACGGCCAGTTTCATGCTGTGATGACACACGTGTTATGACTTGACCATCACCCTGATCAAGGGTGGTTGTGGTTTTTGCTGCTCAGAGGTGGTTGTAGTTCATCTTTGCTCATTTACTCATAAATATTCATGAAAAATAGAAAAAGTGGTAATTCAAGTAACAGGAAACATAATGCATTTGATAAACAAAAACCTGGAAAAATAAGTCTAAAACAGAAAGAGTCTGTCAAGGTTTTATGCTAAACTTGTTCAGAGAAAATTGCTCAGATGCTGAACCAAAAGGGAACAGAAAAAAGGCTTTGAGTCAAATGTTGGTTGAAATTATGGCTTTTAACCAGCCATGTCTAGGAACCTCTTCATCTGAAAATGAAAATTGTAACAGGACATTTTTCATAAATTTTTTTTAGTGCAAAATGAACTTATTCATGGCAAAATGCTTACTATACTGCAAACACATAGAAAATGCTTGATAATATAGATTAGCTATGACATTTAACACTCTATATCACTACTGTTCTTCTGTCTTGGAGAAATTGGAGCTTTTGCGAAGGGCTGAAACTTAATTAGGCATTGAATAATAAACTTGTGCACATTTAGTGTAGTTGACAGCAAACCTCCAAATTTTAATGAAAGTATTTTTTTTAAAAAAAGTCCAAGCAAGTGCATTGTTGTATTTTTAACTTTACCTTGGCCTTAAATTTGAAACACATTTGTAGGATAGATAGACTATCACTGGCTCTCTTTTCCAGTTACTGGTTATAAATTAGATTCTTGTCTCTAGCAATGGCCTTGATAATGAAAGTAAAACATCATTATGATACCGGACTCTGACGTATATTCTGAATATGAATGCATTATTCAAACCTGAAGATACATAACTAATGTTTTAAACTTAGGATGTGATTTTTTTCAATAAATCAATAAAACTTTGACTTAATATTTCTGTATCTGAAAAAAGTTGGGGCTGTACTGGTTTTGGGATAAATTTTATCAGGATTTTTCTTGTGCTAAATTCTGTGGTAAGTGTATTACATATTCATCCTTATTAAGCTGGCAGAAAGCTTGTGAAGCATAGCTTGTTTCTGTTTACAGTGGTGGAAACTGAGGCTCAAATGTGACGAGCAATTCAAGGTAATGTGGGTGGTGTGAATTGCACAGAGGTTTTCTGACTCTGAAGCTTGTGTTTATAGCAACTGCACAAATCTGACATTACTCTGAAGAACTCTTCCATACATAACATCCTGAGATTGCATTTAAAATAGTCTTTTCTCTAGTAGGTAAAAATGTTGTGACATATGCCTTCAGCTTGAGGGGGAACAAGACAATTTAACAAAAATAAACATAGCGCATCAGGTATAAATTTGCACTTTACCACTCTGGGGCACAGAAGTATCACTTTTTAGTCTCTATACCTCAATTCCATTTTGTTCCCAAGTTTCCTCAAGATGCCTAGAGCAGACAATGTATTTTATGGTATCCTGGTATAGTTCAAATGAGTTGAATCTGTGGTCAAATCGAAGCATCATATTTTAGCTATTATTTTAGTGTGATGCCTCCCTTCTCCTGAAGAAAAACTCAATGTATCTATTACTTCTCCATTATCTACCTTTTTTCTCTCTGTGGAGCTGAATTCTGGGAGAAGGTAGAACTCATAATTATGGATGGAAAGGTTGTCTCTGTTCATTTCAGTAGCTTCTGGATCTTCTCTGGCCATTGTTGGTAATGAGAACTTCTTATGGTATGGTTTGATGTGTGCTATGGATAAACAAGTCTACGTCCTCTGTACCTTCTTTGTTCTTTCCATACACATAGTTCAGTAAACTTTGAACTCTTTTTTTTTCTTAAATCTCTCATCAGAGTATTTGGAAACTACTGGATCAACAGCAGGCCACAAAGTGCTGAACAGCAAGTGGAAGCTTTCCCAGCTCAGTTCCTATTTTTGTCTTTGACAGTCATCCCTAATGTATTTTTGCTTTAGCTCTGTGATGACTGCCTCAGGTTGCCATGCTTTCTTTGTGTAGTCTAAAATCCAGGGTTTTCAGAGTCAGGAGAATATGGAAGCAGCGCTTAACTCTTGTTTCTTTCTTTTTGTGACCTCTTAGCTGATTGAACCCCATATCTTAGGATGCAAAGAGCTTTTGCTTTTATTTCTGGTGAAAGTTTTCCTTTACAGCAAATTCTATTTCCTTCCTATTCCCCACTTTCCATTCATGCCTTGATGCTTTGTTTTTATTAGGTAAAAATTTAGCTGAGTTTTCAGGAAATCATGTCTTCTTATACAAGCTTGCTTTCAGGCCTGTTGTTTATGGTTCAGTGGAAGACTATTTTGATGAACCAAAACTTTAGTAATTTAGGAAACATTATTCTCAGTGTGTTTGTGTGACCCTGGAAGCAATTAGAAATGTCTTGGCTATAATTTGTTGAATGGAAAAGATCTTTAATATTCTCTAGAATGCCAGGGATCTCTAATTTCACTCCGGTTTGTGTTCAGCTTTCATAGTGCAGTGTTCTCACTGGAAAGTAGATATACAGCCTATGTCAGCATTTCCCACTTACTCTGGCAAATAATTGTGCCTGTATGACTGGTTCTAATCAATTAAATGTAACAGAAATGTTGCATGTCAATTATAGGTTGATGTAGCTGTGCATCAATGTACTTTCACTGTCTGCAAGCTGAACGTAGTCACTTATGGTGATTTTGGAATCCTTGTGTTAATGTTGGTTGATCTTTTCTCAGCTTGTACAGCTATATGGTGCAGTCTCTATATTCCTGGTGGCTGAAAAGTAAACACATGTCTTTTGTGTAGCCACTTAAGAACTTGGAATTTATTTCCTATATCAGCTAGTGCTACTTCAACTAATAAAGCAAGATTGAAAAGACATATGTCTAATGTATTTTTAAAAATCATAACTGCAACAATAGCTACTTAAAACTTCCTTAAAAGAATCGAAGTGTTTTCAAGAAATTGATTCCCTCTACACTTTATTTGGATGACATATACCTACTAGACTTTTATGTTGATATAAGTCAGAGATTAGCTAACTCTAGCTAATGGTAAGGAGACCAAGGGCTTAAACTATGCAGTGTAGAGAAGACTTCTGTGAACATAAAGAATTAAATGTCGTATTCTGGGTTGAACTCTGATGTTTTGGTTTACAAAGATTCACTCCATCTTTATTTCTTATGCCTGCAGGACTAAAGGCAGCTTGACTTGTTCGTATAGACTGATTAGTTTTAAAGCTGATAGTAAATTCAGTACTATCCAGACACAGCTAGACAGGTAAAATTGTTCATTTGTGTTTATTTTGGATTGGTGGCTCTCTAAGCCAAGGCCAATGACTCTTAGATTTATAGGGTAGATGAGACATTTTCAACACTTCAGTAAGGAAAAGAAATTCCCTTGAGACTTCCGTAACAGAACATAGCAATGGTTTTTTTCTTTTCCCTCCATTTATAGCCTCAAGAAAGCTAAGCACATTTGTCCAGAATAATCTAGATTAACCATCAGGCTCTAAATTTATTATAAATATATGATTTTCAATAGGTTTGCAGCCAGATACGCCCAGTGCATACTCGTGGGTCATTGATGATAATTAAGAGGCTGTTCTTGTGGCTTCCTAGAGGGACCAAAATCAAGACTGTATTATGATTAAGTGTCTGCTTCTGATATGTGCCAGTGAGCAAGATTTGTTTAAGTTGGCAGATTTTAATGCTTGTGTGAAATATTTTTTATTTTCTTGCCTCTAATTATGTTATGATTAAGTTACATCCATTGGAGTATAATGGTCTATTGCATAATACTTTTTATAAGTAGGTCCCTATAAATTTGTCACTTCAGTTGTGCTGACTGAGGGTTTGTTGCAGCTTCTTACAGATAAAACTTTCTTTGCCACAGTTTGGTTTACCTTCTTTTCCCTAGGAGCACCTTATAATCATTTTAAAAGGAATAAAATCCTATCCTGGGTTTTTGCAGATAGATTTTTAAAATCTGGCCCTTAGGAATTCTTGGAAGAATCATGATTATACTAAGTCCTGTGTGGGAAGGTGCCCACCCAGCCATGTAGGTAGAAAACTTTACTGAGAGATTGCTCTCAGAGCACATGTTCATTTTTGGGGCCATTTATTTATTTATTTATTTATTTATTTATTTATTTATTTTGAGATAAGTTCTCACTATGCAGTTCAGATTGACCGTGAACTCACTTTGTAGCCTAGGATAACACAATAACCTCCTACCTCAGCCTCCCAAGTGCTGGGATTACAGACATGTGCCACCATGTCTAGCTCTCATTTTCATAGTATCACAGGTTATAGAACTTGGATGCATCTTTTGTAACTGATGCTATTTCTTTCACTCTTATTTTTAACCTCCTTCTACATTTCAGATGATTACACAATTTTGCTTGCTCTAAAATCTTTGGGGTTTTCCAGGAGTTCACTGTGTGTGTGTGTGTGTGTGTAGGATGCAGCTCTGTTTTCTTCACCATCCCAGTTCTGACTCCTCCTCCTCCTCCCCATCTCAGCCTAAATTCTGTGATAGCAAAAGTCACGTGAGTCTCTCCTATCATTTGAAATCTAAGAATTTAGCATTGTACGTGGCACCTAACAGGTATCTGCCCAATGCATTAATGGAACATATCTCTCCCCTTAGTGGAGTTTGTTTCATACTTCTGGAATTAAGTACAGGCCTTCCTCATTTAGGCCTTCCTCAGATAGGTTTTTACCTATCTGTTTAAGGACTGTTTGGACCTGGGCAGTAGGTGCATTGCTTTCACTTATCACTCATCCCTCAGATTTAAAACGATGCAGAGACGGCCCCATAGAGGTTTCTATCACAGCATGGTGTTGAAATTTTGGCTGCTTGTACTGCACAGTATGGCACTGCACTTTTGTGTTCTGTTACATATTGCAGTACTGCCATGTAAGAGTTATACAAATAAAAGCAAAGGCATCAAGTTGGAGTTTCCTGTGACCATTTCTCTGTTCTGAAAATAGTAATGTACATAATACATGCAATTCCTCATTTAGTGACCGCTTCCTTTAATAGCCCCAGGAACAGAACCTGGTCATTCAATGAGAATGGTCTATTGTTGTATTAGACCAACTTTTAATTCTTTTGTTACTTTGAGTTTCTGTGACTTTAAATACTTTTATAATGGATGTATTTTATTCATTGAGTCATTTAGCAGATATTTATCATGCACTTATTATTTGCCAAGTAAAATTCAAGCATAGTTGAAAAGGTCCCTGATCTCATGGAGCTTTGATTTTTTGCTGTGAGAGAAAGAAAACAAAATAAATCACAGAAGTGTTAGTGATGAATGTGCTGACGAGGAGTAGAGGAGAGCCCTGTGGATGAGCGATCTGGGGGATTGGACTGAAGATTTGGCAAAGACCTCTGTAAGGAAGAAGAATAAGCCATTTATGCAGGTATGAGGTAGAAGAGCATTCCAGGTAAGGTCTCATGACAAGAGCAAGCATGACAGTTTCAGGAAGGCCATTGCAGCTGGGGCATATGGAACAAAAGAAAAATGAAAAATTGAACAGTATTTGGAGGTGGGTGGTTTGGTATCAAAACCACAACTCTTTGGTGGTAGGGTGCTGTAAAGCTAAAATGAACAATTCTCATCACAGAAACACTAGTTTGGGATTTTTATGGTAGAAGGCAAAACATCAAAAATTAATTCTCAATCTTAGTCCATCTTAAACATTACTGTTCATCAAGGCAAGGAAATCTTGTACCTAAGTTTAGGGTATTTTATAGATAGTCTTTAAGAATGGGCTAGGAAATAAAAAATGAAAAGGAAAAAAGAAGAAAGGATTCTACTGCATCCAATCCAAAATGGATTCACAAGGGAAGGTCTTTCTTCTTGAAAGCAATTATACTTTACAACATGATTTTCCCCTGGTGTTTCAGCTTCCCATGATGCCTGACTTCATTAAAACAGACAGGAAACAGAATTTTCCATGATGTGCTGGTAAAATTATATCTTCTGAGCTGCAACTAATTGTTTTCATAAAAACAAAACAAAAATAAAACAGTGTAGCACTATATGAGAAGATCAATGCTTGTACACTGGCCAAACTTAGAAAGAAAGAAAACAAAAGGAAGCATAACAAAGCTGAAATACATTGCTTTGTCACATTGTACTGACAGAGAACATAAAATTAGGAACAGACAGCTAAATTTAATAACAAATCAGGGAGCTACTTCAGAGAAAGCTCACTGCAACTTAATCCACATATATCTGTGTGGGTATGAGATGCAGAAAGAGAGAGAGAGAAAGAGAGAGAGAGAAAGAGAGAGAGAGAGAGAGAGAGAGAGAGAGAGAGAGAGAGAGAGAGAGAGAGAAAGAGAGAGAGAGAGAAAGAGAGAGAGAGAAAGAGAGAGAGAGAGAGAGAAAGAGAGAGAGAGAGAACCCAGGCACGTCATTTTCTTATTCCATTACTGTTTCCTCCATTTTTAAAAATGGGTCACGCATGCTTACTGAGACCGTATCTCAAGAATGATGATACGATATAATTTTCATGAAAATGACATGAATAAATTGCATTTGTATTGTCTCTGCTTTTCTAATAATAATAATAATAATAGCAATAGAAAAATATTTCTTTGTAGATGTGAGAAGAATTGGATTCCAGTCTAGGCTCTATTTCCAAGAATGAGTCTTTGGCTAAGATTTTTCCATTTTGGAGGTGTAGCTGGAAAAATTGTGATTAAAATATCTACAGTAGGTTTTCCTTATTTTGCGGTTCTTTGATGCTACATAGATATTAGTCTTCCACATTTTCATCATGAGTTTTGATAATGCAACCATTGGGACGCCTGATTTATCTCCCAAACAATATACAAAGGAAGATGGAAAGAGATAAAGTACAAGAGGACTATTAAGAGATTGTTTCCAAAGATTAAAAAGCCTTCATGTTTACAAATCATTCTTCTTGTCACTACAAAGAGGACATGAAGTCGCCGTTGGAATTATGTTTGGTCTGTTGGAGTTTTGTTTCCCCAGTGTACTGTGTGGACAGTAGCCCCTGTCTCACCTGGACAGTTGTTGAAAGTACAGCCTCTCATGCCAATGCTGCACCTCGCCTGGCCAGGGTCTTCACTATAACCAGTCTTGGGTGAATCCTTTACACTTTGAAATGTAAAAAAACAGATTTTAGATGACTGGCCGATAAGGATGGTAGGAGCAAATTATTCTTTCTAATCCTAGAGTGAATAATGTCATTGCAAGCTTCCTAGGTTCAGCATACTGGCTGTTCTTGGTTCACAGCTTACAACTGGACTTTTGAGTCATATATAAAACCTTGTACCTTCTTCAACTTCAGAACTGAGTTGGCGGCCCCATTTCCCTGCTGGGGGTTACCCTCTAATATTTCAAAGTGTAACTCACATTGGGATGAGCATACATTTAAGAAACGCCCATTCACCTCAGTTTTTCATTAGAAGTGTACAAAACTGAAAAGCAATAAATCCACTTTTAAAAAACAAACATGAAAAAATTCAAATAATTTCAGGGGGATATAGGCCTACAACTGAAAAGAGACTTATTTTTAGTCTATGCTTGATGTCAGTGTGCCATGGGCTGACGGAGCAGTGATTGTCTGGGGTAGGTTTCTCATTTTCAGTTATTAGGGCCTGAAATTAAGTAGGTGGTGTTTGTACCTCAGAAGAGGTAACTTCACCATAGAAGTAAAAATGAGCCCCCTGGGATGCTGTTTGCTGCTCATTACAGCTGAGGTCTGCTGTGCGGCTGTGGCAGATTAGATGTGCTTTCACTGTATACTGGATGCTTCTTTCTCAGAGAAAAATGACCAGCAAATCTCAAAAGATTGCATACAAGCCATGCCCCTGACTTAAACAGGAGCAAACCACAGACCACACAGTGCAGAAGAAAATCTTATTGGCAGGAAGTGGGAAATCTGAAGTCACCAGGGCAATATTTGAATTGGATGACAGCAGAAGTCAACAGAGCTCAGAAAGCAGCTCTAAGAGTTGAGTATGTCTGACACTGCATGCATTGTGAATTGAAAGACCTCATTTATAAAACCATAAGCTGCTTTGATAAGCCTGTATAGGAAAGGGGCTTTTCAAGGAATAGAAAATCCCATTGATAAATATTTTGAGTTCAAGGCTCTAATAATAATGCAACTCATGCAGCTTTTTGCCCTGAATAGATGATACATTGGGGAAGAAATAAAGAAGGAAGAATAATCCAGAACAGTTGGTTAATTTATGTTCATATAATCACAGGGTTGACTTATGTTAGACTTTCATTACACATTAGATTCTCTAGAACACACTTGACAGTTAGTCTGGATAATCCATTTATTATACAAATTACTGATTTGAGACTATATTTGGGTTTCTTGGATTACAGGGCATTTCAACTTTTGATATATGAGAATGTATAACAGAAGGTTATAGAAAGATTCAAGGTATAGGCAAAGTTAAACTACAAAGTTTAAAGTAGATCTTCAAATAAACTAGAACCTAGGCCATCCCTTATTGCAAATGCCCATTTGCCTAGCAACCCAAGTTGAGATGCGTAGGCTCTGAGGTTTCCAGTCTACTGTACAAATGCAGAGAAGTTTCCCATACAAAGGAATATCAACAGATATCTTCCTAATGAACTAGCCTTAGGATATTCGCCCAACTGCAAGATGAGAGGGAGAATGTGCTGAGGGTATACCCGACACTAGTGTGTTTTCATTGGCCCCGTGTGCCCATCTGAAATGTAAGCCAGCATTTAAGTAAGTAAATGAAGCAGACATCTTGTCCTAGGAGAATTCACAGTCCATAAAGTAGAGGTGTATGTGTCAGGCACTGTGCTTGTTATGGGTGATGTAATGAAGAATCATGTAGACGGAGTTTCTGCCCTCGAGGACCTCCTAGATCATCAACGTAAAGGGCACAAAAGACTTTTACAGACAAATAGTATTGTGATAAAGATTTACTTCTGTATTCTGTGAGCACAGCGTAGTAGAGTTATCTGACACAAAGGAAGACAAGGGTCAGAAAAATCTCCTTTAAAAATTCCAGTATGAAAAGCAGTGTTGGATGAAGCAAGAGATACAGAGCTAAGGAATTCCTTGATGTTTTAGGAGCCCTTTTTCAAAACTGAAGCATACACACAGATGCAGATACTTATGGCCTGTGCTAAAAACAATTCCTTCTCACTGGTGCCCTGGGAGTTAAATGAGGCAATCACTTCTTTTGATTTCTTTGGCTAGAAAGGGAGGATTTTTGGACCTGTCCCCAGAAGGTTGTTTTCCACATTCATCACCTTGTGTGACAGCTTGGCCATGTCACTAGCAAACACTGATTTAAGCAGGAAACGTCGTGCTGGATGTAACCAGACCACGGGGATTATTCCTTTGGGCTGTTTCCATTGGGATAATGGAAGGCTGAGGTGGTTCGTTTTGTTCCCTCTTTCAAAAAATGCTCTTGTCCGCAGCTTAGGGAATCTTAAGACTCTCAAGTACTGTTAAGTTTTCTTTAGAATGTGTAGATTCTACATACAGAAATGTAACCCAGAAGATTGTTTTGAGGGAAGTGAAGTTCAGAGCGGTGAGGAACTACCCAAGGCAAGAAGAGGCGCTGTTGCCTGAACTGCCTGGGTGGAAGATGCTCATCTCCTGAATGCAGCACAGGCTCTTTGTTTTGGGTAGACTGCATCCAAATTCAGGGTCATTCCCCAATCTTCTTGCCAGACTTGCCCCTCGACTTTAGGATGAGACCTAACTAACTATAGGTATGAATATTTATTTATTTATTTATTTATTTATTTATTTATTTAAGAGGAAAAAGAGAAAAACACAAAACAAACCAAAGCGGCGTAAGGGTACACGCAATACAGAACTACAAAACAAAACAAGAAAACATAACAGTAAGAAATTACCTGCTAGTAGATTACACACTATCTTCTTGAAAATAGTTCCTCAAATCACAGTATCAAAGAACACAAGGTGGACATTCAAACAGGGAGACTGCAAACAGCTGTGTTCAATGTTCCAAAAACATTGATAAAGTCAGCTATTTAACACCCCCAAACACACTTGCTGTTATATCCGTTAGAGCTCTTTTTCTTTTTTTTTTTTCCCTCTCTTTTTTACAACAAAATTTACACATCTTGGATTTTATTACTCCTTAGTGCTTATTACTTTCTTTGGGGGGGGGGAAGAATACAGTCAAATATGGCAAAACAAAGCTGTCAGTCAATACCAAGGATAGACATAGCACATGGTGTAGAACAGAGTACAAGTTTATCAACAATGGTTATCAACGTTGTCCCTTGTTTCCTTAAAAAGAATTGTCTATCTTATTAGATATTATAAAGTTGGACAAAACAGTAGAGAACAAGACCAATAAAACTTAGGCATTGTAAACATTACAGGACTTCCAAAGAAGACAATAGTCAAACCAGAATGGGTATCTTAGTGAATCTTATTGTCTTCAAAGTAGTTGCCTATGTCTTCAAACTTGATACTATCACATAGAATGGAACAGAGTCTAATCAGTCAAAACAAGATCGTGGGAGTACTACAGGACTTCAAACCAAGTTAATAGGAAATCGAAAAGAGTTACTATTTATATATCCTAATTTTTTTGAATTTTTTCTTTAATTAAGACAAACATAAGAAATGACTAAATAATTTTTTTTGAAACAATAAGGGGGAGATTGAGATAAAACAGGACATAACAATATAACAATAGAGGTCACAGCATGACTGTTTCAACAACCTAGTACTTCACCACCTTATAACCTGACTTAATAGTAGTTACCATAGTGTCTTTTTCCTTGAAATATTTGGATAAAACTTCATATACTCTAGCTTCAAATATTTTCATATCAAGAAGCCCAGAATAAAGCCTTTCTAATTAATGAGTGAAAACTTTATAAGGCTTCAAGGCCACCTAATGGGGAATCATGATTACCACATATTTTTATATATTTGAATCATTATTTACATTAGGGAAACTATTCGGTATTCACACATGCGAGATTGATTTATTTCACTAATGAGTATGGTCTCAAGCTGTGCCCATTTATTGATAAATATCTCAATGTGATCCTTCTTTATAGCTGAATAATACTCCATTGTATAGAAATACCACAACTTTTTTATCCATTCCTCAGTTGATGGGCACTTGGGTTGTTTCCAAGATCTGGCGATTACAAATTGTGCTGCCATAAACATAGGTGCACATATATCACTGTGGTATGATGCTTTCAGTTCTTCTGGGAATATGCCTAGAAGTGGAATAGCTGGAATAAATGGGATTTCCAGTCCCAACTTTTTGAGAAATCTCCAGACAGATCTCCACAAAGGCTGTACCAGTCTACACTCCCACCAGCAGTGCAGGAGAGTTCCTTTTTCCCCACAGCCTCTCCAGCATTTGTTGTCGGTTTTCTTGATCCTGGCCATTCTTTCAGGAGTGAGATGGTATCTCAGTGTGGTTTTAATTTGCATTTCTCTAATGACCAATGATGATGAGCATTTTTTCATGTATTTATTTGCCATTTGCATTTCTTCATCTGAGAATTGCATATTCATCTCAGATGCCCATTTTTGGATTGGATCTTTGAATTTCGGAGGTCTGAGTTTCTTTAATTCTTTGTATGTTTTAGACAAGAGGCCCTTGTCTGAGAGAGAGTTCACTAAAATCTTTTCCCAGTTTGTGGGTTTTCTTTTCACTATGCTGGAGATTTCTTTTGACATGCAGAAACTTTTTAATAAGAAGTGGTCCCAGTTATTGATTCTGGGAAATATTTCCCGTGCGGTTTGAGTCCTGTTCATGAATTCTTTACCTACTCCTATGTCTCCAAGGTTTCTACCTATTTTTTCTTCCAATAGATTTAGTGTTTCTGTTTTAATATTCAGATCTTTGACCCATTTAGATTTTAATTTAGTACATGGTGATAGACATGGGTCTAGCTTTAGTTTTCGGCAAATGGAGAGCCAGTTTTTCCAGCACCATTTATTAAAGAGACTGTCGTTCTTCCAGTGAACCTGCTTGGCTCCTTTATCAAAAATAAGGTGGTTGAGTGTGTTCGTAGTTGTGGTTGTATCTTCTAATCTATTCCACTGATCTTCGGCTCTGTTTTGATTCCAATACCATGTTGATTTTACTACTGTTGCTTTGTAGTATAACTTCAAGTCAGGGATTGTGATGCCTCCTGCTTTGTCTTTGCTGCTTAGAATTGCCTTTGCGATTCTAGGTCTCTTCTGGTTCCAGATGAAATTTAGGAGTGATTTCTCTAGATCTATAAGGTATGTTGATGGTATTTCTATTGGGATTGCATTGAATCTGTATAACAGTTTTGGGAGAATGGCCATTTTCACAATGTTTGTTCTTCCTATCCATGAGCAAGGGATGTCTTTCCATTTTCTGAGATCATCTTCAATTTCCTTTTTCAGTGTATTATAATTTTCACTGTATAAGTCTTTCACTTCTTTCGTAAGAGTAATTCCTAAATATTTCATTTTTTTGCTTGCTAATGTGAATAGTCCAGTTTCTCTTATTTCCCTCTCTGTAAATTTGTTGTTCGTGTATAGGAATGCTATTGATTTCTGAGTATTGATTTTGTATCCAGCCACATTACTGAATTTATTTATTGTATCTAAGAGTATTTCAATGGAGTTTAGGGGGTCTTCTATGTAGAGTATCATGTCATCTGCAAACAATGATAATTTAACTTCTTCTTTTCCTATCTTTACCCCTTTTATTTCTCTTTCTTGCCTAATTGCTCTGGCTAGTACTTCCAGTACTATATTAAATAGGAGTGGTGATAAAGGACATCCTTGTCTTGTACCCGATTTTAAAGTAAAGGCTTTCAATTTTTGGCCATTTAGTATGGTGCTGGCTGTTGGTTTGTCATAAATGGCCTTTATTATATTGAGGTAAAGACCATTTATTCCAATTTTCTGTAAAGTTCTTATCATGAATAAGTGTTGGACCTTATCGAAGGCTTTTTCTGCATCTATAGAGATGATCATGTGATTCTTATTTTTGGCTTTATTGATATGGTGGATTACATTTATTGATTTGCGTATGTTGAACCATCCTTGCATTCCTGGGATGAATCCCACCTGGTCATGGTGTATAATCTTCTTGATGATTTGCTGGATCCTATTTGCCAATATTTTATTGAGGATTTTTGCATCTGTGTTCATTAGGGAGATCGGTCTATAGTTCTCTTTTATAGTTGGGTCTTTCTCAGGTTTTGGTACTAGAGTAATATTTGCTTCCAGGAATGACTTAGGAAGGATTGCTTCCCTTTCAATTTCATTGAATAGTTTGAGGAGTGTCGGCATTAGGTCTTCTTTATATTTCTTGTAGAATTCTGCAGTGAATCCATCTGGGCCTGGGCTCTTCTTGGTGGGCAAGGACCCAATTACATTCTCAATTTCATTAGCAGAGATTGGGTTATTCAACAGTTTTATATCCTCTTGATCTAGCTTTGGTACTTCATATGCTTCTAAGAATCTGCCTATTTCTTCTGTGTTATCAAACTTTTGAGAGTAGAGGTTTTCGAAATAGGTGTTGATGATCCTCTGTATTTCTATTGGGTCTGTAGTGATTTCACCTTTTTCATTTCTTATTGCATGAATTTGAGCTTTTTCTTTCCTTTTTTAAATAAAGTTGGCTAGGGGCTTATCGATTTTATTTATTCTTTCAAAGAACCAACTCTTTGATTCGTTGATTCTTTGGATTGTTTTCTTAGTCTCTATTGCATTGATTTCTGCTCTGATTTTTATAATTTCCTCTCTTCTTTTGGCTTTGGGCTTGACTTGCTCTTCTTTTTCTAGCTGTTTGAGGTGTAGCATCAAGTTATTTATTTGTATTCGTTCTGTTTTCCTGATGTGGGAACTCAGTGCAATAAATTTTCCTCTCAGAACGGCTTTCATTGCATCCCACAGATTCCGGTAAGTTGTATCTGCATTTTCATTTTCTTTTAGGTATTGTTTAATTTCTTCTTTAATTTCTTCTGTGACCCACTGATTACTCAAGAGTGTGTTATTTAGTTTCCATGTGTTTGTGGAATTTTTGCAGTATCCTTTGTCATTAATTTCTAATTTCAGAGCGCTATGATCCGATAATATGCAAGGGATGATTTCAACTCTTTTGCATTTGCTTAAATATGTTCTGTGAGCTAATATATGGTCTGTTTTAGAAAATGATCCATGTACTGCTGAGAAGAATGTGTATTCTGATGTTGTTGGGTGGAACATTCTGTATATGTCTATCAAACCCATTTGTTCACAGGTGTGATTCAGTTCTGTTATTTCTTTGCTCATTTTCTGTCTGGTTGATCTGTCCCTTGGTGTCAGTGGTGTATTAAGGTCTCCTGTTACAATTGTGTTACTGATAATTTGAGTTTTCATTTCTGTTAATAATTGTTTTATATAACTGGGTGCTCTGGAGTTTGGTGCGTATATATTTAAGATAGTTATCTCTTCCTCTTGGAGTTTTCCCCTTACGAGTATGTAGTGACCTTCTTTGTCCTTTATGGTCATTGTTGAGGTATGAATATTTAATGCCATCGTCTTAAAGCACAAAACAACCACAGTAAGAGCTAGGTAGTTTTCATCTGAGTGACTTTGATTTCCAACACACTGATATATTAGAGCCAGAAATCTTGTCTCATAAATGCCACTATCAAGCTATGTGATTTTAACTTTTCTAAGCTTCTATTTCTTTAGCAGTATTCATGGCAGTATTCATTCACTCATTCTTCAAATGTTTGTTATCCACTTACTTTACTCTAGAAAACATAGTAAGTTCTGGAGAGTGTGTAGAGCTGATTTTGGCTGCTTCTGTACTAGGGATGAAAGACAGTTAAAAATCTGATATAACAAGCTTACTTATCAATAGTGATGGGTACAGAGAACTACAAGCTGATAAGAAACTGAGTAAAGTGAGAAATTCTAAAAATTATCTTAAAATTATTATTTTATTTTAAAAATTTCACGATATATATTACACAAAATTTACTTTTGAACTGTAACAATCTTAAACTGTCCAGTTCAGTGGTATTAAGCCCAAAATTCACAATGTTGTGCATTCACTACTACTCTCTATTTCTACAAATATTTTTGTTTTCCAAACTGAAATTTTAAAGAATAACTTTGCATTCTCCACTCCCCTCATTCTCTGAAACAGGCTATTCCACTGTTAGTCTCTATCAGTTTGATTGCTTATTTACTTCAGGTTAGTGGAATCATCCAATGTTTATCCTATTGTGATTTTTTTTTTATTTTTACTAGTACAACATCTTTAAGATAACCTATGTTGTAACAGTGTTAGAATTTCCTTCCCTTTAAAGGTTGAATAACAATAAATAGTATGTACATATAATATGTATGATGTATTTATCCACTTCTGCCTCAGTGGGCACAAATGCTGCTTGTACTATTTTATTCTATGCATCTTAATAAGGCTTCTTAGAGTTTTCCAGTCATTATTGTTATATAAATTATGCCCATAATACCTCATCTAACATTCATACTGTAATATGAAGAAAGAATCTAGATATTTATGAAGAAATGTGCCTATAGATTTGGAGATTTAAAATATATCATCCCAATTTTCCTCATTGATCTTTACCTTAGCAAGTGACTGACTCATTTTTAGCAAGCTGGAATTGTTCTTTTCAAAGTATTTACTTTTTATAGATATAGTTTTTCTGTGTATTCATATCTGGTGAGTTTTATATGATTTATCAGATCATGTAACTATAACAAGTACACTCATAAAGATGGATGAGGAAAACACACTTGGCTCTGGTGATCATAGACCTTGGGTAATAGGACCCAAAAACCTGCGTATCTGTCAGAAAGCAGCTAATTAGCCAAGAGCGATCAGCATCAACTGAATATTATTTTGATATTTTAGTAGGAAAGCCTTGACCACTTTACAGAATGTTGTTGTGACAATTGGCTATTTGAAAAGTGTTAGTGTTGATAGGCAATTATTAAAAAAATGATTTGGAACCATAGGACTTCTAGTAGTTTAGCCTAGGGATGAAAAAACTGAAAATATCTGTTTAGCCTAAAATATCTGTTAGATTCATTGTGAAGGACAGAGGGCAACTAGCCAAGGGAATTAGGGAAGATATTCTAAGAATGGTACAATGTAATATGACATCAAAATCACACAAGTCACTTTTATATAAAGGCTATTTGCCATGTACTAGGGGATCCATGGTAAATGAAAGAGACATTATAGGCAACTGAGTTAGATAGAAATGTTATAGGCAGTCAGATAGGGCTGTGCCCTAGAAGGAGCCACTGCAGAAGACCAGGTACCTTATAACCGTGGGGGAGGCAGACACTTCTGCTGTGGGCCAGACCTCAAGACAAAAGATAAAACGAGTGCATCCACATACTTCCTAAGGATAAGCACCAGGGATCGATATTCCAAATCTGTCACCCTGAAGATGTCAAACATAACCACAACCCAGCTCCCTACAGGAAGATCCCTGATTTAATCAATTTTACCTGGATAATTACATTCATGACCTTATTGGCTGACTATGGTTCTGTCCCACCTCATGCCCACCTTGTGATTTCTCATTTTATCCCCCTTGGTCATGCCTAACTTTATGATTTTGCTCTGTCCCCAGAAAACACAAAGACTTTGGCAACCCACTTGGGACCTTTCTGTGTCTCTCTCAGACTGAAGATTTCTTTCTTTCAATAAATATATTCTGCTCTTTACCTCCATTTTTCATAAAATTCATTCTTTGATTTTAGAGAACACAAACTCATACTGGACCTCCAGCAGGTTGAGTTTCTTTTCCTTATGTCCTTTGGAGGTTACACTGAGATCATTGGATGGAGTTAAGAGTTTGCTTTAGAATCTGGACTGGGATTCATTTAGAAAACAAAATTTTAAGTTTCAAATTTTGTTATGCCTTTGTTCATTGCTTATAATTGCTTATGCTTTGTGTGGTACAGTTTTGTTAAAATGATGACAAATCTAAGTTAAAACGTGGAAAGGTTATAAGGTTATATGTCTTTAATGACACCTTTTAAATTCCTGTTTTGTTCTTGTACACATTGCATTTGAACCAGTTACTGAATTTACTTGTACTCCTTGCTTGATTTTATTTTAGATAATAGTACTAGAGGTAGTAATATTAGAACATCTTTAGCAGACTTTAATATAAACTTCTATAAAATGGACTTTCTTAAATAAAATCTAGCTCAGACTTAGAAAATAAGCATGCCCATGAAACCTGGGACTCCTTCCACCATTTAAACAGCACTAGGCTGGTTGCCAGTCGTAAGAGTTATAAGACAGGTTTCACTGGGACAGACTGGTTCTGATCCTCCTCTACATTCTAGGAGAAATATCAAGCCTATTTGGCTTCAGTTACCTTTCTTTGACTTTACTTCTAATCTTTCTCCCCATTTTGTTCTTACCTTTCTAGAGGCGTATAAAATTAGAAAGGACTTTAACGTATTCCAACCTTTTCCTCTTAGTAAGTTAAGTCCATAGAAAAGGAGCATTTGTTAATGTCAAACACAGGGAAGTCATCTTAGATGAGACCTAAACCTCATCTCTGGGTAAGATGAGACATCAGAATTTTTCCTATCCAGGAGAATATACATAAAAGCCATGTCCTGGGTTAGTGTTCTGGGCAAGACTCCCTCAGATAACTGAATCTGAGACACAGTGAAAAGAAGCAACTTCTAGGTGAAACCAGAAGGAGCTATTTCCAAAAGCAACATGCTTATGGAACTAAAACTAATTTAGACTGAGGAAGCTCTCCAAACTTTCATTTATGTGTATAAAAAGTACTATTATAATAACTTGTTGACTTTAATAGCATTAGTATAAACTTATGAAGCACTAGGTAATGATTTTGCTCAGGCTTTATACTGTCCTTTAAAGAACTTTGACAAGTGGTCACTCTATCAGCTAGTTAAATGCTCTCAGAACAGCTGCCACTCTTAAAGCAGAAAGCAGGTTTTCCGAGCATCTCTTTGGTGAATCCTCTTTGGAGCCAATGAAGTCAGTGGAATGTTATCCAGACAGACAGCTGGATTCCTTTCTGGAGACTGATCTCTGATTATACGGCCCAATAGAAACTGAGACCAACTGAGGGGTCATGGCCAGGGCTATTTGGATACACAAAGATTCCTCAGTGGAAACTGGCTCCTACCCACAGAAAAACTCTACTTATCTATCATACTTACTTCTCTCTGCTAGTAAACTAAAAAATGTTCCCTAAACTTTTCAGGCAATTCAATTGTCTCTCCTTTCAGAAATTAGGCTGAGGCAGCTTGCTACAACCGTTTAAATCCCACAGAATTAATAGGAAAATAATTTGCATTTGTACCTTGTATATATTAATTAAGAGTAAATTGGCACCCTTTTTTGTCTACATAAAGACTGATGTGTCTTTACTAACACATAAAATGTGATTGCTATATGATAATTTATACATTTAACCTGTGAGCTTCAAAGATATAAAAATTTAAATAAAACAGCCATGTCCTGCTGCTAGAAAAGATTGCTTAGGTGATTAGATGGAGGACACATATGCTTTGGAGACTTTTTTGCCCAAGGGCTCAGCACGGAATTCCTCAAGTCATTTGTTGCCTTTATCCATCTCAGAAGGGGATCTCCTTCATAGCACAGCAGAGACATGGTCTAACTGCTTCCAGCTCACCTTTTTACATATGCCCTCTCCCAACAAACAAAAGCAGTAGTTTATTACAAAATTATGCTTCCTTTTTTAAACATTCCTGTCACAATTAGGACCAACTGTAATTTAAGCTTATAAATGTTTTATGGAAACAAAGTTCATGAACTATCTGGAAAGATAAAATTCTGTACCAGTTCAAGCATGGTGAAGCTGGCCAAATTTTGTCTTCTACTCTCTCCAGATGGCATCCACCTGCCCTGGAGTGAAATCAACTCAAAGGACACCTTAAGGACATTATCAAACAGAAATAAGGAAAGGATACCCAATTGTTTCTTTTTGCATAGATAGATAGATAGCTCAATGTCAAAATCTTTAACTCTTTTGGAATACATTATTAAGCACTGGAAGATGTTTCACCTGTATATGTTAAAAAATAGCTGTTTGATATTTTTCTTCACATGTGCATAACCTATCTACCCCCTTGAGCCAAAATCAAATATGGAGGAACTATTAATTATGATTTTTTTACAACTAAAATCATACTATAAAAAAGAGAAAAACTGGTCAGAATTGTATTATGTTCAAACTTTTTTTATTAAAAAGATAATTCTTATTTATGCTCAAGGTATATTCATAATCCATATGAGACTACCCCATTCATAGGTCTCTTTCTCTCAGTGACTTAAAGCAAATCAAGCTAAAACTAGGAAAATTTTCAGATGACCCTGATACATACATCAGTGTTTTTAAAGGATTTACACAGACCGATAAGCCAGGTGGAAAGATGTAATGTTAATCTTAAATCAAATATTGACTTCTAATGAGAGACAAGCAGCATTATAAGCTGCTATTATATTTGGGGATGAATATAATATTGTTAATTTTAGACATCCAGAAGATTGACAGCCAAGGGAAACACCAGTTCCTACTGGGGCAGAAGCAGTTCTTACCCAAGACCCCTACTGTACTAACAACTACGCAGGTAAGTGGGGCAGGAAATGTTTCCAAGTGTGTATTCTTAAATATCAAAGAAGGACAAAAACCAAGCCTTTTAGTTGTTTTATTTATTTATTTATTTATTTATTTTTATTTAAAGAGAAAACCAAAACAAAACAAAACAGTAAAAGGGTACAAGTAATACAGAATTTCAAGAGAAAAAATATACAGTAAGAAATCACTAGTTAATAGATCACATATTGTCATTTCAGAAACAGTTGTTCAGATTACAAAATTAAAGCATACAAAGTGGACATTAATTCAGTGAGATTGCAGACAGTTCTGTTCAATGATCCAACAAAAACTCAGTAATATGGTTTTGTATCCTACACACTAAAATATACATGCAGTTATATACTTTAGATCACTTTGTTTCCTCTCTTTCTCATGATAATAATTACACATTTTGGGTTTTATTACTCCCACAGTTCTTATAACTTTTTCTTTGAAGAGGAAAACAAAAAACAACAAAACAAAACAAAACAAAACAGAACAAAAAAACCTCCAATGTGACAAAGCAAAACAGAGTCAGAACAGGAGGATGGACATAGTATATAATGCAAAAAGAGATTACCAGGTGATCAACAATGGTTACCATTATGTCTCTTGCTATCTTAAAAAGAGTTGCCTGTATCATCTGGTATAATAGAATTGAACAAAACAGTACAGAACAAGACCAATAAAACCCACATTGGAGACCTTACAGGACTTCCAAAGAAGATAATAGTCAAACCATAGTGGGCATCATAGAATACCTTGTTGCCTTCAAAGTGGTTGCCTATACCCTCAAATTTGATACTATTAAACAAAACAGAATATAATACAATCAGTCAGAACAAGATGTGGAGAACAATACAGGGGTTCAAATCAGGTTAATAGGAAAACAAAAAAGTTACTATAATATATCCTGTTATTTTTAATTTAGTTTTCCCTTAATTAAAAGATATTAAGAAATAAATTAATTTTTAAAACAAGAAAAAAAAGTGGGGAGATTGAGATAAAAGAGAACATATCAATAGAACAACACAGGTCAGAACCAAACAATTTAAGCATCATTGTGTTTTTATTTTAGATTGTCAGCTATTTTTCAGAAGAAAGGTGAAAACCCCACTGACTTGTTAGGTTATTAGTAGCCCTAGTGAAATATATTTTCTTAGATCCTGATTTGATAGAAGGGCAGATTTTGTTTAAAGATTTGTTTATTACCAAGTCAACCCCAGATATTAGAAAAAAGTTCTAAAAATAGCCTTTGCTCCAGATACTTTAGTAAAATCTGCCTCCTTCTTGCTCCATAATTGGGACTGAGAAAAAGCCAAAGAGAGAAAACCAAGAGACCCACAAGCAGCTGCCCTTGTTGTGTGACCTTAAAAGAACCAACCTTAAGTCTGATTCTTGGGGCTCCGAGAAGAACTCAGTGACCAGCCTCCAAGGCTACTACTGTGGAAAGCCAGGCCACCTTAGTGCGATTGCCTTAAGAGTCCCCCAAGCCATCTCCTGGCTGTAAAGGCTGCCACTAGAATTGAAACTGCACTCCAGCCAGTGACCCCAGACTCCAGATCCATCTTCCCAGGTAGTCCAGCAAGACTAAAGGGCCTTGGGTCACTCCACCTCCTCCCTCTGGCCAGACTGTCATCTCTGTTATCTCCACAAAGGAGCCCTTAGTAATCATGACAAGAGGCCAAAGACCAAATTGCTGGACATTGGTACATATTTCTTTGTCATTCTCCAACTCTGCCCTTCCTTTCAGGCATCATACCTCTATAAAAAGAGTCACCAAAAAAATCTTGCATAAGCCGTAACTGGGTTAACTTTCTCTTTCTCTTCATCAATTCCATTTAGTCATGCCTACAAGACCAGCTCCCATCCTGGAGAGATTTTTCGTGTCTAAATGCTGTAAATGTAATATGTCTATATACATATGCAAGTTGCAAACTAGTCAAGATGATGCTAACACTGGTTTTTACAAATATAGTACATATTTTTGTTCATGTTTAAAAACTTAATAGAGTTTTTCACTGGTCAAAATAATGTATTAATCTGGTTTGTCATATGTTATTAAAATTTAGAGATAATTGTAACTAAAGTTATAGGGGTTTATGACAAAATGTCAGACTTCATCAATAAAAGGACCTAAGTACCAATGGGTTACAATTGCTATTCTTTAGAAAGAGTTTCTAAACAGCTCTAAAGCTCAGCATGCTTTGATTATACATGCCTTTGTATATATACTTTAATTATACATGCTTTGAGTAAAATATGTGCTTGCCTAGAAGGTGTCAAACCCTAACGCATGATACAGATAAAACCAGTAGCAAATATGCTAGATTCCTTTCTTATTCCTTTTCCTGGGATCCATCAAATCTTGTCCAGAGAAAAAGTTCTATGACACATACTGAGGTCTTACCTAACTATACTAAACAAACCTTACATGGAACAGAAGCTGTTTTTTTTTCTTAATAAAAAATAAAATTAATGAGACAGGCTCCTCCAAAATTGGATGGCATTAGACATTCTTACAGCAGCACAGGAGAATAGTGCTGCAATTGTAAAAACTAAATGTTGGCTGGGAATTTAGCCCAGCGGCATAAGCATCTGCCTTGCAAGCAGGCAGTTGAGAGTTCGATCCCTGGTACCAATAAAAATGAAAAAGACAAAAAAAACCCAACTAAATGTTGTGTGTACATTACTGATCATTCTGCTAATATCACAATGGTTGTTCTAGATATTAGATGACAAATCAATGACACATCAGACTCTAAAATTCCCTGGATCTTATCCTTACTCTCTTTGTGGAGAGCCATTACTAGCTCCTCTTGGCAGAAAAATTTTTATTGACTGTACTCATAATTATCCTGTTGATTGTATTATTTGGCCCATGCACACTTAATTATTTCTTTCTTTTGTGTTCTCCTAACTTAAAACTTAAAGCTGTACTCCTACCAAAAATAAAAATGCTTGGTGTCTATTGAGAGCCTTTAGAAAAACCCTCTGCAGAGTATCCCTGATTGCTGATGAACAGCTAAGACCCCCTTCAGGCTGAAGAAGCCAGATCTTCATCACCCATTACTCCATTATGGCAGTTTATTTCTTCAGAAGGGGGATTGTTATAGGCAACTGAGTTAGATAGAAATATTATAGGCAGTCAGATAGGGCTGTGCCCTAGAAGGAGCCACTGCAGAAGACCAGGTACCTTATAACTGTGGGGGAGGGAGGCACTTCTGCTGTGGGCCAGACCTCAAGACAAAAGATAAAACAAATGCTTCCACATACTTCCCAAGGATAAGCACCAGGGACTGATACTCTAAATAGGTATCTATCACCCTGAGGATGTCAAAAGTAGCCACTAACCCAGCTCCCTACAGAAAGAGCCCCTGCACTCTATACATGCCTGCCTGCTCTGTGGCTCACTTCCCCATTTGTTCTTGATTTAATCAATTTTATCTGATCAGTTATACTCGTGATCTTACTGGTTGACCATAGTTCTGTCCCACATCATGCCCACCTTGTGGTTTCCCATTTTCCCCACTTTGGTCCTGCCTCACTTTGTAGTTTTGCTCTATAAACATCTCTAGAAAACACAAGAGTCTTTGGCAACCCACTCAAGACCTCTTCTGTTTCTCTCTCAGACAGAAGATTTCTTTCTCTCTATAAATATATTCTGAGGGCTGGGGCTTTAGCTCAGCAGTGTAAGTGCCTGCCTGCCAAATGCAAGGTTATGAGTTTGATTCCCAGTATAAAAAAAAAATCTACTCAGCCTCTGTTATGCTAAAATTCATTCCTCTATTTTTGAGAATAAAAACTCTTACCAGACCTCCGGTTGGTTGAGAGTTTATTTCCCCTATATCAATATGACTACTACCCACATGAAGCCTAACACCTAGATGGGAAGATACACTTTTCAAACATGCAAATATATATGTCTTTATGACAAGTAGTAGAAAAGAGAAATAGAAGTTGTAAGACAGCCTATCATTGGGAGACAGTGTGGAATGCATTTGGGGTTTTGGGTCAGACAAAGGACTTGGTGAATAATTGAAAAGCATGGATGTGAATATTAGAAGAAAGGACATTTCAGAAGGAATTAACACATATTCAAAGTCTATGTGATAATGAGGCATTAGGAAGAGTAAGAAGCTAAGAGTGAAAGTTTGGAGGAGTAAACAGTGTTCCGATACCATAAAAAAGATTGCAAGATTTGGGCTACACGATTTCTAAACACTTTCTGCATCTCAACTGTATGACTTTCCTAATGTCATATATATCAGTCAAATGTATTCCTTCCCTCTGCCTTCATTCTATAAATGTATTTCTTTTAAGCTTTTAGGAAACCAAAGAATGTACCTCAGTTGTGTGATAATTGCTACATTCTGTGAGATTCTAATGGTTTGTAACAGAAAAGGAATCTCTAGTGACTTGAAAGAGAAATAAACTCTTTATAAAATCCTTTTCTCTATAGCTTCACCTTGCTTAGCACCAAGTACATGAAAACATTTGCTACAGTTCCTTGAGCCTGGATGGAACCATTTGTGCTGTCTGCAAAGCACTGCTGAATCCTAATTGCTTGAGTTACTTCAAATGCAGGAGACTATTGTCTAAAGCAAATGAGGTCTGCTCTTTCCCTTAATCCCCTTGAGTGGAGCTAGTGTATCACACTTGATTGCCTGATGGCAGCTGATATGGCGGTTTATCTTCAGTCTGTTGGTTTAGTTTCTCTAGTTGAATAGTTATTCTTCACTTACAAAAATTCTTTCATTTAATGTCTTCTTTATATTCAAAACTTTCCTCTCTTGAAAACCAAAGAGCTAACATAAATATTCTTATGCCCACTCAAAATGGTCAAAAACTATGTTAGGATTGTTTTTCTTTTTAAAGGCAAAATAAATGTTGATTTAAAACATTTCGTGGTGTTTTGTGTGTGTATATTCCACCAAAAGCCAAAAGAGTGGCCATGAATGGCATCAGAAATCATCACTATTAATAACAGACTTTGACAGTGTAGTTATAGAAATATTACATAGTGATAATGCAAACAAAGAATCATATTTGCTCTACTCCTAAGACCAAATTATTTTCTTTAATTTTTTTTGTAAAATGTACTTTAAATCCTTGCTAAGATTTAAATGTTAACTTATGGGTTTGCGAAGGGACACTTCTATGTAGAGCACTGTTCTCCAAATTAACTTGATCACACTTGAGCCTCCAGTTGCTTTTCTGAATCTCATATGTACTTTCTGGAAGGCAAGGGGATGCTGATGCCTGGAAAGTAATGCATCGTTCATATTCTCTAACCCCACAAAACCGCTTTTGGTTCCTTGAATGCAGGACTTTCATGCCTCTGGTTTTAAGGATGTTTTTCCTTCTTCCTGTACTGTTTTCCTTCTTTATTTAACCCATTCATCCGTCAAGAGTCAAGTGTCAGCTGCACTTTGAAGACCCCATGCTCCACAGGTGCAGTGTGTGCCTTTTTCTTGTTTTCATGAAGTTATTCACATACTTCATCCTTATACCTACCAAAGTTATTCTTCCAACAGTGGCACTATATTCACTGTGGGAGACATGCAGATTTACTTCAATAACTTTACTTGTGATTCCAAGAAATCCTCAAACAAAAAAGTTTTTCCTGGAACTGAGTAGACTTCAATAAATGTTTGGTGAACATATAAGTCTATGCTAATATGTGAGACTAATTTGTTTTGAATCATTATTTTCAGTAAGTATCTTACTTTTGTCAGTTTATTTAACATTTAGAACAATCCTTTGGTGTACGCATCATTGCATCCATTTTAACTTTCAAAATTTAAGACACTCTAAGGTGAATTAATTTACCCAAGGTTATCTAGTTATCGAGGGAAAAAGTTTCAGATTTGACCTTTAGTTCTGTATCATTCTAAATGCCATATAAACTGCCTACCACTGATATGATTTATGTTGAAATCACAGAAGCAGCTGGATAGAGAAGAATTAGAATGATGATTAATAATAATCACTTTACCATTTGCACAGTGTTTTAGCTCGCCTATAACTTTTCTACATACAATGCTTTTCTAAATTGGAGAAATTGCAAATAAAATATCAGAATAATGAACTAAAAAATACAATTGTGCATTTTAATAATCAGAGATAACTTTCATCTTTTTTTCAACCAATATTATAATTTGTTTCTCTCCCAAGCATATGAGTACATGATGCTGTGTAAAATGTTTCTTTAATAATCAATAAATATCAACAACTTTTTCACATTAAGAAAGATATTGCATGTTGCATCTCTCTTCTCCGCTGTCTTCCCCTCTTCTCCCCTCCTTCTTCTCCTCCTCACCGTTCCCTATCTTCCTTTTCACTTCTCCCTTCTCCTCTTCTTATCTTCCTTTTTTTTTTTTTTTTTGTAGTTTCTCAGGAGTGCTGTTCCTCAGGTATCTCCCAAGCTTTTTAGCTTTTATTTTGATACAGAATCCTATTAAGTTCCCAGCCTGGTCTTGAACTTGCAATCTTCCTGCTCCAGCCTCTTAAGTAACTCGGATTACACCTATGTGCCTCCCCATCTGGATTCACGTATCCACTTTAGAGTCGCGGCATAAATATTTATTGATATTTATGCTGACTCACTCCCTTTAGATTCATGCGGTTTTTGCTTTGCAACATTGCATTCCCCTCCCCCTCCCTTTTCACAAAAAGCAAACAGTATTTGTATCATTTGTTGTTCATATCTGCTTACTCTCCACCACATTTGCATGTACCTTTTGTCATGATATTAATAACATAATTAAGCTCTTGATGGACTCCTTGTCCACAAAAGTCAAGCTCCAAGTGTGTTCCTAACTTAGTGCCCTTTGAGAGTC
The DNA here is from genome assembly GCF_034190915.1 of Cavia porcellus. Classification (NCBI taxonomy): domain Eukaryota; kingdom Metazoa; phylum Chordata; class Mammalia; order Rodentia; family Caviidae; genus Cavia; species Cavia porcellus. The sequence goes on along the minus strand of NW_026947514.1, from coordinate 20,784,479 downwards.
AGAGTTCAAAAACTTCACAGTCCCTCTTTGTTGCTTCCTGCACAAAGTTTCTGTTGACTGCACATTTTTCTTAGACTTCAATGACTTAACCAATTTTATATTTACCAATTAAATTGAATTCATGTAAAGTTTTTGTTAGCTTATAAAATCTAGTTTTGATTAATATAAGCCCTAAAAGTTGTGTTGCTTGCAAATATTACTTAATTTTTTTGTGCAACAATGTAAAGTTTGGACAGTCAATGTTACAGACCTCATTGATGAATAATTCCATAAGTTCTAAAGAAGATTTAGTGATTTGAACAGTGACGGTTGGCAGGAAATTTTAGTTTTGGATACTGACTGAGACCTTCTAAGTAAATATGAAAGACTGATTTTCAGTCACACCAGAGGGAATGACAAATAATATTATTACAAATTTATAGATCCAAAGAGGGTCTGTGGATTCCATTTCTGCCTACTGTGTCACATCCAATTCTAAATGAGAGGTGGCTGATTGTGACCGAGCATAAAAACTGATCAGAGTTTTATACACTACCTCTGTTAATCTGATTCCAATGATATTTAATTTCCTGCTTTCAGGATACTGTTCAAATTTCTTAATGTATTTAAGACAATGAACTATCTGGGTCTAATTTATCACTTTCCACGGTACTATGATTCTTTCAGAGAAATGCCATTTCTCATGTAACTTCCCTTCCTCGCTATTTGCAGGGCTTCCTGGTTTGCTTTCACCTCATCTGTATCTTTAACCCTCTCCCCTCCAATCATGCAGCTTATGTGCTTTCATGACACAGTTTCCTTCCCAAGGCAATCGCTGGCTTCCCAGGGAAGCTTGCTCTTACCAGCATGAGAAAAAGAGTTCTTTTATTTTCTTACAGTCAAAGAAGATTTGGCATTTCTTGAATTATATCTTTACTCAGTGTGGCCTTTGAATAGGCTTGAGGATTTATAAATGTCTGACTTATACCTCATTGATATTTTCCAGTTTCTACCTGAGAGCACTGAGTTCTCAAAAGTTATGTTTTGCCTGTTTTACTACTTATAGGTGTCAGGGCCAACCTTAACTGAAGAAGCAAACTACCAAGGGCTCAAAATTCATCTTACTGTCTCAAAATATTTCTTACCTCCAATGATGTATGAATCATCTTGCAGAAATCATGGAACTGAAATTATTTTGAAGTTGTATTTTACTTGGTGTGATCAAAATATATGTTTAAATTTAAAATGTTATTATTGTAATAGACATTTTGCCCCTGATCTCTCTCAAAGCATTCTTTGCTTTCAACATACTTGTCCCATTGCTATCATCTCTTTCTGAAGCAGTTCTGGAAGTCCTCTTCTGTATGTTTTTGAGGTGTAAACAAAAATACCATGAAAGCTGGTGCTGAGCACCATCCAATGAAAAGGCAGGCTGAGAAAATCATGATGGTGGATCCTTATCCTCATATGCACTGGATCTGGCGCATGTGACTTCTGGCTTTTCCCCAAGGTCACAATGGCCATGAGAGGTAAGACTGAGGCAGTCATGACAATACAACTCACGATGGCAGAGTACTCCAGGAGATGGCACAAATGATGGCTGGGCAAGAGTGTGTTCAAAGTGGGAGGGGTGTATTACAAAGAGAACTAATGACAATGTATCTTTTACTCTAATAAATAAAAATTTAATAGCTTGTGTATTTGTGGACACACTTTTTATATCTTATATCAAAGTATGATATGGGTGATGCTTTCTGTGCTATATAACTAACTAGCACTCTTGGTGGACTGTGGTAGCATCACTGGTTTTGTGGATTAAGAGTTGAGTCTGATATAGCTAAGTCATCTGGGTGGCTAAATCATTTTGTCTGGATTCTCATCCAGAGGCTCCAGTGGGATGATATGTATTTCCTAACTCTTGAAGTTGTTAGTAGAATGAATTTCCTTGCAGCTGTAGAATTCAGAACAGTTTGCTTCATTAAAGCCAGTAATGCTAAAGAGAGACACTAAAGTAAGCCTGCCAACAAGACAGTCTTGTTGAGTGACATTCACTTTAGTCATATTTTATTGGCTAGAAGAAAATTATAGTTCCTTATGTTCAAGGGCATGAATATAAGAAGGTAAAGATTATGGGGCTACATTGAAGTCTGTCTCAGTCTGTTCTCTAGCTTCCTATGCCTGATATTTCTTCCACCTGAAAAATATATTCACCCTTTCCCAAAGGTCTCAGAAGTCTTATTTTAGTACTAGTTCAGGGTAAAAAACTAAAACTTCATCACATACTTGAAGTTCAGGTAAGAATGAGACTCCCATGTACAACTTGTTAATTACAGCTTCTAAGGCACCGTTCCTGCCTACCTGTGTAACACTGCAGAGGTGAATCCGTCTGCCCACCATAAACTGACATGCATGGGTGGGCCAGAGGTAGGATAAAAGCTATACATAAATCCTATTCTTAAAGGAGGAGCAGGGATGGTAAGTATGAGTCTGATCCATGGTAGTTCGAAAATTCAGATGGGTGAGTGTTGGGATTGCACTGACTATGGTTCAAGAGGAGAATAATTGTGATTCTGAACTCTGCCCGTTGAATTCTTGATCCTATCTTATGAGTCATCTTTTCTTCTTCACAAAAGATATTGTGTTTGCAGATGAAAAATTTTATCAGTCTGTTTCTTAAAAGTAGAATTTCAAGAGTTTAACAAACTTTTTATTCCATTCTGTCTCTTTTAATTCAAGATGGTGATGTTTCTGCTGAGATAATTTTCTCAAGAACCTGTAGTTGTCCTGTGGATTTTAATGATATTCACTCTATTTAGCAAAAACAATACACAGAGATCTTTTCATGGTAATCCCTTGTCTAATTTGAGCTTCCATTGAGAAGGCTGATGCACCGTGGTGACTGAGAAGGTCTCTGAGTTATTCACTTAATTTTTTGACAGGAATTTTTCATAATTAAACACATTGATTTTTTTGCCATTATCATTCAGGACCAAACTCAGACAGTGCTGGTTTATCTTTCAGCATGTTTAATTTAAATTTGAGACAAACTCTTAATTTTCCAGGTTGATCTCAAATTTGTAATCTTCTTTCTTCAGCCTTCTAAATAGTGGGTATTAAAGTTGCACCTCACTGTGTCTGGCTAAATTGACTTTTTGAATTTACTAAATTTTTAGCAAAAGAATTTATAGCTACTGTTTCACATTTTTCTTAATCCTTTTAAAAAAATTGTCCTCTTTTGTCTATGTGGCGAGATTGAGACTTTTAAAGATCATTAAATCTTTGTTTCTTTTGATTCATCAAGTCTTCCTTAGTTGAACTATCTGGTCTTATAACCTTTCACTGTAATCAGCAAGAATAAGCCAAGCAGAACTTCCATTACTTTGTTAAGAAATTGCATTTATGTGTTGTGCTTTCCACATAACTTCAGGAAACAATTTTTTTTCAGCGTTTAGCAACTACACAGGAAGAGTCTGCCTTCCCATAGATTCCAATATCTTGTTATTTACCTCTTTGTGGACTGTTAGTGGCAACCTTCTCCTAGACCAGATGTTTTAACTCAGACCTTGTGCCAGGCAATTTTAGTTTTCTCTGTTGTGTTCCTCAAAATTCTTTAAGCCTCAGTCAATGTTCAGTTTTACAGATAATCCTGTATTTCTAGATTTTAGCACTGGGGTGTTCCTGTATGAAATATAAAATCTATAAAATACATTATTTTTTGGTGTGTACAAATTACCACCTACTCAGAGACTTAAACAACAACCTTTTTCTATGTCACAGTTTCTCTAGGTCAGGATTTTCAGTGTCTTTCAGCTGCTTGCCATGTGAGTTTGCATCCAAATTGTCAGTCAGAGCTGAGCTTTTATCTGAAGATAGAGGCCATGAAGGCCACCTTAAAGCATCTCCCATGGATGGCTTAAGTAATTATAGATGAAAAAAAAAACACAAATCACTAATTAAGCCATTAAGATGAACTAGACATAAGTGAATATTTGTTTGACCTTTCATGATGAATGAATCTTTAAGAAATGAAAGAAGTTAATAAAAATAACAAATCATATATATATATATATACACACACACACACACACACACAAATATACAACTCAATCATAGAACTGATAACAACTCTATAAATTTAATGAGACATGATTTTAGTAAATAATAAAATACTTATCTGAGGAACACATACAGCTCACACAGACTGATAGAAATCAGTGCCTACTCAATATATAAATCTACAAATCAATATGCAATCACAACATACAAATAAAGTAACATGAACAAATCACAAAAGAAGAAATGAGGCAATTTGAATGGCTGGTACATATGTGTTGTGTATGATTAGCTTTATTCATAATTTTTTAAAGTGAAGCATTAAAGATACTCAACTATCAATTTCATAAATGAAGATTCAGAATGCTCAAACCAGTAATTAGACACCAACTGGGCTTTCTTGTGCAAGTGCTAAGAGTAAAAACTAATTATTTCTGCCTTGAAAGCAAAGCCCTAATCTATTTTAAAAATCTCAGTGTTATGTATATTTTTTTTACCAACTAATTCCTCTTCTAAGTATCTATTGCAATGAAATAATGTCGTCTTCTTCTAGGACTCTACTGCAATAAATTAACATGTAATCTATTATATGGCAAAATAACTTTTTCAGGAATGCAAAAAAATTATGTAGAGTAATACTCCTTGATGCATTGCTTGTGATAATAAAGCATTGTATATAATCTAAATATCTATCAAAAGGGGAAATGTTAATAAATTATGGAATTTCAGTCATTAGGATATTTATGATGAATTTTTAATGGTGTGGAGAGATGGGTATATATTTAAGAAAAAGGCAGGATAAAGAATTGCTTATGACGTAGAACTGATAGGTCAAATAATTTTTCACTATGCAGAAATACATAGAGATATTAGCAATCATTTCCTTTAGTATTCAGAATTGTCCCTGTCACACAATTTTTATCCACAAAGAGATAATTACTTTAGTTGGAGCTTTTACAAAGTTTCTGTTCCATAATAAAGTGAAATTTAATGTTAGCTTGAAATTCCCTGAATTTTGGAAACTCAGATCACTTCACGAAATTACTGCTAAGCAGGGGAAAAGAAAAGAAATTGAATTTACATCTAGTAATTATTCTCAGTCATGACCTTGAAAAGTTGCCAGGGTAGGATGACATTATAAACAGTACACAAAATTTTAAAATTTTCATTAAAATAAGTAAGGTTTAGTATTTTGTTTGTTTGTTAACAATGTGCATGTATGACTCATAAGAGAAACAAGAAAATAAATATGTCTTAATTATATGAATGGATACTTTTGTCTTTGGATCAAATGTTAGTGAGCATGATAAACTTTTCAAATATCTTACCTGAAATAATTCAATTGAAGTGAAGATGAATTGTTATGGGACACTGTTACATGAGTATGTGATGAGTTTAAGACAGAATCATTTTAAAGAATGTGGGATAGAAAAATTCTTCTCTATATTCCATATAACAGATTATTTCAACATTCATACATGATTAAATTTACATTAAATGTTACAGGTATATATTTGATTATTCCATTTCTGTTACTAGTATTTAGCTTTACTAAAAATAACAATAACAGCATCAAAAACTTTTATTTGGTAAACTTGTATTGAATATCTGGAATCTTAATTATTCTATGTCTTGGTGTAGATTTATTTTGGTTATGGCTGTTTGGAGTTATATATGCTTCATTTATTTGTATGTCAATTTCTTTATCCATGTTTGGTAAGTTTTCTGCCATTATTTCTATGAAAAAGTTTTTAATGGCCTTTGCACTGTATCCAGCTTTCTCGCTGACTCCAAATGATCTTATGTTGTTCTTCTTTGCTTCATGTTGTAGCTGTTGGATTGATTTTTCATGGACTGTTGCTATTTTTGGGATATCTTTCTTTTCCTGTTTGCTAGTTGTAATCCTCTCTTCTCAATCTTATATTCTATCTTCACCTTCATTAAATCTGTTTGCATATACTTTCAATGGAGTTTTTGATCTCTTGGATTTCTGTTTTGATCTGTTTTATTGAATCCTTTTCTATGTTGGGAATTCGTGATTTCCATCATGTTCCTGAGATGCTCTATTTTTTTTAAATCTATATCTGCTTTAATGTCCTCAATTTTGATCATTATTTCTTTTTTGCATCTTCAAGATTATTGTTTTTCTCTCTTTCATTTGTTTTTTCCCTTCTGCTGCTGTCATTTCAGAGAGTTCCAGTGGTTGGCTTTTGATCTCCTCTCTTTGTGCTCTGAACTTGTCCAATACAGGCCAGGCATTGCTGCATTTTGCTTCTTCATGTTGTTATTTTCTATGTTTATTTTACTTTTTTTTCTATGTTGATGCTTGTAGATTTCTTATGTTAGATAGCTTTATCCCTGGTATCAGGGCTTTCCTAGGAAATGTCTGCTCCTTGAGATATCTTCTAGATGTAAGTACTTCCTTGTCTTTATAACTATCCCAAGAACTTACCTTCTTACTATATTAAGAATGAGAAGTTGCAATTTGACTCAGAGCCCATTCTCTTGGTACTGGACTATAGTGATGGATATGATTCTTTAAAAGTACCACATTGTCATACTTTGGAGAAAAACTGGTTATAATAGATATGATACTCTGGTTGAAGTAGTACAGTGGGCAGTAATGACAGACTGAAGCACAGCCTGGCTGCTGACAGACTGGTAACTATTAGCTTGATATCTTTAGCCATAGGAGAATGTTCTAGTTACATAATGATCTAATTTATATCAGGAGCTGGTATGCAGTGCTTTTCCACTTAGTACAGTGATTTTACCTTATCGTATGGGAGGTTTAAGAAGGATAGGGAGCAGGATGGAGAGATGCATGAGATTTAATAGAGTAGAAGTAAAGTTAGAGGCCATAAAATGATCATCCAAGTTTTGGATAATTATAGGACACAAGAGGGAAGGATTGGAAAAGAAAGCCTAGGAATATTGAAGTGAACCAGAAAGAAAAGAGACAATGTTAACTCACGTGAAAGTATCATAAAATCAAGTGATATAATTGATCAAAGAGAGGAAGAGGTTGAGTAGAACAAAACCAAGAGAGGTAAGAGATGTTAACTTCTCTAGAATAAAACCAAAAAAAGAGATTAAATCATGAAAGAAAGATAAAAGAAAAAACAGGAAACAAAAATAATCACACACACACCAAAATAAAACAAAACATATAGAAAAAAAGACAAAATAGGACCAAAAAGAAAAAGGAGAAAAAAGAAAAAGACAGAAAAAAACTCCACTAATGCAACCAAATACAAAGAAGAAAACCAATCAGAGAGAGAGAGAAATAAAAGTTGTGAATTCCTCTAGTATCTACAGTTCCATGGGAGGTCCAATTAGAAATGTGCACTCCAGTCAAGGTTGCAGGTGGGTTTGTGTTCAATTTGGGGATGATTTTGGTCTCTGGATTTGGGAGATGAAATTAATTTTCTGTGGCTGGAGTTTTCCCCAGCCTTTTAGAAAGAAGAAAAGAAAAGAAAAAAAAAAAGAAGAGGAAAGAAAAGAAAATAAAGGAAAAGAAAAGAAAAGGAAGGGAATGGGTCGCCCTACCTATCTGCTTCTATTCCACATGTCTGTCCCCAAGCACAAGCCTGGTGCACCTAACTTACCATTTGTCAGCTCATATTGTTACTGCTGTTTGGATTTTTCCATGCTGCTAGTCCCACCTGCCTATCATGTGTGACCTAGCTGGGGGCCCTACCACGGCCATGGTGTTCCGCAGGTCTTTGGGTCCCTGCATACAGAGAGAGGGAGGAGTCCTCAGCCTTTCTGGTGATCGTTGGTCACAGGAACTCTTCCCACCAGTCACTTTGCCACTGTATCCTGCCAAGGGAGGGAGGTAGGAGCTGAATACCACTGTATCCTGCCCTTGATCTTCTCATTGTGAAAAATGAAAAATTGCCTAATATAGTCACATGCAGCCTAACACTTCAGCCAGTGACAGGCCTCATGTTAGATGATAGTTGTATAAGATAATACCACTCAATGACATGATAGCCATTTTATTTATGTGCATATTATGATGCTCAGTAATCATTTAATATTGCATTTCACAGAATGTGTCTTGCCATTCAGCAACACTTAAGTGAATTTAGGGTCACTTTGTATACCATGTGTTTTAGATTTTGTATTTTTCTGCAAAGATCAGGATAACAAAAGGGTCAACATAAATTTTCAGTTTATAATTTGAAATAGAACTTAAAATACAAATGTTTATGGAGAGAAAAAAACATCCTTAATTTTATTCTAAATTATAATAAGCAGATTTTTGGGAATCTTTCTCATATAATAGTTTAGAAGTGTATATGACAGGTAGAAAAATTCCAGGGAATGTAATGTGGTGGAGCAAAAAATGAGAAGAAGAAGAAAACAGAATGTACAGGAGTTTGTGAATATTGGAGAGAAACTTTTTCATTTTTCACTGTTAATTTTGTAATGTGGTGTCTCACTTAAAACTGATACGATTATTTTTTCTTACCACTATAACTTAACATTCAGACCTCAATCAGTTCTTGACCTAGAAGTGAGTCAGCCCTTTGGTTGTGTGGGAAGGTGTTGGTAGCCTTTGCATTGTGATCTGATGCTTTTTGGATGCTTTAGTTTCACAATTATCACAGCATAGTAGTCAACCAAACTTGTTTGGAAACTACTCATGTGAAGATATCAGTTTTCTTCTAGATGCATTTGCATAGAATGATATCTGTGTGTCATCATTTATTTTACTTTGTGTTTTGAAAGGTGGAGCGAGAAGGCAAAAAAGTCACCTGACCAACTCCAATTTGAATGGAGGGGACAAGAGTTTTCCTTCTCTCAAGGAAGCTGGCCTTGCTCTCTGGTGCTTCTGTGGGGAAGATACTCTTCTCATCAAGCTGGTGGAACTTCAGAACACTTAGCTGCAATTTGTGCAGACTGAGAATGAGAAGGAAAGACAAAGAACAGGACCTTCTGTATTTGCCATCATTCCAGCCTGAAAAACCTCTCTGCCTTTGTTCAGTTTTCACCCTCCTTCTGGGTACATAATGAAGAATAGGCACAAAATGTTGTTCTGTCCACTAATTATCAACCTTTGGTCAAAATGCAGATGAAATATTTGTTTAGATTGATAATATTTTGATTTTGAGTTGTTTATACCTCAAACAAGCTCAACATAATGGATTATTAGCCATCATTTCTTCACCGGGGGCTTGAATTTCATTACTTCCACTAAGATGTCATTGCTAGAGCCCTTACACTTATTATTTTTTTAAATTTTATTTAAGGAGAAAAAAGAAAAAAAAACAGAGAAAGGGTACAAGTTACACGGAATTTCAGAAAAAATAAACAGTAGCAAATCACTAGTTAATAGGTTACATATTGTCATCTTAGAAATAATTGTTCAAGTTACAAAATTAAAGCACATAAAGTGGACTTTCAAACAGTGAGACTGTAAACAGTTCTGTTCAATGATCCAACAAAACTCAGTAATATGGTTATCTATTTATACACTTAAATATACATGCGTTATGTCCTTTATAGCACTTTCTTTTCTTCTCTTTTGTACAATGACAATTACACATTTTGGGTTTTATTACTCCCACAGTTCTTATTACTTTTTTTGTGAAGAGAGTAAAACCAAATGTGACATAACAGGACAGAGTCAGTCAAATCAAAAGGATGGACATAATAGATAATGTAAAAACAAAATACCAGGTGATCAACAGTGGTTACTATAATGCCTCTTGCTATCTTAAAAAAATTGCCTATATCATCAGTTATAATAAAATTGAACAAAACAGTAAATAATAAAACCAAAACATTGGAAACATTAGAGGCCTTCAAAAGAAGATTATAGTCAACCAGAATGGGCATCATAATATGGAGCCCTATCTTATTAACATTTTTCAAAAATATATAAGAAAGCCTAGAATTTGCTAGAAAAATACTTTAATATTATATTGAAAATAATGGTTCTAATATTTAATGTTTACCAAAATTATACTCCTGTAAAGGAAGGGAAAATTGAGAGTGTATAATTTCAAAGCCTCAAAGTGAATTATTAACACTTTGATGAACATTCTACACACTGTATATTAAATGTTTGAACATGTTAATTTAATTGTTAGAAAAAGAAACAAGTCCATCTATAATCTATTTCTTCTCTTTACTGAGTGATGTTTCAAAAAAAAAAAGAATGATTATCAGGTTATATATTTTTGTTAACATGCTAAGAGCATATCTCTTGGCCAATATCCATGGTTTTTGCTAGCTGAAGAATTTTACCTATGATTGCTTTTAAAAGAACATACTTGATATTCCTAGGATTGACTATGATTAAAAAACATTTGAGTGTATTGGTTCTTGTGGAGTGGCTGCCTGGAAATGCCAGGGAAGATTTATAACAATTAGAATAGAAAAAGGAAATGTGCCATGAACAAATAATATCCTAGATTTGTAATCTATAAGCTTATACACATCATTTGAAAAGCATATGTTTAATGTGAGCTGCAGTACGTACTTAGGTGGATATATTACCCCAAACTTTTCCCTTTCTGCCTAAACTGGTATTACTTATACCCATGAAATGATTAATATAATGATATTGGATAATATCTCTGATTCTTGAGAGTCTAATTTGACACGCTGTCTCAAATACAGACCTAACATAATGCTGGTATAAGATTAGGAGAACTTGGCTTGATAAAAATATGTGGCCCAGTATAGTCAGAACAGAGACATTCTGAATAGTTACACAAGTTGTTCATTTCATGTAGGGTTTTTAAAGGTTTTAAAGTATAGTTCATTACTGAAAACCCTTGCTCCTAAAATGTCATGCATTCCCTAAAAATCTAGAGGTTGGCACACAATCATTCTTCACAGAAACTATTTTCTTTTTTGGGTTCTCTCAGAATCAAGCTATGAGATACAAACCAGATTGTTATTTGTTTATTGAAGAGGTGAAAGGAACAGCTGTAGAATGTGGGGACATGCTACATCAAGAGGGACCAATCAATAGATAGTGTACAATTAAGACAGCTGCAGTACTGGGTGACTGAAATTCAATTCCAGGAGGATGTTCTGGGAAGTGATGCCAATCGACTATTCAGTATTATCTTATCTGAAGGCTAAGGAAACTTCAGGATTTTTACACTGAAACTCCCAGGCTCTTGGTGAAGTACTTGTCTTAGTTTATGCTTTCTGTTGCTATAACAAAAATCTGAGACCTGATAGTTTATAAAGAGCACAAGTTCATTTTGTTCATACTTCTAGAAGCTGGAAATATTAAGAGCAAGCTACTGGCATCTGTCCAGTGTCTGGTTAGGCTTGTATCATAGCAGACATCAAGTGGCAAGACAGAGTAAGCTCACGTCAGCTCAGGTCTTTCTCTTATAAAACCACCATCCCATCATGCAGGTCCCATGGCATCTAATAACATCAAATATTAACTGCTTTTTCAAAGATTCCACATGTAAGTGTCATCAACATATGAATCTAGGGATACTTCTAACGCATCAGAACTGGAGGACCCCCTTAACCCTTAGCAATATTACTTGCAGTGTATTCTTTTTTCCAGACACTTTTCTCTGCTATCCTGGTACAGCATCATCTTCTGTGGTTCTGGACTGAAGACCAGTCCAATGTCAATGTCAGACAACAATGTGAATATTAGAACTTAGAAGCTTTTTTATTCCTTCACTGAGATGCAATAGTGACCTGGTACTCATTGTTAATTGGTCCTAGGAGGTGTGATGAGTATCAAAAACAGTACAAAGTGGGACAAATGTTTCCGATCAAAATGTGTTGTGCCCCAAATTCAATACAATTCATAATAGTAAAGAACTTTGACCATGTCTGCTCTATTGGTTATACATAGTGGAGTCTCCATTCACTCAACAAATATTTATACTGGTAATATGAACGAAATTATGAGTGAGCTGTATAACAAGAAAATATAATAAGATATAACAAAATTTATTATTAAGAAAAATAAAGCAACAATGGCCTCCAAAGATGTCACCTTCTAATTCCTGAAACAAATAAATCATAATGCATTTTGAAAAGAACTTGTGTAATGTGATTGAGGTAAGTATTTGAGGAGAAATTATCCTGGATTGTCTGTGTGAATCCTGACTTCCATCACAAGTGTACTTAGAAAAGAGACAGAGACTTTCATGTATAAAATGAGAGGAAGAAATGTGAAGACAGGAGACCCTGAAGTGATGTAGCCACAAGCCAAGCTAAATAGGTAGTTTCCAGAAGAGGCAAGAAATGAATTGCTCTCTGCAGCCTGTCAAGGGAGCATAGACTGCCAGCCACCTTGATTTGGACTCCATCAAAGAGCTATCTGGCCTCTGGAACTGTGGCTCAAAACATTTCTGTTATTTTAAAGCACCAAGTTTGTGGTAATTTGTTACAGGAGCTACAAGAAAGTAATACAGAGGGCAAAGAGGGTGGTGATTGGCTCGAGGATTATCATTATAGACAGAGGGCTGAGGGCCAGCCTATTACATCAGGGGACACGGTAGTGAACATTTGAAAGGAAGTAAAGGAAAGTCATCGAGGAATACTTTACCTCTTCCAAAGAAGAGATGAAAAGTCTTTAGGCTGGAGGGAATTTGATATTTTAGATGAGCTTCAGGGAAATCAGTGTGACAGGAAGGCTAGAGAAGTATGGGAGAGTAACTGCAAATGTGATTGGTTGGGGCTTAGACCATATTAAAGTCTTACAAGACCAGGAACTTTATTCTTCTCAAAAAGAAAAACAATTGGATTTTTGGGGGGATGGGAAGTGACACCGTTTTTAAGCCCTTTGTTCACCTTACAGACCTTGAACTCAGCCCTTTGGTCTTTAGGTTTCATAAAATTTTCTTTTCAGTAGAAATAAACTGCTTCAAAACTCAAAATGTGGAGGTGAAGGAAATGAGGAGATATCCTCCCTAGCCCACTCTGATCAGCCAAAACTTTCAAAAAACACCAATTTCCTTCCTGTAACAGATTCCTTTCTTTTAGCTTAACATCTCTGTATATTTATCTTAACATAAACTGTACCATTTTGTCCTGTCTTGCCACAGCCTGCTTTTATTGTCTTTTTCAGGGTCTAAGGTAATGTGGATAAGTTCTGCCCCAGATAGATGGAAGAATGGGGCTCAGAATGGGAGAGTAGGGATTAAATAATCAACCACAGATACATTCTTTATGTAACTCTTGAGCTGTATCATCTATCTTTTCTTAATCAAGTCTGGTATCTTATTCTATAAGATCAAGAATCATGTTTGTGTGCATGCTACACTGCTCTTAGTACCTAATGCACTGCTCAATAGGTATTTATTCATGAACTTGTTGTAGGTTAGAATCTGATGGCTAGGGAGAGACAAGAGAGGAAGTTATTAAGTGGAATAAAATGAATGCTTTCTTCTTTCTCTTATCAGATCCTCTACAGAAACTCAGGTTGTAGGAATTGCCTGTATACTGAACGTCACTGCTACTGAAACTGAATCCGTGTCCTGGTCTCCTCCATGTCTATTCCTAAAAGAATTTTGTGGGTGCAGTCAGTGGCATTTACAGTGGTGAACTTTTCAGTTTGAGTTTCAGAGCTGACTCGAGCACTGGAAAATCTTGGAATTGTGCTAGCATTATTTCCTGCTTTAACCCACCTCTTCTGATTCAACACTTTGACATAGAAGAAAATTTAGATGTAAATATTTTTGGAAATAAATGCATGTTTTGTTATGAATACTAAAGTTCATTGGGCAGATAATTTCCTTTCACTTATTCATTACCTGTTATATTCCACAAGATTTTGAAGTAGTTATATACATAATTATATAAAGTATATATAGAGAAAAGAATTAAAATAATATAATGTTAGATTATGTAGTATGATTAAATGCAATAAGTATACAAAGAATTGGAGAAGCACAGCAGGATAAACAAATCAGGAAAACCTCAGAGACAATTAACCTATTATGGCACTCACTTCTATTTACTTGGGCTCCCACTGTTACTTTTTTGTTGTTTTATATTGAGTTTCTCTAAAACTGATGATATAATGAACAAACTCATCCTTAACTAATTCAAAATTTTCATCATGTATATTTCCAAAGAGGAAGAGAGAAAGAGATGTTTTCCAGCAGAACATATAACTGTAATAAAAAGCTTAGAGACTTCATAAAGCACAACATTTTTAGGATATTATCATAGAAATAGAGAATAGTATTTAGGAGGAGAATCAGAGTTATTCAGAAGGAAAAGAAAATCAGGAAAAAGGAAGAAATTTCACGCAGAAGGCAAATGTTTGAAAGGCTCAGACTGTGAAAATAAATGACTGTACTCAACCCAGTTTAAAGCTGCTTTTCAGTTTGAAGGGCAGATCTTAGAGTTCACTTAGCTCAACCTCTTCATTTTCCAGATGACAATGCCGGTATCCAGGGAGTTAAGTGATTTGCCTGTGGCCACACAGTCAGCCTGGTGTGCAGCAGAACTGCAATTCAGGTTGTCAGACGCCTGCTTCTGGGCTCTTTGTACTCCTCACTGCTGCTTCCAGTGGATGTCACTCAGGCAGGAGATACTCAGGTGCTTCAGCAGCAAGCAACAGGCCTGCAGGGAGGAGACAAATGCAGACAAATGCAGGATACACAGAGGGACTGAAGACCGCAGGAGCTCTGGCAAAACTCTTTACAAAGTATGTCAAATTTGGGGCTGGAGGTATAGTTCAGCGGCATAAGCGCCTGCCTTGGAAGCAGGCAGTTGTGAGTTTGATCCCCGGTACCGATAAAAAGACAAAAAAAAAAAAGTATGTCAAATTTTGACTTGTTTCTGGCAGAAAGCAATACCAAGGAGCCACTCCAGTGAATAGGGCAACAGGAAAGCCATAGGAATAAGTGTATTACATGATAGTTTGATATCATAACTTTGTAAAAAGAGCATTTGTCTGCTGTGAGTCAAAGTGACAAGCTCCACACCTAGGGGAAGTCTCTTGCAAAGATGTAATAACATACCAGAGGCTTGGCTGTCTAAGGGTAGGGTAGGGCCAACTCTGGATCCAGGACTGATCTAACGTGCCTAACTCAGAAATCTCAGCTCACATTTCATGTGGCAGAGAGATTGCGACTTGGAAGCTACATTAAATGGGTTACCATGAGTTCAGCAAGCTTTCTATGGAGATCTATGAGTGTGAGTGAGGACATTTTGAAACAAAAATTTTGTCCCAGTATTTGTCATTTTTTGGGTACCAATGATAAAGGTAGAACTTGTTGGTGCTGATCCACCACCATGTTGAATCACCATCATGACTCACTACTGTTTTTATACAAAACAAATGTTTGGTACTTTGGTGCTCTTTTTTGCCTCCTAGAACCAACTAATGACAAGTACTGAGGTACTGCTACCTTTCATTTTCCTCCACTGGGTGATGTGACACACCTGGACCAATTATTGCTAAATGTTAATAAGTTTGCTGTGATTAAATTACACAATTCACAATTTATCGCTTAGCGCTAGGAGGTACAGTTAACTTCATCAGAATTTGTTTCTCTAAGTATGGAATAGTGAGAAGAGTGTTATAGCAGCTACACGTAGTTAACTGCTTTGACATTTCTAAAACATTCAGTCTGACTTAACTGTTGATGGTGTCCGACATGTTCCAAAGTTTCATGTTGTTTCACATATCACATCCAGATTTGAGAAACAAAGCTTGTCTATCCAATTTCTTACTGGTCTACTTATAAATTTCTGAGTCTATTTTTTAAAATTTTATTTAAAAGGAAAAAGAGAAAAAACAAAACAAAACAAAGTGTTGTAAGGGAACAAGTAATACAGAATTACAAAAAAAAAATGTAAGAAATCACCAGTTAATAGATTATACATTATCATCTTAGAGATAGTTGCTCAAGTCACAGTATCAAAGCATACAAAGTGGACATTAAAACAGCAAGACCGCAAACAGTTGTGTTCAATGATCCAACAAAAAACATTAATATGGTCAGCTATTTAACACCCCTAAACACACTTGCAGTTGTATCCTTTAGAGCTCTTTTTTTTCCTCTCTTTTTTACAACACAATTTACACATTTTGGGTTTTATTACTCCTTGGTTCTTATTACTTTTTTTTTTTTTTGGAAGAGAATAAAGTCAAATATGGCAAAACAAAGCTGTTAGTCAAGACCAACGATAGACATAGTACATGCTGTAAAAACAAAGTACAAGGTTATCAACAATGATTACCATAATGCCTCTTGCTTCCTTAAGAGGAATTGTCTATCTCATTAGGTATTATCAAGTTGAACAAAATAGTACAGAACAAGACCAATAAAACCTAAACCTTGTAAACATTACAGGACTTCCAAAGAAGATAATAGTCAAACCAGAATGGCATCATAGTGAATCTTATTGCCTTCAAAGTAGTTGCCTATACCCTCGAACTTGATACTATCATACAGAACGGAGCAGAGTCTAATCAGTCAAAACAAGACAGTGCAAGTTTTACAGGATTTCAAATCAAGTTAATAGGAAATAAAAAATGTTACTGCAATATATCCTGCTAATTTTTAAATTTTTCCCCTTAATTAAAAATTCATAAAAAATAACTAAATTTTTTTTTTAATGAATAAGGGAGAGATTGAGATAAAAGAGGACATAACAACATAACAATACAGGTCAAAGCATGACAGTTTCAGCAACCTGGTGCTTCACCACCAAATAACTCAACTTAATAGTAGTTACCATACTGTCTTTTTCCTTGAAATATTTAAATACAACTTCATATACTAAAGCTTCAAATATATCAGGTCAGTGTAAAACCATTCAAATGGACGAAAGCATTGTAGGATATTTAGAACCAGCTAAAAGAAAATGAACAATGGTTTCTATATTATCTCTTTACCTATGACAATTTTTGTTTATACTATCACATATAATAAAATGCAGCAAGATACATCATGATAAAACCAATGGAGACAGAAGAGCCATAGTTTGGTGGGGTTTCAAAACAAGATGATAGTAAATCAGCACTAGCTATTATGATGACTTATTTCTTCAAAATAGCTGTTCATTTCATCACAGGCAATAATATCAAGCAGCCCACAATAAAGCCATTCCAATTAATAAGTTAAAATTTTATAAGGCTTCAAGGCCACATAATGGGGAATCATGATTACCACATACTTTTATATATTTGAATCATTACTTACATTAGGGAAACTATTTGGTATTCACATATGTGAGATTGATTTATTTCACTTATGAGTATGGTCTCAAGCTGCGCCCATTTATTGATAAATATCTCAATGTGATCCTTGTTTATAGCTGAGTAATACTACATTTTATAGAAATACCACAACTTTTTTTATCCGTTCCTCAGTTGAGTGACACTTGGGTTGTTTCCAAGATCTGGCGATTACAAATTGTGCTGCTATAAACATAGGTGCACATATATCACTGTGGTATGATGCTTTCAGTTCTTCTGGGAATATGCCTAGAAGTGGAATAGCTGGAACAAATGGGACTTTCAATCCCAGCTTTTTGAGAAATCTCCAGACTGACCTCCACAAAGGATGTGCCAGTCTACACTCCCACCAACAGTGTAGGAGAGTTCCTTTTTCCCAACAGTCTCTCCGGCATTTGTTGTTGGTATTCTTGATCCTGGCCATTCTTTCAGGAGTGAGATGGAATCTCAGTGTGGTTTTAATTTGCATTTCTCTAATGACCAATGATGATGAACATTTTTTCATATATTTATTTGCCATTTGTATTTCTTCATCTGAGAAGTGCGTATTCATCTCAGATGCCCATTTTTGGATTGGATCTTTGAATTTTGGGAGTCTGAGTTTTTTTAATTCTTTATATGTTTTAGACAAAAGTCCCTTGTCTGAGGGGGAGTTCACTAAAATCTTTTCCCAGTTCGTGGGTTTTCTTTTCACTATGCTGGAGATTTCTTTTGACATGCAGAAACTTTTTAATAAGAGGTGGTCCCAGTTATTGATTCTGGGAAGTATTTTCCGTGTGGTTTGAGTCCTGTTCATGAATTCTCTACCTACCCCTATGTCTTCCAGGTTTATACCCAATTTGTTTTCCAATAGATTTAGTGTTTCTGTTTTTAATATTCAGATCTTTGATCCATTTAGATTTTAATTTAGTACATGGTGATAGGCATGGGTCTAGCTTTAGTTTTTGACAAATGGCGAGCCAGTTTTTCCAGCATCATTTATTAAAGAGACTGTCATTCTTCCAGTGAAACTGCTTGGCTCCTTTATCAAAGATAAGGTGGTTGAATGTGTTTGTAGTTGTGGTTGTATCTTCTAATCTATTCCATTGATATTCGTCTCTGTTTTGATTCCAGTACCATGCTGATTTTACTACTGTTGCTTTGTAGTATAACTTCAAGTCAGGGATTGTGATGCCTCCTGCCTTGTCTTTGCTGCTTAGAATTGCCTTTGTTATTCTAGGTCTCTTCTGGTTCCAGATGAATTTTAGGAGTGATTTCTGTAGATTTGTAAGGTATATTGATGGTATTTTTATTGGGATTGCATTGAATCTGTATAACAGTTTTGGGAGAATGTCCATTTTTACAATGTTTGTTCTTCCTATCAATGAGCGAATGATGTCTTTCCATTTTCTGAGATCATCTTCAATTTCTTTTTTCAGTGTATTATATTTTTTCCTGTATATGTCTTTCACTTCTTTTGTAAGAGTAATTCCTAAATATTTCATTTTTTGCTTGCTAGTATGGAGGGTGTGGCTTCTCTTATTTCCCTCTCTGTGATTTTGTTGTTAGTGTATAGGAATGCTATTGATTTCTGAGTATTTATTTTGTTTCCAGCTACATTACTGAATTTATTTATTACATCTAAAAGAGTCTTTCAATGGAGTTTAGGGGGTCTTCTGTATAGAGTATCATGTCATCTGCAAACAATGATAATTTAACTTCTTCTTTTCCTATCTTTACCCCTTTTATTTCTGTCTCTTGCCTAATTGCTCTGGCTAGTACTTCCAGTACTCTATTAAATAGGAGTGGTGATAAAGGACATCCTTGTCTTGTGCCTGATTTTAAAGTAAAGGCTTTCAATTTTTGGCCATTTAGTATGATGCTGGCTGTTGGTTTGTCATATATGGCCTTTATTATACTGAGGTAAAGACCATCTATTTCAATTTTCTGTAAAGTTCTTATCATGAATGAATGTTGGACCTTATTGAAGGCTTTTTCTGCATCTATAGAAATGATTATGTGATTCTTACTTTTCACTTTATTGATATGGTGGATTACATTTATTGATTTACGTATGTTGAACCATCCTTGCATTCCTGGGATGAATCCCACTTGGTCATGGTGTATAATCTTGATGATTTGCTGCATCCTATTTGCCAATATTTTATTGAGGATTTTTGCATCTGTGTTCGTTAGGGAGATCAGTCTATAGTTCTCTTTTTTAGTTGGGTCTTTCTCAGGTTTTGATACTAGAATAATATTTGCTTCCAGGAATGACTTAGGAAGGACTGCTTCCCTTTCAATTTCATTGAATACTTTGAGAAGTGTCAGCATTAGGTCTCCTTTGTATTTCTTGTAGAATTCTGCAGTGAATCCATCTGGGCCTGGGCTCTTCTTTGTAGGTAAGGACTTAATTACATTTTCAATTTCATTAATAGAGATTGGATTATTCAGCAGTTTTACATCCTCTTGATCTAGCTTTGGTGCTTCATATGTTTCTAGGAATCTGTCTATTTCTTCTGTGTTATCAAACCTACAGTTTTACATCCTCTTGATCTAGCTTTGGTACTTCATATGTTTCTAGGAATCTGTCTATTTTTCTGTGTTATCAAACCTTTGAGAGTAGAGGTTTTTGAAATAGGTGTTGATGATCTTCTGTATTTCTGTAGAGTCTGTAGTGATTTCACCTTTTTCATTTCTTATTGCATGAATTTGAGCTTTTTCTTCCCTTTTTAAAAATAAGGTTGGCTAGGGGCTTATCGATTTTATTTATTCTTTCAAAGAACCAACTCTTTGATTTGTTGATTCTTTGGATTGTTTTCTTAGTCTCTATTGTATTGATTTCTGCTCTGATTTTCATAACTTCCTCTCTTCTTTTGGCTTTGGGCTTGACTTTCTCTTCTTTTTCTAGCTGTTTGAGGTGTAGCATCAAGTTATTGATTTGTATTCGTTCTGTTTTCCTGATGTGGGAACTCAGTGCAATAAATTTTCCTCTTAGGACAGTTTTCATTGCATCCCACAGATTCTGGTAAGTTGTATCTGCATTTTCATTTTCTTGTAGGTATTGTTTAATTTCTTCTTTAATTGTGACCCACTGATTACTCAAGAGTGTGTTATTCAGTTTCCATTTGTTTATGGGATTTTTGCAGTATCTTTTATCATTAATTTCTAATTTCAAAGCGCTATGGATCCAATAACATGCAAGGGATGATTTCAACTCTTTTGCATTTGTTTAAGTATGTTCTGTGAGCTAATATATGGTCTATATTAGAGAAGGACCCATGTACTGCTGAGAAGAATGTGTATTCTGATGTTGTGGGTGGAATATTCTGTATATGTCTGTCAAGTCCATTTGTTCACAGGTGTGATGAAGTTCTGTTATTTCTTTGCTCATTTTCTGTCTGGTTGATCTGTCCCTTGGTGTCAATGGTGTGTTAAGGTCTCCTGTTACAATTGTGTTACTGATAATTTGAGTTTTCATTTCTGTTAATAGTTGTTTTATATAACTGGGTTCTCTGTAATTTGGTGCATATATATTTAAGATAGTTATCTCTTCCTCTTGAAGTTTTCTCCTAACGAGTATGTTGTGACCTCTTTGTCCTTTATGATCCTTGTTGGTTTAAAGTTCACATTGTCTGCAAACACAATGGCTACTCCTGGTTTTTTTTTTTTTTTTTTTTTTTGGATTCCTGTTGCGTGAAGTATTGTTTTCTATCCTTTGACTTTCAGTCTGTGAGTATCCTTTTGGGTGAGATGGGTTTCCTGTAAACAGCATATGGTTGGATTTTGTTTCTTGATCCATTCTGCCAGTCTGTTTCTTTTGATTGGTGCATTGAGATCATTTACATTAATGGTTATAACTGCTATATGCTGGTTTATTGTTGACATGTTATCTCTCTGCTGTTGCATCTTTATCTTTCTGTTCTGTTTAATTATCTGCTTTGCTTAGTGGTTTTTTCCTTTGTGTATCTACACTGTCTGTCAATATTTTTTGCAGGGTTGGCTTGGTGTTCATGAAGTTCTTCAGCTGTTCTTTGTCATGGAAGTATCGTATTTCACCATCGATTTTGAATGATAGTTTTGCAGGGTACATTAGACTAGGTTGGAAATCATTTTGCTTTAGGATCTGGAATACTTCACTCCATGCTCTTCTTGACTTTATTGCTTGTGCTGAGAAGTCTGCTGTGATTCTGATAGGTTTTCCTTTATAAGTGATCTGTCTTTTCTCTCTGACAGCTTTTAATAATCTATTCTTGTGTTGGATTTCTGGGATTGGTGATTATTATATGTCTGGGTGTAGTTTTATTTTGGTTATGACTATTTGGAGTTCTATATGCTTCACTGAACCTGATGTTGGTTTCTGATCTCATGCTTGGGAAATTTTCAGCTATTACTTCTCTAAATATCCTCTTGACATCCTTTATGTTGTCCCCTTCTTTTTCATTAATCCATATCAAGCTTATGTTATTTTTCTTTGCATCGTCTTGCAGTTGTTGAATTGTTATTTCCTGATTACTTGTTATTTTTAAAAGATCTTTCCTTTCCTGTTCACTAGCTGCAATCCTGTCTTCAAGGTGGTCTATTTTATTTTTGACTTAATTCAGGAATTTAATGGTGGATTTAAAATGTTTCAATAAACAAATAAAAATTTTACCATTTATCTTCTTTCTCCATGTCAAGCTGAATAATTGTGGGAGTATATATGAGACTGGAAGTTATATCACATTCCCTTTTTTGCTGAAATTTAAAACTTTCTATTGTTTCCCCACCTTCACTTCCTTCCCTTGCCTTCTCCTCTTATCATTTAAACAAATACAGAGGTTCTATAGAAAATGAAATGGCATAGTCACTAGTTGGAAAAAGTGTGTAATTACTAATAATGAGATGTATGCATTACCATATTACTTTTCTATTGGATAATAGTATGATAGAAAAATAGCCTTAATTAAGTCCTGACAGTTTATGGTTATTTTTAAACAAAATTATATTCCCTGATTAGTAATATTACACAACTTGGGATTTACAGATAGTGAAATTATGGGTAATTATGATGGGGATTATTTTCCAGTTTTTGTCTCTTTAGATGTTCCAGGTGCAATGAATTAAATAACCCAATAAGTTGTCTGCCTGTTTATGAGGCTATAGATCAATATAAGAATGTCTTCCTCTCTCAGATCCAGTCATCAAGACCCATAGAAACAACACTGTTCTGCCTCATAAGCTCAAAATATGGTAAATAACATGATTGATAATATGGAAATGGAGATTACTTCTAATCTGTGATTTTACAGCTAATTTTTTGTCTCTTTTTCTATTATTTTGAATTTTTTCAATTTTATTCAATAGTTTTGGTACATTTTCTGACATTATAAAAGAAAAAGGTGGAAATTACTATTTTTATCTGACTGATTTTTTGTAAATGCAATCCACAAAGGCTCTCATTACTACCTTCTTTTGTTTTTATTCCACAAGGTTTCTGAGAAAAAACTTGCAAGTTGAATATTCAACACAGTATCTCCAGTGATTTTTGTTTGAGAGGGCAGAAATGTAAAATATTGAAGTAAAATATGCCTGGTGTAGCTGAATGCAAGCAACGGAGACTGCAACCTAATCTATATTCATCCATCTAAATTTGAGACCCTAACTGAACATTTATGAGCTGTATGACCCAGGGAAGATTTGCTCAGACTTCCGGTTTGCCCTTCTAGCTACTGTTGATAGAATGACTAGAGGGACTATAAAAGTGGTTGGAGAAGCCAGAGATAAAAGCTTTCAGATGTTTCTTCAGAAACTAATCAAGAAGCTTCTGCCAGAATTGGTCTGCCTCAGGGTTACAGGAAAACAAACAAACAAACAAACAGATGGACAAAAAAGTTAGATGATGCAGTAACTACTGAAAGTAGTTGTTCAGTTCCACAAAGAGTTAAACAGAGAATTTTCTGACCGATCAATTCTACCTCTGCATACACACACACACACACACACACACACACACACACACACACACACTTTGAAGACAATAACTCAGGCAGATTCTTTTATAGCAACATTTTTTGCACTAATATTCACAACAGCCAAAAGGTACAAACAATCCAAGTGTCCACACGGATGCTAAATAAAAATATATTTTGTTTCATGAACTTGATTATTTTCATGATTGTGGCCTCAGAGCTCAAACTAAACTAGATGAGAACCTAGTCCAATTCAGTGATTAAGTTTAAGGTTGATTTTATGGTGCAACTTAATTCAGTTCCCATCTCGTTTGGTTTGCCATCAGAATCATGGCAAGAACTGAGTTCATGAACTGAGTGTTGGCACCACTGCATATATGTATGTATGTGTGTGTGTGTGTTTGTGGTATATAGTATAGTATGGTATATGGTATATGCATAATATATATATAATATGCATAATATACATAATATAATATATAATTTATATATGTTATTCAGATGTAAAAAGAGAATCAAATTCTGATACAAATTAAAACATGGATAAATCTTTAAAATGTTATGCTAAATGAAAAAAGGCAAGTATTGTATGATACCAGTTATATTGGCCCTTGTATCCATGGGTCTTATATTATCAGATTCAATCACCACTTTGGAAAATACTAGAAAAGTATTTTATCTGTACTAAGCACATGTAAAATTTTTGTTTATTGTCATCTAAACAATGTAATATAAAATTATATATATGCAAATATAACATTTTTATTATATTAAGTATTACAAATAAACTAGAGATGTTTAAAGTATATAGGAGGGCATGTGTAGGATAAATTCAAAAATTATACCATTTTATATAAGAAAATTGATGATTCACTGATTTTTGTTATCCAGAGATCCTTGAATCAATCACCACTGTTATTAAGGGATAACTATGAAATATAAAAATAAATTAACTCATAGAGATAGAAACTTGATGAGAACGTACCTAGGGCTGGTGGGAAGGAGATATGTATAGTTATTGATTACTGAGTACAGATTATCTGGAAAAGGAAAAAAATTATAGTTATAATAGTTTTATAATATAATTGTTATTATATCACTAAATTGAGCACTTAAAATGTTTAAAATGGTAAAATTTATGTTCCATACTTTTTAATACAGTAAACATAATTAAAAGTAAAAGTAAGAAATATTTTTGCAATTAAAAACATAACCAAGTGGAATTTACATATTTTCACCATAAGTATATACTAAGTATTTGAGGTGTTTGATATGCTAATTAGCTTAATTTCATTGGTACATAATATATAAATGTATTAAAACATAGATTTCTTATAAACACATGTAATTGCCAATTAAATATAAGAGAAAACTTTAAAAAATCCTTTAACCAAAGTCTTTTTACTGTCAACAAAGATTTGTATCATGCCTAACAGTTAATACTACTTGGTAAAATGGTGTTTCTTCAAAGGGTTTCCTAACTCTTTCAGAATATGTGTTTCACTAAGCATGGTGCTCATTCTATCAAATGAAAGAAACTTAATACTTGTCAGCTCCGAATCTCAGAAGTAGAGTTGTGTAATGATGACAGTTTGTAGCAAATAATGATTTTCTAGTAAGATTTAGACATGAGCCTGAGATTATTGACTCTTAGAAAATCTCAATTTCATTGCTAAATGCTTTCAAGAAAATTCACCTCTCTAGGTTCAAAAATTTATGGTGCCATTGTGTTGTCCTTGAATATGGATAATTCAGTGAGATAAATGTTGTTCTAGGGCCAGGAGACACTTTGAAGCTTTCTTCCTTCCTTGTAAGTAAACATACTTTCCCTGAGGATTTAGAGGAGGAAGTTTAAGTATTGTATGCAATGGCTGATGCTGCTGCATATGTTCTTAAAATGTGTTCTGACCTCTGATAGTACCCAACCACAACCATCATGATTTACATTCTTGAGAGGGGTACATATTCTTTAATTTTTATGTCAGTGAATGGTCAGCATGTGAGATGACTTCCTGAACCTCTGAGTGTATAATCTGTAATGTATTTTTCCTCTCTTCACCCCTTCTTTCTGCCTTATGTTCAGAATCTGTCCACTGACAAGCTATGAAGGATGTTTCTATTATGACACTGATTAGAACAGTGAACAGTTAGAAAAATCTTTTATTTTAGGGGTTTTCCCTTATGGTGGAGCCTCACTGTTACCTAAATCTCTTAATTGTTTGTGTTTTACAGAAGAGAACGTTCAGAGGCAGACTTGAATTGTAATATAGATTTTAAAAATTTACATTCTTATATTAATTGGGAACAACTTGTGCACAGCATAAACATTTTGCTACTTCCCAATTATAGAGCCACACATAGAAAAATAGAATGGCTATTCATTTTTCATTATTTTGTAATATTTGCTCTTATATGTGAATGAATTTTGTTTATGTTAACTAATTAAAATGGGAAAAATAAGGGCATTCTTCCCTCTTTCAAGGCAACATTAATTAAGGCATAAGGTTCTGGAACAGAATTTACCAAATCTAAAAGTTTGTTCTTAAGGTCCCAGTTTTGTTAAGCAGTGACCCTATCAGGGTAAGGGTGCCCTTTACTTAAAAATTAAGTCAATGTGATAGACAGTGAAAATCCCCAGTTGTCTTGCTTTGAAATCTGTGTCTCTTACATTGTTCTTATGATCTGTTTTGTTCTGTTTAATTCTAATCTCTTTAAAATGAAATTTAAAAAGATTATACTCTTCTGAATTCCTAAAATATACTGAGCCCTATGCATAAAAGACAAAGCTTATGCTTCTAAACTGTCATAAAAAAATTTATAGCGAGCAGGGCATGGTGGTGCATACCTGATTTTCCAGCACTTGAGAGAATTACTGTGAGTCTGAGACCAACCTGGGCTACCTAAGTGAGTTCAAGGCCAGCCTAAATTACATATCACAATCCTGTCTCAACTCTCCCAACAATCCTTCACAAAAATCCCCAGAAAACTTATAGAAACACCATGATGAATCACACTGGCTAATCTTGGAAACATTCATTTTCTTTTTGTCTGAATAAAAGTAGTCTTTTAATGGTCAAGTCCTTTCAATGTCACATTTCTCTTTGTTGAGTCACAAAACATGCTAAAGGTAGAAGAGACTGAGAGAATTAAAGGAGGTGATGTAATGAGAGTTACATTTACATGCAATCTCCCTTGTTCCTCTTTAGAAGAGATGGAACCAATAGCAAAGTGAAATCACTTTAGATTTTGATGATGTTAACAATAGTTATCCAACTTTCATTTCCTACTGAAACATTTTAGACTTACTTAATTTAAGCCTTGAAAATGACCCTGCAAGGTAAATACTGTGGAAGAAAAAAAAATTTTTTTGCATGAGTGTATTAGGGCGAAACCATCGGAAAGGTTTTCTGAAGGTAGAAATATTTAGGCAAAATGTAAAGTTGAGTACCTATTAGAGGAATATAAGAAAGGTTATTTCAACACACTTAGAATAGCTAAGATGATGGTGCTACAAATTCTGTAAGTTCTTGGAACAAAATAGTTAACATTCATAGGATTGGAACAGTTGTGCATATTATTGTATGGTGATCTGAGGAACTCTTGAAGATCATTATGTAAAATAACAACACTACTTACACTCATACGAGTGTCAGTGTTTTGGGCTCTTTGCTATTGTTGTTTATATGTCTTTTTCATTTCATGTTTTTCTGGGATTTTGTTTTGTTTTGTCTTGTTTTGTTTGATTTTCCCCTCTGATACAAAAAGGATAGGTACACATGTAGAGACTCATGCATGCATAGAACTTCTAAACAGTTTATGAGAATCAATTATATAATGCATGATGAAATGAACAGCTACTTTGACATAAAGAGACACTAAGGTACCCAGTGCTGATTCTGTAGTGTCATGATGTGAAATCCAGAAACACTATTATTCTTCGTTCAGAGTGATTTTAGTCTGTTTTGTTTAATTTCAACATATGTGAGGGTATGAACAGCTATCTTGAAGACAATGAGAGACATTATGGCAGCCATTATTGACTTCTCTATTGTCTGGTCTTGAAGACCTAAAATGCCTCCATCATCCTGTTCTGATCAATTTTATACTATTTTGTTTTGTATGAATTCACTGTATGTGAAGATATGGACAACTATTTGGAAGAAAACAAGAGACAATGTGATAGACAGTGAAGATCTCCAGTTGTCTTGCTTTGAAATCTGTGCCTCTTACATTGTTTTCTTATGATCTGTTTTGTTTTGTTTAATTTGCCCTCTTTAAAATAAATTTTTTTTTAAAAAGAAAGGCTATTCCTGGAAGGTGATGGGGGACATATAAAAGACTTGAGTTAGGCAATGGGTCAGTCTGTTCAGAACTCAGACAGCAGGCTAGATGTCCTGGAGTTTGGATAAGTTGATAAAGCCAGATATCATGCTGCATGGTCTCTCTTTCTGATCCACTCATAAGAATATTCTAAGATGAAAGAGAAGGATAAAGAGGAGGAGGAGGAGACGAAAAAGAAAAAGAAGGAGAAGAAGAAGAAGAAGAAGAAGAAGAAGAAGAAGAAGAAGAAGAAGAAGAAGAAGAGATAACAATCATAAATATATGTGCACCAAATACCAGTGCACACAGCTACATAAAACAAATATTCAAATATTAGTGGACATAAAAAGTCAAATAAGCACTGACATTATTGTCATTAGGGACCTTAATATGCCACACTCAAAATAGATAGATGATCTAAAAAAAATCTACAAAGATATATCAGAATTAAATCAATCTTGTGAAGAAATGGACTTAATAGATGTCTACAGAGTGTCTCACCACACAACATATGAATACATGTTCTTCATAGCTGCACATGGGATGTTATCCAAAATAGACCACTGTATCAGCCCATACAATACACTTAATTAAATGTAGAGGAATTGAAATCATTTCATGCATGTTATCTGACTATAGCACAATGAAACTGAAAATCAACAACAAAAGAAATCACAAAAACTCACAAACACATGTAAATTAAACAATACCCCTCTGAAGAACCACTGGGTCACAGAGGAAATTAAAGAGGTTAAACAGCATCTACAATTAAACAATAACACTCATATGGCATAGTCACACTTATGGGATGCAATGAAAGCAGCCTTATGAGGGAAATTTATAGTGATGAATTCTTGCATCAGAAAAACTGACTGAGCTCAATTAAACAACCCATTTTTGAACCTAAAACTTCTAGAAAAGAAGAATGAATAAAACCCAAAGCTTGTACAAGGGAGGAAATTATAAAGATAAGAGCAGAAATTAATGCAACTGAGACTGAGGAAACAATACAAAGAATCAATGAATTGAAGAGTTGGTTCTTTGAATGATTATATAAAATTAATAAACCCTTAGCCAACCTCATCAAAAAGGGGAAAGAAAAGATCCAAGCAATTAGGAAGGAAAATAGTGATTCACGAGAGAGCCTGTAGAATTCCAAAAGATCATAAAGACCTACTTTAAGAACCTGTACTCTAATCAGATGGAAAATGCAGAAGAAATAGGCAGATCCCAAGACACACAGAAATTGCCAAAACTGAATTAAAAATATTTAAAAATTCTAAATAACCCAGTATCTATCAATGAAATTAAAGATGTGATTGAAAATCTTCCAATAAATAAAAATTCAGGTCCTGATGGATTCATTGTTGAATTCTATAAGTAATTTAGAGAAGAACTAATGCCACTAGTGCTGAAAATCTTAATGAAATTGAAAAGGAAGCAATGCTTCCAAAACCATTGCTTGAGCTAGATGTTGTGGTGCATGCTTGTAGTCCTAGCTACTTGGGTGGCTGAGGTGGGAGGATCACATGAGTCCATGAGTTCTGCAGTGTGCAGAACAGAAGATGCAGACACAACTCCAAACACCTTATCTTTGACAAAGCTGCCTCATCTTTGACAAAGAGGCTAAATATGCTCACTGGAAGAAAGATAAGCCTCATTAATAAATGGTGCTGTATAAACTGGCTTTCTTCATGCCATAAACTAAAATTGGAGCCATGTCTATCATCATGCATTAAACTAAAGTCAAAATGGATCAAAGGTCTAAGCATTAAAACAGAAACACTAAATTGACTGGGAAAGAAATTAGATAGGAATCTTGAACACATAAGTATCGGCAGACACTTCATGAACAAAACCTTGGAAATACTACAAAGAATCAACAACTGGGATCTCATATTATCAAAAAGTTTTTGCACAAAAAAAGCAATCATCAACAAAGGGAAATGACAAGCCACTGAAAAAAAGTTTAGCCACCTGTCCCTCAGAAAAAGGATTTATTTCTAGAACATATAAAGAATTGAAAAAAAAGACTTCCAGGAGAACATGGCAGATAGACAGCAGCAGCTCTGGAGGCTCTCTGAGAAACTGCACTTAAAATCCAGGAATGGTGCTGGGCGAGAAATCCTAAGCAAGGGGAGATATACTTTGCTGACACAGGAACAAACTAAACTAAGAGAAACCAACTGGAAACACAATCCGGTGATATAACAGGAACAGATAAGGTCTCAGTGTGGAAGCTGGATCCCGCACCACTGGAAGCTGCGATTTGAATTTCCTGCAGCCATTGCTATGTCCCAATCAGCGCAGCAAGGAGAGAGGCGTGAAAGCTCTGAGAGTGGGAAGCAGTGAATAGAGTTGAGAGCAGGACTGGCCGGGAGCCCTGCATTGACCTGCGGTGAATGAGCGGATTGAGGACCCTTCCATAAAGTAGGAGGCTTCAGCAAAGGACATACTGGGACCAGGGATACTAGCTGAAACACGTTGTTGCAGTGACTTCAGTCACATATTCCCCTCTCAAGCGAGATTGGTGGGGAGTGCCTGGCCTGCGTGATGCCGCTGACTAAGACCCAGTAGGCTAGCCCAAACCAGGTCCCAGCACCTGGAGGTGCATCCTAGCACTGAAGCCTTCGGTAGGTTTACCTGGAAGGGTGGGCACAGCATAGGCTAGTACACTCCCTAGTACACTGCAGTGGGCGGGAACACCTAGTCGGCACAATTCAAACAAACTGTAACCGACAAAGAAAGAAACTGGGCCTCCTATATTCGCTTGTACAAAAGGAACAAAAAATATGGGAAGAGGGAGCAATAAGAAAGAGTCCTTGGCCCCCAATCCTGAGAAACATGCAATATCTGACATGGCACCAATAGACATAAAGTACTATCTCCAGAGCCTCATAGACAAATTCAGGAATGAAGTTATTAATGACCTGAAGCAAGATATAAGTAGAATAGTTAGAGAAATGCTAAGCACCACCCAAGAAAAAACAGATGGTGGAATGGAAGAACAGAAAAAAAGGGGAGAATTGTTTGATGGAGAAAATAGAGAAAACATAGAATACGTGAAGCAGGTTCAAAGAGATTACCAGGAAACTAAAAACTCTATCAAAAACTGGCATAACAGCTTGAAAGAAACTGAGGATAGATTATCTGAACTGGAGGGCAGATTTGTAATATGGGAGCATGAAATGAAAATCTTCTTAAAAATAACAACAACAACAAAAAAACCCCAAACAAACAGCAACAATACAAAGGCTAGATGATAAAAGGATCTATAATTTAAGAATTAAGGGCATAAAAGAAGTAGGGACACAAACAAATGGACTACAAAAGCTATTCACAGAAATAATCCAGGAGAATTTCCCTAATTTAGCAAAAGGTAAACATACTCAGATGTATGAGGCATATAGGACCCCAGCCACCTACAACCCAAACAGAACTACACTCAGGCATATAATAATAAAAATTCCAGAAATCCAATATAAGGACAGAATATTAAAAGCCGTCAGAGACAAGAAACAGATCACTTACAAGGGAACACCCCTCAGAATTACAGCAGACTTCTCGGCACAAACCATCAAATCATGAAGAGCATGGGGGGAAAATAATTCAAGCTTTGAAAGATAATAACCTCCAGCCAAGATTGATATATCCTGCACAACTGTCCCTAGAAATTGATGGAAAAACAAGGTGCTTCCAGGATAAAGAGGAACTAGGGGAATTTGCAACCACCAATTCAGTTCTACAGAGAATACTGCAGGATATTCTAAAAAAGGAAAATACTAAGATTCCAGAAATAGTGGCAGAGAGCAAAAGTGAAATGAAGAAGACAAACTGACAACAAACGACAGAAAAAGAGCTCAACAGAAATGAGGCAGAGAAGACCGGATGGTAGGAACAGCTATTTTGGAAAAAACAGGGCATCATAATAGCTAGTGCTGATTTAGTATCATCTTGTTTTGAAGTCCCATCAAATTTGTATTCTTCTGTTGCCATCAGTCTTACAAGGTTGTATCTTATTGGATTTTATTATATATGATAATATAAGTAAAAATTTTTAGAGACAAGGAGATTATACAGAAACTGCTAGGATTATTTCCAAAAGATGAAAAATATTTCCAAAAGATGAGAAGTATAAAATAAAAAGTGGCCTTTATTCTGAGAACACTGAGAGAGATGACCGGCGTGCCCCACCACTGGCGTCCGGCGATCTGTCCGGCGGACACGTGGCCTGGGGGCATGTAAATAGCCTCGGTTTGGGGTGGAACCTAAGGCGAGCATTAGGGATGTACAGGTAGCCCATTGATCCTAGGTTTGGCGCCATATGTAAATTTCCTAAGGGCAGGAAGATGGCATCACAAGTAACTTCCTAGGGGCAGGGGAGATAGTGGCTTCCTGCTTCCAGTTGAGGCTTTCCTGGCTACAGTGTCCTGTCTGGGCCAAAACCCTTTCAGAAACCATTGTTCATTTTCTGTTAATGGTTCTAAATACTCTGTAGTAATGTCATTCTCTTGAATATTTTATAGTGTTTTGATATGTTTGGTGCTATAGTATATGAAGTTATACTCAAAGATTTCAAGGAAAGAGACACTATGGTAACTATTTTTATGTCAGGATATCTTGTGGTGAAACACTATTTTGCTTAAATGGTTATGTTTTGACCTCCCCTTTTGAAAAAAATATTTACTTTTTTTTTTATCTTTTTAATTAAGGGAAAAATAAATAAAAATAGCAGGCTACATTATAGTAACATACTTTGATTTCCTATTAACTTGATTTGAAATCCTGTATTGCTCTCACCATCTTGTTTTGACTGATTTTCCCTTATTCTGCTTTGCTTGATAGTACCATCTACAGCCTATAACCAAGTATAGGCAAAACTGTGAAGACAATAAGATTCATTATGACGCCCATACTTGTTGACTATTATCTTCTTTTGAAGTCCTGTAATGTCTCCAATGCTTTGGTTTTATTCTTTACTGTTTACTTCAATTTTATTGTAACTGGCAATTCTTCTTAAAATAGCAAGAGGCAGTATGGTAACCATTGTTGATCACCTTGTATTTTGTTTTTACATTATCTATTATGTCCATCCTTTTGATTTGACTGACTCTGTTTTGATATGTCGCATTTGGTTTTATTCTCTTCAAAAAAAAGTAATAAGAACTGTGGGAGTAATAAAATCCAAAATGTGTAATTGTCATTGTACAAAAGAAAAGAAAAGAAAGTGCTCTAAAGGTTACAACTGCACATATGTTTAAGTGTGTAAGATAGATAACCATATTACTGAGTTTTTTGGGATCATTGAACAAAACTGTACTCTCACTGTCTGAAGTCCACTTTATATGCTTCAGTTTTGTAAGTTGAACAACTATTTCTAAGATGAGAATATGTAATCTATTAACTAGTGATTTCTTACTGTTTATTTTTTAAATTTTGTATTACTTGTACCCTTTTTCTGTTTTTTCTTTTTTATCCTTAAAAATAAGATAAAAAAATAAGACGCCTCAAATTCAAACGCTCAGTTCAAAAATGGGCCTCTGACATGAATATACACTTCGCAGATGAAGAAATACAATGACAAATAAATATATGAAAAATATTTAACCTTATTAGTCATTTGAGAGATGCAAATCGAAACAGTACTGAGAGTGCATCTCACTCCAGAAAGAATGGCTATCATCAAGAAATCAATCAATAACAAATACTTCAGGAGCTGTGGGGGAAAAGGAACCATTCTTCATTGTTGGTAGGAGTAGACTGGTGCAGCCACTGTGGAAATCAGTGTGGAGATCCCTCAAAAAAACTAGGACTAGAGGGCCCCTTCCTAGATATTCCAGGAAGAATTAAAAACATCATGCCACAGCGATATATGTACACTCTTTATCTTTAAAATGTTTTCAGCATATGCCTCTCTTTCTTTGGTCAATTGCATATAATTAGAGGTGTATAAATTCTGTTTATTGAGATAATCTATTGTGGTAACTTATCCTCTAATCTTCCCTTCACATCAATCTTGATCTCTGTGTTTTTCCTCTTGGTTAAAAGTCAGAATTCCTGTATGTAAGCAATAGAATCTTTTCTCCCTGGTTTAAGCCGAAGTGGCTTTAAGTTAAAGGAATTAAAATTAAAGGTTTAGGTAGTGCACAGGTTTTCAGCCTGCAAGTGTACTAGTCCCAGGAGCTGCATAGCCAGGAATTATACACATCTGTAGTAGGACAAAGGGGGAAAAATGTTTATTAGAAGCATTAAACTTGGAAAACTACCACAATTTGAAGATCAGTTGCGTAGGTAAATCAGAAAAAAGAGAAGTGAAATATGAGCTTCAGATTTCTTGTTATAAAGCTGGTAGCTTGACAATTTCACTTACAGAGCATCCTGGTCATATAACATGTGTGACTACACAACACCTTTTGCATCCCCTTTCTGTATCTGGAAATTCACACATTATGAACTTTGTCATACCAAAATGAAGGTTAGCTTTATTTTCACAACTTCCTTCATTGCTAAGTTACATTACAGAGACAGTGTTCTCTCCCTCAAAGAAACAAAATAAAGAAAAAGCAAGCCCAGAATCAATCTTTGTGTTAGCACAGTGGCAGACAAGTTAAATTTTTCGAAAGAAATCATGGAGCTTTTTGCTTCCAGTCTGAAGTGTCTTCATTTGAACTGCTGTGTTGCTGCCAAGCAGCAGAAGCTGTGATGTGTCTGCTAGAGCACCCTAATGGGATATAATGGATCTGATTCTTAGCTACATAACTTCCAGTTTTATTTTGACAGTCTCCCATTTCTCTTCAACTAATCTTACTCTCCTGCCAGTCTGTATTTTCCAGTTTAGCCAGAGGCATTCTTTTAAACTGCAAATCTGATAATACTAGTCCCCTAATCAAATCTTACCATGGCATTTCTCTGGCCTGAGTCAAAACTCCTAAGGAATTAGTTTCCTAGGGCTGCCATTATAAATTATCACACACTGGGATGACTTAAAACAAAAGAAATATATTCTCTACCAGTTCTGCAGCTTAGAAGTCTGAATCTGAGGTGTTGGCAGGGTTGCACTCTGTTGAAAGACTCGGGGCCGTGTCCTTCCTACTATCTTCCTGGCTTCTGGTGGTTGCCAGTAGTCCTTGATGTTCTGTGTCTTGTGGCAACACAACTATAGCATCATCCTTCCCATACACATCAGCTACATGCACGTATTTCTGTCTTCCCATGGTGTTTTCTAGGATTTATGCCCAGTATGACCTGAGTTTAGGTGGGTTACATCTGCAAGACTTTACTTCCAAGTAAGGTCACAGTCACAACTATTGGGGGTTAGAACATCAGCATATCTTTTTGGGGAAAATATTTCAACCTATATGAGTGACCTACAAGGTAGTACATCGTGTGATTCCTGTGTGCCTTTCTACTCTCACCTGTTTACTTCTTAATCCATTCATTCTTTTGTTCAGTCAGTTTTGGCTTCCACTTCCTGAAAGCACCATGTTTTCCTTAATCTCATGATCCCTCCCAAGCAGATTCCCTCTCCTTTGAATGCTTTCTCTGCATCTACTCACCGTCCCTTACTCTTTATCAATCTTCCTGGAAGTTTTTACATCTTTCTTGACACTATATTAATTTATGTGACCTTGTTTTCAGCCCCTACCATAACTGGAATCCCTCCATTATAATACACAGCATATCTTACAGTGATAATTCACTTGATACCGTATCTCCAATAAGTCTGTGATGATATCTATTTTCTCAGTGCTGGTATTCCAGCATTAGCAATAGACTTTCAATAAGAAGAATAACCTGGAAACTCATAGTTTTGAGTATCTGTGGACCATTTAGCTGCCTAGATCCAGGATCTTTTCGGAAGCAGTTACTATTTTTTCTTGGTCAATATATTTAACAGAGAATCTTATTATGAAGAATACATTGAAGCTCTTAGGAGGTTGTATGTCACAGAAGCCACAGAAATTTCTTCCAATTTCCTTATCTTGGAATGACCTTGGATCATAGTCTTGGGGTAATCTTTTCTTGGTATATTGTACCCTCTGACACATCGATAAAAACATTGTACAAAACTCTTTTAGACTTTGCTCATTTCTATTTGATTTATTAAAGTTGTTTTATGGCTTCATTTTAGAGTCATTACAATGATAATTAATCTATTATTTTCTAGTTACAGTCATTATTAATTGTTAGGAATATCAAGCCTTCATATATCAAATATAAAATCAGAGCTTTTTACAGCCTTCAGAGATTTACTGTCTGTGTAGATGAAATGCTTAGCATTCATGATATGCTCTCTGATTCCCACTCTGTATTCCATGTCAACACCTCTCTCAATTACTCACAGTGAAAACGAAGGGCTTACTATTTTTCAAATGGCTGCTAATACAAAAATATTTAATAGTCATTGTCAGATCCTGTTTCTGTTTTTATGGGTGAATATGAATTTGTCTGTTTTTGGAAATGCACTAATTTAACATTAGTATATCATTCTCTGAATACTTCTGCCCTTTCTGGTTCTCTAAAAAAGCATATTTTTATGTTTTTATGTTTTAACTCCTTTTGTACTTCAGATTTCATGAAGAATTAAAAGGAAAGGAAAAATAAAACTTCATTTGAGAAACCTCTTACCAATTTTCTGGAAAATTAACTTAGAACTTGGATACCAGCATTATTTATATAATAGGGCTTGCATTAAGACGCAGATGCTCTTTAGTGACATAATTTGTAATAAGAATTGCTAAATGTAGAAATCCTACATAATACCGTCACAATAATGCTGATCTTGGCTTTTACTGCAATTCACATAATCTGTTTCAGTATTTGTTCAATTTTCATCTCAGTAAACACACACACACACACACACACACACACACACACTTAACTGGAATTACATGAGTTCAAAAATCACTGTTTATCATTGATTTTGTACAGAAGATTAGACAAATGACATAGAGGCACTGGGATGAATTTAAGAAGTGAAACTCCTTCCATTGTTTCTCCCATGGACAGTTGCCCCTTTCTGTCGTGCTGTAGGGGTTCCATTAATTCTCAGAACATATTTCAAAAAGTGGAGTATTCCCATGTGAAAATTACCTCTTAATAAAGAAAATGTGATACTTAAATGCAAAACAATATTATGCAGCCTTGTTGTCATCAAGGTTTGCAAAGGAATAGATTGAACAGAATACACAGTTTATAATATTATTCTATGATGGCATGTCCTTAATAGCTGGAATATACGAAGACAGGAATAGAAGGATAGAAGGACCCATTTGGTTTGGATGTTTGTTTTTCCCACAATTTAAGTCTCTGCCTTCATAGAGCTGCTGGTTCCCAGAAACTCTTTTGTCAGGGGACAGGAGGGCAATGTGTGTGGTGGGCATGGTAAAATGATGATCTTGTGGTGTACATGTATACCAATACTTCAAGATGATGTAACTTGATGTATAATAAGCGTAATATAATAAGTGCAATAAAACAAAATTTAAGAAAGGTTTATTTGATGAATTTTGGGGCTAAGATTTGTTTTTTTTTTTTTTTTTTAGATTCAGCATGCTAATGTACCAAAAAACAAAAAAGCCACTGCCCTAAAGAAACAACCATCCTTACTGCTAGCAGTTGTACCTACACTTTGGGGGTGAAATCGAAGTATGTCTTCATCCTGGAGATTAATTTAGGCATCCATCGGTCCTTCCACAACTAGTGGTCATGGCAAATTGGCATTGCCAGTGTCCATGGTCTAGCAAAGTCAAACTAACTAATGCAAATTGTTTAAAAATGTGATTTATGAATAATTTTAAATTATAAAAATGTATGAGTTGAGTAAAGACAAAAATCAAACAAAATAAATTAGGTAGGGCTAGAACATCTCTAAAGAAACCATGAGAACTTATAACACTTAATTCTGTTGTTGAATGTAGAAACTCTGTTTTCACTATATCTGCAGAATAAATGTAGATTTCTTGCCAGGAGAGGGCTGGTAAATCAATGCTGGTGTTTTTGTTTCATTTGCATTTCTGTGATGGTATCCTGAAGTGACTTGTGTGAGGGAGGTCCCAGAACAATTATTTCCTTAATGTCTGTTCATTAATTCATTGGCTGTTTTATTTCCATTCATACCAAGTGGGTTGGGAGCTTGAAAGAAAAAAAAGTTGTGCAATTGCTTATAACATAATTTAATGTTAAGAATCACTGATTAATAACAAAATTAGCTAGCTATACGACAAACTTTGAATTTCTTCAGGATTATATTGAAGGACTCTTTATTAGCCTGTATTAAAATGTGTAGTTTCTTTCAGAAAGTCTTTCATTTTATTTTAAAAACTCTATTTTGTGAAGGCTTATTTATGTGAACATTATAATAAATCCCAGAGAAAAGTAGAGGGTATTCACATAACCTAAAATAAAATGTTCACAACATTCTGTGATTTCCTGTCACATGGACAGGCTAAGGCAGCTGGATAAAAGTTCCCCTTTAACCATTTTCTGGGGTTATAATGTGGGTGGGCTATTTTTATGCTTTATTTCTTTATCTTTAGACAGGGAAAGACTGATAGAAAGAAAAAAAGATTTAACTCTTTGAGAGAATCTATATTCTTGGGCAAGTTTGAATCTCACCTTAGTTTGGGTTTCTCACCTGTGAAACAAAGATAACAGTGTTTTCTTTCCAGAGCTGTTGTGAGAACAAATTAGTTAATTAATATAGGTAAAGACTTAGCAAATGATTGGTGTGAGGAAAGATATTTGTTAAGCACCAAGTCCTAATTCATATATAGTGGTTATCCCCAAATGCTAGATGCTACAACTAATACCCCATTTTATAGATGAAGAATCTGAGGTGTCTTAAGGAAAGTAAATTGCTCAGCTAAAATCATAGAGACAATAAACAGCAAAATCAGGTTATTGACTCAGACATTCTGGTTCTATTCTATTATATTATCTGTTTTGACAATATTTTCTCCCTGAACTCCTGCCTCATCTCCAAATATTTTAAGATATCAAAAGATAATCTATGCAAAATGTTTGCTGTACCCATTATAAACTGCTGCAAAAATTAAGAAACTTAAAATTATACATAAGACAGAATATAGTATATTTGTTGTATATTTGCTACTTACAAATTCTCCAGTTTTCATCTTCAGCATGACATTTTTTCAAATTTGGCTTGCTCATTACTTAGAGCATTTGCTTGTTTTATTCTTTGTATAATTTTGTTACTCTTATAACTTTAGAAGGTGATTTGATCCCAAGCCAAACAGAATAATATTTTGAGTAATATTCTAGCACTAATAAAGAATAGTGTGATAGGCAAGAAAACTAAGGAGTTCAATGCCAAGACCAGGAATTTGGTAGCAAGTATAAGAAACTTCTACTATTTCTAGGGCTCTTCTTGGGCAAAACAGATGCTAAAGCCACAGGTGCAAGAACCCATTTCCAGTGTCGCACAGTTGATTTATGTACTTTGCATGTGGATTAGGGAAATGTTCAGCTAATAGACTTGTGAAATAGTCCAGCATGCTGCAGGCATGGCCTTTTGAATCTCTACTTACTGCCCATTTACCGCATCTGTGTATTCTCTAACCATAAAATAAAAATGAGGAGCTAGCTACTGAGGCGAAGTGTATTCACATGTGGCCAGTAGCACTTGTAGAACCCACACTAGAGAGCTACAGGAGTGAAGAAATGCAAGAAAAGCAATCAGCACAATATTTGATATATCATCATTATTGCATGAACAATAACTACCATTAGCATCTATTTTGATGAGGTTTCCAGTCTCTGGGAAATGTTTCCATTGCTTTTCCATCTTTAGGGCTGGAGAGATCAGTCTATGGGACTGCTCCATGTGCCACATGTGTGAAGGATGATGTTCTGCATTGTTTTCTTTCTTTCCTCATCTTTCAGACTTTGTTTTTAAAATGAGAGCTTTTGTGGAGAGCCTGCCCATTTCTCCTACAAAAACCCTGACCTTTGATGTGTTTCTCTCACAAAGCTTCCATGCTTCTTAATGTCATTAGTAAGCAGTACTTAGTACACAATTCAATCCAATCCAATCTCCAGATACACAAGGAACACATATATGAGCAAATACAGAATGAGTTTTAAGTATATCAGAAAGCATTATTATTTTATTCCATTTGAATATTTGTACATACTTTATTTTATTTTAGTTCTTGTAGATATTTGCTTTTATGACTTAGAGTGATACTGTTTAATAGCAATTTTCTTTCAGCAACAAACAGCTGTTTTGTTGAAGGCCACCTTTACTTTTTTAGATTGTTTTTCTAAACAACACAAGTAAATCATGTGGCTCTGTCCCTCCACTTAGAGTTGAGGCTTCCTGTTCTCTTTTGAGAATATAAATAATTAATAGCTGTTAGTGTCTGCATAAAAATCATTAATGATTCCTTATTGTTTATTGTAAAAACAGTTCCAATGGATAAATTTCTTACATTTTTCTTATTTGTAGGAGAAAGAATATTGATATATCACATACTTTGTTAAATTTGATATACTGGAATCAATTTCTATCTATAAAGAATTCATCACTAGTAAGTTGTGCAGAGCAAAATAGAAACCACCAAACCATAATTGGCTCAGCAGGCAATAAACATTCACTATGACACTGTACCACTGTGGTTCCTGTCACCATAGGGAGAGACGTGTTCATTCTTGGATATCTGTTCAGAAATGTCAGCTCTATTCTCTTGCACTAACTCTGAGCAACTTCTATTAATATCTTGAGCGATACTAACATCATTAACTTTATCTGTAGTGAACTATAATATTACAAATAAGTTGATAGTATACCTTAAAGTTTCTGTACTTTTTATTTTTTAAAGTGTCCATACAGAAAATGGTAAAAGACAATAAAGTAGGCATAGCTTATCAAACTATGTATTTATATTAACATTTCTCTCAGAATAAGCACATCTATGCAAAACTATAAAAGTGTGCTTTTCCTTAGGTAATATACATAAAACCTTTCATATTTAATTCTATTAAGATCCCAAATAACTGAATTTTTACATTAAACTTGAAATTTTATGTTCCTGTAGATTATAAATCCACTGTTACAAAGATTTAGTGCAAGCTACCACACCAGAAAGACTCAGGTAGAGGCTTCGTTTTATTGTTTTAAAATATAAAATATCCTTTTTAATTTCAGGCCTTCCTTAGCTTAACTAATTATTTTATACCATTCTGGTCTCTGCCTACCTAATGTTCCTTACAGATGTGCCTTTCTGACCCATTAGTTCATGTTAGATCTACTAATCTCGTATGTATTCGATTAGCCATGCTTATGTCTTACACAATTTCATATATATATACTTTTTTCATGTGTATGAATTTGCATATGAAATTTGTTATATAAAGTTTTGTGTTTACAACTTGTTTGCTGGGTATCTTTTTGGAAAAACTCCCATAGGTAAAAACGTAACCTCCAGATAAGTTACAAGATAATAATGACCTGAAGACACTAGGCAAGGAATAAAAGCAGATAGTTTTCGGAAGAGAGGTCAAAGTTTGTAAGAAGAATCAGAGCAGGATGAGTTTCTTGTCTTTATGGGTTTTATCTTGA
The DNA here is from genome assembly GCF_034190915.1 of Cavia porcellus. Classification (NCBI taxonomy): domain Eukaryota; kingdom Metazoa; phylum Chordata; class Mammalia; order Rodentia; family Caviidae; genus Cavia; species Cavia porcellus. The sequence continues at coordinate 20,743,417 of NW_026947514.1, read as the reverse complement.
AAGGATGCCAAAGTCAGGAATATAATGAGTGTTCAAATGGGTAGAACATCTATGTGCTGTGATGAACAGAGAGCATAATGGTGGGGGGAACCAGCAAAGGATAAAAGAAGACTACTCCTGAGGTGACAGAACCAGAATAGAAGCTCAAACTCTACACAAAATACTTTTCCTGGTTATTCCTTGATCTGTGCAAGCTCATACAAGGCTCACATCTTCCCAGCTAACACGAAAGGGCAATGTTGAAATCAAGCTGTTATTCTGCAGACAGAGTTGGCATATTGATACATTCAAAATTAATTTTCTGTAATAACAGAAACATCCCTACTCTTCAGGACTGTGACAACATCTACGATAATTACAACATTGTGAATACAATATCTCGGGTACAATACAAAATTATTCACTAGAACCAGTCTCAGCAAAATAAGAATTGAATTAGATCGACTCTGAGATCCCAGATGTTGGAGTTGACAGAGGCAATTTTAAAGCAACTGTTAGAATCATATTCCATGAAGTCAAGGAAAATAAGCCAATGATAATGGAATCTGAGAAAATCTTTGTCAGGACATAGAAATAAGTGGAAATTTTACAACTGGATAAGCTAACCAAATTGAGAATTTTCTAGATAAGCTTAAGAGCAGAATAAAGATGATAGCCCACACCATCAATGAACTTGAAGATGAACAGCAGATAATTGATCTGAAACACAGAAAGAGATTTTTAAAATGAGCAGAACCTTGGGGACTTGTGGAAAACAAAAAACAACAGTAACAAAAGCACAGCATTATTACATAGCTGAGAGTTCAGGGTAAAGAAAAAGTCCTTAAAGCAGTCAGAAAATTATCCTTTCACATACAGAGGAACAAAATTAATCTAGGATCAAAAATCAGGGGAATGTGGACCAGGAGAGTCTGGGAAGGGGCAGGAGAAAGTTCTCTGGGTTAACACTGTGATACAGATTTGAGTTACATAAGAGTGTGCCTTTGCTAGGACAGCAAGTATGCATTTCAAGTTAGCAACTTCATCATGTAGAAACTCAAATTTTATACTAAAAGAAAAAACCTCCTAAAATAGTAGTTTACGCCCACTTGCTTGCAGCTCTTCATTCTCATCATTGTGCTGGCTCCGCTGACTGCAGAGCATGACAAAAGACAGATTCTCAGTACATTTGTCTAGAGTTAAATTTAATCCCACATATTCCTTTTGTATCTCTATTGATGTGTACTGCAAATAAACAAAAATCAATTCCCAGGACAATAAGTAGAAGAATGAAATATGGAATCTATACTCTTGCACATTATAAGCTAATGAGAACTTAATTATCATAACAGTGTAGGTAATATAATGCCGTGTTAGAATTTACACCTTTCAGAAATTATGTTGCTCTACATCAAGTGTGTGGTATAAGTCAGAATTCGAACAGTCACTGTTTCAAAGAATATGTATAAGAATATAGCAAAGTAGAAATGATACTCCCCAAACTTTTTTTTAGGTTACTAACAGAAACTATAGGAAGGTAAAAGATCAAGATTATATGGTTTATTTGTGAGTGGTTGTTTGAGAGACTGGTCTTCACATGCAGTGAGTTTAATGACTAGCGAAGATGGGTAGCATGTTGGGGACTCCATTAGTGAAAGCTTGTAAGTACTGCTACTGACAGCAATATGGTATGGAAGCTGGGAAGTGACACAAAACCCCTCTTACGTTTTGACTTCATATCTCCTAGAGATGCTTCTCATTGAGTGAGCCAGTGGAGCTATGGAGGGCAGCCTTCCAGGTCATGAGAAGAACAGAAAATGGGAGTGGGGCCGGCAGCTCTACTACGACACGAACCTAGTCTTTCCACCACACCTTTACTTGATTTACTTGATCCCTGATCTTCATGTCTCACAGACCATACTGTATCATACTGCCGTCATTTTAGACTCAAGAATTATAGTAGCAACCATGAGCTTTATTATGGTTAGAGACTTGTGGGACTAGGCACTTTCAGTTTTTTTCTCTAGCAGTTATATGTCAGCGTGTAGCTTCTGAGTTTAGATGGAGAGCAGAAGATGGGAATGAAATACTATAATTTCAGTTAGTTTTTGGATCATTAGCTCAGACACTCCCAACCATCTTTCAAATTTGGCACACACTTGTCCCCAGGTTAGTGAACTCTTTTAGGACTTTCATATGAATGCAACTGAGTTACTAATTAAATACCATAAGGCTCACTGATGGATGGTTACTCTTTAATGTGACATTTTAGAGCAAAGGAAAGACAGGAACTAAGATAATTGTTCTTTAGCTGGCTAAATGTAACGCATCTAAGAAAAAGGACCAGGGTGCAGTGTCTGACTTCAATTATTTCCTGCCCAGCAGGTCTTTTAGAAATATCTTTCAGAACTGCCAGACTTATCTAGTTGTCTAGGCAGCAGTATGCACAACTTTTTCCTCATGAAATGTGGATGAAGATCCAGAACAAATAGAATACTCCTAAGTGTTAATTAAACAGTTTAATTAGCCTCACTGAGTCTCAGTTTCTCCTATGCAAAATGGGAACAGTTATTGTCTCCACTTCATAGGATGGCTGTGAGATTTAATGAGGGGACAAACAAAAATCATTCATTGTAGCACCTGGAAAAAATAAGCATTTAATTAACATTAGCTGTGGTCATCATCATTTGGTTTTTTTCTTTGGTCTTACTTCCAAGTTGCTGGTAATATTATTTTTCTATGCTCTCTGCTTGAAAGGTTGGCCAAGTGACTGAAGCCTCAAGCCAGAAATTCTCAGCAATTGGTTCAAAGAATGTGTGCTACTTTCTACAGCTTCCATAATATAGCAACACAAAATGAGTAGGTAAAAAAAAAATAGTTAAAGTGTATCTACTCACAGTTCTGGAAGCCTGAAGTACAAAATCAATATGTCTGCAGCAGACACTTCCTTCCTCTGAAGGAGAATCTGTTTTATGCCTCTCTCTTACCTTCCAGTGGGACTCCAGGCCTCTGTGGAAGTCCTAGTGTTCCATGGCTTGCAGAATCAGTCTCTGCCTTCATCTTCCTCTCACCTCCTCTGCATTTTCTTCATTTCTGTATCTCATAAAGACAAATGTTAGTGGAATTAGAACTCATCTGGTGAATCCAAATTGATATTGTGTAGAAACTTTTAACTCAATTAGACATGCAAAGACTCTTTTCCAAGTAAGGTGACATTAACGTATTCTGGGTGAATGTTTTTTTGTGGGGAATCACCATTCAGTTTCCTACAGATAGACAGCTTATCCAAGCTGGACCATGTGTTGTCATTATGCTCATTTTTTCTTTTGTTTTTTTTTTTTCGTTTTTATCGGTACTGGGGATTGAACTCACGACTGCCTGCTTGCAAGGCAGGCGCTTATGCCTCTGAGCTAAATCCCAGCCCCATTATGCTCATTTTAAAGAGAGAGAGCCTGTATAAAATCAATATTACATAAAGGAAAATAGGGTGAAATGGTGGGGTTGGGGGCAATTGGGAAAGAGAAGGATAGGGAAGAAGGCAAGGGAATTGTAATGGTTGGTACACCACATCAACTTGAGAAATTTAGAAGTTTAACTAGGCTACACAGCAGAGAGCAAAGATCCTTACTTTTTAAACATCCTCAGCTCATGCAAGAGGAGGGCAGGGAAATGCTATCAGTGCTACATTCACCCTGGGCGGTGGGTTGGTAGCCTGCTTACTCCCCACCATTTTTGATCTTACTGATTTTGCTGTTTTCTGAGGCCTTGAAGTGTTGCCCCTGTACAATGTTACCCTGCCTTAGAGCCACTTTATTATGGACCGAAACCTTCACAAAATGTGAGCTAAATAAATCTTTTTTCCTTAATTTTGAGTGTTGGGTATTTTGCCTCAGCAGTGAGAGAAAAGTAACCAAGATAGAATTTGGTTCTCAGAGTGGAGCTGTTGCTGTGACTGTACCTGACCGTGTGGTCCAAGAGCCTTTGGGAGTGGCTTGTGGGAAGAGATCAGAAAGGTTCAGAGATGCCACCTGACAGAGCAGAGCTGGAACACTTTGGGCTGTTCTGTGTAAGAGATTCTGATCAAAGCTCAGAAAACCAGAAGGCTGATAGAAATCCTGCTGGTAAAGACCAGGCTTAGAAATTTTTGCTAGGAAGGACTGCACTGGGTGCTGGACTCCAAATGATTTATGTTATGGATTGATAGAAAGTTTGTCTGTAGTTTGTTCATGTCCAGAGACTTTGCCTGAGATTAAGGGCAGTGGAACGAATTAATCTGGCAGAAGAAATTTCAAGGCGGTCAAATGCTGAGGTGGTGGCCTGGCTACTGTTTGGGGCATTTAGTCAGATTTATGTTGTGAATTTATGTTGTGAATCAAGAGCAAACAGCTCAACAATATGACTTAAAACACTGTATGTTTGGTCAGAAAGGAAACTCCAATAAAGTTGTGGCCTGTAAAGATAGAGTTGAGAAAATCTCCATTGCTGAGAAGGAACAGGAGACAGAAAAGATGGCCTGAAGGCATCACAACAAAGCACCAAGTCTTCACCCTTTGCAGCCTCAAACTGCAAAAGTGAAAACCTTTGCTTTGAGGAGAAAGCCTCACAGCACCATGTTCCAGAATGGTGATGGCACAGAAAATTTGTTCCTCAGAATTGAATTCAAAACGTCCAGTGATCCAGACACTTGAACCCAACAACCAAGAGAAAGAAAACCCTGGCTACTGCTCTAGCTAGCAGCAGACCTTGGTATCATCCATGGATGCTGGTTTTAGGAGTATGCAGAATGTAAGAGTTACAGGATTGAAAAGGATCCTACCTTGAATTTAGAAGGCCTGGGAGGCCAGGCAATGTGGGCCTGAGAGGGCAATGTGTGAAGCTGTGAGAGTAAAGCCAAAAGTGAAGCAGAGACTCCAGAAGTTTGGAAAATCCAGGAATGTAGATCATCTAAGGATCATGCATGGAGGGAGCTAAGTGGGCCTAAGAGAGAAGCTATGGGAGATAAAATCACCAGAAGTGCCATAGAGGGGAAGTCATTCAAGCCCTTTGAAGCTCACAGTTTGCCACAGATTGCTTCAGATGCTGAACGCAGGCCTATAGGATTTAACGTTTGCTTTGCTGGATTTTGGACTTGCTTTCATCTCAATCCTTTGTATTCCTATTTGTAACCGTTGAAATAAAAATGTTCATCTTGTGCCATTGTATGTTGGAAGCGTTTAACTTTATTTTCATATTTACAGGGCCTCGCAGCTAAGCATTTGCCTTATATATCAGAGGAGACTTGGGATTTAGACCTTTCAGCAATGCTGAAACTGTTAGGACTTTGGCAACTCTTGCAGATGGACTAAAAGCCTTTTGCATGGACAGATGTGCATGCATCTTTGGAGGGGGCAGGGGCAAAATGTTATGGTTCTAATGTAATATAGTATTGATAGATTAATACTGGTTCTTAAGTATTGTTAGATCTGTGTTACAGTGTTCAAGTTGTGAAATGGTAAGAATAAGTATGTCTTAGTATTGGGAACCAATTTAAAGAAATGTGCCTGGTTGCCAAGTTGACAAGGGATGGATTGTAATAGTTGATACATTGTGTCAACTTGAGAAGTTTAACAAAGGGACTCAGCAGGTCCTTACTTTGTAAACAGGGTCCTTACTTTGTAAACACCCTCAGCCTATGTAAGAGGAGAGAAAGGAGATTTTTGTGAGTGCTAAAGCTACAATATGAGGGAAAAGAAGAGGCTCCGTTTTTTCCCTTTTTTTGCTGTCATGTGATGCCTTGATATATTGCCCCTGTGCCATGCCTCTTTGCTTTGGAGCCAGCTGATTATGAACTAAAACCACTGGCAAACTGTGAGCAAATGAATCTTTGTTTCCTTAAACTTGAGTGTTGGTTATTTTGTGTCAGCAAGAAGAGAAAAGTAACCTAGACAAAAATGAGTCAAGGGAACACCTGGATTCAGCTGAGCCCTAGTCATTTCTGCTTCTGAACTCATTTCTATGAGTCAGCTAAATTTTTTGAGTGTGCATGTATATTTTTCTATGCTTGTTTAATGTTATTTTTCATCTATCACCTGTAAGAAGCCTGAGTATCATAACTACTAATATTACAGATAACAATTTCTTCCTGTATCTAAACTTGATAGGAGTGAGAGGGTAAACTGCTCAAGTTTCTTAGGAAGTGCTGACTTCAGCTGAAGTTGAAGAAGATGCTTGTCCTCTTCACACTGGACTATGATACTCTAGTTACCTGCTTATCTTTCTGTCTCTCCTTTAGGATGCCAAAATTTTTGTGAGATATCACACAGTATGAGTTCTAACTTTAGAGTACTACACAAGGCCTTTATATGTACTATAATATTATTATCTTGTAGTGTATCTTGTAGTGTACATAGATGATTTAATCCTCTATAGGCAAGAAAAGTGAAGAACAAAAGGCCTTTCTTGCCGAATTTCTTAAAAGTAGCAAGTGGCTTTATTTTCTTCACTGCTAAAACTAAAGGATTTTTTCCAGGGTTTGATACACCGTAGAACAGTGATTCTCAAAGTGTGTTCCTTAAGAAGAAGCTTCAGGATCACTGGGGTCTCATCCGGGGTGTTAATTACTGAATTCTCTGTCTTTGTAAGAGTTAGAAGTTGTGAGAGCTCTCTAGGTGATTCTGTTGCACTAAAATTTGAGGACCACTGAGCAGATATTCTCCAACAGTGGAAAAACATAAGGTGTTGTACAGAAAGCTGGATGACTTAATTAAAGAAAGAAAATTAATAAGGAGTATATTTCCCCCCAAATAATGTTACATCTAGCAAAGTATCAGAGAGAATGTTTTCAGGTATTCTAACATTACTATTCTATTTTATGTGATCTCAGTTGACTGCTAAGTTATTCAGTCAGAGAACAGAGATTAGCACCCACCTTGTAGTACACTTGACCTAAGCACGCAAATGAAGCCAGCAATGACTTGCTGTCATGCGAAGAACAGAGAACACCCAGGTCTTTGTATCCAAGATCCTAGGCTTTGCTCTTCATGTTTTGCAGTCTTTCCTTTAACACCAACTTGCCAGGAAAAAAAATCTTTTACACCATTTAGCCCATTGCTTACCTAATGGGACATATAATGTGATGAAATTGCCACCTGGTGGTTGAGATATGGGACACTTCCCAGGAGCATAATTACACAGGCTGTTATTGAATATTTTAACTGTACCTATTCCAGAAGCATGCCTGTGGAGTTAGTTAATGTTATGACAAGCTATAGATTGGAACTGGGACTTTTGACACATTTACAATGGCAGAAAAACAAGTTCCTAGATTTTGGAATGGGGCAGTCACTTGATTTTAGGCACAATTATTATAGATGGAGTCACCCAACAGATAGAATAAAATGTTAAAGAACAAAAGCAAAAGTGTAGCACCTAATAGCTCAAAATTAAAAATTTGATACATATATTCATTTTGAAAACAATGTTCCAGTTTTGTGAATTTAATGTTACCTATAAAAATGAGGCAAAATGGATAGAAAGTTCTTTATTTCCCTGGCAAAACTTAAAAGTACACATTCTTAACAAACCTCAGGTTGATTTAAGTGTTAGATTCTAACTGTGAAATATTGAAGTGTTGCATTAGTCAAAGTAAAATACAGTTTGCTACAAAAACCAAATTAACTTTGAATTATCAGTGACCTAATGGTATGCACAACAACAAAGATTAGTTTCTGTTTTACTCTATTTGTCCAACTTACTTAGAGAACTCTGCCACATAGCTGTGACATGGGAAGCTCTGACAATTTTCAATTAAGTCATTTGAACACGATCCTCTAGTGCTATTAAAGCAAAAGAAGAGAAGCTTCACTGATTTTTCTCTTTTTTCATCTGGATATGACACTTACCACTCTTGATATGGTTGCAGTTCTAAATACCGTCTCAAAATCTCATCATACTGAAGGATTAGTTGCCAGTTAATGGAATTTGGGAAACTAAATGAATCACGAGGGCACTAACCTTACCAATGGGCCAGTTCATTAACTGAATGAACTGTAAGGAAAGAAGCCTAACTGAAAGAAGGTGGCCATTGGGACACACTTTTAAAGGTCTCTTTTCTTCCTGGTGCTTCTTTGTGCTCTGCTTCCTTCCTGCTGTGAGCTCAGTAGATTTCCTCCTCCTGACCTTCTGCTATGATGTATGTGTGTGTGGCCAGCACACCATGGACTGAAACCTCTGAAGCCATAAGCCAAATAAATCTGTGCTCCTTTAAATTGTATATGATGTGGACTTTGTTCCAGCAATGAACACTTAACTGATAGCCCACTTATTGGTTAGAATTTACCAATGACCTCATTTAACTGTGAGAAACTTAGAAAAGGGGGCAAGCCAATGGAATTATAATGATTAGAAAATATCTCTGCCAAAAGCACTTATTAGTCTAATTAAAGTGATTTCTAGGCCACTGTTATGACTTATATATAGATGTCCCCTCAAAGTCTTATGGAATCATAAAGGGAGCTTTGGAAGGTGACTGGATCATATGGGTGTGTGATACTGGATTAGCTAACTAATGGGTTTATAGTTGGATATGACATTGGAAGGTGAAGTCTGGTGGGAAGAGCTGGGCTGGTGCAGGTGTGACCTGGAATAGTATGTAATACCCATGTCCTCCATTTATCCTTCTCTGCTACCTAGCTGCATGCCATGGACTATTTCTCATCTGTGATTCCCCCCTGCCAGGCTGTCCTCCACTGGACCCAGCCAACTGTGAACTGAAATCTCTACAAATCTTTCTGTTTTAACATTTGCGTGTCAGGTATTTCTGTCCCAGCAATAAGAAAGTAATGAAAAATTGTCACTTTTAACTCAAATGTGTGATGGGATTTCTGTTGGGACTTCAGGTCAAAATCCTCAACTATCATTGTAAACATTGTCCCTGTTTATTCAGAGAGCCAGAACATATGTATTGTCTTTGTGCAGATCATATTCAGTATTTTCCAAAATACTAACAGATAAAAATGTCACCTACAGTATTTACAGGAGTTTCCTTTTCCCACTATTTTTCTTGGATTAAGTCACTTCTTAGAATCAAATTTGACCTCTAAAACGTACCATTCCTGGGCCAGGTTAACTTCTGCAGAGATATCTTTCATAAGTTAAGTTTTAATATAGCACTTTCAATATTTACCAAAGGTCAATACAAGAGTATGTACAGAGCAAATTCTCTAAATTCTTAAATACTCTTTGCTTAAAACTCTATGAGACACTATTTCTTTAGAGACCACAGTGGAAAGGAGTTGGATACTTGGAGGATTTGGAAGTAGTTAGTTCTGGTTTGAATTCTGAGTTTTGAAGTCTTTATCTTGGTGACACTGGTTCAGTCATTGTGTGTTCTTTGTGTCCCAGTATAGAAAAGTAAATTGGGGCTTATTACAGCTTTGTGGTTAAGAGTTTGAATCCTGGAGTTTAGGTTTGGACTCCAGGCCTACCATTTAATAACTATGCAACTATTGGAAAATCCCTTAATCCTCTGTGCTTCGATTTATTTATCTGAAAAAGAGGGAGAATAAAAACAGTAGGCACATAAAAAGTTATTGTGAAGACTACAGTGGTTAATATGGGTAAATTTCTTAAAATAGTCTGGCATAGACTAAGTACTATATTACTTATGGCCAGCTATTATTATGATTAATTTGGTAATGCTTGGGAAGACCTTTATAAATAATGTGTTTCTATAGAAGAACAGCAAAAACTGATGATTCATGAAGCACCAGATCCTTTTCCTTCACCATCAAATTATGACATCTTAAAGTTTTGTATTCAATTGTTTTCCCTTTATCTCTCATGTTTGCTTTTGTGTCTCTCCCCTCTCCTCTCTTTGTGATTATATGGGGATGCTCAAATCTAGATTTAACATCCAATTGCATGCCCTGTACATCCTTACATTATTGGATTTATACATGTTTACTCTGGCATCCTGACCAACTACCCAGGTTTCTTTTTCAGTAGTAAAACTATAATAAGACCAAAATATTTCTTTTTCTTTTTTGTTAAGGGAGGGAGGATCTCAGAGCCTTCTGTCCTACTCTGTCACCTGTCTTACATCAGTAGCTTTTGTAGGAATGAGACATGCTTTTAAAGGAAGCAGCTAAGTAAAGTAATATTTCAAAAAAAAATGAAACTCTTGTAATACGCTTTACAGGTTTTTCAGGTTAATTTTCAGATTTTTTCTTTCTTTTTTATTAACTTTTTGGGACAAGCCCTTCTGTACATTTTAAGCTGGCCTCACAGCTACAATCCTCCTTTCTCAACCTCCGAGTATGGAGGTGACAGGCATGGACTGCTATTCCTGATTAATTGCCAAATTATAATGATTTCCACTCACCTATTTTCTTCTATGTTCTGTGTCAGCTACAGATTAGCAAGTACTGTAGCTTGTGCTCTTCCTGAAAGGGCTTGGGACTAAGAATTTCACCTCTCACATACAAAAGAAAGGGGTAGAACACGGGCATTTGTTTTAGACCATTCCTGGCTTGAGCTGTCTTGGATTATTTCCTTTGCATGCTGAAGTGGCATAGTTCTAGAAAGATGTAAGATGCTGGAAAGAACTCAGCAAAATGAGAGAAAATATGGTCTATGGCAGGGTGGATGTATTGAGTTCTTAGGAACTGTCAGAGGCCAAGTATATCAAGCATATAATAAACTTGAGTAAGTGATAAGATGATGGGGAAGAATCATTGATCAGTGGTTTGTGGTAGGTATAAACACTTAGAAAAAAGAGGAAATGAAAGAGAGGGTTTCATACAGTACGAATGAGAGAAACTGAAAGAAAGAAAGCTCTTTCTCTGCTGAAATCCTAGTACTGTTTTTACTTTTTTAATTAGTCATTTTTACTACCTAGGAACTTACATTATGATTTTTATTTTATTGCTTGGCCTTTACTTGTGTATATTTTATTTCTAAAATATAATTATAAATTAGTAGATGTCAGAGATTACATGAGATGGCATCTATTCTTTTTTTTTTTTTATCTCCCTGACAGTGAACAAATCATACAGTTCAATTTCCTGCTCTGCTATTCACTAATAATATGTACCAGAAAAAGTAGTTGGCTTCTCTGGGTAATATTTTCTTCTGTAAAACGGAGCTAGTGATATCCTTACTGTAGAGGTTTATGGATATTTAATGATATATAAAATGCTTGGACATATTGAGCAAGATGAAATCTAATTATTATATTTACTTTCTAGTGGGTGACAGAATGTATATAATGTAGTGTGGTATACATAATATCATACCAGTAGTAAAGATTGCCATGCCATCTAGAATATGCAGATGGTATAAATATATAGTTTACATATGTACTGCCATATATACAAATATGTAAATGAAGTAAAAATTTGTAGTTGGTCTATACTTGCTTTAACAACCTGTCACAAATTTTGATGCTCTCGAGTCCTACATATTATATGCTACTGTATGCATATTGGTGCACTCAATAGATCCTGGAGCCTTAGAAAATGGAGCTAAGCTGACATTTCCAACTTGGGGCAGTCCTGGGTTATTTACTGGACTTATGCTCCAACCTCATGTTCCAACTGCACATTGATGACTGTGAAGCTCATTTAACCTTTGTGTCAGAAATCACCAGGATCGTCCCAAGTTGGACTAGGACAAGTTGAACAGATCACTGGGAGCTAGCTCTTTTTAATGGAGAAGCTTCCAAGAAGCTTGATTTGATGTGGCCTAATGTGATATTTTCATTTTCAATCACCATTTCTATCAAATTTCTCATAATTGATTGCAGAACCTGAATTCAGAGAAAACCATCAGCTGTCAGTAATTCCTTTTAAACTCTCTGCAGAACCAAGCACCACTTTTCTTGTTAAGTGCTCTCTCTTCTGTGAAGAGAGAATGAAGCAGCGGAGAAAGGGAGGGTAGCTAGCTGGTTTGCATGCCGCGCGAACAGGCAGATCAATCAGATTTGCGCAAGTGTCTTAATCAGAGGCCTGCGGTTCACTGCGGTGGTGGTGGAGCGCTACCTCCATGCCAATAGCATCTCCTGTTTAGAGATGCTATTGATTGCTCCTCTCTTTCTCCTCTGGGAGAGTTTCCTGCTGCAAGACGATGTCAGGAGAAGGGCAAGGCAAAGAGTGTTTTGTTAACAGTGCATGGGATTTGGAGCAAGGCTCTAATTTCCCAAGCAGCAGATGCAGCGTCACTCAATGCGAAGTCTTTAGAAAGAGAATGAGAGGAGATAGATGAGGCAGGAATGATGAGCCAAAGATGTCAGTAGAAGAGAAGGGGAGGGAGAGGGATTCAGTGAGTGGATGTGAAGAGGATTTGGTTTAGACAAGAAGACAGCAGGCAGTGCCTTGAAGAAGGTCATGCTGAGTGCATTCACTCTGCCCGGATAAACAGGAGAGAGTTGCTGGTTGAAATGCATATTTTTTTCCTGGAGAAATGTAAAATATGGGAATCAGTCAAAGACCAAGAATTTAAGGATCTGCTTGTAGATTGTAAAAATCAGTATCTCTATGCAGACATTGGTGAACGAGGCTTAAACAGCCTTAGAAACTGAGACCCACCACGGAAGGAACCTGGACTATTTTGAATATAGAATCAGGGGTGAAAAATACAGAATTATTCCTGATTCAGAGTTTTTATGAGGATGAACCATTGAATACAATCAAAACTTGTTTTTCTTCAAGCCAGAGACATATTGCTAGGGAGAAACCTCAACGGGAGAAAGACAATCCAATTTGAGATTTAAAAATGAGACGATGACATAATTTTGCATATTGAACAGTTACAAAGCTTAGGGATGATTCTTTACTGCCTGATTGTTGTGAAGCAGCTCAAAGGCAGATATATAAAATGAAGCAAAGTAAAATTCCAGCTGCTCTAAAATAACAAGCTGTGAGAGAAATAAAAAGAATTTTCAAGACAGATAGACATGAGTTCACATTTTAGGTCAAGTATATATTATGCTAGTTTGGTTGAATCCTTCATTTTCTGAAATTCATTTTGTTACAACTAGCATAGGGAGAATATGTGTACTTGGCATTCCCTCTCCATCTCCCAGCTCTGCATCTATTTTCCACATTCCCTTAACCTGTTCTGTGTTGGAGACAGAGACGGCTCCCAGGCCCCTGGTCCCTCTGGATTGCCCTCAGCCTGGGATCAGCCTGTGGAAAGAGCCAGAAGTTGTAGAGAAAAGTTCAGGCATCTTTTCCTTACTCCCTCCATCCTTTGACCACTGTATCTGGTAAGATCTTTGTATTTCCATAGTAGGGTTCCTGTGGATGGTCCCTGCTCCATGACTCCTGTTACCATTGATCTCTAATAACTTTGTTTTCTCTCCTTGCCCATCACTCAGAAAGTTGGATAAGACCTTCTCACCAAGGCTAATCACTGAGTGTCTATCATTCACTGTTTAATTCTTTAATATTGTCCATTACACATTTGAATTAACTGAAGTGAATGCTATATTCTGTTGAAACTTGGATTGATACCGAATGCTTGTAGAATGTTTTTAAAAAGGTTAAACCATGTGCCTAATCAATACAGAAAGGCATATACACTTGGTCCATGCAAAGTATAGCAGGCTTCCTTCCAAGAGTCCTCAGAGATGGCATGATAGGCTACACAATGGATCCTGGAACACAATGGATCCTTTAGTGCCTGGAACCTGTAACTTTTACAGTAAATAAATATTTTAGATCCAGTAGATATGAGCAGTTAAAGATCTTGTGATGGGGAGATTGTTGTGGATTAGCTGGGTGAGGTTTAGGGGCCATAACGATGCCTTATCAGAGGTAAGCAGAAAAAATGAACACAGATTAAAAGTGTAAGGTTAGGGCTGGGGATTCAGCTCAGTGGCACAAGCACCTGCCTGGCAAGCGTGAAGTGTTGAGTTCAATCCCCAGTACCAAAAAAGTAAATAAATCAATAATAAAAAAAATGCAATGTGATTGCTAACTCAGGAGGCTATGCTACATTGTTGGCTTCAAAGATAAAGGAAGGGATCAGAGTGAGCAAATGCCAGAAGTGCAGCTATAAAATCTGAAAAGGGTAAGAAAATACTTCCCACGGTCTTTGGAAGGAGCATGACCTGAAAACATCTCGATTTTGGCCTAGTAAGGCTGATTTGTATTTCTGATTTCTCTAAAAGAATTTATTCTCTAAAAGAATAAACGTATGTGGTTTTAAGACACTAAGTTCCTGGTATTCTACATCAGTCATATAAAACTCGGGGGTTCAGGGATTAGCTTTCAGGGTGCATATTCAGAATATAGTCCTCAGTTAAAACATCCCTTTGTGAATGCACTTGTATGATCCAAAATAGAAAGCTGATGCATTGAATCACAATAATGATTCATTAACTTCTGAGAGATACAACTTTCCTGTTGATTAGAAGATCTGTGAAACTGACCAGTTCGTTTTCTCTCTATAGATAGAATTGGAAAGCAGCCCATAATAAGGATGCCAGTATATTGATTTATAGTGAAAAATATAAATTCTGTTTATATTCAACATGTGAAAATATTCAACATTTCCACAAGCATCCTGTTTTCCTTCTAGGAGGAGACAAACCTGGAGAGACAAATCCTAACAAGGTTGTATGTAGAGCTTTGACTCTGAACAAGGGCAGTTAGATTAATTTCTTGCTGAATGTCAACAGGATAGGACATGCTGAGATATGTCTTTGGGACAGAATCAGGTTGGGATCCTTCAGCTGGAGTTCTGTTTTCTACCTTCTCTCTAACGAAAGCCTTGCCAATATATCCATGACACCTATGCTGAAACTGTAAAAAACTGTGCTTTCTTATAAGGATACTTCTTTTAGTCAATACCTACAGTGCCAAATTAACTTCTGTGATTCTTCTCTCTCATGTAGGTGACCGTACCTGTACTTTTTGTGGGATATGAACCCTTGTTCTAACTAGAATTGCGTTTTGCTGGCTTTGGACTTGCTTATTATCTTAAAAGTAGCATTGCATATCTCATTATGTCTTTATGTAATAATAAGTAGGAAATCATATTTTCTTTCTTTACAAACGATGGTGGAGGGATGTGCTACAATTCTTTTCTGTAAACCAATAAGAAATCTTGTATCAGGTGAGGTAATGTATAGAAAAGGCTTAGCTCTGTTTCATGGAGAAAGCAATCAATAAATGTAATTTCGTGTTCCCATGTTCTCCAAATGTCTGGAGTGCAGTAAGGACATGTCAGAATGTTAAAATTCCAAATGGAACCTCAGCACCTGTCATCCTCTGTCAATCTTAAACATCTCAAGGAAGCAGAAAATCCAGCATTTAGAGCTCTGTTTCTTTGTTCTTTTGATGAAACATAGTGTTCATGAAAGAAATCTATTTTTCTTTTCATTTCGTTCTGATCTAGCTGTGGAGATACTTTCAGGCAGGGGCAAGATTTCATTATCCCAGAGACCTATGAAATTTTCAGTGGGAAAACACATCTTTAACAGAAAATCTCTCCCTTTTATACTTTGATATATTGCAGAAAAATGAAAATTTAATGATAACTATGTTCCATTTATTGCTAAAGTTTGTAAACTAGATCATTGTCTACTATATTTTCCCAACTCATAATTTCTAAAATATACTCAAACCAACACTGAGCGTTGGAGAAAACCATTCTTTTTCAAAATGTAGCAAACTTGAGACATCAGCATGGTTGGCTAGAGACGGGTGTGATATGTTTGGAAGATATGCACCCAAGAAATGCATGTAAAAAAAAATGGGAGGCAAACAAAAACTAAAATACAGGAAAGCAACCTGAAGGAAAAGGTCACTGGATGAATTTCAGTGTCAGGAATATTTAGAAAAAGAGGCAGGGCTGATCCTTGACCCCGATACTGTTATAGCTGAGGTGCAGCTAACATGCCATGGTGGGAGATCTTCCTGAGGGGAGAAACTGACTGTGGAAGCAGTCGCCAGGCTGCTGCAGTCAGAGGCCAGCCCAGGAACTACCATTCAATGTCCATCTGCCCTAGCACCCTTTTCATGGGAGAAGGTGTCCAAATGAGCAAGATATTCTTAGATCAGGGCATCATGATACAGGAAGCCAGAGAATCATTCAGAGGGCTGTGACTGAGTTAGGACTTCTGGGCCACTGGGAAATAAAGGGGGGAAAAACCCCCAAAAAACAAGAGACACTGAGAGATCTTTAAACCAGGAAGTTGCAGAGGCAGACAGAAATTATAGCCAGTGTAACCTGGAGGGAGAGAAAAGACATTGGAATGCTGTAGAAGTTGGTGCTTTCTGCAAACACTGTAAGTTCTGTGTGCTCTGTGTAACAGCTGAAGCTGAAGATTGATGACTTGTATGGGGCTAGAGCAAGGCCAGCCCTGAAAACATGAAGCACCCCAGGAAAGCCAGGTGAGCAAGTTGTGAAGCAGAGGAATATCACCTGAATTAACCTACTGAGTGTATAAATAAATGTGTTGCAGTTTTGGGGAGGCTTCTTTTTTCCAACCAAGAGAGAAGGCTTCCCCTGATTCCAGGGTTCTGAATTTCAATCTTGCTTTCATTTCTTCATTTTTCTCCCCCCTGGGAGTTTCTCAAGAGCTGTGTTGCATGTTGCACTGTGCCACAGTACCCTGTGCTACCCATTACCTGCCTTCTGAATGCTCGAGAGCTCTGTGCCTGCATGGGAACCATCCCAGCATGGCCCCAAAACCTGCCGAGTTCTGAGAGCCCTAAACACCCATGATTGCAGGCTGGGTAGAGACTCTTGAGCTGTGGTCAGATAGTGTGCTCACCTGGAGCAGTATAGAAATTGAAGATGTAACCAGTTGCAGGGATTACTATGGAGGGAAAAGGACAGAGATTGAGCAGGCACCTTTAGAAATCAGCAGAATTGCTATTTAACCAATCACATTGCTTCTCTCTCCTTACCATACACAGCTGAGAGGTTTGATCATAAGACAGAGTCAAAAAACCTCCAGCTAGCTACATTCACAGGAATGAAATGGAAACCAAGCAGAACACTGCCTGCACAGTCTCAGAGGTCCACCCGGAACCCCAAACCCCTTCACTCCCCAGGAGGTATAGGGAATGAGTTGCAGGAGGGGAACCAAACCAATCACCAGCATGCACATCCGACCTAGGACTCAGCTACAGGGGACTGGAGCTTTGTGCTCCACAACTGCTTCCATGTAAAGCTTCTCCACTTGTAAACAGAGAGTAGAGCACATTGGAGAAATTCTGACTGAAGTATAAGCAGGGTTGAGTGGATGCTTGATTTTTTGCTTTGTTTTGTGTTTTGTATGTGTGTGATATTTTTCTTTTCCACTTCCTCTTCCTCCTCCTCTTTCTCTGTTTCTTTCTCTCTCCATATATATATATATATGTATATATATATATATATATATACATATATATATATATATACATACATATACATATATGTATATATTTATATATTAGTATATGTGAAATGGAGACTAAAAATTAATCATTTGCTTTATTTTATTTTTTTGTACCAGGAATTGAACTTAGGACCTTGTGCTTGTCAGGCAGGTGCTTATGCCACTAAACTATGCCCCTGGCCCTAGTTGCTTTATTTTAGATAGTATCTTTCATGGGCATGTGAACCTCATCAAATAGTATGCGTAAAGAATTCAAATACAAGCTTTCTATCAACACACTGAGCTGTTGTGACCTCTTACAGCTCCCTTCAGTCTCCCCTCCCTTTTTGATCTTTTCCTCAAGCCCACAAATAACCTTTCAAACCCCATCTCCACCTGCCTTTCTCCTCAGACAGAAAAAATATCAAGAGGACTTTGTCTTTTGTTACTTTTATTGATTGTTGTGTTTTTCTTCTTCCCTTCTTTCTGACCTCATTTCTTATCGTTTTGTTTTCTTTCCTCTTACTTTCCTTATCCTTGTGTCTCAGCCTACTTGGCATGAGTACTGTGACATAGTATTGTAGTACTGTACTGGGTATTGAAAAAAGGGTGAAATTGTTAAAACAAGTTCTAGTTATATGAGTGATGTATGGATGGTTCTGTAGATGGTGATGCAACTGGTAGTGTTCTCTCCTTGCAATAAATGATAAAGACTTATCCTATTACATAGAGTAGGTTGAAGAGATAAATGTCTGAAACATAAGCAAAGCCCAGGTTACAGCATAGGGAAATATATACTAACTAAAGAGATCTCCATTGTTGCAAGAAATTTTCCTCCGTAACTGTTCAACCCTCAGAACATAAACAATAGAAACATGACAACAAGATGTCTTTTAAATTCTTAATTTCTTAATACCCAGTGTTATGGGCAGTTAAAGAGAAGTAATAGAAAAAAACTAAAAGTTCTTGGTGTGGTAATGCATGCTTGTAACCCAGTCTTTGGGAGCCTGAGGAAGGAGGATCTCCATGAGTTCAAGGTCAGTCTAGGCTACATAGTGAGCCCTGTGTTAAAACAAACAAACTAACTGACAATTATCCCCCACACCCCCCCAAAAAAAAAACAAAATTAAAAAGAAAAATGGTTACATATTTAAGGAGATGGAAGAAGAAGCAAATAAACAAGTCCTAAGATATTCAAGGAACTCAAAGAGAATGTAAATAAATCAAGATAAATATTTACTTAATAAAATGTTCAATGACTTTAAAGAAAATACAAAAACCCTGATGGAATTAAAATTAGCATTTTAGTGAACAATTAGGGATAATGGAAAGAAATGAAGCACAAATTCAGGATATAAAAATTCAATTTTTTGGGAACGGGTTTCAGGAATGTGCAGCGTGAGGAGAGTGCATCCAGATAGAAGACAAGGCTGATTAGTAGATTGTGTACTTTGTGAACCCCTAAAAACAAGACACCGTGGAATCTGATCCCAGACAACTGAAAAAACCAACCTAACAATTGTAGGAATTAGAAAAAAATTAGATGTCATGAAAGGCATAAGAAATTTATTCATTTAAATCATGGCAGAAAAGTTTCTAAGTGTAGGGAGAGAAGTCAACATCCATCTAAGTAAAGAATATAGAACCCCAAAAAAATGACCAGAAAAGAATTTCTTCCAGAGGCATCAAAATAAAAATCCAGAATTCAGTACAAAGATGGAATTCTAAAAGCCCTTAGAGAAGAACATTAAGTAACTTATAAATTTCAAGACTATCAGAATTATAGATTTCTCAACAAGCCTTAAAGGCTAGGAGGGCTTACAGCAAAGCTATTAAAGCTATAAAACAAAATAATTATGAACTAAAATTAATACATCTTGCTAAATTAGCTACAAAATTGATGGAAAAATAAAGACCTTCAATGACAAAGAATTTCTAAAAATAACCCAAACCCACCAAACCAGCACTTGCAGAAAGGATTGTAAGAGTCTTGGGCAAGGACAGAGACAGTAGCCAGCACCACCAGTGAGCCCAAAACAAAGACTATATCCAACCAACAGAGTAGCTAACATAAAAGGGAACAATTAAAGCCACAGCAATGGAAAACAATACAATTAGGAGTTTCAGTATATACCTTTCAGTAATAACTGTCAATGTGTAGTCTCACATTCAGAAGAGGCTTCTTTGACCTGAGTTGTAAAAACAGAGAGCTGTCCATGCATATAACAAGACAATTCAGTTTTTCTGATGAGTAACAATGAAAATACTTGAAGAGTTTGTCAGTTATGGTACAGATTGGCAGCAAAAGTACACATAACAGGCCTTCATTTACATCCTCCAGAAGGATATATCACACCAAAACAACCATTGCTGCTTTGTTGTCAACATGGGTAGAGTCATCAACTGAAACACTGTACCATGGGTACTTATTAATTCCTCTAGCAACTGTGCCTCAAGACTCTCATCTGTTTCATCAGTTTGTTTAGGTATGGTGATGGATGAAAGAGGAATGTGTGCCACTTTTTGAACTGCAGCATCTGCTAAAAGTTTATGACAAATACTATTAATAGCAGGTAGGATTAAGCCTTTACCAATAGTAAAGAGTCTTAGAGTTTTAGAAATGCTCTCTACCACTAATAAGGATGCTTTTAGTGCAGACACTGTTGATGAAGTTGTGGCCTTCAATACAATAATTACTTCTGTTCATCATGTTCATATATTTTTCTTTTATAAAACTCCAGACGCCTGCATTTTTAATTCAAGGAGCTTGTTCTTTATGTGGAAAGGCCATTTTGAAAGTTTCATGGCTGGTTGTCACATATTCCACAAAGCTGGTTTGGAGATTGTAAATCATCTGTTGCAATGAACCTGTGATTTAAGTAAGGCTCTTGGCATTTTAAATGCTACTTTATTTTTAGTGTCAGTCTTAGAGTTTTCTGCTCCTTCACTGCTGAGTGTTTTCCCCTTTTATGGAAGCTCTGCTGTGACATTTCTTTATTACTCATTTTGGCTTGAGTTAGCTTGTGAGCTTCTGAAAAGTTTGATTGAGACAAGAACACAGGGCAGGAAAGAGATAGGTGTGGAAGTGATAAATAAAATAAAGCATGGGCCATGTGTGGACTAAAATAAATGTTGGATTCTGATTTAAACATGTTACCAGATTTAGTTGTGCAATTGAAGTCCATCAGCTTATTTGCTGCAATAAAGCCTGCCACCAGATGTAGCTTAATTGTCACTTGCCACTTAATGATGGTTTTTATATGAGTCTGCAAAATATTGGCTTATTATGGTCCGCCAGCAGTGAGCTCTTTGCTAATGTTTATCCATATTTGGAGGCATATCCAGCACTAGCATCACTACCTGAGCTCTACCTGAGATAATCAGGCTTTGGATTCTCATAGGGAACACATACCCTAGATCTTTTGCATGTGCTGTTCACAGTTGGGTTTGCTCTTCTATAAGACTCTTATGCTACCGATCATCTGACAGAGGAAGGAGCTTAGGTGGTGATATGAGTAATGAGGGGTGGCTCTGTATACACATGGAGCTTCTCTTGGATACCTGCTGCACAGCCTTGTTCCAAACAAGCCATAGAAACTCCTAGAATAGAGAATACTGACAAATCCAAATATCTCCAGCCAGCTAGATTTTAATAAAGAGTCTAATAACATATGATGAAGAAGAGATAGCCTCTTTCACAAATGGTACCAGCAAAACTAGATATAAATGCCCAGAAGAACAAAGTTAGATCCATTTCTCTTGTTCTGTAATCAAATCAAGTCAAATTAAATCAAATCAAAGATTTAGATATAAAATTAGAAATTCTGAATCTGCTTAAAAATAACGCTAAAATTGTTGAAGACATAGGCATAGGTAAGAAATTTCTGAACAGAACCTCAGTCTCACAAGCAGTAACATCAAGAATTAAAAAAAGGAGATTACATTATATTAAAATCCTTCGCACAGCAAAGGAAATAACCAGAAAGTGAAGAGACACTCTACAGATTGGGAAAAGGATTTTGCTGGCTACTTTTGGGAAAGTGGACTAATCTAGAATGTATAAAATATTCAAAATTTAGATCTCTCAAAATAAAAGACTAACTCAAAAAACAAACAATTGAAATGGGCAAGTGAAGTGCAAATTGCCAATAAATTTAAGGAAAAAATGTTCAACATTCTATAGTAGAAAAATTCAAACTAACAAAACAAAACAAAACCAAAACCAAAAACAGCCCCCCCCCAATTCCATCTTATTCCAGTATTACAGGCTATTATCAATGACTCAAAAACAACAAATGTTGGTGAGTTTGTGAGCAAAAGAGGCACATTTTCATATTGTTGGTGGGAATATAAAGTGGTATGGAAACTAGTATGCAAATCAATATGGAGATTCCTCAAAAAACTGAAGCAATTAATTCTATTGACTCAGCTATACTTCTCTGGGTAACATCCAGAAAAAGTTAAAGCTGTCATATTACGATGGTACATGCATATCTGTATGTATAGTAGCACAGTTCAAAATAGCTAATTTATGGAAGCAGTTTTTGTGCCCATCAACAGATAAATGACTATAGACAGTGTGGTACAGAAGCATACTGGAGTACCAGTCAGCACGAGGAAGAAAATAGTTGCGTCTTTAATAGAACAGATTGAGACCATAAAGCTAATTGAAATTAAACCACCCCAGTAGGTTAAATATCTCATTTTGTTTTCTAAAGTGAAAAACTTAAAATACAAATTACCTACACAGTTTGATAAAAGAGAGACAGTGGGAAACAAGGAGGTAGATTCTGTGGAGATAAGGGATCTGGAGTAGGAGAGAGGGACAGAAGCAGAGGGGAGGTTAGAGTGAAACTGAGGTGTGGTATGCATATGTGCTGTTCAACCAGTGTGAATGCATCTACTATGTATTTTGCAAACCAAATACCAAAAAGTTGCAAAATTGAAAGTATATAAACAGTGACTTTTGAAGTTTTACAGTAAAATACTCTCACAAAATATGACATGATACACTTGTGACACAGTATAGAAAAAGGAAGTGAGCTCAGATTTTACAATAATATCCTTAAATAGTGCTATGTAATTTTGTTCAACTCTAAAATGGGGTTGATAAATAAAATCAAGTGACTAAATAATGTGGTTCATAAGTAGCTATTTGTTAATAATAAAAGTTATCTTATTAATAATGATACTGATAAACTCAGTAATATATAGGGTCAGAAAATTGACAGTGACTTGTCTCTTCCCCTTCCCTTTTCTCCTCTTCCACTTCTTCCTCCTCGTCCTCCTCCTCCTTCTTCTTCTGTTTCTACCAGGAATTGAACTCATGACCTCATGCTTGCTAAGCAGGCACTTGTGATGCTGAGCTACATCCCCAACCCCGATGTTATTTTCTTAAATGATTTTGCTAACCTTTTTCAGTGGAGGTATTCAATGTGCTGTCATATATATATATGTACTGTGCTATATACTTTCACTTAAAGAAGCACCATTCATTCTTCTTTTTAAAGACTAAAATGGGAAAATGTATATTAACATAAGAAAGTTCAAGGGTTTATATAAAATCCACAGATCTTGTAATAAATTACTATGTGGTGTTATTTAGATACATAAAAAACAAAGGGACAAATAATAATAATAATAATCACATTGAAGTTGTCATCAAGCAATCTCTTAGAATTTTGGAAAAGTAGATAATGGAAACCTTCCTTCACTCAAGTATTTTTGTTTTAATACAAAAGATAATATTTTCTTTTTTGTCTTCCTTTGTTATCTGATGCAATCCCTTCAAAAACAGAATAGTTGGACAAATACCATTATTATACTTCTTTTTGAAAAGTGTTATACTCTGTTTAACAGTTGTGGAAATAGAAGCTCAGTTGGTTAAGTATTATTAGAATTTAATTCAGTGGAACTCCATATAAGAGTTTTCATTAGATAAATATTTCATTGAATTATTTATGAACAGACAAAGTAAGTGGAACAAAGAAATAGGGAATGGATGAAAATATTAGATTGAAATTGTTAGGACATAAATTGATAGAATAACACCAATATAAATGATTAAAATCTCTTTTATTGCCCAGAAATAACTAACTCATGTGGCCAATTACAAAGACAATCCAGGCTATTAAGTGATACTATGTTTCCCTTGAGTTAAGACACCTGTGAATTTCAGGAACCTTTATTTCTGATCTCAGTGTTAGAAAACAAAAGCAAGCTTTTCCTTGCTGGGTCAAAATATCTGATACCCACCACTGAGAGAAGGGAAGGTTAATTTTAGCGTCCAGTTGGAGATGGTTAAGTCCGTGGGTGGCTGGCGCTAAGGCAGAAGCATCATGGCAGAAAGTTGTTGTGGGACAAAGCTGTTCCTTTCATGGCAGCCTGGAAGCACAGAACAGCGGCAAAGCACCAAACAGGGAGGAGCCAGGGGCCCAGCCCCGCTATTATAGAGTACTTCCTTTCAGTAGGCCTCACCTGTGCATAGCCCATCTGGCTCCCGGAAGTGAGCCCAGTGGTGAGGTTAGTCCACTCATTGTGCATTCACTTTTCAAAGAGACTTTTTTTTTCCCTTTCTTTTTAAAAAAAATTTATTTAAAAGGAAAAAGAAAAAACAAAACAAAACAAAGCGGTATAAGGGTACAAGTAATACAGAACCACAACAACAACAACTACAAAAAAAAAAAAAAGTAAGAAATCACCAGTTAATAGATTACACATTATCATCTTAGAAATAGTTGCTCAAGTCACAGTATCAAAGCGTACAAAGTGGGGGCCTGGGGATTTAGCTCAGCGGCATAAACGCCTGCCTTGCAAGCAGGCAGTCCTGAGTTCGATCCATGGTACCGATAAAAAGGAAAAAAAAAAGCATACAAAGTGGACATTCAAACAGTTGTGTCCAATGATCCAACCAAAAACATTAATATGGTCATCTATTTAACACCCCTAAACATACTTGCAGTTGTATCCTTTAGACCACTTTTTTTTCCTCTCTTTTTTTACAACAAAATTTACACATTTTGGGTTTTATTACTCATTAGTTCTTATTACTCTTTTTTGGAAGAGAATAAAGTCAAATATGGCAAAACAAAGCTGTCTGTCAAAACCAAGGATAGACATAGCACATGATGTAAAAACAGAGTACAAGGTTATCAACAAAGGTTACCATAATGCCTCTTGTTTCCTTAAAAAGAATTGTCTATCTCATTAGGTATTATAAAGTTGAACAAAACAGTAGAGAACAAGACCAATAAAACCTAAACCTTGTAAACATTACAGGACTTCCAAAGAAGATAATAGTCAAACCAGAATGGCATCATAGTGAATCTTATTGCCTTCAAAGTAGTTGCCTATACCCTCAAACTTGATACTATCAAACAGAACGGAACAGAGTCTAATCAGTCAAAACAAGACAGTGGGAGTATTATAGGACTTCAAATCAAGTTAATAGGAAACCAAAAAATTTACTATAATATATCCTGCTAATTTTTAAATTTTTATCCCTTAGTTAAAAAATCATAAAAAATAAATAAATATTTTTTTAATGAATAAAGGAGAGATTGAGCTAAAAGAGGACATAAGAACATACAGGTCAAAGCATGGCAGTTTCAGCAACCTAGTGCTTCACCACCAAATAACCAGACTTTACAGAAAATTGGAATAGATGGTCTTTATCTCAATATAATAAAGGCCATCTATGACAAACCAACTACCAGTATCAAAGTAAATGGCCAAAAATTGAAGGCCTTTACTTTAAGATCAGGCACAAGAAAGGTTTTCCTTTATCACCTCTCCTATTTAATACAGTACTGGAAATACTAGCCAGAACAATTAGACTAGAGAGAGATGAAAGTGGTAAAGATAGGAAAAGAAGTTAAATTATCATCGTTTGCAGATGACGTGATACTCTACATAGAAGACCCCCTAAACTCCATTGAAAGACTCTTAGATATAATAAATTCAGTAATGTAGCTGGATACAAAATCAATAGCATTCCTATACACTAACAACAAAACCACTGAGAGAGAAATAAGAGAAGCCACACCCTTTACACTAGCAACCAAAAAAATGAAATATTTAGGAATTATTCTTACAAAAGAAGTGAAATACCTATACAGAAAAATTATAATACACTGAAAAAAGAAACTGAAGATGATCTCAGAAAATGGAAAGACATCCCTTGCTCATGGATAGGAAGAACAAACATTGTGAAAATGGCCATTCTCTCAAAACTATTATACAGATTCAATGCAATCCCAATAAAAATACCAACAACATACCGCATAGATCTAGAGAAATCACTCCTAAAATTCATCTGGAGTGAGAAGAGACCTTGAATAACAAAGACAGTTCTAAGCAGCAAAGGCAAGGCAGGAGGCATCACAATCCCTGACTTGAAGGTATACTACAAAGCAACCATAGTAAAATCAACATAGTACTGGAATCAAAACAGAGCCGAAGATCAATGGAATAGATTAGAAGATACAACCACAACTAGAAACATACTCAACCACCTTATCTTTGATAAAGGAGCCAAACAGTTTCACTGTAAGAATGACAGTCTCTTTAATAAATGGTGCTGGAAAAACTGGCTCTCCATATGCCGAAAACTAAAAATAGACCCATGCCTATCACCACGTATTAAATTTAAATCTAAATGGATCAAAGATTCAAATATTAAAACAGAAACACTAAATCTATTGGAAGACAAATTAGGTAGAAACCTTGAAGACATAGGGGTAGGTAGAGAATTCATGAACAGACTCAAACTGCATGGGAAATACTTCCCAGGATCAATAACTGGGATCACCTCTTATTAAAAAGTTTCTGCATATTAAAGAAATATCCAGCATAATGAAAAGAAACCACAAATTGGAAAAAAATCTTAGCGAACTCTCCCTCAGACAAGGGACTTCTGTCTAAAATATATAAAGAATTAAAAAAAAACTCAGACCCCCAAAATTCAAAGATCCAATCCAAAAATGGGCATCTGAAATGAATACACACTTCTCAGATAATGAAATACAAATGGCAAATAAATACATGAAAAAATGTTCATCATCATTAGGCATTAGAGAAATGCAAATGAAAACCACACTGAGATTCCATCTCACTACTGAAAGAATGGCCAGGATCAAGAAAACCACCAACAATAAATGCTGGAGAGGCTATGGGGTAAAAGGAACTCTCCTGCACTGTTGGAGGTCAGTCTGGAGATTTCTCAAAAAGCTGGGACTGGAAATCCCATTTGTTCCAGCTATTCCACTTCTAGGCATATTTCTAGAAGAACTGAAAGCATCATGCCACAGTGATATATGTGCACCCATGTTTATAGCAGCACAATTTGTAATCGCCAGATCTTGGAAACAACCCAAGTGTCCATCAAGTGAGGAATGGATAAAAAAGTTGTAGTATTTTTATAAAATGGAGTAATACTCAGGTATAAAGAAGGATCTCATTGAGATATTTATCAATAAGTGGGTGCAGCTTGAGACCATACTCATAAGTGAAATAAATCAAACTCACATATATGAATACTGAATAATTTCCCTAGTGTAAGAAATGATTCAAATATATAAAAATATGTGGTAATCATGATTCCCCATCATGTGGCTTTGAAGCCTTATAAAGTTTTCACTCATTAATTGGAATGGCTTTATTTTGGGCTGCTTGATATTATTGCCTGTGATGAATTGAACAGCTATTTTAAAGAAAACAAGACTTCATAATAGCTAGTGCTGATTTAATATCATCTCGTTTTGAAGTCCCACCAAACTGTTTCTCTTCTGTCTCCATTGGTTTTATCATGTTTTTTCTTACTGGATTTTATTATATGTGATAGTATAAAAATTTTTATAGGCAAAGAGATAATATAGAAACCATTGTTAATTTTCCGTTAGCTGGTTCTAAATACCCTGTGATACTTTCATCCACTTGAATGGTTTCACACTGTCTTGATATGTTTGATGCTATAGTATATGAAGTTATATTCAAATATTTCAAGGAAAGAGACACTATGGTAACTACTATTAAGTCGGGTTACTTGGGGGTGAAGCACTAGGTTGCTGAAATTGTCATGCTTTGACCTGTATTGTTATGTTGTTATGTTCTCTTTTATCTCAATCTCTCCTTTATTCATTAAAAAAATATGTATTTTTAATTTTATTATTATTTTTTAAGTAAAGGAAAAAATCAAAAAAAAGTAGCAAGATATAGTAACTTTTTTGATTTCCTATTAACTTGATTTGAAGCCCTGTATTACTCTCACTATCTTGTTTTGGCTGATGAGACTCTGTTCCGTTCTGTATGATAGTATCAAGTTTGAGGGTATAGGCAACTACTTTGACGGCAGTAAGATTTACTATGATGCCCATTCTGGTTTGACTATTATCTTATTTTGAAGTCCTGTAATATTTCCAATGTTTAGGTTTTGTTGGTCTTGTTGTGTACTGTTTTGTTCAATTTTATTATACCTAATGATATAGGTAATTCTTTTTAAGGAAGCAAGTGGCATTATGGTAACCAATGTTGATAACCTTGTTTTCTGTTTTTACATCATTTGCTACGTCTATCCTTTGTTTTGACTGACTGCTTTGTTTTGTCATATTTGGTTTTATTCTCTTCCAAAAAAAGTAATAAAAACTATGGGAGTAATAAAACCCAAAATGTGTAAATTTTGTTGTAAAAAAGAGAGGAAAAAAAAGTGCTCTAAAGGATACAACTGTAAGTGTGTTTAGGTGTGTTAAGATAGATCACCATATTACTGAATTTTTCTTGGATTATTGAACACAACTGTTTGCAGTCTCACTGCTTTAATGTCCCCTTTGTATGCTTTAATCCTGTAACTTGAACAACTATTTCTAAGATGACAATATGTAATCTATTAACTAGTGATTTCTTACCTTTTTTTGTAATTCTGTATTACTTGTACCCTTACACTGTTTTTTCTTTTTTTCTGCAAATAAAAATTAAAAAAATTAAATGCTGTCATAATTTTCTCTTTGCTTTATCCATTTTTTCTTTCACTTATTCATTTAATAAATATTGTTATTATTTTTTGGTTCTCTCAGAAGATCTCACATGCTGTAGAAATGTGAAGTACACAGAAATACTGCAATGTGAACTGTGTTGCATAGATTTTGTTAATCACAGTTTTATCTAATTCTTTTTGATACTTTCTGCCTAAATAAATAGTAAAGCATTTCATTATATTTTAGGCCTTAGTCTCTTGTTTTAGGCTCTGATGATATAGTATTCAATTTTATTGTTTAACAAGCATTTGGGATGGACCTTATAAATATGCCCAGACTCAAGGCATAGATTGAACAAATTAAATAGAAATGTCTGTGATCATAGAATATTTCACAGGAGAGAACTTTTCTGAATGTTGAAGTCCCTAAAAATGTACTGAAAATACAGATTTCTTTATTACATGCTGAAAAAGATATACATACGCTTTAAAAATATTGCTTTCATTAGCTGTATGATTTTTAGACCAAACATTTAAATACATCTTTTACCATAAACAAAGTAAATAAGATAACACAACTAACAGTCATACACACTTAATGGAATGCTAGCCCGAGACAGTTTCAATGTGACTTTTCAGTCTCTTAATTGCCTTTCTCTTATTAATTTTGATCTGCCTATTATGATTTTTCTTGTGCTTCGGACTTTGCCTAGGAAGATCAGGGGTTTATAATTTGGAATAATCTTTAGCAGAATAACTTGTGAAAGCAGTATTACAGTTAAAAGTAACACTTAACAGTCTTCCCCATCACTTTGGACAAATTCTACCAAACTTTAAAATCATAGTTTAAATTCTTCTATGCCCATCAACTTTCTTGGGTGATTTCAGTCCAGTTTACATTTTGCTCCTACTGTTTCCTTTTAGCCTATTAGAATTTATTAGATCACATTAATGAATAGGAAGGTATTTCTTTGTATTGTTGTAGATCCTTCATGGAGTTGTATCTTTGAAGTCAGAGATATCACTTGTCATCATGACCTTTAGCACAAATCTCATTGTCAATAGTAAAGTTCATTGTATTCATAACAAATGACATTAATGGTGTTTTGAGTTTTTATTATTTGTAGGACTTTACAGAATATTTTCCATATGTACTGTTCCTTTTGTTTTTTCCCAGTTCCCTTGGAATTAGCAGTTTAATTTACATATTAAGACATGTAATGAAATGAAAAAAATGCTTTGGATATCAAAGTCAAACTCTACCATAGAATTCATTGACCATAAAATAGAGCAATTTCTTTGTCACCTCAAATCCAACTTGATTTTATTATGTTTAACCCATATATATAGATTTATAGTATTTCTGATCTTTGGAAACAATGCAAAAACTAAAGAAAAATTAGGGTTGAAAGGTGGCAGGTTATTCCTTTTCCTTTTCTTTTTCAGTGAAAACACTGGCACATGAATCCAGGGCTTTTGCATGTGGCTACATCTCATTCATTCATTCATTGACGGGATATTACTAAGTCACCAAATTGCCCAGGCTGGACTCA
The DNA here is from genome assembly GCF_034190915.1 of Cavia porcellus. NCBI lineage: Eukaryota > Metazoa > Chordata > Mammalia > Rodentia > Caviidae > Cavia > Cavia porcellus. The sequence goes on along the minus strand of NW_026947514.1, from coordinate 20,713,569 downwards.
AACCTGCGGTCCTCATGCGTTAGCCTCCCAGAGTGCTGGGATTATAGGTATGCACCACCACATGCAGTCAAGTTAATCTAGACAGTCAACTTGGTTGGCATGAGAGATGCCTTGGGAGATTAATAAAGGTTACTTTTGAGTGTGTCTTGGTGGGATATGAAGGTGTCACCTTTTCCTTCTAGGGTCTTCCCCAGCTCTCTCCTTTCCAGATGGTCTCAATTGTCTAGGTTTTTGTTGTTTTGGCTAGATTTGTTTTCTGCTCCCTCCTGCCATGATATGTTTGCCCTGGAGCAAGGTAGTCTCATACTGAAACCTTTGCAACCACTAGCCAAATTGAAGTTCTCTTTAAGTTATGAGCATCAAGCATTTTGTCCCAGTGGTAGAAAGTTAACCAATACATGTGATTTCTTATCTTAGACCAGCATACAATATTTGTCCTACTAGGAAGAAATAAAAAGAGGGTGCAAAGACAAGGCTACTGAAAGAGCATATGTCATGTTTATGGAAACTGGAAAAGACACTTCCTCTGGGTAGATGCAACACTGAGTGGATATGCATGGAGGCATTTTCCTTCTTTCTCAAAAACCCTTGGATAGGAGCATCCTGTTCAGAACATCAGTTTGAAATATATACCACATAAAGATAGTTATAGAAAGGATTACATGGTCAAAGCAAATACTGGTACAATAGAAATAAATCATATTGGGAAAATTTATCGAGATGTTCAGTCAGGGAAGGAATATAAACTAACAGATAAATTTAGAAGTACCATTTTGCCACAAGATACAAATTTATTTTGTAATGGCTTTTTAGGCTTATATTCTAAAAATGTAATTCATCTTAATAAGGGAGTACCGATTTTAGGAACATGTTCCTAAATTCTTTTTTTTTTTGTTTCCTGCCTCTTTCTCCCTCTTGTCTTTCCTTTCTTTTCCTTAAATTCAAGAAACTTTAGCTCCTAAAATAGCCCTATCATTTAATGTACAAGTTATTTTCATTCATGTACCTCTCCATTCTTAAATGTGCCATTGAGAATCTAAAAATAGAAGGTATCTTTTTTTCAGAAGAAAATAACAGATGCAAACAATTCTTTTATAGTTAGCTTCAGTGATGTCATGGATGTATTCTTGGGCTCAGTGGGGTGTTATCAAAGCTGGCTTATTGCACAATTGTTGGAGGTCTTTTAAAATATGTAACTACCCTGACCATCCTAGCAGATACTATTGAGTAGATTTCAGTGTAAATCCCATTTATTTAGATCATTTTCTTTAATAAGAGATGTAAGGAAAATAATGTCAACTGATGTGACAAGAAAAGTAAAGAGAGTTCTATGCTGTCAGGAGTAAATCAGAGGAGAGTCTACACAAACAAATCAATCGGTTGTTTGAAAAATAGCTTTCTGGAGTGATTTGTTTTCATAAAAATATTCCACTCATTTTTCCCAGGAGAGTTGTGAGAAGCATAGTTGATATTTTACTCACTTTTATGCTGCTGGGCATGATACCTTTCTACCACAGCTCAAAGAAGAGGAGGTTTCATTTGGCTCATGGTTAAGGGGATTCAGGTCATGACCAACAGGCTCCAAATTAGAAACATCAAAGTGAAAGGGTGTGGTGGGACAGAGCTGCGTGGTTTGTGAGGTCTGAAAGCAGAACAAAAGGACAGTGCTATAGAGGACAATATGAGGGAACAGATGTGGTTCCTGGGGCACATCTCCACAACCCTCCCAGCTATACCCAGAAATGTGTTTCAGCGATTTCTGGGGTCACTCAAGTAGACACAATCAAGCTTATCACAGTAGATAGCGTAAAGCTACAGCAGTGGAAAGTTTTGCAGAATATAGTGTGAAGGGAGAGTTTGCTGGGTGTAGCACAGTGAGAAAGAGGCTAGTTCCACAACTGGGAGCATCTTCTAAGAAATGACAGTATGTTTTCTCCCAGTCGCAGCGAATAGCTGAGTGAAAATATACAATTCATTTTGAGTGTGAAAGTAATTAATGAGTCAGGAAAGGATAATATGTGAAAGCGAAATGATTACAAGGAAAATGCTCAAATAGAACGATAAAACTCCAAACAGAAAGCTTGCAGAGAGATGATGAAATATTTTAGGCATTAGTGAGCATTTTCTTCATGGGTTTTCACTGGGAAACAAGCTACACCATTTGCAAAAATCACTTCTTTGTTGTCTTATACAAAGAAAGGTGGAGGGTGCAGAGTATTGAGCCGATCATTAGACTCAGTATGGAGATTAGAGGTCAAAAATCTCTATTTCCAATTATTAATTCTCATTTCTTTTCTAGTTTAGTACCAGTTACAAAGATTGATATTATTTCCAGTTTCTAATATTGATATTTTAAATGCCACAGATTTACACAGGTTGATGAAAAGAAATTATAGGGATATTTTTCATCAGTAGAAATTTCCTTTCTGTAACGTGCTTCTGTTAGTAAATGTCACTTGTTAAAAAGCACAGTAAAGATGGTTTATAGCAGGTCTAGTGGAGGCATATTTATTGAATGCATTTATATGTAAATAGATAGAATAGCAGAGTATTTGGGGGGATACTAAGTGGAGAAGACAAGACATCTGGATTCTTATTCTATGGGCCTACAGCATTCCATTTTTCTTCTCTTGGTTTCTCATGAACAGTGACTTGTGTACATGATGGGAGGGCTGTTAGATCTTGGAAGAACACACATTTATTTGTAACACATTAATTGATTACCTACGATATTAAAGTAAGATGATAGGTCTTTTGTATACAGATATGATTTTGACTCAGCCCTCAAAATATGTCTAGTATTTAGGGGAACTGACAGATATTAATTATCTTAGTTACTTTTTTTTTCTCATTGCTGAGATGAAATATCAGACAACCAAAGTTAAGGGAAGAAAGGTTTATTTAACTCATAATTTGTAGAGGTTTTTGTCCATAATTGGCTGGGTCCAAGGCAGGGTGGCTTGGTCGAGGAGATCCCAGAGGAGAAAGAGTTCATGGCAGCACAAGACAGCAAAAGCAAGCAAGTGACTTTAACAGCATCCTTCTGTTCCCCTTTGTCTTATCCAGACTACTCAGTGTGAGCAGCACTCACACACAATTCTGGGGTGCTTGCTAATACTGCATCATGAATCAATTCCAGTGTTACACACTCTAGATCCAACCACCTCTGAAAAAGCCTGACCTGTGACTGCCTAAGGCTTTTTAGGGAAATCTGGACGCAAGCTGTAATGGTAATTAAAGAAATTAAAGACTGTGGAATAAGCATATGAAACTGGAAACAAGTGTGATTTGTATCATTCCCCAAAAAGGAGTGCTGGGATACTATGTCACCTCTAAGGTTTATTCTTTTTCTTGGTTTATCTCATACTTCTAAAGCAGAATATCAGAGATAGGCTAATTTATGAAGAGTAGAAATGGATTTTCTCACAGCTCTAGCAGCTGAGAAATCTAAATTGAGGGGTTGTCATCTGGTGAGGACTTTGCTGCTACACACCCTATGATGGCATGGTAAAGCAAGGTCACAGGCAGGCAAAGGGAGCGGCACTCTTTATTTTATAATGAATTCATTCCCATGATAAGGCGCCCAATTCTTCAGTGACAACCGTAATCCATTCATTAACAGCCCTAATTATTGTGGTCCAGATAACTCTTAAAAGTCCCACTTCTTAATATTTTTTCCAGTGGAAATTACATTTTGACATGAGCTTGAGGGGAGCTAATATTTAAATTAGTATTTAGTATTTAATTTAGTATTCTATCACATCAAAATAGATTATCCCAATAGATCCAAAATCTAAACTCAGTCCATAGTTACCTCGAAAATTCAAAGCCCTGAACCTCATTTGAGTGGAACATGAGTGAATCTCCAGGCTCTCCTTATCTTGAGGTAAATCCACTTTAAACACTGTAAAATCAAAACAAGTCATTCCTGTCTAAAGTACAATGGCGATACACGTAAGGTAGATATCTTGATTCCAAATGGAAGGAATATCAAAACAGAAAATAATAAAAAAAAAACTTTAACTGAATAAAAAAATCCAACAAACATTACATCATAAAGCCAGAGAATAATTTTCTTTGATTTCATTCTCCCTTCCCATAAATGCTGAGGAGAGCTTGGCATGGTATCACTCCACTCTGGAGAGGAAGGGTAAATGAGTGTGTGGGAGTGGATGAAACACAGTGCACTCCTGTTATAGCTAAGCTAACCACTCTCATGATTATGGCATCAGTTTGTTCAAGAAAGTGCAGTTCCCATGACCTAAATCACTTCATGAAGCTCTCAGCCCTTCATACTGTTAAGGTGCCAAGTTTCAACGTGAGTATCTGAGAGTACAAATATTTAAACAGTAGCAGTACTTCATGGAGCCTTGTGATTTTCTAACAAAGGCTCTTACTTTAAAAATAGTACATCTATTTCTAATTTTTTGAGGCAAGCATGTAGTCATAAAAAAGGGGAAAATGTAGTGTGTCTATTAAATTCTTCTTAAGGGGTCTGGGGATTTAGCTCAGTGGCATAAGCACCTGCCTTGCAAGCAGGTGGTTGTGAGTTCGATCCCCAGTACCGATAAAAAAAAAAGTAAATTCTTCTTAAGTTCCTACTTTGAGCATGCCAATTATTTACCTTTGGAAACATGATTGATACAGATTTAATCATGCTATAAATGAATCCTACTAAATACTGATGGCAAATGTGGGAATATACAACACATTAACAAGAGAAGATTCAATAGGTAAGGTAATCTGGTGTTAAGTTAAGGTGAATAATGCTATCACAGGTACACAGTGATTTCTGTGAGGTTTCTAGTCAATGAAATCATGTATGTTTGTATTAAAGGATATTTAGTTCAATAACTTCTTTTGCTGATATTTACAAACTTAGACCTTCTAAGAGGTTGACTTACACAGTGATGTATTCTGATGTAGAGTATGGACATGTGTAAATGTATGCCAGTGTATGTGTGTGTATACAGAAATTCATTTATGCTCTTATTACTGACCAATAGCTGAGAATCCTATGAGGCAGATCTGATAACTGATGTAGATCACTGGAGCCAGTTTCTCTATCATACTGTTGTGCAGTTGTACCTTGTCAACTTTCCCTAAATTTTTCTGTTTCACTTTTTAACTGCTGATGACTCTAAGATAGATTTTCTTTTTTTCATGTAACACAGACAGAGGCTATCATAGGGACAGAGGACAGAGAAATGCTTGGACCATTAACCTGTTATTAATTAAAAGCAAGATTTGAATTTTCTTAAAGCAATCATGCACGTAAAGGTGTTTTCTCCCCTTGTTAAAAAGGAGTGATTCTTCTTCATTTGGACTTAAAGATGATCAATAAGTAAATAAAAGATCTATCTCTCTTATTACCTTAAAACTTTGGGTTAAACTCTTGCTCAGCTTTGCATATGGGCACACGACTCATTTAGAAGTGTTTGTTCAAAAGTTGATGACACAAGATTAATTAACCCTGAATTTATATAATCTATCCCACACCCATTGAAGACTGTTCACATCAATGATAAGAGACTGGGGAAACCAGGAAGTGTCTAGTCATCAACCTTAGCCTCTGCTCACTTGGGGTTCCAGCAGAACTTTAGGAACTGAGAATGCTCCAAACAAAAACAATCATCTCATGGAGACAGAATTATTTCCTCAAGAAATAAAGACTTCTCCAGAAGCCACCAGCACTAAGACAGTCATCACCAGATCCTAATCCATTCCAGAAAATCCATAAAAGTTACTCTCATTCTTTTGTTAAAAAGACAGTCTGACCCCCTCCTTTAGAGCTATGCCCTATCCACCTCCTAAGACTGAAGTCATTTTCTTATTTTCTCTTACTTTTTTACCCTACCTAATATATTTGTCTCCGCCCCCACACTGTTATCTACTGAAAAGCTATTTCTGATGAATCTAACTGGGTGAGTTGAGGTTCCATCCCTTCTTTGGGGGATCTCCTTGGACTCCATCCAGTGACACTTTCCTGTTTTTTTGTAAATCATTTTGTGAGGATCTTTGCAAAATAAAAAAGGTGAACAGACACTCACCTTGATAATATTAAGTATGTAAACATATTCAAGTAGGGGAAAGAACATGCTAGATGTCTGATAGTTCATATTCCCCAAAACTGAAGAACGAATTCGAAAGAACAACAGAGGTTAAGAGTATGAAGATTTATTGGAGAATGGAAATAGCCCCTGAGGGACAGAAGTGGTCCTGAGTGGATTGCTGTAGACTCTATTTTACAGATGAAGTTTTATAGAACAAAATCACAAGGTGGATACAACACAGGACAAAACTATTGACCAACCAATAAGATTGCAAATTTAGCCACTTAGGTAATATTAATCTGATGGGGAAGCAGGTCACATAGCAAGTGTACATGGAAAGAACAAGGACCTTTTTAGGAGGAAATGAACCAGGGAGTTCTGGTCACCTACAATAGTGACTGATGTTAATGTTAATTCGCTGTACATCTGTCTCTAAGGGAGGCATGTAGGTCTGGTCATTTTGTCTTTGTCTTAAGGCCTGGGCTCCAGGATATGCACCTTACCCACAGTTGTTTTGTGTGCTCAGGTTTGGTACTGAATCTATTGAGGGCTTCATCCTGTGGATTGCTCTTTCTATCTTACTATGTCTATTTAACTTGTCTTCTATAATGGTATTAGTTAATTAGCTTCTTCTTGAAAGCCAACTTTTTATCCTATGCATAAGTTTCAGTTTGTTTCTTCAAGTAACAGGTTTTATGTTTGTGATTTAATGAAAACAAACAAACAGGTTTAGTCCATGAAAACTCAATGTGTAAGTGCTAATTGGGTGTTTCACACAGAGTCCAGCTCAAGAATTTCCTCCAAAATAACCACTTAAACTATTTTTGGTAAAAATAAAGATTCTTCATCCCCACCAATACTTCTTTAGAATGTTGTTCACAGCCTCTGTTTTTCTACGAAGTTCTTAAAACAAATTCTGTGTATACCTAAGTTTGAAACAGTGACATTGGGCTTGAGGAAAAATCTTGAGAAGAAAATACATCAGAATTATTGAGTGTATCAGTCTGCTATTTGGTCTTTGGGCAAGAAAGTTGAACTTTTAAAGAAAGACAGGGGCTATCTGTTTTGGTTTTGGGTGAACAGATAAATTAGGTCTCTGAGTACTTTTAGTTTTGTTTATCTGGCAACAGACTTGGTTCTCCAGCAACAATAACTTTCCGACTTCAGTAGGCTGAGTGAAAAACATAAGCACTGATTGATGGCGAGCCCCCTGCAGTGTGTCGAACCTTTAAAGAAGCTAAAACTGGTGGCTGATTTGTGGTTGAAAGAGGCTAAATGTTCTCTCCTGGAGTTCAGGGAAACCAGCTGCTTCCCGAGCTGGCAAAGGAGAGAAAACCTTGAGGCAGGAAGCTTGAATTTGCATGAGATGTACTAAGCCATCCTCCCATTAGCTGAGCGTTGCCTCTCTTGATGACTACCTTAGGGAGGAGATGGGGGTTGTGAACTTTGAAGTGGATTATTAATTATTCATGCCTCCTTCGCCTGGATGGAGGTAACCTGCATCTCAGGAGCCAGGCTCAGAATTCATTAGCTTCCTGTCGATGTTTGCAATAAAAATAACACTGAATATTAATCGTTTCACTTTCATTCTTAACTCTCTCTTCTCCCTCCTCCAGTCTCAAGATAGGTTAGGCAACATTGTGACTCTCCCTTAATTCTCATCCCTACATCATTTATTGTTTATTCAACTAGTCACACACCCATTAAATTGCAAATTAATTTCAAGGGCTACTTGCTTGTTTGAAAGCTCCCCAGAATGCAGAAATTTCTCACTCAGGTTTCTGTTTTAATTTTTGCATGTTTTGATGGTTATGTTATTATTGATGCCTTCTTACTTGTTCCTTTCTTATTTCTGTATTTTGAAATTCAAAGACTTTTATACTCTTCTTTTTCCTTAACAATGGCTCTCTAGAGTCTTTGGTGTCAGGCTTAACCAAAATTGTAAAATAAAAAACCAGACTATTCTCTTGTCAAATGTGTGTGTGTGTGTGTGTGTGTGTGTGTGTGTGTGTGTGCGCACGTGTGCGCACGTGTGTGTGACAAATGCCTCATTTGTCTTGTTGTGCAGTTTGTGCATTACTTTTTAAAGGGGTCAACGGATAAATCACTACTTCTGAGAAATGAAAGGTGGGATTGTTAATTTTTGCATAAAAGAATCAGGTGCCTCATCATGTAACATTGTGGCATGAGAACTGATTTAGAAGTGAATGAACTTGCTGGAGATGTGGTGTGAAGATTTTCAAACAGGAAAAGGAACATAATAATAGTTAATTCAACAAATATATGGCATTCCTTGAATTGAGATCAAGAAATATATGTCATCAGCCCTTCTAAGCATTGCTTTTTTGGCATTGTTCCAGCTTTCCTTTTTTTTTTCTTTTGTATTTTCTCTTTTTTCCCCCTTTTTTCTCCCTCTTTATTAACTGTAACATACAGTTAATATTTAATTTTAATATTTGTGTTGAGCAGCTCTATGAATTTTGGGACAGACATAATATCACATACCCTCGTGACATACAGGATAATTTCACTGCCCAATTCATTTCTCTTTGATTTCTTCTCAGAACTCCTGAATTCCTGAATCTTTTTAGCCTCTCTAGCTTTACCTAGTCCAGAATGTCATATCATTGGAATCATACTATGTGTAGCTTTTTCAGACTGACTTTTTTCATTTAACAATATGCATTGAAGTTCCTCATTAACTTACTGTGGTTTAATAGCTCCTTTGTTTTTCATCACCGAAATAATATACAACTTTATCGATATATCTACAGATTATTTATTGTAAGATATCTTGGTTGTTTTCAACATTTGACCATTTTAAACAACTTCCATAAATGGTCCTATGTAAGCTTTTGTGAAGACATAAGTTTTAAACTTAATTTGGTTAAATACCAAAAAATGTGATAGCTGGGTCTCTAGTAAGATTTATATCTACACAAAAGCTTGCACAGGAGCATTTATGGAAGAGTTATTCAAAACTGTTAAATTTTGTAAGCAACCATTTTGGACCCAACTGAGTAGCAATGAACGAGACTTCGTGTGACTCTGAAAACTCTCTTTGTTGTTGCCAGTGTTTTGGGTTCCAACCACTTTAATAAATGCATAGTGTTTTCTCATTGTTTCAATGTGCAATTCTCTAGTGACTTGATGCTGTGACTATTGTCATATTGTTGGTTGCCATCTGTATATATTTGGTTAGGTGTCTGTTTGGATATTTTGTCAGATTTTTAAAATTTCCTTTGTTTGTGTTAAGATTTAAGAGTTCTTTGTATAGTTTAAGAACAAGTCTTTGTACATTATTTACTTGGCAATGATTTTTTTCTACTCTAGGTTTTGTCATCATCTACTTAACAATATATTTGGAGTGGAAGATTTTAAATTTGCTGATGTATCACTTAGAAATTTTCTCTTTCATGAGTCATGCATTCTGTCTCAATTTTGGAACTTCTATTCTCCTTTTTTTTCTTTCCCCTTCACAGCTCAGATGAAGTTCCAAGTGAGTCACAGCTTTGTGAATTTCTATTGAAGTGATTCTAAGCACTGTACTTTTTTAGTCCTCTAAACTTTAGTTTCTAAATTTTTCTATATGAAGAGGAAATGATCATGCTGCTTTACTCCTTGAGTAATATGGAAAAATTATGTGAAATTCTTATTACAAACTATTTGTTTGCTCAATGATCCTACTACTCATGGTAATTGATTTAACAGATGAGATCTTTGGGAAGTAACTATATAGTAAGAATGGAATCCTCATAAATGTGATTAGTGCCCCATAAAAAGATTCCCCCCAAATTTTTTATCTTTATGTCTTTCATGTGAGGAGATAAGACATTGGCAGTTGGCAACTGGGAAGAGCATCCTCACCAAAACCCGACAATGTTGGCACCTTGGTCTTAAACTTTTAACCTTTAAAACTGTGAAAAATGATTGTTTATTGTTGAAGCTAACCAGTTTATGATAATCTGTTTTAGCAATCCAAACTAAGAGAATTCCACTTTGTGCTGTACATTTTTAATACAACTTATGGGACTTTGTTATTAATATTTTACATTTCCACATCTGCTTCATTTGTCTTGGCAACCACCTCACTTAAATATGGAATGTATATTTTTCAGTCACGTAAGTGATTAAATAATTACCTTAGAAAATGATATGTAATTTGTCAAAAACTGTGTATATAAAACCTGTGCTGATTAATCTTGGTTCTTAGTTTAATTAGATTGGGAATCTTGGAGATGCTCTTGAGTGGATTATGAGTACATTAATCTGTGTTCATAGGGGTATAAGGAAGTAAGGGGTATAGGGAAGTAATTAGAAGAGTGTGAACATGATCTTGGAGACCGTATCTCATCCATAATCTCTCTTCATCTCACTCTTTGTTTTCTGCTTCCCAGATGCCGTGAGTTGAGCAGCTTTCTTCCACCATGCCTTACTGCTATGATGTTTCTGTGTTAGAGCCAGTAGCCACTGGGTTGACCCCTCTGAAACTGTGAGCCAACAAAACTTTTTTCTTTTAGATTGTGTGTCTCAGGCATTTTGCCCAGTATTTTGTCCAGGAAATGCGACAGATAAAGGAGTCTAAACCAAGTGCAGATTTAAAAATAAGACTATTTTCAGCTAAGACAATTAAACTGGGAAAGTAAGTTTTGTAGTGTATCACCTGATATTTTGGTGAAACTGGATAAATACTATTATTCTATGAGACCAAGGTCATATTTTTATCCTGAGAATTAATTTGGCAGGAGAATCACTTCCTTTTTAGAACCTCATCACCTGGTCTGTCACAAATGAATGAAAAATTATACTTTAAATTGATGATACAGTAGTTTTCAGATTGTGTTCTATAGATTTTCTGGGGAGCCTCAAGTCCGATTATTCTGTGCTTTGAGGGAGAAATGCTGAAGGTTTTGAATACCCGGAGGATATTTCCTTAGCTCACTGTGATTTTCTTAGAACAACTTTCCCACATAAATTACATTTTGATGTGAAATTGTATTTGAGAAATTGTTTTGCTACTAACAAAATGTTTAGTTTTATCAAGATTATAAATTGGGACTCAAGATTCTAAATGAATTCACTGCTACTCTGAATTAGAAACTTGCTCATATATTTCAAGTCTGCTTCTTAGAAGAATTATACCAAAGGCACTAGTTGTATTACATGTTTAGAAGGTTATTGAGCCTATTGTCTTGGGTATAGTGGTTGGAGAATGGACTATTCCTATTTTCAAAACTTCTATTTTTATAACTGCCTATGACAGAGCCATTATATCTTGTCACTGATTCAACTCAAGTTGAAAAATACTTATGCTCACACTGTAATACATTTTCCCTCTCACTTGATTTATAAACTTGGCCTTTATATTTTGAGAGCCAGGGATGTGATATGGACTTGAGACTTAAATGATGAGAGTTTTTATTATTCTTTTTCTTTCCAGAGAGACAGAGCAAGAAGGGATTTGAAGCAAGAAATGTGTGAATGGAAATATAAGAGAAGAAGCCTCAATGGAAATAAACTCAAACCTTCAAATATTCATTTTATTACTTTCTACTGATCTGTGTTTTGTATTTATTTCTCTGAATGGAATGTCATTTATTTGATTAACTTATTGTTATCCTTTTCCTGATTATATTGTATTTCTAAGTAGATTTACATCTACTGAAAAACAAGAATAATGCCTTACTACAACAAAGTAACCATTGACTACAATAACTAAATATTTTATAAGTGCTTAATCTGAGATAGCAATATTGTAAGCTATTTGATTCAATCGTGTTGTTTAATCCTCAAAATCATTGCAAACTGAGTATTATTATTCAAGTTGAAACCTGAAAACAAGACTTCCTGAGGTTGAATAGCTTTTCCACTATATCGTAGATAATATTTTATGGAACAGAAATAAAGCCTAATTCTGTCCGAATAAGAAAGGAAAAAAGCTGGAAAATGAGAAGATAAGGCGCCAAAAGAACAAAAGCTCTTTCAAGTGATACCCTGTACAGTAGTTCCTTGGTATCAACTTCAGCACCGAGGACAGCTCCACGGGAAAGGAAAACCTGACTTAACACTTTGAAATCCAATCTTAGGGACAGAAGTATGAGTCACGACAAGGTGAGTCAAATGTCTCCAGGCTTCTTATTTTAAAACATTTTCTTAAAAACATCATTTACTTTTAAAAAACTGTGTACCAGGCATTTTTAGAAATAAATTACTGTTAAGTAAGGAACTGATAGTGGCATCAGTTTGGAAATGTTCATTAGTTTCAGATGTGCTCTGACATGGGATCTTCCTTTATCAAGCAAATGTTGTAATGCTGGGTGAGTAAGGATGAGTGGGGAGAGGTTTCTCTTTCGGGAAGGCTTTATGGAGAATAAACTTTACACTTTGCCTGTCTTAAGCCAGAGTTAGATTGGCATTCCTTGACTGCTGGTCAGTGTTGCTGAATTTCTGGGATAGATATTTTGTGATTATATTCTTGTATCACGTAATTGAGAAAATGAGAGCATAGAGATATATCAAACACAATTCAAAGCAGACAAGGAAGCTTAGCGAAATATCAGCAAACTGTTCATTAATAATAATACTAAAATCAAATTACTTTATGCTTAAAATGTAATTTATTTAATATTTGAATCAAATCATTTATTGGGTGGTAAAATGTCTATTGACTATTTTTAAATCTTGTACTCTTTTTAAATATTGGTTATATAAATCATTAGGTTTCATGTTAGCAGATTCCTATAACATTTTCACCTCCAAAATTCCCTTTCGCCCTGCCCTTCTCTCTAGTTTCACATTTATGGTAAAATACTCTGCTAATTGGTTCTACTGCTCAATGTTATATACTCTCCCTCTTAACACTTTCCTCTTGTTGAAAGTCATTTTTCTACTTTTTGTTATATGTTTTCGATCCCATATATTAATTTAAATATGCTATAAATCTATATTTTTGCACTAAATTTCAAAAGAAACCCAGTTGCATTTTTTAATCACTGTAAAATAAATCTCTGGTAAAGCAATCATTTCTATGTCTTTCCTTTAAATATATCTAATAAAAAGTAAGTTGTAAGATAAGAGAAACTTGTTGTGAAAATATATATAGAGAAGTGTGTCTGTTTAGTCAGTCTTAGGAAAATAACCTAAAAGACTAATAATTGCTTGAAAATTAAAATTTTTCAGACAATATGATCCTTGGATTTGCATACTTTTTAAATACTTCCTGCAAGAATTTTATGGAGCAGAAACCAGTACAGTATATTCTGGATATAATCAGGCTCCAAATCATACAAATAGCACTGAGGGCCTTGAAGGACACAAAGGGATTTGTCTACTATTAATTAGGTAATGTTGATAAAGCACTTTAAAGATGAATAGTGTTTTGTAAACAGAAGTCTTATTACTGGAGACATTAAACATAAGTTCATGTAAACTTAAGGAACTGATACATCTTTCTTAATCTTAATGGGCTGACTTTTCCTACTGCACAAGTCCCCTGTGTTGTGGAAGTTTTACTGTCTTTTTAAGTGTAATTATTTAGGAAACTATATAAATATGAACACATTTCTAATTCTCTTGGTAGATTATTATTATTTGCTAACTTAGAAGATGTTTGTGAATAATTTGAAATAAAAGATGTTACAAATTTAGATTTCTGCTTGAAATTTGAAAATTCTCATTGTTATTATTTTGTCATATATTTTAATTACTTTATTCTTGTTGATAAATTTGGCTTACTTGGAAGACTAAAGTAGCATAAAGGTGAGTAATAGTAGCTTAATTACCTACTTCAGCACTCAACAGTTGAATTCTTTATAGTAATAAAAGAATTTTATTATGTACTTTCAGTAAAGTGTTCTAAATTTTCCCTTTTTTGTGAGCAACAAACAAAATGGGATTATACTTGCTCTGTAAATCTATGTAACTAAATGTTTGAAGGTATTTATTAAACATTAGGACCATAAAATTCCTTACCTCAAATGCACACTCATGCATACATGATATATTTGTCTCTTTCCAGTTTTTGAGACAAAATATCAAACAACTGCAAGTTAGATAAGAAGAAGTTTACTTTGGGCAACACTTGACAGGATTCACTCATGGTTGGTTGGTGTCAAGCCAGAATCCACATGCACAAGTCACAGTGGAAGAAAATTGCTTATTTTAGGGCTAGAAAGCAAAGAAAGCAAGGAGAAACTGAGGACAAGAAATTGAAAATAAAAGTACTTTATCTGAATGTTGCCACATTGAACATCAGAAAATTGATATCATTAATATTTTGCTTTGCTATGCCCCTCTGCCATGCCACCCTGCCTTGGAGTCCACTGAGAAGTACTGAAACCTCTACAACCTTGAGCTAAAATTAACCCATTTTCTTTCAACTTGTGAATGTTAGTTTTTTTTTCTCCATCATTGAGAAAAGTAACTGTGATAATCTTCAAATAATCAATTCTACTTTTAAAATGCTGACTTCATATGAAATCTCTCATGTATCAATTGGCAAATACACTACTATCTAGGCATAGTAAGTCTGATAACTCTTCAATTTTGGCAATATTAATACTTTTGTATAGCAGTATTTTTGCAATTATTTGACTATTTAATAATACAATGTCTTTCCTTTTGAAATTAGTCAAAATTGAAAGTGTAAAAAAGAGCTATTAAACATATTAAATGTGAAACTTTTGATCAATTTGAGTATTCATCTAATTTAATTTAATTGGGAAAGAAAATGAAAGGCTAGACTGTATGAAATCCTAGGCACTTATCATTGCATACAGTTTTCCAAAGGTAAGGTTTAATGTTAAATTTATAAGAAAAGTTATTAAACTGTAATTTGGGTAATGATAATGCTAAAGCTAAAAATTTTGAATAGTTGCTTGTCTAATCACAAAGTTAAATTTTATAAATGTATGATTTGATCATCATAACAGCATATGAAATACGTTTTAAGAAAATTGGAGAGTCTGAGATTTTCCTCTACTTTCCAACTAACAATTTTGCATAGCATAGATTTACAAATACAAGCCTCTTGGTGAACAAAAAGCTTCCAATGAAGGTATAATATGAAAACCTCCATTAATTTCCCTTGTCCACATTGTCATAAGCAATGCAGTGAGTTCCAGATAACTCCACGGTTGCTTTACAGGAGAAAAATTGCAGATGAAAGGAGTCCTGATCATTTAAAGAGATATGTGTTGGTTACTTTCTTCTCTTTGCTGAGACAAATTATCTGATACCCATGTTAAAGAGGGAAAGATTTATTTAGTTCGGTTTGTGGAGATTTCAGTTTATAATGTTGGGTCCAAGGTAGGGTGGCTCATGGCAGAGGGTAACAGTTTATGGAAGTGGAAACAGCAAAAGTAACAAGAGCACAAAGGGAGGAGCAAAGGGAGAAGATTTTCTGTCCCTTATACTGTATGTACGCTACCCACACTAGGGTGGGTATAGCACTCACACCCATAATCCCAGCATTGGACCAGGAGTCAATCACAAACTCTAGAAACCTACCCCTATGATTACATGAGGCTTTGGGGGACATCCAGACACAAACCATAACATTAAGAGCATAACAGGATGTAAGTAAAATTGCCTTTCTTTCTTTCTTTCTTTCTTTCTTTCTTTCTTTTTTTTTTTTTTTTTTGGTAATGCCTGGGCAGAGTCTCTACCCTATCATTATGTTTATATTCCAATGTTGTTTTTATACAAATGTTCTCAAAAGGATAATATAAAATTAAATATTGTCAAGGCTTTGAGTCACAAAATATACAGGAATGTGAATAACCTAAGGGAAATTATCTCCAATAATACACATTTCCAGACTAAAGATAAAGAAATGGTTTGAGATCTCAGGTGTCTTGATTGATGCAATGAAAAATTACTGAAATATCACTTTAGTAATCTAAATCCAAGAGGAAGTTAGTAGTTTATCTAGCTATGGATCGGATTGGAGCTTGACAGAAAATCCTTTGTTTAGAGAACACTCCCAGTTTGTTACCAGTGAAAGACACACACTCACACTTATTACATTTTGTTACCAGTTACACACACACACACATGCAGCAGCAGCAGCAGAAGAAGAAGCAACAACAACGTCAGCATAAATGTCGCTGTTCTGTGCTGAATTCTTTATAATTTTAAAATTCCTTTTTCTAGTGTTAAATCAGTTTCTCCTTTGCACTCAATATCATCGCAATTAAACTAAAAAGTTAACTTTCTAAATTAAATTTAAAATTCACTTGTCATTTGCAACTAATGGAAATCTACATTGTTAACCTTTGAAATATTTCTAGATATTTGATCTCAAAGAAAACAATAATGATAATATTTTGATAAGCTTGGAGACTATCAATATTTTTCTGATGATGAAATCTTTACTTGATACTTCCAAACTTATTAATTTGCCTTTAAATATCCAACTACTAAGTACCATTTTTAGGATGCCCTGTGTAATAAATGATTGTACTTTATCATATAGGCAACAATGTTGTGGATATTGAAAATGATGAAGTCCTCACCTCCTTTGCACTGGAAAAGCTATGCTGAACATACAGCTTTGGGCTTCACTTATGAAAGAAGAGAAGGGATGAACCAGAGGAATGGATGGTAAAACCCACAGGCCCTGTTCCAGGGATGTACCAGTGGACCAGTAAAATACAGGAAAGGAAAGAAACTTTTTTTCTATCCATGTGTATCTGTATTGTAGTTACAAATTCTGTTTTAATTTAGTGTTCCAAACAGCATGTAAACCATAGGTTCTGTGATATGTTAGCAATACCGGGTAAACCTATCCTGCTTAAAACCAATTTATTTTACTTATATGTTACTTTGAATAATTCCATATTGAGTTTAAGAGATTATATACTATATTCACAGAGGTGGTTTCTAGATGCTATTTTTGTTAAAATGAAAGTTTTTCTCTCAAGATAGTATACTCATCATATTGTGATGAGTACAAAAATCACACAACTCACTCTTGCAAAATATTGCCAGGCTGTAGACTAAACCCCATAGCATGGATATGGCCTTGGGAAATGTTTTCAGCCAATGTATGCATATGTGAAGAGAAAATGCCTTATCAGTTTTACTCAGACAAAGAGCACTGTCTTCCAACCAGAAACTATCAATTCATCATGAACCTAAATACCACATGTTCCATTCTATGCAGAGAATACCCAAATTTAGTTGAACTCTGCAGTAAGTTCAACGCTGCTTTAGAATTTAATGAATAAAATTAACCAGTTGTGTTTATTTAATTATAAGTGATATTTTTAAAATTGAGCTAAAATACCAGCAAACAATCATGTTATCTGATCAGCTGCCCATAAGCTGAAAGACTTGGACTCACATCAGACCTATTATTTAAATACTCTGCATTTCTGACTTGCACAACAAGAATGAATGAAATTTTCTCCAGTTTCTGTAATGTAGTTCAGATTAGTGGTTTAATTTTCAGGCAAGAGCTATGGCAAACTCTACTAATTATAAATTTATGTAAGAATAAAATACATGAAGATACAGTAGGAACAGCCCAACTCATTAGTTATAATCATATAAATCATTTGCAATTTTGATTTCTTGGGTGCATAAATCAGTCAATGCTATCAGACCCAGTTTTTTTTTACTTTGCATATATATGGTATTTAAAAGGATAGATAAACGTGTAGAGATCTCACACTGAGAATCAGAAATTATGGCTATCTTTTTTCATTTTGAAAGGTGAAGGACATTATCTTAAGAGTGTTATCAGATTCAGTTGTGAAGAAATCACCACTGGGGCCCAGAAAAATGTTGAGACAGCTGTAGAATCAAATCACATGAGAGACATTGAGATGAAGAATCAAGAGGAAGGAAGTCACATAATTAGAATTGTTGAATGAAGCTGAATTGGAGCCTGACATGGGTAGATAAAATATGATGAGTAAATGGTAGTCCTTAAAATCAATGAAATAGATGAGGATGCTGACTCTAATACTTGGCAGAGGAGGGCTAAGAAAACCCAGACATTCATTCTGAAACATGTGTATGCATATGTTAACAAGTAATGAGAGGAGCGCCCTTTGTGGCTCACCCGAGCTGCAGTGGTTTGTCGTTTTCAATAAAATCTTAATGCCTCTCCCTGAGAATGAATGCGTGCCCTGGTTTATAAAGGGATAATGCACTGGCCTTATTTCCAGTGTCTGACAGATCAGCAAATACACGTAGGCACAACTGCCTATTTGCTATTTACTACTATGGAAAATGGCAAGCCATAAAATGTGATCTGTTTAAATTGCATTTTGCAAACAATCCTTACTTCATGCCATGCACTCTAAACATTATTATTATTATTTATGAGGCACTGTTAAGGGTGCCTTGCGCTGGGAGAACTGAGAATTTCTTTTGCATTTAATTTTATAGAAGTAAGAGACCCAGAGATTATCTTGTTGGAGGATTTCATTTCATGGTAAAGAAAAATAGAATGTTGTAATAGCTTAACCATAATTATACAGATAACTAGAGATGGAGGTTAACCATGAATGAAAGAATCTTTGATTTTAAGTGGGTCTAGAATATTTGTGTTCATATATTGAAAGAACTCTTAATGAGGGAAAATGAAATATCCAAGAATAGTCATTACTACCATGAATTGGCATTTTAAATATGTCATTCAGAAAAGAAAGCATATGTGCATTTGTGTAGTCATTTTTGACATATAAATTACATGCAAATATACATTTACCTATATATATGTGTATACATATATATTTCTGTCACCAACTTTCACTCTGTAGAACCTGAAAAACCTTACTAATTAAAAACAGGCCTTCAATGTTTATCATGTGAGTGATGTGGCTATATAAGGAGATAGAAAATGAGTCCCTTGTTTCTATTATTTGAATTTAAATATAGACCAGAAAAGTATACACATTATGACTGTGCATCTAGATGAATTTTTCCAGAGTAAACATAATGCTCCCAAGTGTTCCTCCCAAATATTGTTTTCTATGTTTATTGTTGGATAACGAGAGAATGATTATTCTCTGATAGAATTTGCATAGTTTCTATCTGAAGAAGAAAGGTATAAATATCCTGTGATCAAATCAATCTCAAGAACAGAAGAGAAAATTTGAGTTGGGCATGCCCAGTTATTTCTTCAAACATTCTCCTATCAGTTAGGTCACTTACTCTTGGAGTGACCAGTACTGAAAGGTGAAAAGACCTGTGCTAATGTAGGTAGAAGAAAACATCAGTACTGAGATTTTTATTGACTTGCTTTTACCTGTTCATTTTTAGTTTAGAATAAGCTGAATAACTCAGCTTTATGTTATTATTTTATTGTCTCTGTAATTTCAGAAGAAGAGAATGGGAATCTGAGTCATACATTGCCTTTATGTCAATTTCATCTCTCTGGAATTTTTCCTTTGGAGAAGCCACTGACTCAGTTGTCTTTCTGCCCACGTCTGCTGCAGATCCCTGTGATGGGACTGCATGAGTTTGTATCTATCTATTTCATTTTTTTATTTTAAAGGAATTAATACTCAACTAAACAAAACAGAATACATTAAATCAAAACAAAGTGGTGAAAGTGGTAGAGGACTTCAAAGCAGGATACTAGGTCTTGTAATCCACAAACAAGCCCCCAAACTCAACTTCAAAAAATAAGGCAAAAACATATTTTAAAAAAGCAGAGCTGATTTATTTTATCCTGGGCCCAGTGACACAGTGCAGTTGAAGTTGTGTGTCTCTCTCAACGTTTGCAGCCTTTATGTACATATCACAGGCTACAGAGTAAAGGGGTTATGGGCATGGATCAGGAAATCCTCTAATGAGGAAGACCTTTGTTTCCCTTAGCAGAGAGCAGAGAAGTCTGGCAGTAATTAACAATCTTTTGTCAGTTTATTTTAGCACCACATCTGTTATTTGTAGAGGGGCAACAATGGTTAACATATCAATTAGGCTAGGTTTCCAGGGATTTACAATTCTTTACAGAGGGGAACATTGATTAACATACCAATTAGATCACCCAGAGGGAAAAAATGCAAACAGAACAGTATGGCCACATTACAGGTGTTTTGGTATAATACAAATATAACAAAGCTCTTTTTGCTAGTGTACAGCACTAGGAAAACAACAATGACCACCATAGTATATCTTGCTATCTTCACAATAGTAGCCCATACCATCAGATATAGCAAAATCAAACCAAAATGAAACAGAATGAAACCAATCAAAACATAACATTGAATAAAGCAACATGATTGGAGCAAAAACAAAATAGTAAGAACAATACTGGACATCAAAAACACTATAGAAAGAAATCCTCCATATTTGCTATACTGTATACTGCCATCCTCCCAACAGATGCTCAGACTGCCTGCCCCAGGCCTGCAAAGTAAACCAAACAAGTATTCAGTTGCTTTTTGTACCTTAGTTGCTATCAATTCAGCCTGTTCTCCAAACCAGCTGGTTGCTTACTGGGAGGAGTAAGGGGTAAGGCAGTGGGCTTCTTGATCTCAGTCCTTGGACAGATAAATTCAGGGTAGTTGCTAGCTGACTTCTCTCTCCCTGGGCCCTGCATGACTTGCATGGAAAGCCTGGCTGTTTGGCTTCTTTGTGGGCTCCTCCCAGTCCCAGTATGGCCCATTCTCAGGAGGTGCTGATTCCTCTCTTTTCTTATCTACTTCAGATAAGTCACAGTGGGAAGCCCTCCTCATATGCTTCTTGTATTGGTTGTTGGTGGTGAATCTATGGCATGCATGCTGAAGTGGGCTGTTTATATCACTGAAAGCTTTAAAATGTTTGGCATCACTGCGGTAGGCACAGGTACTCTTTGGACAAAGGAACTCAAATCTATAATAGTAAAAAAGATTCATATTTGTTTCTACTTTTAAATTGATTTTTGTATTTTTTTAAATTGAAACCTGATGTGGTAGAGATTCTATCAGTTTATCTATCTATCTATCTATCTATCTGTCATCTATTTTTTTGAATTTCAAATACTACCTTATAAGGAAATTTCCTTTCTCATTTTAGAAATGAGCTTTGAACTTTTATTTATACTTTCTGAAATTATGAGTAAATGAATTACAATCACCTGAGTTGTGAGGTTAAAAAATAGTGACTTTCTCTGCATTTTTGAAGGCTCATCTCTGAAATAAATGCATAGTTTTGTCTTAGTACTTTACTTTATATATATACCCCTGGCCTTTAGTTATCATAAAGCACTTATATAAAATTTTCTCTTACATATTTTCAGTCATGTATGTTTTCCTTGAATTTTTAAATCTCAATGTGAATTGTAACATATTATGATCATTTAGATCCCTTCCTTCTCAGTAAATCCTAATGTGATTCAATTGGTCCATGAGATTCAAAGACATGGGAGCTTAGCAGCAGTGTTACTGAGGAGTCAATATTTTTTTGCAAGCATTTATTTCTCCCATTCAGTAAGCTATTAAGTTCTGTCATGCTTAAATGTTTCCTCAGAAAAAGCAAAAACCTGAAAACACAATTTTTACACTTTCCAGGCTTTTCTTTGTTCTAGACATACATGTTGAGAAAATTTGGAATATGCAAACTTTTAGTTTTAAGTTTGGAGGTTTGATAGGGAAATTCATCACATACATTGAATTGAGACCATTCTATAAATCTCATTTCATAGCTAACTGATGTGTAATTCTAATTCTCTGAGCTTCACAAAGTGTCTCCATATATAGATTTGAATCTTCATTGTCACCTTTTGAACTATCTTGAGAGTATTTATGAATATTACATTAACTATAGCAATGCAGTGTAGCTCTGGATTTTAAAGTCTCAATTATATAAAATCTCAGTTACATAAATCTTAGTCATGGAAAATATCCTTCCCATGAAATGATGTTCACTAACTTAATTGGCACTAACTTAATCTTTCCCTCCTACCTCTTTCTGCTTTTATCTTTGATACTTTATCATGTAACTTACTGTTATTTAAAATCAAGGGAACATGAAAAAAATGCTATGATTTGTTTTTGTCTTTCCTCATAACCCAAAACAATATATCAATTCAGTGGGAGAAAATTAAAATCTTGGAACAGGTATCCCAAACCAACTATACGTTTTGTTTTCAGTGGGGAAGTATAACTAGAAGTTGATTTATAGAATAATTTGTCTGAATGCCAACTTTCTTCAATTATTGAAGTGAATAACCATTTGTTTCTCAAGGTAACCTACTCTGTTGTGGGTGTCTCATGTTGCATCTTTTGTAGTTGTTAAAGGTTTGAGCCATATGATGTTTTCAGAGAGACTGATACATAATTTAAAGAGATGGAGGGGTTGCTTTCAATTTGAGAACAGAAAGGCTTTTAGCCAAAGGAGGTCACCCTTATTGGAAGGCTGGAAATCACCAGCTGGGTGACATTTGTAAGAGACATTTAAAATATGAAACAGTAAATGATGGCACTGCCCTCCTCCACCAGTGAATGAACCCACAGAGTCATGGGGAAGGTAAAAGAATGGAGACACAAGACAGCGAGATTGCAGAAGAGAAGAACATGGGATTAAAAAAAAGAATCAAATTCCAGGCTACAGGAAAATACATTATTAATCTCTCTTTAAATATTAGAGATGCACAGGGAATACCATGTTTAGGCGGAGATGGTAGAAGGTGGTGAGTGCAGATTTGTTATAACACTTTAGTGACATGATTAATGAAACATTTCCCATAAGTATAAAGTTTGTAAATTATTAATCAGTGGTAAAAATATAGATATGCTCAATTAATGCAGAGAAGAAGAGGATAGGACTTCTTTGTCATTTTTGATAATCTTTTTTATACTCTAACATATAATATACTCAGAAGTCTTATTCTCAGCCTACATGTTGCTTGCCTGACCATTAGGGATTACCACAGCGACTATTTCAGTGATATCTGGAGAATCAAAGTCAGATTTATCTGTGGTATCCACCAGTAGACCAAAGATAGACTTGTCTGGGCTTCATTTCTAAAGCAAAATAAAAGAATAAACACTTATTAGCACCTCAACAGGTGTGAGACATTGACTTAGGTACTTTATATGATTCAATTATATAGCAAATATAACAAAAAGATATATTACCAGCCATTTTTTAAAACCGGAGAAATAGAAATGCATATTTTAAAGATGTCCTCTCTTTGAAGTACAATGAATATCATCCTGCTGAGAGGCAGACAAAAGGCCTGTTTGAGGATTGTTGTACACTAGCAAAAAGAGCTTCGTTATATTTGTATTACACCAAAATACCTGTAATGTGGCCTACTGTTCTATATGTGTGTTTCTTTTCCTCTGGGTGACCTAATTGATATGTTAATCAATGCTCTCTTCTGTAAAAAGTTATAAAACCTAACCTAATTGATATGTTAACCATTGTTGCCCTCTACAAATAACAGATGTGGTGCTAAAATAAGGTAACAAAAGGTTGTTAATTACTGCTTCCCTACTCTATCCTCTGCTAAGGAAAACAAAAGACTTCCTTATTAGCAGATTTTCTGATTCACACCCACCACCCCCTTACTTTGTAAATTGTGGTATGTACTTAAAGGTGGCAAGTATAGAGGAACAACACACACTGCTTTTACAATCTCCAACTGCACTGTGTCGCTGGGCTCAGGATAAAATAAATCAGCACTGCTTTCTAAAATATGTTTTTGCCTCATTTCTAAAACTCGAGTTTGGAGGCTCATTTGTGGATTACAAGATTTGGGGGCTCATCCAGGATTAATGGGGAACCCTCCCAAATTATTTTTTCACTGATTGATCGGCTACACATCTGTAAGTATTTGGGTTTTTTTTTTTTTTGCCTGTTTGTAATCTGAGTGCACACATTTATAACTGCAGATAAAATGAGACAACTTCTGGAGGCCTTCCCCTCCCCCTTTTGTATAGTAGGGCTTTTGGGCCCCATTTGTAACTTTGTTTGGGCTTTGGCCCATGTGGGGGTTTTTGTTTGTAATTGGATGCATGCAATGACTGCAGACGAGCTAGGGCTCTTTCTGCACTGGACTCTGGGGGCTACTGTCCATTCGTAATGTGGGGCTTCAGCCCATGTGTGTGGCTTTGGCCTGTCTGGGGCTTTGGCCCATGTGTGTGGGTCTTTGGCCCATTTGGGGCTCTGGCCCATGTGTGTGGATTCAGCCCATTTCAGGGGCTTCGGCCTGTCCATAACTTTGGGGCCTTTTGCTCGTGTGTATTTATGTTCAGTGTTTTTATACTTTGGAATTGTCTGCCTGTTTGAATTTGTTACTAACTTAGGGGCTCGTTGCCCATTTCTATTGCAGGATCCATTTGGCTCATTGGACTCAAGGTTCATAATAAAAATGATTTCCTTTAGCTCATGAAACTGTGCACAAAACAACCTTTGTTTGTATCTTTAATGTTGGTCTTGTCTTTTGTGGTGCCTTGTTTAATGTTATAGTCCTCAATTGATTACTTGCAACCTTGGCATGCCTTTTTAAAAAGTATTTTTCTTTCAGGTTAAAATGTAAATATATGTGCACATATATATGTATATTTATGGTTTTTAAAAATCATATCAACTTTACCAAGTAAAAACCAGGTCATACTGTAATTGAGCCAGTTAAAAAGAATACTTTTTTTTTTTTTTGTAAATGTAGCATTTTAATGTGGTAAAAAGACATAAAATGATTAAATATGTTTTAGACTACTAAAATAGTCATTTCAGGGATTTTGTTAAAGGTTTTAATGTTATCTAAAAAGCAAGAAAAAAGTAGTTGACCGGTAATAAGTAAAAACAAAAAGTGGTTTTGTCTTAAAGTAAAAATGTAAAAGAAAAAAATGCTTTTTTTCTGTGACATGGCTATCAAGATCAAAGAACCCAAAGATAATTTACAATACTGTGAGTTTGGGGGAGGGGAATTTCCAAAAATGCTATAGATTATAAAGACAGAGTTGAGATTTTGATTGCTTAAAAAGAAAAAAGGAAACAATTCGTCTTGTACTGAAAAAAAGTCAATCTAATTTAAAAAAAAATAACTTGTGCCTAATATGATTGGTGATTACAGAGATAAAATACAAGTTCTTACATGTGCTATGGATATCTGGGAGGATTATGCGGCACAAATTAATTTTGTTATGTATGAAAAGTCCCTTTTTTGTTAAGTATGTAATTTCAGTAAAACAATGGCCTGCCATGTGGCATCCTGGGACAAAAAAAAGCAGTATGCCATCCAGATGAAGCCTGCCCTCTGATCTGGAATGCCAGAACCATGTTTTCCTTTTTCCACCCCGATTGGACAATCAAAGGTAAGGAGGTTTCTGATCAGTATCACCAGTTTTCTCAGTAGCCATTAGGGCACCCCAGAAAACCCACCAATTTGCCCAAGATAGCAGAGATGAGACAACTGGCTAACAAGTCTCCCGCAGGGTTTTCTGAAAAGATTGCAAAAGTTCTATCACATTTATACACCAGTAGCACCTAAAAATGCAAGGGCCATTAATATTACCTTTGTAACTCAGTCAGCCCCAGACATTAGACAAAAATTGCAAAAGTTTGAGAGATTTAAAGAAATGCCCTTCAGTCAGTTATTAGAAGATGCCTAAAAGAGATTTGACAACCACGAGGACCCTAAAGACCAGTCTTAAGAGGTTTCTGCTGGGCAAAAAGACTACATTGGTTGTTAGACTCTCCATAAAGAAAAATAAGACTCTTCCCTCCCAGAAGATGCAAGCCATCCAACAGATTCCAGTCCCTGTGACTAAAGGCAAGTGCAAAAATTTCTAGGAGCCACAGGACTGATCCAGAGTTTGAGACCCTGGCAGAGGCCTGTTGCCTATCTTTCCAAGAGACTTGATTTATGTGGCAGCCAAATGGCCACCCTGTCTGTGGGTGATTTCCTCAGTGGTCCTCCTGGTAAAGGAGGCTTAAAAATTGACTTTTGGGGGCTGGGGATTTAGTTCAGCGGCATAAGTGCCTGCCTTGCAAGCAGGCAGTCATGAATTCGGTCCCCGGTACCGATAAAAAGGAAAAAGACCAAAAAAAAAAAAAAAAAATTGACTTTTGGACAGAAACTCTTAATTGTCCCCTCCTATTCACTGGAGACTCTCATCAAGGCTCTGCCAGACTGATGGTTGCCCAACTCCCAAGTCATGCATTATCAAGCATTACTTCTAGATCTGACTACCATCAATTTCAAGGAGACAGTAGCTTCAAGCTCTGCTACTCTGCTGCCTGATGATGCCCCTCCTTGCCCCTCCATGACTGTGTTGGGGACCAGACTTGACAGATGAGCCACTATTCAGAGTTCCTTTGTATTTCTCTGATGAAAGCAGTTACATCTATCAAGGTAAGTGGGTTGTGGGAGCTGCCGTTACCACAGACTCTCAGATTCTATGGGAACCAACACTGGAGCCAGAAACATTGGCCCAATGGTCTGAACTCATTGCCCTCACTGAGGACTCAAGTTGTCAATGTATGCATTTGTTACTGCCCATGTTCATGGGGCCATTTATCAAGAATGGTGCTTATTGACTTCTGGGGTCAAAAGATTAAAAATACTCTCCAAATTTTGGACTTGTTGACTGCCATCTGGATGCCAAGGAGAGTGGCTACTATCTGCTGAAGAGCCCATTGGGGAGGAGATGGCCTTGTTATACAAAAAGAAAAAAAAAAAATTTGGCAGACGCCACCATCCAAAAGGCAGCCACAAAATCAGTGGGGATTGAGATAGCCCTGACATTACTGCTGTTCCCACCTACTTTGTCAGAGGCTATTTGCACTTGAAAAGACTTACATCTGGCAGCTCAACTTCTGAGCAATCCCTGGGGGCTAATATCAAAGCTAGCCCAGTTGAGAGCCTCAGATGCCCTCAGTGCCAATTGGTGAAACCAAAACAACTGCAACAAATAGAAAATACTTGCTACGTAGGACTACACCTAGAAAACATTAAAAAAATAGACGTTACTAAAATAAAAAAAGCCTGGACTTCAAGGAAATAAGTACTTATTAGTAATGATAGATGTTTTCCACTAGATGGGTTAAAGCTTTGCCTATTACGTCTGAGTCAGCCCTGATAGCAGTTTTCCTGATTTGGCCTCCCTTTATCCATGAGGTCCGACAATGGCCTGGCTTTTATAGCCCAGATAACTCAAAAATTAACCTAAGCTTTGCAGATCAATTAGAAACTCCATTGTGCTTACCAGTCTCAAGTTCAGGACAAGTAAAAAAGATGTCAGATTTTAAAGACAATAATTACTAATGGCCTTAAAAACTGTGAGAACTGGGTGAGTCTCCTTCCTTTTGCTCTTTTACATGTGCAATGTACCCCCTCTGTTGCAGGTATTTCCCTTTTCGAGGCTTCGTATGGGAGACCTCTTCCTCGTATCCTTAAGGTTTCTAAAAAAATTAGCTGATTTAGCTAATCAAGATCTTATTAAGTCCCCCCCCCCCAGACTTTTCAGCCAGTTCTGACTTCCATCCACCAGTTATTTCACTGCTGCCCACTGTGAGGACAAACACCCTGTTGTGGAGCCTGGACACTAGTCCTTATCAAGAGGCATCACCATAAATATCTTGAGCTGCAGTGGACTATCAAGGTAGCCAGAAAGCCTGCCTAGATTCATCATTCCCACTTCAAGCAGATCCCAGCATCCAAAGGCAATCAACCTATGGAAAAGTGGACTGTCGTTCCCTCCAAGGATTCTTTAAAGATTAAGATTGCTAAATGTAACTGATAATCTTGTGTTCTCCCTTATAGAAACCCCAAGGAGGCCTCTGTATGACTTAAAAAATTGTTACTTGTATGACAGAAAAGAGTTAACTTAAGTGTTGGTTTTCTTTTTACCTTTTGGTTAATAGCTTTAATAATGACAGCTGCAAGACCTTTGTTAATCCTCCTATTGGACCTTCTATTGTAAACAAGTTGATAAACTATGTCAAAGATCTTAAAGCTTATGATTTTAAAGACACAAGGTTATAAACAGAACCTCACAAGCCAATGATTTGGCTTATGGACCAAAATCAGTGGGGAATGTTGTACACTAACAAAAAGAGCTTTGTTATATTTGTATTATACCAAAATACCTGTAATGTGGCCTACTGTTCTATATGAGTGTTTCTTTTCCTCTGGATGACCTAATTGATGTGTTAATCAATGCTCTCCTCTGTAAAAAATTATAAAATCTAACCTAATCGATATGTTAACCATTGTTACCCTCTACAAATAACAGATGTGGTGCTAAAATAAGGTAACAAAAGGTTGTTAATTAGTGCTAGACTACTCTATCCTCTGCTAAGGAAAACAAAGGTCTTCCTCATTAGCAGATTTCCGGATCCATGCCCACCATCCCCTTACTTTGTAAATTGTAATACATACTTAAAGGTGGCAAGTATAGAGGAACAACACACACAGCTTTTGCAATCTCCAACTGCACTGTGTTGCTGGGCCCAGGATAAAATAAATCAGCACTGCTTTTTAAAATACATTTTTGCCTCATTTTTTAAACTTGAGTTTGGGGGCTCATTTGTGGATTACAAGAAGGATAAGGAAAGTAGACCCAAGAATGCCTGTTGGGAAAGTCTCTCAATATCTGACCACCTTGGAGAATAAATGAAGGATGCAGATAATGTAGTCTCCTCAGGGTTTCAATATACTGAAGCAATATGAATAAATGACATAGATTTTCAAGTGAGTATATGAAGCAAGAGTAGAAGAGCTAATAGGACTAGGTAGCAAGGCAAGTGGATTTGGAAAGGAATCCCATGCTTTTCAGACACAAAGACTGAAGGATTACAGACAACAAAAGGGATGAAGAACGTGGACAATGCCATGAATGAGTAGAGGCAGTGGGAAGATGAAAGATGTGGTCAAAATGGGTAAATTCATACTTTATAAGTTAGAAATAGAAAAATCTCAAGTAATGATCTGCTTTAAGCTTTGGCCAACCAAGTAGAATGAAAATAAATTTGCTGGAGTACAGAAAATGAAGAATGTGTGGTTAAAAGTTTACTGATCTCTGATGAAGATAGGAAGTTAGCACCAGTAGTTACAAAGAAAAGGGTACACCAGAACCTGATGCATTGGTGGGTTTTATAATAGTACAGAATGTGATAATAAGACTGTGCATGCTTAAAATAAGATGACAACTAGCCATGCATTGCTTTTGTGTGACTGCAAATGCTAATGTTATTTAGAGCTAAGGTTCAGGTTTGGGGTCAACTGCATTGGCTGGATTTCAGCTCCTATAGATGGGCACCTCTGCACATGGCATAATCTGGTACAATTAAACTCAGGGGCTGCTCACTGGTAGTATGAATTTTAAAGAGAAAAAACATTGAAAAGTAATAAAGCAAAAATGGCTAGCCAAATATTGTTGAGTTTACCTCCACACCACTTTCATTGTCACAGTATTCATATCTGTCTGTATTTATTGTTAGAGAAATCATAATCATTGCAGAATCATAACTAAGAATAGTGATGATAATTAAACATGCATATATTCTATAAGGATGGCTATCCTGATAAGGGAAATGCATTTATTAAGGTGAGTTGCAAGAAAGCATCTTCCTTTCTCACTAAATGTGAAAGCCCATTTTCATCCATGAAAAGGAAGTAAGTTATAACTGAGTTTGTTAAGGCATAGTACTGAAAATTACAATGGCATGATCAGCTGAAGGAAGGATCTGTGAAGATTCTAGAAATAGACTGTAGCTTTTAGGAATGAGATTCTAGTGAGAAATAATAGGGGGTAGAAATTTGATCTCATGGGGCTTGTCTTTATTAGCTTGTTTATTCAATGAGGAGATGAAGGGGCAAGGGTGGAATGTGTATACCTTCATGGCTTGGGAAGGCAGAGGGCACAGAATGTGTAGGAAGTATTATAGTTAATTGGAACAGTTTCTTTCCTCTAGTGAGTCAAATAGCATATTTCTTATTTTATACTGATATACTATATTTCATGGGGATTTCATGAGGTCTTGTTAATGCATTTTGATTTAGAGGATCACAAAAGAGACAGTGGAGCATAGCCTAGTGCATCTCTGATGTTCAAGTAGTAGACATGACATGGTAAGATGGGACAAATATATTTGTCTGACTTTTAATGTATCAAAGATGTTTCATTCTATGGACTCCAATATCTCTAATCATTCACATTTATTTTCTAAATGTGCTTAATGAAAGTCTTGTGCATGAAAAAGATACCAGTAACTTGGTTACTACATGTCTATGAACACCATGGAAACTTCTGCTACAAGACAACGAGTTTCCTAGGATTACTAAGTTGGAATTTGTGCTTTCTTAATGTGCATAACAGTACCTGACACATATTACACTTATGTTGAAAGAATGACTGAGTTCAATCAGAATTTGGTCCTATAGAAATTTGAATCTGTTTTCAAATTTTTTCATATCAGAAATTTCTGTGGAGTTTCTGAGGTGGACATTAATACTACCTTGTACACAGTTCTACTGCACAGATATGATTGTCATCATATTCTGCTATTTTAACTGAACTTTAAGGTGATTGGACTTGAGTTTTGATTGACAAGTAATCTACAAATGGCTGCTGCATCGGTTTGTCTACTCAGAGCTTGTCTGTCTCATTCCATCTACCCTGGGTCTTCTGCAGACTATCAAGATAATAAGCCTCTCAGAGTCGCATTTATTCTAAAGTAGAATGCTAGAAAGGGGAAATTAAAATTATTTATATGAAAGCCTCAGAGAAAAAAATGCACTACAATTCTTAATAGCAAAGATGTGAAACTCATTTAAGAAAATCAAGTGTGCTAATCAATTTATAGTGTCCTTGGTAGAAAAGAAGCAATCTATGTTATTCATGGTCTAAGCATTTTTCTCTAATTTGTAAAAATTGTGAGCAGATGACAAATTACTGCACGAGTAACACATTATGAGGACCAAGCATGAATGTTTATATTTCATTGTTTTAATCTAATCTAATACAGCACACAGCAAAGCCCTTCATACACACATTTAATGCCATGCATAACCATGATTGTGCTGCATAATAATTAGGCATTAAGTGATAAGCAGTTCCCATAAATTACTGTAATTAGTATTACACTTATACTACTACAGCAATTTTTTAGGTTTTCCCTTTTAATTTTGTTAATTCTTTAGTATCTATCTTCAGCACAAATGTCAGCAGTTTCTCCAATGCCATGTGTGACTTAATTATCACTGTTCCTTTCCCAGTGGAAGGTCTTAATCAATTTTTGTTGGATTGGTTTAAATCATGTCATCACATAGTAGCTAGTTAGACAAGTTGGATTTTCTCTCTTAAGTTGGGAATCTCTGTGTCTTTTCCTCAGGGTTAATGCTATCTTCTCCCTTCCATATTTCTTTATTCTCTTTATTTCATCCTTGACAGAACTATGAATTTCAGATATTGATGAAGCCTAGATTAAGTAGGAGCCATGAAGGATGCCTTACTGTGTAGTGCAAAGGCCAGGGAACTGAGCCAAAGACAAAGAAACACACAAAGCAAAGAGGAATAGTGATTAATTTAGTTTTACAAACTACTGGATCAAGATTTCTTCTGAGATATTGGAAGAAAGTAGTCTATTTAATTGTCCTGTAGCACCATCTAAATTAGCCATTAGAGGCTCTGTATACTGAGTAAGGACAATTTATCTGTTTGGTAACTTTAACTATGACTGAATGTAGAATCAAAAGAACTCCTTTGGCTTTAAAACTGCTTCTTTTTTCCTAATAGCAGAAGCAGAGCCTTCCCTTAGTCTTTAGACACTTAATAGAAAATCTTTGCATATGTGGGCTTCAGCCAAATCTAAAACATAGAGATTAAATGTTGAGCAGTTTAAGAGAGGAGAGTAGAAGGCCATGTGTAGAGCTGGCAGAAGTGCATACTGGGAAAATATCGATGCCTCCTCCCACCCAAATGGAGTCTTGAGCTCTTAGTATCTTCAAAGCAGCCAAATATAACAATAGTACCTGACTCTGTTTCTTGATGGAAAAACAAACTACTAATTTAACAAAACAGAAATTTACTATATTAAATTTGAAATTTAACACGTCACTCATGGGCTGCATTCTCTCCAGAAGACTTGAGGAATGAAGCCATGTTTTTATCCATTTGAATTATCTAGAAGTCATCCAAATGTCTTGCTTTGTGGCTCTCTTCCTCCATTTTCCAACCAAGCAGTTAAGTATCTTCAAATCCATTTGTCTTGCCCCTTCACTTAGAAGGATATTTAGTATGGCACTGGGACCAATCTAATAACATAAGATGATGTCTTTATTACAATTTGCATGTAATGTTTCTCCCACTGGTCTGGTTGTTTTGAAAGTATGGCTGACAGACTCTTGGTAAGTGAAAGGATCAAGGAGGGTCTAAATTCTGTGGAAGTAATAAAAACGGAAGGAGGTCCCTACTTGAACTCGTGAACTTAGTGACTATATCTCACCAGCAGCCTCTTCCTCTTGGTCTCTTTTTCCTTTGCTCTACTTCCTGGCTGCCATGACACGTGCTGCTGTCCTGCATTGTCCTTTCTGCCATGTTTGCCCCAATACAAACCTGAAAGAAATGGAGCCAAGGGACCATGGACTGAAACTTTTGAAACCATGAGCCAAAATAGAGCTTTCCTCCCTTAACTTGTTACCTCAGATACTTGGTCACACTGATGAAAAGCTGATGGCAGACATGGTCTTCACCTTAATATATTCAGGTTAACAACATCATCAGAGTTCCTTTAGTCACATAAGATAGCATAGTTACGGGTGTGAGGATTAAGATGTACATGTTGGGGTGTGTTATTCTGCTAACAACTGACAGTGCATCCGACTCGAGGGTACTGAATTGTATAAGAAAATTTCAAGACTTTAAAAGCTTAGGCAAGGGACTGTCTCTCTGGAGTAGCCCTTCATTTCTCTGGCTTCCTATTGTTTTGTTCACATGAAAGTTGATTTTTTAAAAGGGTGTATTTCTCTACATTCTGTCAAGAGAAGGAACAGATTCTTGGTCACTGACTACCAGAAAGCCAACATCTTTTTCAAGTTCACATCCCATATATTAAACATCCTGCCTGATTCTCCTCTCATATTCAGTTCAGGTTTACTAAACGCGAGACTAATGGGAAGAGTACCATTTTTATGGAAATCATTATGGACTAGGAGTTCTTAGTCTATTTCTAGTAACTGGTAGAGCTAGAATTCACCCTGGATTGTATTGGTGTATAGTCAGTTCTTTAGACAACTACCCTGTTTATTGACTGTTTTTTAAATTATTGCATGTTTGCAATCTACAATGATTATTTCCTTTTGGGTAGTTGGTATATGTCCATAATTTGATTTCATTTTTATCCACTTCCTCTCTCCCTCCAAGTCATGAATTCTCCCCGTTTGCAAAGGATCTACCTCCCAATTGCTATTATCTATCTTTCATTTTGCTGTTAATTTATATTATAGGTTTCTCATATAAGAGAAACCATGAGACTTAAGCTTGTATGTCTGACTTATTTTATTTAACATTATTTTCTTAATATGCATCCATTTTCCTACAAATGACTCAAGTTTATCTTAATGGGAGAATAATATTTCACTGTGTGTAAATATCACATTTTCCTCATCTAAGCCACTTCCAAATTTGGCAATTATGAATTATGGTGCTGTATATATGGTATAGGTATATTAATGTGATGTCTATAACTTTAGGAGATGATACCTAGAAAAGGAATAGTTAGGTTGAATGGAGTTGCTAGTTTTAATATTGTGAGGACTCTCTATGTTGAATTCCACAGTGATTGTGTTAGTGTACATTTCCTATCAACAATATAGAAGGATGACTTTTCCCTTGAAGGCTCACCAGTGCTTATTGTTTGATTTCTTGATGACAGTTATTCTTTCTGAGGTGAGAGGAATCTTGATGTGTTTTAATTTCTTTAATGGCCAGTGATTCTGAACTTTTCTTCATTTTTTTTTGGCCATTTGTATTTATTCTTCTTCTGAGAAATGTCCATTCATTTTCACTTTCCTGTTTTTTTAATTGGATCTTTTATTTTTGGCAAATCTATAGCACAAAAAACTGAGACTTAATTTAAAAATTCATGCAACACTGTCCTAAATGAAAACTGATGATGGGGAAGCATTGGTGACATAGTTCAGTGGCTGTGCACTTGCCTAGCATGTGGGAGATACTGTGCCAGACCTGAAATATAAAATAAAACTAATACTGGTGAGATCAAGAGAGAAAAGGAAGGTGAGGGAAAGTTTGAGTGATGAGTAAGCCTACACATACACAGAGGAGGAAGAGTAAAAGGAGGAGAGGAAAAGAAACAGGAGAAAATATATGGAGGAGAAGGAAATTGATTAGTAGAAATAAAGCAACAGAGAAACAGAGGGGGAAACAGAGAGTGAAATTATGGCATACATATGCTACTTATATTCCCAGCCTCTAAAGGCTTACAAGGATGGGAGAGGGTTTCATGATCATTTTTGGCTGTTATACTCTGAACTTCCAAGTATAGCAAACAGACATGTCCATGCTTTTAGGGGAAACACCCTGCCTCGGTACTATTCATACCACGAAGGACATAACTCATCACATCTCTCACTAAGGACTTCACAATGAAGTAGTAAACTGAATAGTCCAGCTTTTCTCTTAAGAAGGTGTTTTAGTTTAGATCCAAAATGTCTCCTGTCACATCCAGAAGAGCTCTCTAAGCTCCCAAGGTGAAGAACAATGAGAGGATGAGTAAAATAAAGACAGAGACAGAAGGCTGGGGTCAGGTGGAGACCTTCCTCTGGATGGGAGGAAGAGGTATAAATAAGCATTTATTTATACATTTGTCATATAATACCCTTTTGTTTCACTAGCTTGCTTCTTTTGCCTCATGTTCTCTGGGCCGGAACACCTGTTCACCTCTAGCACTCCATGCCCTCAGGGTGCTCATTAGGTGCTTCTTGCCCTTGAGGCATTCTTCTGGGACTCTGTGCTTTTGGCTCTACATGAACAATCACTAGCTCAACAGCTCCCCAGAGCATCACGGGTTTGGAAGTTGAGTGGATTGTGGGTCTGTAGAGTCACCAGTAGATTTGACAATGGATGACTTCATTAGTTGAATGTGCTATTAGGACAAGGTACCTGACTGGAGGTGGAGCACTGGGGTCATGACCTTAGAGCTTGTTTTCTTATGCTGCTTCCTCCTTTGCTGCTTCCTGGATGCCATGAGGTGAGCAGTTTCCCTCTGCCCTGTCCTTTCATCAGGACTTTTCTGCCTTAGAGCCAGCCGATCAGGCATGAACTGAAACTATGAGCCAAAATAAATCTTTTTTCTTTTAAGCTGAAATTGTTGGATACTGTGTCACAGTAAAGGAAAAGTAAGACAAAAGGTGATTCATAATAATTGAAATGTATGCAATAAGCCAATAAAAAATAGACTTGGACTTTACTCCAGTCAGGAAATACAAAAAACTAAGTTTCATTTAAAAAATGGTTTGATTTGTTTCTTGCTTGCATATGAAAGTGTGTGTGAATCTCATTTTAGAATTGTTATACTAAGTTCAAAGAAAAATTGTTTTAAAAAATTCCACAATATTGTCCCTAACATGATAAACTTAAATTTTAAAAAACTGAAAGTTAATAATTTATAATTATGACAAATATCTCCATATATGTGACACCAATAAAATGTGAATATATTGAAATATTACATTGGTGATATTTGCATCAAGATTTAAAACACTTTGATATAAATACAACTCCCACTCATTTTCTATTTCCCCTCTAAGCACAGTAATTTATAGCACATATTTATATTAAATTGCATCTAATGTACTTAGTGTTCAACGGGGTGGTGAATAAATCTATCTCTTAAATAGAACCATTTGGTATTTTTAAACATATTTTAACATTTGTTTCTCTACGGTTTTTTCCTTGATGGCTCTTCTTAACTTATATTATGCAGTTGGCATAATCAAACGGCATCCAAGGTGACCACTGAAATGATATACATTACTTGGTTTATCATTTTTCTTATGGATGGAAATATCTGGAGAAATTTGACAATATGGGTATTGCTCCATGCACATTCCAACAAGTGGGAGGCAGGAAGGTGGGAATGGAAGAGTGAAAAGCTAATTCTGCATTTTGGTAATGGTAAACACTTATTGTACTCTTATGAAGTATCAAGATTTATGGTAAATATTTTTCATATGCTTACTGTTTAATCTTTGCAATGACCCAATGAATTACAGTTTTTACCTCATCTATATTTGAAGGTAAAGAAATAGACATTTTCACAAAGTTAAAAGATGTTATTCAGATGATTATTTCCAGTGTGCATTTAACACATATATTTTTGTTTTTAGAATACTTTTAGATTGATATGAAATGTAAACTTAAAGCAAGATTTTGTTTTCTGTTTGTGGTTTTAGAGTTTTGAGACCAGGGTTCCCTGGATCCCATTCCTCTTAGACCTGTGGAGAGGTGAGGTGTCATCATGGGGCGTGTATGGCAGGGCACAGCTCATCTCCTCATGGCAGCCAGCAAGGGGCGAGCAGTGGGGAAGGGGAGACAGAGATAGAGACAGGCAGAGGGATAAGGAGAAGGAGAAGGAAAGGGAGAGGAAGAAGAAGAGAGAGAAGAGAGGGAGAGGGAGAGGGAGAGGGAGAGGGGGAGGGAGAGGGGGAGGGAGAGGGAGAGGGAGAGAACGAACTATCATGGACCAAATATACCTTTTAAAGGCAAACTACCGGTGACTTCTCCCTACTAAGTTCTAGCACGTAATTTCTCTGCCTTCAACAAAGAATATGTGGGAACTATTCCTGTCTCCAGCTATAACAGGCTGTCACTTTTCTTCCTGTAAAGGTGCCATCTGTTCTAGCAACAACTCATTTAAAAACTCATCAGTGTTTATGAGAAAGTTTCATTTGGTCGTTTGTTTTTTTTTGTTGAGAACTGGATATTTCTGATGGCTTTTTGTTATGGTTTTTAAGCAAAGACAATATGTAAGTACCAATGTGATGGCATTGGGACACTCTATGGACTTTAGGAGTTGGATTATTATGGGTTGCCCTTAGGTCATCAGGGGTATGCCCTCAAAAGGATTGTGGAACCCAACCCATCTTCTCTCTGGTTGCTTCCTCATTTGTAATGTGGTTGGTTTTCTCTGCCATACACTCTTACCATAATTGACATCATTGACCATTTGAGCTGACTCATCATGAATTTGTGTCTACAGAAATAGGAGCCCAAGTAAACCTTAGTCTACTTCATAAGAAGCCTACGAAAAGTATCTCCTTATAGTGATCGAGAGCTGACTAATGCAATATTATATCAAAAAGTCTAAAAATTTCTTTTCTATCATCAGGGCCCAGGCCTTCTATTGGATTCCTGTGAAAGAATTTATGGAAGAAGAATGTCTAATTGATTGACATGAGAACTGCAATTCATACATCACCAGCACTTTCATTTCTAAGGTATTGGGCTTCTAAGGTCCAAGAGTCATTTTCTTTTCTGTAATCCAGGTTTTAAATTCAGGATTTCAAATAGCCTGTTTAGGTCTAAAATAATGTGATGTTATTTCATTTTGCTCAGATGTAAGTATCATTATAAACCACCTTGAAATACCATAGTACTTAGTAGATAGTACTTATGTGCCTTACATAGTTTATTGGATTTATTAACTTTCTCAATAATAGGGAGTTCCAAGGAAATAACATTAATCATTGGCTTCTAATGACTAGATAACAAGAATCCAATAATCAATGGATGGATTTTAATTCTGACATATGACTTCTTAGTCACTCAATAATTAAAAGATTAAAACAATATCGTATTGGTTATGCATTAAAGCTTCTCTCACACAATGGCAATTTCTGAAAATTCTTGGTTGTGGGAAATAATTGCACTCCTATTGAAGCTGTTTGAATTACAATTGAAATTCACATAAAATTTTAAATGCATAGATGTTTTATATGTTTCTAGGAAAAGGTTGTACGAGTAAAGCAAATTCTTTTCCTCAAGAAATTTTACACGTGAAAATCAGACCCCAGAAATTCAAAGACCTAGTCCGAAAATGGGAATCTGACATGAATACACAGTTCTCAGATGAAGAAATATAAATGGCAAATAAATACATGAAAAAATGTTCATCATCATTGGTCATTAGAGGAATGCAATTTAAAACAACACTGAGATTCCAACTCACTACTGAAAGAATGGCCAGGATCAAGAAACTACCAACAACAAATGCTGGAGAGGATGTGGGAAAAAAAGGAACTCTCCTGCACTGCTGGTGGGAGTGTAGACTGGTGCAACCACTGTGGAGGTCAGTATGGAGATTCCTCAAAAAACCAAGATTGGAAGTCCCATTTGACCCAGCTATTCCACTTCTAGGCATATTCCCTGAAGAACTGAAAATATCATACCACAGTGATGTATGTGCACCCATGTTTATAGCGGCACAATTTGTAATAGACCTTGGAAACAACCTAAGTGTCCATTAACTGAGGAATGGATAAAAAAGGTGTGGTATTTTTATACAATGGAGTACTACTCAGCTATAAAGAATGATCATATTGAAATATTTATAAATGAATGGATGCAACTTGAGACCATACTCATAAGCAAAATAAATCAAATTTGCATGTATAAATATCATATAGTCTCCCTAGTGTAAGAAATGGTAAGAGTATATAAGAGTTTATGATAATCATGGTCCCCCATTACATTGCTTTGAAGCCTTATAATGTTTGCATTCATTAGTTGGAATGGTTTTATCCTGGTTTATTTGATTTTATTATCTGTGATAGTATGAACAGCTATTTTGAAGAAAACAAGACATTATAATAGCCAGTGCTGATTTAATATCATCTTACTGTGAAGTCCTACTATGCTTTTGTTCTTCTGTTTCCATTGGTTCTATCATATAATATCTTATTGGATTTTATTATGTGTGATAGTATAAAAAATTTTCTATGGAAAATGAGATAATATAATAGCCATTGTTTATTCTCTGTTGTTTGGCTCTGAATGCCCTGTAATGCTTTCATTCTCTTGAATGGTTTTATACTGTTTTGTTATGTTTGATACTATCATATAAGAAGGTATGCTCACCTATTTCAAAGAAAGACACATTATGGTAGATACTATTAATTAGGGGTTGTCTTGTGGTAAAATGCTGTGTTGCTTGCATTGTTCTGATCTGATCTGCTTTGTTATGTCCTCTTTTGTCTTAATCTCTTTAAAATAAAAAAAATTTACATGTGAGTAGTCAAGTTTATTCCTATAAAATATTTTTGTTTTTAAATTTTATTTTTCTTTCATTTGATATTTAACCTGTGTCTAGGAATGTTGTAGCAGCTGTAGCTATTGTTGTGATCACTTTGTAAGAATAAGATGGGACCTCAGCTAAAATTTTGCCTGAGCACTAAGACAGATGGTACTATGTGCACCATGATAATATGAAAGACTAATTATTAATACAGTGAGATTTTCTGGGCAGAGCTGTGCAGGGCCCTAAGATATTTTGATTTGCTTGGGAGAATAAATGGCTTGCTTTGGGGCTTTGTGTTGAGTATAAGGGTAGGATTAGAACACGGACTCTTACACTGTTTTGAACTTCCCAACAGAGGCTGAGGAGAGGTTGCCAAGTCTTTAGTATTAGGTAGACCAGACATGAGGCAGAAATGAAAGGAGAGAGGGAGGCTTGAAAGTTATCACCTGTCAAACATCAAAGAGAGAGGAGTCAGGGTCTTTATTGGAATCATTCATATTAGAACTGATCTTTATTGCAGTGGATTTTTCTTTTCATCTGTTTTTGTGAAAATAAAGAACAAATTAAGTCTTGTGTGTTTTAAAAATAAAGAGTAAGTGTAGCATTACATAGTGGAAAGGGCAAGAATTTAAATCCAAGTAGACCTAGAAGTGATTTTGAGGTCAGCTGAATGTTTGCATCATCTGTCAGGATTCATGGATGAAACACAACCCACAGTAAGTACTTCCAGCAGAAAGGAGTTTAATGTAGGGGATTAGATACTGATGAAATTGGTAAAGAGGTTGAAGATGCAAGCTCGAGGCTGTGCTCCTTGGAATTACTCCACAAGTGATACACAACTCCTCCTTTGGTAATGCTATACTTCTGAGATTTTCCTCAGAACTTTGCTGGAAGGAAGAATTCCATATTTGCTATGGCAAATAGTTCCCAGTACCCAAGATACTCGGTATGACAATGGCCAGCTGTTATAGGAAAACCTCAAATATTTAAGGTCTGTAAGCAAGCAATAAAAACCAAGATCCACAATGAGACATCTTTATTCACATTTGAATTGACTGTATTTTGCATATCTTTATAATTGCTGATTCACCTTAGCTTGAAGGGGGTCTCAGAAACAAAAATTTGATCAAGATTAGATCAATAAACAATTCTGGTCTCCTGTACATTCTCTGCGTGGTTTAAGATGAGCATTTGAACATTACTTTTCTCACTTACAAAATGAATTGTAAGGCCATAGATTGTAAGTACATAGATTGTCAGGCCATCCAAAGCCTAAAGATCGTGTAGTTTATGTGGGGGAATACTAGGTGAACTTTTCATTCTACGCTCTTAATTTAAGCTCAGTGTCTGGGGCTCTACCAATTAGGCTGACAAATGACAGATGAACAGGGGAAAATGTTATGTTCACAAATACACATAGCGGCTTTCAAAGAAAGGTAAAAATTTGAAGAAACGATGCTTGAGAATATATGCTCTCATAACAAAAAAAGAGGATACATTAGTCTTTTTTCCTGCTGCTGGGACACAGTATCTGATATCCACAACTTGGAAGAGAAGTTTAATTTAGCTCACAGGTACAGGGAATTCAGTACATTGTTCACGGACTCCAAGGCAGACACATAATGGCACAAGGGTACTGTGAAACAAAGCTACTGAATTCATGTTAAAGACGTCATGTCATAGTGAGACATACCTACCTATGTTTGTAGCAGCACAGTTCCTGTAGCTGTGTCTGGAAAGTGGTCTATATGTCCATCAACAGATGAGCAGATAAACACAATCTGATATTTATACACAGTGGAATGCTGTAATACTTTGCCATGTAGGACAGTAAATGTAGGTCATTTATAAGACAATGGATGCACCTTAAAATTGTAATGTTCAGTGAAATAAATCAGACATGCAAGTATAAATATTGCATGGTTTCTCTCATATGATAGACTCAAAATATAAATAAAGAAGAAAATTAAAGATAGGTAATAGGAAGTAATGAGATAGGTGTTTTGCAAATGGAAAGGGACCGAGAAATGGAGAGATGGACAAGAAAGAGAAAGGGGATGA
Source organism: Cavia porcellus (assembly GCF_034190915.1). NCBI lineage: Eukaryota > Metazoa > Chordata > Mammalia > Rodentia > Caviidae > Cavia > Cavia porcellus. The sequence continues at coordinate 20,672,251 of NW_026947514.1, read as the reverse complement.
AAAAATTAAGATGTGCTATACTCATGCACCAACTATCTATGAGAAATGTAATCATCAGATACTGTCAGAGCAGAATGCAAAGATATACTAATGAAAAATAAAAACTGAAAAAAATCAAAGTAATGCATTTGGAGTAGTAGCTTTTCAAGTACCTAGTGTATTTTAGGTGACTGAATAAGTGTATTTACTATTACATTTAAATAGAACTATTTTACCACTTCAGAAATAATTACACTAAAACTCTTGATAGCAGTCCCTTTATCTTAAAGTGTGTGATCAAAGATTTTTTGGTGTGTGATACTGTCATTCAAACTTGGAACCTAGATAAAGAGTTTTACCATTGATATGTGGCTCTGGTGCAATCAAAGAATTTTGAGTTCAAGATAGTCTAGGGCATTATAAATTTGCTAATTTTAGAGTTAAGTAATTTAACATAGCAATTCATGTATCTTACCTAAAAAAAAGCCTTTTATGAATTTGCAGTTTATTGAGATTGATAGTCAAATGCATGCCTCATTCTACTGACAGATCTTTATACTGGTTTAATTTGACCAATTCAGATTGTTCTTGTGCTAGGTATGCTCTAGTTGCATGATATGCAAAAGATTAAAAAATTCTAGATTCTGCTCACTGAAGTCTTACAATAAGTGGATCAGAGATAGGTTAAACAAATGATCACAATTGCAATGCAAATGGTGTGTAATAAAATGACCTTTTGGGGGAGGCAAACAGATAAGAAGAAAACGTGAGACTAGTCAATTTAGCAAAAAAAAAAAAGTGCAGAATGTCCAGATGATTTTCAATTTCATAAGCAGCAAATAATCTTTTAGTATGAGGCATGAAAAAATACTTGCTATGTACAGAAAATTTGACTTAGAGGTCCCGTCATTTATCTAAAACTAGAGTAGAGTAACTTAGATGGAAGTGGCAATAATAATAAATTGCAAGTAAGCAGAGACCAAAAGACTAAAGGACAGTATTTATTGACGATTTGAAAGTGAAAGAACATGATGTGTAAGCCAAAGATAGAGCAAGTGCAAAGTCCCTGAGGTAGGAAAGAAGTTGGTGATTTTAATGTATGGAGAGGGTGTTTATGTGGCTAAAATGATTAACAAAGAGAATGGCTTGAAATGGGACCAGTGAGGTAGGAAGGGTCAGATTAGGAAGAAAGTATGAACTCATAATTTTTAAGTTTATAAAGCCCCTTTAAATCATTCTACATAGAAGTTTGTACCATATAGCATATAAGATTGAAGCTACTCAGTTTAAATTGTAGGAATCTGGGATATTTGACATGTTCTTATCTCTTCAGTTGTTGGATATTTCTCCATCCTCTGAGTCCTGGGTCACAGTCCTTCATGGCACTAAACAATGTAAAGTATTAGACCCTATTGACATCTCTCCAGTTGAGATCCAGAAATGGAAGCAACTTAGTGTTCCTTAGAAAAGCATCAACCCTAACAATTCAATGATGAGAAAAGTGAAGCTTCTGTACTCATCTTTACTATTAAGATAATTTGAACCTCAGGAAAATCAATCCTGTAGTATGATTTTGGAGAGTGAACTGGTCAGAGCATGTAAAAGTCAGGGTAGCATTTTAAAATTGGTACAGAACCTCCCAGGGAAGTCTGCTAGGAAACTATTGTAACTAATTATAATATTTGAATTCTAGAATCCACGAGAAATTCCCCAATTCAGGGAAGATCACCTCCGTACATGGAAATGAAGGTTCAGTGAACTCATACTTTGACATCACACCATGTGCTCGGATACAACATCCTATTTCCTGTCCTACAAATCCAAGTCAGAGGCTCAGAGAGGCAAAGATATTGGGTAAAATTGACCAGCTAATTAGGCACAGGGACAGAGCTTGCATCTAGCCCTGTCTGTAAAGGATAAGCAACAATTGAAGGAAGATCTGGTCTAAGGCATATATTGCTGCTGTTTCAAAAGACATGTGTGCCAAAGTGATTTGGATTTCTGTTGTGTATATATTTCAGTCTTGGGAGTTTCTTGTGACAAGTTTGCAAAAGCATCAACATTTACACTTTTGAACAGATTTTTAATTTCATCTTTGAAGATTTTAATTTCCTATACTCCTCCTCAATCACATCCCTTCCCATAAGAGAGTTTTTTGTCTTTCATGTCTGATCTATTGAATTTCCGGTAGTGATAATATGAAGAATATCATTAAGTCTTGACTATAAAGCACTTTGAAAACACATTTTCACTTTTTGTTGGTCTTAAACATCTCAAAATTTTATGCATTGAATTTGAAACACTACATATTATTTTAAAGCAATGGATATTTATTGTTATTAACATTATGATTATTATTTTGCTCACAAAAAAGAGAAAAAGGAAAATTGCCAGGGAACAGAAAAAGAGAAACAAAATGATTACCGAAGAGGGAAAAGCACACCTCTTTTTTCTGCTTCTGTCTCTGGCTTTTATAACTTGCAACATTTAATCAAGGTAACTTACTTAAGAAAATAGGACATAGGGTTATATTTTCAATAAAAATGATTAAAAACATGAGCTTCCTGTAGTTCTACAATAATATGGAATATATTGCCTATAGCGTTTACCTGAGGAAATTGATTGCATTATTTTAAATGCTGTCGAAAGCCAAGAAAAATGCACTTATTCAAGATGGCTAAAGATAATTTCTCTCCTTTGAAGTTCTGATAAACCAGTGACTTCTGGAGTGTCCCAGTTAGAAGGACGTGGAAGTCAAATTTCAGCTGAAAATAATGAATCAGTGACTGGCACGCAATAGCTCTCACGGAATGGATTGTTTCCTTGTGAAATGCAAATGTCAATTACAGAGCAAGTGTCAGAAGGCAGTGGATAGATCGCTGCCTACTTAAGGGCTTGTCCATATTAAATATATACAATCTGTTACATTTTATGGGAAAAGTGAAGTAATGGTAGCTCATGTTTACTGCAGATCTACATCTTAAGCATTTTACAATGTTTTCATTTTTATCTCAAATATAACAACACCATGCATGGCTCCTGGGTAATTAGTAAAAAATTCAACAATATTTGTTCAAATCGCATAAATATATTTCTTCTCTACTGCCAAATATATACACTTTTGATTCTTATTTTTTATTTTGTTGTTGTTATAGGCCCATTTATAACTTTGGTAAAGGTTATAAAATGTCTTCTTGGAAAAAAAAATTAAAAAAAAAATGTCTTCTTGGAATTTTGTCATATTTTCTGGTGACTAATTGCCAGAATGCCCATTTACACAGGGCTCGTCTCTTCCAAAATATGTTAGCGCCCCATTTAAGCAATAGATGTTAACTTTTATCAAGTACTTATAATTTGTTGGACATTGCCAACAAATACAATATTTCAACAAATATATCCTTATACTTCTAGAAGGTAAGTCCTAATTTTGTGTCTTGAACAGATGAAGAATCAGTTTAGAAGAGATGAAGTTCCCTACCCAAGCTCACAGAATTCAATTTCAACTAGAGGTATTTTATTATTGGAGCCTGACCTGGAAAATTTACGGAGGAACACTGCCTAACTTGAGCTTCTGTTAAAGGTGAGCCATGGGGGTATCCAGCAAAGACTCCTTATTACCCTAGTAGGACCTGAAATAATATTAGTTGACTGCAGCTCCTGACTTGATGTGAGCAAATTTTCCTTGACTGCAGTGGGTAAGACGTCCCCCCATCACATCCTGGATGCTTGGAGAATATACATACTTGCTACATTTGTTTAGCCACTGGTAGAGATGCAGCTCTAAATTACCCTGTGCATATTTCAGTCCATTTGAATTGTCACTGTGGGATTTTTATCTATTAGCAAAATACCATTCCCTGAATACTGACTATATAAAATAGCACAATTGTCTGGTGAGGGGAAAAGCAATGACTTCTTGAACATAGTCTGGCAGAATGACTATTGTTTTTTAGTAAAATGTAAGGTAGATGCATTTATAACATCTTTTTATGTAATTGGATTCAAGGTATACTCATATTTTACCTCATGTTGACAGCAAATAAATAGGCAAAACATTTTTAAAGAGGCTACATTGCATATTTAAATGCCCTTTGTCACAGTTGAGGCTAACGAGGGTGAAACACGCCTCCCTTTGTGTGTTTTCCTCTTTCTTTGGTGGCCGTAGCATTTCTATCAGACAGTGAGTTAACTCAGGAACACCAGACCCAGTCTTGGACTGCAGGTTAGGTTTTATCCAGCCAGTCCTAAGGGAAAGCCCTCTGGTTAGATTGGGGCCATTAACATCTTGATGACTGATGGACTAAGTTACTCCCATTTAGCATCATCATTTTCACATTTAAAGTAATTTCGGTCAGGGAGAGAAAATTATGCTCATTATATCCAAGTGCAAATGCATGTTTAGAAAGCTTGTGGTTTCAAAAACAAATAGGATACAAACCCAACACTAATGACTCCTTAAGGGATTTTCACACGTGTAGGTACTATTTTTATATCCTAGTTTGCACAATCACCACAATGTCATATTTGTATCACTTTCCCACTGACGTGGGAGAGAATCTCCCTTTTGAGAAATTTCCCCAAAGTACCTCTGTTTGAGCCTGAGTTATGGTACTAATTAGTTCTGTGAGCTTGGGGTAAGGGACTTCACTTATTCTAAATTGATTCTTCATCTGTTTAAAAGAACAAAAGTAGGACTTACCTCCTAGCAGTATGAAGATTAATTGAAATATTCTTGTCATAAAATTTTAGTTTTCTTATTTTCTACACTAGGAATTAATCAGTTACAACCAGGCCAGAAATCATACAGAAATCCTAAGTGATACCGATGGATAAGATGAATTCCCAGGATTTCCCAGTTAGGAACAGCTTCCTTTAGAATTCTTTCAGAATTACTACTGACACTGATCACTGAGCAGTGATCTGCATGGGCTTGACGGAAGTGAACTTCCCTGTGGCAAGCTGCAAGCTTTTCATTCTTTTGCTGATTGAGAATATAATTTATCTCCCTTAAATCCTGACTTAGTAACTTCCCAATTCAGAGCAAGTGGCAGCCTGACATTTCCAAAGCAAATTCCTAAGAAGACATAGCCACTGCCCAGGTCTCTTGGAACACTTTCCTGGGATCCTTTCGCAGCTGTGCAGAAAATCTGACTGCTTATTCTGAAATAGAGTGTAGGTGTGCTCCTTGATTTCCCCATCAGAGCCCAGGCTTCCTTCCATCTCTTCGAAGCACAATTTTATTTAAAATTTCAGTGAAGGTTTTATCTTTATTCAGGCACAATGAAACCACCAGATTGGGAAACAACCACTGTTGTAAAAAAATTTGGTTCTTCTGAGAGAAAGCATGTCCTGCCACACAGGTTGTAAAAGCATTGGAATTGGTCAAGTGGCAGAAGGAAGATGAGAAGGCATGATTATGGGATGGAATCAGCTATGCCCAGTAAGCAAATTTAAAATTGGCTAATTTAAATAATTTCAGTAGGATCTGGAGTATAGCGGCTGACCTAAGTTGTCTGATATCTGGTCCCGGAGTGATCAGCACGTGGGAATATTGACCTGAAGTATGAGAGCTCTAGAGAACCCGAGAAAGGCACATGTTGTGGTACCTGGGATGGGCAGGCTTCCTTATGAAAGTTACTCTCAGAGTGAAATAGTTTGTTGCCTATAGGAAGTAGTTTACTCTGGGAGGTGTGATCTTTCCTGCGTTGGCAAGGTACAGTTGCCATAGAGTCAAGAATACAGAAAACAAGAAAGTACTGTACAGTTAATGTCACTAGAAATGTAGGTAAATCCACCTGAGACTCTTATGAAAAGCCCGTCTGCCAACCAGCATAATATTATTGAGGGAAGTCAATCAGTGCTCTGTGAAACTCAGAATCCCCTAAATCCCACCTGAATTTCTGATCCATCAGTAATTATGGTATAATAAATGAGTTGCATTAAATCAAGGAGTGTGGGGTGGAATGAGGTTTTTTTTTTTTTTTTTTTTTTTTTTTAAATCGGTGATACTGGAAATTAAACCAGAGGCTTTTACTGAGCCACATCCTTAGTTCCTTTTTTATTCTGTGAGACAGAATCTAGCCATATTGATAAGTTGTTCAGGCTAGGCTGGCATTTTTGTGATCTTTCTGTCTCAGTCTCCCAGAATGCTGGGATTATAGGTGTGCTGTATCCTGCCCGGCTTGGGATATTTTTTAATGCTGTAATAGTTACTAAGATATTGCTCCACAATTTTAGAGTTCCTTTGCTTTCTATCTTGCACATCAAAAATTCATTTTAAAGTGAGTATTCAGGACTAATGCAAAAATTCAACAAAATTTTAATAAAGGCGATTTCTTGGTAGCTTTTGGCTGAATTACATTTCGGTAATATAATTAATCAGACTTAACTGTTTCTGATACATAGGAAAACCACATGTAAAATATAAAATAATGCAAATGAATACTAGAGATAACTCCTGGTTTCTGTGTGTAAAATCACATTCTAACTTGACGAAGTAGCCAGGCTCATGTATTCTTTGGAAACTCCTCTTTTTCAGGGGAGTCAATGGGCTTCCAGGTAATATCAGCAAACTTGGACCACGAGCATGACAGTATTGTTGAAAATGATGAGTTACACTGATGGCAGGCGAAGAAAGCTAACACTACCTATGTTTTCACAAACATTAATTAAGGAGTGTCCCAGGGTTTTCCAAACAGTTGTTCCACTGCTAGCATCTATGATGTCGGCTTTCCCCCATCCCATAGTTGCCCCCACCTGAGCTTCATACACACTCATGTCATCTATCTGTCCTGGTGGTGGTGGGGAACATCTCCATATTAGCCATCAGCTGTCAAGTCTAACCAATGTCAGCTACCGGCCTTCGGTAGCAGCTCACACTGGAGAAGGAAGTCAGGATGGCACCCCGGTATAGCACACTGTAACAGATCTATTTAATTGCTTTTCTTATCCACGTTTAACCTCTATCTTTTGGCAGGAGAAAGAAGCTCAGGGAGGAGGTACATTTTCCTGCCAGCGATCACACAAGGTGGGGCGGGATGTGGCCGGCTAGGAAAAGAGCCGTTAGCATCCATCAATATACAGACTTCAGCGACTGCGGGCGAGGCTGCCGAGGCCTGCACTGGTAACTTTCTGTTGTCAAAATACTTTGCATTTAATCAGCTGCCTGGATGGATGCTCCTGCTGATCACCCATAAATTATTCATTAATTAAAGAAATTTGACTTTCCTTCACTTTCCAAGAAATGAATTTTAAAGGGCCCATGGCGGGAGTTTCCCTACGTGAATTGTTCCTTCTAAAGATGCTGCTGGTTGCAACTTCATGATTGTATCAGAGGAGACCCTATCAGGGATTGGAATTATAAGGTTGTTGCTATTTTGCCCTTTTCTTTTTCTTTTTCTTTCTTTCTTTCTTTCTTTCTTTCTTTCTTTCTTTCTTTCTTTCTTTCTTTTCTTTCTATCTTTCTCCTATTCTCTCTCTCTCTCTCTCTCTCTCTCTCTCTCTCTCTCTCTCTCTCTCTCCTAATGGATGTGAGTGCTTTTCTGAAGTAAAAAAGAAATGTCTTGCATTAACAAGAGATGTTAGTAAAGCATTAATTACCTTTCATTTTTCATGTACTGGTGTCTCAGGGGATTTTGTACTGTGGGTTTGGTTTCTTGGATGTTCTGGTTTCTGTTATAACCCAGCCAAAATTATTTTAAACATCTTTCTGTAATAGTAACTAGCTAATATTTTATTGCCCCTGACTATGCTTCCAATTGCAATATTGATCATATAACAAGGTTATTTATTTTAATCTTCAAGCAACTTCTATGTAGTAGCTTCTGTGATTTTTATATTACAGATAAATAGATAGTTGACGATCTTCAGTAACTCATCAGGGTTATGCCGCTGGGAAGTAGAGCTTGGATTTTACTTTCAAGGACTCTGACTCCCAAATCTCTATTCTTCAGCTCTATTCTGAACTACTCACTGGCAGTTCATGGCTACTTTGTTTCACCAGCCGTTTTCATCATCATTACTGTCTTGCTGAAGGATAACGTTCTTCTCGGGATCCACAAATTTGTTAATGCTTTGAAAACTAGAAAGAAGGGTGACACAATTTCAATCATATCAGGAAAAGACTAAAATAACTGAATTAATTTTTCCAAAGAATTAAGAACAAAAGACAAGGGGCCAGGTCTCTAGCTCAGTGACACAGTACCTCCTGGGTGTAAGGTCCTGAGTTTGATTTCTAGTACCAAAACCAACAAGCAAACCAACAAACACAAGAATGGCAGTCATTAGATAGGAAAAAATTACACCAAAAATTGACCAAGGAGAAAGAAATAAACCTTGAGTGAAAATAGAACCTGATGAAACTAGAAAGGACAGAAATATTGGGCATCTTTGACAGTTGTAGTGTTCTCTCCACATTGAAGCACAGCAGTAGCCTGCATATATTTTTATTCACATAACTATTTTCATTTAGTTCATGTTCAAGGCAGATCTAGAGCATTATGAGAATTATACTTATACAGATATATAATAGATAATACATGTCACCCTTAATTTTAATCCTTAAACTAATTGGACAAAACTTGTCGGTCAGCAATATTTATGAACTGACTACTATGTATTAACTAGAGAAATGTGCAAAATGTTGTGAAAAATACCACAGTGTTTGTGAAGCATCAGTGTGTCAAATGATGCCATTTTTGCCAGGTGGAATGACTCTTAGAAACCAGAGTAAGGTGTTAATGAGTTTCCAAATTTGAAGTGGCAGTTAGGACAGGAGACAGAGAATATGGAAACCTGTGGATACCAAGGCTAGCATGGCTCAGAAGGAGGCAAATTACAATCAGTTATTAATCATAGTAGAGTTGAGAGAGGTTAAAGAGGTAATTAAAACCTGTCCTCTGAATAGAGATGCAACCTTTAAATTGAAGAACAGCCCTGACAGAATTCATCCCTATTATTGAAAGGATAAAATCCACCATTTAATGAGTGTTCCTTTTTAAATGAAAACAAATCAAAACCAACTAGGGACACGTGAATTAATTGTGCTCATTTATCAACTACAAAATGCTTTATATCTTAAACATTGTAAAAAAGAAAAAAACAGGACAAATTCATGACGGCCTAATGCCAAGATTCTTTGTACTTATTTAGGAAATATTCCAAAAACATTATAACGCAACTCAGGAAATATCAAATCTCTTTTATAGCTGCTTAGTAAAATTGAGAAGCCAAACAGTGTATAGATTTAGCATGATTAACATTGAAGCACAGATTTGAGTTTTAAATGAGATAGTTATCCCTGCCCCTGGGCGTGTGGACACACTGATCATGTAGCTCTCCATCATCAGACAACTTGTGCTTGGGGAGGAGCTCATGCTTATTGAGTACGTATTATGTAGTAGGAAATGTCTGTGCTCTGTATGTTATTTTATTGAACTCTCAGAAAGAGTGTAATTAACACAACACTGACACAATTACACATGAGGAAACAGAGTCAGAGAGCTGAAATAAAATAGCCAAAGGTCTCAAGTTTGTTATGACAAGTGTATAAATAAATGCACTGTAGTAACTGAGCAACCTCTTTCTCCCATCTGGAGGAAGGGCTGCACCTGACCTCAGTTTTCTGTCTCATTCTTTATTCTCTTCATCTCCAAGTTCCCTGGGAACTTTGAGAGCTTTTGCACCCACCAATTTATTGTTACTTCCTGCATATAGTAGGTGCTTAATAAATGTTTGTTGTATAATGCTCAAGGATCTATCCACCTGTACTCAGTGGGCTTGAATCATTATTACAGAGAAATAAAAGTGAAATAAAGTATAATTAAAGCAAACCATGAATACTAATACTATGACAGAAATAAAGCCATATCAGTAATATTGTTTATAGATACTTTCTCAGGGGGAGAGAAAATTTTTTGCTTATTTATTTAATTTTTAAACATTTATTAATATATATTTGCAGAACCTTCATTGTGGAGAGTTGGTACTTTGATATAATACATCTAATTTCTTTTAATTTCTCTTACCCTCTCTGTTTCCTCTGTTGCATGGTCCCCTTTCCATTTGCAAAAGATCTGTCTTCCAGTTTATCATTATCTATCTTTTATTTTGCTTTTTAAATTATTTACACTTTGGGTTTCTCATAGAAAAGGAATTATAAGCTCTTTAAGCTTGTCTGTCTGATTTATTTCACTTAACATTATGGTCTCAAGGTGCATTCATTTTCTTACAAAGTACTCAAAATTTTTCCTTCTGTGTGGTACAATGGAGTCCTTTTCATTTTTAAAATATATAATTTCCAGTTAAAATTTCCACTTTGCATCTTTGTGTGCCTATACATGCACATATGCAAACATTTGTAAGTATACACACGTATCCTTTTAGATGCATTTTGCAGTTTTTTTAGTGTATCATACTGGATATACCAAACATATTTATTCTATGGTAGTTTTATTGTAGTGTTCAGTGATACTGCAAGTTAAGTGCATTTTTAGTTTTTATGTTTGTTGTTGTTTGTTGGTTTTCTTGACAGACAACCATAGGTTTCCCCAGTGCAAATGTCCTCCATGTAAATGTTCTTATTTAGTTCCTCAAGAAAATTTCAGGACTGACGACCTGTTTCCAGGGATAAACATCTCACTCCAGCCAGGCATGCTTGACCTTGAGAAGCAGCAGGTTATTCTCAGCATCGAGCCACATGCTTTCCCAAAGGCTAAAATCAATCTATTGCTAACTACAGTTTTGACTGTATTGTTCTGAATCCCTAGAAAACAAGGCAGAAGTAGCTTTTGATTTAGTTGCTTTAGTTGGAAGGGCTCCTGAAGAGCTGTTTCAGTGACAGTGAAGTTAACCCTCAACCTCTGTGTTTGGGATGATTTAAATAAGGCTCTTCAGTTTGTATCTATATAATGCAAGGTGAATTGCATCAAATGTTACATTAAAAGCTAGCTCTTTACTTTTAATTACTATGTGGAAAAAATTTCTATTTTTTCCTTTTAGATTATTTATAGATTATTATGCAGATGTTTCCATTTTCTTATTTATCTTAAAATTTTTGTATTTTTCTAATTGTAGGTTAAAATAAATGAAAATTACAGCATGCAAAATACCTAATATTTGGTTAATTAGTATAAGTAAGGTACAAAGTCTTTATATATGTGATCTCATTTAATACTCAAAGAATCTTAAGAATTACTCTGCCATTCATATTTTAGAGATGAAAGAATTGAGTCGTAGAGGTTTGAAAGAAAACTCTCAAAGTTACTAGTATAATAAAAAGGTAGAGTAATGTTTTAGAGTTGTACTTTTGAAATTCACAAGTATTTTAAGTCTCTTTGCTATCACTCTTTTTTTGTCTTTATGAGACAGTCTCACTATGCAATTCAGGCTGGCCTCGAGCTCACTTTGTAGCCCAGGCTGGTCTCGAACTTGCAATGGTCCTCCTGCCTCAGCCTCCTGAGTGCTGGAATTACAGTCATGAGCCACCAAGGTTTAAGCTTAGTTTGGAAAAATTGTAATGGCAGATGAATGGTCTCTTTGACCATGTTTCATCATTATATGTTCACTCACTCAATAGCCATTTAGGATTCCAGATAATATTTGTTTTTGAAGATAGAAATTTGCTATGAAATATGAATTCTGATCACCATTAATATTGAAAACTCAGCTAAGTACTGATTCATTTATTGATCCAAATCAAGGCAATATCCTTTCTCATATAGTCATAAATACATACATACATACATAATTTAAGCCATGAAGTTTTCTTCTTTGTTTCCTTATCTCAGAATTTCACATCTGTCTATTCAGCTTTTTGTCTTCCATTTCACCCTTCCTATTCTTTTTTGTGATTTTCCTGTTTAGTTTTTTTTCCCAGTGATTCCTTTATCTTACGCTCAAAACATATTTCCTCTTTTAGAAAAGAAAACAATCAGCATAGGTTAACCTCTTTCATTTAGCCTCTATAGAAATAGATTAGAAGGCTAACAAAACAGTTAATGGCTATTAACCTGTTTCTAAGTTTCAATAAAAACCTCTCAGATTTTTCAAGAGTTTCATTTCTTGAAAGCAAACACAGTGTTTTAGGGTACCACATTATTTCTTTTTTTTTTTTTTTAGGTAATTATAATCCTGCCCACCATAACAGCTAAGAGTTGTATCTCTTTATGTTTTCACTATGCTATAAATGTTTTATAAACAGGAGCATAATCTAATTAATCATGGCCTCATATCATTTATGTCTACCTGGGCTAGTGGGCAGACACTGTAAAGGTAGTTGGTCCAAATCCTTTCCATAGCCATATATTCACCCATGCATGGGAAACAAACAGGTAATTTAATCTTTAAATTTATCAGAAAGAGTGGACAGAAGAAAGAGGGAAAAACTAACTAACAATACATGAGTGACTATGGTGGGTAAAATGATGTTAACAATCTTACATTCACTATTACATTTAATCTTTTAGCTATATGACAAAGGAAGTCATTTCAACTTTCCTTAGCAATTGCGATACTTGATGGACTCAACAGAGTCATTGGACTTTCTGGGCTGCAATTATTTGTTGGTTTTTACCTCTGGATGTTTTTTCTTTAAGCAAAGTGAAGAGCTAGATTGCTTTTGCCATTGCATTTAAGTGCATGATTGTTTAAATAACAACATTACTTCTTTCCCTATTATCTCTCCCATATGTTTGGCATTCTTTGGTGATAACACTGGTGCATAGCTTATTTTCTTTTTAGTTTCAAAAGGATAAATTAATAACCTATAAAACCATTCCTCCCCATTGCTATGTAGGAGCCAGCTGAGAAAGATAAATTGGCAGTATGTAACTACCAATATGAGAGTTTGATTATTGTTGCTAGAATACTTTCTTGTACTGAAAGATTATTTCTGTTATCTTTCTTTTCTGCAGAGTACGTATCTTAGAACGAAGGATTGGTTAAGACTGATTTCAGAATAAGATCACCTCCAGAAAGCTATATTCAAATATTCATTTGAGCTAAAGGACCAAAAAAGCCTTCAACTTCTTTGAAGTCAGGGCCTTCAGTCTGAAGGTAGAAGTATACTTGTAAAATATGCCTCCAAACTGGATTCTTCCTTTCAAATGAGACAGAATTAACAACAACAAAAAAGTAATAGATGTGTCAGACTAACCTGATTGGCAGCAGTGTGATTAAGTTTGGGAGACTGGGAGTCTTAAACCAGGCTTCATGGAAATTATAATGCCAAGTAATAGTGGAGGTCTTTCAGCAATTAGAGAGGCAAGATAACTTCGTCTGGTTTACAGATAAAAGAGATCAACGTGAAGTATCAGGACTTTGATTATAGAATCTTAATGAGCCAAATATTGATTTGGCTTCCAAGCAATCAAAAGAACCCAAACTGTGCTTAAGTGAAGCAGATGGAAGAGATAAATAAGCTGTTAGCTTGCAAAAGGAAGACAAAACACTATAGACTAAGGTAGAGGTACTGAAATAGAAGTGATCTGCATCACTGCAAGATTAACAAATGTAACAAGACTTTTGAGAGCTGTTCTATATTTTCACTGGTGATTGTTAGAATTGGATAGGTTTATTGGAAGTGAATGGTGTCCTATTATTTAGTTAACCTGAATCCTCCAGAAGGTGATGATAAAATGCAAGAGACTGATTAGAGGTGAGGTTGGTATGCAACAGTAAGGAAGGGATGAGGAAGACAGAAGATACAGATCTCCCTTGGGAAGGAAAAGGAGAGGAAAGGAAAGCTATGTGGAATCACGGGAGGTGTGGGTAGAGTTGCCAGAGGTTTCATCAAGGCCATTGGGTAGTCCTCAAGTCAAATAATGGCTGGGGAAAGTCACCATCTTCTAAGAACACACATGTCTTGTTCAGTCTTGGCCTGGGAGAAGCCTGCAGGTTATGTAGGTTTCATGACAGCATCTTAATGGATGCTGGAGGTGGTAGCTGGTCTTGTGAATCAATTGCACTCCCTGCAGCAGAAGACAGGAGACACATTCTCATACTCCCCACAGGAAAGGACCTCAGGGTAAAGTTCTGGACTTAAAAGAAAAGCAATAGTTATCATTAAAGAGATGAATTTTACAGGATAGCTATCAAATATATCTACATAAATTAATCTGCAGATGAGTTAAAATCAGATTCTACATATCAATTGAGAAATTATTTCAAATCCAAATGTGCTGTAACTGTGACACTCATTGATGGTTGAGGTCATGGGTTAGGCTAGATGTGAGCTGAGAAATTTATGTTAACTAATTCATTGTGAGGTATATTTGATTTTAGTGTTTAAAAATTGAACAATTGCCTATTTATATAGAAACAAGCACAATTACTAATGCTTTTATTGATACTTTAGGTTCCTGCACTGATTATGTTCAGTATTAACAACTATAATTAACCAATGACTTAGGATCTTGATATTTCTACAGAAGAAAACATGGACTTTGGATAATTTTTTGAGAGTTTATGGAAAAGATCCCTTTCCTTGTCTTGGGGGGACCATTATTATTCTTTTGCAACCTGATTTCTGCCAGTGTCGTTAAGGAATCAGAGAGTAGAGTGAAGATAGGAAATAAACCCTATCATAATGTGCAAAAGATTGAGGCAATAAAAATTACCTTAACATACATTAAAGGTGTATTTGAACAATGCATGAATGTCGATAGTAGCACAACAAAAAAGGCTTAATTTGTAGCAGAAAGATTTAGGTTAATTATAAAGGAGAGCTCCTTTTCAGGGAAAATATTCCGGTGACTTGCATATAGGTGAAGACAGAAAAAAAGAGAAAGGGAATATTAGGAAAACTATGTTAGAACCTGTGACTTTGCAAGACTTTAGAAGGAGAAGAAGAAATAAGTCCTTTGTGATGTGGCTTCTTTGAATCCATTCCTGTCGTATGTTACACATTAAAGAATGTTGGTCACTGAGCAAGGTGGATCATGCCTGTAATCCCAGCACTCTGGAGACTGAGACAGGTTTCAGGTCCACCTGGCCTTGCAGTGAGTTTGAGTTTAGCTTGAATTATAGTACATGGTTAGAGCCTGTTTCAAAAAAAATTGGTAGTCATAGGCAGTGAGCTCATTGATTTCACTACTTTCTGAGGACTATCATTTTCATAAATTGGACAGGTTGATAAATGCCAAAGGATGATGTCATGGTTTATGTTTGTGTCCCCCAGGCCTCATGAGTTTGCATTGTTCATTTGTGATGGTTCATTGTATAGTGCTTGGATTGATGGTGTCAGTGCTCCATCCACATAGGGGTGGAGCCAGGATGTGATGTAATGGCAGGAAGAAGGTGTGTCTTTCTCTTTGCTGGTTCGAACTTGCTGTTTGTGGCTGCCATGAACTGCAGCCCAGCCATGCCCGCCTGCCTGGGAACTCACTGAGTGTGGACTAAAACCTCCAAAAACTGTAAGAAATAAACCTTTCCTTTCCCAATTTGGGCATCAGGTATTTTGTCTCAGCAGCGAACATAAAGTAACTAAGACAGATGATTTATTCAATGACAAAACAAAAGATTAGACTGTTGAGAAATGAAGAAGAGGTGCAAAAAGAGTCTTGTGTCTTACATACCACGTAGCTGTAGAGTGATGTTAGGATGAGATGTTAGAATGAGAGAAGTGACATAGATGTTTATTGTCTTTTGATCTTGTTAACGCTATTGTAAGTTGAAAACAAAAGTCACAAATACTTTTGTTATACCTAACCTACTGAACATTATAGCTTAGCAACACAGTATTCAGCAGAGTACCAATGGTTCATCATCGTGATTGCATGACTGACTGGGAGCTGTGGTTGGCTACTGATATCTAACATAGAGAGAGAGTATTTTATGACATATCATTTGTCCAGAAAAATATCAAAATTCAAATCTGAAGTACAGTTTCTATTGAACACATATTGCTTTTGCACCATCATAAAGTAAAAAATATAATACAATTCATCATAAGTCTTCATTGTCTGATATGAGCAGTATCAGATGTTGTCTAAAGAACAGTTTTCTATGACAAACAAATCACTGCTGTTCTACTTTTTCTATCAAAGATATCACTACAGGATGCTGAGAAGTACATGAAGGTCACCTGACCTTGCATGTGAGGACTATTAGATACTGAAACTGGGGAAGGTACTTGGAAGAAAAAGTAGATCAACTTAAGGCTGAGCTGTAACAGGGCATGAACTTAACACTTAAGACCTTCTAAGGGTCTTCTTTACTGAAATATGCACTCAAAAAGTGAAGAAGTCACCATGGGATGCAGTAATACAATACTTCTACTGAACTACTACAGTTAGTATTAAAGCTGTGTTCTTTGTCCTGCAAAGATCAGTTGACCAGTTGTTCAACAAACAGTGGTTGGGCAACTAATATACACTAGACTTTGCCAAACGCTGAGCATTCAAAGACAGAAACATAGCAACATGGTCACTGACCTCAAAGCTCTCATAATGATGCTATAGCAGACGGTTATTTAGTTTGCTGCTTCCCTTCCCAGGCTCCTTCTCTCCCTGTCCTTGTTGGTCCTGCTGTATTGACCAAATGGTGATCCTGGGATCTAAGTCACTTGGCCTTTTACTTCTAGATGGATTTTGCCAAGCGGACAAACCAGTGGTTGCTTGATAAGTGGGAGGGGAGAGAGGTAAGGCTTTCTCCTTCCTCCAGTCCAGACTATGTCTTCTGGTAATAGCTGCCCACCCTCATATCTAAGCTCCTGTGCAGTAACTCCTCCTCCATTGCTCTAGATCTCAGTGCTGTAGTAACATCCTTTGATTTCCTTGCCATGACATGCTCTTGGGTACTTGTGACAATTTCACAGTTCCTAATCTCTGCATGGCTTAACATCCTTTGCTCAACTCGTTAACCCTTCTCACAGTTTTAGAAATATATTTCTAACTATCTTGAGCCATTTGAATACTATTCTGTGTCTACCAACACTTTGACTGTTATAAGAGAAGTCATACATTACACAAGAATAAAAAGGAGTATCATGAGAAAGATGTTCTGTACTGAACTTTTTTAGATACATCTTTTTTTTTTTTAATTTTTGGTACAAGCAGCTGTCAGGGTAGAGTTGTTGAGAAAGCCTATTTGACATAGGATATTAAAAATTTAGAATAGCTTAAGAGAATGTTGAATGAAGACCTAAGAGTATTTATGCTAATGTGTTATATTCATTCAGATATTTACCCCTGTCTTTTTTTCTTTGTATCTTGATTCAACTGTCTTTCATTTTATTTAGCTTTAGTTTTAACAAAATATTACCACTTTGCAAATGCCTGTGAGGTCGTATCATATTATTTACTGGTGAAAAATAATGAGCTGCTTAAAAGCATAATGTGCTTGTGGGCTGAACAGTAGCTGCCTTAGGAAATGTTTTATATTTAATATGATGTACCTTTCTCTGAGCATAATGTTCTCACTTAAGGCCAATCCTCAGTTCATTAAAAAACTGAAGAATGGGGAATTGTGTTAATGTGTGCATCTGATAGAGTTTCCTCTATGCTATTCTATCTACTTTGTATTTCTTTAGCTGCTATGACCTTTTTACCTTGATCCATTTGACAGGATAGCTAATTTAGCATGAAACAGTAACCAACAGAAAAAAGCTATCATCTTGCACATGGGAGGAAGACATGGACATGTTGGAGGAAGCTAAACAAACGTGAATCTTTGACCTTCTACTTTAACTAGGGCTCCAGTCCAGTGAGCTCATTATAGGGAAATCTGTTAGCACCCCTTGCATGTTGTCAGACGTCTGGTACTGAGCTAGCCAACAGGAGATCAGGCGAAACTCAGTTTGTGCATGACCCACAACTGCTATCTAGCAAACTTCTGTAGTTACTTGTACTACATAAAACTGTTCAGTGCACTTTAAAGAGAACCTTTTGAACCTTCCCCTCATTATTTTGTTTTAAATTTTCTTTCAATTTTCTGACTTCTGTGATGAAATCGCCTTAAAGTCTTACCATATGTGCTCATACTCCAGGCAGTTAATGAACATAGATGTTGTTTTTGCTAATTCTTGCAGTCACAAAGGGCTAGATTTGGAAGCAATGCCAGCTTGTCGCCTGAGGGAAACTTGCAGCAAATAATGCCACTTAGATCTTGTTGAATTCAAATGGAACATTAGAGTATGAAGGAGTGAACAGTGCTGTCTAATTTTTTATCTTGTTCTTCCACTCAAAAGGAAAAGAAAATAAAAAGGATTTCCTTCTTTCTTTTTGGAGATGTAAATATACGACAATTTTTCTTAAAGCTTACGGGCTAAAATAACTGAATGCAAGGTATATGTCATGGTTTTGCAGTTCTAAGTCAAGCCCTGGCACTTCTTTGCCAAATCCTCTGGTATGTGGTATGATTTTAGGGTGCAAAAAGTAATGAACACTTTATAATAAATTCCCTAGTCTATATAATGTGGCAGTCCAGAAAATTTCATAGACCTAGACCTAGTATAAAGCATTGTTTAAATCAGATGTCAGCCACTTTGGGGAGAAATATTTTAAATCAATCTGTTTTGTATAATTGGGCTAGAAAAAAGTCTATCTGAATCTGTGAAAGTCTGAGATTTGCAATATTTTAAAACAAATGCAGTTAGCGCTATCATGTTAATCACTGTGTTGGGGTTTAATACTCTCCCCTCTCCTGCCTCCCAAGTCTTGTCCATTCAGAGGTGGGACCCTTGTAAGGTGACAGGATCTTGGGAATGCTGCACTGAGATTAGCTGAATCTACTGTTGCGAGGTGAATCCTGGTTGGAAGGGGGAACTCACTGGGGCGTAACCTGGAGGAGTGTATTCTTGTTCATATCCACGCTCTTGCTCTCTGCTTACTGGCTTCCAGAGGGTGAGCAGCTTTCCTCTGCCATGTCCTTTCATCGAGCTTTTTCTGCCCTGGAGCCAGTCTCAGCTTGATCCCACCAGAAACTGTGAGCTATTTGGCATATGTTCTATGCCACCTACTGGTCTCTAGAGAAAAGAAATGGTCATTGCTCCTCTCTTATTTAGGATGAGGTAAAGTGGGAATTGTACCATAACTGCCACCTTTGGTATGATTTTTGATATGAAATATCAGTCAATTGTGTAAAGATGAGAGTTGGGTCCACAGTTCATTAACATGGATTTCATAATTAGCCAGATGTTGACATTTTATTATATTTTAAATTCAAATTTAGTGAAATAGTAAATCTACTGTATGGAACAACAAGCAGTAGTAAGAAAGTTTTTAGTTAAGTAGAACTAGTTGCCTAAAATGAGATGATAATTTGCCTTTTTCAAGGGATTCATGAGATTCTTGAGAAAGTGACCTACAGCATATAGATTAGGAATTAAGGTTTGTCAATATAATTTAAAGCCTGAACAAGAAAACATGCAGAAGTCTCTTTCTTCCTTCCTTTCTTTCTTTCTTTCTTTCTTTCTTTCTTTCTTTCTTTCTTTCTTTCTTTCATTCTTTCTTACTTTCTCTCTCTCTTTCTTTCTCCCTTCCTCCCTCCCTCATTCATTCATTCATTCATTCATTCATTCATTCTTTCTTTCTTTCTGTCTCTCCTTTCTTTCTTTCTGTTTTTGGTACCAGGGATTGAACTCATGACCTCGTGCTTGCCAGGCAGGCACTTATACCACTGAGCTAAATTTCCTACTTCAGAAGACTTTTACTGCAAGGGAAACAGTGAATTGGCTCCAGAAAATGTCTATTGAACAAGAATAAACATCCAAATTATTAAAGATAAGGAGAACACAGATGAACATACTCACAGTGGATTAGGTGTTATGTAGATTGTGAAGGTTAGATCATCTCAAGTGCAGAGCAATGACACACATCATTAACAGACTTGGTTTATAACCATTTATGTGTACTCCTTCCATTTATTCTTATTGTTGTTGAATGGAACAGAAATAATTTAGAAGGCATCTTTGGAAGGTATGAGGAAGATGACAAAGCTCCCATCAGCCCCTCACTGGATGATGGGAGGGAGGATGACAGCCTGCTCAATTTTCCCATATTATTATATCCACAGTGAATGATCTTTTGTGTTGACCCTATCTTTTAAAGCAGTTAATAATTTCCTAATGAAGCAAGGCTACATAACATATAAATACTTGAACACTAACTTGTAAATTTTTTCTGGGGGTCATACTTCCTTGTATTTTTTGAAAGTTCTGGAAACTTCTTTCTTAAAAATGCTGTTACATTCAGTAGATGTTTTCTGAGCCTTATAACATGCGGGCATAAATTTTAAAGAGGTTCATTCTAAGTAATAGTAAAATTTAGGTGCAGAGCAAATTCCTACTCTTGGTCTTCTTAGAAGGACAATAGGATTCAAGAGATTTCCAAATAAATACTTTTGAAAGATATAATTCCATTCACTTCTCTTGAAAGATTTGAATTATGAAGCAGGGAACTTAGCCACTGGTAAAATAATGGAATCTATAATTTCAGTGCTTGACTCATGGGATTCTGGAAGAATAATTCACCAAAGACCAGTTGTAATAGGTTTGAAGAGGATTTGTTTGACTTTGGCTACTCACATAAGTGAGCAGCAGGAGGATTAAAGAAATCAAACTAAAATCATCTGTATTGACAGAACAGACAAAAATGGAGACTAAAATCTCACAAGAATAAAGGCAGGACTTGTGAGGTCATATATTAGAAACTGGTTCTGAATTCAGTATGGCAAACTTCTTTAGAAATGAAACCTATATTTTTGACTCTACAATATCAAAATTCAACCTTAGGTGTCTTCTTCATTCTGGATCTGTCTGTTTGGATCAGTTTCAATTAAATTCTTCTCTTCCTGTTAACCTAATGCATTTATCTTCAGTGATGCAAACAAGAATTTTGTTACTTAGTCATTCACAGTAATGTACTTTGAACATTTTTGGTTTTACTAGACTACTTCTAGGCTATTATACTGTTTAAGTATTGGTTGAGCTTGAGTAAGAAACCTACTGTGGTGATACAAATATTTGAAATATTGGAGAAGAGGGAAAGACATCTTGTATAGCAGAGCTTATTATACAGGCCTTAGGAATAATCTTCAAAGACTTTTTCAGTAGACATTATGATTAGTAAGCTTCCCAAAATGTGGAAGAAAATAAGGCATTATTGTTATATAGTATAGTCATTAATATGATACTATACAAGTTTTTAGGGCAAAGAGGTTCTTTTCTGTTGTACTTGCCAAATTCCATTGTGTAAATATTGTCATCTTGGTCAGCTCCAACTATCTATAATCTAAAAATTGGCTTAAAGTTTTCTGAATTTTTAAAAATTGACTAATACAAGATAGAAATTTTCAGTATTAGTGTGTTGCTCGTATGACAGCCTATGCCAAACTGATGAAGTGATTTTTAAAATGCAGAGCATTAATGCCAAGATTGGAATCAGTAAAATTGACTCCTAAAAGTTTAAAACTCCTACTTTATATACACATACACAAATGTTCACCCAGATATACACACACACTCACACACATGCATACAAATATACACAATCCTCACATACACACACAATTATAAAACTGCTTAGAAAGTAGAAGTTACCATTTTGTTTTACACTGACAAAAATCTCAACTCTTTGTCCTTTGTAAATGCAGTGTTTGCAGCAAGATTTCTGCCACCTTTTTAGAATCACAAGGAGTTTTCCAGTGAAAGGATTTTTGAGGAAGCTACAATTAGATTGGACAGGAGTTTAATGTATTGAAGGCTTAACATTGATTTGATTTATATTTGTATTCATGTTATATGCTTATACTTGATTTTTCTAACTAAGTCTGACACCTTCACTGGAATTCTCTCAAAATGGAAGGGAATGGCTTAGATGAAATATGACGGTGTGGTGTGGACCAAATAGAGGTTTTCTGAACTTATATGACATTTGAACACCTGATAACTGCTATAGCTAACAAGCCCATTAACCGAACGGGCAATCATTGCACTTCTGAGATGAGCTGATCTTACTCCACGTACTATCGTTATTTTGTTTGCAACAGATTCAGGGTCATGTAATACACATAGGGCTTGTTTATAATCTAATGCACATGGTAACATATGCTAGAAAAATTAAAGAGAATCTTTGCTGAAAAATCGGAGGAGTGTTACAGAGAAAATGATGACTAAAGGAAAAAAATGACACAGAGAACTCTAAACATTATATCCCACATCTTTGTGAACTTATAAACATAAGGTCCAATCAAATTTTCTTGCTGGATAAGTTCTCCATTTCTTCATTTGTGCATAGAAACTCTACAGTCTTAAGTATCAGATCAATGTGCTTTCTTTTGTTCCTTGCTCATTGTTTTGGTTTACTTGGGACAGTTTCTGCTGGTATGGGTTGAGCTAGTTAAGTTTGGAATTGCTAAACTTTAAGACATCCTAAATCACTATATTTTATTTAAAGAAGGCTTGTTTTAGTTATAGTTATTGGTATAGAATTTAAGTAACTGCAGTATGTCAGCATACGGGACTTTGAAGAAAGTTTGGAATTTAGAGTCTGCAGTGTAGGCCAAGATCAATTGATGGGAGTCTGAATTTCTATTAATGAAATTGAAAATGTAATTAAGTCCTTACCTACAAAGAAGAGCCCAGGCCCAGATGGATTCTCTGTGGAATTGTACAAGAAATACAAAAAAGACTTAATGCCGACACCCCTCAAACTCTTCAATGAAATTGAAAGGAAAGCTATTCTTCCTAAGTCATTCCTGGAAGCAAATATAACTCTAGTACCAAAATCTGATAAAGACCCAACTAAAAAAGGGAACTACAGGTCAGCCTCCCTAATTAACACAGATGCAAAAATCCTTAATAAAATATTGGCAAACAGGATGCAGCAAATCATCAAGAAGATTATACACCATGACCAAATGGAATTCATCTCAGGCATGCAGGGATGAATCCAATACACATATACCAATAAATTTAATCCACCATATCAATAGAGCCAAAAGTAAGAATCACACGATCATTTCTATAGATGCAGAAAGAGCATAAGGTCCAACACTCATTCATGATAAGAGCCTTACAGAGAATTGGAATAGATGGTCTTTACCTCAATATGCTAAAGACCATCTATGACAAACCAATAGACAGAATCATATTAAATGGCCAAAAACTGAAGGCCTTTACCTTAAAATCAGGCACAAGACAAGGATATCCCTTATCACCACTCCTATTCAACATAGTACTGGAAATATGAGCAATTAAACAAGAGAGAGAAATGAAACGGGTAAAGATAGCAAAAGAGGAAGTTAAATTAGCTTTGTTTGCAGACGACATGATACTCTACATGCAAGACCCCCACCTCCATTAAAAGACTCCTAGATATAATAAATAAAATATTCAGCAACGTAGCTTATACAAAATCAATAATCAAAAGTGAATAGCATTTCTATACAGTAACAACAAAATTACAGAGAGAGAAATAAGAGAAGCCACACCCTCCACACTAGCATCCAAAAAAATGAAATACTTGGAATTAATATCATGAAAGAAGTCAAAGATCTACACAGGGAAAATTATAATGCCCTGAAAACGGAAATTGAAGAGGATCTCAGAAAATGGAAAGACATCCCTTGTTCATGGATAGGAAGAATAAATATTGTGAAAATGGCCATTCTCCCAAAACTGCTATACAGATTCAATGCAATCCCAATAAAATACCATCAACATACCTCATAGTTCTAGATAAATCACTGCTAATATTCATCTGGAACCAGAAGAGACCTAGAATAGCAAAGGTAAGGCAGGAAGCATCACAATCCCTGAGTTGAAGTTATACTACAAAGCTACTCTAGTAAAATGAATATGGTACTGGAATAAAACAGATCTGAAGATCAGTGGAATAGATTAGAAGATACAACCACAACTACAACACACTCAACCACATTATCATTGATAAAAAGGGTCAAACATGTTCACTGGAACAACAATAATCTGTTCAATAAATCGTGCTGGAGAAACTATCTTTCCATATGCCAAAAACTAAAACTAGACCCATGGTTATCATCATGTACTAAACTAAAATCTAAATGGATCAAAGATCTGAATATTAAAACAGAAACACTAAATCTGTTGGAAGACAAATTAGGTAAAAATATTGAAATCATATGCATAAGTACAGAATTCATGAACAGGAATCAAACTGCACGGGAAATATTTCCCAGAATCAGTAACTGGGATCATGTTTTATTAAAGAGTTTCTGCATGTCGAAAGAAATCTCCAGCATAGTGAAAAGAAAACCCACAAACTGGGAAAATATCTTAGTGAACTGTCCAGCAGACAAAGGACTTCTGCCTAAAACATACAAAGAATTTAAAAAAATCAGACCCCCAAAATTCAAAGACTCATTCCACAAATGGGCATCTGAGATGAATACTCAGTTCTCAGATGAAGAAATACAAAAGGCAAATAAATACATGAAAAAATGTTCATCATCATTGGTCATTAGAGAAATGCTAATTAAAACAACACTGAGATTCCATCTCACTCCAGAAAGAATGGCCAGGATCAAGAAAACTACCGACAACGAATACTGGAGAGGCTGTGGGGAAAAAGGAACTCTACTGCACTGTTTCGTGCGAGTAGGCTGGTGCATCCAATGTTGAGGTCAGTCTGGAGATTCCTCAAAAAGCTGGGATTGGAAGTCCCATTTGTTCCAGCTATTCCACTTCTAGGCATATTCTCAGAAGAACTGAAAACATCATACCACAGTGACATATGTGCACCCATGTTTTTAACATCACAATTTATAATAGACCTTGGAAATAACCTAAGTGTCCATCAACTGAGGAATGGATAAAAAAATGTGTTTTTATACAATGGAGTAGTACTCAGCTCTAAAGATTGATCACATTGAGATATTTATAAATAAATGGATGCAACTAGAGATCATGCTTATAAATGAAATAAATTAAACTCACATGTATAAATACCATATAGTCTCCCTAGTGTAAGAAATGGTAATAGTAATAAGAGTTTATGGTAATCATGATTCCCCATTACATTGCTTTGAAGCCTTATAATGTTTTCATTCATCAGTTGGAATGATTTGATTCTGTTTATTTGATTTTATTGTCTGTGATGGTACAAACAGCTAAAGAAAACAAGATATTATGATATCCATTGCTGATTTAATATTATCTTGCTTTGAAGTCCTACCATACTTTTGTTCTTCTGTTTCCATTGGTTCTATTATGTTGTGTCTTATTGGATTTTATTATGTGTGACAGTATAAACAATTTTTTTTATGGAAAATGAGATAAAATAGTAGCTATTGTTCCTTTTTGGTTATTTGGTTCTGAATGCCTTATAATACTTTCATTCCCTTGAATAGTTTTATACTATTTTCTTATGTTTGATACTATTGTATGTGAAGGTATGTTCAACTATTTCAAAGAAAGAGACATTATGGTAGCTACTGATATCAGGCTGTCTTGTGGTGAAGTGCTCTATTGCTTACATTGTTCTGTTCTGATATGCTTTGTTATCCTTTGCCTTAATCTCTTTAAAATAAAAAAAATGATTTAAAAAAAATTATGGGAATCTTTGAGAGAGTCTAGAATTTTCCTAGAGAGACATTGGTTGGAGAAGAATGAAGTTTCTAATTGTTGTGGTTTCTTTGGGAATTTATAGAAACCTATTTTTAAATTTTCCCTGGAAGATTTATTTCTAAAAGTTCCTATTTTCTGACAAATACCATTCATAGCACTATATGAGTTGGCAAATCACTGCCTGATGATCAGTGATTACAGTTCCTAAGAACATCTTGGGAAGGTCTTGACCTCTATGAAATCTTGAACTATTCTCCATCTTATAATCTAGTGGAAAAGACTACTACACTATATGTTATAATCTAGTGGAAAGGACTACAACACTATATGTATCCCTATCATTAGAAATACTTATTAAAAATACACGATTCTCCTGGGATGTACCCATGGGTGGAGTCAGAGAATCTTTATGTTTAACAAGAAATCCAGGTAGTTACTAAGAATCCAGTTATATTTCCAACTAAATTTTACAAATTGTGTCTTAGATTTGATTTCCTTACTTATATGGCTTAGCATTTTATTACATTGTGATTATCTTTGATACTGCCAGATCTATCCATGGACATTCTTTTTTAGGTATAATTTAAGATATTCAGTAGAGAGAAGAAAAAATGTCCTAGAATGTCCATCTGAAAACTTACAATCAGAGTAATTCAGTAATAGAAATTTCCTAAGAATTTTGAGATGGATAGATATAGATATAGATACAGATATAACATGTTTATGTGCATTTACATGCATGTCAATGTCTTTTGCTATTGTTTAACATGGATGGATCTGATATTATAAAAAGATGGATTTAGCAGTCTAATTTTCTAGATGTTAACTGCATAGTGGTATGTATAGCAGAATTTGAAGATTCTTGAGAAATCCATGGGGAATCTGAGAAGGCGATGGAGAGCAAGCTGGAGTGATGTAGGATATGGGTGCCTATATCTGCAAGTTTTGTTTTAAAATACTTTTAAAAATTAGAAAGCTTTATGTATTTCATTCATGCATTTAAATATTGGCAGGCTTTTTTTAGATGGGCTTTTAAAATCATTACTAAAGAATGACCTCAAGTTGAGTTTCTTGAGACCTTAATCCCATGTCCAAGCTACTTCCATGATCTGAATTCCTGAATATCTTCATGATATTTTTATTTAAATGCCTCAAAAAGATCTTAGCCAGACAGTGCAAGAGTGTGCATGCATAGACATTTATATAGAAAAGGGTGTTTCATTCTCTCATGTTATGGGATTTAATTACACATGCTAATTTATTGGAGCTGTCATGCTGCTTTTGTTCATAGAATGAAGAAGGCACCTTCTGAAGCTGGGCTAAAGAATTTGTATTTGCATTTTCTTTTGGCTTTCAGAGAGTGACTTTTCTTAACCAAATGAAATGAGGGGAAACTTTTGTGTAACTAATGCTTCACATTCGTAGGTTAATCTCTTACAGTTCCTGGAACCTGGGCACTTGGTATTATAGAGGCCACAGATGGGGACAATGGAATGAAACCATCTTCTCTGGATTAAGTATTTAATTCAGAAAATAAAGGATATTGGTAAAGGTACTAATGGTGGGTAATACAAGCAATTTATTAAAGAGATCTCAGTATTTTTCATATTTATATAAATTTTTCCTATTTTTACAGTTCATCTCTGGGAAAAATGATACAGTGCACAATGAGGAAATTAATTTAGGGTCAGACAGACCTGAGTTAAAATTTTTTTCTCCTCTGCATATTAGTCTCATATAATCTGGTCAATTACTGAATCTCACTTCATCTCTACTTCTTCATCTACAAGATAAGCACAGATAAGATTCTCTAGATCAGGACTCAAACAAATTGAAATTCTTATCAAATTGAGAAAGTTATTTATAGTATAGTTCCTTTTAATGGGATTCATTGATGTTCAAACGTGAAACTCAATTGTATACTGGGTTAAACTCCTCTTAATTCTGGTCTGGTGCATTATCCTTTTAAAAATCACTGGATTTGACTTGCTAATACTTTATTGAGGCTTTTGCATTGATATTTGTAAATGAAATTATTTTGTAATTTTCGTAAGTTTTTGGTTTGACTCAGAAGTATAACGTTAATCTCATAACGTGGATTCAAAAATATTCCTTATTTTCTTTGATATATGGTGAAGATTGGCATAATTCTTTAAATGTTTTATAGCATTTTATGAAGGCACTATCACTGAAACTCAAGTTTTGAAGGACGTCATTTTAAACAAAGAATTTTTTAAAAATAGCCTATTAATCCTGGCTTTTATTGCTCACTGTGATGTGCAAAGGGCGAGAAGAATTCAGTGTGGAAAGACTACGGGTTATCTTTCTTAGCCAATGCAGGAGCAGTTTGTCATGAATAAACACTTCTCAAGTTGTCTGCCTTTGGTCATTTTCAGTTCTTTATAGAATCATTCTGAGTAATTTCAATCCATTGTATGCATGTTTTTTGCTTAAGGGAATCAACAGACTACTTCATGATGCTATTGCTAGAAGTCAGCTGTGGTTATAGAGCTTAATTTTATGTCCATTTTAAAGTGCCTGCTTTAGAGCCTCTAGCAGTTAGCTTAGACTCAGCTAAATAATTGGAGCTTAATAGCTATGAACTTCCTTGATCTCAATATAAAGCATGAATATGATTATGATTAGAAAACAAGATAGATTTCAGATAAGCAAGAGAGGGTAAAATAACACTGCCACTTTGGATATAAGAAATGGCAAATTGCTACCTAAAAACCCTTGGATTTATTAATGAAGGACTGAAAATTGTTGATTATGTATCTTCCAAATGATCTCCACACTTGAGTATTAGCCAAAGTTATTTGAAAAGATGCCCATGGCAAAAATTCTATCATGATGCACAAATGATTTTTTTTAGCTGAGAATACATAACTTAAGAAATGAAGATTAGACACCATTTTTGCATTTTACGTCTTGTTTATGGGAAGGACGTTTTATTAATTTTCAACGCATCTTAATGGTATAAATAATTTTTAGTAAAACTTCATTAAGGGAAGGTGTTGAATCTCTGAAACATTTGTTATTTTAGTTTTATAAAAACCAATTATTCAAAAGGACAGCAAATTAAAAGTGAGGATTTCTTAAGTATAAAATAACTGTAAAAGATAATTTCAGAAACTTACAATGGAAATGTCAGCTAAAGAAATATAGCCTAGAAATATGAATTAACAATAGCCATAAATATGTTTTTAAAAAATAAAGAAGAAAGCCCATTTCACTGCTTGGAGTGGCTAGTGAGGGAAGTTCTACTTATATAATTTGGGAACTTGCATATTTCAAATTAATCTTTCTTAGAATCACCTGTCCCTTATTAGTGTTTGAGGGTAAAATGAAAATTTAGGAAGATGTACGTAATGGTTAATATTAAAAATGGTATAACACCAGGCAAAAATCACATGATCAGACATCATAGCTTGGTCATCTACATTCATGTTGGTCATTATTTAAGTGACTCAATATAATGCTGTTAACAATTAAAAACTTGAAAAATCTTGCTTATCTTAAAGACTTTTACATTGTCTTCAAAACTCTACTTCAATTGTTTCAAACTAAATGGAGCAAAAAGAGAGAGAGTGAGAGAGAAAGGGGGAGAAGGAGAGAAAGGAAACAGCTGTAGGAGGAGAGAAATTTATGATAAACAAAAGAGACTGGCGTTTTGAAAAATGTGTGTGTTACAAAAGGTGTAATAAAAAAGATTTTCTCTTACAATGCAAGAAAAAACTCAACTCTTAAGATAGTGTTTTTGTTTTCTGTTTTTATGTGGTTCAGGTTGGCCTTGAACTCATTTTGTAGCCCAGGCTGACTGCATTCACAGCGACCTGCCTGCCTCAGCCTCTGGAGTGCTGGGAGCAAAGTCTGCTTAAAAACTATACCTTCCAAAATGTGGCTTTTTATTCTCTTGGAACTTTTTAATTTTTTGTGTTAACTTATGAATAAGGTAAGATTAATTGAATAATATTCTCAAAGAGATATGTCAAAGTATCTATCTTTCTTTTTAAACTATTATACTATTATATAATTAAATTAAAATATTATGTATAGTTATATCTATAACTGAAGAAATGTATTATAATAACTATTATAATTACAGAAATTCCTATCATTTTCCATAGTTCTAATTAGTTCATTTCTGAATTTGCTTTTTCTGTGATGTGACTACAATATCTTTTTTGGGCATAATTTTGTGCTTTTGCTTTACTGTATCTGAAATTAATTCTAATTAGTATTTCTTGAATTACAAAATCGTTGATGAAAAATTTTATGATTATATGACATTTGAAGTTTATTGTCTAATTTTTTATCTTTTCTTGTTTCCACAGTGCCAAAACCAAAGCTTTTTACCTAACGGTGTGATTAGGTTGATTCAGTTGCTGGCTCTAAGGATGGAGATTTACAAATCTACATATAGTAATTAATCACAATAAAGTCAGTTCGTGTCTACTTTTTGTTTGTTTGACTTAAAAAAATCCCAAAAGCAACATAAACGGACTTGCAGTCTGTTATTTAGTAATTATTGAAATTAATATTTGAAAAAATAACATGAATTACTTTTAACAAAATAGAATTCTGCATCAGGCCAGTATCTATTTTGAAAATGAATGTTCTTTGCTTCAAAGTAGCATATAATAAATCTCAAGTGAAGACTGACTTAAGAAAATAAAGAAAACAAGGAGCTCTCTCTTTTTTGTTTGTTTTTTTTTCACTGAAATCAGAATTTAGCTATGAAAATAAAACAGAATATGCTCTTGAATGTTTCAAATGGCACTCAAGTGCTCCGCTGGATCACTGAATGATTCATTGTTCTCACGTGAACCTGGCAGTTGATAAAGTTAGGAAATGCACATCTTAGGTGCAAGACAATGAGGAAAATGAAACAAAAATGAGAGAAAAATGACATTTAGAAACCACATCACTCTAGGGACTTGCTACAGTTGTCTATGCTGAAGACTAGGTCCCGAGAGTATCACTGATGGGTGGCAGGCAGAACCTTTGATAAGAGATGGGGTCCAGTGGGAGGTCCTCAGATCCTTGAGAAAGTGCCCTGGGAGAGAACTGTGAAACCCCAGCTTCTTCTGCTCAGTCTTTTTGTTTCCTGGCCATGAGATAATCCCTTTCTTCCTTTCCATACTTATATCATTATGCCCTGTCTCAAACTCAAAGCAGCCATTGGATTTTGGACCAAAACTTCCACGACAGGGAGTCCAAGTGAGCCTTTTTTGGTTTATAAGCTGGCTATCTCTGCTATTTTGTTATAATGACATAAAACTGACCAATGAAGAATTCTATACAGATCCTGAAAAGATATCGTTTTTCTTCTATGTGTACCTAAGGAACATCTTTAAATCTAATGTATCTTTTTAAAAATGTAATGTTTTAGAGAAAAAATATTTTTATTGGATGTGTTATTATGCATTTTCTTTGTTTCCTCTCACTGTGCTCTAAGTGGATTTAACATTACACTGGCAAATGTATATATTTTACATTTTAATATATATGTATATGATTTAAAAAATTTAAAATGCACAGTGATGGTCTTAAAATTCCTGAGTTCCCACCTGATCATTAACTTGTATATTGCTGTGTTAAATAGAACATAGTCTAATGAAACATTATTAGTGTACATTTTTGAGTATAATTAAGATAATTAAAAGTATCAACTGTATTTATCTTTCAGCTTCCTGTGGCTAGGAGAAAAACCTTTAAGAAGCTGTCCCGTGTCTCTTAATCCTTTGGAAATCAAAAAGAAAAACAATTAAAGGGTACAGTAAAATGCTTTCAGTATGTAACATATACAAATACGTAATATTGATGATTTTCTGTTATTGATAACTGAATTGAATTGAACAGAGAGCTTTACTGCCTGCCAGGCAGAGTAATAACCAAACACAGAAGTAGGGTTTCTTTTTGCCAGTTTCTCAGCTTAGAACCCGACTGTCTATTCCCATATCAAGTTATTCCATCAAGTTATTTTAATTTCTTGTTTGGATGCAAATTTAGCTCTTGAGTATTTCTTCTGCAATCTTCCATTGTCCTTATAATTTTATAGCTCTTTAAGCAACATTTATCAGCAATGGAGTTTACCTAGGCTGGTTCTGATATGTTAGTACCCAACCTCTCACTTCTCTGGCAATACTGTCTCTTAAAAAACACCTCTTAATTTCTTTCTCAGGTCTAACAATAGTCATTAGTGGTTAAACTCTTATTACTGTAAGACATTGAGTTAAGACTCTGTAACTTTTATATTGTGTATTCATCAACATCACCTCATGAAGTAGTTACAGGTGTCATAGAAGAGAAAAATGAGACCTGGAACATTTATTAGAAAGTCGTACGGCAGAGGTTGAGCTGAAGTTTAGACTTGGATGTTTTTCAATTCCAAAATACTGTAATGCTATTCACCTCCATTCTTGACTGCCTCCAATATTTCCATAATACAGTATTGGGAAATGAATTCCTCTAGTCTATATGAAAATGAAAGCAGCTTATTATATTCCATTCTTGGCTTTTCAGAAGGTCTTATTTGAGCTACATACTGTGCAGTCATCCAGACACATCTAATCCATTTTATCATCACATTTCTCTGCCTGCCATTTGGTGAATCATCTTTCTTCTTCTTTACAACTTCCTTCACTTCAAAGCCTCAACTTTTTGTTCAGAAACTGCAAAATAGTTTACTCCAGATTTTCCCTCCTGCAGAGCATCCATTTTCTAAAGGCTGTCTGGTCTGATATTGCTTTTCTTTTCTCCTTGTCCTGAGGCCATTTTATACCTAACGATCAAAGATCAAAGTTATGGAGTATTCCTTGATCTTCCTTGGAAGGTTTCTGTTTCAGCCTGTGTAAGATATCTGGAGAAAGCAAAATGGACATTTACTTAAAAATATTTAAGTCAAACAATGTAAAGAAGAGAGAGTCTTGAGATATCATAGTACTAAAATTACTGGGTAATTATCCATCAAAGGATTTTAATATGAAAGAAGTAACCAAAATCATGTAATGTTAGCACTCTCATTTTATAAGAAATGAATCTAGGGTTCAGAGAAGATAACTAAATTGAGAATAAATAAGTTTTCTCAAGTTCTGGGATGGTTATTGATAAATTTAGCTTTAGCCCCTCGATAAAATATTTTTCTTTCATAACACTTTATTTGTAGCTTTCCAGTGAGTCTCTCTCTCTCTCTCTCTCTCTCTCTCTCTCTCTCTCTCTCTCTCTCTCATCTCTATCTACTATATGTTAATCCACTAAATTCAGAGCATTTCATAAAGGAGGGCTATGTTCATCTTATGTGCTGTGGAAGCTTGTAGGACACACAAAAATATGAAAAGCATGATCTTTCTTTAATTGATTTGGCAAGTATATGTTTTCTCAGACACACACACAAGTACCTGCATTGCAAATGTATGTTGTCATTGTTCCAGTTAATAAATGAAAGTATCAATGGAAAGATAATAAGAACTTGCTTTGCATCACACAACTTCATGATTAAATAATTCTTGAACTCATCTATGAAAACTAGAAAAGGGGGAGCTAGAGGAACATGAAAAGGTTTCTGGAGCTCTGGGCAGGAGGCACAGCATACAGTTTCTTATTCTTTAGCTAAGAGCTCACTTGGAGAAGAATGCAACTGCCAGCAAAGCATCATCAATGGGACACGAGCCTGCATTTGGAAAAATATGGCAGTGACAAGGAGCCAAGACTATAATGAAGATTATTCTGAAAATTTACTGTGAACTTATCAATTGACAAGGAGACAGCAGAGACAAAATTAATGTGGTTGTTTTCATAAACCATACCCTGGTGACTGATTAGGGATAGAAATCTAAAATAGAAAGCAGCCTACACAGACTGATATATTTGTTTTTTAGAATATTCAATGAAAAGAACTGACTCAACAGTATAGTAGCTCAAGAATTTCTAACACCACTGTCTGCATTTATTGTGGCAAAAGTTATTATTTATGTATCTTTCTGGAAGTAGAGATAAGAGTTAGTACACCATAGGTGTACTAAAGTTCTTGGGTGATGTTAATCAACAACCTATCAGTAATTGCTTGTTAGAAACAGTGAAATAAACCATAGGGGATTAATATTGTAAGAAACTACAAAGATGTAGGTATGAATATTTTCTTTCTTTGGTCTTTTTGAGGCAGGGTTTCACTATATAGTTGAGGTAGGCTGTGAGCTCAAGATAATCTTTCAGCCTCAGCCTCCCAAGGGCTGGGGTTATATGCATATGCCACTACGCCCTGTTTTAATCTTGAAATGCTTATGTTTTAATGTGATAACTTGTTCATTAGTGATGGTGGGAACTATCCAAATATTGTAACAAAATTGATGATGTAAAGATTTTTTCCTCTTGCAGTTTAAGTAAAATCAAAACATGGAATGAAAAAGTGCAAGAAGACAGGCAGTTGTTCACACACCATGTGCACTTTGAGCCAAGTTCTGGGATGAGAGGAAGTATTAGTGTAAGGCACTATTTTATGCAGTTTGGTACTTCATTAGACTAAAAATACTATCCTTCCAACTTTGTCATTCTTTTGTTTATTAAGATTTTATGATCTTTCCCTACAGAAATTCTAGATTTTACCTAATTGAGAAGTCCTTATCTGTGATTCTAAAAATAAAAAGAGCTCATAAAAGGATCAGTGTGTGCTACCACATACAATAAATAAATAGAAGAATTCACAGAAAACAATAAACTTACATCTCAGAACCTCTGAAATACTACCTGCCTTTTGTTTAAGAACTTCTGATAAAACCTCACAAAAGAAAACCTTCATTCAGGGCAAATAAATCACACCTTTGCTGAGAGAAATAGAAAAACAGATATGCTGGTCTGATTTATTCTGCCACTTAAAAGAAGAAAATGACAGGTTGTAAGAAATGACAGCTGATTCAATTAAAAACTCATTAAACAATATAAATTTAATAATTATTTCTCTTATGCATGTTTGTATTAATAAGGATAATCTATTCTTATGTTGAGAAAATAAACTTCAAATCTTAGTGGCTTAATAAGACAGAAATTTACTTCCCATTGTTGATACAGGACAAATGGGCTTTACACAGATGTCCAAGGGGATGGTAGATTCATTGCTGGGGCATAGCCTCCTGGGTAATTCAATGAAGGAAGATAAAGAAGGATTGCATATATATATATATATATATATATATATATATATATATATATATTTCTTAGCCAAAAGCAACAATTGCTACTTCATGTAGGAAACAGCAACTGCAAGAAATCAGGGAAGGGTAATCTTTGCCCTTGTACCCTGAAGGACAGGATAACTAAGACTACTAGATATGAGAGGATATTAATATCTTTAGTGCCTCAGAGAAATAAAAAGGAACTTTGCTTCTACTTCAAAGTATCTTCCTATAAGCATAAAATGAGTATATGTAAAAAGATACTACTAGTAGGATAAAGTATAAGCTTCAAAATGCACAGAGTGCCAGAAATGGTGGTGCATTCCTGTAATTCCAGCTCTCTGGAAGCTGAGGCAGGAAGATCTCCACCAGTTTAATGTTACTTTAGGGTACTTAGTGAGTGAAAGACCAGCCTGAGTTACAAAGTGTTTCAAACAACAACAAAACAAAACCAAACCAAACCAGAACTATAGTAGAAGCTGCAGAAAGAAGTTATTAAAATTGTTTAGGAAAAATTTTATTGATGTGTTCAATAGTTGGGTTAGGGAGTAAAACTGATGGATTATGACGTTTCAATTCACAGGAATCTTTCCTGAATCCATTTTTGAAATTTGTAACATTCAAATTCAATTTTTTTTTTTTTTTTTGCAGTACCGGGGATTGAACTCACAACCTCATGCTTGCCAGGCAGCCACTTACACCGTTGAGCTAAATACCCGATCCAAATTCAAATTATTCTTGCTATTGCATGTAAGATGTCAGGTTTTCTTTGAGGGAATCAAAAATTGCACTGCCTAAAACAGCATGCTGTCTTGTATTCTTTTATTCTGTTGTTGATGATTTATTAAAACAATGTTGTGACATCACACTTGATGTCTGGAAGAAGCATTGGTGCATCAAAATTCTGCAATATTCTATGAACTCACAATTTTTGTTATTGCAAATGTTTTGTTATCAGAGTTCTTAATGAGCACAATGAGTAACAAATAAATGCCAAGATAGAAGAATGCCTACTATTTAAGAAATAATTTACTGTATTTATTCTACATTCCTCACTCTGGCAGGAGGAATGCTTTCCAAGACTGCATATACCTATGTACTCTCTCAAGGATCAATAAGTGTAATTATTTCCCATTTATCTGGAAATGAAACGACCAGCAGTTCAGCCTTCTTGAGTATATAGATGAATGGGCAGAAATGAGCTCTAAGTAGTGAGAAGAATTAGCTATTATAAGACTCTCACATACTACTTCACTGGGATGGTATAGAGTAAGTCAGATTTGTTCCTCTAATTGTAGAAGTTCAGTATTTTTAACCTTGATTTTCAAGTTCAGCCGACCCCTCTCAATCCCTTAACCCCCCAGTCTGCAGCAAACAGTATGCTAGAATTAGGAATGAAATTAGGGAGCAAGTGATGTTAGACTAACTCAGTGACAGGGAAAAAGTGACAGTTAATTATCAGAAAGGCTTATCACTAAGATCACAAGTAAGTACCAAAACTTCAAGATAAAACAGTTTATAAAACCATGTAACTGAAAAGACTAGCTATTGAGCGGACTTCAACATGGTTCACTTATGATTTAATTTCTACAGTCTTAGTTTCCATGGCACTAAGTTTGGCCTTGCCCTTAGGAAGCACTGTGACAATGATACACATTGTGGTCATTGTGTTCCTGTTTAGTCCTATCTGAACTGCTAAGTTTGGTCCAAAGCTGCCCGTGTACATTTAGATTCATCCAGAAGTTCTATCTGTACATAGTGAACTGCAACCTAACTTTGATGATTTAAAAAAAAAAAAAAAAAACTGTAATCTATTCTCTTAACAAGTAGGCAAGCCTCAGCCAATCACAAGTAGCAAGCTGCTCAAACTGTGTGTCCATAAGACAGACCTGAGCTGTGAGCAGTCCTGCTCTCTATGTTTCACGTCACTTTTCTGCCTACCACTTCCATCTCAGTGGCTATAAATACAACCCGCCATGTGGCAGAGCAGCGATTTCTGAGCCATTTTTGTTTTAAATTGCTGCCCGAACGTTGAATCATGAACAAAGCCAATTAAAAACTGCAAGAACTAGGTTTGTTGTAATTTTCTTGAAGCAGACCCAATCAATTTCTTTGGTTAGGAGACAGCCAAGCTCTGACAGCATCATGCTGCAAACAATGCGGCAAAAAGATTGAAATTATCCTGATTGGATATGCATTTCGAGACGGACCAGTGAAAGCCCTTCAGCCTCATGCTTTCCATTCAGAACAGGAATTAAGAAGAACATTGGGGAGAAAATCAGAATGTAAGAAACATAAAAAGACAGCAAGCACAAATAAACATAGATCTGAGAAGTGGTGAAATATAGTTGTGGCCATTTAGCGGGGAGAGACTATTTTCAATCATTTCTTACTAACTGCAGCATACAATAATTAATGCTCATAGTGATGATATAAAATTATAATCTGTATATGTATTATTAGAAACTATGTTTTACTACATTTTCTAAACTGTGTGTGTGTGTGTGTGTGTGTGTGTGTGTGTGTGTGTGTGTGTATGTGTGTTGCTGGAGGTGGAAGTCAGGGCTTTGCACACTACCCCTGAGCTGATGCCCAGGTAGAGGCAATATTTTCTTGTGTTGAAGTCAAGTTTGATAACAGGGATGATTAACTAATACATAGTTTTGCACCTGTCAGCTACGTGTTTGACCTCATTTCATGGAACAGAAAACATGCTTCTTTGAGAGAAGTCCCTGAATACCTGTGGAAGAGGAAGACTGCATTTTCAGAAAGTAACAGTGTCGAGAAAATAGTAAGAGGCAGACTGGAGAGCTACAGAGGATCCTTCCTCACCGGAGTGTCTGCATATCTCCATGATGCCCCTGCCTCTGGAGAACGGCTCTCTTGATGGGATAAAATCCTCCCTTCAAAGTTACTTTCATTGTAAAAGTAACTCTTTTTAAGATAAGGCATTCATTGTAAGTTTTATTTTTTACATCCAGAAGTACAAGGTTGGGTTAGTGTGGCCTCTGGTTAACATTCTTCAGACAGAAAAGGAATGCAAAATTGCCAGGAGTAACAGTGTCAGTCAGGGCCTTTGAGAGAAGCAGATGGTATCTTCAATGGTTTAATTTGCAGTTTGAGAATATCCACAGCTCTCTAGTCAGCATAACCCACAGGGAGTGTACTCTCACTGAGCTGATAACAGCAGGGAATATTGAAGCCCATAGGTCTGGAGGGTCATGTAGAGGGAGAAGTTACTGGGTGAAGAGAGCCCCAGATGGGACTGTGCTTTTTGTCTCAGAGATCTACTCATCCTATTGTGAGCCAGCAGCAAGTGAGCCAAGAATCAATATTATGACCCCATTCTGCACCATTTTATATGTGGCTCCTGCATTTGTTGATTTCATTCAATACTCAGAAGCCTGGGAGTGACAATCACAGACACATAGCAGGTACAGTAGGGTCAAGAAAAACTGTTTTCCAATAATAGTTACCTGGCACAATAACATTCCTTATATTTATTTTCCTTCTATCTATCTATCTATCTATCTATCTATCTATCTATCTATCTATCTTTTGAGGCACAAGCATTGAATTCAGAGCTTGCTTGCTGAGTTACAAACCCATAAGTATTTATGTATTTATTTTTAAATACACAGTCTTGTTATTTATTTTGATACACAGTCTTGCTAAGTTCGCTGACTGTCCTGGGACTTCCTATCCTCCTGCCTCAGTCTCCTGTGAAGCTGGGAGTATAGGCGTGTGCTGCTACACCAGGCTGATACAAATATTTTCTTATTCATCAACCTTAGTTTTGAGTATTTAGTTCAGAAGATAAAGGATACTTAAAATGAATTAAAGATCAGAAATACAGATTCAAGTGTCATTATCAGGGATGCTGCTGTCTGAAATTATGTTTACTGAAGTTTGAAAAGACAGCAGAACCTCAGAAAAATCCCTGTTTTGAGTTAGTTTCTTAATAGACAAAGTGAGCTGGACCTGAAGCTCCACTTGTTTTTCTGCTGGGACTTTCGTGACTCACTGATTGCATTCACATGAGCACTAAAATGGATTGAATTCTGTTCAAGTGATGCTTTTAAAGACTGTTCTTAAATCTGTGCTCACCATGAATTGAGAGTAAAACAAGTCTCTCTGGGGTAATTTTGGAGGAGGACTTTTCAAGAGCTGAGCCCAGTGTGTCTGTCAGTTTAATATGACAGTTGTCAGTCAGTTATACCCCTTAGAAGGGAGCCAAGGAGTCTTGTTTGCTGTTTAACCATGTTACTCAGTGTTGTTTCTTCCTCCTCTCACTGACTTAGTAAAGTGTTTCTTTTAATCATGTAGATTTGCTAAAAGGCATTCTCGTATTTGAATGTTCTCTGAATAATATAAAAATTTCTGTGGTTGGCAAGATGATCAATTAAAACCATATCAAGTTGATATTCCCATATGAGCTTCACTACTGCTAACTCAGCTCCTTACCTTCCCTGGTCTAAGATCTCTTAAATCAGAATCCAGCCTCACACCCATATACTGGTGAGTTACACTGTTTACATGAGAGGCTCAGAAGGGGCAGACAGGAGGGAACCATCACTGTCCAGAGAACAGAGTAGATACTGTGTGGAAAGGGAGGAGGGATAAGGTCAACTTTTGGCAAGTTTGTGAGAAGCTCTCACCTCACTGCTGTTCACGGACGACTGTGACCTGCATATTCTTGAGCACACCTGCTCTGATGCTACAAGAAGAGATCATTTGCAACTTTTTTCTTTCTTTTAGTTCTAGCTCTTCCAGCAAACATGGAAGACTCTTATTCCCTGAAAAAAAAATTGCTTCGTATGTAGTATACTTTACATATTTTATCTAATCATTCCCCGAGAGGATGTACAATCCATTTGTTTCTAAAGGAAGACAATTGACAGAATGATAGAAGACATAATTTATTCATGAACTCTCATATTCCATTGGTCAATAGTTTCCTTACAGGGCTTTAATTATTTTCATATATCAAGTAGCTCACTATGCCTTTAAATTAACAAAAATGACCAATGGCATGCTGTGAGGGCTATGCAGTGTAGGAAAGTGGAGAAGCCTTCTCAGGGTAGCCCATACATATTTGTTCTCTTTGCACAGAAAGCTGATGCTAGCAATGGCAGTGGTAGTAGAATAAATGGCTAAAGACCTTATGAACAAGTGAGGCTGAGAGAATCTGAAGTAAAGCACAGGAATGGTTTTCTACATGAGATTCAGGGTCAGGAGTCTTGGATTTGATTTTTGGTATATTATACTTGTCATTGTCAGTAGGTCTGGAGGCTAAAAGTCAGTTGCCAGGATGTCAGAACTGTGAATTCTTGTAAGAATTGTCTTTTAGGTTGCAGAAATTCTAAATCTTTGTGAAACTTCACATTTTAAAAGGCAGCTAGCTACCTCTCGGGCCTCTTTTCATAAAGGTACTGATTACATTGACAAGGGCTCCACTCCAATGACCATATTAATTTCTAATGACTGCAGTTGTACACACCATTGCTTTGAGATTAAGGCCTCAATATGAGTAATTTTATGGTACACAATTTTTCAGTCCATAATATTACCCATATAATTAGCCAATACATGTATTTTGCCCTTTTGTCATACCTTTAATTTTCTCAACCACAAGACAATAATGGGGACATTAATCTTGGAATCATTTTGATTTTTGTTTTTTTTGAGACAGTGTCTTGCTATATAGTTCAGGCTGGCCTTGAACTTAGTCCAAGTTGGCCTCAAACTCATTGCAATTCTCCTGTTTAAGTCTCCTGAGTTTTGGGATTATAGGCAGGGACTACCACATCTGACACCATTCTGAAAACTGAAAAGGGAAAGTACATATTGTACTTCACATGTTGCCAGGGACATAACAAAGGCTGGATAGATCGATGGTTATTTTTGTGATAATGGTTTTATTAGTTTTCCATTAGATATTGTTTTAAGTAGGAGAAAGGATGGACAATTCCCTGGGGTTTGCTGCTTTTGCATATGTAGCCTGCCATTAAGATGCTCCCTCCAACCCTGATGAGACCCTTGAAAAGACACAGTAAATTATTTCCTTCTCTTTTCTTTCCTTCAGGAAAGTTTTTGGAAGGACATGAATACTGGAAAAGAGTCTTACATTTCTATATGTAAGGTAGATTGGATGGAACCCAAGAGGTGGAACACCTTGAAAAACCTTTGTTTTTCTGAACTGCTTCTATCTTGATAGAAACATAACTGGAAACAAGGTCCAGCAGCCCACCATGAAGAAAGACTCATGATGTTGCTATATACCTTTTAATTCAAAAGCCCTGTAAAACTAAATAGTTGTATAAGGGGAAACAAGCTAAGAAGAACCATAGGAATAAAAAGCTATAAAGTTCTGCATACAACATTAAAATTGAGGATACCATTTAATGATATGTTGCTCTTTCTTGTCTGTAAAAGTAAATTTGAAACTGGATAATATTAACTTCAGTTTAATCTATGCTGGTTATTAACTCTGGATATTTCACATCGGAGATTTGGCATATTAAATTAAAATTATACTAATCGGTTAACCGTAGTATTTCA
This sequence comes from Cavia porcellus, assembly GCF_034190915.1. NCBI lineage: Eukaryota > Metazoa > Chordata > Mammalia > Rodentia > Caviidae > Cavia > Cavia porcellus. Next base: position 20,630,998 of record NW_026947514.1, on the reverse strand, counting down.
CTTCTATATAGAGTGTTAAACTGCAATTTTAAATGAAATATTTTTACTGGATAATAGAACATTTGGATTAATATATAGAATACAATAGAAAATATTCAAGATTTGTTATTATTACATTTTGGAGACTTTTTTTTTTTTTTTTAGCTCCAGAAGAAAATTGCAGTCCATTTCCTTTTCTGTGTACAGGTAAGAACTCTGTCTTCATTAAAGCCAATTTATAAAAAGACAAATCTCAGAATTTGTGTAGCTCTACTCACTTGGGGCCTGAGGGCCTGGTAATTACACTCTGGTCTGAATTCCATAATATGGAATTTTCAGAACAAATGGAAATTCCTTGTGGCCAAAGTGTGCTAGCATTTTCTTTGCAGAGAATGTTGGTTTTAGTGGACTATCTTGGCAGGCCAAACCTATCACCACATATGTCTTTGATGTACCTGATCTATCTGAAAAATATGGCCATTTTTTAGGATAAAACGAGATCATTCTCGTGCCTAAGACTTAATTTGCCTGTTATGTCATGGTGTTTTTGCAACAGGTTACAGTTCATTAGCTCAGAATGTATTCAGTACTACTTACTGGATGACACAGTTCTTACCCATAACAACCCGTAATTTCAGAGAAAATGACTCAAATTAGTCATTTGATGTCACGAAGAAGAAGAAGATTGTTGATTGTCTGCATTCTCATTTTTCAGCTGCTTCCTTTGATTTTATTTGTTGACACTCATACTATATCATCCATTCAGGTTCCAGCTTCCCTTGATTTTGAAGAATTATGGTCAGACAGCAATTCAGGGGGTGGATAGAAGAGCTTCATTTCAAATCAGTTGCAATCGTTGCTTCCACCCACAATTTCCATATTTAGGAAGAGAACTCAAACTTGCTACATTTCACTCATTAAGAATGCAGACACAGAAGAAAGACGGCTGTGAAATTTCATATCTGAGCATTTGCATTGCCTCACATGGCTTATATTTGAGCCAAATGGAGGTGAGCACACAGTTGAGTCTAGGATATGCTCTATGAATAGAAAATCTTTGCATACTCTGACTACTGGACCTAAAGTTGATAAAGTCAACCAAACTGAGCTCTATGCCTCTTCCTGCCTATTGGATTAGAACATCTTTTTAAATTTTCATATTCATTTTTGCCTATAACCGTATATATCCTTTGCACAATGACACTTCCTACCAAGATTTGCAGGGAGTGTAGGTAAAGCTTATTCCATATCATTTCTTACTGAAAAGTCTTTACTTAGAATAATAGTAGCAAAATGGAGGAAGGAAGAATCACTTTACATACTTGGGCCGTGTGGGTTCCAGCACTGTCAATTTTTGAGTGAGAGTCTGGGAGCTTATTTTTTCAAAGTGGAGAATTTATGCGTTCAAAAAAAGAATTTATGCATTTGACATATTTAAAACTAGATCACTCTTCTCTGGGGAAATTTCATGGGGATTTGTAGTGATGATTTTTCTTGCCTCCATTGTTGGAAATATTTCAAATATATTTCCCTTGATATAGATGAATATATCTCTTGTGGTTGATAATTTATTATTTTTCCTTCAGGACCAAGACACTTCTTTGCTTGAAGACTTCTTTCCCTTCTAGCACTTTTTCTTGGATGGCTTTTAGACCATCCATCCCCTACTACTGTATGGAGGATATCCTCCTGAAAATTCTGGAAATCGATGCTGTCTCCAAATTTGTATTGTCTTTTTTTCTTTCCTTTAAGAGCAGCTGCCCTGCCATGGTCACTCTCTCTTTATTCTTCTCAGGCATCTTTTCAGTCTGCTATGTCTTTCAAATTCTAGAGAAAGCAGATGAAGTTCTCCAAAACAACTTTAAGTTTCTTTTCTTGATATTCAAAAGATAGAGAATCCCTCTCTGTCTCCTTCCCTGGTGTGGAGAGAGGATTCCCAGCATCATCACAGCTCTATTCCAAAGCTCTTTATATCTACCTCTTCCCCAATCTGTTCAAAGGATGGGTGTGAATTTTCAGCTGGAAGTTTAAAAGCTCACCTTTTCTCACCTTTTTTCTTGAAAGTCTGAACATTAGAATTTTATACTTATGATATTTGGATCTCATTTGAAACTTATTCCAAAATAAGTACATTTTATAGGACTTAGAAAATAAAACTAGCTATTCAGAATGAGAACAAACTATAGCAATTTCTTTTAGAAAAATCTAGTCAAAATTTTTAATGAAATTTTTCATGGCAGGAGAAATACCAATGTAGGTATGTATTTCTTCTATTTATAAACATTACTATTATTATTATTATTATTGATATGTGAATGACATCTTTAGTCCTTTTTATTTTCTATTTTGAGATGGGCCTTGCTAAGCTTATCAGGGTGAGTTCTTGTCTCAGCCTCCAAAAGTAGTTTGGATTACAGACATGGGTTACCCTGCCCAGACATTATTTGTATAGGAAGCTTAAATTAACAGGATGGCTATATATATCTAATTCAATTAATTGCAGCCTTTCTTCCTTAATATCTTTGTTATCTTCAGAAATCCTCCAAGCAAAGTATTTAGTCTGAATTAGGAGAAGCAAATTGAATAGAATGTAAACTTTTCAAGTTGAATAGAATTGAATAGAAAGCAAAATTGTGTATTATAAACTTCTTGTCTACTGCTTATATCTTCTTAGCCAAGATTTTCACTCCAACCATTGCTGTGACATTGAATGTACTATAAGTTTAACTTGATAGCTCTTTGTCTTACTTTTATAGCAATTTTTTTTTGCTGTTGGTCTCTTTCTGTAACAGGTCCTAATGGGATGCCTCAACCATTATGAAATATTTGGAAGAAAGCTGTTTCTCCATGGTGCAACCCTTAGTCATTTGGGATGAAAACTGTACTTCTGTGTCTCAGGTGAATACTGTGGATGTGCTTATGCATGGCTCCTCAGAAGTTCCCTTGTGCAACTACGCTCTAGTTGTTCTCTGCACTGTAACTAGCTTAATGATACAACCTCAAATTAATTTTCCCCAACTGCTCTATCTTGCCTTTCCTGTTTTCTACTCCAGTTACTTAAGTTCACTTCCCAAATTAATTATATACTCAAACTCTTATTGCAGACTCTTACTTGGAAGAGCCTAGGCTAAGACCATAGTTTTTATTTCTCTGTTTACTGATGAGTTCAAAGCACTTAACACAGTGCCTAGAATACAGTAAGCACTCATAACACATTAGTAAATAAATTCCTGAATTGAAAGAGTGTTATGTTCAAAGGACAAGTGTCTTTTTTTTACAGCATGCAGTCTTAAGGAAGTCTATTATTCTGTCATGCTATTTCTTAAGAGTGATCATTAGTGTATCAGTGCAGTCAGCAGCTGTCTGATGTATTATCTGAAACATGCTGTATGGCTCTTCTCAAATAAAGGGAGCCACCACTTCACGCCAGCATAGGCCTCTCTAGGAAAATGAGGTTTCGCTAGGTGAATTATAGCAGTCAACATTATGTATTGTTCTTTGCTCATAAATAATGCAAACATGATACCAAGCAAAGATAAAGGCCAGTGATTTATTCTACATAACCTTTATGCAAATCTCATAAATAGTGCACAGTGACATCTATGCTGTGACACTGGCTGTAGCATCAGACCTTTTTGACAAAGGCAACCATTTCATGTATTGAGAGCAAGATTTGAAGAGAACACTCCTTCCCATTTCCTTTGGGATCTTCTGACAGGATTCTAAAGACGCAGTGTTTTCTGAATGAAGCAGAAGGCTCAAGAATGAACCATGATGACATTTACTTAAACAGAAATCAGTGCTATGAAATCACGTGGTCTCATGAGAACTTATAGAAATTACACATACATATGCACATATATTTATTTTTTTTGTACCAGGAATTGAACTCAGGACCTTACACTTACCATGCAGGCACTGTACCACTGAGCTAAATATCCAGCCCTATATTTACTTTTTTACTTGTAAGAGGTTACAAATTTTAGGCCCACATACATCCACTCTTGTATGTTTGTATAGTAGCATAATGAAATAAGAAATTCTTACCCACTTCCACTAGAATGTGAAAAGGTTAGGTTTGACATTTCCAAGAGTGGAATAGTAAACCTCTTACTATTATTTTATGTTGAATTTATTGATTAAATTGGTAAAGCAAAGCAGATTAGTAAGGAATTTTAGATAAGAACCTGCACTATAATGTTTTAGCCTTCACTCTACTACACATGCTCTGTGAAGTCACAGTGTGTAATGAAAACAGGGTTCAGAGAAATCATAGATAATTTATATTTGGAGGAATTGAAAAATTAAATAATTTATAGATTAATCAGAAATATATGGATAAAGAGCAGAACACGAATAGGTAATTTCTAAAATAAAGAGAAATCAGAGAAAACACTACCACCACACTGCACCCAGTACCAATTCAATGTAGTTGAGTTTATTGCATTTTAAAGGTGTTGAGCTGTAATATTCCATAAAGTAACATATTACAGTGAAGTTCACAGGACTTACTCTATTAAAGTGACTCCAACATTCACTTAGTGGTGCTGTGCAATCTATCTTCCATGAACTTTTTCTGTTATTTTTATGAGTTTCAAAATCCTTGAAGAAACCAGAGGAAATCACTGAGATGCAGCACAAGCTTAATTAGCTTATATGACTAAAATAATATTGTTCATTATTTTTTATAGACACTTGGCAAAGCTTAAAATTTAAACTGAAGAGATGCTGCTGCTTTCTTCTAAATAAAAATGCTGACTCCACTAAGATAAGCAACAACAAAAATCATTGCCCGTTTCATCTGGGGCATTGACCTTCAAAGAGAGGTTGCTTTTAGGAGCTCTCAATTCAGTTTCTTCCTTTGACTACTGTCTGGAGTCATGTTTTGCTTTAGGCATATTCTTATAACACACACTATTTTTCTAATTAATTAAAAGAAAGCATCATGGAAACATTAAGAATGGGAAGCCTCAGTCTTAGAAATTCAATTTCTAGCAATGGTCTTGTACAGTTACAAAGCAGTTGTACAGTTTGGCCATCCTTGATTAAACGCAATGACAATGACACACTACAAGTTATAAACAGACAGTACGATTTCTAAGTTTCTGAAACAAAAAGAAGAATGATGTCATATATTTGGAACTTGACTTTCTGATAGGCTAGCTTTTTGGTATTATGTGTCAAAATAGTGTAGATATTGCTATTGATAAACACAATGTAATGTGCATAGAAGATAATTACCCGAATAAGATAGCATTAAAGAGAAGATTGCATTCTTACCAAGTTTGTTATCGAGAAGAATTAATAGTATTAACATGTCTGTATTAGCCAAAGAGATTTGCATATTCTCTGTAAATCCCATTAAAATATCATTGATTGACTTCTGGGAGAATATGGCAGATAGATAACAGCAGCTATGGAGGCTCTCTGAGATAGCCAGCTTAGAATCCAGGAATGGTGCGGTGTGAGGAGTCCTAAGCAAGGGTAGATATACCCTGCTGACCCAGGAACGAAGTAAGCTGAGAGAAACCAACTGGAAATGCAATCCCAATGCTATGACTGGAACAGATAAAATAGCGCTGAAGCTGGCACCCGCCTCTGGAAACTGTGATTTAAATTTCCTGCCGCCGCTGCTGCATCTGAATTGGCACAGCAGGGATAGAAATGTGAAAGCTCTGAGAGTGGGAATTGGTGAACCAAGTTGAGAGCAGGACTAATGGGGAGCCCTGCATCAACCTGCAGTGAGTGAGAGGAATGGGGACCCTTCCATAGACTAGGAGGCTCCAACAGAGGACATTCTGGACCAGGTAGACTATCCAGAACAGGACGCTGCAATGACTGTAGTCACATATTCCCCTCTCAAGTAGGATTGGTGGGGAGCACCTCACCTGGGTGAAGCCATGGACTAAGACCCGGTAGGCTAGACCAAACCAGGTCCCACCAGGGTGGTGGACCCTAGCAGTGAAGCCTTCAGTAGGTTGACTGACCTGTAGGGGCAGACCCAACATATGTGGCCCGGGTCTGTGTCTCCCTAGTACACTTCAGTGGGTGGGAACACCTAGCCAGCGGATTCAAACAAACTGTAACCCACAAAGAAAAAAACTGGACCTCCTATATTCACCTGTATGGAAGGAAAAAAAAATATGAGAAGAGGAGGCAACAAGAAAGGGTCCTTGGCCCCCATTCCTAAGAACTCTGATCCAGGAAAGGTGAATACAAAGGAGAATGAAGACAGAAAACATGCAATATCAGACATGGCACCAATATACATAAAATGATATCTCTGGAGCCTCATAGATGAGTTCAAAAGTGAAGTGTTTAATGAAGTAAAGCAAGATATAAGTAGAATAGTTAGAGAAATACTAAGCACTGCCCAAGAAAAAACAGATGGTGAAGGAAAACAGAAAAAAATGGGAGAATTGTTTGATGGAGAAAATAGAGAAAACATAGAATACGTGAAGCAGGTTCAAAGAGATTACCAGGAAACTAAAAAGTCTACTGAAAGCTGGCATAACAGCTTGAAAGAAACTAAGGATAGATTATCTGAACTAGAGGACAGATTTGTAATGTGGGAGCATGAAATGAAAAAACTTCTTAAAAATAACAAGGAAACAAACAGCAATAATACAAAGGCTAGAAGATGATAAGAGGATTTATAACTTAAGAATTAAGAACATAAAGGAAGAAGTAGGGACACAAACAAATGAACTACAAAGGCTATTCACAGAAATAATTCAGGAGAATTTCCCTAATTCAGCAAAAGGTAAAGATACTCAGATGTATGAGGCGTACAGGACACCAGCCATCTACAACCTAAACAGAACTACACCCAGGCATATAATAATCAAAATTCCAGAAATCCAATATAAGAACAGAATATTAAAAGCCATCAGAGACAAGAAAGAGATTATTTACACAGGAACACCCATCAGAATTACAGTAGACTTCTCAGCACAAACCATCAAATCATGAACAGTGTGAGGGGAAATAATTCAAGTTTTGAAAGATAATAACCTCCAGGCAAGATTGATATATCCTGCACAACTGTCCCTAGAAATTAATGGAGAAACAAGGTGCTTCCAGAATAAAGAGGAACTAGGGGAATTTGCAACCGCCAATTCAACTCTACAGAGAATACTGCAGGACATTCTAAAAAAGAAAAATACCAAGATTCCAGAAACAGTGAATGGAGGGGTGGACCCAACATGAGGCCACAATGAATGGAGCAGAAAGCAACATGAAGAAGACAAACTCACAACTAATGACAGAAAAAGAGCTCAACAGAATTGAGGCAGAGAAGGTTGGACTGTAGGAACAGCTATTTTGGAGAAAACAAGACATAATAATAGCTACTGCTGATTTAATATCATCTTGTTTTGAACACCCATCAAGTTTTTGTTCTTCTGTCTCCTTCGGTCTTAAAATACTGTATTTTATTGGATATTATTATATGTGATAATATAAACAAAAACTTTTATAGACAAGGAGATTATGCAGAAACCGTTGTTCATTTTCTGTTAGTTGGTTCTAAATATTCTGTAATACTGTCATCTCTTGAATGGTTTTAAATTTTCTTGATATGTTTGATGCTACAATATATGAAGTCTTACTCAAAGATTTCAAGGAAAGAGGCATTATGGTAACTATTGTTGATCACCTTGTATTCTGTTTTTACATTATGTATTATGCCCATCCTTTTGATTTGACTGACTTTGTTTTGTTATGTCATACTTGGTTTTATTCTCTTCAAAAAAAGTAATAAGAACTGTGAGAGAAATAAAACCCAAAATGTGTAATTGCCATTGTGAAAAAGAGAGGAAAAGAAAGTGCTTTAAAGGATATAACTGCATGTATATTTAAGCATATAAGATAGATAATCATATACTGAGTTTTTGTTGGATCATTGAACAGAACTGTTTCCAGTCTCACTGTTTGAATGTCCACTTTATATGCTTCAATTTTGTAATTTGAACAACTATTTCTAAGATGACAATACGTAATCTATTAACTAGTGATTTCCTATTGTTTTTTTTCTGAAATTCTGTATAACTTGTACCCTTTTTCTGTTTTTTCTCCTTAAATAAAAAAATATAAATAAAATAATTTTAAACAAACAATAATAATTAATGGGTAATTATGAAAAGCATGAACAAATTCATATCTTTCTAGTCTGTTTCTGAAACCAATCATTAAAAGCAGTATGTATTTTTTAACAGCACCTGGATTGAAATTAATAAATCATCAAATTGACTAGAGTGTTTATTATGTAACTATTACATGTTTAGTCCTGCAATAAGGATGGTAGAAATAGGTGGTATGAGATATAGTCTGATTTTTTTCTTTTTGAGGAAGGGTCTTGCTATGCAGTCCAGACTAGCCTTGAACCCACTGTCTAGCCCAGACTGGCCTCAACCTTGTGGTGACTCTCTCATTTCTGCCTCCTGAGTGGTATTACAGACGTATGTTACACACCCACCTGGTGTAGATTTGAAAACAATAAAATTCTAGTAGGCAATTTAAGGTAAACAAATGTTAACCACATAAATATTCTTTTAATACTATTTCTTATCTGGATTAATGAAAGCTTATTTTTCTCTAAGGTTATTTTAAAAACTTTATTGATACTTTTCTCACTCCTTTTTGTTTTGTGGAACGGAGGCAAGTTCTGATCCCAGGGTCCTCTCACTGAGCTAAATTTCTAGCGGCTTTCAGTTTTTGTTTTTTGACAGTCTCCCAAAGTCACCCTGGGCTGACTCAAAGGAATCACACGTCTGCACTGTCATTCCTGGCCAATAATTCTTTTATACTTAGAAGAAAAACAAAAGCTTTTCATCACTTTCTTGTTGTTTATAAGATATGCCTGAATACTTGTTTTCATACTCCTGATCTGCCCCTAAATTATGATATGTTCTCCTCATATCAGGCACTTCTGCTGTTCATATAAGGTATTCAATAGTATTTTCTAGTTCCAGGGTATATGATAGTACATTTTCATGGACTCTGATTTGTCATTCTTGTTTTGGATGGTTTGATTAGCTCTTATAATCTCTTATTCTACTCTTTTAAATGCATTGGTCAGTTTCTTTGTTAATTCCACTACTTATTTGGTTAGATCACCTTTGAGCCCGCCAAGTTCATTAGCTTCCTCTTTGATAATTCCATGCAATTTATCCATCTGGTGTTCAATTTCTTCTCTGTTTGTACCTTTTGGATCTGTTGGGGGAGATAGGAGTCTTTGGAGACACTTTATTGCTATATTTTTACATGTTTCTGTGTGTGTGTGTGTCTGTGTATGTGTGTATATGTGTATGTGTATGTGTGTATTCTGATGGCTGAGATTAAATAGAGTGAAGAGAATTTGTTGTTGGTATTAAAATCTTTTTAGTTTCTGTTTTCTAGTGATGTGATCCGGGTTTTGTCAAGAGAGCTTGTCATTCAAACTATATAGCTTAATTGGGTTGGATCCAGTTGTGTTGTAAGAAGAGAATTCCTCCTGGTTAGAAGAGCATCCATAGTGACCCAGCCATGTATCAATCATGAACATTAAAACTTGTTTTGACAACTTTGTCCTCTTACCAGTGTGATTGACAAATTATACAGTGCAACTATTAGCAGTTAGTCTGGGTTGCAGAGAAAAAGAGGAAGGATGAAAGATACAGATGTCTGTGAGAGTGCTGTAAGTTCCTGGGAGCAAGAACAAGGAGAGGATGAAAAATAAAGATAGAAACAGCAAGCTGGGGTCAGATGGAGCCCTTCCTCTGGATGGGAGAAAGGAGGAGACTGCTCAACCACCGCCCCCCCATGTTCTCAGGGTCGCCAAACCTGTTCATCTCCAGCACTCCATGCCTTCAGGGGTTCTTTAGGTGCTCCGTGCTGTTGGGGTCTTCCCTGCATGCTCTGCGCTTTTGGCTCCATACTGGTGAATGAACTAGCTCAGTGGCTACCATCAAAGGGGAATAAAAGGAGTTAAACTATGTTCAGTAAATATATCAAATCCCTACAATGAGTGTAAACATTGTGTACTGCAAGCATGCATTAATAAAAATCAATATAAAAATAAAAATGAAAACAACTTTCTGAGCTGGGGATTTAGCTCAGTGGCAAGTGCGAGGTCATGAATTCCGTCCCAGGCACAAAACAAAACAAAACAAAACAACTTTCTTTCATATATATATATATATATATATATATATATATATATATATATAATGTATTTTATCTTATTTTTGTCTTTTGGAGACAAGACTTCACAATGCAGTTCAGGCTGCCTCAACCTTCCGAGTATGGGGATTACAGATGTGTTCCACTATGTCTGGCTCCTGCCCATGTTTTTAACATGTCTTCACTGCTCATAGTATAAGATAAACTCAACTGTGTCTGATAAGTAATTATGAAGAAGTTACTGCCTTATGTTGGGAGGTAATTCTCCATAGATCTTGATTTTCTGCTTGTCTTATGTGGAAGTTGACTTTGTATTGTACTACTACAAATCCAAGAACATTTGTGTCCTGAATAGCATAAGAAAAATGCAGATAGTGTCTTCTTTCTGAATTAATGGTAAGTTTATTTACTATAAAATAAAAGATAGCAGTTCCCTCGGCTTTCTTCAGGTTAACAGGCAGGCAAGTTTACTGAGCACCATGGCATACTTTGTTTTACATTTAGTTTGTACAAACTAGGGGTTTCTTTCTTGCAATACAATCCACTATGAAGCAGGTGTCATCTGGCCCTCTTTACATTGTTCTGTTGGAATCTGAACCTGAGAAACCAGCAACAATGCTGCCTCCAGTCGCAGTAATTGCTGTGAGGAATAAAGTTCATAGCATAATGTCTTCTGCTGGCACCCTTGGGACTGTGTCAAGTTCCATTGTTAGCTCAGGTCTTTCACAGTTCTTTATGTTTTGACCCCCTTCTTATTCCTTTTGTGTTTTAAAGTTTTATTTGACTGTCTCTCTACCAACGGGGAGGGACAAAAGTGCCTGGGAAGATTCTTAGAAGAAAAGTAATTGGAATAGCAGGAAAATTACCTTTCCTAAATGACAGTGTGCAAGAAAAGAAATTGGAGTAGCAGAAAAATTACCCTTCCTAATGGAGTGAAAGGAATGTCAAATGGGGTAGAATAGAGGAATAATATTTTAAAATTATAACACTTATTTTTGGAATTTTCCACAATGTGGCCCATTACAAATTTCATTCTTATTATTCATTCTTATACATATGCAGATGCACAGATTTCATATATATATATATGAATTCACAATTATCTTCAAATGGATTGGTGTGTCTAGGCTCAGTTTTACTCAGACTTCCCATATATAACTACTTTGTTACTCTGAAATTCATTTCTTTACCAAATCCCTTCCAGTTTCCCCCTTATCATCTGCAATAGTTTCAAATTGCAATTTTTCTTCCTATTTGGTGGAATTTGGATTTAGGAAGAGCTTAGTACATTCTTATTCTGATGAGAAAAATAATAAATCTTCTAATTTGTGGTGTCAGCGCAATGTCCCTTGTATTGCCATCTTCTCTGCTCTGAAATAACCAATTTCATCTTCTCCCTAAACTAATTATTCAGTTCAGATGAACTTTTGTGGATGGCACAAAATACTGAAGACTGGGTCCAAGCTGTTAGCTCTCAGTCCCCACGTCTCTGTACACCATGGGACCTCTGTGGAGCACTCAAGCTCATCACAAACTCCAGAATGGTCTGGGGGCTTTGAGCTTCAAAATTTAGAAATTCGTCTACAGGTCTACCAGTTTGGGTGTCAGGCTTTGTTTGCAAAGGCTGAGGATAAAATCTTAGGACCTATTGCATTAAGCAAGCACTCTATCACCACATTAGATTTCCAACCCATCTTGCAAGTCTTTGCCCCATTCCTCTAATTCTGTGCTCTAGCTTAGTTTCTTCTATGCCATATCCAGTGGATAATTTTTGTTCTGTCAAAGCTCATCAGGATGTTTTATTTTCTTTTTCTTCTCTATGAGAGTGATTTTCTGATCTATCTAACACAGGCAATATGTATAGCCTTTCTAAGATTAAAGGAAAAAATAACATAACTATGACCTACATATTGCTTTTATATGTTTTCTACACTGATTAATTTATACACAAGCATTAATTTATTCACAAATTGATAATAGTTGTGGTTTTGTTCGACATTGATATGATTGAATTTTGTAGTGATTTAAGAAATAAAACTTTGCATTATATTTGGAGAGCCTTATTGATTAAATGGGAATTTACTGAGTCTTTTAAGGATGCTCAGTGTTTGAAAATATACTGATGTAGGAGTAAAAAGTTAACGAAGTATGACAGCCTGAAAAATGTTTTGGAGCTATAAAAAATCAGGTATGTCAAATTTTACATTATTAACCTGTATCTGTTTAGGATTCATCCAAAAATTTTTAATATAAAGAAATCACTTGTTGAGAATACAAGGTTATATATATATATATATATATATATATATATATATATATATATATATTTTATTTAAGGAGAAAAAGAAAAAACAGAAAAAGGGTACAAGTTATACAGAATTTCAAAAAAATAAATAGGAAATCACTAGTTAATAGATTACATATTGTCATCTTAGAAATAGTTGTTCAAGTTACAAAATTAAAGCATATAAAGTGGACATTCAAACAGTGAGATTGCAAACAGTTCTGTTCAATGATCCAACAAAAACTCAGTAATATGGTTATCTATCTTATACGCTTAAATATACATGCAGTTATATCCTTTAAAGAACTTTCTTTTCCTCTCTTTTTTACAATGGCAATTACACATTTTGGGTTTTATTACTCCCACAGTTCTTACTACCTTTTTTGAAGAGAATAAAACCAAGTTTGACATAACAAAATAGAGTTAGTCAAATCAAAAGGCTGGACATAGTCCATAGTGTAAAAACAGAATACAAGATGATCAACAGTAGTTGTCATAATGCCTCTTGCTATCTTAAAAAGAATTGCCTATATCAACAATTATAATAAAATTGAACAAAACTGTAAATAACAAAACCAATAAAACCAAAACACTGGAGACATTACAGGACTTCAAAAGAAGATAATAGTCAAACCAGAATGGGCATCATAGTGAATCTTATTGTCTTCACAGTTGTTGCCTATACTCTCAGACTTGGTACTATCAAGCCAAACAGAATAGAGGAAAATCAGTCAAAACAAGATGGTGAGAGCAATACTGGGTTTCAAATCAAGTTAATAGGAAATCAAAGTGGATTACTATAATATATCCTGCTATTTTTTATTTATTTTTTCCCTTATTAAAAAGATAAAAATAAAAATATAAACAATAAAACAAGAAAATTGAGATAATAGAGGACATAACAATAAAACAGCACAGGAGAAAACATAACCATTTAAGCAACATAGTGTTTCACCACAAGATATCCTGACATAAAAGTAGTTACCATAGTGTTTCTTTACAAGGTTATATATTAAAGCAGATTAAAATATAAATTTTTGTGTCATTAGAGAATGAACCCTTTTGAGCATTCTCTATCACAATTTTCAGCTTTATTAGAGCAGGACTGACAAACAGAAATTGTATGTATTTTAGGTGTACAAGTTGATCATCTTTTGATATATGCATGTGACCTTTGTGCATTCTGAAATTATCACTATAATCAAATTTGTTAGTTTTTTCACTACCATTTTTTCTTTTATTTGTGGTGGAAATTCTTAAGGTCAATCCTCACAGCAAATTGCATATAGACATATAATACAGTGTTGTTATTGTCAGTTATCATGCTGTGTGTTATACTTCCAGAACTTACTCAGTTTCCATCAATGAGACTCTTTATGTTTTGACCATTATCTCTTCCTTTCGGTTATGGTATGTGCCAAGATGGCCTCCAAGCCTCATTCAGTCATGGAGACTGTTGAATCTGGCATTTGTGATTGGTTTGTTGAATAACACTGGCATAGGCAATGTGAGTGCTGCATTTGCCCATGGACATGTAACCAGCATACACTATATGGGAAGGAAAGAGATGTGTTTCCCCATTTTTGTCCTTTTTGCTGCTGTTGTTTGTGACTTCCATGAATGGTTGCTGCTCAGCCATGTCACCCTTCCTTGGAGGCAGCTGAGTATGGACTGAAACCTCCAAAAAATATGAGTTAAGTAAACCTTTTCTTGCTTCACTTTGGGGATCACTTTGTCCCAATAACCAGAAAAATGTGATCAATACGATTTCCCTCACCTCCCTTTCAGGTCTGTGCCTTTGTGATTCTAACTGTATGAGTTCCCAAATACAAAGGATATAATTCAGAAATATCTTTCCATGTGGACTATTTTCTTCAGAAAACATTTTGAGTGTTCCTTTTCCATTTTATAGTTTAATTTTTCTAGATAGAACTTTCAGTATTATGTTCAATACAAGTGGTAAGGGGGTATTATCATGCAGTTCCAGATCACAGAAGAGAGGATTCCAGTTTTTCACTGATGAGAATAACATTAACTATGTCATTTGGCTATATGGCCTTTGTTGTGTTGAAGCACATTTTTCTAAACTTGTTTTGTTCAGAGATGTTTCTTGAATAAATGTTGAGTTTTGTCAAAAGCTTTCTCTACATCTTTGTGATGATTATGTGATTTTTATCTCCATATTATTAATGTGATATATTACATTTATTGATTTGCATACATTCAATAACTGTGTTGTGCTAGAGATAAATCTCATTTAACCATTGATAGAATTTTGGCATGTCCAAAAGATGAGAAGTATGAAATAAAATAGGCCTTTATTCTGAGAACGTGGAGAGAGAAAACCAAAACTCGCCAATCACTGAAGTCAGGCTTTTTTTTCTGCTGGACATGTGGTGTGGGGGCATACATGTAGCTTAGGTTTGGGGTGGTACCTAAGGGGCATTAGTGATGCACAGGTAGCCCATTGGTATTTATTTCGTGCCACAGGTAAATTGCCTAGGGGCAGGAAAAGCTGACCTCAAGATAGAGCCCCTTGGTTCCGCCTCCCCCCCCCCCCCCGGCTACAGTGTCCCATCTGGGGCAAAACCTTTCATTCCTGTCTTTTGATTATTAGGAAAAAAGGTGAAGATTTTCTTTATTTTACCGATTCCTGCTGAAAGGGGGCGCTGTACTGGGGTTTAGGAGAGTCGATGGGATGACAGTTGATGCCCATGTAGAAGCTGATGCCGGTTTTTTAACTAGGACAACTTTATCACTGGTGAATGCCCATACGTTAGACTGGAAAAAGAGACAAGATGTTATGAGGAGGCAGGCCACTATCATATTTAAGGACCCAGATGAGGTAGAAGGATATGATTTAGATATGTCATTTTATCAGGACCATGTTGAGGTAGAATCATTGCCACAGTAAGGTAGAATTCTGAAAAATAAGTGTGGGGTTAGGAGGAGTGAAGTT
This sequence comes from Cavia porcellus, assembly GCF_034190915.1. Lineage (NCBI taxonomy): Eukaryota > Metazoa > Chordata > Mammalia > Rodentia > Caviidae > Cavia > Cavia porcellus. The sequence continues at coordinate 20,615,615 of NW_026947514.1, read as the reverse complement.
ATGAGAGCTGATTATTCCCCCATCTGAAAGGGTAAAAGTTAAGAGGGTAGGTAGGTAAGACTTGTCTCTGGTCCAGGAGTTGAACTGGAAAAAATACGGGGAGTGAGGAAGGTCATGGCTGTACCAGTAAAGGGAAAATAAGAGCCTAGGCCTTCAGAGATGTCACGTTTAACCAAACAGCTGAGGTTAGAAAGAACTGAGACAGTTGTCACATAGAACATTATGAAGATGATCTTACGCATGATGTGGGAGTCTTTAGGAAAAACTGTTAAGAGTCCTGCAGTAAAGATGATAATTAATAGAATTTAAGAAATTAGGGACCAAATTGGATAACAAAACATGACTTAGCCTGTGAACTGTGGCTGTGAGGCCTTCGTGAAACGAAGACAGGTGACCAACAGAAGCTGAGATGACCACTCAGAATGATCAGATTTAGGGTGGGGAGGGCACCACTTAGCCTGAGTGATGTGAAACCAGGATGGGAATCCAGCAACTTTGACCACAGTAGGGGTCATCAGGAGACCAGACAGGGGCCACTCCACCTTGGTTGTAGTCCTGTGGATTTAGAACATTTGAGATAAATTAGATCTCCTGGGGATATGGGAGGATCGGTTTGGCCTCTCCAGAGGTTTGTGGAAGGCAGAGATCAGCATGTTATTGCAACAAGTGTCAGAGGAAGGAGAGGACTGGGACACAGTCAGCAAGGGGAGGGAGATTTTTGGGAGTAGGAAGATTATGGAGTAAGAATGGTCTGCCATACATAAGTTCAAAAGGACTGAAGAAAGTAGGAGGCCGGGGAATTGCCCTGAGCTTGACTAAGGCTAAGGGCAAAAGTTGAGGCCAAGGTTGGTATAGTTCTAAAGTGAGCTTTGTAAAGTGGGTCTTTATGAGGCCGTTTGCCTTTTCTATTTTTCCTGAGGACTGTGGATGGTATGGTATGTGTAGGCTCCAGATGATGTGTAAGCTTGAGGATACCTGTTGAGTGATCTGAGAAATAAAGGCAGGACCATTATCTGACTGAATACTCTGAGATAGACCAAACCTTGGGATGATTTTTTGTAATATGACTTTAGTAACTACATCAGCAATTTCCCTGGTTGTGGGAAAGGCTTCTATCCATCCTAAAAAGGTACAAACAAAGGTGAGGAGATATTGAGAGTTTTGTGGCATGGCATGTGTGTAAAATCTATCTGTCAGTCCTGACCAGGGGTGTGGTCCCTGGTCAGGGACCCTGAGGTCCCTATGTCCCTGATGTGAGGTCTTAGCACATAGATAACAGCTGTGAGTAATCTTAAGAATGATAGCTTTTAGGAAAGGGTGTGTGACTACTGGGGCTAAGAGTTTGTACAGGGCCTTTGATCCTATATGAAAACAGTTGTGTAAGTCAGTGATGATGTCTAAGGCCTGTTTATGTGGGAGAACAAGTTTTGACCCCTGAAAAATCCATCCCAGAGTCTTTTGTGTGTAACCTGGTTTATGAAGTAGCTGTAGCTGCTCTGGTGAATAATTAGGCTGAGGTAGACTGTTTGGGACTAACGGGAGAAGATGAGAAGCAGGGCCCTTGTGCAGCTAACTTGGCTTGTGAATCTGAAAGGCATTGCCTTGAGCAATAGGATCTGTAGAATTTTGGTTTTCTCAACAATGAAAAACTGCTGCCTGCTTTGGGAGTTGGGTTGCCTCTAGAAGTATAAGGATAAGGGGAGCGCCAATGATGGGGTTTCCCTGAGAGTTATTAAAACCCCATTCTTGCCAGATAGAGGCATGAGAATGTAAAATGCTAAATGTGTACTTTGAACTGGTGTATATATTTATGACTTTGTCTTTTGCTAGTGTAAGAGCCCTTGTAAGGGCAATAAGTTCTGCCTTCTGGGAAGAGGTGCCAGGTGGCAGTGGATTTGCCTCTATAACTTTTGACTGGTTAACTACTGCATATCCTGCCTTTTTTTGGTTTTCTGTGTTTGTTGAACTGCCATCTATGAACCACATGTCAAAGGCTAAAGAGAGATGTGCTACTGATGTGAGGGAAAGGGGTGGGAGTCATCTGTAGGAACTCAATACAGTCATGGTGAGGATGGCCCTCTGAGGTGGGAAGTAAGGTGGCCACATTAAGAGGATCACTAGTTGCAATAGAGATGCAAGGGTCTTGAGAGAGCGCTAGGTGTACCTGTTGAAGTACATCAAGGGCAGGGAGAAGGGGTCATCAGGGCAGGGAGCACCTTATGTGAGATAAGCTCATGTAGGTGATGAGGTGAGTGTACTGTAATAGATTGCCCTAATGTAAACTTCTTAGCTTCCTGTGTCAGGAGAGCTGCAGCCACAAGGGCTCAGAGACAAGGAGCACATCCTTTTGCTGTGTTATCTGTTTTGACAAATAAGGTACTGCTTGAAACTAAGGTCCCTTTTTGTGTCCTAGTACACCTGGTGGCCCTGAGAAGTAGTATATAGAGTGAAAGGTTGGGTGGGATCAGGAAGGATAAGGGCTGGAGCTTTTAGGAGAGTCTTTTTTAATTTTTGGAAGGAGGCATAGTGGGGTTAAGGGGTTCTGATAAGGGGCCCTTAGTGACCTTGTAGAGGGGTTGAGCTAGGGCTGCAAAGTTAGGAATCCAGAGATGAAAGAAATTAGCTAACCCTAGAAAAAAATGTAACCCGTTGTTTAGTTGTGGGCACCTGGAGATCTAAAAAAAAAAAAGCTTTACAATCTGTGGTGATAGAACAAGTGGTGGAGGTAAGAGCAAGACCCAGGTATTTGACTTTTGGGGAGGCTATCTGGGCTTTAGTAGGAGAGATTCTGTATCCATGACTAGCAAGAAAAGTTAGAAGACTGGTTGAATGCTATATGGCTAACATATGGGACGGAGAACATAATAGAAAGTCATTTATGTATTGAAGAAGGATACTAGGTTTGAGATCAAGTTCTGTGAGGTCAGTAGGAGAGCTTGGCTAAAGAAGTGGGGACTATCTCTCAACCCTTGGGGGAGTACTGTCTGAGTAAGTTACTGAGACCTGAGAGTGTCTGGATCAGTTCATGTAAATGCAAAGAGGTCCTGACAATCAGGGTGTAGGGGGATAGTAAAGAAGGCATTTTTAAGATCTATAACTAAAGTGAGTAGTGGAGGGAGGGATATGAGAAAACATGGTATAAGGGTTTGACACCATTGGGTGGGTTGGGGTAACAGCACTATTGATTACCCTAAGGTCCTGTACCAGGCAATAGGACCCATCAGGTTTGAGTACCAGGAGAATGGGAATATTGTAGGGTGAATGGGTAGATTTAAGAAAACCATTGTCTAAAAGGCACTTAATTATGGGTTTAAGTCCCCATAAGTGTTGAGGAACTATGGGATATTGGGGAACACAAGGAAAAATGGAAGGATCTCTGAGATGGATTAAAATAGGTTTCACATGAGTAGCAAGCATGGGGTTGGAGGTGTCCCAAACTATGGGGTCGACCAGAGAAGAAGGAAGGGGAGGGAATGGCTTTGCAATGCATTGTGAGGCTGTTTGGAGGATTAGGGCTGTGGGGAGGGAGAAGATAAAGAAGAAGTTGAGCTTTTGAAGGAGGTCTCTACCTAAAAGGGGTGTGGGGCATGTTGGAATTACTAGGAAGCTATGGGTAAAGTCAAGAGTCTGGAATCTGCATGGGGCAGGCCCAGTTTGCAAAGGCTGTGTAGGCTGGCTGTCAACACCCACAACAGAGACTGAGGACTTAATATAAGGTCCTGAAAACTCAGGAAGTACACTATAAGTCACCCCCATGTCCACAAGTACAGATAGTGTGTTACCTGAGTCCTCCAGTGAGACTTGGGGCTTTGATAAAGATACCTTAGTGGGGGCTGTTGACCCCAAGCCCCATCAATCTTCAGCAACAAGTCCAAGCAGATCAGTCAGTGATGAATCTGGCATTGATGGAGTCTCCTGTGAGGGCAAGAGTTAGAGGATGGCTCACCCGCTTGCTGGCGGTTAGGACAGTCACTTTTCCAGTGGCCCTTAATGTTGCAGTAGGGACACAGCCCTAAAGGAATGCCAGGGTTTGGGCAGTCATTTTCCCAGTGTCCTTGTTTGCTGCATTAAAGCACGGTCCAGGTGGGGCTCAGGCAGCTCCACCTTGTTTGGTCTGGCACTGCAGTAGGTCCAGGGTCATTTTCAGCAGTGTTTGCCTATGGCTGTGATCAACTTCTTCTCAAGCTGCCTGCCACAGCTGAGTTTGCTCTTGTGAGCTGAGGGTGGTGTTCAGAATCCCAAAAATATCCTTAAAATGTGAATCATAACAGTTAGTTATAAATTCAAATTCCCTGATATAATTCTGTGGATCAACAGAGAAGCAACCTAATTTATGGGTAATCTGAGATAAGTCAGAAAGGGAGAAAGGCACATGTATATTTGCAAGTCCCTTGGGGCCAGCTTGCTCTCAAAGTGGTAGCAGAGACTGAGGAGAAGACTGTGGAGTAGATGGCCATTGAGCAGCCAACCATCTGGCAGGCACGTGTGAGCAATTATCTGATGACTGGCTATAAAGCAGCTGCAGTCAACATAGGACAAGGAAACACAGGCTGTTGGCATCTCACTGTGTGCCTTGCAGTGATTTAGTTGCTGTTTGTAGCTCAGTGAACTGTCATGTGGTCTGCAACAGGGTGGTTGTTGCTGATCACATGAGGAGCCACAAGAAGGCGACCATTGACCTTGAGATCCATCTCAAGATGGTGGCGCCCTTCCATGTGGTGAGGGCCACAAGATGGCGACTGTCCCCCATGCGAGCTGCAGCAACCATGTGGCCTACGGAAGGATAGACCTAGTATGGTGAGCGGGCAGTGAGAATGCCAAAGGGGATAAACAATCCTCAGACAGGACAAGTAGTTCCAGTGGAGGGGAGTGAGAGGTTGGAGAATGGGAAGAAATGCTAACAGAGGGATTACAGATGCTGGGAGAATTAGGGACCCTGGGAGAGGGAGGGGAAGATGACTGCACAGTGGGAGATAATTGCACCATGGGAGCAGGAATGTTTAATTGAGAAGGCTGTGAGGTTTGATCCTGGGGGTAGGGAGGAGGGAGTGGGTGAAAAACTGGGGGTACTTTGTCTAGTGGGTCTTGGGGGGCAGGAAGGGAAAGTTTGTGGCACAGTAGAGGTAGCTAAAAATATCTGAGCAGGTGTACATGCTCAGAGTGTAATGAGAGAGGAAGGTGTTCTCAGAGTGAAGAAAGCCTGTATATATGGAATTGCTGTTAACTTGTTGCCAGTGAAACAAAAGTCATATAAATTTTTGAGAATACAGGGGTCAAATGTCCCCTCTTTGGGCCATGGGCTGTTGTTAAGTGGGTAGGTTGGCCAAGCCTCCTGGCAGTAAAAGATTGTTTAGTTTTTGTGTTTTTTTCTTAAATCAAGCACCCCAAAGGTGGTTTTTTGGGAAGGGGAAAAGACATTTCCCATGGTAAAATCACAGTCAGGTGAGAAATGGACCATGATCCAAAGAAGGTCAGGTCGTCACCTTTACCTTTTGGATCTTACAGTAATTGTGATTAGTTCCAAAGCTTGTATTTCTCAGTCATCACCAGAATCACGAGTGGATTTCCCATGGATTTCAGTGATGACACTGCCTGTGAGAGCTTTAAGGCTCTAAAGGACATGAGAGCTTTCAGTGTGGAGCCCGGCCTGTGAAGAAAGTCTCAGTCTTGGGCTGTCTAAGGACGTGAGAGTATCACTCGAGTCCAGGGAATGGGAAGAAAACTCATGTGGGTCCTGGCCCAGACCAAGTAATCTCCGGAGTTTGCTTACCTGTGGTAAATTAGGCCAGTGTTGTTTGTGAACGATTGGTGACAAATTAAGCAGCTCCCAAGTGTTGAGAAGTGTGGAATTAATCCAGGATGCAGTCCAGTTCATGAGTCAGCAGTGGACTCAGAATGGGGATTCCAGAAGTCACTCACCTGTTGATCTGAGTCACGGTACCATTTGATAGGATTTTGGCGCATCCAAAAGATGAGAAGTATGAAATAAAAGAGGCCTTTATTCTGAGAATGCGGAAAGAGAGAAACAAAACTCCCTGACCACTGAAGTCTGGCTTTTTCTCTTCTGGTGTGGGGGCATACATGTAGCTTAGGTTTGGGGTGGTGCCTAAGGGGCATTAGTGATGCACAGGTAGCCCATTGGTATTTATTTCGTGCCACAGGTAACTCACTTTTGGGCAGGAAAATTTGACCTCAAGATAGAACCCTTTTGTTCCACCTCCCAGCCTGCCCCCAGCTACAGTGTCCCATCTGGGGTAAAAACCTTTCAATCATAGTTTGTTATCCCTGTAATGTGTTGCTGAAATTGAGCATGCTCAGTATTTTCACATCTATATTCACCCTGCTTTGTAAGCTTGTAATTTTCTTCTCTCTTATCTGGCTTTCATTTCAGAATGATATTGGTTCACAAACTGACTTTTTTATTTTTTGGGAAGAAGTTTAAGGAATATTAATAATAATTCTACATGAAGTGTTATATTTGAGTAACTCATGAAGGCACTTCACATTGGCCTTCTCTTTGTTGAGAACTTTTAAAGTCTATCTCCTTACTTTTTAGTAGTATATTTAGGTGTTTCATTTCTTCTTGATTCAGGATAAGTAGATTACATAATTTCCTAAGTTTACCTATTTATTTGACATTATCAAATTTGTTGGTATATAATTATTCCCTAATGATTATTTTTAATTCTTACATATTTAATCTAGAGCTTTCATCTCTATTTTTGACTTTGTTTTCTTATTTTCTTATGCTAGCTATGGATTTATCAACTTTATTTTTCAAACAACTTAGTTTGGTAATTTTTCTGTTGTTTGATTTGTTTCATTGATTTATTTCATTTCTAATTTTCATTATATCTTTACTTTTGTTAACTGTATCTTATTTTGACCTTTTTTGCTAGTTTATCAAGTAAGTTGTTTATTCGAACTCTCTCTTTTTAAATATGTTCACTTTTGCTATGTTTTTTTCCCTGTTAGTATATATTGCTTTAGCTTCATTCTGTAAGTTTTGCTATACTGTTTTTCCATTTTCATTTGTTTCAGAATGTTTTTAAATATTTCTTAATTCTCTTTTGGTTTCACTGGTTATGAATACAGTTTCTTTTCTGTTGTTGTTTGATCAGACCCCAGATCACATGGGTGAAGGTATGATAAAGGGTAAAAGAGATACAATAATTATAAATGCCAAGAGTTCAGAGGGTCAGAGCTCTTACCATGCTAAGCCAAGATCTCAGGACTTACTATACATATATTTCTTCCTTTCTTTTTTTTTTTTTTTTTGGTGGGGGAGCATGTAGGGAGATCCAGGGAACAACGGAGTGGAGGACACTGATGTAAGTAAGGCGTCATAAGAGCAAGGTGCTCTTGTTTGAATAAGCCATTGGTTAATGGGAAACTTGCTTTGTTTTTGGGTTAATATTCACTTCTTTAGAATCTTGAAATGTTATCTTGCCTTCTGAGGCAACCCAGTCACAGGAGTTAATGAGACCACCCCTGTGACCAGTGCCACAGGCAGTTACCACAATGGCTGGCTCATCAGGCAAGGCACATAGGCCTAGGACAGAATCAGAATTTTAATGTAGAAAGCAAATTTATGGATTTATAGCTCCCTCAGGGTGGTCTTCATCACTTTTCCACATCTTAAAAATTTTTCTCATCTTCGTACCATTATCAGTTAGTAGTTTTTTTTTTTTTCTATTTTGATTAGAAAAGAGACAAAGAATGATACTGAGTTTTTAAAATTTCTTAAAATTGGTTACATTCTTCTGGGAAAATACCCAGAAGGGGAATAGCTGGATTGAATGGGACTTCCAATCCTAGTTTTGTGAGGAATCTCCACACTGATTTCCACAGTAGCTGCATCAATTTACACGCCCACCAAGAGTGGAAATTATGTATGTATGTATGTATATATATCTATATCTATATATATATATCTATGATAAATAACTATACTACTAATCTCTGTGAGTTCATCAAAAAGAAGAGTTTGTGTTTTCATTGTTTGATCATTTGGCCATTTTTTTCATACCTAAATCTTGAAATTATAACAACTACTTTTAAGCTAACAATATGAAATATACTAACTAGCATTAATTTCCTAACTTTCTGAAATGCTGCATTGTTTTTATCTGTTTTTTTTTTTGTTTTTAAAATAGAAAAGAAAAAATGATCTCATTTCCTCCTTGAATTTCTACCTATCTTTATCCATAAATCTAAAATAAATGTCTTACAAATATCTTTTTTGGGAAAAGTTTAGTTCATTTGTATTTAATATAAATTATAAATAGAAAAGAACTTGCTCTTACTGTTTTCTTTTTCTGTGTGCTTCATAGTTATTTAATCATTTCTACTCTTTCTTTATGATTTGATTGTTAGTTTTTGTTTTGTCTTGTCTTGTTTTTGTACCAGGCACTGAGCTCAGGACTTTGTACTTTCCAGTAGGTGTTTATGCCATTAAGCTATATTCCTGGCTGATTTTTTAAGAGTGGGGCCCAATTTTTGTCTGTTTGTGAATTTCCTATATATTCATTCTTCGTGGTTATCATGGATTCACAGTGAATGTCTTACAAGAGCAGCAGTGTGTTTTAAACTGGTAACAGATTCAACTGCATACATACACTCTTGGCTTCTCCCCTCCACATCGTATATAATGGTCACTAACTTTTACTTTTCATTTTATTTTATCATTAACAAATGTCTTTGGATATAGTTATTCTTGCTACTTTTGTTTCACAACTTATGTCCTGCCATTAAAACTAGCTCATATATCATGATTATAGTATTACAGCATTCTGTTATTCTGTTTGTTTGTGTGTTTTCATGTTCTTACAGTTTAGTTTCATTTCAAGCTGAGAAATTCCTTTCATTGTGTATTGTAAGACAGTCTGGTAGTGATGAATTATCTGTTTTTGTTTGTCTGGGAAAGTTTTATCTTTATTTCAGTCTTATAAAACAGCTTTGTTGAGTAATCTGTTAAACAGTTCTTACAGTATTTTGACTGCATTATCCCACTAGTTCAGGTCCTGCAGTGTTTTTGCTGAGAAATACACTGATGGTCTTTAACAAACTCTCTTTTATGTGACAAGCTGATTTTCATTTGTTGGTTTCAAAATTGGCTGTCTTTGGCATTTGACAATTTTATGTGTCACAGTATATACATCTTTGAGTTTAATACATTCATGAAACAAGAAACTTCCTATATATGAGAAGATTTAAGCTATTGTTGCTTTAAGGTCTCTATCTCTTCACTTTTTGATATTTCTGTAATGCATACTTAGTTCTATTGATCATGTCTCTTAAATTCTATACCTTTTTTTGGGCTTTTTAAAATTGTTCTTTTCTCTTCTTATAACTGAGCAATATTTTTCCTCCAACTGCCTTTATTTTCAATGATTTTTTTTTCTTTTTGGCATAAATGAATCTATCTTGAAGTTTTCTACTAAGTTTTTCATTTATAGTATTCTATACCTTCAGGATTTGTTAATGACTAGTTCTTTTTCTAATTTATGTTTCTTTACTAATATTTTCATTTTGTTCATGTATTTTATCCCTGATTTAATTCTCTTGTCACTCATTGAGTTTCTTTATGATGATCATCTTTAATTCTTTAATAAGTTTTGAGTAGGTTGAGATTTAGTTTTATTAATTAGCTAATATTACAGTGTCATATTGTTACAGGGTGCACCCTCAAACCTGAGTTTGTGTCTCAATATGGCAAAGAATAAACTTAAGAACGTGGGACATAAGTAGGAAGAAGGTTTACTAAATGAAAACTCTTGAAAGTGAGTTTCTGCACTACTTTTGTCTGAGGCCTTTTGTCTAGGCGATGAAAATGACCACATTCAAACCATGCCAGGCCATGCTGAGGTCAACCTATAGGGTTACAAGAAAGAAAGTTTGAAAAGAAGTGGGCCCATAGAAACTTAGGAAATACAGCAAGCATAGTTTTGCAAGCACCATTAATTGTCACTTTTCTAAAATTATAAACAGAAGGAGAATAAAAATATTTTTCAGAGTGGTATGAAAAGAGGCTTGATGGTGCTGATTACCTATCATCTTGTTTTTATCACATTCCTAAGCAGGAGGAGCTCATCAACTTAACATAGGACCTTATTCATTGGATTGTCAGAGCCCTGGCCATCCTGTCTCCACCCTGTGGCCTGGTCCAGGCTTTGTCTTATCTCACCCTTCATTCGGTCACACTGACTTCCTCTTGGGTCTGGGTTTTGCCTGTCCTACTTGCTGTAGTATTTGCCTGACTTGTCATTGTTCATGGAACTGTACACTGGTGTCTGAGTTTGAAGACAAATATCTCTACAGTTTTCACAGATTGATTTTGCTAGTTAAAGTCCTTCTCCTCACTGGGATTTTGGAAAGATGGGATTGCAACTGAGTGGCATTTGGATCTGGCTAATTGTTGTGGTTCAGCAGGATCTATGTTTGGTAAGACTATTATTTGCAGGAACGGTGAGAATTCTTACTCCCAGGTCTCCCAGAAGAGAGTACTCCCTGGGACTATAGTCAAACAGAGGCCAAACGGTTCTTTGGGATGCTTCTGGGTTTTCAGGGAAGTTTTTAAGTGTTAGGTGTTTTATGAAGGAAAAAAATGTGTTTCTCCCAATTTGTGCTAAGTAAATTTCTGGTCTGCCACTGAACTTCTGGGAAATGGTACAGGAACTAGGTCATTGGTCTGTTTAAAGTTCCACAGTTGTGTGTAAGATCACTGGGTGTTTTACTTGAGACGTTATAAGCACATCTTCCTGTCAGCTGCTGGGCAGGTTGGAGTGAGTCCATACTGTAACTGAGAAGAGAATCACAGGACCAGTTTAGTGTCTAAACAAGATTGTGACTGGTAATCATTTTGCTGGGAGAATGGATTACGTCTCCCACTCAAACTCTGGGTGAGCAGGTCTACCAAGTGGATCACAGCAGCATGGGGCTGGATCTAGGTCAGAGATCTTTTAAAGTGTTCAGAGTTAGAATTAAAGTTGCTGGGCCTTCCAACAACATTGTAGATGAGTATACCTCCCCCTGGGTCTCTGAATGCGTAGTTCTGTTCTAGGACTGCAGTGTAACAGGTCTGGAGCCCACCAAAGGGCTGCTTTAGGATCTCAGATGGAGGCAGTGTTGGTGAACTCCACCTTTACAGAGAGGCATAGCAACTGCTGGCATTACTACAGCCAAGTGGGGTTCAAACCAAGTTTGCAGATCAGCAGGGTTGTTTCCAAACTTCCACCCAGACCATAGTTGACAAGACTACAATCTGGGAAAGTGCCAGCCTTCTTGAAGTAGCCCTGCTTGAAGTAATGAAGTAAATGTCACTAGTATTTTGCATTTTTCTACTGTGACCCAAAAATACCACAAAGAAATTTAAATTTCTGGATGGCTATGGAATTGTTGCTTCTTCTATTGAGGGAAATGATCTAGGGATCGCTAGTTGTACCATTTTGCTGTCATCACCTCTATTACTTTTGTTTTCATGAGCAAATATATTACTTTGTCCAAAAGAATTATGCATGGATTGACAATGTTTTTGTAATTAGCAAAGTTTTATTGTATAATGATGATACATACTTTTCCTAGTTCAAAACACTTTAATAATAACTTGAAAATATAATACTTCAAAACAGAGAGAATCCTTTGAAAATAGAGTTCAAACTTTCATTAAGTAAATGCTGAAAGCTCAGGAACAGAAAGGGCAAGTGAATTCTCCAAGGTCACACAAGTGGGAAACACAAGTGGCTGGATTTTCCAGAATCACTTGACTCTCCAGGCTTACACTCTTTCTGTAAGGGGAAACTACCTTTTCAACTGACATAAAATATGAAATAGAATCAGAAGGTTAGGCATTTCTGAAACAAAGAATGCTCTAAATACACTTTGACAACACTGCTGTCCTCAGGAAATTAGAAGGCAATTTAGAAAAATGAAATGGGTCAAATGAGCTGTCACTGAAACAAAGGCTGTGGATCAACCTGCAAATCAGTAATTGCTTCCTGAGCTTGAGATTTTCAATCCCTCGAGGTGGGAGGTAAACCACCAAGTAAATTTAAAAGGATTTCTACTGAGTGCTTCCTGTGAAATTCTGAAGACATTTATATTACACTTTCTACACCTTTAATTTCCTGTACAAAAACAGAACAGCATTCACTGCTCTCAAGTTTTAAGAGGGTTATTTTCTATCATATTTTTTAAAAATACAGCCAAGCAGTTTAGCAAGACAAGAAGGTAATTCTCTCAACAGAATTCAGACTTGGACATGTTTTTAATGAACACTAAAGTTTCCTTTTTTTTGGTTCCTTTTGCTGTTGACTAACTGCCATCTCCTGCTTCTCAAGATTCCAAAGAAGAAAATTAGCCAGCAAGATACAATGGCTGTGTTTCTCACTGTCTTCATATGCAATTTAAATGTCATCTTTACATATATTATTCTACCCTCAGAAGACTCAGGGGTCAAATCGTCATTTAAACAGACATTCTAAATGGAAATAAGTGTCCAGTCACTGATTCATGATAAGTATGATAGAATAGCAATTCTCCAAATCACCTAGAAATAGCAGGAGCCTGAAAAACCAACATCAACCATTGATTTCTTTGCCTACTTGGTTTTAACAATTGAACTTCAACTGCAGAAAAACTCAAGTAAGAAAGATTTTTTCTGCTGTTTTAGTTAGTCTTGTCTATAGTAATCAATATGAATCATTCATGGTCTATGAATATTATTTTGACTTTGGCTGACTATATCACCAATTAGCTTTTGGGTTTCTAAAATTTTGAATTTTCATTGAGTCTAGTTAAGTACTACGAACTTTAAATTCAGAAGTAGCAATCCTTCCACTCCAAATAGTTAAACAGATAATGATGTTGAAATTGCTGTTTACTTCATGTTCTCTGACACACAGAGTTCCATTGTGTAAGATCTAAAGAAGGGAACTTTTCACAATTAGCAATCCCTATTGGTCCCATGGTAACGAATCAGAATAAAGTAGAGAATCATTTACCAGGAATATGTGGTAGGCAGAACTGTGGTCTCCTATAAAGATGTCAGCATTCTTTTCCACAAAGTCTATGAACACACTATGCTACACAGTGAAGTAAAATTAATGTTCAGATTGGTTAAACCAGTGAATCAGCTGACTTAAAAAAGAGAAATTATATTCCAAGTGGGCCTAATATGATTACAAAATTCCTTCAAAGAAGGAGTAGGATGTAACAGTGATGTGATGTTAGAAATATTGTTATCAGCAATTGTTGGCTTGAAAGAAAGAGCATGAACCTAGGAATATGGGTGGTCTAGAAGATGAAAAAGTCAAGACAACATGTTGTACCCTAGCGTCTCCAGATGGAATGCAGAGTTGTCAAAACCTTCATTTTTTTGACCAGTGAGACTCTTGAGATCTCTGAATTTCAGAATAATAAGATAATAAAATTTTGCTGTCTTAAGTCACTGAGTTAATGATTGTTTGCTGCAGCAACAATGGGAAACAAGCATAGGATGTATAAAAGTTACCTAGAGTGATTTAGTTGCACACACACACACAATGGTGTTCATTTCATATTTTATTTATTAAATTTACCCATGTGTATTCTCTCTCCTTTGCTTTCCTTTTTATTCTGTCTCTTTCTTTCTTTCCCTCTCTGCTTTCCTTTTTCTGTCTCTATCTCTGTCTCAGTCTTTCATTTGTTCTTTCTTTCTTTTCATTGTTAGCAATCAAATCTAGGGTCTTATATATGATAGGTAAGTTGCCTATCACTAATTTAGATCCCCCAAATTTGAATTTTTTATTTTGGAGTAGGGCCTCATTAAGTTTCCCAGATTGGGATTGAATTTATGATCTTCTGCCTCAGCCAACTGAGTCACTGGCATTATTGGAGACTTAGCTGACTTGACCTTACGAGTTTTGTATTGCAAGTTATCACAAGTAATATTAATTATAAGAAATAGTTTCTAGAACTAAATGATAGAGCCAGTACAACATCCTAGTTATGAAAGCAGTTGGAAAAGGTAGTTAATGCCTGTAAATATGCACATCACAAAAACAGAGGAAGCCATAATAAATGATATCGCACATCTAGAAAACCAAGAAAAATTCTAACCCAAAGCTATTACAAGGAAGAAAATTGTAATGATCAGAGCATTAATTTATCAATAAATTAATGAAATCGAGACAAATATATCAAGACTCAATTAAACATTGGTTCTTTGAAGGAATAGACAAACCATAAATCTAACCAAAAAAAAAGACCCAAATCAATGCAATTGCAAATGAAAAAGGTGAAATCAAAATAGAGACTGTTGAAATAAGAAAAATATTATTAACTTCATAAACTTTTAGGCAAATACACTGCAGAGTTCAAAAGAAATATATAGATTTCTAGATACATACAAATTATCAGAACTGAAAAACTGACTCAAAAACTGAATAATCCAATGACAGATGATGAAATTGAAACAGAAAACAAACAACAACCAACCCTCTCTCCAATAAAACCTACCAACTAAGAAAAGCCCAGGTCTGCCATGGATGGATTCAACGCTGAATTCTACAAAAAGGTCAGGTAAAATCTAATTACTCAAGCTCTTTAATGAAAAAGAAAGGAAAGTACTATTCCCAAAGTCATTTCTGGAACTTAGTATTGTCATGAATCCAAACTCAGACAACGACTGAATCAAAAATGGTAACTATAGATTGATTTATTTAGTGACTATACATGCAAAAGCCTTAACAACTTACTAACCGAATCTAATAAATCTTCAAAAAGATCATGCATCATGACCAAGTAGGCTTCATCCCAGGAATGCAAGGTGGTTCAACCTATAGAAATCAATAAATGTATCTCACACAAAGAGAAACAGGGCAAAATTCACATGATCATCTCAATAGACATGGAAAAAGTCTCTGGAAAATTTCAACATGCTTCCATGACAAAATCTTTCAAGAAAATAAGTATAGGAGTACGTTATCTTAATTTGATAAAAGCCATTTATGACAAACTTATTATCAACATTAATAATAAATAGGGAAAAGCTGAAAAATTTCCCTGTAAAATCAGGAACAAGACAAAGATATCCACTTTCAACATAGTACTCAAAACACTGCCAAGAAATATGCATAAAAGAAATAAAATAAATATGCATAAAAAGGGTTAAATTGAATTATCTTATTTGCAGATGACATGGAAGATACATAGAAGACACACACACACACACACACACACACACACACACACCAAAAGACTCATGGAATTAATAACCACATTCAATGCCTCTGTGAACATGGAATATAGATTTCATTTTAATGTTGTCTTCATCTCTGTATTTCACTTCAAGATTCAAAGCTCTAATTACTTTTGGCTCATCCTTTCAATTTTCTTCTGAGTCTGTCATTTTTTTGGGTTCCCACTATAATTCATCATTGTGTTAAAACATTTTCAAACATCCTTAATACATATATACAGTCTGTATATAAAAAAGTGTTGGAAGGTATAAATTATATATAACATTTATGATTTTCTTCTCACCAGTTCATTTTTAAATACCTGCTGGAGAAGTCTCTTTCTCTCTGAGTGAGACCTTTGGGTAACATCTGGAGAACATGAGGTGGTTAGTTATGGGAGGGTCCCTGGGGAATGAAAAAAAGTATCAATTACAGAAGCATTTAGGCAGTAGTAAATATACATAACATGGTCCAGAATAGCAAGGAATGTACTGGTAGAGGAAAGTAAAGAACAAGAAGAACAACAACAAAACTAATAAAAATGCAAGGACGTGTAATTTCTGATTTTTATTCAAAGCAGTAGACTTTGTTTTATAATTCAGTATTTTTATTTAAATCAAATAATAATATTTAATTTGTCATTAGTTATGAAAATATATTTTCTGGCATTAATAGTTTTGTAGTGTGTGTTTTACTATGTAAAACTATGTGTTTCATTTTTTATGTTTAGTGTATTATGTGTAGCTCTGACATATAGGAAGGGTTGCATTCAGTTAAGAAAGTGCAATGAACTTATTCTCTGCAAATATACACTTATCTGTAATGATATGATTAACCTATTTCCATTTAATTTTATCTCCCTTCTTTTCTACCCTTCAATTTAAAATTCTTTTATGACTATTAGCATTGTATTGTTAACTCCTTTTGCAATAGTGCTTTTTGATGTCTCAGCTTTAAGTGATGTTCTCTGACTCCTGTCTGTTAACCATGCCATGTCTGCTGCCTGTCTTATTGCCTGTCTTATGGTTTTGTGATAGTCATTTTTAAAAGTAAAACTCTGACCTCTAATCGTTTCTTTAAAAAAGACTTAGAAGATTTTTTTTACCCAATTTTCACATATTCAGCACAATTCATTTACAGTTGGAAAAGCATTTAACCTTTTATATTTTTCTTGGCTTATTTTTATCAGTTAATTATAGATGTTGGTCAACAATGTTACAGATTTGAGTGTTTGTAGATCTTTCCATCATTCATATTTTAGTCTACTGATCAGTCTGGACTGATGAAGAAATTTTGTTCTTTGAGGTCCATGCATTTACATATGGTTATGAATGATTTTCTCTAGCATAAAAACATTTTTAAGAATGTAATCAAGTCTCTTTTGTTTTGGGCACATATTCTTGAATTATAACTATATTTCTCCCAATAAATTTATTACTTTCCTCTGAGGACCTACTTAGTTGTGTACTGGATTTGCCTCAGTGCATTCTTTATATTTGTCTCTCTTACTCATGTTTGTTCTTTCTTTTTTTAAAAAGCTACTGTCTTTCTAGACTTTCTGTCTTTCCTCTCTTTGCCTTATTAATGTGTTAAAAAATTTTTAGTTTTATGCTTTCTTTTTTTATTTTAAAAACAAACAAAAGAATAAAAATGATGACATAGAATTTCAAAACAATAGATTAACACTGATTAATATACTGCTTATTGTTATTTTCAAAGTAGTTGTTCAGTTTACAAGATATAGACATAAAAATGATCAAACAATCAAACCAAGAAAGCACAAACTGTTCTTTTCTTGAGATTGGTTGGCTTTTATTCTATCTGATTCAATTTATTAATGTTTTATTTCCAGAGGATTCTGTTTTCTACTTTGTGATGTTATTCCAAAGTGACAATAGTTATTTTCTCCCTCAAGTTCATGATAACATGTTTGATCACAATTTACATTGGATGTATGGATTCTTTGTTAATAAATTTGCTATTCTTTCAGTTTTGTACTACTCAAGGTTGAATAGAAACTAACCAACTAAATATTTTTGACATTGTTCTAGTACTAAAATACACTATCTCCTTTGTCTTTTGTTGATGCAGTTGTATTTTGTAAAAGTCTAAATAACTATTTCTTTTTTTCTGGAATTATTTTTGGTTTTATTTAGCTAACATACGGTCTTATCGATTTAATTTCATTCTCTTAATTGATGAGCATATCTTCTGTAACTTTTGGGGCAGTTAAACTGGATTTTCAATTTGCTTGTCTATAAAAATAGCTAGAGTTTAATAAAGTGAATGTCAGGGTGTGTCTGTGTGGGTGAGAGAAGCATAAACTTGAATTCAGTGTCTGTTCCCTAATCCTTTTTTTCTGGTGCTATTTTTCTGGTAGCCATGAGATAAGCAGTATGTCCTTAGCAAGCTCCTTTTCTCCCCATAATGTTTCTGTTTGGGCCCAGCTGATCTTTGAACCCGTGAGCAAAATAAATCTCTTCTCCTTTAAGGCCTCGAGTATTTTTTGCTAACAACAGGAAAGCTAATGCACTTATATGAGGGTGCTTATGAATATCTAGAATAAAACTAAAGACAGAGTTCTTTATTAATTCACTACAATCCTTTGTTGGAGTGACATCGGACCATATCTTGTTCCACCTTGTTTCAAGTATTCATGGTTTTATTAAGGCTTTTAATTGTTTTCATATCCACTGTAGTCTCTCCAACACATCTGACACTACTCAGCCATGATCCCTTGACAGTTCTGTTATTCCTTTCAGAAAAATTTCTTTTTAAAATACAACTAACTACTTTTAAATTTGAAATTGATGGTAAATATTTGAGACCACAAATGTAAATCCCTGGCTTGATTATTACCTTGCTTCTTTTTCTTCTCCTCTTCCATCTCTCCTCCTCCTCCTCTTCCTTTGATTATTTATCATCTGTCTTGTAACTGTACACACTGTGTTGTATGGGAAGTTTGGATCACTATTTGTAATCTGGAAAAGTGATATATGGAAAATTTATGCTATTCACTCAGTTACAGCCAATAGTGGAGCTAGCATTCACAATAAAGTAGTTTGACACTAGAACATCTTTTTAATCTGCTATTCTATACTGCCTTTAGTTTTTCAAAACTCTGTTATCTTGCTTTTATTCTGTAGCTTCTCTTTAACTTTATTCCTCTTCTCTAAAACCAGGAGTTTGAAATAAATGGTTTTAGGGATTTTGTCCATCTCTAGTATTTTGTAATTTTTTGAGAGATCTTCATTTATTTATTTATTTTACATTTCCTATAAAGCATGTTTGATGTTTTTCATACAGGCTAGGTAGTTATTCACTTTCACCATTACTCTTGGAATCATGCTGCCTTTCCCATTTTTCATGGGAATGCAACGAATTGCTGATGATGTGATGCCAGATAGGGATTCAGTTTGTGACAGAGGGGCTCTCCCTGAAAGAAGAAACTATTGTAAGTTAAGGTTGTAAGCATATTCTGATCATTTTTGTTTTCATTTCTTTAACCTCTTTTGCATTAAAATTAGGGGACAAGAATCTGGGAAGATGGCAGAACAGTAAGCAGGAAAGTAAAAAGCCTCTCTGAGAGAAATAGCCCAGATGCAGGAATATAGCATTCTGGAGAAGAGAAGCAGGAAAGACACAAATCCCCTTGACTAAGGAAGAAACTAAAGTGAGAATTGAAGCCTATGGAAATAATTTTAAAAAAGAAAAACTTTAACAGAAAAAGGTGGTAGCTGGTGGCACTCTCACCAGAGCCGGTCCCACTGTGCCAGAAGCACTGTTGGAACCAGAAATGCACAGGCACAGTGAAAGCTGGTGGCAGGCAAGCCTGAATGCCTTGGTGAGGAGAAGGGCAGAAGGGAGCAGTGAACCAGAGAACTGCACTGGCTGGCATGTCAGAACTTGGGCGGCTGTGACCCAGAAAACTGCCTGGGTTCCTGTAATTTTGATGCCAGAGCCACAGTTGCACCAGGGTGCGGGTGCACTGAGGTAGGGGACCAGCTATACCTTCAGAGAGTGGAGCTGGTGGAGGACCTGCATTGACTTGCAGTGAGTGTTAGGAATAAAACCTTTCCATGGGAAAGGCGGCAACATCGTGGAGCTGGGAGGGACTGGCAGAAACAAGGTACTGCAGAGGCTTCAGTCAGTTGTTCCCTTCCCAGATGGGATTGGTCAGATGTACTTGGCGTGGGTCATGCCCCTGGCTGGGAACCAGAAGGGTGTCCCAGACCAGTTCCCTACATGACATGCACACTAATGCTGTGAAGGACTCAGCCGGTTGGCTGACCCAGAGGGGAAGGACCAGCATATGCCATCCCTATTTGCACCTCAATAGCACACTGGAGTAGCAGGGTCACCTAGGCAGCACTCTTCAGAAAACCAGAACCAACAAAAATAGCAACAATAATAACAAAAACAAAAACGGGACTGGAGCCTCCCCTATATGCCTGTATAGAAGAAATAAAAAATATGCAAAGAGGAAGCAATAAGAAAAAACACCCAGCCCCCAATCCTGAGAACACTGATCCAGGAAAGGTAAATACAAAAGAGATTGAGGACAGCAAACATGCAATATCAGACACGGCATCAGTGGACATAAAGAGATATCTTTGGGACCTCATAGACAAGTTCAAAAGTGAAATATTTAACCCAGTAAAGCAAGATACAACTAGATTAATAAAAGAAATGTTAAGCACCTCTCAGGAAGACACAGATGGAAGAATGGAGGAACACAAACAAAGGAGATAACTGTTTGATGAAGGATATAAAGAAAATAAAGAATACATGAAGCAAATTCAAAGAGATTACCAGGAAATTAAAAACTGTATGGAAAGATGGCAAAACTGCTTGAAAGAAACTTAAGATAGATTATTCAAACTGGAGGACAGGTTTGCAATGTGGAATTATGAAAGGAAAAGTCTTTTGAAAAATAACAAGGAAACAAGCAGTAACAATACAAAGGCTAGAAGATGACAAGAGGATCTATAACTTGAGAATAAAGGATGTAAATAAAGAAGCAGGGGTACAAATGAAGGAACTACAAAGGCTATTCACAGAAATAATTAAGGAAAAATTCCCAAATATTATAAAGGGAAATGATATTCATATGTATGAGGCATACAGAACTCCAGCCACCTACAACCAAAATAGAGCCACACTCAGGCATATAATAATCAAGATCACAGAAATTCAATATAAAAACAGAATATTAAAAGCTGTCTCTTGCTAGAGACAAGAAATAGATCACCTATAAAGGAAGGCCCATCAGAATAATGGCAGACTTCTCGACACAAACCATCAAATCAAGAAGAGTTTGGAGTGAAATATTCCAAGCCCTGAAAGAAAATAACCTCCAGCCCAGATTGATATACCCTGAAAAACTGTCCTAGAAATTAATGGAGAAACAAGATGCTTCCAAGACAAAGAGGACCTGAGGAAATTTGCAACCACCAATCCAACTCTACAGAGAATACTCCAGGGCATTCTAGAGAGTGAGAAAATT
Source organism: Cavia porcellus (assembly GCF_034190915.1). Classification (NCBI taxonomy): domain Eukaryota; kingdom Metazoa; phylum Chordata; class Mammalia; order Rodentia; family Caviidae; genus Cavia; species Cavia porcellus. Next base: position 20,594,891 of record NW_026947514.1, on the reverse strand, counting down.
ACCAGGATTCCAGGAACAATGGCAGAGAGGCCTCAATGAATGGAGCAGAAAGAAGAATGAAGAAGACAAGCAGAAAACTAATGGCAAAAAAGAGCATAACAGAAATGAGGCAGAGAAGGTTGGTTATAATCTCTAATATAGGTGGATTTGATACACTAAAAAAAAGAATTACAGGTAGAGTAGATCCAGAGGTAGGGTCCACTGAGATGCTCTTCATAGGAAATATAAAACCTGATAAAGAGTATATGGACTGAAAATCAAATATGAGAAAACAATGCTCTATGTGACAGGGAACCAAAGAGCAATAGGGGCAACTAGACCAGTATTTGTGGACAGGTTGGAAAGACAGGCTTTAATGGGAAAGGGAATACAACTAGATATCAAGTCCTGGAGGGAGAAGGTTAAGAATCCCTTAGGTAAATAGCAGGTTGCCCCACAGTTTAAAACCAAGGGTCTTGGTGAGACCCCAAAATGCACAGTACACACTGAGGAAGTGAAAGTGGAGGAATGCTCTTGAATGCATTAAAAAAAAGCAGAAGATAGTGTTAATAGAGTATCAAGAATCAAAACCCATATAACTTACACCACTCTGCTTAGGTAGGTTTTATTCTGTCCCAGTTTGTCTACTTGCATCAGATTTGAGGGCAAAGACAGCTATCCCCAAAATATCAGGATATAACACAGTAATCATCTTTAATTTCCTATTAACTTAATCTGGAACTCTGTATGACTTATACTGTTTTATCATGACTGATCTTAGTTTAATCTAGTTTGTTGGGGGTTGCTGTTGGTATTCAAAACTGAGATGATTGATAGTAGCAAGTCTGAGAGTATAGGCAACTACACTGAAGATGACAAAACTTACTACGATACGCATTCTGGTTTGATTACTACTTGTTTTCGAAGTTTGATACTATATACAAAATTGGGCTTTTGTTAATACTGTTTTGTACTGATATATTCAATTATACTATGTCTAATGATATAGCCAATTCAATTGAAGATAATAAGAGACAACAGAGTAAACATGGTAGAACTCCTTGTACAGCAATCTTACATATCTTTTTTGTATCATGTGTTTATAGGGATATAGTTTGTTTTGTATTGCTTTGTTTTGTTCTTCCCTCTAATATAGAAAGGATATAAATACATGTTAAGACTCATGCATGTGTAGAATCTATAAACAGTTTATGAGAACTGATCTTATAACACATGATGAAGTGAACAAATCCTTTGAAGAAAAAGAGACATTACAGTACCCAGGGCTGATCCCGGAGTGTCATGATGTTAAATTCAGCAATACTATTATTCTTTGTCCAGAGTGATTTTAGTCTGCTTTGGTTTGTTCAATCTCAACATAAATGAAGATATGGATAACTGCATTTATGTTTAAGAGTATAGGATTGATACCCATATTACTAAATTTTTGTTGGATAGTTAAACAGAACTGGTTGCAGTCTCACTGTTTGAATCTCCACTTTATATGCTCCACTTTTGTATCTTGAATAATTATTTGCAAGAAGACAATATGTAAATATCAACTAATGATTTCTTATTGCTTATTCTTTCTTTAAAAATGTATATTATTTCTACACAGTTTTTGTTTTGTTTTGTCTTTCTTTAAATAAAATTAAAAAAATAAAATTAGAGGACTGGTCTATACAGACAGTTACAACTAAAAACAAGGCCATTTTGTAGCCCAGCCAGGCATCCTTATAAAAAATGGCCCAAGAGCAAGAAACGACAGGCAGTCCTGAAGTAATACTATATGGCCATTTCTTTGTTGTTATAGATTTCTATACATCTAGCTTGCTGCCTAGCAGCACCTGATCATGCTATCTGTGCAGACTCCTCCTTGGTGCATCACTGTCAGATCGCTTTCAAATCAAACATGTGAAGCATTTGGTCTCATTTAACCCAGCTCTTCTCCCCAAAGAGCAGCTCAAATAGTGATTTCTGTAGAGGAACGGACTTTGACTTACATTCCTGTGCCTTGTGAGAGCTATATTTTATGGAAATTTACAAGTAGATGAGCTCATCATTAAAACCAAATTAGACAGGCTATTTTTAAGTACTTTAAAGTCTTGGATGGTGTTCTGTGTACTGTCCTTTCAGCCTCTTTTCTATCTTTACATTAGTTAGTTTCTTTAAGAAAATGATACAGTAGATATACAGATCATGCTTGTCTTAGTTACTTTTCTTGTTGCTGAGACAGAATATCTGATACACAGAAATTAAAGGAGGAGGTTTATTTCAGCTCACAGTTTGTAGAGGTTTCAATTTATAGTTGGCTGGCTCCAAAGCAGGGTGGCATAGTGGAGAGGCTTAGTAGATGAGGAACAGTTCATGGCAGGGGAGATGGGAGGCAGAGAAGCAGAGGCAGTGAACCTCTCTCCCTCTCTTTTGTTCCATTCAGGCTACAACCCTTTTGAGTGGTGCCACTCACACCTAGGATGGGGCTTCTGATTTTAGCAAATCCATTCAAACACACCCAGAACTGAGCCAATTTCAGTAAATCACTAACACACATCCTTATTCCTAGTATCACATACCCTAAATCCAGCCAGCTCTGAACTGTCTCACCCATGAGCTCACAAGGCTTTGAGAGGACATCCTTATCCAAGCTATACCAATAATTTATAGGTAAGGAGCTTCTTTGTGTGTGTCGAAACAAGCATGGTCGTCTCTTTAGGTAGTGTAAGACATCGAACCTCTTCTGCTCTTTTGTTACCACCATTTCTTACCTTTAATGCAAATCACACAAGAATGTCTGGAAATATTCTTTCATATTTTTCATATCTAACTTACATTTGCTACCTAATTACTGAGGGAAACCCATCTAGTTAAAAAGGAGCCTGGGTTCCCTCCTAACCTCTATCTCTGTGACCTTGAACAACTCACTCTACTGCTTGAATTTTTGTCTTTCAAACATATTCCCACTCCAGTGATTTTGATGATTTTAAAGCTCCTTCTAACTTTAAATTTCTGCAATTATATTCACTATAAAGAGCTACCATCTTAATCTTAGCAATATAATTATCTGAATAGTGACAACTTTAGTTTCTAAGTAACTGTCTGTCACTCAGATTCTTGTTGAAATGTAGTAATTCTAGACAGAAAGCAATTTCCTATCTTTGATTTGGAATGCTTCCTTAGATGGAGTTAGAAACAATAATATATGATTTTAGAAATTTACAATATTTATTTTTAAGACTATCAACTTTTATTGTCTTTTACAGATGGAGTTTTGGTCAAAGAGTCTTTAGTAAATTGTTTCATTTGCATGAACAATTTGAACTTTTTTTTTCCCTGTAGGATATTAATTATTTAAAGAAAGTCTTTTGTGCTAAACACACACACACACACACACACACACACACACACACACACAAAGGGCTGCAATACTATTCTTCTAGTTGACTAAAAATAAGGTAGCTAGAGTTGGTTCCATATATTAAGGCAATAGTGCACATATGTAGATGTCATGAAAAAGAAAAAGAGAAAATTGAAAAAAAGGGTAGGAGGACCTGTTTGTAAAATCCCTAAATGTAAAGGAATCATTGTCACAGCACATTGGTAACTACTTAGCAGATGTACTTTGGACATAAATCTGATTTATAACCTAAGGCTCTTGCTCCCAAGTTCAGGGTATGATTTCCTCCTTTGTTGCCAAAACCATCACCTTAAACATCTTGCCCTCCACCTTCATCAGGAAGAATACCTTTTCTAATCCCTGGGCTTTAGAAGGTCCTGTTCTATTTTCCTTCTAGCTGAAACCTAGAAGAGTACAATCAGAAAGTGGTGTCCATACCTGGGGACAGTACCTCCCCTTCTAGGTCATACTTTGAGTAATTCGTACTTCATCCTTGTCCAAAGGGTTGTGAAACTGATACATATACCAAAGCAAGCTGTCTGTATCATTTGAAGCTCTACAAATTTTGCCATCACTGCTAGAGCCTTGAATCAATTTGCAGAGACTGTGCGGGTCTACGTTTTGGATTTTTCCACCTGAAATCAAATTAAGCCACCAATTTTTCTCCTTCATTTTCAATGGGTTGCTAGGCACAGCAAAGTGGAGACAGGATCCTTACAATGAACACCTACACTGGATCGGACAAAGTCTTGGAGCCAACTCTGTACCACCACATTCTAGCAGGAAAATTCAAAGTATCTGGAAAAGATAAAGTTAAACACAACTTCACTAGTTATAGGATGAAATATTTGCTTGCCAAAGGATAGAGCACGTTTCTATGAACTGTATGGGAGCTAGATATACAACTTTAAGAATTTTAGACATGAGTTGAATGAGCCTCCATTTGAATGGGCCTTGGCCTAAGTCTCGCAAGTGTTAGGGCCACAACTGATTTAAATACTGCTTTTGTCATTCTCCTATTTTTTGACTTGCAAAAGTGTTGGCAAAAGCCACAGATTTAGGACTCACTATATCAATGTCCAACTGGAAGAAACGTTCATTGCTTTCTCTCCACATGAGGACTCAACTCAGGATCGTGCCTAAGGGAGAGATAATTCAAGCCTTCTGGAAACTTCATAATCAGCAGTGACTTTCAAGGCTATATCCCTTTCTCTAACCATTTTTGTTGAATTAACTACAGTTTGCTCATGTATGAAAAGGGGAAATGGAATATTATCAATATTTATTAAGGAGTAGCAAACTGGGTACTCGACTATGCACTTTATATGCTCCCTACCAAAAAAATGTTAAAAGTCTAGGCATTCTCTGTTGGACAGGAAGGAAAAATGAAGCTTTAAAAAGTCAAAAAGGAATTGGTTAAGGAACACAAGGCTCTTTGTTTCCCAATATTGTGATTGTGCTAACTTCATAACTACCACAAAATAACCTTCTCGACCTGAAAGTCTGCCTCAATTATTCTGCCTTTCAAAGACAGCTTTGTAAAGCTTGCTCCTACTTTTGTTTATGCTTCCATAATTTGATTCTGATCCTATCAATTTGGTTGGGCTTCCTTCATGTTTGTTGGTGCAGGTGATGATAATGGTGAGAACTTCATTGTGGCTGGAATAGACATGGTATAAATTACAGAAAGAATTTAAGATTTGGTATGAAAATGGGAATAATTGAGGGGTCAGTGATTTCAATCTGAGACTGTGTTTCTTCTCAAGTTGACTTCAAGCTTTAGCAGGAGCTGTTGGCTCATGTGTAGTCCCCCTGATGTGGTCTTCTCAGTTAACTCAGCCAAGTGGCCCTGCAGAATGCCCCATAAAGAGGATGACTGCTTCTTGAATGTGGGAAAAGTCCTAAAAATGACCTGAACAAAGAAAGAGACTGCATTTTGGAGGTACCTTGGTGCACACTTGTAATGTTAGGCTCTGGCCAGTCACTAGATGGAAGATTTGCACAGACATCCTTTCTCAGTCCGGCCTGAGTGAAGACTAAGTCAGTTTATCCTTTTGCCTTTTGTTGAAAGGAAAGTAGGGATAAACAGACCAGAATAGCCAAATTACCCTTTTCCAGTATAAATTTATTCGTTACACTAAGATTTTTTTTTACTATCTATGACCTATAAGAATGTATATTTAATAATGATGTTAAATAAAATATAATGACCACTTTTCCAGATCACTCATTTTGATAAAGGAGGGAACAACAGCCACAGGTAACTCATGAATTAGTATACTGAACAAAAAGTTATGACAACAGTATGAATTGTCATGAAAGAAAAGTGGGGGAGAGGTTGAGTTCAGAGTAGGGAGGAGTTGCTACCAAAACATTAAATCTTATCAGTGGTGACATTGTTTATTTTCTTCTTCTTCTTTCTCCATCTACTAAACTGCTCTGAAAGAAAAATATTAATTATGTAATATCTGGTTTTTTCTTTTCATCTAAAGGGATGATCAATTAGGATCTTTATTTTTCTTGTCTGAATAAATCTAGCATTCCCCTCTTCAGAGCAAAAGAGCCAAAATGTAGCTTTGTTTCTCTTTGTTTTTTGACAGGTAATTTTATCTACCAGTTGATGGTTTTATAGCCAAAGAATCATTTCCTTAAAGTTATAAAGCTCATTATGAATCCTATTAACCTTTATAATTTTGTTTTCTAATGCTAGGATGAGACAGACAGACCGGCAGACAGTGGGATTCCTGGATAATTATTGCATTTACATAGCTATGATCACTTTGATCAGAAAATAAACTATAAGGTAAATTAACAGGAATGTAAATTGATACATGGATTAATCATGTACTTTTTTCCCTAGAACATCAATTTCCTGAAGTTTCAACAGTAACCTGGTGAGAAAGCAGTTTATTAAGAAATGATACGGCGACTGTCATCTGCAAGCTTCCTACATCTATCAGGTAAAGTGATTAAACCTGCATCCATCACTCAGCATAATTAATCAGTAAGACACAACAGCCTACATCCGTGTGCTGATTAATCTGCAGCTCAGGTACATACATCTCAGACTTCAAGTTGATGTGAGAAATACATCCATCAGTGCTGCCACACTCACTGGTGTGCCTTGTTACAAATATAAAAGAGGTCGGTATTCTTTAAGGAGGAGTGGTAAAAGGCTTTTTCCTAACAGCAAGAAAGCGCAGAGCTCTACAATGACTGCTTAACAGAAAACAAAAATCCAGGAAAATAGATTTCTTTGTTATTTATTCAATATTCTTAAATATTCTCCTTAGGTGATGCCAAGTAATTCTTCACTTTAGGAAACAGAACTTAGTTTTAAAAGACAGTTTTTTTAGTTATCTGACAAATACTTATTGGGTGCCTAACATATCCTGGATGACATAACAATAATTCAACAAGGTGTCTTCTCTCAAGACGTATACAGCCTGGGTTTCAAAGGCCAACAGTGTTAACAAAGGTTACTGGTCATATTGGATTACGTTAATGATAGAAGGCTTACTGTTTTGTAAGGCAGATATCTATCTATAAAATTAGTTAACACAGAGTTTTAATAATGACTTACACACCTGATAGGACACTAAATCTTGCTGTAAAATGGTTAATTTTCTTATATAAAATATGAGTGCACTTTGATAGCAGAAGAGACTACATGGTTACTTGGTTCAATTCAGTAATTTCACAAAGGAGCGAAGCTCCAAGGGGAGTTCTTGAATTCATCCTGCTCATGAATATCAGGATCCAAATGCAAATGTGTGGTCCTCTTACTCAGTTTTTTGATTTTATTCTATGATGCTACCTTTAGGAAAATGTAAAAAAAAAAAAATCCCACCAGATACCAAACTAATTTGATAGGACTAATTATTTTAATAAATAGAGATTTTATAATATTATTAGTAGCATTTAGCTGTTTATTGTTTTCTTTTATTTTAACGGTTTTTTAGAAATTTATAGTAATATAACACTTTCATATTATTTCTGTTTATATAGAAACATATAAATACATGCATATAGGAAGTTATGGCTTTCAAAATAAGTGATATATGCTGAACAAGTTCTGAGAATCTAATATTAATGAACACAGTGGCTATAATTAATATTATTTCCTTATACACTTAAAATGTTCAGAGAGAATTGATCTTCAATGCTCTCATCACACACATGTACTGTGGAACCTCGGTTTATAAACTTATTATGTTTTGTGATTTGGGGGAGATGGCTGCATTTGTGTTTGTGTGGGGAATATGGCCATGGATATTTTGTCCCCTGATGATCAATGTGTGAACAGACACAAAATTTTACCAAACACTTTTGTTTTTTAACAGAATTGTTTGCAAACAGAAGTGCTCATCAAATAAAGTCTTTGTGTAATCTTCTATGTGAAGATATTGGTATAATTACATCAATTACTATTTCATAATATGTATGTATATCAAAGCATCAGATTGTATACCTTATATATGTACAATTTTGTTAGCCAATTATGCCTTCATAAAACTGAAAAATGTAAGGGATTATTATGTGTGTATTGCGTGGCATGTTAGTATTGTTGTAAAACTTCTCTTTCTGATCCTTTATTTTATTCTAAAGTTTCATTTAATCACAATCATCTACAGTATGGGTCCAAAGTTCTTACTTATTAACCTGTCAATTTTAGATTAAGAAGCATTTTTTCCTTCACTGCTGTAAGAATGCTGTCTAATATTTTTGGTGGATTTTTTTGCCTTCATTCTTAATATCCTTAGAAATTGTGCTATTAAGGGGCTGGGGATTTAGCTCAGCGGCATAAGCGCCTGCCTTACAAGCAGGCAGTCGTGAGTTCAATCCCTGGTACCAATTAAAAAAAAAAAAAAAAAGAAATTGTGCTATTAGTAAAAAGAAGACACCAGGAGGATTTCTAGATATAGGACTCCCTTACACATCTTGCAGTCAAATGAAAACTGATGGTCAACTTAACGGCCAGCCGAACTGAATCAGTATGGTGCTGAGTATAGATGGCCCACCTGAAGATTTTTGTCAGCATGAAAAGGAGACCTGGAGAGGAAAAGTGTTATTGTTTGGTTCTTTTGGTTCTCCTGTTGCCTTTGACTTTCTTGCTCCTGTTGGCTCTCCTGGAGGAGCTTGTTGAGCTTTTTTTCCTGCTAGGAACTCAGCTGTTGTCATCATCAAAGGAACTCGGGACCTTGCTGCTGAGAATGGCTGCGGTTCAGTTTGGGGCAGCTCCGATCTTTACCACTTCCTGGCTCCAGAGTGGCAAATGCATGATGTTTATTCTCCAGGAGAAGCTTCTCACGCTGGCTTCTCTGCTGATCTGATATGATCTCTGCTGTTCTCATTGTCAGAGAAGCTCAGGACCTCATTGTTGCTGAGGATGGCTGTAGTACTTTTCTCAGGAACCGTGATCCTTATTCTGAGTGTCATTTCTTGGCTCCAGTGCAGAAACCATCAGATTAGTGGCACAGATCCTTTACCCCAGTGGCACAGACTTTCTAGCTTCCACTGCTGACCTTTGGGCCTTCCCAGCACAGACTTGTGAAATAGAAGTGCGTGAGTCACTGTGGTGGTTTCTAGGCCTCCAGTTAGACTCATGGGGGACATTGTCATGGGCTGTAGGTCTTCAGCTAGACTCATGCAGGACATTGCTGTGGGATCCAAGCCCTCAACTGGATCCTCTAGGTCTTTAATGTGTGAACAAGTTTCCTGAACTTTCTTTGTATTTGGTTGTTTGAGTGACTATCATAATACTATAAATTATATTTCCTGTATTGTCTTGTTCTCCCTGCTAATTCATGACTACAGCTCATCTTTTGCATTACTGGTCCTGTGATGATTTCCCTCAGGTTTGGTTTGTCATGTCATCTTTGAGTATGTCATGTCATCTCCTCCTGGCGTTGAGGCTTTTGCTGAAAAGTCTGCTGTTAGTCTAATAGGGGTTGCCTTAAATGTGCTTTTATCGCATGATTTTCTCTTGGTGTTATTTGAACTCTGTCTTTCTCTTGTATTTTAACAGATAATGATATACTATATCATCTTAAGAATATTTCCAGCCATGTCTAAATATTTGGAGTCCTACAGGCTTCCTATACTTGGGTACCATTATTTTTCCCAAGATTGAAGAAATTTTCAGCTATTACTTCATTGAATAGTTAGTTTTCATTTACTTATATCCTGTAAATCTTGGAGATACTACACTTTGAGTTTAGTGATGGTTTGAGACTTATTATTATTATTATTATTATTATTATTATTATTTCAACTGCAATACTTTTAAAAGTCTGTCTTCAAGTTCAGCTATTCATTCTTGTGCTGGCTTGGTCTGTTATTGAGATTTGTAACTGTACTTTTAATATAATTAATTGAGTTCTTTATTTCTTAGATTTCTATGTGGTTCTTTTTAATAATCTCTTTTTCTTTCCTGAATTTCTCACTTATATTATGAATTGATTTCTTAATTTTATTGAATCAACTTGCTATATTTTCTTGAATCTCATGAAGTCTCCTTATAATCTTTCTTCTGAATTCTTTATTACTTCATCAATATCCTTTTCCTGATGTCTGTCACTTTTGTGTTTATTTGGAAGCAGCAGGTTAAATTGTGTTTTCATACTTGTTGTTTCTCTTTGTTGGGATTCATTTATCTGGTGGATCAGTGGTTTTTATTACTTTGCTAAAGTGGTTTTGGTAGGATATTATTATTTCCTGAACATGTGTCTTCTAGTTTGGGCTTTTGTAGTCCACAGAAGCTTTCATTCTAGTTGGTCACTGTAATGTTGGGTGTCTATAAGTTCTTTAGATACAGTGATGGTTTGGGACATTTTGTGTGCAATAGTGAAATCAGATGGACTTTTGTATTAAAGTAGGGGATACTCTAGGAGATCAGATATTATGATGTACACAGCAGCAGATATTATGATGTACACAGCAGCAGATATCATGATGTGTATACACAGCAGTAGATATTGTGATGTACACAGCAGCAGATATTATGATGTACACGGCAGCGCTGGGGCACTCAATTGTGGGCCAGCAGCATTGCTCTACTGCACATATGATTTCATTTGTAGCAAGAAAATGAAGGCTTCTTTTCTGGAACAAAACTATGGTACACACTTCATAGCTCCCCCTATTGGGATCCATACCTGTGATGCCTATGGAAGGCATCTGTAGCTAGTGTGGCTAATGTCTGTGGCTACAGGTTGTACTGGTCAACTCCATTCACCCTTTCTCTTGATAGAAGATTGCAAAGAAAGATAGAATCACAATTATTAGTTCTTATTGAGGAGACTAACAGACTTTCACAGGAAATTATGACAGTCTCTATTTTCTGGTGACATCATTTGGGAAAAATCAGTTTGGTCCCCTGAAGGGAAGAAATTATATAACATTAAAGTTATTTTTAAAAGGGGGTAGAAGAGACCATGAAATAGTTTGCAACTTGGTTTATCATTTCTTTGCAGCCTAGATTGCTTGTGATAGAAAAATAATCTTGCCACTATGATATGTCTTTTATTAAAGAAGTAAAGTGACACGATGAAGCAGAATGTAAAGTTATGGACAACTGCTAAAACTAGCCCTGGAGTTATTTTCTTAATATCATCTGGAATTGGTAAACCTAAATTTGATTTTGATATAATTGGATAATATTTCTTGATTTTGAAAAATAATGTACCACTCTTATTGAATCCAGAGGTTTGTCCAATAATGTCTACTGTCTTATTGAGGAGTCTGCTAAACATACATAGATATACACATCTCAAACTCAGGGAAATTTTGGAAGAGAAACTGCACAGCAATCTGAATTCTAGTTTAATTATGCATAGGAAGCTAGGATAATTTACATAAGCGATTGCCTTCTTAGCTGATGAATGTAACTGCAGGTAGGCTTATGTAATCATGCTGAAAGCCAACTTGATCACTTATTCTGGGCTCTGATTTGTAATAATTATTTAATTCATGGATAATCTTTTATCATTCTAGTCTCTAATCACACATTATTTTTCTTCTCCTCTACTTTTTTCTTGCATTTTCATTTGTTTATATATAAATGTATATAATGATTATATAATTAATAAATAATGTTTATATATGTAAATGTTGATTAATATTTCTGATCTTAAACTTGAAGTCTAAAGAAAGTGATTCCCTTGTTTAAAGTCATTGTTAGAGGATTCATTGAGTTCAACTGAGCCACTATTGATTAATTTATACCCTTCTAATGGATACTAGGTTTTGTTACAACTAGGTTTTATGCTGCTGAATAACTTTAACTTTAGTTGTGGTTGCTGGGCAAACAGCTAGGATTGGAGAGTAGCCCCAATATACCTTGATAGCCTACTGGAGATTTTAAAAAGTCTTTAATGGCAATTCTGGAACTTATTTCAAATATGAAAATAATACATCATTTGAACAAAATAAATCACATATTTTACTTTCCATAATAAATATTATTATATTGTTCCATGATATGGCACAATTGTATCTATCCATTTAGATGAGAGCATCACATTTTTTATTACAAAGCAAGCTGATATAAACATTTATGTACTTCAATCTCCAAAATATTTTCAGTTAATATTCCCATATGATAAAATATATGGATCAAGATTCATTTTTCCACATACAGTCTTTCTAGTAACATTTGTTGAAAACATTATTATATATCCAAATAGTATCTTAAACTCAGCCAAAAATATTGAGTGCCTATTTCTAGGTCCCTATTAGTAATGTTTATAGTATGTTAGCTTGATTTTGAAGTTTTGTAATTCATTTGAAATCTTACTAGTGTTAGTCTTAAATTTTTTTATTTATTTTTAATTAAAAAAAAATTTTTTTTGTCTTTTTCCTTTTTTATCGGTACTGGTGATTGAACTCACAACTGCCTGCTTGCGAAGCAGGCATTTATGCCACTGAGCTAAATCCCCAGCCCCCAATTTATTTTCTTAAGTGCTTTTCATTTTCTTAAGACTTTAGATTATTTTGTTGTTTTCTATAAACAAAATGAAGCCACCACCACTACAAAGGAAAACTTTACTGGAATTTTGAATGAGGTTGTTTTGAATCCATTGGACAATTTGGGGTAGAATTAACATTTTACTAAAATTGAATCTTTTTTCCCCATGAATGAGATAGTATTTTATTATGTGCTCTTTGATTCTTTTCAGCAATCTTTCATAGCTGTCAGTGTGCAAGTCTTAAATGTATTATATCAGATTAATCACAGTGTTTCATACTCACACTATTGTAAACTGTGTTGCTTTTTTACACTAAGCTTTATTGACCAAGTATTGAGTACTAACACATAGATACACAATTGATTTTTGGTATTGTTTTGGTTTCTGTTAGCTTGATTCAGTCTATATTTATAGTAGTTTTTTTATAAATTTTATTTTGCTTTATACATGCCTAATGTTGGTAAATAGATAGATTGACATTTTACAATCTCAAACCTCTTTCTTTTTCTTGTGTGATTGTTTATACATATAGAACAATATTGAATGAGATAAGTGCTGTGAAAACAAAAAATTTTTGCTTCATCCTGATTTTAAAACAAAAGTATTCACATTTGAGTATGATATTAGCTATAGTTTATTTTCTGGATAAAGATTTTTCTTTAATTTCTAGTTTACTATGGCAGTATTTTTTAAAAATAAGAAATATACACTTCATTTTGTCAGATGCTTTTCCTGTATCTATATTAATGCTCATTTTAATTTAAAATTTCAGTCGATTAACATTGTGTTTAGAATTTGTACGTAAATGTTTATGTAAGATTGTATTCAAGGGTTTCTTTTTCTGTGTTTCTTTTTCTTGTTTTGATATCTGAGTAATGCTAAAATAATTGAATGAATTGAAAAGTATATTTTCCCTTTTCAAATTTTTAAAAGAGTTTGTCCAGAACTACTTTTGTTTCTGTTTCAGCAGGCAATTGGTTAGGTTTTATACTAAAAATCTGTTTCTAGAGTGATGACTTTATTTTAAATCTTTTATTCTCATCGGTTGCTTTCTGTCTGCCCCCAAAGATACAATTCAAATGCCACTCAGAGATTTGGGTAGATAGAATTTGGAAATTTTTTCCTGTGCAGTCTACTTCAGGGCTTCCCTCTGCATGACAGTGGCATTAGTTTCCCCAGATTCAGTCTTCTGTTTCCCTGAATCCAAAAGACTGCTGGTTTTCTTTCACTCATCCAATTACTTCAGAGATTTTTGTGACTAAGACTCATTTCAAGGAAAAATTATCAAAAGAGGAACTCATTTCTTATAAATTCCCTACTCTAAGCACAGTCTCTTTTGAATTTACTTCTATGACTTAGAATTCATATACGTTGCCTGCTGAGGTTATGGTACGGCAGAATCGTATCCATCTTTGGATACACAAATCCTTCAAATTAAGTCATTGTTTCTAATGGTCATTGACACCCTGACTGATGTGTCCTTGTGTCACATCTAGCTTTTATGGGTTTAGAAACTGAGACTTCTGAATTCAATGTAAATTAAGAGGAGATAATCCCCGAAATATTCTTATATATATAAAAATTATAGCTTTAATTATAAAAATTTATGCATGCAATTTTGACTGCTTGCAAGCTTTATTTAATCACTTATTGGACTTTATTCTTACCATATATTAAAAATTAGTTATGCAAGACTTGAAAAAGCCTAAGTTTTTTCTTATGTAGCATACATTCTTACATAGAAACATGCAAGTTTGTTTCAATAAAGCTTGAACAAAATTACCCAATATTTTAAACTGCTTTAAAGAAATATGTTCAAAGAAACTTTGTAAATATATTTTATTAAATATTGAATATTGTGATTTATGCATATCAATTAGACTAAATACCTGGAATAAAAACAAAATTTTTCTCAGCTCTGCATATCTCAGTGTAGTATTTTTAAACAAAGAGTTACTCTTTTATATATAAATATTTCTTATAAAATAAAATAGTATTTCTTTTTAAAATATGTTTCTAGGATTCCTTTATATATGAAAATACTTCATAGGTTTTGTGGCTCTGAGTTATTTTCACCAATAATTGAGTATAAAATATGTGCTAGAAGTGTTGAGTCTATTTATTAGATCAATATAAGCTCATTTTCCTTATTAAAATCACTGAGTTCCTCATTTTTCTGTTAATATTTGACTTTAGAAGATTTTGTGTCTTTTTCCAAGGTAAAATTGAAGTTTATGGATTTGTCATTATACTCTGTACTTTTGAACTTTGCCATCTGATCCGAAGAAATATATACTTTTTTTGTTCCAGTGCTCAAGAATATATTATCTGGTATGTTTCAACTTCAATTTTATTGAAGAAACTAATCCATATAGATGAATTAAATTAATATACCCACTGAACCACATCCATCTTCATATTTCTCAACCCAGTTGGTTTGTACTCTCTCATACTGGGCTGAATTCCAAAGGTTGGAAAAACAGAAGCTTTATTTCCCCTTTTTGAATTTCCAATAGCTAGCTGAATATGACCCATATAAGAAAATACGTTTTTCTGGTTTCAAAAATAACTTCTCTCTAAAGACCAAACAGAGGAAACATATTTAGACCAAGAAAATAAATGAGGCCAATTTTGATTAAGTTACAGGGAGCCTCTTTAGCACATTAGAACATAGTTACTAAAAAAATTACTAACAGCTATGAAAAATTACATGTTGTTGAAGGAAGTGAAAATCACCCTTTACTCCTTAAATGGAGAAATGTTATGGCATAAAAACTGTTTTGTGGTGACCCGAAAAGAATTAAATAATAATAATTGTGTTAACATAAAGAAAAATATTTTAAAAAATCAGAAAAATCTCTAACCGAGAGTCTCCAGTGGCACATAATAGCAACCTCAGGAAAAATATTTCAAAAATATTTTTATCTAATTGTCAGACAAAATGCTTTCAAGGAACTGGTAGATTTACTATTTATTTCCATGTCATTATAATAATTAGGCTATAATTTATAGTCCCATAATAAGTAGACTTATTGATGGCTATGACTATGCATGCAGGGGATGGTGTTTTGACTTTTAAATGCAGCACTGATGCAACACTTTTAAATTTGGCCTCTGACCTGTGAATTGTGGCAAAATTCTTAAAAGATGACAAACTCTAGTCATTAGCAACTAATGTGAAAAATAAAACGTGTGACAACATAGGAACAATATCTACAGTTCTTATTGTCTTTAAGATATAATTTAATTTTATTATGTTCTTTTAAAATATTAATTTTGGCATTAATCATGGATATCCGTGTTGTTAAAAATCAAAAAAGCCTACTTTATATAGTTAATATTCAAGTTGTAGAAAGTCTGGAGGGAGAAAGGGAACTGAGAGGTTGGGTGAAGAGAAAATTTCGAAGAGTAACATGCACTTGGGCACCACCATTAAAATGATATAATAGTTTCTTGATGAATCTAAGAAAAGAACAGGGAAAGAAGAAACATGGTAGCCCTGCAATTACAGTTTGGATTGTAGAAAGTAGAAAAGCCAGCTGAGTGCAACACAGTCAGCAGTGAAGTGTGGCTTGGAGGAAGAAAAATTCACAGTGAGGACAATTGTTCACAGCCATGTTGCCTATGTGCCCGAATCTCCTCCTTTGGTGACGGTATGTGCAGTGTGGACTGTCCTTGCACTGTACTGCATGGAATTCTCTTCAGAAACAGCACACACTCAGGTTTCTCTTATGGGAAAGTATTTTATAAGTATCAAATATATATATATTTAATGTCCTGAATATGTGTGTATATAAATTTACATCTCCAGTATGCTCAGTTCAAAAGAATTTAATAGTACTGGAGATGGAAACCAGGGCTTCTGATTGCTAGGCAAGTACCCTACCACTGAGCTTTATCACTAGCCCTCAGCCAAAATTATTAATATTACTGCAAAAGATAGTTTTATTTTCCATATTTTAAGAATTTTGTGCTTCTAGAAAGGGGAACAGAATACTTACAGGTCATCCATAAATGAATTTATGTGGAGAAAGTCTTTACTATTTTATTGATTAGACACACATATTTTATACCTGAATGCAAAATGTAATAGTCTGAGACTTGTGCCACTTAAAAGACGTAGTACTGGGGGAGAAAAGAAGGATGGTATTTGGAATTGGCACAAGGACATGGGACACCATATCTCGGAAGCAAGACACATAAAAGGTGATTTTAAATGACACTAGAATTTCAAATCAGCTCAGGAAAGTCTTGGAAGACTGGCAACATAGGGACCTGAGAAGCACATCTGATGTGAAAGTGTTTACCTAATTATAAGTAAATAGTTTCTAGAAATATGCTCATGTTAACCAGGACACTGATATAGAGGTGAAAGGAAATTTAGAAGTATCTGTGCCATGTACTGAAGAATCTGTAATGCTAAGCTGTTAACTAACATGTACTTCATGTTTGAGGGTATCAGGTAACTAGAATACGATCCAAAGTCTCAATTACATAGAATTGTAGAGAGAAATAGCAATATGTGGCAGAAAATTTAGATTGACCTTGACAAAAAAATTGAGTTCGCTTGTTATTACAAGCAGGTTACTTCTCTTCTACTCTACATATGTATATATATCGAAACAGTTATATTTTTACACTCCAAAATACCATTGAATTTGTATGCACATATAATCTATGTACATCATAGATATTTTTATTACACAATTTTGAACATTTCCATTTTAGATCTTTACCTGATAGCAAATGGAAGAACATGATCATTCAGCATATGAAAGATCATTTTTTGTTAAAATATTTTTATGTTTACATAGGAGATAGAATTTTAGGGATGACCCCCAATATACCTCTACCTTTCCTAGGTTCTACTTTCCTTTTTGAGTGTGACTAGAACTTGTGACAATGGTTAGATGCTATTCCTCATGATTATATTACTTTTTGTTGCAAAAAGAAGATAGCTGACTGGTTCTAATATAAATTCTAATTAAAGTGGGAAAGTTTTTTCTTTATTTCAGAAAGAAAAGGGAAAAAATCAGTGAAAGATTTAATGTAACATATTCAAATTGTGAATGGAAGGGAACATATCATGAGCAATTCAGGAAGCCCCTAGGGTTCAATCTTCTCTCATTAATCAATAGCTAAAAAGCAATGAATTGTCAGTCCTACAAATGAAGACAGTACATTCTGAACATTATATGATTGAAAATGGAAGTTTCCTGTTTATGAGAGTTCACGCCAATTAAAATCTTTTTTGCTTGGTACTATAGCCAATAATCTAGTCAGACTCCCATACAATAGTGACTCATGAAAAGTATAGGATATAAGAAATGAAGCCTAATAAATGAATGGCTACATTTGTGGGTGTTTGTTACAGAGCAATGGAAAACTAATATATTCTAATATATACTCTGTGTGAAATATTAAAATATTTAGATGAATAAAACACTGTCACATTTTTTTGAGATGATTACAGCACAGTAAACATGATGGATGAATAAACACATATAATCATAATGTATTAAACTCAATCATAAAAGTGGTTTATATAATGCTACAGGAATCCAGATATGTAGCAATGAATTCTGCCTAGGGAAATCTGAAGAGACTTTTCAGAGATTGTGATTGCTCAGTTCTATAATGAAAAAGTAATATATGCCAGGGACAAACAAATTACCATACAGAAGAGACACAAATCCTTAATACATGAATATTCACAACCTTGCAAACTTGATTGAAAGCACAGAGAAGGCCAGCTTCAATTTTATAAGAAATTTAACTGGTGTGTGTGCATCTTAAGGTTCAGAGAAATAGTTCTCTCTGAGTATCTACATCATCCTCCTGCATAGAGGATTCTTCCAAGCATGCTTTAACTGAGCAGTACTGGTCATCGATGAGTAACTTAATTGAATTTGTATGATGTATTTAATAGCTTCACTGACTCACAAAGGTGAGTTTTGAGCTTTGAAAACTGCAGTATCAGGCCCAGTTAGATTCATGTGGGAATGACAGCAAATTCCAGAATAAGATCGATATCTATTTCTCTGTCATATAAAGGTCTGGAAGCAGAATGAGAGTAGTTATGGTGGTTTCAAAGTATCAGGGATGTAAATTTTTGTGTCTCTGAAGCATGAATAGTTTGTATTCCTCAGGTTATCTCACGATCTAATAGTCTTGGAACTCTTGGATTTATATTTATATTCATTCCTTGGAAAATAGAGTCATGATTGCTTCTAGATATCTCCCCAAAGCATCATGTGCTCTAGCTTGGGTTTTTGGTAGTGACTGGATTGTGGGTATGTGATGCTGGATTAGTCCAATGATCGCTTTAGTAGAATTCTGGGTATAAGTGATGGACTTACTGAAGAGGGAAGACCCACTCTGGGCTTGAGTGGCACCAACGAATAAGCTTGTAGTTTGGAGGGAATAAAAAGGGAAAGCAGGAGGAAAGCTGCTGGATTCTGCCCACCCTGCCATGGACTGTTTCTCCTCTGGTATGACCTTTGATATGCCACTGTGCCTCAAAGCCAGTTGACTATGGACTGAAACCTTTCCAAACTGATGTAAAATAAACCTGCCCTTCTTTTAACTTGTGGGTATTGGGTATTTTGTCCTAACAATGAGAAAGTAACTAAGATAAAAAGGATGATTATGTTAGCCCTGTCCTCATGCCCAAGAGAGGTTGTTATTCTGAAGTTATACATACTATTTCCACTTATGTCATTGATCAGTCTTTATGAACATAGCCACATCTATTTTCAAGAAGGGATGGAAAATGTAACATTATTTCAGATAATCATTTTCACTACTAAAGGTTGTAATTCTATTAGGGTACGTGATGAAAATTGTACATTTCATGTAGGTGTCTATTGGTGCAATCATTCATATATTTTTACTGTTCTAAGTTGAAGTTTGCTTTGTGTAAAAAATTTCATTTAAGTACCTACATTACAAAAAATTTTTAACATTACAGCAGTGTCTTAAATATCATTATGTACATTATTATGTAACACTATCACTTCAGGCTGTAAAACTTCATACTTAATTGATTGAAGCCCACAAACTCTTGTCTCTTTTCTGATCACAGCTGGAAACCCTAGGGCTAATGACGGCTGTGGCACGCACAGGGCAAATAATATCTGTTAAAGAAGAGAAGGTGGCTGGAGAAACTCTCTTCCTTGTCTTCCTTGCAAGAATGTTTTGCTTTTCCTAGCCACCATACTTGCATTACTGTTCTTGGAAACACCCACTGCCCTTCACTCAGTGTCACTGACTCAGATGTAATGACTAAAGTTCTGGATGGCTCATGGCCTTTTGTTCCTAGAGAACAACGGGCCATCCCAGAGCCCTGCCATGCTTATTCTTTCTTTCCTTTCCCAGCATGAGCTATAACCCAGATAGGAGAATGGAACCCACTGGAGGCTTCTGACCATTTAAAAACCTGATGTGTTTTTATACATTGGTCATGAGCATTTTGAAAATAAGCTTTAAAAATAATTTAACTTACCATAATATTAGATAGAATAAGCTATATGAATAATCTAAATAAAACAGGCATAAGATTTACATAGTATAGTCTGTGAAAAATGATTGAGTGAAATTTTAAAAGAAGTGAACATGTAGAAAAAATATTCCATGTTCATATATTTTAAGATAATGTCTTAAAATACCATGACTTTCAAAATTGATATGGATTCAGTAACACCTGTCCCCTTTAGGGTAGAGGTTGATCCTAAAGTTTGTATGAAATTACAAGGGGTACGCACAGTTTTGATGAGTGAGATAACAATATTTCATAAAAGTGATTGTGTTTTGGAGAATTTTTTTCTTCCTTGACCTTTCTCTAACTTTGGAATTCTTTAGTATTGAGGCTGATTATATAATTCATGGAAAAATAAGTATAAAGTGATCACATTTTTCTTTTCTTCTTTACTGAGTATAAATGATTTGGTTTAGGGACAAAAACTAGGTGTCTGGTAAAAAGCAGAAGAGAGATAATTTAAAGTAGAAAAACAGACCACCAGAGTGAATGTACAAATCTTCTGCATGAAGTTTCCCTGAGGTAAACTGACATGCCTTTCTCAATATGGGAGGGTAGAGCATAGTATTTTGATTTTTAAAATATCCCTTTATGCTCTGCAGTACTTCTTAGCGGTCTATCCAAGGAAATACAGGCTGATACCTCTGAATTTAGCCCACACAAATGAATGATGCTCATTTAGAGAAATGACTTGCGTTTTGTCAGAAACCATGGTCCACACAGCCTCTTCTCAATGGATGGTCAGACAAGGTACAGTCCCACTGCACACTGGCAGCTGGAAGAGCTAGCTCTGCAAGTCATGTGTTATAATCTAGTGAGGAGAGACTGATATCAGTATGCACAGCCCCAGAGAAATAAACACTCTAATAGGTGCTATGTTCATTAGGTTCTAATAGGTGCATTACTGTTCTGCATCTGGTGGAAACCTGTCACTGTGTTCTTGTGATTAAAGCCAGACATCAGAGAAGTCAAAGAGAAGAAAACCAACAAAACAAAACAAAAAGCAAACTATTATGGTTGGGAGAATAAATTTCAAAAGATAAAAATGATAGATGTGGGTTCTAACTCTGGAATGTGGCAAAGGTCCATAAAGACAGTGACTAAATTTCATCAACTGCAAAATGCCATTGCCAACAACATTTTCCTCAAAGTGTTGCTGTGAGGATTAAGTTACATAAGTTTGTGAAGTATTTTTTTCTATATGTGATAATTCTTATTATCGATTTTTACTAAATGAGTTAGTTTTTACCTTCATGTAAGTATTCTAGCCAACTCATAGATTTCCAGACTCTTTAGCCCCATTCTCTTAACATATGATGTATCAGAAATATAAGAACTTAATATCAGAAGTTAAGCTATACTTTGACTATGACTGAGATTCCACCTCTTTACTTTCATGAAGAATGTGGATAACAAGTCATACAGGAGTAAAGGATATTAGGACATTTCAATCTTGAAAGGAAGTCAACTAACTGCAGGAGAAGAGGAACTAGATAGTACCAAATGGATTGACAGTGGTTATTTAACATTATATTAGTTATTTTTTAGATAAGGAAAACAAGGTCAAGAAGGTTGAGCAAATAGTTTTCTTTTTTTTCTTTTAAGGAAGGTAAAACAAACCATAACAAACCAAAATAAAGCAGATCAGAAGAAAACAATGCAAATGAGCAGATTTCAAAGCAAGACAACTGGAGATCAAGAGTGGCTACCATAATGGCTCTTGTTTTCTTCTAAATGGTTGTCTATATCTTCACACACAATTAATTCACACAAAAAAGTAGTATAAAACTAATCAAAACAGAATAATGAAGGCATTACAGGCCTTCAAAACTAGACAATAGGAAAATCAACAGTGGCTATTTCAAAATAGCTGCCCATACTCTCATGCATTTTGAAATTAAATAATACAAAACAGACTAAAACCACTCTAAAGTATAAAGTATAAAGAATAAAATCATTACTGGATTTCACAGTGTGACGATAGGAAATCAGCAATGGATATGATAGTGTCTCTTTTTCTCCAAAGTAGCTGTTCATATCATCATGTACAATACAATCGATTCTCGTAAACTGTTTAGAAGTTCTAGGCATATATAAATCTTTATATGTATATCTATCCTGTCTGAATTAGAGGGAAAACAAAACAAAAGAAAATAAATTACTAGAAAAGCAAGAAACAAAAAAGATAAATAAAAATAGCAAGGAGCCCAAAACAGTGACAATATAGGTCTTCAAAACAAGGTTGTAGGAACATAAGTAAGGTTGCTCTTATATATAGTGATCTTCAAAAGAGTTCCTCTGCAAATAGTTTTCTAACAGTCTGTCTTCAAAGAAGTTCCTGTAATTCTCAATTTATTAAATTTTATCTGAAGCTGAGAAGGAGCAAAATAAATGCTTGAACCATGACTGTGACATCTTCCAAGAAAAATGGAACATACATGGAGGTATTTACACAAAGACTAGAAGAATCTCCACTTTTCATTTACCCAGCAAAGGTCAGATTTCATTGCTCTTACTGTCTGTTGATGCGCATGTAGTACAGCAGGATAAAGTCATCCTAAAGAGAACTTTCTCTGGACTTTTTCCAAAGCAAAACATAAATTGAGACACTGAGGGAGGAACAAAGCTATGATGTTTGTACTAGGCCCACAGTAACCTTGGTGCTAAGTCAAACCCAAGAGAGACATCAACAAAGATTAGAGGAGGGAAGAGGAGAGGCAGAGTAGTAGTTCAGAGCTGGCGACTGGCCAGCAGGCTAGAGAGAAGGAGCTAAATTATGCATCTTATTTAGTTTATTTATTAAAAGAACATTTCTAGGAAAACATCCTAAAACAAATGTGACTATCAGTTAAGCGCCCTGCTCTCCTGAGCAGATTTAGTGGATGACAATTTTCTCATAATGGCTTTGTGGTGTGTTTGCCGAGTTTCATCTCTTCACAGCATTTTATGAATTGCCACTCCATGAGGATTTAAATTGACTGAAATTGCCCTTCACTGTGGTTGTTCAGCAAAGTCAGAGATGGAAAATATGAAGAAATCATAGAAATGGTCAGATTACATTTGTCTGAATGATATTTGAATTGTTTTTGGTTTTAGTTGACATTTATCACTCACTCACACATGCACAACTGTTTCTTGTTGTTTATTGATCTCTTTTTAAGCATTGTTTTTATACTGGGGCTTGAGTTCTAGGTCTTGGGAATATAAAGATGAATAAATCAAAGTTCCTAATATCAAGACATACACGTATAAGAGGTGCAGAACAACATGTTAAACAGGAGTGCAGATCTAAATAGAGTAGAAGTATCAAATAGTGTGAAGAATAAAGAGGGTGTTATCTTTTCATATATAGAGAAACAGGAAAAGAAAGACAGCTTACAGGGGAGAAATAGTGATGCAAGTATCCTTGTTAAGGAAGTAGAGTGAACAGGGTGACTTAAGCAAGACAAAAATTGGCTTGATGGTTTTGAGAAATGGAACTCCACATGATTGGAGCATAAAAGGCTCAAGGTTCATGGGGTTTTAGCCAGAAGAACAGACTGGTCATGGGACCATTTTATACCATGTGAAAGACTAGAGATTTTAACTAGGACTGGTTCATTGCAATGACAAGGTGAGATATTATAAAAATTGAATCAAGAGAGTAGCAGTTTGACTCAAGAGGAAAATAATGAGACATCATAGGATGACAGTAAAGCACTTCTTTTTTAATTAGTATATGTTTCCAAAACAATAGCATTCATTGTGTGGAACTGACTTGTATACATATTACATCTTTATCCATTTTACTTCCTTTAAGTACTATATTTGGTGACATATTAAGAGTCATTGGTTTGGAATAGGAAGCTTGAAAACTAGAATACATTTCAGTTCTCTAGTTTAGGTGGCTGTGTGATATGTTTGTGGATCCCATTTGACATCTCAAGATGGTGATGTGGAAATGCTGGCTAAATATGTAAGTAAGACTTAACAACCACAAAAACTGCAGTGACAACAAAACCAACAGCAGCAGCAAAAACAACAGCAGGAACACTAGAAGGAAACATAACAAATATCAACAAGCTACACAATTATATATTGCATTGTACAATACTTTAAAAATAAAAAATAAACATGAACTGTCCTTAGACAGAAAAAGTGTAATAAATATTTCTCCAACAAGTGTAAGTGGAATGCAAAAACAAGTTTCTACAAAAGAGTTTCTTTTGAGCTTGATTTTTATGATAATTTTATCAACTGGAAAACCAGAACCTCCAATGCTGGGGCCAGATTACTCTTTTGCTAAAAATTTTCAGGAACTTAGTGGAGTTCTGAGAGAACCACTGTTAACCGCTTCTGAAGATGGTTCTGAATGTTTTTCTGGGCTCCTCTCTTCAAGACTCCACCACTTCTCATTATTATGACACTGAATCTTCTGGAGCCACACTTAAGCCATATCCAGACCATAGCATAGGCCTACCTACTCTGTATGCGGACAAGATGGACGACGGTAAGCAATGCTAAACATGTACTGGACAGAGACGGGGGCTGTGGAAGAAGCTGCCACAGGATGTTGTCAGCACATTACCTTGTTGAAGTAGATTCAGTATCGTGTTCAACATGGAAAATCCAAATTTTCCTTTTTAGAATTTTTCTCAGTTTTTTTCAAGTACTTTGATCTATATTTAACTGATCATGAAGATGCACAATTTCTGGTTATAGCACACCAACTATATAAGGATTCCATTCTTTTAGAAAAATATAGAGTTCCTTTTTTTTTTTTTTCTAGGTCTTGACTTTTGTGTTGTACTTTTAGATTTAACTAGAAAGCTAAACTATATTTAACTAGAAAACAACATGGTAGGAAAAAGGACTTGTTTAAAAAGCTAATGTTTTTAAAACAAATTGAGAGTAGAGATTTTCCTTTATTTTCTTCATTTTCATTTGATGACTGGATACAGTTTGAAACTTGTAACACCTTGGAATTTATCATTTCACCATTTGTTGAAAGTTTCAGAAATTCTTTTGGGCTAGGGATTACTCCAAAAAGGAGAATCTGTATTCATAAATTACCAGGTAGTATACATAGTCATAAGCCTTTCTCGTCCTATATGTACTCAAGAATGACAGTCAGGAATGATTGCCTTGTGACAGTCTTGCTATTCTTCATTGTTCTTTAAAGTGACATTTATTAACATCTTAAGCATAAGTTTTTATTTGGTTTTTGAGACAAAGTATTGTAGTACAGGCTGGCCTTGAACTCACTTATGCAGCACAGACTGGCCTTGAACTCACAGGGATCCTCTTACCTCAGCTTCCCAAATGCTGGGATTCCAGGCATGCATCACTACATCTGGCACACTTAAGCATGGTTTGTCAGAAAATGAACCTATACATTTTAACTTTCAGGCATTTGTTCATTATGTTTTTTGGATTTCCATTGAATTCTTATTTCTTTTAATTGACAAGTCGTAAAATCTTATGGTAGAGGTTTAAGAACATTTACTGTTGTCCAAAACCACTTTTAGGAAGTAAAAAGAAAAACATAGATGGACTTATATAATGTTCTTATTTCAGAAACACCATTGACTGTTATTTTTCATCTCACTTGTACACCTGCGTTCTCTTTTAACAATCTTGCTTTTATTTCAAAATTTATCTTGTGTTTTGTTTATCCTTTGTCCTTTATCTTCATGCACAAGAAAAGTAATCTTTTCTGTGGAGACTTGAAAATCTGAGTTACTAAAAACTAGAAGCAGCACTGAACATTAGACTAGATAACTGGATATTTCTCCTTTTCATGCTTTTACAATTTCCGATTTTGATACAAGTTTCCCTAAATTATGAAAACAAAATTTTCCTTTTTCTTTCACCATTCATAAAAGTAAACATGAGCAACACAGACAGCATTAAATTCCTAACATCCCATTAAAATCCTAAGTAGTTTAGAGTGGTCTTCACATCACAAAGAGATCCTTCAAATCTTGTTTCTTTTTCCAACTATGTTAGCTGCTTTTTTTTTGCCTTGGCTCAATGCCTTTTAAAATGTTGGGACTTTGATCTCCTGGGCCTCAGAAATTACAGAATATGGTCATATTTTAATGACCAGTGGGCAGATGAAACTACCTACTTACACATTTGATAGAGACAATTAGAAGGTAAGATGCATTTTAAGACTGCATTTTAGCCAGGGGAATCATAACAACAAGCTATACCCAGCAATAGATACCTACTGATGTACCATCTATCTCTGTAGATGGGGTCTCAATATAATGAAGTCAGTAGCTAAGAGACCAATTGAACTTTTGAAACAATGAATAGTGTACAAGTTCAAAGAGCAGGATTCATGTTTTACTTTCAAGATTAGATTCAAAGTTAGATGAAAAGAATAGGGTATTTAGTTGTTTGAGGAAATAAGAGCAAGGGAGAAAGAATGAAACAATAGCTCTTTATATTTTAGATTCAACTCTAAAATAGCACTTTCCAGTATTGTTCTGAAGATTCACAGGATTCTTCTTTGCCTATTATTGTGTTTGACTTCTACCTGACTTTTAAGGCTTAGTGTCTTGGTTACTTTCCTCTCATTGCTGAGATAAAATACGTGACACCCAACGTGAAGGAAGGAAAGGTTTATTTCTTACAGTTTTTGGAGATTTCTGTCTGTAATTAGCTGGCTCCAAGGCAAGATGGCATGGGTGAGAGGCAGCCATTCATGGTAGCCCACAAGCGACAGGGCAAAAAAAGGAAAAAAAGCACTCATTCTTCTGCCCCTTACATTGTATGCTGGCTCCCTGCCCCTGAGCAGGAGCAGCACTCACATGCCAATGCCAGTGCTAGGCAACAAGCCAATCACAAACACTGGATTCAGTTGCCTTCACGGTTGCATGAGGCTGGGGATAGATCTGAACACAAACCATAACACTTGGCTTCTCAAAAATATCCATAAAAAAGACACATATTTAAGGAGAAAGAGTCTACTTGACTAGTGTGAGGCATGGTTTAGTTTTGAAACACTGGATTTGAATTTTGTTTTTGACAATACATGTTGTGTGTTCTAGCCAAGGTAATGACCCTCAATGATGCTGTACAGTACTGATAAAGTAAGAACAATAGTTTTATTTAGGTTAAATAAAATATTTAAAAAGATGCTGAAATTGGAGATTTCATAACTTGGAAATTAAGATACGACATAAAATGGCATTAGCCAGCAATAATGTGACTGTGCCTATAAGTTTATTAAGGAACATGTTGGATCTCTATTGAATCACATGATAAGTTCTAACATTAAAGCATCAACCAGAAAATGTGTCTTGTGAATATTTTTTCTTATAATGAGGTATTGTGGATATTTTACCAGTTTTGAAATGATTTATAGTACTTTATATATCTCAGAGAGATTTAGTCCATGAGTAGCCATCAATATAGGTTGTGAACCTTAAGTTGTCTTTATCTAGAACAAAAAAACACCCTCTTCTCCCAGTTCCTTTCCTTTTCGATTCCTTTTCAAAGTATTCTCAATGTTACACGTTACATAAACAAACATTTCTCAAAAATTTTGATATCTGCCTTTATAATTATATAGAAATAGAAAATTAACAAATATAGAACACTTGCCTAAAATATGGGGAACACAGTCAAATAAAGAAAATGAGAATATAAATAAGTCCTTCCTTACTTGGATGAATTCCATTGAGTTATGAGAAGGAGAATGTAATCACAATGGTTGATTCTTTGGATAGAGACAACATCTAATGAAATGTAAAATACGTGGATTGAAAAACAAGGAAGTAGTTACACACATATCAAAGAATATACAAAAGCTGTTGAATTTGCTGGGCAAAATATAAAATAAGCACTCTGGAGGACAGTGAACATCTCTTGGCTCTCATTTTTACAGTATTTCCTCTACTTCTCAGTGATTTACTAAGGCAATCCCCTGGTTCTTGTATTTTTTGGTCTCCTAAAGTGCACATCTTACACATTTCAGCTTGTACCTCCATAGGATATGGTGAGCTTTTGCCTTCTGGTCACAATATCTCTACAGATAACTCCTACAAGTACTGTTAAGAGATTGTTTTTGTGTAATGAACGACATGTGATTTCTATTAAGTGGCCTTAAGAGACTGTGGATCAGTATGTACATAACTTTTTGTCAGTCCTTTCCCTGCATTTGCAGCAGCACTTGAGACAAGTACAGGCTTTTTTTTTTTTTTTTTTTTTTTTGGCCTACTTTAGGAAGAAAGGCAGGATATAGCACGAAAGTCCAGAAGTAGGGAAAGAGAATGCTTTGACATATTTTGTTTTACACATATACACTCTCCTCATGAAGACTTAGCTAGGATATAACAGTTATTAAGGGTAAATTCTTAATTTACAGCTTAATAAGGAATGGTTCCTCAAGTCTCTCTAATCTGTTTTCATTTCCCATGGGCAGAGTTATTTCTTGCTTCCTTCTCTGGGTGAAACAAATCTCTGTAGTATTGGTTTGTCAGTCAGGCAAAGTCCTGGAGGAAAAGGTACACATAACTCAAGTGGAGTCTCTCAAGCAAAACTTACAAAAGGGACCATTTACAAAGATGTGGACAGAGAATCAACACCAGATTGAGCAGTGCTCAGGTGAAGGTAACAGGGGTACCACAACTATTGCCTAAAGAGAGAGTTAAGGGGAGAGTGTGGGGCGAGGAGGGTTCATGCCATCATCTATTCTCAGGTCCAAATGGTATGGTATATAAAAGACAGAATGAAAGTGAGCCCAGGATAACTTATTCCTTGAATTTGCTCTCTTTCCTTACTTCCTCAAAGCTCCTACAGGTATTTGCCATTAGAAGAACTAACCAGAGGTGAAGGACAAGGAAGCCTGTTGACACTGTTGATATGGCCCATATAAATCATGGGTAGAACAGGAAAGTGATGTGAGATAGCAGAGCTAAAGGAGCAAGTGGAAGATATTCAACACAGGGTGAGTGTATTTTGGGCACTGCAGTCACAGTCAAGTCTGAGAGCACTGGGAGTGTCCTGACTACTGAACTGAGAACATTTCGAATTCAGAGCTCAGTGATTCAATGATGATCCACTGGAACTTCAAGAGCTGATCGTGTAATTTAGATAAGCTATTCCCCATCATCAAAAAGGAAAGGTTCAAACTGGACAACTTTAATCATTTCCCAATGAATACCTTATGGTAGTGTGCTGGTTATTCTTATGTGTCCCGGATCCCAGGATTCATCCTCAGCACAGCCTTACCCAATTCCATGTCTAGAGAGTCTGATGATCAATGATACACAGAAGATTCCTTAAAGCTCCAGCTTCAGGTTGGGGTTTAGTAATGGGAAACTCCTGCTAAATGTGTAACTTGATTTTTGTGTTTTCTATATATAGATCAATAAATCTCAAGAGTTTAGGGTTCACATTTATTTTACTTTGTTGCTTTCACATAGCCAGCAGAATAAGGCTCTCTCTCTCTCTCTCTCTATATATATATATATATATATATATATATATATATATATGAATGAGTACTAAATTATTGATTGGCTGGAGGTTCATAAATATGTCTTAGTTTGTATCCCAAAGCAAATTCCAAAGTCAATTATGAATGGGGCTTCAGGGAGAGATTTACTTCCCCATTATTCAGTCATTCAGCAAATATTACTTGACACTCCTTCTCACTCTGTGCCATTCTTAGTACTGGGAATTGCAGATGGGTGGCAAATGCTGCCGACAAGCACTTGGCTGGATGGTACTTAGAGAATGACATTGTGATGAGAGTTTTAGTTTCAGAGCTGAGCAGATCCGAGTCTCTGGTCAAGGCCTCCTGGATTGTGGGCTACTGGAACATTTGTATCACTTCCTAAAATTTCATTTTTCCCCTTTGTAAAAATATTAAAATGTTGGAAGTTTTCCATGACGATTAAATGCAATAAACCAAACAGATCACTTATGAGCAAGAAGTCAATCAATATTAACTTCCATAATTACTGTGGCAAACTGTACAGTAGATGAGAGAGCACAGAAGGAAATTATGAATGATAATAGGAGACCACTGGCCTCAGCACTGGAAAACTCTTTAAGTGTTCAGTACACCATTTACCAACAGAAGGGACAAACAGAAGAGTGACTCGGCCTAATAAGGGAATCTCAGTTCTCAGGGGATTAAGGAAATACTGAGTGTCATGAAGTGAGTTACTGGGATTTTCTGGTAGACTCATGTATAAATCCTAGTATGCATGTGAGTACATACTGTCGAAAGGGTAGTGGGAAAACCTTTGCCTCTTGCATAATGGAATGAAACTCAAAGGAAGGACAGAGTCCTTTCTGACTCCCACGCTTCACTTTGGACAGTCTAGAGCTATTCTGGGGTTCAAAGGGAGAAGATGGATTGCAGGGAAATTCAGAGATGGCTGTGTTTCTCACGAACATTTTAGGGGAAGTATTAACAATTAGTAGTGAAAGAAGAAATGACCATACTTCAAGGACCAACATGTGCTCAGATGGAGCAGAGAGAAAGCAGATGAGGGAATAAAAATAACTCTCATGTGAGGGATGCAGTAGACGTTCCTTGTAAATGCAGCACAGTCACTTACAGTGTGCAGTAACACTTGAGACAAGCAAATTTCAGAGGATTGGGGCCAGGGTCTCTCTGAGAAGACTATTCTAAATTTATTTTGTTGTTCTTTGACACTCACATTTTAAAAATGCAAAACTATAGTTTCAAAGGATGTAGCAGAATAATATTTTTAGCCTCTTTATCTCATATAACACATTGGATAGCCGGTTGTGTTGTAAGTATGGCATATCTCTGCCACTGACTCTGATTTACCTCTCATTCTAACATTGGCTTCTTTCCCTATCAATCTAATGAAGCACTTCATTGGTACTCTAAGTGACCTATTAATTGATAAACCAAGGACATATAATGCTTGACCATTTTAATCACCTCCCTTATTTTATTTGGTTTCTTGGAAAACCTGTAAACTGTTTTTTCTACTTAATTTGTGTTACTTTCTTCATTTTCTTGCAGTATTGATCTGAGTTCCTTTGGAGTCCACCCTTGTGCTATGTTATTCCAAATTTCTGTTATTTCCCTAAGCTTCGTCATAGAACCCAATGACTACAACTCCTCTGTGACTCATAAAGCAACACTCTGTTGCCAAACCCCAATGTCCTCCTAAGCCCCATATTCACACGGCCCACTAACAATCTTTGTCTACTGAGTATGTTTTACTGGATTAAGTAGCATATTTCACAAGTATTTGCCATTAAAACAGAGCAGAAACAAAAATAAAAGAAACTTCATATTTTTTCTCTCTTTTTTGAATCTAACCAAAGAACCATAAACACAGATACTTTTGTGTTCCTCAGTAAGTTACGATCATGATAAACGTTTCACAGCATCCCTTTTAAATATGCAATTTTTATAGCTTCTCTCACTTTTGAATATTTTCAGACTTCTACTTTTTCTCATCCAGTACTCACGCTACTGTCTAGTCATTTTCTAATAAAAAACATTACCCACTTCCAAAACCCATGCTGCTTTCAAAATTATATCTCAGTTCTTACACAAGAACATACGGACAGTGGTGGTTGACATATTCCCCTTCATTATACGTCCTTAGAATGTTTTCTCTTTAATCTAAAAAATACCTAATTATGTCTTCAAACAATAGATAAATGGTTAAATTGAGATTTGTCTAAAAAGTACCCCAGAAAGTTATTTTTCTCATTTATATTCTCCTCCACATTTGATGACACCACATTAAAATTTATCACAGCATTTTTGACCTATTTTTCTGAGCCTACAATAGTAGCTGATACTTTAAAGCAGCTAAGGTAGTTAAGTACGGGACAGACAGGTAAATAAAAATGGTATAAAGCAGGGGCTGAAGTTAGCATTTAGTTGCTCCCATGCCGATTTTATGAACCAATAGATGGTGTATAATAACCACAGCTTCAGGTTTCCCTGTCAGAAAATGTCAGAAATAAGGATTTATAAGGAAACTTGGTAGGGGCAAGAGTTAGAGAAAGCAATAGCATTTTTCAGAAAGTCAGAATGTTATAGTAAATTTATGTGACAGGGGTGAACTGTGCCCAGGCAGGCAGTCAGTAAAGCTTCACTCAGTAACTCCAAAACTTAGGCTCACTTACCTTTGAAATACTCAATCTCGGTTGACCATGCTACTCACATTCATATTTCTGATTTAGTTAAAATGTCAAACATATTATTTTAAATAATCACCTTACTGTTCTTTCTGCTTACAGAAATAAGATTGGCTAGTTGATCCGAACTACAAATTGCCTTGTGTACATTATTTGCTGGATTATTTTTCCAAAAAATGTGTTACTAGAAATTATAACATTGTTATGTACAGATAGGCTTTCTAGGCCAATCAGATTTCTGTTGATGAATGAGAAAATAATTGTAAGCAAAGGCAATCTCCCACATTGTAACCTTGACCAATGAAGGTCAAGAAATGTATTGTTCATTTAAGTGAAATTCATTCTGCTGTCATATTAGTTATGCTTGAAAGTTTTATATCCAGCAGAGATTTTCAGGGAGCGGCTGTTCCTGGAACAGTGACCACGCTCATGCAGACAGATATTAGAACCACAAGACAAATTCGAACAAGCAAAAAAAACTTAGTGCACCATAGGATAAGGAAAGTGGGACGTGGGGAGAAGAGAGAGTGAGAAAGTTTCACACTAATTTATTTATGTCTTCTACAGAATAGTTATACAATGCCATTCTTTATGGCAGATTGCATTACTTTTTATTTTTAGTAAATATCTCCGCCATCTTTATACATTCATGCCCTGTCAGGAACTCTGAAGAGCCTGAGATGTTTTTTCCGTTTGCTTACAAGCTAACAATGGAGCCTGTCAGTGTTTCAGAATGGTAGCAGAAGGCACAAGGTTCCCAGGTCAGGGACAGAAGGTTTTATTCTTCATATGATGTCAGATGGTGTAAGCTTCTTGTTTATATCAATTTTGTTTTCCGCTTCCTCCATGGCCCATAGAGGCAACAGGGCTGTAGGCCTGAGTCAGTGCTGCAAGCACAAACGTCTTTATCTTAGCTGAAGAAGCTTGAGCTTAGGAAACCCTCAATTTCATATGGACTGGACTCCTCAGATCTTACCCTTGAGGGAGATCATTTTCTTTGATGGTGGACAAATTTTCTCTCTGTCTTGGAGAAAGACACTCTGTCTTTGAAGGCTGTATAAACGACCTTAAGCAATTTTTTTTTTTTTTTTTTTTTTTTTTTTTTTTTTTTTTTTTTGGCAAAGGAGAAGGGAACAAAGACATGGAGGAAGCAAAGAGAGAGGAAGGCAGGAAAAGGAAGAGGACATAAAAGGAATTAAGATTTGTTACATACACGTATCGACTCCCTATGATAAATGTAATCATTTTGTACTGCAAATGTGCAGTAAGAAAAATTAAAAACAAACATTTAAAAAACATGATCTTTTTCTATAAGGGTTTCATAATTATTTTTTTTTTAATGTTAAAGCTTCAAAATTGTAAAATTTGACAGAGACAATACAGGTTTGTTATATACTATTCAAAGATAAAAATAATATATGTTGTGCAATGCATTCCAGTTTACATAATATTGTTCTGTGCATTAATATGCTCAATCACGTATAAGGTCATTGATAATAAGACTAAACTCATTCTGGGCTTGTAGGCAATGATCCAT
The DNA here is from genome assembly GCF_034190915.1 of Cavia porcellus. Taxonomy (NCBI): domain Eukaryota; kingdom Metazoa; phylum Chordata; class Mammalia; order Rodentia; family Caviidae; genus Cavia; species Cavia porcellus. The sequence goes on along the minus strand of NW_026947514.1, from coordinate 20,561,340 downwards.
GCAAATAGAAAGGAGGTCTACAATTGTTATACAAATACATATATTAAGGTTGTACAACTGGAAATGGAAGCTTGTGGGAGTTGTAATAAGTCGTATGTATGCATTATGTGTGTGTGTTAGTAGTGTTCCTAACAGGTCACTGTAAAGCAAATAGTATAAATTAACCACATTCACTCACTATTAGCTTTCTTGCCTGCTTCTTTATCAGCATTATTAAAGTAAGGTGAAGGTGTGAGTATAATTTAGGAATTATAAATAGAAGTATTATGTATAGAAATAACATTCTCCAAGAAGTATATAATCATGCGAAACACTGTCACCAAAGATTAAATACTAGAGGGAATTTCCATAAACTGGAGAGATTTCATGGATAAGATCATAGCTGTCTTTGAAATTTTTCTTCCTTTTGCTTAAAATAGATCTAAATCAACCATGAGTCAAAGGCACGTAGACTATTAACACTGGAAGGTCCCAGAAAGAATCCTGCGTTGTAATAAATCCCAAGCATTTGTGTATACGTAATGAAATACATTAAAATTGCTGCAATCAATAACAGTACAGAACCTCCTGATTTTCTTAGATTCAGGAATTTTGATACAAATTCTCACAATTTTACATGCAAAAAACCTTCACTTGTATACCTCTAGCTGTTATTTGTTCAAGCCCATTTCTATTACTCTGATACTAATCTAAACTCTTATTGTCTAGTATCTAGAACAGTGCCTGGCAGAAGGAAGTATTGAACGAATATTGGTCAAATTAACAAGTGATTATGCTTGCCTTGATATCATATTGACTTCTGATAATTATTCTACTTCCAACCAATTTATTCTTTGCCCTTAAGTTACTTTACACAGTATGGGAATCTTTATCAGAGAAGAAATGATTTATTCATGTGACAGCTGAGAAAACTGAGGCAAAGGAAGGTGAGTGACCTTTATTTACTTTTAAAACACAGTGAAAATGATATTGCTTAAATTAAGACATAGCATACTCAGGAAGCATAATTGATGGGCTTTGTATACTTCAGATGTTATAGCTGTTATGCATCAAGAAATGTAATGGAGAATGGATGGGCAGTAGAAGAGGAGAGTAGTATTTGCAGTAGTTAAACAGTTGCAGATTGGAAGTAGATTCATGAATTCAAATCTCGCTGTTGTCATAGGCGACTTCTAGCAGTGCAACTTCAGTATTTTTGTTAATCTCTAAAAATCTCACTTTTCTTATCCATGAAATGATATTTTATTTGGGGATTTTATCAGGGTTATACAAAGATTATGTAAAATGTCTAGATCACCTAGAAAAGTCAGTAAGTTAGTACTTGTTGTTAATTATATCATTATCATCATTAACATTATCATTATGATCTTTAGAATGAGAATACTTAGAGAGATCAGGATTTGCCAAGTTCAAAGTCAAGATGTAATACTACTTGATAAATACTTCTGGAAGTTCTTACAATATGTTTAACCTAAAATTAAGAAAAGGAATAGCATTCATATTATGTATGCAAGGAACAGAATAACAAGTTCCAGTTGCCTAAAAATTCCTGATAATTTCTTTTCTGTTAAGATCCAAAAATGTCTATCTTTTGATCCTACCTGGGATTATATTCAAGGTATAATGAACTGTGTGGCAATAATTCATAAATCCATGTATTTTAATATCTGTCCATTTTAAAAGGATATAAATATGATCATATATATATATATATATATATATAAGTTCAAAGATTCTTTTGTCTGTGTTGTAAATGAGAACACATCTATTTTTGAATAAAACTATAATTTTATGTGATATGGTATAGAATTTGAGAAGATGCTATATTCATAAACTCCTTATTAAATTAGTCCTGTGGTAACTTGAATTGTTTCTTAGCCCTTCCCTGTCATTGTGAGTTGTTCCACTGAATATAAATTCACAAATTAAGAGGCATCACTGACACTGACTTACCGAGCTTGTAAATAGATATTCCAGTGTCCATAAAACTTCATTGGCATTAGAAAGGTCTCAACATTTATCTTGTGCATTGCGTGGCTGACAAAGTAAGGTCTTGCAGCTATGGTAAGATATTATCAGAGAGGTTCATGAGTCAGGTAAAGAAATATCATTTTCTAGTCATGTGACTGTACATCTTTGTCATTGTCTATAGAAACTACATAGTACTCTAAACTGATCAATCATATAAAGAGTATCTTAAATTTGGAAAATGCACCCTTTCAGAACTGTGTGATTGTTCTATTTAAATGCAACAACAGTACTAAACATATTTTAATAGAACTTAAATACTGTATGCTTGTGGCCATAGTAGGTTCCTAACAAGAATTTTTAGTTCTTAAGGCAATACATGAGGTAGACATATTTTATGTATCAGAAATTTAAGGCTTATGAAAATTAAGAAAGTTACCCAAACAACATGAACATGGCAAATTGTCTCAGAATGCAATTTTTAAAAACATTAACTCTATATAGTAGTTTTGTTTATACTGAATATTTGATAATAAGGAATCTGAAGATTTTAATATTACATTCATTCATTTTATTTAGGAGACAAGACATTGATTAGCCTAATAGATGTTGTTAGTGACATTATGCTACATCAGGTTTGTCACATAAGCTATGGTAACCAATATGCACTATGGTAACCAATGAATCTGTCTCAGTGGTTCAATTGAAAAATGCATTATTTCTTACTTATAGGTCAAATGGACCTTCTTGCCTGTTCTCATCAAGTTATGGCTCAAGATTTAAACTTTTCTGTCCTGCACCCTGCCATGCATGAGATCTCTGTTTCCTCTACACAGATGTCAAGGATACCACAAAGAATACATACGTACCAATTGTTAGCTTCCTTTCTCTCTCCTCTTCTCATTGACAAAATTTCAGGCATATGTTTTCAGTTGAACTTTAGGAAGACTAGAAAGTGCCATCTTTCTGTGTGAGGAAGAAGAGGACACATGCTAATAAATATACTGTACCACATAGTTCCCTCTCCTACTCAGATCAGAGCATCAGATCACCGCTCTTGCTACTGTTCTTCAGGTTTAAGCCTACATCATTTCACAAAAGAAAAACAGACATGTGAGGTTAACAATGTTAATATTTCTGAATTTGAAATCAATGAATTTCTCAAATTTTGTTGGGAGCACAAATGAATACAAAATTTAAATGTGTCCATAATAGAACATCCACGTTACTCAATAACAACATGTGTACTCTGAATTTTGGGGTGACATTAAGGATGAGTTCTCTTAATTAACAAGAGAGAAAAGTTGGTGCCCTGAGGAGACAGTAGTGAATGATGAAGTCTGATACAGTAGGATGAAAAAAAAGAGAATTTATTTATTTTTATTTTTTTTTAATAATTTTTTATTTAAGGAGAAAAGAAAAGAAAGAAAAAAAAACAGTGAAGGGGTACAAGTTGTACAGATTTACAGAATAAAAAATGCGCAGTAGGAAATCACTAGTTAATGGATTACATATTGCCATCTTAGAAATAATTGTTCAAGTCACAAAATTAAAGCTTGTAGAGTGGACATTCCAACAATGGTACTGCAAACAGTTCTGTTCAATGATCCAATAAAACTCTGTGATATTATTTTCTATCTTATACATTTAAATATACATGCAGTTATATAGTTTAGAGCACTTTCTTTTCCTCTCTTTTGTACAGTGACTATTACACATTTTGGGTTTCATTAGCTGGACCAAAATCCAGTGTCTTGGAGGCAGTGAAGGGAAGACCGACTGCTTCTGAGTCATGTCACCTCCTCTTCCACCTCAGGTCTGGTGCACATGCCATCTTGATAGAGTATTGGGCTGAGGGGTGATCTTTCTTGATGGTATGTCTGATCAAATAGACCCAAAATCAAATAGACTCACTTAGTCTCCCTACTTGGCCAGAAAATGGAATGCATCAAGCCAGAGTTTTAGAAAAGTCAAAAGCAGGAGAATGGGTTGGGACAAAATTCCAGGTACTCAAGTTGCAAAAATATCAGCGTTATAGTGCCTGTGAATGACTGTGGGGATAGAGAAAACTTGCCTGGCTCAGAAAAGTGTCCGTTTTCCCATATGTAACAGAAGTGGTGTGCTGAGTGGCACACCGTGTGCTACCGTGATGGCCAGTGGGCTCCTGTAGGAACCCTTAGGACATCCTAGCTGGGCTTTGCGGAGCATGGGGAGACTCAGGACTACTCTAAATACATAAAATACAAGAGTACAGCATGGGAGATAGGTGAGAGGAGAGACTGGTGACCAAGCCGGAGGGTGATTTGAGCATGCTGGAACTGTTTCCCCAAACACCAGATAGCCCCGGGATAGTGTGAGGTCTTGTTCATTCCCCTTTATTGGAAAAAAAAAAAAAGATGCATTGGTTTCTAGAGGTGGTTCTGGGATAGTTATGTGACTGTGGGTGTAGAGATGGTAAACAGTGACTGGGGCAAAGTTCCGATGGCCAGGCATGGAAACCAGTGGACAGAAGACACAGGAAACACAATTTTTTTCAAGGTGTGAAGAAAAGGAGAGAATGAGGTCTATGACCGAAGTAACAGAGAACTGGAAAATCAGGAATTAGGCAAACATCACATTTTCTTGCCCCCAAAACTACTGAAACAGTTGGGCCTCAAGGTGAACACAGAGGCTAGCAGTGGTCACACCTGGGGCACAGCTTGTAGCCTAAGCACGCGACTGGAGAGAGCAATAACTCTCACTTTTTTTTTTTTTTTTTTGGTCTTTTTCATTTTCATTTTTACCGGTACCAGGGATCGAACTCACGACCGCCTGCTTGCAAGGCAGGTGCTTATGCCGCTGAGCTAAATCCCCAGTCCCCTCACTTCTTTAAACAGGCAGCTGAGGGGTGCACAGGGGGAAACTGCATGGCTGCTCACAATCAGACTGTGAATCCAGGGCAGAGAGAGTCGTGTGGACACTTTGGTTAATGATAAAACAACTGCATGAAGGATTTCATTTGTTGTTGGTTTTACTCTTTCTTTGCATATTTGTTTTATGTGGGATATTTAGTTCTTTTTTTTCTGTTTTCATTTTTTATGATTATTTTTTTCTTCTTGTTCTTGATTCTTCTGGTTTGTTACTTTATTATGTAAGCTTTTCCCCCTTTTAATGTGCTCCCTCTTTCAGTGCATTTTTTGTTTCATTTTTTAACTCCCTTTTCTCTATATTCTTTTTTCTCCTCTCTTCCTCATTTTTGCCTCCTTCCCCATCCTCTCTTCCTCTTTACATCCCATATATGATAGAAGCCTGTACATATACATTACAGAGTAAGAATTAATCAGTGCTGTAACTTAAACTGTACACATCGAGGGCATGTCATGATAACCTGTAACAAAAGTAGGCTTGAAGGATACAAATACAACTAAGTACTAATATATTAACAAGTTCTGAAAATCTCACAGTCTTCGTCAATCTCTGAACATACTTTTAAAGTATTTATCTCCTATCTACCCAAATATTTCCTCCAGCACCCTCAATACCATCATATTACCCCAGCTATGAAAATCATTCCAGCAGTGTTTGACCTCCTATGTATGTTTTACCTGTCAACATTTCTCTTACATCCTCCCTCTTCCAACTAACATGACCACTTATTTTTCCTCTTCCTTTGTCTTTGCTCCATTATCCACATCCCAGAAGGACCATAAATAGCAGCTTAATATATTCTATGAGGAGTGTTGTTAAAAAGGTGAAAGTATCAAAATATACTTCAATGTTTATGGTTTGTGTATGGTTAGAACTCTTCACATTGTTTTGATGTACAGAAATTATCTTCTGATACATCCTCATTAAATTGAACAGGTTGAATATACAAATAATTCTTCCTGATAAATAATACCAAGAACCAATCACTGGATAAAAGAGCCTAATTAAAGAGATCTTCAGAGCAAGAACAGATTCTGTTCACGATTTGACCTCATCCCTCAGTGTGTACACACAGAGCAGGGACATAAAAATACTGGGAACCAAACGCCTAGAAAGACACCCTACTCTCCCAAAGCAAATTCAAGGAGGAGAGTTGCTCATTTGTTTAGTTTTACTTATTTTGATTTTTGATTTTTTGTTTCCATTGTTTGATTAAAAAATGAAATGCCAATAAAATGACTTAAAAGACTAGTTACTCTCTCCATATAGACCCAAGGGGCACTGATAGGAAATTAAAAACAAAGAAAAAACCAAGCTGCACAAAAAAAGTGGAGGCAAAATCTCAGCGAGCTCAAAGACAACAGCCCAAAATACAGTGTGAGAAGCAAATACAAACAAAAGAGCTTACCAAAACTTCTCAAAATATGAATGAAAAATTTTATAAAGAAATATGCTCTATGGAAAGGTATCAAGTAGAAATCTTGGAGATGAAGAATTGTATTGAAAACACAAAGAGCAAAAATGACCAACGTGGAGAAAGGAGCTGAGAACTCAAAGATAAAATGAAATCATATGATGATATGAGCAAAGAAACTTTAAAAAATAGTACTACAGCAAAAGTCATTTCATTCAAAAACTACTAGATGATACTAAGAACACTAATATAAGATTAATTGGAGTTCAAGGAAAATTGGAGACTAATAAATATCTGTCTACAGAAATCATAGCAGAAAATGCTCCAAGTATGGGAAAGGAACTCAATATTCAGATAATTGAGGCTTATAGAGAGGCCATATAACCATGATGAAAAACAGCAGCTCTCTAGTGCACATAATAGTCAAAAATCCTAGAAGTTCAACACAAAGACAGAATTCTAAAGGCTGTCAGAGAAAAGCAAAAGGTCACTAATAAATATAAACCCACTAGGGTAACAGTAAACTTTTCAACACAGACATTAATGACTACGAGGGCTTGAAGTGAAGTGTTTCAAGCCCTTAAAGAGAACAACTTCCAGCCTTGATTGTTATATGCTGCAAAAGTAGCTTTCAAGTTAATAAAGGAATTAGGACATTCTGTGACAAAGAAAATGTGAAAAATTAAGGAACATAATTCAGCACTCCTAATAACATTCAAGAATATTCTTGATCATTGATTGTGAAAACTTTTTCCCTTTTTTATTTTAAAAAAGCAAAACAGAAAAAAAATAGAAATAGTGTAGAATTTCAAAAAAATAGTAGGAAATCAACACTAATTAATATATAGCAAATTGTTTTCTTAGAGGTAGTTATTCGGGTTACAAGATTTAGGCACACAAAAAATGATCAAGCAATCAAACAATGCAAGCACAAACTGTTGTTTTGTATGAACTAACAGAGATTCAGAAATTAGTATATAGCTATTTACATTTTGTATATATATATATATATATATATATATATATATATACTCTTACATACATATAATCTTTTCCTTTCTCCCTTCTCTCCTTTCCCCTATTCTAGTTGTTCTTTCCTTTGGAGCATTTTCTTTTCCTTGATTGTGAAACTTTTAGAGCTTTCAATGATAACGAACAGTGAGGTGTAGCATGAATACCACAGGTTCACCACCACTGTCCTAGACAGAGACAACAAAGCAAATAAATCCAAAAAGTTGGATGGAATAAATACATCAAGCAAGACGACTAGTTAAAAATAAAAGATTCAACAACAGAAAAAGATGTAATAATGGGAGTAAGTCAGTAAGTCTCATCAATAATTCTTAGCTTTCCAATGAAAAGAAACAAAATTCAATGATTTTTTGCATTTCAGAGACTCATCTAATCCAGAAAGAAATTCAAAGCCTAAAATCAAAGGGTATAAAAGATGTTACATGGGCCAGGACTCCAAAGGCAAGCAGGAGAGGCAATTTTATTCTTAAAATAAAATATAAGCTAAAACTGATCAAAACACAGAAGAAATGGAATCCAACTTTCCCTTCCCGTGGGTAGACAGAAGTCATGCTGTGTCTGGGAGGAGTATAACAAGAAAGCAATTCACGCTTCCTGTGAGTCTACTGGAGCATGGGCTGAGAGTCAAGAACACCATGCTTCTTCCCTCCCCACCATAAGCAAGTGGTTGATTCAGAGAACAGGGTGAGTTGATAGGAACTGAGGTACCAAAACAATTTAATGCTTGTATTATTTGACTTTGCAGGTCTAAGTCTGATAATCTGAGCATCTGTTAAATAGATAATAGTATACAATGAGGCAACTATGGGTGATTTCCTTCTATTTTGTTTTTAAAATCCAGTATTTTCCTGTTTTGTTTTGTTCCATGTTATTATTTTGGTTTATTCAACATTCTGTTTTGATTGGTTTTATTCTTTCCTGTTTTATTTGATTTTACTATGATATGGGCAGTTATTTTGAAGACAGCAGGAGGCATTATGGTAGCTATTGTTGATTTCCTACTAGCCTATTTTGAAATGTTGTATCTCTTTCACTGTTTTGTTTTGATTAGCTTTACTTGATTTTATTTTGTTAAGTCTTTTTCTCTTAAAAAAACCTGATCAGAAGAGGCAAAGAAGGTGATTGTCTATTAAGTAAAGGGACAACTCAACAAGAAAAGGTAGTAATTTTAAATATATATGCACCAAATATTGGTTCCCCATCATCATGAGACAAACACACTGCTGTCTATAACAGATCAAATGCACAGTTATCCAACTATAATAGCAGGATATAAAAATTTCTCAAAATAGACCACATACTAGTAAATAAATTCTGCATAAATAAATAAAAAGACTTGAAATTATACTATATATATATATACTATCAGATCATACCATACTGAAATAAAAAATCAATTGCAAAAAAATAATGAAAATTGCATAAACATCTGGACATCAAATAACACTTTTAAATGGTCAATGCGTCACAGAAATAATCAAGAAAAAACTTTAAAAATTTTAGAACTCAACAACAATGCCAGTATTTTATACTAGAATTTATGGGACATAATGTAAATAACTCTCAGAGTGAAGTTTATTGCTGCAAATACATTAGAAAAACAGAGAAAGCTCAGATAAATAGCATGAATATGTACATCAAAATCCTAGAAATAGACTACTCTAAATGAAAACCTAGTTCTGGAAAGGAAATCATAAATCTCAAAGCAGAAATTAAGCCTAAAAAATACAATGAATCAACAAATTGAAGAACTAGTTCCTCGAAAAAATAAACAAAACAAAGAAATTCTTAGACACACAAACAGAAGGAAAGAAAAGATAAAAATTAATGCAATTAGAAAACTAAAAGTTGAAATTACAACAGACATCACCAAAGTCCAGAAGATCACTAGTAGCTACTACAATAAATTTTATTCCAGTAAAATGGAGAATCTTGAAGAAATAGGCAGATTCCTGGACATGTAGAAACTACTGTAACTGAATCAAGAATAAAACTGCACAATGCAATGATACCCAAAGAAATTAAGGCATTAATAAAAGTTACTAAAAAAGTTTAGCACCTGATAGATTCACCACGAATATTATAAGAACTTCAAAGAGGATATAAACAAATGTGGTCCTCAAACTGTCTAATGAAGGAAGGAAGAGCTTCAACTCAATCCTGGAAGCTAGCATTAATCTGATTCCAAAACAAGACAAGAACCCAATTAGAAAACATAAAAATATATGGCAATTTTTAATGAACATAAGCAAAAAAATCCTCAACAAACTACTGACAAACAGCTGCAACAAAATATCAAATAGATTATACGTAATGAGTATATGTAATGTAATGTAATGAAACATCATGTAATGAAACTTATCATGTAATGAAACTTATCATTCCAGGAATGTAAGGATAATTAAATCCATACAAACCAATAAATATTATAACCACATAAATAGATATTAAAAAAAGTCCCATGTATTAGTTCTTATCGTTAATATCCATTCAAAAAATCCCTTGGAAAAGGTAGATATGGAAGGACCTTATTTCAATCAAATAAAAGTCTTTATAAACAAACATTGGTAACCATCATATTAAAAGGAAAAAAACCTTGAAACTCTTTTCCACCAAATCAGAAACAAGACCATGATGTCCACTGTCACCACTCTTGTTAAATATGTTTCTCCAAACATTATCCATAATAATCAGGAATTATAAATAAATAAAATTGATGTGAATAGCAATGGAAATATCATAGTATCATTTGCTGATACCATGATCCTTTAAACAAGACCAAAGTTAAAAATAAAAATCATTCTACCAAAAGACTCCTGTAATTAATAATTGAATGGGATAATACACAGGATATAAAATGAACATATAAAAAGCAGTAACCTTCCTCTATACTAATAATGAACTTACTGAGAAAGAAATTCATAATATAATACTGCTTACAGCAGCATCAAGAAAAATCAAATGCTTAGGAATTAACCTAATCAAAAAGTGAAAGACCTCTACCACAAAAACTACAGTAAGCAGTATTACTTTTGATACAAACTTTAAAGGCCAAGAGAACTTGGAGTAAATTGTTTCAATTCCTAAAACAAAACAGCTTCCAATCCACATTGATAAACCTTGCATAATTATCTTTCAAAACTGACAGAGAAATAAAGACATTCCATCACAAAGAACACACTAAGAAATTATGAGCATCAAATGAGAATTTAAAAAAATAAAAAATATCCTAGACAGAGACCACAAAAACAACGAAACTGAAGTTGGTTAGAATGAAAATATCAAGCAAGGCAGGAGCTAATCCAAAAGAGTAAAATAAAAGAGTCAGTGGCAGAAAATGAATGCAATGACAGAAATGTGTCAGCATTCTAAAAAAGAGATTTCAAAAACATCAGAAAATGGAACACATCTCCTAGTCCCATTCCCGTTCCCATTCTTGTACCTGCTCATGTATAGGCAGGAGCAATATTGTCAAAATGTCCATACTTTCAAGCAGATGCAAAGATTTAATGCAACTGCAATGCCATTAGCGTTCTTCACAAAATTAAAGAAAATCGTCCTAAGATTCACGTGGAACAAGAAGAAACTGATAACAGTGAAAGTAATCCTGCACTGTTAAGAACAAAATAAGGAGCATCACAATCGCAGATTTTAAGTTACATTACAAAGCTAAAGTAATTAAAGGTAAGATGCACAAAAACAGACATACAAATGATAATGAGGAAATATAGCTCCTTTAACAAATGTTACTGGGAAGCTGGCTCTACACACACACACACACAAGACTGGGGTTAGATCCATAATTATCACCATCTGCCAAAATAAAATCAGAATGGATCAAACATAAATATTAAAATAGAAGCACTTACCCTGCCAGAAGATAGAACAAACTTCAAATGCTAGGTGGAGGGAAGGACTTTCTGAACAAAACAAGTTGCACAAAAAATGTCAAAATCAACAAATGAGATTTCATTAAACTAAAAATTAAACTAAACATTAAACTAAAAATTCCTGTACAGCAAAGGAAACACCCAGAGAAGTCAAGAGACAAGTGAAACTATTTTTTGAAACTGCTTTGGAACTATTTTTTTTCTAGTTATACTTTTAACAGAGGATTAAAATATAGAATATATATAAAATACAAAAAAATAGACTATTTAAAATACAAGACTTAAAAAAAAAAACAGTAACTGAAATGAATAGATACTTCTCAGAAGACAAATGGCCAGTAAATACATGAAAAAGTGTTCAACATGACTGACCATTAGAAAAATACAAATTTAATAAAAATACTGATTCCATCTTAATCTAAAGAGAATGTATATCATCAAGAAAACAATTAACAGATGCTGGTGAGGCTTGGAGGAAAAGGAACAATTCTGCATTGTGGTTAGGAATGTAATCCAGTATAATTACTATGGAAATCATAGTAATAAAAAAGGTAAAAATACAAATTTATTTGACTTAGCTATTCCCCTCTTAGATATATTCTCAAAAGAATTAATGGCACCATATTATAGTGATCCATGCTCCCCCCACGATAGCAGCACAACTTTTAGTAGATAAATCTCGGAAGTGGCCTATATGCCTGTAAACAGGTGCATGGATAAATAAAATGGGTATTTATACACAATGGAATCCTACTCTGCTGTGAAAACAGATAAAATCGAGTCATTTGTAGACAAAGAAATGCATTTTTTTTTTGTACAGGGAATCAAACTCATGATCTTGTGATTATCAGGCAAGTGCTGTGCTACAGAGCTGTATCACCAACTGAAGTATCTGGGTATTAATAGTTCTTATTCAACATACTAATATTCTGTATTAAAACCTAGCAGATTTTTAAACTTTTATTTTTATTAGTACATATTTTCAGTTCATAATGATCATATTCATCATGGGAAGTCTATACGTTTTATTTATACTCTGTTCTCGGTCTTCTCTGTCTTGCTGTCTCTCTGTCTCTCTCAACAGTGTGATTATTTAAACTTGATGAATACACTCTATTTTCATTTATTCAAAACATATTCATCTTTTATTAAAACCAGCTTGCTTTTTAGAGTGTATATGGATAATCTATTCATGAGAAATATTTTCCTTATCCTTACTCTAAACCAAATAGAATATATCATTTTCTTCTTTATACCTGGCCCACACCCTTAGGTTCTTCCAAAGGGATACTTAGAATATTATTTGTGGTTTTTCATCACGTCTAGGTGTTAAAATAATTTTATCTTTAACCTTTAGAAGTACTTCTTTGTACCCACTACTCCAATATCCAATCATAGCAAGGTATTTCTTTTCTTTCTTTTTTTTTTTTTAGCATGGCATTTCTTATGGTGGCAGCAACTAACAGATAACTTTTATGGCAATCTTGCTTAAATTGAAGCAGGTGAGAAGAGCTCTACATTTAAATATGGGACAGGGGAATGTACCCTTATGCAGATTTTGTAGTGCTAGACTCACAGATTTAAGAGTCATCGATTTATCTGAGATGAGAGAAATCATTGTGTGGGTAAGGAATGTGAACAGATGTCCTTCAGAAGTTGAGAATGAAGAGGGAAAGCGTGGTCCAGATTTCTAAAGAAAACGAAGCAGTTAAAATGAATACATAGAACTGTATAAAAATACCAAATTAAGGGAAGGATAACTTTGGGATGTAACATAGAGCAAGCTAATTCAAGACAGCTGTTTAAATAAAAAAACCTATATCTGTAGTGAGGAAAAGCAATCTTAGGAAATTTGTAAGACTGTCTTTTCATACACAGTACTGCTGAACTATTGAGACAGATTTTATGAATTCTGCTCTCTTTGAGAAACTGACTTCTTTTTTAAAAGTTATAATTTAGAAAGTCTCTCCTTGCTTGAAATTTATGCTGTTGCTTTTCATTGTAACTTTTTGCTTCTTCTACATTATTCCAGACTCATAGACACTTGAATATATTGCCTATGCCTGGTAGAGCTAATTTTTCAATTTACATAAATAAATAACCTGCCAAAACTAATTACTTCTCTTCAAAATCTAAATACATTATTTCTTCTCTTTTTCCAGTCTGTCTTGCTTTAATTATTTTCACATCAGTTGTCATTTTAGAAGCTGGTTTAGACTAAAAAGGGATAATCGGATGTGTCTTACTGCTTTAATTTGGCTAATTAAGATTGCTGCTTTTGTCTGGGTGTTTGGAGTTATATATTTACAGCCTGTTTATGGCTTGGGGTAGTAGGAAGTATAATCAATAAAAACTGAGGAAGCACATGATTTTATTTGTTTTTATAGTTATATGTTAAATAATGTTTCTTTTATTTTCCTTCACTCCCAAATTTGCTCTGCATTGTTCTCAAGAATTGTACAAGTAAGTCGTGGAAAGTAGGTAAAATATCCTTCATTCTATGGTTATTTTTTTTCCAAGGTGAAGAAGTCTCAAACATTTAACCTGTGGTTTCTGCATCATTTTCATAGTTTGGATCAAAAGAATTAAGAACACAGAACATGATTGCTCCTAGAAAGCAGATGGTTCACCGAATAACCACACTGTACACAGAGCAATCGCCTAGTTGTGAGGAAGATTTTATAGCTGCACCTGGAAAACGTGTATGAAGAAAAAGCAGGTGGGAAAGTACAGTCATCTTTGCATCAACAATTTGTTACTATATCTGAGGTGCTTAAATCTGTGTTCTTCAAAATAGCACCAGCTTAGATATAGAGCACACGGTCTTCTAAATTGATCTGAAAATTTTGTCTCATTATCTTTACTGCAAGATTGTATAAAAAGAATTGACCATTTGCAGTTCTGATTACCAGTGGGACAGCTAAAATAGAGTAGCTTCATTACTGGTCCCAAATCACACAATTAATTAGACTTGGTGACTCAGCTGTGACACTAAACTATTACTTGAATTTCCTAATGATCCAAAGAGAAAGGCGTTCTGCTGCCAAAAGTGGCAGCATACAGATGTGCACACACACACACACACACACACACACACACACACACACACACACAAACACCACACATGCACATGCATGCATATATATACATATGCATTCCCCTGTCCCATACTTAAGTGCAATAGTTATTAATCTCAATGGAAGGAGCACCTTTCTTTGTAATAAAAGTTTCAGAAGTAAAATTTATATTTAGCCTTGTTTCATGAATTAACAAAAGTCAAGTTTATTGCTTGAGTGAGACTTCTTTAATTACAACAATAATTAGTATACATGCCTTACCCAAGTGGTCATGTGATACTCAGTTTGTAAAACAGTATTTTAACTAATTACCTGTGTTCATGTTTCTGTGCACATGTGTGTGTGTGTGTGTGTGTGTGTGTGTGTGTGATGCTTCATTTCTAAATTTTTATATTTGCAAAAGAGGTCTTCATTCTGTTTTTGCAGGACATTCTTTACATTAGGTATTAAACAACTCTTCAGAAGCACATAAAATGGGGAATAATAATACTAATAACAATGAGTACCATCTGTTCATTTATTTTTTTCAGTCCTGGGGACATAACCCAGGACCCTTTCACTGAAAAATATCCACGGGATCAAGCTTGTGATTCTCCCAAGTCAGTTTCCCAGACGACTGGGTTTTCAGGCACGCACCACTATGCCCAAGTATGTTTGTGAGGCTTTACAGATACATTCACATAAAACCTCAGATACATCTATAATGCAATCATATTATTACTATTATAGAGTTATCCATGAGCTACTCAAAACTCAGAGAGGTTCCATCACTTGACCAAATTCACACATTTGATAAATTATGGAGCAAAATTCTGGACACACACTCTCTGAGGCTGGAAATATTTCCTCTTGCAACCAGCCTTCCTTATACCTTGTGCTCAGGAAAAAGAAAAAAAAAATGTTCATTTCGGTGACTCAACATGACTTGAAGAACTGCATGTCGCATTCATCCAGGAAAAGCTAAAGATTAAACAAAACTCTTTTATCTACCATTTCTTTCTACAACATCAGAGGAAATTATTCCTTGGCCATGTTAAAATTCTTTCATTATCTTTTTACTTCTTGCCGGTAGGGAATACAAAAGAAGAAAAGAAGTTAGGAGAGAGAATTAGTTTATTTTCAGATTCTTAATATTTTAAGTTTCTCCACTCTAACTTCTTTAACTGTCAGCATCTAGAATTATTGTCACTTCTGTGACTTTCGTAAATGACATATAAAACTTTAAAAGGGTTTCTGTCATTTTTATATACACAGACAAATGTGTTAAATTTTAGATAAGCATGCTCTTTGTCTCTTCATAATGTATGGCTTCCAGCTGTACGGAGAAGCCTGCCTCACAGGTCAGACTATGAAGTCTGGTGGGAAGGAGTAATTAAAAGAACAAAAGGCAAAATCTTGAGTTTCCTAGATATAACATGGATGCATGTAAAATATTTTACTCAACTCATTAACAAGGGAAACCAGAAGTTATTGTAATAAGTTTATAAAACTTGAAAAGCACACATTTATGTGAAACAATAAACATAACAAAAATAAAATAAATTTATTTTAACACCAATGTTAAAATAAATATACATATAGAAAAGAAGTAAAACCTGGCCCTTTCCATAAGTGGAGAAAAGGAAAGTCCACTGAACTTCCACCAGATAGAATATATTTGCATGTCCATAGACACATTATTTTGCATTACTATTAATTATTTATAGAATTGGGAAACAGCTCTAAGGCTATTAAAAGTTATCATTGGATAGCTAAGAATCAAATATGTGCTCTAAATAATGCATGGTGTTCCTGCCCTGGACAAACCGGATTCAAACACCAGGAGCTGTCCTTGTCACATGCCAGAGATGATATTAATACAAAAATTGTTCAACAGAGACTTCTGCCTAGGTGTTTGCTTTGTTTTTGTTGGCTATAAAGACACAATTTTAAATGTATGGTCAGATTCATAAGTTTTGATATAATTGAAGTCATAAGAAAGGAAAGATTTGAAGATTTGTATCTGGAGACAGATACAAAGAACTTGCTTGAAAATAAGAACATTCTCGTTATAGAAAATTTAAGGTGAGTGTAAAAACTACAAAAGAAAAAAACATGGTCACAATGCAAATTGGATGCCAATGTTAGAAAAGTCAGGCCTAGGGACAAAGCAGCCACAGCTTTCTGGGATGCATACTGAAGAAATGAGAAAGCTGGACAATATTCATCTTTGGTTTTGTTTTCTCATTCCCACTCTTTTAATTAATTAATTAATTAATTTATTTATTTTTCATTTTGAGACAAGGTCTTGCCATGTTGTCAAATTACCACGGCTGGTGTTGAACATGTGGTATTAGTCTCTCAGAGTACTGGGCAACTTTAGAGTTTAAAAAATGTTATATGGTCTAAAAACTACATGAAGGTCATTAGATAATGCCTGGTGAATAAGAAAAAGAAAGAGTGTTTATGAAGCAGAATGTGGCAACTTGCTTTGCTGATGCCTATGAAACATGACTTCAGTAAACTGGGATCTGATGAATCTTGTAACATGACACCAGTACAAAAAAGTACAAAATAGAAAACAGTGATTTTGGTGTTGTCTTTTCCTCAATATGTTACAAGTTTCTAGTTTCCTTGTTAGTAAGGTATTTAAAAAATCTTTCAATGTTATAAGTATAGAAGTTATGCATAGAGACAAATGCATTTGCACACCTGATATATTGCCAGAAAATTGGTACTTATTGGTAAATTACTTAAACAAAAGCTAATAAATTGTGTGAATGGATTGATGAACAGTCATATCATCATTTAATACTCTTTCTAAGAAGCAATATATATGTGCTACTTAATTTGTGCCTTACATAACCAAGTAATTTTTAATGCCAAAGCCGAGCTAATTGGATGTATTTATGAGATACGTCCTTCTAATGACAAAGATGGGATCACCAGTAGCAAAGTAATCATCCTGCCTTAATGGTGACACAAAGTGTGTTCAGACCAAGGGGGGAATAACTTTTGGCTCCCGTGCCTCACCTCACTCTTTCCCCAAAGTTATTTCAGCGATAGCTTTTGGAATTAAAATCAACTGTATTAGTAAACTTGCAGCATATTTTCTTCTTCTCTAGGGACACTGGCAAAGGAGGGAATGTACCCACATGCACTTAAAGATGTAAATATTTTAGCAATTCTCCAGTCTGTAAACATCACCTAAGTTAAAAAGTGGAGGCTCTTAAAACATTTTATTTCTCTCTATGGTTTTCAGTGAAAAGCAGCATTATTTTTTAATTGCTTCCATCTCCAAATTGCTTCCTCCCTTCAGAGTCAACCCACTTCAGCGTTTCCCTCAACATGTAAATGTCTTATGGTGATGTCATTCCGCACTCTGACACTTTAGCTGTCTCAACATCATCGAAGAATGAGATTCGTGGCAAGGGAGTGAACGAATGGAAAATACCAGAAATGACCATTAGGAAACAGGGGAAGACCAAGGTGCCTAAACTGGGGAGGCTCATACACAGACATTTTGTGTCAGGCTTCTGTATCAAATAAGCTCTCTGACCTTTTCCAACTATACAAGTTACCTCTGAATCACATTTGAAACACGTTTTACTGAGTCTTGCTTTTCTAAAAATGGATTTTATTGTGCTTGTCATATTTGAAAATATATTGTTATTGTTCACCATTTTAAGACTACAGGCAAGAAGGACTTGCAAAATGAAATTGTATCTGTTTTCAAAGTTTCAATCTTTGGAATCTCTCACTGGCTTTTAGAAGTCTGGCTACTGACTATATTTTGATGAAATGCTCACCTTAATCCACAATCTGTGATTCTTACCACATCAGCATGGCTATTAAAACTACAAAAGATTTTGTAGGGGTTTAAAAAGCTAGCAATATCTAGAAAACATTTTTCATCTTCAGTTTGTGTGATATGAATTCTGTAAACAATAATATCAGTCTTGAGTGTTCACAGTCATAAGAATTGTCATAGTTTCCTTATTTAAAATATATTTTAACATTTTAACATAAACTTTAGGTAAAATAGCATTGAAAATAAATAGAAATCTTGAACATTTGAGAAAATGGTAAGGTGAAAATCTTGGAATATGGGGCTTTGTATCTTACTTATATTCTCCCTTTTATCAGTGCATACTGACACTGATAAGAAATCAGTTTTTAGGAAATCATGGGCGGGACTTCTTAACTTTGTCTTTATTGATAAAATTACTTGAACTTTGCTATATTAGTTGACTTTTCCTGCCTAAAAAGGGTGGAATTATGTAGTTTTCCATGCTTTTAATTTTGTTAGAGATAAAAATGGTAGTATTAAATAAGTATTGTTAAGTAAATATTGGAGTAAGTGTTAAATAAGTCTGTGCCTGCTTTGATCCATACTGAACTTTAGAATAGGTGATTACATGGTGAAGGTTCATCTTCAAAATCTTTTGTGGGCAGCCTAAACCTTCCTATGTTTCTGAATGTAATGGAATTTACCTTTGTATTTTCTGGAGTAATAATTTTCAAAGAAATGTTATGGGATATTAATGCCATTTATAGTTTTCAAGGTTTTGTTTTATTCTATAACTTATTTACTTTTTCTTAAAAATTCGATGAATTTATTTATATCATTTCGTAGGATTTCTTTCTTCAAGTAGAGCCATTCTATGTTTGGAGACCAGCTGACTGGAAATTCAGAGACCCTAAATAACATAGAGACTGTAAAGGGCTCTGATAGGAGATGCTAAGTTGAAGGAATTATCTGAATTGATAAGACTCAAATGTTTCCTAGTAATTTTCTTAACTTTCAAAAACGCACAGGAGAGGGGTTAGGTGGTGAGAGTGAGTAAACATCTGAAGAATGGGTATAATATTTCACCCTAAAGGTCTGTGGTAGCCATCCTTGCTTCCCCAATTTCTATATTCCTTTCATCTTTGCTAGCAGAAATTCAGTTGTGAAAAACCTAGAAATGTGTTCAAGTGCAGAAGGGAATGACATTTGATCTCCCTCATTTTCCAGCAGATGCATCTAGTGATATAAACACCTGCAAGTATTTTGGTCAGCAAGGGAAACTTCAGCATACGTGAGAAGGGTTATCAGGAAGGCTTTGTTTTCTTGACAGAAGGGTTAGCGATGGCTGGTAATTTTGCCTCCCATCCCGCCAGTTTTTTTGTTGTTCCTTGAATGGCAGTGTGGTTTTTGGGTTGTAGCAGCTATTTCACGTCCTTCCATAACATGAAGCTAAAACCTATAGAAATAGTCATGCATTGCATAACAATGGACCTCTGTTCTGAGAAACACACCACTGGGCAATTTTGTCCGTGCATAAACATCAAAGAGCATAGACTAACCATCTTTTTTTTTTTTTTTTTTTTTGTCTTTTTCCTTTTTATCGGTACCAGGGATCGAACTCACGACTGCCTGCTTGGAAGGTGGGTGCTTATGCCGCTGAGCTAAATCCCCAGCCCCGAAAGAGCATAGACGTGCAAACCTTCATCCTATAGTCCATTACACAGCCAGGAAATATGGTTTGACCTCTTGCTACTTGGCTAAATACCTGTGCAGCAAGATAAGACAGTAACATTTAAAATGATAAAATGAAGTAACTTATAACAACCTGAAGTAGTTACGTATCTAATATCACAAATTTTATCAGCTGTAAACTCCCTTGGTACATGACCTTTGGTGGAATAATACTAAGATTCCTCTCAATATTTTGGATAGTTCATGTTTGCCTTCATTTTCTACATATTCCCTCGACTTTCAAGTGTGCAAACAAGTATTTCTAAAACTGTTTCTGATAAGACAACAGTGTATTTTCCTTTAGTACTTTAATTAGAATGGCACCCATGAAATTGAAAGTGTTTTTATCCACACATGTAAGTGTGTGAGAAAATGAATGTGGGAGTTTGACATAAGATTGCTTTCTCTATTTCCATGACATGCCAACAGTGTTAATGATACATTACGGCTCTACAGAGAGCATTAGAGTACATACTGGTTTTGGTGTCAGCTTCCAGCCCAACATGACATTATTAGTTTTGTCCTTTGAGCAATTAATTTTGACATAGCCTTAATGTTGTGCATTCTATGCTTTATTTTTGAAGGTGACAGAACTTATCCCTAGTGTCTGTTTTGTGGACTTTCACCGGTGACTCCGGTAGACATTATAGAGTTTACAGCTGATAAAATTTGTGTTATTAGATACTAAGTTATTAGTACTAAGTGTGAACTGCATGACTAAAAGAACTTTTTATGTCATTGGAAGTGGAATAAATCTGTCTATGCAGAACAAATTATTTTGGCAAAGACATTCCAGGAACTCTGCTATAATCCAAATCAAACCTGTTTACAATTGGAAACAACTTATTCTGAAGGATACTATTAAAACAATATGTCTTAAAATGACAGCATACAACATATTGATAGTCATGTTTTAGCTTATGGGAATGATTAAAGTAGACATTGTACAGTTTAAACAACTGATATATTTTGTTTTATAACATAAATAAGGTTATAATTTGTTATCCTTTTAACCACCTAGAACATATTCTTTATCTTATTTTATTTTGACATCTACTTTGTTATAACTACTTCAGCTTTATTTTTTAAGCTTATGCAAATTTTCATTTGACAAACAATAATTGCATATAGTTATGATGTTCAAGTTTTTTTTTGGTTACTGTTTGCATGGGATATCTTTTTTCCTCATTTTATTTTAAAATCATTTGTACTTTTGTGTTTTTAAAGTGTACTCCATTTAGAAAGCATACTGTTCATTCTTGACTTTTGTCAATAAAATTTGAACAATTTCTGACCTTCAGTTTAAATTTATTTTACTTATATTTAATGCAATTGATATTTTAATTTAAATATATAATCTTCCTATTTGTTACCAACTGCTTTGTTTGACTATTGCTTCTTTACTGCCTATTTAGAATTACTGAATATTCATTAATATTTTATGATATTTGTCTATAGGATTTTTAATTATGCTGCTTGTTATTTTATTAATGGTTGCTAATTAGAACGATGAATCTCAATGACTGTTAATGATTAGAGCATGGTTCTCAATCAGGGCTGATTTTTGCCTTTAAGAAAATAGTTGGCAGTGTCTGGAAGGAGGCATTTTAATTCTTTTCAGTGGAGGGAAAGGAACTGATACTGGCATCTAATGAGTAGAGGTCAGGGGTGATGCTAAGAATCCTGCAGTGTACTGTTTTGGAAATCGTCAATGTCTGTTTGTAGTCTAAAGTTTAATATTTATACTTCATGCATCTCACTAGGCCCTTTACATTTCCAACTGCCCATTTCCTACTTTAAATGTTTAATGACATCAGAATGGCGTAATTTCATTTTTCATCTGCTATCCCATATGTGATTATTGCCATATCTTTTAGTTTTGCATTATTCTTTTTTTTTTTTTTTTTTGTACTGGGGATTGAACTCACTGCCTTGTACTTGCTAGGCAGGTGCTTATGCTGCTGAGCTAAATCCCTGCCTAGTTTAACATTATTGCACAAATCCAATAAGGGAAATTACAAAAGACATGGGTGTTGTTTGGCGTTGTTGGGGATCAATCCCAGGACCTGTGCACCATAGGCAAGCATTCTACCACCGACCACACCCAGCCCTCTTGTTTTTGATGGGAGTCTGTAGTAACTTTTTACTTTCCTATATACACTGTAACTTGATTTTTTTGTCTACTTTAAATTTAATCTTTTTACTTTTCAGTAGTTTGGTAGATTTGATATAGTTACATTAATTATTCATGAATGTATTTATTTTCTAAAAGTTGGTTTTATCTAAAAGACCTAGATAATTTCCTAAAGACCTCTCTTGCCTATGCTTTTGTCAGGTTTTTTTTTTTTTTTTTTTTTTTTTTTTTTTTTTTTTTTTTGGTGTATATAAGAGATTAATTTTGTTGCTTCTTCTTTTTTTTTTTTTTTTTGGCATGTTCTGCATAAAGCCCTACAAGAGTCATTTCTTTTTCCTGAAGAAAAGATTTCACAGTGGGAATTATTTTTTGCATCTTAAAACACTTTTTAAAGACATACTTTGATATTTCAATTACCACCATTTTTCAATTTTCATTTAAATTTTATAAACTCACGCATTTAAAAATAATTGTGATATTTATTCAATTAGTCTTTTCTTTTCCATCAAGTTTTCCCCCAAACGTTTTTTCCAAATATAATGTTTTTTATTTCTCTTAGTGTTTAATGTGTGATTAATATTGTATAATCTTCTAAGTGTTGATTATGGAATATATATCTTCTCTCTTTGTATATATATATATATATATATATATATATATATATGTAAATGAAATCCATATCGTGAGAATTATAAAACTTGAAAGAATATTAGAAATATCACTGTATATAGCATATCTTTCATGGGTTAATTTGAAATTAAATAAGTTAATAGTATGAGATAAACTCATTGACAAATATTACCTATATAAAAGTAATAATTCTCTTCCCTTTATTTTTCTTTCATTGTTATTATTATAATGAACAACCCTTTTTCTTCCTGAAGACATCCTTAAAAACCTCAATAGCTATCTTGCCCAGTGGCAAGGATCCAACAAGGCAATACTGAGATACCAGGAACCTGTCAGAATCTCACACTGAGTATTCCCTCTGACGTTGTGTCTCCTCTTGTTGATAATAACTATATGTGCATTGCATTTTACATTTTATGATGAGAAAATTAAGCATCTGAAAAGAGAATTTACTTTCCCCAGCTAATATAGATAGCTAAATGTTGATTTCAAATTCTACATCCTCCGTGTGACCTTTCACATAATATGAAAAAAATGCCATCTTTATCAAAGATTTTGGAACTGGAAGGAAAAAAAAAACCCACAGTGGTTTAGTCCAAATTATCTCACTTTATATATTAAACTCATTAATAGCTGAGTGTCCTATTTGTTATATTCATTAGTGATGGAAATTAGATAAATATTAGTCTTTATTTTTCTTTTCCTCATAATTCACCAAAATGAGTATTATCACTAGGTAACTGCTTGATTATAGAGATTCCCAGGAAATTTCTTTAGGAAAAAATAAAATACCAAATTTGTATCTAGAAGTTTGAGATCTGAGACCAATTCTTTGACTAATTTACTAAAAAGTTAAAATTACAGATAAGCTATATATATTTTATGCCTACTAAGTAGCAGATAAAAATCAAAAAGCTGCCTACATGATTTTATAATGGTAGCATAATCCTTTGTTTCACCCTAATTTTTTTACAGAAATAACAGTTTAAACCAAAGTTTTTGTGTTTGTGCTTTATTGAAGGGTATAATCTCAGGGAAGCAAATTTAAGGAAAAGAAAAAGAGATTGCTAAAAGACAAAGTAAATACAAGATGGTATGTTACTTAATCCTATCACACTTACTAAAAACAGACAAACAAATAAACATACAACTCTAAAACCATACTGCTGGTTTCTTGGTCATAGTGGATGTTCCTAGACCACTGTGCATAAACTTTATGACCTCAGAAATGATTTCTGTTGTTGTGTCTTTATGTGATTCTCATTGTCAAAAGCCTTATGAGAATCCAACATGCTGTTCTCACAAAGAGACATTGAGGCAAAATATTTAATGAATTATGATAAAAAATGAATCTGATAGAAGTACAAAATTTTGTCATGATCAGGTATCATGGCTGTTAAAAAAAAATGTCTGTGTGGTGGCTTGAAAACTGATGGTCAACTTAAACACAACCTGAACTGTATCAGTGTGGTGCTGAGTGTTGCTGGCCCACAATGAAGGTTGTTTCCAAGATAAAAAAGAGACTTGGAGAGGGGGAGTGTTGTTGTTTGGCGTTGTTGGTTCTCATGTTGCCGTGGGTTCTCCTGGAGGGATTTGTTGAGCTTCTTTCCTGGTATGAACTTGGCTGTTAGCATCAGAGGAGCTTGGGGCCTGGTTGCTGAGAATGGCTATAATTCATTTTAAGGGGACTCTGGTCTTTATGCTGAGCATTACTTCCTGGCTCCGGAGAGGAAGATGGTGTGCTGCTCAGTCTCCAAGAGAAGCTGGTCACGCTGGCTTCCTGATACAAGCCCAGCTGTTCTCATTGTTGGAGGAGCTTGGGACCTCTTTGTCTCTCAGGATGGCTGTGGTACTTTTCAGAGAGCTCTGGTTCTTACTTTGAGTACTGGTTTCCTGGCTCCAATGCAGAACTCCCGGCTTACTGGCATAGATCCTTCATCCCACTGGCACAGACTTTCTAGCTTCCGCTGCTGACCTTTGGTCTTTCTAGCACGGATCCATATAAAACAGAGTTGTATGAGTCATTGTTGTAGGCTATAAGTCTCCAGTTGGACTCACGGGAGGCATTGTCATGGGCTCTAGGTTTTCAATAAAACTCATGCAGCTTATTGCTGTGGGATCCAGGCCCTCAGCTGGATTCTCTAATTCTTTAGTTTGTGGACAGATTTCCTGCACTTTCTTTGTATCTGACCCCTTGGGTGACTATTATAAATAATACTGTAAATTATGTGTCCTGTATGTAACTTTCTTTGCAATTTCTGACTATAAGTTCTGTGTATTTTTCAATTCTTTCAATAAGTTGTATTTTATATCCATATCCTTAAATCAGAGAACAGAGAGGGAAGGAAGAGTCATAATTGTTTTGATTAATGTAATATGATAAAAGGAGGCTAGAATACTTCCAAGGCTAAATCATAGAAAGCCAAGAAGCTTCTTTCCTCTTGACATATCTGCTTCCTTCCTCATTTTTTGTGATATTGGCTCTGGTGGAAGTTAATTGTCTCCTAAAAATTCCAACAATTTTCAGACTATCATGTTGGAGAGTCCATATTTGGAATAGTAGTCAATTGTCCAGGTTAATTTGAACTTCCTGCCATGTCCCAGGCATCAAATGTAGAGTAAAACCTTATTGGATGCTCTTGACAGCTGAGTACAGTTTACACTATAAGGAATTCAGGGTTTTGCCAGCTACATTCTTCTCCTATTTGTAGCCCACAGGATTCCTGAGGTAAATGGTTGTTGTTCTTTCCACTACATTTATCATGGCTTTTACTCAGCAACAATAATTTGAATAGATATATTTATCTCATGAAAGATATCAGATTAAATAAAAGAATCCATATGATTAACTTCATGGTGCTGAAAAAATATTTGGAGAAACACAATATGCAGTCCTGATTTTGATCAAAAGACAGGCAGGCTAAAAATAGCAGAAAATATCTTTAAGGTCTGAGAGAATCCACACTATGATGTTAACAACCAGGTAAATACTTCAGAAAGAGAGAGCAAAAAGTGGTGTTTCAAAGAAAATTATGGAACAATATGCATAATATAAGTCTATCAAAATCACTCTAAGTATTTATGTATAAATTTTATATTCATAAAGATGCAGGCTATCAGGAAGGCAATGTTACAGACTGTTATTCATGTTTACTTTTGGGAAAGGTGGGAAGGTTGGAAAGCTTGGAAGTGTGTTTAGAGAAATATTTTAAAGACTTTTACATTGCTTGGTTGTTTCAATGAGCATGCACTGAAATATTTATCATATAATTAAAAATTAAGCAACACAACAAACCAAACACACAGCAAATGCAAAACTGAACGAGCTTTTGCTGCAACCTAAGTACATGAATAGTTGTGTATAGTAGTAGCTCAGATCTTATGGCCCTGGTTAACTGGCTGGGGTTTCCTTCCTATTCTATATCCTACAGGTTCTAATGCATTATCTCCTCAGTTGGCTTTTGTGGAATTGAAAGCTGAATACATTTATGTTATTATATAACGTACTTCTCAGACCCTAAAACCAGTGAAGTTCTTTTTAATGTTACAGAGAACAAAAACACTCTCTCTTTTATTTATTTTTTTTGCCATTCCATTTTCTCCTGCAGCTCATGGATCTTTTAAATAAGATAAAAAAATTTTTTAATTGTTTTGTGTCAGAAAAATGTTTCTATTATCTTACATTTTTATTGTGTCTTTGGTCTACCTTTCCCAGTCCACTCTGATGCTTCAGGATAAACTCCTTTGAATGTTTTAACCAGGCGTACTTCTAAAACAGAGCCCTCTGTGTGAGATCTAAGCCTTCACTTTCCCGAGGCCCATTGAAGCACTGCTTCACCTGCTTTAATTTCTTTTGTCAGTGATACTATTACCAACTCCATGCTTTTATTGTTGAAACTTTGGTGTTAATTCTATTTTCTTAATAAAGCAGATGTTGCCCTTCCTTCTGGATTTCCTTTTTCCTTTGTAATCCCCTCTTAATTCATGAGGTGCTTTTTTAAAAAATGTATTTCTTGATTGTCATCTGAGTGTTGGATACTCTGTGCAAATCAAGACCAAGGACATTTACACTAACCCATAGGATTTCATCATTGGATATCTCATTTATCAATTTAATTATTTCTGGGGAGTTGTACTTAGGATTCTATTCCCTCCCTTGTTTAGTACCACCCATTTTATTCTTCTCTCTTAACTAAGCATCTGTCTGCTATTTCCTGTTATTCTGTTTCTCATTAAACACACACTATTCTCAACTATGTGCCCTGCCGAGTTGAAGAGTTGAGCGAGTTGAGGAGTTATGCTCGGACCTTCCTATGTGGATGATGCTCTAGCTATCTCAGGTGTGTTCTGTCTCCTTGCAATATTGGATATGACTTCATCTTTTCATCTTATCTCTTTTTCTCTTGTTCTTCATCTCTGAGATTCAAAAACAGTGATGATAGTTTTAAGATCAGGCCAAATGTCATCCTTTCTACTACAAGCCCTTTCTTATATATCATCATATGAAATATATTTTATAGAAATAATTTTGCTAACTTTTCAATAGCCATGAGATCTCTGAAGTAGCTAAAATGGCTTCTCTGTTATTTTGGGGTAAATAAAAACATCACCACCTAGACACTAATGGGCATCTTTCTTACTGCTGATGAGACTTTAAGCAGAAGGAAGAGACATACTTTGAAATAAGTATTTGTATCTATGTCGTCTCACAATGTTTAATCCTTTGTATCTACTCTTTATGCAGCATACACATCCAAATTACAATCGAAGAGTGACACTGCCTGTGATAAGCATGATAATAACCTCCAGCGATTTCCCATTCCATGGGATTTACGAATATATCACCTTCTATGACAAAAGAAACTCTGTGGATGTGAGTGAACTCAGGATCTTCAGATAGGGAGATTTGTCTGCATTATCTAGACTGGCCCATCTGTAGTGATCACAAAGTTCCTAATATGAGGAGGGATGCAAGCAAGCAATCCATTAAGGATTTGGTGGCACAAAGAAAACCCCAGCCATTGCTAACTTTGAACATGAAGGAAAGGACTGTAGGAAGAACAATGCAAGAAATACTTAAGAGAAGCTTATAGACAAGGATATGGACACTCCTGTACAACTCCCAGAAGGAAAGTAGTGGTCTAGACATCACCTTAGTCTTAGCCTAGTGAGAGTCAATTCCTCACCTAACAGCCAGGACTATCATATAATACATTTGTGTTGCTCTATGCCAGTAAATTTTTTGATAGTTTGTTTCAGCAGCAATAGGAAGCTAATACTGTGCATTGTGCAAAAAGGCAGTTTTTGCACGTAACTGATTTACTGGTGCAGTAGGAAAATCTAGCAAAATTCCCTTGGCGTAAAATAGACTCAAATTGTTTTTTGCTTGAACTTTCTCAAATGAGGTTCATTTTTATTTTGATGACCTGAATGTGCATCCCCTATTTTTTCCTTAGGCTGAACTTTTTTTTAAAATATCTTCAGCTATTCATCACCTCTGCCTACTTTTGCAACAATGACCCAGTCATATAATACAGAAAAATCTCTGAACATTACTTTCACTTTCTTCAGCAGAGAGGAGTCAGTGAACCTTGGGAGCCTTTCCTTTTATTGGAGCAATAAATTTTGTCATGGAGATGAAGACTCATTTTTACAACCAATTCCTTGTTTAATGACAGTACAACCTACCACAAGGCCAGTTGAGCCTCAGTAGCCAAAAGTGCAACGTCCACATTTCCACATGTAAAAGTGTTCCACCAAATACAGCTGATTACTGTAGGAAAATATCATCTTTATTGTGCATTTAAGCACACATGTATTCAGGAAATAAAACACTAAGCACTCTTTACATAGCATTGTTTTTCCAGTGGCAGTTTGACAATTTTCCCATGTCCTTTTAAACCTGGTCTCCATTCTAATATCCTGTGTCATTGTTAAGCTATTCAAGTTGTTCTGCATCTTTCTAGATAGAAAATATACTGTTACTCCCTCCTTCTCCGTGGTTTTTATAGAAAAATGAAACAAAACTTCTTATAGCTGTGTTGGTATCATTTTAAGCCCAAAATGTATTTTGATAAATGCATTTTCATTTTAAATTATATATTAATGATCTGTAATTTTCTCATTTCATGGCAAATGACTAATCTTGTCAGTTAGATTTTTTAAAAAATGTTAATTGAAAGTTACCTGACTAACCTCTGTGTGTATGTTAATATACTAGGATGTATTGAGATTAAAATTTTTAACCAAGCTATATCTGTGGCTCATGCCTTCAAATCACTTACTTGTATATTTGATATATGAAGCACAATTAATATTTAATTGTATAGATTAAGACAAATATCTGTGACTAAATTCATTAAGAAATACCTTTTTTGCCGTCTCAGAGGCTACCTCAATTCTCTACTTTCATCAAAATAAGTATATTCTTCAAATTTTAGGCTACTCCTTTTCCTTTGATACATAATTTTAAATTGTTATCAGATATTTATATCTGTCTATTTCTAATATAATCTATGAGACATTCACCTGGATTTCTCAGAACAACCTAACCCCAAAGTATCTACAGCCGTATTTACCATCTTCTACAAAGCCACCTCCTCCTGTACCCATCTTCCTTTCTTAACTGATGACATCATTTCCCTAAATATGTAAACTTAAGAGGTCTGCTTTGCTATAATGTAATTCTATCCCCTGAATTTAGGATTTATAGGCTCAATACAGTATGCCCCCTAAAAATTAGAATTTCAGGTAAGTTCAAATAATATTTTATCCTAAATCTATTCAATCTGTCAATGTGGAGCAGAGATTTTCAAAATTCAGTGCATCAGAATCACTCAGTGGGCTTGCTAAGAAATAAATTGATCATCTCACCCTTGTGACTCTGGCTCTGCCTGAGTTTTAATTCTAACAGATTAGAAATAGGTTTCATATCCACAGATTCCAGTTAATGCTGAAGAGACCAGAAATTTGAGAATCACTGATCCAAATTAATTCCCCTGACTATTAGTTGTGGTTCACAAATCTGGTTGTATGTTGCAGTCAGCAGGGGAACTTACAAAAACATTCAAGTATATGAGTCCTAAATCACGTGTCTATTTTAATTGATTTGTAGTGCACTCTAACTTTGTGGTGTTGAAAAAGCTTCCAACGTGACTTTAACTTGCAGGAAGAGTTCATGGGTAGCTGTGTATGTGTGACCTCTGCTAAGTCTCTCTTAGAAAATATTAGCACTGGAAGTTAATTCCAGTCTTCTGATTTCTTATTTTCCAGATTCTCTGTTTCTCATCGCTTCGCTATTTAGTTGATCTTTCACACAACTGTGTTAATTTTCTGAAGCATGACTCTGTGTGATTACCTTTTAAAAAACTTCAACACTTGACAATTCACTGTACAATTTTTACCATGGCATTTAAGACACTTCACAACCTGTTTCTAGCCCACTTTTATAGCAATTTAAGTGATGCTTTTTCTTACAAACTTCACATCTCGGAGAAAACAAACTGCTACACTCGTTTCCTTGTTTGCTTGTCTTCTAACTGCATCTGTTGCTGCTTTTACTCAGCATGTTGTGTTTGTTTTCACCTCTGCTTTACAGGTAAATCACAAACCTGGAAATACTAGCTCTCCTTTTAACACTTTAAAAATACTCCAACATTCCAACTCAAATTATTCACCCATTCATTGGATAGTTCAGAAGCACCCATTCTTCAGAGCACCTTTAACATGCTCTGGGGTGCACAGTGAACAGGGAGTTAGTGTTCTCTTGTAGTTTATATTGTTGAGAGAGACAACAACTAGATGTAAATTAGCATGAGATGGGTAAAAAGAAAAATTAAAAGGAAGGAAGATGAAAGAATAGAGTAGTACGGAGCTGTTTTAAAGAGGATGGCTTGGTCTAGAGATATTTCTTTCATATGTGACATTTATATGAGGCCCACCTAAGTGGGGAAATAAGCCTCACTGATGTTGGAAGAATGCCTGAAGTCCTAAATACGAGATGAGTGCACACTTGGAGAGGAGATAGTTGAATTGGAAAAAATAATAACTTTGGCAGGGGAAATAAGGTTTTCAAAGGATCAGATCTGTAGTGAGGGAACTGTACTTCATTTATTGGGTGGTTCATACATTGATTTTTAAAGGAAGAAAATGTTACAGTGATTATAGTCTTCTGTATGTTTATGCTCTTGCATGATGTATAAATAAGGTGGTTTGCTTTATCCTGAAGGCAGTAAAGGGAAACAATAGTGCCAAGTTCCCTACCCTCAAATTTGGTGCTCTGCTTTGGAGACAGCTCTGTTAGAGAGGAAGCCAAGTGATATTTCTGATAAATTGCCTTTATTGGTCTCGGAGAAAAGTGGATTTATTAATTAGTTATGATTTTTTCAGTCTAAATTTCAATACATTTGTGTGCCTATATCTTTGGTCTTCATTTGTAATTTTACATTCCTACCTTAAGCAGTCCCCACATTGAATAACAAAAAATATATATTTACATGTATGCAACAAACATATTTGTGTTGTTTAAACAATTATGGAAATGTTAACTTTCTGAATGTTTGAATAATTTACATAATGTTTATGACATATATTTATGTTGGAATATACATGAAATCTGTCTTATACACGTAATTGCTATGTAATAGGTAATATTTTGCTATATGAATGTATAAAAACATCCCATTCTTGTTGAAAATTATTTTATTTTATTCTACCTCTTATTATTAATAAAGAGAGTGAAAGTGATACTAGACATTGCATAGTCAATTGCTTGGTTTTCTTTGATTTTTCTATCTAGAAATATAATTTATTTTCAAATTATGAAATACAACCTAATTCCTTCCAGAGTGATTGTACCAGTCTATACTCCCTTTGGCAGCTGATGAGGGCACATTAGCTTTCTTTTAATTTATTTAAAGGGATTACTAATTGTTTCCAGCAGAAACTGAGTCCCCTGCTTCACCACTCAAAGAAGTTCATGTCCTAATCACAGTATATTTTGTAGCATAAAAATGGGAAATGAAGGCTACAGATGGAATTAAAATTGTTAATGAGCTACTGTAAAAATAGGGATAGTAACTTGGATTACACCGGCGAATTCAGTGTAATCGCAAGACTCGTCAGAGGAGGGGAGGCAAAAGAAGCATCAGAGGGATGGCAGTGCACTGAGGCCTTATTTTGACATTTTTAGCTGTGAAGATAGAACAGGAGACCCTAGCTAGGGAAGCAAGACCTCGAAAAGTGGTAATTTCCTGCACTTCTACTTTGAGAAAATGAATTCATTCCTAGAATTTCCAAGAATAGCTAAACAGAGCTGACAACTTGATCCTAGTTCCATGAAATCCCTGTGAGACCTTATGCTGAGCTGCAAAATATAAATTTATCCTGTGTTAAGTGACCAGAAAGCAGCCATGGTAAACAACTGCACTACTAAAAGCTTAACATCCATTGAAATGTTTATTGGGCATTTGGGTTTTTCCGTGAATGATATGAATTTGCTCCTCACTAGTCTATTAGGGAGTCTTTTAAAAGTAATACAGACCTTCTTCATGTAAATACTGAGCTGCATTACTGAGACTAGGTTATTAAATGAATTTGTTGTTAAATGAGGAATTACATATGGTATGTACAACCTTCAGAAAAATAGAAACGGTCAAAGGAAACTTCAGTTTAATGACCACTTTTCTTTGTGTAACTTTTACAGGCAGTAGCATAATATATAATGTAACATAAAACTATATTGCAGTACTATACAGTACAATCAGCAAAAGATGTATTATGGTGTAAATAGAATGTGCTACGCAAAAAGCATGGAGGTTCCACAAACAAAATGTACAGAGTTGTATCAGAAAAAAGAGAAGCTGTAAGTCTGAGGGGTAGGCTGTAAGTTCAAACAGTACACTTCAGTTGTAAGTCTGAACAGTTCCTAAACAGATTATTAACTAAGGAATATCTGTATGCAAACATTGCAGAAATACGTTTCTGATAGTGTTTTCAGTTATGTGTATTATGTTTTAGGATGATATCAGAGTAGTTTTTTCCTGTAGTACACAGAGAAGAGAGTGTGAAAGCATTATTTTAACAATTTTAAAAACTAAAAGTGACAACCTGAGTGTTTGTTTGGGTTTGAAAGTCAGTATAAGTTTTTATTAATACATCAGTATATGCAATTATTTTTATTTCAAAACAAAAAAGAATAAAAATGATAATAGAATTTCAAAATGAAATAATAGGATATTAGCAATGGTCAATATATTTTTGCATATATGGTTATCTTAAGAATAGTTGCTCAGATTCCAAGATATAGACATGAAAAATGATAAAACTGAAAGCATAAACCATTCTTTTTGTTGAACTAATGGAAATTAATGGCACAATTATTTATCTACATATATATATATATATATATATATATATATATATATATATAGTGTGTGTGTGTGTGTGTGTGTGTGTGTGTGTGTGTGTGTGTGTGATTTGTTCCTTTTTTTTCTTTTCTCCTTTCCCCCATTCTGGTTTTTTTCCTTTTGAGCATTTTCTTCCCCTTTCACATTCACAATACCTACTGTATATTTTGGATCTTAATTTACTCTTTCGGAGTAAATTAAGTTTTTACATTAGGGAGACAATAAAATGTTTGCATGCAAGTCTGTTTATTTCACTTATAAGTATGGTCTCAAGGTGTATCCATTTATCATTAAAATCCTAAATTTTATCCTTCTTTATAGTGGAGTAGTAGCATATCCACTTTATCCATTCTGTGGTTGATGGGCGTTTGAGTTGTTTCCAAGATTTAGCTGTTACACATTGTGCTGCTATAAGCATGGGTGCACATATATTGCCTTAGTATGATGTTTCCAGTTTTTCTGAGAAAATACCCAGAAGTGTGTAGTCATTTTTTAACATTCACTTTTAAGCACTTTTGAATAATATCTACTAATGTTGACTTTAAGTTAAACTCTTTCAAACACTTTGAAAAGTAATTGTAGATGAAATAATTTAGTGTATATTTAAAGACTATTCTTTTCAGTAGTTTCTTGAATAAAGAAACAAAACACTTAAGTTACTTAGGTACTTAAATAACTGTTATAACCTAATGGCTGCGAGCGTATTGTGTGCCCATATTTTTGTTTCTAATACCATTCTTCAATATTCAAATGAACTAAGTATTCTTGGAGTAATGAATGATTTTAGGGTTGAACATAACACACACAAGATAAACTTGGAACACTTTCATTGCCTGGAAGTTAGGACATCCTTGGTAAAAACCCACATATTATGTACGTATACACAAACACCATCACCAACTTGGAATCAGAGGTTCTAACTGAGAGAGCTTCCTTTGACCAAAACTGGGAGCATTGTGCTGCAAAATTTCATAGCATTGGAATGTAACCCAAATTATAGAATATCTACAATTTCATACTGATATAAACAAACGATCAAATAAAATAAGTAAATGGGGTACAGTAGATGAATCTACTATGTAGAAAAATCCGAAATGACTTATGTAGATACTCTTCCCACAAAAAAAAAAAAAAAATGGAGCCCATACTAAGGACTTCTTTCAAGGATACAGTATGGGGCATGTTTGCCACCAAGTGATTTTATGTCAGAGAAATCTGGCTTATCTTACCTCAACTAGGTAGTCAAGGTGAGTAGTATGTTGATCAGTCATTTGGATAATAAAAATATTGTGATATGAGGATGATGTCATTTTCTTTTTGGTGCTTTCCTTCCCTAAAACTTATTCTCAGTTCAAGCATGAGAAAAACATTAAATAAATGCCAGCTGACAGATGCTGTATAGATTACCTGAGTATTTCTGTTCAAAATCACCAGGGTCACCAAACAAAAACTATCATGGTCAGTAGGTGACTATATAGATACGATGACTAAATGCAATCTTTGAATAGGATTTTGGAAAATGAAGATGTTAGGCAAAATTAAAAAGATCTGAAAAAAATTATTTAATTAGTGATAATATATTAATATTTATTTTTTCCATTTTGAAAAATGCACCATAAAAATGAAACAGTTTAGTAACAGAGAAAAACTGGATGTTGTTCATGTGGCTATGACTTTTCTTTAAGTTGAAAATTAAAAGAAAAAAGTTTAAAAATCACTCCTATGCACACAGTAAATTATAATAGGTGAATATTTTTTTCTAAAAAAGACATAAACTTGGTATGCTATCAATTAAATCTAAATCAACTCAACCATGTACTAATCTTTTGGAACTTTTGAGAAAATTGGATTCTACATATAATACATATCATTGCGTTTGTCATATAAAATCACTGGTTGAATGTCAATTTAATTTTACTCTGAGAGATTACTAGGTATTAATGTATATGTAGCTATGTTTATTCAGGTTCATTTTGTGAGAAAGAAGAATAGATTTACTGTGATCACAAAAGACCCTAGGTTATGAAGGTACTGACTGATACATTACCTTTCTGAACTTTAGATTTAATTTTATGCTCTGGTGTTCATCCTATAAACCTTTCAAGGTTATTAAGAAACTTTAATATTTGTAAAGTCATTTCTACCTGGTGGAACACTAGTAAATATTGATTTTCCTTCTATTCTGTTTGAAGAAACCAAGATTTAATCATCTTTTTTGTCACCATTAAATCTTATTTATTTATGGTAGGTGCTTAATAATTTCTAATTAATGATAGTGAAATGCACAAGAAGAAGCATATTGAAAGGAAAATAGAAAAAGACATAGTAGTAGTTACTTTTGAACTTCTGTGTTTTTTCTTACAGTACTTTCGTTTTTCAGGTAGAATTTAAGGCGATTTTGGAATTAACTACATGATATATGTTTGTGTATGCAACTTAACTCTAAATTATACTCTAAGGTAAACTGCTATTACAGTGCCTTTTTTTAAGAATTCACACTTCAGAGGTGGTTAAACAATAACGTAGGAAACACCTTAATCAGACATCAACAGCTTTAGAGGTGGTAACTTAGCACTTCTAAACGGAAATTTACACAAGAGGAGTTGTTTGTTATTAGCATGCAGGGTGTTAGAAATAATTTTCCACTAGTGAAATAAAAGTGAGAAACAAGTGATGGCTCAGAAAGTTTGTTATCCCCATGGCAATTGCATTATAAATGAATTGTAAAATTGTTCAGACTGGACAGTGGAAAAGCATCAAAAGCACTTCTGAGGTGCTACGACCTTCTGCGTTATGGAGGTCACTGCTATCACCTGGCCTGTTAAGGTCTGGCTGGGTCTCATTGAATCTGCTTTTGGGGAGGTCTCAAGAGCCTTCTTATGGGTCCTGAACACATGATGTAACTCGTTTCTGTTTCTGCCTGCTAGTAAGTACTTAAGTGCTACATGTGTAGATTCAGTTTTAGAATTGTCTTGCTGTAAACTATTAGACAGTAGCAAAATTTTAAGGGAGATAATGTTAGTTTGCATTTGTCAGCTCAAAAACAGATTCCCAGTATTTGTCTAAATATATTCTGGTACTAACATGTATTTTAAAAGTTAAAATAATAATTTATGGATTTAAAATGAAGATATGGTAAAGATTTTTAACTCACTAGTAAGGGACTGAAGGTGATATAACTGCTTCATTAGAACTTCCAAAGCATAGACACATTTATAGACATTGAATATTGAAAAGAATGTGTAAGACCACCCTCAGGGTTAAGGATTTCTAGGAGGAAGCAAAATTGAATATTATTCCCAAGATGATAGATGATTATAGCAAAATGATGCAGATTAAAATCAGTGCATGTAAGAAAAAGCAGTTTGAGCAAAATCTGGGCAAAACCAGGATAAGTTTTTAGGTGTCCCCTCAGAGTGGAGTTGCACTTAATTCCCCTCACACCTGTGACATGTGTGAGAAGAAGCTCACCCAAGCATGGGTATCCATGGGTGTTATTGGGGATCAGTTAGATGGCAAACATTGCTCATGTGAGTGACTCACCTCCTCAGCCTCCAGCCCATGCCCAAAGCCTCCAGAGTAGAAACAAACTTTCACCATAAATCACCTTATCAGGAAAACTGTTCTGAGAAAACCAGATCAGGGGGACTAAGCATTAAAAAAGCATAAAGTTATTCTTCTTGGGCAGAGTATTCTAAGGTCTTGGAGGTTATCTTCCAGAAATTGAATAACAGTTGGTTCTGAATGATAGAATTGGATTCTGGGTCAGGGGAACATATGATAGAATTCTGGCACAGATGAAGAAATAAGAAGTATGAAATATAAATGACCTTTATTTTAAGAATGCAGCGAGAGACCCCCTGACCCTCTGGGGTCTCTAGGGGGTGGCATTCTCTCCGGGGTCTGGCAATCTCTCCAGCGGACATACGGAGTGGAGGCATACATGTAGCTTAGGTTTGGGGTGGAGCCTAAGGGGCATTATTGATGCACAGGTAGACCATTGGTATTCATTTCGCACCACAGGTAAATTCCTAGGGGTGGGGAAGATGGAGCCCCTTGGTTCCACCTCCAACGCTTTACCGGCTACAGTGTCCCATCTGGGCCAAAATCCTTTCAGTCCTATCTTTTGATTATTAGGGAAAAGGGTGAAGATTTTCTTTCTTTTACTGATTCCTGCTGGAAGGGGCACTGTACTGGGGTTTAGGAATATTGATGGGATGAAGGTTGATGCCCATGTAGAAGCTGGTGCCAGGTGTTTTAGCCAGGACAACTTTATCACTGATGAATGCTCGTATGTTAGACTGCAAAAACAAAGAGACAAGATGTTATGAGGCAGGCATGGAACTATCATATTTAAGGACCCAGGTGAAGTAGAAGGAAAGTTTCCTTTGAGTTGGATATGTCATTTTATCAGAACCACATTGAGGTAGAATCATTGCCATGAGAAGGCAGAATTCTGAAAAATTAATGTGGGGTTAGGAGGAGTGAAGTTATGAGAGATGATTACTCCCCCATCTGAAAGGGAAAAAGTTAAGAAGGTAGGTAGGTAAGACTTGTCTCTGGTCCAGGAGTCTAACTGGAAAAAATAGGGAGAGTGGGGAAGGCTGTTACTGAAATCTATGGGAACTCGTGCCTCTGGTGACTGTACTGTCCCCAGGCACCACGGTCTGTTGCCTCACCTGACTGTGACTCCGTGGGCCAGGTCCCACACCAGATTTTATCTTGGGGACCCCTTCCTGTTCCCCCCCCCCAAAAAAAAAAACCGTATCTATTTATAGCATATCACACTGGCGACAAGTTTACAAAAACTCTCTCTCTTTGGGCCTTTATTTTGAGAATGTGTCCCCTCTTTCCTTCCCTGCTCTCCCGACATCCCCCCCCCCCCCGCTGCCTGCCGCTTTCCTGCCAATGGGTGAAGTGCGCCCAAACAGTGTTGGGAGATATGCACAGGCTGCTCCCGGCTCTCACACGGTGCCCCAGCTCCATGCTGGGTCCCTGCTCTCATGCTGTGCCCAGCTCCATGTGGGGTCCCTGCTTCATGCGGTGATCCAGCTCTGCACTGGTCTCAGCTCCCTGCCACACCCCATGAACACTCCCAGCTCCACGCTGTGCTCCAGTTCCATGTTCCACCCCTGCCCTGTGCATGTCTCTGGAGATGTTCTGGCTCCACCCTACGTGCTGCGCCCGATGTGAGCTTCGCCCTCACTCTGCATGTGCCACCTCCACCCTGGGCGTTCTGCCTGCCATGCGCGGCCCACTCACTCTGCTTGTTCCACCTAAATGCTGCACACCGAAGTGGTCCCAAGTGGGGGCATGGCTCTGGCTGCCAGCACAGAGACAGACACAACAGGTCACAGCAGACAACTCATTGTTGCTGATCTGATGGTGTATTCATGCTTCGAAATATAAAATTATGATTGTTTCTTCTGCCTTTTTCTTGTGTTCCAGCTGTGACAAATGTTTGCTTTCAGATCCAGACATATGCTTAGAGATGTTTCACAAATTTCTTCGGCATTCAAAAGTTAAAGTGCTCATGGTTAGTAGCCATTTAATGTTTTATGTTAAGCTTACTGCCTATATTGTACCGTACTGTTACCAATCTTCTAGATGTTTAACAACTAAAAAATTTAAGAGGTAAATATAAATTCATTTTGCTGGAACTATATTCAACTGACATTAAGAGACACTGTAGCTGATCTGTCTCCTAAATAAAAAGGAAAAAAAATTAATAAAACAGGCCATCCTCCAAAAATCAGATGGCATTAGATATTTTAACAACATGAAGAGATACTTATATACGACATAAATGACATGTGAGTTCCTAAAACTCCCTGGACCTTTTCCTTCTTATGGGAAGCCATTACTAAAATCATAAATACCCTGTTGATTGTATTTGACTCCTGCATTCTTACTTAATTCTACAGATACCTTCTACTGTAGACCAGATCCCAAAACACAAAGGCAAAACTTGACCCTCAAACCCCACCTTAATATAGCTTTTGGTGTTTTCAACAACAGAGATAGCAGTGATACTTAGAGTTCTAAGACAGGTAAACCAACACAAGGTGGAGCTGCCTAGCCCCCACCCCCCATGGACCATGCCTCAAATGCAGCAGAAGGATATTGGGCAAGAGAGTGCCCCATCCTGGCATTCTTTTGGGACCTTGCCCCAGGGCTACAGGACTGTCCTAGCCACCAGAGAGTGGGTAAGCCATCCTAACTTCTAGCCTTCACAGGAAATGCCAACACTGCCAGATTCATTGCTGACAGATCTGCTTAAACTTGCTGCTGAAGACTGACGGGCTCAGGGCCAATAGAAATCTCCTTTTAGGTGACCTCCTCAGAGTCCTAAGTCCCACTAAAAGTCTCAGGTAAGACATGCTCTACACTTGTGGACATAGAGGTCATGTATAGGGCTCTTTGTGATTTTTCAGGCCACTATATTAAGTCCTCAGTCTCTATAGGGGGTATTGATGGCCTACCTATGCCGTTTACAAACAGGGCCTATTTCATGCAGGTTCCACATCGCTTCTTCCCAATCCACCCAGCAGTGCCAAATCTTCCCTCCACCAGTCACTCTACAGTCCTAATTCTTAAAAATGTTTTTTATTCCCTTGTGTTTATACAGACTAACTCAGACACTCTGAGGCCTCAACAGCTTACATCTGTTATCGTTAGTAAACCTCTCCTCAGAGACAGATATATCACCCCCTTCCTTTCTTATTCAACAATTTCTCAGACATAACCCTGGTCAACTGACAGGTAAATTTTGTCTTCTCACTTTGTTAATACTTTTTCAGGATACATAAAAACCTTTCCCACAACCAGGGAGACTGTTGATATACTTACTAAAGTCCTGTAGCAGCAAATCATCCCAAGGACTACAACCAAGTTAGAGTGACCCATACCTGGTCTTCTTGGCAACCTCAACAGCGGTCAAAGTTGCTAGACTGCCATTCTGGTTTCACATCACTCAGGCTAAGCGGTGCCCTCCCAGCCCTAAATCTGATTATTCTGAGTGGTCCTCTCATGTTCTGTCACCCACCCGTCTCCATTTAACGAAGGCTTCACAGCCACAGTTCACAGGCTAAGTCATGTTTTGTTATCCAATTTGGTTCCTAATTTCTTATGTTCTATTAATTAGCATTTTTACAGCAAGACTCTTAACAATCTTTCCTAAAGACTCCCACATCATGTGTAAGATCATCTTCATAATGTTCTACGTGACAACGGTCTTAGTTCTTTCTACCCTCAGCTGTTTAGTTAAATGTGACATCCCTGAAGGCCTAGGCTTTTGCCTTCCTTATACTGGCAGAGCCACGGCCTTCCCCACTCCCCCTATTTTTTCCAGTTCAACTCCTGAACCAGAGACAAGTCTTACTTACCTACCTTCTTAACTTTTACTCTTTCAGATGGGGGAGTAATCACCTCTCATAATTTCACTCCTCCTAACCCCACATTTATTTTTCAGAATTCTACCTTGTCATGGCAATGATTCTACCTCCACGTGGTCCTGATAAAATGACATATCGAACTCAAAGGATCTTTTCTTCTACCTTACCTGGGTCCTTAAAGAGTTCCGTGCCTGCCTCATAATATCTTGTCTCTTTGTTTTTCCAGTCTAATATGTGGGCATTCACCAGTGATAAAGTTGTCCTGGCTAAAACATCTGGCACCAGCTTCTACATGGGCATCAACCTTCATCCCATTAATACTCCTAAACCCCAGTGTCGTGCCCCCTTTCATCAGGAATCAGTAAAAGAAAGAAAATCTTCACCCTTTTCCCTAATAATCAAAAGATAGGACTGAAAGGATTTTGGTCCAGATGGGACACTGTAGCTGGTGAAGCCTTGGAAGTAGAACCAAGGGGCTCCATCTTCCCTGCCCCTAGGAATTTACCTGTGGCACAAAATGAATACCAACGGTCTACCTGTGCATCAGTAATGCCCCTTAGGCTCCACCCCAAACCTAAGCTACATGTATGCCTCCACTCCATGTGTCCGCCGGAGAGAATGCCAGCCTCCAGAGACCCCGGAGGGTCAGGGAGTCCCTCCTCACATTCTTAAAATAAAGTTCATTTATATTTCATACTTCTTTCCAATTCTATCACTGAAGATAGGTCTTTTTTTTTTTTTTACAAAGTGCGTGGATTGAACAACCCAAGCCTGCCTAGTGAACTTATTCTGATCAAGAAGTAATACTAGCTTTTCATAAGAGAGCTTAGAAGCTATCCTTGCATCAGAAAGTACTCATTTTCATGTGTATACACAGTAAATATTTTGCATGCTGTGGATTACATATAATTTATAGGATTATTAAATAGCTCCCACAGAATTAGAATCATGTAATAGCACAGGTTGAGCCATCATTGTCTCCTGAAGCACACCTTAACTGGGGAAACTTTAATGGAGATTCATTTAGTATAGTTCACTTTTAATATCTCTTGCAGTGTTTTGTGTATGTGAATATGTGGCAATTCATTTATTAGCCCATCTCTCCATTCAGGATGAATAGATAGCACTGGTCTGAATACAACAGAGAAATTCATTGCCCTGGTCACATCAGAAAGTGAAACCAGAAGTCACAAACCAGGGCTTGTCTCACATAGCTGAACTCTGGTACTGTCATGTGTTTTGGGAAATAGATACAGTAAAAAATGATTTTAAATCTTTAGTGTCAGTCAATTTAGGCTTAAGTGGGCTCAGTTCTCTTCTTTTTAAAATAAGATAACACTCACGTAGACACTAAGAATGAAATAAACAGACTTGATTTCTTTCTCCTACCTAAACACATAGGTGAGTGTGGCTTGGTAGCAGTGTGGCTAGAGAAGATAAGCCTGTGTTCTTTTAGGCTGTGTGGTCCAGTAGACCGCTGAAGTTTTCTATATCTGTAATGATCAACCCCTGGTAAGTTTATGAAAAATAGCTTAGAACATAATGTTAGTTCACAAAAATGCAGATTTCCAATCTCCTGATTTCCACTGTTTATGAAACATTTCAGAGTGATAACTGCCAATTGTAGCCCTGACCTGTTGTTTTTGTAAGCAGGCAGCTCTTTCTTCTAAATTGTCTTTTTTTAAAAACAACTTTTATTTCATTCTTTAAGATTGTAGTAAAGCAAGTCTCTTTTCTCCACTAGAAGATTTACTTATATATTTAAATGTATGTCTTTTCACTGGCTTCAAAGGGAAATGTACTAAATATGTAAAACATTAAAAATTTTACCATATGAAAATGTGTCTGGGAAAGACAGAGAAAGAGAAAGAAAGAGATAGATAGAGAGAGAGAGAGACACAGAGAGAGAGAGAGACTGAAAGAATATATTTTCTTCTTTAAAAGTTAGCTCTTTGCTTTTGAAAGGTAAATGAGTAATACTTGGTATAAAATGCAGTATTTCTAAGTGGGGAAAAAGTAATGGTTATAAAGAATAAGTTGAATAAGCTCTCATTTATGTACTCATATGATATGTGTGCATAGAAAAAAGAACTGGATGCATATATATTGCAGAATTAATAACTTCTCTGGGTCTGTTGGAATTATGGATGGTTGTAATTTTCTTTCTTTGCTCAATAATAATGGTTTCTAAATGTTCAATGATGAACATCTTTTATTTTTAATAAGAAATTGAGCAGAAAATAATTTTAAATCTTAACAAAGTGCAGAGAAAATAATTGAACATGTGTTCCATCATATCCCACAGTGGTAAATGTCTCTAGCTACAGAAAGACATCAATAAAATGTGTGCAATTGGGTTATATCTGATATTTCATTCCCTTTTCTAAAAACAAATTCTCTTTTTGCTTTACAATCTATCATCAAGACCTCCCTAAGATTAAAAGAATGTTGGGGAAATATGTAATTTGGGGCATTTGGAATTTGCTATTGTATTCCTGGTAAACTAAAGGGGAAAACGTAATGTTGACAAGGCTACACATAAAAGGAATGAGTAAAGAGGGTTTATCCCAACAACCACTTAGGCAACTTCTTGTTAGGTGAATCAGTTTATATGAGGGATGCTGTGGTGGGTCAGTGGCCGAATTAAATGCAAGAATTCTCAACTTTGGCACTGCTGAAATTTTTGCTAAATATTTATTTATTTATTTATTTTTGTTTATTCTGTAGTTCAGGCTGATCTTAAACTCACTTTGTAGCCCAGCCTGGCCTTGAACTCATGGCAATCCTCCTGCCTCAGCCTCCTGAGTACTGGAATTACAGACGTGCCCCACCACGCCCAGCTAGATAATTATTTGTTGAATGACATTCTTTACAAAACAGAATGGTTAGGTTCAACTCTGGCCTCTATCTATCAAAGGCCAGTAACAACCCTTCTCAAATTATAACAATCAAAAATGTGCCCAGACTCTTCCTACTTTTCCTTAGAACAGAATTGCCACTGATGAGGACCTGCAATTTAACCAACAACTGCCAGTAATTTTGGTACATGGAGTTTTAATGTCAAGATTACTTGTAAATGCATGTAATAGTGAAACCCTTAATAATTGTTACTTTGAGGGATAGCAGATTCTATCTTCCTGCATAATGGAGGTCTGGAGGTGGGAAGCTGACAGCTGGAATTAGCAATTCAGTTATTATCAGAGACAGAAAATGCTTCAAGCTTCTCCCTTTTTAATTACTACACTTCATTGTTCAAACTATTGCTAAGTGTCCAGTTATTACAGTCATTTTCCAGGTAGGCACTGGAAGGACAAGGAATTCTGAGAAGGCCGTCTCTGCCTGCATCTAAAGAGAACTTGTACGAGTCCCTTCTTCCTCTTTCTTCTTATTGCTCAGAATTTAGTCACACAGCCTCATCTAACTGCACAGAAGACTGCAAATGCAGTCTGGCTAGTTGATCACACTG
The DNA here is from genome assembly GCF_034190915.1 of Cavia porcellus. Classification (NCBI taxonomy): domain Eukaryota; kingdom Metazoa; phylum Chordata; class Mammalia; order Rodentia; family Caviidae; genus Cavia; species Cavia porcellus. The sequence goes on along the minus strand of NW_026947514.1, from coordinate 20,517,522 downwards.
TCTCTTCAAATATCTGTGCTGGGTTGAATTAGAAAAGAAACTGGGCAGACACATTCTACTGTTACAATACCTTAAAGCATACTATATAGCATGAGAAAGGCACTTATCTAGGAAGAGAATTTTGCTCCTAAATAAAATTGTCATATAATATCTGCCACAAAATAAAATTGAAATAGTGACAATAACCTGCCATTGGGTTAGTTGTTACTTATAATGGAGTTATTTGCTTACTAGAAGAGACTCAAAAACACCAGAGTTAGCTCCTGATATCTGAAATGTTCTAAAGTATCTATATTCCTCATGCACAAGAGCAAGATGGCGACTATCATTCAATATTTGGTTTCCTTATAAAGAAGTCACTTCGTAGCCTGTGTTCTCTTGAGAACAAGTCCTGAGATGAAGGCTTTCATAAAAATGACTCACTCCAGGTGTGGCCCAAAGGCAGGGAAGGAGAGTATTAAATGGGGAAAGGAGAGAGAAAGGCAGTGCAAGGCTGCTTTTCTGTTGTCATCACTACAGGTAACTGGTGTCAGATTCTGCAAGATTTCTTGAGGAGACTTATGACGCGTATTACAAAATGACTTGGAAGTAAAAAGACAACGAATTTACCCAACTGCCCCTGTCCTTACTGGTCAAGAGGGACTGCCAAATATTTGGTGCCATGGACTCATGCACTCCTTTTGTATGTCAGTCAGGTACTTAGTAGTTTCTCAAGCTTTGATGCCAAAGTAGGTTTTGGACACAAAGTCTGGGGTTTCCTTCCTGTTGCTGGAAAGTGCATCCAGCCCGCTGTGTGAAGGTAGCCCAGGGCAGTGAGCATCAGGAAGGAGATGTAGAAATGGCAAGCTCACGAGAGAGGTAGGAAACAATCTTTTAATCACAAATTGAACTATTTAGGGTAATAGGTGACGTAGTTTGGTGGTGGACCATCCCTTGTTTATCACTGGCCTAGAAAGAAGTTATGGGTATAGAGTCTTAGTTTGGAAACAGTATTTAAGAAATAATATCCACACATGTACATGTATACATGCAGGCATATAAACTTGTGCATTTACTTGTGAGCATACATGCACATACTTACATAATGTATATAAACATATATATTGATATGGTTTTCATTTTGATCATAAATTATTGATTATAAGATATGTCATTTTCAAAGCTTACAAGCCACTAGAGTAAGTGCTTGCATCCAGTGTGTTTCTGTATTGATTCAATTACTATAGTACCATGGTGTCTGTCACTTCGATTTTCTTTTGACCAGTACTTAAGTATATCATCAAAAGATTTGATTCATACTGAATGGAATAGCATTGTGGGATATATTGTTCTAAGTGATATAAAAGTTTTCAAGAAATACATAGTACTAAGTTTGATGTTGAAACTTTTTGCATAAATAAGAGAGATGGCAGCACTTTGAAGTAGTAGTAGAAATAAATAGTAAAGAAGTTAGGAAGTGGACATTTCTTTAATATTATAAAGGACATATTTCCCATAAATTATCTCCGACAAGAAGTTACTACTATCTGGATATATAGTAGCTAGAGAAACTGTTGGAAACACAACAAACTTCAGGATATTATTTTAAATGCATATATATTATTAGAGATGCATTTGTATAAGTAAATGTGTTTTAACTGGATTATTTAAGCTCACAAATCTCTGAAGCAAATGAAGTATGATTATGAACCATTTTGACCATATGTCTGTCACTGCAATTTGACTTTTTGAAAAAAAAAAGTTTGATATAAGTCATATAAAATTCCTAGGCATACAAATTTGGCTTTTACCCTAGACTGATGTTTGTTACAATTTGATGATTTGTTACAATTCTTGTAACAAACATTTCCCTACTATTAGAGCTAGTTTGTGTAAGCATTATTACTTATATTCTGAAAAAGAATCATAAGAGTAAAATTTTAGTTGTTGAAAAGTGTTTTGAGTTGATTATCCTTCGGTTTCTATTAAACTATCTACCAAGATTTTACAGCACAAAAACACAGTTCTCTGGATGCTTAGAAATGGTTGCTTAGCTCTTGCTGGGAGCTCCGGCTTTTAAGGAATAAGCAATTTGATTTGAGCTAAAGGGAAGAACAGGCAAAGAAACACAGCTGGGGCATCTGGTCAAAGAGCATTAGTAAATGAACAGAAGAAAGATCACATTTGCTGGAATTTTCACAGCAAATAAAAGAGGTGACAACAGAGATTTGCTGAAAACAGCTGGCTGAAGCGGAAGCAGTAGAGAGGCACTTTGCTTTCAGTTCAAGTACTGAGTGTGTATATTTGAAGTTCTAGTTTCTGTTTGCTGAGTCATTATAAGGAAGTTCACTTCTGTTAGGGCAACAATCACTTTCTAGCCTCCTGATGTAACTTCTCTGGCATTTGGAAGAAAAATCTAAACAGCAGCAGTAAAGAATGTTATCCAGATCGCTGGTTTATATTCAGGCACTATGAGTGGCTTGTCCTTGCAATATTATCATTAATGTTAATTCTCTCCCATCAACTGGACAAAGAAGGCATAATCAACATCCTGAGCTGTCTTGGTCTCTGGAATGAAGCAATTTATGTCGAAGGCCTTCACTTTTATAAAAACTAACCTCAAAACCCTTTAACCATCTCATTTTCCTTGGAAACAGGTGCCTTCTTCACGCAGAGTAGTTCTCCTGTTTGTAGGAGTATCCAGAATCCCTAGTAAATGTTTGAAACTGTAGGTACTATGAAACTACATGTTTACTGTTTTATTCTATAAACGCTTATGGCTAAAGTACAGAGATTAAAACCAATAACAAAGAGTAAAATTAAACTGTGATAAAAGTTACATGTATGTTGTCTCTCAAAATTCTTTTTGGCAGGATACTTACCATCCTTCTTGTGATGAAAGATGGTACAATGTGTATGCAACGAGATGAGGCAGAATAAATGACATAGGCATTAGGCTGCTATGTGCAGGGTACATGAGAGAACAAATGCAATACAGTACATGCTGTGACACACACTGTCATGGGAAAGCTCATAACTGAAATGACAACTAAGTCACAATGAGAGGACAGCATAAACAGTTGGATATACTGGATAAAGGATGATTTATACCTCTGGTAAAATAATGGAGATTTCATCATGCTGCTCAAAATGCTATTCAGTTTCAAACTATGATGCATTTATTTTTGAAATTTTCCAGTAATAACACTGTCAGACCATAGTTGCCTGAGGATGATCAAAATGGTTGAGCGGAACCTTAGGTAAAGGGTATATCAGCGTTCTGGGGAGGAAGAGAACTATTATAAAATACATGTTTAATTATACAAAGGGATTCATCCAGCAAGCTTATGAGATCAAAAACGAAGAGGCATGATGGTCATCTATAGGAGTACAGGCAGAAGAATCCAAAATGGCTGTTGCGTGCTGGAGAGCCAGAGGATCCCATGACAGAAGGTTTAAACTCACAGTAGTCACCAATGTTATACTGTGTTGGAAGCCTGCAAGGACCAATGAGTGTATCTGCATTGTAAAGCTGAAGACTGCATCAGAAGAAAAAAGAAACTGGAGACCGATGCTCAAAGATAATAACGTAATGAAGATGGAAAAGCCTCCAAAAAGGGACATTTCTTTTCTCCCCCTTTTTATTATGTCCACACTGGAGCCAACTGATTGGTGCTACTCACATCTGGGATGAGTTTTCCCCCTCAGTTTGGTAGACTATACACATCAGTCATCCACAGATACACCCAAAATTAGTACTCTGCTGGCCATTCTTACTCAAGTCAGGATGACGTAACACAGTTAATGACCACAAAGGAGGTTCTATTGTAATATGAGGTAAAAGAAGAAAATATTGGAACTCAGTAGGAAATCTGAGCCTCTCAGGTTTAATAGACTTTAATATTTTATAGACTTCTATTTAACTCATTGAAGAAAATATAGAATGAGGCATAAGGCCATTTGGATTCTATTAGAAATTAAGTTCTCATTCAGATATATTCATTGATGTTGGCGGGAAGAGTACATTTGCCCTTTTCCTTGGCTTGGCGTGGTTGTGTGAATCACTTTTGTAGACAGTAAGTAAAGGAAGTTGGTGAGAGGTTGAAAATATGTCTGCATATGTTGGCTTGCCTAGTGTGGTCTATCTTTCTCCATGAAATTACATGCCTTAGTGAGCCTTTTGCCCAACTCTTTTCAAGAAACTAGTAGAGTTCTCCAGAACCAAACCTAGGTTTTAAAATCAATCTCCCATGAAATCAGTAAAGCAGCCAATGCACAAAGGCAAAATCAACAAGTAAATTCTCACATGTAAGCAATAGACATTCTTGTACTTCTAGGCAAATCTTAGTTAAATATGTCACATAGATTGTATTCCAACTTTGAGAACAGAGTGGGGTGTAAGGAGTAACATTCCTTCTTCTTCCATCTCCAAGTTTTTGCATGGCTGACATTGTGTGGAGGATAATGTTTTGCTTTTGCTTTATTATGTTTAAAAGTAGAAAGAGAAGCAAAAGAGCAACGAAGATCTTATGTATGGGTCTATTTGAATAGGAATTACTAATGTGATTGAAACTGGAGTTAGAAAATTCAGCCCAGGATGATTGAGGACTGACTGTAATCATTATTTCCCAGGGTAGGATATGAAATTTAGTGAATACTATATTTGACTTATGAGTCTATTTGTTTTATCTGTTTGCATCTTTTTTTCACTGAAGCATAAGTTGCATTGTTGACATTTTTCTGAATAATAATGTAACTGCTGCTTTCATAAAGGGTTGTCCAGAGCATAGTTAGTCTTAGGTTTGTTAAGGTAAAATTTATAAGACCAGCGTTACTGTTAATTGTTTCTCCTTCCACCCCATCACCCTTTGATTTGTTTGCAATATAAAACTTTGTTCCCCATTATAAGGGGCTAAATTCTGCTTAATAATATGACATATATTATATATATTATATAATTCCCATGTAGACCCTTCTAATCAAAATAGTAGCTAAAATAACATTAATGATCTCCTCAGCTTGCCTTAACTACTGAGCTTCAGTTTTTTCCCTTACTATAAGCTACTACCTACCTATTTTAAAAGCATTTAGAAAACTTTCACTCTAACATTTTCTCTGTCCCTTTGAGCTCTAAATCTGTGCCCAGGTTTTTGCCAGTTTGTAATCATTATTTGTGAATTTTAAAATTTTACATATAAATGTTCTATATTTGAGACTGGAAAGTGTCAAAGTATTTGGATGAAGCAATATTTAATTTTAAAGGATCTTACAAACTTTTCTTTTCTTATAACCTTTTGAAAAGCACAATCTCATGACCATCCAATAAAGAACATTAATGCTTTTCAGAAAAAAAAAAATCTCTGAAGATTTGTCATTATACTCAGAAAAAATCTTTACTTGTACAAATGGAAATTATTTTTCCCTGTGAGTTTTATTTCATTTTTCTCTGAATGCTTTTACAGAGTGGTGTCAGACTTGAAAGCAGTTTGTTGTCTACAAAGACCTTGTGGAGGAATTATTCTAAAACTATTTATAAACTTAAGGAGTTTATCATGAGATTGGATAAAGAATATGCTTACAGTAAGAAATCTAAGAGACTTTCTTCATCTCAGAATTTCTAGATAAAGCACTGTATTTTTGAAGGTAGCTACTTAAATAATGATGTTGCTGTTTGGGGAGGAAAAAACAGGCTCCAATTCAGGAGATGGAAGTTCACCGTTACCATCTATATTATCATTATAGATACAGCTGTTTCCCCTACAGATGTTTATGAGTGGACATCATAGTCAAAACCACCACCAGTGGATTATGACTGATTATTTGATCTCAGAGATTCCTCTGACCTGTCTCCACGATGGGTGCTAATGTTTGGCAGTCTTGGTTCATGGGGTACCCAGAAAGAAGGAGCACATCCTGACATTTACAATGTGTGTTAAGAATATGATAAATTTTTTAACTTTTAAAAATTTATTACAGTAAAAGACACATTGCCATTAACCTCTTTCAAAATACTGCCCCTCAATTTGAACACACTTATTCTATTATTTTACCACCTTCTGAAGCAATTCTGGGAGTGCTCTTTCATTTGGGTCTTGTGCTGTGCTTTGTGGCTGCCTCAGTGTCTTAAACAGATTTAAAACATTAAGTTTTCATGGTCACTTTGACTTTGGGGAAGAAGCACAAGTCACATTGCGCCAGATTTAGTGGCTAAAATGGATGAGAACAGACTTTCATCTTTTTATTCGACAGAAATTTCTATCAAAATTTTGAACTGACTCAGGATGCTGATGGAAGTAACAACATAGCTAAACAAAATAGAGAAATTCCACACTTGCTTCAAGAAAGATAAGTGTGTCTGAAACAAAAGGGGATTATCATGATGAAGAGTAATGACAATGTGTCTTTTACCATTATAAATTAACATAAACATTCCCTATAATTGTTGAGCATACCTTGTGTGCTTATGGTAGAAAGCCTGTTATCTTCATTCTAATTAGAAAGTCCTCAGTAGATAGGGAGAAAATGCTCAAAGAAATCTTTGCCAGCGTCCCCATCCACTCAAGCATGTTGGAAAAACATGCTCTTACCATAGACTGTTGTCTCCAGATACTGTGGAGGGAAGTTTTAGGCCCCTTTCTGTTTGTTAATCCTTTTTGTTTTTTTGAAACATATTGATAAGCTCTTAGTTCCACTTTGGAATCTTGCCTATTACCTCCAATTTCCTTAGAACTAAATACACACACACACACACACACACACACACACACACACCTTACAAAATACATATTTTTTTTTAAATTCCTGAACAGAATCACCTACTTTTCTTCATTGTACTGGTTGAAGTAACCTAGCAAAAGCTTGTAATTTAAGTTTCCTCTAATTTCTGAATATGAGATTTTCCCTTCTCACCTCTTGCTTAGGGGTATGATTTTCATGATTGTGGTATACTCTCAGAAGCTGGTAGAGAAAGAAGAAGGAAAAGGATATCTTTTCCATATTTTAGGAAAAAAAATTCATTTTTCCTCTTTTGCAATGTTTATTTTTGTTTTCCTTAATCATGCATCATTTAGCTGACTGTAATTTTCTCTTTGTGGTTAAATTTGTTTTGCACGGCAATGTACAGTCTAGAAACCTCCAACCATGTTAACTCTTCATTATCTGGATTTGTTCAAGGTCACTTTCCTGGAAAATCACAGGACTAAACACAGTGACCTGGGACTACCATCTGAGAGCATAACTGTTGTCACAGGAAGAGCGTACAGTTGGAATCAGAGCTTATAAACTGAATTCACATCTCTACTGACACTATGACTCAGAACAAGTGATTCATTCTCTGTAAGTCTTTTCTTCTTCATCTCCAGAATGAAAGTACCCTCCACTGAAGGTGTCATACTATGCATATGAGAATAAAATAAAATTGAGCATGCATAAGTGTCTGTATCAAGTATATTAACACGTGAGGCTACACATTTGTTTCTTTCTGTCATTTATTTATTTATTTATTTAGGCACTGGAAATTGAACTCAGGATCTTGGGCTTGCAGACAGGCTGGGTATGCCTGCTGAGCTATATCCCCAGTCTTTGCAAGTTTCTTAAAATTACCGTCTGCATAGTGCTCAGCAATGTTTAATGCCTTTTCATTTATCTATTTTTGTTTATTTACTAACTTAGTCATTTTTTATGTTCTGCTCTCCGTCAGAATGTCAATTCCATCATAGTAGGAACTTAGCCTGCCTTATATTTTATTAAGTATAATTTCAGATCCCACCATATTTCTTGGTATAATGGATATGGTGAACATGTTTATTGAATGTATAGATGTGTGGATGGCAACTTTTTATGTGAAGTGTTATTATATAATGGCTCACATTATGAACTTTTAAAATTTCTTTTGAGAGATTAAAATTTCTTTTGAGAGATTATTCTTTGTTTCTCTCTCCTGTTTTTTTTTTTTTTTTTTTTTTGTTTTGTTTTGTTTTTCTCTTTTTGAGGCAGGCTCTCACTATACAGTTCAGGTTGATCTTGAACTCACTTGTAACCCAGGCTGATCTCAAGCTTGCAACAAACCTCCTGTCTTAGCCTCCTGAGTTCAGAGTTACAAGCATGTACCATCATGCCCGGCTTTCACTTGCCTTTCTTATTATTGTTAGAAATAGGAATCTAAGCATGCAGAAGTTGTCCTGAAAGAATCCTGCCACAAAAAGAATGAAAGCAACTTTCCCCTCTGAGTTTCCCACCAGAGTTTAACTCAAACCTTTAAAATTTAATATTTCATTTTGTGCACCTAGACTTATATATGTGGGTTTTGTGTGCATATTAGCCTATATATGACCTGATGATGACATTGATAATGGTGATTATGTGTTTATGTATAACACCCTACACAAGATTGGAATCAGGAAAATGTTATTATGTTATTTGGATGAAGGGGTTATAATATTATGGTACTCAGGATAATAAATGCCTACCTTGGCAATCTGCATATGTCAGCAGTTTTATTCATAAAACATGAAGGGGAAAATGCATATATACATCTTAGTGCTTGATATCCACAAAGAAGGATGTTTGTGTCTTACTAGAAGTGGCACTGTTGAATATTCATGAGACAGATCCATTTTCACCCCTATAGGCACAACATATTTGTATAAATATTAAGTCCTTGCCTAATTATGTAAATGCAGAAATTCCCCAGAGGTTAAACATGCTAACATAATAAGAAAGGTCTTGCCCTTCTGTAGATTTTACTAAATGAATTAAAAACATCAAACAGGTATAAACATCAAAGGAGAATATACTACAGTGCTTCAGGGTGGTCCAAAGGAGTATAACTAGAAACAGAACATTTAAAACCGTGTGTTACTGTGAAGCAATGCATTTAGGAGTGATTTCAACCTAAACCTCAGTCTAATGAAATCTATCAAGCTGAAATTAACTTTCTGGGAACATATTGAAAGTCTTATTCCTCAAAATGCTGAATGTGATTTTGACTCAAAACTTTTAATTCATATTAAATTTGGATCAAATGTAGCAAGGCAAACAACAACAACAAACCCTAACAAAACAAAATAAAAAACCAAAATAAAGCGATGAAAAACAAAACAAGTACATAGTTGGTTTTTCTTTGTCTGGTGGTGTGTAACCCTGGACAATTAATTCAATGGGTAAAATTATTTTTTTTTAAATCCCCTGTACTCTCTCCTAGATGTACACATTAAGTTGATTCTTGAATTTAGATAAGCGGTGCTCTCTTATTTTAAGAAAAGAAAAATTCCTTTCAAAAAAGATTTTGGGTAATAGAATGTACATGTTTTTCAGAATAAAAATAAAATAAAAACTTGCTTTGGTTGGTGAGTTATTTGCACCATTAGAATCTGGAAGAAAATAAACCCATTGGTGATACTGTGTCTCACTGCTTTCCCACCAAATGCAGGCCTGTGTGAAGTGAGTAGATTCATAGACAACAAATTAAAAGCAGAAAGCACAGATGGAGGGACAGGGCATGTCCTCTTTTCTATCCACGGGCTTTCTATATGATTTATTTCTATAAAGAGTTGAAAGGTGCTTTGATGACATGGGTTCTAAATATTGACAAAATGATTCCATTATTTTCAGGTTAGCAATGACTAATGTTCTTGAGTTCTAAAGTATTTGGTCAGGAAGTAGGTGAACTATTAATTGACCAAAATGTCATATAATCTTTCTAGATGCTGCAGGTCTCAGTTGCAGGTTTTCCTCAACGCTGTCCATTAATGGCCATGTCCATAGTTTTTGGGAAATGTGTCTGCTGATACAGACCCTCAACTCCTGACTCAAGACCAAAACACTTTATAGTAGAATGTTTCCACAATGATTTTTTCAATTTAATTATGTATTTTTTAGATTTTTAATATGAAAATTATATCACCGAATCCATACATTTTGGTATGTTTTGTTGTATGATTAGTTTGAAATAAATTATAATTTATCTTCTTTTTTGGGAAATCAGTTATTTAGCGGTGTGTCATTTAATTTAAAACTTATTGAAAGATTTCTATATAGATATGAGATATATATGTGTATATATATATATACTAATTTATAATGCTATTCTGCTAGGTCAGATAACATTTTATATTCTATACAATGTCTGTCTTTGGAAGTAAGATAATATCTTCGACCATGAATTCTTCTGTTAGTGAACTACTCAGTACTATAGCAAAAACATTTTGTAAATATTTGTTTACCTTGTCTAACTCAGTATTGGGTAAGGGAGATGAATAAAGCCATCTTCCCTGCACCAACTTGAATGGGATCATCTTCCTCGGAATCCCGGAACCAAGTAAGTTTGTGAAACAAATTACTACTGTAAGTTAGGCTTTACTTTGGGGCTCATTGTTCAGTTTGCCTTGGTAGCATTCGAAGTGCAATTGACAGGTATGTACAATCTGCATTTGTTATAATGTAGTGCTCTATAAGTTCAAGCAACTTACTAGAATGTTAGTACTGTTCTAACTTCCTTTAGTCAAAAAAATTCAGCCATGATTATATATATATATATATATTTTTTTTTTTTATGTTAGTTTGCCTCACAAAAATTAAAATCATTATGGCTATAGTCTCCTGATTAATTACCCAATTTCTTATTAGGAAATGTGTTTTAATTTTAACTGATTTGTAAATTTTTAAAAAAAATTAAATGAATTTCTTGTGTATAGGATGCAGTGGAATTTTGATCATTTATTCAGTAGGCCATATTTGCCTTGTAAATGATCAGGCATTTATATTTATTGTAACTTTAGATATGTTTAGGCTTAACTAACTCTTTACTGTGTTCCCCTATTTATTCCTTTCTCTTCTGTTTGTTATTTTGCTGCTCTCTCCTTACTCTCTTTTCTTTTTATCATTCAATTTTATCTATTTTTCCCATGAGTGCCTAGCTATACTTTCTATACAATTATTTAGTGGTTATTCTAGCAAAAACAATACATGTCTTTAGCTATTAAAGTTTTCTTAGAGTCAAATAAACTATATAGGACTTAAACATTTACTGAATTTCATAAATATTTTTTTGTAAATCTGCTGAAGCTATAGAGTTTGGAATGAAAATGGTCAGATTGTGCCACTTTATTGTGTTAAATCATGTAAACCTTTAGCATAGCTTCATTAAATTTCATTCAAAACAAATGATTTAAAAAACCAAAAGACATTATCAAGCCATGTATTCTTACTGATACTTATTTGATAATCTCAAGTAGAAATAATGAGGCAAAGACTTAATGTAAATGAAAATTGAACCAATGTGAAATCGAATGAAATTGGAATAGATGTAGAAGAAATACTATTTAGGTGAAATTAAACTAGTTGGAATTATTTTTAAAGCATTACTTTAGTCACATTTAAAAAATGAAATATTGGTCTTTTAATAGAAAGTATGTATTTGTGTCATTATATTGAATTACACTGTCCCTGAGTTATCCTTCAAAAATTCCTGGTTTTATTTTGTGAATGTATTAAAGAGTCAAGAGAAAATTTATCAGAAATATATAAAGAAAAAATGCATGTAATGTCTTAACTCACATCCAATATTTACTGTACCATTTTTCCTTGAGCTGTGAGTTACACCATTGATGAATTGTCTAAAAACAGAAATTGCATTCAAAATCTTTCAAAATGAGTCAGTGTTGAAGTTGTGTATATATATCGTTCTATTCTGTGATAGTAAAACTGTTAGTATTCTAGCTCTGTGTATTAAACGTGCATTAGAGTTCACAATGTTGAGATCACAGAATCTAACCTTTGAGATATTCAATTGATGATGAAGTGAGAAACTAATTTCTAATAGTGCTATCTGCTTTGTTAATTACTGTTGGTGATAGTACAGAAGGGCAGTGGTAACTGAGAGACATCTAACCACAGAATTCTCCCAGAGGAAGTTAAATTTCAGCTAATTGTCAACACTGCACTGCTATCAAGTATACCATGCGGAGCAGAGCAGCATTCCTGAACATGGAACCCAAAGTGTACAAGAAAGTGTGCCAAAGCAGGAAAAACAAAACCATGCTGGTTTGTGTAAGAAACTGCAGAAAGCTGAACATAAGTCTACAAGGAAATATGTATTTGAGGAATGGTGGAAGCTGAGACCAACCAATCCAAATTGGCATCGGCTATGTCACAAGACTGTGGACTTGTGACTGTGGACTTGTGGACTTCTACAGGGTGCAGAATTAGATGATTGTGAGCAGGGGACTCACAATTCCTTAATTTTGGAAATGACATCCTGATAATTATGAGAAAGGCAAATTGAGGGCAAAAACACTAGAAAACTATTTGAGGCTGTTACAATGATTAGGAGTTAAAGGATGATGTCTAAAGTAAATTAATTTCCAGTGGTGTGGAAAATGGGAAAGGTGAGAAAAGCTGAAGAGGTTGATTGAGTGGGTAGGATTTCTATGATAAGTCATTTAGATTGTTTCAGCCTATCATGGGAGAAAAATTTGATTGCAAATTTTAGTGAAGTGGACCTACACTTTTTTAGTTGAGTTGAGTTTAGTTAAATGCTTAGTTTAGCTTTGTTCAGTTCAGTTGAATTCAGTTCAGTTTAGTTCAGTGTTTAGTATAGTGTTGTTTGTTGGAAGAGATTCTTTAAAGTTAAGATTTTATGAATCTAGAAGTAAGACTAGCTGGGGTAAATTTTATATACTTTCTCTAAAATATTGTCTAGATCTAAAACTATACTTAGAAAATTATTTAAATTCCCTCTGATACTAATGTTAATAGTAGTTTTATCTGGGCAGAAATGGAAATTTTTCTTTAATCATTTGGTCTTTCTGTTGTTTTTTATTTTTTCAAACATTTGATATTTTATGACATTAGGAATGATATTGGAAATCAGAGGAAATCTCTTTCTCTTTGGGAAGCTTTCAAACATCAGGCTGTAATTAATGGATCTTTGTTTTAAAAATTGGCTTCAGTAATAATTGTAATGTATTTTGCAATATGCATAAAAGTCCCCAAGCATAGCTTTGCTTTGCACATAAACTATGCACTGAGAATTTGTGAATTTTCATGGAGGAAATCTGAGTAACGGGGTCACTGAGTTTACTAGGTCACTTTGATTTAGAATGAGAAAAACCACCACAAAAATGACAAAACTCTGCAGGTTAAACCTTATTTCAAAAGGTTTTTCTCTGACACACACTTTTCATTTGTTTTTTCAATAGTTCAGCCACCTTAGCTTTTAATTTTGTTCAGTTTCATGCCTATGTTTCCTTGATTTTTTCCAGAATTTTGAATTGATATAAATCAATCATGTTTATACATAAATTTATTTTCTCATATCGTCACATAAATCTTGACATATTTACAGGTTAGTTTTCTTATCTGAATGTCAATGCATTCATTCAAGATAATGTGAATCTGAGTCATATTTAAACTAGTTTTTTTGCTTCACTTCTTGGTAACAATTAAGAACCTGTCAAAGTGGAAAGTGTGGAACTGAGTCTAAGTGATTGTGCTTCGATTATAGTTCAGCTATTTGCAAGCCATATATGGAATACAAATGACCTCCTCCAACACTTAGTTTCTACATCCATTAATGATAGCATTCTTAATTGCTATGCAGGAATGTTGGAAAAGTGAAATAACAATCTTGAAATGAATTTCATAGTATACTAACTAACTAGCAGAGGCTCAGTTAGCCTTTCTTGTTTCCTTAAGTATCACCTTTGACAACAAGCATAGCTGCCAATCTTCTCCAAGATTAGCATGGTAGTACTTATCAGGAAAGTAACTGTTTTTGGAAGCATTTGGAAATATAGTTGTGGGAGCTATGTTTTTTTTTTTTTATTTTTTTTTTTTATTTTTTTTTTTAATAAGGTCCAATGGCCAGTTGGAGTTCTAGTGGTTGTGGGACATGGATACTTGACATATTCTATTGGACCTATTTATAGTTACCTGAGACTAATCCATAATTATAGTTTACAAATTTCTTTTTGCATGGCATTAACATAAATGAATTTTGCATGCTCATCATATCTATGTAATTGAGGAAAGATTTTATTTAGTGGTTGATTTCTTTATAGTTTTGGAAAATAAGGTGACTAATTAATACTCTTACTTTATATTTTAAAAATACAGTTGTATATTGTTTTACTAATATTAACCTTTGTGAATAGCTTGGTTTGCAAACAGAAATATCTTGCAAAATTTTGTTTTGTTTGCAAATTCTGCATCAGATGATGAACACAACCCTGACCATCTTTTCTACATGAACATGGACATGGTCATCTTTTCCAGAATAGTGAAATTAAATAAGTTCGTGAACTGAAGTACCACTATCTGTACTTGTGCTGATCTGATTTTTTAATTCATTTTAAAAACTTTTTGAATATAAGAACATCATTTCAAATGCAATAAAATCTTTGTGAGCATAATTTGTTCATGTAACACAGTTATAATACAAAATATTTATCCATCAAAGCAAATTTCCCATAACAAAACATAGTAACTCAGATGATTGATGCCATTAAGCAAAACCACTCATATAAAAATGATTACAATGCAATGTCATATAAAATTTAAAAATAAAAATATAGAGAAAAATAAAAATACGAATCTGCATTTACTTTTGAAAAACTTCGTGGTTCATGTGAGAGAGACAGGAGAGGAGGGTTATTATGTAGGATAATTTTCGCTATCACTAAGAGAATTACTGCTATTGATTGTTGGCTCAGTGAAATCTTTTACCTATTGTACAGCTTTAGCAAGGAACCTGTCCAATGACACTTGTGATTGTCTCTTTCTGTGGATTTTGTAGAAATGTGACAATGCATAATTGTTAACTGCAATTATCAGTTGCATCACTACAGCCTTATTTGGGTAGTGCTTTTCTACGAAATTTTTTGTGATTTCACCCACTTTATACATCTTCCCAACCTCACTTGAAGTAAGAGATTCCGTTTCTGTTTTTTCTTCCTCTTCCGCAAAGGAGATCTCCTCTGCAACCTCTTGTTTTGGGGAGACAGTGGACCACATTTCCACACGATAGAGTGAAGACCCAATGGGTCAGTTGTGATCATGTGACATTTGGCATCACATCATGTGCTACTCATATTGCAAGGCATAGCTTGTTTATCAAGTTGAAACTTACAAGAAATGTTTGCTCATCTTGCAGAACCCTTGCAAAACAAGTTACTTGCAAGCCAAGGTTTTTTTGTATATTACACTGTTTATTGTTTGGATCTAGAAAGTTTCCTAGAGGCTTGGTTCTCAATGTAGCAATGTTCACAGATGGGGGCAGCAATTGGGTAATGAGGCTTGTAATCCCATCAATTGATTAAATCCATTGATGGGTTCATAATTAGATGGGACATGATGGAAATTTAGAAACTGGGACATAGTTGAAGGTAGTGAGTCTTTGGGGTATGCCCTGGGGGGGGTCCTCTCTCTTTCTCTGTGTGTGTCTTAGTTACATTTTTGTCACTGATACATAATTCCAAACACTCATGAATTAAAGAAAGTAAAGGTTGTTTTGGCTCACAGTTTGAAGTTGTTTCAGGCCATACTCGTGTGTCTCCAAGGCAGAGTAACATGAACAGAGTGGCGTAGAGAAGGAACAGCCTCTCACATCCTTATTTACAGGAAATTGAGAGAATTAAAGGAAGAATGGAGAAGGGAGATAAACACTTATTGGCCACTCCTCTAGTGAGTAACTTTTTGAGCAGATCCCACCTCTTAACATTGAACCAGTTACATTGCCCCATAATCCAATTACTTTCCTAAGGTCTTGCATATAATTACATGAAGCTTTAGGGCACATGTAGATATAAACCATAGCTTTCTGTCTCTGGCCTCAAGAGACTCATGTCTATCTTTTATGCAAATTGCATTTAAGAGTTTCCAAAGTCCTAACATTCCAACATTGATGAGTAGTCCAAGTATGAAGTCTTCGTTGTTCCTTAAGACACAGTTAACTATGAACTTCTGTTTTAAAAATAAAAAAAGTTAAACAATGTTGAGATAGAATGGCATAGGATAAACATTTTCATTCTAAAAGGAGGAACAGGGAAGTATAAAGAAATTGGACCAAAACAAGACCAAAATCCAGTAGGGCAAATACTATATATTGTGGTTCAATGTCCAGCACCAGAAAAATTGTAGCAAGTTGTGAACTCCAAAGTGCCTAGGTGACATCACTCCTTTGGTTTTGCTGTACTTGTAGCCCTTAGATTTTTCTCTTGGGCTGTCTTTGTTCACTCCTTGTGGCTTTAATTAAATTTTCTATATTTCTGGCTTCTACTACTGAGGTCTCTACATCTTTTTCGTTTCACAGTCAGTGTTTTATGCCCTGTTTTCTCTGGAGCATTTTGCCTGGCCTCCTAGGCCTTTGAAAATCTGATGGAAGCACCCCTAACCCTACATCTCTAGCATTATGCATGCCTGCAAAAAAACAGAACCATGTAAATGATGCCAGTATCTGCCACGAGTTCTTGCAGTAGCCAGGTCTCCTTAAATTGTAGGAATAGAAGCCTCTGAGTGCTTAGGTGACTGAGCCCTGTGAATCTTAATGGAATCCTGATAGTAAATTCTGTGAGTAGACTTTCTAAAGGAGAGTGTGCTGCAGCTCTCTTCTCAGAGCAAAACCTTTCACTTTTGCAACTGGGAACCTTCTAAGCATTGGGTCTTGCTCCATCCTATGATGCTTTCAAGCTGTCTCTTCCAAAGTCCTATTGTAAAGTACGTGGCTTCTTTGTAATGCTAATCTTTTCACCAACCAAACTGTCTTCTCCAACTTTGTAGGTCTTTCCTTTGGGTGGGTGGTGGGGGAACTGACACATTTTTAAAGGGCTTTTTGATCCAAATTTTCAGCATAGACCTGGCTAAAAGCAACAGACATCATTCATGATCCAGCCTGAGTACTGGACTGCTTTGAAATTTCCTCCACCAAACTAATTAGTCTGCTGTACTTAATTTCAGCCTCCCACAAAGTCAGGACATGAGCAAAATGTAGACAAACTTTCTGTCAGAGCATAACTCACATGGCTGAAGTCCAATTGCCAATGGAGTTCTTCCCAATCTAAATGACCTGAGCCTAGTGTTTGCTGCCTTCATTTTTGTTTGCATTCTCATCTTCCAAGATCCTGCCAGAATTTTCCAGCACTCAGCTTTCCACATTGGATGGTTGTTTCTCCAGCCATCATCTACAAACCTGTCTAAATTCCTCCCCCAAACCAGGTCCAAAGGCTTTAAATCACATGGTCAAGTACAGTCACAGCAATGACTCCACTTCACCAGTATCAAAATATCAATTTTCTTTTCACTGAGACACAATACCCGACATGCACAAATTAAAGAAGGAAAGGTTTATTTCAGCTTATATTTGGTGGAGGATTCTGTCCATAGTCAGCAGGCTGTAGGACAGAATAGCATGGTAGAGAAGAGCTTTTCTCAGCATCACAGACAGGCACAGAGAGATAGAGATGGAGATGGAGATGGAGATGGAGATGGAGATGGAGATGGAGATGGAGATGGAGATGGAGATGGAGATGGAGACGGAGACAGAGAGAGAGAGACAGAGACACACACACACAGAGAGAGAAAGAGAGAGAGAGAGAGAGAGAGAGAGAGAGAGCGAGAGCGAGAGAGAGAGCGCGAGAGAGAGACAACCAAGAAGAGAGATAAATCCTTCCAGGACCTGTCTTCAGCATCACACCTCTCTACCTGGCCCTACCTCCTAAGAGCAACCCAGGTATAGGTCCCTGTAATCCAATCACCTTTCAAAAGCCTCACCTATGAAAGCATGAGACCCTTGGGGGACCTTTAAATGTCAACCATAAACACTCTTCTTCAATGCTATATTAACAGCTTTATTCACTATACCTCACTGCCATGATGCTATTCATCTTCATAGACGTGTAAACACTGGAGCCATGTGCCTATTGACTAAAGTCTCTGCAGTGGTGAGCCAAAGCACATCCTTTCTTCTTCAGTGTTATTTGTCAGGTATTTTGTCACAGTGTTGGAAAGCTAACTAATGCATATATTGTACATGAATAATACTTCAGATGTTTAAATGAATGACAGTTGGGAAGCCTACTACAGGCCATTTGCCTTACTTTATGTGGGCATTAGTGAATGGGAACAAGGTCTAGGAATTCCTCAGGTAGAAGCATGAACTGTGTGTCAGTGACATCTTGTGTCAGTTGGTGTCCTTTGATTTAAGAAGGGTGACCCATTGGGTATACCCTGCAATTGCTACTAATCTCATGCTACTGGCATCAACATCTAAGAATATGAGCGGCCTGATGAAAAAAGTGTTATCAAAGAATTACTTTTCAAGCCTTCAAGTTATTTCATTACTGCATTATTTTCCTTTAGTCACCTCTATTTCTTTTCGGGTTTCCTGTGAAAGTGGAATTTAATCTGCTCACTTCTATACAACTGCCTTGTAGGTTAAAATAACTTACATTAAGTCATTTCAAGTCTCCTTAATTTCCTGTGAGAATAAGTATGACTTTTTCAATTTTGATGAGTAATATGAGACATAGCTTACAGCCAGTAAATTCCACAGCAATATTTGTACCTCCTCTGATTTATATTTTAGTTTTTTAATAATATACTTTAGCAACCTGTGTGACACTTTCATTACTGGAGACATGCTTGGGTTAAAGATGAGGCTTGAATGATATAAAATGCCTTTTTAAAAAGTGGTAGTGTATGTATTTTGATTCTTAATTTTACAATTGCTTAAAAATTGTTATGAGCAACTTTCAAATGATTTACAGTATAGTTTTTTTCTCCCTTGCCTGACGATAAGTATATGCGTGTGAACTAAGTAGTTATATTTGTTGCCAAGATATTTATTAGTGACACATAGAAAACAGAATTAGTTCAATGTTTTTGCAACAATTTTAACAACTCAGAGTTTCTGAGTAGAATTATTTTCACAAGACTTCTCTGTCGAAGAGTATGTGCATAAATAAAGGTATAAATCTTTCCTTCAAAATATATATTCTCTACTTAAGCTCCTACTGTGCTGTGTGCACATTTTATCTTTTGCCTAATAGTTAGCATTGAGCTTTCCATGTTTCCTAGGAGGTGAGGAGAGGAGGTGGACTTTTTACTTCTAGCTCCTAGATTCTAATTCTAGTCCTTACTCTATGGGTCTATGAGGTCTTAGGAAGAAAACACAGCCTTTATAATAAATAAATTAAATGTGTTGTCTGGTATTTTTAGGTGCTTGAATTGTTTTTGAGAGAAACATACTTAGTATGAGATTTTAGGAGTTTATGTTGTGAAATACTAAATCATGTACTAGGTAGTTAAGATAACAGTTACAGGAATAACATAAAAGAATAAATGTCAGAAGGAATAGATTAAGCAGCTCCCTGAGAAAGACAGGGTAATCTGAATTTTTAGAATTATTATTTGACATATATTAGCGTGTGTGCATTCCTTTAACTGTGTGGTAAGCCTGTTATTTTTTCCAAGGAAAATCAGTGGTAACAGCATCTCTGTAGTGTTGCTTATGTTAAATAGTGTATGTAAGGAGCTTTATTAAGTACTTTTTGAGTACTCTTGAGTTTCACTAAGGAATATATTTTAATATCAGATCAGAAAAACACCATACCTGGCTTAATGTCTTAGGGGTGCTCAAAAGTCAATATTGAGATGGGGATAATTTAAAGAAAAGTGATAAGAACTGGGAAAATAGATAAGAGGAGAAGCGATTGACAAGTGAAGAATAGATTGTTTTCTTTTTAGCGCAGCTATGAGAAGTGTACCTGTGTTTAATGCTGGCTATGCTGTGCTTTGGTCATGATTTTTTGTATCCTTTACAAAGCTAAGTCAACACAAGTGGCTCTTTTTGTTCACTTACATATATTTGCCACTAACAGACTTAACAGAGTTGATAACTTCAGATTCTTCTTCAAACCTGGTAGGTTTTTGTGGCATATTACACATTGTGGAAATATTTTCAGATCTTGGGAATCTTGGTGATAGCAAGCATTTTACGAAGAGAAGATTTTTTTTTCCCTTAGAATGAAAAATTTACTTGTCATTATCGGGTGTAAATATCCATACAATTTTCAGTCTATCTGCACTATGCAGCCCTTTTTTTCCCCTTAACCACTGACAGCAAATCACCTGGTAAACATTTCTTTTTTTTTTTTTTTTTTTTGCTTGTCTTTCAAGAAAATGTCAAACTTTACTTAAGCATTTACCTCAAAATTCTCCTTTTTTTCCCTTCAAGACATTTACTGACCTTGGATATTATCAGAGCATACAAGTTAGGAACATCTGCTTCCCACCTTGCAGACTTCCCTGTAGGGAATTGCAAAATAACAGACTATCTGCTTGGGACGTGGGTGTTTATGTAATGAAAGAAAGTAGAAAAAACACAGGCAGAGTGGACTTAATGTAACTAATTTTCATGTGATGGCTGAATGAAACAGCTTTAAAAAAGCCTTCTTTGTAATCCCTGTGTGCCAACCTTGTGAAGTTTCAACTAAAACACTTATTTTGAGCTGAAAACTCTAAATTATGTCAATCTTGTGATAACTGATTGAAAGATTTCACTTTAGTATCAGTGCAGACCTCAGAGGAACCCTTAATGTTTATTTTAAAGATTATAATTCCTAAGGAAAGAAACCTGACATCATTTTTGTCAAAAAGAGGAAATAGGTTTGATTAGGAAATAGTATCATTAAGCAAGAAGACGCTCAAGTTTTAACAAAAAATCATGAGGGTGATATTTTAAAGTCATGAAACAGCAGGTATAAAGAACTTTCCATATAACAGCAATCACACTTACTGTACTTACAGACTACAGGGATATCTGCCCAAGTGCCCTGGTTTTGTACATTAACTAAAACGTTTGTGTTGCTTCGGTTTTAGGAGCAAAAAAACCCAAACAATGTTATCAATAAATGTGCTTCATATCTAGATCATTCTATTGTAGTTATATCCCTTATTTGCCAGAGTCATTTTTAAAATTCAATTTATTTATTTATTTGAAAGCACTTTGTCATATTATTTATTGGGATTCAACTGACTGACTTCCAAAGTGTAGGATAAGGACTAGAATTGCGAAAGTGGGATTATTGGAGAAAAAACAGAAATGTTTGGCCCCAGTAAAAGCTATTCATTGAATTGAGTATAAAATATTATAAGTGAAATGTTTATAACTAAATGAGGATTGAGCTGATTGAAATAATCATTTGGTTACAAAAGTTCATGGATCTGAAAAGAGCACATTATTTTCCACATCCTTGCCTTGTTTGGGAAGAAGTTATGACTTATCCATTTCTAATCTGTCACTGTGAATCAGGTAAGGCTTCTCATTAACTCTCCTGAGTATTACCAATGTCTTATAGAACATCAATGTAATCAGCTAAAGGCAAATGTATTAGCAAAACTGCCCGGATCCATAGTGTTAGGCGATCAATTGACTATAGGAGGCTGAAAAAGATATTTAAGGTCTGATTGGTTGCAGACATTGTGTTCTTGGATCATCGATTGAGCTCTTCTCAGCTTTAATGTATTCTGCAAACAACACAGACAGATTACTCCAAAGGCACTGTTTCACATGCAGGCTGGTAATGTTATTACCAGCAAAAACTGGTTTCTTAAGAACACTTCTTAGTGTCTCAGCCACCAGTTCCGGAAAAGCAGAGCTTTCTAACATCAGCCATCTCGTTTTTCAGAGTGTTGTGCAATGAACTGGAAATCAAAACATGAGACCTCTCTAGCAGTAAAATGGTTTCCCATTAATGTCTAAACATGTTAGCGTCCAATTAACAGAAATAACCTGAAAAGCGACTATCACTAATGTGTCTGTATGGTTGAGTTCCTTCTCCTGTCTCTTAATGTAGATTTGTCATTCCTGTTTGCTAAAGTGATTTTTTATGGTAGAATATAGCACATATATAAAGAAAGAAAGAAAAACAACTGCATGTTGCTGAAATAAAATGAAGGTAATAAACATCCAGGTTTATTTGTAAGAAATAATACATTTCAGTACTCCAGAAATCTCTCTTGTTCCCCTAATAATTCCTTTGTCCTTGCTTCTAACAATGACTATTAGTTTTGTTAATTGTGATTATGTTTTGTGTTCTGGTCACCTAAACACATCTCCTGGAACACTGAAATTTAGTTTTATCAGTTAAATATCATGTGTTATTCAGTTAAATATCATGTGTTATGCTTGGTTTCTTTAAATCATTAAACTGTTTTTGAAATATCTATATTAGCATTTCATTTTCACTGAGATTCAGTATTTCATTTTGTGATTCTCTCACCACTTATGTATTTTTTTTTGTTAATGAATACTTGAATAATTTCCTGCTCTGGAGATTTTATTAGTATGGATTCTCCAGAAGAATGGAGCCTGTGGGATGTGTTTCTGTGTGTATATATAGACGGGTTGGAGAGAGAGAGAGAGAGAGAGAGAGAGAGAGAGAGAGAGAGAGAGAGAGAGAGAGAGAGAGGAGAGAGAGAGAGGAGACAGGGATGTATGTTGTGGGGATCTGGTAAGTCCAAAATTTGCAAGGTAGAACAATAGTCTGGAGACTCAGGAAAAGATTCATTATCATCTTAGTTATAATGATACTCTAGAGACAGAATTTCTTTCTTCTTGGAGATCTGTCTTTTCTTCATGGATATTATAGAGGACATTCAGTCTGCTCACATAAATTTTTTTTTTTTTTGATCCTATGAATTGAACTCAGGCCCTCATGCTTGCCAACCAGGTGCTGGCTACTCAGCTATATTCCTGGTCCTTACTCATATGAATTTTAACATAATTATAAATACATTCTCAGCAACAAATAGAGTGGTATCTGTCCAAAATATGTAACTGGTCTAGCTTAATTGATATGTAAAATTACTCAGGACAAGGCTATTAAAAAATGTACTGCCATATACATTATCATGAATATTTTAATGGACATAGTTTTCTTATGAAGATCATAAGATTAAAAGGAATAATAATGGAAAATGCAATTGTTTTCCAAAATTATAGTGCTAATTCCTCAACCAGCACTATGGGTGACAATTGTTGCCATGCATTCCTTTTTTTTTCTTTCTTTTTTTTTTTTTTTTTGGTACCAGGGATCAAACTCATCACCTCACACTTATCAAGCAAGCTCTTGAGTCCCTGAGCTAAATCCCCGGCCCTTCCCATGTATTCTTTTTTAGTAGGGAGCTGCTCATTTCCCTTGGATCTGTTAGCTATGGTTTTTTCTCTTACTTTTGTCCTTAAATATTTGTGTATTAAAAAATTTTAATTTATTTTAAAGAGTTTGACAAAAGGAAACAGAAAAAGCAGATCAGAACAGAATAATGTAAGCAACACAGCACTTCACCACAAGACAAACCGATACTAACAGTAGCTACCAGAATGTCTCTTTCTTTGAAATAGCTGAGAATACTTTCACAGACAATAGTATCAAACATAACAAAATGGTATAAAACTACTCAAGGGAATGAAAGTATTACAGGGCATTTAGAACCAAATAACAGAAAACAAACAATGGCTACTATATTATCTCATTTTCCACAAAAATGTGTTTATAATTTCACACATATTAAAATCCAATAAGATACATGATATAATCAATAGAAACAGAAGAACAAAAGCATGATAGGACTTCAAAGCAAGATAATATTAAATCAGCAGTGGCTGTCATCATATCTTGATTTCTTCAAAGCAGCTATTCATACCATCACACATAATAAAAATAAACATAACAGAAAAAAAACATTCCAACTAATGAATGAAAACATTATAAGGCTTCAGAGCAATGTAATGGGGAATCATGATTACCATAAAATCTTATGTACTCTTACCATTTCTTTCATGAGGGAAACTATCGGTATTTATACATGTGAGTTTGATTTATTTTGCTGATGAGTATGGTCTCAAGTTGTGTCCATTTGTTTATAAATATCTCAATGTGATCATTCTTTATACCTGAGTAGTACTCCATTGTATAAAAGTACCACAACTTTTTATCCATTCCTCAGTTGATGGATACTTAGGTTGTTTCCAAGATCTTCCTATTACAAACTGTGCTGCTGTACACATGGGTGCACATATATCACTGTGGTATGATGATTTCATTTCTGGAATATGCCTAGAAGTGGAATAGCAGAGTCAAGTGAGACTTCCCATCCCAGGTTTTTAAGAAATCTCCAGACTGACCTCCACAGTGGTTGCAGCATTCCCCACAGCCTCTCTAGCGTTTGTTGTTGGTAGTTTTCTTGATTCTGGCCATTCTTTCTGGAGTGAGATGAAATCTCAGTGTGGCTTTACTTTGCATTTCGCTAATGAGTAATGATGATGAACATTTTTCAATGTATTTATTTGCCATTTGTATTTCTTCATCTGAAAACTGTGGTTCATCTCAGATGCATATTTTTATATTGGGTCTTTGGATATCTAGGAGTATGATTTTTTAAAATTCTTTTTTTTTTTTTTTTTGTCTTTTTCCTTTTTATCGGTACTAGGAATCGAACTCATGACTGCCTGCTTGCAAGGCAGGCACTTATGCCACTGAGCTAAATCCCCAGCCCCTAAAATTCTTTATATATTTCAGACAGAAGTCCTTTGTCTGAGGGACAGTTCACTAAGATTTTTTCCCCAGTTTGTGGGTTTTCTTTGTAATATGCTGGAGATTTCTTTCAGCATGCAGAATCTCTTTAATAAGACGTGATCCAAGTTATTAATTCTGGGAAGTATCTCCTGTGCTGTTGATTCCTGTTCATGAATTCTCCACCTATCCCTGTGCCTTCAAGATTTTTACCTAATTTGTCTTCCAAAAGGTTTAGTGTTTCTGTTTTAATATTCATATATTTGATCCATTTAGATTTTAATTTAGTGCATAGTGATAGGCATTGTCCTAGTTCTAGTTTTCTGCATATGGAGAGCTAGTTTTTCCAGCACCATTATTAAAGAGACTGTCGATCTTCCAATGAACATGTTTGGCCCCTTTATCAAAGATTGGTGGTTGAGTCTGTTTGTAGTTGTGGTTGTATCTATTTCATTGATCTTCAGATCTGTTTTTAATTCATTACCATGTTAATTTTATTACAGTTGCTTTGTAGTATAACTTCAAGTCAGAGATTGTGATGTCTCCTGCCTTGCCTTTGTTGCTTAAAATTGCCTTTGCTATTCTAGGTCTCTTCTGGTTTCAGATGAATTTTAGGAGTGATTTCTCTAGATCTATAAGGTATGTTGATGGTATTTCTATTGGGATTGCATTGAATCTGTATAACAGTTTTGGGAGAATGGCCATTTTCACAATATTTATTCTTCCTATCCATGAGTAAGGGAGGTCTTCCATTTTCTGAGGTCTTCTTTGATTTCTTTTCTTCAGAGTAGTATAATTTTCCCTGTATATATCTTTAGCTTCTTTTGTGAGAATCATTCCTAAGTATTTCATTTTTTTGGTTGCTAGTGTGAAGGATGTGGCTTCTCTTATTTCTCTCTCTGTGATTTTGTTGTTAGTGTATAAAATGCTATTGATTTTTGAGAATTGATTTTGTATCCAACTACATTGCTGAATTTATTTATTATATCTAGGAATCTTTCAATGGAGTTTTGGGGTCTTCTGTGTAGAGTATCATGTCATCTGCAAATAATAACTTAACATCCTCTTTTCATATCTTTACTCCCTTTATTGCTCTCTCTTATCTAATTGCTTTGGCTAGTACTTCCAGTACTATGTTGAATAGGAGCAGTGATAAGGGACATCCTTATTTGTGCCTGATTTTAAGGGAAAGGCCTTCAGTTTTTGGGCATTTAATATAATGATGGCTGTAGGTTTGCCATTGATGGCCTTTATCGTACTGAGGTAAAGACCATCTATTTCAATTTTCTGTAAGGCTCTTATCATGAATGAGTGTTGGACTTTATCAAAAGATTTTTCAGCATCTATAGAAATGATCATGTGATTTTTACCTTTGGCTCTATTGATATGGTGGATTACATTTATTGATCTATGTACATTGAACCATTCCTGCATTCTTGGGATGAATCCCATTTGGTCATGGTGTATAATCTTCTTGATGATTTGCTACATCCTTTTAGCCAATATTTTATTGAGAATTTTTGCATCTGTGTTCATTAGAGAGATTGACCTATAGTTCTCTTTTTTAGGTAGGTCTTTCTCAGGTTTTGGTACTAGAGTAATATTTGCTTCCAGGAATGACTTAGGAGGAATGGCTTCCCTTTCAATTTCATTGAAGAGTTTGAGGAGTGTCAGCATTAAGTCTTCTTTGTATTTCTTGTAGAATTCTGCAGCGAATCCCTCTGGGCTTGGGCTCTTCTTTGTAATTAAGGAGTTAATTATGTTTTCAATTTCATTAATAGAAATTGGGTTATTCAGAAGTTTTATGCCTTCTTACCTCACTTTGGTAGTTTATATGTTTCTAGAAATCTGTCTATTTCTTCTGTGTTATAGAACTATGAGGGTAAAGGTTTTAGAAATAGGTGTTGATGATCCTCTATATTTCCACAGTCTGTAGTGATTTCACCTTTTTGATTCCTTATTGCAAGAATTTGATCTTTTTCTTTCCTGTTTTTAATAAAGTTGGGTAGGGGCTTATCAATTTTATTTATTCTTTCAAAGAAACAATTCTTTGATTCATTGATTCTTTGAGTCTCTATTGTGTTAATTTCTGCTCTGATTTTTATAATTTCCTCCCTTCTTTTGGCTTTGGGCTTGACTTGCTCTTCTTTTTCTAGATGTTTCAGGTGTACCATCAGGTTGTTATTTGTTTTCTTTCTGTTTTCCTGATGTAGGAAATCAGTGCAATAAATTTTCCTCCGAGGACCGCTTTCATTGCATGCTATAGATTCCAGTAAGTTGTATTTGTATTTTTGTTGCTTGCAGGTATTTTTAAATCTCTTCTTTAATTTCCTCTGTGACCTACTGATTACTCAAGAGTGTATTATTCAATTTCTATGTCTTTGTGGGGTTTTTGCAGTTTCTTTTATCATTAATTTCTAATTTCATAGCACTATGATCCAATAAGATGCATGGGATAATTTCAACTCTTTAGCATTGATTTAAATATATTCTGTGAGCTAGCATATGGTCTATTTTAGGGTATGTCCCATGTACTGCTGAGAAGAATGTATATTCTGATGTTGTTGGATGGAACACTCTGTAGAAATCTATCTAGTCCATTTGTTCACAGGTGTGATTCAGTTCTGCTATTTCTTTGCTGATTTTCTGTCTGGTTGATCTGTCTCTTTGTGTCAATGGTCTGTTAATGTCTCCTGTTATAATTGTTTTACTGCTTATTTGATTTTTCATTTCTGTTAATACTTGCTTTTTATACCTGGGTGTCTGGAATTTGGGGCATATATATTTAAGATTGTTATCTCATTCTCTTGAAGTTTTCCCCTAGCTAATATGTAGTGACCTTGTTTATCTCTATGGATCATTCTTGGCTTAAAGTTCACATTGTTTGCAAACAGAATAGTAACCCCCACTCTGTGTTCTCTGTTGCACAAAGTATTGTTTTCCATCTTTGACTCTCAATCTATGAATTTCCTTTTGGGTTACATGGGTTTCTTGTAGAAAGCATATGGTTGGATATTGTTTCTTGACCCATTCTGCCAGTCTGTTTATTTTAATTGGTGAATTGAGACCATTTACATTAATGGTTATAACTCTTATATATTGGTTTATTTTTGACATGTTATCTTTCTGCTGTTACATTTTTCCTCTCCATTCTGTTTAATTGTCTGCATTTTTAGTGGTTTTTTTTTCCTATGTGTATCTAGAATTTCTTTCAGTTTTCTTTGCAGGGTTGGCTTGGTGATCATGAAGTTCTTCAGCTGTTCTTCATCATGGAAGTGTGCTGGAACTCACCTCCTGCAGCCCCAAATCCCCAGATTCTGTCTTTAAATATTTGTATATGAGCACTGTAAAAGTTACTTGTTTTGTAAATAAACATCTTTATCTCCCATTGATTAGCCCATACTGAATGGTATCTTTTGACATATGGAGTTTCTTAATTTTAATATAATCACATTTATTGATTGCGCCATTAACAGTGTTTTAACAAAACACAACCTTCAAAACCAAAAAAAATCTACTTTGTTATTTTAGAATACTTTGGGCTCCAAAGCAAAATTGAGAAGCTCTCATCCACTATCTCCTGCTCCTACACATTCACAGCCTTTCTCATTATCTGGTGGTGTTCTCCACCAGAATGGTGCACTCGTTACAACTAACAGACCTGTACTGACACATCAGTATTACTTAAGGTTCATAGTTTAAATCAAGATTCATCATTGGTGTTGCATATTCTATTGGTTCAGGCAATAGTATGATGCTATGAAGCCACCATCATAGTACAATACAGTCTTTACAGTGCCTTCAAAATCCTCTAGGTTCCATCTATTCATTGCTTTTCTGCCTCCTCTGAACTCCAATAGCCTCTGATCCTTTTGTCATCCACATAGTCTTGTCTTTCCCAGAATGATATATAGTTATAATATAGTTATATTATAGTTGGAATCATGCAGTATACATTAAACACTGTAGTTAACATTCACTTAGTAATATCATTTAAGTTGCCTCCATGTCTTTTCATGCCTTAAGAGCTAATTTCTTTATAAGGATGATTAATATTCCATTGACTGATTGCATTACAATTTATCTATTAAGTAACTGCTAAACATCTTGATGACTTCAAAGTTTTGATAATTATGAACAAAGCTCCTACAAATACTTCTGTTTATGTAAGCTTTTCAATGAACATAATTTTTCGATACCTTTGGGTAAAGTCCAAGGAATTCTGCTCGTGTTTTACGGTTAGAGTACATTTAGATTTGCAAGATATCTCCAAATCATCTTCTCAAGCAATTATGCTATTTTGTATGAGTTTCACAAACAAAAATGAGAATTTATTTTTCTCCATATCTTTTCCAATATCTATTGTCATCATATTGTTTGGTATCTTTTAGAAGGTGTATGCTAGTATTGGGTTGCTTAATTTTAATTTCTACAATGAAGTGTATATGAAATATTTTATAAGCTTATTTTTTTTCCTTTTGGGGATATCTAAGGTCTTTATCTATTTTTAAAACTAAGTATTTGTTTTCTTATTGCTGAATTTTAAATATACTCATATACTTTGGATAACCATTTGCCAGATAGGACTTTTTAAATATCCTTTTGGTCTGTGATTTGCTTTTTATTTCCTTTAAAGTGCTTATTTTTAATTGAGTAGATGTTTGAAGACAATTATATCAACTCTCTAAATATTTTCTTAAATGGTACTAGTAGACAGAGTGTTTCCTAACACCAACCTTGAGTCCAAATGGTTGACTGAATGTTCTGCATGGTTGACCATGCAGAAAACTCATGGAGAAAGCTTCTCAAGTCATAGTGACCAGCAAGTTCAGCAAGCAGGGAAGAGCCAGGGTGTGAGATGCAGATGCAGTTCATGTCCCAGGGGCCCTCCTCTTCTGAGCAGGCTCCAGCTGTTGATAGCACATTGAGCTGCAAACTCATAATTCAACTCATCTCCCAAAGACATTAAGCTTTGGGGGCCAATTTAGATCAAACTACCTTTTATAGTTCTATTTCTTTTCTCACCTTGGTTATAATGATGATTGTATTTGCCTTTTAAAAGTTTTAATCATACATGATTACAGGAAATAATGGTTACATTCTTCACAGAGAGCTTCTTTTGTTATTAATATGTAAAAGTTAAGTTTATTTTTGGAATTATAGTATTATGTATTGATTTCATTAATCTATAATTGTCTATTTTCTTGTATCTGTTGTGGAATGAGTTTAAATCATCTTTAAGTTTTTCTTTTTAAATTTATTTTATTTTCATCTATATATATATATATATATATATATATATATGTGTATTTTTGTACCCATGACTGCACAATTGCACTTATGACACTGAGCTAAATCCCCAAATCCCATCTACAATATTTAAAAAAAATATTATTCATAAAATTTATCTTTATTTACCAACTTTCAATATTTTTATTTTTGTATTTTATATTTTTAAAATAACTATCATAGAACTGAATATTTTTTACCCAATCTGATATTTGCTTTTATTATCAATTTTTTCTTTATATTTGTTGCTATTAGACTTTCAAACTTCAAAATTTTTTTCATAAAACTGAGTATTTTTCTTACCCAATCTAATATTTGCTTTTATTGTCAATTTTTAGTTTATATTTATTGATATTAGGCTTTTAAAATTAAGAAAGTTTTTGCCCTGTTTTCTTTCTTTGCTATTCTGTTTTAGTTTTGGTCTGTGCTATGGTTTGAATGGCCCACTAAACTGTCTTCTAAATTTGATACTTGATTTAAATCCATATCACCCTGAATGTGCTACATCTTGTTTAAATGTGATGTTTGATGTGAGGTATTTAGGGTGTGAAAACTTAATCTAATAATACATATAGCTGGGTTCTTTTAGGGCTTATCAAAGTTAAATGAGACCAAAAAAGTGGGACACTAATTCAATCAGTCTGTGGTTTAATAAGAATAGGAAAACCATCAGCTAAGGCACACTGTCTTGGCACGTCCTCCTCTGTGCCTCTTTGGGATTCTACAGGGAATTCTCACTAGCAAGAATAATCTCAGTAGATATGGTCTCCCAATTCTGTGCTAAGCAGCCCTCATAATCATAAGCTAGATAAACCTTTTTTTCTTGCTTTGAAGTACAATTGATAACTTGAACACATTGATCAAATTCATCAGAGTTGATATTTATGATCTTTGTTTCTTACATCTCTTTTTTATTTATCTCTAGGTAAACTGCAGTTTCTTGCCTGCTCTTAAAAGATAACTCACATACCAATAATCTAGGCTGAGATTGAAAGAAACAGTTAATGAACTCAAACTCAAAATTCTTTTAGTGAGAAATAAAATAATATTTAAAATCTTTAATACTTATTTTATGCCAAGAACTCTTCTAAACTTTTTTGTACAGAAATTTATTTAAACTTCACAATTCAATAAGTTCAGGATAGAGATGTTAGGGTGCTTGGTTTCTCCCCAAGAACTTTCATCTTGTTTTTCAAATGGCCACTTTCTTGCTGAGTCTTCAGGTGGACTTTTCTTTTTATGCACAGATCTGGACTGCCTCTGTATGTCTCAGTGTCTTCTTTTTGTAAGACATCAATTGATTGGTTTAGAGCCTAATGTCTTCATTTTAAATTAATTACCTTTTAAGGCCCTAACTTCAATAAGTTCAGGATAGAGATGTTAGGCCCTAAGTTTAAATTTATTTAAACTTTATTTAAACTTCAAACATCTACTCAATTAAAAATAAGCACTTTAAAGGAAATAAAAAGCAAATCACAGACCAAAAGGATATTTAAAAAGTCCTATCTGGCAAATGGTTATCCAAATATATTAAATTTATATAAACCACATCATAAGGTAGATGTCTCATATTTTTAATAAAGTTAGTTAATAATTTATTTTGTCACAAAAATATCTAGTAAGTTAAATCCATATATGTGTGGCTCCAGAGCTCAATCTTTTATTCTTGACACTCTATGTCCTTCAGGTAAGTAATAGCAGGGGTCTAAAAGTGTTTGTTAAAGTTACATTTACTATTTGAAGATCAGTTTCTGATTCTGTGTTGAAGAATAGGAATATTAGCAGCTATTTAATATTTAATATGTGTGTGTATATAGTTTTATAAAATATCAACATATACTTATAATCAATCATTAAGGTATTTAATATTCTCCTTCTTCATTTGCCAGTTGAAGTGATTTAGAAAAGATATGAACTGAATTCATTTTTTCCAATGTAAAATTTACTGGAATCCTAAATATTATACATTTACTGGTTTCCAGGATTATTATTTATTAAATAAAAGCTGCATCTTGGTTCAGTTTTGCTGGGATAGTGTCTTGTCTTTCTTTATGTTACTATGATTATTCTTACTATGATTATTCTTCAAAGTGTATTTCACTTAATTTTGTTTTCATAATACCATAATAAATGTATTTTGATACATACAATGTAACAGAAAGTATATAACAATAAATTTATAATGAACCTATTATGTAGAATAAGATATTGGACAAGAATGGGCTAGTAAGTCACAAATCTTTGACTGAAGTTGCAGAACCCTTTAGGTACAAATTAAGTAGCTAATTTTTAAAAGGCATTCTGTGCTTCTGCTTTCCTGTTTATAACATGTAAAAGTGATACTTCTATCAGTTCAAAATACATCTTAAAATTATTAGAAATAAAACTAATACCACATTACACAGATTGGACGTTATATACAAATCAACTTGTATTTCAGTAGTATATCATTCCCTTGAGTTAGAAAAATTTAGCTGTTATTGATAAATATGTAATTACTATATGTATTGCAAATATACAAGCATATGCATAGTTACAAACCACAACAATTACTATAAATAAAAAATGATTATTCTGTAGAGGATATAGTAAGAGAGTCTAAACTAGACCAAGAATGTAGACAAGAAATTTTCAACAACAGGACACTAACATAAAAGTGATTAGGTAGGGAATGTGGCCCATGGTAGAGTACTTGTTTAGCATGCATTAAGCTTTTGGTTTGATCCTCAGCAGGGAAAATATGCAATAAAATTGATGGATGGATTAATGATAATATTCCCAGGCAGAGGGAATGATACTGGCAAAGATTTCATGTAGAAGAAAGAAGAGTACATTCAGAGAACAGAAAGGAGTCTAATGTGTTTGTATTTCAATAGATGAAGGATGGAAGGGCTAATTAAAAATAATGCATGGTCCTGTAGATCATGCTAAGAACCTGATTTTATTCCAATATCAAAGAATATCCATTTAGTAGACAACTAAATCAATCAGCCACATGTCCTTGTTCATCCTAAAGAGAGAATTCTGATGGCAGCTTCTGTTAGAGTTTGGTCATGTTACAGTCATGTCTGGCCATTTCTTACACATCAAGTTGTTGCATTTTCTTTGATTTTTTTAAGTCTTCGATTTTTTTTATTTTTTCACTCATTAGAGACTGACTTATGCTGCTAACACCCATGTGATCTTACATTAAAGTCTTACCCTTTGATACTATAGGGTAAGACAGTAATGGAGTTAGGGCCTTAAAAGGTAATTAATTTAAAATGAAGACATTAGGCTCTAAACCAATCAATTGATGTCTTACAAAAAGAAGACACTGAGACATACAGAGGCAGTCCAGATCTGTGCATAAAAAGAAAAGTCCACCTGAGGACTCAGCAAGAAAGTGGCCATTTGAAAAACAAGATGAAAGTTCTTGGGGAGAAACCAAGCACCCTAACATCTCTATCCTGAACTTATTGAATTGTGAAAAACAAACATGTGATATTTTTGTTGTAGCATCCTTAGTTACCTAATACACCCATTTATTTTTCATTTTTTTGTCTAATGTCTTACAACAGGATATTATCATGCCAAACTAATTGATTTTGAAAAATGATTAATTATTACTATTTTAGGGGCACTCTCATATGCCATTTTCTGGAGGATGTTGGTGACAGTTAAAATAAATTTATCAGGGGAATAAACGCTAATGTGGGATTATGCCTTGTGATGCTGATATTAGTAAAATTCTAGTGAACTTGCAGAAGTCAGGCAGGCCTGACTAACAGTTACATCATTCACAGTTCTGCAGTTGGTACACTGGGATGGTTTTAATAATTCCTAGCATGATTCCTTCAATAATTAATGCTTTGGTTGTTTTACATGTTTCAATTAAAAAAAAAAAACCTCTCACATGCATTGTCAGATCTCCGAGTTATAATACAAAATAGATGTCTTTCAGTAATTTGCATGGAATTAATTCCATCCTAGATTTCTGGCAAAAGTTAGAAACCATTTCAAGGCGGGGTTCTGATAGCTTATGTGTCACTAGACTCCCTCTGTGGAACCATTTCCTTATGAATCTCCGCAGTTCATTTACATTCTGTACACACTAGTTCTTTTGATGGCTCCGATGGTTCTTAATTGCGTTTCTCATAAGCAGTCCCAGTGGTAGGTTTATTTCAACTAACAACTAGTAGTGCTATGCCATCATGGCTAAAACAACTCCACTTAATAATTAATAACAATACTAATGTTTCGCTAGCTGCTTCGAAGAAAGTATCAAAAGATGACCTGATTTTAATAGATCATTTCAGTAACTAGCATATAGCTTAACTTGCTCAAGACTTATCTTAGTTCTTATTTATGTATCTATTTTTAATTTCAGGTGTTCAGAATTTAGTTAATCACACTCTTCTATTTCCTAGGATTGTAGTAGTGATTGATCAAATGTCTATTGTACTTTAGTTAATTGTATGTTTATCTTTAGCTCTCATTTATGATTCTAATTTTCTTTCATCTTAGGGAATAGTCTATACACGATTTTTTAAAAATATTATGTTCATTTTGGTTCTCACAAAATTTGTACCCATCTTTTGAATTTTCATAATTGTGTATAATCTATAATCTTTTGAATTCTCATAGTTGTGTATAATTATTGTGTATAATCTTACTTTCAGCATTAAGTTTTCTAACACTGTTTTTCTTTATTAAAAATGGATAAAATAGTTTACAACATCATTGGAAGGAAAAATGCAAATTACAAAATCTATATGTTATGTTGTTTATTTCTCACTGGCTCTTTCCTCTAATTAAGCACATAATGATATATAGGTATAAATAGTTTGGAATACATTTCATAGAGAATACTACATTTCCAAGGCCTCTTGGAACATTTACTGGAGAAGAGGAACGTATCTCCAGCTGAGAGTGAAAATGCATTGGAAGACAAAAGGAAAGTGCCTGCCAACCAACACCATTACATGGCTGCTTCCCTTTGTAAATAACTGAGTAGATTTGGCCGTGCACGTGTGTCTAGTGGAGAAAAGCGTAAACCAGTAGCTGAGATATAAGTCTATAGCTTTGTAGAAATGGTAGGTAGCAACAGGACAGCCAAGATAATCCACATTTAAATTAAGTTTAGGGTTTAGTGTCTTTGGAGTGGGACTGCATGTTTATTAGACTAAATTCAATGTAACAATATACAGATGCTCCTAACATTCAGGAGATTCAGGTAAGTGGAAGTTGAACACAAAGGTAGCATACCTAGAGCCATCCTTTTCTATCTTTAAACTAAAAAGAATAACTGATCAATAATATATGTGAGATATTTTGTATCTGCAGATTAAAGCTATTTTAAATTTTATCAATCTGTATGAAATAATGTTCACTGATGAAGTGGGCATGATGTGTTAATGTAATTTTCTGTCACTTGAAATTACCAGTACATTTAATGATGAATACTTGTCTTGATTTCAGATATTTCAAGAAGACTAGAAAAGAAACTAAAGGAAGACTAATCCTCAGTTATATGGATTTTCCATAGTAATTAATGCATGCCTGTCCAAGTGCTTGATAGAGTTATAGATAAGCAGATGAACCTCTCAGAGTGTGGAAAAAGTTGATTTATCTCTAATAAGGGTGCCTTAGTTAAAACTGGCCTGCTGTTTTTGTAACTGGATTTTATTGGAATATAGCAATATTCATTTATTTATATATTATCTGCGAATGCCTCTATGATAAAATGGCAGAGCCGAGTAGATATAAGAGGGACCATTTGTCTTTCAAAGTCTAAAATATTTACAATCTAGATTTTTACAGGCTTGAAAATTCTTCAACTAGATAATACCAAGTCAAGTTACAGAGGAGAGTAGAATTCAACATAAAGACACCTAGCTAAGAGCAAAAAGTTAGATGGAGGCTAAGCCTAGCTCTTAATGCAATAATGGGAATAAATATTTAAATGCCAGAGAAAATAAAAATTGGCAATAGGGATTGAATAAAATAGAAGCCAGCACATAGAGAAAAAACAATTAGTAAAAATGAGAAACAAAGCTGATTCTGAGGTTTCATGTAGTATGGTAATTAGTTTTAGACATTTAGAGGCACAAAGTTCGCGCATCTTCAGTTCAAACACTAAGCGAACCATGGATGAGTAGGTTATCCATTTCTATTCAGTTTGCATTCATTGTTAGTACAAGTGACATTTTATCTTACGTGACTACTCACAAAGAGGAAAGTGACGCAATTCCTTCTTCAAGTGAACGTGAACACAATCAGCTTATGGTGAGAATTTGGCCTGCGAAGTATTGTTTTATTTGCTGGTTGGTTGGTTTGTTTTGGTATCTGGGATTGAACTCATGACCTCACATTTGCCACTGGCCAGAGAGGTATCATTTTTTTTTTTTTTAATCAGTAACAGGGATTGAACTCATGACCATGTGCTTGCAAGGCAGGCGCTTACACCACTGAGCTAAATCCCCAGCCACTGGAGAAGTATCATTTTAAAGAACCTGAATTTTCCTCAGCAAAGTTCATCAGTTGTTTAAGAAAATATACGTAGAGTTTAAGTGAATGTGTCCGAGATTGTAATGTCCTCTGGGCAAAACCTCTAGGTCAAAACCTTAGTTAATCTTGAGTTCTGAACTAATGTTTAGTTTCAAGACAGATAAAGCAAAATTTATGAAAGTCAAGATACATTAAGCCTAACTGTAATTCTTAATGTAAATGTGCTGATAACAGATACTAATCTCTCACTTTGAAGGAACAGTGAGTATAATTAAGGAGCGGTACTAATTCATCATACGCTCAATTCAATCAAGTAAACTTGTACATTCCTCTTCTTTAAAGTAAAATTGAACTGCCTTAATTACATGTCAAATTTAAAATTTGGAATTTTACATTTACACTATTTTTTAATATTTCACAATGGCCTTTTTAAAAGAGAAGAGTATAAATGAGTAAAATAAAATATTTTTAGAAAGAACAATTCTAACTAAACATTACAGAGTTCAAGTATTTACATGAACTATAATCTTGCAACGTTATTTTAGTGTTAAAGACAAAAATTCAGCGCATTTTCTAAAATTGTTGAATTCCCAATGGAAATATCACTGACTGATTTTAAATGGCACTTTTTCAGTTAAACAAAATAGTTTTCCTTCTTATGACCTCTTGCTGACAGGCTTGCACTAACAAG
Organism: Cavia porcellus; assembly: GCF_034190915.1. Lineage (NCBI taxonomy): Eukaryota > Metazoa > Chordata > Mammalia > Rodentia > Caviidae > Cavia > Cavia porcellus. Next base: position 20,480,505 of record NW_026947514.1, on the reverse strand, counting down.
ATATAATGTGATCAGCTGGAGAAATTTCTAGTTGACACTGTGTTTGCAATTATAACCTTCTGACAGTTTGGAATATAGGATGCATTTATGGCATTAATTAGAAATATGGGTAAAGTTATTATTTTGAATGAGAGGAAGACAGCTTATCAAAAGGTTTCAAAATATTCCTTAACTTTAATTAACATGATAATATTAAGTAATTTTGTAAATTCTTTGTTAGTTACATTAAGTGTTGGGAGAATTAGAAAAAGTTTCAGGGATAAAGGGGCTGTGTAATAAATAGCCTTCTGTTGCTGTGTCAAAATGCTTGACACCTACAATTTAGAGATTATTTTGATTCAAAGTTTCAGAGGCTTCAGTCCAAGGTTGTTTGGCTCCATGAAACATCATGGCAGAAAGCTATGATGGACTAGAGCTTCTCACTTCGTGGCAGCAAAAAACAACACAGGATAAGACCAGTAGGAGGAAGGGAGGAGTGCGATCAGATATATTCCCCAAGGTCATTTCTCAATGACCCATCCATACATGTCCAGAAATATGCTATGCTAACTATTCAGGTAGATCTCAAGCCATTTTGTATAAAAGTCTTGACTAATGGCCACATCCTACCTTTTACCAATTTAGCTTTCAAGCATATCTCCTTAATCAATCTTTAATTTCCAAGTAAAGAAAATAATCAGTTCATAATTTCATCTAGCTTGATACAGCTGTCCTGCATAAAACCAAAAAAAACACACTATCTTACCCACATTTTTTTTTTTTACTTTATCAACACTGTGGAATAAATTGTCAACATTTTTTCTAACCAGTAGGGTCTGGAAAGGAGTCATTCTTGTTTTTTCTTATAGTCTTTGACATCTGTCTAGATGAAAACCAAATTCTCTATTATAATTTCTGAATAAAAATTTAAAAGTTTATCATTTAAAATATAATGATGATCTAGAATTTAGTTTCCTTTCATATATGTACACACTGACCATCACGATGCGTGTAGACAAATTCGTGGTTCCCAGATAAAGTTTTACATATTTTTTCTTGTACTAGCTTATTCAAATACTTTTACTTATTTTTTGTTTGTTTTGTTTTTAGGTACTGAGGATTGAACTCAGGGCCTTGTGCATGCAAGACAATTCTATCACCGAGTGACATCTTTAGCACCACAAACTGAATTAGATTAAAGTATATTTTGAAATCAAACTTACAAGTATGTACTGTTTACCTACTCTGATCTATTTATTCTACATAGGTGAGTGATAGTTTTTAATAATTTGAGAAATAACTTGAGAAGAAGCAAGAATTATAGTACTATGTCACAAGATAGGTTAATCTGCCTTTTTTGCATATTTTGATAGTTTTAAGAAATTGTCTCTTGATTCGATATTCAAATGTATTATTTCCAAGTTAAGTGTATGCGATTTCTCCAAAATTTCCACTAACACGTGTTCTTAGCACTTCCTTTTTGCATGGATAAATATGGCTTAGTACAGATTCTTCATCAACTTCACTTTCTTCTTGATTTCATGCAATATTTTAGTTTTCTGCTTTTCTTCGAATATCATGCTCAAAACTAAATATACTCCAGATATTTTCTGACGAACTTAGAAGAAAAGGATTTATTTATTGTCATGAAATCTATACTTCTACTATTATGACATAAGATCTCATTAAATTTTGGCCAGTGCATCATATCACTGCTGCATATCAAACCTAAATTCATCAACTTGTATGCCTTTTCCTTATTGTCTTCTGCTTCTCCTCAGCTTTCATTGTGAACCATGGGTAATTAGTATGTGTTAGATGGCAGGGCACTCACATTTAACAGTTTGGAAAAATTTTAACATTTATTACTTTATAGATAGACTCACTATGATTTGTGAAATTATTATGTGATTAATTTCATTACCACCTCCTCAAGATACTATATCAAAGTGTCACATGAAAAATCTACTGTTTACTTATTGCCACTAAAAGAACTAATTTTGTTTTTTGGTGACAAAATTTCACTATACAGTTCAGGCTGGCCTTGAGCTCATTTTTTACATTAATCTAGTTTTGAATTTGCAATGATCCTCCTGCCTCAACCTCTCAAGTGTTGAGATTATGGGCATGCCACCACATCTGGTATTAGAGAACTTATTCTTTAGAAAGGATTAATGATGTGTTTGGTCCAAAAAGGCTACTTAGATAGAAATATCTTTAAAATGTTTACCTTAATTCATCTTTCTTTGTTAAGCAGAAATTCATGGTGAGTGGACATTAATAGTGCATATTTCAATGTATTCTACTTAATTCTCATCTGATCTAGTATCACCTGCTGTGTTGTACTGCAGAGACTTGAGAGAAGCTACTCCATTAAGCAAACCTGCTGTGATGTTTCTAATGCTTAGAAGTTTAATGAAATAATAATTTTTGCAATATATATCCACAGGTGTCTTGTGAATATTTATTGATCTATAGTAAGCTAGTCACCAAGAAAATAGATTTCTTCTACTGTGGACTTGAATTATATTTTTAATCACATCTTTCATCATTAGAACTGCAACCTGCCAAACTGGTGCTCTTTAGTTAATGGCCTAATTTTTAAAGTCATTTTCCTTCCATGGGTTTATTACTTCATATAAAATTATATGAGATAAAGATAATATTCAGTAGTGCTGAATAGAAAAACAAAAAATATTCCCATTAACCTGGAACTTTTGATTAATCAGTGAATTGCATGTAAAATCTAGTTAACAAGGAATAATGTGTATATATATATATATATATATATATATATATATATATACTATATATGACATTCCGATGGAGTGAAATCTTATTATTAAATATTCTATACAGGAGTTCTGATAGAGATGGCAGATAGATAACAGCAGGCTACAGAGGCTCCTTGAGATAGTCAACTCATATTTCAAAATAATACAGTCTGGGGAGTCCTGAACAGAGGGAGATGAATCCTCTCAACCCAGGAAGAAACTAAGATGAGAAGAACCAATCAAACATACAGTCTGGGTGCTAATACTGGAACAGCTAAAGGCTTGGTGGTCCTGCTACAGTGTGCCTGGACTCACGCAGCAGCAACTTGCCTAGCCGCCTGAAATCCCACCACTTCGACTCACTGGAAATGCATTCACACTGAGGTTGGGGGCCAGCGAGCCAAATGGAGAGCTGAGCTGGCAGGAAACCTGCATCAACATGAGGTGAGTACTGGGAATAAAACCATTCCATAGAAAAAGGGGCTCCAACGGATGACATTCTGGGACTGGGCAGGACTGGCAAGAACAAGGAGCAGCACTGACTTCAGTCTGTTGTTCCCTTCCCGAACAGGATTGGTATGGTGTGCTTGTCCTGGGTCACGCCCCTGGTTGAGACCCAACAGGTTATATGAAAACAATTTTCTATGCCCAGCAGTGCACACTTAATGCAATGAAGGCCTCAGCAGGTTGACTGACCCAGAAGGGAGAGGCCAGAATACGCTGCCCCTGTTTGCACCTTAATAGCACATTGCAGTGCACAGGATCACCTAGCCAGTACACTGCATAAGAATTGTAACCAACAAAGAAAGTAACTGGGGCCTCCTATATTCATCTGTATGGAAGAAACCAAAAATATCAGAAGAGGAATCAACAAGAAAAAGTCCTCAGCCCCCAACCCTGAGAACATTGATCCAGGAAAGGTAAACACAAAGGAGATTGAGGACAGCAAACACACAGTATCAGACACGGCACCAGTGGACATAAAGAAATATCTTCAGGACTTCATAGACAAACTCAAAAGTGAAATATTTTACCAAGTAAAGCAAGATATAAATAGACTAATAAAAGAAATGCTAAGCATCTCTCAAGAAGACATGGATGGATGAATGGAGGAACACACAAAAAAGGGAAGAATCATTTGATGAAGAATACAAAGAAAAAATAGAATACATGAAGTAGGTTCAAAGAGATTACCAGGAAATTAAAAACTCCATTGAAATCTGTCAAAATTGCTTGAAAGAAACTAAGAATAGATTATCCAAACTTGAGGACAGGTTTGTAATGTGGGATCATGAAAGGAATAATTTCTTAAAAATAACAAGGAAACAAGCAGTAACAATACAAAGAGTAGAAGATGACAAGAGGATCTATAACTTAAGAATAAAGAACATGAATGAAGAAGCAGGGGTACAAACAAAGGAACTACAAAGGCTATTCACAGACATAATTTAGGAAAACTTTCCAAGCATAAGAAAAGGAAATGATATTCAGATGTATGAGGCATACAGAACTCCAGCCACCTATAACCAAAATAGAACTACACACAGGCATATAACAATCAAGATCCCAGAAATCCAATATAAGAACAGAATATTAAAAGCTATCAGAGACAAGAAACAGATTACTTATAAGGGAAAGTCCATTAGAATTAAGGCAAACTTCTCGACAAACACCATTAAATCAAGAAGAGCTTGGAGCGAAGTATTCCAAGCCCAGAAAGAAAATAACCTCCATCACAGACTGATGTATCCTGAAAAACTGTCTCTAGAAATTAATGGAGAAACAAAATGCTTCCAAGCCAAAGAGGAGCTGTGGGAATTCATGACCACCAATTCAACTGTACAGAGAATACTGCAGGACATTCCAAAGAGAGAGAAAAGTACCAGGATTCCAGGAATAGTGGCAGAGAGGCCTCAATGAATGGAGCAGAAAGCAAAATGAAGAAGACAAACAGACAACTAATGATGGAAAAAGAGCACAACAGAAATGAGGTAGATAAGAATGGTTATAATCTGTAATATAGATGGCCTTGATACACTAAATTAAAAAAAAAGAGAGAATCACAGGAAGACTATATCAGAAGGTAGGATCCACTGAAATGCTCTTTATAGGAAATATAATTAACCTGAAAATTGGTATATGGATTGAAAAAAAAAATATGAGAAAACAATGCTCTATGTGACAGGAAACCAGAGAGTTATAGGGGCAACTAGACTAGTGTTGGAGGATAGGTGGGAAAGATAGGCTTTAATAGGCAAAGGAATACAACTAAAGAGCAAGTCCAGGAGGGAGAAGGTTTGGAACCATTGAGGTAAATAGCAGGTTGGCCCCCCACCCCAATTTAAAACCGAGGGTCTTGCCAAGACCCAAAAAAGGACAGTATACCCTGGGGGAGTGAAAGTGGAGGAATAGTTTTAAAAAGACAGCAGAATATACTGTTAATAGTGTATCAGGAATTAAAACCCATATTACTCACGCTGCTCTTAGATAGAACTTATTCTGTCCCAGTTTATCTACAAGCACGAGATCTGAGGGCACAGGCAGCTATCCCAAAAAATATTAGGATATAACACACTAATCATCTTTAATTTCCTATTAACTTAATCTGGAGCCCTGTATAACTTATACTGTTATATCATGACTGATCTTAGTTAAATCTGGTTTGTTTCATTGCTGTTTGCTATTGAAATATGTTATACAAAACTGTCATAATTCATAGCATCAAGTCTGAGATAATAGACAACTATACTGAAAATGACAAGATTCACTACAATACCCATTCTGGTTTGATTACTACCTGTTTTTGCAGTTTTACACTATCTACAAAGTTGTGTTTCTATTAATACTGTTATGTACTGACATAGTCAATTATACTATATCTGATGATATAGCAAATTCTATTGAGATAACAAGAGACAACACAGTAACCATGGTGAACTCCTTGCACAGCAGTTTTGTCTTTTTTGTTTTATGTGTCTATAGGAATATATTGTTCTGTCCTGCTTTGTTTTGTTTACCCCTCTAATATGGGAAGAATAGAAATACATGATAAGACTTACGCATGAATAGGATCTATAAACAGTTTATGAGAATGGTCTTATGACACATGGTGAAATGAACAAATACTTTGAAGGAAAAAAGACACTACAGTACCCAGTGCTTATCCCGGAGTGTCATGATGTGAAATCCAGCAATACATTTTTTTCTTTGTCTAGAGTGATTTTAGTTTGCTTTGGTTTGTTCAATCTCAACATAAATGAAGATATGGATAAATGTATGTATAAGTGTATAGGATTTATAATCATATTACTAAGGTTTTTTTTGGATAGTTGAATAGAACAATTTGCAATCTTGCTGTTTGAATTCCCACTTATATGTTCCACTGTTTATCTTGAACAATGTAAGAGGACAATATGTAAACATTAACTAGTGATTTATTACTGTTATTTTTCTTTGAAAGTATGTATTATTTCTACCCATTTTCTGTTTTGTTTAGTCTTTCTTTAAATAAAAATTAAAAAAATAAATATTCTATACAGTGTGTGTATACATGCACATATATGCATGTTTTATTTATCGCGATATCGACATGCAGACATAGTTCAAGAAAAGGCGCTTGGAATTCTTTCTTTTGCATCACACCAATATATCATCATCCAAATATTTGAGCAAACACTTTACCTGAGATGGTGGATCTAAGGACAATAGAATAATTCTCAGTGTTATTGGAGGCAATATCATTATCTCCACTTCACTCTGAGTATGACAAAGAATTAGAAAGTGGGTACAGGTCAATGCACTGTTATTTCCAATGTCTCTGCGCTGTGTTCCTGTGGGTAGATGCTTCTTTCCTTTCCAAACCTACTGACATCTGAATGGCCATGTTACTTGGTAGAGTGTGAGCAGAAGTGATGAATGCAACTTTCTAGTAGGAAATTTTAATACCATTCTATGCATCTGTCTCTTTCTTTTTCCTTTTAATATAACATTAATATGTTCCTAATAGAGGTTATTTCTCCAGCTCTGGACATTGAATAAAGAAGATTTGGAAAGAACCATTGCTGGCTCATATAGGAATGTAACAGAAGAGTTAACCACTAAAGTTATAAACTAATGCGTAATATAAATGCTTGGTACTTTACAAAATCAACAGTGTTCAGAGTATATACCAGAACATAAGCAGATCAGTGTATATCAAATAATGATTGTTTATTCACTAATTGTAAATTTTGTGTTGTAAGCATTTTCTAATTAAGAATTTAAAATTTTATTAATTGAAATTATTTTGAATGAGATCTAACATGTTTTAATTAAAAGATTGAGTATAAACATATTCTTGTTCAAATTGTTGTTTAAATAGTAAGACAACAGGAAATTTAAAATAGCAGAGTGGTTATATTTTTAATTTATTAGAAAACACATGTAATAGGTTAAATGGTTTTTCAAAGACCACTTGCACATTTTGATACCTGAGTATCTTACTTGGCAAAGAATAAAGCAAACAGTCCCCTGCTGTGTCTCTGTTACCACACCTATCCCATGTCCCCAGGTTCTGCAGGCCACAATCTGTTCTCTATCTCTGTAATTTTACTTGTTCTAGAAAGTCTTATAATGGAAATCATGGGACATGTGGTTTTCATTTAGTAAAATGACTTTATATTGTCTTATCTTAAATGTAACAATAGTTTGTTACTTTTGATTTTGTGTTTCTTTTCTGAAAAGAATTACATTGTATAAATTTGTGGCCATTTGCTTGCTTCTTCAGCAATCATGATTTGATTTTTTGTGTGTGTTTGCTTTTCTTTTTCTGGTTTCCAGTTATGGTGATTATGATTATAGTTTGTTTGAATTTTCCTGTTTTACTTAATTTTTCATTGATGAGATAAAGTATCTGACACCCACAAGTTAAAGGAAGAAAGGTTTGTTTTACCTTACTGTATCGAGTTTCATTCATGTTTGATTGGCATTAAGGCAGGGCTGCATGGCAGAGGAACATAGCAAGGGAAAAACAGTACATAGTAAGATAGACAAAAACCAACAAGCAGGAACAAATAGCAAAACAAGCCTTCCTTTCCCTTTGATCCCATCCAGGTTATAATCATTTTGGGTGATGCCACCCATTTTCACAGTAGTTCCCATTATACACATCCAAAACTCTGATAAGTCAATCAGTGGATTAGTTTAGTACCACAGACATTTAATCCCAGTACCATACACCCAAGATACAGCCACTTTCATAAAACCCCACTGATGAGTGCCTGATGTTTTGGGGAGATATCTACATATAAAGCATAACAATCACTGTAGAGGTTTTGATGTGAACGTCAATTTAACTTCTCCAGGTAAATATTCACTGTGAAATTCCTAAATTGTATGGACTACATGCTTGGCTTTACAAGAAACTTTCAAACTATTTTCCAAATTGAATGTGTTTTCTACTAGAAGAGCATACTTGTTATAGTTGCTCTTGATGTTTGTTATCATATAATCAGCATTTTTAAAAAAACTCTTGATTGTGTTTGGTTTTGTATTTCAGTTATTGTAACTGTGCTATGGTTTCTCACTTTGAATTTGCCCTTTGTTTTCTTAGTGAAAAATAATGAGTAGCATATATTCATGTACATATTTGGCATTTTATTATCTTCTATTTAGATTTTTTGTTCCAATTGTTAGTTTTCCTTTTAAAAATTAACAAATCAAATCCACTAAGGTATCACTTACACATCAGACCATGAACTATTTATCTGAAATATACAAAATTGTTTCAAATTGTAAATTAATGTAAACTGTCACTTCAACAAACTGAAGGAAAAATAATTCAATCTTATCAATAGATATCGAAAGTTTTAGTAAATTCAGTGTCTCACAGTTATAAAACTTCCTGAAAACTAAAAATACAAAAGGAAATTATTTAATGTGGTGAAGTCTATCTATAAAAATTCAACATGTAACACCACACTTATTTGTGAGAAGCTGAAGTTTTCTTATCAAGATTAGGAACAAGAGAGGGACACCATCATATTTCAACAATGCACTTGAAGTCCAATGCAAATAAAATGAGAAAATGAAAAAAAAAGACTTTGGGAATCACCATGAAGAAATAAAATTGTGTATGCTTGCAAATGACATGGTTGGCTATGTTAAAAACCTAAAAGAATTGACAAAAAATAGAAATAGAAACAAAACAAAATAAAAACCAAAAATAAATCTCCCAGAACTAAAAAAATAATCATAGCAATATTTCAGTACACAGTGTACCTTTGCTTTCATTTATATTAGCAATGAAACCATGGAATTTGAAATGAGATAGAATATTACCTACACTAGCACTCTCAAAACTAAACAATGACAGTTAAAATCTAACAAATATTTACAATATGTACACAGTAAAACTGAATACGTCTGGTAGAAAAAGTCAAAGAACAAGCAAAATTAGACATAATCCGTGTAAACCATGGAAAGGTTTAACTTGTTAAGATGTCACTTCTTCCAAAAAAAGTATAAATTCAGTGTGAAGCACTGTTAAAATTTCATAAAATTATTTTGCGGCTACTGATTTTGCTTTGTGGAATCTGATTCTAAAACATAGTTTATTAAGAGAGCAAAGGCTGAGAATAGCAACTCTATGTGGAGGAAAGAGTTGGATGCTAATACTACCCAACTTCTACAGTTACTATAAAGTTACAGTTACCAAGACAGTGTTCCTGGTGAAAGAATAAAGTAATACATGAAAAGAACTGAATGAATAGCTTAGATGTAGACTTATAAAAAAGAATAAATTCAGATAATTAAAGATAATGAGAATACACATTTAAGTGAAATAAATCAGACACACAAGCTTAAATATTGCATAGTTGCTCTTCTATGGGAAACCCAAAATGCAAATATAGAACAAAATAAAAGATAGTAAGATACAAAGAGATCTTTTACAAATGGGAAGATGATTGAGAGATGGAGGAAGGAGGGAAGGGAAAAGAGATGAAAAAAAGAATTAAGACATGTTGCGTACAAACTCCCCACAAAGAAGGTAATCATTAAGTAATGCAAGCACAAATTAATAAACATAAAATTGAAAAATACCCTCGTAATTCCAGTCAAGTAATCGCTGACAAAGGAGTAAAAGTAACATAATGGACAAAAGACATTTTCCAGTAAATGATACTAAAACAACTAAAAAGCCACAATCTAAATAAATCAATCTAAATTTAGACATTATACCAGTCATAAAAAGCTCAAAATAGATTATAAACCTAAATATATCACATAAAACTGTTAGAATCCAAAAAGATAGCAGGAGAAAATGTAATTGACCTTGGGATTATTCATGATATTTTAGGTATGACATGAAAAATATAATTTATGAAACAAAGTTTTGATCAACTGGAGTTCATTAAATTTACAAATGTGTACAATATAAAAATTCTACCAAATATCAAGAGATAAATGACAGACTAGTAGAAAATATTTGGGAAGATATATCTGATAATGGACTTTTATTTAAAGTATATGTGCTTGTGTGTGAGGGAATCTCCCTTGAAACTTAACAGTAAGAAAGCAACCCAGTTAAAAAAAGGATCCAAATAGCTCACCAGGGAAGATATAAATGATCAGTAAGGATATGATAATATGCTCCAAATAATATCTCACCAGGGAAATGCAAATTAAAACAACAGTGAAAGAAGACCACTATTAAAATGGCCCAACTCCACCATATTGACAACAAAGTACATCAATTCAGTACATATTTAGGAGGTGATTAAGGTATTTTCATTGTGTGGGCCATGAGAAGAAGATATAAAATCTCTCCTCCATTTTCTTTGAGGAGGAGCAAGGATAAGGTTGGGATTGTTTATTGGGCAGGAGTATAAAAACCTATGTATGCTTTTAAATAGGGATAAGGAGAAAAATAGAAAGATGAAATTAATTATTGTATTTCAGTTGACTGACTTTTAAAGAATAACTGATTTTTTAAAGTCTGTATATGTGTTAGAAAATCCAATATCTAAGTTTAATTGGGTTGGAAAGTAAATTCATTCGGGTCTTAACCTAGATCCCCAATCTCCCAAACGAGTATACAGCAGAGGCTTAAAGAAAATGAGACAAGTGGTATGGTTTTAGGGCTCCAGGAAGGTCAGAACCCTTTAGCTGAGCTCGAGACTCCAAGGGCTAAGAAAAGGCTTCTCTGGATCACTCACTTTATTTATTAGGTCCAACAACAAGGGGCAGGGAAACTGAGGAAAGCTCAGGCAATGAGCAGGACCTTGAGAGGCACTTCAAGGATGTCTCCAAGTAATGAATCATGTCAATTTAATAGAACTGTCTTATGAAGACACAGTAGAAGTGAGACTGTAGGAATAATTCCTGCAGCTGCAGTCTCTACCTTGTTAACTGGGGTTGGAGCCAGAGTGTCTGCAGCTGTGGCCTTATCTTGCCCTTTGAGGTATCTCTGGCCTCACAGGCCACGACAGGCCTCAGCTAGGACCAATGATTCATTGAGCTTCACTTACTATGAATCAGCTCCCGTTGCCACGCAAGGGGCCTACACCTAGGACAGACTCAGAGATAAACACAGAAAGCAAATTAATTTTAAATTCTGCTCAGAGCCACTGGGTAGTGGTCTCCAACAAATTCTCAGTCTTCTGTCATCAAAAGCTGGTAATTTAAATACAGATATAAGCTAGTAATTATTATTGAAGGACAGTGCATATCTGGATTAACTACTAGCTAAGAGGTGGGATGAATGAGAGGGAACCCTCACAGCCTAGTTGAGTACCACCCACCCCTTCAGTTGAAAAACCAGCCAGCTGTAGGCCTAAGACCTGCTATGTGAAGTGAGAAATGAAGATAAGGCAAAAATGTTTGGGGGGATATGTGGAAGTTTTAAGAAATCTTGCTTTAAGTTCCATATTTAGATCCTATTCCATCCTTTTCTGTAGTGAGGCTCACCAGTACACGATTGCTTTGGATTGTTTTCTTTTCATTCTGATTGCCCTAGATGGGTTTATTGTGATTGTCATAGAGTTCTGCTCCCTGAATGATTAGCAGAAGTACTTTAAAAACAGAAATCAATTATGTTCTTATTTTGAGGATAGCAATGAGTGAAGAGGCTGCAGAAATGGTGGTTTCTCTGAGCCAATATTGCTGAGTTTTGGGAAGAGGAGAAACATTAAACTCTTGGTTAATATGTGAATGACTGCAGATTTAAAGAAAGAAATGAAGTTAAATCCCAGGAGAACTACCAGAAGAATAAAACATATATTGAGATGAAAGACTGATAATCAGAATACAACAAAAAGTAAAACTCTTATGATTCAACCAGAGCATCAACAAAAGCAATTACAAGAAGTATATTTCTCCTGTAGGCTGGGACTAGACATCCTATTTTCTTCATTTGTTTACTCAGTGTCTTTATAAAAGCTGTTGTTATTTACAGAGGCAGTATGTGGGTTGTCTCATACTTGATGAGATGCAATGAAATTGAGAAACTCTTGATGAAGAGGGTAGCAATCAGAGTCAACTTTTTAACATGAGGAAGACTTAGTTTAATGGGTGATTTGAAGAAACAGCATAAAAATACTGTAGTCTTGGCTTTATTGTCTGATTACACTAATATAGTATGATTGCATGTTTGCTTCTGCCATTAACCTGAACTCTTTGAAGGTAGGAGGCATAATTATACTTTTGTGTGTGTGTTCCTATGTCTAGCATGAATAGAACACAATGTTTTTGGAGGAGGGGATATTCAATGGATTAACATGGGTAGAGAATATAACCATATCATTATGGATTTTGCCTTTATTGTATTTATTTAGATACTGAGAATTGAACCCAGAGCTTTATGCAAGTAGGCATGCTTGTCACCATGACATATCCCCAGCCTTGTTTTAATTTTACATGAAGTAATTCTGTCATTGTCTCTATCACTCAGGGCAGAAGAATTTTAGCTAGCTATGATTTCCCATGTAACTTCACACTTATCTGATTCTTACACCAGTCGTGATGAGGTGACTAACAATTACAGGCACTAACAATTATAACTAAGCAGTTAGAAGAATCAAGAGTGACGTGTGTTGCTCTAGAATTGCTGTACTTTGAATGCACTTAACTCCTACATTTATTAAGAATAAAAAAGAGTTGATTCTTTTTGTAAATCTTATATTTCAATGGATGCGTTTCACTTTTTGAGGTTTCTGGCATGAAAGCTTTGGACTTGTTCAATACTTGTAGGAATTTGGATTTCTTGTGGTTAGAATATTTTAAATTTTATTTTAGGACATTTTCCGTTTGTGTTGTCTTATGTAGTGTTTCTTTTTTCAACTTGAATAAATACATGATACCTACATCACACAGAAAATAATTCCATGAAACTGAGTCTACGTTATCGTTGTTAACCCAAAATGAAATGGAAACTGTTAAAAAAATAACATTTTTATTTAATGGCAGCATAGAGAATTAAATTTTGAATTGGCCATTAGCATCTGACTCCAGGCTCATTTACATGTTGCGAATTGTGTTAATCTATTGGTGGGAGCCTTGAACATGGTTTAGGGCAGAATGTGAGCTAAGAGGTGGAGCCTGCTGGCTTGTTCTATCACTGACAGTTGTAAGTGCTTTTCTGTGGTGACCTCTAGTTTAAATTTATGTGGCTCACTTAAATGTCAAACAAGCTATGTGGTACATTTCATTAATGAAAAATTAATGAAAACCTTCGGTTGGCACGAACTACTTGTTTACAATCCATATAATTCATTAGGAAGACATCCGTCAGGCAAGGGCCCTGGCACAGGTCCGGAGCATTGTAAATGGGTTTATTCTCCTCCTTCCAGTTAATGAAAGTGCAAGGCTGGAAAAAATACACATAAAACAGATTTAATGAGTCTTTGGGGGGAATTTTACAGAATAGAGTACATGAGTCATAAATATCACATGCAAAGTCTATTTGGCCCAAATTATTTAGGATTGGAAATGTCTATAATTTCATCTTATAATCAAAAAGTCCTCAAGTGTTTGGATCAAGAAACTAATTCCAGGAAAAAGTCACATATTTCTTTTGGAGCTTTGTAATTAACTAGGTTAAATCTTGAGCAAATCATTTCAGGATCTTAGGAAACTAATTTATTTCTCCCTACATGGAGATAAAAATTGTGACCATATCTTTTACTGTAGGATATAGTTATCTTTTTTTCTCCATATCTTTTACTGTAGGATATAGTTATCTTTTTTTCGCCATATCTTTTACTGTAGGATATAGTTATCTTGTTTTCTAAGTCTACAAATAGTGAAAATTAATTGGATATATACTTTTATGCACAATGTTACTGACCCTAATAATCTGTATATAAAATATGGTATATAGTCTTTAAAATCATTTCAAAGTAATGCTTTATCTGAAAAAGCTATAGTTAATAATCAAGTAGATGTTGAAATCATTGGTTTCCTGTCTTTTTACTCCTCTCACTTTTTCGTGTGTGTCTTTGTTTATTTTGAGGCAGAGTCTTGCTATGTAGGTGAGGCTGGCCTTGGACTCATTATGTAACCTAGGCTGGCCTTGAACTTCTGGTGATCCTTCTGCCTCAGCCTCCTGAGTGCTGAGATTACAGGCCCAGCTCCCTCTCACTTTCTTACTCAAATCTTTTTTTCTGTTTTCTTTTTGTTACTTTTTAATATACACAAATCTATTATTTGTGAGGCATGATAATGCATAGTAGAGCAAAAAGAAACTTTGGGACAAGTAGACCAAATGAGGGCATGTAATTTGTTTTATTCAACACTGTTTCCTCTAAATATATAAGTACCAAAGGGCTTCACATATAAATAGGGCTCCAAAAAAAGTGTAAAGTAGTCATTCTTCAGAGAATGCTGTGAATATATTCATCTAGTACAGCAGTGGAATTTCACCTATGCTTGTAATTTGTAGTAAGTTTCCAAATGATAAATCATATTAGCTACATGAAGTATAAACATAGGAGAACCAGATGATCCCTTTTAGAAGAAAAGAAAGAAAGAAAGAAAGAAAGAAAGAAAGAAAGAAAGAAAGAAAGAAAGTAAGAAAGAAAGAAAGAAAGAAAGAAAGAAAGAAAAATAGAGAGAAGGAGTTGAAGAGGGAGAGAGAGACCCAGAGGCAGAGCAAGAAGGGCTTAAACTTGTGGTTAGGGATCAACTTAGAGAACTGGAATTGTTTATCTTTCCCTTATTTAATATACAAGGTTGATGCAGTTGTGATATTTGCCTAGAATATGTATACCTAAATTTTAGAGTTAATGTTCTTGATTTAAATCATGTTCACAATAACAAGACAGACATAGGGATCTTTGTGGAATATTTCTCATTTCTGATGGTTCAATGGGTTTTAGATGAGATGTGTTTTAGATGGAACATCATATGAGATTCTTAAATATAAAATATAAACACTTCTATAGTTTGCTATTAAATGGAAGTTTAATCTAATTTTTCTCCTAATAATTGCTCCACTTTAAAGAGTGATGTTTGGATTATTTTGACTGTGGAAATAAAATGAATATTACATAAGGCATCATGAGACAGTGAGGGCAAAAACTGATAAGCTGCATCCAGTACAAAAGCATGGTTTCTTTTCCAGGTGGCAAGTTTGCATAGGGCTTTAAATTTGAATTCATCAAAAACATTCAAAGTTGATAATAATTGATAAAACCCCTCAAATTCCAATTTTTTGTAGATGGAAAATTTTGGTCATTCTCCTACGACATTAATAAGCTAGAACTGCGTAGCAGTTGCTACTTTAGATGTGCTCCTGTGTATTTTTTTTTGCCAAATTTGTTATAAGAACCGTAAGGGAAATCTTACTTGCTTTATGTTTTCTGATATCTTGCAATGTTCTTGGCTATGGATGCTGCTGCTGCTGATGATGATGATGATATTTTTTAAAATAGAACAAAGGTTAAAGGTTAGCTGAAGTACCATATTTTAGCCTCTTTGGATCTCACAATTGATTAGCTTCCTCCTGATTGTCTTACTTTCTTAGCAAGGTGCCGTGGCTAATACAATCCTTCATCTAAGGGAAGAATTTCAATGTCTTCTCTGTCCTGATTGGAAATCAGCCCTCACCACTGCTTAAGAAAAGGTCTTGGCTGTCAAAGCCCTATGATGGCAAGCTCAGGACATGGGAATGGCAGCTCCCCACCAACTCACTGTCTGTCTTCATCAGGAAGCTGATAGTCATCCACCGACTCATGGCAATATCAGAATCTCAGGGTATGACCATATGGGCCAATCTGTCATGCTCAAGCTGTGGAGGACAAGATAAAGTTTCTTCATTTGAGTTTAGGGTTCCAAGTACCACGTCCTTTCAAACAGAGGCCAATGTCTGCCAATCATGGCAATAGCTATAATGCATAAAGGTCAGAAAGTCCAGTCTTTGTGATTCAGAAATGCCAACTTTCCATCAGTGATGAAGTTAAAAATCTGTCCTAGATTAAAAATGTTTGTGCAAGAGCCTCAGACTTCCTAAAGGTCAGTGTTAGTGCCAATCAGTTGTCATGTGAAGAATGGAAGTTAACTTTAGATTAAATTTAAATGAAACAGCTTTAAAAATATCAGTGCTTTACTAAACAACCACACCCACTGTAATTTATCAAAGCGCTCTGTGCAAATGAAGTTAAAAATGTGATAGCCTGGCTTCTACACCACCAATTCTCAAATTTAAAGGCAGAGCAGGTTGATGTGGAGGGATTGTTACAACACAGACATCTGGGCACCACACCAAGGCCTTTTTCTTACTGGATCTGGTGTGGAGCTTAAAACTTGCATTTCAAATAAATTCTCCAATAAAGCTAATGATGTTGTTTTAGGAACTATACCTTGGGGACCTGTGCTCTAGAAGGGTGCACACAAAGAGAAAAGAAATAAATGTTCAAGGGCTATGCTGTCCACATATAAAACAGAAATATTTGTTATGGTTGTCTATTTTTCATTTCTATCTTTTTTCCTTAAAGTTTTGGCTATCTCTTTAAATTCTTTGAATAAACAATATTACCACATTAAAAAATAACTAAATGTTTTTTAGCCTAAGATAATGTCTAGGTATTTAAACACACAAATAAGTACAAACAAATGTAGGTTGAGGGAAAGAAACATTTTATGACACTGGTGATTTTAATGGATTATTACTGATAATGATAAAATCCCATACCAATTAATAACTGTAACATGATGTACAAGTTGGATTTTAAAATCCCAGTGATAGCTACTGACGTAGAACAAAACAACTTAATGCTTGTAGTGTATAGTATTTGATTGATTTTTCAGGCCTAAGGCCCGTGGTCTGAGCATCCATTTGGAGGATAACAATACAGTGTAACAACTATGGGAGGTTTACTTCTGAAGGTGGTAGTGATTGTTAATTTCCTATTATCTTGTTTCAAAGATCTGTATCATACACTGGCTTGGTATTGTTCTGTTTTGTTTTATTTAATTTTACTATTTCTAATGGCATGAGCAGCTATTTAAAGATAGCAAGATACATTATGTAGCCATTGTTGATTTCTTGTTACCTTGTTTTGAAGTCCTGTATCACTTTCACTGTTTTGTTTTGGTGGCTTTATTTCATTTTATGTTGTTTGGTTTTAGTCTTTTAAAATTAAAAAAAAAAATCCACCCAATCTTTCTTTCTTTTCTTAGTAAATGCTAGCTATTGTGGCTACCCACTTGATATTTCTACTGAAATCAATAAATCAGGGTCTTAAACTTAATAGACATGCAAGTCAGTAGTACTATTTTTCTCCCAGTTGTGTTTTACTCATGTTCAGATAATCTTATTCCAGGGTATTGACAACAACCACGTTTTAATTACTGAATAATAGAGTCTATTGTTGACAGTTTTGTCTAACACTCATATTATCAAGTTCTTTTGGTCAAACTTATTTCCAAAGTAAATATCTAGAAGTGTGTAAATATCTCTTTGTTTTCTGCAAAGTCAGTAGTGAACCAAAAATGTCTTTACTTATGATTATTACATAAGCTATTAAAGAATTCTGAAAAGTTTTTCTGTCAATTTGTTTTCTTTTAAAATTTTCTCTATTTTATATTTATTATTAACAAGATAATACAGTTATCATAAATGCGTCAAGAAAAATAAGTATTATAAAGCATGAAAATTATTTCTTTTATCTCTAGCTTTGACTTCTCCTTCACCATTGAAAGTACTTGCTGATAAAAACATAGTACATATCATAAATTCATTTTTGTGTGCAAATATTTGTATACATAAAGAATATGATCTGGATGAATGTGTTTGTATTTTTGTTGAATCTCAGAGTGAAGCTGATAAGAAGTAGTGGAACTGTGAGGTGATGTGGCCTCATGGGAGCCCCTGAGGTTACAGGGTGCATCTTTGAGAAAATGGTGGGATTCCAACCTCTCAGTCATTCCCTACTTCCTGGCTGTCAGGGACTTGGTGAGCTCTGCAGTGTGTCCAGCCATGATCTATCACTTGGCTTACTTTTCTGAAAATTCACATGTCCTACCTTATTGATCTGTCTCCCATCTGGGAGCCTCCAAGCTCCCCTGTAATGTTTATGATCACAGTAGAGATAACACTGACTATTTCCTTGTATGTAGCCTTCCACATCTTATTGTACTTTCTCTGGGATGTATAACCCAGGGTGGAGTGATGGATCATAAATGTGCTTGTAGAATGTTAGTTTTCCTCTGTTTACTTTTCCTTCTTCAGTCCATATCTTGAATATGTTTCCCAGTTAGAAATGGCCATGTTAAGTCTTTGCATGTGATGTCCTCCTTAGTCCTTAGTAAGACCCTGGAACACCTGGGAAGCAAAAGATGAGAGCAACAAAGCAATGTGATAAAAGGAAACTGAGGTATTGGGACAAGATTTAGGAAAGTCAGTTAATGGAAAGGTTGGCAGTGACCTGTTCAACAAAGATTTAGTCTGTTTAGTCTGTTTGTTGACATTTGTCTTTTACATTAGTGCCTAACATTACTTCAACTATTATTTTATGCAAGTTGATTTTCTCTAATTATTTATAGATTCCTCTAAAATGACTGCAGGGAATTATATTCTCCATTACAACAAGATTTTTATTCCCCTTACACTATTTCATGTTTGACTGTTTAATTTGATGGTTTAATTTTTTCAAACTGGTAGATTTAAGGGGAAAACTTAGTTCAGTATTTATAAGTTGCCCTTTTAGATTGTTGTGATTTTATATATCTCCATGTATATTTAGTGATCTTATGATTTCTCCTCTGTAATTGTGAGTTCATGCTATTGTCCTACTAATATATTTGCTTTCTCCTTTTCATAAATTCTAGGAATTATACTTCAGTTGGTTTTGAATGTTGCAAATATATTCTCAGCCTGACACTTATTTGATTGGTTAATATGTAGTTTTCTTAATGGAACTGTATTTTAAATTCTCTTAAAACTTAATCTTTAAATGTTTTATTTAATAGACATATGGAGAATGCATTTGTATCTTTAAAAGAACAACACAGGTATTATTTCTTTTTTATGCTCTTCATAAGTTTTAAATTTTTCTTCATAGAGCCCTAACATATTAAATTAATTGCCAGAAAATCTAGATACAGAAAAATATAGAAAACAAGATAATACAAGCGATGTCTATTATTTTATCTTACTGTGTTTTAAATTGATAGTTATTGGAATATATTGCTATATTTTATTCTAGTCACACTAAAGATTTTTCTTAACTAGTTTTATTTTGCCTCTAGAAGCTCCTGTACTTTCAGTGGCAACTGATAACAAGAGTTTAGGCCTGCGTTTTGCTTTCTTTGCCCATATAATTTCTCTGCTCAGGCTGCCATATTTCCAACATCTGAAGAAAAAGGACAAGTAACCGTTTTTTTTTTTTTTTTGTTTTGTTTTTTTTGTTTTGTTTTGTTTTGGTTTTTTTTGTCTTTTTCCTTTTTATCGGTACCAGGGATTGAACTCACGACTTCCTGCTTGCAAGGAAGGCGCTTAGGCCACTGAGCTAAACCTCCAGCCCCCACTTGTTTTTTAACACTTTAAAAGGTATGCTTCTAAAACTTCTGTCTTTGGAAATGATGCAGTCTGCAGGTTAAAGTAATTTAACTTCTAAAGGATGAGAGAATTCTGTTTTGTACCTGGGTGTGGGTGATTATCGTATAAGGTTCTTTGTATATTGAGGCACTTTTAAAAAATAATTAGCAACATAACCATTACCCTGGAAGATGTAGGGGGAAAGTACAGTAGTTCTAAATGAGATGTATTTTTTACGCAAAGAATTTAAAAATTTATATATTATATATTAATTATATTATATATTATAAAATTTATAAGATATTTTGGGAGTGGATAGCACTGAGGAGCAGATTACACTGTGTAAACACTGCCTATTGTGGTTGATGTATTGTGCTGACTTGAGAAGTTTAGCAATTTAAGTGCTTCAGCAGAGGGCCAGCATCCTTACTTTGTAACACCCTCATCCTGTGCAAGACGGGGGCAAGAAGATGGTGTGAATGCTACCAAAGGGATGTAGCCTGCTTACAATATAAGGGAGAAGAAGCTGGTTCTTCCTCCTTTTACTTTGGCTGCTTTTGCTGGCTGCTGCCTTGAAGTGTTGCCCTGGAGCCATGTCACCCTATCTTGGAGCCAGTAAATTATGTACTGCAACCTCCACAAACTGTGAGCTAAATAAACTTTCCTTCCTTCATTTTGGGTGTTGGTTGTGTTATCCCAGCACTGAGAGCAAAGTAACCAAGATAAAAAAATGGACTTAGTGAAAAATTCATATATAAAATAAATATTTCAGGAGTGGATAGTATAGAGGAGGATCATGTAAGACCCTGCCTCTGTAGTTTTGTTTATGTGCAACTTTGTTTAACTTTAAAACTTTATCTTTTGAGTAGAGTGAATTTCAAGACCATTATACAATCAGTGAGATGTGTATGATCTCAGTCTTCTTTGTAAATCACTGTTTCATTATTTGTCTTTCCCCATCTTAAAATCTATTCTATCTTTGCAACAATTAGAATGGCTTTTCAGCCAGTCACTCACATTTACAATTCTTACCTGATGCTTCATAGTAAGTCGAAATATGCTTTCCTGCAAGAAGTCTTTTCCAAGATGCACAGGAACAGTAAAATTACACTATGTTTTCAGAAATGGCTATACATTTTAGTTGCTCATTTTTTAAAATTTGGTCTTTTATTCTGAAAGATCTAATTTTTTATATTCATGGTATATTCTAGATATTAGTTCCCTTTCTAAAGAGGAACCGGGACACACACAAACACGTAAACACTTACCCTACTCTATAGGTTGTTTCTTAAGTTTGTAAATAGTTTCTTTGCTTTGTGAAAACTTGAACTATGATATAATCCCATTTGTTCATTCTTGGTATTATTTCTGTGCAACTGGGATTCCTTTCATAAAGTCACTGCCTGTGTCTTCAAGAATTTTACCTCTTTTATCTCTCAGAATATTTAGTGTTTCAGTTTTAATATTTAAGTCTTTGGTCCATTTTCATTTGATTTTAGTACAGGTAAGGGAAGGACTGGCTCTAGATTAATTCTTCTGAACATGAATAACCATTTTTCCTACCATCATTTGAAAAAGAGGATTTCCTGCGTCCAGTATGTGTTATTGTTCCCTTTGTAAAAAAGTAAGATGGCTAAAAGTTCCTGAGTTTTTTTCTGCCTCTTCAGTTCTATTCCATTAATAAGTATGTTATTTTTTGTGACAGTACAATGGTGCTTTTTTAAATCACTGTAGCTTTATAGCATTACTTGAAAAAGGCAATAATAATGCCTCCTGCTTTGCTCTTGTTACTTAAGATTGTTGCTTTGACTACTCTGGGTCTCTTCTGAATGTACAAACTTTGTTAGTTTTTTCTTAGTTACGTGAAGAATGTTGATGACATTTTGATTGGAATTGCATTAAATCTGTGTATAATTTTTGGTAATACAATCATTGAACAATATTTGTTCTGCCTATCCAGGATCAAGGGAAATCTTTCCATTGTCTAATGTTCTCTTCATTCTTATTTTCCAGTATACAGAGATATTTCCTTCTTTAAATAAATTAATTACTAAGCATTTAATTTAATTTTTGAAGCCACCGTTAATGGGATTATTTTCCTGATTTCTTTTTCAATGTGTTCATTGTTGATTCATAGGATCTTCTGGTGAAATTTTTTGGGTTTTCTTTGTAAAAGATCATGCAATCCCCTAATAAGATTCTTGGATTCTACATTTCGTATTCATGGATTTTATCTTTTCTCTTGCCTGATTTCTCTAGCTAAAATTATGAGTACTATGCATAACAAGAGTACAAATGGTCAATAGGTATGTGAGCAAATATTTAGCATCTTTAGCTATCAGAGAAATGCAAATCAAAATCACATCAAGATTCCAGTAATTTGCTATTTCAAGACAACTCAGTAAGAATGACTATCTTCAAGAACTGAAAAATGACAAATACTGGTAAACAGGAAATTACACATTATTTGTGGGAATGCAAAGGCTTATAGCCACGGAACAAATCACTATGGGGATCTTTCCAAAAATTAAAAATAGAAACTCAATGTGACTCTACTATATCACTTTTGGGCATCTTCCTGAAAGAGTTAAAGGCATCATATTATAGGATACAAGCATATTTATATGTACAGCAGCACAAGTCACTAACTAAATTTTGTGAATGACCTATATGTGCATCAACAGATGGATGGATAAAGAAAGTGGACAGAGGAAATAATTGTATATAAAGCCATGAAAAAGAATAAATCTGAGTGGTTTGTAGGTAAAATAGGCACATCTTGAGAAATACTGCTAAGTGAAGTAAACTAGATAAGAATATAAAATGTTGTTTGGTTTTTGATGTGTGAGAAACCCAAAATATAAATGATTTAAAAGGCAAAATAAAAGAGATATGTTGAGAAACTGGGATGTAGCCATTTTGGAGATGGAAAGGGGATGTGGGAATGGGATGAGAGGAGAAGGCTAGAAAGGAAAGGGAAAAATATGATTAAGATGTGATATATATCTATATGCATCAATTTCTCAAGGTAAATGTAATTGATAGGTCTTACAAACATAATGAAATAAAAAAGAACATTAAAAATGTATTGTGATCTTAGAATAGTTCTTACTCCAATAATCTGGTACCTTTCTCTATCTTAGATTAGCATTAATAAGCAAATACTGGCTATGATATGTGTTAGGTACTGGAGACATAAAGATAAGCTAGTGAAGCAGTGCATACCTGTAATCCCACCACTCTGGGTGGATGAGGTAGAAGGGTTGCATGCTAGAGCCCAGAATGGGTTGTTTAGCAACTTACGAAGAACTTGTCTCAGAATTAAAAATAATTCTAATAACCTGAGTGAATGCAAACATTATGTATCTTTACCATAAGATATGATTAATAACATAAACAAGAATGTAAATGGGGAAAGAAATTTAGGTATTTGATATAAAAGAACACAATCGGATTTATGTTTGCATAAGATTATACTGCAAGCACTTTGAATGTTCTATTGCAAGATGGAAGAAAGAGGAGATATCAGAAATTAATATAATAGATAAACTGAAAATCTGATTGTGAGATCTGGAATGATTCTTTCTTTCTTTCTTTCTTTCTTTCTTTCTTTCTTTCTTTCTTTCTTTCTTTCTTCTTTCTTTCTGTCCGTCTGTCTGTCTGTCTGTCTGTCTTGCTTGCTTGCTTGCATGCTTACTTTCCTTCCTTCCTTCTTTCTTTTTACTTTACTGAGAATCAAATTCAGGATCTTGTGCTTGCAAGGCAAGCTCTATGCCTGTTGAGCTATATCCCTGGCTGGAATGATGCTTTATTATTTGAGAAGGAAAAGGAGAACACAACTGATATTTAGGGTGTAATTCTAGGAATATATTATGACTTACTTGAAAAATATAAGGAATAACAGTTTTCTTTTTAAAGCATTATTCAAGATGTGAATTACAAAAGGAAAATCTGTTTTACCAAAATTGTTCAATTTGGATATATGAAAATTTGGATAGGAAAACTGAGAGAAGACTGCGTGTCTGAGATGGGAACTCAGTACATGAATGAGTTGTAGATCTTAAAGAATTATACAAAACATCATCATCCAGATCTTGGTAGGAATCACGACTATGCTAAAGACTGCTTAGAGTGAGCAACATAAGTTGAGATTTCTAAGGATAAAAATTAACTGATATCAGTTTAGCATGGGACTGAGGACTGAAGATATAGTCTTAGTGGTACAGCATTTGCCTAGCATATGTGAAGGCCTGCTTTATGGTCTGGCACCACTAACTGGGGATTCGAACTGATAAATGTAGCCCAAGAAAAACAGTTAAATAGATGGGAAAAAAAGAACTTAATATTCTCACAAAAAAAATGTGCTTCTAGAATATTTCTGCACTATGTCCCTGAAGAAGATATGTAATAATTCTTAGGCTCTTGTTGTATAATACTGACTTACATAATCCTTCATTTCTGTGTTTTATTGTTCATCCAGTCTAGTCTTTCAGTGTTTTTTTTTTTTTTTTTTTCTTCTAAATTCCTTCAACCACTTATGTCCATGCAAAACATGCTGGTGCTTTGTGACTGTGATCTGCAATCACATAGATTTAAATGGATTCAGCATGTGAAAGCCAGTACTTAAAGATCAAAGTAAGAAAGGAAAGGACAACGAGGCTGCGGTAAAAAGCTTCACATGTATCCTGTGCTAAGTATTCTGGAGTTCCTGCTGATGCGACTCTCTCTTGTTTTATACCAACCCAAGATAATCTCAGTCTTTTCTGCAATCTGGAGGCAATTTCTGTTGCACCTTCAGGATGTTCATAAATTCTGTAGTCATCTTTCTAGAATAGAAAAGTCTTGAGAGTAGAAATTTCCATATCTGCATTTTTATTGTGTCTTCAGAGCACCAACTGCTACTAGATTTCTTAAAGAAATTTAAATAAATAATGCAAAGGTAAAATGAACAAATTCTTCCATGTATCATATAATTTTATTGTTAGCTGAACCCTATTATTATCATATGTAGAAATTGATAATATAAAGACCTGAATGCTTTTCTCATCTATGCACTCAGGGCTGCTTTCCTACCAAATGAAATTATTTTCTTGAGAAAAATTGGAAAAGTTAAACTTTATTTTTTGCAGCCATTAGTGTTTCAATTGATACTCATAACTACCTATATTTTCTCATAGAATGAAGTGGGATGAAGTGTTTTGAAATTTAATTTAATAAAAAAAGTATTTTCACTTAATAATATACTTTATTTTTTATCTTAAAAAGCGAAACAGAAAAAAGAATACAAATAATACAGAATTTCAAAAAATAGGAAACTAACAAAAGGTAATATATTGTACATTTCTATTTTAGAAGTAGTTGTTCAGGTTACAAGATTTAGGCATAAAAATGACCAGACAATTAAACAATGAAAACAAAGTGTTCTTTTGAGAAACTAACAGAGATTAGTAGTATAGTAATCTATCTTGCATATATATATGTACATACACACACACACATATATATATACATATATATATATATATACTTATATAACTATAGGTATACCTATAATATATATATATATATATATATATATATATATATGTATATTTATATACATGTAACATTTTCCCTTCTTTTCCTCCTTTGCCCTATCCCAGCTGTTTTTTTCCTTTTGAGTATTTAGTTTCCCTTGCATTATCACAATAGCTATTGTAAAATTCGAATCTTATTACTGTTTCAGTTTTTTCTTTTACACTAGGAGAAAATATATTACAAATGTGAGTTTGATTTATTTCATTTATGAGTATGATCTCAAGTTGCCTCCATTTATGTTATCCTAAAGAAGCTTATCCTTCTTTATAGATGAGTAATACTCCAATATATAAAAATATCACATCTTTTTGATCCATTCTGTGGTTGATGGACATTTTGAGTTGTTTCCAAGATTTAGCTATTACAAATTGTGCTTCTATAAACATGAGTGCACATATATCACTGTTGCATGATGTTTTCAATTTTTATGGGAAAATACCCAGAAGGGGAATAGCTGAATTGAACACTACTTCCAATCCTAGTTTTTAGAGGAGTCTCCACCCTGATTTCCACAGTGGCTGCACCAGTCTACACTCCTAGAAATAGTGAAGAAGTGTTCCTTTTCCCCCACAGCCCTGCCAACATTTGTTATCAGTTGATTTCTTGATGACAGCCATTCTTTCTGGAGTGAAATGGAACCTCAGTGTTGTAATTTATGTTTCTCAAATGACCAGTGATGCTGAATATTTATTCATGTATATATTTGTCACTTGTATTTCTTCATTTGAGAAGTGCATGTTTATTCCCGATGCCCAGGTTTGGACTGGGTCTCAAAATTTGAGTGGCCTGATGTTTTTCAGTTCTTTTTATGTTCTAGGTATAAGTCTGATGTTTGACGGACAGCGGCTAAAATTCTGTCCCATTCTGTGGGTTTTATTTTCACTCTGTTGGTAGTTTCTTTTGAAATGTAAAAACATTTTAATAATATGAGATGCCAGTTGTTGATTCTTTGAAGAATTTCCCATGCAGTTTGCATTTTGTTCATAACTCATTACCTACCCTGTCTTCAAGATTTCTACCTAATTTGTCTTGCAGTAGATTTAGTGTTTCCATTTCAATATTTAGATCTTTGATCCATTTTGCCTTTAATTTAGCGCATGGTGATAGACACGGGTCTAGTTTTATTGTCTGGTTGCGGAAAGAGGATTTTTCTAGCACCATTTATTAAAGAAGTTGTCTTTCTTCCACTGAACATACTTAGACCCTTTGTCAAAGATAAGATAGCTGAGTGTCTTTGTAGTTGTGTCTGCATCTTCTAATCTTTTGCACTAATCCTTATGTCTGTTTTTTTCTCCAGTACCATGCTGACATTACCAGAGTAGTTTTGTAGTATAATTTCAAGCCAGGGATTGTGATGTGCTCCTGCCTTTGTTTTCCAGGATTGCCTTTGCTATTCTAGGTATATCTGTTTCCAAATTTTATTACCATTTTCTTTAGATCTGTGTGATATATTAATCATATTTTTATTAGGATTACACTAAATCTGTGTAACAGTTTTGGGACTACGGTCATTTTTACTATGTTGGTTCTTCCTATCCAAGAATAAGAGCTACCTTTGCATTTTCTGGCATCCCCTGTAAACTCCTTTTTTGGAGTACTGTGGTATTCAATGTATAGGTCTTTTATCCTTTGTTAGATTTATTCCTAAATATGTCACTTTTTTGGATCCTATTGTGAAAAGTTTTATGTCCATAATTTCTCTCTCAGTGAGTTTGCTGCTTGTGTGCAGGAATGTTACTGATTTTTAAGTGTTGAGTTTGTATCCAGCTATGCTGCCGAACCTGCTTATTAATAATATACTTTCTATGGTGGAATTATTTGCTTTTTTCATTTGTGTTGTGTTGATTCTGAATTTTTCTTCTTTTTTCACCTTATAGGATATTTTTAGTGACTGTAATGTGGTCATTTTTTCTTCCAGTACTTTTTTTTTCAATTTAAGAGCACATGGCCTTGCTACAAGACCAATAACCTGCCAAAAAGTGGTGTGTGCATTACCAAATGCATAGATTTGTGGTAATATAATGAAATGAAACTTGCATAAACTCAATTGACACAAGTACA
The DNA here is from genome assembly GCF_034190915.1 of Cavia porcellus. Taxonomy (NCBI): domain Eukaryota; kingdom Metazoa; phylum Chordata; class Mammalia; order Rodentia; family Caviidae; genus Cavia; species Cavia porcellus. The sequence continues at coordinate 20,453,100 of NW_026947514.1, read as the reverse complement.
GTTAAATGTCTAATTATTTTACTGTGTGGAAACCATACAGAAATGGATAAATTAAAAAAATAAAAATAATTAAATGTTATCCATTAACTAGTGATTTCCTACTGTTTATTTTTTCTGTAAGTCTGTATAACTTGTACCCTTTCTCTGATTTTTTTCTCCTTAAATAAAATTAAAAAAAATAGAAATGGATGCAGTACACTTAAAGCATAGCATTGCATTCATCTAAATCAAATTTTGTGCATATTTTCTTTTGTTATTTTCCAAATACCTCTAGTCACTATCAGTTTCAAGAACATCTCTTTACTAAATGAGATCCAGACTTGAGCACCCAGTGCACATGTACACTGAATGATACTTGACAAGTCTTATGGAGCAATAAATCTGGCAGAAGTCCACTACGATAGTAAAATTATAGTCTTGATTTGTAATTCTAAAGCATCCAGGCATCTTATGGCCAAAAGAAGCATAAAACAAAATTGTAAGACTTCTCAAATCTGTTATCTCCAACCATTCAACTGAAAGCTATTTTGATTTGTCTTGTTGAAAATGTATAAAATGTGTACTATTGGCCAGAGCACTATCTTATAGGAATCCCAGGGCACAAATAATTCTATTTGTATACTTTAATTTTCTAGGTTTTCCTGTACCCTCCCTAAAAGTAAAAGAAACAAAGAAATATTACTGAATATTTACATTTTAATGCATGCAAAGTCTTTTTTATTAAGTGAATATAAAGGGAGACATTCTCTGAAATGTTAAACTGTGAAAATATTTGTATTTAATCTCATAGAAATGCTACCTTTAGCTCACCACCATAAATAATAAAGCTTATATTACAGGAAATTGAATTGTAAGGTAATCTATAGAATGTGACTTTTTAAAATAGGAAATGAAGGTTGTTCACGTTGCTTGTAAATGAAATCATGATTCTCTGGGAAGCCACCACTCTGGAAATTAATGGGTGTCCTGCTGTTCACCTACCACTGGTCATTTGAAAGCACGTAATATTTACCACAGAATATTCTTGGACAGAAAGTACCAAATTATTTGATTTTTAAATACATTAGAAGAACCCTTTATTTCAAACCCTTGGCAAAGAGAAATCTGGGTCTTAGCATAAAGTAGAACACATTATTTTGCAGAAGAAAAAACTAAAATGACAGTCTATATCTAAGCCTTTTTTTTTTAGCCTATTCATTTTAACCTCGGGCTTATCTCACATCACATTTCTTTTCCAATTAATATCTGGAATAAAAGGAAAGATTTAAGCATTAACATAGCTTAATTTAGTCTTAAAGGCTTCAATTTCTCCTCCTCATTTAATTTTTTCTCTGAATGTCTCTTCTTTTTGCTACACTTTCCCTATTGTTTTATTTTGTGTCAAACATAATATACTAGTGGTGTGCATTTTTACCATAAGAAATGAGTCACAATTGTGTGTGCTGTAAAGCAAAGTCCCAGATCCTGGTTCTAGCCCCATGTTTTTCTCTTGGAGTTTGCATTGAGTTGGATGGTCGGTCTGTCTTCATGATTTTCGAGCATATTATAGTGAAAGTTAGGAGAGCTGCTATTTACTGAGGTTAATGAGTGATGTGACAAGATAGCATACATTTGAGTAGATTTTGCATTATTTTGATGCTCCTGAATCTGGTTCTAAGCTCGTCTGTCTCGGGAAGCCTCTTGTATCAAGGCTCTTAGAATTCAATGGTATCGTTGGAACCGGTTATTCAATTCGTATATAAACTAATATGCCTGCTTGTTCATTAGACCTAAAACTGTGAAAAGGAGCCAAATATTCTCTCCATAAGAGAAAAATGACCATCGACTGCCAAACTTCCAACAGATATGTACTTGAGTGTGACATTGTGGCAATAGGGGACAGCTGGATGATTTGAGAAGCTGCTCAGTGGGACAATCTGATGTCTTTTGGGTAAGGCTTCATATGCTAGGTTGAAGGAAATATCTCTGTAATCCTTCCTTTAATCAGTATAAATTATGCATGAATATTTATTTCTCATTTATGTATTTCACTTTTTCTAGACGTTATAGAAACTATATTAATTGTGCATTTTTAAATGCACAACATGAATTCTTTAGGTTTTGGTTATTTGCAGTTATACTCCAACTCAGCTTTGAGAGTCTATATTCTTAGACTAACTGGGATTTGACATTCTTAAACGTTTATTTCTCTCATTCTTATTTATAGTGTCTTCTGATTTCTCCCTACTCATCTGTATGAATTTTATTTCTACTATAGAACTTACTCCCATTGTAAATCCTGTTATAATTCTGATTAACATAAAATTACCATAAAAATTCCAGCAAAGAAGTATGAGTATAAACAAAATGTCAGATCTTATTTAATCTTGTGGTCCACATTTAAAGAGTAGGTACACTTATTGCTTTTAGTACCCATTTTACAAGTAAAGAAACTAAGATTTATTAAAGTCTAAGGAAAATAGAAAACAAGAAAGCTGATATTTGGAGTCATATATAGCTGCTATCAATCTAGATTCCAACTCAAAGTAATTTTACTCTGATTTTATGATAGCAGTCTTCAACATCAAAGTCTTACAAACATCAGTAAGCCATTTGTGACAATTTTTAAGGTAAGCTAGAAAAATGGAGTAAGTCTGAAAGTTGTTTTGGAACTTAGATTTTCCTAGGTAAAATATTACAAAGGAGATTGCTACCATAATTTATGTAGCTTTAAATCCACTAGGGTAGAATGACCCTGGTGAAATTGCTTGCCATGTTAGATTCACCATAAATATTCACTGAGAATATTTATAGAGTATGATAAGTGTACATGGATTTTAGCAAAGCATAAAGCTGAAAAGACAACGTGCTTGTTCCAAAGAGCTTGTGATCAAATTTAGATGTAGACAGGATGCTAGATACCTATAAAATTTTTAACAGAGTTGATTGACTGGCTCATAACTTTACTCATGGTACCATAAATCAGGCGGTAACATTTTAAACACCTAATGAACAGCTGTATGGATCAGCAAGAGCACATTCTGCCTACTATGGTAGCAGCAAGTGGTTTCATTTTGAAATAAAGTGGGAAACAGTCAAAAAGAATGGGGAAAATGCCATATAACCAAGCATCCTGGAAGTAACAACTATAGAAAGTCATACTTATTGGACATCATTTATTTTGTTCAATAAGGCAACCACATTCCTATACCCAAGAAGGGTTATCCTAAAAGAAAGTTTAAAAATGAAAATAATTTTATCAGTTAGAATTTACCTAAAAGTTAGCAGTATGTGTAGTCTTAGAAGCAACTAAAAGTAGAGGAACACGGATGCAGTCGCTGAAATACAGAGAAACATACAGTAAGGAAGATGATACTTGGGAGTAGATTGTCATTTGCTCCATGGAGCAAAGATTTCAGATTTATATGGCTCATTATTGACTCCCACCCTCCATAAAATACACACAACTATGCACACACAGATTTAAACATGGGGCAATACCTTTCCTTCTACTGCTTTTGTTAAGACATGGAAAGAAGACAAAGTGCCTCTTCCTTTTAGGTTTCCATATATATATATATATATATATATATATATATATATATATATTCCTCTTCGTTGCTGTATGTATTAAGCTCCAGCCCAGTGACAAGTGGGTGTGAAGTGACTGTCAATTCTGAATGGCCAAGTATAAATCAATGAAAGTATTAGGAAGTCTAATTGTGACCAAGTACTTAATTTGTATCAGGTAGTTCATCTTTATTAGTAGTAAATGTATTATTTCTCTTTCTGTCTGTCTGTTCGTTTTGCTCTCAGTTGATACAGAACTTTAAGGAAAGAAAAGGGGTGTGAGTAGACTCTAAAACATATAACAAATGTCTACTAACTAATTGGTTCAGGTGAATTATTTACTAAAAATAATGAGAAGTTTGGCTTCACTGTAGCTTAGGGGTAGAATGCTGACCTAGTGTGTGTGGCAAGCTGAATGTAATACTCATAAATAAGTAAATAAATAAATAATACAATCTGATTAATTTGTCTATATCTTTACTCTAAATGATCATACACATAATATATATCTCTTTAAATAGCCTGTTAGAAATTTTATTAGGTATTCCTTCACAAACCCTGTTCCTTCAAGTCAAGCTCTATATTGTATTCATCCTTGTAACAACTAGTACTTAATGCTTGCAAGCATATAATACATGCAAACTATATTTAGTACTTTAAAATCTTTCCTATTCTTAGCTTTAAATAATGTACTTAATAACATACCTATATTTGCAAAGGGATACTAAAATTAATCTTTATATTATATGCTAGAATTTAACTACCATACCTTGCGAGGTCACTAAAATTATTTTCTAGAAAAGTAACTAAAAATTTGAATATTTGAAATGTCTGTCTACATATCTACAATTAGAGGTACAGCGCAGTAGAAACTATTTCGAGACATTGAATTCTGGAATAGAGAAGTGAGTAGTAAAATTGCAATAAACTTTCATCAACAAATAACTATGCAAATAGAAAGTAATATTTTTAAGAAAATAATTTAAAGTATAAAAGTTTTAGTCTCTGGATGCAGAAAATGGAGAATTTGCTTGAGAAAATCCACTACATATTGATAAGAGCCATGAGCATCATTGGTTTTAGTTATGAGCACTCCCCTGTCCTCAGGTCTGTTTTACCCAAATTATTCTAAGATTGCACACCAGAAGAATCAAGCCCAAAAGCCTAAGTTTAACTTTTTCTCATCACCCAATTATAAAGCAGAATTAACACTTAAAAGAGGGGAGAAATGTGTCTGTATTTGGTCTTCAAGTAATTGTAGAGATCTTTGCAGATGAAGCCTGACTTGCCAGATAGGAAAGCCTAAAATAACACTTACTTATGTGTGTAGTAACTTTCTACATTTAGGAGAGTGTGTGTACAATTGTGCAGCACAGAATTATATATGAAGAAGGAAAAATCATTGTGGACAACCGATATGAGAGGACTTTATAGTTCTTTGATTCAGGTATATAAAACTACAGAAGAATCACCTTAGTCCTCTTGAGATTACAGTTCAGCTTGTAAATTGAGAAGTCTGTGCAACTGCCCTGGGCTGGTGGTACAAAAGCAAGCACTGCAGACTAAAAAGCCCTCTAAAATGAAGCACTGAGCCGTTAACAGAGTAGAAGCAGTAGGATTTAGGAATCCCTTCGCCCAAATGCAGATAGAGACAGTGGGCAGGCAGGCAGGCATTTGTAAAGTGATAGTCTATTAAAACCATTTTGTCAAGAAACTTACGTATGTTATAGTGCACCAAAGGGGTAATTTCATTATGAACACACAATCCAAACACAAATTCAAAGCAGAAAGATGTGTGTGTGTGTGAGAGAGAGAGACAGAGAGAAGGAGAGCAAAAAGAGAGGAAACAAAAATATTAACCCAACAGTCGATTAACAGTTTTCAACAAAACTGACAAACTTTTAGAGTTACCAAGAGAAATTAGTTAACTAAAATGAAGAATGAAAGAGAATGTATCATTATTAAACTTGGAGAAATAAAGAGGTTACATGGGAGTACTTCATAAAACTGTCAAATTAGGTAACTGATGAAATGGACAAGTGCATATAAAGACAAAAAATACTGAACTTGAGTAAAGAAAAAACTAAAATCCTGAATAGATCTATAATAGGTAAAAGCTGAAAAAGGAAATTCAAATCACAAATCAAGATGACTTCACTAGATAATGCCACCAAATATTACATAAGGTTAAGATTCAATCCTTTACAAACTGTCAGCAGCCTTTCCTCCTCACACCTTCCGTATAAAAAGGTAAAGAAAGGGAAATTTTCCTCTGCTGTTTATGGGGCTAGTGCTACCTGATAATACAGCAAGCAGACATCATATCACACTTAGTAAAAGAAAATTTTTCTCCAGCAATCATTAAAAAGGGATGACTCTTCATTTGTCTTCATCATTGTACTGCTAGTTCTTACTTGGCCAAGAAGCAAGAAAAAGCAATAAAAAGCAATCAGACTGCAAATGAAAGATTAAGTTTTGTTCTGTCTATAGATGACATGATTTTAAAATACGTAGGCACACATACACATGCATTATTAAACTCAATAGCCAGTTTTATCAAGGCTTCAGATACCATATTAATATACAAATTTAATTACATCTCATTACACTAGTAACCAACAATCAAAAACTTAAATTTAAAAAAGTAATTCTGTCTACAGTAACATCAAATATAACAATAAATTAAGTGAAAGAATATATTTTGATGAAAACTGTAAAATATTAAGTACATCAAAAGAAATCCCATGTTCACAGATTAAAGATGTTAAAATGATATTTTTTCTCAAATTTATTCTACAGCTTCTAAGTGATTCCTATTAAATTTCCCTCTTGCTCTTTTGACCAAAAATGGTGAATTAATTTAAAAATTTTTGTGTATAAGAGGTATAGAGTAGCCAAAATTATCTTGAAAAATAAAAAAAAATCAATTTTGACCCCTTTTGCTTGATTTTACACTTATTATAAAGTTACCATTAAAAAGACAATGTAGTACTAACAATTAGATAATATGTAGGTCATAAAGGTAAAATTGTGAGCATGAAATAAATTTTATTGCATAGTTAATTTAATTTTACTTCATATGTTTATGGATACACTTTGTGGGCCAGGGATTCAGCTCAGTGACATGAGGTCCTTGGCAAGTGCAAGCTCATGAGTTTGATCCCTGGTACAAAAACAAAAATATACTTTTTAAATAATAAAAATGGGCCAATAAAGTACCCACATGCAAATGAATATGAGTGATCCTTCTTTGATGATTTATAGTCTTTACACATAAATAATATTAAAAGTACACTGTTTACAAAGCAAATTAACTCAAAACATACCAAGACCTAAATATAAAAGTCAAAAGTATAAAATTCTTGGAAATAAACATAACAGTAACTGTTGGTGTCCATAGTTCTGTAAGGGCTTCCTGGATATGATAGCAAAATCATATGTAAAGAACTTTTATGACTGAATGATTAACATAGGAATAATTAATAACAATGCTCAATAATTGTTTACATTTAGTTATTGAATAATAATTATGCTTAATTAAAGCAATAACAATAACAAACTGGACACAGTTTTGAAGAGGTATTTCCTTATGTGTCCCGAGCACATAAAAACATGCATAATATGAGTATCCATTAGATAAGTGCAAGCTAAAATTACGATGCGATTTTCCTGCATATTTTCCAGGGTGTCAACAATAAAAAATAGAGATAATGTGTATCCAAGATGTGAAGGAAATGGAACTTTCACAAATGTCCTCTAGGAGGCAGCGTATTAAAATATCACAGCCATTTGGAATACACATTGGTCTTTCCTGAGAACACTTTAACATAGAGTTTCTATGTCAGTCAGCAGTTCCACTATAGTTCTATATTCAAGAGAAATAAAATCACATGCTTACATCAAACTTGAACAAAATGTTCATAGTAGCATTATTTAGAGTAGATAAAAATTAGAAAAGACCAAATACCCCATTGTGATTTTTTTGTTTCTTTTTAAAAAGTGTATCGATTGGATAGGCTACACTCCTCAGCTATTCAATCACCTACTGTAAGTCTGCTGTGAAGTTATATCATAGCATAAAAGTCCTGACTTTACATAAAAGATTTTGGGCTGACTTTACATAAAAGATTTAGAATCATCTAAGTAGGTCTGACTTAATCAGCTGAAAGGCCGAGAGAGAACAGCTGAAGCTTTTCAAATGAAGCAGCCCTGAATTTTGTATAAATGCTTTATCCTTTTTCGGGGATAATCTATACAATTGTCTATAAAAAGGACGATATGGAAAACCCTCAAAAATTGGAGTATTGGGTTGAGGGCACACATTCTTTGAACTAATAGGGCAATATTTTATGTTTAAACAATTTAAAAATGTAATATTCTATAAATCATAAAAATATTCTAGAGTTGTTTACTTAGTCATTGACCTTAATTTACCGATCTAAAATTGAATAGGTTTGAGAAAACAAACTAATGAACAAAACAGGTCTAAAGGTTTTGTGGTTTTTTTTTTTTTTTTTTTTGTCCACGAATTATTTTATTTAAAATGTAGGAGTCTAGGTTGAGGGATTTGACACTGAGCATCAGCAAGTTTCCACACCAAAATCTAATCTAATAAGAAATTCTGGATTCCTCAAGTAGTTTTTTATCTTTTTAAGCAGCTTTCAAACAACTTTTATTATTTTTATTTCATTTTCCCCACATTTTTTATTAGCACAGTTTGGTTACACAAAATAATACGCTCCTCACTGGCACATTTGTAAGCATACCTGGCACACTATTGCTCCCTTAATCACCCACTTCACTCCACCCACCCCCTGGTTTCACATATTTTTATTGAGAGTGTGGTTATTGTGTGCAATAGATTTTGATCATATCCACTTCCACTGTTACCTTCTCTTAAGCTTCCTATTCCTCTCTCTCTCTCATGTCTAGTCTGTCTCTTTGTTACTTCTTGTCGTCTTTTTGTAAATTGCATGCATTAGAGAGAACATCTGATATTTATCTTTCTGTGTCTGGATTGCTGAGCCCTGATAATCACAGATCCATCTATTTTTGTCCAAATGACAAAACTATGCTTCTTAAATGGCCGAATAATATTTAAACGGATGAAAAATGATCTTTGTATGAGCCTCAGCATTGAAAGCATTCTGTGATGGGAATTCTTCCAATATAAAGAACAAATGATGTGTAAATATTACCTGAATCTTAGCTTCCATTTTTTCTTAAATCACTTCATTCAATGAATTTCTCTTTAAATTAATTTAAAAGATTCCTTTTCTGATACTGATAACCTTCAGGATCATAATTTAATAAGAATTTTTATTTTAGGTGCTAACAAATAATTACTTTTGGGTTTTATCTTATGTTTTAAATTCATTTCATTACATATGACTCTAATCATTGGTGAATCCAGTGCTTTTAAGAAGTGAATATTTATTTTGTAACAGCAACTCAACATTTGAATTGGCAAATGCCTTATCATTTAATTTGATACTGATGTTCCTTTGTACAATGTTAGCTTCTATTGTGGCCTTGGAAGTCTTTCAGTGTGAAAAATCAATATGATATGAAAAGGCTAATATGGTGGAAATTATATTATTATGACCTGGCCAGAAGAGCTGCTTCATGACTTTATTTGGTTTGTGTTCTGAAAACAAGTCAAATTGACACACTGCCAAAAGCCATGCCATGTTTATTTACAAAATCATGAACCAGGGAAAATTTGAAATTGACTCACTAGTGCATGATGCAATTTTTAAGAGACAGAGAGAAAAATGCCTGGACATATCTTAAACCTTTCTTTAAAAATAAAACTCCAATTAATTTTTTGTTAGAAATTTGAGGTGATTCTAAAGTTCAGCAATGGCATATTCTTTGACAGCAAACTAATATGCCAGGAATATATATATATATATATATATATATATATATATATATATAATTAATTTAAGTAGACCTTGGTTAAAATCATATACCTGCATCTTAGCATATCTGATCACGAATGAAATATTTATGCTACAAAATCTCTCACCTTAGAATTGCCCCAAAGTATTACATGCCTTATTTAAATAATAACATGTTTATTAAATAACAGTTATGATATATGTGCTTTCATTACCAAAGTGTTTCTATTAAATTTCTAAATCTAGATTACATCTGCCAACCATACAGTACATCCCAAGATCACAGCCTACCTACCTTATTTCATTTTTACCGAGTTCATCTGGTAGGTACTGAGCCCATAATGTGTAAATTTAGGCTTACGAAAGTAACTTGTCAAGATTTAAAAGAAAACTCAATAGTTTCATTCAATGTTCTCTGTTTAAAAAATTCCCTAAAATTTTTTTTTTTTTTTAAAATAGAGACAAATATTTGATGTTTAGAAAGATAACACTGTGGCCTGAAACAGAGAGCCAGACTGGTGGAGGCAAGGTTTCATTCAGGTAAGAAAGGATGGTAAACTGATTTCCCGTACAAATGGCCGAGGAAGAAGACTTGTGACTTGTCCTGTGGTAGTACTGTGGTTACCTATTGACTGAATGTACTGAGGAAGTGTAGGAGTAAGATAGAGAAATGAGTCATGGATAAACCTGAGGTGTCCTTTCTGTGCACATTGACTGTGCAGTGTGGAGACACTGGCTCAGATTGAGAGCTTGGGGGAGGAACAAGATTCAATTTGAGGGTAGAGGAACAGTGTGAGCCATTTTTGAAATAGTAGTTTGAGTTACATTGAGCTGGAAGTCAAAAATACAGGTGTGGGATGGCTGAAAAGAGTTTATGCTGAAAATGTGTAATTAGAATTCATTACAATAGAGATTTTCACAGATGTGCCCACCCAGGGAGAAAACAAAAGGTAAGGAAGGAAATCAGAAGTGCTCAAAAGCAGAGAGCCAACAGTTCATGGGTGAGAAGAAGAAAACTGGGAAAAAGCAAGTGGAGAAATAGGTGGCGTCCTCCCAGGTACCTCTGCACAGGAGCTGTGGTCACATTGGTTTACAAGCTGCACCTAGCAATAATTGATGCTAACGAGCAGGGTTACGCACAGATCACAGATTCTGTTGTGCCCTTGGCACTTCTCTGAAAGGCAGGCTTTGAGGAATTTGAAATCCAGCTTCACTCAAGCACTCAAATTTGTAGAAATGGAATCTGGAGACTTGCTTTAAAACAAAGAGTATTTCTCTACTTGCAGATAAATGTCTGCTGTCTTTTCTATGATTATTTCAAAGATTAATTTTTATAGATCAAAATGCTCCTACCAGCATACAACGACAAGGACTTAGTCTAATGGTACTGTAGATGATTACGTAAAAGTGGATTCCTCTGAAAATAAAAAGTGGAGAAAATATAAAGTCAACAAGTGGAGAAAGGCTTCATGTATCTCAGAAAGAGGCTTTCCTTGACCATTTCTTTCTTGTTTTGTGTTCATATATATTTATTGATTGCACTAGTTCAAAATAACACTGCTTTCAATAATAAAATTCTGCTTGTTAACAATTCTGTTTTTTTCTAAGTGCAGTTAAATTCTTATCATTCTATGTTTCTGAAAACAATTATGTCTCTAGAGAAAAACTCAAGAGAATGATCATTTTATGTAAAGTAATGACCTCTCTAAATTGGTGCTCAGTTACTGTTGACCATTCGGAACAGAATGATGGGTCTCAGGAAGGGTGGAAACCAATGACTATGGACATCTTTAGCCTCCGCGGATTCAATGGTTGTATCTTAGTTATTTCTTAGTCACTTTGTCGTCACTTATACACAATACTTGGAACCTGCAACTTAAAGGAGGAGAGGTTTATTTTAGCTTGTGCTCTGTTCTTCAGTCTGTAGCTTTGTCAGTACACCATGGGATAGGAGCACTGTAGAGAAGTAGCTGTTCATGGCATGATGAGCAAACAGGAAAGAGAGAGAGGAGCGAGAGAGGGGAAAGAGAGGAGAGACGAGAGAGGAGCCAGGAGAGAGGAGAGAAGAGGAGAAAGGAGAGAAGGAGCTGGTGAGGGAGATAGCCCCTCAGCCTCTCCAGGCCAAACCTTCCATGACACAACACTTCTGACTTGCCCTCACCTAATAATGAGAAAGTCATCTATAAGTGTCCATAATGCAGTCACCTCCCATAGGCCCCAAGAATGAGTGCAGAAGGCTTTGGGGGGCATCTAGATATAAACTATAACAGTCATCTAGAACATCTAGAACATCAGATCCTAATTTATTTCCAACATTTAGATTCAAAAGCCAATACTAGAACAAATTATGTTATAAATCTAATACATTTATATTTCTGATTCATGAATTAGAAAAACCTTCATTTTACAAAATAAAATTAGATGCTTCATTAGGCAATAGAAAAAAGTAGATTTTGTTATGTGAGGGCAAAGATAAAGGATAATAGGGAAAAATCCTGCTTTAGTATGAGACTATTTTAGGTTATTTTGTTTTTATAAAATACAAAGCAGAGGACTTCCTACTATACAGACTTAGGAAAACAAGAGGCCTCTGCTTAAAAAGTATGCTTTGGAGTCTGTTTCTGAAAAGCTTCAGTTGATTATGCAACATAATACCTCTGGGACCATGGCTTTGATGGCCTCTGAGGGCCTAGATGGCTGAACAAAATAAACTGAATTCCTGGGTACCAGTTTTCTAGGAGGCCCATCTTTAGTAGGGATTCCAAGGACTCTCTCTTTTCAAATGTAAGACCTGTGAGCTTATAATGAATGGGGTTTCTGAGATGGCCTCAGCATTGTGTGTGTGTGTGTGTGTGTGTGTGTGTGTGTGTATCCCTGTACAGCATTTGTGTTTTCTCTTTTATGGTACTATTGTATTCAGTGATCAAAATTGCTTTGGCCCTAGCGGTATACATGTTTCCTTTGGGGTCAAAATTTATGCTTTTCAATTTTTTTGTGTGTGTGTGTTTGTCTACGTATGTGTGTTGTGTATGTATGTATGTATGTATGTATGTATGTATGTATGTGTGTATGTCCCCAGTTTTTAACAAATATCTTCTGAAGAGTGGCCAACAGTACTCATGACACAGCCTGAATACTGAGCTACCTTGGCATTTCCTCTGTCAGATCAGTCAGTCTAAGCCCTTGATTTTGATTACTGAAAGTATAAGTTTATAGGCAAAAATTGTTGCCAATATGTAACATATGTGACTTGTAGTCCAGCTGCTAATGACATCCCTGTTTCCAGCTGAAACTTCCTGAGCCTGGCTTTTACTGTCCTCATTACCATCAGCATTCTGTCCTTGGCTCCATCCAGAGTCATCCACCTTGCTTTGCTTCCAACATTTTAGGGAATCTCTCACTTGTATCTGGTAATCTTTCCAATCTCTTCACATAAAAGTGTTCCAAATTTTCTGAACCATATGGTCAGGTATATTCACAACAATGATCACACTTTTCTATGTCTAATTTTTGTTTTAGTCATTTTTCCCACTACTGAGACTCAATAATGCAGCCTAAAGGAGGAGAGATTTAATTTGGTTCTTTTTGGAATTCAGTGTTTAGTTGACTTCTTCCCAGGCATAAAAATAAAGGCCCAAGACTATAGTGGAGGAAATATGATGATTTCTTTGTGGTTTGCAGAAACAGTGCTAGAGAAGAAGTTAGAGGAATCAGATATGGACTAAATATCTTATCTCCAGGACCATCCCTTAAACACCCAAAAATGTTTTAGTAATGGGGCTCTCCAAAGCCAATCAAATCAATAATCATTCTAAATCATTGTACCATTTAATGATTGTGCATCTCTGAGCAAATCTCTGCACCACAGCTTTTTTGTTATTTTTTATCAATCACTTTATAATATGGAAAACTTAGATGGCAATATTTGGTTAATATTCTTCACCAGAGATGTTGAAGAAAATAATATCAGTGTGGATTGGTGCTCAACACGTAAATACATTAAATGTGATGTCTGCATCCGTCCCACAGAAGAGCTATGCGTTGGTGCCTCTATTATTTTCCAAATTTTATGATGCTTGTAAAGTCTTTTAGATAATTTCAAAATATTTGAAATTATTTAGTAGAAGTGTTATTACTTTGGTCATTAATAAAACTTTTATTTATCTCTTAAATTCACTTTGACTATTAATATAACTATATTTAGCCAAGCAAAGAGCTCAGTATTTTTTCTAGGTTTCATAGCTTTTAATGCATTTATAGATATTGTTTAAAGAATTTTTACAATTTCTTCTATATCATTATATTGCCAATAATTTGTGATGAAGATATCTGGTGTGAAATCATATGAATTTCAATCCAAGCTCCTTCATTCTTACTTTCTTTGACAATAAGCAAGATATAAAAATGTTTATAACTCAATTTCAGGAGAACCATGACTAATAATATTTTTGCAGAATTTCTTCTTATCTCTAAGAATATACTCAAATTGCATATTTGCATATCCAGTAATAATTTAGATGGGAAAATTTAATTTTCTCCTAGTCATTCCTTAAATGAAAGATACTTTCAGTGATTATTTTTGTATTTCCTACAGTATTGTCTTTCTGATTACTAACATTTTATAAAGAAAAAAGTCACAGTGATTAAAACCCAATAAGAATGAATTTGTTAGCATTAAATGCAAGATAGAAATATCGACAGAACATTAAACAAAGGAATGTTAAAAATAGAGAATTTTTATATTCTGACTCTCAATTCCTTACCATTCATTTATTCCCAAACCTTGCAGGAAAAAGGTCTTAAGTCTGTCATTATCTCAAAATGAAAATAAAAAACCTGTGAACATAATGCTTACTATTTTTATCCATTGAAGAACACGGCAGTAAAGTGAATAATCAAGTATGTATTTGATTTTAACGTGTTGAACTCATCAAAATAAATTTATAAGTACTGTTCAGTTGATTTGCAATAACTGTTAAATAGTTTCATAAGAAGTGGGCAAATGAAGATACTATCTCAGATGATGAAAGTTATTTAAACCTATTATCAAGTGAATTTTCTAGAGTGTGGTAAATCAGAATCCTATCTTGTTATCAGAAATCTGAAAAAGATTTTTAGTTAGTACAAATTCAATGTGCAAAATAAATTAGCTTTTAGTAATTTTAGGGCATAGAAAAATCATGCGAGAATTTGTTTACCAAGAGAGTGTCACGAGGTTTAAATCACTCAGCTTGTAATATAGGAGGTAAATAGGTACATTTAATTCTGAGTTGGATGTAATAAAACCACAAGGTTGTTTGCTTTTGTGACTTCCTATGCATATTATCTGTTCTAACGAAATCATATGATGTCAATTTTCAGAAAATTGTGGTCTTTTTCTTTAATTATATTAATATCTCTATTTTATTATTTGAATTAAAACATTCTTATCAGACTCCCCTTGATTCAGGATGAACACTGGATTCCATTTTAAAGTGTAGCAGCACAATGGCTTGTATAAAACATGTATAACATATAATTAATGCTATGTTTTTAATATATAAAGTCTATGTGTAATCAATTCATATCTATTAATTAATTGACTTCAAAGTAGTTTTGAACTTCTTGTCATATGTCTTCTTAAAAAATCCTTATTTTATCTTGACAGAGTGTTTCTAGTTTTCTAATTTACTTGTTTATAGTAAATATTCTATTGATTGTTAATGGAAATAATTTTAATATAGACTCAGAGCAGTAAAACACTTTGGTCACAATATACACCTTCTCCAAATGAAATGAAACAATGTTTAATGAATCATAAAATACAAATAGGCAAATTTTCAAATTTTAATTATAAGTCAAAAATGCATAGTTTTGCATTAGAAATTTTAAACACAATGGCACAATGTTCATTTTTCTCATTATGCTATATAAAATATTACATTCTGCTGTTAAATTGTGATTTTATCAAAATTTCAATCAAGAGTTCATTTTGGAATAGTATAAATTAAAGAATAGTGCGTTCTCAGGATGGAACAGGAAAGAGTTTTGGAGTATAAAGTCACATATTAATGACTTTTTAAAAAAGCCTCTTAGTAGCACTGCCCAGATTCTCTGGCCCTTTAATATTAAGTAAAAAAAAGTATTGTAGTGGCTAATATGTTCGTCATGGCACTAAGGAATTGAGTTCTATATTAAGATACCTTGACTCTGTCATCTTTTTGTAATAGGATCTTGGGCCGGTTTCCAAACATTTATATACTTTCATTCACATGCTCTACAAAGAGGATAATTTAAGTCTTGTAAGAATAAGTTGAAAGCTTATACAACGGAGTGTGTTTACCAAGTCTGTCTATTTCTCTTTCTCTCTCTCTGTTTCTCTCTCTATTTTTACAGTTAATAAAACAAATAGTTCCTACATATTGAACACAATAAATGAAACCTCTCTTGTGAGGACAATGGTGATGATGACAATGGTGGTGGTGATGATTACATCGAGGCTGAATACTTATAGACAAGATTGCCCTTTTTAAAAGACATTTACTGTTCAGGAGTGAGATTGAAATGTGCATCACAAAAGACGATGCAATGTCATTAAGTATGTTTCTGGACTTGTCAAAATAAATAAGCCTTGGAGAGAGACACCTATAGTTGTCTAAGGGAATCAGTAAGTGCTTTTCAGGGTACATTAAGATTTTCAAAATAATTAGTCCTTTGACAAATGCAGACTATTAGCACTTCTAAAGTTGGGGAAATTCATTCAGCCAGAAAAATTTCAGGAGCTAAGTATAAAGACTTATATGGATCATATTTTGGGTAAGGGTATTGTAGGAAGTTAAGGTAGGTATGGGGACCAGATGATGATAGTAAGTAACAATGTCAAAGTAACGATAGCAAAGGAACAGCTAATATAGATTAGTTACTTGCTCTTGTGAGGCACTAGCATTTAAACACAAATTATTTCATTCAAATTTTACAATGTCCCAGTAATCTAAGTAATTTATTACCTTCATCTTTTAGAGGGGGAAGCGAATGTTTATTGCGAATAAGTGATATATGTTTAATTCACTCAACTGTGAAGTTTGCAGGTGCACCTTCAAACACAGGCATCTTCATTTGGCTAAAATATAAGAATTTCTGAAAAAAAAAACATTAGTATGTGGCCATGCCACATATTTTCTAAAAAAATTTTGTTTTGCTGAAAATTCTGAAAAGAAATATCAAGATTTAGAAGTCACTATCTGACATGCTGAGTTTGAGCCTTTGCTTAGATGCTTGTATTGGCATTACATTATGCAATTAGAAACATTGTGTATGTAACAATGACAATGTAATTAATAAAAATGAGGGATAGAAGATAGAAGGCAGGATAACTTTATCCATTTTCCAAAGCAGAGAGCTACTAGATAGTAAATATGAAACGTAAATTTATTTATTTTTCTTTCAGCTCCAGGAATTGAACTTAGGACCTTGTGCTTCTCTGGCAGGAGCTGTGCCACTGAGCCATGTCCCCAGCCCCTAAAATGTAAATTTCAAAATATGACAATAAACAAAACTTGTAATGATAATTTAAAATTCTGTTCTTCTATAATTTTATATTTTACTGATCACTAGTTAATGTCTATTTTTTCTTGAAATACTTAAAATGATGCTAACACTTTTTCTCTGTAGTTAAACCCCCCTGGGTTAGTGATATCAAAGTAAATAATATTAAGATAATTATTAGCTTGAGAAATGTAATCACACTTCTACACCACTTTCTTGATTGTTAATATTTCTTTTTTAATGTAAAAGTGTATCTAGAATGATGTTTTTCAAATATAATCATTTTAAAATATTTTAAAATATTATTAATACCTTATTCTTTCTTCTGGGGAAGATTCAGTGTTGTAGAATTTGTTTTGTGACCATACATGATTTATGTGCAATGCATTTACATACTCAAAGGCTTCATTTTTAAGCCAGATATTGGCTAGTAATTAGAGGATATCTGCAACTAATTTTGAGAGTCTTATGCCTGCCTCACCTGGGGTAGCAAGTACATCTGTGTCAGGTAGCTGTGCAGTCAGGAGCTGCAGAGTGGGATCCACACACTCATTCTCTGCCTGCAGAAACTTAGATACTTGGATTTCGAA
The DNA here is from genome assembly GCF_034190915.1 of Cavia porcellus. Lineage (NCBI taxonomy): Eukaryota > Metazoa > Chordata > Mammalia > Rodentia > Caviidae > Cavia > Cavia porcellus. The sequence goes on along the minus strand of NW_026947514.1, from coordinate 20,435,534 downwards.
TAATCCCAATAACTTCAAGTACTTTCTCAGCTCTCTATTTGTGGCTATGTTTGCAGTTCTTCCTCACTCTCTTTGGGGATTATCAACTCCCAGACAGTTCCGAGTTTTCTGGTTCATTAAACACATCCCATTCAGTCTCCATCCATAAAGCATTCTCATCCATCACCAATAATATGAGTTTTCCTAGCCTGTGCTTTGTAGGTACATTCAGAGCTGTGATAACTCCACATGGGTTGGTTGCCCTTTGAAATAATAAATACAAACTTCAGCAGAAGAGTGAGTACCTTTTATTTCATATCTTTTACCTCCTACATCTTTGTGGGTATTTGACTCTGTGCAGTAAAAATGATTCAAATATGATTCTAGAACTTCAGAGTTCTTTTCTTCCTCTCTTTGACCTACATCTTAGCTTTAAAATGATGCTGAATTATGGCTAGAGACAAAAACACTATGGGCACAATTTTTCTTTCTATAATTTTTATTTTTGTTAGTACACGTTTACATTACATAATGTTCACATGTGCTGTGGTGAGTTGGCATGTGTTTATAATAATGTCAACCTTAATTATATTTCCATCCTTTTACCTTCCTTCCAGCTTTCCTCTCCTTCTCGTTTCTTTCTCATTATGTTTTTTTCCTCGGAATCTCTGAGACACGGTTATATTTAGAAGTAATGTATTATTTGAAAAGCAATAGAACTTTGAAGTGAGATAAAATTTCTCAATTGGAATACAGTTTTTTTTTAAATGCTGCGTTTAGAATTTTCTGTGACATCACTGAGATTGCCAAAGTATTCCACAAAATGACTCTGAAGCATTTAAGGTCAAGATGAGGGGGAAGAGGGCTCACTAAACTGTACCTGATTCTCCCCAGAATTCCACTGAGAGATAGAGATGTGTGTTTTTTTTTTTTCTTTAATAAAATGTCATCAGAGCTCAACAGAGTTAGAAACTACAGCTGCCTGGATATACAGTATCAGCCAGGAAGAGACCTTGATCTAAAGACCTCACAATCTAATAGGGCAGATAATCAGAAAATTAAAACCCAAGGAGATAAGAACAACAGTGAAAGAGAGCTCAGAACTGTTGAGAAGAGCAACCTAACAAAGACTCAGGGGTCAGGGAGTCTTCGTGAGAGTTGGCCTCTCAGCTGAGGCTTAAAGCTTCCCTGGGAAGCAGCAAGGTAAAACTTGATGAAATTCTCACTGAGGAGATTATGTTTAAACTTCCCAGTAGAATCATTGTGGATGAAAGTGCTACTTCTTTTCCCTTTGAAATTTTTCTTTTCCCTGAAGCAATTATACAAGCAGAATGTCCTGCCTGAAGAAGAATCAATAGGGATTGGTGTGCAATTTCGATGTACAGTGCTAAGAGATAACAGGCAGTCAACACTTCAGAAGGAGGGATAGAAGGAGATAACATGGGTAGCACATCTCAGGATGACACAGAGAGAAAGAGACGGAGAGAGAGAGAGAGAGAGAGAGAGAGAGAGAGAGAGAGGGAGAGAGAGACAGACAGAGAGACAGACAGAGAGACAGACAGAGAGACAGACAGAGAGACAGACAGAGAGACAGACAGAGAGAGACAGAGAGACAGAGACAGAGCGAGAGAGAGAGACAGAGAGAGAGAGAGAGAGAGAGAGAGAGAGAGAGAGACAGACAGACAGACAGACAGACAGCAAGGTATCTTTCTACTGAGTAGCAGAGATACTGAGCAGAGTTCCTGGGTTATCAGTGCTGAGACTAGATATTGACAGCTTGACATTTTCTTGCTCCTAGAAAGAGAACATTCCTAAGGAAGAGAGGGTGATCTTAGTTTTGTTTATTCAATTGGGGGTGATGTCTTGCCATGTTTTGATAAATGTGTTTAGAAACCACAAGGGATACAGTAATGGTATGTCTTTGGCTTATTGCAGTATTGGTGTTTCCTACCTGAATTTCAGCGAGGGCCCTAAGTAGTGCATTTTTAAAATACAAACCATTGGGCAATCATGATTTTGGTCAATGCTTAATGGTGTCTCTCAAAATTCTTCACCCACTCAAGGCAAGCTGTGTTTATATAATATAGGCTTAAAGACAACTTACTCCCTGGAATAAAAGGGCACCATTGTATGAAATTTCTTTAAATGAGAGAAAGCTTTTATGCTGCAAATTGCAGCAAGGTTCACAATGTGAACAACCCTACGGAGACAAAAGTTTTGGTTAATACTTTCTTGTGAGAGATTTGAATGAAATCATATCTTTGAAGAGTAATTTAGTTTTTTTCAATGCAAATAAGACTAGAGATGTTTTGTGCATATGAGAGTAGAGAAGATGAGAATGGAAAGAAAGAGAAACAAAGAGAGAACAACAGAAAGAAAGAAAAAGAAAAAGAAAGAAAACACATGCACATCTCAGGTGACAAGAGAAGAGGGCCTACCCTTTATGACTCTGAGGAGCCTGCCTGAGTTGTACAGAGGCTGCTGGGTGCAGCACACCATTATGAATGTAAGATGAGGCTGTGTCTACATAAAACACGATAATGGAGAAAATCTGTATACACAGGTAGATGCACACAGGAGGTATGTATCTGCTTCCACTTGTGCAACACTGTCCCCTGTACTGCTGGGACTCTGAGACACTGGCAAAGCCTGTGAGAATGGCAGGGTTCTATTGTGGTGATGCATGGCTGTACTCCCAGCTATGCTGAAGGCTGAGGCAGGAGGATGACAACTTGGAGCTCAATCTGGGTGACGTAGCGGGACCCTATCTTTAAATAATAAAATAAAAAGAGCTGAAAATTTGACTGAGTGATAGAGTACTTGCCCAATATGACTGAGACCCTGTGTTGTTCATTCACACCACTGGGAGAAACAAACAAACAAACAAACAAACAAACAAAAAAAAGAACAAAAAAAATTGAAAAACACAAGCAAGTTGAGTTAATCGATGTTATCACAATTGGAGAACACAGACTGGAGTCAAATATCAGAAAACTATATCTGCTTCATTCGAAGACAAAATTTCCCAACATCTAGTCCTCTGAAACACCTTTCCCAACATCACTAACGGGTGCGTAGCTGAAACCGTGAAGTACAGCTTGCCCCAGACTTATAATGGTGCCAATCACCGACTCATGATGTTTTAGCTTCACAGTGATACCCAAGTATACACACACAGTTACTCCGGTTTTTTACTCTCAATACCATATTTAATGAATCAAATGAGATTGTCAACTCTTTGTTTTAAAATAGGCTTTGTTTGTAGGTTTTGCACAACTGTAGACTGAGTGTCCTGAGAATGTTTAAGGTAGACGGTTGTGATGTTTAGTAAGTTAGGTTCATTCAGTGGACTTGCTGTCCACCACACTTACGCCCACTGTCATTAGTCAAGGAGCATCTACACCATGGAAATTACTCTGTTTCATCACTAGGCAAAGTCAGATTTAATCTATGTGATACCATTTACTGTTTGTATATCTTTGCCCTAATAGTTAAACTATCTAAGTGCCAGTTGCTTTAACTTAAAATAGAAAAAAAAAATTCTATCTTTTTAAAATTTATTGTGATGTTATGTGAAGAATTTCCACAGGAAGAAATAGATCAAACTTAATTGCTACTTGTGTCATTATTATAATCATTGCTGTCATCAGACTAACGTTCATCAGAAAATGTCCATAGATGTCCGACATTGTTTCTATTAAATGATACCAATAATAGACACAGCAAAAATAATAAACTGATTATTTTTTTCTGGAGCAGTAAAATAAAGAGTTTAAAAGTTTATACTTTGAATCGAAGGAACTAGTTCAAATACAAATATCACTATCTAGACCTATTTTACTTCTTTGGAACCTAGTTTTTAAATTAAGGTTGTTAAATAATAGTTAAATAATCTCATAAATTATTGGGGTAATTAAAGGAAGTGATAATTGTAAAGTTCTCACCACAGAATTAGTTCAACAAAGTTTTATTATTAATTCTGCTGTGTTCCAAATATTTTTTCTTCTTAGAGTAAATGTCATAAAATGTCACTAAAAGATGAAGTGTCCAATACCAAATGCTTTACATGGAGAAAGATCTGTGTTCATAGATGGTCGTTCTTACAACCTCTAGAATTACATTTTGATCTGTGAAATGACCACGCTAACAGATAATGTCTTCTTTTGATTGTTTGGTTATTCTTTGCTTCGTTTGCTTTTGTTTTAGAGACAGGCTCTCACCATGTATTCCAGGCTGTCCTTGAACTCACTATGTAGCCAGAATAGCCTTGAACTCATGGCGATGCTCTTTCCTCAGTCTCCTGAGTGCTGGAATTACATAGCTGCATGACTGGGTAGTATCTTCTTAAGAATGTGAAAGGTAAAGGAACAGAAATGAGACAAGAAGTGAGAAAAGGAAAAGAAATCAAGTAATAATGATGAGCAAACATTTGCTCCAATAGGCAATTGAAGTTTTATTCCAACAAAAGAATTTTGTGTTATATTTAAAACAAACTCAAAGGGTAGGAAAAGAAGCTGTGATACCTAAGCTTTAAGCTCTGTGGGCCATTTTTGAGGGATGTCTCTAAAATCGGTAATTCTCATATTCTTATAGTCCAATTCTAGAGGCATTAGAAAACTTTTAAACTGTAAAAGGAAGTTAGACAGGCACTGATGGGAACAGACGGGAGGGCAGGTGATATGGGTGGGGACTAGCTGTCCTGTGTGGTATTCACTTGTCACTTCCCCTGAGGTGGCAAACATATATGAAAAATAATATCACACAACTTATTAATTTTCCCATCTATATATTCAATGCAAATATTTGTCTAGTCTAAGAGGACATCTCCTTTGTCACATCTGTTACTTATTTTTATAGTGATCCAATGGGAAAGTGTTTTCTAGATACCTCCCTTAGAAGGAGTGAGTTTAAAAAAGTGGTTGCAGGATATTCAGGAAGGAAAATATGGTAAAAAGCTTTAGCTCAAGGGAAAACCAAAACCAATAAATCAAATTTCTCTTTTCTAATCATCTTGTAAAATAAACTCTCTTTGTATACATTTCCTGCAGGATGGTTACTACAATCTTTGTTACTGTTTGCTTGCTAATGTACAGGGTTTTTCCCCAATATTTTAGAGGATATTCCCTGTATGAAAATAAGAGTAAATTAAAGCATCTTGATTTATGATGGGAAATCTCGACTAGAGGAAAGAACAGTCTTGGTTCTATATTTCTGGCCTGTAAAATATAGCTTGCAATGTCATTTGACTTCCATTTTTTGTAGTAACAAGTCAACAGCAACTGACTATGATAAAAACATGTGTGAAAACCTTTATGGAAACAAATAGTAAGCAAAAAGCAAAGGTTGCCATGAAGTTATCAGTTCATGAGTTTGTTTTTTCCCTTTAGAGAAATGAGTGGTATAGTTTGACCTCAGAGCCCAATATGATTTTTCACTTCTTTTTCTAAATAAGATTTCATCTAAACAGATTTCTACCTATTCCTTAATGTTTGCATACAGTACTGCTTTTGGCAGAGTTAAATTGTTGTGATTGTAATCGTTACTGGTCTGTGAAGCTGAAAACAATTGCTATTTTTTCTTTCACTGATCACTGCTTGGGAAGAATAATTTGCGAGGGAACTATCATTTATTATCAAGAATTCCCAAAATACTAAATTAGTTTTCATTTAAATTATACTACTTTGTTATGATCAAGTAATAACATTTTTAGAATAGTATAAACTTATACATTGGATGGAATAAAGGTACTTTAAAAATGGAATATCTGGAATTTTTAAGCAAAGCAACCTGGTGAATTTGATGTTATATGCAATTTGGACCTGACTCACTTTGCCTTTTGTTTTTATGGCAATGAAAACTTGAAAAAGGCTAGAAGCCAAATAAATATGCCCATTATTGAAAAAAAAAAAAGGATGTCTGTATCAGTCAGTGCTCAGTAGGAAACATATTTAATGCAAGATTTATCAGTATATAGGATTAACAAGTTTGTCTTACAATGGCCACTCATGGAGTCAGGTGTGCAAGAGCAGAAAGGGCTTTCCATGTGTTGGAGATTCAAAAAGTCGAATTGAAGGCCTGGAGCTCCCTGGAGTGTCCAGTGGGAATGGGTATTAGGATGCTGGAATCTGGGTCTGGAGGCTTTTGGAAAGCCTGCAGCAGAAGCCAGGGGATGCAGTCCAAATTGAAGAAGATTGGAGCTACTGTAAAGAAACAGGTGAGACTTTCTTCTTCTTTTGATTGATACCACTCAAGTGACAGACAGCCATAGGCTATGTCTTTTGTCTTCAATAAATCCCTTCAGCCACACTCAGAACTATGTAGATCCAGTCTGGTTGGGTGTTTCTTATCTAAGTTGACACAATTAGTTAACTATCACAAACTCTCCTCACAACTAAGCATGCATTTACTTCCCTTCTTTTTGCCATTATTTTAATACTGTTTCCAAGAGTGAGAATATAAAATCTAATATTTTTTCTGAATTGAAGCTCTGATTATAGCCTCTTTGTATTATTCAGGTAGCAGACTCAACAATTCCCAAAAATCCATTGAATTCTTCCTTTAAAATATGATGTTTTAAAGTTTGATCTTTCTATGGGGCTCACATAAACCTTCTTTCATTAGTTTTTATATGATCACACATTAAAACTCTATTTGTATAACTCAAGTCAACAAATATATTTCTGTCATAGGTAGAAATGTCTGATTGTGGTATCTCATATAGGCCCATACTATGGAAGTTTTGGTCCCCAAGATGGTGGTGTTGGGTAGTGGTGGAAACTTTGACAGGCAGAGCCCAATGGGATGTACTTGGGTCACTGCGGCTGTAAAGTACTTCTCCTGCACTCTGCAGTAGTTCTCATGAGAAGGATTATTTACAAAAAGGAAGGCTGCTTTCCTGCTCTTTCTGTGATGTCTGGCTATGGAGGTTACTTGTGCACACAGTGTCCTCATGATGTGACATGAACTGCATTAGATCTCATTAGAGGCTCTTAATGAGCCTACCTGAACCTCCAACATTGTGCACTATGTAGTTATATCTTCATACATAGATTGTCTCAAGTATGCAGTGGTAGTGATGAAAAGTTGACTCTTATACTGTCATACAATGTAGTTGAAAATTGTGAAATTCAATTTAAAAAAATTTAAACTGTGAAATTTACTCCTTTTCCAATATTTTTGTTTTTTCTATTCCTTTAAATGATATAAGATTTCCATATTTAGAAACCATGAAAAATACCATCTAATTGGGCAAAATAAAGTAATATTAAAATAAGTGGAGAAAAAAGATTGCCAAAATTAATTTTTACAATTATCTCAATTGAGTCAGGACATCAGGGCAAGGGTGGCTAGCTGGAAAACTTCAGGTGACCTGTCAGATTACAAAGAGCTGAAGAAGAGGCTAAAAACAGGATGTAACCTGATCTGGACAGAGGCTGAACCACAAGGTGGGACCTGTCAATCACAGCCAGGATGCATATGCAGATCAAATTCTGATCTGCTGGACCTGAGAAAGTATAAAATATCATGGCCAATGACTATGTTGCCAATATGATTACTTTGTTCTTCTATTTCCATTTCTGCAGTGGTCTGTCCTTATTCAGGATGAATCTCTCCTGGCCCCTCTAAATTTTTTCCCCATTCTTTCCTTTTCTTCTTTTACTTAAGATAAAAGATATGTATGCTTGTTCATTGGTTGTCCTGGCCCACTCTCTGGATGGAAGAGAAAGGGTCTGGAATGGTCATATACCACACCATAGAGTAAAACTAACAAATGTTCTATGTTCCATATACTGGAGGTAAGAAACGAGTCATAGAAATTGATGTTTTTTGACTACTGACATTTTTAGATATGCAATGTATGTTTACAGTATAATAGAAGATTATGATTTAAAAAGGGCAAGTACTGTGACTAAAAAGGATGAACACTAGTGTAGTTTTCTCATGATAATCTATCTTTAAAGTTCCAGCAAACATAAAAGTAATATTAAGAAAATAACTGCTGAGTCTCTGTGACATTTTTCACTTAATGATAGTAAAGTATTTGGGGCAATTCAAATGTTACATTTGTGCTAATGTTATTGTGTTTGGAAGGTCACAGACATTTAAGCACATAAAATGCAGCAGAAGGAGTTCTGTTAGCAAACTAACCATCTGTAAAAGAACTGACATTAGAAATAGATAAAAATCTAGTTGCAGATGGTCAGAAGTTTCACAGGTTTACATTTCTTTCCTTGTATCAGGAAGCATCATTAATTTTAAACTTTGAGTCAATAGACAATTAAGCATATTTCAGCTCAACTGTTTTTTTAACAACAGGGTTCCATAGTTCACTAGTGATTATTGATTCTACTTGCCTAGATCAAAGAATAACATCTATGCTCTTTCTTGTACTCAAAAGAGATCATTTATACTCCTTTCTATATAAATAGTTTCTTAAAGCCTAACTAATTTAACTTCTATTGTCACAATTTGCTATGCTTTTTCATACAATTGTATCAGATATAATTATTTTATATCTGATTTCATTTATTCACTATAATCCTTATAATTCAATGTAGAGCGATTCCAATTAAGTTTGTTAATGTTGTAGTAGTTGATTCTTCTTTTATTGTTACAGTGTAATGTAACATGTGCAGTATATTAATTATTATTTATCTAGTCTACTAATTGTACATAGCTGCCTGCTTAAAATATTTATTTAAATAGACTACCTATGAGCATTATGTTTGGGGGGGCAAATATACTAATTTCTATCAAGGGTATATAAGCAATTTCATTGAGACTCTTAGTAAAATCGCTTTTTAGTTTCAAAGTTGTTTAACTACCTTATACTGCCACAAACAATGCTGTAGTGCTAACAGCATGTGCTTTAGACATATTTGTTGCCAATCTAAAAGATTTTTTGCATTTAATGAGAATTTTAATATGTATTTCTCTGATGAGTAGTGACAATGGGCATCTTCTTTCTTTTCACAATTAGCTATTTCAGGAAGAGGGAGAAATGGCTATTCTTGCTTGATTTTAATTGCATCCTAGAAGCTGTCCTGCATCTTATTTAATTCCCAGAGTAACTACTAAAACAGTGTTGTCGTCACCCAATTGTATGTGAATAAGAGTCCAGAAATGTGTCTTAATTGTCAAAGTTCTAAGCGTTTCTCTCTGAGTCTCTGGGTTTCTTCTATAGTCATTTTCTATCGTGAAACTTTTGAGCTTCTATTTCAATTGCATGTGACTATACCTCTGAGAGAACAGATTGGACTCTGGGAGAAGTTTGAACAGTATTTAAAGGTACTTTCCAATGCCTGGCTTTGGTGTTTCTCAAACACAGAAAACAAAAACACAGTTTAGTTCCAGATCTGTGTTATTCTGAGGATTTTCTGTAACTAGGCCAACAATTTCATTAATTAGCAAAGATCTACTTAGTGTTTCACACCTGGAAACCATTAAATGCCTAGGCTTTGTGTTTATAAAAATAAAGCAGCATCTACTTGTTTTTTTCTAAAAGACTACTGGAATGTTTTATCCCATGTCTCTCAAAGCAGTATCATATATATAAGTTCAAGACTTTTTAACATTATGTAGAAAAGTATGTGAAGTAAAAATTCTAAAAAAATGATCTTGCAGTATCTATTTTCCTGAGTAATAAATTATAAAACAAAATTTAATCTTATGGAAAATTAAACTTAATTTAAAATAATTTTGAATTTGTTGAAGAGTTGAAGAATGAAACTATGTGATCTTTTGTTTGTTTTGTTTTATTTCTGGTCCTGAATATGATGGGTCCAGTGTGCTGCTAAAAGATCTAAACACCCGAAAGTCACACTCATAGGCCAAGTTATTGGGTGGAAGGAGGAACAGAATGCCACAAATAGAGTGTAAATCTTTACTAACGGAAATGAGAAAATTCACTCATAAAAATCATTGTATCTCAATAAGCAATGTCTAACATAATCTGAGGATGTTGGTACTGATTTTGAAATATTTTTTGGTTGAAAAATGAGAAGATTCCTTGGTTGGTTATAGTTAAACTGAAGCGAGTTTTTTTTTTTTTTCCCTCAGACTATCATTGATGACAGTGAGTTTGGTATTTAGGGATATTTATTTGATATGAATAATATGCTTTACTTAGCCTTAACAGCAAACTTCAAGTGCTTTTAAGTCAAATCTGTATCTGTATCTTTCTTTGAGAAAGATGTTTTCTTAGTGTCCATGTGATAGTAAAGTTTTCTCAGTGCTTATGAAAAAAAGGATAAAAAGCTTGAGATCACCAAAAAATGATGAGGCAAGCAAAATATTGGAGAAAAAATACATTTCTAGATAAAAAATGGATTGTCTTAAAATTTAACATATTTTTCAGGGCTTTTATTTTAATTAATTATTTATTTTTGCTGTTTTGAATATTGAACTGAGGACCTCAAATATGCTATATAAGTTTGCTACCCCTGGGGCACATTTCCATCAAGCTTTCAATTCTTTTCAAGTTTATGTGAATGTTCAGTAGGAAATCAGGTAAAAATAGAGATCATGCAATCTGGAAATCACTACAACACTTAGAAATTACTGATTACCGTATTACTTCATTCATTCCCTTACTCAACCTGTTTGTTAAAATCAGTCATTTTCAGGCTTGTGGATAGATACTGGGGATAAAAATGGAATGATCAGAGAAAGTCACCACTTGTCTAACCCTTAGGTTCTGTAAAATTAAACAGAATAAATGTAAACAGAGAAATAAGTAGTCTAAGGTGAGTATTTTATGGTGACACTTTGCATACAAATATATCAAAGGGTGAGTTAGGAGTGACTTCTGAGACATGCATGTGTATGTGTGTGTGTGCATGTGTGTGTAAGAGAGTGAAAGTGAGAGACAGAACATTTTCAAGGAGGTGAAACTGAGCTAAAAGACATGCTTATTTCCCCCTTCCTTACTCCCCTGCTTCTTTCTTTCTTTCTTTCTTTCTTTCTTTCTTTCTTTCTTTCTTTCTTTCTTTCTTTCTTTCTTTCTCTTTCTTTCTTTCTTCTTTCTTTCTTTCCTTCCCTTCCTCCCTCCCTTCCTTCCTTCCTTCCTTCCATGGTGCTTCCATGGTGCTAGGGATATTGTAGGATATGCTAGGTAAGCTCAGTGTTCTACCATTGAGCTACATGACCAACCGCTTAAAATACAAGAATGAGACATATAATCTGATTTCTCGGTTTACTCACTGCTTTGTTTTGAACGTGTCCCTAAACAGCATGGGTTGGAAGATTAATCTCCAAAACTACAGGAATGGAAAACAGAGTCTAATGAGAAGAAATAAAGCAGTGAGAATGAGCAACAAGTGAATAGACTGATCCAAGCAGGTAAATTATCAGAGCTCTTGGCTCCTTGTAAAGGGTGTGTTTTGTCCTTCCATCCCGTTACCGTACATGCACTCTCCTTTTCTGTCTTGCCTTCTTCTATGGAATGACATGGCAAAGAGTCCCTTCCTTGATGATAGCACCTTGTTAATGGACTGAGCCTCCAGATAGTGAGAAACACATTTCCTTTCCTTACAAATTATCCCGTGTCTGATATTCTATTATAGCAACACAGAATGGACAGTGTAGATGACTTGGTCGTTCTCTTGCTCTCAAAGCCCTTTAGAGTCCCTTCATTCTCTAAAATTCCATGTTCACATGGGGCAATGTGAGCCTTAAGCAAGACCTCACTTCATGGCATCTTTTGTGAAACAACAGAAGTGGAGTCACTTGCTGTGCACTCTGTCCACATATAATGATTTGTGATAACTGCCATGTTATAGCTTATAGCAAGATAAACAGTATTTGCATACACGTCTTTATACACACACACATACACCGACACCCACCCACACACACACACACACACACACAGCTCCTTTTCTGCATTATATATTCTTAGATCTTAAATACTGGTACCCTAGAGATTGCTCCTGCCAGCAAGTAATTACTGCATTTTCAGGAAAATGTTAAGGAGTTTAACATTACATTCATAGGCTGAAACTCGGCAAGGTGGGATTACATAAAACATTGTAAGCCACAGATGAGCACAGATAGCATATATCAGACCGTGTTTCCCCTCTACCCCACATCTTGTTGTTAAGCTTCTACACGCACAGCTCTGAAAACTAAGGAAAGATCTCTGAGTCTTAGCTTCAGAATTTCTTGCCATAACATCACAAACAAGAAGCATCTAGACAGTGATCACTTTCTGATATCATGCAGGGTTTGGAAAGAGAAATGCATCTGAAAAATGGGTAGATCCCAGGTATGATTTAGAAAGTCCTGAATGTACACACATTTTAAAAAAATACTGCAATAACAGACATATTCCCATTAATTCCCCTCAAAATAAAGTAAAATCTTGGTTTGTGAGCATATTTGTAAATCAAAGCACTTGTATTTCTAAGCTAATTTCCTCATAAAAATAATAGAAACTCAGACCATTCATTCTACAATCTAAATATTTATATTAAAAATTATTATTATAACACTAATATCATACAAAATAATAAAATGCAAAATGTGAAGAAAACTAATTTCATCACCTCTTACTTTTGTAAACCTTCATGGCTGTTGTAAGGCAGACAAGAGAGGAAGGCTATTGTGTGGGATGAATTTTTTACTATCATGAATGGAATCATTGTTATCAACTGGTTACATGGAATAATTTCCTTTTTGTGCAACTTTAACAAGCAATATATCCAAGACTTACCTTTGCCTTCTTTAGAGGATTTGCAGAAATGTGACATTGCATTGTTATTAAACAGATTCAATTTCACAGTCTTCTTCCTGTGATGCTTTGCTCAAAATTTTGCATTCTTTTCCACATTTTATACATCTTCTTAATGTTATTTGAAGTGAGGGATTCTGTCACTTTCTTCTCTTCTTTCTCTGCAGATGAGATCTCTACAATCTTTTAACGTTGGGAGACAATCACTCAGAATTGCTTAGTCAGAGAAAGAAAGAAAGAAAGAAAGAGAGAGAGAGACAGAGAGAGAGAGACAGAGAGAGAGAGAGAGAGAGAGAGAGAGAGAGAGAGAGAGAGAGAGAGAGAGAGAGAGAAAGGAGACAGAGACAGAGAACCATTGGCTCAGTTGTGATCGTGTGACATTTAGCATCACATATTACTCTTCTTGCTAGGCATTAGCCATTTATCAAGTTAAAAATTTTTAAAGGTGTTTGCTCATTTTGCAGAGCACTCTCAGAACCAGTTACTCAAAATCCAAGGTTTTACTTACCCTTACTTCAAAAACATTTTTCCACTTTCTGGAGCATTTCTGGAAGTTGTCTTTCATGATTGTCTTCCATTGCACTCTCATGGCTGACTCACTGTCTGGAATCAACTCAAAAGGTTTGCGTTTCATGTCCCTTTGACTTTAGGGAAAAGCCAGAAGTGACATGGTGCCAGTTCAGGTAAAACTAAAACTGGATGAGGGCATACCATCATGTACTTATAACCCTATCTCTCCATCAGATGGCATTTGGAAGCTGGTTTCACTGAATTTTAGTTATCAGTTCATAAAGACACAAAAAAGGACTTCTCAAACTGCCTCAGAAAATGTCAATATTATAGTTCAAAGTTGAAAGGTTCGCTATGAGGGGGGAGTTAATGGCAATATGTCTTTCACTGTAATATTTTTTAAAATTTAAAAGTGCACTCTATATTTTGATCCCAGTGAAATACTTTCTGATTTTCACACTGAACTGCCAGTTTCTTCAAGAATTCCCAAGAGAAGAAAAGCACAGAGAATTTTGCAAGAGTGGTGAACCTCTTGGGCTGACCCCTGTTCTATTTCTTAGGCTACTGCCTGCTGCTTCCTTGCTCAGGTCCTCCCACTGACATCTGCAGGAACTGAGTTGGCAGAACAGATGTTAAATGTAGGGCAGAAGCCCATGGGGGGCAACACCATCCTGCTGATGCTGTGTTCTCAGTTCAGAAGTGTTTTCATTCATTTTCATGTACCAGGTGTTCTGGACAACAAGTGCCTCGTGCCCTACTTTGATGGAGGTTTTCAAAGTATGTGTTATTTGATTAGTGGCTTCTCTACCTTAATTCCTTAAGGAATCACAAGTAGCTCTAGTCATAATCCCGCACTCACAGCTTGCTCTAATAGGTTCTTGTGTATTTTTTCTTCCTTATCCTGTTTGCTATACTGATTCCAATGTTTAATGTCAGGTCTCTTAATGCTTCTGATCCTAATCACTGATTTGTGCTCTCTTTCCTTTGCATATCCTTCTAGTGTGGGCTGTTTTTGAGTTTGAGAAAAATAGATTTTTTTTCCCCAAATCAGCATTTTTCTGAGATGTGATTTTGGGAAGTAATTGAATCCTGCTGTCTGTGCCTACCAACATTTCTTTTCCATAGACCTCTTGAGGAAATTGTGTAAATGAGTGAGATCTGGTGATATGCTTCATACTCCCCAAATAACAAAACACACTGTTGTAAATACAAAGATGTGATTACTGAGATTCACGCAAAGTTCTTTTCACCTTCACGGTTGTCTTGCTGCCTAAACATCCCCATGTGCCCTGCTGTCTCTCCTGACTGCTCCTCTGTTCGGCTGTTTGCTCTTCTGATGCCAGGTGAGATTTCTGCTCTGCCACTTAGTGTTGATTTCAGTATTGATCTTTGTGGAATTACTGATCTTGTTATGGTATTGAAATTGCAATTGAGCCTTGGAAAGTTTGCATAATGAGACATGGTTTCCTAAGGTCTTGTTCTCTCTCCCTCTCTATCGCTCCATGCTCATCACCCTTTTGAAGGCTCACAGAAACCAGCCTGTGTATGATGTGTTTTCTTCCTGAGGACCTTCTGAGGCCATCTGCTTTGCTACTTCAGCAGTGGGGATGCAGAGTATGTTCGATCTGGAATCTTGCCAGTTATAGTAAAGAGGAGAGACAGATAAAGATGCTCCAAAGACCAAAATGGAAGGAGCAGCACCTGGGGACAGTATTGATTTCATGCAACAAGCTTAGCTGTTCCTTGAACAAGTTGAAATGAAAATCTCAAGCTGCTTTTTGAGGAAAAATCTCTTGTATCTTTTCTTTATGGTCTTCCCATGCCCTACTTGCTTTCTTTTGATGGTCATCACTTTGTATGTGATTTCTGAAATCATCACTTACCTTGTTTTTAGTAAGCACAGGAAATGAAGGATTTTAATAACCAGAGACTGTGGTGAGTGGGTCTCATCTACTTGGTACAAGGTGTCCACACCTTGTTTTAGACTTCTGTTACCCTGGTCTTGCCAATCAGTCAAACTATGAAATGACTGCTTTCTTTGAACCTTTTTTAATTTTTTTCACTTGTTTCATTTGAAGAATTTATTAGGATCACCACCTTTCCAGGTTGGCTAGGGACTTTTCTGGATCTGTCACTAAAAGTTCTCTCTTCTTACTCCTGGACACATTGAGAAGGTTGATTATCTTCTGATTCATCAGGTGAGGAACAGGAAATGAGTGTCACATCATAGTATCTTTTGTTGAATTTAATTTTGTCTTGTATTGGGTGGACAACTGTGCCCTATCAGCTAATTTCAGCATCTGTTCTATTTTGGGGGCAGTTTTTGACTTCTTGTTTTTTACATTATTAAAAATCTATTTAGCAAACAAAAGATAAATACCCCACGAAAATCTTATGGTTTATGAAGTAAAAAAAAATACTCTTGATCCTTTACAGATAGACTTTGTTAATTTGTGTGTCAAATGCTCCTTCTTCTGCAGTGCAAAGTGTTTTGGGAGATTCAACCAGTATTCAGGTGACTACTGAGGTATGGATAGAAAATAGAGATCTATAAAATTATTGAAACAGACTTTAAAATGATGTATTATTCCTTTCAATACTTTTTAATGTTTCAGCAAAAAGAAGAAAGTAACAGGGGCATACATAACACATAATCTTGTAAGAAATTTGGTTTTAATTCAGGTTAACGATGGAGATCAAGTAAAGTATTTGCATACTAAGTGGCTAACGATTGTATATATATATATATATATATATATATATATATATATATATATATATTCATGATCTGATCTCTCCACATCTGTCTGTTACACAAAATTCGTCTAAACAAACAAACCTTTCCTGCTTCAGGGATACAAACGTCCTTCATTGGACCAAGAAGACTATTGGTAAGAATTGCATTCTGCGTATATTCCCAAAATTATGTATTTACTTGATGCCGACATCTGTATGAAAATTTAAAAATTTGATAAATCAGGGAAGTTTTTATCTTTACTTCTCTCTTGTCTGTAAATTAGACCTTTAATTCTCAGACTGGACAGAGAAATAAGATTTTAGGAGCTGAAACTTTTTGAGAGAGTTTTTGTTGCAAGTTAGGATCAGTGCAGTTTCCTTCATATTATTAGCTTCAGAATGATTCTTTGTGGATTAATTCATCTTTTCATTACTTATTTATGTTATTTAAAGATACCTCCATCCCTGCTGTGGTGCATGCCTGTAAACCCAGTGCTTGGGAGTTTGAAGGAAAAGGATCTTTGTGAGTTTGAGCCCAGTCTGGGCTACATAGTGAGTTCAAGCCCAGCCTTAACTACAGAGTGAGACTGAGTTAAAGGAAGAAAGAAGGAAAAAAAAGACTATAGGAAATGAAGAAAGGAAGAGAAACTATCATTATTGCCCAGAGACTTGTCTATATATCCTTTCCCTAACTAACACTACAGTATTAGATATAAGCTGTTAGAATGATTATAAAAGATGTGTTCTGTTGTGTTTTATTTTATATTCTATACAATGCAGATATCCAAACGCTTCGAACTGCTTTGTTTTGATCAGGCAAGATCAGGAGCATTCAGTATGGTGTGGCCGTAGACTCCAATTATTTTATTTTGAGAGTAAGAACATTCTCTAGATTCTAATGGGAATGGTTTTAAAGAATAGGATTGTGAAGTTTGAGTGTTTTTGTTGCACATTAAAATTTAAAATAAGAGTACTCTGTCTTTACTCCTTTTAGAGTTTCTTTTGCTGAGGCTTACATATGACCTGGTTCCTGATAAGGGCCAGAAGCCGAGCTAACATAAGTGAGAAGGCTCTGTTTTCTACTTCTTTTTCTACAGGATTTTCAAAATAGAAAATGACATTGACATTTTTTACCAAAGAAGATGTTAATCAGTTGTTAGTTGATTCTTCATGAGTTTATAAACAGATTTTATGAACTGTTTCAAGGAAGATATACAGTGAGATTGTGGATTGCAAAGAAGAGTGTCTAAACATGGTAATATTTTTTCCTTTGAGTGTCCAAGTACTGATAAAATTCACAGAGGGAGGCTTCCTAAATAACGACCAAAAAAGTTTATTCTAAATCTTTCATTTTGCAAATGGATAAACCAAGGCATCAGTTTTTATGGGACTGGTTACAGTCATCTAACTAGAAATTCAACATTGGACCAAGATACAGGATGTCTCATTCAAATCTAGGTTCTTATCATTTGAAAAAAAACTGTATGTGTGTAAAGAAGGAGGAGGGAAAAACAACGTTTACACTTCCTCCAACTAAAGGAAAGTAGGTTAGGCATTCCGGAGATGTGACTGATTTTCACATGGGGTTTGGGCAACCAGCCTTGTTCTTCCATATGCCCAAACCTGACGCACAGTGGAGTTGGGCTCACTCTTACAGTGAACACGTTAACAGATGATGTCATAGTTTTAAAATATTTAAATTATATCCATACAATGTACAATTTAGCTTAAAAATTAACCATCATTTAAGTTGCCATCTGTAGATAAGTTGAAACTTGTGCCAGTCTAATTAGCAATCAGGAATATGGTAATTGCTTTTGGCCTACGAATGTGCAAAACTTCTCCAGAGTAAAATAATGACAAGTTGTGCATTTCTCAGTCTTTTTTCTGCAAAAATGGCAATGTTAAAAGTCTAATAAGTTATGAATTGGAATTCTGTTTGAGGCTTTAAAAAGACGTTTTGTTTTTATTTAATAATAGAAGAATGGCATCTATTTATTTCCTTAAATATGAGAAGAGTTTCTCATCTTGTAGACTGCTCCAATTTGGAAAAGGCAATTCTTTGTTGTGGCTTTTGTTCTGCACATTGTAGAGTGTTTACCAGCATCCCTGAAGAATTCCACCTGGATGCTACAACTCTTATGATAATTGTAACCTCTAAAATATTTATAGGCATCACTTCCAGATGAGAAAAAAGCACAGGGCATGCATTATACAAACAGTGATTTCTTGAATATCATGAGCTGAGCTACTTTGGGTGCTAAGAATTTTTCTAGATACAGAAGATAGGAATGTGGATCATAACACAAGTGCTCTAGTTTCATGATCAAACTTATGATTAATGCCTCTAGGAAAATGGCATCCTCTACTTCACAGAAAAAGTTAAGGTGCATACATCTCTCATAGCTACATTAGAGATGCTGTGTGGTTTAAAGAAAAATTTGTTTCTTTAGTGTGCACATACCATATGTTTTGTATTGTAGTAACCAATAAATGTGGTATATTCATTTATTAAATCATTTTAGTACATGTTTGACTTTTGTATTATGCATTTTTACAACTAAAATTCTTTTCATGTAGGTTCATGTGTATAAGTATGTATATGAATATTTATGTATCTATGCATATTATATGTAAAATGACAGAGTTATGATAGTTGTGACCCCTTTCGTAGTTGCACAGTATGAGCCTTGAGCAGTAGCAGTTGTTATGGTTGGGTGGGTACCTTGATCTATTAGAATGACCACAGTCTTAAGAGTACTTTGGTTCTCTTCTTGGTTGAGACCTCTGGCATTTACAATGATTGATTCTCTTTGTTAGTTGCTAGGAAACAAAGAGGTAGGGAGGACTTTTATGAGGAGTAAATAAGTAGTTACACTGTTCCATAATCTTAGAAAAGCATTCTGCTGCCATCACGGATCCCCTAAGAAAATGTATTTTATTTTATTTTATTTTTTTAGCCTTTGAAACTCTTGACTTTCAAGTATGTTTTCAGGAATGTAGTTTGCAAAAAAGTACATTTATCTTATATCATGATTAAAAATTACTCGGCAGATATAAATGGTTTGATTGATTGATTTATTACCATTTTCCTTTTGTGATGACCAGGCCATGGAGATGGCCCCACATTTCTTGTAGACTCAACCTTGAGGTTTTGATTCTTATTTTGATAGCAATTCGTAAAAGGTCTAATTTTCACCTGTTTGGCTGGAAAAAGACTTCTTTGGGAAGCATTTTCCTTTTTCTCTGTGCCACATTGTTTAAACAGCAATGGAATCAAATTATCCTTTACAATGATTTGTGAATTAACAAATGGATTTGACATCTGTTCAACAATTCTGAAGAGAGCCCATTTTTATTTCTCCCCCTATGGAGATAAAGTCATCACAGATTTTGAACTTTGATCTTTGTTATAGCTGAAGCAAGTTGATGGAGAAAGAAAAACTAAAGAGAAAGGAACTAGAAATAAAAGTGGGACTGAATTTATTTTATTGTATTTTCACTCTACTACCTATGTGAAGCAGTCTTGACTTTAGGCAGTTTACTGAAAGATAAGGATAATAAAGCAACTAATATTTTCCATAGTAAATATTCACTTGTTTACTCAGCTATTATGATTTGAGCTTCTTTGGGTGCTAAGAATTTTCTAGATATAGAAGATAGGAATATGGATCCTATCCACAATTGCTCTAGTTTCATGATCAGCTAGGCAGAACAAAACCAATATATAAGCAAGGAAATTATTGATGGTGGAAACTAATAAAAGAAAGAGAGGTTCTTATGGTGTGTTAGAAGAGCACTTAGCAGAAAAGAACCAGCCCTAAAAATGCTGGAATAGGGGCTGGGGATTTAGCTCAGATGCATAAGCAACTGCCTTGCAAGCAGGCAGTCGTGAGTTCGATCCCCGGTACCGATAAAAAGGAAAAAGACAAAAAAAAAAAAAAAATGCTGGAATAATTAAAGGTGATTGGTGTATATCATGCCAGAACATGCCACTTTGATATAAAGTTTACTCTGAATTGACGATAATTCAAAAATAGCAGACATGGAACTCTTTCCCTTTTTTGTTTAAAAGTCTTATGGATTAAAAATGATGGTCAACTTAATGCCAGTTGAATTAAATCACCATGGTGCTGAGTGTAGATGTTCCACCTGAGGAAAATTTCCAGCATAAATAGAGATATGGAGAAGCAGAAGGAAGGTGTTGTGGGTTTTCCTAAGTGTTGATGTTTGAGTTATTGGTTCTCCTGGAGGAGCTCATCATGACTAGCTTCCCCAGTGTGAGTTCGACCATTGTCATGGGAGGGGTTCGGGGCCTTGTTGATGACAGTGGCTGTGGTTCACTTTGGGGGAGCTCTGGTCCTTACATTGAGCACCGCTTCCTGGTTCCAGAGGTGAAGATGTGTGCCTTTTAATCTCCAGGAGAAACTCATCATGCTGCCTTCTTGGCATACATTCAATTATTCTTATCGTTGGAGGAGCTCAGGGCCTCCATGTCCGAGGATGGCTATGGTGCTTTTCAGGACAGCCCTGGTCTTTATTATGAGCATGACTTCTTGGCTCTAGCTTAGAACCCTCAACCTACTAGCCCAGCAACTTCACCCCGCTGGCGTAGACTTTCTAGCTTCCACTGCTGACTTTTGAGCCTTCCCAGTACAGATTTGTAAAACAGACTGGTGTGAGCCCTTCTTGTGGGCTCTAGACCTCCAGTTGGACTCCTGGGAAGCATTGTCATGGGTTCTAGATTTTCATCTGGACTCATATAGGACATTGCTGTGGGATTCAGGCCCTAGTCTGAATATTATATGTCTTTAGTGTTGTAGACAGATTTCCTGCACTTTCTTGTGTTAACTCTGAGTGACCATCATAAAATAATATTATAATTCCATGTCTTGATTTTAATTGTTCTCCTCACAACCCTACTACAGCAAAGAGCACATTTTTAACTTTGTAAATTGCTATAAATTTTTTCTTAAATTGTTTACTTTTTTGTACCATGAGGAGAGCAACTCCTTTTCATTAGTGTTTAGAGTATATTATGTTTGCATTTCTTGTGTGGAGGAGGTGATTGCACATAACCCATCTTAGTTCATTTTTCCATCCTTCTTCCCTGCACTCCCTCCCACCTACTCCCATTTCTTAAACTCCTTTCAATTTGAGAAAGATTTAGCTTCCTTCCTATTATTATCTGTCTTTTATTTTGTTCATTATTTATAATTTGTGTTTCTCATGTGAGAGAAACCATGCAATATTTGTGGGTCTGATTTATTTCACTTAACATTGATCTCAAAGTGATTTCATAGTCCTACAAATGATGCAAGTCTAGCTTTCAGGAAGGAACTCATCACTGGGGAATGGATGAAGGCAAATATGTATGACAAACCTCTTAAGCAAGTTCTTGCTACTGTAATTGTCATAATTAATTTTCTGTCTATTAACATACAAGCTTTATTTTACATCTAGTCATTAATTGTATAATTTATCTTTCTTGTTAAAATGATATATAATCTTTCATCTCCCTGCTTCTTTTGGTTTTCTATTTCTTTTTGTGTACTTCTCAAATGCATAAATTTAAGAAACAATGATTAAGCTTGCATGACATTTTTCTTATCAGTTCATCTTTTGTTAATATCATAGTAGTTCTAGTTAAAAAATCCAAAAGGGTAAAGCAAGCATTTTTGTAGCAGGAGAATCTTACCCAAGAGAGAGCTGTACTAAGTATAAAATCCCTGAGTCAGAGGCAATGTGGCTTATTTAAATTGAGACAAGCACAATGAGTAGAGTGTGAAATGTAACTAGGACCAGATCATGGATGTTTTTAAAATCTTTGGAAAGATTTTTTTTTTAACTTTGCATGCATATGGATGTTTCTGGGTCTAAATGTGAAAGGATACTATTAAAGAAGCAAAGAAATAGCATAAAGTTAATTCCATTTACTCAGTTTTAAAGACCACAAACTATTCTGAGAATGGATGGCAGGAGATACAGAAAGGAAGTGAGGGGAGGATTATGGGTGATCGTGACAGAATAAGTTTTTTTTTTCCATCTCTCTTCATTGTTGCATAAAAATTATAGAACAGATAAATATCACAAAAAACAAAAGCAAAACAGAAAAAAAGAAACATGGTTGATACTTTTAAAAATTTACGAAAAAAAACACATTAAAGAAAATGTATTCAATTACATATATAAAGCGGCATATGGTAGACCTGGCTTCCAGACTTCAATCAAGACCATGGTAATAGGAATAGGTTTTTTGGCGATTTCATTTTGTACTGAGGGGGAGAGAAGATGTTCAGCTTGAAATAAAGCCCAGCAAGAAGGGATTCTTAACAACAAGCAAGGTTGAAGCTGTAGATGGAAAATTCTTCATAGCAAATATCAGCAATTCTGTGGTTGAAGTGTCCCTTCCAAAATTCATTCCGAAATCTAACTGCCATGGTAAGTGTTGAGTGGTGGAACCACTGGAGATGAGCTAGTCATGTCATCTCAGGGTTAGCATGGCACTTATTTTACAACTGAATTCATGGTAAAATTGAAATGTTTAACCTCATCCCTTGTGTCTCATTTTGAAGTAGTTTAGAAAAAATAAGAAAAAAGACAGTACAGAATGGAGTCAAGAAAACTGCATTTGACAAAGGTCGTTTTGTGGAAACTACAACTTCAAGGCACTAAGTCACCCAGAGCCAAATGCCTTTTTCTCCAGTATGCCTGTTTTCCCCTCCTAAGATCCTCTTTCCTAAATCCCTAAGAGTTTTACAGATTGCAATAGGTTTGTAAATTTCCTCTGTGTCTTTCTTCCAATGGTATAAATTCACAAATCCCACATTCTTTCACCCTCAAGGAACTAGCACTAATAGTTGGGTACCATATGTCTAAACTTCAAACACATGCAAATGGATTATAATGAAATCTAGCCCACTAGTGAGCAAACTGATAGCCACTAAAAGTACACAGCCTAGATTATCCATCTTGAAAATGCTGTTACCAGGGTTTGAGGTGCTGGAGTCTCCTTCTAGAAGTTTTTCTACGTTCTTTCTATCCTGAGAAAAAAATTGGTCAAGACAAGCACAAACTGTAGCATAGTTTTTCATTTTTTAAAGTAGGAAAAGAAACAGGCTCCGCAGAGCAAGTGTGGGCCAGTACAAGTAGACAGGACCAGAGAGAGCTACTGTGAAGCAACAGTAGCAAGAGCTCAGTAGTCACTGTCCTTTTTGTGTTTCCCACTCCTGGGCTCATGTCAGGGCACGGACATAAAATTGAAAACATGCTCGAGTTCTTGGGAGAAGGCAACATGTACGGCTTGGGGGAATGGTTCTGAGCAGTATCCCAGGGTTTTGTAGTTAACAGATTATGCCTGCTTTCCCATCTAATGATTCCCATCTAATGCCTTAGCTTCTCTCTCTAGTACACCAAACCACAAAAATACTCCCAATCCAAGACTCTAATATTCCTCACTTTCTCCTGGCCACATTCCTCTCTAAGTGCATATCTTTTTCATTTTGCTTAATTCATTTACCAATATCTCTTTCTAAGATGTTATGGAATGTTTTAGTAACAAGTCATGAGCGTAATGCCAAGGGCGGGGGGTGGAGTTGTCCGCTTTGGGAGGACAGCCTTCGACCTCAGCCTGTAAGTTTGAGCTCAATTCTGGCTTCTACCATAGGTCTATTTAGCATGAAGGCCTTTGCTGGTGTCATTCGCTTAGACTTCCTCACCTCTAGAATTGTGAATCTAATAAGCTTCTATTGCTTATAAATGACCGTCTGTTGTATTGTTTGATAGCAGCAGAAAACAAATAAGACAAAAGACAGGAATTCTGGCTAAACCACCTAGCAGGATTCCCCATCCCCCACCACCCACGCAGAAAGCTAAGCCACTCATTCACTACCTGGGGAAGATGTAAAACTTGTTAAAATGTCCAGAGTGGAAGGTTCTGGGTAGGCTATTCTGGCTAAAATCTTAACATAGTTCTTACTAAACCTAGCATCTACATAGAAATACACAGATGAGCCATGAAACATAAATTAAGTTTAGTCAAGGACAGAAATTTGTCAGCTTCCATGAGAATCCCTACACAACTAGGAGGACCAAAATCCCATGTGCTCACTGGCAACCTGTTGAAGTAGATCAATTTTAGGGCAGCAACTTCGAAAGGAGGGGCCAGCCTTCTCCACCACTGGCTGCGTGCAAGAGCCTATAGTAAGAAGAACTGAGAAGAAATCAAAATTAAGTAAGAAAGGGACAAAAAGATTATGAAATTAGAAGGGCTGAACATGGTGGCACATGCCTATAATCCCACCCTGAGAAAATGAAGGAGGAGGAGTCCAAGTTTGAGCCTATCATGCACAATTTAGTGATTATGGAGAACCTGTCCCAAACATGAAGGTGAAGAAAGGCTATAGATGTAGCTCTGTGTGAAGGTCCTGGATTTACTCCCAGTAGCACAGAGAAGGGGAAGGGGAGTTTCCATCCGAGCAAGGCAGTGAAACAGAGCTAATATGTAACCCTTTATTTTGGTTAAACTATGCAACAGAGAAGGGATATCTATCTGAAAAGCTTGAGAAGTTTTTCTGAACGTTGCGTCTTACAAGTTCAAAATCACTCATTTAACACAAGGATATCTGCGGAGATGAGCACAGGTAGATTTATAAATATAGTAGTAAAAACAGTCTGCAGACTATTTGCTTGTGTAGATAAATATTTCTACATGAAAGGTAATTGATTTATCCACCTTGGCTCCTAGGAAGTTGTGGTTTGGAGTAGCTGCCTAGGTGGTGCCTTAAAAACATAGCAGCTGTTTTATTTAGCTGTAAGTTGTGTTTTCAAAGAATTTTATGTGAGCTTGCACAGCATTTGCAGTCAGCTTGCATTCAACTTCAGCAACTGCTTAGCCAACCAAGTATGCACCCCAAGAATCTGCACTTGAGTAAGCTATGGAGCACTGTGGTAGCTGTTTAATGGTTTTTTTTTTTTTTTGTATTATACCCTGGGGTTTTCATCAAAGCTGAACTGTTAAGGCATGGGTCCTTATCTGCATTTCTTTTCAGGCTATTTTGTCCCTTTAGGAATGAACTGGCCGGTTGTGGTTTTAATATAAAATTATTGCTATAAAATCTGTAAGATGAACATTTTCTACCACCCAGTAAGCAATTTCTAAGCTATTTGAAAAAAAAAAAATGGAACGGGCAAATTTAAAAGAGAAAACAGAAAGATAGGGAAGAAATTGCGAGGTGTTCCCTTTGTTGTACATGTTCTGTAAGCTTTCACCTTTTATAGGCAAACAACTTATACTTTCATCTTCATTGAAAGATGTTTACAGATGTGTTTCGGTGAAGTACTTACACCACCATTATCAGAGGAGCAGAAAGAGCTACTGGGTGATGGTCCCTACCCAAGGAATCTCGTGGCTTCGAGGTCTGTCAATAGCTAATAGGTGTTTATCTCTACTGGGAGCCATAGTCATTATTTCCATCACGGGGATTAACTTTCACTGCCTCTCATAATAAGTTTTAGATGTTTTGACTCAATAATTAATCTTTGTCACCCCATAAGGTGACTATTCCCACCAGGTTGAAACACTGTTATTCTTTTTATCTCTTACCTTCTCATGATAAGTTCCATTGAATTTCAAATATTCTATTTACCACATCTTAGAGAATACCATACATTCTGATTTGGGCTCAGAAGATCTGTTTCCTAGAATCTAGTCTATGTGGATGAAGAGGAAAATCTGCTCATATTTTCTTGTGGAAAGATTGAAACCTCCTTGTTAGTACAGGAGACAGCTGAGGGTTCATGAAAATTGTTTCTTATAGCTCCATTTATTTTTCCACAGAAATTACATTGAGGTTTTTTTAGTAAAGTATGTTTATAAAGCTATTACCAGCTAGCATGAGTTTTTGCTTTAGTGGTAAGAGAAATTAAAATGACAGTATGAATTTGCAAGCAAAAGTTTAAACAGAATAGAAGAGGTTAGAAGATTCCAGCATACATACTGATGATGATGATCAGATTGTCCCATTCATAAAGGAATATAGGCCTATTTTATGGGGTGCTATGTTGTTTTGGGGTCTGGTCCACCTGATTTCATAGTTCTGGAGGAATCCTCTTGACTTGAGGGGCAGCAATTTGGTTCCCAAAGATAAATCCCCATGATCTGAGAAGCAATTAACAGTGTTGTAAGCTCCTGCTAGATTCCAGGCTGACCGTATAATTATAGTCATGGAAATTTCTGGGTGCAGCTGAATGTCCTTGTTATCTTTTATCCTAGTGTCCCAGTCTTGAAGGTTGATGAGATGGACTGTGTATATTTAAGGCTTATAAGTCTTGTTTAACCAACTTTTGGAACAATGTACCCTAAAGGACTAGCATGCCTATACTCAGAATAAGGAGGATTTGACTAGTTTTTTAAAATGTTAGCCAATTTTTCTCTATTTTAGCTAAATACCAGGAATCTGTAGGTTCCAGTGAAATGGCATGCATTTTAATAAAAACTAAAAAAACAAACAAACAAACAAAAAATCTTTGCAGTTGCTCTCTCTTTTAAAAGAAAACAAAAGTCATACTTTTAATGAGTGTAAGAGTTTGCAGTTCATTTTTCCTCTGTTGCTAAAGTAATATCCATGCAAAAGACTTTCCAAATAAACTATCCTTCTCCATACAATTATTTTTTCAGGGAAATGTGTTTCAAATCTCTAGGAATAAATTGTCAAACCCCCTTTGGAAAACAGCCCAATCTTTGACTGTAGATTACTTATAAGATTCCCATAATCTTTTCTGTGCCTTCTTGCATTAATGATAATATTCATCTATGGGTATTCTAAACTTGCACAGCAGGAAACCCAAAGGATAGGCTTTCGGTTTAATATTACCAAAGAACAATTATGCAAACATACAATAGATACATAAGTGAATATGAATTTTGACCTAACACTCAGAAAGCTCATTTTGTAGGGTAAAAATGCAATACAAAATAATGAAAATATAAAAGTACCTTTACCAAGATAAATACAATCTGCTAAGAGAACATATTGGAAGAGTGAACAGTTTTGTTGACAAGTATTGAACAAAGTTGCATACAGTAGGAGTCACTTAAACCAAACACACAGATATCAGTGCCCATCTGGTAAAAAGGAGGGGGCACAGGATACCCGTGTCTGACCCAATCAACCAGTAGATTCCATTTGAAACTCTTACACTGATTTGGTTTCTAGTACTCATTTTCTGCACTTTATCATTTTATTATCTTCTCATAACATCTGTGCTTTTCTTTTCAATCTTTTGTTAGAGTGTCTTGTTCTTCATGTTCCAAATAGCAAAGGACACTCTCACTACTTTTACAAAAGCTTATTGTTGCTGACTTACTGTTGTTTGCAGAAAGAGTGAGCATGGGAGGAATTGAAATTCTGATCTTCTGCCCCTCACTGTACCCTAATCAAGACTACCAAGAATATACTGAGATAAAGGTAGGGAAGGCTTTGGTCATAGAATCTGTTTCACCCCTATATTTTGTCATTATAAATTGTTAATACTCATGGGCATATACATTGCTTTCTGTTCTCAAGATTTTGTATACTGTATGCTTTGTGCTCTGAGTATTTCTCATCGTTACTTAACTGTTTATTTCTTTCTACCATTCAAAATATGATTTTGGGTGTTATTTTCTTTAAGTAGCCTTAACTGAATTTTCAGATCTACAGGCCATTGTGTACCAAGTGTTTCTGCTTTATGGATCCATTAAACCTCATATTCTCCTGGTAAATAATTGTATTATGATGGCTTTCTTTTTATCTAACACGAGTCTGTATATTTCTTGTGAGTAGATACTATGCCTATTTGTTATATTTGTTATTAAATTTACTGTCTACCTTTTTTCTGTTATAAAATTGATAATCATCAAATATTTGTTAAAAAGGGAAAGAACATTGTGTAAAATAGATTTCTCAGTAGTAGTTTTGATTCTTTTCACCATTCATTATGTTCCATGTATCTGCAGCATATTTTCTCATTTTAATTTAATTTTCAAAATACTCATTTATGTGGTGTTATTAACCATACATTTAGATAAAGAAACAGTATTGGAGGTGTTATTAACCATACATTTAGATAAAGAAACAGTATTGGAGAGAAATCCTGCAAAAGATTTTACTGTTTAAAACACAACAATTTTGATGGTTTCATTTATTGTTGTCCAATATGATTCTCTTTATAGCTCATTTACCATAATATTGTTGTATAGCTGTATTTTATAAGAACTCAGCGTACAATTTACTTTTTGTTAGAAATAGAAAGTCCAGTTGCCAAAATTCAATAAATATGTACCTCGGTACCTTAAACTTAAAAAGCAGACACCTGAACCTTTGAGAAACATTTAACCTTGACATTCTCCACTCCTAATTGACAAGTCTGGTGTTGGTTACTTGCTGTGACAAGAGGTATAATATGCAGGTCATTGGTTTTAAATTGGGTCCATTATAATTTATTGGAGGCTTGACAGTTCTCAGTGATATTAAGAAGAAAGATTGTCTTTATTAGGTGATTTCCCCGGCTTCGGGAGTGCTACTTTAATAGATAATAATAGTTAACAACTTGATGACATTTTCCTGGTTTTACTTTAGCATTTGGAAGATGATGAATTCTAGGACTCAGTTATGTGGGAATGAGCTCATAGCCCAGAATAGTGAGTCTGGGAACTGCAAAAAGTCCATTTTTCCTAAACTTCAGCCCCTGACTTTAGCTCTGAGCCTCTCCAAGTACAACCTGACATTTGCATCTGATTGGTTGAGAGCTGTTAAAAGCTATAAGAACATACTTGGATTCCCATCCCTATGTCCCAATTAATATATTGTACCAGAAAGAGAGGCCCAAGTGATTTTCACCAAATTTCGAGAGAAGGCTTTTAATACCCATTGATATTTACAGCCAACATTATATATATGGGTCTTGGTGACTTTCGTGAGTTTTTTCATGGTGAAATTTCAGAAGCACCTAAATGTACCTTTCCCATCCAGAAATCCTCTTCTTTATTCTGAAACCACAGAAGTTCAAATTGTCATGATTAAAGATAAGGTTGCAAATTGCCTTAAAAATAATGCTTTAACTGACATTAATATTTTAACATATGTGACTGCTTGAACAATTAGGTTTGTACCTGGAGTCTTTGATGGGATACAAGAGAAATGACATGAGACCTTGGCAGAAAACAGGAAGGGGAAAATCGGGTGCAGAGAAGATAAGACTGCTATTTTATGTTTTCCAAAGCAATCAGTTCTGCTCAGTCTCTCCTGCCTCTCAATGTGCCTCTCTTGCTTTTCTGTTTGTAGCATCATCTCTTCTTAAACTGGTTTTCTTCTCTTTTACATAGAAGAGAGCTTGTGCTTTACTACACAGGATGGGGGAGACAGGCAGAATTCTAAGAATGACTCCAAAAAAACTTTCCCTTAGAATGAAGTTGAAGCTGTGGACAGGGTGACATATGTCACATGATTACATTTCCTTTTATGGTTCAAAAACCAATGATTTGCATGAACCTATTATTATCCCTGGAGCCCTTTTTAGAAGCAGAGAGGTTTTAACAACTTGTGTCAAGGGGGAATTCAGAGATCTGTGACTAAGGGAGAATTAATGTAATTTTCTTGTCTGTACTTTTTTCAATGATGCAATCTTATAATTTGTGATTATATTCAGTTTTGATCATCACTTCTTTGTTCATTTATTTAAAATCGATTTTTAAACAAAAATGTTTTAAGAACATATCGGTGTATGTTTGCATCAACAGAGATGGTAAATATGCTGATGCTGAATTCATTATATGCCATCATCACCATCATATCTTTTGAGACTATATTTTCATGACCATGCAATAACTATGGTATCCTAGAGTTACAGGGACCTTACAGATACAAAAATCCAGTCATTCTTAGCCTGGGTGACAAAAGAACAGTGCTTCTAGTGTGGAGCATCATTGTTTTGGGTAGAATTTTATATGGAAGAGGCCTTTACAACTTTAATTACAATTTGCATGTTGTAATTTGTGTCCTGTTTTAATAAATAGCAAACACCAAATTTCTCTATTTTCCAGACACAAAAAGAAAACCAAGAGAGTTATATATCCTATACAAATGGTATCAGGAGTAAAACCAATTTGGAAAGGTAGGGATTTTGCTATATTTCACTCTCCTACCCCTGTTCTTATTCAAGCTCCTGAAGTACTCTGTGTAGAGGCAATGTTTCACCCTCTCAGTTCTCCCAGGGCATTGGGAACTCCCCAGAGGTTAAGACACCTAAGATTTTCTTGTAGCAGTTAGCAGCATTCTGCATCTTTCTATCTTCTCCAAGTAAAGACTTTCTTAATTATTTTGAAAATAGCCGGTCTATGTCTTTAGAAATTGAGAAAACACTTTTCCTTCTCCATCTTCTATGAGTCATAAAGATTTCCAGCATTTTAATTTGCATTTGTCTTTGGATGAAGAACACATTATAGAACACTGGAGGTAGAAATTATGATCTTAGGTTTCCTAAGTAAAGAGAAAGAAGACATGAAATCTCTGGTTAAAAATGAAAGTATGCTCAGGTATTTCCTTGGATTCTCCAATGCAGGGAATGAAAAGACAAGAATGTGTGTTACAGCTGTGAGGCCTGAGCCTCAGTGCGAACCAGTATGTGGAGAGATAAGTTACTGTTCACTGGGCTGCACACTGACAGGTTCTGATTCATTGGGCTTGGGTCAAGGCCAAGAATTTGCAGTTCTTAGGATTTCCCGGGAGATGTTGCTGTTGCTGTTTAGAGAACTACACTTTGAAAGCTACTAGGTTACTGAAGCTGCTCCAACTACTTCATGATGAACAACATGACTCCAGTGGGATTTAGAGGCTTCCAGGGCGCGGTGAGCCACGAGGTTGTTAATAGAGGCATGCCGGAGGAAATGGCAATGGCTTACTCATTTTCCGAACATTTATTAGAGACATTACATGGACAAGCTCTTCGTCTTGCATCATAGATATAAATTAACAAGTCATTGTCTCAGCCAGAGAAAGAGAAACATAAACAAAAGATAGCATAACATAAAATTATATCATTATTCATATAAATGACATGTAACTGTAGACAAAAATGAGCTCACTGTGGCCAAAAATGACACATTTGGAGCTACTCAAATGAGAGGAAAGACTGGAGCATGAACTGATTATTAACTGGTAATAAAAATAGCTGAATTTGTGAGACATGGTGGCACATGCTTCTAATCCCCGATACCCAGGAGGCTGAGGCCAGAGGACTGTAAATTCAAGTCCAGTCTTTTAGCCTGGGCAGTTTAGTAAGATCTTGTCTCAAAATAAAATATAAAAAGGTCCTTGGATGTAACTCCTGTGGACAGGGAGTGTTGACTTGGAATGTTCCAGAGCTTTGGTCTCAATGTACAAGTGAAAACAAACAAACAAACAAAACAAAACAAAAAATAAAACACGTGATATTTAGAAAAATATATGCTTTTAAACCATGTTAAACATTCATTGCATTATTTAATTTTTCATTCACTTACATGTATAGACATGTATGCAGACACATCCTTAACTTTAGAGTTAAGTGTTATTAGCATGTAATCATTTCTCTGGATTTTATTACTTATTACCCACCTGAAAACTTGGCTCAGAAATTTCTTCAGCCTTTATTATCAGTTTTCTTTTGTTATTTTTTGCTTCCATCTTCAGTGCTTCTGGTAAGTATTCCTCTCATCTGAGGAAAGAATCTTCTGTTTAAGCTGAATTCTCTTCTCCTCTAGTAACTTACTCGTCTCTCTTGTATTCAATAGCAGTTACTTAAAAGCCTAGAATTGTATTCCAATTCATCTTTTGAACTTCTGTTAGGATTAGAGTCATGCACACCACCTAAATGGCGATAATCAGTCATTAATGATGTTTACTGTGTTACATCAAATGGCCAATTCAAATATTCTGCCATTCGTTTAGAGCAATCTTGAACCACGTTCTTCACTTAGATCCTTGGCCGTCCTAATATGATTTCCTTCCATCTCATTGACTATTTCCACCTTGCTAACACTTTTTCATCTTTCTAACCTTAAAGTATGAACTGTAGTTTACTGACATAATTTTTACATTCAAACAATAATACTGAAGACTTCTGATAAATGTGTATGCCATCTAACTGTTGCCCAATGGAGATAAAATATTTCCTTCATTTTTATTTACCATGTGCTTCTGAATTGTTTATTTGTATAATCACACATAGTTTTGCCTGCTTTTGGCCTTCGTACAAGTGGAACGCACACTGTGCCGTCAGCACTCCATAACCATGGGTTCTGCATCGGTAGATTCAACTAACTGGATCAAAAATAGTAGGAAAGAAATTTACCTGTCTTCCTTCTGCTTTCTTGTCATTGTGTTAGAGTCCACATATTAGGGAGAACATGTCTGAATATGGATTATGTCACACAATATATTGTTTTCCAGATCCATCCACTTCTCTGAAGATGACACAATTTCATTTATTTTTATGGTTGAATAATACTCTTGGGAAAGTATTATTAGACCATAGGAAGGGGAGAGGGAGCAGGGCAGGGGCTAAAGACAGATAAAAGGGGATGATTATGACAAAAAATATATCATATACATTAAAATTCCTCCAAAATGTGCAACTAGGACATTGGGTGGGAGAAAGAGGGGAGTGACAGGGAATGACTATAGTATAGCCTTCTATACATGAATTTTTGTTTAACAAAATAGTTACTTTTGAGATATATCCCTGTTAGTGCACATAACAGTAGTTCATTTTTCTTGTTTAATATTCCATGATATGCTGATGGAATGTTATCCTTTTTTTTCATAAGCATTTGATATTTCTTTTGATTTAGTTTTTATGAAAGGAGCAACAGAAAACATTCTCGGAGAAATTTTTGGATTGGCAACTATTTTAATTTCTCTGGGTAAATGTCTCATAGATTTGCTGGGTTTTGGATAAATGTATGTTTAACCTTACAAGAACTTGCCAAATTGTTTGTTTTCTGTTTGCTCCTTTAACCCAGATGTTGACAGTAAATTTCACTCTCAGCCCTGCTCTCCAACCCCAGCTTTGGAGATAGTTTTGCTAAATCACCCAGACTGATTTCAAATTTTCAGTGTTCCTGCTTTAGCCTCCCAATAGCTGGGCTTAGGGGTGCCAAACATTTTTTCAACATGCATGAGTCATATTAACTCTCATGAGAGATCACAGCAGTTACTGTTTCTCATCTTGAAGCCCGTGTCTGTTATAAATCTATAATTTTTTGCTATTTTTATGTGTTCTACTTTATTTTTGATGTCTTTATATCTATTTTGTATCCATTTGAATCGAGAAACCTTTTAGTATTCCATTTTATGAGTTCTATTGACCTTTTATTATACTGTATTATTTTTACTTTTGTGACAGTTCTAGGGGATACAATATGCAGTTGTAACACATCATTGCCTGTTTGAATTAATACAGTAAAACCTGCAGTAATGTAGGACCCTTAAAATATTTTAAAATCATTCAATCTCAGTTGTATCTGTTTCTCTGTAATTGTCCTGCATTTGCTTGAGTTTCTAAATACTGGTGGGACACTGCTGTAAATCCTTGTTTATTTTGTTCTTTGTTCTATACTGACTTAGAATTTGTATGTGGTCTTATGGTTTAAAATGTACTGATGCCTTCCTAAATTGGATACATAGTTCTGACCTCTTCTACGAACTCCAGACTCATACAGGATCTAAACCTTGACTTATTAGTGAAATTTCTGGTAGGAACCCAAATATTTCTTCTTAAAAGTGTTAGTTTTGCTTTTTTCCCAAATTACCAGTTCTGATATTATTTAACTATATTTTATTCTCATGATTTCTCATAATATAAACTTGTTTTACTCAATTCTTTTTTCTCTTACAACCATATGCATTCTTTTAGTATGTGATTAGTTGTATTTTTTGTATGTAATCAAAATTTGACCAATTCTACTGCCTCTGGTAATTCATCCCAATTCCAAGTCACTATCACTGTATTCCAGGTTAAATTGACCTTAGTGGTCTTCTGTCTTCTGCCCTTAACCTCTTTCAATTTATTAGTCAGAGAGATAGTTTTAGATGTATATTGAGTTAAAGTCTTCCAACAAAGTCTTAGATGGCTCAAAATAAAATCTAAATCCCTAGGCAGTGTGACTGCTGTTCCTTTTCTATTCTTCTTCCTTTCCTGGTTTTTCATTCAGTAAACACTTTATTTTCTCCCTTGGAGCTTGTAGACTTTTTCTTTTCTATGCCAGACAATGCATGTACCAAGATATTAAAGAACTTACCGTCTTCTCTCTCAGATTTTGACTCGTACCTGATGATTTTCTGTGATGCTCCCCCCATTTATAATGCTTTATTTTATTTTAAAGACATCATGGAGCTCTGACTGTCATTTTATATTATTTATATTGTTATTTTGTAATATTCCACTATCATGTAACTCCATGATGGTAATATTTGTGTATTTTATTTCTATATGAGAACAGAAATAATTGTACAGGCATAACTAAATAAAACAATGAATCTTCACTTGAAATATGAGCAAACTAAGGTTTATGGAGATCAAGGACCTTCAACGGGCAGAAAATCATTCAGTGATAGAGATGAGAAAGATAACTAAATGAAGGTTAGGTCTTATAAAGGCATTAGTGTAGTAGTGTAGACAGTCCCATAAACTTGAGCTACAGATTGTACATGGGTATTATGAGTAATTTTTTGTTATTGAAAGATGGAGTTGTGCAGAACTCCTTTTTAAGAATTTGCCTTAATATAGGGCAAAGGGTTTTACACAGTAGTGCAAAATGATTCTAGTTGCCCTGAAGATAGAAAACAAAGCACTGTCTTGAATACTAAATAAGATATAACTTTTAAACCTCTGTTTAGCTTTTCTGGTTGCTGTTGTTTTCTCAGAGAGAGAAATTTGTAAGGAAGACAGATACAGTGATTTATATAACTTATGCAATTATCTTTTTCTTAAATCAAAAAGGCAATACTTATTCATACAAGATGTGGTCACCTTTATTATAGGAAACTTAGGCTTTCCAAAATATTATCATTCTTAACTTACCTGCTGATACACTTTCTAACTTTCCTTAGACAATGAAATTTACACTGTAATTGTAGAGATTCCATAATGAATACGGATGTTTCTGATCCATAACATCTCAAGCTTGGCCTCACTCCAGCTCCATGCATCACTTTTACTCTGGTCACTATTTCTCCTGCTATCCTGATTCTCATATCGCTGATTGTTGGTTCACAAAAGATGCATGCATTTAGCTAGAAGTGGAGTACATGTCTTCTTCTGCCATTTGTAAAATGATAGCCATATCCATGGTCTGGATTCTCTAGAATTTTCTCCCATACTTGCCCCAAAATTGTTCCAATATGGGATTGGTGAAAAATTAGGGGCACTGTCAATACCACTTAGTTCTGTTCTTAACTTTTTCTTTTTTTTTTTTTTTTTTTTTTTGTCTTTTTCCTTTTTTATAGGTACCGGGGATCGAACTCACGACTGCCTGCTGGCAAGGCAGGCGTTTATGCCGCTGAGCTAAATCCCCAGCCCCTGTTCTGTTCTTAACTTACCTGCTGATACACTTTCTAACTTTCCTTGAACAATGAAATTTACACTATAATTGTAGAGGGCAAAGCATCAGAGTTCCTTTCACCAACTGTGAATCAACACTTTATTTAAAAATATTTTGAAGTCCAAGATCATTTTAGAAACTGAAGAAATCCTTGTTCTTCTTTTCTAAACCTCCACTCATCCTCTAGATGTTCTTTGTCCCTTTCCAAATGCTTTGGAATGTATATATTTCCATTTCTACTTCTGAATTCCTCAACTAAATTTTTCCCTTTGAGCCTATACCCTCAAAGTCACTTATCCAGATATTAGAAAACATGGAAGAATAATTGAGTATGTTTAGCATTATCTAATATCCAAATACACAAACCCCCACCTCTCACACCCTGGTCCTGCTATTTGCATGCCATCAAGAAATGGAGAAGAATTGATTTGATGCTTTATATTCTCTTAGACACTGAAAAATAAGAAAGTAAAATATTAAGTGACAAACCAATTATTTTCATTTTGCAGATTAAATAAGGCCCTGAATTTCAAAGTATTGATAGGATTCTGCCCAAAGTCACTTAACTAATAAGCCCAGGATTTTATGGACCATATTTTCTAAACTTGGGAAAGATGTACATTTTCTCATCTCACCTCATCTCAGTTTTGAATGTCATAAACAGGAAATACTAGATAAAAAGTCTCAATTAAACTGAAACTTTTTTGGTAGGGTTACATCTAATATCCTGCAGGGAAGAAACAACGGCATCCACAGGCGCTGTATCCAGGGGTTTGGATGACAGCATAACACATCTTGTTGCTTGCTTTGTTATTAGTAAGCTGTTGTGGCTGCCTTTGTCTGTGGTTTGCATGGGGATTTTTATAGTAATGTTTATTCCAGCCCATATGTGTAACATTTTGTGCAAGTCATTTACTTGTGCTCTGGGACTCAGCACTGTATATTGCAGATTACGTATCTAACCTACCCACCGCTATTCCAGAAGAAATTTCAAAATGATAGAGATTCTTATATCTCCAGTAGCTTCACCCCCAGGCATCAAGTTAGTAGACTGGAGCCTCATTAGGGCCTTTTTCCCTTGCCACCTAATGGGAGAACCATTTATTTTCCAGGCAGGAGAGATGAATCCTCTGACAATATCTTGTTATTATGTTATCTCACATTAGATAAGTTGATTTGATAAATGTAAATGTAGAAGACTGGAAATTACTAAATATTATCTTTTTTAAAGGGATCTGAAAATTTTAAAAGGAATTCAGTTTAACTGAATCATCTCAGATTCCTATTCTTTTATCAAGAATAGCAATTTGTAACCTTCTTTTTAGCCTGGGTCCCAGATATCTTGTTCTTCATTTAAAGAAAGTATCTAAAACCTTATAAACACCTATGTAGTGACCTCTTCCAAATCACATCAATGAGTAAGGTAGATGAATAAAACTAGACATGTGGTGTTATTTGGGGTAACAACAAAGTATTATGTATTTAAAGATTTGCTGTTGCTTTAATAGCTGGTGCTAACATGCTAGAAGAGAGAAATTTTGACTACATTTTCTCATATCTTGAGCTTAGATATCATAGAGAAGAGGTCTTAACTTGGACTCTGGGGTAGTAGGTTGTTAATAAAATAGAAACATTCATTGCTGTGTTTTTGTATCTTTTATAATGTGTGGCATAAATTCATGTTCAATATGTTTGTTGAAATCATTCTGCTACATTTTCAGTGACTAAAAATCTATGTTAAATCTATGTTGTGGTTTGTGTCTGTGTGTCCCCCCAAAGCCTCGTGGAATCCTGAAGGCTGGCTTTTAGAGTTTGTGAATGACTCATGATTCAATGCTGGGATTATGGGTGTGAGTGCTACACCCAACTGGGTGTAGTTTACATACAATATAAGGGACAGAAAGAGTCTTCTTTCCATGATACTTCTCTTTTACTCTTGTTGTTACCTTCTGCCATGTGTCATTTTGGTTAGGAGCCAGCTGAATATGGATGAAAACCTCCACAAACTGTGAGCTAAATAAACCCTTCCTTTCTTTACTTTGGGTGTTGGGTATTTTGTTCCAGCAATGGGAGAAATGTAAGTAAGACAATCTACAAAAAAACAAAGAGGTAATTTATTATATGGCTAGAAGATGATTTTGATCATGTTATTGCATCTTTTCCCTACACAAAGAGAGAACTCAGACCCAGAGTTTACATACTTGTTTAGATTTATACACTTCCTTTGAGGCCTCACTATGTAGGACAACTTGGTTGTTCTGCCAAGTAGTTCATATACTCCTGAAACCACTGAAAAAGTAGTCCTGTATTATATAATTAGAAAAAGGCAATTGACATGGCATGTCTTCAGATTCATCTGGGGGAGTGTATTAGCTATGTCTGTGACTTTCTTAGTTCTTACAAAAGAAAGTTATCTAAGATTGTCCTATTATATAAACATGAAGTACAGTTTTCCTCTCTGAGTTATTACTAATCTTTGTCTACTGTACAGTCTTTTTTTTTAAAATCAAGATACTTGATACTTAAGAAAATGAAGAGTTTAATTCGTGATTTCCACTTTTGTCATTCAATGGGAAATTATGTTTTGTTTTATTACATTACTTCATCTTGTCTTTGGAGGAGTTTACTATTTTTTATTGATAATAAATAGTAAGACAAGAGTTTTTTTAAAAATAAATCAAGTTAATGAAAAAATAAATTTCAATGAAGAATTTACTGTTTGCTTACTAAAAGCAGAAATAGAGTAGTCATTCTTTGGAGTGTGATCTGGAGAAAGAAAAAAAGATGGGCATTATGAATCAGAGTTAAAAGTACAAGTGAAGAAAGATGTCTCATTTCCTGCCTACCCTAATGGCATAAATGTGCTTGTGATTGTAGCAATGACCATTTCTCATGAGATCTATAGCTTAAGTGTGTCTCCAAAATGATTCACTGCCATTCCTATTCACATGCTGAATTATTGCTTCTAAGTATAAGTCTCAGCTACTTCAGTTTCTTAAATGTATAATCTTAGACAGTTCTCTTAGTTTAAAGTTAGGGAAAGTCAACATCACTCTCCAGTAAACTATAAAGTTGCAGAAATAGCAACTATTGTTTTTCATATTTTTAAATAAGCTCCTCATCTACTCCTCTGATGACACCTAGGAGAATTTGAAAAATGACAAGTCATAGAGTCAGCTGTTAAAAGAAAACTTGTGTCTATCAAATGCATTGAGTCAATTTGCATTTCTATTCCAGAACAATATGGCCACAAATGCCAGTGCATAAATTATCACCAATTGTAGGTGGAAACATTCCCTGGAAGCTGACAAAGCATCACTCCAAAACATCTCAGATAATTCCTAAATAAAGAAGTCTGCTTCTTTGCTTCAGTACAGGCAATAAGTGCAACAGAATGTGAGGATGTGTACTTGATATGAGTCTGATAGTCTCATAGTCCAAACTAGGGTTAAAACCTAGAAATAGGACTTTTATTTTATTAGTGTGATCATCCAAAGTCAGTTAACTTTCTGAATTTCAAGTTTTCCCATCTTAAATTTTTAAATATGGGTATAATTTCTCATTTACCAGTTTAGTCATGAAAAATAAATGATGTGATGTTTGTAAATGTTGGTTTCCATTTAATAATGACTCTTCTTCCTTTCTGTATCAAACTGAAAATATTTACTGCAGAAACTAGATCTTTGTAAATTTAGTTAATTTTAAAGATTATTTCAAAAGGAATATTCTTGTGCATCCCATTAAACCAAACATTTATTTTGTACTGTGCCCCAAGCAAAATTTCTATCATATATTTATGCTTCATAATTACCATTATATAATAGCCTCATTTTTAATGAAGAATGTGCAAGTTAGAGTGGGTATAGTACCTGACATGCTGCCATTAAAATATAACTTAGAATTATTTTTCTGTGGTTATTTATAGAACCTAGTATGTGCCAGAAAATGTTCTAGGTGCTGGGATGCAATGGAAGAGAAACCAAAAAATGTCAGTATCACAAATGACTAGACAAATTGTAATAAGAACTTTAAAGATAAAAACAAGTTGATACAGAAATAGGCAATAAATACAGTAATATGGAAAAGGAAAATGCTAGCTTCTGGAATGTGTTCTGCAGCTCTGAACCTCTGTACATACTCCTGGGGACAAGGGGAACAAATAAGGGACAATGCAGGTGGCAATCTGTTGTAGTCAGGTATTGCAAGGGAAACAGGACATATCATTTGTACAATTATTTTGTAACAGTCACCCAAAGAATCAAAAATGAAAAGTGCAGGAAATCTACTCACACTAAAGACCCCACAAAAAATCCAGCTGAGGGCCTAGATTCCACATCTATGTCCTGCATAAGTCTAGCTGAAGACCTAGAGCCCATGATAATGTCTCATGCAAGTCTGTTTCATAGATCTGTACTTGGAAGGTTCAAAGCTAGAAAGTCTATGCCAGTGGGGTGAATGATCTGTGCAAGTAGGTTGAGAGTTCTGTACTGGAGCCAGGAAGCAATGCTCAAAGTAAGGACCAGGACACCTCAGAAAAGTACCATAGCCATCCTCAGCGATGACAAGGTCTCAAGCTCCTTCAGTGATAATAGCTGAGCTCCTATCAGGAAGCCAGTGTGACAAGGTTCTCCTGGAGAATAAGCAGCACATCATCTTCTGCTATAGAGCCAAGGAGTGGTAAAGATGAGAGCTCCCCCAAAGTGAGCCACAGCCATTCTCAGCGATAAGTCTCAAGCTCCACTGATTAGAGCAGCCAAGTTCATATCAGGAAAGAAGCTTGACAAATTCCTCCAGGAGAGCCAATGGGAACAAGAAAACCAACAACTTCCAGGAGAACCAACACCATCACTCTTCTTCTCCAGTTGTTCTTTTTATGTTGTTGGCAACAATCCTCATCTGGGCCACCACACTCAGGGCCATGCTAATACATTTCAGCTGGTATTACAAGTTGACCACTAGTTATCAATCCACCACACAATCTTAGTCTGACCTCCAGGGATAATTTTTTAGGGCATGTCTGCAAGAGGGAAAAGAATTTCCAACAGAACATCCATCACCTGGGATTTGATGCAAAGATTGAATGAAAGGGTCAGGGAAAGATCAATAAAGCAAAGGAAGTAACTTTTTAAGGTAAAAAGTTAGAATGGTTCGGACCTGCCACTAGGGAAACAGGAAAGAGCTGAACACCCCAAATCTGAATGGTTCTATTTTGGTTCTGTAACTGGTGCAGATGCATTGGGAAATGTCTGAGATTTCTGGCCTCCAATCTTTTAGGCATAGGCAAAAATGTCTTCTTTTATTTTATGTTAAAGATATGGGCATCATAGGGACATGCATTCATATGGACCTGATTTACTGCTCCTTTGGCACTACTAAATCTCAGATACTCAGCCGGCAATCAATGGTGCTCATTTTGTAGAAAGCGTGGATTATGACTACTTTCATGCAAATCAGTTTTTCCAACAATATGAGAGTTTTTAGTTGGCTATACACATTCCAATTTGGTAGCTGCCCCCCTGTAATTAGGCCTTTTCATTTATCTTTTTGTCTCAATTGCTAAAATATTTTAAAACATTGTATCATCCCTTTTTGTGCATGCAGGCATGATGCTCAGCCAGCAGATGCTGCCACCTGCATGAAACTCAGCAGAGGTGTTTGTCTTGCAGCTCCAGCCATCATGAGTTTTTAGGTGGGCCAGCGGTGGAGAGTGGCAAATGTGCTCATCAACACTTAAGGTTTAGAAGGGCAAAGCGCTATCCAAAAATATTTTCAAATTCTCAGATACGTTTTGAATTAAATGGCACTGTCTTGCTGGAAAATACTTAGAATTAATCACCTTTGTTTAACTGAGGACCTAGGCTCCTCAGACGAGGTAAACAGATGAAATATAAATGAAAGTGTTCATGATCAATCAGAAGAAATTCTCCACATGCATGTAGAGTTCAAGAGGCAGAGAGAACTAAACCATAAATCTGGAGCTTCCAAAGTTGAGCTGAATGTGACTTTGGGCAAGTTAGTTCACAGTGTCACAAAAACGAAATGGTCTAATGCTTTAAAATTGTGAGCATATTGACAGGTTAATAGCAATTTCTCGGTAATGATAGTTTGCTAACTTTGTTCTTAATATTAATTATAATGATTATCATTAATATTAAAGTACCTACAGTCAAGAAGAATGATGGCTTCAAATCACAGTTGAGTATTTGTAAGGAAAGATTTTTTAGTGTGTTTGATTTTATAAAGTGATTTACAACTAGCACTGTTAATAGCTTTACATATGACCTCTCAATTATTCCTCTGAATGAGGCTTATGTTTAGCATTATTTCGTGTTTTTAGATTTGTTTTATAAAAGTAGGAAGAGACTTGTCTTTTATAGCTACACTTTTTTTTTACCTTCTAAGACCCTGAGAAAATGGTGTGGTAACTTATCTCACCCTGCTCTTTTCAAGCAGGGTGAGAAATTAGTCATTCTTTTTGCTGGTTTCTGAATATAGTTTGGAGAAAACATATTTCTCTACATATTTCCATGAGTTGTTGTAAAAACTAAAAATGGCAATGCATCTGATATTTTGCTATAAAAAACACAGTTTTGTTAATTCAGTAAGCTAAGACTGACCTTAGTTCCTATTATGGCTTGGTTAGGATTTGATAGTGTGTCTTACAGCTTTCTATGCTGGTCCTCAGTGTCATGCTGTGGGAAGTGGAATCCTTAAGAAACGAGACATAGTAAGAAGTAATATGGTCCTTAGAAACAGCACCCTTGGTGGAGGTTGATATAGTTCTTAGAGGACCTTTGTAAGCTCCCTGAGGGCATCTTATATAAAAGACCAAGATTGCCCTTGATTCTCTCTACATTTCTGACGTACATTCTCTTCCATATGTGCCGCTGTCCCTTTGGGAAGCAGACACACGGGCCCTCACTAATTATTACCTCTGTGAAAGGAATACTCTATTTGGTAGAGTACAAGACTTTAATTTTTCTCCCTTAAGGTAAAATTATACACATTTGAGGGTAAGACAGACAGAGCTGTTTGGTCTTGAACTCTCAGTCTGTAAACATAAGCTAAACAAACAGCTTTGCTCTTTCTTTCTTTCTTTCTTTCTTTCTTTCTTTCTTTCTTTCTCTCTCTTTCTTTCTTTCTTTCACACTTTCATTAGTGGTCAGTGATATTGAGGATTAAACACTTTGCACTGAGTTGTAACTGTACCCCTTTTAATTTTTCATTAAGAGATGAGTCTTATTATGTAGTACAGGTTGGCCTTGAACCTGCAATTCTCCTGCATCAGTCTCCTGAGTAGCTTGGATTATAATCATGTGCTATCATGTCCAATTTTAATCTAATTTCTTTATAACTAACACGTTCAGGTTTTTTTAAATAGCAACAGAGGGTGGACTAATATAATTCTCTTATAAAAAATAACTGACTTTGCACTTAAGAGTTTTAAAATAAACCTACAAAAATGATATAATAGGAAATAACTAATACTCAAAGACAAACAAAATATTGTTTCAAGTGTGTGCTTTTTCATGGTGAATTTTATAAATGATAGTATTTTTAATTTAATCCCATTGCAGTGCTGGTACCTATAAATTTTAGTACTATTGTAGATGATACTGTAATAGGCATATACTAGGAAAATAAGAGATCTGTTTGAGAAACCTTGCAAAAACAACCTCCCAAAATAGCTAAATATTTTCTCACATAAGTGTGAATGTGCATCGTGTGTGTGTGTGTGTGTGTGTGTGTGTGTGTGTGTGTGTGTGTGTGTGTGTAATTTTACCTTAAGGAGGAAAAATTAAAGTCTGGTACTCTGCCAAATAGAATATTCCTTTCATAGAGGTAATTTTCAAATTATATTGTTACATTTTAGTATAAGTGACTTTCAGATCCTTTTATAATTGTAGGTTCCATGGTGCAAAATTTGATAAAAGAGGAGAACCTAACAAGCCTACAGACTTCAAAATGTAAGAATAAGCTTCTTAGTTTTTCTCAGAAGTGAAGACTTGCCAACTGAGAGCAAATATAACTTTTAATAGAGGGAAACACATCAGTCAAATTGTTAATATAAAGAAGCAAAATCAGAAACTATATAAAAATGAGTTATATCGTTTGAAGGTACAGCTTTGCCTATCAAGTCATAAAACTAATGCTTGAAAAGAAAAATCAGAATATAAAATATATTACAACTTAAACATATATCATTTTTAAAAATCTTAACTTTAAGCAACATTAATTTGAACTGATTTATATTTTAAATCAGAGAATAACAGTATCGAATCATGAATGCATACTGTCTGGCAGCAGAAAAACAAACTGTGGAAGACAAAGAAAGTACATGCAAACCTACACCCACCCTGGGTGGATGTGTTGATAAAATAAAATCAAATCTCTTTTCAAAACCTGTTCAGGCTTCTGAGCTTCCCATCTCCAAGGTCTGCGGGGCAGTGATGGGCTGGGTAACTGCTGCGCCCATGAATAATTATCTCTGTCCTGAGTGCTTCCAGCGTGACGTGTCTTCATTTCATTAGGGGAAAGAAGGACAGGCTGGAATTGGCAATGGCAGAATTCATTTATCACGTTTTAATGGAGAAGCAGCTCAGGAAGGGTGGGCCTAATGAGATATTTCTAAAGAAATTAGCCAGTTTCTATTAAAGGGCCGTCTCCTCTCTGTCCATATTAATGATGGATGGCAGGGGCCACAGCACAAGGACACCACCCCCTCCCCCTACCTTTGCTTTGATTTCCTGAAGCACATGATCATTTTTCCAGGATCTATCTTCCAAATGCTTGAATGAATCATTGTTGCAAATAGATAACAAATGTTAATGTGGAGGAAGGGACCTGATTTGAATTACTGGATTTAATACACTGTATATACCAGACTGCTTAGGTCTACAATTGTTCATGCCTTAAAATGAATAGGAAGTGTTTTCTCACTTTTGTTACTGTTCTTGTTGCATTCAGGAAGTAAATGCAATCAAATTCATTCTGAGAGAATTATCCCTTCAAAA
Organism: Cavia porcellus; assembly: GCF_034190915.1. Classification (NCBI taxonomy): domain Eukaryota; kingdom Metazoa; phylum Chordata; class Mammalia; order Rodentia; family Caviidae; genus Cavia; species Cavia porcellus. The sequence continues at coordinate 20,390,944 of NW_026947514.1, read as the reverse complement.
TTTTTGAAAAATGCCAAAAATTACTAATCGCATTTTGAGTCAGACTTAATTTACTATAATGTGATATATACCAACTTGTACTAGCACTAAAATAGTCTGATGTTCCTCCTGCTTTATTGCTCCAATATGACCAGCAACCAGAAGCCCTGAAATACATCATAGCTACCTGAATAAATACTTGATTATGTGACGGATACACCACCGCTATTTTTTTATTGGGAAAGAAGATGTATGTTCACGTTAAAAGAAACTTTCAGACAATTTAAATTTAGCAGCCTGTTTTTTTACAAAGGGTGATTCATGAGTCAGGAACGCTTGAAACTGCAAAACGTTGAAACAATTCTATTCTACAACATAGGTAGAAAGTGTGGGATGTTAGTGATTGGCTGAAACTAGGGAATTTCTTGCTGGATTAAATTAGATTGCTAACTTAACTAGGCTTTGATTTAGGTAGTAAGGAAGAACTCAAGGTACTGAAATGGCCTGAGGCCAATGACCTTTCGAGTTTTGCATTTATTATCACTTGGACCCTTAGTAAATCATTTACATAAAGTTAGTGATAGGAACGTGAAAGTTAAAAATACTCCTTTCACAAAGAAACTCAGAAAGTACAGCTGGCAGTGCTCTGTGCTAAACAGCAAAACATTAGACATTTGTGATTTATATAATGAAAATTAATTTAATCCAAGTTAGTCTAGGTGATGTTTTATGCAGGAAGTGGAAAGGCATTAGTGAATAAAGTTTCTATTATAAATTAGCATATATTCTTACGATAGATGCACAGAAAAGTCTGAAACAAATAAATCAATGACTAAATTCAGACTGTAATATTGACTGACTTACCTAAAACATCACTGTATTAGGTTTACTTTAACATCATACTATTTTATGTGGCATGCTTCCTACTATTGTCTATAATGTCATAGGTATGCTTTGAAAATGAAACACTTGAGGATTATGAAATATTCTTAGTTTGCAACATACTTAATAATGTGACATAAGTGTATTTTCTAGTACATAAATCTGATAAGAAAATTTTGAATGACAATTAGTTTAAGTGAATATGTCAAAGCCAAAAGAAAACCAGTAGAACTCTATGAATATTTTCAAAGTGAGGGATGGAGGGAGGGAGAGATGGAAGGCGTGGGGTGGGGGAGAGAGAGAGATTTAACATCAAAAATTATTATTAATAAAGACAGTAGAACAAGAAATTGGAGAGACAGACAATTCTACAAAAAATGAGCAGTCATTCTGGCAGAATCTGTTGGATGGATTCAAACATAAAGGGCACAACATAGCTGGAAAACAGAAGGTTACCATAAGCAAAGTAGAAATTGTGTTGGTAATGGCCATGACCTAAACGCTTGGCTTTCTGCCTTAGCAGGTCTCCATCTGTTGTCCAAGCATTGCATATTTTCTATAATCTGTGTCTTGATATCTTTTTCCTGCAAAATCATATATTTTCCTTAGGTTATTATGGAGTCTGAAAGGTTGCACAATATAATATATACTAGCTACATGTGACTTTTGAAAGAATTTGTGTATAAATAAAAGATATTCTTAGTCATAGAAATCTTAATAGACACATGTGGTTTGAAACTTCTGAGTGGACAGTTCAGAAATAATAGATAAGTTTTATTATTGCCAAAAGATAATTTGAGCACCACTGCTCTAAAAGGACTGGGAGATGAGTGAATGTGCCTTTTATATATTGGGGGCTAAGTGGATCCTTGGAATGGATATTGAATAAAGCCACATACTCTAATCAAACATTACCTTCTCTGAGATCAGGTTAAGTCAGGTTCTCTTTGCCTTTTCTGTTTCGCCTTCATTTCATTTATTGCAGCATGATTGTCATTACTAATATTACTTATTATTGCCTCTCCTAACTATTGGTATAGACTGCAATGGCAAGAGACTGTCTTGCTGGTTCCATTTTCTATTTTTTAATATGATTTTTAAGAGTGTGCTGTTTCAATAAATGCATGAAAATTGTATAAAATGGTGGTATATTATATTGAAATTATTTATAAGCTTGTATGATTTTGAATACAGCCAACTGTATATAATATAATATATAATTATATATATAACTAACTAACTATATATATATATATATATATATATATATATATATATATAACTATATATATAATTCAGACATACCCGACACATTCAAGGACTGACTGCTTCTGCAGGAGGGAAGGATATCCCTTTTCTAAAGCTCTTAGTCAATTGTATTAATCATACAGAGATCTTACTGGTGGGCACAGTGCTTTAACAGGATTTATTTTTGTGTCTTAAACCACAATTGCAATCAGTAGTCATTGATTAAAAGCTTAATTTATACTTTGTAGATATTAGTCTTAAGAAATCAGGTTGGAGACAAGAAGTGTACCACAGAATATGAAATTATTTAGGTGTAAATATTCAGTATAATGTGTTATTCCAACCCAGTGTTTTAGCAAGTAGCAGTGTTCTCAGCAGGATTTGCCAGGGTTCTTTGAGTAACAACAAATTCCCTTTTCTAAGTCTCAGAAAGGCATGAAGGGCTCACCTGGAGCAGTCAGCACTTTTGAGCTGCAGTAATTTGAAAGAGGACCATACTCTGGTTTAAGTGTAAGAGCTAGAGCCAAGCCTCTCTGACAGAAAAGAAGTTGTATCAACAAAAGGGGCAGTGTCTTCCTCAAGGTGAACAGGAGCATGACCTGGAAATTTACTAGAATGTGAACTTTCATTATTAAACCATGTGTAAGAAAATCCCCAAGACAATCCTGAGGAGCACTGGATTTTGAGGAGAACTAGGCAAAAGGAAGTTGAAGGGCAAGAAACTCCTCCCACATTAGGTAATGCTGGATCATCTGCTGCTTCTTCCGTGCTAAAGGCCATGTTAGAGAATAGCTGATAGCAGAGACCATTGCTTGCATCACATTCATATTTATGAGCTCCTCAAGCCTTTCCAAGGTGCCTGGAGAACACAGCTTCTGCCAACAAGGTCCAGTATTTAAGTACAGCACTGCCAGGACTCAAGTTGGTGCCAGAAACACTGGGAAAGTTGGAATGCAGAAACTCTGTGAGCTGCGAGCCTGTTGGGTGGTGCTACCCACTGTCAGGGTGAGTCTCCTCCTATATGCCAATCATCTTGGGAACCAACCCACAGAAACATCTAGAAATGTGCTTTACTCATTTGCTAAGTAGTGCATTTCAGTCCAGTTGGCATCCAAAATTAACTATCACACAGTGGCAAGGGGAAATGAATTTGCACATAGACAAAGATTTCAACAAAGACTAAAAAAATCAAGGGAAGGTGGTTATAGTTTTCTTCAAGGAGATTGAAGAGATATAACAAAGAAATGTAGGGCCTAAAATCCTGATTGGGATCTCAGTCAGGGGAAGAGAAACAGTACTGTCTGTCTTAAGATAAAACAACTTCCATAGTTTAAGCCCTTCAAACCAATTTTCTTAGAACATTTTCATTCCTTTTCAAAAAAGCTCCTTTTCAGAGGCTTTCCTGGACTTCAAGGTGATATTTTGTTCCTGTCAGTATTATACTGTTAAGTACCTGGAGCTTCTTTACTGAAACAACAAAGATAAATAAAAGCTGAAAGAAAAATAAAATAAAATTCAGAAATTAATTTACTCCCCAGTGTGTGGTAGCTTTCTTGGAGAAAAAAACTAACTAATCAATTTATTGAACTCAAAGGAATCAATACTTTCCCTCCATCTTGTTTTAAAGTCTTTGAAGATCCAGTTATTATAATTACTTAGTACTATACTCAGGAAATAAAATTATAGAGCTTGGTCTTGTTATACATCTTAGTCAGGGATTTCACCCTGTCCTACCTAAACTCTTGACCCAAATAGTTTTTCCCTTATTATCATAGTAGATACTTAATAAAGAAAGAAAGCAGCTGGGTTGGGTACTCAACGGCATTGTCATTATGTTCTGACTTCCTTCTGGCAACTGTTTTTGATTATCAGATGTGAAGGAGATTTTAGAGATGGATCGTACAGATAATGACATCCAATTTCAGTCAAATACAATTTCTAGGGGGACTTTGACTAACTTCTTGTTAGAAAAATGATTGTTTTATTTTGAGAATGCAAGTCAAATAGGAGGGTGATCATGAATGTATTTCATGATAAACTCCATCCAGCAGAAATAAACAAGTTTGATAATGGTTATTGAGAGCTTTTTATATCTAGCCTGTTTCTTGTGAGTCAGCATAAACAATAACCCAACTCTCAGAATGTAGAAACCTCATATGCTGATGTACAGAATAGAAGACAATGACTAGCCTCACTTTTGATATGCTTGTGATGTCGTTACTACTCGTTGGTCTGATCCAATACATTTTGTTTTTAAACTGTTGTAAGACATTGAAAATGGCCATTGTTTCATGGATCTGTAAAACAGGACCCTTGTGATAGGAACTTTTAGGTTATCCAGTTTTCATCTTTGTTATTGTATTGCTCAGAGAAATGTTTAAGATGAGCAGAGTTTATAAAATCTATTGGTTTAAAGGAAAGGTTAAGTTTTTCTCATTGAGTTGTGTTTATAATGCAAGAATGCAGGATCAGGGAGTTTTCAGAAATTTGCAAAGGAAACAGAAGTAAAAACAAGTAAAATAAGAGATTAAGAATAGCATGATGACTGAGTGCCAAAATGTAAGTCCATAAATTAATTGATAATTTCCAAAGAGAAGATATACTTTTATAGTGTGGGTACCTAGTAGTAATAGTGGTGAAATGAGCCAGTCACCAAATGCAGTCACTGATAATAGAACAACCTGAGAATCCTCAACTTCCAGCACTGATGTCAACTGAAAGTCACAGAACTTTTCTATGAAGTATTTTTGGCAAAAAATGTTTAGTTTGGATTTTCTCATGCCATGAGGCCTAATCACCACTGGTTAAAAATATAGACATAGATGATAAAAGTAAGTAGCACAATAAAGCAAGAGGCAAATTTGAAATTTACAGCATTTAATAAGCTAGCTTGGTTCCTCCCAAGAGTCTATATCATGAATAGTGAGACAGACCGAAAAATGGCCCAACAACATATTCACAGTTTAATCGTTGAAACCTATTAATGTTTCTTCTATTACAAAGGAGATTCCAAACATATTTAAGGATGCTAAGATAGAAATGCATTTTAGTTTAACTGGCTGGTGCATAAATTTAACCACAAGTATCTTTCTTAGAGGATCCAAAGAAAAATTTGACTCCAATACAGAAGGAGGAGATATACCTACAGAAGCAGACCTGCAAGAGTATTAATGTCAAAGAATGTTGGCAGATTTTAGAAGTGGAAGAGATGAAAAATGGATTTTATCATGGGCTGAAACAACCATCTTGAAGGAACTATAAGAGAATGATCCAGTATTTTTTTTAAAGCTCTATGTTTGTGGTAATTTGTTGCAGTGCATATTGATTAGTGTTCTCTGTAAATATAATATGCAAGGGTATTATTAGATCATTTTACAGGATTAGAGACAAGTCAGTGCATATATTAGTTACTTTCCTGTCACTGGGACAAAGTAACACCCAAAACTTAAATGAGAAGAGGTTTGTTTAACTGACAGTTTCCAGTTGTGTTCAACATCCAGAGTGCTGCGGACTCCAAGGCAGGAAAGGTCAGGTCAAAGGGCACACTGGAGGAAAGTGCCTCAACCCTTTGTAGCTAGGAAGGAGAGGAAGGGGAGGAGCCAGCGACTGGAATATGTACTTCAAGTCACCCCCCCCCATTGATCCACCTCTTCATACCAGGCGCCACCTCCTAACTACACATGCAACTATAAACTCATCAACGAATTAACCCACTGAGGAATATCAGGTCTCCATGATCCAATCACCTTCCAAAGATTCCACCTCTCAGCATGAGACTTTTAGGAGACCTAAAATCATCCAAACCATGTGTGCTTCTTGGAGAGTCAGAGGACCTAGTACTTGCTCTGTCCAAAAAGCAAGATGCTCCAGAAGAACAACAATCAAGTCCACTCTTAACTGTAGCTACAGTCTGAGGCTGAAGACCTCCTATCTCCCTGGATATTAGAAGGTGTGATTCCACATTGAAAAACTGAGGAACCTGGAATCTGATGTGCATAGGGATGGAATTGCTCAAGTGGAATGGAACTTTGCAGACAAAACCTACTACTCTCTTCTTCCCATTCTCACTGCATTCAGGCTACAAGCCTTCTACTGAGTGGTACCACCAACTGTCAACTATGTGCCAATCATCTTGGGAACCACCCCACAGAAACACCTAGAAATGTACTTTACTTGTCTGCTAAGTGTTTCATTTCAGTCCAGTTGGCAGCCACAATTAATCATCACACAGTGGCAAGAGGAAATGAATGTCCACATCTACAAAGATTTTAATCATGGATAAAAAATCAAGGGAAGGTGATGTGTGTCTTGTTGAGGAGACTGAAGAGATTAACAAAGAAATGTAGTACCTGGAACCTTGATTGGGTTCTCAATTTATAGAAACTGTTGTAAATAGAAATTTTTGAAGTCAGTTAGAATGAATGTGTAGAATATTTCCTAATTATAGAAAATTATTTTATATTTTATGTCTCAAAATATATGTTATGAAGTATTTTGGGGAAGTGTCATTTTTCATACACTCAAAATTTAAAATTATGGTTATATATGCATATATTTATATCCACTAACTAAGTGATAGCCTGTGAAATTATTGAGAAATATTGAGTCTTGAGAACGTATTTAAAACATTCTTATAAGGAAGGAAATATTTTATAATAAAATGTATAAAACAAAGTTTTTAAAGTTAGTAACAATGCTGATTAAACAGAATGCCATTGTATTGTTCAGGGTAAGCTAGCTGATATAACTCACAATTCCTACATTTTTATAACTGGGGGAAATGGAATTTCATTTCTCAGTCTTGAACCAGTTTCAAGTGTTTTTCAGAGCCCAAAATTTTCTTCAGCATAGCAGAAAGTGAAGTCACAGATTTTTGTGCACCTGCTGGTGACTTAAACAGGAGAATGTAAATACCACAGAAAAATATTTTTATGATTTTGGCCTCGATATGTGGCCAATAAGTCCATTCTATGTTCCACTTGCTCTAAGTTAGTCTCTGGTACATCGGATTGCATAGAAATTGAATATCTTTTTCCATTTGTGTCTTTAAGACAACAGTGACTATAAACATCTCATTGTTATGGATCTCATTGGCTCTCTCTCTCTCTCTCTCTCTCTCTCTCTCTCTCTCTCTCTCTCTGTCTGTCTCTCAGTCACAGCATAATGCTATGATTTTCTTCAAGGAAAGGTATTCATGGGATCTAAACTGCCTTCAGTATCTTATTGACCACAAATCTAAACTGAAATTATAAAAAGAAAATTCTTGAAAATAATTGCAGTGAAATTCTTATTAAGACTTGGCCCTTATTTATTTTATAGAAGTATAGAAGTTACTGAATGAGGCTAATATTATTATTGTGACTTATATATACATGTGCATAAATGCACTAAACCATTACCAGCATAATGAAATAGACAGTATTAACTTTTTAGCTTTAAGAATAAAGAACACACAGAAGAATAACTTAACAATTAAATGTACTCTCATTTGACTGGTGGCCGGTAGAACAATTGGTAAGCTGGATTGCTCTGTATCATGCAGTCTTCTTGAATTCTATTTTTGGCACTGTTGTCTCGGTAATTCCTTCCTTTATTTTTTTAAAATATTCAGTCAGAAACTGAGGAGGAGTACACTGTTAGAATTCCTGTAACAGAAGGGACATTTTCAAATACATCTGAAGATCTGGAAATGCTATATACAGGAAAAATAAACAGACATTTGTTAGAATTTGAAGGTGGTCTCATAAGTAGAAATGGACAAAAAAGAAATCAAAGTTGTCAATTCTAAGAATGGATGAAGGTCAAAACACCTTTCTAGAGGTGGTGGATCTACAAAGAAGTTTCAAATTGAACAGGTATTTATCAGGTTACCAATAAAGTGTTTTGGAGGAAAAATCTTTTCTAGAGTGAATTAAAGAGGTTTGGTAATAAGACATTCTTCCAGGAGATTTTTCTACACATCATGTATTTGCTAGATTTCTGAGCATCATCCATAAGCAGAATATTCAATATTTCCCTTCTAGTGAGGATTATTAAGACACAAAGAGGTTAAGAAATTATCTAAACTTAAATAACTATTAAATGTCAGAATTGGATTTGAGTTCTAACCTGTCTCATTCTAGAAGCTTTCCCTTTTTAGTGTACATGATGGTACTGCCAATAATATACAGTACAATTATATCAAGTGAGTAGGAAGAGTAAAAAGTGAGCATATTTATTTAATAATTAGAAAGAAATGAAAAGTTGCAACTTCATTTGAAGTATTGTCTTGCAGTTTACCTTGCCAAAATAACTTATAGTTACAAACTGTGTGTTTGGTTAAGTAGTTGCAAACTTCCAATTTTGCAAAACTATAAGGATAGTCTGAGTAATGGAATAAAAAGGCACAAGGACATTTTGAGAGTCATTTCAAATTATTATGCTAGCACAAAAGAAAATCTTGATTCGTACTTGGGAAGGTACTTGAAAGGTATTTCGATGAAGAATAGTGACATTGAATAAAATTTCTATTTTCAGTTTTTGAGGAGTCTCCACAATTCCCTAATGATCATATTAGTTTACAACAATATGTACAATCTGAGTTTACAGCTTTGCCATTTATCACAGTTGAATCTTCAAAATAGCTTAGGTGTCCATCAACAGATGAATAGATAAAGAAAGTATAGTATTTATACACAATGGAGTGAAAAAATTGGAAAAAAGCCAGAAGAAATACTTAAATGTATTGTAATTCTTAAAGAATCATTAAGCTGAGGTTTATACTTACAAACATTATCTGAAGCTCTCAGAGAGCAACTAAGAATTTATTATTGTTGGTTGGTGTGAGATTTTTGAATTGGCATTCGTTATAGAAAAATAATTTTTTAATGATAAAATTGTAATGTTTAATTGTGTTTTTGGTAACCATGTTTTCTCTTCAGGAATTGCTGTAGAGTTTGACCTAAAAGAATGGTATGACCAAATGAAGTTAATGAACCAGGGGTAATGATTTTCTTACCTGATCTCAGGTATTCTTACATATATTAGAGCCAATGAAGGGTTGGCTTGACCAAAGCCCAGCTTTTTTGCTATATAAAATTTCATTCTCTTCATTTGTGTTTTTCTGTTTCATTTGTGATGTTTATAATTAACTCTAGAAACTTAGCTATAAGATAAATGTATCTACAAGTTGGAATCAACACAAACTGTATGTGTGGGTCTCCAACTCGGAGAAGAGTGAACATGATTAGCATTTGAATCAATCTTCACATAAGGATTTATACCCACAAGAAGATGTTGCACTTAATCTAAAGAGTGAACACAGAATTTCCTTATCCTAGGTGTTCAATCTATAAGCAGTGATTGAAATCAATCACAGTCCTTGTGAAAAATCTTGATTTAATGACACCAAAATCAAGAATGATAATTGTATATTTAACAAATACAAAACACTCTCTTCTAAAATTATTCAACTTGTATATATCTGCCAAAATGCCGTAATATATAAAGTTTTTGGTAAGTTGATTAATTGCATAGAATTTTCTTTTTCCATTCAATCAGTCATTGTGCACTAGAAAGACATGGGATTTATACTGTAAGAATCCTAAAACCAAGTCCTTCATTTTGTTCTAGGCATTATACTCAGCAAGTATGCCATGTGAATAAGACGTACATTAGGCATTAGGTGTGATGTTGACATGCATGAACTCCTTGCGAGATGTTTACATACACCACTGCCTCATGACGAATGTGTCCTTTATACATTGCAAACATGTACAAATAAAAAAATAAAAATCACAAAAACAAACTTAATGGAAGATGACTAATTAACTCATGAACTTTTTTTTAAATGAAAATGTTTTAAATAAGAAAATTATAAAATGCAAAACTCAGAGAAATAACAACTAAATGTCAAAATAATAATTCAAGATATATATCATATATTTCAATAAAATCTGTGTACAACATATGTCACATTAGTTGGAGCTATTTATTAATAGCTACGAGTGAAACACTATTATTCCTCTCTCACACCCATCTAGCTTTTGAATTTAAAATAAGGCTACATTTTGTCATATTTAGTATTAAATTCTCCTTAACCTTTCCCATTAACAAAGGCAAAGGGACTTCATCAGACTACATTGATTTCAGTTTAAAATAAGTTATCGATGATTATTTGTGAGTGAGGGAACTTGTTTTTCCACACACCTGATTGATGTCTCTTCTTAGAGTTTATTTTACAAGGGCTACATTTTCCCCCAAAAGTTTTAAACTCATATTTATTCTACTCAGGACTGGTGACACATTGCTCTGGGACTGTTATGAGCAAAACATAAGTTTATCATTTTGGCTTAACAAACCTAAATTTTCTTAAGACCACAAAATCAAGTAAGACATAGTTTCTTAATTAATAATTCTTAGTCCTGGCACCTGTAGCCTAAACTTCAGTGCGGCATCATCCTTTTCAGCTGCTTGCCTGAATAAACATACAGGGCATTTGTTCAGTGATTAGAAAGATGCTTCATATACCACTGTATTTGAAAGTATTTCAAAGATTTGGTAATCAAAGCAGTATGATACTATAATAAAATTTGACATAAAACCAGTAGAACAAAATGCAAAGCCCAGTAACAAATCCAAATATGTATGTTCGATAATTTTTGAGAAGGATACCATGAAGACACAGTAGGAAGTGAAAGTCTCTTCAATAAATGGTTCTGAGAAAACCAGATTTTTCACATGCAAAAAATGAAATTTGAGTGTTTTATATTGTGCATAAAAATCAACTTACAGTGGAGTAAGAACCCCAAATAAATGAAAACAAATATAAGCCAAATAAAAAAATTTCTACTAGACAAACAGGAGAAAAGCTCCTTGACATTAACCAAAGCACTATATTGTTGGATATCATGCCAAATACTCAGCTCATATGAGCAAAGATAAATGAATGAGAATGCACCATGCTAAAAGACTTTTGAAAAGAAAAGGAAGAAAAAAATGAAATGGCCATGAACAGAAAAAAAAAATACCTCAAAACAATATATCAAATAAGAACATGACAAAACATATAAAGAACTTATAAAAATCAATTGGAAAAGACCTGCTAGCTGTTTCTCCAAAAATACATACACTGGCACACACATACGAAAACATACTCACTATCATTAGAGAAGTGCAAATCAAAACCATGATGTATTATTACTTCATCCCCATTATGATAGTCATTTATCAAAGTCAAAAAATAACCAATATTGATGAAGGAATGGCAGAAAAGACATTCTTTTCTTTTGTTTTGCTCTGGATTGAGCCCTGTGTCTGTGCACTGAGCTGTGCCCTCAGTCAGTTTTTAAAATTTAATTTAATTTATTTAAATTTGAGGTATGGTCTTACTCAATCACTAAATTCCCCAGGTCAACCTGGAACCCGTGGTCCTCCTGCCTCAAACTCCAGGAGTGCTTGGATTATAGGCGTTGCCACCATGCCTGGCAAAAAAGGAAGCCTTGTATTTTTGTTGGTAGGAATTAGATTGGTACAGCTAGTGTGGAAAGTAGGCTGGAGGTTTTTATAATATTAAATATAGAACTACTACATGACACAGTGATCTTTCTTAGTATACCCAAAGATGAAGAAATCAGTGCTTCAGAAAGATGTCTGCATTGCCCATTGGGCATTACAATGGCCAAATTATAAAGTGCTTGCAGATAAAAGACCTGCATGACGGACATATCTGTATGATATATCATGTCCATATATATATGTAGAAGAAAAAATCAAATATTCATAAGTGGAAAATCAAACAGTGGTTACCAGGGCAGAAGATATATGAGGAGATAAACAGCCAGAAAAAAGGAGGAGAATACAAAGAAGCAGACATATTGGAATAATACGTTTAGTGCTCTAATGTGCAATATGAAGACTAAAGGAAATGAAGTTGCATTTTATTTGGAATTCACGCTAAATAAGTAGATTTTAGCAGCTCTTCTCACAAACATGGGCAACTATGTAAAAATACACATACATGAAGTTTATATACATATGTTATATAATATGTAAATATATATATACAAATTTGCTTCATCATGGTAATGTTTTCACTCTCTGAATGTGCCCCTGAGAATCAAGCTATATCCTGTAAATATGCACTATAATTTTTTTACAAAAAATAATGGTGTTTCAACAAAATTTTGTAGTGTGATGTCCTCCTTTTGAAAGTAACTATAGCCTCCATGTGGTTTCAGTAGCATTTCCAAAATGTATTAGTAGCATGTGTCAGAGAATATTATGAAAATCCCACTGTCTTTTTTTGTATGATCAAACTTGTACTGATGTATATGATGTGAAAATATCATTCTACACACCCAGCAAAGGTTACAAATGACTGACCTCAGTAATTTCAAGAAATAGAAAACAGAAATTGCCTAAATACCTTGCTACTCAACAGTAGAATGGATAAGTAAATATTGTTATATTTTGAAGCTGGCCGTATATGCCTCCTCAAATAAACCACTGTTTAAAAGAAGGATTTCATCAAGTTTGAGAAAGAACAGATGCAAGAATCACATTATAGTCTTCCCCTATCATCCTGAAAATGGAAGATTAATAACTCCTGTATGGAAACTATCCTCCCTGTGCAAGAATCAAACAGCATTCTTCCATGGGGACTCAGAGCCATTACAATTCTGTACTAACAGATCTTGTTAAATCATTCTTATCTTCCTACATAATTAAGTTACTTTTCCACAATTGTTGCTCTTTATTCAGCTTAAAAGAATTTAGGTTTTACCACTAGTGTGAGATTTCAATTCCACTTGTGGTTTCCTGTGTCATGTAAATCATACTAAGTCCAAACACTTTTTCCTATTATTCTTTCTTAGATTAACTTACTTCTCCAGACAAACCAAGATTCTGGATGGGTGAGGTGAAGTATTGGCACTCCTACAATTTTCACAATAGAATACTACACAATAATGAAAATGCACACTAAAACCAATCCTGATACTATGGTTGAATTCTACATACATGAAGTTGAAGAAAAGTAGCTAGATCAAACAATTTAAAAGATACACAGTAACAGTTACGCTTTAAAAGTTAAAATAGTGGTTATTCCTTAGGAGAGTAACCAGCAGCTAGAAAGGGGAGCGTAAACTGGGAATTCTGGAGTATTGGCTGTGTTCTATTTCTTATTCTGTTCAGTGGTTATTCGAATACACCCAGTGTGTGACAACCTATCAATTTGTGTGTGCACGAGAGTACACATTTTTTCTCCATATTGTGCTAGATTAAACGTGGACATGAATGGTATGTTACTTTTCCCACTTGAAAGGCTGGTGCTACTTCCATTTGCTTTGAATGTGGCTTATATTTAAGGACTTAGTCCTTAGACTGAAGAAGATGTGACATTTTGAAACTGTTAATTGCTAAGTCATTAAGAACCTGGCAGCTTTGTTTAGATCTGTTGGAAGTCAGGCCTTTGGAGGCCCGAGCCACTGCATGGATCTGATTACCCTGAGGTTTCCACGCTGCAAAGAAACACAAGTCACTAGGACAGCCAGACGTAGGCACTCCAGTGGCTGTATTCCAGTCACCAGCATTCAGGCAAACAGAGAGAAGCTGTTTAGAGTCTCTGGATCAGACCATCTGCCAGCTAATTATCACCAAGCCACATAGTGGATGTCACATAAAAAGAAAGAATTGCTCAGCTCACCTATGCAAAACCCTGTGCCTCACTCATCATGGATAATGAAATTAACTGTGGGAGTAAGACAAAGTTTGGAGTAATTTGATAGCAATAGAAAACTAAAATATAGACTTTTGATAAAACAGCTTTTTTCAGATCTCAATAAAGAGACGTATGATTTTTTAATAACCCTTTCACTGAACACTGTCAGTAGAGACTTTGAAACATACTTGTTATCTGAAAGCATGGAACCTGCAGAAATTATTGTGGGGCTGGGCTGTAGGAGTACTGGTTATGCTTTTTCATAATACCATACTGTCTCTAGTTACAGAAATATATCATTCAATCAGTATTTTTAATAATATTGGTAATAAAAGTTTACATTTACATATTAATCAAATATAATTAGATGAGATTCTAACAAGTATTTGCACTGTTGTTTGTTCAGAGATGGGCTCTTGCTCCATAGGTAGTCCAGGCTGGGCTGGGATCCTCCTAACTTAGCCTCCAAGTGCTGAGGTTATTTGCATTTGTCATCATGCTTCATTAATATTGCCTGCTTTATAATGAAGTATCATGAAGTTAGATTTTCAATGATTTACCAACAGTCAACATTCTTTTCCTGTTTCATTACCTTGAAAAGATCTAGTCCTCACTTGGTTAAAATGATCCTACAAGTTTGAAAATGTGACAAACAATTCTCTGTTTTTCAAATTTTTTTACTTAGAAAAAAATAGCAAATTTAAAAAATATTTTTATAGCTTTTTATGCTTAAGTAATTGCAAGCAAATAACAAAGCTTTTGCCTTATCAGTTGCATAAATAATGACCTTAAATTAAATTTCACAAATTTGTAGCAAAGAATATATAATTTCAAATCCAGTACATTATTAAAAGAAAATAAAGGACAGCATGCTCGTGAAATTTCTGCACAGAAAGTAAAAAAATGCAAACCACTTTAAAGGCAGGTACCAGGTTTTTATCCACGCAGTGTAAGTGACCTTTACAAAACTGACTGCTGGCTTCACCTCGCTGTTTGTTCTATATTTTCTCTTCTTCCAGAACGGTAATGGTGCACTCGCTTCAACATTACAACAGAATGTAACTCCAGATGCTCACAGATGGCAAGTCTACAAACTTAATTAAAACTCATTCTTTATTATCCTGAAACGGGGAAATTGAGAAAGCTTTTTCCAAAGAAAATGTTTATGTTTTCACCTCAACTCCAACCATCCAGAAAACTTCAGGGGTCATAGACATAGCATTAAAAACAAATTTTATGTTGTTGTTGCCAAATGAGACAGTAAAATAGTTACAGGCAATTGATCTAAATACTGATTTAAATTCAACAAACAATTTTGAATTGTATACTATGTGCCTAGCACAGTATTAGCAAGTTAATCAATGTTTAAAGAGAATGACATGAAAAGCACTACATATACAAGTTTCCACCAACATGTATACATTACAACTTATATCCACATATCAGTTGTATATAATATAAATATCTTTAGTTGCTGAGGGTCAATTTTTACTTTCTTTTCAAATGCATTACAGTGAAACTCATTAATGATCCTGCACATTTTTACATAATACTTTAGGGATATAGCAATTACTCTTTTCTCTTTATTTTAAAAGATTATGATGATTTTATAATGGCTCATATCTGAGCAGATGATACTGAAATTTAGAGCTTGTCTTCCGCAGTTAATGCATTCTTTGTTTCTTTGGAAGTGCACTATTGACTTTATATACTACAGCTAGATGAGTAGAAACACAGAAAGAATGTCTCAGAGGTTCACTTTACTGAAAGTTTTTATAGTCCTCTAGGTCTTCAGTAAGTTGATCATATGGTAAATGTGATTGTATTTTAAATATTCTCAGCTTTATTGAGCATACATCCCATGCAATCCCCATTAGCATCACTGCCTTGTCTCATAGAAATATGAAAATATTTTCTTGTGTGGAAATTTGCTTCTTATTAGCAAGGCACATATCACACATTATCCTTACAAAATACATCTTTCTAAAAATCATGAGCTATCTTTCTAAGCATCATGAAGGGAGGAATAGTTGAAATTACACAAATTATTCAATCCTTTATCAAGTAGCATAGTTTTGTTTTATCTGCATGTCCAGGTTCTATTTTGTAAGTAAGGATATTTTAGTGCAAAACGTATATATATTTTTAAACAATTTGGAAGTATACACAGCTTTGAACTATTTATAAGTTTTATTCAGTTTTTTTGGTTAGTGTTTGGTAACGTCTCCTGATTTTTATAGTCAAATTTAAGTTTTCTATCTAGCATGTGATTGTATTTTCTAAGGAGGATACTTTACATTTTTATTACTGTTGTCCAATTACATGCATTTGGGTTTTCTTTTCTAAGTTAAAGAATCTTGTTCCTAGTAATGATAATGATTCTTGTCTTCACTTCTGAAAAACTTCTACCTGTGGTTTAGTTATCTTTGCTAGTATTTCAAAAATGGCAATTAGTGATACTTTAAAGCATCATTTGGGCTTTTCCCTACTGCGGGAAGAATAAATACACCGATTCACGTTTACAATGCTCTTTGGTAGGCATACATAGTGCTTGATCATGCCACAATTCTGTATATACAGTTCTGTGTATTTACAGAAACATTTTTAAAGGGTCCAAACTAAACAGTAGCTAAGATAGGAATATAGACTAGAATAGATAAATGAATCATGGTGTATATACATAGTAAAAAATAGTACACATCAGCTAAAACCTTGGTAAACTATACAATCATATGAATAGATCACCAAAAGACATGAAAAGATGAAAAGACATGTATTATATATTCCCACTTCTATAAAATTCAGAAGCTGATAACATTAATCAATGGAAAAAGAAATTAGAATAGTTGATACCTGCAGAATGAGAGTCTTTAGAGACCTTCTTTGATGTGAGAAGTAGTCTATAGTTTAATATTTCAATCTGGGAGATAATTGCACAAGTATGTAGTCATAAAATGCATTTAGCTGTATTTATTACTTACATATTTTAGTGTACTTTTTAACCACAGAATGAATAAAATCAATGATAATAGTAAAAAATAGAGAGAAGTTAACTTTTAGATATGATGGAGTAATGTGCTAGACAACTATTTTCACTAAGAAAACTACGTAGGACCTATGACACTGAAGAAAGTGCAGCTAATTGGAAGAACATTTGTTTAGCATGTGTGAGGTCATGCGCTTGACTTCAAGAACGAAGAAAAGAAAAAAGAAAGGGGTCTTTCTGTCTATAAGGGAATTCTTTATGGAGAATCTCTCTTTTGCCTGGAGTTAAAGACCACCCAGTTTTGTTTCTGTTCTATAGTAACATTCCAACTTTAAAAAATGAAGAAGAAAATACATTAGTTCAAGACTACAAGTAAGCTGTCCAGGTAATGGGGATGTGACAAGCGAGGATTTTTGCATTTTATAAACTATTTTTCCATAAGTGGCAATTGCAACTTTATGAAGAAGAACAAGTGTTGGAGGAATCCAAACAAAAGTCCCATTTTAAGAAATAAAGAATCTGGAAAACTTGGAAGGGTGGTAAAAGTTTCAGGAATCCTAAGAGTTCAGCTGTTGAGGCTGCTAAGATATGAGAAGCCAATATCATGATGGGTTGATCCTAAGTAACTCAGCTGTCTTTGCAAGGTTTTCACAGGTGAAGTTTTTCAAACTAGAGAATTGAAGAGATAAACAGAAAATTTTTAAAAAGTAGAGCTGTTGAAAATAGGGCTGTTAAAAGGAGATTATCTGTGATCTTACAGCATTAAATAGACAACAATTTGAGTGTACAAACAATCAAATAATAAAATTCCTAGTTACCACCTGTGACTCTGCAGGGTACTCCTGGAAAGCTAATTCTTAGTAGTGCAGTTGTTCCAGATGTAGGTGGAGCACTTCATTTTGTAGGCAAATTCACTGGTTTAATGTACTTTCCTTCAATTTGTTTAGTAGAGAAAAGGGTGAACATTCTCTAGAGAAGGGCCCATTTTCTGGATCTTCCACAATTTTTCTTAAACAGTTGATCTGATTTGCTAGTTACACCAAAATTAAGATGAAAATTAAAACAAATCCCCAAAACTAAAGAAATTAGCATACAAACAATTTCACAGTTGACAAAATATTAAAATAGACAAAATATTAAAATACCTGATTAGTGTTTACAAGAAAAATGATTACAAGATGCATTTCATCAGGGTTCCACACAGTATAAAAGAAAATGTGATAAATTCTAGAATTTAAAAGTAAACAAAATACATATAAATAAGGATTTATTGTTTATGATGTTTATACCTGAAATATGAGCATTCAAAACTTACAGGGTATATAGGATACTTCTGTCCTAACTTGGCAATTTTTTCTATACATTTATGTTTCCCAAAATACAAATTAATTCAAAAAAAACAATAGATTTAATTAGGAGCTCTATGAGTGGGTTACACGCAGATTTGAGAAAGTAAAAAATGCTTCATCATAAGGGCAGTAAATGGTTGAGACTCTGTGACACATACTTTATATAAATATATAAATATATATATATATTAATATATTAGTATATATTAGTATATATATTAGTACGGATCATACTCAGCTTTTGAAAAGAAGAGCCTGTCATTTTTTGGCAAGATAGATGGGATGAGGATTGTTATGTTAATGGAAACAAGCTACCACAGGAAAAACAAATTGATCTTTCTTATATGTGAAAACTAAATTTTAAAAAAAAATTAATAAGTAGAAACAAAATTGAAAAGTGATTCTAGAGAGAACACAAAGGAGAAATGAGAAGTATGTCAAAAGGTACAAGTCATAATTATATAGCATGAAAAACAATCTAGGGATTTAAAGTACCAGATTATATTTAATAATACTTCACTGTGGGTGCCCATACACTCTGACACGACTTTTTGTTCTCTTATCACACACATACTACAATTATAACCCTGTGAAATGATGGGAATATTCAATTGCTTACCTATAATAGTAATATATATATATATATATATATATATATATATATATATCTCCAAATATCATGTCATGCACCTTTAATTATACAATGAAAAAGGAATCACAACTCAGAAAATATTGAGGTGGCAGTGTAGAAAACAACTGGGTGGAAAAATCCCAGATAAAGTAAGATAAATGTGAAGAAGAGAGAAACTTCTAACTTTTTGCACCTCAGAGGTTTTATTCCTTTAACAGTGAGTGGCAAGGAAACTAAGCTGAAGTATGCTGACTTAAAGATAAAAGAATAGACTAGACTCGTAGATTTTCCGTTATTACCTACAAGTGTAGCTTAAGGAACCTGAGAATGAATCAGTATACTTTGCTTTCTAAATCCAAAGTTGTGGAGAAGCATTGATATTATATAATTGTGCAAATAAGTACAATAAAGTTCAATAACTATGATAATGATGACGTATTGGTTCCCAATGAAAGGAATATTACTTCTAATCCAAACTTGGGAATCAAGGTAATCACCTTGGAATAGCAAATGAAAGTACTGTAGCAGATATGAACCATTGATAGGGAAATTTAGGAAGATGTAGCGGATGTTATGCAAAGAATACAAACATATGTAGAAATCACATGTTCATGGCAATAAGAATTGTACAGACTGGCTACTGAAGAGAAGCATGATGTCTATTTTAAATATTTAAAATATAGTCAGTATGACATACCTGCATGTTTGAAGTCTAATCACTGAATTAGGTATCAGGCAGACAGGAGGAGAGTTAGTGTTTGAAGTAGCCCTAATCAGGAATATAAACACAAAAAATGTAAATCAAAAGGCACATTTTAAAAGCGGTTATTATATGTGCTTCAATAAGCTTTACATTTAATCAGTTCTGAAAACCTCATTAAGTTGCATAACATGATAAAAATAATTTTTCACTGGTAAAACTAGAGAAGTTGTACAGATAGGATGCCATCAAATCAACAGTCTACAAATCTTCAGAGTGACCAAAAGACTAAACACTAAAATGTCTGTTTACTTGAATGAGAAGTTGCTTTCTGCTGAGCAGAACACTCTCTAGCACTGAAATGCTGCTTGACTTCTTTAATTAAATCTGTGATACAGCCTTTTTAGAGAGCAGAGAATCCATCTGCGCTTCTAGAATGGACTTAACATTTCTTGTGTATGTTCATTAAAAAGTTTCTGATGTAGCAGTATTGGTTTGACTTTCTCTTTCATACTAATACAGACCTCAGCAATGTGATTACTGTAGAAGAAACATATATATTCTTCATTTATCTTTAAACATCAGAATCTGTCAATACTCTCTTTGTTTCTCTCCAGTAGATGCTGCGAATGATCAGGTTTGGTTAGGTGGATAAGAACAGGAAAGTTTGTTGCATAAAACCTGTAACACCTTGAACGCTCTGATAATAATTGTAGACAACATCTAGGGTATTACTGGGTAACTATAGATAGGATAATATCTTGACCAGAATGACTTTTTAGACTTATCAGTTGTCATTACAAATGAAATGTTTTTAAAAAGCTTGTAGAGATGTAGGAAGAAGATGAGTCAAGAGAAAGACCAACATTTGTTGATTGCTAAGCAGGAGTAATGTGTGACTAGATTTAGGGTACTGGTGGTAGGGAATAAACAGACTTATTTTGATTTAAATTATATTCACAGGGTAGAATTGCTGGTACTTAGTGATTTACTGGATGTATGTGGCAAGAATAAGAGACAGTGAGGATATTAAATAACTAAACAGAGACACTTCCATGTCTAAAAAGTCTGAATTTTCATAAAAGATTATCTCACAATAGCAGGTCACCTTGTACTTTAGGACTACTTCTGAATCTGATAAACATTAATTAATTTTCCTTAATGTAAATTGATTAGCTTTATATTATATAATCTATTGACTAATATTTAAAGAAATGAATATTTAATTTATTTTAAATTTCTATTTCATTTCTGTCTTTAACAAGTTGGTATTTACTTTCATCTGTCATTTCATGTATATTTATTAAATTCATTTTTCTAGTGCTTTCTTAATTTTTATTCTTTATTTTTTGTTTTCTTAAAGTTTAAAAAGAATAATACTTTGTTTAACTCCCTCTAGTCACATTCTATATTTTTCTTTTTTCTAAATAATGTTATTGAAATGTTATATCCTTTTTACAGTGACATAAAATTAATTTATTTTTAATTATGTGATAATTCTGCTGTCCTTTGAATTGGTGTTATTTTTCAATTATAATATCTTGAACATAAAGTAGAAATTGATTTGATTAGTTTGCCTTCCTTGTTCTATTATTTGGTAAAATTGCATATGATATATAATAAATATAGAAACAATCTAGATGTTTAAATGTGCCCTTTGTGTTTTTATACATTTATTATTTTTAACTTACATACTTTTTTTTTTTTTTTTTTGTCTTTTTCCTTTGTCTTTTTCCTTTTTATCAGTACCGGGGATCGAACTCACGACTGCCTGCTTGCAAAGCAGGCGCTTATGCTGCTGAGCTAAATCCCCAGGTCCCTTATATACAATTTTTGATTGTGTCTTAGTAACTTTTTCATCCCTGTGAAAAATACCAAACAACATTCAACACAAAGGAAGAGAGGATTGATACGGCTCAAGTTTCCAGACCAATATTAGTGGGCTTCAAAACCGAGAAATGTGAGGGTAAAGACCCTGTGCAGAGGAAAGCGGAATTTGGGAAGCACAGAGTGAAGTGAGGGAGATGTACCTTTCTAGTTGAGGACACTAGAGCCACCACTTCTAACCAGATCTCAGCTGCTAACAACAAGCCCCACAATACAATGACCTTCCACACACATGAGGTTTTGGGAGACATTTTAGATCTAAACCATAGCAATTTACAAACGTTCAATATATGAATTGTTAAAAATTTATCAAAGTATATAACTGGGAAATGAGGGTTTATTTATTGAGTATAAATCTAGGAGATGGAGTTGGCCTAGATTTACCTTCAGGAATACTTCCAAGCACACAGGCAAACAGTCAAAGAATTGTGTTTTGTATTACTTCCATATGAGAAAACCCAACATTTTACATTTTCACAAATATTGAAAAATTTCAGAATTCCTTTAAATTTTTTTTTGTTTTGTTTGTTTTTACCTTAGCCACTCAGGTGGCTATGAACTAGGCTGCTCCCCCACCTAAGTACAGATGCTAAGCACATATGTCTTGTCCTGTGAGCCCTTTGGATGAGCTCTTCTCTAAGGGAACTGTGGAAGCCTTTTTTTTTTAGTGTAGTGGGCCATTGGGTTACAAGTGGCCTCACATAAAGGACATCTTGGGTTACCACTGGAGTTCTGAGATTTAACTCATGACCCAAGTCTTGAGTTACAAATGGTGGCCTCTTGTGTGGTTGTAATCAAGACTTCAGAAGCCAGAAAAGTGTAATAAATGCGTGACTTTGATCAATGGTTCATATAATTGCTATCATTACTGCTATTAACATGGCCCCCAAAAAACCATAAAAGAGGCTAACAAATGAAAGAAAGATACATAAAGCAACTACACAGAAAAAACAGAACAACAATGTTAAAGAAAAGATAAAAATAGACGACCTGAGACCAGTTTTTAAATTCTGAAAAGATGGAGACCTAATGAGCCAGAAGCAGGTCTTAGTGAACTACCAAAGGAGAAAGATGACACCAGGGAACCAGATTCCTGTTGTTCTTATGGAAGGTGACTCTCCTTCCAAATGACAGCCAAATTCCATTTCATCCTCCCTTCCTGTGAGTAAAAGATGTCAACTTCAAAGGTTAATATAGTATGAAATTGTTGTTGCTGGTAAACTAGGCACCTTGTTTAATTTTTTGATGAATACAAAAGGAAAATTATTGGTGTTTTTTGATATATTTACACGCATTATATAACCCATTTTATTATGAAAATGCTGGTTAAGGGTTAATTTGGGAGGTTTTGAATATGTTATGGGTATTTCTGTTATTTCTTAGATTATTTGCATATAGCTATACATACAGACAGACATATGTCTCTATATATGTATGTACAAGAAAGATACTACTAACCTCTGTCAGTTCATCCAAAAGAACAGTTTGTGCTTTCATTAATTGTTTTATCCTTCTTTATGCCTAAATTTTGTAACCTGAACAACTACTTCTAAGATAATAATATGCAATATATTGACTAGTGTAAATTTATTATCTTTTTGAAATTCTGTATCATTTGTATTCTTTTTACTATTTTGTTTTTTAAAATATAGAGAAATAGTCTTAACATAATCAATTTGACATACAACCAGCCCTTGCTAACAAATTGAGTTTATAAGTCAAGGATACACTGTATTTTGATTTAACTATTTTGGTCATGCATTATCCTTTCCTGTGTGTCATATGAGAATTTCTCAATTTTATTTATAGATAAAGGTTTAATTTATAAATAAAGATTTGACAATAATAAGTGCACTGTTTACTTGTATTCACCAATCTTAAATATATTATTCAAATTCTTTTAGCATTAGACTTTTTTGGAAGTGTAATTATATATGATCTTTAACATTTTATCTAGAGTAAAATTAGATTTTACAAGTATCTCATAGTATTTTTTTATCATTTACGAACATTTATTTTCAGATTATTTGGCCCTTCACTGACTCTACTTCCTGGCCTGTTATCTCTATGTAGTGTAAATATGGCTGCCAATGGTTTGGTACTCTCATTACCAAAGCTCAATTACCTTTCGAAAGGGAGAGCTTCTTTTGCAGTGATTTCACTAAAGTCCTGTCCTGATGCTGACTGGCTTGCACATGATCCAGGGCACCAGTGTGTCCAAGGAGCAGGTACACTAATGGGCGACCCTGAAGTCACATCTCATTTCCATGAATAATTGCTTTGATCAGACTCAGCTACATTACTGGACAGAGAGTGAGGAAGCATGGTTTCATCAAACACAAAGCATAGTGCTAAATCAGGATAAAGTGAAGCTAAGAAATATCTCCAAATGCATATTATTCTTATTTTTAAAATATAAGACTGCACTTTTTTTCGCATATGAAGTGGATATTTTTCTATCAAGAGAATATATTTTGCTCTATCAATTATTTTTATGTTAGAATAAGAATGAAATAGAAAACTCATTCTGTTGAGTTTATTTTTTCCTTCAATTTTGTGATTCAGGTAATAGGAAATGTAATAGATGTCCAGAAATTGCATTATTACTCTAGAAGGTATATTTTTGAGTTGACAGATGGCTCTTGTACTGTTTACTCTGATTCAGCGAGGGCCACAAATTAATTCCTCTACAACTTGCAGGATTTAAAGCATGACTTAGCAGCACCGTACCTTTTATTTGTCAGCATATGCCATTCACTAAGCAGGCTGGAAAGGAATACTCGGATTAAACATACCAGACAGCACCCACTACTTCTGCTCTTAGTGTGTTTGCCTCAGCCTATCCTCATGCTTCAGGTGGAGATTCTCAATCTGGGTGTTTGTCCCTGATAAAATGTCAAAGAGCCAGGAAGAGTTATGAAAGTTGCTAATACCAGTATTATTTGTGCATAATGGCTAAAATAAAGGCTGGAAATGTTCAGTTTTTGGATGGCACTTTTCTTTGATTTCCATCATTGCCAAAATTGTTTTGCATTTTCTCACTTTCTACTGGTTTTCTCCATAGTGGCTTAGAATAAAAATTCTATCATGTACTGAAGGCAGTTTGAGATATTCTTGTTCTTGAATTGGGCCTGAGTTTAGCACTTACTATGAGTTACAAAGTCTAGCACATTGATGAAATATTCTGTTGTTGCTGATAGTGAAGCTCTTTTATAATGTAAACAAAAGGTTTAAAGCTGGGCCAATCATATGACACTTCAAAATGCATTGCTTGCATTTGAAAAGGAAACAAAACTAGTAACTCCAAATTTAAATTAAATATGAATAGTAAGTCAAAGAGATGTTTTGTCCCTCAACATAAGTAATGACAGGCATTTCCATGAATATTTGATATTTATTTTTCTTTTGCAATTAAGGTATATTCGAAGTTTCTGTAGGGTTGTGATCATGTGAAAATCTGTTCTATCATAGAAAAGAAAAATAACAAGGTGGTAATGAGAGGGCAAAGGGACATCTGAATTCTTGGAGGGCACAGTGATAAATTATCCAAGCAGATAGTTCTAGGGAGCCCAGTTCATAGTTACCTGTTTCCCCTCCGGCACAGAACACTCGTTGCCTTACAATGGAATTCTGATCTTGAAGAGAAAATTGTAGTCAGGAGAATTCAGTCCATTCTTCTGCCCTGTCTTTGAAATAATTGGGAGGACATACGTCTTTCAAATAATACTGCTGGATTTGGTGGTGCCAACAAGAGGTCAGTAAACATATTAATGATCGAAGGAAGAGACAGAACTAGATGAAGGGCAGAAATCCCAAATCACAGCATCAATTCCTTTTCTCAGAAAGCTGAATATGAAAGGAATAGTATCAGGGAAACTTGGAACAGCAACCTCTGGAAATAAACTAAGTTTCAGTGTGCATATTTTTTGTCTTGTTTTGTTTGGTTTCCAGTCTCACCAAAGAATCCTTGAAACCTTGTCAAAATTATTTATAGGCAGAAAGATCGGAACAGTAGTTGATTCCAGTTTAGGGAGAAGTTGGGGGGGTCATGTTTACCTAGCACTTTCAGGACTCCCATCCTGGGGTGAACCATGACCTATAAGAATCAATAATATGTTCACTGCCTGCTTCTCTCTTATGTGTACGTGGACCATGGGTACTGTCTATGCTTAGAATTGATCTGCATAGAGTTAAGTCCTTTCATTGTCATGTAATTTCCTGTAGAGATGACCTGTTTTTATTCATCTCTGTATCTCTAGTATTGGACAGACTTTCTAGTGCTACTCAATTAATTTTATAAATTAATGAAATTTTAACTTGAGAGTGGAAGGTGTCACTTCATCTCTTCTAATCAGTCATGGAAAAACTAATGTTTGATGTAGATGTCCAGAAATACACTTGATTGGTAGATAAAAAAATTAAGAAATGAGACTGAGAACAAGATATAAACAGCAGCGTTACATGTACCATTAGGTGAACATCTATAAATTCATACATTTATTCCTCTGCTAAATGTGGTGGATGTATAAATTATCTTAAAACATATTTAGACAATAGAAATGGAGTGGTTATAATCATCAAACAATTCACTATTAAGAAAGAGGATAAGCTATTCACTTCTTATCATACATAAGTACAGAAAGTGCTGATAAACTCTATGGAGATCACAAAGGTAGGTGAAATGTCCTCTTGGCATCCTAACAAGTGTAGTGTTATTCAGAGGTGATGTCTGATTTGAGGTTGTGGATAAGAAGGAAGAGACAGTAGTAAGACAGGACCAACAAGTTTTTGAAACTGAAGAAATAGAAAATTAAAGAAAAAACTCTAATGGGTAAAGCTTCATATGTTCAAAAGATTGTAGAAAATGCCACCATGGATGAGTTTGTTTTGAATAAGGAACAAGATAAATCATCTGCTATAGAAGAAAAATGAAAATAGGTTTTAGGGGATTTAACAGAGAGGGTTTCTATTTGCAGATACTCAATATTTAGGGTCATTTATTATTAAACAATGAAATGTTTGTAGAGTAATAGCTCAGTAAGCATTGAACCAAACTTTTAAGATGTCCACTTTGGTGAATTCAGCCCATATCCTGTGACCCTGATGGCTCTGCCATGATCCAGCAACTAAAACACACCTGAGCTCCACCACGTAGCCTCCAAGGTCTTAATTCAGGTCTTATTGGTGATGATGCTATGGACAATGATTACTACTTTGATTATTGCTTCCTATTTTAGGCCATGGAGGTAGGATTTATAAGTTTTATTTAATCAGCCATAGGAAATTTTTGGAGATTTTCAAATAAAAAAGAACAATGACTTGATTTAAACTTTAAAACAGTGACTCTCTTTGGTTTCTGTATTGGAGGGTGTATAAATGGTGAGAAAAACTGTAACTGGAAGCAAAGTAAAAATAAGTTATTTACAGGTGTGACATGATGGTAAACTACATCAGAGAATGTTTTGGTCTATACAGTGTGTCAATTTGAGAACTCTAGAAGCTTAACTAAGTGACTCATTAGCTCTACATCCTGGAGTGTAGAAAATAAGCCCTTTCCATTCTTGGATATTTTTCATAGTATCAATTTGAGAAAGTCAAAAGTTTAAGTTATTCAGGAGGGGACAGAGTCCTTACTCTGTAACATTCTCAGACTGTGTAAGAGGAGGACATACAGAGGGTGTGAATGCTACACTCACCCCAGGGGAGTAGGGTGCATACAATAAAAGGCAAATGCTGAAGGACTGATTGCTGGGTCTTTGGAGGAGCTCCAGTCTTCTCCTTCACCTTGGACATTATCTCCTGGCACGTGGCACAGACTGTGTGGCATCTGCCTGGGACTCTTCAACCTTCCTCATGGACTCTTTAGCCTTCTATCGTAGATTCTTCAGCGTTCTGCTGCAGATCAGTCAGCCTCCTAATAAGGACTTGCACTCTCCAGTAAGTTCCAGCCCTTGGGCTGGACCCTTCAGCTCCAGCATGCAACACCTCTGCACACTCCCTCATGAGACTTTGTGGCTGACCACTGTAAGCCAATCTTTATACATTTGTATATCTTGTGCTGTATCTGTCAACCGTGACTGATACAGAGAATGAATAAAAATTACAAATGATTTGATTCAGGATATAATTCATCAATAGTACTGTCTACTTCTAAGTTGTTACTTTGACTTTGGAACTGATATTTGGGTGTTTAGGCATCATTTCCAAAAGAGGGAAGACAGAATGTGTGACTTTGTGACTAATAAACAATGTGGTATAAATAATAATAATAATAATGGTAATAATAGCTGTGGAAACTCTTCTCTATTTAGTGAGCAGAGACAGAATACATGTTGTTGTGGAGAAAGGAAAAGCAAGCAATCATTCCTGGGAGACACTACTGCTTCAATGCAAAGGAGGAGAACACAGCAAATAAGATTCAGAAGAAGACGCAGGTGAGACAGGTGCACAAGTAAGTGATATCTTGGAATAAACTGAGAAGAAGTAACTATTTTAAGAATAAAATTGCTTTGCATGTCAAAGCTTCACACTGTTTTCAGGATTCAGTATCAGTTGTGTGTCATCTCTGTGTCATGTTAGCTGGGGGTGCGAATACCCAGAGAAAGTCCACATGGTTCAGCCTCCTGCCTAGCTAAGTGAATCTGTGAAATTAAGTCCTGGCCAGTGAGACATGAACAGGATGATGTGTGCAGTGCTGGGTCAAATACGTTAGGAAAAAATGCTTAGTTTTTAAGTTCTTTTTGCTTCCTCACTTCTAAATTTATTGGTAGGAACTTGACACAAGTAGCAACTGCCCTGGATCCAAAGACAGAATATGTGTTGAATACTGTTCCCTAGCACTGACTGGACTTCCAAATCAAAGACTGTTGTATAAAAGACTTTGTTTAAGCATCTGTATTTTGGAGTTTCTTCTTTATATCTGTTAATCTATATGGAATAGATAAGGAATGAGTGTAATATTTTTGTTCATATCTCAGGCTATTTGTCCTAATACAATAAAAACACCTTACACTGGATAATGAATAAAGAACAGAAATTGATTCTTTATATTTTTGATGATGGAAAGTCCAAAACTGAGGAGTCATCAAGTTCAGTGTCTGGAAAGAAACTTCTTGCAGTGTCAGATAGTGGATGGAAGAGGGACAAGAGGAACTAACATTCTTTATGCAGTCTCATTGTAAAGCCAATAATTCCATCCATAATGGAGGAGCTCTCATGTTCTAACCAACTCTTAAAAAGCTGCATTTCTTAATACTCTCATACTGGCAGCTCCCAAAATTTGTAGAGGGTAAAGTCATAGGAAAATTTTATTTCAAAATGTCACTTACATTTATGTCTTTAAATTTTAAATAAAATAAATCATAATGCTTTAATTAAAACATAAAGAATAGTGCTTTTTACAAGCAACAAAGACTAACAGTAATCCCAAATATGGTAGCAGCCCTTGAGAAGACAAACTGGTCTTCTGAATTAAAATATGGGGCATAATCTAGGAATGAGCAGGACCTTGGCCAGCACCAAACCCCAGGCCTATTGACATTTTGGTCTGTAGATACAGATACAACATTACATCTAACAGCCTAAAGAACTGACTTCATGTCAAAAGTGGTACATGAAAGGGCCCATATCCATAGTATTAACTGGTCATATCACTCGTTACACTAAGAAGATGTCTACCACGACAACACTGAAGCATCCCACTGAAGACTGATTCCAAACTCCAGGTGGCAGGGAATTCTCAGGAGGAGCAGAGTGTCATTTTTCAGGATAGAAATATACCTTGAATTTTCATAGGATTTTTTTCCTTAATATGAACTCTATATTATTCAAGAAGTTTAAGAACCTCTACTTTCTATTGCTGTTTATGGCTCACTTTGAGAACACATGTTTTCTGTTCCCAATACTGATTTTAGCAGAGTTAAATGTACTTTTTCCTAATGGTGGAACTCTTTAGATGGACATAACAGAGCCTCATTGTCTTGTAATGACTTTCAGTTCACTTTGGGATTCCAGTATTCAAGGACTTTCTGGAACAAAGAAATATCAGCATTTTGGAGCTATCATTATAGGTAGTGCCCTGTTGCACAGTGCTAAAAGGGAGGGATAGATTGAATATTAAAACTATCCAATTAATCCTTTTATTACCTTACTCATCATGGCAAATGTCCACATCAGCAACCTCAGTGTTTGAAGGACATAAAGACCGTGAGCTCAAAATAGGTCTGAATAACATCCACAACTAAACTACTCATGTAATCAGATCGATCTGTTCATAATAAGGGGAATCAGTAGTGGACAATAGAGGATGGAGATGATGAATACTTATTGTGATCATCAGACTCGTAGTAGCTACAGGCTCTATAACTTGCTTCCCTAGTCTTTCTGCTCTAAGTTACTCCAAGATGGAGGTGTTATCAGAAAACTGAAGGAACTTCTCCCCAGATATGTTTGCAAAGTGGGATTGAAATGCGTAAGGAAGAAACTACAGTAAATATAGAAAGTCATTGCATAGCTACTGGGAATATGGTTAACAAATATCTTCAGCCCTAGTTCCTTTGTGCATGGCCTGGACTGCCAAGAGCTGCCAGTAATCAGCCAACATTCTTTGCCAGAGCCCCAGCTTCCTATATTTTGGGGGTAAAGTTATAACCAAAGTGACTGACTGGGTGGCACTTCTGAAATTGCAGTTCCCTAATTTGCCATGGTGTTAGATGAAGCAACTGGGTCTCATTCAAGGTTCTATTTCTTCTTATACCCGATTCTGTTTCTTTGCCAGTAGTGATTAGTTCAAGTTCAAATACCTATTAAGCTTTCTGAAAATGTAAAATGCTGGGAATTGCATCAACAATAAAAAATTGCTATTTGGCTAAGTTATTTTAAAATAATTTCCTTAGTAGACTTCATTAAATCAAAGTAAAGGTCTTTAACAAATAACAATATTTTATTTTTATTTTAATATTTTATTAAAAGCTATATTATATTGTTACAGTTTATAAATAATCATCAAGTGTTAAGTTTATAATCTGATAAAGATAAAATTTCTGTAAACGGAAACATTATTCTAGCATAAATACATTTTTGTAAGAATTAAATTTTGTAGCTTTAAACAAGTAATATGAAATATATAGACTTTATGTGGTTAACTTTTAACTCAATCTAATATTTTCGTAATTTATTTTTGTACAGAAATATAACATTAAACTACAAAATATTCAGATTTTCAAGTCAATTAAAATAGTATTCATTTTATATTTGAGATCAAAGATCATACTCATTTCTTAATCTCAAATCTTCACTTAATTGAATTTTAAAGTCCTAGTAAAACAGCCCATATGGTGATACGAAGTAGCAATTTTCCACATACATAATGTATCAATTTTTTAAGAACAGTGAAATTTCTTAATTACTGTGTCTGCTCCTTATCACTACTTCAGAAATTTCCTTCCCCATGCAAATCCACTGGGGCATAGTTTATCCATGCAAAGCAGCTACACTAAGCTTCAACACATATTTGCATATGCAAAGTGGAACTCCTGTTTGCAAGCAATGCTATTTACATTTAGTCTAGCAGTTTCATGGAAATTCATTCATAAGGGAAGCTTTCAAGTCCCTTTGTAGAAATTGGAGGTGCATTGTTAGAATCCATTTTCCTTTAGGGTACCTGTAAAACTATGTAATACTTCTGGCAATATAAAAAAATGTTCATGCACAATAAGGGTACACCAAGATATTTTATACCTTGGTGTGTACATAAAATTGCCCCTTATAGATTATCATGTGCGTTTATATATATATATATATATATATATATATATATATATATATCTGTATATATGCCTATTTTCTATCATAATTAGGAATTAACTTCTCAGCAAGTCTGAATTTGCTTTAATGAATCATGTAAACTCTGTTTCTTCTGAATTCATTTTTCTGGTTTTAAATTCATTAGTTTGTAGAAAGTAATGGGAAAAAGAGTGAGAATATTCACAATCTGAATAAGACAAAATAATCAGCATGGGATATTTGAACTTTAAGGAGGTAAATAGTTCATCTAGTCCAGGTCTCTGCAAATCAAATATCTCCAGACTCCAGAAAGTGTTATGGTATTCAAGTGTTGAAAAATAGTGAGCATTCTGGCACACTGGAGACAGTGAGTCATTTCTAAAGGCAATCAAATATAGTGGGAAAGACGATACAAACTATAAATACTAGTCCAAAAATTAGTGAGTAGATTGCAGTTGAATAATTTGATAACTGACCAAACATTTATTTTCCTCTGGTAAGAATCCTGGGTTCAGTCTTGTAGAGCCTATTATATTGACAGTGAGTCTTTTTCTTGAGGAACTGTTGGGAAAGAGAAAGAAATAGCATCAATGTCTTCTGGCACCCAGGTAGCATGCTTTTTTCAGAGATTAATATATTTGAAATTGAGTAAATATTTTTTTCTTCAACTGGTCACTCTTGAATTCCAAGCAAAATGTAACAAGTATTTTCAGATGCAACAGTCATGCATTTTGGATTCATTACTGTTGATGCCCCTTAGAATTACTCTTTCCTGGGTTATCAAGATTGTGAAGCAAATAAAATGTATGATGTCAGAAACAATTCTGTGTATTTATCTCATCAATGAAAAGTAATTTTTGTTGGAGCAATTCAGTTAATTTTCTCATGTGGTGGTATTTTTAGTTTCCAAGTCAGACATGTCAGTGCACAAGAAAAGAAAGCAATTTACAACTCTGCAAAGAAACACAGCCTTTTCCACTTCATTTGTGTTTCATCTTGATTATCAACACATTCATCATCCCCCTGTAATTTATTCATTATTTTTACCAGAGCAATATGAAGGGGAAAAAGAAGATAAGTGCACTTGTCAAAATGTGAAACAGATGCTCTAACAATGATTGGAGACAATTAATGTTCTTGGGAAGAAACAACAGGCAGAGTTTGCTTTTAGCTTCAGATTTTTACAGCAAATAGACATGAGGGAAATGCAAATGCAAAACAAGGGTTTTATTTTTTAAGTAAAGAAAACTAGTGTTTTCTGACTACATTATTGTGCATTTCTGCATTATCTGACAGTTCACATCTTCTCAGACTCAGCCATTAAGAACAGGGGGAGCAAATGTAAACTGAGCAGCTTTGCTCAGTGATTCAATGACTTTTCCTCCCAAATCACCAAATTAGAAATGTCTTTCAATGGAAATGAGTATGAGATAGCAGACTTCTAGGCAGAATGAAGATAAACGCTCGTGTTTGATCACAGCTTGATTCCCATTGGGTGTATCAAAGTACAGTGTTTTTATTTTCATTCATATTTGCATTATTTTGGTTTGCTATTTTTATTGGACAGAGTAATGTTTGTTTCATCCCTTGTGCAGCTCAATGTGTTTTTCCATTCTGCTAACTCTAGGCCTTGACATCACACAGATTTCATTTTCTGACCATTTCCTTAGCCCATCCTGACAGCTCACTTGTTGACCCTACTCATTTATTCCAGTACTCTCAGACTAACATTTTACTAATCACGCAAAATTCATGACTTCCTTTACAAATATCTAATTCTCTCTTCCTCGAAGATTCCTTTGAAGATCATAGCATTCTAGACCTAGGACTGGAGGAATTTCAAAAATTACAACTACAAATACTAAACATTACCTTGACACTAAAAACCAACCCGAGGAGCTAGAATAAGTTTGCCCACTGGGAACACAGTCCCAGAGGTACAATGGATTGATAGAGGTTGTTGTCATTACCAAGCGTCCAATGTGGATCTTCTGGTCAGGTCAGGAATGATTCTTCTCTGTGACTGAGTGACAAAGTTACAAAGGGAATTTATATGTCTCTTTTGAAAATGACACAAAGCCATCAGATGACCATCATATTTTTAAATGGCAATCTGATAAATGTAGTCAGTGGCCAAGAGAATAGTTTTGTAAAATGTGGTTAAGGTTCACACAAATTATTTAATGACAATGAGGGAAAACTAAATCGAGAATTTGGGAAAGAAAGTTACAATTCAGGTCGTTGGCTCTGAATTGAGGCTCTAACTATGAAAACTCAGTTGATTTTAAAGATTTTCTTTTGAGGAAGTAATTTATTTCTTCCCAAATAAATAGAGTGTTAGAAACATAAGCATATCTTTATTTGATTTTCAGGATGAGTTTCTAGAGGCCTGGAAATATTCTCTTTTATTATTTTCAAAATTATAGATATGTAAGGTGGAAAAAACCTTTAGCAAATCCATATTTACTTAAGGGCACAACTTGGGAGTAATTTGAGGTGTTTATTTAAAAGATTCACTCATAAAATCTTTCTCTCACATTTTAATGCAGTAGTTTAATTTTATGGTACTCTATTTCCTTTTTTCTTTTGTAAGAAAAGCACATTTTCTGTATTTTTTGACTATAAAAGTAAGGCATGCCTACAACGGAAAACACAAAAGAATAATTTTATTACATTTAACTCTTATACCTAGGCATAACCATTTCAAACGGTTTATTTGCTAATATTGTTAACAAGACTATCTTATCCATATGTGTCTACAGTTTTATATTGTTAATAATTAGGTCTTTAGACACACAGTTTTAGCTCAAAAACATATTTTGAATAGAAATTTATGGAATTCAATTATTTGTCTCTATCTGCATATTTTTCTATTATTGGAATTGTACTGTTAACAAAATGATACCCATCTAACATTCATGTCTCAATATACTAATATTTCCTACACTGCAAAAAAATGCTATACTTCATATGTGCATGTGATTCTCTCATACAGATTTAACAAGTTAGCACTGAGTTAGGTACTGTTTTTCATCATTTAGGTGAGTTCTTACAGTTCGGTAGCACGTATCATGCAGTTAGCAAATATATGGAGATTGCTGTTTATCTTTCTAAACATGTATCTCTTCTCACTCTACCTCACACCCCACTTTTATTTCCAAGTAATTAAGTCCTAAGCAGTTGATTGATTAGTCAGGAACCCTGATTTCCAGTTTATTCTTCCAGTTACTTTTGGTCAATAAAATATGAATGCTATCATGTATTTCCTTTGGGACAAAGTCTGTACCCACAAAATATAAGTAACTTTGGATGCTAGATATTAAAATGGAGCAGCCAGCCACCTTTGATGATTACATGGAAGAGAATTCTTTGTTCTTAAGTCAACGTTTTTTGTTCTCTTATAAAAGCAGCTGAGTCTTTTGCAGTAACTAATACAGTCACATATCCCCTGAATGTGTTTTTAAGCTTGCAGGAGATCAAGCTTGAATGATCTATTGTGGTCCTAATCCCAGTGTTCTTCTGAAGCAGGAAACTATTTTTATGGTAATATATTTACTTGTATGATTTCAGACTGAACTTTACGAATACAATGACAGTTGCTTCCCACTCGGAAGGCTATGAGCTGAGAGCCACTTGCTTTGCTGGGTGTGCCTAAACCCAGTGATTTTTACACCTCTGCACAACAGAGTTGGTAGGAAAGCTTACTGAGCCCACACTTCCGAGGCCAGCCCTGGAGCTTCTGGATTGGTAAAAATGGGATGGCTTAGAATAACACATTTTTAGTTTTAAATGTGAACGATTTCCCCACTGATTATGAATTTATTCATAGTTTTTACTATATGTGCAATACTATATGTGCACTAAAATATGTGCATTGAATACAAGATATAAAAATGAATAAAATATTTTTCATCATTGACGTTAGGAGGTTGTGGTATTATGTAACACGATATTTACAACCTGAGCTTTGCAAGACAACATGCATTGGAAGAGAAATTCTTTAGAACAAAAGCAGAAAAGTAATGAAATACACACAATTAGACATTCACAAAGATTATGTAAGTTAAGACTAGGGTGATAACAAAAAAAAGTGAGGCAGAAACAGAAAGACAGAGAAAGAGAAGGAGAGACAAAATCCCAGAGACAGAGAGACAGGATGTGACAGAAAGAAGATTCCATGTCTCTAGATAGACCAGGTAGGACCTGTGTGTGTCTGACAAGCACATGACAGCTATCTATGCCACGGTTTGAGGTAGCCTACCCATAAAAGTTTTTTTTTTTTCAAATTGTATCTTTGAATCATTGTTGAATGATACATTCAACAATTGTATCACTTGTATCAACAATTGTATCATTTGTATCAACATTGTATCATTTGTATCAACACTGTATCATTTAACAATGATACAGCGATACAGAGGAAAATTTAAAAAAAAAATTTTATGCATAGACTCTACCTCAAGTCACACATCTCCAAAAATATACTTGTTATATTGCAATGAAATTTCAAAAAGGATGTGCTGAGAAAGTAGAAATATGCTCCATGTTGTACACACATTTTATCTTTGATTTTAGGCTGTACACATGACTGAGATTAATGATTCAAAGAATTAAATATTTTAAAATATCTACAGTGTTAATAAAGACAAATAAATGGTTGTCCATGTCTTTGAGTAGCTCTAAAGTATTTGGAAATATTTCAACAACAGGGGATCACTTACTGCTGTATATACTACAATATGTATACTATACTATTATAACATTATGAGTATATTAAACATTTGCAGAATACGAAATGTTTGACAAACTAAAAATATTAATATCATCTCTGCAGTGGCCTATAACTATTATTTTAAGAAGAGCATTGTCACAGAGAAATTTAAGTAACTTCAGTGAGAAGCTTGTATATTTAAATACATTCTATGCAGACTGATATTAATATAAATATTTTCCTCCAGAAACAGTTCCAATAACTATGAAATGTGATTGATACTCTTACGTAAATGGGAAAGGCTGGAAGAAGGGGAGAGCAGAGTGGATGGGAATGTGGAAACAATTGAGATGTGTTTTATACATGTGCTAACTAGCCACAGTGAGTATAATCATCGTGTGTCACAAACATAAACCAAAAAAAAAAAAAAAACACAATGTGGAAATGGGATCTAAAAATGAAGGCAGGGAAAAGATGAAGGAAAAAAAGGCAATAACAAGAATTAATTATGTGTATCTGCTTCCTAAGATGAATGTAAACATGTAGTCATAAAAATTCTAAAAGTAATTAGAGTATACGATGCATTGCCATTAACAACTTTCATAGTACCCCTCTTCCTTCTTGAACACAGTTATCTCATCAGTCTTTTTACAGTTATCTCATCAGTCTTTTTACTTTTTTAACTTCTTCTGGAAGCCCACTGTAATGAGGGTCTTACGTTGCTTGTCATGACTGCTTTGATGTGCAGAATAAATTTACCTGTCATGGTCATTTTTACTATGGGGAAGAGCCAGAAATCACATGGTACCACAACCCATGAACAAGATGGATGAAGGCACACAGTCTTGTGTTTATCATGCACAGCAGTAGGTGGCAGCACAACACACACACACACACACACACACACACACACACACACACAGTATATATATAATCATAGCTCATACATGTGCTCATACATGTGTTAAGAATGGATAGCAATGAAGAAGGGAAGTGGAATATTCTGAGAAAGATGAATGCAGTCGGTCCTTCAATGTGATAATCTTTTTAAAAATAATATTCACTGTTGATTGTGATCATACCTCCTCTAACGGTGCTTCTCAACCTTTTAATTGAAGGGATACACTTTTTGAAAAACAGTTTTTCCACCAATGGGTTAAGAGGATGATTTTGGGATTACTCAAAGGTGCATGCATCCTAGACCACTTGCATGGGCAGTCTGCAGGAGAGTTACAACTACTATGAGAATCTTTTATTTTGGTGTCTGGACTTAAACTCATGACTGCATGCTTGCTAGGCAGGTACTGTGCTACTGAGCAGTATCCCAAGCACTCTACTGTGAGACTTTAATGACACTGTTGATTGGACTGTGAGAGTAGAGACTACACACACACACTAGGCTTCGATGGCTCACCTGTAGCTTGCCTGCTGCTGGGTGACCAGATCCTAACAGGCTACAAACTAGTTTAGTCTATCACCCAGTAGTTGTGGTTCTCTGTGGTATTTCACTCATAATGTTCAGTGTAGACAATTTGACCAGTATTTACTAGCTCTAAATTAGTATTTTGAAAATAATTCTCTTTTTTTTTTGTTTTTTTTTTTCCTTTTTATTGGTACCAGGGATCAAACTCACAACTGCCTGCTTGCAAGGCAGGCACTTAGGCCACTGAGCTAAATCCCCAGCCTCTTGAAATAATTCTTAAAACTAAAACTCTCCCTAAGATGAGGTTATATCACATTATCAGCTAAGCAAGAAATAATATCAATGCTGTATCTTTATTTTTATATATTTTTAAGGAGAATAAAACAAAAAGGAACAAAGCAGATCAGAACAAAGCAATGCAAGCAACACAGGATTTCAAAACAAGACAACAGGAAATCAACAGTGGATACCGTGTCTCTTGTTTTCTTCAAAATAGTTGTCCATATCTTCACACACAGTGAATTCAAACAAAGCAAAAATAATATAAAACTAATCAAAACAAGAGAATGAAACCATTACAGGCTTTCAAAACTAGACAATAGGAAAATCAACGATGGTTACCATAGTGCCTCTTGTTCTCTTTGAAATAGTGTCCATACCTTCAAACATATTGAAGTCAAATAATATAAAAGAAACTAAAAGCAATCAAAACAAATAATAAAATATTATTGGACTTCAAAAAAGATGACAGAAAATCAGCAATGCCTACCATCACATCCTGTTTCCTTCTAAGTAGCTGTTGGTACAGAATGAATATCAATATTCTAAAAAATTGCATGCACTGATTTGAGGGGGAAAATATCAAACTAGAGTGACATGTTCCCTCTGTGGTCCGTTTGCTTGAAAGCTGATTCCACTTGCTGCCAAGTACTGGGCTTTACCCTTTGGACTTCCTTCCCTTTCTGAGTTTCTTGTCTAATTACAGGACATGGAGTCCTCTGGGGCTCCTTTCCATCCATTTCACTTCTGTCCTCACTTGACCTCACCAGCACATTGAGAGTTTGGCTCTCTAACCTCAACCTTAGGTTGAAGAGATTAGTGAAGAAGTCCACTCCCCTGGCTCAGCATCCCTCCAATTACGCTGCCAGCCCAATCCTGCCTGCCCCAGTTCTTTTCTGATCTGATTACTTCAGGTCTTGTGCAGCCGAGTGCATTTCTGAATCATTTTCTCCTCATCTGGGTTCCTTGTTTTAAGTGGTCTCAAGCAAGGCAATGTTTCTCAAACTACCTTTATTTCAATGCTGTTATTACTCAAATTGTACTCGATTGTTGCTTACATCATATACTATTCTTAAATTAGCAAAAAAATATTTTTAATGCTTTAAAACATCTCAAATTGCCTTGAAAAGCAAACCTGGTAACACTAAGCTATATGGAAAAAGAACCTTCCTCATTTCAGAACAATAACTACAGATAAAAACTCAATGAAGATAAAAAATGACATACTCAGTGTCTCTCCAGATATTGTTTCATGTCTGAGGACAATTCTCTGTGTGATCATAAAGAAAGTCAGCATAAGCGCGGTGATGTCACTGAACAGAGCAGCAATAAACTGAGAGTCTCTTTTATCTGCAATCAGAATGACTAAAACTGAGGAATGATGAAGGTAATAAATTGAAACAGCAGCGCATAGCACTTCTTTGCCTTGCTATTTCTAACACAATGTTTACAGTCAGCACTAATATTAAGTGCAATAACCACTAATAGCTAAAGGAAAAGAATGTGACAATGTAGGTGAAGTCCAAAGCTAATGATGAGGTATGGTGTAGAAAACACTGGAACAGAGTGAGAGGGCACAAAGGATTTCAGCTCCTTAGCTCCTTCTTTTTTCTCAGAAGCTGTAGTGATAGGATAATACTACCACGTCCATGCATGAACTGCTATGCAAAAAGGAGATATTTAAAAGAATTGCTCCATGTTTTAGGGCTGAAAGACTGTTAGTTTATGCTTCTGTATTATATATAACTTTATGTAGCCTATTCTCAGCTCTTAAACATTTTTTTTTCCTAAAATGATACGGCATAAAGCACAAAACATAAAAATCATTAAGGTAAGTCCTGGTCATAAGGAAGGTTATGTACCAAGCGTCTCTGTGATTCATTGAAAAGTATTTATGCTACAAAAGTCATGCCTATGTAGTCTCTGAGGTTCATTTTAATTTATATACCCCAAACTATGTTCAGTTTCAGTTACAAAATTCTTTAATAAAATAACTTGCCAAAACTTTATACGATTAAAAAGGAAGTCCTTCCAAGTTGAAATTTTACAAAGCACATCTTATAGGTGATGATATATTAAATAAAAGGTTACTTTAATAATAATTTTTTGCCAGCACAGCTTCAATGCCATATAAATGTTTCCTATTCAATTACCTCCTCACATTTTTCATCCTCACTGATTTTACAATGACCAGAATATTTCTCTTAAACCCCATTACATTAATCCATCAAAGTGCTTTTTTTCATTAGGAGATGAAGTTTTCCACACCGAATATTGCCAGGGAGGGTGATGACATTTCCCATTGTTGCACCTCTAAGACTGCTGCTCATGAGGGGTTCACAGGAGGGAAAATTAGAAGCCACTCAAAATCAGGCTCCTCCACTTCTTCAGAAAATCCTTTCCACCTTTCTCAGTCCTTTGCAGGTTTGCTTAGTCACTGTTTTATTAATTACTTACACACTGCAGTGCATCAGTAAAGTGGTCATTGAAAGCAGTCAAACAAGAAAGAAAAATAAAGAGAAAGAAAGAAAAGAAAGAAAGAAAGAAAGAAAGAAAGAAAGAAAGAAAGAAAGAAAGAAAGAAAAAAGAAAGAAAAACAATGGCTGCACCAGGTAAACAAGCCCAGTCTGGGAACCAGTACCATACACAGACCACCATCTGATTGGGAATTGAGACCCCAGCCCCTTTCAGTGCAGCGGGCTGGCAAACAGGAAGTATAAACCCCTCCCCACCACCCCAACAGTAAGCAACTGGCTTATCTAGAGAAACACAGGCTGTGATGACAGCTACCATGGTGAAGTACAATTGGGCGCCTGTGGTGCTGTGGTATTTCATTAACATTGCTGGTCTAGGGTCAGTGATCTGATCATAGATTCAGAGGGTATCGTCTGCGTTGTGGCATCTGGGGGGGTGGATATCCTTCTAAGGGATGTAGTCATTATCATCTCCCTGTGATCTTATTTTGACGTCCTGTATCATTTGCATTGTTTTGTTGGGTTAGGTTTTATCCTTTTTTGTTTTGTTTGAATATGTTAAATCCAATGGCAGGAGAAGCTATTTCAAGGATAGCAAGATATATTATGGTAGTAATTTTAGATTTACTATTGGCTTATTTTGAAGTCCTTTGTTGCATTCATTGTTTTAGTTTTTATCATTTGTAGTCTACTTTGCTCTGCTTGATTTTAACTATGTTCGAAGTTACCTGAAGCTATTTTGAAGATATGAAAAGGTATTATAGCGACTATTGCTGATTTTGTAATGTTTTGAAGTCCTGTATCTCTTACGCTGGTTTATTTTGATTAGTTTTATTCTGTTTTGTCCTCTTTAAAATAAAAAAAAAAAGTAAAGAAAGAAAGAAAGAGTCCACATTATAGGATGTATCAGAGTAGCAAACAAGAAATAAGGAAGATATTAAAAGCTTCTATAAAAGGGTCAATGGCTGAAAAAGATAAAAGGTAAAAGATAAAATCCTTTCAAAGACTAAGT
This sequence comes from Cavia porcellus, assembly GCF_034190915.1. NCBI lineage: Eukaryota > Metazoa > Chordata > Mammalia > Rodentia > Caviidae > Cavia > Cavia porcellus. The sequence continues at coordinate 20,349,902 of NW_026947514.1, read as the reverse complement.
CACTCAATAGACATCTAATGCAGCATGATGCGCTAAGCAGAGGACATTAATCTCTTTGATTCTGCTTTTATGTTGTCAATTTCTTCTTTTGTTTATTAGGTTTCCCTACTATTTGGATGGAATAGTATTAACTGGTTTGCCATGAGCTTACATAAATTCTCATCAAAAGAAGCATTTCGATACAATGGTGGCACAATGTGACTCCAGATTGATACTGTCGAAAATGAGTGAATCCTTTTCTGGGTTGGGAGAGGAATTAATGACATCTGTCTCCCAAAATCACTTTCCTCTGCTCCTGTTTTTGCATTGCAACCTATTAATGTCTACTGAAGATTTATATACTTTGACTTTTCTGATGAACTATGAGAGGATGTGACCTACAGGCTAGGTTAGACTAAGCCACCCTCTGGTTTTGAGATAGCAAGAAAGATGGTGAGTGCAGGAAACTACAAACACTTAGTTATACATCACATACCGTTGCATGTTGCATAAGGATGGCTTGGTTAAACACAGGTCACAGATGTAAAGTGACCCATAAGATCACAATGAAAAAGAAAAACTATAGCAAGAGTGTAGCTGATATAACATATTATTGCAATGCATTATTCTTGTGTGTGTGGTGTTGCCAATATTATACACCTACTTATTTTCATTGATAAAAGATATATACAATATAGTACATAACAATGGATATGATAGACAACACTTGGGTTACTGATTCATGTAATTCTTCAATTATTTTATTTACTTGAGAGATCATTCCTTTTATTTATTTGTAAAGGTAAAAGCTCACTGGAATGCAGTATACTTTCTTCCATGGACTCAGCCTCATCTAGCCCCTGCAAATCATGTTATATAAGTAAACTCTACAAAGTGGCCACCACAAAATCACACAACGAGGCATCTATCAGAAAATACCTGTGTCAGTAAGTGATAAATGACCACATTTTATAATTTATCTTAGACTAGTTCTGCTGATCAAACAGTTTCTTAAATAACAGTGCTTAATGTGCTCCAGATTGGGAAGTGGACTAGTACAGGAAGAAACTCTCATCATCTACAAAATTACTTTCTAGCTGTGAAAATGCAAAAGATAAATGTGATATGCGGCACAGTCAGGTAGTGACTGCAGTCGAGGTTTGAAAAGGGAAAGTTCCCCATAAACTGAAACATTCAGAGATCGTTTCTTAGGAAAGCACTAGTTGACTGGGTCTTAAATTACAGGCAAAGTGTTAAAGACAAAACTGTGCTTTGAATGCGATGTAGAGAAATGGATACAATGAGAAAGAAAATTTGCCAGAACTTGATAATGGTCACAAATAGACAGGGATTTTGGCTTTCTCTTAAGTCTGGTTTTCACTTCCCAAGCAATGTATGAAGTCACAGGAGAAAGACTGGGCTTTAGATGCTTAATAAAAATGAGAAGAAATATTGTATTTTTATTCATTAATCAAGCATCCACTTATTTCCTTGAGCAAGGCTAGCTTTTCATGACTTGAAGCATCGAATATCATCAGGAATTTTCCACAACTTCATACTTGAGGATGGAGTGAAAGGCCATGGATTACTGTGGATGTGTCACTCTGAGGGTGAGGCTTCTCTGTAATCCCGTAGGTCTGGCAAATTCCACAGATCTTCTGTTTTTTATGCTGGGACTTTTAACATGTGTTCAGTTTCCTTTGTAAGTGGTTTTCAATATCAGAAGCTGCTCAAGAAATTTAAAATAAAGTGTATTAGCAATGTTGATATTTAGTGCGAGGGATTAAATACTGAAGAGAAACAAGCAGAAATCTAAGACTAACATAACACATGCCAAGAGAGAATATCAAGGTCATATGTGCCATGTGAAAAATGGTGTTTGTCATATTATAAACATGAATGTGTGTATGTGTGAATGTTAACCATTGAGGTTTACGAACAGAATAAAGTTAAACAACAATTCCTCTGCCATATTTTACATTGCTTATACTTTCAGGAAGATTTTTGATCCCCACCATAGAGTGGTAATTTTGAACCTTGACATTTCTCTGGAGTACATCCCTAAGATAGTCTCTTCTCCCAATTTGCTGTGAAATATTCTCATTTACTATGTTTCTTTCACAACACTAAAGAAAGCTACACTTTGGTTTTTATGTATAGAAAAATGTTTGGCACACTCTGGGTGGTCAATAAATATTGGTGAAACTAATGATCTTATTTATGCTCCACTCCTCTTCTTTTATAAAAAAAATTACAAAACTACTAAATTAACCACTTGAAACAAATATTTGATGGTGATTTTACAGAAAAAAATATACAAAATGCAGTTAGCTGTGCAAAGACCTAATTTCTTATTTGCGAAGCAGAAGCAGAATGATTATAATAATTGCATAAGGAGACAAGCAATGTTATAAAAAGTGAACAAACAACTGAAACACGTAGAGATTTAAAAAAAATGTTTGTTTGAGGATTCAGTGACTCATAAATTGGGTGAGCATCTGACCACAGAGCCTACTGTTCCAGCTAGAACAACAAAAAAGGAAACTCATAATGTATTTGCAGAAACAAAGCAAAGAAAACAATTAAAAACATTTTATTAGTACATGTTTGTAATCCATGATGATTATAATCATCCTGGGGAGTTGATACATAATGCATCTTAATTCTTCCTTCTCAAAAAAACAGTTTTGATTGGTTAGAGGCGAAAGTTTTTGGCTAGCGGTAAGTTGGTCATTTCTGATTGGCATAGTTTCTAATTTCTGTTTATTATTTATGGCTTTTATTTGTTCATGAAAATATTAAAATGCCAGGATCTACCCAATCTAGGGTTCTCCCAATTCACACTTTGTCTTCAAACAAAGGTAGCATAAATCCTGTGCCTGATCTATTTCTGGATTCAGTGAATATGTGCAGCTAATCAGCTCTAAATTCAGCTCTGTACCATGCTTTACAAATGCCATTTTCTTTAGTCTTAATGACATTTTATAAAAAAATGGCTTTGTATTTATGGTGGGAGATCCTAAGAATATCAATGAGTTAAACAAGCAGAGAGAAGAGTTAGTTTGATTTGAGTTGACTTTTAATTGTTTAACTTATGGAGAATTACTTTCAAGTTACTGTCTAATGCTGACTAATTAACATTAAAGTAGCTGGAATTTTTTGTTATTAATGTTATTGTTGTTATTATTATACTTGTCCTTCATTTTAGCTGCCAGTTGTAAGTTCTGGACAAAAATCTCACAATTCATAACTACAGTTTTACAGGAAGATCTAATACCATAAACTTTATTGCTGCTTGTAAGGTTCCAAAATTGTGAAAAATTTAAATAATTTATGATGGAAAATCATCAGGGGCAAATATAAATTTAAACAATTTTGAAGAAAAATAACATTCCTACTTCAAATAAAACTTCCAATTTTTTCCCAAAAAATAGATATTAAAAGGGTCAGAGGAAAGTCTGTTTGCACAAACAGTAAATGAAGGTCAAGAAAATGTGGCCACTGTTGATCAAGTTCAAATGAACAGTGGATCAAAATCTACAGGCCAGCCTACTAGGAGAGATGCTCTGGAGAACAGGAGAAGCAAAGGAAACAGGATTGGACAGGGGCAGTTAAAGTATGCTATGTGGTTAAAATAGCAACCTCAACCTTACAGAGAAAGATGGGTATCTCGCATTACTCTGCATGTAATGCTCTAGTGGAGGACACAGCTCAGTGCCCTTCCGCATCTATTTCAATCAGCCATCTGGACTGCTCGCCTTAAGTTTGCTACTCATAAGTTTGGCTTTGGAGGGAGGCAGGACCTCAGGAAGAACTCACCAGAAACCCAAGAGCTGGAACTACAATGAGCTAAGAGAATTAACAGCTCAGTTTTGACAAAAGAACTGGGTAGCACTGTAGGACTTTCAAAATGGACAGTTCTACTTTATTAGAAAATAGTAATGTTTCTAAAATTCTTCTTTGGCTTTATTCAGGAAGCTATAATGCACAAAAGCTCACATTTGAGGTCTTGAGATTGAATGACTAAGCAGCACAGCAAGGAGGAAAATAAAATCCTCTTGGACAAATCTTTAGAATGACCTGACGTTTATGAGTGTGCAAAACACGTTCATTGACATAATGATCTTTAGTTATTGTTGGACTCTTTTTAAAAAATCAATAGTAACAATTTTCCATGTAAAAATCATAAAGATATTGTCATTTGGTTACATAATGGAAATTCTGTAGCTTATTCTTTGTAAGCTTTTTTGTGACTTAAAGTATTAATGTCATGGCAAAGGAACCTCTGTCTTCTCAGCAAAGGAGGGAAATAATCATTGAAGAGTTTATAGTAGGATTTCCTCAGTCAAAATTTTACCTCACTGTTGGTGAGTCCAATTCTGGTTTGAAAATAGGGCTCAAAAATTTGTCATCTGCAGCAAATTTCTCAGTCTTCTCAGTCTTGGTTTCTTGACTACAAAATTGGACTACTAACACAAACTTTGAAGAATGTTTGTGATTTCTCAATTAATTTCATCTATAGTTCTAAGAATATACTTGGAAATTTAAAAAAAAAAACTACTTTGAAAAGTCAGGCATAGTGGCACACACCGATAATCTCAGCACTTGAAAGGCTGAGGCAGGAGGATTTCCATGATTTCAAAACCAGCCTGGGCTCCACAGTGGGTTCAAGGCTAGCCTGGAATACACAGCAAGACTCTGTATCAAAAAACATATCCATATATACATAAAATGAAAGCTTCAGGAAACACAAACCTAGTTTATTACCTTCAATGTATATCCCAGTACCTGATACTCTGATTGGCACAGAGTAAATATTCAATGCTATTGATTAAACACATGCATAAGTACTTTGTGGGGAATTTTGTTTCTCCTTACAATTCTAGGCCCGATTTTGCTCTCAAGCTGCACTATGAATCTTTATCATGTAAAGATACACTTACCTTGCCTCACTTGTACTGTATTCTCTTACTTGATGTGTGTTCTGTAAGGAAACTGAGGCCGATGCTAGATGATTGGGGCTGGCATTCTTAATCTCTAGTTTTCAAGACTTACTATTTTCCAGCTCAGTTGTATTTGGGGAACCATGGGTAGCACATTCTGAGCTTGGATCCATAATTACCTGTCTTCTAAAATCTCCATATCTAAGCTTTGTCTTCATGGTACTATAGCCCGTTGGTTGCACAAACCAGAAATTGATGCCTTTCACTGCATTAATATGTTACTGACAGTAGTTTTGTTTTCCTGAGCGGTGGCAACTAACTCTTCTGTCCTTGGCAATACATACGTCTGCATTCACAGGAGTACTTCTGAAGTGAAATCATCATCACGTAACTCTTCCATTGAAAGCTCTTGAATGATCTTTGCCAATTGAAATGAAAAGTTTTAGTTATGCATATGGCCTACCAGGGCTTCGTTTTTGATTTTTTATGTTTTTGATTGAGCATAAACTATTGGCAGTCCGATGAACATTCATACCCTTTTACTCTACATGTGACATGTTATTTTGTGCTTTGGGGCTTGTAGACACTGTCTCCTTTGATCAAACTGCTCTTTCTCCCCTCTATCCTTAGAAAATATCTTTTCTCCCTTAATGCTCAATGCAAGTGCTGTGCTGGTCTTTAACAGGCTCTGGGTAAGACTAGATAAGCATATTTTCCCAAATTATTTTTTATTGCTACATATAGAAAACACCGTAATAACTCTTCACATGTTTGTTTCTCTACTTGATTACTGCTCAGGTCTTGGGCAGGAAGAAAAAAAAATAATGTATGGCTTGGCCAATCATTTTCTTGGCAATTCCAGAATTAAAGTGCAGCAAAAGTTTCTTCTTACAGCAAGTATACTATCCAGGAGAAGATGATGATTAACCCACAAACTTCCTATTGTGTTTAATTTCCCAATCCTTTGGAAAGCAGATTTACAATTATTTTTCGCATTCTTTGATGTTGAATGAATTGTTGTTGAGAGTTGTTTCCCATCAGGTTGTCATGGTCTGAGTAGGATGGAATGCTTAATGCAAAGTACAATTTGAGGGGAGCTAAATATGGAAAGGCAGTACTTGTTCAGATCTTTTTCTCTGACCTCTAAAAATCTTTGAAAAATAAAAATATAATAGGCAAGTTACAACAACAGCAGGATTATCAGTTATCACACAGTGGAGGGTATGTGCAAATTTCCCTCGGTTTATTTCATCCTAGAGAGTCAGAAAATGCTTCATCACGAACTGAAATTATTTCCTAAGAGATCATTCATCACTTATATAATACAAGTCCTTTCAGAGCAGAATGAGCACATTGTTACTGACAACTGAAAGGAGACTTGAGAAAGGACTAAAACTGAAGGTTATTTTTGCCTTTCTCATTTTCTAAGACTTTACAAAATCACTGAAAAGTAGGCACTATTCTTTCATACTAGGTACACAGAAATTGTCACAAATCTAATAATTTTCCTTGTCAGGTGAATTTAAAGGACTCTAATATTGATACAATTATAGATTTTTCTTATTATATGTTTTGCAATAACAAACTCTGATGCAGAAGTTAGCTGGTTACTGCCTCAGTATGCCTGGTAATCTCACTTTTAATAAACTCTCTAATATAGGAGTCAGCAAAGTATAGTATGTGGGCCAAATCTAGCCATCTACCAGTTTTTGTACAATGCACAAACTAAGAATATTTTCTATGTTTGTTTTCTTTAAAACAAAAACAAAGACTACTTTAAGGGATATAAGAACTGCATAGATTTATGTTTTAGTGTATATAAATAAAGCTTTATTGGAAAATAACTGCACAAAACACATTCACATGTTGTCTGTCTGCTTTTGCACAGGAATAGCGAAGTTGAGTATTGTGAGAAAGACTGCATGGTAAGCAAATTCTAAAATATTTACAACTCTTTGCAGAACAGTTTGCTGACTCCTGATCTAAAGAAAAATGAAAGTTAGTGTTTTTTTATTTTCAATTTAGTTCACAAAAGTACTTTCTCCAAGAGCAGTGTAGTGTGCATGGCTCTGTGACCCCCAAATGATAGGATTAAAAGTGCATTTTATGTAACTGTCCCTTTCTGAGTCTTAACAACGGTTACCTGTCACACTTTTTACTTGTGAATACAGAAAAGTAGAAGAGAAGAGGACATATAATGAAATAAAATCTTATGATTTATACCTGGCATGATTTCTAGGAAAATGCATGCAATATTCTACCTTACAAAAATTTGACATTTTTCGGGTGGTTATAATTTGCTTTGGTATTCAAAGATGATGATTTAATACAAATCAACTTTATGACAGGAAACATTTGAAATATTCTCTTAAAAGGACATGTAGCATATTGCATATAAGAAATGTATATGAATTTATAACATTGTATTTGTAGTGACACAGGATTTTAATCTGTTTAAGCAATATCAAATGTGATAGTGCATATATATATATATATATATATATATATATATATATAATTAAAAATTCAAAATGCATTATTTTCATGATTCTGGGGTATGCCTTAAACATCTTCATCCGTCATTGAAACCTATAGACTCCCAGAGTTAATTTAGACTTGCTGACAGTTGTGTGGGAGGAATAGTGTCAAAAATACAGCCATAAGCTTTGCATCTCTTAGTTAAATGTCACTCATGGTTTCCAGCCTGAGCCTTTTATTGACTGAGATTTCAACTCTGAGGTGAAGTTTGGCAGCCCAGAATGCCTTGTTATTTTCGATTGGTTATTTGTTTGATGCAGAGTCAAATAAATGCCAAGTCAATCAAGAGGTTTCCCAACACCTCAGTATTTTCCAGTGCAAAAATGGCTTTGCCTTTGAAAGAACACCAAGTTTAACTTTGTATTACAAGATCCACATCTGTGTCATTCAAAACACCATTTTTCAAGAGTGAAAAAATTTTAAAAATATAGTTCATCTGGCCAACATTCTGACATCTTCATTCCTGGGGGATTTAGAATAAAAATGTTGTATTAGTTCATAATGTGAGTTGATGCCACAGAGTATTTTTAGGAAAGAAAAATCTTAAATCAAGTGAGATATTCATCTAAATAAGCTATAGGCAGTACATATTATAGTTTGGGGTGAACTGTGGTGTAGATTTTAAGCAAGTGACTATTGACTTTCAATTTTTCACATTTTATGGTAGTTTTTATTCTGATAAGTGGAGGTAACATCATTCTTCAATAAGTAAGCACAGCAAACACTGAGAGCACATTAATCTAGGATTAAAGAAAAATAAATAGAATTATCAGTTTCAGGTACAGAGTGCACATAAGTAAAACCAAATGTGGAAATGAAAAAAAAATACACGCAATGATAATTTAAAGGTATACACTTTCAACATGCTGAAATATGTTTACTACATTTTAACTTTTATTTTAATTGATAAATAATAATTATATATATATATATATATATACATTTTGGAATGATCAAATCAAGATAATTTTGCAAAATCAGTTTGTACTTTTCTGTGTGATATATTATTATGGAATCAGGCACTAGAAACTGATCATTTCATCTTTATTTTATAGATGTATTAGAAACCAATTAACTGCTGTTACTTGGCTAGATTCTGTATTTGTTTGTTTCAAGTTTTATTACAAACATCTTCTGCTCTAATTCACATTTTAGAAGCCATTTCTATCGGTGAATGTTTTATCCATAATTTTAAATGCAAGACACACATCTTCTGCACAACTAGGACAGTTAGAATTATCAGTTGTTAATCCACTGATAAAAATATAACACTATTGATTCAATAAATGAAGCTAGCTATTTTTCATTAGCCAGATTCCATACCTGGTATATTTGGGTGGGATCCTTGCTAATGACTGGTGTTATTCTTTGCATATAATTCCTAGCCTTTATTTTCTTTATAATTATGATCTTTTTATAAGACACAGTTTAGTAATTCATGATATACTCTCTGAAGACAAAAGAAATGGAGTGGTCCTTTAATGCTAGTTTAATTAGTGCTACAAACATGTATAGAAACAGTAATTAGTATCTTCTCATTGTAACTAAGAGTCTAAGTTATTTACTTTCAAGAAATACACTTAAAAATGAAGAGGTAGAAAAGGGGAAAGTAGTTGTTTTCTCAGATGTGTGGCTATCAGGAGGTGTCTATTTTTTAATGCTTATTTTTATTTGTATGTATTTGGGTGCTTATGTCCTTTTACAATTAGCTAATTTTGGTGGAAAGTTAATCAAACCAATTTAGTTGAAATAGAAGTGTGTGTGTGTGTGTGTGTGTGTGTGTTTGTGTGTGTGTGTGTGAGAGAGAGAGAGAGAGAGAGAGAGAGTATAAATTTAAATCATTTTTTAAAAAGTGCTTGAAAAAGTAAGAACAATTATCTCCAGTGCAAGAGCAAAAGACTGAGAATAACTACATCTTAGGGTAGAGAGCTAAGACATAGTTGAGTTAGAAAGACTTAAATAGGTACTTGTCTTTCTTACACATTGACTGAGATGTTCCCAAATCCCTCCAAACCAAGGCTTCCTTTTACCTTAATTAAGAGAAACTTTCTAAATGTGAAATGAGAGTCATCCACAGAAGTTTATTACACAGGAAAGTGATTGTTCTATAATTTCACAGTCAACCAAATTTTCACTTAAATATAAGTATATATATATATATATATATATATATATATATATATATATATTGTCTTTTATCGGTACCAGGGATTGAACTCAAGATTGCCTGCTTGCAAGGCAGGCGCTTATGCCACTGAGCTAAATCCCCAGCCCCTAAGTGTATAATTTTTTTTTAAATCTCAGAATTATTTCAAAAATTACTTTGAAAATAGCTTTGGAAGAAGATTTAATAACAAAAATTAATTCAGAGAGCTATTGCAAAATAGGTGAAAATAAAGGCCTGACAAAACTTGAAAGTTAATCTGTATACCCAAAGTCAATGGCGAAATAAATGAGAAAAAAAACATTATTATAAAACAACAGTTAAATCTTATGTAATATTAATACTTAAGTTGGGAAGAAGGTGGATAATGTGTTATGAAGTTAAGCTCAGGAACCAGTCAAATTAGTAAAGAACATAGTCATTGATGATAGCAATATGATGGAGATAGAGAAACTATAAGTGTCAGTGTAAAAAATATATTAATATAAAACAAACATAGCAAATAAAATTTTATATTGGCAAAAGTAACAATGTAGGCAAAGGATTCAAAGGACAAATAGCATAGAGAATAAAGTGAAAGAATTTGTGTGAAATCAGGTGACAGAATTTTTAGTATGTCAAAAACTATAGTAAATATCAAATTCACATAAACCAATAAATACCAGACAATTTCAAATTAAAATACAATAAGGAATTCTTATGAATAAAAGTATACTTAAGAAAAAAGAGCAATCACAGGAAGGAAATAGTTATACATGGCTTTTGAGGAGAAAGAAGGACAGGTGGAAAGAAGGAAGAAATAAACTTTCATATTTGAAAAAGCAGCAAAGAAAATGTCATGAGATACAGAAATGTGATGTACTGCTAAGTGAAAAGTACAAGTAGATCTTCTAGTATATCTACATAAACTCAAAGTATAGCACTTTGAGGATACTCAACGTGTAGTGCCAGCCACAGTTGAACAGAAATAGTCAGTGTTTGAGTCTAGATGTCTTAGAACATTCCTCTAAGGAAGCAGGATGTTAAACTTACTGATAAATTTGAAGAATCTGATTAATGAAAGTAAATAACTAACAAGAAAGATTAATTATCTATGAAAACAACTTTAAAAGAAGGCGAATAGGAGATACAAATAAATGGAAATTACTCTTTTTAAGTAGAATAACTCATTCAATTTTTTTTTCAAATTAATCTATAAATATAGCACAACTATAAGAATAACAAAGACCGATCTACAAAGAACAGAAAGTGGTTACTGATTCATTGTTTGTCCCAAGGGACTCAGCAACCATCATTTCCTGTTTGGCCAAGACTCAAAAGTAGGCAGAGAAGTGTCAAAGCTTCCTAAAGAAAAGGAAAGGCTGGAGATCTGCCTTGATTGGAGGCTGTTACCTCAGGCAGGCAGTAAGCAGGCAGATTAGCAGCATAGTGAGTAGACTGCTATTGTCACTGTGAACAGCAGTCTGGCAGTTCTTAGTCAAAATCAGCAGGCTTGTAGATACCCTTGGTCTACAAATCTTCTTTCTTGGAGTGCCTGCCAGAGTAACACAGAAAAACACACCAACACAAGGTGTTCACTGTGGTTCACTTAGCCAAGGATTGGAGGCAATCTTAAATGAGTAAGTTAAAGATGAATATTCACTGTGAAACACTATACAACAATTCTAAATGTTCACAGTGCAATATGGTAAAAGTATTCTGCTATGGGAGAACAAATAAATAGAAATCAATCACAATTAAGTAGATCAATTGATGTGCATTTTATAAGAATAGTTAGCAACCAAACAAGGACAACCAAACCAACCAAACCAGTAGACTGGTTGTATAGTGGAAATGATAGGAATAAGATGAATTCAAAAGAAATGAGTAAATTAATAAATGTCCTGAGAAAGACCTAAGCTAGCAATGACAGTGTTTTACTAAGAGATAAGGGTAACTAGGTATGCTCATGTTGACAGCTGAATAACTGAATATGTAAAATATACATACATAAAGTTACTCAAGACCCTTACTAGGAGAGTGATGTAGTTATACTGCCAGCAGTATCATCATCTGTAACTCTGAATATTGTCCAATGGGAGTGGTTAGTGCCAGAGCATATTGCACAAGAGAAAGGTAGAGAGTACACGGTTTTCAAATAATATCATAGAAATGTAATGGGAAGGGTAATTTTTCTAGAAAATGAACAAAAATAGCAACATAAAGATTCAGATCATCTGACCTGGTTAACGTCATTCATCATCAAATTGATAACCTGTGGATGGGTGAGCAAGGTAGCTTCAGACTGCCTGCATGTTCACTTGAGATCCGTGCAGGTAGTGAACATTTTTGGGTAAGCTGATGACACATTCACAGCCAGATTATCAATAATAACCTTTAGATCTAAGCATAAAGAGACAGATTTTAATGGTTTATATTTTCTTTTCTGCCTAATCAGTACAAAGTGAATTCACAGCTAATTATTTTGGGAACACAATATCCACTTCGCATAACTGCTCTTGCTTCATTTAAGCATTCCGGTCAACTAACCAGTTAATCTTTAAGTCCATGAACTATTGAGTAATCCTTTGAGCCTGAAATTATATTAAAGACTAAATTCATGAAAAAAAATTGTGATTTAATTCCATGAGGAATTCGCATATACAACTATATTTGGTGCACAATAATTATAGTCAAAATTATAAATAAAAGGAAAACATCAACCTATAAGGAAGTCCAATAACCAGTTTAGAAGAGGGGAATTGACAGACTAACATATGCGAATCAGAAATTTGACAGTTTAATTTATTTATGGGGTATAATGAAGTATATTTTTCCCCTAGCAATAGTAACCAGGACATAGTTAAGGTTCAAAAAAAAAAAAAGGATAATTACTTCAATTAAGACAGTATTCTGGGTGTTTTTTGACACCACAATCATGGATTGTGAAGAGAATCTGAAGTAATCATCTAAGAGAAGATTGTGAAGAAAAACTGAAGTAATTATCTAAGACGTTAAACAGAGAGTGACAGGATGTATGTACAGTTTTAGAATAACCCATAAATAAACAGTTTCTTAGGCTAAGTTAGGCTATAGACACAGATATGGGTAGTAAAACAAATCATAATTGTACTTTATCTCAAAAGAGAGAGAATACACTTAATTTTCTACTCATTTAAATTACTCTTTAATATGTTCCTTTTAAGAGCATGTCTTGAAGTCTATTTCATGTCTCACGGTCATGTGCTAAGCTTAAACATTTACCACACGGATGTAAATTTATGTTCCTGATGATCTTGTAATAAGGCTCATATTTACTATCACTTTATTATTTGAAAATTTAGGCATTAGTGTTCAACAATTAAGCTCTTGTGTTTGTTGTACAAAACTATTTTACTCTAGGACTGACAGGAAGAGTTAGATCTTGTGCTCTTCTAGAAAATTATTTCTTTTTGTCTGATTTCTGATGGAAGGAGTTGAAAGAAAATAAAAGGGTTTTGATGACAGCTTATTGAGAGCATCTTGACCCTGTAAAATCTCACATGGTGTGTTGCAGAGAGAAGGCTGAGATATGTATTTTCTTAAGCATGCTGATTCTGCAGTATGTCTGGACACATTTTCTTTTTTACAAGTAAATTCAGTCAGAATTTTAAAATGTTTCTTTTTGGAAACAATGCACGCTTTCTTTTCATATTCGTTTACTACTTTCTTGTAACCCTTTCATCTCACCCTTAACTAGCTTGGTGTTTGGATTTAGATCTTGATTTGTGAATATCACATTGCCACAAAAATTGGTTAAAATATTGTTGGAAAAGAACAGTAAGAACAAATAAACATATAAATATCCTCCCAAAAATCCCTGATGCTGCTTATTTTGTTCAATACTCCAGTATTATGTGACAAAAATACAAAATGATAGTTTATGTTAAAATGTATTGATCATTTATTGCCATAATTATTACACTTTTATAAATGGAAGTTTATCTTAGAAATGTCAGGAAATATGTAAAATGTAAAAGCAATATGTAAAATGTAAAAGCAATATGCAATATGTATCCCTCCCTCTCTCAAAAGAAGGGCTTTATACTCTGTTCCACTCTTGATTGTATATTTTTGTATATGTTATCCAATAAACTTTATTTTAGCTATCAAGAGTTTTCACATTTTCTCACAGGTTTCTTCAAAGCATTCTTTTTTATGGGTGAAAATTATTTGTAATAATGGATGCTTTACATGTAAAACATTCATAAAGCACAGGATTTTGAACCAGTGTTCCAGAGATTACCTAATCTTTACTATTATTGACTGTAGACCAGCGAATTCTGGAACCTCTCACAATTTTATTGTCAAACCATAAAAACTGGATTAAAGAAATACTATTTATGGAGTCGCTACTCTAATTGTATTGTTTATATACAGACAACAATTTAAGAAGTGCTTGGAACATAATACATACTACATAATTATAAATTATTGGACCACTGATTTAGCTCAGTGGTATTAGCACCTGCCTGGCAAGCATGAGGTCGTGAGTTTGATTCCTAATATAAAAAAAAAACACCCACAATCATAAGATATTAATATCATGCATTTTTAAGGTATCATATTGGTATACATATGGAGTTTCTTCAGTTTTATGGACTTTGAATAATATGTTTAAAAATTGAGTATTAATATTCCTAAGAATGCCACAAGCATATGTCAAATGATATGTAAAAATTATACTTACTGTAAAGTCATCACCATTCAGGGAATTATGCCACTCGAATGCTCATATGTAAGTTGGTAAAAGACTTCTCGATAAGCATTGAGATGTCCATAGAAAATGAGAGTACAACTTATCAATAGCATCATTAAATGATTTGTCTATGGATAACGTATTTTTAACTCTCTAATTTGGCTAATCATATCTTTCTTTTAAAATTTCTTTACCACATATTATATTTTTCATACTCTATATGTATTTCATACTGTATACTTTTGATACTTATGGCAAAAAAATTGTCCACTTTTTGATCTTTATTTGAATACCATGAGTGCAAATTATATTATTTCATGTATTTTGCTTGTACATACTTCAAATATTATTTGGTTTTCCTGATTTTTTTTCACTCCTGACAAATTTGTAGCTATTAACTCATTTTATTGTACATATATCATGTGTTTTAGAGAAATTCTTGAAAACACCACATATTTGATTCCATTTTCTCTTTCTATCTTAAAATAGAGAAATTAAGCCCAATCACATTTATTGTTTTGATTAATACATTCACTCTTCAATGTGTCATATGTTTTCTTAATGTTAAATATTGTAGAAATGAACCGACGGAGAATGAGGTGTCCAAACTATAGAAGAGCATTGCTTCTCCACAGAAAGTTGAGTAGATGAGAAACAAATTCTCTTTTCTGGTGGATAAAATAATCTAGCCAATAGGAGAATATTGTAATCTTTTATAGGTGTATCCAAAGACATATATTTGGATTAACAGGACTTTTATTTATCAGATGAAACAAAAAATCAATGTCTGAATTATTTGAGCATAGATTCTAGCCTTGGGAAGCTTACAAAAGTAAAATTTAAGGTTTCTTTTATTTGATTTATTTTCCTGGAAAGGCAAATAATTACAAATATAAGACTCAGGTTTAGGAATAACAAAGTTGTTGTAGGAACTCAGAGTGGCAGTACCACAGACGCCAGTCTTCGAGGCCCTATGGGTTTGGTTACCAGAAATGGTAACCAATGGTTGAAGATGTTGGTAAAGATGGTAAAGATGTTGAGTAAAGAAGAGTACACTGAAGAACTATGTCCTTCCTCCAGGGTACAGGCAGGTGCGGAAACCTCAGAATGAAGGAGATAGGGGAATCTAGTGTTTGTTTTCCTGTAATGTTGTAAGACCTGGATGTCAGCACAGTTATGTGACACATGTAGTACACATAGGTCAAGTTCCTCAGAACAGAACCAGTGAGAGGAGATGGAGACAGAATCTAGTGGAGGAAGTGAAAGATATCTTACATAGGCATGAACAACTTTATATTGTTCTAGATAAATCGCTATCGGGAATGTCAGATATAGTACTAGTCAATATGAATGATTACTGAATCTAATGCTATTTATTCTCATGTAGAAAACTAGCTTGAAAAATTCATACTCCTAATTTATTAAGAATGAAACTCTAAATATTTTTATTGCAATACCTTTTAAGCTAATTGGTCCCTCCTGAGTAGCAGTTGAGCTCACTTGATTAAAAAAGCAGTAAAAAAAAAGTGGGCAAAAATGAAATCATAGAACAGACTAAACGTGAGCACTTACTCATGATTGCAGCTCTGAATTTTTAGCAGTATTTATGTTAATATTGGTACCAAAAATTAGCACACATGTGTGCTATTAAGATCAACCAAAGAGCAGTATAAGACCGTCAAATGTTAACTGATGTTTGGGGGCAATCTAAAGAAAGTTAGCACCTTTCTGAAGTTTGTGAACTTTCAGACTTCATTCAGAAAGTACAGACGTCCTATAGTCAACCCCCTGCCTCTCCATATGGGTTTGCTAAATGTGAATCTTTTGGTAAGAATTGAGTTATAGTGATCATGATAAGCACAATTATAAACTTTCCCACTTAATAAGACGTAAATTTCCTTACTTCTGACACATAGAGACTGCTGAATTAAACGTGAGAACTATCTATTAATGTGTCTATTTCAAATGGAACAAAATGTTTGTGGGGAAAAGTTATATGTAACAGTGTACATACTAGGAGGCAGGAGTTAATGCAACTGGCTGATCTTAAAAATGAACTTGTAAAATTCTCTGCTCTTGGTAAGGTGTGAATATCAGGTGATCATTTCGTGTCATCTATTTGCTCTCTTCAAAGTTGAGTTTACTTCTTAGGGAATATTATGCTAATAAAAATGTGTGTCTTCTCAGTGCCCATGGAATATAATTTAATTAATCAATCTCTCTGACCCATTACTATGAAGAGCTAGGTTTCTCACAAAAAACGATAGAGTCCCTTTCTATTGTCTTTTCCTACAGAGTATAATTTACCTATTTCACTTGTTTTACTAAGTTATGCAGCCTTTAAAATATATTTTAAGAAAGACTAAAGTGTTACTAGTGATAATCTATTCAGAAAATAAAGTTTTCTGCCAACAAAATCTCACTTACATTCAAGATTACAAAATACTTCATCTATTAGTGAATCTGATGTGATTAAACTTTCCCTTCTTCTTTCTGATTTCCCACTATCAATTAAAGTTATCAGCGTTTGCTTCTTCTTTATGAAACATGATCATTGGAACAAGAGGGAAATTACTTGTATTTAATAGAAAAGTCTGGAAAATCATTGTAGAACTATAAAACGTCCTCAAAAGTTAGTACTTGGGGCTTCAGAGCGGGATAGCAAAGAGGCCAATTTGAAAAAAAAAAGAGTAAACCTATTGCACAAGCAAACGCCTACTTTTCACTTGTGCAGGGATTAAGATGCTCTTTTCTAGTGTTAATAAAAACTTCTACCATCAAAATAGGTGAAAGAAAACCAAATGATTTTTTATAGAGACTGTTATGATGATTTCAATCAGCCACTTTTGGATTGGATGCAATGAGCAATATTTCTAAACCTCTATTTCTTCACCATTAAATAAGAGGAACTGCATATACTGGATTTAATAGAGACTTAGCACGGGTGCCAAATACAATGGATCTTTAAAATAATTTTTTTGTTTTTATCATCCTTTCAATTTCTTCCTTTGCACCAACTTTTTAATGCAGTATACTTACGTTATTTCTATTAAAAACAATGTTGCATATATATATATATATATATATACACATATATGTATGTGTGAATATATATTTGTATACACAAAATTTTAAATGATTTTATTGTAGTCTTTCTTTCCTGCAAGGTGGAACTGTGTGTTTCTACTTCTGTATAGAACAGTAGCCTGATGGAATAGAAACGATTTAATTTTCTATGACACGAGTATTGAAAACAGGTTCTCCAATTACAGCATTGTCAAGTTTAGGATTTCTTATGTATACTAAAATTGTGTCTATTACCAAAATATAAGGTTCTTATGAAGCTCATAACAACTGGAGCATATATTTATATTTCTTAACTAGCATATTATGTTTTCACTAAAAATAGTTGCTAAAACTTTAAAATATATTCATTCAGAGTACATACACATAGTTTTGGATACACACACACACACACACACACACACACACACACACATATATATATGAAAAAATAAAATAAATATATGTAACAAAAACATATATATTTATTCACTATAAATCATGAAAAAGCTAATGAAATGATATGATTCTAATGAAACATGTAAAATATAAACTTATGCTTTATATATTTAATATTATATATAATAAACATTTTTTGTTTGTTCTAATATTTATGTGAAATATTTGTGTTGCTTAGCTATAAACTTCTGCTATATTACTCTATTAATCATGCATTTCCTAGAAAATTCTATAGTTAGTGTATCCACAAGTCCTCATATTTGTCTTAATTTCTATCTCTTCTTAATATTATAACCCCAACTTTATTCTACCAGTTCAAAGATTAATAGAGAGAACTCAAAAGTAAAATTATGTGCAGATCTTCCCATGCCAAATTTCAGCCATTTTAAACAGTATCATAGTCGCACCTAGTACTGCTGGACACGCCTCTGCCAGACATGTGCAGGTTCCTGCATCTCAGACGGTAAATACACTCATTTTACACTTTAGGAGTTTGACTGCATCATGGTTCTTTAATTGATCAGAGATTTTAAAGGGAGTCGAGGTACCAAAACTCTCAGAGATTCTGAATAAACTATTAAATGTTTTGTGAAAATTGTCATATTTCACTCTAGGTTTCAAAAGCAACCAATATTTAACTGGTTGAAAAGTACATTTTTACTACAGATACTACTTTATTAGCTAATGCACAACTGTTTACTGAGCATCATTTTTTAGGAGAGAGAATTCATTAAATAATTCTGGTTGATAGTTAATGTTCCTAAATGCTGTTAGTTTGTCTCTATCATTAAGTAAAATATTATCTTGTTAGGGCAGTTATAAAATACTTAAAATAATTTTCATGGTTTAAATAAAAGAAATGTGTTCTGTCATTGCTATGGAGATCAGTAGCATAAAACCAAAGTGTCAGGAGAACGCGCTCCACATAGAAGCTCTAAGGAATAATCTTTCCATGTCTCTTGAAACTTCTGGTGACTGTCAGCATTTCTTGGCTTCTGTGGCCTGTGGCTATCTTACTGCCATCACATTACTGTTTTATGTTTCTGAATCATCTCTGACCTTTTATAGTACTCATGTTTTTACTCCATAATCCTAGATTGACAGCTCACTAAGGATATTCAGGGTAATCCCATTTTTATAGCCAAAATTACACTTAAAAAGATTTTTTTTCAAATGGAGATTCAGGAATTTGGACGTAAGCATTCTTTTTTTGAGGTTGTCCTTCAGCCCAACACGGATTACACTGGCCCGGGACCCAGAATGTTATGGTCATTTTTCAATGTGCTTTTGTGCTGCAGAGTGAGGAAGATTTGTTTTTACCTGCTCTTTTTTCTTTCTTCATTGTAATACATTGTCTTCCTATCTATTCACTCACTTACGGATTTTAGAGGGATTTTAGAGGGCCAAAGAAGACCAGCGTGATGAAACATAAAAGAGAGTGACATGAGTTGGGTCTGTAGAGATAAATAATCAATGGACAACATAACATTTTGGAGTTGATAAAGAAAAAGTATGGGGAACTGGGGATTTAGCTCAGTGGTGTAAGTGCCTGCCTGGCAAGCATGAGGTCATGAGTTAGATCCCTGGTACCCCAAAAAGAAAAGTATGAATATTAGTCATTGAGCAGAAGGCATTCACAAACTGTAAACCTGCAGTTAGTCATGGTATCTCTGTGTATATTTCCACTGTCTCCATAATGTCAGTGGACATCTGGGTTCCAGAACACGTTTCTTGGAAAGATAGTAATTAATGCTTTCAGTAATGGGCAAGTTGAGAAGAATTTCCATGGGGAACAATGTCACATGGAAAATAAATATGTGCTACTTTATGTCTCCGTGTCTTACAGTTTTGCTTTATCATTCATTTTTTGAACTGGTTTTAATGCTAATTGGGTTTGAAGGATGAATCATCAGTCCTTGTTGTAGAGCTACAGAAAGAGAGCTGTGTCACCATTTTCAAATGTGCTATTATCCATTTTATTTTAAACTGTATATATTCTACACTCTGTATTGTGGACCCCAGAGGATGCTAAGCATTTCTTCACTATCTTCCCCCTAATTCCCACTCTCTTTTTTATACGTATACTGTTTATTTCATTATTGTTAAATGAAACCATTGTTCTTTCTCCACCTTTTTAACTTTCAAACTTAGCAGAGCTTGACGAAGTCACCACACAATTTACAGTTCATTGAGGCTCCTTCCTTCTCTCAACTAGTCATTGATTAATTAAAACACAAAGAGACATGCCACATCAATACCATTTCTCTATTCCTCTGTCTGAACATCTAAATATTCATGTCCTTGAACTTCCTTTTCACTCATCACTGCACAAAATACACTGATTTCAGTGTTAATATATAATGCGCAGAGTTTATTTTATGTTACTGTTCAGTGTTTGCACAGTTGTGTGGATGGGGCCCTCCATCTGTCCACACAGAGGAGCAGACATTCCACATTATGTCCATGGGTTGTTTCCAGGGACATGTGGATTCAGATGGAATGCAAAAAACAGGCTGCAGAAAGTTTAATCCATATGTGCAAAAACAAAGAATATTTATGTTAATACACTCTTATAATCTTGACTATTTGCAGCATATGTTGGTTCAGCCATTCTCTGGTGTCAATAATTTTACAGGAAGCAAAAGATGTAGCCTCTGGCAGTGTGGAGGTTTACATAATAAATGAGTGTACAACATCAGAAATGGGAACCATGCAGAGGGAAAGGGACAGATCTCCATTTTTGTTAAGGCCAAGGCACACAAATTATTCACTGCCAGATGGATCTGAAGAGTATTCAGATGTCATAATGCATGTATGGTGGTCAGGGATTGAGGAAACTCTTCATTAACTCAAACAGCTAGATAGCTCCAAGTTTATTGTTCGTCACCTGTGAAGTGGGATGCAGACATCCTTGCTATACCAAATTACTGTGAATATTAAGTGAATTTGCTGGTGCAAATTATGTTTCAAGCAGAAAAATTACTTATATATTAATATTCTGCCATACTTACCTCTATTAGAGTATGGATTTACGGTCAATATATTAAAAAATAGAATTACAAGATTAGTGTCTTATTGATCAGTATGTCCCAGTGGCTATAGAAACCATGTGCTGAATAATATTGAATATTTAATAAACAACCTGGTGTTGTAACAATGCATATAGTAATTTACTTTTTAATTGAAAGAAAACAGTTAATATCATAAATAGAATAAATTCCCAATTGTGCATATTTAAATTTTGTCTTGACATATTTTCAAAAATAATACTTCATCATCTTTCTTTTTAACTATTTTCAGAGATAACTTTACATAAGAGATCCTTCCTTATTTTCAGTATTCCTTTAAAAATGTTATATTTATGCATAGGAGATCCATCAAGTTAAATGCAAATATCAGAACATATACATTTAAACTATCAGTGTAACGTATGTATAAACAATGCTTTTGGCTGTTCTAGACAATCTATAATTTAATTTATATCTTCTAAGAATCTAGTTTGTGCATTTATCTTAGATGAAGCAAGTTTGCAGATTAACATCACAATACTGAAGTTACAAGGACAATATCTGAGCCATTTTCTAGTAGTGTTTTAAGCTAAAGAACAAACTATTTGGGGAAAAGAACATAGATGTTGTGTTGAATGAATGAGCGATAAAAAGAAGAGTATGTGTATAAACCTGTAGGCTTTCTTTATGAGCTAACTAAAAGAAACAGAATGCATTTCAAAGGTTGAGGCATGTTTATTACATTACAGTGATTCCCCGGTTAAATAACCCATCAGTGTACTTTACAGAGATGTCAGAAAATTCTTCTATGTCCAAAAAAAACAAAATCTCTACTTTGTCATCTGTACATATTATTATTGAACAATTGAAAACCATATACTAACGGAATGAATCAATAGTCTTTGCGACCTGCAGTGCAGCTGTCATAAAGTTTTGAGTACAGCTATCTTGTGAGTCAGATATGACTTAGTTATCCCAGCCACCTCTCATAATCGTTTATCTACTTTAAGTCTCAAATTCTTCAGGTTTAAGATGGGTACTCACAGTGTGAAAATCAAAGGACATATTAGATTCGCATCAAAACCCATCTACTGACTAATTCAAATCCAAATGCTTTTCCCTTTCTCAGTTCCAAGCTAAATCCAGAAAAATAAGCTTAGCTGCAAATGTTTGTGTATATGAAACTCAGTTTTTTCTTGGACAGATCATCTGGTGCTTACAGCAGAAAATCAACCATGGAAAAACACTGATGTCAAGCAATCCAACAGGATTGCTTAGGATAATAGTTACCTTGATCATTGCCCACATGGTAGACATGAAATACTGTCTTGTGCTAAATTTTGCAGAGACATCATGATTTTGAATTGATGAAAAGATAGTATTCATGATGAAAGAATAGTACTCATTGATTTGTAATTAAAACAATTAGTACAATAATAAAATGTCAACTAGCAATGTTTATGTAGAAATGGTGCAGGAGAGGGGCTGGGAAGAAGTAGAAGAAAGTTGGGGAAACAACATCTTAAAATGTGCCATGTCTTGCTCCTACAACGTTACAGAAATTACCTTCTGGACTGCATCTCTTTAAATCTGTCTTTTTCCCATGAGTGAGGTAGAGTTATTGATGATTAGATTCACATCAGAACCCATCTAGTTGGTACTGAAAATAGTTAAGCAACAACTGACTTATAAATGATTATTTTTTATAAGATGGCTCATTTATACTATCCCTTGTATCTTGGCTTCTTCTTTCCGTTTTTAAATTTTCCCTCAGTAATATTTTTATTCTCTATCATGGCCCAACTTTAATAGCTATTAACTATTTTTCAAAGCCTTCTCTTAAGATATATGCTTTCATTATCCTTATTGAGATTTTCAACCCATTTAACCACAAGATTTATAATCTGTTGTTACTCTTTCTCTTTGATCTTCATAGCCCTACTCATAATGTATTTAATGCCTTAGTTAAACACATTTGGTCAAAATTAACACTTAACTTTTTAATCTCTTCACTCACAAGAACTTTTTGCTTGGCATACCTACATTGTTCCCTATATAGCAAAAGAATATACTTTTATATTTTATTCTGTTGGCTATTAATTTCACATTTTTAGCCATAGATTTCCAATGGCAACCCAATATTGCCAGTCAGTCCTATAAAAATTGCCTTATAAATTCACTTTCTTGTTCTCAAAAAGACCTCCTTTATGGTTTTTGTCTTCTCAAATCTCTGGGCCTTCCCAATTCTCTGTAATAACTTTGAGCTGATGAGGTCATGGTGCCTCTTATTCAGCAAATCTATTCCAATACTGCCATGATTTCACCACCTAAATAAACTGT
Source organism: Cavia porcellus (assembly GCF_034190915.1). Lineage (NCBI taxonomy): Eukaryota > Metazoa > Chordata > Mammalia > Rodentia > Caviidae > Cavia > Cavia porcellus. The sequence continues at coordinate 20,326,691 of NW_026947514.1, read as the reverse complement.
GGGGAATGGCTCAGCTGGAGATCCGTCACACATGTGGGCATGTTAGAGCAAGGCCCGCCCCAGGAACATAGAGCTCTAGAGGTGAGCCATGTAAACAAGTTGTTGGGTCTAGAGCGAAGCCCGTCCAGCAGGTGTCTGGCCTTGGTGTTCCTCCCTGTTGACTGCAGCACAGATAGCTCTGAGTGTGTTTCACTTTCATTGTTCTCAAGAAAACACTAAGACCTTTCACTTTCAACCCTTTTGCATGCTCCTCCCCTCCTTGTACTGTATATAAATAAAGATGCAGACTCTGCTGGGCTGTCGCTGCCTCTCCATTAGACACATTGTGTCCCCTTGTAATGGTGTCTAGGTGCTTCCTAATCTCCTATTGCCCCATCTCAGGACTTTGTTGGCTGTATGTGTCATGGCAGTAAATTGTACATGCATATTCTGACTTCCTTCTTTCGTAGGTGTATTTTACTTACTGCTGTATAAATGGATTGATGCCAATGTGCTGCCCTTTTGCTTCTTTGAAAGATTTCCAAACACTTTTTTAGAAATTAGATTCTGTACCTTCTTCTTGAATATTTCTCTACTGAACTTTGCACTGTGGCGAAAACTCAGAAACCAATGTTTTTTCAGTCTTGTTTATTTTCCCCTTGGTAATACCTACTTCAAAGTAGAATAAGAAGTTCTGTTTGCTTAGTATATAGACAACATGAATACCTGACACAAAGCCACTTGTCAAACAATAGTGCTTCCATTTATTTCTCAGACAAAAGTGCTTCCATTTATCCTGATCACATAAATGGTCTCTTTTCTTTTTGGCTTTATCAATGTATAAATATTTACATGTATTTTTTGCCTCCACTGAAATGTTTCCCATCCTAAAGTTAAGATGGTGAGATTTTTTAATAACACATGGATGTTACTAGTTATGTCGAACACATATGAAAAAAATCTTTTGGTTGTGAGGGGGAGGTTGTTTGTTTCTTCCTAATATAATCTACTTTATATATTCACTGCATGGTTCTATCATTGATAGTTACAGTCTCCTTTTGGTTCGTTTAAAGTTCCCTGAGAGCTAAATACTCTGAATCCTTTCAGGTTGAAGGATATGTTTGTATGGTGTCTTCTCTAAAATTTTCTTAGAAGAATGCATTATTCTTGGCAAAGTCCTTTTCTATAGTGTCTGCAAATCTTACATTTTAAGTGTCTGATATCTTACAATTTAAAGGTTTTAACAGAAAATTCTGCCAGCCTGATTTTACTCCACAATAGTTCTTTTTTATTTTCTTTTCTGCATTGGGGTTTGGTTGTATAATAATTGCTTGGAAGCAATTGTTTCTTTGTTTTGAAATTCAGTCATTTATTATGAACAGAATTAAAAGTTTTGCATAAGTAGTTTTAACACATAATGTGATCTTTTAACACAATAATTAAAATCTGCCCTTAATACAAGTAATTGATGGTATCTAGTGCATCTTCTGTTTCAATTTTATTTGGCTCTCTTTCATGACACCAGTTGGTCTGACACTGGATCATTTATATAGATTTTTTTTTGGATGGGCTGCATATTCTTTCATGCACTGATAACTTCAATCTACTTTAATTACTTTTCAGAGTTAATTGCTAGCATTTTGTTTTTTAGACATTTATTTTGTTCTGATTATTTCCTATTCTGTTTTTTATCACATAGATAGTTTCACTCCTTTTTCTTCTGTTCTAAAATACCCTTTTCATTTAATTTTTTGTTCAATTATCAACTGTAATTTGAGCACTTTGTTCAGCAAATTCATATTCTTACTGTTTATAAGCATGAACAGATCAAGAGGAAATTGAATCAAAAAGGAATTTACGCTCTTTAAATTGCATCTCTTCTAGGATGATAACTTATTTTTATTTTCACCACTTCACTGCTTTCCTTACAACCCCTTTTTACTCCATTCTGTGTGTTATACCAGGCCTCATTCTATAGCCTAAAGAAAAATAAACTGACCTCTTGACAGTGAAATATAATCATAATCTGCCCTTCTGGAAACAGTCATGCATCACTTGGATACATGTTTGGGTGATTTTTGTCATGTAAACATCATAGAGTGCATTTAGAGAAACTGAGATAGCTACCATTTCATAAATAGATACAATCTTAAGGTTTCTTGACTAAAGTATTGTTATGTAGGAATTTCTGTATATCACAAAATAAAAATGAAAGAAAGCTCCAGAATTGAGGTTGTGCTATTTTTACAGCCATCATTTTGTGAGGAGGAAATGCAAGAGTCAGGAAGGAAAAAAAAAGATCAGTTGAAGTGATACTCGCTCTTACCATTCTTTTAAATATTTTCACATCTTCTTGGAAAGGGAAAGGGCATCATTTTAAGGTGGATTTAACAATAGAAATCAGTGCTACTCATGTTTAACTGTTTGACTTTCATTTAATCTTATCAGCAATTTACATTAGTAACAATCAACAGTTTTTTCAATTATTAATCAGGACTTCTGCGAGTTTCTGTGAATTTTTCACATATTTGTATGCATTGTTAGATTCCTGACCACTTTAAGTGTAGTTCAAGTGACCAGTTACGTCACTTGTCATAATTGGTCAGTGTGTATGGGGGGGGTGCATACTTGGTCCCAATTTTGATAGACACCAGTTAAGAGAAAAGATCCAACAAAATTCCTGTCTTCTCATTCAGAAGACAGAAGATGAAGCAGCCTGAAAAATACAGATTTTCCCAATATGAGCAAGAGTCCATCTCCCATGCCCCTGCCGAGATTCTACGTGTGTCAGAGTGGGAGCCTTAGCTGCCTCCATCAGTTAATCAACATTACTGAAACATTTATTTACCAATTGTGACCTCATAACTCATCAGTTCAGTGCTAGCAAGACTGAGCACAAGCCTCTAAAAGAAAATGACTAGAATTTTGTTTTTCTTTTACTTTGCAGCTTCCATTTCAAACATAAAGCCACGGAGGACATCCTAGCTACTATTTAATTTAAAAAGCCTCTCTAATGCTGCTTGATATCACAGAATTCTTAGTTTGGAACTGTGTAAACATTTCATAGCCAGGGACAGAAATGAAAACAAAATTTAGACTATTTGGTTTCCGTAGTTTTGTTTGCATTTTAGGGAGAGCAGTTAGTCATGAGAGTGAGGAGATCTTTCTTTCATCAGCTTACTCTGGTTCATTTTCCTCTAGAGAAAGATGTATATACAGATGGACAATACAGATGCTTGACTTACATAATGAATGTGAAGTTATAAATGGAACTGCTAGGTACTTTATACCATCCACTTTTATTCATCTATAGTGACTATTCTAATATACAGCATAGTGTTTGTGTGTTCATTGGAGTTCGTTTAATGACTGATAAATTGTTGATATATTCAGTCTATTGTAGAGAATTAACAAAGTCTCCTAAAGGAATATCATGTGATTTGCTGTGGAAAATTCCTCAAAAAATAAATACTGGAACATTTAGCCCTTGGTTAATTTGTGGAGATTTGAGGCTAAATTAACAGAGATTACTATGAACACCCACAACTTTTAATGCCTGTACTGAACACATTAACTAACATACAGACTAGAGAAGTGCAACTGAAAACACATTAACGATGCATTGTACATCTCTGAATTATAAGCAATGTTATAAAATATTACATTGACCAAGAGCTCAAAAATATAAGGATCTATGATTTCCCTAGCATTTCGACAGCAGGAGTGTTGATCTTACCAGGATGTGATGGTGTATTCTTGTAATCTTATGGCTCTGGGTGTCTTATGTAGATGGATTGAAAATTCAAACCCAATCTGGTCAAGATAGTAACTGAGAAAGACAGTTTTGAAAATTAAACAACAAAAGCTGAGGTTACCATGGTGTGGATGGAGCTGAGGATGAAGTCCCTGGGGTCAATTCTCAAGAAAGGTGCTCATGCACACACACACACACACACACACACACACACACACACACACACACACTTCATATTTGTAAAGTAATTAAATGCCTTTATCAAACCTCTGCTTATCTTATTGCCCATTTTCACATGTTTTTCCCCTCCACTTCTAGAAATTATAGTCCATCATATATGTTTTTGTGGATTACTACAGAAGTGTGTGACTTTTAAAATTAAAAGAACGCAGGTTTGGGGCTAGGGATTTAGCTCAGCGGCATAAGAGCCTGCCTCAAACAGGCGGTCGTGAATTTGATCCCTGGTACCAATAAAAATGAAAAAGAACATAGGTTCAATGTAAAATTTTTGTTAGAATTTATCTCATTTTCTGCTCATGCAATTACTCCCCAACCACTAATATTTAACGGCAATTGACAAAACTAAATTAATGGAAAACTGCTTTTGAATGATATAGATTTTTTATGCATCTATATTGTAAACTCTTTCTGGGGTCCACATGGTACAAAATCAGTGGCTGTTAGAAACTCTGACTGGCCTCTGACTGGTGACTCGTGAGAAAATAAGAATATTAATCCCAGAAACCAATAATGTTGGAGAGGATGCAAATTTACCTTTTTTTCTAAATTGCATCTGGATCACAATCTAGTACGATGCTAGAGAGACAATCTGGTTAACACATACACAGACTCTGCATGCACAGAAACCTTGAGATAATGCATCTGTGTCATTTTAAGATGCCAGATCCCTGCTAGGTCTTTAGTCAGCAATACTGAACTAAGTATTCTGAAATACAAAAAGTAGCCTTATTTCCTAATGACTGTAAGATTCTATGTGCAGCTTAAAAAGACAGAATTAAGGAAATATTAGACTGGGCAGAATCAATATTTTTCCAATTTCAATATCACAGATACCTTTTTAAAGAATATTTCCTGAAATAATACTTAGATTTCTGAGTATCTTGCTCTAATAAAAACATTAGTATTGATCTAGAGCATCCTGCTTTTTATGTTATAGATTCCCTTCACTATTCTTCCTCTTAATTTTTCTCTCTGGGTATTCCTGTTAAGTTTTCTCCGCCGTAAATATTGATAACTGAATAGCTTCACTCTCTCAGGATGTTATAAACCATCCAAAGGATTCCTTGGAGCTTGGATTCTTTTCCTGGTACAGGAATACACACTGTTTTGGTTGTTTCTCAAATATGAAATAACTGTCCAGTGTTCTATAACATGCAAACAAATGGGAGTGTAAATGGTATTGGCCTGTACAGTACTTCTGAGAAATGGAGTCTTGGGATCAATACTTTCTAAAAATGAAGTTATAATATGAATTCCAATACTGGGACAAGGTGAGATGCTAAACACAACAGGAAACATATCATGGGTCTTAAATGTTTGGAATTCAGAGAAACAGAAACATTTTTAGAGATTTTATCCATTCAGAATGATGCTAAGTTCTGCCATATCTCTTGAATTTAATACAACAAAAAAGTATGAGAAAGAATAGCAGGTATAAGTGGTGAGATGAGCCAGCCCTGTTTAATGGATAATGATAACCAGCGTTATATTGTAGGAAGAGTTCCAAAACCAAATGTGCTTATAGATGCAGAGTGATTGATTCATAAGTTATATCAATAACAACCCTGAAATAATTGTAGTATTTATATGCAAAATGAATTATAAATATTAATTGATTAAGATTAATACTTTTGAGAAACAAAAATATTTAAATTGAGGGGGACATTCTGATTTCCAAGCTTTATTTCTTCATATATCTAGATTGATATGAATGGATACTTGTTCTTTACACAAGAACAAAAATCCATACTAATCACTATTATATTTCACACTATGACTCATTAAGAGACTTGAGAAAATTATACTTTATAAAATAGCTTACTATTTCAAACTTGATATGTAATTTTTTTCTAACTGGATGACTCTCTTAACATTGTAATGGTTTAATCAGGTACTGAATGAATGTCATCTTTACCTTTACATATTTTAATCGTAGAGCAATGTGGAGAAGAGCACATTTGGAAGTTAGTACATCAGGAAACCAAACAATTATTTTTAGCTATCATGTAAAGTTTCTTTTCCTTCTATTCCATGTGGTCATGAATTGTAAAGGTGCATCAATTGACAGCATCTGCTTTTATGAATTGCAGAAAGAAACCAAGTTCAAAGTTATTTATTTTCTCTCCACTTGTAGATTAAATGTGAGAGTTTATAGCTAAGTGAGTTTATAGCATGTTTAGGCTGTGACATTTTTAAACATATTTGTGTGTCCTAAAGAAAATAGAATAATAGAGATTAAATAGAGTATATTTCACAGAATACAATGAATAGAACCTGCAGAGGAGTGAACACTAAGTACGATTTAGAGATCTATCTCTCACCATGTCTTATTTCTGCAAATTTGACATTGGAGAGATACGGCATGTACTAAGGATTTCACCTTAATTCCAGTTTACTTTGGTCATGAATAACAACCTCAACTGAGAGAACAGGGTAGCACAGATTTCCTTAGTATCTCCTACTTTTAATTTATCAACTTTTATTTCATCAAAGACGTTTCATAAAGCTTTTGAATAAGGGTGAATTACCCTAAAAAATACATAAAATGGGCCCAAGTGTTTATGGCTTTGAGTTACAGAGTGATGTTCTACAGAGTGACATTTCCAAGATGAACATATAAACCTAGATTTTTGTCCACATATTACTATGGTTAGACTAGGCAGAGAGATGATTCATCACATCACACATTGACAATCTTGTACATATACAGATAATGGCTGCTTTTATATTATGTTTTAACAGAGAATGATTCTCCTCTAGAAAATACCACCTTGTTCAATTATCAATTGTTCAATTATCAATTCATCAACAGAGTCATTAGATCTAAACACAATTTAAATTCAACCTGTTTTTGGCTCTTGTACAAATTTGAATATAATTAAAATTATAATGTTTATAATTTTAGCAGAGCCTTCACAGTTATTCTGCTTCATACCCAAAATTTTTTAGTATGAACACACAGCACCTCTGAGTTGAATTGTTTTTATCAATGTCAGAACTGATGCTTTTGTGTTAATAATGGTAGTTAATATTTATGTAGCACTTATTATTCACTCAGGTCTATGTTCAGTTATTTATATTTAGTTTTCAAACCAACCTACAAAGGAAGATATGCTTCACAATTTATGCTTCACACTCAGTTACAATGAGGAAATATCAAAAATTATTCCATCAGTAAAGCAGAGGGGTGGAGCTCTGGATTGGAGCCTCCCACAAATTCATCCTTACTAAACATCACAGACTCAGCAATCTATAGGGACAGATTACAGAAGGGCCCTATGCAAGAAATAAATAAAGTTTTTGTGTTTTACTCACCTATACTTTCTATCTAATGGTATTCTAAATATCATTTTGAATAAATAAGACATGGACAAATAAGGGGTAAGGGTCACTGTTACTGACCAATAATATTTCAAGAGACCTAATCATAAAGGTACTGTACTGTTTTCTCTTATGGTCCCTTAAAACCTGCCTTGTGAGCTAATTTTTCCTTTGTCAGGTGGATAAGAATATTGATGATTCCATAACTTTTGTGCATAACATTTTAAAAATAGTTTCTAATCATTCATTTTGAAGTAACTTCAATTTAATATACTTAGGTAATGTATTAAATAATTGCAAGTTCCTTTTTTCAGGGTCCTAATTTTAAGAGACCAATTGAATGTAATTATGAAAGTTTGATTTAATTAATTTATTTTTTTCTTTTTTACTTTAAAGAAATAAAACAATAAAAACAATGGTACAGAATTTCAAAACTGGGCAGTAGGAAATTAATATATTATATATTGTTGTCTTCAAGTGAGTTTCTCAATTACAAGATATAGACATACACAATTGATCAATATGTGCACAAACTTATCTGTTCAATGAACTAAAAAAATAGTGTTATATTATGTTATAATTGTCCCTTCTTTCTTTTCTCCTTTTCCCCTGTCACAGTTGTTTTTTCCTTTTGAGTAGTTTCTCCCCCTTTCTCAATATCTAATGCAGATTTTGTATCTTGTGTACTCTTCTAGTTTCTTACACTAAGGAGACAAGATGGTTTTTACAAATATGAGTCTGATCTCTTTCATTGATGACTCTAGTTGCTTCCATTTACCTATAAAAATCTTGAGTTTATCCTCCTTTATAGTTGAGTAGTATTCAACTATATTAAAATACAACATTTTTCCCCATTCATCGGTTGATGGGCATTTGAGTTGTTTGCAAGATTCAGCTATTATAATTTTACTTAAATGGCATTCCCAAGCACATTTCTGCATAAACTCTTCTTCCTCCACTACAATCCCATTCACCCTGCCCCATCCTATTATGTGAAGTTTATGATACTTTTTTGCTGGATCCATGAAAGGGAAAGCTTATATTTTCCTGAATTAAATCAGTATTTAATAAAGCCTGACAGCTAAGAAAAGCCCATAATCTCACGGATTCACCACTGAATTCCACGGAACTTCAAGCAAGATATAAAACCAAAATTCCTTAAACTCTTTAATGCAATTGAAAAGGAAAAGTTATGCCAACAGGCATTCCTGGATTTTAGCATAATTTTGAATTCAAAACCAGACAACTTCTCAACATAAAAAGAAAACCTAGACATGTCTCTTTAATGAGCATAGATATAAAAATCATTAACAAGGAACTACTGACCAACAAAATGCAAAAAGTCATAAAAAAAATCATGCATCTAAGGTAAGCTATATCTCAGGGACTCATGTATGGTTCCACATTGCAAATCAGTAAATATAAGACACCATGGAAAAAGTAGCAAGAACAAAAATCATGTTATCTAACAGATGCAGAAAAGCTGTTGAGAAAATCTAGTATTTATTCATGATGGAAAAGAACTCTGAGGAAAATAAATATAGCAGGACCTTATCTCAATCGGATAAAAGCCATGCAGTATAAATCTATTGTCAATTCATATTAAATAGAGAAAAGTTGAAAACTTTCCTCTGAAATCAGGAACAAGACAAGGCTGAGCATTCTCATAAATTCTGTTCAATATTGTACTTGAATCATTAGCCAGAACAATCATGGGAGAGCAAAAAATTAAAAAAGATATATATAAAAAAGAAATCAATTTATTAATTTTTGCAGATGACATTATCCTTTATATAGATGACCCCAAAGATTCCACCAAAACACTCCTACAATCAAGAAATAAGTGATGCAATAGTATACAAAATCAACACACAAAATCAATTGCATGCTTGTAGACCAATAACAAATTCATGCAAAAAATTGTTAAACAATATTATCCTCAATACTGTCAAAAAGATTATTTAAGAATCAAATTAATAATGCAAGTGAAAGACACACACAGTTAAAATTATATTGTTCTGAGAAATAAATCAAAGCAGACATCTGAAAAAGTAAAGGTATTGTTAGTTCCTGTACAGATAAAACTAGAGTCAAAATGCTCCCCAAACTGGTTGATTTAATGCAGTTCCAAATGAAATACCAAAATCATCCCTCACATAACTAGAGAAAGCAATCCTAAAATTTACCTTCACCCCCAAGAGACCTAGAATGATAAAAGAATATCAGAATAACAAGAACAAAAGAAGAGGCATCACAATCCTCAACCTCAAGTTGTAATATATTGCTAAAGCTACATAAAAACAGTATGGTTTTGGCAAGATGTATAAATCAGTAGAACAGAATAGAGGTTGCAGGGAAAAAATTCAGATGTTGTCAGCTAATTTATTTTTGAAAAAGAAGCCAAAAACCTACCAGAGGAAAGAAAAACTCCTTAACAAATGATGTTGGTTAAACTGGCTGTACACATCCAGAAGATTGCATCTAGACCCATGTCTCACCAGATACTAAAGTCAAAATTGACCAAAGCTCTAAATATTAAAACAGCAATAATCTGTTAGAAGATAAAATACATAAAACACTTGAAGACTTAGGTGGAGACAGTGACTTTCTGAACAGAAACCCAATTGCACAAGAAAGAACATAAAGAATAAATGAGCAAGATTACATCAAATTAAAAATCAAACAAATAAACAAACAAAAAACTTCTTCTCATCAAATTAAATAACCAACAGAGTGAGGAGATAACCCCTTGAGTGGTAAAAATGTTTTTTTTTCAGGTCCATTTCATACACACCCTAATATCTAGAATGTATGAAGAAGCAGAAACAAATACTCCCTCCAAATAAAAGACCTGTTCAAAAATGAACAACTGAAGTAAGTAGATACCTTTTAGAAGAAGAAATACAAATGGCTAATAAATACATGGAAAAAAAGCTTAACAAATCTGGCTAATAGATGGAATGCAAATTAAAACAACCCTGAGAGTCTATCTTACTTCAGAATGAATGGTTCTCATCAAGAAATCAAACAATAGCAAATGCTGGTGAAACTGTAAGGGAAAAGGAACAATTCTCTCCTTTTAGTGGGAGTGTAAACTAGTGAAACCACTGTGGAAATCAGTATGGATATTCCTCAAAAAAATTTAAAACACATATTCTATGCAACTCATCTATTCCCTTTCAAGGTATCTTCCAGAAAATTAAAGACTAGAGTGATAGATGCAACCCTAGGTTTATGGAGACACAACTCATATAGCTAAATCTTGAAAGCAGCCTATTTTTCATCAATAGATGAATATATAAAGAGAATACAGTATTTACACATAATGAAGTACTAAACTTCCATAAAAGAGATAGACTTTGGTCATTTGTAGAAAAATGATTGCAGGTTGAGACCATGATATTTAGTTAGATACAAAGCTTAAATATTGCATGATTTTTCTTACATGAAAAACCCAAAGTATAAATAAATTGAAGAGCCCAATAAAAGGTAATAAGAAACAAGGAAATAGAACTACAAAAGAGATCAAGAAATGATGGAAAATGGGATTGAAGAGTGGGAAATTGGATAAAAAGAGATTTAAAGTGTGTTGCATAATGTACAAATTCACCACAATGACTGCGATCATGTATTGCAAGCATATATAGTGCTCATATGAATTAAAATGCAAAAACAAGGTTGGTAGTAGGTGTTATAAAGTGGATGTTTGCTACCGTTTAATAAGGTAAAGTTAAAAAGAATAAATAATACTTTTTCTCCTGGACATTAATTATCATGGATTTTCAAAAGAAACAAAGTTTCTCTTCAAAGCTTTGATTACCTTTGGGTGTCAACACCTTTGTTTTGCTGATAACAAAGCAGTTTAAGTCTTAGGAGTTTTTATTCCTGGACCAACACCTGGGCATCCACAGTTCTTGCACTTTCTTTTCAGCTTTTGCAAAGCTCCCTTGGACAGGCCTCAAGGCCACTTCTTGTTTCAATCTATCACAAATTTTCTTCATTGTAGTAGGATTTCATGATATATTCAGTATAAAATTTCAGTTTCAGAAAACCAAGATATAGTACTCTCAGTATGTTCCAAGAATTGCATGTGACATGTTTATATCAAATACCTGTTCATTGTTTATTGGTAACTTAAATTTGATCTGGTATCTTTATTTTTATTTGCTAAATCTGAATACATTCAGGTCAAGATGTACATTCATATAAATTTTATCTTAAGAAACTGGCCATGTAGGGCTAAAAGCGATATCTCTCTTTTTGCTTCATGATTAGCACTCAATCAGTCTACTTTTATATGATATTTTATAGAGGAGAGTCAGACAACAGATTGAGTAGATGGGACTCAGCATAAAGGCAGCATTTTAAACATAACCTTAATAATTTAAAAACTACTAATCTCAATAGTCAATTTATTTCAATACAGTCTTCAGCATCTGACCCCTTTTAATGTTATGTGGGTGAAGAATCAACAGATAGTAACTGGTTTGTGAATAACTCCTTTATAGTTCCTGTTGACTCATGGCCTGGAACTTAGGCTATTATTGTCATTTTCATTTCTACAACACACACACTATCAAACAGTCCTGCTGATCGATTTGACATAACTACGAGGATGTTTTATTTTCTTCTATATTTGAATGCTTTCCAGAGTGACTGCATAGTGCCTTATTATTTTCAAAGTAATAAAATAAGTAAAAGTTCTCAAAAATATAGTAATGACTGATTTATTCGAAATTTGGAATATGTCATGATGGAACACTTAATTATAAAGTGTTAAACAAAATTTATGATAATATCTTTCTGTAAATATATAAATCATGCCTAAATATTTCAAATTCCTATATATTGATGGTGAAAAATTTCGCTAATTTTGTTTTCTTTACATTTATTTTCTTTAATAACTTTTGAACTGTTATATATTGCTTTTATAATCAGAAAACTGTCAAAAATGTGAAATGTTGTAATACAGGACTAATTGAATCTCAACCTAACTGAGAATATTTTAAAACTACAACTATATATGTCTGTGTTAGTCTGCTTTGTAGAAGTTAACATTCCCTCCCAGGGCTTTTCTAAAGGAATAAATCAGGCAATCACTTCACTATATTTCTATAGAAAAAGATTGTAGATAAGTTGCGTCTTGGAACCACATCTATAAATGAGACCTCATTTTGCTTACTGTTTCTTTTCCCAGAGTCGAAGAGCTTTTTTCCTCCTTAATACAGAAGGTTATCTCTTTTCATCTTAATCTATAATTCCTTTACTTATTCGCAAATCAAACCTACACACCTTGCTGTTGAATCCCAGACTTTTTTGCAGACAATGAAATTTATTGATTTAAATGATTGTAGCTATGGGAATGGTTAAAATGTGTTAAAACAGATGAATAAAGAAGTGCTTTGTGTGTCCTAGATTCATAGAGATCAAAATAACTGCACTGTCCTTTATAAAACAAGAGGTTCAATTTCTAGCTATTTGATTAAGAGATGAGAACATCTCTATGTCCCAACAATACTATCTAGAAATGAAATATATTTTCAATTTATAGTAGAACATTTACTCAAATGCCCCATGCAAAAATGTTTAATAAGTATTCTGACCGACACATCATAGATTAACACAAATCTTATTACTAATGATGATATGACACAGAGAGTAAAGGTTTCTGAGACCTGGAAATGCTGCTATGATTTTTTAAAAAATTAAGTTCTTGAATCTGGAGATTTTCAACCTGGAATTCTATTTCTGCTATTAATCTGAATTATTTCATAAAGTGTAAATTCCCTTTCACTGGTCTTTTCAAGACCAAAGCAATAGCTGCTTTACATGACTCATAGATAATGATCAAATGCATTGTAAAAGGTACAGTAGTCAGGAGCTGCAAGAACAATTATATACACAGGACGCATAATTTATAGTATTAGTAATAATGGTCACCCAAGGAGTCAAATACAAAAAAAGTGCAAGAAATCTGTCCACAAGTCTGAAGAGTAGGAAATCCATCCAAGTGCTTGGCTTCCATGGCAATAACCTATAGAACTCAACTGAAAATTTAGAGCCCTCAACAATGACCTGTGCAAGTCTATCCCATGGATCTGCACTGGGAAGTTCAAAGGTCAGTGGTGGAAGCTAGCAAGTTTATGCTAGTTATGTGAAGGAGCTGCGCCAGCAGGCTGAGAGTTTTGCGGTAAAGCCAAAAAGGACTCCCAAAATAAGGACCAGGGCTTGCTTGAAAAAGACCAAAGCCATCCTCAGCCACAATGAGGTCCCGAGCTCCTCTGATGGAAACAGCCAAGTTCATATCAGGAAGCCAGTATGATAATCTTCTGGAGATTAAACAACACACATCTTCCCCCCTCCAGTTATAATTTATGTTCCTTTGGCCCCGCCCCAAGTTTCATGCAATCATGGATGTGACCAAATCTAGTGTTTGTGATTGGTCTATTGTTTAGTGCTCAGACTGGTGGTATGAGTGCTGCACCCACCTAGTGGTTAAGCCAGCATACAATGTAAGGCAGGAAGAATGTGTGTCTCTTTCTTGTCCTGTTCAGGCTTTGCTTTTTGCAGTGATCATGAAGGGCTGCCCCACTACACCACACTGCCTTGGAGCCAACTGAGTATGGACTGAAACCTCGAAGAACTGTAAAAAATAAACCTTTCTCTCCCTAACTTTGGGCATCAGCGATGAATAAAAAGCGATTAAGACACCTTCAGAACCAGGAAACGATGCTCAAAGTAAGGACCAAAGTCTCACAAAAGTGAATCTTAGTCATTCTCAGTGACAAGTACCAAGCTCCTCTGATGATAACAGCTGAGTTCATATTAGGAGAACCATCATAACAAGCTCTTCCAGGAGAACCAAGGCCTCCAAACAACAGCACTTAGAGGAGCCCACTATGCAATTCTTCCTCTCCAGATTTTTTGTTTGTTCTGGCCACAGTCTTCAGGTGGGCCATTCAAATAAGTCCATGACAATCCAGTTCAGCTGGTGTTTAAGTTAACCAAGCCACTACAGGTATCTTTGCTTTCTCAGGTACAAAACGAAGAAAAGTAATTCCTTATAACTGTAAGACATATTGTTTTCAGGGTTCCAAAGGCAGACAAAATAAGGGCAATATTTTTTGTACTTTAAATTTCAGTTGTAGCACAATATTGGGAAATTTAAGAATTTCCCTAGTCAAAAAAGTTCAGAAATGGAATAGGAAAGCCTGGTTCTATTTTTTACCACGTGGACAGAGGGACAAATCCTCTCACCATGGAGCATTTGCTGCATGCTTGCTATTTTCTTTTCTTTAAATGGTAACAGTAAGAATGACTGCCTGACATTCTGTGTTTTAAATCTAAAAGTAAAATTAAAGAACTCAGTGGATTATAAAGCACTGCATAAAACATTATCTTTCTAAATTATTCTTTTCAAAAATAACACTTTTGATTTCTAGGGTCATACGTGTTAGGCAAAAAATGAAAAATATCACACCAGTATCCTTCAATAATTGAAATTGTTTAATGATTTGAGGAGTCATCCACAATAACTTTTCAAATAAAAAGGTAAGACATGTTACTATTATCTCACAATTCTAACAGCAAGTTGTTATTTCACTCTTACTTTTTACCTCTACTGGTCAAATATTAAAACCTCTTCTTCTTCTTCTTCTTCTTCTCCTTCTCCTTCTCCTTCTCCTTCTCCTTCTTCTTCATCGCTACCGGGTATCAAACTCATGACCACCTGCTTGCAAGGCAGGTGCTTATGCCGCTGAGCTAAATCTCCAGCCCCCAAGGATGCCTTCTTTATGTTCTAGATTTTTCCTTAATTTTAAAGAGAAAAAACACAATTTAAACAATCTAAGGAAAATATTATATACTCCAAATCACAGATAAATATCCCGTAACCTAAAAAGTAGTGCAAACTTTACAACTTCTGTGATACAAGGACATTTTCCATCTGATCCTTGTTAATGATAATTCTCTGTGCTCATCTAAAATTTTGTGTTGCTTCAATGAGTTCCTTCACTTGTAGTTTCCTAGTTGTGAGCTGTGAATGAGGTAACACCTAAGTAAAGTGCTTTCAAAACAGTAAGATCATTATATAGCACCTGAGTTGTTATTATTTACTGTATATTTTTTATGGTACAGGCCAAGTCTGGTTTCCTTCACAAAGCCTTTCCTCACCAGCTAAGGTCACAGCTATCAATCTTTTGTTTTAAAATCTCCTAGGAGAAGTGGTACTTCTTATTTGCCACTAAGAATGACTCATGGTCCAAACAGCAGTACAAGTCCAGCAATCAAAATAGCTAAGTCTCATTTATCTTGAGTTGCTTACAATGTTTGGAGTAATATAGTGAATGCATATTTATTGATGAGTATGTGTGCTATCCAGATGCCAGTTGAGGACTTCCAATAAACAGGTTCATCATTTGAACAGTTTATTAATCATACTTTAATATAGTATATTTCTAAAGTTTAGATGATGTGCTGAACAAGAAAGGATTTTTAAAGTTTTCTTTTTCTTTTCTTTCTTTTTTTTTTTTTTTTTTTTTTTTTTTTTTTTTTTTTTTTTTTACCAAGGATTGAACTCGACTTCATGCTTATCAGACAGGCTCTATGCCTCTGAGCTATATGACCAGCCCGATATTTGTTCTTCCTGTCACAATACATTCAAACCCATATCATACAGTTCTTACTCTCATGCTCTTCTGCTCAACCAGTGCTTTCTGAAAACGCCTGAGTATGTATTGCAGTGATCAGGCTGTAAACTAGCTCAAACAAACACACAAACAAAAGAGTTTCTTAGCATCGTTTTATCTCAAAAACTTTTCCTCTTCTGTGAGAGAGCACTATTTAAGAAGTCAATTGAGGCTATTCTGTTCCTGCTGTTAGGTTTTTCTTTTAATGAGAAACTTGTGAAACTAGAAATTACATTTCATTTTTGGACATCTCAGAAGCCTTCTACTCATTACATCCTCTGCCCTGTGGTTGATCTACTCGATTTCCTATTGTAACTCCCTCTATTGTCAAGTCAATAAATAATCTTTTTAGAACACAAATATTGTTATTTTAAACATGAGATGTAAATAGAATTGTAAGATTTATAACCAATGAAAATGTAATCTTTGGAAACTGCCTCCCTGTTTCTAAAGCCAGAGCAAGAGCAAATTCTAAGAGTTCAAAGGGGCCAGTTCTAGCAACACATGCACAGTATGGCTTTCTCCCTTATCTCTTCAGACAGAATTTAGCTCACTGGACAAGAGTTGGCCGTATCCTTTAAAGAAGAATATAGTGTTACAGAAATATCACTGGATTAAAAATGAAAAATTCAAGTAGGTATTAAAATTTGTCAAGTAACTTAAGATTTTTATGAATATTTAAAATTCAATATTCTATCATAGATTTTATAATAAGACCAATACTGAATTTTAAATATCACTAAAGCTTCAGAACTTACATTTGGTCACCCATTAATTATGCTCTGGTTTTCATGTTCTTGCCTTTAATAAACATTGGAAAAATTGAGTTAAGGGGTCACCTTTCTTTTTCTAATATTTTACAGTATTGAGTAAAAAATTTATACTTAGAACAATTTAATAGAAAAAAAAAAGCATGTAGTGTAATTAAAAAAAAAAAAGTACCAGGCTATTTTCTGGAGGGGAAACCAGCCCTGCTTCCTTGACCATGAATGGGTTTCTTGTGGTTAATCTTCTTTTCATGATGTTTTTACCAGAAGTGTCGCCAGCATCATAAATTTTCCGGATAATATTATGATGGATGGATTACTAAGATATTACAGATGATATAAATATCTCAACAGTATTAAAAAGTCAAACTCAAATGTTTATTGTGAAGGTGTGTGGCATGTCTAGACATAACAATGCAATCAAGAGCTGCAGAGAATAAAAATTAATCCTGCTCAAATTCTAACTGCAAGAATTACACATTAAATTGAACAAATAACTGCTCTTAAACTAAATCTGAATGGAAGTCACAATAGCACAATCTTGAAGTTATTCGATTATTATTTACATTTATTAAAAGAGGTGAAAAGTGATTCGCAAGGATGAATAGCTCAGCTATTTACATGAAGACTCTAAATAAGATATGAATTATAATATTATTCAGACTACCAAACATTTAAGTGTTCTGTGATCTGTTTTATAATTTCCAGAGAATGGTAGTGATAATTTTATTTCTCTTTCTGGTTTTAGCAAATTAGAGTTGTGCTGAATCAGTTGCTCTAAGACTAATTTTTATTTCTTAATATCTCAGAAAATTATTCATTTTAAAAAATATTAAATTTGTTTTGCCAAGATGCATAGGGAATTTGTTTTGCTACCTCAAGCCATAAAAATTCATAATGCCATCCCAGTGATCTCAGCATAATATCATTTATTGGTTATACTAACCTCAGTAAAAATTAAATTTCCAGATATTTGAAGTCACTTAAAAAGCTTTATTAAAATTTATAAAATTTTATGCAATCTTTATAAAAATAAGTAATTTCAAATCACAACCAAATGGAGGCTTAACTAACACTTAAAAAAGTAAGGAGTGAGTCTAACAGAATTGGATATGTTCCTGGAGTGCATTCAAATTGTACTGAATTCTCAGCACATCTCAGAGAAGGGAGTAGGTCTTGTTTTTAAAAAGTATAAACCCAGGTTGAACTTAAAGAGGGAATCTTTGAGTGGAATATATCCTCAATCAAGTCCAGCCTCAGAAATTACATAACTAGTGATCTGAGATTTGGATCTGTGCAGTATAAACTCAGTGGCTATGAGTGTTGTCTCTGGAGCCAGACTTCTTACACTTAATTTCTGACACTTCTATATATTAGTTCTATTGCCTTAGGTACATGTTCGTCTCTCAGTGCTTCAGTTTCATCATTTACGTTAGAGAAATATCACAGTTCTTGTCAGGTTTAAATATTTTAACAACTACAAAGCATATAGGAGAGTGCCCGGCACATAATGTGCATTGCGTAAGTGTTCACCCTTAAAAGCATGAGATTTTTTCCAAATAACATCCAGAACTTTTTTCCTTTATGCATTCACTAGTTTTGGGATCCTTCTTTGGACAAAAGATTCATAATGCCTCAAATGACAGTTTTCTGAAACATCCCAACAATGGCACATAACGAGTGCTATTCCAGGTGCATAGCAAATGGATAGGTTGTGATGGATGCTGAAAGAGACCAAAGATACACTCCTCTGCTAAATAAAATAGATATACCCATTCTTACTTCGAATTGAATTGTGTCCATTCAAAATTCGTGCATTGAGATCTTGCCCTAGAGTACAAAAGAAAGTCAAAATATTTGGATACATGTACTTTAAAAATAATTAAGTTACAATAAGCTTATTATTGTAGGCCCTAAAATGACTGATGTGCTTGTAAGGAGAGATTTACAGCACAGACACATAGGGGAAGACCTTAAGAAAACACAGGAGGAAGATGGTCATCTGTATTTCAAGGGGA
Source organism: Cavia porcellus (assembly GCF_034190915.1). Classification (NCBI taxonomy): domain Eukaryota; kingdom Metazoa; phylum Chordata; class Mammalia; order Rodentia; family Caviidae; genus Cavia; species Cavia porcellus. The sequence goes on along the minus strand of NW_026947514.1, from coordinate 20,307,925 downwards.
GAGAGACTTCAGAAAAACAAAACCGTTGACACATGCATTCCCGATTTCTACTCCCCATAATAAAAGACAAATTCTTGTTCATCTCACTCAGAGTGTAGTGCTTGTGAAGGCAATCATAGACATGTAGTACACAGCACCTTGGAAAACACATTGTGTGTAATATATTATTCTCTCAAAGCAATCAATTTTAGGACTGTAGGATATTTTTGCACTGTTGTTTTTCCCCTAATATAAATGTTTGGTGAGGAAACTAAACCTATTTTCTTTTGAGACATATCTTTACTTTTGCATGCAGCTACAGTATATTCTGTTTACAGTTAGAATAAACCAATTTACTTAATGAATATATCACAATTTATTGTCCATTCTACTTTCCATGAGTATTTGGACTCTTCATATGTGGCTGCTGTCAGTAGGTCTATCAACAAATTTGAGTGAACAAAAATAAATATTTTTACTGCGCATATTCCTAGTAAAAACATCAGGTACAAAACTACTGAAACGTATTTTCAAGGTAAAAGTTTAAACTCCTACCAGCAATGCATGTGAGTTCTGTTTATCATGAGTATGCCATTTCTGATAAATTGATAATAGTAACTCTAAATTCATTTCAAGTATTAATAACATAAAACAAATTGTGCCAATTTTGAGTGTGTAATGTGATAAGTAAGGATAAATGTATTTACCTATGCTGCTGTAACCACAATCGAGATATGGAACATTCTAGGACCTGCCAAGTATGCGAGCTCAGCAGTCACTTACCCAACTACAGTTGAGTTATATCTTCACTGAAGTTTTATATAAAGTACAAATTGAATTGTTTTTTATTCCTCTTCTTTCGTGTCACCAAGTTTCTGATATCCATCCCATTAGAAGTTTCTTTCCATTTTATTGCTGAGTAGAGCTTCTTTGTAAGCATATCCTACAGTGTGTTGATTTCTCTTTTCAATTTTCAACGAATATTTGAGCTCTTTATAGTTTGTGATATTTGTGAGTAAACTTTATCAAATATTTCTTTACAAATATTCCCGCTAACTGTTTCTGCTTTTATGGGTAGATAACTAGTGTTGGGATATTTGGATTGTGTGGTAATAGGTACTGAATTATCTGCACCTGTATTAAGGGTCCTGCAAACTGTTTTGACTTGGGCTATCTAAAGCACTGTGATTTTGGGAGAAAGAAAGTTGGAGATAAGCAGCCAGCATTATCTAGGCTATCTTAGCGCCTTTAGTAGAAATTATGTTAACTTCCCACCCCCCCCAAAAAAAAAAAAAAACTTCTCATGACTGATAGGTACATTTTTCCGAATGTAGAAATAAGCTTAGGAAGCCTCTATACTCTACCAACCCTAAAGACAAGAAGACTATCACAGTATAAAACTTATAGAAGAAATTTACCAAAACCTTATTTACACTATTCACCTGCCAATGTCCTTGGTAAATGTATTAATTTATGACTTTCTTTTGTCATATGACTATAACAGTTTTTTCCATGAATTCCACAATAAACTATATCATTCTGAGTAACTTAAGTCTATCATTTCTGGCCATGGTCATATATTTTTGGATTAGAATAGACTATTTTCTTATTTCCTGTAAAGCAGAGTTTTATTTTATATTCATAGTGAATATGTGCGAAGCTTTAAAGCACAAATTCTAGATTCTTTTTGAAAGGAGTGATACTGTTTTACTTTATCACCAGCAATGTATCAGAGCAGTAGTTGCTTTACATGCAACCCAGCATGCAGCCCAGTGTTTAATCTGTCAGGTGGGTTTGTCGTAATGTATAATTTGGTTGACTTGGTGATAAATATCTAAACATCATCATTGTAGTTCTTGTTGTCTAAAATCATTGAGAGTTCTCATAGTTTTAATGTCATTTTAAATTATTTTTGATGGGAATAGGAAAAAAAAGAGGGACTCAGATGTAAGTTGTACAAGTAGTTTTCCCCCTGATGAATGTGATCATTGTGCAAATCTAAATTGTACCAATGAAGTTAATTAATTAAAAATTATAAAAACTCATTTAAAATCTTTCCTCTTGGCATCTTTTACAGAGTTGTAAGAGTTCTTCATGGATTTTGAATGCAGTTGCTTGCTTAGAATGATGCATGAAAATATTTTCTTCCAGTATATGTTTTGAATTTTGATGACTTTAATTCTATTTTTCAAAAAAGTTTTAGTTTTGGTGAATTTTATTATGTGCACTTTGTGTCTAGGAAAGTTTTGATTACCTCTGAATTGGATATTTCTTTATTTTTTAAATGCATAGTTTTAACTCTTTTTTTTGTACCGAGGATCAAAGTCACAACTGTGTGCCTGCAGCTTGCAAGGCAGGAACTTTATGCTGTTAAGCTAAATCCCCAGCCCCTATCTCTTACCTTTGTATCAGTGATATGTTTAAATTTTTAAATATGGCATTATTAGGAGACGTTTAACTTTCTCATGCAGATGTCAAATTCTTTCATGCCATTGTGGGAATATTCTTTCCCTAAATAATAGCTTGTATAATTTAATCACAAGTTTAATGAACATGTAGATAACGCACATCTTTTTCTGAGCTATTGAGTATGTGTGACATATATATATATATATATATATATATATATATATGCTATGTATATATTATACATAGCTTATAAATAGGATCATGTATTGTATATTACATTGGTGTTATATATTTAAAACTGAGTCTTCTTTCATTTAGCATAATGCATGTAAGTTTTACCCGTAATGCTGCATGTGCTAGTCATTGCTGCTGAGAAGTAATTAGTTACATGAATATTCCAGAGGGCTTATCGCAATACCAAGGGACACATGAATTGATACTTACTCTTGCTAAGAAGAAATCGCAGGCTTTACTGCTCACTCAAAGTGTGTCCTGCTTTCAGGGATCACATTTTTGAGACTCATGGTGTCCAGTGGTAGGGAACAGTTGCTATATAAATTTTTCCAGGCCTCTAATTAGTTACAGAGAGACAGCTGAGCAGTTCCATTTTTTTTTAATTTGGTTGGAATTGGAAGTACTTCATTATAGTTTGAATTTCCACTTTCATAACTAACTTTATTGAAAACCTCTATTAGAGGCATCATTGACTATTTGCATGTTGTACATTAGGTACTGTGTATTAAATAGTTTCCCAATTGTGTATTAACTACTTTACCTTTCTATGGGAACTTTTAAGGTGTATTTTATATTTTAAATACAAGTTCTTGGGTGGCTGTATGTTGTACAAATATATTCTACCAATCTGTGACTTATTTTTAAATGAGGTTTTTTGTATAAATTCACGAACCTTTTCTCTTTTTCCCTTTGTTATATTTCATATTTTCAGTAAGATGTTTTTGACAAGCTGAGATCACACAAATATTTTCTTATTTTTTTAGTCTAAAAGCTTTATCGTTTCACCTTGTACATTTATATTTATAATCCACCTGAAATATACCTGTATAATAGAATTGTACTGTACTTGTAATTATAAAATTATGTATTTGATTGCATAAAAGATAAATAATGGCTTATAATTATTATTAATATACAGGTGAACAATTAATGCTTGAACAATTAACTTTTATCTTGTGAGAATAAAACAGCTCTTCTTAATTCTTTTACCAATTTGTGTGGGTTGGTCTCCGTTTTCTTATGGGCATGATATCATGACAAGGAAGACAATATTGTTTTTTCAATTTTTCAACATTTTATTTCTTTTTCATATAATGTTGTGCTCTTTAAGACTTCCATTTAATGTCGTATAGGCTGATTAAGGTGGGATATCATTGTTCTCTAATCATTAGATGTGAGATTAGCTGCAGGTTTCAGTAGATTCTCTTAATCATGTTCATTGTTAGTTTTCTAAGTGTTTTGTTTTAAATAAATATTGAATCATAAAAATATTTTTATATTGGATGTGTATGTTGGAATGCCCTCTTTAGTCTGTTGATATATGAATCATATTGATTAATTTTAAAATATTAAAAATCCTTGTTGATTACTTTAAAGATAAAAATTATCTCCATAAGTTCCTCATTTGCTCATCTTAGTTTGCATGTTTTTTCTGTAGTTTAAAAAACTGATCATTGTTAAGCAGTTCGGAATTAAATACAGTATCTGGAACATTTTTTGATTTGATCTGGTTTTTATTTCTGTTACTTTTATGTTTTTCATATTATGAGACGTGAAATAATTTTTAAAGGAATCTAATATTATGTATAAAAATTATGTGCTGAGGCTATCTCCTTCCAGAGAGGATACTACCTTTCAATTTACTAAACTCCAAGACCAGGGGCAACTCGCACTCCTCCAGCCATCCACTGTGTTTAGTAGTGGTCAGTTTGTCCTCTTTGTGAAACTTAGTGTTCCATGACATCTATTACATGGCTTTCTTAGTTTTAGACAGAGAACTTAGATTTTTACATAGTGCCACTAAATCTGAATGATTTATGGATTTTTTTTTTCTTTTGTAGTACTGGTGATTGAACTCAGAGCCTCAAACACACTAGGAGAGTGCTACTGAGCTACAACCAGAGAACTTTGATTTGATTTTCAATTGTGTTTTGAGATATGGTGTTGCTAAATTTCTCACACCACCGCAGTCTGCTGGAATTCTGTTATTTGTGTTCGGGGACTGTGATGGCTCTGTTCTTCATTTCACTGTTGGCATTTTAAAAAGTTTAGCTTTTCAAGCTATGTTTCCCCAAAACCTGACTAATGAATCAATAAGCAGCTATGTTCTTACATCTTTCTTCAAAGCCTCTGCCCCAACTTTGCAATTTCATGCTGGCCACAGTAGCTTTTGCTGGATAAAATTTTCTTTTTCTTTTTAGTTGGTCCTGGAGATTGAACCCAAGGCTTTTGAGTTGAATGACAGTCTCAGCTTTCTTTATTTATTTAGACACAGGTACCCACTAAACCTTTATGCTGCTCAGCCTGACCTTGAGCTTGCATCTCTCTTTAGCCAACCTTCCAGAGTGCAGGAGTTACAATGTGTCCTCATGCCTCTCTTCAGGGACTAAATTTTCAGTTTCATAGAAAAATCATTGGAGGTAATACAGTTACATATGATCAAATCACTTTTTTGAGGGTCTTTCCTTTTTGGAGTTTTAGTTTATCCAGGTTGTTTTGTTTATGGACATTTTTGCTGTCCTCAAAAATTTTTGTATGCAGTTTTCTTCAGATTGTATTTTTTTATTTTTGTTGCTTACACTAAAAGAAAATTTAGCTTGTCACTAGTCCTCACACACCTTCCAATATTGTCTAAAGCAATAGTTACTACATACTAATGATGTTTTCCAGTGAGATCACAAACTATCTTTTTTAACACTGTTTCTGATTCCCACATCATAAGAAATTTCTTACAAATAGTGGGTTCTCTTTGAATATCAGCAAAGTAGTAAAATAACCAATTTATTCCCAACAAAACTGACAATGCATTAACATGTAAGTTTCCTTATTTTAAGTGGTCTATTTAACTCTGTAGCAAACGTCACTATTATCTCTAGACACACAATTTGATGATCCTCATAGGTTTAGTTTTTTGATAAACTTCTTGAATTTTTGGTTAGTGTACCAGAAACATATTCTGTAATTCTCTTAATTTATTGATAATATTTTAAAAAGAATGAAAAAGAGACATGGACCTGCTATATTTACTGAAGATATTTTGTGAGGTGTATTAAATCTAAGATGCTTCCTCCCTATACATGGATAAATACTTAACATGAATTTAGAGTTTTAGAAACTGTTCTGCTAAAGTAATTATTATGTTTTAGAAAGTATTTTTGCTGTAGTAGTTATTTTGATTTGCAGAAATGTTGGTGATATCTTTAAATTTTTAAAATAAATATACATGAGAAAAGAAAATCAGAGTATCAGTTTATGTGTTGTCTCAGAATAATACATTATATAAATATTTTGCTTTCCTACTATCTTGCATTTTGCCAGCAAAAACTACTGCAACAGAAGACAAAAAATTATTTTCTTAAATAATTTTACAGTGAATTTCAAAATATTAGTAAAATGGAGTCCTTGGAGAATCACTGAAATCAAAGATAGGGATCAAGTAGGAATATCATTCACTAACAGAACAAAAAGACCTTAAATCATGTTTACTCTGGGTCCTGAAACATACCCAAAGAATATGAAATTTATTTTAAATTTTTGTGCTAGGGATAACCTTTCTGAGTTTTTTTTAACCTTTTATTTGGCAGAGAGTATAGCTAAAGAAAAAGTAATTATCATGAAAAAGGCAATGTCCATTATTAGATGGAAAGTAGCTTAATAGATACAAGAATCATGTCACAATGAGCTCCACACCTGCATGCTTCTGTGAGGATCTGATTTTCAAAATGGTAGGATGTTTTGGGAAATAACTCAGTGTGTGTTTGTGTGTGTGTGTGTGTGTGTGTGTGTGTATTCATGTTATATTTGTTTCGTAAATAATTCTTTACACTATAATTTGAAAAAAGTCCAATCATCCTTTTAACTTTTTCTATGTGTTTACTGTTACTTTTTTGCCATCCTAGACAATGCCATCTTATTATTGAATTTTAAAAAAATAAATAACAAGACTTGTGCTCAATTTGGGAAGTTATAAAAATTGTTTTGAAATAAGCTCTTAAAAACTAAAAGGCAAAATTTTCTCTTTGCAGTATGAAAGAAGAGCTTTAATATCTCAGTCCGAAACATCCATATGACCTGGGCTGCTCACTTCAGATTAAAGCATTGATGGACCCTTTGCCTGGCACACCGGGACTTCATTCTCCCTTGTGGGAAGTATAGCTTTAAAGGGACATGGTTATTATTTAGGCATGGTTGAAAAGGAACCTTAACAGTATCAAATAAACACATTTAATGAAGTGAGATCACTAGTCACTAAGGCGCTAATGAACTGTAAGTTTAGCTGCAGCAAACAAGATTTCTCCCATGTCCTCACCTGCCAATAGCTCAGATTCCCAGCTGGAGAAATAAGAGGTAAAATTCAGCCAGTGTTCAATAATCAGACAGCTGAAAAAGCACTGCCTTCCTACAGCCCTGTGCCAGAAAAAGGCAGCTAAATCTTGGGTCATAAAGTGTATGAAAAGAGATATGAAAGCTTGACCTATTTTGTGAGTTCCTCCTTATAATCACTGAAATATGCAATCCATATAGTAATATAATGTTTTCTGCTTGTTTCTCTGAAAGTCTTTGCTACTATGTTGTAAAAAGTATAGTATTATTGATCTCCATATAAGTAATACAGAAAAAAATTATCTGTGGGGCTTTGTTAGGTAAACTATTCTGATAAAATTAGGCACATTAAAATGAATCAGTGTTAGTTGAATATTGTGCAAGAAACACTACACTACACTATAGACTCCTGTCCCCTAGAGAGGGAAGGAGGAAAAGGAGAAGGAAAAGGAAAAGGAAAGGAAGAGAGAGAGACAGAGAGAGAGAGAGAGAGAGAGAGAGAGAGAGAGAGAGAGAGACAGACAGAGACAGAGACAGAGACACAGAGAGAGACAAGAGAGACAGAGACAGAGAGAGATAGACAGAGAGAGGCAGAGAGACAGAGACACAGAGACAGAGAGACAGAGATCGAGAGACTGAGAGTATGGAGGAGTGGGAAGAAATCACAGAACAAGAGTTTTAAATATTCCCCTAATAAAAAAAATGCAGGCTTGAAATATTAGTAAACTAAATGCATTAAGTAGAAATCCTGCATACATTTGAAAAAATATAGCCTGTAATCTATTAACTTTGGTTGTTTAAAGAATTACTGCATGCTCAGTTCAGTTGTGGCAGTGCATACTTATCAAAAAATAAGGCTGGCTATACTGATTCAGAGTTCATTTGCTCACAATGATTGTACGGACAGGGGTTATCCAAAACAGAAAGAAGTTATGGAAAGATAATCCCACTAAAATAGAACAAAGACTAACAATCTTTAGTAAAACACTTCTGCATAACAGGAAAATACTAAAGCAATTCCATTATCTCATCAGTTCCAAGTTTGTATTATCAGAACGCTCACATAGGTTGAAGCAATTTCTCAGCAGCACTGTGGAAGTGGTGTGTTGGCAACTCTTGTTTTTTTCCCGTAATCTCTCTGTTCTCGCTTGCTCCACTGGGGCTTTTCTGCAGGAGCCTCACCATACACCACATAAAACTGTCTTCAATACATTCTGTGAAGGAGGTACAGAGAGGTGTAGCTTGGTGTCTTTTCCCTGAGGAATCACATGTGCTTTGCTAAATTTCAACCATTCAGTTCTTTGCAGCCTCCTGGAGGAAAGCCAATGTCAAAAGCACACTTTTTAAAAATAATATGCTCAATTGCAGTGTGTTTTGTTCTGAAAGCAGATTGTGCTTATACTTTCTGCCTTTCTTACACCTCTAAATGTCCAGGTAGTCTAGCTTCTTTGGTAAAGCAAAAACAAGCCTCTGTGAATGATTCCTACATCATTTCCAAAAGGTAGTGGGAAGTAGAGCCCTTCTAGAGATGAAGCTAAGAACTGGTGAAATCTTCAGAAGGTGAAGACACAATTTATACCTGGCACTAAAGAATGTTTCTGCTTTTTCTCAGCACTGCACACAGTGATGGCAGGTCATTCACTTTGCTACCTATTTTTGTTCTATTACGCTTTCATTATAAACCCCTGTAGCGGGCCCCTCCCGAAGTGCTGGTGGAGTGATACCAGCCTCTGTATACACATGCGTAGTTTTGATGTAACTCTGTACATACATCGCACCCAACCAGACTGAAGAAGGTTAATGTGTACTCAACCAGACTGTAAAATGTTAGTGTGTGCACATATAACGGAGACAAAGACACAAAAATTACATAAAAGTATTGCAACAGTGCCAGGCACTCAGTCTTTCGGTCAGTGCTGGCTTGAATAAAGCTGCTTCCTTGGAAAAAAGCTGCAGTGTTCCATTTCCTTACATGAAAATCCCACATCATAACGGAGGATTATATGTTCTTCCAAGAGAAAAAAGAAAAACTTTGTAAACATGTATGAATACAATTTAGATAATTTCAGAATTTGTGAAGAGCTTTATAATGCCTAAAACATACATATGTATATACATATGCATATATATGTATATATACATATATATAGTATATCATACTATTATTTTTGGAAGTTTAGAAACTAAGACCTATTAGAAACTATAGATTATTTTTGAACTTTTATCATTTCTCTAGGTCAGCTCTTTTTAGTTTCATGCATACATCCCCATGTTTACAGCAGCTGCAAGGTGTTCCATTACACAGAGCATGCCCCACCTGCTATCTCCATTTTCCACTCCTCCATGCCTTTCTGCAAAGTTTTCCAAGAACAGAAAAATTTCCTTTAATTCTTAAAAAATGTCCCCTGTGCTACAGTCCATTACTTCGATTTTCCTATGCTTTCATCACCTAGTTAAGTTCCCCTGTCTACCTGGACAGCTGTATTTACTTTATGTGATATTCATGCAGGTGGGCCAGTGGCTGGTCTATGTGAGGATCCCATGTTGCTACTTCCACCTGTGCACGTTTGACACTGTGACATCCGCTCTGTGCTTCAGTGCTCTCACCCATCTCGTGAAGATGGGGATTGTAATGTCATCATTGATTTGTTTGTATATTAAAAGATTTACTGATATAAAACAGGTGCTTGATGATTAATCGAAGTCCCAAATAGTGTCTAACTCAGTTTTATATCTCACATATCTTATTCTACAAGATCTTAATATATATTTTTCCCTTTTGTGACATTCATTAACAACTTTCTGAATTTTTACTTTTTATTTTTATTTTTCAGACAGGGTCTTGCTATGCAGTTCAGGTTGGCTTTGAACATATTACAGAGCCCAGGCTGATCTCAACCTCATGATGATCCCCTTGCCTCAGCCTCCTATGAACTTTCTATTTTAAATTTCACTACTAGTTGGTTGGATTTCTGTAACTTTTTCCTAAGTGCTCAGTCGTCCATAACCAAGATATTCTCTACATCACTGTCAATGTAAACTTCCTTTATTTGAAGGTTTTTTTTTTTTTTCTGTTTTCTTTTTTGGTACCAGAAATCGAACTCAGTGCCTCATGCTGCCCAGGCAGGCACCGCACTGCTGAGGTACACCCATGGTGCTCAGTGTAGGATTTCTAAGCTTAAAGTACCACCAGTTTATTCATTAGATTATGGCTCTTTATTGGCATCTTGTAGATTTCCACTTACATATGGATGTACATGTATAACCTTTTTTTTTTACCCTTTAATGCCAGCAAAATAAATGTACTTCTTTCTTTTGTATAAGTCTCTGGAGAAGCAGGGACACAAATCTAATAAGAAACTGAACAGATGCATGAGAAAGAATTTATCAGGTAAATAAGATCACACAGTTATGGTGACTGAGATGCCCTATGACAGAACATCTATAGGTTGATCTCTGGGTGCCAATAAAATGGATCAATCTTAGCCAGGGATCTAGCTCACTGGCATAAGTGCCTGCCTTGAAAGCTTGCAGTAGTGAGCCCAGTACAAAAAAAAATCAATCTAATTTTGAAGCTTCGTAACCAAGAAGTTGATGGTGTAATTCTCAGTTCATGATCAAAAACATGAGAAGTCAGGGTATAAATTCTAGAGTCTGAAGACGAGATATCCTGGTGTTCTGATATCCAAGGCAACAGAAAAAAGTCTATTTCATTTTTCTGATCAATTCATTTTTTCTATTTGTTCTCTTAGGTTCCCTGAGCTGGTCCACTTAGTCTCCCATGCCAATCTCTGCTGGAAATATGTTCACAAATCCATCCAAAATAATACTTTATCAGTCCCCAGATTTTCCTTAATGCAGTCAAGTTAACATCTAAAATTAATTGCTACTTCTCCAGACTTGCAGTGGGCACTAAACAAAAATAAATGAAAGAAAAGGTAAATTTAGCTATTAAGTTTGGACATTACAAAACAAATCTCTTCTATGTCTGGTATCTGTTGGCAAATGGTTCAGTGTGTGGTCAGTGCAATATTGTAAAAGGAAGTCGCATCATGTAACCTACTAACAAGTGTTGGTTACCAAATACTAAATTGATTTGATTGTCCTCCAAGGACCAATAGTTCTGCGGACCATTGAAAATTGAGTACAGGACTACAAGCTATGCCCTTCCCCTCTCCCTGTATGCTTTGTTCCCTTGGCTTTGTACACAGACCCGTAGTTGGGGAGTTACAGTTCTCTGGTGGCTTTTCTTCCTAATATAGGAACCTGATATTTCTTCCAGTATTTAAAAGCTGAATTATAAATACACACACAAAAAGGTAACAATGCCCTCCATGCAATAGTTTGCAGATATTTTACATTTTCTACACTTATGTCATCATCTTCTATATTAAGGAAAATACTTTAAGATCCCTAAATACTTTCCAGTGTTTCTCTTCCCTGGGTAACGCACAGCCTGCAGAGGTAATGACTGTTCTGACTTTTTCCTCTAGCAAAAAATGTTAATTCTTTTCCAGCTTAACCTAAATGGGTTTGTAAAATAAGTAGTCTTTCTGTCTTACTTGCTTTATGTCAAGAAAAAATACACAAAATATATCCAAACCTAAGATTTATTTCTTTTTCATTTGCACTATTGCATAGAATCCCACTGAATAAATATATTACAACTTTTTTTCCAGTGTCACAATTCTTCTTCCTTTACACAGTATTTCTTTCTCTTTAGAAGCCTAACAATTAATAAATTGGACCAGGAGTTTAGCTCCGCAGCACAAATGCCTTCCTGGAAAATGCAAGGTTGTGAGTTCAATCCTTAGTACTACTACTACTACTACTACTAATAATAATGGTTAATTACTTATAATTAGTCTTTACAATTACTTAATAAAAAATTCTTGACAATATAAAATAGTTTTAAAAGGCTGGAGACTTGCTTTTATGTGTTGTTAGTACATGTATCTCCTTGTTCTTTGTAAGAACATTTGATATAAATCAGCAGCTACCAACTATTTTTGCTGCAGGAATTTGTTTCATGCAAGACAATTTTTCCATAGATGTGTGTGTGTGTGTGTGTGTGTGTGTGTATTTCTTACTTATTTTTATTATAAGTGTATGTTTGTGGTACATAATAATTCCCAACTCACGGGTCATCAAGCATCAGATTGCCAGAGGGACCCTGAATCCTAGATCCCCCTCGTGTACAGTTCACGGTCAGCAGTGTTCTCACTCCTATGAGAACCTACTGCCGCTCCTGCTCTTGAGGCCGCACACCAGAGACCGTGAGCACCTGCAGGAACACATGACGCCCTGCTCGTTTGCACACAGCTACTTCCGGCCCTGTGGTTCAGTTCCTCAAAGGGCATAGACACTACTGGTCTATGATAGGTGGACTGTGAACTCCCGTTACTAATCAGAGACACGTGGCACCAGAAAGTCAACATTTGTTTGGAAAATTTTTATTTTGGAATTTTATCTGCGTGCAACTGGTGTGTATTTTCACTCTTTTCCTAAAATCCGTGGCTATGATTATGATTTATTTGAAATTTTTAGATTAATTAGCTTGATTGTTTTAGAGGGGAATATACTTCAATATTTTTCACAATGTTCATTTTATTTTCAGCATTATTTTGGATTACAGACATTAAAAATTGACACATGCCCTAAAATAAGCGGTTCTCTCTCAGTCTTTTGAGTCTAATGCTGAATGACTTAGGCAGAATATTCAGACTTCTCAGTGACCTTTACCCACTTCACGGTTCGTAAGACATAACGGAATTTACGTCTTTATGTTTCTCTGACTTGCTGTAGAAACTGCTTTAGCAACTTCTGCAATAAAGTCTCATGTTTCACTTTAGTTGTAACAGCTTTGGAAAGAAAACATGAGAACTGAAGAGTACTTTAGCAGGATTGGAAATAAAAGAAAAAAATAGGGCTTTTAGTGTTAAGATGCCAGATAATAGTATTTCTTTGTTCTTTCTGGGAAATGTAAGTGATAAATATCAACCAGAATAAGGCATATGATAAACAAGAACAAACCTAAAGCAGGAAAAGTAATCTTTGATGCTGCTGATGGTGGCAATAAAATCCCACCCACGCTTACATGTACGAGAAAAGTGCCTTACTAAAATATACGCAATATTAGAAATCACTCACAATTTAAGCTTATTCAGTTGTAATGAAACTTTTCACACAGCACCAGAAGTTGTCTCATAAAAATAATTCATTTCCTCTGATTTACCCAGGACAAAATAAGATCATTTTTCCCTGTCATCAATATAACAAGACCTTTATCCAATCTCCAATTTCTAAAAATTCAAAGTTATATTTGGAAAAATATTTATGAAACCCAGGGTGTGAAAAGAGCTATGTGTCCTTTCTTTCTTTGTTTTCAATCCAACTGATCACTACTTCTTCGCTAAGCAGTGAGTGTCATTGTGCCCTTCAAAGGAGTCCTGAGAATCTGGGTTTCTCAAGAGACCACAGAAAGCCTTGTGTGAGGGAAACTTAGAATTTAACCCAGATTTAACAGCTTCTTAGCTTAGCAGGTCCTTATTTTGACTATGAAGCAGGATTTTATCTCAGAAATCTTTAAAGGACATGGATAACACGTATTATTTCTATGTTTTTGAGGTTGATTATTCATGTTTAAAGACACTGTTGAAGTCTAGCAGTCAGCAAACCAGCAATCTTCCACTGAGCCCACCCTGTTGGGGTAGTGAACCTTGTATTTTTCCCTGTCCGTGGTACCGAATTGATTATTTCCCATCTTAAACTAGGGATTAAATTAGTAATAAGTGAGGAAAACTTGGTATTGTAAATGTGCATTGTAACATTCACTTTTTTACAAAGGATCTTTTCTATTTTATCTTGGTTTTACAGGTCCGTAGTTTCTTATATACATAGAAAACACAATGTATATTTGGAGGGCAGTAAGTTACCAAAAAAGAAAGCCGAAATAGAACAAAGACTAGAATCACAGAAATTTGGTGCAGTGGTGTCTCTTCCACTGATTTTGGAAGCTAACGCCTTTGAAATTTATTCTTTTCAATTATAAAATAGATAGTAATTAACAAGGCAGTTTGAGGAACAAAGGAGATGATACATGGGAATTTTTCTGCTGTGAAGCATTCTGGCACAAAAATATACATTAAATATTTTCTTCTCACTTAGAATTATATCCAATTCCTGTGTTTGGACTGACCTTTCTTATCTCACAAACCTCATCTCATAGTGTATAGCTTTGATTTAAACATCCTGGCTTCTATAGTGGTATCAAATAACTAAAATCATTTCCAATTTAGGCCTTCTGAGGTTGCTCTCCTTGTGCAGGAACGGGCTTCTTTCAGTTATTTGCAAAACTTAACACCTAATTTTCATGCATTCATATCCTCAAATAGCTTTCCTATCATACATGAAATATGATCTCATTTATCAAATATTCTCTAATATTTTACTATATTTTATGTACACATATTGAAATTTGAAATTATGAGATGTATCTCTCACTGTTATTATTTTTCTAAATTTCTAGCTATAAACCAGTTCTTAGTGCATGATGATGAAATACTCATGTAGTGTATGAATGCTTTCACTGATCGATCAATATGTAATACTTAATTGCAGTGTATAAATAATACTTTTATTTCAGGCATTTTTCAAGATTCTGACTTGAAACACACACATATAAAGAAACATTATATGTGACAAATATTATTTATTACAATCACTTAGTATACATGGAAGTTTCATTTAACCTTCATATCAAAGTTCCAGAGTCTCTATTATGTATTCTGCATTCATTTTAGTGTTAGTGATAGACTAGAAAAATGAATTCCTGGAGAATTTATTTTCATAACATAAATGCACTTTATGCACAGCCCGTTGTTTTCCTAATAGTGTGATCCTGTTGAGTCTTAACCTTGCCTCCTAATTCTATACATGTATCCCATAATATTTCTTATTCTTCTATGCTAATAAAATATTTTCCTTTGTTTTCTTTTTGCAAATGGTATCATCTTTACTCTTTAGTGCCTTGTTGCATAATCATATCAATATGTGTGGCATTGGGCATTTGTAAAATATAAATGACTTATGTCCTAACCAAATGTGTCAGTTTCTTCCATTTAATCACTCACATGAATAGCTCACTGTTTACTTTGTGTTTTGCCATAAATGGTAAACTTTAATTTCTTGGCTTTCCTTTAGGTTTTAGGCAAAGTTTCCATATAAACATTGTTTTATATTTTATAGTGAGTGAGTGGATACATCCTAGATTATTTGGGATACTGGTAGGAAATAACACAACTCTAAAACTACGGAGATAAGAATATAAATAGTGAATTCTGAACTGAAGGCTCATACCAGCAAAGACAATTATTTGGCAATTTCTCTCTCTCTCTGTCTCTCTGTCTCTCTCTCTCTCTCTCTCTCTTTCTCTCTCTCTCTCTCTCTCTCTCTTTCTCTCTCTCTCTCTCTCTCTCTCTCTCTCTATATATATATATATATATATATATATAAATCATAAGGTACTTGATATATGTCTACTTGCAGGAAAAATTAAAATGTATTTCACATTTTATAGGAGTATATTCATTTAAATTTTTCTGTAAATTTATAACATTTATTTAGAAACTACCATATAAGCTGATGTGCTTTACTTATGTTCATATAGCATTCCTCATAAAATTTAAGATTTTTTTCCCCAGTGATACATAAAAACATAACTAAGAGACTCAAGAAAAAATTTACTAAAATATAAATCTGATCCCATCTCTTCCAAACAATATAAAATACAAACTTCTCAAAAGCACATACACATCTAGAAAGAGACACATCATTAAAAACATCAACATTGCTTGCCATTGCAAGATATAGACATCTTAAATCACTATAGAATAGTTCACATGCATAGGCCAGTATGGAATGATTTCGTGGAGGAGACTCATACCAGTCCTTAAAAGATGGGTTAGAAGCTAGGCAAGCCAGTGCAGAACTGTAAGTCTGGCATTTGGGAGTCTAAGACATGAGAATTACTCGGAGTTCAAGATAAAACTGGGCAAACTGGTGAGTTCAAGGCTAGCTGCTGTACTAAGTGTGTATGTCTCAAGAAAAAACACAACCAATGGAAGAAAAAATAGTAGGAAAAAAGGAAAAGATGGATTAGATTTACTTAATGATGATTGTTACATCTAGGGAATATTTACTCTGTACCAGGTTCTTTTCAATTCATCTTTCATTACTTTACAAATTTAACACTTACCATAATAACATCCATTGTGGAATGAGAAATAAGATTTTCTCCATTTGTATAGAGGAGAACAGACCAAATCAAAGTGAATAACTTGTTCAATACCAATCTGTAGCTGAATGGCACAGACAGGATTTGATTCAAGTTAGTCCCAGGAACCTTTATTTTTAAGTGAAGAAAACAAAATGAAACTTGCATAATTTATTTTGTAGCTTTTATTCCTCTTTTCCTATTGTGACTTTAATCAACTCCAATCAGAATTTTGTTCCCCCAACTCCACTGAATCTGCTCTTTGCAATGGCACCAATGGCCACCCCGGTGATCCATGCAGTGGAGAATCACTGTCTTCCTGTACTGAACTCCTGCTGAAGATGTTAAGCCCACTTGCTTATTGTGATCTGCTCATTTGATTTCTGAGTATGCGCTTTTCCTAGTTTAAAAGTGTTTTTTCTTAGTTTATTGGCCAATTCTCATCTCCAAATTTTAAATGTTGGAATGTGGTTGGGCCAGTCCTTGTATTTGTTCTCCATAAAAAGTCAATTCTTAGTTAATGCTATTCAGTCTCATAAATGTAAGTAGTTTCTGTACTCTATAGACTGATACTTTTGTCTGGGTTTCTCCCTTGCATTGTAGACTCAAATGCCTTTTCATAGAACCTGTGATAAAGCTAAATTTATAAACTAGGCAAACTAATGATAATAATAGAATGGATATAACAATATACTGCAGTAAAATTACCAATATTGCTATTCATGTCATTGGAGTCATTAAGTAAAGAAAGACTTACTTAAAACCAAGCAGTGTGATGTCATGGCAACTGATCTGATAATCAAGACAACTACTAACTGGCCAGTCTCTGGGATATAAAGGGCAGATGACACAAAATTTCATCATGATACTCAGAGTGATGGGCAGTTTAAAATTTCTAAACTGCTTTTGATGAAATTTTTCATTTAACACTTTTGAACTATATTGACCACAGAGAAACCACAGAAAGTGAAACCAGAAGTGGGGCGAACTTCTGTAAAACTAAAATTAACATATTCAGTAAAGTGGCTTATAGTTCCTATTAACATAACTGTCAACCAGGTTTTCTATGTGAATTATTCTAAAAACACATCACAATGTTATGTAGCAGTGTAGGTAAACTCGTTCAAAGGCATCAAATAACATTGAATACATAACACTTATATTTATATGTCATCATACAGTATCACTTGTGAAGCAATATATACATTAGACTATAACTTACCAAAATAATAAAGTATGTTTTAGTGTTACAAATTTACCATATTTAATATTTTATTTCTATATTAATTGAAGTGGAAAACAAAATCCAGCACCCTTGTTTTACTCACCATAGTTTATGTGCCTAAGAGTCACATTTGTCCAATTCTCTACCATATCAGACCATGTAGTTCTAAAAAAGAATTAAGGAGCAATTGCATTTTTTAGGTGATGAAGTTGATGTTGAGAAAATTTCTAAACTGCAATTATATTCATTATATCATGAAAAAGAGGAGAGGGGATGTAATAGTGTCTCTGATGCTTCTTGATGGCAAGATTAAAAGTTTTAATGATTAGATTTATTATGGATGGTAACATCAAAGCTTCAGAGGACTTTCTTTGTAATTTTCTACTTAATGTAAGGTGTGAATATATCATATATGTCAATTGATAATTGCATTATACAAGAGAGACATTATTCAATTATTATTATTGTTCTTACTACTTAGAGGATAACAGATGCCTTCATAAGACAGACATAAGATTATTTTTATGCATATTTTAATGTGCTGAATTGAAGGCAAAACATCATAAGGATACATGAGCAAGTGCCATTTACTTCTGTTTCACATGTATTTCAAATTTAGATGACTATTCTAATAACTTTTTATTCATTTACATTCACTGTCTTAATGACTAAACTATTATTTTTTAATCTGGTTATTTTGTGCGTAATTTATTTCAGAGTATCTAATTTATGCAAGCTAGACAAATGAAGCTATGGATGGATAAAAATAAATGAGAGGCAACAAATGAAGTTTTTAGGGAGTCTAAGTTGTATTGGTACATTTTATAGGAAGAGACATATTCTGGAACTTTCATGATTAACATATAATTAGTTTACAAAGGCTTAAAATCAAGGGTATCTAATGCCTGATTTTCTCCCTCATGCATCCTTAGCCAGAATCAATATGATAATTAAGGATCATTCTTTATTCAGCTGTGGGGGTGGTGAAGTGTAGTGTAGGTACGTGTGCAGTGGTAAAGGTGCAGGTTTTGACTGAATTCAGTGGCGAACAAACAGAGACATCGCTTTGAAGCAGTCATCATGAGACTTTCAAGCAACTGAATACTGAAGCCAAGATGCTGGCTTTCTTTTCTTTGGGGATAATTGCTGTTAAGCACATAGGAAAAGACTAACAGATAAAATTACTGGAAATATATGCCCTGGGAAAAGGGAGAGAAAACTGAGCATTGGCTTCTTCATTGACGTTAGACAAATAGGATGATTCCTGCAAGGTTTAGAAGTAAAGAAGATCTATTAGATACATTAATTGTCTTTAATAGAATTCAATGCAAAATGAATATTTTAGCATAATTGCTATCAAAAGAGAGAAATCACATAAAATATGCTTTAATGAGATTTCGAGTGTTTCTAGAGATAATGTAAATATCTATGTTAAAAATTCATAATCTCGTGATCTTGAGCAAGTAACATATACAGTCTTTGGTTTTCTTATGTGCCTACTATTCATTTATTGAATTTGAAATATACATGCAAGACTGTGTACGTCTTGTAATAGAGAGTCAGGTAGATCATGAATAACTGGTGTATTTTGCATTCAATATTATTATTATGTATCATAATAAACTCAAATCTAATTTGCAGTGATTCAGTGGAGCATATCCTGTCTATCTACCTCTATATCATCTACATATATATATATATATATATATATATATATGTGTATATATATATATATATACACACATATATATATATATATATATATATATATATATATATGTGTGTGTGTGTGTGTGTGTGTGTGTAAATTTACATATTAGTAGACAAAAGATAGGTACACTAAATGGTAAATGAATAAATATGTAAACCATATCAATTAGAGAAATCATTTCTACTGGTTTTATCAGTCAGCTTTCCTGTTGATGAACAAAATACCTGACACCCAAACCTTAAAATAGAAAAGATTTATTTTGGCTCATAATTTCAGCCCAGGGTTGGCTGGCTCCGAGGCATAAACAGGGTTGAAGTTCTGAGTGTCTGGGAAGCCTGCCAGAGCAGAAGGGCCAGGAGCCTTATATGGACCCCAAGGTCACACCTCTATAACTCACCAGGACAAATCTAAGGTGTGCTCATCAATTCCCAGGGCATAAATGAAAAACCATTACTTTAAAGCTCTCCTTTATTGCCACACTAATAAACACATTTTAAAAATTTTATTCCTTGAGGCTGTATAACATGGTGGTAGAACAACTACAGATTCATCTAAATTCTCAACTTCCAATTTAGTTTTACTATCTTATAATTTTATAATATAAGTAAGCAACATGCCTTCTCTTAACCTTGATTTGTCATCCGGAAAAAATAACAAGATGCATGATACCCTTTCTGGTTTTCTGTAAAGAGTACATATTGAAATTAGAAGTGCATATAAAGTTACATAATATTTATGTCAACTTACCAATTTGCAAATATTATTATCGGAAATATAATCATAGGTATAAGTAAGGAGAGAGGGAAGAACAGTAAGAATTAAATAATTAAGGAAAGTAATACTTAGCTTGCAAAAATGAGAGAAAATATGTTTCAATTTCCTTGGGACCTTGCTTGTGCAGCTCATTACAAATAATAGAAAGGGAATCAAGATAGTTCTAGTTTTAAATTCAAGTGCTATCACTAACTCATGGCCTACTGGGTATCATGCATAGCTTTTAGGGTTGCTTTAAAGTAAAAAGAAAATGTGTTTTTTAAGCCTCAACATAGTTGCTGGAACACAGCTCTCAATACTTATAACTAATAAAAAAAATTAATTATGAAGTAATTTCACATGCACATTTTAAAAAATCGAGAAGTTTACCATGCTTTTGTCAATAAAAAATTAGTTTCAGAGATATGGAAATCATATGGCAATATTTGCCCCAGTGATTTAATATGGCCCTATGGTCAATGCACCTATAATAAATTAAAGCCAGATTCATCATACCTATAAAAGTAAATACAACAAGCAGCAATTATGACAGGAATGAATCACACTGTTAGAGTCTGCTTCTGATTGAAATTGCTTGGCCATTTATCACCTCATTAATTCTTTTACCTTCAAGATAAATGAACCAGTTTTATAATCTTAAAAGCACTGAATTATATTTCAGAGAATAATCAGTATTATTGATAGAAAAGGACTTACTTAAAATCTCCTTGATTCCATAATGTCTTTTCATTTCAGTACAAACCCAAGGTTTTTAAAAAATGTGATTATATTTATAGCTAAATTAAAAAATTAAGCTTGATTAAATAAGAAAAGATTGAAGTGCAATATAAAAAGGAACTCAGTTATCAAATGACTCTCACTTGACTGTATTTTTATGAATTTAATATGAGTTAATCATGGGTAGAAAGGAAAAATTTCCCCTGACAAATATGTACAAATTTTTAATTCACAAGATACTATGCTTGGAAAAATTGTCTATGGAATAGGCATAAATTTTAAGTATTTTCAAGTAGTATCTTGCACCAAATCCAACAACAACAATAACAAAATCCAGAACAGGATGTCTAGAAGCAAACCCCTAAACTACTGAGATTTTTTATCTTACTAATAATCATTTGGATTTGTTCCTAGAATCTAATGTTTAAAATTGTCCTGTGGAAGGAAGGATATCAGAATTCTATAAAACCTTCACTAAATTTGAAGGACAATAAATTGTAGACAGCATTCTGGAAAGAATATGTTTGGAGGTGCTAATGCACAGGGGAGTTGATGAAGGAGTTAGTATACAGAAATTTAAAGGGAAACTCAGCTCAAACTTGCAGGAGATTTCCACCAAGAAAATTTAAGAGGAAGAAAGACCTATAATCATGAAACTTGAGAACATAACATACTATATGTTAAAAAAATTTTCCAGAGAAATTTTCACATTGGGTTGTGAAAAGAAATTTCTAACTAGCCAAACAAATTTAAAACTGTGTATCCAGAAATTGTATAATTATTTCCTCACTTTATAATTTTTGAAGCTGTTTCATCTGTGAACTAAATTTGAAAACTTTAAAATATGTTTCCTATATGTGCATCTCGTATCAACTGCTGTAAAGATCTTTTCAGTTCCTTCCTAAACTGTGAACCCCCTTCCTAAATTTTCCTTTATTGTCAGATCAGCAAACAATTTGTATGTTTTGGTAAACATAAGTTCCAGTGTGTTAGTAACTTCTGTATTTATAGAAACTAAATTACTGAGATGTTATGCTGAGAATTTATTTAAACTTGGAGCTTTTGAAAAATAAGAAATCCAGGAGACTTGGGACATTTGTGTTTCTGCATCAATGAGGAATCTTAGTCACAAGCATAGTGTGGGGTTTCACTAGAGGCTGAACAATGGGTGTTCTCTTTCTAAACTCTTCTATTAAAAGTTGTGTTTTTCTTCCTCTTCATTTCCCCCATAATTTATGTAAAAAAGACTGGGAATGTATGATTGCTTTTCCCCCAAAGATAGTTCCATTTCTGTAGTTGACATAATGATAAAGCCTATATTAAAATGATCATGGAATAAAATATTAGTTGTGCATCATGGTAACTCAGGGGGAAAGAGCACAAGTTTCAAGCTCCTCAAAGTCAGACTTTAGAGAAAAATTAATACAAGTATGTATTTGATTCTTTCCCTGTAATTTGTCATTTTCTAGATACATAGGAAATACTTTAACTCTGTGCCTCCATGTGGCTTAATGCAATGAATAGAGAGTGCATGTGGAGAAGGTAGACAAGTAGATATTCAGTAAATAAGAGTTTCCATGGCTTCCCAATGCAGATATTACACCTGAAGGGCAGTTATGAGCACTGACTTGTCCAGGTGAATAGCCAGGATGACACTCTCTCCAAGTTTCTTTTTGCCTTTAAAGATGAATTATAGTTTGTTTGGGTAAAGCCTAGAGATAGATTGCTTTTGCTGGGAGTGTTCCATCTGTTTTGGACTCTTGTCTTCAGTGGTCTAATTTATTTCTCCTTTGTAGTCAATTGCTCTATCTGTCTGAATGTGTTCCTCTTTGTACTTGGAGTTAAAAATTGTGATAATTCTAAAGCATCATAAAACCTCATAATCTACAATTGCAAAACTGTCTTAATATTTAGAGTACACACCTGTATTATTTGTAGCTTACTTCATCATTATGCATTTTTCTATTTTTTAGAACATCTATTAAAGATATGAGGCATTCTAGATTTACCTAACTACTATCAGTTCCTTCACATATTTTTGTCTTTATATTTCAATCATATTCTTCTATTCAACTAATGAATTACTTGAATGGGAAATATCATTTTTAGTTGTATCAAGAGTATCTTCAGGGGAAAAGAAAAGACTAGGTTGAAACTATAATCTAAATTATTCAATTCTCTTATCAATTGTCCTTTTTAATTTTACATTGGAATGTAACATTTATAGCGTATGTGTTGGGTAATTGTGTTGTTCAGTTGAATGAGAAATGCCTGGTGGATTCATGAAGCCTGGAGGACAGAATTACTAAAGAGGAAAGACCCAGCCTAGATGCTGTGGGGCACAAACCAATAGGCATGCAGCCCTAATAGGAAAAAAAAAAAAAAAAAAAAAAAAAAAAGGGAGGTGGGGGAGAAGAAGCAAGTCTGCTCCCTTGGCTTCTTTTGAGGAGCTCAAGACTTTGCTATCATTTTTGGCCATTCATTATGAATTCCAATGCATGCCCTTCAGAATTCAAGAGCAGAGTCTTCAATCTACTAGCATAAATTCTTTGGCTGTCGGATAAGGTCTTACACAAGAATCTGCCAAGAGGGTAACTCCAGCCAGCAGCACCTGTGGGGGTTGGACCAGATCTAGACCCCTCCCACGACCTCCATCATCACCTCAGGGGGGACCCAGGAACTCCAGCCAGCAGCGCACATGGGCAGGGCCAAACCCGGGCCCCTCCTGTGACCTCTGCAATCCCAGCAGACCATTTTGTGTGACCCAGGAATTCCAGACAGTGGCACATGTGGGGTCAGGCCAGACCTAGGTCTCTCCTTGCCCACTCATCTCAGGACCCGGTATCTCCAGCCAGTGACTAGCACCCCTGCAGTCTTACACTGCCATTGGGGACCCCTCCCCCCACCTCCTGGACCTAGTATTGCTGTTGTACTTTGGCTCCTACACCTCCTCCCAAGAACCTTGGACTATAGTGGATTAACCATGCTGTATTGTGGGGAAACTTCAGTACCCCTCATCCAAACAGAAGAACTCAGCAGTTTTCTATTAGTGAAGAGAGTTTGTCCCTAAAATAGGAATATAGTTTGCCACCTCCAGTGGGTAAACAGGGGCAATAACTAAGCCCCCTCCAGAAGTAGGCCTTTGGTGAGCTTGGCAAGAGGTGAGTGAGTCCGTCCTCCACACAGAGAATATCAGGTAGGTTGAGAAGGGTGCCAATAAGGCCTCCCCCAACCTGGAGGAAAGTAAAAGGGCCTATGAGACACCCAGAGACACAGTAACATCCCACCCAAGACAAACACTATAAACAGGGGCATCTGATGAGTGAACAATGTGAAGACATAATAACAACAGGAAATAAGGGTTGATTTCTATCAATGCTCCTAGGCTTGTCAGCCTAAGAAGAACATAGGACTCACCCAACAGGCCCTTCAGGGGCAATTCAAGTGACTGGTCCATCTCTTCATTGCGGGTCCCAGCAAATGAACAAAAATCTACCTTACAGTAGGTCCGTAAGATACACACTGCCAACAGTTGACACTAGTGGGATTGAAGAACCAAATATTAACCTGAAAGGGGAAAATGGAAAAATGAAAAAGCAAAATGCAAAATGCAATCTCAAACATCTAGTCCCTCAGAAGCAAGTACAGAAGACACTGAAACAGAGGACTTCAAAACTAACACACCAGAAATCTCTGAAAAGAAAGCAAGTGAAATTAAAAAAAAAAATTCCATGAAGCTATATAAGAAATCAAATTAGAAACACTCTCTCATGTAAAGACATAAATAACAACCTTAGTAGAGAAGTTGCTCAGCACAACTAAAAAAGAAATAGATAAAAAGAAGTACAGGAGCATGGGAAATTGATTGAAATGTTGACAAAAAATTAGAATTTGTAAACTCAAACAAAAAATTCAAGAAACCAGAAGTTGTATTGAAAGCTGGCAAAACCATTTAAATGAGGCTGAGGATAGAATTTCAGATCTTAAGATTAGGGTCAGAATTAGTGACCAAGAACTTTTAAAAATAACAAAACAGCATGAAGCAACAATACAGCAGCTTCAAAATGATGCCAAGAGCAAAAATATAAGACTAATAGGCACCAGTGAAGATGCAGGAGTCAATGCAAATGACATAGGTAAACTATTCACAGAAGTAATAGCAGAAAATTTCCCAAACATGGGGAAAAATCTGATATGCAAATAATGAGGCACACAGAATGCTAAACAGTCATAACCAACATAAATATACAACCAGACATATAATAATTAGGATCCCAGACATGCAGCATAAAACAGAATACTAAAAGCTGTTAGAGAAAAGATACAACTTATGTATCAAGGAAAGCCCATTAGAATCAGCAGAGTTTTCAGCACAAAACTTCAAGGTAAGACAAGATTGGAGTGACATATTTCAAGTCCTGAAAGAAAACAATTTCAACCCAGAGTGTTGTATTCAGAAAAACTTTCATTCAAATTTAATGAAGAAACAAGATATTTCTAGAACAAAGAACAACTGGAAAAATTCATGTCCACGAAACCAATCCTAGAAAGACATACTAGGCAGCGATAAAAATATGACCATGGTCTTCAGAACAACAACAGAAAGAAACTAGCAGTCAGGAAAAGCAATTAAGCAATTAAGCAATTAAGCAACTAAGCAAAAAGCAGAAAGAAAACAACTGGAACATAACATGGCAAAGTTGAGTACATATCATTACATATCATTACATAAATGGCCTCAATTCACCTATCAAAAGAAATAGGTTGACAGAATCAATTAAGAAACAAGATCCTGCAATATGCCATATACAAGAAACACATCTGACCCAAAAGGAAACTCATAGATTAAAAATCAAAGGATGGAAAACAGCGTTCCATGCAACAGAAACCTAGAAAAAAGCATCTCAATAGATGCAAAAAAAAAAAAAAAAAAAAAAAAAAAAAACCTATTCTATTTACAGACATTGTGAACTTCAAACCTAAAATGATTAAAAGACACAAAGAAGGTCACTACATCCATGTTAGTGTAAAATTCAAGAGGAAGAACTAACAATGGATATGAAAAGTAAAATATACAAAAACACAATTATAACAGGGGACCTTAATATCCCAATATCAAAAAGAGATAGATCAACTACACAAAAAGTCAGTAACTAAATAATAGAACTGAATCATATCTGTGCACAAATGGACCTAGTAGATGTTTTCAGAGTGTTCCACCTAACCACATCAGAATACACATTCTTCTCAGGTCCACATGGGACATTCTCCAAAATAGACCATATATCATTCCATAACATATTGTTAAGTAAATGCAAAGATATTGAAATTATCCCATGCATAATATCTGACCATAGAGCACTGAAATTGGAAATTAATGGGAAAAGAAATTGCAAAACCTGTATAAATACATGGAAATTAAGTAACAACCTTGTGAACAACCATTGGGCTGCAGATGATATTAAGGGAAAAAATAAAGCAATACCTACAAGTCAATGAAACAACATATCGTAATCTGTGGGATGCAGTGAAAGTGGTCTTTTTAAGAGGGAAATATATAGCAATAAATTAGCATATCAAAGTAACAGAATGAGCACAAATAAACAACCTAATGCTTCATCTCAAGCTTCTAGAAAAAGAAGAGTAAGTAAAACCCAAAGCTTGTAGAAGAGAGGAAATTGTAAAGATCAGAGCAGAAATTAATGCAATTGAAATTAAAAAAGCAATACAAAGAACTAATGAATCAAAAATCTTTTTTTGAGAGAATAATCAAAATTGACAAACCTCTAGCTAACCTCATCAAGAAAAAGAAAGAAAAACCCAAATTTGTTCAATAAGGACTGAGACTAAGTTGCGGCAGATCCCATGGAAATTCAAAAGCTCATGAATATCTACTTTGAAAATCTCTACTCACATATAGTGGAAAACATCAATGAAATGAACAGATTTCTAGAAACATGTGAACTACCAAAGCTCAACCAAGAAGATATAGCAATCCTGAATAACCCAAAATCAGCTATTTAAATTGAAAACATAATTTAAAACTTACCAACAAAGAAAAGCCCAGGTTCTGATGGATTCAAGGCTTAATTCTACAAGGAATTTAGAGATTTGATGCCAACTCCTTAATCTTTCAACGAAATTGAAAAAGGAAGCAATCCTCCCTAAATCATTCCTGGAGCCAAGTATCATCCTTATACCAAAACCAGGGAAAGACCTGATCAAAAAGGAGAACTATAGGCCAATCTCACTAATGAACATTGATTCAAAGATTCTCAATAAAATACTAGCAAATAGAATGCAATAAGTCATGAAGAGGATTATACATCACAACCAAGTGGGATTCGTACTAGGAATGCAGAATATTCATCCCAAGAATGCAAGGATGGTTTAACATACACAAATCAATAAATGTAAAACACCACATCAAAGGAGCCAAAAACGAAAACCATGTGGTCATCTCAATAGATGCAAAAAAAGCTTTTGATAAATTCCAACACATGTTCATGATAACATATGATGGTACTGGAAAAGTACTGGCATGGTACTGGCAAAGAAACGGACAGAGGATTAATGCCATGTATTCAGAAACTCAGAATACATGGTATCTACCTCAATCTCATAAGGGCCATCTATAACAAACCAACAGCCAACATTATACTAAATGGCCAAAAACTGAAAGCTTTCACTCTAAAGTCAGGAACAAAAAGGATGCCTACTATCATCACTTCTGTTCGATATAGTTCTGGAAATTTAGCCAGAGCAATCAGACAAGAGGGAGAAATAAAAGGAATAAAACAGGAAAAGACAAAGTTAAATTATCATTATTTACAGATGACATGATACTCTATATAAAAGAACCCAAAAACTCCATTGAAAGACTACTAGAGATAATAAATAAATTCAGCAGTGTAATTGGATATCAAGTCAGTGCTCAAAATTCAGTAGCCTTCCTGTACACACACACACACACACACACACACACACACACACACACACACACACAAAACCTCACTGAGAGAGAAATTATGGAAATATCGCCTTTCACAATAGTATCTAAAAAATGAAATACTTCAGAACCAGTCTAACTAAGAATGTAAAAGACTTATATGCTGAAAATTATGTTAGGCTAAAAAAGGAGATTGAAGAAGATATTAGAAAATCAGAGGATAATCCTTGCTATTGGTTGGAAAGAGCCAATATTGTGAAAATGGCCACACTCTCAAACTGTTATACAGATTTAATGCAATCCCAATAAAAATACCATTAACACACCTTAGAGATCTAGAAGAAACATCTAAAATTCATTTGGAAACAGAAGAAACCTAGAATAGCAAAGCTGATTCCAGGCAACAAAGGCAAGGCAGGAGGCATCTCAATTCTGACTTGATACTATACTACAAAACTACAGTGATAACATCAGCATAGTACTGGCCAAGAAATAGACCTGAGGATCAATGTAACAGATTAGAAGAAGCAAACACAAGTACAAAGACACTCAGCCACCTGGTATTTGACAAAGGGCCTAAACATGCTCACTGGTAGAAGGATAGCATCTTTAATAAATGGTGTTGGAAAAATTGGCTCGCAACATGCCGAAGATTGAAAATAGACCTGTGACTATCACCATAAACTAAACTAAAGTCATAATGGGTCAAAGATCTAAATATTAAAACAGAAACACTAAATCTATTGGAAGAGAAGTTAGGCAAAGGTCATGGAGACATAAGGGTAGGCAGAGAATTCTGCCTGAACAAAATGCAAACTGCATGGAAAACACTTCAAAGAATCAACAATGGGGATCTCATATTATTGAAAGTTTTTGCACTTCAAAAGAAATCACCAGCAGAGTGAAAGTAAGCCCACAGAATGGCAGCAACCCCTTAGACAAAGGACTTATATCCAGAACATACAAAGAGCTGAAAAAATCAAGATCTCCAATTTCAAAGAGCCTCTCTAAAAATGGGCATCGGAGATGAATACAAAGTTCTCAGATGAAGATATACAAATGACAAATAAATGCATGAAGAAATGTTCACCATCACTGATCATTCAAGAATTGGAAATTAAAACAGCATTGAGATTTCATCTCACTCCGTAAATAATAGCTGCTTCAAGAAATCCAGTAATAACAAATTTTTTTAAGGTTCTCAGGGAAACAGTAATATTGCTCCACTGTTGATGGGAGTATAGATTGGTGCAACCACTATGGAAATCAGTATGGAAAATTCTCAGAAGATTAGGATTTGAAATTCCATTCAATCCTGCTATTCCCCTCCTGGGGATTTTCACAGAAAACCTGAAAAGGTCGTGTCACAGTGATATATATGCACCCATGATCATAGTAACAAAATTTGTAATAGCTAAAACTTGGAAACAACCAAAATGCCCATCAACCACAGAGTAGAGGAAAAAGATGTGGAATTTTTATAGAATGAAATATTACTCAACTCTAAAAACGATGATCTTGAGGCCTTTGCAGGCAAATGGAGGCAACTTGAGTCTATCCTTATAAGTGAAATAAACAAGAATCATATTTATAAATATCACATTGTGTCTCTAGTGTAAAAATTAATAAGAACTGTAGGAGTAATAAAATTCAAAATGTGTAATTGCTATTGTAAAAAAGAGAGGGAAAAAGTACACTAAAGGATATAACTGTATGTACGTTTAAGTGTGTAAGATAGATGATCATATTACTAAGTTTTTGTTGAATCATTGAACAGAAATGCTTGCAATCTCACTGTTTGAATTTCCACTTTTCATGTTATGATTTTGTAACTTGAACAACTACTTCTAAGATGACAATATGTAATTTATCAACTATGATTTCTTAGTGTTTATTTTTTAAATTCTGTATTATTTCTACTCTTTTTTCTGTTTTTCTTTTTTTTCTCTTTAAATAAAATTTAAAAAAAAAGAATCTATAAAGAGTTCAAACCCTCAACTTTTGACTGCATCCTCTACCTCCTTAGTCTGCAGAGGGCCCTTTCGCATTTTTCTACCTTGATTCTAAAGGTAGACTTTGTAAGCCTATGTGATAGTTCACTGATGATTTCAATTAGGCTAAGAAGCACTCAAGTCAATTGGATCAGCACTGTTCTGAGTGTGACTGAAGAGGTTTACTGAATAAAAAGGTCTGCCCTGGGTGAGTGGCACCAACCAATGATCCTGCAGCCTGAATGGATAACAAGGGAAATGAAGAGACGAGGATCATCTCTGTTTCTTTAGAGGAGCTCAGTCTTTGTCCTTCACTGTGGACTTTTTTCTGGCTTCCACTGCACGGCATCAAATGTAGAAATTTTCACCTTCAGAAAATAAAACTTTATAATATGGTGTATTAGTTTTTATTCTTACTGGCAATACTAAAAATGAGCAATAAATTAAAAGATATTTTTGTATTTTACTAAATTTGTTTCTATTTTCTCTTAACATCCTGGTTAGTCAATGTACTTTCTGTCATTTCTAAATACGTTAGTCAGCTTTCCATTATTTTCATTAAATGTCTACAAAGAGAATACACTCAATTTGGCTCACAGTTTTGGAAATACCAATCTGTAGTTGACTGGTGCTGTTACTGTGGCATGACGGAATTTATAGCACAGAAGAAGCTGTTCTCTTCATAGCCAGAAAAGAATCAGGGACTAGAAGGAACTGAGTTTCAACAGCAACCTTAAGGGCACACTACAGTGACCTGACTTTCTCTCGCTAAACCCCATCTAATGAATACCCGACCCCGTCTCAGGGGCACCATGGTCTGGGGTTCAAGTCTTCAATACATGGTCATGAGGAAAGCATTTGAGTTCTAAACTAACACTGATTCATCTTTTCTCTTGCTGGGAAGATTCTTTCATTGGTTCTTATAATCTGTTGCCCATTCATGAGAATCAAGTCTTTCACTGGAAGCTCCCTAAACGGCAGCAATTCAAGAGCAAGTGTAAAGGGACTTTTACTTTCTCTGCATGGATTCCTGATAGACATGAACTGGTTAAATGACTGCTGAGACATCTGGATATTACACTTCAGTGATACATCTGTTTGTAGTCAGTCTCAGGGACACTGAAAACAGTCTATATTAAGTTTATTTTGACTCAGACAGAGTGAGCACGCATACACAGGTACAACACAAAATTCCCTAAAGAAGTCTGCAGGTAAGTGCCTGATTAAAAACTTCTCATCAGGGGGTTTCTAAGTCCTCCTCATAAAGTTTTAACTCGGAAATGTAAGTATTACTCATACCAAGAGTCCCATGCTATTATCCAGGTAATTGTGATAAAACATTTCTCTTTGTGCATCTGTAATTCAGTTTTCCTTCAAGTGAGGTATCCTGGCAAACCTGTTCCTTCTCTCTAACACATTTTATGTTCTGGTTTTCTTTCAAATAGATGAAAATCTCATTGTTTTGTTTTCCTTTGATGCTAAGAAGAAGTAGTAACATTTTTTATGCTTAGTAATTCATTCTGGCTCTTATTAAAAGGAGTCACCCTTTTGGGAACAAATAATGAATCAGTATGACATTACAAAAAAGAAATTCCATCCTGAATCGTTTACCAGTTTGACTTCACATAAAATGGCAAGCAAAATCATTTATAAGATTGAGAGTACATGATCAGTTAGAGAAGGTGTCAAATGCTAAGTACAGATGGTAGTATTTGCTTAATATTAACATAAGCTCTTTGGGTGTTGGTGTCTATAATAATACTGCATTATAAACAAAATAGAATCAAATGTTGATTTCTGGAGCCACTTGAAGTTTTTACAACTTTCTGAAACATAGCATAAAGTATTGACTTGCATATTTCCCTTGAAATACATTTTGTAGCTCAGTTTATGGGTAGGTTATAAAACATCATATATATGTACATAAATATGGATAAATTATAAGTATATATATTCCTTCTTCCACTTTATGATTCTAAGGACTGTTTAACCAAAGTGCTTTGAGATTAGTTTGATTTGCAATAATTTTTGGTGTAGAGTATTAATTCAAGATGTTCTTTGCTCCAGCATCCTCCAGAGAGTAAAAAGTTCTATATCATAATCAACAGACCTGAAACAATTCCAAACAAGGATTTATTGATCACATGGTCAAATGAAGTATATTTCTAGGCTTTGGCATATGGAATAAATATGTAGAAAAATAGTCTTACAATAGAATGAGATGTTGGAGATCATCTGAACTGAGCCACCAACCATTTTATGAATTCTCCCTCCAATCTAAGCCACAGATTAAACACACCCAGAGTTCTTCATATGTATGTGTGGCAATGAAACTATATACTGAAGTAAAACTTTAGCACATTTTGGCCTTGCCCAAATTATTTGTTAAGACCAAATGGCACAAAGATCTTCTAATAATGTCAGTGCAAACACTTCAGGGCCACTCCCAATCTTTTCTATGACATCCTTTGAGGTTTGGATTTCTGGTTCCAGCATGTATCTTTCATATATTAGGTTTCCCTTTCAATTTTCATTTCCCTTTTCGATTTTCATGTCTGTTCTCTGTTGAAATTTAATATGAAGAAAGCATAAATGTATTGACCAGATTGTCCTTTGCTGTGACAAAGTACTTCACAGCAACAATTTAAAAGAAGAGAGGTTTGGTTTGATTCATGGTTTCAGAGCTTTCAGTTCACGTTTTCCTGGACCCAAGGTGGGTTATAATAGTGGAAATGTATTAGAACAGAACAGATAGAGACCCAGAACAATGCCAGAGAAAAGGGGCCAGTAACTCGATGCAAGACTCAAGGTGACATCTTCATGACCTACTCAGACATACCTCGTAGTGTACTTTCCTAATGTGCGAAGTGACTCCAAAAATCAATCAAGTTGACTATTAAGCTTAATGGTCACAATACATAATTGGAGATTTCCTTTTAAAATGGTCATGTGAAGCAAATATTGCTTCTTGACACTGCCACTTTTGGAAGTTATCTAATTTTACATTAACATTTCAACTTTTATAGATAATATTATTTAATTATATTAATATTATTATTAAAATATCCAAATCTGTTTTATATATTATTATTAAGCCATACTTTCTTACTAGAATTTGGAAAATGTGTAAGAAGTCAAAGCAGCACTAGAGGGTTGTAGTCAATGGTAGATTAGGAACAGACAAAATATAAATATTACATTTAATTTTTGGCTTTACAATTCAATGGATTACTTAACTCTGTCAAGGTCTTGCTGGAAAATTTTTAAGTCACATAAACCTTTATGTTTTTTATTAAAAATTAAAAGAAAGAAGGAGATTAAGATAAAAGAAGACATAACAACATAATAACATGTCAGAACAGAACAATTTAAGCAACATAGTGTTTCACCTCAAGATAACCTGACATAACAGTAGCTACCATAGAATCTCTTTCCTTGAAATATTTGAGTATAACTTCGTATAATATAACATCAAACACCACATGACGGTGTAAAACATTTAAGAGAGTGAAAGTATTACAGGGCATTAAGAATCAACTAAAAGAAAATGAATAATGGTTTCTATGTTATCTCCTTGTCTATAAAACATTTCATTTATACTATAACATATAATAAAATCCAATAAGATATGACATGATAAACTGATGGAGACAGAAGAACAAAAGCTTCATGGGACTTCAAAACAAGATGATATTAAGTCAGCACTAGCTATTATATTTTCTTGTTTTCTTCAAAATAACATTTTATACCATCACAGACAATAAAATCAAACAACCCAGAATGAAACCATTCCAATTAATGAATGAAAACATTATAAGGCTTCAAAGCAATGTAATGGTGAATCATGTTTACCACATACTTTTATGTATTCTTACCATTTCTTACACTAGGGAAACTATTCGAAATTTATACATGTGAGTTTGATTTATTTCGTTTGTGAGTATGGTCTCAAGTTGTGCCCATTTATTTATAAATATCTCAATGGTATCATTTTTTATAGCTGAGTAGTACTCCATTGTATAAAAATACCACACCTTTTTTATCCATTCCTCAGTTGATGGACGCTTATATTGTTTCCAAGATCTGGCTATTACAAATCGTGCTGCTATAAACATGGGTGCATATACATCACTATGGTGTGATGTTTTCAGTTCTTCTGGGAATATTCCTAGAAGTGGAATAGCTGGAACAAATGGGACTTCCAATCCCAGCTTTTTGAGAAATCTCCAGACTGACCTTCACAATGGTTGCACCTATCTACATTCCCACCAACAGTACAGGAGAGTTCCTTTTTCCCCACAGCCTCTCCAGCATTTGTTGTTGGTAGTTTTCTTGATCCTGGCCATTCTTTCAGTAGTGAGATGGAATCTCAGTGTGGTTTTAATTTGTATTTCTCTAATGAGTAGTGATGATGAGCATTTTTCATGTTTTTATTTGCCATTTGTATTTCTTCATCTGAGAATTGTGTATTCATCTCAGATGCCCATTTTTGGATTGGATCTTTGAATTTTGGGGGTCTGATTTTTTAAAAATTCTTTATATGTTTTAGACAGAAGTCCTTTGTCTGAGGGACAATTCACTAAGATTTTTTCCCAGTTTGCGGGTTTTCTTTTCACTATGCTGGAGATTTTTTTGACATGCAGAAACTTTTTAATAAGAAGTGGTCCCAGTTATTGATTCTGGGAAGTATTTCCCATAAGGTTTGATTCCTGTTCATGAATTCTCTACCTACCACTATGTCTTCAAGATTTTTACCCAATTTGTCTTCCAATAGATTTAGTGTTTCTGTTTTAATATTCAGATCTTTGATCCATTTAGATTTTTTAATTTTTTTTTATTTAAAGAGAAAAAAAGAAAGGACATAAAAAAAACAAAGCAGTGAAAGGGTACAAGCAATACAGAATTTCAAGAAAAAAAAATACAGTTAAGAAATCACTAGTTAATAGGTTACATATTGTCTTCCTAGAAACAGTTGTCCAAATTATAAAATTAAAGCATATAAAGTGGACATTCATACAGTGATATTGGAGATAGTTCCGTTCAATGATCCAACAAAAGCTCAGTAATATGGTTTTCCATCCTACACACTCAAACATACCTGAGGTTATATCCCTTAGTCCACCTTCCTTTCTTCTCTTTCTTACAATAACAATTACACTTTTTGTGTTTTATTACTCCCACAGTTCTTATTACTTTTTTGAAGAGAATAAAACCAAACATGACTAAACAAAACAGAGTCAGAACAGGGTGGGCATAGTACATGATGCAAAAATAGAATACCAGGTAATCAAAAGTGGTTACCATTGTGCCTCTTGCTATTTTTAAATTGAGTTGCTTATATCATCAGGTATAATAGAATTGATCAAAACAGTACAGAACAAGACCAAGATTTTAATTCAGTATATGGTGATAGGCATGGGTCTAGTTTTAGTTTTCGGAATGTGGAGAGCCAGTTTTTCCAACACCATTTATTAAAGAGACTGTCATTCTTCCAGTGAACATGATTGGCCCCTATATCAAAAATATGGTAGTTGAGTTTGTTTGTAGTTGTGGTTGTATCTTCTAATCTATTCCATTGATCTTCAGTCTTGCTGGAATTTAATTGACTTTATATCATTGAAAATTTTGGACTGGGTTCCAGCAGTTCCCTTTTTCAAATCTTTAAAATTTACTGAGACAATAGTGAATAGAATTATATCTAATATGATAAAGAATTCATATTCTTTCAATAAAATATTTTGTTCAGTTATAAATTTATCCAAACAGTGGTAGTTCTCCATCTTACCTATGCTGATGACAGAATTCATGAAATGTCACACAGCTCTGAGAAAGCAGCATGGCAGTTTGTCAGGTCATTGGTTAGTACTGTACACTGAACGAAGCTGATTGCTAAGGAGATTTATGCACTCATTACAACTTTCAAACTATTCTTCCTAATTCTTTATGCTTTTCTTGAGTTCAGTACAATCAATGCCGTATTTTTTTTTAATTTTATTTAAGAGGAAAAAGAGAAAAAAACAAAACAAAACAAAGCGGTGTAAGGGTACATGTAATACAGAACTACAAAAAAAAAATAACAGTAAGAAATCACCTGTTAATAGATTACATATTATCATCTTGAAAATAGTTGCTCAAATCACAGTATCAAAGAATACAAAGTGGACATTCAAACAGAGAGACTGCAAACAGCTGTGTTCAATGATCCAAAAACATTGATATAGTCAGCTATTTAACACCCCTAAACACACTTGCTGTTATATCCGTTAGAGCTCTTTTTTTTTTCCCCCTATTCACTTAATTATACAATCTAACACACTAAGACTTCAGGTTCTGCTGAGTTATCAGAAAAAATGTAAGGGACAATAACCTGACAAGGCCTATTGTTTTCTATACTTTCTCAGTTCCTGAAATTTAGACCTCTGACAATGATCTAATCACTTTAGATAATCACTTAGTTAACAGTGCTGCAACTTGAATGTGTCTGCTCCAAAACTCAGATGTTCCTAGATTTATAGTACTAAATGGTGGGGCTTTACCAGGTGATCAAGGGTGTTCCCTCTAAATGAGATTAAGACACTTATACAACCTCCCACACACATATTCGCTCCTCCGCTCTTATGTCACCTGAGGACACAGTGCTTCTTCACTTCAGGAAATGCAGCCGTCCCTGGACAACTGAACCAGTGAGCACCTTAGTGTTAGACTTCTCATCTTTGAGAATTTTTTTTTTCTTTTTTATAAATTTTTAAGTCATTGGTGTTCTGTTAAAGGATCACAAAAGAAACTAAAAACAAAATGTGGTAGCTGTGTCAGGTTGCTCTTACAAAGACCTAAAAATGTAGACATTCTTTGGATCTAGAAAATAAATAGAAGCAAGAGGACTCTATTGAATGTCAGAAGACCTTGTATTGCCATAAACAAAATAGGAAAGTGAATAGGTAAGAGCTCAAAAGAAGAGAAGAACTATAGGGGAAATCACATTGTTTTCAGAGATGTGTTGTGACAGTGAAGATAATTTTCATGAGGTCTCAGACAGAAATCAGGAGCAGGAAACTGGAAACTGAAAGAAAGTCAGTGCTTGTCACCAAGTGGCAAATAGCTTAGTTTAATTATGCTTATTACCATATCATTTTGTTGAAGGCAGCACTTAGAAGAAATGAACTAATATATTTGGTTTATTTCTACTCTTTTTTTTCTGTTTAGCTTTTTAAAAAGAAAAAAAAATCTCTAACAAGAAGAGGAAAATTATTTAAAGACAAAATTTATAACTATAAGGAAGTAGTATGTAAAGATTTGGATAAATTTTCTGTACATCTATGTAAAGAATTAAAAAAACAAACAAACAAACAAACAAAAAAAAAAAAAACACTTTAAGATCGAAAGCCAGAGTGTGGCCAAGTGATCATGAGAGATTCATATAGTTAGAAAGAAGCCATTTCGTCAAGATAAGGGAGAATGCCCCTGAAGGGATTTTACAGATCTCTGAGAGTTTCCCAAGTCGCAGACATGAGGTTTGAGTGATTTTAAAGTTCAATGTACCCATGGGTTTCCTGTTGGGCAGGACCACATAGAATCTCGTTCCCATATAGCACAGTGCCCCAGCTGTAGGTCAAGCATATTTAGTGATTCAGCTTGCCACTCCAGAGGTTACAAGCCCTGAGCCTTGGCCATGTAGGTAAGGGTATGACTCTGCATGCACCTACAGCACACTGGCTGTGGGGTCATTGCTGCCTCTACCTAGCCCCCAACGCATGCCTCTGAATACTTTGCTGACCAGGCAAAGACCTGCTGAGCCACAGAGCCACTTCAGAGAGCTCCTTTGATGTCCTGCCCACTGGAGCCACTGGGCCAGACCTACCATAGAGAACCTCAGCTAAGGCACTGCTTAGTGAAGCCATCGGAGCGGGATCACATCCACCACTGCAGATTGTCCTAGCCACTGCCATGCAGAGTCTGAGACAGCTGTCCATGCAAACCCTGTCTCCACTCACATGTTTCTGAATGTTGGGGCATAGGGTCAGAGAAGAAAATTCAGAAGTCAAGATTTAATGTTGTTTGCAGTGATGGGTTTTTGAACTAATCAAGGCCTGTTGCTTTGTGCTTCTTTCCCACTTTTTTCTTTTGGAACAAAAATATCTGTATTGTGCCTCATGATACAGTATTTGGATTTTACCACTGTATTTTGATTTCATAGGCTCAGAGCTGCAGGGCAGTTTGCCTAAGGATGATCATGCCTGGAAGACCACTGTACCTGGTTTAGGTGGGTCTCTGCACGTAGGTATGAAGGTTAATGAGGAGATGTGAGGCGACCAATACATAATGTATGTGTGAATGAGGGGATTGGTGGGGAGCTAGAGTGGAGTGCTGTGTTTTTAATACATATTTTCCAAAAGCAAAGTTTTAATATTAACATGTAGTACTGCTAAGAGGTGGTGACTTTGAGAGGTGATAAGTTCAGTTCAGCTTTTCGGTCTTTCTATCTCTGGCAAAGAGACATAGAATTACTTCTTTCCAGAAGATGCAGCTGTCACCAGACAACTGCAAGCCTCAAAGTCCTCATCTTGTCCCTCATAAGTGACAAAATGAAATGGAAATTTTACCTCACACAGTTTGCTAAGACAGAGAGCTTCTCTATTACCTTAATAACAACATATTTAGAGAGTGATGATTTTAAAACACAGGAGAATAAGCTTGTCTTCAGGAAATCCCATCATTTTAAATAAGAAATTAAAAATGACTATTAAAGCAGATAGTTTTTGAAGAGGAATCACTGAGGTGACATGAATCCAATAAAAATATTTTGGAAGCTGGATTGATTGAAATATAAATATACAGCCAAGGATTTAGCTCAATGTCCTGAGCTCCTGCCTGGCACTAGCAAGGTCATGAGTTCGATACCTGCTGCTGAAAAACAACTATCTGTGATTGTAGCATTCAGAAGCCCAAAACATGAGCATCTGGAGTTTATAACCAGAGAGGACTATTTGATGCGTCCCTATATTAAACAACAGTAACAACAAACGAAAGAGGTTCAGTAAAGGAGTTTATTATATCCCAATGCTTTGTTTAGTTTGCGTTTAGCACAGTTATTATAATTTTTGATGTGTTGAAGTTACTCTCATTTGAGTAGCAAACATATCTTGGCCATGTTTATATATCTCTGAATCTATATATTTTATCTCTTCCAAAATACAATTAATCCAATAGAATTATTGACTTCAGATTTCCAGTTTGGACCTTACAATTTCTAAGGATAAATCCTGGACTGTGGGAAGCACTGAACCAAGCTCAACTTGGTCGAGATAAGATGGCCATAGCTTCACAAGTCTAGGTGAAAATCTAATGACAATTCTAGACATAGTTTCCAAAAAAATATATTCTTTTTATGACTCAATCTGTCTGGGCTGTCTGCATACACTTTCTCAGTGACTGAGTCACCAGTTTGCTCCATGTCTTTCCAGGTCTGAAACCATTTTGAAATTAGAGTTGTTCTTCAGTGCTATGGTGGGCACTGATTAGACCACATGGGAAAAGAGAGGCCCCAATATTTCAGAATTTTAATTCTATGAAACTATATTCATGAAACTAAAATGCTTCTTCACTGGTGATGTTCTGGGCATCTTTTAGGCATTTTAATCTATTTAGCTTAATCCACACATCTAAGGAAGCTGTTAATTTCTTGATCTCATAGAAAAATTAAGTTTGTGAAGTTTATTAAACAAGATATGTTTCTAATCTTACAGGTGCTACTACGCACACAATTTCTTTCTGTTAGTGATATTAATTACACAGAATGATAAATTTCATTGTGGCATTGTTATAGATACAACATAATACATTTTGACAACTGTACCCTGTTATCTTCTCCTTTCCGTCCTCCTTTGCTCCCATTTCTGTTCTCTAACAGTTTGCCTTTTCTCTTAGGTTGCCTTTTTCTTCCATAGATTCCATAGGAAAGAGTGCACAGCTTTCTGGCCATTCATATATATATATATATATATATATATATATATATATATAATCCATCGCACTTTATTTATTCATTTATCTATGGGCATGCACCTACACTGAGTCTATAGCTTAGCTATTGTGAATTGCACTGGAATATACATGAGTACGCAGATATTTCTATGCTGCGCTAACTTTAGCTCCTGTGAGTATGTACTAATGGGGGCTATAGCTGGATCATATGGAACTATTTTTGATTCTTGAAGAAATCTCTATATTTATTTCTGCAATTAGTGTATTTCTTAAGAATTTTATTTTTTTAATTAAGTTTATAGGTACTTTTTATTTGAAAGATAATTTAAAAATAAAGTGAAAATGATGCAAAATATCGAAATAAGATGATAGAAAATTAACAATGGTTATTACATTATATGTTGTTGCCCTTAAATTAGTTGCTCAGATTACTAGATATAGGCATACAAAATTGGTTGAAAAACATAAGCGCTTTTCATATCAATGAACTAATTGAATTAGTAATACAATTATTTTAGATATTTTGCATGTATATATTTCTTACTGGTACATTTTAAAATATACATATGATCATTTTCCTCTTAGAGACTTTGTACATGTATGTGACTTATCTAAGTTCTCATATTTTCTCCAGTCCATTACCCTCTTTTTGATGCTTTTCCCATTCTTATTTACAAGAGCTTTGTTTCTATTGTTTCATTATTTCCTCTTTTTATTTACTTCCTTCCTTTCTCCTTTCACCCTCCTTTGTTTCTTCTCAACTGAGTATTTTCTTCCAATTTCATCATATCTAGTATACATTATTTATTTATACTTTTTTCATACCAGACAAACAGTGCAATATTTACACATGTGTGTTCAATTTACTTCACTTAAGAGTATGGTCTCTGATTTTATCCATTTACCCCAAACTGTGTCATGTGTATCCTTCATCATGGCTGAGTAGTACTCCGTTGTGTAAAAACCATACATTCTTTATCTGTTCATCAGTTGGTAGCCGTTTTGTTTGTTTCCAAAGTTTATCTATTACAAACTGTGCTGTTGTAAACATGGGTGTGCTTTATATCACCTTAGAATGATGTTTTTAAATCTTTCATAATGGTACCAATAAGGGCAATAGCTTTGTCAAATACAATCTCTAGTTTTAGTTTTAGTTTTCAAGTATTCTCCACAATGATTCTCACAGTGTTTTTATCAGTTTACACTCCCATCAAATGTGGAGAAGGCTTTTCTTTTTCCCACAGCAGTATTAGCATTTGTTATTGGTTGATTCTTGATTATCTTCATTCTTTCTGGAGTGTGATGGCATTTCAGCATTGTTTAAATTTGAATGATCAGTGATGTTGAACATTTTTTCATGTATTTATTTGCCATGCCTGCTTCATCTGAGAAGCTTCTATTCATTTCAGAAACACATTTTAGGATTTTTTTTTTAAAATTTAAGGTGTTGGAATATTGTAAGTTCTTAATATATTTGAGATATTACTACTTTGTCCTAATATATTTGAGGCATTAGTGCACCTATGTCTTCCACAATTTGACCTATCCTATCCTCTAACCAACTTAGTGTTCCTCTTAATAGTTAGATCTTTTTGCTCTTTGCTTGTAATTCAGTGCATAGAGAAACATTTTGTCTAGTTTTTGCCTTCAGCATATGAGAAGTCAAATTTTCTTCCAGTAAAGATGTTTGGCCCCTTTGTCAAAGGTAACATGACCAACATTTATTGGAGTTCCTTCTGTATCTTCTAATCTGTTTCATTAATTGTCAGTTCTGGTTTCTCATTTGCTTGATTCTTCCAGTACCATACTGTTTTTATAACAGTAACTTTGTAGTGTGATATACAGTCAAGGATTTTCATGCTGTCTGACTTGTATTTGTTGCCTAGAATTGTTTTTGGTGTTCTAGGTCTTTTCTGGTCCCAGATAAATTTTAGAATTGTTTTCTTCATCTTTGTGAGGTATGCTATTGATATTTTGATTGAGATTGCATTAAACTCATATAAGAATTTTGGGAGTATGGCCAGTTTCACTATATGACTTTTCTATTCAAGTAAAAGGAATATCATTCGATTTTCTGATATCCTCATCAATATCCATATATTTTCAATGTAAAGATCTTTCACTTCCTTCATTAGATTTCTTTTTAGTTTAAAAAGAAAAAATACAAGAGTTTCCAAACAGGTTAGTAAGTGAGTTATAACAATTAATACACTGTGCATTGTTGTCTTCATAGTGGTTATTTAGAGTGCAAGATAAGCGTGATAACTTGTCCAGATAATATTAGCACAAAACTTTATTTTCAATTAACTCAGAGAAACTAGCTGTGCAACTATATCTTAACTATATATATATATATATATATATATATATATTAGTTTACACTCCTCCATTACCTTTCCCTTTTCCTCCATCACATTTTGTCCTTCCTTTGAACAGCTTCTTCCCAGTTAACTATATCTCTTGTGCATTTTAGATCTCATATTTACTTATTAGGTTTTGCAATTATAAAGAGATAAACTGAATACTTTTAGAGGTAAATGAATGCAACTTAAGACCATACTCAAGTGAAGTAAATCAAACTGTTATGTGTAAACATCAGATTATTTTTTGTTAGATTTGTTATTTCATTTTTTTCCTATACTGTTATGAAAGCTATTTCCCAATTTCTTTCTCAATGAGTTTGTTGTTTGTAACAGAAATTCTACTGATTTTGGGGTGTGGATTTTTGTGCAGATATGCAGCTGAATTTGATTATAAAATCTACAAGTCTTTTTGTAAAGTTTTAGGGTTTTTTTGTGTAGAGGATCATGTCACCTGCAAATAATAATTTAAATTATTCCTTTACTATTTTTATTCTTTTATTTCTTTCTCTTGTCTAACTGTCCTGGTTAATGTTTTCAGAACTATAATGAATAGAAGTGTTGATAGCGGATATCCTTGTGTTGTTCCAAACAGTAGAGTTAAAGCTTTTATTTTTTGCATCATTTAGTATGATGTTGACTGTTGATGTGTTATAGATGGCTTTCATCATAATAAGATAAAGACCATGTATTCTAATTTTCTGTGATTTTTTTGTAATGCTACGGTATTGGACTTCGTCAAACACTTTTTCTGTGTCTATTAAAGTGAATGTGTGATTTTTCTTTTGTCTTTGTTTATATGCTGTACTACATTTATTGATTTATATATGTTGAGCCATCTTTGCATCCCTGGGATGAATA
Organism: Cavia porcellus; assembly: GCF_034190915.1. Taxonomy (NCBI): domain Eukaryota; kingdom Metazoa; phylum Chordata; class Mammalia; order Rodentia; family Caviidae; genus Cavia; species Cavia porcellus. The sequence continues at coordinate 20,265,137 of NW_026947514.1, read as the reverse complement.
CTACTTAATCATGTTTTATAACCTTCTAGAACGTTTTCTGCATTCTATTTGCCAGTCTCCTATCGATGATTTTTGCATCTATGTTCATTTGGAAGATCATCTTGCAGTATTGTTTTTCAGTTGGGACTTTTGCTACTCTTGGTATTAGAGTAATACTTCCTTCCAGGAATGATTTTAGGAGTACTGCTTCCCTTTCAATTTCATTAAAGAGTTTGAGAAGTCATCAGTATTATTAGTTCTCTAAATTTTTTGTAGAATTCAGCATTGAATCCTTCAGGACCTGGGTTTTTCTTTGTGGTAGGTTTTTAATTACATCTTCAATTCATTGATTGATTTTATTAGGTTATTTAGAATTTTTATATGCTATTAATGCAGGTTTGGTAATTCATATGTATCTCGGAATCTGTCCATTTCTTCTAGTTTGTTTGTTTGTTTGTTTGGTTTTTTTGTCTTATAAGAATCAACCTTGAGGTAGGTTTTGATGTTCTTCTGAATTTCTGCAGAATCCATTTACAACATTTTGCATCATTCTCCTACAGGGTATTAGAACAACTGAGCCAAAGAAAGCCAAATTAAACCAGTGTCACAGAGGGAGGGAAAAGCAATAGATTAACCGATCTTTGTTTCTCATTGATCAACGTTTTACACCATAGATAACTTTCCAGAAATGTACTTTACACATGCAGTTTTGAGGGCCAAGCTGCAAGCTCTGGAGGTGAAACATGGTTTGGATGTTTTCCACGGGATTAGTGGGAAGCCCTAAATACTGGACAACACAACAAAGTTTGAAGCAGCAGAGTCCCTGGAGCACAGATGTTGTGGCTTGACCACTTATCCATACCAAAATACAGCTGCCGTGGAACAACAGAAGCATAAGAAAAAAAAATACCAAGGGGAAGGAGACAGATGTGATGGAATGACTGAATTTATCTCTCCATTGTGATTGAACCTCTCTAAGCCTCAATTTTCTTTCCTGTAAAACAGTGTTCTTGTAATGATTAAAGCAGGTTATATATGCAAAGCCCTAAACCTGAAGCCTGGTACTTGAAATATATTGAATATATATGAAGTAGTATTATTCCTGAAATCCATAATTTATTAAATTAGGTGATATACTTGTTGGATTAAAGATAACATATTCAAGTATCCTACTTAGAATGTTTAAAACATATTTGAAGGTGGGTAGCTTATTATTGCTATAAACACTTTTATTAAATCTTCTGTATAATAAACTCATTAGAAAATCTTAACTATTTATAGAATTAAAATATATGTATCGAGTTTTTGATGTTAAGTCAGACAATGACAATAGGAGAGAGAAATTATTTGTAAATTGCCAGTATTTTAGCACATTTGAAGACTAATGAACTAATAATTACTATGTAGACTAAGCCAAAACAGATAAGTAAAATGCACCCATTTGAACAGAAGTTGACATTCACATCTAATCTGCACTCTGTCTTCCAAAGGCACTTTGAGTGTGATTATTAATAACATGGTGATATTTACATGGTATTCAAGGTCTGGCTTAAAGAAATATAAGAAACTAGGCAAACACGTTATCCTAGAGTTCCATACATGAATAAATGACTTCTAGGAAGCTCTTATGTAAAAGAAAATTGCAGTACCTGTCCTCCTGCACAGTATTATGCTGCTTACTAAGAAGAAATCGTTTAAATGTACCCAGCTGTCTATTGAACAGCTTTTATCTTCTGAAGACTGTGTAAAGAGAGCTTTTAATATTCAAAAAATACAATCCAGCAAATACTGAGAAATTGTCTCCACACTATTTACTTGATATATGGAGATACAGTTGTTAAAAACAGCTGTAACAAATAACCAAACACATGTACACAGTTACTATTAAGCTAGGATAAAAAGATGAAGCAGAAACACATGGTGAGCAATAGAAGCAATGGGATAGTATTGTTCAATTAAGAAAGAAGGAATGCAGCCTGGAAAATGCTTGTAAACAAACACCAGAAGGCAAAGAGTATTGAGACTTGTGTATTTTTCTACTAAGAAAATAAAAATCCATAGTTTATGTTTAGGAAACAGAAGATGGAGACAAAGATTTCTTTGGGTATAAAGAAAAGAAAGTGGAGGTATCTTAACAACTTTAAAACTTGTTACACTAGAGTTTTAATGAGGGAAACGAACATTCATAATTATTTATGGTTATCATTACCTTGAAAAGATTGTCGAAATGACAATTAATATAGAGATAAAGATTATGGATGGTTTTTAAAATCTTTTATAGTACATCCATTATTCTCGAAGGGAGAAGTTCAGACACTTTTAATAGGAAAACTATTTTTAAAAATCAAAATCTAATTTCAGTGTGTCCTTCCTTTAATTTAATCCCATTTTTGCTACATAGGACATTTGAATGTCTTATTATTAATGGTAGATTTTGATGATAATGTCACATTTTTAAGCCTCACACCTATCCCTTGAACCATGACCATCACTATATTTCATTTTATAGCTTTATGTATCATAAAAGTTAACAAATGTAAGTAAAGTATAACCTGACTTCTGTAACAATCACATATTCCAAATTTATAACACTACCTAACAAATGATCCTTTGTGGCTAGGGACTGATTACACAGAAGGATTTGAATTGAGCAAAAATTTACTGAAATATATTCAGTGGCATTATAGTGTTTAACTAGCATATATGCTCATGATTTTACAGCTCAAGTAGAAATTAAATTTCATAAATTGTAAAATACAATATGTTAAATATTTTATTTTGCCTTTCAATATTTATTCTTCTAAATAATAATAAAGAAGAATCACATTTATGTATGAAATCTTTACATATACAATCTCATTTAATTCACGACATCATTAGTAAGCCTATCTTTTCTTTTGTAAATTTTACTTGTATATTTATTCTTATTACTATGTGTTTCTATCATGTAAAGATTGTACTCACTGTGTGGGGTGGCGAGGTGTTGGTAAATGCATTTTACAGATACAGAAACTAAAACTAAGAAGCATATCAGTGTGATTTTCAATATATTATACTGACCGATAATCTAATCTGTGTTTAATTCTTCCTTTTAATTTTTTGACTTAATGTCTAAAATTATTTTATTAGATATTTTATGTTGATCTTATTTAAAACAAATAAGGCAGTTGTCTCCTAATTTTCCTTAAAGAAGTTCATGTTCCAGTGTAGCACCAATGTAGAATTTCAATAAACTGCATGGACCTAAACAAGTTCCTTGGTACTATTTTTTAGTTTTGCTTACTTATGTCTTATTTTTAAATGATGTACTTCAAGAGATTAAAAACTACTAGCAGGGAACTGGTAGGTTTGAAGCACTTAGCTCTACCTTTAGAAATAAGCAAGAAAATATATTTACAATGCCATGAGAAAAATCAGTAACTTCATAGATTCTACTTGCTTAACCAGAAATGTTTATTCATAAATTGACACAATAAATTTCTGGTAGACAACTGCCAGGAAATACGTGGAACATAAACTCAGAAGGGTAAAGATTAAGAAAAAAAGAAATACTTTTTTATGAAAAGACAGCTTTTCAAAAACAGTAAATATCTTTGATCATTATTGGGAACTTATTTACCAATGTTGTTGACCAAACAATCTAGAATTTCTTAATTGTTTTTCACAATTAGCATCAGATCATAAATAAGGTGTTTCATAAACAATGGTCTGCCTTTATCAATCCACTATATATAATTCTGTTAACTGAATAAAGACAGACACTGAAATTAATCTTTAGTATAATACAACATTTAGCTCAAAAAGAGAGAAAATAAAAGGTTGAGTTAATAATTAAAGGTAGAAAAATGTTTTTTGTAATTCAGAACTTGAAATCAAATACTAACTATACTACTATATAGTTTAGAGATTTACTAAATTATGCATCACAGTACATAAAGACATTTTCTCATGAATCAATAGAGTGGAAACTTCTAACCGCTACTGAGTACTAAACATATTTTGCTTTCTAGAATATTTGTTCCCAACATCACTGAGATTTTAATACTTTAGAACATCTCAGGTTATACGTCTAATTCCATAATTCTCATGCTTATTTATTGTTATTTATTAACACAAATATTTCTACTATGTTAATGTTAGAATTATTATAGCTTTAATGGATGAAGCATTCTCTAAACAAAGCAGGACCTTGGCAAATGCTCATTAAAATTCAACTGCGACTTTAATCATTATGAGATGTTAATAAAGCAGATGATTCATTGATATACATAACACAGATGACCTAATTTTCAACACACTTCTTTAAGTAAGTAATTGTTTGCCTTTAAGAGTTGAAAAAAAAAAAAAGCCTTGAGAAGACCAGGCATCTTAATGGAGGTCACACATCCCTGATTTGTATGGAAGAAAGGAGTTATAATCAGTCTCAGTCTTATTTAATCCACATGACTACGCTATACACACTACACTTAAGTGTTTACTAGAATGTAGGCAAGGAATCCACCTTAATCTGACTCAAAGTACCACACATAAATAGATTTTCTAAAACCAAGTGTCATGGTTTATGTCTGTGTCCCCCCAGGCCTCATGAGTTTGCATTGTGCATTTGTGCATTTCCGTTGTCTAGTGCTTCGATTGATGGTGTTAGTGCTACACCCACCTAGGGATGGAGCCAGGATGTGATGTAATGGCAGGAAGAAGGTGTGTCTTGCTCTTTGCTGGTTCTTGCTTGCTGTTTGCAGCCGCCATGAACTGCGGCACAGCCATACCCGCCTGCCTTGGAGCCAACTGAATGTGGACTGAAACCTCCAAAAGCTGTAAGAAATAAACCTTTCCTTTCCCAACTTTGGGCTTCAGGTATTTTGTCTCAGAGATGAGTAAAAAGTAACTAAGACACCAAGTTATAAGCATTTCTCAGAATGAAGGAACACCAAGTTCAGAGTTGGTTGACAGTAAAATTTTACATTATTTGGTTATGTAGCTGGGGTGTGAAAGCTAAGGAATACTGGCCGCCCAAGACAAGCAGAAGATTAGGATGACCTGGAGTGACAGATGACAGTACATAAATTAATTTATAGTTGATGGACAGTTCATTATCTTGGTGGTATTTATCATTGCACTGGTATAATGTCAAAATATATCAAGTCATATACTTTAAATATGCAAATTTTACTGTATGACACATTTCAGGAAGTATGTTTTGAAAAAATAAAGGCATTACTGAGAGAATGAAAAGAGAGTAAGAAAAGAAGTAACAGCTGGTAAAGGGTTTGTATTGTGAGTAAAAATTACCAAAAATTTAGGAAAATATCTAAGTATATGGACATTTTGAAAAACTATACATAGACATCAAATAAATACTAAGATGTTGATTATTGTTAGTCATTGGGCAAACACAAACTGACACTGGTGTTAGATGCTCTTGTCACCTACCATTGAATTGAAAGAAAGAGGAAGAAGAGAGAGAGAGAGAGAGAGAGAGAGAGAGAGAGAGAGAGAGAGAGAGAAGTAGGAAGGGAGGAATGGGGATGGAAAGAAATTAATTATATATTTGTTGGTGTTATGGTTTCAAAATAGTACAGACAATATATTAAAAAATGGACTAGTATTATCTTAGAAAATTAAGGAAATATGGAGCATTTGGTTCATAAATAACAATTCTGTTTTTTTCTCAAGTAAAAGAAAAACTTCCGTTTACATATAAACCTGTACACAAATTCTTATAGTGTTTTTATACATAAAATCACACAACAACTAGAAACACCAGAAACATAACAAAATATCCTGTGGGTGGATAAATAAATAGCTGTACAATCATACAACATAATACTATACTGCAGAGTAATAAAAATGTATGGATTCTTGGTAGACACAATCAGATGGGTTAACTTCAGGGGAAATGTACTCAGTGAAAGACAATAGATTGTACATACTGTGTGATTTCATTATATAGTAAATTGGAATATGTTTTATTACATTATATTACACAATAAGCTTGTTCTCCAGGGCAGGAAATAGATGTCTGAAGTTAAGATAGGCAACAACCAGGCCATGAGCCCTACAAAAGCTCTGGGAAATAATTCTTTGACTCTTTCAGTCTCTGGTAGAGCTGAATGTTCCTCTGGTTGTAGTAACACACGTCTTGTTGCTTCTATCTCCACACAAACCTCTCTGTATCTTTGTATGTCTTGATTTATTTTCTACTGATAGCACGGCCCATTGTAGGTCTTACAACTCATTCAACAAGTTTTTTTCTGAACTAATTGCATGTGTAAAGACCATGTTTCCAAGTAAAGTTACATTCTGATGGTTTCAGAGGACGTGAAACAGAATAGGAGAGGACACAGTTCAACTCATTTTCATCCTTACAGAAATTTCACAGATTAGATTATATTTTGCATGGAAATTTTGTTTAGATAGTCTCAGAAATTTTTCTATATAATTAATTATCTTGAAATGAATTTAAATGGTTGAGATTCTCATAGTGTAATTGTATATAACACTGTTAAATTGAGTGCAGATGTGAACAAGAATATACTTAGCATCCAAAAGTACCACCTGGGGCATATTTGGCAAAAGATTTAAATCTCCTTTTCAGAAATTATAAAACTAATTCCAATAATGTTAGTTATCTTTGTTAAAATGTTACAGGCCTGGTTGCTATTTGCTCAGAATTTCTATATAGTGTTCACTGCATATTGTACAATTCCAGCAGCACTACATTAAATGACTTTACTTACTATTCTGAATCAAATCTGGTTCTAGTATTCTGGCAAATTATTACATGAAAATAATTATTGTTAAAAAAAACCATCCCTGAGTAGAAGTAGATAATATTACTTTTTAATGAGTATAAACAATTTCTTATGTTCATCAAACACCTATTTATAAATTATTTCTTTTATGTAAAAAATAAATCCTAACTCCTTATGTTTAACATTTATATAGTAACATGGACCAGAAATGATATTTTGATAATCCCAAGGCCATCACTGAAAAATATTTTATGGTTAGCCTCCTTTTCTTTTCTGGAAATGTCCTAAAAAAAAGAGGGTTGGTGTGCCTTGTAATGAGAGCTGTATTGTCTACTTTCCTCATGATTCTCATTCACACATCAACAGTTTCCAGATATGTTAGTAAGGGAACTCTAATCCAGGCATTCCCAGCCTACTCACATTCAGACATATGAATACATCCAATCAGGATCAGCCAAACCTGGCTTAAATCGGCAGAAGATTTCACATATTTCTCAAAGACATACAGCAGTAATGAAGTGTATTTGTTTAAAGTCACATGATTTTTTATAGTGTTTTGCTGGTGGCAATGGTAGCTTAAGAAATATCTGTAAACACCATAAGAGATTATTGCATGGGAATTTATTAGATTAAAGGCAATGTATGCTTACATTCATGCTATTTTTTTATACCAGCGACTGGAAACACTGTTATTAATAGTATATCTTGGAGTGTTTTGCTAATAAGCCATATACCAGTTCTACTTACTAACTTTTTTTATTGATACAAGGTATTGCTAAATTGCTAAGGCTTGACTTTAACTTAAGATCTTCTAGTCCTAGCCTTGAAGTAAAAGAGATTAGAGGCATGTGATGCCATGTTTGTATCAGTCTCTTATTAATAATGAAAAATTCTCTAGGCATAGTCCCAGAAGAACTGAAAACATCAAACCACATCATACCAATTTGTAATAGCCAGATATTGGAAACAACCTAAGTGTCCATCAACTGAGAAATGGATAAAAAAGTTGCGGTATTTTTATACAATGGAGTACTACTCAGCTATAAAGAATGATCACTTTGAGATATTTGTAAATAAATGGGCACAACTTGAGACCATACTCATAAGTGAAATAAATCAAACTCACATGTATAAATATCATATAGTCTCCCTAGTGTAAGAAATGGTAAGAGTACATAAGAGGTTATGATAATTATGATTCCCCATTACATTGTTTTGAAGCCTTATAATGTTTTCATTCATTAGTTGGAATGGTTTTACCCTGGTTTGTTTGCTTTTATTATCTATAATAATATGCACAGTTATTTTGAAGAAACAAGATATTATAATAGCCAGTGCTGATTTAATATCATCTTACTCTGAAGTCCTACTATGCTTTTGTTCTGTTTCCATTGGTTCTATCATATTATATTTTATTGGATTTTATTATGTGTGAAAGTATAAGCAAATTTTCTATGGAAAATGAGATAATAGAGTAGCCATTGTTCATTCTCTATTATTTGGTTCTGAATGCCCTGCAATGCTTTTATTCTCTTTAATGGTTTTATACTGTTTTGTTATGTTTGATACTATTGTATATGAAGTTATGCTCAACTATTTCAAAGAAAGGGACATTATGGTAGTTACTGTTAATTATGGATTGTCTTGTGATAAAGCTGTGTTGCTTGCATTTTTACATTCTGATATGCTTTGTTGTGTCCTCTTCTATCTTAATCTCTTTAAAAGAAAAAAGGAAAAAATTTTCCACAGTCTATTCTTTCCTAAACTAATATACTCAATGTTCAGCCATTCACTTTTAATTATCTCTTCGATATCTTTCTTAGTTACTTACTGCTATAACAATACAGCTGACATTAGGAACTTAAGGAAGGAAAGGTTAATTTTGGCTCACAGCTGTAGAGATTTCAGTCCCTAATCAGTTGGTTCCAAGGCTAGGTGGCAAGATGGTCCTTGGTTGAGGAGAGCTGCTCACTTCATGGCATCTAGGAAGCAGAGAGAAGGCAGGATGTGCGGGGTGTGGATATCACCTTCTGGGTCTTGCACAGTGACTCACATCTTCTATAAGCCTCTACTGCCTAACAGCATATCAGCTCTAGAGCCCATATAATCCAATAACCTCCTAAAACCCTTGTCTACAGGTTACGAGTCTTTGATTGGGACATCTATTTATAAAACATAGCAGCACATGATTTGTATTGCACTGAGATTCTATGGAAGTGTTTAAGTACATACTTTTTCTACTTTTTTGGTATGTCTTTCACTGTTTAAAGTGTGCACATAGCAAACCATTAAGTGTTCACTATGGTAATATTTGCATTTGCCTTGTCTGCCAAAAGTATTTTTTTCAGATTATGACTTGAAAAGTTCATAATGTGTAACTGAACCTGTGATCTTACATTAAATTTGCTGTGCTTTTATTTTTCTTTTCTCAAAAGGCATCTAAATTAATTGATTAATTCTTTTCTCCTTTTCATTCTTCCCCTATAATTTTTCAGTCAAAAATCGCAATACAGTTGTATTTATTTTCAAACAATTTATTTATACGTTTTTGGGCATGTTGAAACTTTAACCATTATTTTTCTTTTTCAAATTGAATTTGGCTTTAACACAGCTTATGCTTTCTATCCACTTTTCTGAACAAAACATAACATGAAATTCACTAAGTACTTTTGAGAATAAGTTGTTCACTTAATATAATGTGTTAAGACAATATAAGATGATGCTATATAAGAAATACAGTTACTGTTAGAACAATATGTGAAATTATCTTCACTGGAAAACTAGCTTTCACTGAAGTAGAACTTTTCATATTTTTTAATTTATTAACAATGTTTTTGTGGAAATAAATGAAAACCTACAACAATGGTAAATTACTGTCAGAATAATTATGCCCAGGTTCCAACTTCCCTAAAAACGTAATTTTTATGTACAACAAGCACGTATTAATAAGAAATAAAAAGAGTAAAATAGACATATTATGTAGAAATAATAATATATTTTTAAAAATCTTCAATTCAGAGTTGTAAAAATTTGGGGGGAATCAGAATTGTTATAGTTTTTATCTAAATATTCCCTCAAAGACTCATATACAAATAGGTAGGGCTTTGAGAAGGTGGTTGGAGAATGAATTCGTGATTCACTGGTGGATTAGTTTGCTGTGAGGGTAGAGCGGACTTGCTGTTAGGAGGTAGCATCTGGTTGAAATAAGAAGGTCGCTGGGCATTTGATCATTCTCATCCCTTCCTTCACTCTCTGCTTCCCCAGTGCTCTCCTCTTCACTGCCCCTGTGCACTGCTATTATGCCTTGGACTCAGTGAACTATGGACTGAAATCTCTACAAACTGTAAGCCGAAATAAACATCCTTTTCTTTAAATTATGTATGCCAGACATTTTGTCTCAGTCACAAGGAAATTGCCTAAGACAGACATTGATACACCAATTGATTATCAAGCCTTACCCTTTTGTGTTAGTTTACATCAAACTACACATATTTCAAGGTCAATTACCACTTGATAATTATGGTTCAACAAATAGACTGTTGGATTTTAAAGGTCTATGTGACTCATATTTTTGAAATTAATTGATACATTTTTGGCTTCACAGAAGCCAATAATTAAGTCTTGAAGAAAATGTAATGCTTCTTTTTATATGATTATTGCTCTTTTTTATTTATGGAGACAGCTTGTAAGTTGTCTGCTGTATCAATATATGCAGAAAGTAGAAATATGAAATTCACTTCCTGGAGTGAAGTTATGAAAATGGAATGTAACAATAATAATAATATATTATTTGCAATCATGATTCTTTTATGCTTAGGTCTATTGTATGCATAAAATTTTCACAATGCTTATTACAATGGTTTCAACTCTATTCATACTATTCAACCATGCACTATGACGATGTTATAGGGCTAAGATTTTCTATTATAGGACTTAATGAGTTTCAAGACCTGTTGTGTAATTTTTCTAAAAAGTAAAACAATCCATGAATACCATGAGATCATCACGTTATCCATCTTTTTGACATTTTTAAAAAAATTATTTAACGAGAGAAAGAAAAAAAAACAGAAAAAGGATACAAGTAATACAGAATTTTAGAAAAAAGAGTAGGAAATCATTAGTTAATAGATTACATATTGTCATCTTAGAAATAGTTGTTCAAGTTACAAAATTAAAGCATATAAAGTAGATATTCAAACAGTGAGACTGCAAACAGTTCTGTTAAATGATCCAACAAAAACTGAGTAATATGGTTATTAATCTTACACACTTAAATATACATGCAGTTAGATCATTTAGAGCACTTCTTTTCCTCTCTTTTTTACAATGACAATTACACATTTTGGGTTTTATTACTCCCACAGTTCTTATTACTTTTTTTTTTTGAAGAGAATGCGCCAAAGGTGACAAAACAAAATAGTCAGTCAAAACAAAAGGATGGACATAACTACACGATGTAAAAACAAAATACAAAGTGATCAACAATGGTTACCATAATGCCTCTTGCTATTTTAAAAAGCATTGCCTATATCATCATTATAATAAAATTGAACAAAACAGTAAAGAACAAAACCAATAAAACCAGAACATTAGAGACATTACAGGACTTCAAAAGAAGATAATTGTCAAACCAAAATGGGTAACATAGTGAATCTTATTGTCTTCAAAGTTGTTGCCTATACTCTCCAACTTGATACTCTCAAGCAAAACAGAAGAGTAAAATCAGTCAAAACAAGATGGTGAGAGAAATACAGTGTTTCAAATCAAGTTAATAGGAAATCAAAGTGGGTTATCATAATATATCCTGTTATTTTTAATATTTTTCCCTTAATTAAAAAGTTAAAAAATAATAAAAAAAGAGATTGAGATAAAAGAGGATATTACAACAAAGCAGCACAGATCAGAGCATAACAATTTAAGCAACATAGTGTTTCATCACAAGATATCCCGACATAAAAGTAGTTACCATAGTGTCTCTTTCCTTGAAATATTTGAGTATAACTTCAAATACTATAGCATCAAACATATCAAGACAATGTAAAACCGTTCAAGAGAAGGACAGTATTACACGGTATTTAGAACCAACTAACAGAAAATGAACAATTGTTTCTATATTATCTCCTTGTCTATAAAAGTTTTTGTTTATACTATCACATATAATAAAATCCAATAAGATAAAACATGTTAAGACTGATGGAGACAGAAGAACAAAAAGTTTTGACATTTTTCTATGTCAGTTGCTCTAACAACTGTACTCCTACTACTTAGTTCTGATATGACTATAGAAATACAGTGTAGTTTTATAGACTGAAAATGAAACCATAGAGCAAAACTAATACTCAACTGAGAATAATTATATGAAGGAGGTATAAAGATCTACAGAGCTTTTTCTCAATCCAACTTCCCCACATACAAGGCTGTATAACCTTTACTGGATTCAAGATACTTCCTGTCAAGTTTAACAGTCTGCACCAGGGTCCATTTACGGAGTCACATCCTTTAATTTCACTGTTTTACCATTTCCTTTTAGGATAAGAAAAACAGTAGACAATATTTACTATGTAGGATATTCTTGTTCAATTTGTTTTTCTCTGATAGCTGATTGCTATCCATGGAGACAAACTGAAAGGTCCAGTTAAGTCTTGGTAATACGAATGTCTGAGACTTATAGTACACCCACATTTAGGTTTCTGTAGATAGAATGTGGTTGGTTTCTCTTCTGTTTTTAACCCTTCAACAAATCCCCATTAAAATATTCCCTATAAACAAACTTGATTTTTCGCCTAGTGCCTGATGTCTCCAGGCAAGTAGCCACTGGCTTTTGTTTCCTTTTGCTAATACTTTTTTAAATTAAAATATGACCTTTCTTGGTATAATACATTGCAGCGAAGTTTTCAAATAAATATTTCAGTCTGGGCAAAAAAAGCCATATGAAGAACTACTCCTAAATAGATATTGCATATCTTCATTTAATGTAATAGTAATACTTGGATGAAAATCTTACAGAGTTAGAACATAATAAAATTATGGACATTTATAAGTTATATAGGCATTTTGGATATCCATGGGAGATTGGTTCCATATTATTGTGGGCCAAAGTTCATCAATATTCAGGTTGGTTTTTAAAAAATGCCATGACATTTGCATATAACACATGTATATCTTCCTCTATACGTCATGTCTAGATTATGAATCATGTTTAATACAATATATTTTTGAGGGGAAATAGTTTTATTGATTAGGAAATAATGACAAAAAGGTTAGTACATGTTTAGTACAAAATGCATATTATTTTTTAAAAAATATCCAGTACTCATTGAATTCCAAGATGTAGAAATGTGTCCATGAAAGAGAAACAGACGCTAATTCACATGTACATACAAATGACATACATATGAATGTTTAAATTTACATATTTCACATATTTGGAGAAGCAAGAAGTGAGGGAAGGATAAGGCAAAGGGTATTGTACTAGAATTTCTGCTGTTTTAAAGTAAATAAATACATGATGGGTTATAAGTAACTGTAAAACTTTCATTGTCATTAAAGATTCGACACTTGATGGAGGATTAATTATTTATTGTATACTTTGTCTTAAGTTTTGGTAATATGTATACAAAATATTTTCTCTAAACTGTGCAAAAATTATTCATTTTAAAATCATACACTGACCTTCCAAATTTTTCCTCTTGCTCTTAAAAATCTAGTAGAACATAGATGGCCTCTGTGTCTTTGCTCAAAGGTTATCTGTCACGTAACAGATTTTTAGCCTAAATTAAGACAATATAGTAATATTTTCAAATTTATGTTGTGTAGCTAAAGCTGAATTACAAAATTTAATGTGGTCCCTTCCGTAAAGTATATCGTAAATTTGATCACTCTCAAGCTAAGTGAGTATTCTTAATTCTTTATCTTTCTCCTATAACCTACAAAGGTAGGTTAGAAAGGCAGTTTATAGATCAATCAAAGGATATCTTAATTAGATGCACAATTAAAACATCTAAGTCCTGAAAACCTCTTAGTATTCAGCTCTTCAATTCTCTCAAATTTTACCTTTTTGACATTTCACTTTATTTAAGCATAAAATTTATTTTATGAAATAATAAAACAAAATCTCATAAAATAATAAGGAAATAGTAGTAACACATTGTGTATCATTGTCTTCAAAGTAGTATTCAGAGACTAAAAGGATTCTTGCAAAGAAGAAGTAAACAATAACTCAAAACTTTCTTTTCAATTAGAAAAGGTAAATGTGCACAGTGATTGTTGCTGTTATGACTTTACCTCAAGTGTAAAGCTATACTAACATATGCTTAAGAATTCATGATGATTTATTTCAATTGATATAATAATATCCGTACTCTGTTACTATTTCACATATGCAGAGAGAAAGTTGATTCAATGCATTTGTAGAAAGTTTGCATTAAACCCAAATAGACTCACAACTAGTCAGTAAATATATGTAACATATAAAAAATTGGATTAAGAACATTTAAAGAGTATTAATGATACTACTTTTATTCTAGCTTACACAAGGAAAATCATTCAAATTAGCATATAGAAAAACAAATTAAACAAAGAGTAATTAGATCCAGAATGTATACAGATACTGTAATAATGAAAGGGAAAGAAAGTACTCTAAAGGATATAGTTGTATGTATGTTTAAGTGTACAAGATAGATAAGCAAATACTAAGTTTTTTTAATTTACCAAACAGAAGTTTGTATTGTCATTGTTGGATTATCTGTCCACTTTTATTTACTTATTTACTTAAAGAAAGAAAGGAAAGAAAAAACTTAAAATGGAGAAAATAGAAAAAAGAATGCACAATTCAAAAAATTAACATCATAAAATTGCTAGTTGATACATAACATCATCTTAAAAATAGTTGTTAAAGTTACAGAATCAAACCATAAAAAGTGGCTAAACATTGATAGTGCAAACCCTTATGTTCAATGATTTAACAGAAACTTAGTAATATGGTTATCTATCTGTACATACTATTATATCATTTAGAATACTTTGCTTCCTTTTCAGTTTTACAATATCTATTATAGCTTTTGGATCCCATTAATCTATCAGTTTTTATTATTTTTACACTAGAGTAATAATGTGATATTTACTAATATGAATTTTGTTTATTTCACTACTGAGAATATTCTCAATTTGCCTCCATTGACCTATGCATGTCTTAAGATCATCCTTTTTAGAGTTGAGTAGTATTCCATTGTATAAAATACCACCTTTTTTCATCCACTCTGTGGTTGATGAGCATTTTGGTTGTTTCCAAGACTTAGCTACCACAAGTTGTGCTGCTATGAACATGAGTGCACATATATCACTGTGATATGACCTTTTCAATTTTTCTGGGAAAATATCTAGGAAGAGAATAGCTGGATTAAAATGAACTGCCAAATCTAGTTTTTTGAGGACTCTCCATTCTGATTTCCACAGTGCTTGCACCAATATACACTCCCACCAACAGTACAGAAGTGTTCCTTTTTCCCCACAGCCTCATCAGCATTTGTTAACAGTTGATTTCTTGATGGCAGTCATTCTTTTTGGGGTGAAATAAAATCTCAATGCTATTTTAATTTGCATTTCCTGAATTACCAGTGATGGTGAACATTTCTGCATATATTTAAGCCATTTGTATATCTTCATCTATGTGAGAACTATGTGTTCATCTCCAATGACCATTTTTGGAGAGGTCTTTGAATTTGCAGGGCTTGATATTTTTCAATTCGTTATACGTTATGGATATAAGTCCTTTGTCTGAGGGATTGTTGGCTAAAAGTCTTTCCCATTCTGTGGGTTTTCTTTTCACTTTTTTGGTGATTTCTTTTGAAGTGCAAAAACATTTTAGTAATATAGATCCCAATTATTGATTCTTTGAAGTATTGCCCATGCGGTTTTCATTTTACTCATGAATTCTCTGCTTACCCCTGTGTCTTCAAGATTTTTACCTTCCTTGTCCTCTAGTAGACTTAGTGTTTCTGTTTTAATAATTATATCTTTGACTAATTTTGATCTTAGATTCATGTATGGTGATAGGCATGGGTCTATTTTCAGTCTTTGGCATGTGGAAAGCCAATTTTTCCAACACCATTTATTAAAAAGACTGATTTTTCAAGTGAACATGTTTAGCCCCTTTGTCAAATGTAAGGAGGCTGAGTGTCTTTGTAGTAGTGTTTGTATCTTCTAATCTGTCCCATTGATCCTCACGTCTATCTCTTTGCCAGTACCATGCTGATTTTATTATTGTGGCTTTGTAGTATAGTTTCAAGTCAGGAATTGAGATACCTCTTGTTTTGCCTTTGTTGCCCAGAATCACCTTTGCTATTCCAGGTTTCTTCTATTTCCAGAAGAATTTTAGAAAAATTTTCTCTAGATCTGTAATGTATATTAATGTTATTTTGATTGTTATTGCACTGAATCTGTATATCACTTTTGGGAGTATTACCATTTTCACAACACAACATTGATTCTTTCTAACCAAGAGCAAGGAATACCCTTCCATTTTCTAATATCCTCTTCAATCTCCTTTTTTAGAGCAGTATAATTTTCAGCAGATAGATCTTTTACATTCTTGGTAAGGTTGATTCCTAAGTACTTTATTTGTTAAATGCTATTAGGAAAGATGATGTATCTATAATTTTTCTCTCATGGAGTTTTTTGTTTGTGTACAGGAATGCTATTGATTTTTGATTGTTAACTTTGTATCCAGCTACACTGCTGAATTTATAACCTCTAGTAGTCTTTTAATGGAGCTTTTCGGGTCTTCTAGGGTAGAATATCAGGTTATCTGCAAATAATGATAATTTAACTTCTTCTTTTCTTGTTTTATTCCTTTTATTTCTCCCTCTTGTCTGATTGCGCTGGTTAATATTTCCAGAATTATATTGAATAGGAGTGGTGACAGTGGAAATAATTGTCTTATTCCTGATTTTAAAGTGAAGGCTTTCAGTTATTGTCATCTTAGTATAACGTTGGTTTGTCATAAATGGCCTTTATATGATTGAGGGACAGACCATCTATTCCAAGGTTCTGAAGAGTGTTTTATTATGAGCCGGTGTTGAACTTTATCAAAAGCTTTTTCTGCATCTATTAAGATGATCATGTGATTTTTTATTTTGGCTCTGTTGATGTGGTGTATTACATTTATTGATTTGTATATGTTGAACTATCTGTGCATTCCTGGAATAAATCCCACTTGGTCTTGGCTTATCCTCTTGATGATTTGATGCATTCTATTTGCCAATATTTTATTGAGAATCTTTGAATCAATGTTCATTAGTGAGATTGCTCTATAGTTCTCCTTTTTGGTTAAGTCTTTCACTCATTTTGGTATCAGAGTGATACTTGCCTCCAAGAATGAGTTAGGGAGGACTGCTTCTCTTTCAATTTCATCCAGGAGTTTAAGGAGTATTGGCAATATATCTTCTCAAACTTTCTTGTAGAATTTCAGCCATGATTCCTTCCGGACCTGGTCATTTTTGGTTGGTAAGTTGGGGATCGAAGTCACAACTGCCTGCTTGCAAGGCAAGCACTTATGCCGCTGAGCTAAATCCCCGTCCACTGTTGGTAAGGTTTTTAATCATGTTTTTTATTTTAGTTGCTGATATTTGGTTATTCAAAATTGTTATATCTTCTTGATTGAGTTTTAGTAGTTCATATGTTTCTAAATTCTGTCCATTTCCTTTGTGTTTTCCACCCTATGTGAGTACAGATTTTCAAAGTAGGTGTTCATGATCTTTTGAACTTCCATGGGATCTGTAGTAATTTCCCTCTTTTCTGTTCTTATTGCATGGATTTGAATTTTTTCTTTCTTTTTCATGAAAAGCTTGATTAGACCCATTTTGGTTATTCTCTCAAAAAACCAGCTCTTTGATTTGTAAATTCTTTTTATTGTATTTTTAAATTTCAATTGCATTAATTTCCTCTCTAATCTTTACACTTTCCTCTCTTCTATGAGCTTTGGGTTTGACTTGCTCTTCCTTATCTAGAAGCTTGAGATGTAGCATTATGTATTTGTGTTCGTTCCATTATCTTGATGTGACTATTTATTGCTATATGTTTCCCTCTTGGGACTAACTTTCATTGTGTCTCATAGGTTATAGTATATTGTATCTGCATTTTCATTGTATTATAGACATTGTTTTATTTCTTTTTTAGTTTCATCTGTAATCCACTGCCTATTCAGAAGGTTGTTATTTCATTTCCATGTATTCATGCAGGTTTCACATTTTTTTGGCATTGATTTCCAATTTTAGTGCATTATGGTCAGATATTATGCATGGGATAAATGTTCTCCCTTTACATTTAGTTAAGAATGCTTCATGAGTTAATATATGCTCTGTTTTGGGGAATGTCCCATGCGCAGCTGCGAAGTATGTATATTCTGATGTGGTTGGGTGGAACATTCTGTAAACATCCACTAAGTCCATTCACTCACAGATATGATTCAGTTCTGTTATTTCTTTGCTGAATTTTGTCTGGTTTATCTATCTCTTTGTGACAGTGGGATGTTAAGGTCTTCAATTATAATCGTGTTCTTGTGTATTTGGTTTTTCATGTCCATTAGTGTTTGTCTAATATAGTTGGGTGCTCCTGTATTTGGTACATATAGATTTATAATTGTTAGTACTTCCTCTTGTAGTTTTCCACTTACAAGTATATAGTGGCTTTCTTTATCTCTTTTAATCATTTTAGGTTTGAAGTTCACTTTGTCTTGCAAATAGAATAGTTACCCCTGCTTTTCTCTGGGTTCCTGTTGCATGGGTTACTGTTTTCAAACCTTTGACATTTAATCTATGAGTTTCTTTTTGAGTTAGATATGTTGCTTGTATGCAGCATATTGTGGCATCCTGTTTCTACATCCATTGTGTTAACCTGTTTCTTCTGATAGGTGAATTAGCCCATTTACATTTATGGATATCACTGATGTGTACTGGCTTGACTTTGCCATGTTGTGTTCCTGTTATTGGTTTCCCACTTTTTTCCCTTGTTTAATTTCTTGTCCAGCCTGGTGGTTTCTTTCTGTTGTTGTTCTGGAGATTGTGGTCATTTTTATCTCTACCTAGCAAGTCTTTCAGTATTCTTTCTAGGTTGGTTTGGTGGCCATGAATTTTTTCAGTTCTTTTTTTTTGTCATGGAAGTATCTTGTTTCTCCATTGAATTTGAAACACAGTTTTCTGGGTTCAGTAATCTGGGTTGAAAGTTGTTTTCTTCTAGTGCTTGAAATATTTCACTCCGATCTCATCTTAACTTGAAGATTTTTGCTAAAAAGTCTGCTGTGATTCTAATAAGCTTTCCTTGATAGGTGAGTTGTGTCTTTTCTCTAATAGCTTTTATTGTTCTGTTTTTATGCTGTATGTCTGGGGTCTTAATAATATATGCCTGGGTGTAGATTCATGTTGATTGTGACTGTTTGGCTTTCTAGATGCCTCACTTATTTGCATGTCAGATTTTTCCTCATGATTGAGAAATTTTTTGCTATTCTTTCTGTGAATAGTTCTGTCCTTTACATTGACTCCTGCATCTTTCCTGATACCTATTAGTCTTTTATTGTTTGTCTTGGGATCATCTTGAAGCTGCCGTATTGTCATTTCATGCTGCTTTGTTGTTTTTATAAGTTCTGTCCTTTCATGATCACTATCTGTGATCATGTCCTCAAGGTCTGAAATTCTATCCTTTTTTTTCTTTTAAACTTTTTTTGCCAGCTTTCAGTAGAATTTTTGTTTCTTGGACATCTCTTTGAATTTGTTTTATGGATTCTGCTTGTTTTCTACATTGTTCATATAATGTTTCAATCAATTTCCTGTGCTCCTGTATATTTTTATCTATCTCTTCTCTGGCTATATTGAATAACTCATTTACTAAAGTTCTTATTTCTGTCTTTACAAAAGGCATTATTTCTGGTTTGATTTTCTATATAATCTCATGAATTTATTTCTTTACTTCATTTGCTATCTTTTCAGAGATTTCTGGTGTATGACTTTTAAAGTCCTCTATTTCAATGTAGCCTCTGCTTGCTCCTAATAGACTAGATATTTGAGATTGCATTTTGCCTTTTCATTTCGTTATTTTGTCTTTTCGGTATATATTTGGTCTTTCAATCCCAACAGTCTCAAGTGTTCATAGTGTAAATTTGAGGGTCCTACTGTGTGGTTGACGTTTGTCCAATTGCTAGGTACCATAATGAAGAGGAGAGCCAGTCACCTGAATTCCTCTGCTGCAAGGTGAATCCTATATTCTTCCTGGGCTAACTAGCCTAGAAGTATTGACGTAGGTCAACTCTTAGTTCCTGCTGCTTTTTTGTCTTCAGGTTGTCAAGGTCACCAGATCTCCCTGTCTATCGTGTTTGTGTCAGCTGAGGCCCTACTATGTCACTGGGAGTCTCATAAGCTCTTTTAATTTTCTCCAAGTTAGGGGAAGTCTTATTGACACACTCCTTAACCTGATTTTCTTGGTGTGGAGAAAGACTGACAAACTTTTCTTTATTGGAAATGTGTCAGAGATTGAACCCAGGGACTTTCACACTGAACTATATTCTTAGGCTTCTACTTTTATTTTTTAGAAAAGCTTTCAAAGTTGCTAACTAATTGACAACAGCTTTCAATTTGTAACCCTCTTGTCCCAGCTTCCCAGAATGCTGGGATTAAAAGTGTGCTCCACACTATGTGGCTTAATTTAGATATAGTCAAATTTTATACTGGGAGTTGTAGTTGTGGGTTGATAGTTTTAATCTAGTAATTGTCATCCAAAAGTGGAACAGCTGATTGACCTTAATACCACTAAAAGATGTCTCTGGGTAGAAGAACAGTTAGAACTTCTCTTTGTAATTTCACTTGATTGACACATCTGTCAGTGTCTCTTATGATCCAGCTGACCCACTGAACTGAAATCCCAGCTGCATTTCCAGGATCTAACGAAAGGTTGTTATGCTGCTTTTCTAAAGTTAAGAGCTATCTTTCACTTACTAGTGTGGGTTAAACGGGTGAGAGGTCATGTTGGAGGCTGCGTTTTTTGTTGCCAAAACTGAGCTATTCCTTGCCTGTTAGCCACTAAAAGAAAAAAAAAAAAAGGTAGCTTAAACTTTTTCATTATTTCTCATGATTCTTTCCCTATAAATGGAAAATATTTTTGTTCAGAATTATTTTCATTTGACAGAATTCCAAAGTCTTTATTTGCATTTTTGAGGGTAAACTGCAGATTTGTATTTCCCAGGAAACAATTCCAGAGAAATTTGAATATATTTAATATTTTGGGACTAATTAATTAGAGTAGGCTTTAGTTTACAGGTTGAAATAATAGTGATTGATATTGAAGATCATTTTGTACTGAGTTCTGTGTAAAATGAGGATGTCACAAAGTAATTCTGATGCACATTTTTACCTCCCTCAAGGTAGCTATTGTAATAGCTGAAGCATAACCTGATCAGCCCTTTGGTTTAAGGTAAAACTCTTTTTAGTAGTAATTCTATGTGGATACTTTTATGCCGTTTTCCCTCTTCTTTCATTTTCCATTTCAAAGGCTGTCCTTAGCTCCCAGAAAATGGGGTATCATGTGTCTTCTATTCTCCATGAGTCACAATGTGAGCTACAGAAGAGCTGCTGATTAATTTCCATTAAAGTGCACTTGAAAACTCAGCTCAAATTGACTGAAATATGCTCCTCCCCTGGGTTGAGAGAAAAGACAGAATTATGCTTGTCACCTAAGTTGACAACACATAGGACACATTTATACTAGGGTCAGTATATTGGCAAATGTAAAAGAGATAATTACTCTGGAGCTTCTTAAATTTCTCTTAAAAAGTCTGAATCCTATATTTCTTCTCCAAGATTCATTGCCTACAAATTTGTTTTTGTACTCAGGGGTCATTTATGAGCTGTAATGATCGTATTAAGAGGTTTGAAAATTCTTGTACGATGTGTGTGAGGAACAACTCAGACTGCTTCAAAACTCAGTTGCTTCTAGGGACTCCAGAGAACATGACCCTACTTGTCCAGTGCAGGAACACAAAGGGATAGTTATGTAGCCAGGCCTAACACTGGTAAACATGTATGCATTGATTATGGCATAAAAGTGTAAGTATAACAACCATATAAGAATTACATAATAAAGGCAGCTCTTGTGCTCTTGCTCTGGCTCTTGCATTTCACACTCTTGTGCTCTACTCTGCTCCATGCTGCCTGCTGCTATTGATGATGTCTTTTGTCATTTAACCTTAAACACTCAACTGTGAAAATCTCCTTTGTGTCCTGACAATTGGTTAAAAGCTCATGGAAGGTGATCAAAGAATTGAGTTTCTGAAACTTGAGGTCTGAAAGTCTTTCTGAAAATTGTAATTATTCCGAACAGTGTAGTATTTCAAGAGACATAG
This sequence comes from Cavia porcellus, assembly GCF_034190915.1. Lineage (NCBI taxonomy): Eukaryota > Metazoa > Chordata > Mammalia > Rodentia > Caviidae > Cavia > Cavia porcellus. The sequence goes on along the minus strand of NW_026947514.1, from coordinate 20,243,021 downwards.
TTTTATTCCACTTACCAAAATTCATGGAAAACAATTAACGGTAGTTTAAGTTCAATGTTCATTCACTAAAATATCATTTATTTTTAGAATGAATGTGACACGTATTTCACATGATTTTGAAGTCATAAAAAATGAAGGCTAAGAGGCCTAAGTAATATTTAAAAAGTATATCACTTAGTAAATCATAATTTTGATATCTATTATGGTTGATACATTGTGTCAACTTGAGCAATTTAGAAGTTTAACTGAGAGACTCAGCAAGGAGCCAGGGTTTGTTCTTTGTAAAAATCCTCATCTTTGCAATGGAAGGCAAGAAGATTTTCTCAGTGCTAAACTTGCCCTCGAGGTGGTCAGAGGAGTAATGAGAGAAAAGTAACCAAGACAATCTCTTTATAAAATGAATGTGGGTGACTTAAAAAGATGTAACTTTTAACTACGTGGAGATAAAACAAAAGCATGACTTTTTGTTTTCATGCTTTTTTGAGTTATTTTTCAGATTAATGTGAAAATATATTCTCTTATATTCTTTAGAGAATCATAAGAGAATATATTCTAAGAGATATATATTCTCTTATATTACTTTAGCAACTATTTATGGAGCATTATGTAACATTAATAATGCCCGATATTTAGTAAGAACAATTAAAACAATGTAGAATTTTCTAAGCATCAGATGATTGTGTCTGGAAATTTATTATGAAGGAGACAATCCCTGTATTATAGAGGATGCAGTTGAGGTTTAGCCATACTACATAATTTTCATTCACACAGGAAGACAGAAGTGGAGTGGAATTTTGAAGTTAAGTACTGAGACTTCAGCTATGATGCTTCTGATTGTGTCACTCACAATGTAACTGACTTTAAAAAACTGAAAAAACAATTTTGGAACCAGCTGTTGACTTTGTAATTTTAATAAATTACATTTTCAAAGGATTTTCAAAGAAATTTGGAAAGAAAGTTCTAGGAAATGGATGATTTTTAGAAGCACTGTGTCCTTTAATGCCTCAAATTAACTAAAATTCATAAAAATAAGCATATTTTTGTAAACTTTTATTCTATTTAATATTTCTACTGAGAGTCTTTTGTTGAATAACATAAACTCATAAACATTTTCTCAAACTATTACAGTCAAATCAAAATGAACAAAGTTCTAGATATAAAACCAAATAGTGAAACTATTGCAGAATAAAATATGGAAGAGATGCTAAATATTATCAAAAGCAAGTATGTAAAACTGATTTCAAATAATATGCTTCATATTAGATAAAATGTAATTTTTTTTCCACTTCATGAAATTCCTGTTCTCACTGACTTTAAACACAAAGCATCCTAGGGGAAGCGAGTATAGCTCAATGGTAGAGTGCTTACATAGTAAGTGTGAGTCCCTGCATCTGATCCCTAGTACTCTGCACCACCAAAACAAACCATCAGACAAACAAAAGAAACCAAACTACAGTACCGGAAAACAAGCAAAGAATAGATGAAACACCCTAAATCCTAATGATTTAACAGGTAATAAACTTATGAATCTTTCCTCTCAAATTAATCACTTATGTTCAAATAGATTTTGAATCCTCGTGTGTGTGTTTTTACGTGTGTGTGTGTGTGTGTGTGTGTGTGTGAAGAACAAAGACACATAGAAAGAGAAGCAAAACCCTCCTGACTTCAACTTTACCCATGCATTTATAGCAAATATATCAGAGTCCATAAGCAGTAAACTTTATAGCTTGGTTCAATGCCCATTGTTACTCTGGTCCTCTTTTATTTATTTATTTTTTTCAATTAATTTGCTTTCCAGGTTCATTATTAACTGAGTTTTAGGGGTTATTACCCAATATTCAATGATAAGTATTACCAACTTCAAAAATATCTCTCATTTTATAAGATATTAAGTTGCAATGATTTGAGGGTTGATCTGTGTGTATTGTATTTGGGAACTACAGATTCTGAAGACTAGTCGCACAGTATGGTGGCTATAAATTATGATAATGCATTATATATTTCAAAAAGCTATAACAAAGGATTCTAAATGTATTTGTCATGACCTAAACAATATTGAAGAGAGTTGAGGATACAGAGATTTTTAATTTGATTTAAATATTACACAAAAAGTACACATCATCACAAGGTACCATATAAATGTGCACAACTTTTTATATTTGTAAATTTTTAATAAAAATGTAAAATATGATAAAATAAAGTATAGCAAAAAAGAAGAGAAAATATTTAAATTATATAAAAATTGTGTTTTTGCAGTAGAATTTCACTGAGATAATAAATAAATACTTCCTCTTAGTTTGGTTTTTTGTGCTTTTTACTTTTTGTTTTTGTTATCTTATACCTCCTTTCACCAACAGTTTAATTGTTCAGAGAACAGAGCAATATATATTTTAATATAAGTTAAAATCCTCAGCAACCGTTTTGCTTGCGTAAAGTATTATTATACCAATAATGCTCCCAAAACCTTAGAATATGACCAAAGTAATGAAAATGTGTGAGAGAAACTTAGGAATAATATCTCCTTTACCCTAAGGCCAACTTCAACTTTGTCTATAAACTGAGTCATTACTTCAGTGTACTAAATTGGTGGTTTCCAAATATTTCACACCCAAAATTGAATTTTCCCTTCATTGCATGAATATTTTATTATATCTTATTATCATTTGATAAGTAATGCATAATCATCAAATAAAAGTAACCCAAAAGTGTAGAGAAAGATGTGAGAGTAACATTTTGTCCACTGAAGAATATTTTTATTAAATGAATCATGCTTTCTATTGCCTAAACCTCAGAGATATAACAGATGAATTAGCCAGTGCAATTCTCAATAGTTAAGAAAAATAGATCGTCTCTCATGTTGCTCCGCTCTCAAAACCATGACCCATACAACCACTGATCTTTTCTCCAAGGTAATAAACTTATGAATTTGTAACTCTTCCAAGAAATTTAAGTAATCACTTTATAAGTATGTACCCTTGGAGTCTGATTTCTTGCATTTACATAATATATTGAGGACTAATCTATATAATTGCATATGTCAAAATTCAATTATTTTATATTGTTAGCAGTATTTCATTCTATGACTATGTGTGGTTATCCATTCAATGAGTGAAGAGAATGAAATTTCTTCCATTTTGACAACTATGATTGTTCATTTTACTTTAAGTTTATCGGTACAATTCATGTATACATTATGCTTATAATCATTGTAGAGAATTTGTATCTGTACATAATATAACTTGATTCTTTTTTCCTTTATTTCTCAGCCCTTCCTTCAACGAGTCTTTCCTTCCCTGTTTACAAAAGCTTTAGTGCCATTTTTTTCTTCTTTTCTCATCATTTTTTCTTTTCCCTTTTTTCTTTTCCTGAAAATTATAAATCAAGTTGAGATAGACATGCATATACATAAAAATTTGTATTTCTTTGGTAAGTGCCTAGACGGGGACTAATGAGCTATATGGTAATTATATATGAAATTTACTGAAATATAGCTTACTGTATTCCATAATGATTGAAAAATGTACATAGCATCACCAGTGTTTGAAAATTCTAGTTGTTCTATATCCTCAAGAGTGATTTATTGTCAGTGGTCTTGCTAGTTTATTGTTAACCTTTCTAATAGATACATAATTGCAAGACATTAGAGGTTTAATTTAGATTTTCCTAACAAACCTAATGTTCTGAACAAATTTTCATGTGATTATTTGTTGTTTATGCAGCCTATTTCATCAAGCATATGTTAAAATGATGACCCGCTTTTTAGCTGTTATATTTATCTGTTTTGTTGTTTCAAGAGCTATTGAGATATAGTTTGGCTACCAGTATATCGGCAAATTGCCAGTTTACAAGTATATTTTTCTCCTCTATTGCTGGCCTTTCCATTCTAAGAATGGGCATGAAAATATTTTTGATTTCGATAATACATAGTTTACAATTGTGTTTCCCATGCTTCCATGGGAAAATACTTTTATTGTCATGTTTAACAACTCTGTTTCTAATGCACAGTTACATGATTTTTTTGAGTTTGTTTCATTAGATTTCTAGAAATGCACTGCATTGACCAAATTGTCAAATATATATTTGTAATTCTGTGCTGTTACATATATTTATCCATCAATCAATTAATTTATTATCTATATGTATGAATGCTACATTTTCCCATATTCTACTTTGATTTATTGCAGCATTAAATTTAAAAAATAGGTGGCATACATTCTTAAAGTACTTGTTCTGAAAAAATTACTTTTATATCAGCAAATGTTTTAGAATCATTTTGTTAATATTTGTATAATCTTATAGGAATTTTATTGGGGGTCAGGAATTTGTAATTTGTTTTAATGAGAATCGAACCCTTGCAACCCACAAAGAGAATATGTGATTTCTATATGTAATTTTCAGTCACAAATACATGTTATAAGACATAAACTATTTCATATTTTGGTTAACAATCATATTGTTTACCTAACTTAAAAATGACATTGGTTTTCTTATGTTAGCCCGTTATACTGAACTCATGCTAAACTCAAATAAATTTTATGTTTCCTGTTTAAAAATTACTAAGAAGAGAATTTCAAAGGACTTATGCGTGATTATGGATTTACCTTTTCTCTTTCATTTAAAATTTTTGACCTCACTTATTTTGTGGCTCTGTGGTTGAAAGTGTTTATGCCATTTGGATTGTGCTTTCTTGATGAGCTGAACTTTTCATCATTTTGTGACAACCTTCTTTTCCCTTGGTAATACTTTTTCCTAAATTTACATTGTCTGATGTTAATGTGGCCATATCATTTTTAAAAAAAAAATATTGATCACATGTTAGTAACTCAGAATGGTGGAGTTTGTTTTAGTAAATTGTTACATACATCTTAAATATTGCGTCCTTTCCAATCCCATTGATCCCTTAACTTTCTTTCCCCGTTCTTCTGATCTTCCTTATCTCCATTCATTTTCCTCCTAATTTCATGTATTTATTATATGGATTGTACTATATTATACTAATTTAGTTGTTTCCGTGTATGCAAAAACATGCAACATGTAGCTTTCTGAGAATGGATTATTTTTGTTATCCCTAATGTTTCTAATCCATCCATTGCCATACCAACCATTTGAAAATTTCTGTTTGGAAAGTATATGAGACTTTGTGTTTTGGTTCTATTTATGTTTGATTATTTTGGCTGTACTGGGATTGAGCCTAAGTTTTTCTACTAAATTCCATCCACAATCATTTTTTCATATTTTTTATTTTGAGACAGTGTCAGTAAGTCACTAAATTGCCCACGTTGAGTTTGCTTCTTGTAATCCTTGTACCTCAGTCTTCCAGAGCTGTGGAGCTACAATTATTCACCATGATCACAAGCTTCTTTTAAATATTCTTGTTTTCCCATTTTTTCCTGTCTCCTATATCCTGCTATAGAAATAATTCTGTGTGATATCATTGTTGACTTGTTTTACTTCAGATATTGTAATTACCATTACTAGCATTTCCATCTGGTTCCATTTTCATAGTTTTTGTGTTTCTGCCAAAAAAATGTGACCTTTCCTTTACTTCAATAATATTCATCCTTTTTTACTTTGAGGAACATAATTTTTATATCTAAGATAATCTTTGACTAATAACAGTACCATCATTTCAGTGATGAGTTAGTGTACATTAGTTAATGTTTTCCTTGAGAATTTACTACATTTTCATTTTTCCTGAAACAGTGACCACATTTTGATTAGGTGTGAGCTATGCATAAATTTCTTCTTAATGCCTTTTACAATCCCTTATAGAATATTGACTTTGGTTTTTTGTTGTTGTTGTTGTTGTTTGTTTGTTTGGTTTTTTTTTTTTTAGAAAGACATCAGCTCAGTTGCACTTAGCTTGTCATTTCTATCATTCTTTCTCTGTGTGATCATTCAAGTATTAGTTCTATTTTAAAAGCATTTCTGTGCTATTTTTCCTGTACCCCTGAAGATCAGACACGAAATGTCTCATTTTAATCAATCTCACTTCCAATATTTGAGAACCTCTATTCTAGGTTTTTTTTCAGATTAACTCTATAATCTCTAGATATCAGACTTACCTGTTACTAGTTCTTTGCCTATAATGTCAGAATTTCAGCGCTCATATACTGCTTCACAATCCTTGAGAGACTGCCATCTAGATAATGCTTTTCAAGAAAAGAGATTAAAATGGTGGAGGAACAATCAGCAGTAAAATACAGTCTTTCTGGGATGGGGAATCCATAAACTTGGAAAACAAAAATTTAGCAAAATGAAAAAATAAAGTAGGTCTCTAGAAAGTGAGAAGGAATTCATAGAGAAATTAGAAACTACACAGAAGGTTCAAAATGGAATAGAATGTAGAAAAAAAAATTATAAAGTAGCCTGGAAGCTTAATCTGGCTCTGGGGAAGGGATCTATCTGTGGAAATGCAAGGTACGCTTCCATGGTTGGTATCTCCAAGGACAAATAGTGGAATGGCCCAAAGTAGTAGTGTCAAGAAAATCTATGGCTATTGTAAAATGCAAAGTCAATGTGGAGTTATATTCCAAAGCATTTTTTTTTTTTTTTTGTATATGGCAGGGAACATTTGAAGGATGAATTCATCACACAACCCACAATATTGCCAAATCATATTTACTCATGTGTCATATCACCAAGGGCTTGATTATTTAAGAATGAGGGAAAAACAAACAAACAAAACAAAAAGCTACTGAACAACTGCACTTCAGGGTTCCTGGAGTTACTTTCCCATAGTGACTACATGAAAGACAGCTATATTACAGTGACAGTCAGGGAGCAGAATAGACAGAAACCCATAAAAAATTAAACTCAGGCAGAAAACATGATGGGCCATGCTCTCTGCTGTGAAAATCCAGGCCCAGTGTGTGGCTTTCAGAAGAGGCAGAGTCTGAAAGTGATGGTATTTTTAAAAAGAGATATTCTTGAACCCAACTGCTGCTTATATCCAGCAGGTCAGAAGTCTGATTGCTTTCCTCATCTACCAACCTGAGAATGCTGTGCCTCAACTAGGACAGTTGGCTCAGCCTAGGTGAATGGAAAGAAGGGTCTCTGAAGTAGAGGGTGGGGCACCTCACAAACCTACAAGCCATAAAGGTAGCCACAGGAAACTGACATGCTGCACACGCTGAAGTACAAAACAGTCATTCAAATATACAGAGAAAATTTTATTTGGGGCTCATTTTTTCTTTTCTAATTGTGTGTGTGTGTGTTTGTTTTGAGTGTTTCCCTTTTTCCATTTTCACTTCTTTTTTTCTCTTTAATTTTTGTTTCCTTTTAAATCTTTCTCCTCTTTTTTCTTCTCTGATATGGTTACCTAATTGTATAGTAGGATTCTTATATCACTTTAATTATCCTCTATCTCAGCTTCAATTGCTTAATTTTTCTTAGCACTGCTTCCTCTTTCTTTACTAGTGCAATCATTAAACTGTCTCCATCTTTAGTTATTTAGTTAATACTATGCTATAGTTGTTGATTGTTAGTGGAGGAGTAGTTGCTTCATGTAGTAGACACTCAGTGGTTTTCAAAATTTGGTGTGTCTTAATGTTTATGCATTCATTAGAGATCTCTTTTTTACACTTAAGGTTAGTACACTTTTGGTTCTTATATTACTTCAATACTCAGTTTGTCCTGATGCTATTATTGTTGCTGTTTATTTATGCTTGTCAGCATGCCACAGGTGTTCATATTAAAATGTTTCCTCCCTCTGTCTATAGCTAGATTGCTTTTGTACCATTGATAGTATGGCAGTCCATTCCCAGAGAATTGGGTACGTCTTCCCCTCCCAAAGTAAAGGATACCTATGGATCATGGGACAGGAAGATGCCTGTAGTTAGTTATGCCTCCAATAATTCTCTGCTATTAAAACTTATCCCTTATTTTTGAAATGTTTCAGAAAGTGGCAAGTGGGGTGGAATAATTATGCTCAAAGCACAGGGAGCTATTTTAAGAAAAACTTAATAACAATGTGTCTTTCATCACAATAACTTTTAAATTTAGAAACACTATTACGTTTTGTTCTTACTAGATACTTTCTACGGCTCATAATTAGATTATAGTTGTTTTGAATTGATGATACTATATCCAAATATTATCCAGAGAGTCTGATATTGGGCTTATTGTGCGAACTTTTATCAATACTATTTAAATGTCTACAATACCAACTTTTTTCTTTTGGTGTTACTATGAATTGAACCAAGGCAAGAATTTGCTAATGAATTCTTAAATTCTTACTGATACCTTACAGAGTCCATAGAGTTCTTCATATATTTTGCATATATTTGGAAAATAGAGAACTAGCATACCACATCTTACTTCTGAAGGCAAAAATGTGATTCACTAAGTAGAGAAATAAACAGACAGAGTGGGTTTTATTTTGTTAAGAGAGAATTTCTAATTTACTAATGACAGGGTATTAAAATGTATGAAGATGATATTTATTTAAAAATAATCTTCAAGGTCCTTCTTTGAATATTTTTTTAATCTCAAATCATCAATATAAAAAGGCCCACAGGAATTTATCAGAGCATTTCGTCAAGTAAAAATTTCAAACATTTAAATCATAACCATGGATATTATGTTTTGAGAGAATCAGCCAGTAAGCAAGAAATCTCTTAAATTTAGATAACTAACTAGCCTTAAAAATCGAGGTGAGTTTTAGTAAGATCCTTTGTTTGCCTGTGCAATTTAGACTTCTAGTTCTTGACTGCAGCAATAGCTTTGGTTGCTGGACTAAGCTTTTGCAAATTAGAATAATAAGGCAAAACGAGTGTGTGTGTGTGTGTGTGTGTGTGTGTGTGTGTGTGTGTGTGTGTTTGTGTGTGTGCGCGTGTGTGTGTTGTTTGGGAAGGCACTGCAGATGAAAAATAACCTGAATTCTGGCAGCCCCAACACAATGGGGTATAAGCTGCTGAGTGCTGAAACATCCTATTAAAAGTTACAGTTTATATGACCTCATCCCATTACTGTAATGGACAGATTATTAGATGGATGGCTTTCTTTTTATTGCTGGGCTGATCTGACATGATGCTGAGGATTTTCATATTATATTCACATTGCAGAAGATTCAGAAAAGGTAGAAATTTAGGAAATAAATGGCTCTGAGAATAACTGAGGAAATTTCAGTTTTTATTTATAAATACCATTACCTGGAATTTCACTAAGCAATGTACCAAGAATGACTTATTTGCAGGACAGGGAACAATTGAACAAATGATGCAATATAGTGTGAGGTTTAAATTAAATCTAGACAGATCAAGATTGAAAGAGGCAATTGTAGCAACAACTCTGTCTGCAGTTGGTCAGGAGAGCTGAGAATTACAGCATTCCAGAGTGGTACATGAAAGACAAGCACAGGAAGCCCAAACCAAAAATAATGCTTCTTGAGCTGAGTGTAGACAAAACAGAGAATTAGCTTTGATGTGGCCAGATACATCAATGGAAATTCAGGGCATTCTGCACCTAAATTTCTGAAAAATAGTGAGTAATGCATTAGTATATCTCAATATTTACATGGGTCATATTTACCTTTAGAAAGTATTTATTGTTTAGCCAAAATTCAAATTCAACTGCGAGTTTTATATTATGTCTGTCAATCATACTCCTAACCAAATCCCGATTCCCTGCTCCTCCATGATTTTGTGGATGCATCACTTGGGAGAGATGAGGAGGTGCTCAATCTCTCAAGATTCTCACTCTCATGCTACAGGATATTCTTGTGAGGCCAGATGGAGAGAGCAGACTGAAGGGTTGGCACAGCTGCAGAACCTGGGCTTCTATTAGGAAATCTGCAAATATATGAGAGCCCACTGATTACAGAACAGTTTTCTTATCACAGATAGCAATGAACCTGATGTAAACTTTTCTGTCTCTCAAAAATATTCTTTGTTTCTATGACATAAGGCATTAATGTTTAAAAACCTACACAGTTGCTGTATATTCTTTTTATTAATGGTAGTTGTGCCCACATATGTTGGCCTCCCTTACTGTGTCATCCTCTATCACTTCACAGTTTGGTGAGGGAGGATATCAATGCATATAATATAACTTGCTTGTGTCTCTCTACCACCAACGCTTACTACCGCTCCTTCTACTCAAAATATCTTTAATAATGATGAAATACCGTGTTGATAAGGGTTTACTCCTTAGGTTATATGGTCAGAGCCCTCCATTATAAAATACGGTAGAGATGTCATGTCTATAAAAATACATCGGTGGAATGAGTAGGTAGTTAACATGTTTAAAGTTACTCCATTTTGACCTATGAACTTATAATGTATGTAGATATATAACTTGATAGGATGATACAGGAGTCTTGAGTGTCCAGTAGTTCACATACAAAGTTTTCCACTTACTGTTGATACCACTTTGTGTCTTTAATGCTCATAAAGCTATGTCTGTATAACGATCATGAAATCATTGCAAATCTTGATGATCAGGTATCCTCCAGAATTCACTGATGAGTCATAGAAGTAAAGATAATACAGTGAAAGAGTAACCAGATTTTTACCCAGCTCCAGGTCCTGGGTAAAATTTTCTTGAAAATTAATGAATCTTTAAGAAATAACATACCCTGCTTTGATGATAAACTAGTGGGAGTTACTTGAGATAAAATTCAAGCTATAGATGATGGTCCTCTCTCCAAAACCTGCTCTACTGCCTTGTCAGACAATCACTGGTCCAGGTGTGTGTGCCTTAACCTGGGATCTCTGGACTAGTGGTCTGTGTGAAATAGAGAACACGATTATACTGTTCCTTGAATGAGACACAGAGCTGCATTCCCCACCCACTCTGACTCTGTCTTTGCTGATTGAGGGGACGTGAATTCAGCCTGGTGGCTCAGTCTCTGCTTATTGATGATGATAGCACTTATCAGCTTCGGTTGCAATAAGCTGCCGTATCGACTTCTCTGCCTGTCACTCCTCCTGCTAGCTCCCTGTCACAGGCACCACCGCTTTGCATCAGTCTGCTTTCGCTTTATTGGCTTATTGACAGTTCCATCCATCTTCTTCAAGAAGTTGACAGCCTGGCATTTGACTCTCCTGTCTTCCCAGTGATTTTACAGCCTGCAGGATGGCTGCCTGAAGCCCCTGGAGTTTTGCCCCAGGATGCAGATTGCTCTTTCTTTTCACACAGAGGGAAGCTGCAAATTAGTAATTGCAAAATATGGAAGTGTTGAAAAATCTTTGTCTGCAAGTATTCAGGTGCAAGAGGGAACTAATATTTGAGCCACCAATACTGACAAACAGCTGCAGACTGTTATTCCAGGTGTTTCTTGCGAGAATTCTCCAATCGTTGCACTAACATAGCTGTGTTCCCCCCTAGGTATCAAACAGAGAAAATAGTCACAGGGGTGTGAACCGATTCCTTTTCACTTTGTACAACATCAAAACTGTGTCAGAGGAGCTCTGACAACAAAATTATGTAATGCAAATGGAAAAAATAATCTCTGTAATAAATGATTGAGATTCAAAGACAAAATGATAACAATGTTATTTTTTGTTGTTTTGAGATCTAAGGTCAGTGTTCATGTATGTGGAATGTGGAGAAATGATTTGCTTGAAACTCAATGTGTTTGATATGGAATTATCCAAAAAATGACACAGCATAATGTAACTGGAGTTTTTGTGGGGAAAGAAAGCATACATTTTATAATGGCAAAGCTTTTAAGGGTCCATGCTGTTAGATATGATGAAACGTGCATTTTAAAAATCTATCTCTACTAGAATGTACATGAAAATCATCTGGCCAACATCTGCAGAAGATAAAATAAGGGATTATATCAAGTGTAATCAGAAATCTAGTAAAAAAAGTATTTCTTGGAGAGTCAGGTAGGGAGTTAAAAATATAACGAGAGTTTCCACTGATTACAGGGTGATTTTTTGAATGATTAAATCTCTACTAAGTCTTCACTAAATTTTTGGTAAGGTAAATTTTATTTTCCCAGTATCAGATGATGATACTTGCCAAAATTTACACAAATGAATCTAAGGTAGGATTTAATTCTACCCTTTCTCCTTCCAATCCTAGTCTTATAAATGCTGCAAGGTTTTATCTGCACCTTGTGTATATATACTTCTAGTTTCTATTCTTAAAGTGTGAAACATCTAAATGTCTCAAACTGTGTTATGCAGAAGAATAACAATAAACTTTAATTTGATACTTCAGAACTCTAAGGAAATAAAATACATTTATAAGAAACTGGTAAAATCTCAATCTTTATTTTTAACGTAAGACATAACATTTTAACCCACTGGTCCACAGTTTTATAAAAATAACTGAAATATCCCTTCCTCTACCTCCCCATATGTGAACCTTTTCTATCATGGATTTATTTCTTGCTGATATTCTCTTATAATATAAAATTTAATATGCCATATTCATTTTTGCATATTTATGAACAAAACATAACATATTTGAGTTTTTCATAGTTTAAGTGTCAGAAAAGGGAATTTTAATTGCTTTTTTCCAAAACAAGCCAGTATTCTGCGCGAATATGTTAATGCCCAGAGCAACATAAAGTCAACTTTATATGTTCAACCTGTCACGTGAAGTCAAGAATAGTAAGTTCATACAAAAAATGCAACTACAATTGCATGACAGTGTTTCCAGAAAGCACTGATAGACCATGAGAAAAGGAAAAACAGTCATCATTCTATGCAGTAAATAATAGATATTTTTGAAAAAGAAGCCAGAAACTCAGACTAATGATTCATGACTTATGTAGATATATACCAAAATTATTTATTTAGCCTCAATAACTTGGAGAAATATCACATATCTGAGCAGTAACTTCATTTCTTTAATCCAATTTTTTTGTATAATAAAGCATGATTTAGTATTTGTTCAGTTCTGAATGTTTGTGTTTTTTCAAAACTCACATTGAAATCTTAACCTACAAGGTGTTGGTGTCAGGAAAAAGGCTATATAGAAAGTATCAGTCTTGACCATGGAGCCCTCATGAATGGAAATACTGCCCACGAAAATAGGCCCAATTGGGTTCCTTTTTCCTGCTCAGCAGGTGACAGAAATTCATGGTGAAAAGCCTGCATATGTGAAACACCAGACCCAGATTCTGCAGTCACTTTGATCTTGCATTTGCCAACCTCCAGAAGGATGAATTGCCACTGTTTTTAAGATAATAGAAAAATATGTTTCTGTTCTTCATAACCCATCCAGGATGTGATATTTTTTATAGCAACTCAAATGGACTTAAACTTATTTTTTAGGGCTGCCACCTACTGTGAAAGAAATCCATTCTTCATAGCTTTCGAGACCAGATATTCAAAGTCAAGTTGTCTGAATAAGATCCTTCCTTGCTTCTCACTAGTGGCCAGAAGCCCTTGATAATTTCTTAGCCCACATCCACGTCAGTTCCAATTACTTTCTTCATCACCATGTAGCTGTGTTCACATTCTCATCTCTATTTTGTCTCTGTGTCAAAATTTCTCCCTTTTATGATATCAATCACTCTGAATTAAGATCCATTGACATCACTTTAAGTTGGCTACTCCTGTGAAAAGCCTATTTCCAAAAATGGCTGTATTCTGAGGTACTGAGGGTTAGCACTTCAAATGTTCCCTTAATTTATGCTCATAATTCAACACATAATACATACCATAATTTGCAAAACATGTACACTGATGACTGGAGTAAGGGGGTTGAAACTGCTCTTTGATAGGAAACAATGTGAAAGCACATGACCCTGCTTCAAAGTCGTGAGATACCATCACTGGAGACAAGGGAAAGTTTGCATTTTTCCTTTCTTCTGCTAGGCTTAGAGGTTCCTTCTTCAAAATGACTTAGACACCTTCTTCCTTTGGACTCCACTTTTTTCGCAGCAGCTTGGAGAATATTCCTCCATGTGCAGTTGGGAAGCAGCTCAAATCTTTAACCATGAAGCACTTGCTGCCTTAGTTCCTGGCCCTGGATTTAAAAAATAATTGAAAACCATGTCAACGTTGACTTAAGCTGGGTACATGGAAAGTTTAGTGAAGAAGAGCAGAGTGACACTTTGGGGAATCCCTGGTCACTAAGATCCAATTTTTGTAAGCTCCGTCAAGGTCACAGGATCTCATTTATGCTTCTGAGGACTAATCAGTCCTTGAAGTTTGATGGTGCCTGGATCATTTAACTGGTTGAAATAGTGGAGAAAGAAGTTACTCTGCTGAATCTGAACCTTAAAAAGGGAATGAAGTTTGACCTCCAAGAACAGCATCACTGGCTTACTGCATTTTAAAACTAAGTAGAATAAGCACTAGTACAACAAAAAGAAGTAGCGAATCCTGAGTCTGCATGATTGACATCCTTCTTTCCCATGGCAACAACTCCAGCAAGGATCAAGTGAAAAAATCTGATGGTGATAGCTGGTAGCCAGGATCAGACTCTCATTTACTAAAATTGAATAAAGTGGAAAATAATTTCTTATTAACAATATTGACAAATAGCTTTATCTGGAAAAATGATATCATTTAAAAAACAGTTCAGCACAACTGTTTGCAGTCTCACTGTTTGAATGTCCACTTTGTATGCTTTGACACTGTGACTTGAGCAACTATATCTAAGATGATGATGTGTAATCTATTAACTGATGATTTCTTACTTTTTTTGTAGTTATGTATTACTTGTACCCTTATACCACTTTGTTTTGTTTTGTTTTTTTTCTCTTTTCCTTTTAAATAAAATTTTAAAAAATAAAAAAAACAGTTCAGGCTACCCATTTCTTTTTCTTTCATGTTTATATATTCCTGGTTCTTGTTCTCCAAATCCATAAATATACATATACATTTGAATATGTATACATATATTTTATACATTATAAAATGTCTGATGTAGTATTCACTGTAGATCAAAGTAGTCACTATGTTCTGAATCCCTAATGTGTGGAAACTGGTATTCTTGGCTGGTAAACCAAAACTAAAAGTCCCAGCTCAAGATTGTTTTATATATTTTACCCTTTTTTTATACTTTGCAATATCAGTATTAAGTAGTTCATCACAAGTACGATAGACTGGTTTAAAGGCATGAAGAAATAACTTTAACCCAATGCTACATTTATTAAATTAAAAAAAAAAAAACTCTAAGTTCTTGGATATTTTCTGCTGTTAAGTAGAGCTCTCAAAATAAATAAAATAAACCACTCTACAGAAATTTCTTAGATAATGCGAGTAAATCCTAAGATGCGAATATTTAAATTTATCTTAAAAAACATATTTTTTGGATTCTTGTGGAAAGATGGTTAGTTAATAAAATAATATCCTTTAGTATGTATTTTTTCATACCTGTTATTGCTTAAGTTACATCCTTCCCCTAATTCTAGGAATATAAATAGTAAAGGACATAACATGGTATTCACATGAGTAAGAAGAGTACATGCACTCCAGTAAGTCCACAGTGGACAGACTCCAAGCCTCAGAACTCCACAGAGTGAAGAATGTCCCCCAGGGATTAAGAGGCCCGGGAGGGAAGAGCTCCTCATCATCTCTTGTTTTCCGCCTTTGTTTCCCTCTCACCTGGGACTTCCAGTCTTTGGAAAGAAATGAAGCCTGTTCCTGAGCACAGTTTTGCATGTAATACTCTCCCTTCTCCCGAACTCTGCTTTCAAAGATAATTACACATTATTATATGAACGTAACTGCTATGAGTTTTATCAAGTTATAGACCCACATTTTTCTTAAAATGCTGCTAAAATGCCACAGTCCCTCCACTCTGTGGTTTGACTCAGCCAAATCAAAGCTTTTCAGCAGCTGATTTTCTCCATTTGTCTATGATGTGTCAGAGTCAGTTGGGAAGCAATAAAAGCACTTAATGACGAGTGTACAGGAATCAAATAGATTTTGCTCCTAAATTTCCTTTCTTCTGTTGCATCAGGAACTTTTTAAAAACAGAAATCAGATTTGGTGGATTATATAATCGTTTTAGTACAGCTATAAACCATGTGAATGGGAACGTGGTGGATTTGTTTCACCTGGGCTAATGGCATGGCTCTAATGTCCTCTGAGACGCATGAATGTGATAGAAGTTCTTATTCCTGAGCTCTTTCCTTCTTTGCTGAGATGACTGGTAGTGTTATTGCTATTATTTCCTTCATTATTTACAAGCAGGGACCATAAAGATGGCAAAAATACTTATGTTTGTTTATTGTTTGAATTATTTGCTTTCCAGAACACCCAAGACTAATATTTAATTGTTTAATTTGTAAGAAGAAATAACCTTTAGTTTTTTTTTTTCTATTGTGACTATCTTTTGTATTTCTTTTCTCTCAATTTTTCTTGTTTGTCATTTTCCACTAACTACTCCCCATAGGAACTTTCATTATGGCGAGTCCCCAGAGGATTTTCTTGTCAATGATATTATAGTGACCAAGGATATTATTTTCAAATGATAAGACTTGTGGTTTAACTCAAAAACAAAAAAGACTTTAGAAAAGAGTGAAAAGAAAGCTCAATCTCAGTATGGAAATCCTTGAGAATCAGTGTGAAGTGTATGAGTTAGGAGTGACTGGGCAGTGACCACCACAGCCCCATCATTTGCCAGAAGAATCTGGTTGTGACATTTTTGTCACTCTTGATGAACATTGAATCCCCTAGGTACAATCACCTGAGCTGACCATTGTTATCTATAAGAATTCTCTATTTCTTAAGTCACTTACTCCAAAGTCACAATCATGGATGTAAATCTACATACTACTGGATATGTTGTGCCCATTCTATAGCTTCCAGGATTCAGGGAGACTGAATAGTAGTCTTTGTGTTTTATGTAACTGGGAATTAATTTCTGCTTTCCACCAAGAAGATTGATTGATTCCCCCAGAAGCAAGAGAGTATCACACCCAGAACAGCCAAAAACCAAATGCAGATTTGAATTACTGTAAATATTCTGTAGCCTAAGCTAAATAGAGAAATAGCCAAAACATGGCCTCTGCTGTTGAAACTTCCAGTTTACTTAAACAAACACATAGTCAAATCAAAGCACAGTGTTCTTTTATATGTCATGGAATAATGCATATATTACTTTTTGATCACAAATGTAAAATCAAAGGATTCTGTATACCATCATCGGAGAAGTCTTTACAGAGGAGATGGTGTTTGTTTGACACAACATACCCATGCCTACTTAAGAGTTATTTTTTTTCAGTTACCAATGTATGCTAAATTTTCACATGCATTAATATTTTCAAGCTTTAATCAGCAAACATAAAGAGGTATTAGTAGGGCCATTCTCCAATTAAGGATCACTGAAGTGCGTGTAAGAGTATATCCAGCAAAAGACTGAGTCACAAAGTAAATTCATGCTTTTATAGATATGAGTTGTATTTTAATCACTATATAGAAAAAGATAAAGAAAACAGGGCAAGACCAAGCTCAGTGGTCAAAATAGATAAAGACAAGATCAATGAAATGACAGAAAATTTAAACAATTATGACAATCTAATAAAATAACCATAGTGAATATTTTATTGAAACTTGCTGTAAGATAGATATAGATTTAAGAAACTTCCATGCCTTGCTTATTTAATACTTTACCTAACCAGTGAAGCACATATCACTATTATAATTTTCATCTATTAGAAACATTGAATAATGAGAAGGTCAAGTGACTCACAGGACTTCAGACCTAGCATATGTTTTAGGAAATTGTAGTTATAAAACAAACCAAACTGAAACTCATGAATTTGAAAAGAAAAACAATACATGTCATATTTGTCTTTAATAACTGGAATGGCTGGATATGGGTGGGAAATTCCTGAGTCACTCAGGTATTGGAAGAATCATGACCATTCTTTTGCAGCCCTGGTACTTTACTGGAGATGGCTATAACACAGAGATCTGTCTCCATGTAGTGTTTAGCCTATTCATCTCTGCCTAGGTCTCCATAAAGGAGATGTTTCCTTGTAATTTCTTAAATAGTGCAACATGATCTTTTCCACAGCTACTGAAGGATCACAAAAGCATAGAGAAAGAATCCGTTTTTAAATAACTGCAATGGTTTCACCTCTAATGCATTATATCAACCAAAATGAGACACAGGCCTAGACTAGACCTGGTATGTAAGGGAGAAACACAAGAGTATGATTTGGATCAGATAAGCAAGGTCCGGGGGACCCTTTGTGGGAATTAGTTAGTACAGTGTGATGTGTAGAGGTGGTTGAGGTTCAGGGGCCCTGACTTTTGGACTTCCATATTTATCAACACAAAACCTGTTGACATTGGGAACGGGGTAGGTTTGGGTAGTGAAGAATGATGACAGGATACAGATAACAGGGTCATACTTCGAGATCAGAGAGCGAGGACCTGTGTGCCATGCTAAGGAATATTTTCCTCACTCTTTACTTGACCACCAGTAATTCATTTCAATTCTTTTTCCATAAACATCACATACTGGACATGAGGAAAATTCTTCATGTTATAAAGTAAAACAGCCATCATTTTTTTCCTAAGTCAGGTGTCACAGTTTTCTATGATTTATATAAATGGAGAAATGTGCTGGAGAACTTGGTGAACGCAATAGCTTTACTGAACAATTGGCTCAGAAATAAGGTTCTAATGTTAAAGTATCCACTTACTAGGGTTCAAATGTTCATGCCCAAGCTCACTCATATATTGAAGTTTAATTCTCCTAAATATGGTAGTAAGAGAAAAAAAATACTTAACAGATTATGGTGGTTAAATCTAATTGCTAGCTTGATTGATTTAGAAGCAAGTTCATGGGTATGCCTGGGCAAGATGTTGAGACAGTGTGTTATGTATTTTATAGGATCCCTAGCACCTTTCTCCCTGGCTGTTTCTCTGTTTGTTTCATGGCTGTCAGTAACTGCACAGTTTGCTCTTCCACACTTCTACCATGATGTTTCTGCCTTGGTGACGTCCATAGACTAAACCCCCTGAATAAACAATCCCAATTAAACCTGCCTTCCTCTTGAGTGTCAGCTCTTATGTCACAGCAATGCAAAACCTGATTAATACAGAGCAGATTAGGTCATGACTATATAATTTCATGATTAGGACCAATGCTTTTATAAAAGATACTCGAGATAGATCATTCATCCCTTCCATCTTGCAAGGATGCAGTGCGAGAATGTATTCTGTGAGCCAGAAATCACACCTTACCAGACACAGAATCTGCCTTGACCTTGGAGTAGCCAACCTCTAAAAAACTGATAAATAACTTTTTTTTTTGGTAGCAAGAATTGAACTAAGGACCTTGCACTTTCCAGGCAGGCCTTTGTGCTGCTGAGCTGTATCCCCAGCCCTACATAAATTTCTATTGTTTATAAGATTCTCAATTTATGGCATTTCATTACAGATGCCAAAACAAACTAACACACTTTATCTGTTTTATCCCATATTTCATTATCTTTCACATATTTTAATATCAAAAATGATATAATGTCACTGTTGTCACTTTTTCCCAAAACTTAATGAAGTTTTTCACCATTGATTCCTGATATATCTGTAGGTATGACACTGAGGATTTAAAGAATTTCCTAGGAGATACAAAGGTGATGAGGCAGAGCAACATAGGAGAGGGTGTTGAGAGAATTAGCATTGGCATTGTTGTAGCTTGGCATAACTGACGCCATCTTGAACCCTGCATTTAGCTAGTGCCCTGTATTTGTCCCCAGGAAATGGAAAATTACTCAGGTTATAAATCCCATGAGAAAAGCAGAATGAGCTATACTCACCAGAGAAAAATTAACCTGCTCAACAAAAGATGCAGGATACAGGTGTCAACCAAAAATTAAAGTAAGATTCTAGCTAAATTGTTTCCAACCGGATTTCTTTTGTGGTTTTCTACTTTAAAAGCTCTGTAACTTCGCAGTTCAGGGCCACTTGTTTGGACTCTGAAAAGGGGGTCTGTATATGAGTGTCCTGAGCTCAGTTAATTAAATTCCAAATTTATCAGTTTGGCTGCTTGGATTCCTATATTGTTGTTCACGAACCCACCTCAGGTATGACATTACAAAAGAACAATGCAGAAAGGACAGAAACTCAATTAACTGCAGATCCAACAAGGTGAGAGTTGATGCTGGGTTCTGGTAGAAATTTTTGAGAATATAAGTTTTTGCATATGAAAATTCAGTATTTCTTATTGGCGTTTCATGCTGACTATATGTAAGCATATTTTCAAATTCAATTTCCAAAAATTCAAAAATTGAAAAGAAATATTTCTGTTTTAATCAGAAACAATTTCCAAAGTCATTTTCATGATTTTTGCCATTATTTTAGTCCTTTTAGATATAATAAAACATCAGTTCCTTAACAAGTTACATGGTTATTTACTAATTTCTTCCTTATAGGCAAGTCCTAAATATTTTGCCAAAAATAAAGTAGACCAGTTTTATCATCAGTGAAAGATAAAATTCTGAACTACAGAGAAATAGTTTTGGGAAACTGAAACAAAGACCTTCCTAGGAAATAATGAATTTGAGAGAAAAAGCCAAAATGTCTTCTTTGTGTTTCCTGCTCATAAAAGGAATAGTAGAAAAAATTATGGTAGCTCTGTCTATCAAAGAAGTCACTTTGCAGTTAGTAACTATTATTTTTAACAACCAATTTTATAATAATTTCTCTTTCATCATTATTTAAAAGTTTTACGAGTATCAAATGGAAATTTCTCAAGGGTCTTTTTATTTTCTATTTGAAAAGGCATGCAAACCGATTTAATTGTTTTTGAACATGCTAGATATTTTTAAAAATATTAGAATGCCAAGAAAACTAGAATTTGAAGTAGATTTTAAGATTTCAACTATTTCCAGAGAAGAAGTTCCATTTTTTCACTTGAGTGTCCATCCCTTTTCTCCATTTCTGAATTTACTAAATTTTGAGATGCCTTTTAGAGCTCAAAACTTCTTTGTTGTTTAGCACTGAGACTGACTTTATTTTTTATCCCTCTAATCAGTTTAGTTGCTTTTGCAATTCATTTAATGAATTTATATTTACCTCTCAAAGAGTTCTCTTGGAAAAGAGGAGCAAGAAACTATTTTTGCAACATAATGTTTGTAAGAAAAATAAAGTCCTAGGACACACTATGGTGTGCTTTTTGGTTGCTAGTTGGGAGCTGTTGAGTCCACCAGCACTCCCAGTGACTTGATTACTTAGTTATGTCTGTTAAAAACTCCTTTGCTTAATAAGGCAACAATCACAAGAATGATAATTTATTGTATCCACAAGTCAGAGAATCATAAATGATAAAGAGTTTTTTTGAAAATAATGTTGGATTTTTAAATTAATACAGTGTTTACATGTAGAACTTAACAAACACACCAATTTTTGCAAGAAAAAAAATTCTTTTTGAGACGATATCCCATGGGTAGCTCAGGATGGCCTTGAACTCACTACATAGTCTGGGCTGGACTTTATTTAACTCATAGCGATCCTCCTGCCTCAGCTTCCCAAGTAATGAGATTATAGTGTGTAGCACCGTACCCGACAAAGAAAAAAATCTTATTCTTTGTGTTCAGACTCTGAATCATGAAACTCTGAATACAGAAAATATTTCATAAAAAAGGATTACGAACTTCTTTTCATTGACTTTTACATGACTAACAATTAAAGAACTGGAGTGGAATATAGCAACCACAAATATATTTCCAGTTTCAGAGCAGGTCTTTCTAATACAAAAATAAAGAGAATAATCTTAATAAATAACAAAGGACTTGAAATTCTGACCAGAAAGATATTCATAAGAAGCCAATGGTAATATTAGCTTTTATGAAAATTAAATTCCAAAACAATACATTAATGAAATTGTAAGATCATTTCTAGAACTTCCTCTAAACATCTGACTTTTTTTCCCAAAAGGAGTATCAGAGTCTGGTGAGGCTGAATGATCCAAGAGTGTCATTTCAGTTATCAATAGAAAGGCTGAATTACCTTTCAAGGCTGGTACATGAAATATTATTAAGTCACTGTAAAGTGAGGAACTAAAAGTGTTTATGTAACCATGAATTTAGAAAACATAAAGATGAATCACTTAAATAACTGATGATGACAGAAACTATAATGATGTTAGTTAATATAATATGTGTGAGCTTTCGATGTTTGTGACAAGTATCAAATTTAAAATGTGAATTTTGTTTTGAATTACCTTGTTTAAAATATTAGTGTCTTATCTAAAATATTTGATTTTTTGTCTTCATTTTTACTTCAATTTTACATTACTTTTCTTATAAGAGGTTCTGCCTAAAATATATGTTCCTGTCTTTGCAAAAACTAGACCTTTATGTTAGTATTAGAAATCCTTGTCTTACCCCATAATATTATAGCCAAATATCTCCATAAGCTGTTTTTCAAGTTCCCCAAAGAATTCACAATAAAATACATGTAAAAATTTATGAGAATTTACTTCTTGAACTAAATCACAGTAGAATTGACATAACTTAAAATAAATTTTGTTTGATTTAACATCTTGGTTAGTAATAATATAGACTAATAACATGATTTCATATATATATTATTTATATATGTAATAACTCACTAAAATTATAGGAATAAACTCTTGAACTCTGTTTTCCTTCTCATTTCTTGTAACTTAAAAAAAAAATCCATTCAGTGAATATACCTAACACATTTAACACAATTACTTTATCGAAGTTTTACTTAGTGTTACTACCTTTATCCACTTTTTAAATATTTATTTTTCAAAAGTTATTGGAGAAATTATTCCATGCATATATATTCCTTTTATGTTACATGTTCAGATAGATGTACTTCTTTTTATTCTTATTTTTAAAAGATATTGGTGCATAATAAATGAGTGTTTGTCAATTTTGATTTTTAGCCACAAAAATACGTATGCCGCATACTGTTTCAGGAGTACAGCATATAAGAATCTATGTCAAAATCATAGATTCTTCAAAATATTTATCCAATATCTAAATGTCTGGAAGATTTTGTTATTATATCCAATGAAGTTATGGATATAACTATACATTTGTACTGTATTTTATTGCTAAAAGACAAATAATCTAAAGTACATGACTTTTAAATATTGATATTCAGAAGTTGTCATTCATAATGGTACAAATGTGTATATTTCCAAGTACTCTTTCTCATACTGTGTTGTCAGCTTATTTTTAATATTTTGCAAGTTGCCAATGAAGCAGTGGTACTATGTACTTTAATATTTTACTCTGACTTTTTGAAAACAATTTTTAAGATCTGTACAGTCAATACATAATTATAGAGTGTCATGTAAAGTTTTAAACAAATTCAATTTTATTCAAATCAAGGTATATTGAAAGATATATTACTTTATGGTTAAAACATCAAAAATCTTCTCTTTGAGCCCTGCTCAACACCTCAGTGGAGGACACCTACTTTCTCTTTGTTTTGGTTCCATATTTCAGGAGGGACAAAAATCTTGGCTGGGCTGGCTTGAGGAGAGACCAGTGACAACCTACTGCTGCTGTACCCCAGGAATGGGGATGTATCCCATACCCAGATGGTAAACACAGAGCTGTCAAACATTTTTATATCTGACGAACCCAATGGGAGGGAAGTGTCCAGTCCTGGTGTTATAGTTAAAAACTGGTGGTCAACTTAACACCACCTGAATTAAATCAGCATAGTGCTGAGTATGTAGATTGTCCACATGAGGAAAGTTGCCAGCATAAATAGAGATGTAGAGAAGAAGATTTAGGGTTTGTGGGTTCTCCCACGTGTTGCTGTTTCAAGTCTTTGGTTCTCCTGGAGGAATTCATCATGAATGACTAGCTTCCCCAAAATGAGTTTGGCCATTATCAGAAGGAGCTCAGGACCTTGCTGGTAGGAGTGGCTGTGGTTCACTTTGGGGGAGCTCTGGTCCTTACATTGAACATCACTTCCTGGCTCCAGAGGGGAGAGGTATGCTGTTTAATCTCCAGGAGAAGTTTGTCATCTGGTTTTATGGCATGTACTCAACTGTTCTTATTGTTGGAGGAGCTTGGGACCTCCATGTTGCTGAGGATGGCTGTGGTACTTTTTGGGAGAGCCCTAGTCCTTATTTTGAGTGTGACTTCTGAGCTCCAGTGTAGAACCTACTGGCACAGCCCCCTTACCAGCTGGCATAGACTTCTTGTTTCCTCCACTGACCTTTGGGCACTGCCAGTGCAGATTCATAAAACAGACTGGCATGAGTCCTTCTCTTGGGCTCCAGATCTCCAGTTGGACTTGTGGGAGGCATTGTTATGGGCTCTGAGTCTTAACCTGGACAGATGCAGGACATTGCTGTGGGATTCACATCCTTGGTTGAATATTCTGGTCCTTAGTATTGTGGACAATAAGAAGTATTGGGGACAACTAATAAAGTGGATTCCTGCACCTTCTTGTGTTTAATTCTGGGTGACCATCATATAATAATATTATAAATTTTATGTCCTGATTGTAATTGTTCTCCTCACAACCCTTGACTACAATACCTGGAGAAAAAGCTATAAATAAAGCCATATTCTCTAGAAACCATTTTACTAACTGACCCGTTTTGGGACATATTAGCCAAATAAAAGATTCATGTATACAAAAGAAAACTCTTTTCTTCTAGCATTTTATGTTTTAAAATAATGTGGCACATTATTGTTACATATAGTTACCCTATTGTGCATCACAATAGCAGATCTATGACATTTTTAAATATGTAAAGTACTTGAAATGGTATAAAATAAATGCTCAGACAACAACTTATCTGAATTCTAAAGTTCTTACATTACTATTATGTTACTAACTTTTTTATAACATATTTTCCATTAAACCATACAGTTCAATAGTGTATTATCTAGTTTTATTTTATTTTTCTTTTATTCTGAGTAAAATTTGTTTTAACATACTCTTTGATTACTGTACTAGTAAACTTTGTGATTTTAAATCTGTTTCTGTAAAATTTTATAAGTGCTTTTCCACATGCTATGTGTTTTTATAATTTACTAAATATTTTTGTGCATGGACTATACCGAATTGCGTTTCATTTTTATGAATTTGTATTCATCTCTATTGTTGTGTGTATCTTCTTAGTTGTATATGCTATTTTGAGAATTTCATGGTTTTGAAGACTGTGGAATTATGCCTGAGTTTCACATGCTTTGTAGTACATGTTTGTACAAGTACATGAATTTTACATTCATCTTGAGGAGTAGGTATGTGTACCTTCCACAGCTCATTTTGTTAGTATGAATATAATATACAAGTGGTTGATTTTTTAGTTATTATTTTGGTGTAAGCTGAGAAAAAAAATTCAACTTCATGTTTTCCTCATATCTATTTAACTGTCCTCACAGTTACAGAAAATGATTTTTTCTTGACTATTGAGTTGAGTTTTACCCTCCATTTTCATATCATTTAGATGTAACACTGGATTATCTTCTTCAGAGAGCACAAAGTCATTGAATGTTAATTATTTATATTTTGTGTTCTATCTATCTGCATCTTGTAATCATGAACCTCCTTTGTATGTAGTATATGCTTGACTGTTCTAGCATGTTCTGTGTTGTAGGTTACCTTTAGTCTTATTTACATTTACAAAGAGTTTCACATTCTCCTTTGGTAATTTTTGGAAAGATCATTTTAAATTTATGATTGTATAAGGGCTAAATAGAATGTACATACTATTCAGTTGTTCTTTTAAACATGATATGCCTTTTTATTTGTTCAAATTTTTTCAGTGTCATTTTAGTTTTTTCTGGCAATTTCACATAGATTTTCAAAATCTTCTGCCTAGTGGCTTAAAGTTGATGATGAAAATGATTTTTGTCTTTATATCGCTCAATTGTCTCACTTTTGACTGTAAAAGGTGTTTTTATTAAGCCATTGCTCCAAATTCTTTATCATTTTTTAAATTAGTGACAAGGTTACTTTGTTTTCCTAGTAACATCATTTGTAAAGATTTGTAAGTTTTCATCTATTTTGAAATTCTTACCTCTTAGTGATTTCTGTTTCAAGGCAAACAATGATAGCAGGCACTATCTATGAAAAAAAATTTATAATTGTATGCCTTATAGATAGATACATGGAGTGTTTCTACTTTTTACATATCATCACACGGCCATAAGTAATTACATAAAGATATATATGTGTGTGTGTGTGTGTGTGTATATATATATATATATATATATATATACACACACACACATTAAGAACATAGGCATGTGTTCAAAAATTGGAGATAATTTTAAAAATCAGGAAAGGATCTTGAGTTTAAATTTATTTTTACATCTATATTGACAGTCAGATTTGTTTAAATTAATCTATTAATACACATGTATTGTCAATGGAGATCTTTCATTTCTGAAACAAGTCCAGGTTGAAAAACTCATATCAGTGTTCTAATATTCCTCTAGATTATGTCTTGGTCTTACTAATGTTTTCTATGTAAGACTTAAAGTAAATTACTCACCAGTTACTTTTTATATTATCTTTTTAGCATATAGGTTTTGGTGTAATCCAGAAATGTTTTTATGAAAACACACTTCACCTACATTTTTACTCTACAAAATCTTCAAGTCACGTGTTTTTCAAAAGTTTGAAGAATAAATGGATAAAATATACGAGGCTCTTTTGCAATGTATTGACTGTTTAAAAATTGTTCTTTTCATTGAGTAAAACTTGATAATTTATTTCCTAAAAATCATATATTTTATCAAACTTTACATCTAATTTACAGAAAGCTGAAATAATTGTTCCTTACAATATTTTAATTTTTCCTGGTTTTAGTAATTTCAACA
This sequence comes from Cavia porcellus, assembly GCF_034190915.1. Taxonomy (NCBI): domain Eukaryota; kingdom Metazoa; phylum Chordata; class Mammalia; order Rodentia; family Caviidae; genus Cavia; species Cavia porcellus. The sequence continues at coordinate 20,216,323 of NW_026947514.1, read as the reverse complement.
TTATAATTCCTTGTTTTGCATGTTCAGACTTTTTCTCTTTTTCCACTTTATAACGTAATTTAAGATGCCTTCTATATTTCTTCCATGATGAAAAAGGTCTTCAATATATTAATTCTAAATAAGTTTTACTTTGTGTTCTGCTTTATTTCTGTTGCTATTTGCACTGAATTCTGTTTTTCTCTTCTTCATTGTTATTATTTTTACAGTGCTCAACATCTGCTCCTTGATTAATTTAGATACACTCTTTCAAGCTTATTTTTATATGCACTTAAGAATAAGCATTCCTTTAGGCATGTTTATTCATCCCATATGTTCTCATGTACAATGTCTTCAGCACTGTCAATAAAACCATGCTAAACAATTTGTGTTTTATGCTTATGTGAACCTGTTTAATATGATACTTGACAAACTCTTTAATAAAAAGATTAGAATATTAGTCAATCCGATTTTAGATTTTGTTATTTGTATTTGTTTTTCATTCTGTTGATTTCAAATTCTGTCGCATTGCAACTTGAGAATACTGACCCTGTAATCATTCCATTATTGGAACTTATTAATTATCCTAATTTTACTTGCTTTTCTCAGAATTGCTCCTTAAAGGAAAACATTTTTAACAATTATACACATTCATCTTACATAAAGATCTAAGAAAAGAGATCTTTGTTTGAAACAAAATATTTTGGAAGAAAATTTCCATCAGCCACTTCTGGCAAGTCAGTTGCAGCCGATAGTGCAGGGAGAGAGTGAGTGAAAAAAACTCACCTCTCATTCAGCAGCAACAAGCTGTCATTTAAAGAGCATCAAATTCAGAACCACACTAAGACCTTCCTAGGAGTGAAGGTCGTCATCTATCTAGAGATGTGACTCGACTTTGATTCCCAGATTTGTGAGTTTTCTGCACTTAAGAAGGAGCATTCTGCTTCTCAAGCGTGACACTACAGGGCAGAGCTTGATTTCCCAAGATCAGAAAATATTCATTGTTCCCTTGTCATTCTGTCATGTGTGTCTCATTGCTTGTCTTAGTTCAAGAGAAAGAAAAAAAATCAAAAAACAAACAAGAACGAAATTATGAGGCCTAAAAGTGTGATTTTTTTCTCATCTGTCTAAATGCAATGGTCTCAATGTTTTTCTTATATTTTTATTCTTAAATGTTTTCATCGTACTCTCCTGCTTCACTCTCCCACAATATATCATAGTCATTGAACCAAATGAATAGCATATTAAAAAGATCTAACTAAAAATGGAAATGCAGCACTTTCAAGGGGTGTTTCCGTTTTCTCTTGCTCTCTCTGGCTGTCCCTCTTCCTCTCTTCTCTCTCTCTCTTCTTTCTACTCTCTCTCCTCTGTTCCTCCCTCCTTTGCTTCTGCCTCTCTGCACCAAAATAAGGTGATGATCACTATATACTCTAATATTTATGGATAAATGAAAGCTAGAATGAGCTATGGAAATGGAATTGGATCTTAATTACTGATGAAGACCTCGGCATCAATGTTCCTGAGAAATAAGGGGAACTTCAAAATCTGGTTCATTGATCTGGCACTTGTTTGGCACCTTTTTATATGAATGCTAAATTGAATCAGCCAACTGATTACTCTGAATGGCTGTAGTTCACAATAATGAAGAGAGAAGAAAGATCAATAATATTTCATCTGCTGCACAAATCCACGAATGAAGACAGTATATTTTTCAAATTTATAATAAGTGTGTAATCAGCATGGCTTTCCATTTCCCTCACATCTTCAGTGCACTAAACACACACTTTTACTCGAAAATGAATGCATTAACCTTTAGAGCCAGTGAAGAACAGTATCAGCTAATTTCCCCTGGCCTAAACAAAGGGCTCCTGTGTCTTATGTAAATATCATAAGCATTTATTGAGGAAAGTTTCATTCTTAGAATTTTAAAATTTCTTACGTGAGATTTTATTAGTCTCATCATTCATGTATCGTGTTAATGAAGCAAGATGATCTGTTTCGGAAAGTGTTCCCAGTGAGAACACAATTATTAAATACTATCATTGCTGACAATAATTAAACTTTTATTATTCCAGTTTCAACTCAATCAGATCAGGCTCCCTAGAGGGGTGAGTAGGGGAGAAGATTTAAAAAACAGTATACTGAATAGACCGGTATGAGCAGGGATAGACTCTGAAAGTCTAAACATTATTAGAAATCTCACAGTGAATAGTCCATGGTATATTTTAACCTGCCATTCTACATCGCAGTATATGGGTCTTTTCCTTACACCAAACAAATCTCCAATGCTCCAAAGGCCCATTGAGTGTCTATAATTTCATTCAGTTCAGATATTTCCTAGAGTCAGAAGCAGACCTCACATATCACACAAAACATCTCTTTCCACACGTTAATGGTAGTCTGAGAGCCTTATTAATCCTAACCCAGCATAAAGAATTCCCATGACTGACTCTTGCTAGCATTTGATTATATGCTAGAAAAGTTCATGGAGCTTAGTAAAATACTTGCATGACAAAATGATAATATGAAGGACACAGCTCAAGGACAACCAAAGGGAAGACATGCATGAGGCAAGGGAGTGGAAGAGGGTGCAACATTCCTCTTTGGCCCAGGCATGCCATGCTCCCAGCACCTTGGTGTGCAGTAACACAGGGGATCTCTGAGCTATAACTTACAGCATTAAATAGAGACCTTATTGCTTAGGTATGATTGATTAAACCATTGGTGATGGGTAATTAACTCAACCTTCAGACTTTCTTTCCTCCCAAGTAGTCATGGAGCTAATAATTCCTACTCTCTAATCATGTGATTGGTTTCTTTTCAGTGAGCCATCATCCTGAAGCTTCCCAGGGACACATTAAGAATTACATTTTTAGAATAAAATAAAGGATCTGGGAGGTGATTATAAATAGTCAAAGCTGTTCTTCTAGCATTTAGGAAATACAGATTTTCTTTTTTGTAATACTAGGAGTGAAACTCAGGGTCTCTATAATGGCGGGTTAAAAAGAGACCCTGAGTCTCTAAACTCAGGGTCTCAGGGTCTTTATACTCTCTATAAGGCTAGCTTAGAGACTCCATGATCAGAATTCTGACAGGTGTTGAATTGAAAAGGTACCTTTTCCTTGTATGTAGTCTGCTTTGTCTTCATTGACTTCCTGATTTGGTTTCAGCTGTTTTAGTCCTGTTTTGCTTAATTTTCATAAGCTAATCCCCAGTCATTATTTATATATAGACTATAGATAGATAGATAGATAGATAGATAGATAGATAGAATCTCACTACATTCCCAGGCTGTCCACAAACTTAAAATCCTCTTGCCTCACCTCTGGATTAGCCGGAAGTACAGCATGTACTACTGTACCTAGCTTCAAGGAGTTTTGAAAACCTCTTGCTCTGAGATTTGCAGGTGAATTATTGCTATAACATCATAAAACCAGATAAAATTTTGCTGCATGATTCTGTGTGATTAATCTAATAAATGATCTAATGAAACATCAAATTGGAAAGCTAGCAATGAAATCAGAAAAGAAATTTAAAACATGTTAGAAGAAAAATAACCAGATGGTTTGTTAGGAGAGACGAATGACAAGCATTTTTAAATACCACTGAGTGCTGGGAACAACTTGTTTTTACTTTGCGACACTTAGAAGGAGACAATTGATGGACTGATTGAAATAAGTGGTTTTCTGGAAAAGCGTCTGGATAATAATGGTCAAAAGCAGTAGTCAAACACAGGACTACTGCTTCCAGGTACATGGGTTTTGTTTACTTGTTTCAAATATATTATTTTTCATTAGAAAGAAAGATATAAACATATGTGAAGGAGATAAAGAAGAATCTAGATGTTGCAGGTAAATACTTGTCTTGTTAATTTTAACTTGTTTCTGGAACTACACAGTAATTAACATGACTGCCTTGTGGGTCGACCTAAGTGAAGATGGTGGGGGTGAGATTGTTGTGGTGAGTGATGGAGATCAAAACTGTGATGTATGCAAAGGTGACACTTAGAGAGCACGGAAAAAATGTACAATGTTTCATTTCTCTGGCACATTATAAAGCAAGAGTCACCAGCTAGCTTAGAGACTCCATGATCAGAATTCTGACAGGTGTTGAATTGAAAAACTACCTTTTCCTTGTAGGTAGTCTGCTTTGTCTTCATTGACTTCCTGATTTGTTTTCAGCTGTTTTAGCCCTGTTTCGCTTAATTTTCATAAAATATGACAAATGAATGACTTACGTATTATGCAGGTACAGATTTTTGGTAGCAATTGTGGAGGGCAAACCAGACATGACAGGCTTTGAGAAATGGATATAATTTTCAGGACCACAAACTCCAAGATTTTGTTATAAGTCTATGATTTAAAATATAAATAAACAGAAAATCTAGATAGCGTCTTGAAGGTGGTGAAAATGCAAAATTGTAGTGGAAGGCAGACAGTGAAAACTGGTATAGAAGAAAAAGGCAATGAGAAAAGCAAAGGATGAAAAGGAGAGATGAACTGAGATTTATGATTCTGAAGTATAAAATGTATTATATTCAGATAAGGAAGATTAAACGAAAGAAGCAACGCTTCCTCAAGAATAGAGCTTAAAAGCTAAGAACAGGAGGTAGCCCGCCTCCTCTGAGAAGGCACCAGCAGCTTCCTGGGACTTGGTCTGGGGGCCAGCGTTCTTAGAAGATATTTTTCTTTTGCATTCTACATTGTTCTTCAGTCTCATTCCACCCTCATTGTTTCTCTAAATGTCTGTTAACTAATATTACATTTACAGGAAGATGGAGGTATCATTTTTGGTTGTGGTGATTTACAAAGCATGCCTCTGTCTGTATCACATCCCAGAGGATGTTTCTTTTGAAGTTTCCTGTGGCAAACTTTTTGTTTCTGTCCTTCAGTGTTTGAAAAGTTGGTCAGACTATGCGTTGATTCTGCACTGACACTGGCATCTACATCTCATTCTCTAGACCATTGAAGAGGTCCGTCCTGATGGTATGGCAATTAGGAGACACTGATGTTAATGGAATTAGTCATCATCAAACAAAAACAGGCTTCCCAGGAGAAGGGGCTGAATACAGTTTATAACATCTCAAAACAAAGGATTCTAAATAATAACTCAATAATTAATGCTGTGAGGTGCCATAGAATTTTTTTCAATGTCAAAGGCATCCAGAGGGTGAGATAAAATGGTAGTTTCACTAATGTGCATTCTACAACTTCATTTGCAGTTAAAAAGTGCTGCTGTTTTCCTATAGGCAGACAGATGTTCTATGAAACGAATTGAGTTTAAGTTTGGGAATCCTTATTTGCATAGATCTTCTTGGGCTATGTACCAAATTTTGAATTTGTAACAGTATTTCTCATGAAGTAGCTCTCCAGATATGCATAAGTTCACAGATTTTGCAAAATACAATAATGACAGATATTCATTATAAATAAAAATTCAGGACAATCAGTTAAATTTGAATTATAGATCAACACACAACATTTTATTTTTAGCAAAAGTATTTCTTATGAAGTATTTGCTGTGAAATAGGAAGTTTTCATGCTAAAAATCTATGCATTATTTGTCAGAAAATATTCAACGCTCTTGCATATCAGGAGCAAACACACAAGTTAAAAAATGATTTTTTCCCAGTGGAATTTACTAATATTAATTCAGTATAAAATACATCACTTGTACTCTATTTGCTTTATTTTTACTGTTACACTCTTAATCAGGATACACAAATAAAAGTTTCTTTACAGGAATAAAATTGATGAAAAAGAAATGGGTGTGATGAAGTTCAGGGAAAAGGAGATCATTTGGGAAGAAACATGAAGACAAAATGTAAGTAAATAATTTTTAATTCACTTAATGTTTATAGGATTTTCTGCTTTATAGAAAAATGGGGAGGAAGAACAGAACATTCCCTAGGCCCCATACTTAGTTTCCCTTATACAGCTTAAAATATTTGTAAATTGCTAAAATGAGCAAAAAACCTTTCTGAACCTCAGAGATTTGTTTATTGGGGAAGACTGCCACATAGACTTTTTGGGATCTGAATCAGAAAGAAAAACCAGTTTTCTAGACTCTAGTAGTACCTTGTAGTTTTTTTTTTTTTTTATGGAAAAAAAGTAAAACAAAATTTCATAATAAAATAATAGGTGAATAGCAATAGTTTATACATTGCATATTATTACTTTTAAGGTAGTAAATCAGCATACAAAATATTGGCATAAAAATTCTCTAAATGAACTAGGAGCAACTGTTAGTATAATTATCTTGTTTTCCTTTTGCCCACCATCCTTCCTTTGAGAGATGCCTAAGTGACCAATTTGTTATTTATACCTAGACATTGCAATGGATTTACAAAGTTTAAAAAAAACATGATTTGCATTGTTTTTAAAATGCTAGACTTGCTTTGATACTATTTATCACCTCCCCCCAAAGAACAATAAATTTCTAAGCACCCATTTCTTTTTATAATAATCCAAAGTCACATTCCTTGAGAAGGCCACCTCTACTCTCTAGCCACACTTATGTTTTCCTTATCTATAATTTTGTTGTGCATTTGCACAATTTTTTTTTTACTTTAACTTTAGTGGATTTCTTTGTTCACAAGTCATATATTCACAGATATTTCTAAATTTAATTATTTGGATCTACATTAAGCTAAATTTGTTTGCCTTTACTGATGTTTCCATTTCTAATTCATTATTCTCTCAGTACTGTTAGTGTTTTTTCTTTACTTATCTGTAAATTCCTTCTCCAAGAATGGAAATCTAATCTCGAGTTGGGCAATCATTTGCATAATTGCTTAGTTCTCATACATATACATAGTTGTTCCAGAATCATTAACTCTTGCCCTCTGTATATCCCCTTATTAAGCAGAGTATATTACCTGTACGCAGTGTCTTTTGTGTTGAAGCTTAATAATTTCACTCATTTATTAAGTCACTAATCAGCATCTCCTCTTACCCTTTTCAGTGATGTTGGTTCTTATATTTGGAATACAATCAGATGATATTGCCATGTCTACATTTCGTCCTGGGATACCCTAACCTATTAAATGATTTTTTTCTACAAATTCAATAGTAAGGTTACCATAAGGCATAATGGCTTCTTTTTTTTTTTTTTTTTTTTTTTTTTTTTTTTTTTTTTTTTTTTTTTTATCGCTACTGGGGATCGAACTCACAACTGTGAGCTTGAAAGGCAGGCGCTTATGCAGCCGAGCTAAATCCCCAGCCCATCATAACGGCTTCTAACAAAGAAATACGGTCACAGATTCATCATTGCAGCATCATAGGGATTAGCTTTAATGCCCTAAAACAACCCTGTGGTTTACCTTTCATGCCTACTACTTTTTTAATCTTTCGTCACTACTAATCATTTACTCAACAATTCTGTATTTTCTGTGGTGCCATGTAATTGGAATCATATAACCTTCAGTTTTTTCCTTTCATTTTGCAACTTGAACTTAAGATTTTTCTTGTCTTTTTATGACTTGATAGCTTTTTTTGTTTGTTTGTTTTTAGCACACAGTGGAAAACATTACGTTTGCTTCCAGTTTTCAGTGACTGTGATGAAGACTATAAAACATTCGTATTCAGGTTATTGTGTAGGCATGCATTTTCAGCTGCATTGGGTAAATACCTGGGAACATGATTGTTGCTTTGTATAGTAAGACCATATTTAGACTGGTTAAGAAACTGCCAATGTAAACCAGGTGTGGTAATATGTGCCTAGAATCTCATCTACTTGGGAGGCTCAGACAGGAGGATGAGAAAGATTAGATTAGATTAAGATTAGAAAAGGAGTTTAAATACATATCTTAAAGAGGAAATTTGTAAAAATAGAGAAATTCAAAAACAAAAATAAATATAATAAACCTCAGATTCCGGAATTCTTGCCTATTAACTGTGAAAATAAATAGATTAGTCACATTAGAAGTGGATATAACAGAAACTTTGTACATTTCAAACTATGCAAAGTCCTATGATTATCTATCTACTTGAAGAAAAAAATGAAATTTAATTCTATTTTCAGAGTGATGGACAACTCAGTGAAAGCAGTTTGGGTAGCCTAAGAATGGTTGTCCAAAGCTTTAATTGGGTGGTTAAGAAAGTTTTCATCTCTGACAGGATTCCATGTGCTGAAGTTAATCATCAAATTTAAAAAAAAAATTTAAAAAATATATATGGAACCCTTACTAAGGGTATCATGTTGAGAAAAATCCTTTCTTTATTCTCCTAGATGATAGCCTCTCTAAATATCCTCACTGTTTTTGACAAAAGCTAGGGAATAAACCAGTTAAATTTCTCTTCTAGAGTCCATAGCAATGTGTGCAAAAGCCTAGATATGAAATTAGACAATTTTCTGTAGACTCCTGCTTGTTAGTCACTTTACCCATGTCCTATATCTCAAAGAGATTATCATTTTACAAAGCAGAAAAGTAGAGAAAGGCACTGAAACATGAGATCCTACAAAAACTGGAATCTAAGTCACCTCTTAAAAGAAATCAGATTTCCCCGATTTCCCAAGTACTGTATACTGAAAACTCATCTTTCTGTGATTACAGAAATCTAGACTGTCAGATATGTGATGAAACTTACATTTCCTTTTAAATTTCCCCATGCTATAAACAAGAAAGAAGCATTAAATGCCTTGCCTGAATTGATCTTCTTGGGTTAATACCTTCACTAGGTCTCCAGATGAATACATCAACCATAACTTCCTTTGTACGTGAAAAAACAAAATTGTAGGTTCACAGTTGCTTCTTTTTCTTCTAATCAGCACATCATTTCTTGACTGGTGCCTCTCTCTTGGTTTAATGAGTGTCCTCTAAACCTCGACTGTCAATGGCTTGCCCTAGGATGGTAGATGGTAGAACTGTAAGGAAGTGTGAGCGGCTTAGGACCTTTGAGGCATGATTTTAGTGGGGAATAGGAAAGCCCTGGTCTCTTCTTTTTCCTTTTCACTTCCTGATTGACAGTTTCACCTTTCTGCACAGTTCTGCCTTTATATATAGCCTCTACTACAGCTCTGAACTTGGACTAGAAATTCCTGATCATGAACTGAGATATACCCTCAGTTATTTCAGGTTTTGCCTTATAGTGAAATGAACCCAATTCAGTGTCAAAGCTCATTAATGATCAGGTAGAAGTGAGGTCTCTACCTGCAGTTTTCTCAACTACAGAAGTCATTACACACAAAACCATTTTGTACTTTGTTGCCATCTTAGATCTTTATGCAGATGATCACTTCATTTAAACCTAAATTACATTTCCTTCTAAAAGAAGTCACATAAATCTAACAAGCAAAGAATATTTGTTTTCACTCCCAAGGGATGGACAACTGAGATGCTACAGTAATTTGATCTTGATTACTACAATAACAATTGAAAACTCTTGTGAAAGAGGTTGTAATTTTCTTTAAGAGATCATGAAAATGGTACTAGCTACCTCTGTGCTTTCAATTCCTTTAGTGCATCCTTATCTCACTGCAAGAGCAGAAAATGAAATAGAGGAAGCTGGAACTAATGCATTCAATTATTGTGTTATTAAGATTTTATTGGCAGAGCAAGGAGGGGAAAGTAACTAAGAAAACAAAGCTCAGGTTAATTCCAATTCATAACTTTCATAGCTTTTGATAAATCTTCCTGGGAAATAAATAGTAGCAAGAGAGAGTGAGCTGGGAAATCCTTTCAGTTTGTTTAATAAATGGGATAAGTATATTGGACTCTAATTAAAAGCTTTAATGATAAAATTAATGGAACTCTGTGTCTATTACTGGGTATTAATTATCCTGCAGGCATTGGAAGAGATAATAGGCATTGTTCTTTGGGATTAGGCTGGGGTATATCAGCCACATATTAATAGAGTGGAAATAAAATAAATTAGTCACCAAAATAAAGATTCTTCAAGGTAATAGATGTATATATGAATACCAGCTCAAATTGGGAGAAGATGGTAGAATCTATCTTCTTCATGGCCAAATATCAAGTTCATGTAGTCTAAGGAAGAATAATTAAGAAGCTTAGCAGGAAAAAACTATGATGTAAATGAATGAACAACATAAGGACAAAAACAATTTTTTTTAAAAAAATAAGAAAAACCAATATTTACTAAATTAGCATTAAAAATTATTAGCAATGGCATCCCAGCTAGGACCCAAGGAGGTTCCTCCAAAGAGAAGCTGGGAGACTAATCCAGTCTCTCCTTATGTGTTGCGTGAGTGCTCCAAATTTCAGAACAGAAAAACATTTTGGGATATGAAGAGAGATAAAGCAGGATTTAATAAGCAGAAAGAAAGAACTCCTTACTCGCGGAAAGGAGTTTTGGTGTTCAAGAGCTAAACATAAGATGGTCTAGATCTGGGGCATTTGCATATTCTTTGATTTGAAATCTGTGAAATTTGAGAATCTATATACAGGGAAAAAAAATTGTAGGCCCAGTTGTGAGGCTTATTGTATATTTTTAAGATTGCTAGGGATTTTGGAGTGAGTTGCCTTGTGTAACATTAGTCCTAAACCTCTAGGTTCTTAAAATTATCTTAAAATCACAATTTCTCCTGCCTCTTTCTACCTATTCCTATTTCTTCTATCCACCTCAATTGTACATTAAAAATCCTGGCATAAATAATGGAAATGAACCTAAACAGAGAATATAAAGTGCTGTCGTCAAGGACCTAAATTCTTTCACAAGTCAATTTAGTCACAGTATGGCTGGATTCTAGTTGGGCCCTCTAGATTCCCCAAGGTTTTTCATCCCAATAAACAACGTAAGTCCTGAGAAACCATCTCCATTCCTGATATTCTTTCCATGTTTAGCTCTTATTTGAAGGTAGAAAACGTAAGTGGCATGCTTCTTTCCGTGTGTACTGAGCACAGACTAGCTTGAGCCATGAGAAATAAAAATGCTACACTAGGTATTTTGGAATGCTAATGCTGAGGAACCCATCACCCCAAATTTCAACCATATATGACAATAGAAATTAATTTCTTACACAGGCTACAGAGGTCAACACAAAATTATCTTCTCTAGGTTGTGTAAATGTGACCACCAGTTATTTATCTTCCTCCTGAGTACACTAGATCAGTCCAGGGAATGGCCATCTCTTGACCATAGCAGGAAAACAAGAATGATTCTAACTGCACAAAATGCCTTCCATAAAAATAATTCCATGATAAAATCTTTCTTGCTAACATTTTACCAGCCAGAGCAAATCATGTGATTGGCCTGGACTCAAGAGGCAAAGAAATGCTAGACCAGAATACTAAATTTGTTATCAAATATCGTGGTAAAGATCAACTTTGTAGGGAGAGGTGAAAAATTGAGTCCTTTTACATGGTCTACCATGGGAAGAGATCAAACATTGTAAAAGTCATTTTCAATGTAGATAGTCAATGGTAACATTAAAATGATTTCACAAAGTAAATTTTAAATCAAGGCTATTTCTGCAAATTACTCTGTAAGTATAATTATTAGCTATATTTTCATGGAGTCAGTATCAGTTGTCTTTAAGTCAAGGATACAAATTACTCTTGCAGATAAACATATACTGAGAAAATGCAGATACTATAAACATCCTACTTCATCTTATTCTATTTAATTTTCTGTTTTGCAACCTTTACTTAAAACTATGTATTCAGTAAAGATAATTTGGTTGTATGATATGGTAGAAATAATTTTATTATTTCTCCAAAGTTGGAACCAGGACTGAGAAATACAGCAGATAAGATAAATTCATTTATGTGTTAACATTTAGGATTTCTGGTACTATTATAGTATTGTTCTCCTGGGTCACTTGAATTTCATGTGTTTTATGAAAACCTGTAAGCACCAGCCAGTAACCATAGTGCTTCTGCCTCAACAGAAGCATAGGAGTTCTCAAATCTACATAACATGTGTAAGTACCTCCAATTATTTACCTCTTAGATAATGATAGGAACTGTAGCGCTAACTATAAGAAGAATGGCCTACAGTATTCCTGTGACTCAAAACAAGTATTTAGATTATTTAGATACTCAACGTCTCTTCTGACTTATGATTGCCATACAATCTGTGGGATATATTTAGTGTCCCCGTGGAAGCAATTACACATAAAACATCAACATATATTTGTACAGTAGACAATGTTTTCATAGGTCCCTGGAGTGTGTTTTAACAATAGTGGAAACTAAAGTTTGGGTGTAATGTGTTTTATCTATCATTCATATCAAAGAATATACAGTACTTTAAAATTTTAGAGAATAGTTAAAAGTAGAATGCCATTGTATAGACATGTATTTGAATTCTAGAGATATAAAAGTATTAACAAGATAGTTTTAATATTTAGTTTAAAACCCTTTTTAAAATTTTAATATAATTCCTATATTATAAGTGGACCTTTAGATGGGTACACAAATAAATCGAGATTAACATAATATTTGTTCTCCAAAGATGCAAGCATCAAGTAGAAATCTGTTAAGTATTACTGGTTCTTTTGATGATGGGTTTCTTTAGTCCCAAAATTCTGAAACCCCTGAGTAAAATGTACACTGAAAAGTAGAGTCATCTCAAAATAAAATTAAAGATATCTCTAAATGAATTATTTTGCCTTTCTTACAATTTGAGAATTTTTGAGGGTTGAAAAAACTGTTAAATCATGAATAACACATAGGAATGAAACTTTGATATTCACTGACATTGAAGTCTTTTGCAAAAGTAGATACTTGATTGAAATGAGCCTCAGGCTATATTTTGTCTAGAGAGTGTCTCCATCCCCAGATTTTATCCTATCATGTTTAATAAAAGTAGTCCTTTCAGCATTAGTGTATACATATGAAAAGGAAGCAATACTACTATCTGTATAGCATAGTTCCATAAGAAACACAGATTTTGGTTTAATGAATCAATAAATAGACCATCACCTAAAAGATATATTACATGTTTATGATTCAATTAAATAATTGTTTGTATAAAATAAAATCATAGTAAGTCAAAAACAGTATGTACTCATCTGTTATTTCTAACAATATTAAAACATGTGTTCATAAAATTTAGGACAGTAACTAATCAAATAATTCATAAAACGTCTTGCACATAAAATTATTGACAAATAGCATTTTTTAAAATAACTAGTAAAAATGCAGGACAGCCTAATGGCTCACCTCATAAATTGCCATGAATCAGACAAACCTTTAAGAATTTTTGATAATAAATATTCTTTATGAATAAAGATAACTAAATAGAGAATTTAAGTGGTTATATTATTAGTTTCAATAATTTAATTTTTAGAAATGAAATAATAGTGTATAATTACGTTTCCAATTATTTAATCATGCATAAACTAAAATGATACTCAATGTAAATGTTGATTTCTAGGGTACATATTTAATTAGATATATCCATACTTAAAGTACTATGTAACTATTAAGATGATGCTTTATAATTTCTTTTTCTTTCTTTTTTTTTTTTTTTTGTGTCAGCAATTGAACTCAGGATCTTTTACTTGCCAGGCAGTACTGTGTCATCGAACTACATACCCATCCAATGCTTTGGAGTATTTAAATAATAGATAAAATTATACATAAGAAAAAAGATTACTCAGGTTATACATGCCACTAGGCACAATGACAAATATATATGTAATGCATACACAATCATTAGAAATTCTCTAAAATGTCCATTTTTTTAAATGTCTGTTTTAATTAACTTTTTTTTTTATTTTAGGCTCTCACATTTCTTTTAATTTTTCTATATTTGATATTTCAGTGGTTTTATATGGTGCTGTAATTATTTATACAAATTGTAAAATATATTTTTATTATTGACAATCAACTAAGTGATGAATTTTATGCATGTAGAAAATTGCGTATCATTTTCTTTAACCATAGCTCTGGAGTTCTGCTTTACTTTTAGAAAACTATATTATTATGTATGATTACAAAACACAAGGAATTATTTCACTTAAATTTTATATAACATGGCATCTTATGATATTAAGAGTATTCAGTTTTAGGAACTGAAGCAATTATATCTTTTAAAAATTTTTTTCAGAACTTGCATATTTACAATCAAATATATCTTGCCTCTACTGCAATTTTCTACTAATTGTCAAATAATTTCCTACTCATATACCTTATTTTACTTGCTTGCTGCCATAGCTGCTTGATATAGTTCTTATTTGAGAATCGTGATGAAGTATGACTTTAACATTCTTTTTAAACAACTCCCTGTCATCTGTTTGATCTTCTCCTAAAACAGCATTTAATGGGCATTTTTCTTTATAATTTTCTGTTTTCTTGTTGAAAAGCAGTGACATTTTGGAGCAATGCACTTTTAATTTATGTGCCCAGTTTTCAGGAAACATAGACTATGGTTTTCATGACAGAGTTGCACCTCGGTCTGAACCAAAACCAAACGGAAAAATTGACTGCCACAATCCCAGAGATGATTTGGCTCTTTTTAACACTCAGACCAAGTTATTGCTGATTCCCTGGTGAGGAAACAAAAGTGAGTTTTTTGAGTTTTCTAGGACATTACCAGCTTGCTTGATTCAAATACCTGGAAACATCTGTCAGAAAGCCTATTTCTCTTCTCATGTGTGAGCCTAAAACAGGCATAAACAGCCTGGATTGCTTTGGATTGTACAGGGAAATGAAGAAAACGTGAGAGGGATGCACTAGAGCTGAGGTTGGACATATACCCAGAAATGACTGAGACCATCCCTGAGGCAAGTGGAGAGAGGATACAGGAGGAAGTGATCTTTTTAAAGCATCTTTGTGCAAAATTGTCATTTTTATTATTGCAAGACTATCTTCTGTATTTTGCCTTATGTCCCTAAAGCAATCCTAAGAATGTGTAATATCCAATGTCATATCAATCATACCCTTGGAAGAAATGACTTCTGAAAACAGCCTTCCAATCATTGTGCAGAAGTAGATGACGCTAGGGCCAAAAAAATGCCCCACAAACAAGGGGAATTTTTATTAGTAAGAATTTATACACTTGGAATGAAAACAGCATAGTAGAAACTAACACCACAAATCATAGGAAAAAGAATTAAAGAGTCAGAACTAAGAAGCAATGTAATTCATCTAGATCTTTCATCAAGTTGCTGAGAAGACTGTAATTAATTTGTGAATTAGAAACTACATGGTTTTTTCCTAAATGTAAAGTTGACCAGGTAGCTTTTTTCCCTACGACTTGGAGTCTCATATTGTAGATTTTATGGCCATTCAATAAACATTGATTATTACTAATGATTCTATTTCTCACCATAAAATACCGTTCTGCCCTATAATCTTTTCAATGTGTAAAATAAAACTTCCCTGTGACAACTAACTTTAGCCTATTAGATATTTGTTGTAAATGGAATGTATCATAAATAGAAAATGATGAATGACCTTCTTACAGAGTAGTTTCTTATATACAAGGTCACATCATGGCTTCTGCTTTCCCTGGGTCTTAAATATTTTCTATTACCCTTTATATTTAGTCTACCATGAACTCTAACATTCATGAAATCAATACCAGTAAAACATCAAAAAATCCTGTTGGCTAAAAAATATTCCCCAGTACAAAAATCAGAGAGTAAAAGGAAATTCATTATTTATATTTTTGTTAATAAAGTTTGAGACTATTTCCTAAACCTTTAAATGTGTTCTAGAATTTAAATTCTGTGTTCAACCATTATTTATTGCTGTATGTTCCTGAAGAAGGACACTGAATCTTTGAGTAGGTAAAGCTGTACCTTCTTAAATCATAAATTACTTGACAATGAATTGGAGTCATCTTAAGTATTTCCCATAGTGTGAATCACTGAATCTGGCCTTTTACATTTCCTGTAGTTCATGAATTGAATGAAAACCAAGGGCAGGTGGCTTCAGATTATATTAAAATATTTGTTGTGTATTTGCATGCTTTGAAGGTACTTTAAATGGAAAATTTCAAAATTCATTCTTAATTTTATTCCATACAAATAATAGTCCAATAGTTTAATGTATAATGCCTGCATTTATGGGCATAATAGTACATGGTAATAGGCCCTGAGCATGACTCTTTACTACCAGTAAATGGAGATATAATTACTATTATTTAGAAAACCATTTGTAAAATTAATATCACCCAACCTCTTTATTTATAGCTAAAGAGAACAAAAGAACTGATTGATGAAATATTTTGTTCAAGCTTGAGCTCAGTTACCAGCAAAAATTGAAGTTAACTCAGATAGTTTGACATGCACACCATCATCATCATGGTCCATCTGTATTCATTAGTCATTAATATGTTATTTTAACTTGAATACTTTTTCAACTATGATACAGTTATCAAAAAATCATCTTTAGTTTGAGATGATAGTCTGAAGTACTGAAAAAAAAAACATTTTACATATTTGTACCTAAATTGTGTTGAATGGAATTGATTACTCTCCATAATAGACTATAATGTTTTTTTCAGTGAATTTCATAAAGCACTAATTTCAAATACTTGTCTTAATTTCCAAGATTTTAAATAGAACAGTTTCACTTATCTCACCAGACATTGTATCCAAATTCCAGCCTTGTTTTAAATTTCTGCTTTTCTCATTTGCATTGGCTTTCCAAAGAATCGAACCAAAGAAAACAGAGTTTCTCTCCTCTTAGAGTTAGTGATATCATTTATTAGGCAGACACCTCCTGCTCTTCTTATAATTTAGACGAACTAAACCAATGAGAACTGTTACAAAAAATATCGGTGAACTAAAATAATCATCTTTTCTCCATCTTGAGTACTAAGGCCACCCGCATTTCTGAGAGCTAAAGCTCCATTCTTTGGAGGTCATCAGTCTGTTGTTGGAGGCTTGCTGTGGCTCTCCCTGTGCACAGGCTGGTATAAAACGTAGGTCTAGGTTTCAAGTCTCTTGTTTTCAAGATAAAGATAGATAAATAAACAGAGTGAATGTTCTATGTATTCTAACACAGACGCGTGCACAGGAGGGTAGAAAGACTAAAGGATTTGAGATGAAGACTGCAACAGAGAATCTGAGCATCATTTCTTCTTTCTTTGACTTTCTTTTTCCTTTAAAGGAATTATAGGAAATGATGATTAACAAGTTTGTCCTCTGAAGGTATGGCGGTCGGTGTCTGTTATGTGTGTGCAAATAACCTTTACCTCAGTCTGACAAAATATGACTTGGGAGAAAAACTCATAAATTTTAATGTCAAAAATATTGACTGCATTCCAGGAGTCATTGGTGTCTGCAGTCACTTATTAGTCTGCCTATAAAAAAGCAACCCCTCTCTTGTCATTCAGCATCTCCACGGCCCTATGAGTCAATGGTCACAGAAGCCTCTTCCTTTCTTACCTAAAAGCACATTTATCAGGCTTTTATTTAATTTTCTCAAAGACTACTTGGAATACTAAGAAAATCTTAGCAAAGGCTCTAATCCTCTCTCTTGTAGATTCAATAAACACTCTAACCAATAATTTACAGAGCCTAATAACTTGTTTTCTATTGGGTTACTTTGTGGTTGAGTTTCAGACAGGATCCCAGCCAACTTCAAGCAAGCTCTGAGAGGCAAATTTATAAGCTAGGTCATTTAATCCTGTTGGGGTTTCATGAGCAAAAATCACTTAACAGCTTTTAAATGATCAGATTTGTAATATCATACAGAGAAACCATTTGGTTCCATAGCTAATTATCAGGGAAAATGAACAAGTCTCAACCTATGATATACAAAATTTTAAAACAAATTATAATCCTTAGAGAAAAATCTCACATAGTGAAGCAAGATTAAAATAATGTCATTCTTTATATTAAGATATTAATATTTTAATATAAAGATATTTAGTAGATATCTAAATATACTCATCATGATAATATCAGACATTGGGAAACTGGTGAGGAAATTATTTAACTGCTAATATTCCAGTATTTTATACTGCTCAAAACTTTATTGATTAGGGATTGGAAGCAAACTTAAACATCTTTCCAGTAATTCTATGTTTCCCTCCATCTTCTAATGTATAATTAAAACATTTGACATTAAAATAAGTGGGTAACCAAAAACAGAGTTCAAGTCCACCGCACACCACTTACCTAATAATTCATCAAATGATATTTTATCTCACTGAACCCTGCATGATCCAGACTGTATTGTCTCTTTTTCTGTGGAGGACACTGCAAGCATAAACAAATAAAGGGAAAATGAATTTCTCTTATTCTGTTTTAATCACAGTCATAAGCAGAATATGTTACCAAGAAAAGCAAGATTTATCATGGAATTTCAGGTTTTCCGTGCATCCGTCTCTGTACATTTTTCCACATTCTCAAGTGTACCAAAGTTTTACAGAGAAACAAGAATGATAGGATGGATATGTGTAACATGTCAATATAGGTAAATATTTATATAAAATGTATATAGTGTATTGCAAAGATGCATCTTATATGAGCATATATGTTCATCTATAGTATGTGAGTACAAACACTCAGAGGAGAAAGTTATTTTGAGGTATTCGTCCATGTGATTATGGATTCTAAACCCCTTGATCTGCCATGTAGGAACTGGAGAAATAGGAGAGCTGGTGGCATGATTTGAAAGCCTCAGAGCCAGGGAGAGACGCTGCCATTCCAGTGAAAATATGAAACCGTGAAATCTAGGAAGGCCAGCACCAGAAGGAAATAGAAGTTCTGTCCCAAGACATTAGTCAGAGCACCAGAAAATTATTCCTTCCTGTACCTTTTGCTGTATTCAGGCCCTGAGTGAATTGGTGGATGTTCAATGAGATTGGGAAGAGCAGTCTACTTTAATGAGTTCACTAATCAAATACTAATTTATTGTAGAAATACCCTTAAATCGCACCAGAATTGATGTTTAATCAGTACCTGTACATTCTAAGGTCCAGATCAAGTTGAAATTAAATTTAAATAACCTATCAAGTCTCTGTGATAAATTGCAAAATCTTTTGAAAGTGTTATGTTGTTATATTTACCTTTATGTTTTGATACACACTTAGATTAAATAAGAATGTGGTGGATACATCAGAGCTTAACAGTGAACATCCAAAATGTTTTTATTGAAATTGGCTATTAGTGCTTGATATTTGAAGTTGAAATAAATATATGTTGAGTTATTTTTCAGTCACAAACAACAAGAAGAGAATATGATTTCATCATCGAGGTATTCAGATCTGAGTTTTACGTGCTTGCCATTTGGCTGTGTTTGGCTTGTGCATTTTGTGGTAGACTAGTCTTCTTGCTTCCAAGAAAGCTGCTGGATAATGCACATTGCATCAACACAAAACTACAAGGCAAAGATAGGAAGAATTGGGCTGTTTTATTTATCTATATCCTGACATTGTTTATATAATATTTTTATTTGGATGTCTGTCATGTGGATATAGTTAGCTATAGGGATACTTCTCAGTTAAAAAATGTAATTATTCTAAGTCAAATATGTAATTGCATTGCCTTTATCATTGACTGGTGTAGGTATTGCTGTGAAATCTAATAGCACCAAGCAAGATGGAAGACAACTAGGGTAATGTTCTTATGAAATATTTTCCGATATACAATAAAGACATTAAAGAAACACAAAACATTAATAAGGTGTTGGATGATGTGCTGTATAAGAACAGCCAAAATTTTTTCCTTCATACACCTCTACATATGATGTCAAAACATCCTTTTATCAAAACACAATAGCCTGCCCTTCTAGACCACAGTGCCTACGTAGTATATTCTCATGTGTCATCATGGCAGTGTAAATTACTGATTTTTGAAGAACAACATGATTTATGTGTTAATATCCTCAAGAATATATTATTTTTTGAGACAGGGTCTCCCTTGATAGTTCAGGCTAAGCTTGAGCTCATTATGTAGCCCAAGATAGTCTTGAATTCAAAGCAGTCCTCCTGCCTCAGCCTCCCAAGTGCTGGGATTGAAAGCATATGCTACCATGCTTGGTGAGAATATAGTATTTTTTGATCCAGCAATTCAAAATCTAAGAATTTCCCCCAATATAAGTAGTGATAGAATTAAAGTTACAACAATAAGAGGATTAATATGCAATTGTATTACTTTTTTTTTACTATTAATAATAGTACTAACATTAGATTTATTATTCCAAAAGTATCCTAATATTTACTATGGCATGATCTGAGTTAGACTGAGATCTGATGGTAATCCTTTTAGTTGCATAAGTATTCTTCATCTCTGTCCCTGGATTTCTGATGACATTGACCTTGATATCTTTGTTTTATAGTAAAGACCTTATGATTCCATGAGAGTATTATTGGGTAGTGGGTCAGCCAATGTGTACAACAGCCAAAATAGTTCATTATTCACAAGATTACTCACAAACGTAAAGGATGAACTTGCTGCCTATGTGGCAGTTCATCTTGTAGTTACATCTTGTAGTTACATTTAATCAGCATCACCATCTCCATAAGAAATGTAAAAATGTGTCTTTATCATTAGGGGTATATTAAAACACATAAGTATTGAGTTTTTCTTATTCTAGGCAAGGGCACACTTACCTAGTTTTAATGACCTAATGGAAATTTTTACAGAAATATATGATTGTATCATTCTTAAAATGATTTCCTGGTTCAAATATTTTTATTGTCTAAAAGTCCTTGGAATGTAAGTTTCTGTGGCTTAAAAAGAATAAATTTCATTTTGGTTTATCACATGCACAAAAGCTCTGAATCATTATTTCAAATGACAGATGGTATACATAAACAAATTCCAGGTTCACAAACAGAGTAGTCATAAATAAATTGAATTCTTCA
Source organism: Cavia porcellus (assembly GCF_034190915.1). Taxonomy (NCBI): domain Eukaryota; kingdom Metazoa; phylum Chordata; class Mammalia; order Rodentia; family Caviidae; genus Cavia; species Cavia porcellus. Next base: position 20,195,615 of record NW_026947514.1, on the reverse strand, counting down.
TTCTTTATGTTACCGATGAAGTCCAAAATTTGTGTTCCTATTTAGTGGAGCACTATATTCTGTTGTGTCACTATAAATGATAGCAATCCTCAAATATTAGGATCACATCATTTCCAATAGTGACTTCACCTTTCTACCAATTAGGTAATTCGAATGTACGTTGGCACAGTTTAAACAGATGAAGGTCAAAAATATATGGCAAGGGTATATTTATCCGTAATAAGATCAAGGGTTAAAAAGTTCAGTGAGCTGAGTTATGAGGATATGTAAGGCAGAAAGAAGTTGAATGTGATTAAAATAAAAATCAGTAAAGTTTGGTGGAAATCTGACCAGAAAATTTTATAGCCAACCACAGTATGTCTGCATTTTCATAGTATAATAATTAACCAAAAATATCAAGACTTTAACTCACTATTGTTAAAAATATGCACACAATATTAAGATTCCATTCCAAAATATATCTTTATAGCTGTAACAAAGGCTTGGAATAAATTATTGGCACAAATAGATATTAGATAATTTCTGTAGCATGAGTGATTAAATTTTATTAAAGACTAAGATTAATCCAACTGAAGAAATGCATAAAAATTCAGAATCCTCATATCCTCATCATTTAAAAACAAAGCAAAACAAGCTACATTCTTTAAAATACAGAGACCAGAGTGAATAAAATTTGAAACAGAACACTGTCCATGAATTATTTCTCTTAATGCCCTGGGAGTCTCATTAAGTTTTCTAAGGAAATATGATATAATAATTTACATCATGGGAATTATTTAATTTTTATTCAATTTTAGTTATTACTCATCCAAAAAATCTGGTAAAGAGATTATGGTGCCAAGTTGCTTTCACATATGACTAGTTTAGCAAAATGGGACTTCAGATTATTTAAGGACACATTTTCCTTCAGGTAAGGCAGCATTTTCACAGAACACTGTCATCAGATTCTTGTCAATTCCCTGGCCTGCCAAGTAGGAACCTTGTTCCTTCTGCATATGTGGGAATTGAGAGACTACAATACTGGTTGAACTAGAATTCAGGTATTCAGCCAACATGTGGAAGACATCAATGGAAGTTATTCTAGTGATCTCACTTTGGCAAATACTGTTTTCTGACTGCTTCCAGAATAAACAGATCACCCTGTCTGAGTGTGCAGACTGCTGTGTGAACACATGTAGACACAAGGATTTGGAGCAATAACATAATAATGTAGGGCACTGGCCCAAGAAAGCAGGAAGTTGTGTGCCTCTGGATGTCTACAATCAAGCTAGAGAAGCTACACCATACCCAAATCACTGAAGCATAAAAGTGGACACGCCTTCTAAGGAAATTGGTGCAGAGGAGAAAGGTGAAGAAGTCGAAGTAGATTTAATATTCCACTTCACCTAATCCTCATTCATACCCATAGGGAGCCACACCAAAATTTTACTAATTAGGAAACTTGGAATCTAAATGGGGCTTCTTACAATTCACCTTGATAAAACATACCGTGGTATGAAAAGGGCAGAGATAAAATACACTGATGGGTTAGACACCAACTATACTGCCCTTAACTTCTATGTCTTAAAGGTATCTGGCTGTCTTCTCCTACTGACATGTTCCCTTATGAATATTATCAGTGCAAGTAGAAATGTACTTCTTAATTGAAAGTCCTGATTGAAGAGAGCAGGAAATACCTTGAGTGCAGTGAAGCTTTGGTTACTCTTCATGATCTACTCAGATTTGAGACAGAGGTTTGGCTTCATGCAAGTTATTTCTTATTAGAAACATCACTTTTGATTTAAAAAGGAGGTTATTCATGCTACCAAAACTAAGAAAATGATAATTATCTTTTCTTTCGTTTTTCTTTCCAAAATATCCAAGTTCTGTGGTACTGATCTTTTGGAAAAAAGTCAGTGATGAAGACTGCAGTCTGAGGATTTACCTGAATTGTGGAAAATGTAATTGTGGCAAGTAAAGAAAAACTTGAGTCAGTCCACTACATATCTCCTACAGTCCCCACATAAAATCATCTCCACATTAATTTTATTTAGCCAATGAAGCCTCAATAGTCACACAAGTTTTATTGCTTCTCTGTACAAAAGGGTTGATAACAGTTTGATAATCTTTTGTAGTAGATATTTAGCTAAAGTGCTTGTTTGATCTTGGTTAAGTATGTTTTCAATAGAGAACAGTTAGTCAATTAATTCAGTATTTTTTTTAAATGAGATTCTAGTCATATGGAAATCAGATGTTGGTGAAAGGAATGAATGCTAAGCATATTTATTCTTTAGGGTTTCCTTATTTTTTTTTTATTATGTTTTGAATTAAGGTTGCATGATATATAATGCAAGAAATAGTGATTGTGAATTAAGTTTGTTTCACTGCTAAACTTTTGAATTAGGTATACTGGTTAAGATTCTATTTAGAGAAGGTGAAAAAAGAAAACAATTTCCATGGTCTAAATATAAGTGTATTTATTGTTCACATCAGTGAAAGTGAAAAATCCATTACTGCTTGTCAGACATGACTACAAGATCCACAAATAAGTAGTTTATTCCTTAATCCATGAGGTATTGTTCTCAGTTCTACGATATAAGATTATGGTGCTTGTATCTTAGTTAAAAGTATGTAAACAATGAAGAGGAAAATAAGAGAAAGGAAGAGGAAAATCACAATGGAAGAGGAGAAGACAAATTTCAAGAGTATCTTAAAGACCGTCTTAGAAAAGCACAAGAATTTCACTTTTAAATCCTATTTGTAAGTTAATTAGTCACATGTCTTAGCCTAGCTACAAAGTAAGCTATGAAATTTGTTCATTATCTAGGTGTTGTTCCATTATTTTGGACAAATGGTACATTGTTCAAAGGCAATATCCAAAGAACTAGTATCAGTGTCTCCCACACTGTGGCTAGTTTGAAACCTTGCAACAGGAAATTCATATTAATCTCACCAATAATCTAATAAAATTAGAAATCATGACCAGCGTAAAAACTGGAATATTTTTAGATATTTCTCTGGAAAATAAATCAATTAAGTATAATTTTAATGCTTTTCTTCAGCTTGTGAATGCAACAAAAATAACAGAATATACCACCTAATCACATCTCATTTACTTTTCAGTTTTTGGGAGTATGCACAAGTTTCGCACTGTGATACTTCAGTTGTGCTAATGGATCTCAAGTGAAAAACTAAGGATTATGCATGCAAATTCATGGAATGGGATTTCTGATAGGTGAATTGTTTTTACACATAGTAAAAATTAAATTCAGATAATGAGTTAATGAAATTACAGATAACAAGTTTATCTCTTAGATATGCAAGCTGGAAATTGTTCTACCTACGTATTTTTATTTATTTTTTTTGTAAACCTGAATATCTTGAAATTAATTCCAGTCTAGAAAAGATAGAATGAAAACAAACAAACCAAAAACTTAATATATGGTTATATTTGGTACCCCTGAAAATCTAAGATGTATTAAGTTTTTTTTACCACTGCTCCTTGTCCAATGACTATTAATAGTCAAATGGTCAAAGAATTATTAAGAAATAAACAAAACAAGAAAGAGTAATAGTCTTTATTTTTTTCTACTTAAAAAATCCTTGTGAGCCTTAGGTTATGGCTCTGTGGTCAAGCTCTTGCTAGCCTGAGAAAGACCCTAGCTTTGATCCCTACCACTGCACTGAGGATTTACCCGGAAGCCACTTTTTGTCATATGCAAAATGAATTATAGCATTTATACTTTTAATTTCAAATTCATCTCATCTTAGAAGAGTGTTCTGGAATTCAGGAAAGATAAAATGGTAAGCAAAGTCATTTCCCACATGTAAAGAGCCATGGAAACATCACAGCTTCTAGGAAAGCTGGGCATTGTATTATTACTTTTATTCATGCAAGAAAGGCCTTGATGCCGCTAACTACTGCTTCACAGTTTCATTTTTCTTTTGAAATTGGAAATGTCTTTGAATCTGGAACCAGAAAAACAAACAACAAAACTAAGTAAGGCACAGTGCCATTTTTGTTAAACCAAAAAGTAAAGCGTACTGTGGTAATACAGGTGTTTTTTTCTTTTTAAAGTTATCTCAAGCTTTCAAGCATGCAACCCAGAAAGACCACTCCATTTGTAGAAAAAAACAAAAAACAGTGGCTTGTCGATACACTTGTACCTCCCAAGGCACAAGCATTAAGAGCAAAAACACATGAGTGGCTCCCACTTAATGCTGGCTATTTGTGTTTAGGTTTTTCTAAGACTGGACTCTCTCATTATTTGAGAGGAAGAAATCAAGTGTATGTAACACTTAAGCACCTGTCAAGCACCTGTCAAGAGGGTTTTCTAAGGCATTGAGATATCTTAGAATTAGGATTCTCAAAGGAACTCAAAGCAATCTCATACAAAAACTCTATTAATTCTATATTCCCTTCTGATTAACAGAAAGCAGATTAACTATCTGGAGATCATTAGCATATGATGATGATTCAACTGAGATTCAAAATAGAAACTGGTTGCTTGATTTGACATACTTCATGGTCAATAATGTAAGTGCAATCTCCAATTTAGGACAGGAAAAAATATATTCTTTCATGGAACTTACCAATGCTTTTAAACCCAGACAATCACATCTTAAGATGGAAAAAAAGGAAATAATATGCCCTGTATTATTAATGGATTTAAGGACAGCTCAATGTATATATAATGAATTTCTCAATGTACAGAAAATGTCTCACTTAGTTGAAAGCTTACATATGTGTAAGTAATTTACTAAGGGAAATTTTATTGAGAAACTATTTTGTGTTATTAACTCTGATAGGTGCAGGTGATTCAGCCCTGAGTTGATTCAGCATTTATAATATGTTCCTGCCATAGAACTCACCAAAATAAGTTCTTAAATAATTCAAAACATTGTCATTACAATAATCATAATAATGGTAATGATTATCATTATAATCATAAAATTTCCCCATGTGGATGAAATAGGACACATAATTTGAGGCATATAGTGCACTTCCATTCAATCCCGCATAGATAATTATTGTGCATCTAGTATATCATTACAGGTGGAGTCAGGTGGAAAGAAAAAGACACAGTGGTGTATTAGCTTGAAAACACTGATCAGGAGAGTACTGTTAGGGTAAACATCTGTGACAAGGACAAAGAAGCCAGTGGAAAAGAGAAAAGTTGTTCTGCAAAGAGACTTCAGGCTTCACTGGTTGTATAGGGCACTCTGAAGCATCAAGGTCACTTCAGAATTGGAAAATTTTGAATAAGGAGACTAATTAGGTTATTATCATCATCATTTCATGAAGCAGATATTGGTTGCAGGTAGCTGATGGAAAGAAAGCATGACTTTGAGTAAGGATTTTGTCTTTAGAAAGATGAAATCTCATAGTGTTGATAGCAAAGACTCAGCCAGCAGTGGTTTCTCAGGAGAATAACTTATCAGTTGAAAATCAGATTTCAACACAGCACCATGGCCAATACAGAACACCTTTCATGTCACAAAGATCTGCTTTGTATAAATACTGGAAGCAACTTCTCCAGGATTACTCATAACCATTGTCTGTCCTGCTACCGTGTTTAGACTCCTCTTAGCTTCTGTCCCTTTATTGACCTGAGGGGTTTGGAGAGTATCATGAACCATAAGAGACAAGAATTTGAGCACAGGTCATGATGTACTTCTCAGCCCAGGGCAAATACACTTGCACATTTGTGATCTCAACTAATAAGGGAAATAATTCAAGGCCCTGAGGTAGATAAATGGATATCAAAAACATTTTTCCTTTTTCACTCCATTATGTATTTGAAATTCTACTTTAGCATTAACCTAATTTCTCTGTAGAGAAAATATTATAAACAGGAAAAAATGAAAGCAGAAAAAGTACTAGTTTATGACTTAACTATAGAAGAAGAAAGAGATATTGGAGGCTTGGACCAAGGTGAGTGTAACGAAAATGGTAAAATACAATCAAATTTTAGATATAATTGATGTTTTTTAGAATGGATGTGTGGTGTGCAATGAAATGGGAAAGAATTTTTTTTCAGGGAGATACTATTATGCATCAAAACTATTCCTTTCAGAAACAAGATTATTCTCCATGCCTATAGGTTGAGATTTCAGGTTGAGCAACACATCTTAAATAACAATAATCATTTTCCCTAGGAATGTACTGAAGAATCTAGTTGGCTCCTACCAGACACCTTGATAGCCCAGTTTCTTTGGCCAAATGAATTTCAAAAACATTTGTATAAAATAGAACAAAATATTTTACAAGGCTTTAGATGTCTTCAGCGTTATTACTTTTCAATTTTTCACTATTTTTAACATACTAGACCAAAAAAGCTTGCATTCCTTAACAGATCATCCTTCCTCACCTGTAAATCAGACTCTGTCTTTCAGAACCTGAATATCAAACTGCGCTAAGAAAACTTTCTGACAGTTCTATTACACATTGTCCTGAAGTTCTTGACACACAGAATATTAGCACGTCTCGTGTTTTTCTGATTGTACTGTATTTGAATTATCTCTTAGAATGCCTTATTCCCTGTATCCACAGCGTTGTTTTCTGATAGGAAGTGCGGTGTGGTGTAGTGGGTGGCACATGCTTGCAATACCCAGAGACCAGGAGTCTCAGGCAGGGGAAATGGGAAGTTTGAGCTCTGCCTGGACAACTTAATGACTTAAACTATGTCTCAAAATTAAAAAAAAAAAAAAAAAAAAAAACAAGGGATGGAGTGGGGAATTGTATTCATGCAGTTCAACATAAAGGGCCTAGTATCAGGAAAAAGAAAAACAAAATGAGCACTTGATAAGTATTTGTAAAATATTGCAATCATTAATCATGACTCTTAAATTCACTGGATAAAGGCTTGCTCCACAGATTAGGAAAACTCATTTTGGGGGTTACTGGGGGTGTTTCCAGAGCGGACTGCACGCAGACCTTACACAGACAGGTGGAGACTCACTGTGATTGTGGGATACAGCAGCCACTCTGCTGTGGTCTCAACAGAAGTAAAGAAAAAGAAGAAGGAAATCACCCTGCATTTGCAAAACTCCATTCTTCTTGACTGGGTGGGTGAGTCTCCTGCTAATTCCACCAGCTGTGACCACCAAACTCCAACTTTTTGGAGCCTTTCCATGCAGTGTCACAGCAACATTCACCAAGCAGCTCTGGGCTTGCAAGTATAGGCTCTGATGCTTCCTTGGCCCTTGCTTGCTCTGCAACTTCTCGTATATGTCGAGAAGCTTTTTCACAACCAACTTTCGGCCTTCAGACATTGAATTTGATCCTGCCCCAATCCCAGAAGCCTATTTAATAGTTCTCCTTAAATAACTTCACACAGATCTCATAGTTTTTTTTATTGATGCAATAAAAAACCTCTACAAACCTCAAATCAAGATTACGTCCATTTTATTTGTAAAGGAGAAATTGCTTCCTACCTACTTAAAAGAATAAATCAATTTCTTGGAAATAAAATCTACAGTGTCTAACCTTGATTTATCAAAATAATTATCTAAACAAGTTTTTAAAATAAAGCTCAATGAGGCACAGTCCTGGAAATTCTGATGCTCTGTTTAAAGTGGGCCATAGGTGATTTTGCTACAGAATTGAGAGAAACTGGTCTTGTAGATGTTCTGGCATAAGGTTCTTGGAACAAATAAAAAATGAAAGAATGCACATCTAAGCAGGTAAAGTGCTATAATCGGGTTTAAAATTTGAGGAGGAGAAATAGAACAGAATCCAAATCTTTATTTTTATTATGACGTATGAAATATCTATAATATCAAAAATGTTTGCTTACAAAAATTGCTAAAACGGACAAGGCAGTTTTACACCCTTATGTCCACCAATCTGAAGGCCTTCATATTGAAAATGTTACCTTGACCAAAATACATTAAATTTTCTATTGTTTTGATTATTTTTTAGCCATCAAACAGCATATAATTACACAAAGGTTTCCATTTCCAGCCTGCCATTCAGCCTACTAGATATTACACATAGATTAATTTTCATTTTTGTTCCTTTCACGTTGAGATAATTTTCTAAATGAATTATAGTCTTGAGGTCTGAAATACAGACCTTTAAACAGAAATCGAGTCCATTTGTATAATTTTCTTTTTCTTATGGCAAAGTGTAAATGTCACCTCTCTCCAGAAAACTTACAACTTTATTTCTCTTAAGCCTGAATTGTCTTGCTTGCTTTTCTAAGAAAGGAACTGATATTTTTCTTTTGTTTCAGAGAAAACACTCCTAAAAATTTTTGGGATGTTTTTCAGATCTATCTTTGAATGAGAGAAAACCTGACAAGCATCATCATCCAGAATGAAAACACCTTGGGATCTATGAGATTCTTCATTTTCTAGCAACATAAGAAGACAGTGAACTGGGATGTCTGGAGGGAAAATTGAAATGTTGTATGTGCTAATATTTCTACTTTTTGTATGAACCAGTTTTAAGTAAATGGCCGTGGGGTTTTATATTGACTTCACTACACCAAGTGATACCTCTAAATATAATGTCTTTGGAAGTTTAAAAAAAAAAAGGACTTTTTTTCCTCAAGGATAGATCTTACATTTTACCTTAAATTACTTAAACTACCTTGAATTGTCAATAAATTAAAGTGAACTTGTAACTGAGCTGATAGTTTTCTGGAGCCACTCTTGTCTTAGTGTTACCCACATTCCTTTCCAGGTACGTTTTATTTATTCTACTGCCATACACGCCATACTACGAGTATTTGACCTGAGGCTAACAATCATTTGCAATGCACCATGATACAAAATCCCAAATAAGTAACGGGGAATATGAATAGAATTTACAATGAAGCTCTCACTCCTTCTCTCACTCCTTCATCTCATTTGGTTTATTTAGGCAGATTTTAAATGACTTTCCTGCATCTAGTTCTTCTCTACTTTTTTTCCTCTTGCAGCTATGGGCAAGTTAATCTTCCTGAATTGCGACATTGTTTATGTTACCTTGTATTCAAGAATCCACTTGGATAAACATTGCTTATATACTAGGATTTTTTTTCCTAGTTGTTCTTTTAATCCCCCCCATCTGCTCATTCATATTAATTATCTCAGGTTGAGATAATTTCTTAAGTGAGTTACATTCTCAAGCTCTGAAATATAGATTTTTTTAAACACTGAAATCAGGTCTATTTTCAACATTTCCTCTTTTTTTGTGACAAAACTTAAAAATTAGTAACACATAAATACATACTTATTGAGCTTCAACCATTGTTGATTAGAAAGCATGGTCACAATATTTTGCAGTTCTCTCCATTATGTAGAATGGTTTGCTCCAGTTCCTGAGTCTCGGCTCATGGCAAGACCTGCTTTGATCAATAAATGAAGGAAACGTGATATTGCAAATTTCAAAGGCAGAGCTTTCAGGGTATAACAGAGTATATCTTTCCTTGCTTAGAATGTGACCCAGAGGATATCCCCAAGGAAGATGGTAATACCTGGGGAGCATGTCAGGCCACCTATAGAAATGAGGTTTTCTAGTGGATCATGAACATTGACTGGCAGGTGCGTGAGGTCATCCTGAGCATTCTAGGTCAGCTGACCCTCCAACTATATTCAACCATGGTAGTGGATAGACACAGATAAAATGAGCAGAGGAAATTCCCACTCTACTACCATGATTGTGGTGATACATGAATTAATGCTGTTTTGAGCGACTTAATAATTTTGGGTATTATAAATTGTTATGCAGAAAAGCTGTTGGCACATCAAATATATCAGATATTCATTAATAAAAAACAGAGGAGGATTGATTTAAATTGTTCACCAAAAAGTTCATATATTCAGAAGTGGCACTTTGGGGAGCTGACTGGATACACAGAGTGCTAAGTTCATCAGTGGTACTCCTCCTTTGATGAGTTAATACCTGAATGTGCTCTTAGCAGGCAAGGCACGGTAGGAAGGTGGGGGGGGGCGTCCCTGGAGATGTGGCCTAAAGGGGTTGCCTCTTATCCTCACCTTCTCCTCTCTCTGTACATCCCAGAAGCCGTGAGATAACTAGTTTCCCTCTGCCATGCCCTTCTTTTATGTCATTTCTGCCTTGGAACTGAATCCTCCGAAATTTTAATCCTTAAAGTTGCAATCATCAGGTGTTTTGTCCAGGAGACTAGAAGGATAACTCATGTAAACTGAAAGAGAAAAATACATATATACATTAATGCTATAGACATATCAAACAGTGCTCCATTTTGCCTAGATAATTAAAACAGAGGGATGTAAAAGTGACTGAAGGTAAAGGATGCCCATTTTGATCTAATAAATCAGGTAAGAGTGAAGCCTATAAATATTTCTTCGGTGTCATAGGTTTTTAACTTTATTCTTTTTGTTGATAATAACTGTGCATGTTTTACTAAAACATGCAAACTCCTTCATCCCCTAGTGGCACATGTCTTAACTCTTCGCATATATTTTATCCATCTTGCTCTGAGTGTCTCTATCTAGCAACTTTAGATTTCTACAGTTCTCCCCCATAGAGCTCAGTGCTGCTCTCTGTTCACTTTCAACTCAGCTAGAATCTCATATCGTTCAATAAACATGGACTCCCAACCTAACCTCAAAAGATCATTCCGTCTTTGAAATTATAAAATGGAGATCACATCTCACACTACAAAGTAAAACACTTTTTCCTGAGGACTTTTGAGTACATTAGAAACATTTATATATGGCGTATAGCATAGCTGCTGGCATAGTATAATTAACATAAATGGTAAAAATTGTCACCAGATCCTAACCATCACCATCATATTTAACCTTTTGTTCACTCAAATATTTACATAGTGTGTTTAATGTGCTACTCATGGTGTTAGGTACTCAGAAGACAGAAATGAGTTTAGACACCAAAATCAGCACAAAACTAGTATTCAAGTACCTGGAACCCTGTGCTGAGGTCAGTGTTTAGGAGGATACCCCACAGCTCTCTCTGTAATGACCTTCCCCATATAGCTAAGACTCCATCATCTGTCCCCACATTTCCCTTCTAGACTGTGCTTCTCAAACTCTTTTTTTTTTTTTTTTTTTGTCTTTTTCATTTTTATCGGTATGGGGGATCGAACTCACGACCGCCTGCTTGCAAGGCAGGCGCTTATGCCGCTGAGCTAAACCCCCAGCCCCTCTTCTCAAACTCTTAAAGAGCAAGTTTTTGTTTTCTCTTTAACTGCTTGACTGCTATAGACAACCACTTTGTAAATACTATGAAATTATAAAATATAGAACATTATAAAAATATAAAATTAATAGAGAAAATAAGTATAAAAGAGTGACATATAAAATGCTAGCCCACATGTTTATTAGTAGGTTCAGTAAAAATTCAATTACTTTGTGAAAATTACTGTAAAATTTCTATAGTTTTCTATATATTTCTAGAAGATTATGAAAAAAATTCAGAACAGTTTGTTGAACAATTTTGAATAGTGTGGTAGGTGGAAAACTATGATCCTGAGATCCTAGAATTCCTGAGATCCTAGAATTGCATCCTCTAATAGTCAACAATTAACAAATGCTTGCTTACAATTTTACATATTTTACATTGCTGGGAAGTGAACCCCGGGTCTCATATAGGCTACACATCACTATAAAGTTGGGTATGCATATATATCACAGTAGTATAATATTTTTAACTCCTGTGGAAAGATACCTAAAAGGGAATAGCTGAGTCAAATGGAATTTCTAGTTTTACTTTCTTAAGACTCTCCAAACTCATTTCGACCATGCTTATATCCAGTTTACATTTACATCAGCAATGTAGGAGGAATCTTTACCACATTACCAGCTCTAAATAGCTCACAGTTTCAAGATAAGAATAACATTTTTGTGATCACAAAAATGTGAAAATGTTTGAAGTTTACTGAGATGAAAATCAAGCATCACACTAAAGCAAATATGTAACAAATATTATGCTGATAGCATCTCACCTGATGCCAAGATTTGAGAAGGTAACAAGTGCCCAAGAAATGTATGCGTTTTTAATATGTGATTATGTTTCATTTAAGAGTTAAATTAAATAATTTGTATAACCTTTTCTTATATATAATAAGCTGCAATGCGTTTTTACTGGTCTTATCATTATTGGGACTTTAGGGTCAACCTATATTCTTTCAAGGTCCTCAGTCATTTTATTTTCATAACTCATGCTTTCAATTATTTGTTTTCACAAAATAAATATGTTATATTTCAACAGAAGCAATAGGTATCCACTTTACTTGTGACTGAAACTAATAATTAGATGAATGGGTGCACCAGAATATATATATTTTTTTGTTTTGCCATTTTCCACTTTATTTGAAAAAATGGCATTAACACAATTGGCAAAGATGCTGCAGAGAACACAGCTGGATGGAAATACATCATGAGCAAAGCTACATAGGAATACAGTGCCTCTATTTGTCTGGATCTTAGAGCTAAATGGGTAGTGATGCCTAACAAGGAAGACTAAAAATTGCGTATGGCGGAGCTTCAAATACTGTAGAGGCAGGATACCATTAATTATAAGCAACTTTCCTCCAGTGTCAGGTGGAAGTAGCTGTCTGACTGAAATTCTTCCTTGGGATTGAACAAAGCAGGTAAAGGTGGAGAATCTGAGCTAATGCCCAAGCTTGCTTCCATGTGAGAGAAGACACTATGAGTAATGTTATGGCTCATGTAGAGATTTCCACCCAAAACTCATGCAGTCATAGATGGGGCATTCTCAGAGGTGGTTTAACCCAATGTGCGATGCTGGGATTGATCCATAGGTGCAATCCTATGATCAAGGACACTAGGATTGCAGTTGTGACTGCTATATGTGCTAGTAGCCTGAATAAAATATTAGGGACAGAAAAAGGTGCAGTTGCCTCTTGCTTGTTTTGTTCCCTTTGCGCAGCCATAAACTGTTCTCCTCTGAAATGTGTCTGCCATGCCATGCTGCCTTGGGCCAGCTAATTATGAACTGAAACCTCTACAAACACTAAAGTAAATAAACCTTTCCTCCTGTAACTTTGGGTGTTGGTTATTTTGTCTCATCAAGGAGAAAAATAGCTAAGACAAAATTTATTACCAGAAAAATGGAGTCATTAGTGTGACTATACTGGACCAAGTGGTTCAGAAGACTTTAGAGTTGGCTTGTGGGAAGTGGAAGAGTTAGGAAAGAATTTGAGAAAGATACTGGCTGAACAAGTAGAGGTGAGATGTCTTAGACTGTACCTGATTGGATTCTGGTCAGCGCTTAGAATACCAGAAGGCTAATAGAAATTATGCTGGTAAAGACCAGGCTTGGGAGATATCCGCTGGGAAGAAGGATTACATAGTCCAATAGACTCCACACAATGTGTGGCAGAAAGTTTGTCTGTATTTTGGTTGTGTCTAGAGACTGCCTGAAGTTGAGATTAAGGACAGTAGACTAATGAATCTTGAGAATAAATTTCAAGGTAGTCTAAGACTAAAGGGTGGCATGTCTGCTGTTGGGAATTTTAGCCAGATTTATGTTGAGAATCAAGAGCAAAGAGCTAAGTATAAGGATTCAAAACACCATGAGTTTGGCCAGAAAAGAAGTGTCAGTAAAGCTGTAGCTTGTGAAGATGGAACAGAGGAAAAACTGTTCCCTGAAAATATTAGAGAGAAAAAGCTAAGTATTTCAGAAAAAGACGACCAAAAAGATGGCCTGAGGACAACAGACGAACCTATAGAACTCCACCTTTGCAGGCTCAGAATTGCAAAGAAGAAAGACTGGTTTAAGAAGAGAGTCCCACAGCACCATAGTTCAGAATGGTAGTGGTATAGAAATGTTGTTCCTTGGAATTTCATTCATAAGCATTCTACACCAATAGCCAATAGAGAAGGAAGGCTGGCCACTGATTCAGCTGAAAGTAGGTCAAGGCACCCTTCATGAGCAGCTGGTTTTAGGTGCTTGCTGAATGAATAAACTGAAATTAGAAATGATTCTACCCAAATTTCAGAAGAAGGCCGCAGTGTATCTCTGAGAGGGAAGTATGTGAAGCTAAAGGTGCAGTGGAGACCTAGATATGTTGAAAATCCAGGAGCATGGATCATCTGAGGAAAACTGCAAGGAGTTAGCAGATCAGGACCAGGAGAGAAGTCATGGGAGCTACAACCACTGAAGTGCTGGAGGTACATCCAGGAAGTCTCTAAGGACAGAGACACCCAATCCTTTTCGAGTTCATAACTTGAAACAGATTATCTCAGATCCTGCGCATGGAACTACAGGATTTAGCTTTTGCTCTGCTGGATTTTGGACTTGCTTCAGTCCCATTCTTTTGTATCCCCATCTGTAAATTTTCAAATGGAAGGTCTTGTGCCATTGAATATTGAAAGTATTTAACTTTCTTTCCATGTGTGCAGTAGTTCACAGCTAAGAGTTTACCTTAAATCTCAGAGGACATTTTAGAATTGGACTTCTCAGCCAAGTTGCACCTGTTATGACTCTGACAATTCTTGGAGATTAACTAAATGTCTTTTGCATAAAAGGATGTGCATGCGTCATTGGGAGGTCAAGGAGAGAATGTTATTGCATCCGTCTAGATTTCCTGCCAAAGCCTCATATAGTCAAAAGAGGGATATTTTCACAGGCTTCTGTTTCTAGAGTGTGTAAAGTTAATCTTTATTAATTATGCAATGCTAGGATTAAGGACACCAGGATTAAAGGTGTGAGTGCTACACACCCGAGGTAGCCAGAATAAGAAATAAGAGGTAGAAAGAGCTACAATCACCCCTTGTTTGCTTTGCTCCTTACTCCCCACCATGAACTGTCTCACTTCTGTAGTGCCTGTCTGCTATGCCCCTGCCTGGGAGTCATTCATCTATGCATATAAACTTTTATAAACTGAGATAAATAAATCTTTTTTGGTTTAATTTTGGATGTTGGGTATTTTGTCTCAGTAACCAGAAAAACAACTCAAGCTGGTAGTCACGAGGCACCCTCCAAACCAGAGTCAAAACACTGTCTCTTGAAACTTTGCTTTTTCTTTCCAGCTATCTCGATGTACTTATCTATTAAATAAAGTTAATACAAAAATAAAACTAACCAACAAGATCTCTTTTGCAGTTATTCTTTCTTAACTATTCTTAAAATTTTTACATTTAGAAGCACAATTGGTTAGATTGCTGCTCCAGTATTGTGTCCCTTTCTGACCTAATGAAGTAAGATTCAGGCAAATATTTCCTTAAGTTTGAAAGACTAGATCAATAGTTTGGGCTTTTTAGGTCAAATAAATTCTGTTTTGCTACCATAGAATGACAGCACCCATAGACACATGCATGTCAGAGAATCTGATTGTGTTCTAATAAAGATTTTATACAAAAGCAGAGATTTCTTGGATTTGGCTCATGATTAACACCCTACCAATGTCTGATGCAAGGTTTCAAGAGGTAAGAATATAAATGATTGGGAGTACACTCCAAGGGATTTAGAGTATAGAATAAAAATTAAACTTTTGTACTATGTAAAATTGAAAATCAGAAAGTCATTGATTGATTTCACTAATTCATTCATTTGCAAATTATTTTGCTTGTCTACTATAAATAAATACTATAAATAAACACTAACTTGTGTAAGCTTTAGTGATACACTTTATTCATTTTAACAGGGAATATTTACTCTCCCATCATCATACCTCTTTCCTTCTTTAGGGAGTTTGTTCTTTACCCATCATTCATTTCTTCCAAAAGCAGTAGTTAAATTTGATTTGCAATCATGAAAGAGTAAGTTACAAGCAAGCAAAATCCAGTTCTTTTCTCTTCCACTGTGTTTCGGAGAGAGTTCCTCTAGGCAGCTTTGATCTTGAAGAGAGGGAATAAGCTGCCCTGAACATGTGTGCCTGCTTGCCTTCGGAAGTAAGACATAGAGAGCTCATGTGTCGATAGATGTAAGCCATGTTCTTCTACTCAAATTTTATCAATATAATACTTATCCTCATGAGCCTATATTTATGAGAAGTTAGAATTCATTAAGAAAAAGAGATACACTGTAGTTGAGACTTAGATACTTTTTAAGAAGTTACTCTAAATCTTTATGGAAACAAAGATTTTTATTAGGGGAAAATTGGATAGTAATCAAGTTATAAGAACGTAACAAGTAATCATTTCATATCTGCCCCTTCTGTGTAAGCCCCCAATGATCTTATTTAATATTTTACTAATATTATATAGGAAATCAAGACAAAACTCACACATGCCTTATTTTTCCTTCTATTAAATTATGTGTGTCAATGCCTGTATCTTTTACCATCTTTGTTGATACTAGGAACGGGAAGTCCTTCCTCTTACCTGAGGGTATTCCTTTTACCTATTCATTAGCTCACATTATCATAGCCCCCAACAGCCACCAGCAGCCCATTTGCATGTTCCCTTTATTATCAAAGCTTTAGAAGTTACTCTGCATATTATTAAAATTCACGTGGTTAGCTTTTTTCTTGAACGCACTCTAATAATAAATTTCTACCAACATATATCTGGTAGTTTTTGTAAAGTCACCAATGACCTCTACAAGAATAAATAAAACAATAAACCTTGTTGGATCTGTCACGATTTGATTCAGTAGATCAAGATTACTTCCTAAAGTAAATCTTTGTCTCTTGGTTCCTGGGACTCTACTTCCTTTTATTTCTTAATGTTATCATAGCTGATCTTTCTGTCTCAGGATCCTAACTTTTAAAAATGAGATATCATTTGTGAGATCCTTTTCCTTTCTTTCCCTTTCCTTACCTTTCTACTCATTTTATTTTTGCTTTCCCTCTCTTTCTAAACATATTTCTTTGCAGTTCTCGTATATTCCAAGATTTTACATGCCATCTATTGTTTTTTTTTCAATTTAAATCATCCTTCTGAACAGTAAGACCACATGACCACCCATAAATGCAAGTCCCACTAAAAATGATCCCTTATCTCCACTGAACTACAACAATGCCCTCCTCAGAGAGTTTGTCATTATAGGGAATGCCACTTTTCTCTCTACTTTTAATCTCTTGGTATGTTTAATCCTTTCTGTGGCTGTCATACCATATCCCACCTGTCAGATCCTCTGGCCACATCCTTGCATGGAGGCAATAGGGGATATTGATAAGAGCTATTAGTGTAGATTATTTAACAAAATAAAGCATGAGTTGCATGAGTACTGTGACCAGGATCAAATGATCTTTTAATATGTCTACAACCATCATCCTCTCTGAAACCAATACTCCAGTCTGTCTAAAGATCTTTGCTATAGGTTTGAACTAACTGTTCTCCATTTCTGTCCCTGCTTACATGTATCTTCTGCATAGAAAGCCAGTAAAATCTGAAAGAAATGAATGAGCAATCAGATGATTTGCTGAAAGTTTCCAAAGACCTTCCTTGTGAGCTAAAATGCAAAGAATTTGTCATATTTTGCAGGTCCCCACATGTCCTGTCTCTATTTATCTCTCCCAAGGCATATCCATCCTCTCTCTCTCACTGCACTGAGGCCATGCCAGGATTGTTGATGCTGGTTGGATACATTTTGCCTCTGAGTCCTTACACATGCTGTTCCATCTTCCTGGCTGTTCTTTCACTGATGTCTGCTTTTTTCACTCACAATAGTTCAGTTTCACATTTTTCTCTTCAATTTTTGGTTTAGTTTTGTTGATATTTCATGGTATTAGTTGTATTTTTTAAGATGGTCCAAGAAACATAGTCCAAACATATTAGCCCAAACCTTTCTTTTCAATGAACTATGAGTTTTATTGTAATTTTTTATTTTTTCTTTTCCTCTTTAAAATAAAAAAATGAAAAATAAAATAAGAAGTATTCAAGAACGTACTTGTAGATGACTTATTGTAATTCCAGAATATAAGCACAATGCATACACACACACTAATAAATGAGTTATGAAATAATATTGACTATCATCGTTATTGTAGAAATACTCACCTGGAATTATCTTTCAGTGTTCTATTGTTTTATATTTTACTAAAATTATGACCTTGACCTCCTTAATGTATAACTTCTCGTTCGTATTTTGAAAAATATTTTTGCCTAATTTTGTAGACATCAATGACCACACTTCATCATCATTATTCTGCTTTACTCTTCATGACACTGTATATCAGATGCTTACTTTCCTGTTGTATCTCTCTGTAGATGTGTCCCATTAAAGCAGGTACTCATGCAAAAAGAAGCTGTTTTGTTTAGTCTCATATTGTCTAGACTCAACAGACAAGTGTTGTGAATGCATTCATGAGATATTTAGTAGACTAACTGTAACCAGAAAATGTGCAGTAAATTATGTCAGAAGCATGGACTAGAAGAAAATTTCAAGGATGTGATTTATCATTCTTTCTTACACAGTTAGCTAAACAGGGATCCTAAAGCAGAGTACAATTGGGCAAGTGGATTTCAAACCACTTAGGGAAGCCATGAAACCTTATATCACTAGACTAAATCCAACAAACACTTCCCTTTTTGAATATTCAAATTCTAATTTCAGATGTCATATAACATTCTCTCTCTCTCTCTCTCTCTCTCTCTCTCTTTCCCCTTCATGCCAAGGATTTAATTCATGACCTCACACTTACCAGATAAGCACTTGAGCCAGCTGAGCTAAATTCCTAGCCTGACATTCTTGTATTATGTTGTTCTCTCATTTTTGTTCTTCCCATTGCATTTAAAACCTGGATAGAATGATATGGATTACCCGCTTTTGCACAACTCTCTGGAGGTTTCTACACAGATGGAAAGAGCTACTACCTTATAATTTTTTAAAATTAAATCTTATTTATTTTAATACATGAATTAATAGAAGATTTAATTTACTTTGATTTCTCTGCAAAAACACTTTAGAAATCATAGAATCACTGTCAGAGATATATCTGATTTCTTAACTCAGAAATTAGATGATATGCAGTAAGTTACAGCCCGGGACTCTGGAAGCTGGTGGCAGTGATGTGACCAGGTGAAGCAGTGCTGCAGCTCAGTGAGTCCCTAACAGCAGCACTGAGCCCATAAAGCAAAGAATCCAGGTCATCTTTCAAGCCAGGCAAGTGCCTCTCTGGCTATGCTCCCTTCTTTCTCTCAGCTTACTCCTAATTAAGCCCTAAAACTGAGGGCGAAAAAAAAGAGATTTTTGTTTAGAAAGATTTGAGGCAACCTTCCCTGAAGGTCCAGTAATAGTAGTTACACACTTCAGGAAAAATACGATTTTGATTAAATACAATTGAGGTTATCAAAGTAAAATAGAAAAATAAAGGTTGATTTACTCCAAAACTCTTCCATAGAACAACATATATTATATCTCTCACACAAATTTCCTGAAATCTGGATGATATGCTACATTTTTGGAAATGGATTCTTTTTTTCCCCAGAAAACATCTCCAGAAATAATTATTAGGACCTATTTTGAGACATGCTGGTATGAGTTATATTATGATGGCTATTATGCTAAAAATAACCTTCTCGAAAATGATAATTTCATCTGGAGAGAAGAAGACAAAGGCAAAAGGTCATTGGATCTTACTTCTTCTAAAGGCTGGAATGAACTTTTTTTTTTACACTTGTGAAAAGGGGTGGCAGTTGTCAGAATGGAGACGTAAAAAGAAGCCCGTATTATCTGGTAGAGAATCATACGGTTTTCGTGTGCCTAAGAACTTTAAATTTTGAGTACTGTTTTTGATTACATTTTCCCCATTTCCTTTTGATCATCTCTTCTTCTAACCCTTTAAATGTGGCACTGTCATTTCACAGTCCTCTTAGCTCAGGGGATTTTGCTTCTGGACACTTCAAATGTCACAACTGAGGAAACCGAGGGCCTTCTATAGAGATTTTCATTTTAAACAATGGCTTCCAAAATCAGTCCAAATCTTTCTTTCTTTTCCGAATTTCAGTCAGTAACTTCACCCATCAAAGCCACCTATTGCATTCAAACATTAAGAAAAGAGTAAGGATATTACTTGTGCTTTTCTGTTTCCCAATATGTTGGGTGGTCACTTTCAAATAGATTCATTCAATGTAGAAAGATCTGGTTAAGGAAGACAGATGTGACCACAGGAATACAGAAGGGATTATGTTGTTGCTGTTGATAAAACTTAATGGTGCATTAATTAATAAGTAACATTATTTAGTTTGTATTAATATTAACATTAATAAGTAACATTAATAAGTTTGTATTAGCAACAAATACTGAGTCTACTTGAAGCTAAGAAGGTCAAAGAGAAGTACATTTTATACATTTGTGTTGACACTTAAAGAGGCATACTTCAATTTAAGTTGCAAACAGCAGAAATATTAAATAGATTTTTTTGTTATTCCAACTGAACAATTCCTTAAATAGAGTAGCCTTTCAATGGTAGCTTTTAAAATCAGTACTCTTGTGCTAGATTTAATACAACTGAAGACTTTTAAAATTATTAGGTTTTCATACAAATAGGTCAATATGTATGAAGGGGAAATAGTGTCATTGGTGAAAAATGATAGATATGGATGCTAATGGGGAGGTTAGACACCCAGTTCAACGAGGAATGAGGTTTACCTACTTCTTGTAAAGATTTAAGGAATATTCTGAGCATTTATACTATGCTCCTGTAACATATTCAGAATGTAATTTTCCATCTATACCATGTCTAAGTAATTTGCATCCATCAATTAAGACAGGAAATTTTGACAGTAGATAAATGTGTATCAAACCACAGTTCACTAAATGAAACAAAACATTGGGAATCTGCAGAGCATTCCACTTGAGTATTCCAAGGATACTGATCAGCAATTGCATGCTATAAAATTACACCAGACAGAAAAAGAATCATTGAAAAGGATTAGAAGGAACAGCTTGGCACTCACATAGGCCTAGATGTGCATTCATTTCACCAGCCAAAGTGGAAAACATGGAGCTTTCCCTGAGAAGAGCACACAGATGGTTTTTGTCTCTGTAGTGAATAAAATATAACACTAGACAGACTCATCTCTTTCTGGCTCTGCTCAACAAATCTTAAAAGCATGTCCTCTCTTTCCACTATAATCAAATTCTTTCCCAGTCACATGATTGTGCCCCTGCTCAAGAACAGAAATAGGTATTAAAAAAAGAAAAGAAAAATTCAGAATGACTGGCAGTCAGTAATAAATGATAGGCATCGAAAAAGGCAGAGAAAATATTTCCTAAAATGATAAGATAAAATCAAAACCAAACTGGAACTGGGACCAATTTCAACTTAAACAGGCAAAGTTACTAAAATACCATTATCCTCTGGTAAACTGTAGCCCTGAATGAGAGTGGAGTTCCATTGAAATTACACTCAATCCATAGAATTATTCTGTTCACCCTGTATTCCTGCAACTCTCCACTGGTAACAGAAGGGAGCTAGTGGGTTCACACTGCATTCACTGAATGTGTCCAAGGTAGAAAGGTAGGAAGACTGATGGCTTATTCTAAGTCTCCTCCTGGATGCTACAGTTATCCTTGGAATGAAGTCCAGTACTCAGTGTGGATGCTATCTTATTAATGCAGCATTTATATTTTTCCCTTTGTTTCTCTGCCTTGTTCCTAATTGTCTTGTGTAGTATCTCCTCTTAATTACTTGAATTCAAATGTTTTCTTTGATGTCAATCTCTAGGGAATCTAAACAAGGACAGGGATATTCTAGAAGCTTATGCTACAAATCCAATTGAAAAGCCTGCTGCTGTTAGGGAATAAAAGTGTGAAGCTGAAAAAGATCTGGGGCTGATTTCCTTGTTTTCTGAGTATCTCTGTCTTGGTTACTTTTTCCTTGTTGCTGAGACAAAGTAGGACTCCCAAAATTAAGGAAGGAAAGGTGTACTTAGCTCACATTTTGTAGAGGTTTCAGTCCATAATCACTTGGCTCCAAGGCATGATGGCATGGCCCAGGGGCAACAATTCAGAATAGCAGAAGACAACAGAAGCAAAAACAGAGATAGCAAGCTTCTTCTCTTCCCTTTAATGGTTAGCAGGCTTCCAATTTATCAGGGCTGGTGTAGCAATCACAAATTCTCCATGCCTCCTCTTGCACAGACTGAGGATATTTACAAAGTAAGGACTCTGGTCCCCTGATGAATCACTTAGTTAAACTTTTGACCTCCTCAAACTGACACAGTGAACAAAATCCTACTGTAGCAATGCCTAGTTCTCTATAGCCCTGAACACAGAGATGTTGAGTTACTTAGTTAAGCTTGTAGACTTCTCAATTTCACACAATGTATCCACCACAATAATTCATTCCTTGTCAAATTGGCAATCAGACACATTTCTTTAAATCAGATTTCAGATGCAAAGATGGACTTATTTTTATTATTTTAAAAATTGAATATTATAACACAGGTTGAATAATCCTGAAGAACCAGTATTAAGTATATCAATATTATATTACATTACAACCATAACATTCCATCCACGCTCACCTTCTACCTCCCACATCCTGCAAAGATGCATGTGTATCCTTTATGAAAAAGACATTTGGCCCCTCTCTGAGAGTTGTCAAAACCTGTCAGTTCCAGTATTTATGAGAAATCCAAGTCTCAAGTCTCCTCCAGGCTGTAAGACAAAATCTTAGCTATAAAATTTATTCAAATTAAAACAAAGTTAAACACTTCCTACATTCAGTGGCACAAGATAAACATTTTCATTCCAAAAGTTATAAACAGGAGGATACAAAGGACTGGGGCCAAAGTAAGTCCAAAATCCAGCAAACATTAAATCAGATAGCTCAACATCTGAGGCAATTTGTGGCATGTTGTGAGCTCCAAAGGGCTTGCATTGCTCCACCCCTCCAGCATTTCTGCTATGTTACAGTTTTTATGACATTTTTCAGGCCTGCCTGGCTCTTTCCTTGCAGGTTTCCTTAGATGCTCCATGTTACTGGATTTTTCAGACTCCTAAGGTCTCCAGTAAACATCCAGCTTCATCCCTGCTGCTTCACATGCTGCTCTTTCAAGAGCACACTGTCTGGCCTCCCAGATCTTCTGAAGCCAATGTGGAAGCCTTTTTAACCTTGTAACTATTGCATTTTGCACACATGTACAATCAGCACCAAGCAGATGATGCCAAGGTCTGCTTTCAGCCTGCACGCAGGTTTTTCTCTCTCCTGACTATAAGGGTTCTGTGTTTGGATTGCTGGTCACTGTGAATCCAAATCTGAGAAACAAATTTTCTATGCTGCCACTATTCTGGAGCATGGTGCTCTGTGACTTTCTCCTCAAAGCAAAATTCTTCACTTTTGTATTTTTGAGGCTGTAAAGGGTGATGACTTTCTGCCTCTCATGATGCCCTCATGCTATCTTTTGTATTGTCTTGTTTCTTCTCAGCAATTGAGACCTCATCAGATCTCTCTTTGTAGTCTACAGTTTTACTAGGGCTTCCTTTCTGAGAATACTCACATTTAAAATTGTTTGGATCATTGCTTTTGATTTGCAACAAATCTGGCTAAAAGTTCCCCAACAATAATGCCATAGCCTCAACATTTCATTGCCTTGAAATTAATTCTGCCAGATTCATTGGTCCAGTGTCATCAGTGTTGGTCTCAGTCAAAGTCTCTGGACATGAGCAAAATGCAGACAAACTTTCTGCCAAGCTATAGCACGTCATCTGGAGTCCATCAGTAAATGAAGCCTTTCTCAGTAGAAACCTCTCAAACCTGGTCTTTATCAGGAGGATTGATATCAGCCTTGTGGTATTCTGAACTCTGGCCAGAATCTCCCATATAGAATATCCTAAGGGATTTCAGCTCTTATCTTTCAGGTAACATCTCCAAACCTTTCCAAATTCTTCTCACAAGCCATTCCCAAAAGCTCTAGAACAACATACTCAAATACAGTCACAGCAACACTTTGACTCCTGGTACCAAATTCTATCTTGGTTACTTTTATCTTGTTGCTCTGACAAAACACCAGACACCCAAAATTAAGGATGGAAAGGTTTATATATCTCATGTTTTGTGGAGTCCTTAATCATCTGGCAGGATGGTGTGGCACAGAGGCAAAAATTCAGAGTGGCATAAGACAGCAAAAGCAAAAGAGAGGGAGAGAGTAAGTCTCTTCTCCTACTTTGTGTTTTAAGCAGGCTTCCACCCTATCAGGACCAGTGTAAAAATTACAAAATCTCCATGCTCTTGTATAGGCTGAGGATATTTACAAAGTAAGGACCCTGGTCCCCTGCTGAATCACTTACTCAAAATTTTTACTTTCTCAGATTGACACAATGAACAACATCCTAGAGTGGTCATGGCTACTCCTTTACATCTCGGAACATAGAACTGCTGAGTTACTTAGTTAAGCTTCTAGACTTCTCAACTTGACACATTGGGTCAATCATGATCATTTAGATATCTCACATTAACACGTGGTGTTCACTTTCCATTTTGGTCTCAGTCTCAGAAAACTGACCTTGGCCTGTGTGGGAGCAGCAGCAAAAATACATGAACAAGAAGAACTTTTTTCTCTGTAAACACTAGCATCTCTCCGTAACCTGAAGGTTTGAAAATATCAAGATTTCCACATTGAAAGATGCATACACAAGCTAGGATTGTCATATTCACAGAGGTTAAAGGTCAAACAAAATCTCCCACAACATTTCTCTCATGATACCGTCTAACTCTAGTAGTGTAATAGTTTTCCTGCAGCTAGATATTTTACCCCTTTCTTCGTTTTCTATAAATATCAGAAGTCTGTTGAAGTAAAATTCATCTAGTCATCTCAGCAGTTTTCCTCACTTTAAGCTTTCATGTTGCAATTAGTAGAAGGGAGGATCTGGGCACATTAATGAGTTTTGTATCATTATATTCTGTATTAGCAAAGATGAAAAGGATTATTTCTTTGTATAAATACTTGTTAGGATGACATTGGGGAAATAATCTGTGATAATTAAAGAGTTACTGTATGTGATAGATCATGCACTAAGACTTTCTACCATGACCAAGTAAAATTGATATAGATTGTTAACATTTTTAATAAATATTTTGGAGAGTTCACATGACCTCAGGTGCTAGGGAGGTAGCTTTGAATTTATGATATCAGAATGTTAGGCTTTTAAAATGTTTGCTCCCTGATGAACCAAACTATTGTGTTTCATCTAGGTAACTACCATTTATTCCAGCTGCCTCCAGCTATGTCGTAGAGGGAACAATCTGTACATATATGGAATAACTACCAATTCCACTGCAAAGAGCATATTGAATAGATACTTTTTATAAGACACCCAGAGATTTGTTCAGAAATCTGTAAAACACATTACTGGACAGAATGCACAGTAACAGCCCTTTTATTGGCTAGCTAATTAATACTAGTTGTTAAATATCTATAAGCCATACTTTTTTTATTGCTTCATTAAATAAAATCCCTTTTCTTGATATATTTCAAAGATCCAAGAATGTTAATTCCCTTACACATTTGACTTGTCCATCATCTTTGAAAGTGAAGAATAAGAGTATCATTCACCATTTATTCCCATGAGTATAACTTTACTCTGCATTTCATTCTATGAGGAAATCTGACTTTTTCTTTTTTCTTTTCCTTATAAGATGATCAAAATTGGAGACACATGTTTATAATTTTGCTTATTAGGGCAAATTAGTCAAACAAATATTAATATATATATAAATATACACATAAATATGTAAGGATATGAATTATACATGTGTTTGTATGTGTTTATGCTTACATATTTATATTATATATTTATTATATTGTATTATAAGTTTATGTAATTTTATATAAATTATATTTATATTCATATGTATTTATAAGTATTTATAAGTAAAAATAAGTATTTATAAGTATAATTTTTTTGTCTTTTTCCTTTTTATCGGTACCAGGGATTGAACTCACGACTGCCTGCTTGCAAGGCAGGTGCTTATGCCGCTGAGCTAAATCCCCAGCCCCAAGTATAAATATTTATAAGTACATACATAAGTATTTGTAAGTTTGAATACATATGAATATAAACATAAGTTGTATAAAATTATATGAAATATATAAAATATCTTAAATTATATAAAATATATTAAATTTTATATACAATATATAAATTTATATATTTATAGATATAAATTTACATGTGCAGATACATTAAATCATGCTATGCTGTTCTTTTCTTGTTATAAATAATAAACTTTTCTTCACAATGGAATAAGTTAGGATCTATGATTTCATAGTGTAGAGGTGTATGAAATCCATTTTCTCAAAAATGAAATAAGCATTTGGCTAATGGATACCTCTACTGGAGGATGCAACACTACCTAAGGTGCCCTGCTATGTTTTGTGGTCTAAAATAAAAGAATGATGTTTTAAATATTAAATGACTTCATTTACACCAGGCATTTAGTATGGAGCATAACATACAGAAAGGATTCAAGAAGCTAGTTACTGTTATAAACCTTTGAATTTGAGCATCATCCAAGGCAGAATTTATAAAAAGAAGAAAAAGAAGTCTTTGCCCCTCTGTATTTTCAACAGCATGGTTTCATAACATAATTACAATTGTGAAAAGCAACAACAGTCCAGGAATTTCAAATGTGAGTGTTTTTTCTTTCTTTCTTTCTTTCTTTCTTTCTTTCTTTCTTTCTTTCTTTCTTTCTTTTTTTCTTTCTTTCTTTCTTTCTTTTTTTGGTACCAGGGATCAAACTCATGTCTACACTTGCAAAGCAGGGGCTTATGCCGCTGAGCTAAATTCCCAGCCCCAAATGTTAGGGTTTTTAATCCAATTTGTTTTATAGTATATTTTTAAAGTCATTATTAATTTGAGTAATGCATTTGTTCAGGAATTCATTTAAGATAGTTGAAAGCCATATTTACTAACTTTCAATTTTGTTTTAACTTCTTCTAAAATATAGAAAAATATTTTAATTTGTAAATCCATCAGATTAAGATGACTCACATGCCAGCATTGCTCTCAGTTCTTCAGGGTACCTTCAATGACTTTATTAATAGTCAAAACACAATCAATTCCAGAATTCCCCAGTTTTTGGAGACTGCTGATCATAGCACTGTATCTTTGTAGGGTGGGAAAAGATTTCTCACTCATCACAAAGGTTCATTGCTGACAGGTATTTAACAAAAGATTAACTAACAATAAAAAGTACATATGTATGAAGTATGTTTTATCTGACACAGGAGCTTTCAGAAAGGAAAATACAAAGCATGGAAAGCTGTATTTTTATCCTTAGATTCAATGAAGAAT
The DNA here is from genome assembly GCF_034190915.1 of Cavia porcellus. Classification (NCBI taxonomy): domain Eukaryota; kingdom Metazoa; phylum Chordata; class Mammalia; order Rodentia; family Caviidae; genus Cavia; species Cavia porcellus. The sequence continues at coordinate 20,168,491 of NW_026947514.1, read as the reverse complement.
GGATAGCTGTATGATAGTTCAAAATTGTATGTCCTGTTGATAATAAACTAAGTGTGAGACCATAGCAAGTTAGTATGCCCATGTTTTTCTCTGAGTTTTTATTCTTTTATCCCAATATAGGGCAGAGCAAATGCCACATGAAGGTCTCTAAGGGAAGAAGGAAGAAAGGAATAATTCCTTTATAGCCGTAGGAGAGAAAGACTAGGGAAATTCAGACTGATGTTTGGTTTTCTGAAATTTTTCAGCTTGAACTACTCAGTATACCAAGGTGCCATGTTTTGAGGTATTGAGTCTTGAGCCCTAAGAGAAGACCAGAATTTGATGAAAGTTTGAAAACAACATCAATCTTCTTATTATAATGACCACCATTACTCAATAAAATAGCACAGTATTGAATTGTCCTTTATTTTTACCAACATTAAAATAGATCAATTTTGGAAAATATTGTTTGAACATTTATTCAATCCACTGAGTAATGTGTCCTACTTCTTCTGAAGCACATTTTTATCTTTGCTTGAGTAGACTAAATCTTTAGATGTCTAACCTCTGCACACAGAATTTTTCGAGTTTATGAATGAATGCTATTTATAGTAAGTGGATTAAAAATATATAAGAATATAAATACAAATATCCATACAGATATATGGGTAGAAACTTAGCAGTTAACTTTGGTTTGCAAACATGGACTATATCATATTCTATAGCAATATCTGTTGGTTGTTACTATTGTATTTTTTACCAGTCCTGGGATGATATTTGTCTAAGTATTTCCTTAAAGCCTCTGTCACACACATATAGGGTGACTGTATCTTGGACTTGAAAGGTATTGGTGGGTTAGTCCAATGGGGGGGGGTTATAGCTCACTGTGATTTGGGTGATGCAGCCTGATTGAGAACTTGAGTCATCGGGGACATGGCCTGGAAGTGTCTGGCTCTCCTTTGCTTCCAGTCTTGACCCCCCTCACCATCTCGTCTTCCAGCCTGTCATGAGAAGTTCTCATCTGCCATGCTTTTCTCCCAAAGGTTTGAAGACAGCCAAGTACAGACTGAACCTCTACCAATGGTGAGCCATAATAGATGTTTCATTCTTTAATTTGTGAGTGTTGGATATTTCTCAGCAACGAAAAAGTAACTAAGCCAAGCCCCCCCCCCCTTGAGCTGGAGACCAAATCCATGGCCTCATATGTGCCAGTCCAAAAGTTCTACGACTGGCCTACACTCTCATGCTGAGCTTTGTTTTGGTTACTGTGGGCTGATACAGGTCTTGGTTTCATGGCTACACTGGGAGGACCTCTTGCTATACTGCTTTTTAGGATGGGGAGAAGTTTCTTGTTGCATATTATCAGTAGTAGAGTCATATATTGGAAAATGAAAAAGGTCTATTAAAGAATCCTAAATTCAAAGTGATTATAAGGTATTACATTTGTCTACATTTTACATTCACCATTGTGGTATAGTTACCTAGTAGTTAATTAAAACTCTTTTCATTTGGTTAATAGGAGTTTGAGTTTTCATTTATTGACCAAAGAATACACTATGTGTATTCAAACAAAATTGTTCTAGGGTCCCTGACACAACGGGAAAGATAATAAGGTTGTAATAATAACATCGCCACCCTTCCCTAAATGTGAACCAACTTTGGTAAAAGTGCCATTATAATTACGGTTTGTAATTTAATAGCCTATTAAAATGTGAGTTTCCAGAACTAGAGTCAGAAATTACAGTTATAATTTAATTAGATATTCACTAATGCTTTCTTCACCCAGCATGCCTTAAACTTTATTGACTGGATACTGGGGGAAAGGAGTACACAGCAAATAGATGTAATTAATGGGCTGTCAACAAGTGTAAAAAGCAAGGACCAACTCAAAGCTGAAGGCAAACTACACGTCCATATTTGCATGGTTGGAAAGGTTATTGAATCTACTCCATGCAAACACATAACAGTCAATGGTGGGAGACCTGAGCCTCATCGCAAAAGCAGCAACTGCGTAGGTTCAGATGCCAAGAGAGGCTGTGACTAGAGGTCATATCAGTACACATGCATCGCATCACCAGCAGCAATAGGAAGAGAACCACAAGGAAGAGGCTCCATGTGTGTAACACAGTTGGATACAGAAGCATAAAGCAACAGTGGGGTGAATTACTTTTTTCTCTTACTCACTGAAAACATTAAAAAAAAAAAAAAAAAAAAAAAAGATAAGACTTCTGACCTAGGATTATTCTGGACTTGAGAGTATAACTATGTGAATATATGGTATATTACACAACAGACTTTTAAGATTGAATGAAAGTGATGGGCCTTTCCAACTTCACTAATTATTCCTTCAAGTTTATCACATATCACACTTCTATATTACTTATTTAAGTACTGAAAAATGTATCTTTATGAAGGTCTTTTTGTAGCTCTTGGTTTTTATTGTCATTATCAAGAATAAATGTGGGTGCCACGTATGTCTTCCAATTCTCAATTAAAGGATGGTTAATATTTCACTTATTTTCTGCAATTTTTTGAATTATTTCTTGGAGAAGGTCTGAATTTTGATACCTTGTTATTTTCTCAGAGCAAACATGGGTAATTTCTTTTTCAATAGTTCTCCTTTATATTCTATCACACTTTCTGAGTAAGATAAAATGGTCAAACGCATCTACTTCAAATTTCTGTTTAAGGAAGAAAGGTGCTGAAATATGAATCAGCTGTAACATACAAAACTAAAAGTTAAAATACTGACAAAGTGATGATGAACAATCAGTGTGAAAATATTTAGTTTAATGAGAAAACAGATACATTTACACCTTGTCCCTGTATTTCATGTCAGTAATTACATCATTTACAGTAAGCATTAAAAACAAGGAAAAAAATACAATAATTTCAAAATTTAGAGTTTGAAAACTGAAAGATAATACTGGCATGGAGAGCACAGAGATTACAGGAACATTATGTTAGAGTTCCTAATTTTGTATCCCAAGGAACCACAATAAACCAATATTACTTCTAAAGATACCTTGTCTTTTCTTTCCCAAATAGAGATAACACTGGGAGTCAGTTTGTCTATAAACTTTTGCATTACAATAATATTTCATAATATAGTTTGGCAGCTGAATCCACCTCATCCCATCTGCACCATTTCAGGGATTTATGTGATTGTACTAAAAAACCCACAAAATGTTATGATAAGCAGGCAATTACATTGTATATATTCATAGGAGGTTGTTAAATTTGATGTGACTAATAGGATATTTAATGCTTCTAAAAATTATATCTATCTATATCTATCTATTTATATCTATCTATCTATCTATCTATCTATCTATCTATCTATCTATCTATCATATATCTAATTTCTATTGCAGTGTTTTTGAATTCCTGGATAGAAATTGTATTTTACTTTCAAGTGAAATTCTAACCAGAATATCAAATGACTGAGAAACCATTCTGATAGAGTCATTTGGAATCAGACTTAAACACACAAAATTTAGAATGTGAAAAATGGTACTCAAGTCTTGTTATTGCAATTTATTAATCTGGGAAAATCATGTAATATTTCTAGACTTCAATAGTTTTATTGTTAAAAGACAAATAATATGACTACTTGGGAAACTAGTCGTAATGTTGTACAGATGGACAAAATCACAGTTTAAAACAATTCTTAAATTTCTCTGTAAGTTTCAGTATGTTTACTAAACCTTCTTGCCTGCCATGACACGTGTTGTAGACTAAACATGAATAAGTAACTATGTTATACATGATAACATACACTTCATCATCAGATTTGTATAAAGGAATTCACCTTTATACAATTTATACAAACCTTCACGCATATACAAAGCATCCCAGGTGGTTAATGGTTGTTAACTATAGATCACAGTGAGATGAATTGAATTTCTTAGTTGAGGCTGTTTCTATTTCCTAAATTTCATATAATATGCAATTTTTAGTTTTGGAATCACATAAACAGAATAATTGCAATTTTTAATAATGTAATAGAATTATTCTATATCACTAAGAATTCTCTGTATGTTTGAGCTTCTTTGTAACAGAATTTTAGAACATATACACATATCTTTGACATCTACATTGACGTATATATGTTCATTTACATCTATGTCATCTACATCTATATTTTTCACTTGTGCATCTGGTTTTTATACTACAGAAAATGTAACATTGCTTCCCATCATCCATTAAAGAAATTTTCCAACTCCAACCTTTATTTCAACCAAAAATGCCCCTCACAACATTTTCCATCCCCTTAGGAGAACACTACAGTTCTTTAGAAAATAAAAATTGGTAGTTGGGTATGCATTAAATGAATTTGAGCACACTCATGCACAAGGACATTTTGATCAATCGTGGGTGTGCATATAGTGGTTGTTCCCTAAGATATTATTGCCTCATTGTTTTACTGTCACACAATAAAACAATAAACAATAAACTTAAAGTATATTCTTTGAATGTATCCTTGTGGTTAAGTATCATATGACTGAATAACCATTTATGAATATTTTGCATACTAGTTTAAAACATTTTTTGTTGTGTTATGAGTATACTTTGCAGAATAATTTATAATATGCGAACAAATACACTCATACAGAAACAATAGGATTATATTTAGATGTCTCCAAATATGAACTTATCTACACAAACAATGCAGTTAATTTTTCAAATATCACATTTGGCTGGTAGTCTCAGTAGTTTCTTTCAGCCAATGATATACTTTTTTGTTCTCAAGGTCACCAGTAATTATTCTAATTCTGTTGATCTTCATCCAGAAAGAATAAAAAGGAGAAAAATAAACAGAAACAGGTCAAATGGATTTTCTTTTGTTCATGTCCCCTTGTCAAAAGTGAGTCACAGGTAAACACACAGAGGGAAGACTGAAGAAGTGAAGTCTTATTAGAAGGACCATTGCCAACCTGAACTAATGAGTATTTTTTATATTAAGGAAAGAGGGTCATTTGAATAGGTTAAGACATCACCTGTGTTTACTAATTTATATAAACATACAAACATATACTTGCCAACTCTCATTGATGTTTGTCTTTTCCATATTGCATGGTTTCTTTCGTTTGCATGAATGTTTTACAAATCCTAGTTTCTCTCTGACATGTATTCTACTTATTCCTCATTGGGTGCACACAAGGGGCTTTAACCAACAGAATCCATCTGACCTCGTCAAAAGGAAATTGTAGCCAGGCACTGGTGGGATATGCTTATAATCCCAGTGATTTGAGAGGTTTAGGCAGGACTTCAAGGTCGACGTAAGCATGGACAATACAGTGAGTTGGACTCAAAACAAACAAACAAATGCATAAACAAACATGGTTTGCATGAAGCTCAGTAGCTGAGCACTCAGCTCCCAGCACTAGCCAATAAAAACATAATGGAATAAATATAGAAATTGTGTACAAGGAAAGATGGAGGAATATAAAGCATTATTGTTCCTAAGAAACAAACCATATCCTTTGATCCAATATCAGAAGGCAAGTGCCCCCAGGCGTAAGTCAGAACTGAGAAGATGGAGTGGGAAAACGTAAAAGCATTTCTCAGGCCACAAACAATTGCTGATGCATAATGTAAAAAGATATTGAAAATTTCAAAAAAGAGCCGGACAGTGCTAAGTTTACAGAAAGTCATCAGGCTTCCCTTGCAGCGCATGTCAAAATCTGAATGCTGCGATGAAGGCCAACAGGGCGAGAGAAGTGCAGTTAAGACTAGGATTGTGTGCTTCCTAAAACGCATTTCCTGGTTACATTTTAATCTGATTACTGAACTTCCTCTCTCATTTTTTTCTCTCCGTAAGGGGCTGCTTAAAGAGTCATACTTGCAAAGACATGAACTGACGAAACTGTGGTTGAAGGAGAAATTTTAGAGGAAAAAGCAAGCGGAAGCCTGTGCTATTTTTTTTTCAAAAACTCCTCAGAGATATTGTCAAATATTAGAAACGGAAGTTTTGTGTATGAAGAGATTTTAAGGAAATAAAACCTATGTGTCCCTCAGTGTGCCTCCTTTTCAAAAGGCAGAATGTTCTGGAACTCTGATTAATAGGAAAATAAATTTAAGCTTTATATGAAACTAGTTTTTTTAAAGTACCTTAATCAAGCATATTTGTATTTTATTATTTTTCTACTAATCCCAAGGAGCCAAAGCATCTTTAAACCTACACAGAAGGTCAGAAAACAATGAGCAATGAGATTGAGGGATATTTTCCTTGTTAAGTGGGACTATTGGTAGAATCTGCCTTTTGTTCCTCATTCTCCATTATTACTCACTGGGGCGATCCTTTAGCATGCACCTCCATCAATGTGCAGACAAGCCTTAGAAGGGTCAGTGTCACCCATTTCTTTGTGGACTTCAATCTATTTCTGCTTAATGCTACCAATTTTTTCAAATAAAATATAGTTTTAACAAGAGATTGTTTTCTATGTCCTTTCATTTTAAGTCAAGATCATCTATGACCTTTCTGTCTCTGTCTGTATCTCCATTTCTCTGTCTCTGTCTCTTGTCTCTCTCTCTCTCTCTCTCTCTCTCTCTCTCTCTCTCTCTCTCTCTCTCTGCCTCTCTCTCCCTCTCTCTCTGTCATCCAGAAGTCACGATGGCTCATTCAGAGACTTATCTTTTGACTGTCAGTGATCTAGAATATCTTAAGCAGAGAGTCAGACAATATAATTAGAACCTGTTTTTGCTCATCTGGACTGTTTCTCTCTATTTGGTTTAGTGCACAGCTGGTTTTACTTCATTATTAACAAGACACTGTGACCAGCTCCAATTTGACATCCACCAAAGTTTCAAATCTGTCAGAAAACAAATGTCATGCTCTGCAGATTAGTCACCCTCGGTCTGAGTAACATCTTACCTCAGTTGATCAGTTGGGGCTGAAAAGCACTAATTTAATGAGACCTCCATTAATTTTATACGCTGATATTGGGTGCAAATAGGGTCCCCAAATAAAATGGTTCAAGATTGAGTGTGGTAAAAAAATCAGATTCTGGTATAAGGAAAAGAGACATAAACTCTGAGAGATAAAATAAATGAAGCAAAAAACCTTTCTAGTTTGAAGATTTGAAAACTTTTTAGTTTGGAAGCATTAAAGGTAAGATTTAGATATGGTTAACCTAGGCTGAGTTTTCATGTTTTAGGAACTTCTATTTTGTGTTTATAGAATTTAGGCCAGGGTTCACACAGTATCATGTCAAGGAACCTTACTTCATACATAAAAAAACAAAAAATTGGGTGGTCCCATCTACCGCTAGCAAATTCTTCTGCCTTGCTATTTCCAATTTGGTTCTGGTACTGCAGATGGTAGAGCTGGCCACTTCACAGTGTCAAAAGATAACTCACACACAATTATCATTATATTTTCAAATTAAAGTGCACAAGCTTGTTCTGATAGGAGGAGCCTTACTATACATTAGACAGATGACATGTTTGTATAGAAACATGTGTTCTTATTGGGTACTGTTGTATAGGTAGAAATTCAGGAATGTTAAAGACATACTAAATTGCATTGTCTCCTATTATTCTTTCCGGTGCTATAAATTCTTCTAAAAAGAAAGTCTTACTTGTTGTAATTTCTTGGCAAGGAAGCTGAGTCAAATGTGACTCAGGACTAGAGTATTTTGTTTTTACTATTACCTGTTATGATCACTTTGTGATTAGATTTGTTTATCGTTTCTGGGCTTTAAGTCAATAGTACTTCATAGTAAATTATCAAAAGTCTACCTTAAAAATGATGTGAATATTCTATATTTTATTTTCTTCTTTGTAGTGGAACATTAATTTCTTCTTTTCTATAAACAGAATATCTTTTTTTGACAAAATCTGCACATTTTTTATCAGACAGTTCTAAAACCCACACACTTAATTCTTCCCTGGAATTAAAGTGACCAAAAATATGGAGTTATCTAACTTAAACATGCTGGTTTCATTTTCCTATTACATTGGTACTCATGTATTTTTTTTTTCGAGTCATCTTGTTCCATTCTTCTCTCTCACATAGTCAGATTGAGGATTCCTACATGGCAACAGACTTAAAATTTAGACCTAGAATCCTAGTTCTCTACCAGGATGTATCAGAAAAACCCAAAAAGTGTATCAGAAAAGCAGAATTTGGAAATAAAATGAACACAAGCACAAAAGCAAATGTCCTTTTTTAAAAATTATTCATTTTGTTTCAAATTATATGACAAAATTTGGTAGGCATAATAGTAAAGCCAGAACATTTGTTTCAACCAAAAAGAGCAGGACAATTCCCAGCGCATAGGAAGAAACATCACAGCATACACATTGGAGCTGAAGAAATAGTTCCAACGAAGTCACCAACTAAGGAAAACACACTTGTAACTTAAAAAAGATTTCATACCTCGTAATTTCAGAGATTATTGCAAAGCTACTTTGATAAGGACAGTGTAGTGGAGACACAAGTATGGATAAATAGAGATCAATGGCACATACTTAAGAATCCGAAAGTAAATCCTTATACTATGAATCTATTTTCAACAAAGTTAAAATGAAAATTATATTGGGTAACAGGAGTCTTCACAATGGTGCCATACAACTCAATTACCACATACAAAGACAGAGTTATAACTTTTCCTTCCACTATATACAGAAAAAAAAGAAAAAAAAAACAATTGAGCATAGAATTAAAGACAAGCCCTAACAGTGAAGATTTAGACAATACGAAAGAACTTAATGCTTAATGCCTTAGATCAGATAATTGTATACCCTAAAAGTATCCACACTACATACATCCAAAAAATGCCAACTAACTCAGGCTTCAACAAACTATTATTATTATTCTTTTACTGCAAATGATGTTCTCAAGAAGTGAAAAAGAATGTAAGAAAATCTTTACAAATTATATGTCTGTTAAAGGATTAATAGCCAGATTATGTGCTCTTACAACTCTGTAACTGAATTATGTATCCAATTAAATATTCAGAAAAGGAGTTGACTAGTCTTTTTTTCTAAAGAACTTATAAAAGTGATAAATTTGTGGAAGGATGATTAGCATCATTACCTATAGGAGAAATGCAAATCAAGCAAAAATCAAGAAGATGATTATTCATTTGTTATCAGTCAAGACGATTTTAATAAAGTTTGGCAATGACAATGCTGTACGTAAGGTGGGGAAATGTGATCACTCACATATTACTGGTGGGGAAGGTAAACTAGGCGAGCTGCTTTGGAAAACAGGTGGCATTTCACTGAAAGGCTAAACATAGAGCCAGCATGCAGTTAAGGGTTTCCACTTGTAGGTTTATACCCAAGGAAAATAGAAAATGGAAAAATGAAATACCCAAATGTCCACTATCTGATGGATAGTAAAAAAAAATAAGCGTACATATATAATGAAATGTTTTAAACACAAGAACAGTGGAATATTGATACATGCTAGAACATGAATACTCTGTAAAATATTATAAGTCAGTAATAGACTGACAAAACAAGTATATTATATGAAATATTCAGAAATGATATATACATACATATATATTATATATGGAGTAATATAACTATATTATATAATATATTTTACATTATACGTATATGTATATGTATAAAGTGAGAGAGACGGATGTAATTTCTTAGGACTGGGGACTAGTTGTGATAGGGCTGAAAGTTAAGATGAGGTAATGGCTGCTGATTAGATCTATGTTTCTTTTTGGGGTGAAAATTTTCTAAACTTAAATAAGAAGATGGTTTCACAGTTGTGTGAATGTTTTAGCACACTGTGAATTATACAACTCTCAATGGCTGACGTGTATACTGCTTTAATTGTAGCTCATCAAAATGGTTTAAAAACAAAAGAAAAAGTGGAACTGACAGTTTCAGCTCCATTGTACCTGAAGAAACTTGCATAAGATTATTTAAAAGTAAAAACATATTTTTAATAAAGTTATTGAATTAATGTGGGGGATTGCTTAAAAATATGGATAATATGTAATTAGTCCTTCACCTACAGAAGAGAAATTTTATGTATGCAGTCTGTCACAAATGTAACTCTGTATTTAAGGAAGGTGACATTAGACACTAAATATGAGTCATGACAAACTTCTCACACCTATTTAGTATTATGAGATTCTAAGGGAACACATCAATGTTCAAAGCATGTAAGTATTAAGTAGATAGTTAGGTAAATAGACAAAAATAAAGAAATGTTTATACAATCAAATGTAAAGCATGAGCTTTGGTGCTTCTGAACTCTAACTCTCTTAAATGTGTGTGTGTGTGTGTGTGTGTGTGTGTGTGTGTGCATATATATATATATATATATATATATATATACTGACTTTCTTAAAGTATGTATATATATATGCAATATATATATTGCAAGGAAAGGTATTTTCATTTTATTTGAGTCTATTGTTACCAGCATTGAGATCTTATGATTAACATAAAATTTTATGAGAATATTTGAACCCAGGCATCCATTTAGCAAGTCAAAAAACCTTTAAGAGAACATTATATCCCTAGAAAAATTCAAGCATGAATTTAAGCTTCAAATGTGTTACCTAGATCTGAGTTTTGCCACTTGGCATGAATCCAGGGACAAGAATATTTGCCTTTCTTTCACTATGTGTTAAAAATTGGTTGAATCCAGATTTAGAAGATTGTACACAGCTGGTGGAAAATATTTCATTGGATATATATATATATATATATATATATATATATATATATGCAGCTCTTACAGATTTTTGAGGCACATTAATAACCTGAAAACCGTAAAGATCTTGATTTTGTTGACAGAAATATTCTTTTTCTTCCTGCCAAATTCCTGTTTATAGATTTTCCAGTGTGTGCCTCCATATGCTCTAAATATAGATAAAATCCCCACTTCCTTCCAACTCAGAATTAATAGAAAACAGGAGAGGGTACAACTGACTTTCCATGAACCACTGTTCCAAAAGGGAGAAGCAGACAGATCGTACCAGTTATAAGATACAGTCTGTGCTTAACATTCCAAGCCACTATAAATCACATTCCCTGCATACGAAATACTCCAAGGCCAAGACCCATCTATACTTGAAACAAACCCGTGCATGTTTCAGAGAACATTTTCCGACTTAAGTGCAAAAGAGCCACTGTTTTAAGCGAAGAGGTTGTTTGTTTCACATCAGTGTCTGCTCAGGTACATAGAGGTCTGAGGCCCCCAGTCCATTCATAGACACAGACCACCCCTCCACCCTAAAGCACACCATTTGGGCTTGATTTTGTCGGGGATATAGAAGCATCAACACAGAAAACAGTACAAGCCATCTGCTGAACTTCATTTCTAAATGCATGCTATCCTTTATCACTGCTTTTTACTTGCACGTTTTGGAGTCCTAAGAATTAAAAGGATCAGGAAAAGTTCTCTTCTGAACTCCAGAGAAGCCCGAGGGGCGTGAGTCTGGCGCCCAGCAGAGGGCAGTGCAACACCGCGCACAGACTGGGTCCTGGGAAAATCTTGGAAATCTGAGGCGCAACCTGTGGTTAATAAAGAACTGGGCAAGGGAGCAAAGCAACCGGCTTTAGTAGAGATTTATTTCAGCTACATAAGGAGGAAAGTTATAGAGCTCTGCGAGAAAACTTCATTGGAGGAATTCACAGCAGGGCAAAGTGTGCTGGTGATCAAAGGCGACGGCTAATCTCTGGTTTATTGTGGCTCCCAGGCCGTTTTCCTATTCCTCCTGGCCTCTGCCTTTGCCTCAACCCCGGGAAGAAAGGCATGAGCATTTTACTATTTTAGTAACAGAAAGATGATTGACTTTGTGACTTTTGATTCGGAGAAACAGACAGGTTATAAATACCTCTCAATTGAGAAGCTATGGACTGTCTCCAAGTAACACTGAGAAACAAGGGTTATTGTACCAGCTGTGCTGCCAACAGGCTGTGTGACTCTGGGAAAGTCTCTTAAATGCTCCGAGGCTCCGTGTCAGCAGCTACAGGAACAAACTGCAATAGAAAATTATGAAGGCAATTCCGAGTCTGTGATGCTGAGCACCTGGGCTCACTCTGGCCTCCCCGGCCTGCGTCTCAGTCCAATCTGAAGAACACAGAAGGATGCTTTGTGGCTTTTTGAACACACGCTCTAGGCATGACGGATGCTACTAGTAAGAATTATAATGAGACACGGAGGATGTTCCTGGTGTTTTTCACTGACTTAGATAGAAGGGAATCCCACTTCTCCCCACCTATTATTCTTATTTTTCTAAGTATGCCTTCCCCAGAAGTTTCTTGGAAGTTAAATGCAGAGGTATGTATGGACAACATTCCAGGCAAATTTACCTCATATATATTTCATTATTACGAACTATAAAATTTATAATTTTTTTGTAAGTTAGTAATTTGTTAACATTTAAAACTTGGGAAAATAACTCATAGGGATCCTGACTGCTGGTTGCTTTTGAAAACAACCAGAAATGAAGCAGATACAGGTAGGGCTTAAGACTTATTTCCACCTAATAGGCAACTGCCACGGCTGAGGCGTCTCTTCTCTTTGAGACCACCTCCTTCACCCACCCGATCTTCTAGATTCCTCCCCTTACCTGGCCACTCCTGCCCACAGCAGCTGTTTCAGAAGCGTGTGACCCCAAGATGAACACCAATTCTTGTATCTCTTTTCGGTTTCTGTTTGTTTATTGCAAGCAGAGAATTTTACTTCTGTTTTCTTCAATCTCTTAATTGACCTATATTGCTTCTCAGAGTGGTTTGGCCATTTTTTATTAGCCTTGTTAGGGCTTTAATTTATTTCTCTCCTCTTCATGGTAACTGATAACAGAGGTAGTGGCTTTCTGATTTAAAATATCCCTAACTCACATCAACACACAATTTCATCTGACCGTTTCAGTGATAAGTTCTTAGGATTCAAAGTCTTGGTGATTCGAAATAAACAAATATGACAAAATACAATGGAATTGATTTTTTATCAAGAATTCAACATCTCAGCTCTTTAAATCTCACTACTCAGACTATCTAGATTCAAGTAACAATAGAAAAATTGTAAAGGTGAACCTTACTTACTGACCTCCTAGATGTACCCAACTGTGCGAAAGTTGCTAACCTTTGCATTTCAAGAATAGAGAAATGGGGTATATAAAAATGGGAAGTGGACTGATTTACAAAGACATGAGACATTGAGATGTGTGAAGGAGTTCAGACAATACTGAATCCAATCTTGTTACAAATGAGGAAATTAAATCCAGAGGCTGATTTTACAGTGCAGTCTGCACTGTGTAGCCCCAATGAACTGATTTTCAAATGTTAACTTTGCTTCTCCAGTCTGTTCTGGTATCATGAGGTATGTGATGCTCACTTCCAGTCGTTAAGTATGCTTATGTCTGTCTTTCCAAAGTCATGGCTGGACCCCTTTGGGGGAGGGGAGTAAACTATTCATTATTCATCGATCTATCTGAATGATTTTCTTGTAACTTGTTTCGTAACACCTTGTGAAATGAGCTCTTACTCTAGCAGGGCAGAGATGGTGTGCTGCAGCAGACAGCTAAGTGACTGTTATGACAAATATTTTAAACCCAAACCGAACACCTGGGTGCAGCATGGCAGGGGCACCAGAGGTGACAGCTGTGTACACAGCTAGGGCTGAAATTTCCAGGTACTTTTGGGATATAAAAAAAGGAAATAAAGTGACAACATTTGCAAATAAAATTCCCTGCGGACACATTCTGAATATCCAAGCTGCCATGGCAGGAAAAAAGCAAAGTCTGTCAAGAAAACACCTCTGCAGGTCACCCTTTCAAGCCTCATTGATTTTTATGCACAAAATAATGACATATTTGAGGATGATGAAGTGATGGATTCAATAGGTAAGAAAAAAGAAGAACTGCAAACCCCTATAGAGGTTGTAACTACTGTTGGACTTTAAAAAAAAATAACAGGGTTTCATTCAAATACAATACATCTTTCTGTTGTGAACATATGCATTGTGGACACACAATTTCCAAATAAATCCTCCAGTTACTTTAAGGACAATAATACTAAAGTAAACTTAACACCAATACAAGATTTTCATTTTAAAATATGCTTACAACTCTTAGCCAAGGATTTTTTTATCCTATTTTCTGCAAGTGATTGGCTGATGTCTAAATATTTTAATCAACGCACAATCAGTGCTTTAATTCAGGAAATTGAAAGAGACTTTGTTTCATGAACTAAAAAGATGGCATACTTCAAGCCATGAACTTGACCCAAAGTACAATGAATTAGTGCCAGACTTTAAATTTTAGCTTTATGCCTTTAAATCTAATCCTTAGATGAAAACGTATGAAATTACCAAAAAAAAGAGTATGAAAACGTTTTTGAAGACACAACATTATCCTGTATAAAACCATTATCTCAGAAAGAAAAGCATAGCCTCCTATTTTCTGTGTATGTACATCTAAGATCATTTTCCACAGACAACCCATCTTAGAATATACCTGTTGATCTAACAAAGTATTTTAAAAATCTGTTTAGTTTATGAACAGCAGAAATCATTTCTCAATAGCTGGAAAGTCTGCAATCAGGGAAAAGGAGATTTAGTACCTAGTGAGTGTTAGTTCCTCATGAATGATTACCTTCTGACTGCGTCTGCACATGGAGAAGGGGTAGGGTGTTATCTGAAGCCTCCTTTCTAAGAGATCTGTGACAGTTTGGATTACAACACCTATACGGTAAAGGTGGTGCCTCATCTTGTCATTACTAGCTGGATGGAACTGGAGGACACGCAGCCCAATGAGATCATTTGGGTCACTGGGTATGTGTCCTCCAAGGAGCTGTGTGGCTCCATCTCCTTTTTTCTTTTCCTTTCATTTCTTTCCTTTTCTTTTCTTCCTTTCTCTTCTCTTCTTTGTTCTTTTCCCCTCCTCTCATCTCTCATCTCTCTCTCTCTCTCTCTCTCTCTCTCTCTCTCTCTCTCTCTCTCTCTCTCTCTCTCTCTGTCTGCCTCTTACTGGCCATGAGATCAGTGCTTTTGCTCTTCCGTGCATTCCTGGCAACGGTGTGCTGCCTACCACAGGCCCCAAAATGAAAGAACTAACTCAGCATAGATTGGAACTTGCAAACCTGTGAACCAAACTACCTTGTTCTCTTTATAAGTTGATTTCTCAGGTTTTTTCTGTAGTGGTGGAGAACTGATACACACAGGTACAGATTCTCTTCATGAGGCTGACCACCTGCCCCAAGCCCTTGGCTCTCGGACCATCTCCTTAGAGGGTCGGATTTCAACATGTGAGTTTGTTGCATGGGAATACAAACATTCAAAACACAAACTCTAAAATTAGTTTAACACTCTAAAAGACTTACACTTCCCTCTCATTTCCTGCTATATAGGCAAGAAGAATGAAATTACCACCATTTTCCAAACCAAAGGCCCATGCAAATTACATTTACTTGTTCTGGGTAGTTAGGTAATTTGTTAACTTCTTTAGCCTTATTCCCTGAGCTGTTAAATTGTGATAATAAGATGCAGGGATTCCATGGAAGCTTAAATTTTATATGTTTAAAATAATTATTGGCACATAACTGCTATTATTACTAAGATATGCAAAACACAATATATACTTTAAGATTTGAATTTTTAAGAAGGGTTTATTTCTAGGTCACCAGATTGATTTTCTTTCTTTAGAGTGATTTTTGGAATCTTGTATCACAACATTTGTCTCAGTTAATCATCAGATCAATCATTTCTGTTAATTTTTTTTAAATACATTATTTTTGCAGAACCTAAGCTATTTGGGAGCACTGAATTTACTGTATCATAAGAGCATACAGGATTCACTTAATTAGGTCACAAGAGCAAAAGAAGATGTGCCAGGTACAGAAATATGTGGCTTTGTAGGACATAAAAGTATAGATCTTTGTAGATATATATTTATTTTTAGACATTCTAAAATTACAGTAGTGTTCTAGGAGTGTTCTACTGAGCCAGTGAGTCAACACATTTTCCAAATAAAGCAGCCCTTCTGCGTGGTGTTAAGTATGATGCAATGAGACTGTACTGGGAATTAAGAAGAAAAAGTGAAATATTGTTCTCGCCTCCCTTCCCACACCTTCCCTTCTCTGGTGGAGCCCTGAAAGTCAGGGGAGCAATACAAACATCTCAAAAGGATTTCTCAGTCTATGCACAGGGCAAATGGAAGGATTATTTTGTGGGTTAAAATCAAATATTTTTTTTTTTTGATTAAGGAGAACTTAGTGAATATTTCCTTTTTTTCTAAAAAAAAAAACAAAAAAACAAAACAAAAAAAAAACAAAACATGCTATTTTCCAGTAACCAGGTACCCCATGGGGGAATGGGTAACACTACTGTGTAGCAGATATGTTTTGCTGGTTGTCATGCTCTCTAGAGTTATCCCATCCCCACCTCCCACATTCTCTGGCTTGATCATATTCTGCTGCCATGAACCTTTAGGGATATAACATCAAGTGACTGGAAGGCATGAAGTTTTAAAAAGAGAGACAAAAATTAAAAAAAAAGATTAGCTCATCCTATCTCTGATGTTAACTAACTTTGGTACCCTAGGCAACTTTGTAAAGATTCCATTCCCTCTATATCACACACCACACACACACACACACACACACACACACACACACACACACATACACGCACATGCACACGCATGCACACATTCAAGTCTTAGGAGTTCTCCTAAATCAACAAAGAAGGCTAAGTCAGAATTCTCTTCAACTTGTGATGTTTTCTGATTTTTGTGACTTCTAATATATTTCCTTGTTTAAAATAATTTGTAACTGATGGTTATTGATTGGTAGGCTAGTTGAGTGTTACGTGGAAGACTAGCTTTAGAGAGAAAAAGCAGAATTGTATAGACTAGTAGAAACTCAATCATGATATTTTAGCAATTGATACAAGGGAAAATTTATAAAGGTTTAGAATATGGAAAGTTGAACAGTGCTTTATCCATTTGATTTAAGATATTAAACCTGACTCTCTAATGAATTATGGTGGTAAAGAGAAAAGTGACATTTTTCATGTTATCCCACATGTGAATATTTTGCACAACTACTAGTAAAGATTTATCATTTAACATTTAACATTTATTTTAGCTTGTGTATCTGTAGACATTATCTATTATGTGGTATATAACTATCTTAAATTATGTAAGTATAAACATATTAAGAATTATATTTTTTAACTTGAAAAACTCAATAGACAAAAGTAGGCAAACCACTTATCTTAGTCACTCACAAAAGAAAACATCAATATCTTAAGAAACATAAAAGATATTCAATTTCATTCCAACCCAAGAATATCTAATTATTAAATTATGAAGAGATAAAATTTCATGCTTACATATTTGAAAATAATTCTAATATTTCAGTTGTTATTTGGGATGTGGAGCCGAGGAGTTGAACCAGGTGTTGATTGGATACAAAGAATGAAAATTCTTATATACATGAAAATAGGTGAAGCTATTTTAGCAAGCTTTATTGTTTCAGTGCACAGTACTGATAGTGTTCTGTTGCCTTCTGAGTGTGTCACTATTGGGATCTTATGCATGATACATGTGTAAGGATGCTTATAGCAAGATTCTTTGTAATAGCCCATCTAAAATGATATGACCCAGAGAGATAAAACCCACTTAACTTGTCTTTTTATTCTGTATTGGGGCAGAAGAGTTCTGTCTTTCTTTTTAGCAAAGAAATTTAGTTATCCACTAATGAAATTGAAAGAAACGAATGAAAAACCTCGGCTCTTAAGCAGAAGATAGAGTAGTAAAATGATGGTAAGAAGGTAAATAAAATAGTACCTGCCTCACAGGCTCCCTGTAGGTTGCTGCAGAAGTGACACTCAAGGGGGGCTTATCAGCGTGGTTTCCCTCAGCTCCCAGCGTGAGGGCTGTGCAGTCTGGGAGGCTTCTCACCCCGCTTGCCTTGAGCACAGCGGGCTCCTGGGAAACACATGATCCAGCGGTCCTCATGATGCCTCTCACATGATCTACCTGTAATTTTTCGAGGAGGTATCTTTTTTGTAGTTTGTTTATTTTTCCTCATATTATAATTCCTCTTAATTTTGTGCATATACATATATATTTGCTTATACACAAGTATATTTTTGAGAAATTTTTGTAGTGGTTAAAAAGTAAAATTTGAAGTAAAATAGGCTGATTTTTTTAAAACAAAAAGTAAATCACAGAAATTTGAGTAATCTGCATTGAATGGCTCACAGGGCTTTATGTCAAATTTAAGCAAATATTTATCAGGTCCCTACTACTGTGCAAAGAGACTGTCCATTAACCATCCAGCTCATTTTTTAAATTGAGTAATATATTAATTTACTCACTCAGGAAGAAATTCTCAGTATTATAAAATGGAAAAAAGCAAGAATTTTGTTTCACTTTCTTATAGACATCCTACTATACATCAGGGCATTATGCCTTAATATCTTGTTTCTTTCTAATCCTTTGAAAATGTGTTGATTCTTTTTTTATCTTTTTTCTTTTGATGTGGAGACATTTTTTTAAGAGAAATGGAAAGGCAGCCAGTTAACTTTCTACATGCCACATATGTAGTCAAAATATACATTCATATGTTAGAAATCTGCACAAGTGTAATGTGATTAAACTCTCATCTTTTAAAAATTAGACAAAATATTTTATGAAGCATATTTAATAGCTATGTAAATAAATAAATTTACCTTTTCTAAACAAGTCTTTGAAATTTGACTTCATTTGTCAACACGATGGCTTGTCAACTCGACACATATCCATCGATCGCTTTCACTCATCTTACCGCATGTGTTCTGGCATTGCCTGAACAGAAAAAAAAAAAAAAAAAAAAAAAGACAGTGTGATTTCTGACTTCAAGGAGCACAGAATGCATTTGTAATACAGATCTGGAAACATTTAAGGGCAGAATTCAGGACACTGGATAATCCCTTCTTCATATTGTGAGATTCAATTAATATGCTTAGATATGTGTGGCTTATGTTTAGTTGGTAGATTTTTTGTAACTATTCAGGAAAAACAAAACAATTTCTAAAATCCTATGTAGTATGAATAACAAGGTACAATATTTGAAAATTATATTTATTTCAGAGTTTCAAAATCAAAAGCCTACTAACAAGTTTTCTGTTTGCTGACTGAGATCTGTCCAAAAGATAATCTCTGAGTTACAGTGTTGTCCTCATGATTGTTGTGAATCTGTAGTCTAGACAGGAACTGTGTTGGATCTTTGGAAAAGAAAGATGTTAGTTTAAAAATAATTCTCCATACTGGTGTGACATGAGAGAATGTTTTCTTAAATAAGACAGCTTTCATTGTTTTATTTCAATTGGTTTTATTCTCTTCTCGCTTGTTTGATTTTATTATATGATGGTATAGGGTAGCTATTTTGTATATAACAAGAGGCTTTATGGTAGCCATATTATCTTGAAGTTCTCTGTCACTTTCACTATTGTGTTTTGATTGGCTTTATTCTTTTTTATTTTGTTTGGGTTTTATTACCTTTAAAATTAAAAAGAAATAATGATAAGAAAAAAATCAACTATAATCCCTACGCCTAACCATAATCATTACTATATTTTAAATTGTTCTTCTTTTGTTTTCCAACTAGAGAAAACATCCTTTCTAAAAATAATATTAGTTTTGTATTATTAAAATTGATATGCATAATTTTTTTGTTTTCATTTTATCACAATTTTGCCATTCAAGAAAATATTCTTTGAAAAATATGCTTCTTAATAGTATCTAAATCATAGTTTATTATATGCAAGTGTCATCGTTCATGCTTATTAACAGCAATTCAGTTACCTCTACCTCAGAACACCTTTTAAGTATGCAAAACCCACTTTAAGTGATCAAAGATAATTAATTTACTCCAAACACTCCAAACACTTTAATTGTCTCAAATATTTTCATTGTTAATTACGGAAAGAAGAATGGGTCTTGAGCACTGTTTGTACAGTACAGCAAGACTTGCTTTTTAGACCTATTAACTTATTTATTTAACTTTTCTCTTGTACTTTTAAACTCTTGAAAGTTCAATGCTCCTGGGGGGGGTGGTATTCTGATTGCAGATTTTTGAATCTCTGGTTTCCAGTCTTGTATTTTTATAGTTTGGAGGATAAATTACCTTAAAATATACTGTGCGCTTTATTTTTGAAGTGCATTCAAATCCTGTCTCCTGAACTCATCATTATTTGACTTGGTCTTATGCATTCACTTCTTGAGGACATTAGCATTCATTTTTCTGTTTCTTTTTTGCAATGATACTTCGATTTTTGGCCTGGATATTTTTCCCCTTATGTTTAGCCCATGTTTGATGAAACTGGTCCTACTACCAGTTCAAGGAATGTCTAAAAGCCCTTTTTATGTTTTGGGTCTTGACTCATAAAGTGGCATGGGATTCATCTGATGACAATGGCACTTTTGAAGTGGTTGCCAACACTGCTATTTTTCTTTCACTCACTCCTTTCCTGACAACTCTGTTAAACTAAGATAGCAAGTGTTTTCTGAGAAGGAAGCTAAGACTAGAAAAAAAGAGTCATGAAAGAAAGAGAAGAATAATTTCTCGTTGTGATTAGAACTATTGGGCGAAGTGCTTGTCAATACTATGAGCTAATGAATTCTTCTTGCTCTTTAAACCAGTTTTAGTTAATTACAGGATTATTTGGAAATTCAGTATCTCTAATGCACAGATAGAAAGTTTATAAAATCAGAGCTGTTATCAGTGGAAATAAAATGCCTAAAATAGTTAAATGAGCAAACATTAGAGCCATGAATTAAAGCTTGAGACTTATGAGCTTCAATCTAAAGCTGTATTAATTCACTCTCTTAGTTGAATGTTTTGTTTTTTCTATGTGCAATTAAAGAAAAATGAAAATTGGTCACTTGAATCAGTTTTTGTTTGCTTCTTTCTTTCTTTTTCATTTTTTTTGTTTGCTTGTTTGTTTGCTTCTTTTTCAAAGATTTCTACTGCAAATGTTTGGGATTCTTTTCTCTGTTGTGTGGTTAACAAACCATGTGAAGTTTCTCTGACTACTAGGAAAACTTGCATACAGCAAGGTGTTTTTCTTCTTTCTCTGTGGAGAACAGGGAATGGGTCTTAGCAACCTTCCAGACTGTTTTTTCCAACTTCTATAACTAAAATCTCAAATACGATAATGACCCTCAGGAGTATTGTAATCTTTGTTTCCCCAGGACCAACAACATACCACCTTGAGCATGCTTTCAAAGGGAAGGCAGTGCCTCCCTCCCAGAGAGTGCCTACCTCTCCCAAAGTAGATTCATACTACTTCTTCTGTCTTCAAAAGTAGCCATTTGCCTCCTGTTTACTCGGCCTCTGCAGGTAGCAGCTGCAAGCATCTCATCCAAGGTCAAAAGAGCTTTGCTATTCAGACAGGTGCACTTGAGCTAGGACTGATGCCTCTGTATCATCGCCAAATTTTTTTTCTTTCTTTCTTTTTTATTTCAGGCAGGACCTGAGTGGAAGCCTAACATGGCAGAGATGTATTTTTCTTGCTGGTTGGATTTGTTTTCACCTAAAATTCAGCTAAAGCAAAGCCATCTATTATTGTCTGCTGGTTCTGAGTGTGTGCGGGAATATGGATACGCAGCTCAAGCCCAGCACAGAATTTTGTTAGGCTGGGTAATGCTTTCTCTGAACCCTCACCTCTGCCGCCCCAGGCTAACTGATATTTGTCTTGGGTTATAGTCCAGCCTGGGGCTTTTCAACTATAAAGGTTAATTCTGTGCATCAGACTCTCATATCAGTGTAAGGTAGAATAGAAGAAATGAAGATGGGAAGGAGAGAAGGAAAATCTTAATTAAAAATAGTAGCTTTAAGAAAACTGTAGCTTCAGGATACAATCAAAGTTCTTTGGGTTAAGATGTGTTTTTTACTCCCCTTTCAGAAATCTTACTTCCAAAATTCCTAAGACTCTTAAAGACACGATAAACCTCTCAACTATGTCCTGCTCTGTACCTGGGAACTGAGCCTGCACTTTTCCTCCAATACTACAGATTCACAAATCCCAGAGACCTCCATCCTCAAGGAAATGTCATTATTTAGTAACATATATCTAAATGTCAAATACATGGAAATAGTTTGCATTCTAATTTAGCCCAGTAAATGGCTAACTTGACAGGTGTAAAACTACATTCTTTATTTTGAAGATACTTCCCCCAAGTTACATTACAAAAACTGACAACCCCAAACCAGAGTGCCTCTTTCTTGAGGACCTGTACCCTGTTCTGAGTATGTACTCATTTCTAGCTGATCAACTCTATTATGCTTCTCACTGATGTATACCGAAATTCTTCTCTGACAAAGTCAATAAACCTGCAAACTACTCAAAGGGTGGGGTTTCCTGAGTTGCTCATCTCTTCCTTGGGGAACCTTCTCAGATACCATCCAGTGACAAGCAGACCAATGCATCTTAATCTTGCTGGTTTCCAAACTGACTTTTAACTGATTGAGTTACATTTTAACTTCTTTGGTTTTACAAACATTTTATTAAGCAAATGTTTAAATCTATAGAAAAAGTTGAAGAATTGACCATGGACACTCATACATATATATTTAAATTTGATCATTTACATTTGTTATACTTTATTATCAGATCCATTTGTTCTCCTATCTTCCTCATCCATCAACTAATCTTATTTATTTGTTTATTTATAGTGCATTTCAATATCAGCTTCAGGCATCCAAACACAATCCAGCTATTATTACAGGATTTTTTGGTTTTGTTCTTGTAAAATTTAAATATAATTAAAAGCACAAGACTTAATTGTTCAATAAAATTTTGAATAATTGTATATACTTGTGGAAATGAATTTCTTCCTGAAACCAAGAAATTTGAGAGAACAGTAAAAAAAGTATCTTAATAATTTTGACATGTTAAAATTTTCTCATCATGATTGGCAATAAATTAATTTCTTAAGGCTTCTGTAAAAAGTTACAATCAAATAGGTTTGCCTTGAAACAACAGAAATGCATTGTCACATAATTTTGGAGTGTAGGAGTCAGAATCAAGGTATGATCCCAAAAATATTCCCCTGAAGGGGAACCACATTTTAACTTGGGGGTTAACAGCAACCCTTGGTAATCTTTATTTTGTTGCTGTGTTGCTGTGATCTCTGCCTCTCTCCTCATAGAGCCTTCTTCTCTGTTTCTCTGACATATTTTTTATGTAAATTTCCCTGTCTTTGATGAGATATGAGTCCTTGGATTTAGGTGCCACCTCTTTAGGTGACTGCTTCCTAACTTGATTACATTTACAAACACTATTTCCAAATACTAATGCACTCAGGGGTCCATGGATAGCACTTAAATATATCTTTGTGAGGTATATAACTCAGTCTGCAATAGACAGTAATAGAAAAAGTAATCTATGGTAAATATAGTATTGCAGCCAAAGTACCTGGGGGTGTCTTGCCCTCTTCTGGTTCTACTACCAAGATCTGAGTAGTTAAATTACTCATTTAAGCTCTCTGTACCTCATAGGCCTTATTAAGAAAAAGAAAATATATTCAATTTGAAGAATTTAAAAATTATTTAAAATGTAGATTATGGAATCTTATCTTGCTCTTACCCTGATGTCTGCAGCAACCTCTCTCCCTGCACCACAGTTTGCATGCCTTTTCTCCATGGTTCTATAGCACCATAGGCATCTTGATAGTATGGCATCTAACACAGTCAGTAATAATTATGAAATCACAGCATGCAAATGTTCTTTTTTAAGAAAAGCACTGATGTCATTTTATTCTAGTTCAGTGACGTTGTCTTCTATTTTAGATAAATTTCACTGCCTCCCTCATTTTGTAAATGGGTTATATATTCTAGATTACTTGAGTTTGGTAAACTCACTTTACTAAACTCTCATTGTATGTCTTTCAATTATCTTCTCGTGCCATTTTTAAACACTTGAGGTTAGTATTCTGATTACCCAAATGAAGAGAATATCTAATCTGAAAGGTCAACTCTCATCACACTTTGTTCTTTTATTTTGACAAGTGTGGTTTGGTTTTTATTTATAAAAAGGCGTCCCAGTAAGCAGTAAATGTGCAGCAATATATCATGTGAAAATAACTGCATCTGAGTAATACAAGCCAATACAATTTCCTGCAGAAATCTGTTGTTCATATTGGACAGGAAGAGAAATGTGGTTTGCATAGATATGCAAAATCATACTGAATATTTAAATCAGCCATGCAAATGTCATTCCACAGTATTCCTGGGAGAAATAAAGAAAATAACTACAAATTGAGGTAAATGTTGAAAAGGAAATAAACAAAGCTCATGTAGGAGTTAGGTATGCGTAGAATGAAACACAGAACAGATGGCCAGAAAATTTCTTGCTGAAGAGGTGCCACTAAAGGTAACATATAAGAGAGAAGTGGGATCCAGACATATGCAAAATACAATGATGAGTCCTTGTCTCCCTGTGTAACTACGTGTTTTTAAGAGATTTCCAATATCAGTAACCATGTGCAATGATCTCAAATCAAGGAAAGTCTTGTCATAATATAATGATGTGGTTGGACCAACTGAATAATATAGTTAGTTTTGTGTGATAAGGTTTAGTAACTGCAAGATGATGTGGGATTCTTTCTTAATATCATGAAATAAATTTGGATTTTCTTCTAAGTGTTCTGTAAGCCACTAAAATAATTTCAGATAGCTAGGCACAGTGACGCATGCCTGTAATTTCAGCAGTTTGGGAGGCTGCAACATGAGGATTGCAAATTCAAACGCAGCCTGTGCATTTCAACAACTTAGCAAGACTGTGCTTCAAAATAAAACATAAAAAATAGCGTGGAAATGTAACAACAGCCCTAGTTCAAGTTCCAATTTGAAAGATGAAGGAAAGAAGAAGGAAAGAAAGGAAGGAGGGAAGGAAGGAAGAAAGACAGAAAGAGAAAAAGAAAGAAAGAATAGATTTAGATGATGAGACACACTGTGGCTGATATGATTCAACTTGAAAATTCATTTTAGGGAAAGGATGGAGAGTTGAACCCATCAGGGTATTTCGTGTTGCTCTTGGGACATCTAGATTAAAAGTTCATTTATAACACAAAATACCACAAATGCTCAAAGATAAATACACCAAAATTCTAAAATAAAAGCTGAGGTAATTCTGTAGATAGCTGTATTTTTTGAGTTTGCATTAGGAAAATTTAAGACTACTATATTGTGTTTCCCACTAACATCAGAGTGGTAATTCAGCCTCCTTCACTGTCACAGAAAATGAGAAGTTTATACTCTAAAAGAGATTTGGTGTACCTAAGAGAGCCTCAACTCAGAGACCCTGATAAAGTTTTGGAAATTATGTTCATAATGTAAAGACTGAAATGAAAGTCTACACACAAAACAATTGGGCCCAAAAATTTTTCTTTCAGTTTTTTTGGACAAGAAAATTGAGGGAGGATATTGAAAATATCTTGAGGAAACCACTAAATACTACAGAGAAATCTTCCAAACATCATCTACACTGAAGCTGACACTACATGAATCAATCTTCCTAAAGTGTTTTTAGTGTAGTGCATTGAACTGTAACGAATATCAAATGATCACCAAATATATTAGGCAGATCTCAAACACTACATGTTCAACATTAATCAGGAATTATACTCAAAATAGAAAATCTGTTCAGATATTAGAGAAAATGATACATTCATTAAATAATTTGCTGTTATAAAATTTTTAAAAATTTAGAGGCTTTTAAATGTTCTGCAAAATAAGAACCAGCATAGATAAAAGTTCAATAGAAAATTGAGAGTATGCATATGATTTAAAGAAAATTATAAAAATAAAAAAAGAAAGTCTTTCTGATTAACTAATTTTCTTGGCTCAGATTTGAACCTAAAACAATAACCATCAAAAAGAATGAAAACAAAATGATTAAATAATTTGAGAAAACTTTTTATAACCATAGTTTAGAATGTTTCAAGTTGAGAAGACATTTATAAAGTTACTCACTGTCTTGGTTTGCTTAGGACTGGGATGGAGAGTTTTAGGGATAAAAGTTATTGGAACATTGCAACAAACACTGGGAGGAATTGGTCACTCTACCTACCAAATGCCAAGTGTAATAGATTAAAAATGCATTCCAAATAGAACGTATAAGACAAGATGACAATTTCATATAATCTCAAAGAAGGAAGGAAAACCACATACAAAAGACACAGATTCAAGGATGCATCAACGTGCTCTGTGACAGCACTGAGATTTAGAATACGATGGAGAAAGACAATCAACGTTCTGAGAATAAACACTGTTCAACCCTAAATTCTATAGCTAAAGAAATAAACCTCAAACAGCATCCTTACACATATGCCTTTCTCAAAATACTATAGCATGTACTTCAGAAAGATAAATAATCTGTAGTAATAGGATTTAGAAAATTAGGAATTTCACATGTGAGAAAGAAGAAACGAATGCCCACAAGGATGCTTAATGAGCTATCGCAAAATGATATGCCTTCAGCAGCCCAATACAGAAACACAGGATATTGTTTTGTTTTGTTTTATCTTGTTTTGTTTTATTTGACTTGATTTTTGAGACAGCCTCACACTATAGTCCAGGCTGGCCTTGAATTTACTGTGTAGTCCAGGATGGCTTCAAGCTCTCAGCAATCTTCCTGCCTCGGGCGCATTAGTAATGGGATTATAAGTTTGTGCTACAAGGCCTGGTGAGAATAGGGATGTCTAGAAGGAAAATTATTAAATAAAAACACATTTAAAATTACCTGGAGGTAATTTTATAATGACAGTGTATAAAGGATAGGTTCTAGAAAAAAAGTAAATAAAAGGAAAGTTGGAAAAATAAAGGGAAAATATACATTGCATTATGAATATTTACCTAACCAAAATAGTATAAACTCATCAGAGTGATTCAAATAAAATTTATGGTATCACTTAATAAAGACACAAGAAAAAAAGTCATTTCTGTAGGAGTGTGAGAGCAATATAAGACCTACAATTCCTAAAATTCAAAAGGTCAGGAAACCTACTTTAAACTTATTGATTAGTAAGTGGAAAACAAACAATATGGTATAGATTTCAGAAATATTATTTCTAGGAAAATAGGAATTGATATAAAGAAAACATTCAGATTACAGTTTTACGCAAATCTTCTAAAATTGTCCTTTGTCCCTTTGATAACAACGGTGATATAATATACATGAGTAAACAGGTCAGTGTCACAGTACTCCATCTGGGAGGCTTTCTGGGCCACAGAATTGGAAATGTAAGGAAATGTAACCCACAGTACTTTTGCTTCAGCTTCTTCCAATCTTCTGCCAGCACTTGCCATGAGGAAGCCAATGAGAAGCCAGTAGGCTAAACAGTCCCGTTGACGCAAGTATATTTACTTCCCTTGAGACAAAATAGAACTGGAAAATTCAAAATGATATTTTTGGTAAGAAAAACCGAAACTAACTCAATGCCAAGATTTTAAAAGAGCTACTGTCATGATCCCTTCTCTTTAAGTTTTCTCACTTAAATTGACTTTCTTATTACGTACTTCTTTATAACTTGCATCTGATTATGATTTTGCTGTAGTAGTTCTTTGACTCGATCACATTCTTGGTGAACTCTCTGGCTTATGTCCACTTTATGATTATTTCGATTCATGTCTCCGAAAAAGTTGTCTAATTATCACTGTTGCCCTATTCAATTTTCTATGTAGAAGAATCTCTTTGGACCAGGTGGTTCCTTTGATAGAGCTCTGTTCACCAAGCCACTCCATAGACCATTGAGGCACACTGGATTTTCTGTCTTCAAGCCTTTTAACTCTGGCCAGATATGTCATATGAAAAAATCAGCCATGCTTATATCTCTCTTAGAAGCAAGACTGGAATATACAAAGAGTGTTTTAGAAAGTGTTGTGTGTAAAGAGATCCAGAACTAGTATTTATGAAACAATCTGTTCAGAGCATTTATATATTTAAAATGAGTTATCTGAAGTCACTAAGCAATATTTTAGCAGAAGACATGGAAAACCAAGTATTGTTTAATGAATATTACAGTTATAGAAGAAAGGAATAAATATGAAAAATGCTGTGTTATACTACATGTATGAGAAGACTGGGCCTAAAATAAAGAGAGTATAAGAAAATGAACTGTGAGGCCTGGAATTATTATCTGAAGTTAAAAGTGATGAAACCTAAGTCCAGATAAGACATGAAAAACATGATAAAAATCTATGCCATATATGCCCTAAAGGCTTAAAGGAATTTAACAAATGAAATTGTACCTAACAAAAGTAATTCTTTGAAAGGATGTCTCTCACAAATCTATCTTTTATATTTGCTTAAAGAAAATGGACAAAGCAGAGACTTCAAAAATAGGACTTGGTCCTGCGAATGCAACCCATGAAAACAAAGGTAACATTCAGTAAGACTAAGCATATAAAATCTGGGGACTCCTTGAGGAAGTTGGGTAATGCCTTGTACAGAAGACATAGAAGAAAGTGATACACAAGCATTGTAGAATTGATAAGCCACGGATAATGTGTGCTTTATGAATATCTCCAAAAATCTCCATGTGCAACCTGTACACGAAGATGGGTCTCCTCACACACTAGCAACAGCAACATAAGTCTTTTCCAACTAAATCTTTTGATCTTTGCTGTGACTAATGCAGGAGAAATAAATTGATACTGTATCAAATGCTCTATTGGAGATTAAAACCAGAGAAGATGACTAAAAGCACTAGTAATTTTACTGTTACCATTGTCTATAAAATTTACTTTTTAAAATTTTTATCCCACTCTTCTAGCATTGTGAATGTCATTGCCAGCTTCTCCTGCTCTATTTAGTGAAGTACTTCATGCGTTGGAAGGTAATGTGTAGCCTGCTGTGAAGAAATCCCTCACCCTGGGTCATTGCCTGACTCACAGGAAGTGCTCATCGGTCCTGTCACCCTGAAGCCGTTGATATCAGTTATCAGTCTATTCACTAATTGAAATGGTGGATTGAAGGTCATTTATGGAGGAAACAGCCATCAAAAGAATAAACTAATATTACCATACCAATGGTTACACTCCAATTTGGATTTAGAAGGGTTTTTCACCAATGCTCTATGCAGTCTGACCACAAATGTAATTACTAGAGAACCATGGTAGTGATTTAAAAGCAAATTCTTCTAAAATATATGGATATATTTATATAAAATATATAAATATATATATAGCTAGCCAAAGCTGGAGTTCACTTTTTCTTTGTGATGCCAGCTCTCGCCCTTACAACTTTTTCAGACAGAGTGCTGGGACATTGTGAGAATAGTATCAATGATGCAAAATCATTTAGCTTTTGCTTTGGGAGATTTTTTTCCCTAAATAACTCTTGTAGGTAAGTTTAAGCAATTGCAATAAAAAGTTTTGCAGCAAAAGCATTAGAGTCTCTTTGGCTTACAAGTGATTGAAAATCAAAAGAATTTCAATATAAAACAAAGAATTATGCCTATTGGAACAGTTGAGACAGTACACTTGACTTAATCTCTCAGTTTCCTTACGTTTAAAAAAATAATTATCTTTAAAATGCTAAGTATTTTGCATTCTGAGGTATCAATAGTTCCATTAAGGCACATACAGAATTTTGCAGGAAGATAGCATTGATGAAGACATGGAACATTTATATCTTCCTTATGACTCAGCTCCTTGGTTGGTCCTTAAAAGAATAAGCCTAGTCCATGGTTAGTTGCACACTAGTATTTGAACTAAGATCTGGAATTAAGGCAAGAAAGATCACCTTTCAGGTCAGCATTTTCTGGTGCTTGACACTTTCTCTATCAGAGGACTGTAGTTTTTTTATTTTTATTTTTTATTTTTTAACTTGCGAATTTAAGTTACATTTGAAAACACAAGCAAAGAATAGGAAGATGGACTTTCTACTGAGATCAATACTGATAAACAGTCACAATGTATGATGGAGATATTTGGCCTGCAATAAGGCTTTGTGTCATTATGTGATTTAAAAGATTGTGTCAAATTCTAAAGACATAGAACTTCTTATTTTTTATTTCTTCTTTTTTTTCCTTCATGAAGCAGAAAGTTTTCTGCTAGAGGCTTTTTATCAGCACACATCCATCCTAGGTTTCTGAGAAGCATTAAAAAAAAAATCACTCTACTTTGGGATCTTGTTCCATGAGGGGAAAGTGGACCTGATGGGAAGTAATGGCAGCCTTTTTATGAGTTTTAATTGATGTAAGAATGAGATGCATTAACTAATTGAGAACAGAACATTGGAGCCCAGGATCCCATTAGAAATCTTTTCTACTTCCGCAGATCTTTTTAAAGATTTTTAAAAATACATTTGGTTGGCTTCTTTAATACTTTGCATCTGTTCTTCCTTCTTACTAGCTATCCATTTAACCTGAAACAATGAATTTTCTCATAAAGCCAAGCAGATAATTTTTTTCAGTGAGATTAAAAAGAAAAATAAAGAATGATTTCTTAACAAAGTGGTCATCTATCAACTCATGTGACTAAAGAGCTACCATTAACAAATAACAGGAAAAGAGCAGGAAGCAAAATTCAACAGAATATCACGGCTGGACATTATTTGATTAAAAATGTTTGCCCTGAAATGACGTTATGACTTCAATCTACCCTGGAATGATCAGTTTTTACACTTTGTGCTAGAGCAGAACTATAAGCTTACGTACAGAGAATATTTTTTGTCCTGTACAGTTTACAGGACAAAATATTTTACAAGGTTTATTTTATTTCTCCCTCATGTTCATCCTACAAAAACATGGATACCTACTTGTTTTGTTGATAGAAAAATGATGGCTGGGAAATGTACCATCATTCAAGATTATATTAATCTTGAATCTGTATATCTAACAATGTTCTCTATCATGAATGGAAGGGGTTGATGCCCAGTCTCTCAGATTTTGGATAGGAGAAATGTCAGGTAGGTTTTAGCTTTGACAAGCAAGGCCCTTACATCTACAGTCATTCATACATAATTCTTTTTTCCCACAAGCAACTGTAATGTATCTTTTCTTGATTGCTGTTGCAATCTTTTCTCTGTCCATTTCCCAGGATATGGATCTTTCTTGAGACTCCATTTGTATATGCTCAGTTCCTGAAAAATTTTAAATCAAATTAGGAAAGATTTTCATATAGTTAATAAGTTTTTTTAGTAAGTGAGTGAATGAATGTGAGGAAATTCATATTGAGTGATAAATTGAAATAAACAAGGACATTGTGCATAAGGGACTATGTCTAAGTAGAGCTGTCCTCCGAAATCATGAATATGCTGATTTTGTATGTAATACTTAGCTTTTCTAAGACTTTTTCTAAGTCACTTAAAAAAGTATAAATTACATACATTACGAATATTAATCACTATATTAAAATTTGATTCAATCTGTTATCTCCTCCTTGAGAACTCCAAACACAGCCATGCAGCAGTGGTGCATCCTCTTTTAAATTAGCATCTTTTGAATATGGCAATAACATATGTATCAAACATTTGAAAATTTTGTACTTATAAGGTAAAACAGTATGACAATTACACTCTCCTGGGAAACTGGCACTAAGAAAACAAACAATATGTAGATGCCACTCAGACCACCGATATATAAAAAGTTAAATTCTACATTGGCAGTGAATTCTAAAGCACTTCCTCTTAAGCATATGAACACTATTCATGGCTAGAGTAAATTACCTTACATATTTGTCTTACTGGTATTTAAGATTCTCATTGATTTTTTTAAACTTATACTCTTAACAAAGCGAGATTAATAAATAAGATATATCAAAGTTAAAGAAAATTAGACAATTGATATAAAAATATCTAGCAGAAGTACTTAATTAGTATACATAATGAAACAGATCTAAAGAATAACCTAAAGAGGATTTCTATGCTGTGGAGCAGCAGGGTAGAACAGTATATTTTTTTTGCTTTCTTTACTTTCTTTCTTTCTTTCTTTCTTTCTTTCTTTCTTTCTTTCTTTCTTTCTTTCTATTTATTTATTTTGTACCAGGAATCAAACTCAAGACTTTGGGCTTGCTGAGCAGCTGCTGTGTTGCTGAGCTGTATTACTGGCCCCAAAATTGTAATGTTGTAGCCAAAGGTATTTTCTCTTCCCTTGCATGCAGTAGCTTTACAATGAGGACAGAGACTTAAGGTCCTACCGCTTTTTATATACATAAATTCTCTATATTATCTCCTTATGCTGGCTCATCTTTGAAAATAAGCAGTCAGCTAAATCATTTATGAAACAGTGCTTCCCAAACAATGCTGTGTGTTAGATCTAATAGCCTGAAACAGATAAACAGTACCAGGGCCTAGGTAATATCGCATAACAAATTTCAAATTAGGGCAGGAATGGAGCACATTTCTTGGTACTTTTTCAGACTACCCAAATCACTTTCAGATTTGAGAACTACTTGTTCTAACATTTCTGTATTCTTAAGGATTTTAGATGTATATGCAAGGGATGATCAAGATAGAAAGTGACTGTTTTAGTTTGAAAAATTTTTTATAGTTAAGAACACATTTTCATTAATTTCCCCTCAAAATACACTCTCCCACCCACTGTGAACACGGATTTTCCATTCTTGTTGGTTCTTTCTGAATCAAACTCTCTATCTGGTGCTTGCTGTGCAGGTTCTTATGCCTCTGAGCTAAATCCTCAGGCCTCTTCTTGGTTCTTTTTGAGGTATTTATAGAAGTGTACTTTCATGTCTAATCAAATCTATTGAAGAATGCTGCTTTGAGAGTCACTCAAAAGAAAACCAACCTCACATATATATTGCTGTGTGTTTTCATCTATGTGATTTACTGAATCTGACACTATATATCTTTGCCTTTTTCCCAAAGTCAAGATGACCACAAAAGGCAAATATTACGAATTGATCAAGGAAATGAGGCAGTCCTGACAGCACCACTGAAAACTCTCAGGAAAGAACACTTCCGAGCTGGTTCATAAAGTAGCAACAAATAATGAGATAAGTGTGTTTGAGGCAAGCACAAGAATTTTGAGATGTATGTTTTACTGTAATATTTTTTTAAATTTAAATATCATATTTGTTGGCCTCACTTCATCTATGTTTTCTTTGCCACCAGTGAACAGAATACTGTAGAACAATTATTTAACTCATTTTGACAATCATGATGGTGAAAAGATGCAGTAAATGAACAGCATAATAAGAATAACAAGCATGGAAATTTCTTCACCCTTACCTAAATATAAGTTATGAAAACATGAACATGTTGAGTTTTTAAACAACATGAGATTAACTTAAGATTGTGGGTTCAATAAAAGGGTAAAACTAGATTTGTATATTGATTCTGCTACTTACTGATTTGTTGATTCAAAAGAAACCCATAAGTCAAAGAAACTCAAAGAGAAGAATATAGTCAGTTAGAAGTGCTGTTTATGAATTATATGCAATGAAATACTCTTTTGATGAAACCACATGTACAGAAAACTTCAAAGTAGTAGAAATGGCAGGTGTGAATCTTGAAAGGTAATTAATATTTATTAACTCAGGAGAGAAATGGAGAAACGATGACCCTGACAGAGAGAATAATGTATAATTGCATTGAGAAGAGATAAAGAACATGAGTCATTTATAGAATGCAATTTTGGATGTACTGAGGTACATGGGAAACGGTGGAATTGAATTTTGAGGTAGGGAACAGAAAGCATTTGGCAGGTAATGAGAGCAAGAATTCACCTAGCATGCTATATTGATCTATTTCAAAGTGTTTTTTGAGACTAACAAAGAAACTGAAATTTTCCAATGAAATAATAGATAGGCATACATTTTAGGAGGATTCCTCTGCTTTTAGCGTAGGAAATGAATCAAAGCTTGAAAGAAAGGAAAGCAAGCTGGGAAAATTTATTAGGAAAAAGAGAATACTGGGCTAGGGCTGCAAAGCAGAGATGAGTTCATGTAATATTTATAGGAGAATCAACAGATCTGAGTTATTAATTGGTAACAAAAAGACTTGAATGGGGAAGAAAAGTGAGACTGGATGGGAAGAAATGTCAAACGAGAAAACTACACTGGTGAGAATAGCACGGAACGAAAAGCAGACGCTGTACCATAGTGATGAACAGGACTAATCAAATTCTGAAGATGTTAATTGTGAGTTAGCGAATTAGAATTATTGAATGCCGCCTGACTGTGACTGGGGTGCCATGAATATATGTAAGAGATTTAAACCCATAGAAACTTGAACTTAAACTGCATTTAGGAGGGCAGATTAAATAAAAAGCAAAATGAACAAAAAACAAAAACAAACAAAAAAACAGAGGGCTGCAGAAAAATGCTGATATTTAAGGCGTAAAGAAAGAAGATGATGCCCTAAGGAAAAGTAACAGGCTAGAAAGTCAGAAGAGGCTGTTTAAAAGAACACTATGGATTCTTTGGTTTCCTGGACCCCAAAAGCTAATCTGAAACTACAGACTGCAAATGTTGATAAGAAGAATATATATAGACACTAACAGTGCACTCTAAACTCATAAAACTTTAAAGAATTTGAATTTTCTTCCATATGTAATCAGACATTTTTGATATCTCCTCCTCTACATTCTTGTGGCTTTTCCAATGAGAGAGGGAAGTTTAGATTTCTGTCTGTGTGGCTTCAAATCCTGTGGCAACTCATGGACTGTAAACTGAGACTAACCTGTCTGCATAGACATTGCGTGTCATGAGTGACCCCACAGCTGTATGTCTGCCTAGGGAGCTGGTCATCAGGAAATTACGATTTAAATCGTAAAATGGAAAAAGTTAAATATGTCCACCATCCAGTATCCTATTCTCTGTTTCTTTTATTACTTCCAGGGCAATTTATTTCTTTGTTCTGAAACACTCATCTCGTACTATCTAGTTTTGTCTTCTCTGTGGCTGGTAAACAAAGCAGGGTTTCAAAATATTAAACTCATCTCTTAACCTCATCTAATAGAAACTTGAAGGATTCTGGACAAATTTATTTTTTAAAAAAGCATAAAGAAAGAAAACAGAAAAGGTTGGTTGAAATATCCATTCATGACTTCCACTCCACGCAAATTTGATGATCTGGCTCTGGTTCCCTTGCATAAGACTTTTATCATTCTCAAAGGCATGAAGTCTAATAACTCAGCAAGGTGTTGCAGAAACAAGAATTAAGTTTACACAGTTAGTGTCATAGTAAATATTCTGAGGAGTAACAAGAGCAATGTCCATTAATTTGATGAACAGAAGTCGGGTTCTCAGTAACATGATAGTCATACAGTTTCTGCCAGCAGGAGTTTAGATATACTTCTATGATTCACAAATGATGTACAAAGAACTGCTCCATTAATTGCTCTGTGCTCACCTTTTCTCTCCCCTCCCCTCCCCTCCCATCCCCTCCCCTCCCTTCCTCTCCTCTCTTCCCCTCCCCTCCCCTCTTTTCTCCTCTCCCCTCCCCTCCCCTCCTCTCCTCCCCTCCCCTCTCCTCTCCCTTTCCCTCCCCTCCCCTCCCCTCCCCTCCCCTCCCTCCCCTCCCCTCCCCTCTCCTCCCCTCTCCCCTCCCCTCCCCTCCCCTCCCCTCAGAGCCTGTCCTCTGCCTTCCCTTGGAACTTCACCATTTATCGCTATCATCCTTTATCTCATTCTTTACTTCCTATCTGATTTGTGGTCTGTATTTTACAATCTGGTCCTGCCTTTGACTTTACACTTAAACTCTTTATATTGAGATCAATCCATCTTCAAAAATTTTAAGTCACTATTTTTCTCAGTCTGTCTTCTTCAGTGACCAGTATTTGCCATTCCCTTTTTTTTCATTAAAAAAAAAACATAAAAAGGGTGCAAATGACTCAGATTCTCAAAACATAACATTTAGAAACCATCACTAGTTGATATATTTCATATTGTTATCTTAGATGTGTTTGTTCAAGTTATAAAATTAAAACATAAAAATGCACAAACAGTGACAGTGCAAAGGTCTCATAATACTCCTGACTCTTGTTTATATCTTTTAAAAATATTTGATTAGTACGGATTTGCAGGACATTCCAGGTGTAGAGTTGGTGCCTTCACACAACACATCTTGATTCCTTTTTTCATGCCCTTTCTCCAATCTCCTTTTCCCTTCCTTCCCTCTAAGCCTTGATCCTCTTCCCACTGAGAGAGCTCCATTTCTCTACTTCTTATCTATTTTATTATATTTTTGCACATAATGTGAATTTCTATTATAAGAGAAACCATGAGGTATTTAAACTTTTGCATCTGATTTATTTCATTTAATATTATGGTGCATGCATTTTCCCCACACGACTCACTTATTTTCTTTATTGCAGAATAGTACTCCATTGTGTTTAAATGCTGCCCTCACATAGACAGACACTATGTTTAATTCTGTTTGAGCTTAGTATTGCATTTTCTTTTTTCACAAATTCAAGCGGGCGAAGAAAACATGTATTTGGAAAAAATAGTATCTGTAGTGATCATGTATAGACTTTTTATTCTAAGTCATTATTAACTAAAAGTGTAATAACTCTTTGAGTAACTTTTACATTGTATTAGCTATTGCTAATAACCCAGAGATTATTTAAAGTATCTGGGAAGGTGTGTATAGATTATATGTAAATAGTATACCATTTTGATAGGGGACATGAACAATACAGATTCTGGTATGCACAGGAGATGTGAAAATCAATCTTCTGGATCCTGTTTCCTCTTTCTCTGGGGTTCTAATCTTCTGACATTATATCAAATACTAACAAGGGGAAAAATTCACAATATTTGTACCTGAATCAGGTCACCTGTTACATGTATTATACTCCCTTCTCTGCCTGTCAGGTCTAGACATTCATATCAGCATGATATAAAATGTGGATGGGTCATGAGTCACCCAGAGAGCTGGACATCAAAGAGTAAAGTTATGTTTCTCAAACATGTAACCTTTGTTTTCAGGCAATATACAAAATATTTAAGTTATAAATTTCAACAAAGGTAACTCACAGATTATGCTTTCTTGGTGACACTACACGAGATACCCAACGAAGAAAAGTGATTTGGGAGTTCTGTTTCCATGTGAATTTTCTTCTCATGATGACACTTGCCAAAAAATAAAATTTCTTGTCAAACCTAACAAATCCTCAGAACATGTCAGTGAAACTGAAACCGTATTCCCTTGATTTACAGTACAGGGAAGTGCAGCCCTTATGACATTCTCATTATTCTGTTGGTTCTTTGTTTATTTTCAAGCCTAGTGCAAAATAGTTTTGGTGATGGAGCACCATGATACAAAAATTAGCTAAATATATGGAAATACATTAAACATCTCTTAGATGCATTCTGTTGTGCAGTGAAAATTTTCCTCGGCTAAGGACTCTCCCTGGGACAGTAACAAAGTGTCTCCATCATTTGGTGAAGCTTTGCTGCCATCTCTTCTGCCTGTCTTCTGTCTTCCTTGATGCTGCATTCTTCACTACTGAAGTTGTGACTCCATTTTTTGGCCTGTACTGTTTTTTGCTAGCATCACTGAAGAACTCACTTGTACTTGTTCAGTCTATCTTGTGAAAGGTAACATGTACAGAGGTGCCTTGCACTGCTTTACACTGGCGTGCCCTTCAGAGACAACACTTGGGGGCTTATACATGAAGAGTGACGACTATGTAGGATTTTATTGGCATGGTTTCATTTGGGGGGGGGCACAGGCTTTGGGTTCAAAATAACCAAGTATTAAAACTTAGTTTTTCCAATCAAAAACAAACAAGAAATAAGTTATATAATCTTTCACTGTCATATGGAAAACTTATGTGTATTACATTTTATGACTTAGAAAGACAATCATTATGAAGTGTTTAGCTCAGAAACTTGGTAAAATGTGGTTCAAATAAATGAGTAACAATGAATTATATTGCTCTAGTTCACCTAAATTTTATAATTTGAGTTTTAATAAAAGAGCAAGCATTGCCATGATATTAGAAGATTGCCATAGGAACATCACTGAGCCAGTAGAGAGGTTATCTGTGTTCTGCATGTAATTTTACACTTATTCATCTGATAAGCTTACAAATTATTTGTTTTCTTTGATAGTACATTACTCTTGGCAAATAGGTAATGAGGTGCTTGAATGCTATTTGTCATTTACCCCAGAGGAAAGGTGGCTTATAAATTCTACAGCTTGA
Source organism: Cavia porcellus (assembly GCF_034190915.1). Taxonomy (NCBI): domain Eukaryota; kingdom Metazoa; phylum Chordata; class Mammalia; order Rodentia; family Caviidae; genus Cavia; species Cavia porcellus. Next base: position 20,130,419 of record NW_026947514.1, on the reverse strand, counting down.
AGGTGTTCTCAGGAATTCTCACACAGACAAGCTGGAAAAAATTTTCATTTGACCAAAAGCAATAATAATAATAATAAACTCCCCAATGGAAACTCAGTGCTTCTGTTTCCTTCAAATTAAATCCATTGTGTTGCAAACTTCCTTCGGTAATTATAAATTCCATCATCAGAGCACTCCTTAATTTCAGTCTTCCGATTTGTATATTTGTGCCCAACATCTATGATTATTAGTTATAAACTAATAAACTACTATGTTTATTAGTTAAAGATACTTCACAAACATTTTCCAGTGATCAAATTGATGCAGAATGGATAACAATTGCTACATTGCTAACTTATCAGAACACACACTGTCTGGAATGTTGTGATAAGAAAAAATGTAATCTCCTCCTTCCTGTATTTAACTCTTCTTGTACCTCTGGCTCTGGGCAAAATAACCAAGTTCGCTGTTCTAAACCTTACTCTTCCAGGGATTAACTTAATGCTCAAGGCAAGTAACTTAACCTGTCTAGACTTCATGTGAAAACACAGGAGTCTTATCTATATTTTGAAAGCTTTTTTCAGTCCCAAATGGCATGTTAGTTAATATTTCCTTGTTAAAATTTGATGTTTATTCTGTAATACAAGAACAAAGCAAAGGGCCCAATCCAGGGATCAAATTTTGACCTCAATAAGATTGAGCCAAAACTTTGGAAGCAGTTAATCCTACTTAGGTACTGATTTTTGACTTAGTATGTCCAAAGTCAAAACAGTTCACTTTTATGTCCTCAAGCTGTGTGTTGTACATACAAATCTAACTCCTTTCTCAGAAGCTAGAACCGTTTTCAGTTTTTCACTGAGATAAAGACTAGGAGCAAAGAAAATAGTGAGCTTTTCCTGTAGAATTTGTCTCCGCTAGTTGTTTGCGGATTGTGGATATTTTTAGCTTTCCATTATTCTGGAAGTTCAGTGTAGAACACAAACAGTTGAGGCATTCATAAAAAATTATACACCCCTTACTGAGATATTTTGTGCATCGTAATTCCTTTCAACCATCAGTAATGATCTGATTTGTCTCTTGATCGTCACAGCCTTCCTCGGGTTATTAAAAGTACTTTGTTATAAAAAAAGAAAAGGCTTAGCAACAGAATATGCAGATAAAATAAAAAGAATTCCAGAATAAAAATAAAATAATCTTTAAAAAGTAAAAACATCACAGGAATTTTCAGTGTTTAGAAGAAGGCCTCACTAAGGAAGAAGAAGTGAAGAAAAAGAAATTTAGGTCGACAGTCTTTAATGACATAAGAAGATTGGTTGACTTCACACTGTTACTGTGTATGAAAGACCAGAAAATATCTCTTTCTAGATCAGTCCGCAGATTTCTAACTGCAAAGTTTTCAAATTACAGAAAACTGGATCTAAGAGACTGTTTGTGGTTTTATTCCTTTATAACTCCATGAGAAAAGAATTTTTTCTTCCTTTGTGATAATTTCTTTTCAGTTGGAGGATCAAACTATACACAACTACATGGCCACTTGTAAGAAATAGGGACATTGTTCTGTATGACAAAATCATACATACACAAATGTAACTACAAGCACCGCAGAAATATAGGCCTAAGAAAATAAAATGCCGTGATCTGGTGAAATAATTGAAAATATTGTTAGTGTTCCTTCTATTGGAAATAATATAATGCGAAGTAGAGATTATTCTTTTATGACTTCATTTAAATGGATATTCTCTGAACAAATATTTATTTAAATAAAAAAGAAATGTTGAAGATAAAATATATGCATCTGTTCATCTACAGGTAAGAAAAAAATTGTAATTATAATTGTATTTCCTTGTTCTAAAATTAGACACTCTATTTAAATTTCATTGCCAGGATATAGATCAGCAGCACAGCACTTGCCTGGCAGTTGTGACTTTGTGAGTTCAATCCCCAGCACCAAAACTAAATAAAGAAATACTTCATTATACATAGCATGTAATTACAGAATTAACAATTTAAACTAGTTATTATTTGTCATTATAAACTATTATAAAATGACACAAAATTATGCCCTGAATATTTTACTTAAATAGATCAAAATGTGTATGTAGCTATACATATAACATTCTTTCTAGGTAAAATATTTTTCCAGTATTTCCAAAATGAATTGTGAAACCATATTATATTGTTTTACAGTTATCTGTGTCATAGTTTTGGTTTCACCTTAATGTAAGTTTTTGTAAGTAATTTGTGACAGAAGAAATGAGATTAATAGGCATCAATTTAAAGATATTTTAGAATATTAAGCTGTAGCATTATAATTACTTACAATTGAGACCAGAAGAAGGAAAATAAAAAGAAATTATCTATGAAATTTTCACCAATGTGAGATTTTTGTTTGTTAGTTTGTTTTTAGCTTAAAAGTATTTATGAGTTTTTCAAAGTACTGAATAATTCTGGGTATTCAGTTTCTGCTTTACAGTAGAGATCACTAATTATAGAAAAGTCGATATTTTATTTTGATTTAAGAAATTCCCAAAGATATTTATTTCAACAGTCATAGTTGATTGTGTCTATGTAGAATATATTGAAATTGTATGGATTGAAGATGTAGCTGACAGCTTCCCTGGTGGGCAAAAGGAGGAAAAGCAAAAGGAGCAAGTGCTGGGAGAAGGAGAAGAAGAAGAGAAAGAGGAAGAGGAAGAGGAAGAGGAAGAGGAAGAAGAAGAAGAAGAAGAAGAAGAAGAAGAAGAAGAAGAAGAAGAAGGGGGAGGGGGAAGGGGAAGAAGATTAAGAAGAAGAAGAAGAAGAAGAAGAAGAAGAAGAAGAAGAAGAAGAAGAAGAAGAAGAAGAAGAAGAAGAAGAAGAAGAAGAAGAAGAAGAAGAAGAAGAAGAAGAAGAAGAAGAAAGAAGAAGAAGAAGGAGGAGGAGGAGGAGGAGGAGGAGGAGGAGGAGGAGGAGGAGGGGAGGGGAGAGGGGAAGGGGAAGAGGAAGAGGAAAAAGAAGAAGAAGAAGAAGAAGAAGAAGAAGAAGAAGAAGAAGAAGAAGAAGAAGAAGAAGAAGAAGAGAAAGGAAGAGGAGGAGGAGGAAGAAGGAGAAGGAGAAGAGGAAGAGGAAGAAGAAGAAGAGAAAGAGGAAGAGGAAGAGGAGGAGGAGGAAGAAAAAGAAAGGAAGGAAGGATGCAGAAGGAGAGGGAAGGAGGAGCAAAAAAGAAGATAATTTTGAAATATAAAGCACATTTTCTTGATACTAGCTGATATAAAAATATATTTAAGGAAGATGCTAAATTTGAAATGTAGAATCTGAGGGCTCAGATGATCATGAACTGAAAGTAAATATAGATGAAAAGCTTATATACTCTTAAGGGGCTTCAGAATGCAGAATAAAATATCTCATCTTAGTTGAATTTTGTAACTTTAATATTCAAGTCAATTGCAACTGTGTAAAATTAACCTACAAAATCTTTTCATGTTCACTTTGCAAATAAAATGAAGACCAAACCTCACTTTTATTAGTAGTTTCAAGAGTTGTTCTTAAATTACGTGAAACACTTTAATAGAAAATACGTAGGATCTTTCATATAAATGACTGTGTAGGGCATAAGGATTTAGCTGAGTGGCGTAATTTCCTGCCTGGCAAGTGCGGGGTCGTTACTTTGATTCCCAGTACCAAAAACAATTACTTTTGTGCTATCCACCTACAATGGACAAATGTAAAAGAATTGGATAGCTTTATGTTTCTAAATGGGTTTTCAGCTCGTATCAATATATTTTGGGTACTTTCTTTAATTTTATAATTACCAAATTCGAGTAATATGCAAGTTGTTTCATGAAAAAATATAGAATCCATACTTAGAAATCTTTCATAGAAATAACTATCTTTGTGTTATTTTTTATAGATTCAAGTCCCCTTACATTTATAATGCAGCAAAAATTGATCAGTCACAATAATGATGATAATGATTATACTTCTAGTGGCAGTGAGGTTGTTGGAGATAATTTCTTAAATTGACGTCCACAATAGGTTGGCTAAGTGGAGTATATGATTAATGGAGAATAAAAAGATAGGAATTTCTTACCTCCTAAATTATAAATTAAAAAACAAAACTGAAAAGGGATAAATGAGTTCTCCAAGATACACGATAGGAGAAAAAGTGCTGGTTCCAGAACTAGACTTCACCTGTTCTACAAATCAGGCAAAACAGCATTAAGGTTAGACAGTCAAGAAAAGTAAGCTTGGTTTGAGAAAAATGTAATAAGATCATTCACTTACTTTTCTTTGAGCATAGGTGAGCTAAGAATCAATCAGTGATATATAAGAGCAAATAAATCTTCACTGATGTTATCTGTGACAAACTTGAAGTGACTAGAAAAAACAGTATTTAAAAATGATTTCTTACCATTCAATAATTCAAGAAATAATTTGGTTGTAATGAAGTCATATTTGAGGACATTTTAAAAATCAGATTATCAATGAAATTATATGTATATGTCACACCTGGTGCATAAGTCATTAGTATTTTATAGATGCAGAAAGCACCATGAGTCTTTCTTGGACATTTAAGCCAAATTTTGGTGAAGGATATTCTAGCTCACTCCATCTCACTTGAATACTCTCAGGAAACTTGATTTCAATTGATTAATTGAAAAAAAAAACAACACTTGAGGGACAATTCTTTGTGGAATTTAAAATCTAAGAAAGAATTAAATCTACATGTGGTACAGCTAATGCACGTTGGAGTCATTTATTCTATCCCATAAAAGGGAAAAATTTAGAGCCAGAAAAGTGGCCATTGTTTGCCTTTTCTCTCTGACTTATTTGTATATGCAAATGAAGAAAACTACTGATCGCAGAGACATGTGGTTCATTATTTCATTGGCAAATATGCTCATTAAATATCCCTTAATATTAGGACAAGCAGATTTTCAAAGTATCCCTATATGGAGTAAAGCATAGCATCCTTGTGTAAAGTAACTGAGCACCTGCTGGGAACTTCTGCTCTCTACTAACACTATGATCTTGGACAAGTCACCTTACCCCTTTGGTCCTCAGTCACCTCTATGAAATAAAAATAGCTTACTTCCTCATAAATCTACTGTGAATATTACATGAATTGCACCAATGACATTGTTAGAGTGACGGTTGATACACATAAATAGTACACACAAAAAAATCTATTGTTATTACAATTGTTATTATTAATGTCACCATCTCACTGGTGACCTTTGATGCATCTGTTTGTGTTGACAAAAACCTGACCCACCCTGAACCAATTTGAGGAGTCTCAGTATTTTTGGCTGACCTAAAATAGGGACTGGAGGAATGAGAAATTCAGGTGAAAACAGCAAGATATTCAACAGAAGGAGAAGGATAAGTCATCCCAAAAGCAAAGAGGGCAGTGCTCTCTAAATCAGAATATGACTGATGATGATTATGATGGTGGTAAAGTATCAGATACCCAAGATGCAAAATAATTTAAAATGTATTATCTTACTAAAATAGAAAAAGCTTTGCTTGGCTCTGCCCAAGGGGGTATCCACCGTGACTCTTATAATCAGGACCAAGCATGTATCCACAGTTTTACATATGTAATATATGTTTCCTAGCAGGATGAAGATGCTGAGCTAATGTAATGAAATGCCAGCAGGGTAAGGGAATAATAGTTCATGATATTTTACCTTCATCACTCACTCACAGGACACAGAAAGACTGACAGTGCAGGAGAGATCATCACCACGCAATTGGAGATGAGACTCCTTCAGCAGTAATGGGCGATAGCTAGTGAATCAGCTTATGATCACTAAGGTCCCCATATAATTGGCTTTTCTGACATGCAAAGTTGCATGGCAGATAGACCCTGCAGGCATAGTTCAGGATGCTAAAGGTCTGAGCAAGGATCAGCTTTAACCAGTTTCTAGGTATAGTCACTCCATATCTCATGCCAACCCTCCTCCTCACAGGACCTGGGAGTGCGGGAGACCAGAACAGGAACACTGAAGCAGCAAAACCACCCACCCACCCTTCCCACTGCAGATTCTGGACTGAAGCAGATCCTCCTTGGGAAAGGGGACAAACTTTAACATTGTATCAATTGGAAAATCAATCCATCCATATGTTTGACTGATTAAATATGTTTTAGGAAATGTCTGCACTATTACAAGTGTGCAGAGACAGTCTAGATTTGTGAAACTTTTTTACTCTTGGAAATAAGAGTCTCTTAAATGTTGATGGAAACATAGGGAAGTGCACAGGGATGCAGTTCATAACCACTGTGGTTACATTGTGAAAGCATACCCAGAAGTTTCCTTTTTGCTCTGTCCCCTGAAGACAAAGGTTTGCTTTGTCTTGACCTCTAAAGCATTACTTGATTATATTCTTCAAAAACTGAATTATATTACATGGTTTTCCTGGCTTATTTAGCAAATGTTCCTGTGAGATTTGTTTCTATTTATGTAGATATGTCATTCATTTTATGCTATTATTAGTTTTTATTTTGTAGTTACATTATTTAAATTTTTTAATTGTCCATGTTGCTTATGGGCATTTTTTTCTATGTATAGTTTTGGTTCTCTTGAAAATAATTCCAAAAGTGTGTTATATTCTATTTGTGGTTCATTTCATTTCAGACTTTGAAGCACAGTAGGGTATCTTGAGTAAGAATGGGAAATGTTTGAGTCTAATTGATAGTTAAAATATCAGTCAAGATGGATTACTTCAATATTATTAATATTATTTAACGTAAGTAGTTAAAAGTAAGCCAAAAAGAACTAGTCCCATAATGATAAAGAATTCTAGAGAAAAAGTAACAGGTGATATCTAGTTTTAAAATAACAAATGCATAAAAATAATGTGAAGTCTTAAATCATGCCTTCATCCTGTTAGATGGTTGAAATTAGCTAAGCTATCATAACGTCTTGAGCTTCCTTATGTGTAATGCAGGGCAATGGCCATAACGACCTAGCAGGGTTGGTAGTAAGTGTAAAGTGCTTGGAGGAGGCCTAGCATGTGGTGAGTAGGAAGTGCTCATTTTTATTACACTGAATAAAGGCTGTGCTCAGGAATTCAACCTGAAGTTATAAACAGAGTACAGCAGTGGATCCGAGCACTGTGAAACAATAATACCTTTTAGTAAGTCGAAGCTTAATGCTTTAAAATGCTTTTAACCTACTGCACTTGTCTTTCCAGGGGATTATTTTTCCCCTCAGGGGATTTTATTTCCTCTATTTTACAAATGAGAATGCTATATGTCACAAAATTGATTTAGTTAGAAATTTACTTTTTCCCATTGATTAAAAAAATGAAATTCTCTCAAAATGAATACAGCACATTAGATTAACCTTCAATGAGGAAACATGGTAAGTACTGAAAATTATAACATATATGAAGTAAAGTTAAATTTCAAAATAAGAATAACATCATACTTTAGAGAACACTTACAGGTATCAAATCAGAATCTCATTTAAATCTTAACAACCAAATTCAGGAAAGAAGTATAAGTATTATTAAGAGTCACCGTGTTTTTATATGTATACACACTCACAAACACACAATCACACACACCAAGTTCCACAAACTCACAAGCTTCCTCCAACTTTTATATCTCTGTCACTAGTGGTCTGGTTCACACATGCTGTGACACGTAGAATCACACACACACACACACACACACACACACACACACACTCATACAAAGTTGTGCTCAATATATGTAGTTTTATTTTGAATTGAGAAGTTTAAAGTCTCATTTCCTTTTATAGAAGGGGCCTAGGGTTACAGTGATAAGAACTGACCTGTATTGCCACAATCATCCACACAAAATGTGAATCAGTTTTACAAGCTACAAACAGAACAGTGTATCCCATTGCAGTGAATTTACCTCTCTGAGGAGAGAGTATAGTCTATCAAAACACGTCTCTCAGTTCTCTGGTGCTGTGTCTGAATGGACACATAACTTTTTTCAGTAAACACTTACTTATGACCATTTTTTTCACAATAGCAATGGGAAAATTGTGGTACTTGAGCCATAAAATATCCAATTTTGAGAAGTGTAGCTCCCTGATGTTGGATAAAATGAACTATCGATGTTGCAAAGCTCACTATGTCAAGCTGGATAGAAAAAAAAAAAAAAAAGAATCCACGTGCAAGTTCTAAAAACAGATAGATTATGCCAAATTCCATTGCCAAGTCTCCTCAGACAGGAGAAAGCAGTTAATCTGTCTAAGTACTTCTTACCTGTGTCCCCATCTGTGTAATTATAGTATTCTTAATTGTGTGACAGTGATAGGATCAGGACTAAATTAGCTAATCCATGTAATTTGTTGAATATAGGGTCAAGTGCATTAATAAAGAATAAATATGAGCAATTATTAACTTTGTTATTTAAAAGAATATAAACTATTACAGAAAAAATTCTTGATACATTTTCCTGATAATTTGCTGAATCTTGTTTTGGTTACTTTCTACAACACCCTACACAAATTAAAGAATAATGTTATTTAGACTCACAGTTTGTAGAGACTTTTGTCCCTAGTAGACAGGTTCAAAGGCAAGGTGCCATGGCAGAGGGTCAGGGTATAGGGGAAAAATTTCAAAGTCTTTTTGGAGAAGCAGAGAAGTATCCAACAAGGCAGAAAGGAAGGAAATAAACCTTTGCAAGCCAGACCCAGTGACCCACTCCTTCCACTAAGCTTCACCCCTGAAATTTCATTTACCTATAAAGTCACCAGTGGACTAAACCAGCGTATGTATCACACACCCATGATCCAATGACCTACCTAAAGCCCCACATTAAATGCATGTGGTTTTACATTTCAAAGTCGTGAAAAAATTCAAACCATCACTATAAAAGGGCCAATGAATTCATTCAAAACCATGCCACTTTTTAAGAAAGGTGGTATAAACATGTCTGCCTAGAGTTCACAAGGAATAATTGACTTTTCCAATAAAATATTGCTTATCCTCCTTCTCTAGACCAGCTTTAAAGTCTATATCAGCAATTATAACTCACATTGCATTAAAAGAAATGAAAGAAACACTTTTGACATGATTAGATGAGTTTAAATAACTTCCTCCAAAACATTTTCATTAAATATGCTTCTAAATAATCTGATGCTACTTTTGAAAAACTATCTGTAAAAGATAATAAAGTAAATTAGAAGAGCACTATGCATGACAAAAATAAAAGTGAATGTTCCAGGCGCATTTGTGTTTCTATGGTTTAAGTGTGCAGCGGAGCTTCAGAAAGCCACAGTTACAGTGGACAAAGAAGAAAGTAAGCAAACTTTTAGAATACAAAGTAAAAATTTGCACCTAAAAAGGTAGGGCATAAAAAACTTTATAGATGAAACATACTACATTCTGATTAATCAAGCAGAGATTTTTCAAGGCTTGGAAATTAGCTATTTTTACACTGACCTGATGAATAGTTTAGATATTTTTTAGCTAGAAAGTTTCAGACCTATAACTAAAAAAAAAAAATGAGTTTTGTGGCCTGAACTTAATTTTTATTAAATGATTTGCAGGTTTTTAAAGTAACAAATGCCTATTTGGGAAGCAAACTCTTAATTATAACTCTCCACACACACAAAATGAAAAATATTAGGATATTTGAGGCAACTCACGGCAAGGACTCTTTTCCCAAGTCTCCTTAATATGGCCCAGAAGACTTTGTTGAATTTCAACAAAGCTGCAAGTTTTTAGAATACCACAAGGGTAAAACCATCTTATATGTCACACTTTATTCTAGTCATTTATCTTCTTATGTTTGAAAGAACCTTTAAATTATAGCATTACATTCAGAGCTCCTAAAGCCACACCATGATACAAATAAATTAGTTATTACTTCTCCTTTATAAAAAATGCAACTCCTATTGCAATCAATTTTGTTTAAATTGTGTGTTTTGCTTAAATCACACAACTGACTTATAAGTTATAAAGCAGGAGGAATTAGATCCCAGTTCAATCACACCATGAAACTGTGTTCACAGGGATTAGTTCAAGTGGGTTATCAACCTCAGGAAGAAAAGTCAATTGTTGAATAAAGGATTAAATAAAACAAACACCATATAGGTCCTGATAACTCTATTTGTATTCATTTAGTTATTAATTTTAAAGACATTTTTTCAACTGCACACATTATCCTACCTATTAAACACGTGCTATTATGATGGCTTTTGTGGGACTCCTCCAACTTTGTTTCTCTGCTCTATAATCTCACCCTGCAAGGGAGGACCATTGGTGTCTGTTGAGAATGGCATGAAAATATGAATCACATAGGTGTGGTCTTCATACAGAGGAGTAGATTCATCATGGGAGAAATTACAAAAACTTCCTCTAGCTTTATATTAGTTCTATTTTGTCCGCCAATATTGGATGAAAATTATTCAGATGCTGACTTATTCTACTTGCTTAGATGGACCAAAATGGAGAGTTATTAGATCTGGAAAGAAACACAGTACAGCAGAAAATAGTTAGAGTTATGCTGTCGAAAGAAAGGCAATGCATTGTTTTTCTTTCTTTAGCTCAACTTTCCTAAAATGTAGATTGGATATGTTCGTCTATTTGGGACATTCTCAAGGTGTGGACAAAGGTAAAACTTTGGTTGATTCATTTCTCATAGTTAGATAGAGTGTAAGGAGGATAATTCTCTAAAACATTACTGACAGGAAACTGAACTCACAAAGTATGAATTTTGGTAAAGATTGTGATTGACACTAAAAGAAAGGATTTTGGAATTCTTAGAGATAAAAGATCATGAAACCAATAAAAATCAGCAAACTACCTTTCTGGCAGATCATCTCATGTTTTATAAAGTTCATTCCCACATGTGTAGGACATTTTGTTGTTTTGGTTAAAATGTAAAGGACAGTACCTACCAAGAATCACTAAATAATAAAACAGTGATATTGTTTGATTTTCATTTCCAGAATGACTAAGCTATATAAAGTATATCAGGGGAATTTGAAATTGTATCTCAGTTACATTACTGAAGGCTTGGGGGTAGTGTCTGAGTTTTCTCTAAAATATAACAGAGAAGGGGAAAAACCATGTAATAAAATTAAGACTGTAACATAAGACAAAATGAGGAGTTACTAAGATATTCTGGGGAAATAATTCTGTGAAATGATATCAACCAAATATGAGCCTTTGTTTAGCATAGTGACAGCGTTCTTGAGAAGTCTAAAGAAAAATAGTTCAATCCAGCTAATCCCAAAGAAGTATAATTTATCAGCATTTTATACCCCAATTTATTTGAAAATTATCCATTTTACTTTCTAAAACCTGGATAACCAAACTCCTCTCCACTGTCCAAATCTGTCATGTCACCACATTTCCAAAGTGCAAAGGCCAGTTGCAGCGGAGACACATTCACACAATTGCGTATTGCATCTGTAGCACAGAGACGATGTAAAATAGTCACTGTGGAGATCATATAATTTGCAATATATAAAATACTTACCATCTTCTCCTTTAAGAAAAAGTTCATTGGGCACTATTCTATCCATGAAGCTCTGTAAATACACATAACATTGAATTACTAGTACAAGCAATATTTCTTTACATCAGATAGGAATTAATAGAGTATAAGAGAAGTGTGCGACACTTCCACTGAATTATTGTTAACTGATTAAATACTGATGTATATTCAAGTTGTAACCTTCGATTATTTAGTCCCTAGAAATTCGCACGTTATCTATCTATCTATCTATCTATCTATCTATCTATCTATCACCTATCTATGTATTAAGTTTAAGATCTTTATTTTTTCTTGAAAAGACAAATAAGATTCTTAGAGATGGGGCTCTACATTACTTTTTCATATTTTACTAATTCTTTCATTCAGTTATAAATTTTTGAGTATCCATAATCTAGCATATACCTTTCTGGATTGCAGTAGCATGGGCATAAACTAAAAGCAGAATCTTTGTCCTCATCCAACTCCCTTTTATTTATTTATTTATTTATTTGTTTATTTATAGATAAAAAGCAAAACAGAAACCAACTCCCATTTATACTGAAGCCAAGGTTTGTCAAACTGGGTACCAAACAAAACCATTGAAAGAGAAAGAATAGAAATAGAGATAGTAGAATAATAGGGCTTGAGCTAGAGCTAGGGAGAGAGAGAGAGAGAGAGAGAGAGAGAGAGAGACAGACAGAACAGACAGACTATTCTTATCTTTAACTGAGGGAAGTGGATTAAGTTTCTTAAGACTTCACATTATCAAAACTTTGGAATTTTCCCTGTTTTCCAAATATCATGTATTCATGCGATCATTATAAAGGATTATTCTGCCATGTGAATAATCAGATTTGCAAATTTCCACTTAGCATCATATCCAAACAGTTCAACCTGAGGTTGATTGGCATCCCTTCTTATGCATCAAAATCTATTAAGCCAGACGTTTTACTTCTCCCCTGCCAAGATTGAGCATCAATTAATGATGAATTGTCAAAGCAAGTCTGTCCATCAAGGCATCCCTAATATTTAGATAGGAAGCATGAGTTATTCAATAGCAGTCATGCTGTACCTTCTGTCTAGATTGTTACTATTTGGCAATTAGGTTGTTTTTTTTTTAATAGATGAAAGTCAGTTGCATTTTACCTGAAAATATTTGCTGATGTCAAAATGTGCTTTCTGACCCCAAACAAAATAATCTTCTAATTGTCAACAATACGAGGATTTGTTTATGTGAGTACATGTGAAAATTGAGCACCAATATTTCAAGGGCCTGAAAAATTCTATACTTTCTTCATCAAGTTAGAGGGACTGAGAAAATTACAATTTTGCTTTCTAAAAATTATGCTTTTTTCTCTGATAGAACGAATGGATGAAAATTAGCAAAAAGTTGTGCACCTAGTAATTCTCTGTATTTTCCCTACCACTTTTTCCTTTCCAATGCAAAGTTTTATATATATATATATATATATATATATATATATATATATATAATTGAATGCAAGATGATGATAATTGAACAAGGAATTGTGTGCTACTGATAACACCGACAAGAAAATGTCATTTCCATTTCTTAAAATAAATAGAAAATAAACTAGCTTTCTTCAAAGATTGGTAACAGTTAATAAAGGAGGGTAATTATTCCTTTCAGAGAACATTTCTGAACTATTTGAAGTGGTCATTGCAAGATATTGAGTTTGAAATATGTTCTGAAATAAAATGTAAGCACAATAGTAACAATAACAATAGTCATTTTATTTCATTCTGAGTGATCTAAGAATTCAAATAATTTTTTGTAGAAGTCAGTGCTGCATATCACATAAACCTTTTTATGACAACAATTCATCTGTAGTTGATCAACGCCTCTCCTTTTGAAGCATGTATTTGAGAGTATTATGAGAAAGGAAAATTGGTTACTATTATCGTAGAACACTGATAGAAAACCATTCATGTTAATCGCTTTGAAGTTCAAGAGTGGTGAGATCAGAAGCAGTGAGCGTTATGTAGATATTATTTAATTAACAAGAATTATATATGTAAAGAAATCACATGAAAAATCAGTAATGCTTGAATACATCCTTCAATATTTTAGTCATGCTAACATGAAATATTCAAGACTATACAGTTTGAAATAAATCAAAGATGAAATACTTTGCAGTTCTATCGTATTTCTTTAAAATACATAATTTGGGAAAAGGTAAATCAAATTTTAACACAAAATAATATTTCTTACCCAATACAGTTAAAGTAATATGGTAGGAAAAGGGATGCCTTCAAAAGTGTTGCAATATTATAATTTCTTTAGTCTCTATCTTCTACACAGTACCCTTTCTCTACTGTCTTTCTCTACACATGATAGGAGGGGCAAAATTTTTGGCTAAAGTTAAATCTGAAGTTAGAAAAATAGATTTAAAAAACTGATACCCATGAATATGGTTAGTTTAATTACATCAAAGGTGTGAATAAATAATTCATATGAATGCATTCATGTAGACCTATCTTAGCCAGTAAATTCAAGTAGAAGTGTAGCTAAACTGAATTTCAGTGACCTCAAAGCATAAAGTGTTTGCAAGTAACAACAATTCTTTCAGGGAGTTTCAAGAAAAGTGGAAAAATATTTCACACTATAAGGGCCTGTCCCTTAACAGGGCACATTTCTCAGTGACAGGTTTACAGGAAATCGTGGTCTCCATAGCAACTCGACCCAACTGTGAGCCAAAAAAGAACATTCTTCCATGCCCAGAATGCTTCATTTTTTCCATAAATCAACCATACTGCTCCCTCCTGGGAGCACATTGCTCCGTCCTGTCTGTAACCATAGGTACTATTTAATTTGGTTTCATTTTACATGCAGTCTTAGGGTGCTTTATACTGTAAGGATTAGAGAAATTAACATGAATTTATAAGGAATTTAAATCAGTGATAGTTGTTTAAGAAGAATCATGAAACTTAATGAGCCTCTTTGGAACTCTAAGAAAGAGGTGCTGGAGGCTGTTGGCTACTGAATCCCAATCCAGGTTACACTGCACTGAGATCACCTGCTGTGGAGCACACTTTCTCATCCAGCATATTTCTAGAAGGAAAATGCCAGACACTGTAGTTCACTGAGGTTACAAGGGCCTCTTTCTGCTGCTCTTGTCTTCCTCTCTGAGTTATTTCCAATCTCTGCAAATAGTAGTGGAACCAGTGAAAGCCCCTAACGCAAGGGAAAGATAAGGCAGGATTTTGTATTTAAATATCAATTGTGACTCCTCTATTTTTAAGGGGATAAAATACCATGATTGGAGTTATTTTCTCAACTGCTTGATCATGTGCATAAATCCATAACTGCTGAGTTAGACAGGAGGAATGGAAGATTAAAACAAAAAATACTAAGATATAACAGTTTTGACACGAGTTTATTTTGTAAATACATTAAGGGTAGTTGGAACATGTAGAGGATTTGAGACCAAGTTAATAAAAATAAGTGATACAAAAAAGCATAAATCCACTTGTGTAGATTCTACTAAAAAGGGTGTGTCTACAGCTCTTGTCATTGTCCGGTACTTTTCATGTGGACTACACACTTTATCAGAGTCTGGGCTTTGCTGTACAGTTTTCCTATTGTTGATGCATTCAGGAAAAACCATGTCCACATCTACAATGACCACTAGCAATGAGACTGAGCCTTTTTTTCTTGTCATTCCTGCTTGAAATACTCAGTGACAGGACACTATTTATATCATTTCATTACTAGCATAATAATGTCCCAATTTATTTTAGTTACAGAAACTAAAATCTTAATTTTAGGAGTGCTTTTGAGGCTGAAAAAAATATTTCTCATCATTATGAAATTTGAAACATTTTATGGGAAGTAATATTTTCTTCATTAGGTTCCTTCTCTGTGTCAATTAAATGACCACAACATAGTTTTTCTTTATGTAGAAAAATTACATAAAACAAAAAAAATCTAGCCAATATATTCCCTAAGCATATTCTGAATATAAAAACATATGAATTATAAAGAAACAAATCAATTGAGAGAATTCATATTTAAAGCTAAAGATATTTATTTATATTTAAATATAAGAAAAAAATAGATATCAAAAAGAAAAAAAACCATGAATTTATATATTAAAGTTCACCAGACACCTGGAAAAATTTGTGTAAGTAAGCATCTTTGAACTAGATTATTGGGCATCCATTGGCATCAAATAAATAATCAAGACCTCTGAGGAAAAAGTAAGGAAATGATTTAAAAGTGGGAAGAATTAGATTGAAATCTGACCTTTGAAAAACAAAATACAAAAAAAAGGGCAAAAAAGTGGAATGTAATTAAAAACTAATATCTTAATAAAACAAATGTAATCTCAACATTTTATAGCTAGCCAAGCTGTCCTTTATTAAGACTCTAGAAAAAGATTTGCTCATGAAGTATCAAAAATTCTATGCCCCTCTGCCTTTCTTGAGGAAATCTACTTCATTAAATCAATAGATAATTAAGAAAATTTCTTTACTAAAACCACATATGCTAAACAATCAAAAACTAAAAGGAAAGAATGAGAGTAGAAGACTATTGTACACTCGTACAAATGTAGGATGACATCAGAAAGTAATCTAAATGTAACAGGAGAAATGTCTTGAGTAAGTTAGGAATAAGGTAGGAATTAAAGAGACTATAAAATTTAAATGAGTTCAATGGATATGCAGCATAAATACAAAGGTAGAGATTACAATAAAAACACAAATATTTAAGTGTAATATTGTCAATAATAGCAATAATAAGTTAATAAGTGTCAAACAATTGGGAAAGATGCTACAATATATATAATAAAGCCCAACAGAGTATTTTGCCAGGGATTAATAGAGATGTGTATTTTACTATAAAAGTATTTTCTAGAAATTCAAACATTTACATATTCTCAGTCAATGATTATATGTGTATGTCTTTGCATACGTATAGTCTGTTATACATGGACAGATTTTGATTGTTTTAACAAAAATAATCAACTTACCTTTAAAAATTTAGCATGAACTCCCTTAAAATTTCCAGTTGAAGGAGTTTATAACAGCTAGAGCTTCACATGGTCCTAAATAAGAGAGCATATATTAAGAAAAGCCCAGCTAATTTCACTAGCCAGGGACGTGGAGAACATAAATGTTCACAGCAAGTGGAGGATAAAACACCAATCCTGTATAATATCCCCAAAACTTTTTTTCTGCACTTAACCATAATTCTTCATAAAAACCCTTGTTTTGTGGTAACTTATTTATCATTTGGCTCCTCTTTCATCAGTATTTATTGATAATTTTTATACCTATCTTGTTCTGGTATGTATCTTTATTTCCCAAACCCTGTGTTTCAGTCACCTGTGTTATGTGCATAATTAGTAAATTTAGTTGTGCTTTCAAGAGATCACACAGGTACTCAAACCATATGCCAGATACAAAGTTTAAGCAAAATGGACCGAATGTTAGTAAAGTCTATACAACTTGGAGTTTTTGTTTGTTTTTGGTGGATTTTAAAATTTGTTTTGTTTTGTTTTGTTTTGTTTTGTACTGGGGATTGAACTCATAACCTCGTGATTACCAGGCAAGTGCTTATGGCACTGAGCTAAATCCCCAGCAACACACAACTTGTTTTGTTAGTGTCATGATGCTACAAGGGAAGTCATGAATCATGCCAAGCACTATGTACCCTTCTCAACAGTACTTTGAGGAAAGAATATTGAATGAGAAATAGACTCAGCATGACCCTGAGATCCTATTAGTTATGTAAAAATAGAAAAGTAAAATAGTAACGCCTCTGTCCCACTATTCCACAGCTACACAGAGAGGTGAGAAGGTGGGGGAAAAGGGCAAACATGTTCTTTTCTTGTCTTCTTCATGCTGGTGGCAATTTCACAGCGGATTTAGGGGCTGGTGACCATTGACTGACTAGCTGTTCAGCATTCCCTCCCAATACAAAAATCAGCGCAGCAAATTGATCACTGGGCAAATTTCCTAGACTCATTTGTGGCCTCCTGTGCCCCAAATGGGATGAGAGTTCATCTTGCTGTGAAGTTAAATATAATGGGTTTCCTGGGGCAAAATTCAATACTACATAAAATAAAGATCAATAATAAGACATTCATTGTGATAGTAATGGAATTGAACTGAGTATTCTATCAACTCAACTTTCTCAACTAGGAGAAGTTTGTAATAGGGCTGTAACTCTTTTTTATTTGTTTAGGTTTATTGTGTATTTTTGGAATTTATTTGTACTAGTGTTTGTATCATCACAACATAAGCAAAATTCTGAGTGGCAAAATATTATCTTTGAAATAGTTACTATGAAAGCTATTAGATTTAGTGCCCATATTGTATTTAAAATGACTAAGTTTTTTAACAAAAGCAAAATCTGTGTTCACTTCATTCTATAAGAATCAAGGGGAATGTTACTAGTTTCATTCATATTGTACTCTTTATTTTTGTAATTCCTGGTGAAATAAAAATAGCTAATCTTTCTATAGGTGTAGGTCATTTCAGAAGCTTTCACAAAGTTTATATTTATTAAAATATTTTAATCTTTCCAAGCATCCTGGAAAGAAGGTTGCTGTATTTCTCCCTTTAAAGAAGGGAAATGAGGCAATGAATGGCTAAGACACTTGATTCAAGTTACACCACTGAGAAACAATAGAGCCAGAACCTCTAGCTTCCAGGCACCAAACTAGGATGACAGTTGAGAAAGCAACGTGAGCTTTGACCTGAAGGAGTCCATGTTGGTTACATATTGGAAAAGGCCAGGTAGCATATATTCAGGAAAAACCACAAGACACTTTGCAACTTAGATGATATACTTTTATGTTCTAGGTATACACACACACACACATACACACACACACACACACACACGCACACACACGTACACACACACGCACACACACATGCATACACATATGCACACAAGCATACACACATACCCACACATGCACACACACACACACATGCACTCACACATACACACACATACACATATACACACATGTACACACATACACACAGAATTTTTCATGAGTGAAGAGAACCAGGGATTTGAAGGCAGTGACTGTCTCATGCAGTTTTGTGCATGCAGAGTAGGCATTAATAGGTACAGTGGTGTCTCAGTTCATGAAATTTATTTCTTCTATGATTCTGGAAATGAAGACCGCATTTGTGTTTGTGTAGGAAAGAAGGTCCCAGTCATGTTTGTCACTCTATGCAAAGTTTACAATCAAAACCAAAATTCTGCCAAATATTCCTGTTTGTGAACCAAGTTGTTTGCAAACAGATTTAATGAATTGTACTTATAAAACTGTCATTCATGCCTCCCAGTTTCCTTGTGCCCTTTTCTCTGGGATCCCATGCTTTCCTTCCTCGATGTGGCCCTCAGTATTACAGTTGATCGATTATATTTCCCCTGCTCAAGACTGACTTTTGCAAACAGAGCTATGATTAACATTACCCCATCTTCACTCATTATGAGCTTGAAAAGATCCTTAATGGAATTAGAAATTTAATATTTTTTCTCATCACAATTTTTTGGTGATTGCTGTTATTTGCTTCAAAGATTTTATGTTTCTAGTGCTTGAATTTAAAGCAAAAAGAAGAGCACAGAGAAAGGTGTAGGAGAAACACTCTCTGTAGTTTCCAGCATCGGGCAGTAGGAGGTTTCTATCTATTTATGTGTGGTCTGAAGCTAATGCAGAGAGCAGAATCTGAGAAAAAACCATGGATCCAAAGCTCCCTTTTGACGACAATAAATCACAGTCACACGTGAGTTGCTATTCTGTCCTTACTGCTGTTTGATTTTGTTCTTCTAAGATCTGGCCATACAGTAGAATACTGCTTGTATTTCCCCAAAAGCACAGTCTTCTGGTTCTCTCAGACACTGTTCTGCCTGAACAGCACCCTTCCCTGTCCCTCATCACCCTTTATGCAGATGCTGCTGTGTAGACAGTCTCCACAAGGATCCCATCCTCCAGGCAGCACACAGCATCTTTCCTCTGTGTTTGTTCCACGTGTTCATCTACTAAATGCACTTTGTTAGGAACCAGAGTACATTGTAAGTTAGGACAAAACTTTCTCTGTATATAAATTTTGAACATAGGTAAGTTTTAATTTTTACTTTAATGTTCTTCACATGCAATTTTTTCTAAAGTCAAAGTACTATCTGCCTTATGTAGGAACATTAAATTTTCTTTTATTAATTCTGTGTTTAACAATATAAAATGAGAGTTAAAGGGACTTATTTTATCTTACTGTGTGTCATTAAAGAGGAAGTGAGATATTCAAATTGACTAGAAAATTAACTAAAATCTATGGTCTGCTTTGCCTTGGAGAAGGTACTATTAAAGATATTTCTATCATTGAAGATAACGTAAGAATGGAGAACATAATATATTTTTGATATTATTGTTTTAATTTCATCCTATTTAATGCTGAAGTATTTAGTGTGGTTTATTATTATTGTAAGATTTAGAAATACAGAGCTGAATAAGAAGCTCTCAATAGAGATTAGAAAGGGTAAATGAAAGTGGTTCTGATTTAATATTTTTAAATATGAAATTTGAGCAAGCACAATTAATCTATAATAGAGGCTTACTTTTACTATAATTTAAAAGTCTTTATGGATTCATTCTGTGGCTTGCCATGTTTACAGTTTTTCATGAGCTTGTCCACAGGACTCATTAATTGCAAATACTTAAAGTAAAAATGCTAGAAGTTGCTAAAATTGAATATGAGAGTGAAAAGAGGATACAAGACACTGCCAGAAAAGGTGGAATAGAGAATCTTAGCTGTGAATAGACAATCTTAGTATGAGCTGCCTTTCATGCAGGAATAGCAAACCAGTGTAGAACACAGCTCCGCTCTCCTGGCTGTTAGGTAGATTACCAGTCATCATCAAACATGACAGAACAAGAAGAGAAGAGACAAGTTTGGGAAAAAAAGTGACGAGTGTAAAAAAGAAAACAAAGCAAGGAAAGAAGGAAGCAAATAAAGGGTAAGAGAGAGGAATGGAAGACAAGGGATGAGGAGGGATAGAAGGAAGGAAGGAAGGAATGAATGAACAAAGGAAGAGAGAGAGAAGGAATGAAAGAGAGGAAGGGAAAAGGTGGAGAATGAGAAAGGAATGAAATGGAGGAAGAAGAAAGGGGTGACAGAGAGCAAAGGAGGTCACGTTTTACCATGTACACTCTTGTAATACATCCGTTTAAACCAATACTGCATGTTGAGCCCAAATTTGTTATTCCTCAGTCTCTCCTATTAATGTTACAACTCTCAAAATTCCCCAAAAATTTATTCTTTTTTTTTTTTTTGGTGGTCTGCATACTATGTTTTTCCCGTACACTTTGGTACAAATAGACAAGTTTAGCTGGTGCCTGTTTGTGCAGGTGGTTTGGCAGAGATCATGCACGATACCCTCCCCCTGGGAGACAGGGCTGTGCATGAGGTCATTCCCCCCTGCTTCCTGTATTTGTTGAAGTCACTCAAGCAGCAGCTGTGGCCACTTGCAGAAGGTGCAGGAGCCACCACTATTCCAGGTGCTACTCTGAGGTACAATACTGTCTGCTTTCGGCTTCCTGCATACACAGGGCTTACCAAGTATAACATTCTCCCCTTTTTGTACAAAATCATTTTCAATGCTAGTATCTGAAAATGACCAAAGAGCATTTAGAAATGATGATAAGGTTTTAAAAATGAGCATATTTTTCTAGGAAGACATGTTTACAAAGCTTCTTACACATAGATTTTCAGATGTTCTATTTTATTAATGGTTTATTTTTAGACAAATAAGAGATATCAGGTTGTTATAATATTCACAGAGATGTGTTATAATAATGGAGATTCTCAGAATTTTTCAAAAATAAGTTAATATCCTTACAGGACCTGGCTTTTCAGAATCTGTATTCATTTTCCTTTATTACAGTGGCAAGACGTAATAACCTTGGGCAAGAAAGAGCATAACTTCACCAAAGAAAGGAAAGGGATTCAAAGGTAATAAGGACCTAATTTAACACAATGGTTAAATTTTTCAGTCAAAATTTGAAGCTCTCAATATTTCATGCAATTTTTGATTTCCATTATTTTAAGAAACAAATTTAAGCAATATATGAATTGAAAAGACATAAAATCATTTGCAATGTCTGGTCAGTTTAACAATAATAAGTATTATTTTTTTCAGTTGCTTTTTCATGCAGCTTTTTGTCTCCTCTTTACTGTAGGATTCTTTTGATCATAGGTCCAAAGTTATGGTACCCATACGTAGTAGGAGTACTTTTCCTTGTATTAATGAAAAAAGAACAAAACAAATGACACAGAATTTCAAAACACCACAAGTGGAGATTAACAATGGTTAATATATTGTGTATTAACTTCATAATACTTTCTCAGATTACAAGATTTAAGCATGAAAAAATGATCAAACAATAAAAGACCTAACGTTTCTCTTTCATGAACTAACAGA
The DNA here is from genome assembly GCF_034190915.1 of Cavia porcellus. Classification (NCBI taxonomy): domain Eukaryota; kingdom Metazoa; phylum Chordata; class Mammalia; order Rodentia; family Caviidae; genus Cavia; species Cavia porcellus. The sequence continues at coordinate 20,108,529 of NW_026947514.1, read as the reverse complement.
AATTATTAAAATAATACCGATGCCAGTTCTTTTTTGAGCAGTTCCTTCTTTCACTAGCATAATACTAATATGCACTTCGGATTCTGTTTACTCTTTCAGTTTTTACACTAGGGAGACCCTATGATGTTTACTCATAAACATAATAAAATGTTTCAAAAGCATTTGTAATACTTTTGTAATATTATATTAGTACTGACAATGTGTCAAGTCCTATAGCTGCTGTCTCACTGCCCTTAGGAAAACCTCCATTTGCTTCAGTCCTTACTAATTCCTTCGTAGTCTAACATGTACACATCAGTCTCTGACTCTTTCCTCCATCAATATCTCTTCTGTTTCTATAAATCTCTACAATTCAGAATTTTGCACTTCCCCCTACATCTCTTGAATATGCATGCCCTCTACAACCCTTCATCCAACTTTGCTCCTGAAAGGACTGGATCATTTTTCCTATTTTAGAATGAAACTTGAATAATATTTCTTCAACACAGATTTTTTTTTGGACCACCTTATTTAATTTCTGCTCTTACATTTACCATTAATTTCCTTTTCCTCATTTTAGAACTTCCATGCTTCCAAGTGGAAAATATTTCTCTAACACACTTTCTTTCAGGGTATTAACGACTATTCCTTCCTTTTCCTTGATAACAGATGCAGTTGCAATGATCTTGTTCTCGTCTCCTGTTTTAAATATTTGTCAAAAATTATGAAGTCTAAGATGTTTGAGGTCACGTAGCCTATTCCACCCAATTTTGTATCCCACCATCACCTAGCATGATTTCTGTGCTATAGTATCTTTCAGTAACTATTTTGTAAATTAAATATGCATTAACTTGCAATTCCAGTGTCATAAAGGTAAAGTCTCAGACACTGGCTCTGGAGATAATATACGACTGACACATGAAATACTAATGAAAGAACTGAAATGTTCAATTAATTTCTTTTTGTATCATAGCACTAAAATAGAAAAAAACAACTATAATTCCCACAAACTTCCTCCATGCTTTAGTAATTTACCAAGGATGTTTAACGTCAGCTGAAGCAATTATTTCTCACAGTAAATGTCATGGTTTATGTCTGTGGCCTCCAGGCCTCATGAGTTTGCATTGTGCATTTGTGATTGGTTCATTGTCTAGTGCTTGGATTGATGGTGTCAGTGCTCCACCCACAAAGGGGTGGAGCCAGGATATGATGTAATGGCAGGAAGAAGCTGTGTCTTACTCTTTGCTGGTTCCTGCTTGCTCTTTGCAGCCATCATGAACTGTGACCCAGCCATGCCAGCCTGCCTTGGAGCCAACTGAATGTGGACTGAAACCTCCAAAAACTGTAAGAAATAAACCTTTCCTTTCCCAACTTGGGCTTCAGGTATTTTGTCTCAGCGACAAGTAAAAGATAACTAAGAATGCAAAGTTCCTGCTGTTTGTTATTCATGTTGCTTATTAAATTGCATATAACATAATGAATCCATTTTTCCTCTTTAAAAAGGTTAACAAATTACTCCATTACCCAAAGTGACCATTGTAAGCAGCATGACAGTTTATTACAGTTATTATATACACTAATTCCTTACCACTTTTCATTCTGAGATATATCAGATGAGCTATTTGAGGAAATAGTCCTTGTATGCTTTGATATTTTCCCCTGTTTGGCATTTCAGTATCACCCTGGTTAAGGTTTACCCATCAGTTTTCTCTCATGTTTCCTTAATAGTGCTCTAAATCATTCTTCCCATCCCTAGTACTGCAACTCTTCAAACATTTCTCCATATTGCCACTATTTTATTTTTTCTTAACAGTTAAATGTAATCATATCACTGCTGTCTAAAATTTGCCACATTCTTAGTCTCCCCAGTGTTGCATTTAGAACGAAGAACACATCTAGGCACAGTGATTATCTCTGCCCTCTCTTGCTCTTAGCCACACTGACTTATTTCCTATGCTATGGAACATTGGTTGAGCATTTTCTATCTCTCAAACATCGAGCTTATGCTTCACATGCATCATCATATTATCTGCTTCTAGGAAACACTGTTGATGCTTCAAACAGATCCCCTTTATTGATTCAAATACCAAGCTTAATTGCAGTAAAGGTTTGCCTGACATCACATAGGGATGACCTTATATAGGAAGTCACGCTTGCTCACTTCCTCCCTTTGTCACAGCCATAGTCGATGACTGACTGAGCTTGGGAAAGCCAACTACCTTGCTTGAGCTGTAAAAGTTCCTTATGGAATTGTACCAAGACCAAAGGTGGCCTTGAATTGAAATATATATTTGGGTAGCTTAATACTTTCTTGTCTTACCCAGGCTTCACATTCTTCTCCTGAGATCTGTCTTCATCTAAAGCCATCATTCAGGAATCTGCTTCTTAGTGTTAGTCTCTGGAAACTCAATCTATGATAGTTTTCAGATGTATCTCACAGAGATAGTATTACCACTAACGCTTCACCCAGAAGGAAGTTGAAAATGAGAAAGAATGCTATTTTTTTCTGCTCTTTCATAAGAACACATAAATTATTCCAAAAATTAGTTAACTGTGATAAGTGGTCAAAAACCAAATGACTTTCCAGTTCAAGCAGGGGACTGCTCATGTATGTGACATTATACTTGAATATTTGTTGAAACTAGACTTTAGATCAACACAAGATCTGGTAAGATTTTATCTTTTAAAGCTACTTTTCTGTAAGTGTTACATCGATCTTTGGTTTGCAAATCTGTAATTTCATTGTTTGAGTCACAAATGGACAAATCTGCACTTACAAGTATTTTCTCTCTTCTAGATCTACGCCAAATGATTTAGTAGGTAACCTGTTTGAGCATCCACAATGCTTTCTAACTGGAGCAGACAGAAACTTTTGATGGCATCACATGGAGTACAGGTGCCCCTTTCCCCTTTTGACATTGCTGGGAAAGAATCTTTTGCACTTTCACAAATGAAAATGGTAATCTGTCCCTGACTGACTGGAGTCTGAAGATGTCCATGTGACTGTATACTCTTCTTTAGGATTTTGGAGCTGATTCTCTCCCCTGATACAAAAAAAGAAATGTCCAATATGAAATTACAACTCATTCTCCCCTGATTTTCTATGAGAATATAATACATGGGTGCCACATTCATCTTATGAAAACAAAGGCTGTCAATAAGCAGAGAAGGAAGTTGAGAACAGAGTGGGATAGAAGGCAAGGTACTTGGAGAAGATGATAAGCTTGACAGTGGACTCACCTGGGAGTTACTCTCCTTCAGATTCCTTGTTATAGAAAACAAAAAAGATAATAACACAACAACCTTATTTGAGCCACTTTTAGTTGATTTCCTATTACTTGTAGCAGAAAGCCTCCTAAATGGTATGATGAGAGAAAAAGAAGACTCAGATATTTTCAGTAACTTGGCCTATTATATAAAGATAATCACTGACATTATAAGCAGTTAAATTCAGGTCACCTCCCATTTCTGTGTAGAGGATTCTTGTTGCATAGAATGCAATGTTTATGAAAGCTTTAATGTTTTTGTAGAATTTTTATTAGATTTCTTTCAAATACTTTGCTGACCAAATGGGTCAAGACGTCTATATTTGTCAGTGAAATAAGAACCCTAAGGAAAGATTTTCAATGAAGTATTAGTTTGAGCTCCTCATTTATTTTTATTCAATTCAAAGGATGAATTGAATAAAAATTCAAGCTATCTGAATTCAAGCTATCTGAAATGCTTGGATCTCGAAAATCTGACATTTTCTGTCCTTCACATTTTTCCTTCAGAAAACAAGAGGAAAATATTCTGTGAGTGAAGAGCTACACAAATAGATTCTCAGTTTTTCAGTTCATAGATGGTACATTGTCCATTTATGGAATGTTCCAAAAGCTTATTTAAATAATATGGAAAGCTAATTCCTCTCTTTCATTAAATGTTGTATATACAAAAATGAAGAAAATACACAGTATATATGATAATAAACTCTCAAGGTTATCTAAGGTAATTAAATATAAACAGATTAAAATACGGATTTCTATAAGATTGCCCCAGAAGCATTTATATTAAAGAACATTATTCATCACTCAGATATTTCCTGCTTGAATGTTTGAGTGCTGTTTAGTATTACTTTGCATTTCTCAGGAATTTACTTGTAGATGGGAATATGCTGACTTATTATTTCTAAAAGACACTGTGAGATTTGATGATGATGCTATCATCATCATAGTACAGTGCCCTTCAGGTGTATCACAAAGAGCCATAATATCCAAAGGAAATAATTTAGTACAGTGTATTTGTTAACAAGGATGAACCTGAATAAGATTGAATGGAGTATGAACAGTTGACTATTAGAAAAAAAATTTCAGTTTTTTCTCAATTGAGATATTCTGAAATATTCCATATTTTCTTTCTGAAAATCACTCTTGTTGTAACTTTTCTTTAGGGTATATAGTTTAAGGATTATTCTCTGATTATTTTGGAGACTTAAAAACTTAGGCAAAGCATTTCTGCTTTATCACAGGCAATTACTGGCAGAATTTGGTCCAAATGCTGGAATTCTATTATAGCTTTTTTTGTTTATATTACAAATGCCAGTGTTGTTAGAAGCCCCAAAGAACTGGGATTGAAAGAAGATCATGTTCAACACTTCTGTACTTTAGCTTGCTGATCAAAAAAGATTTTTTAAACTTTCAATTTTTAATTGTTACAGAACACAGAAAGACAAGAGTCAAATTGCTTTCCCTAAAATTAAAAAAAAAAAAACAAATACAACTAACAAGAGATACAATTCAAAATTTGAAGATATTTCATATATTAAAATGAGAGGTAATTATGCAGCATGTACACATATGAAAAATATCAAAATGTGTGTTTAAGAATTATACATTTTACTTTAAGATTTGTTTGAACAAAAAGGTAAAAAATAAATATGCAAACATATTTACATATGCATGTACATATATATTCACATCTATAATGAATTAATGCATATATAAATATTTTTCTTTATAAATAATTATGTTGTAGAGGTAATTTTTTAATAGTAACTTTGTTATATAACAGCTATTCCAGAGACTCAGGCAGTAGGAATGTGTGTTTGAGATCAGCCTGTCCCAACAAAAAAAGTGGATGCATGTTCAGTTTAATGGTACAATGGCGTATGAATAGGCAAACAACATTTGGCTCATTTCTTTGTAACACACACGCACACACACACACACACACACACACCAATAATACTAAACAAACAAACAAAAAACTCCACACTTTTTTTCTTTAACAAAAAATAGCAATAAAAATTTTGATACAAAATTTCAAAACAAGATTGTAGGAGAATTACAATGGCTAGTACATTGCATACTGTTATCTTCCAAGCAGTTGCTCCTATTATATGATACAGGCATGCAAGATTGATCAAAGCATTTATTCACAAAGGTAACTTTTCAATGAACTAATAACAATTAGTATTATAACTCTCTGAGCTATTTTGTCTGTCTCTCTCTCTCCATGTATATATATATATATATATTTTTTTTTTCTTTTTGAACAGTTTCTTCCCATTTCATCATATCTATTGTCCATTTTGAATCGTATTTGCCCTTTCAGTTTCTTATCCTAGGGAAACAATGCAACGTTTATACCTGGAGTCTAATTTATTTCACTTATGAGTATGGACTCAAGTTGCATCCATTTACCTATAAATACCTCATGTTTATCCTTCTTTAGAGCTGGGTAGTAATCCATTGTATAAAAACACCACATGGTTTGTATCCATTCCTTGGATGATGGACATTTGTATTGTTTGCAATAGATTTAGATATTAAAAATTGTGTTGCTCTAAACATGGGTGCACATATATTGCTGTGGGGCACTGTTTTTTATTCTGTAAAAATACCTATCAAGGAAGTAGCTTTTTCAAATGGGACCTCTAATTCTGGTTATTAATGGAATCCCTACACTGATTTCCATAATGTTTACACCAGTCTTCATTCCCATCAACAGTAGAGAAGGCTTCCTTTTTCCCCACAACCACACAAGCATTTCTCAATGGGTAATATCTAGATGACAGCTCTTCTTACTGGGGTGACATGGAATCTGAGTTTTGTTTTAATTTGTATTTCTTGAATAAGGAATGATGTTAAATGTCTTTTTTCATGTATTTATTTTTTGCTTGTATTATTCATCTATGTAGTCTGTGAAAATTCAGCTGCCAATTTTGGGATTGGGTCTTTGAACTTGGGAAGTCTGATTTCTTTTTCAATGCTTTGTATGTTCTAGATACAAGTCCTCTGTGAGGGGCAATTGGCTAAATTTTTTTTTTTCTACTTTGTGTGTATACTCAGTTGACGATTTCTGTTGATCTGGAAAAACTTTTTAATAAGATGAGTGAAAGCATTTTGCTCTAAAATAAGTTATAGCCACCAGAGAGAGGTGGCACGAGAAAGGTCCCAATCAGCTGCTCACGAGTCGTCCACACTTGCGCTAAGTTGCACCCCTGGTCAGGGGTTATGTGTATATCCCATACCCCATGTTCTGGTAGAGAAAGCCAGGCTGCCAGTGGTCATGGACTTCTCTCCATGTCCTTGGAATAAAGGCTATTTTTACTTTATATTTTCTTTTTCGTTGAGCCAAAAACTCTTTCAATGAGATCTTTTGTATTGATTAATTGAAATATTTCCTGTGCTGTCTAGGTTTTGTCCATGAAGACTTTTCTACACCTATATCTTCAAGATGTCTACCTCATTTCTCTCCCAGCACATTTAGTGTACCTCTTTTAATATTTAGATTTTTGATCCACTTTAACTTTACTTTAGCAATGGTGATAGATATGGGTCTAGTTTTAATCTTCAGCATATAGTGAGCCAGCTTTTCCAGTATCATTTGTTAAAGAGGCTATGTTTCTTGCGGTGAGTATGTTTGCTTCCTTTTCAAAGGTAAAGTGACAGAATGTGTTATAGTAGGGTCTGAAGCTTTTAAGCTAGTCTTCAGGTCTGCTTTTTGTTCCAGGACCATGCGCCTTTTATCACAGTAGTATTGTTAGTAAAATTTTAAGTCAGGAAGTGTAATGCCTCTTACCTTGCCTTTGTTGTCCAATCATTACTAATCTAGATCTCCTCTGCATCCAGATGAATTTTAGGAATGTTTTATCTAGATTTGTGAGTTATGTTAATGGTATTTTGATAGGGACTGCATTAAATCTGTATAACAATTTTGGAAGTATGCCCATTTTCACTATGCTGGTTCTCTCTGTATTTGTAGAAAGGGATATATTTCCAGTTCCTGATATTTTCTTTGATCTCTTCTCTTATGCTATATATAATACTATATATAATATATACTATATGCTATATATTATGCTATGTATTGTATAATATAATATGATACAATATTTTCTTTGATATAGTATAATCAAGGCTGGAGGTCAAAGAATGATCACTCAAAGTTGAGGACATTAGAGAACAGAGGAGTGAAATAATCAAATAGAATGAAAGCAGTAATCACAAAGGACAGAGACAATGATTACTTGCTTAAAAGTTTAAATTCAAAAAGTAGTGAGGAAAGAGAAAGAGGATCAATAGAAAATATGAAAAAAAATATGAATCCTAAACAGTTAAAAAAAAAGGAAAAAGTTAAAAAGAATTAAAACTAAAAGAAAAAAGAAAAGGAAAACCAGAGGAAAACACGATAGAAAGGGGAAAGATGCAAAAATAAGCACAGAATACAAAAAAAAAAAAAAAAAGAAAGAAAGAAAGAATGAAGGAAAGAAGAAAGAAGAAAATAGAAAAAAAAGAAAACAATATCCAACCAGACAGGAAAGGAATATCCAATGAGACAAAAAAAGGATAATAAAAGTAATAAAGTATGCCTGGTATTTAGAGTTCGGTGATGGAACTTTATGTAGCTGTGTGTTACTAACTGTGTGATTCTGCGTGTTAGAGCCCAGAATGTGCTGAGTGCAGAGCTGATCTAGGCCTCTGGGTGTGGGGGCCGGGCCTGTCTTCTGTTGGAGTTCTCCAAGACCCAACTGCTTTCTCCTTGTTGCCACTTCAGACATTTCCAACATGCTGGCCTTGCTGACTGTGCCACCCTCCAAAGACACGTGTGTGCCTGTGTGCCCAGGCCAACTGTTGCCCTGAGTCTCATCTCAGAGGCTGTGTCCTTACACTCCTCTCCCAGACACTGCCATCTGGGGAACAACGGAGAAGGAGCAGGGGGACTGTTTTTGCATCTTTCACTTCTAATGTCTAGAAGCACAAAGAAGATATTCAATAAATATATACCCATTGGCCAAGGTATAAATGGTAAAAATGCAGAGAATGCCTTTGTAAAATCTTGCAAACTCTATTTCTCTCTCCCCTCTATCTGGACTCCATGTTCTTTTGATTTTACTTGAATTGCTACTTCATTGCCTAAGTCATTAGAACTCAGCGAAACCCTCTCTGTGCTCTGAAACTTTCCATAATTCTGGGCCAGCTTTTCTCACAAAAGCGTGGTATATATGTATAAGGTTACTATCATCTTGGCTCCTGTCTGAAATGATGCCAGTTGTGCAAAAGATGGATAAGGTAAGAGTGTGTGCACTGAGGAGCTGATGACAAATGAAATAAGAGATTCTATACTGGGTATCTTAAGAAAGCCTCATCCAACTGTGGTCACGCACACCTGTAATCCTTGGAATGAGGTAGGGATTGCCAAGAGTTCAAGCCCTGCTTGCGCTACTTAGGGAGTTAAAAGCTAGCCTGAACTCTGCAGCAAGACTCTGTCAAAAAAAAAAAAAAAAAAAAAAAAAAGAAACCCTTGCACCATAGTAAGATAAGAATTAATTTCAAAAAAAATAAATACAATGCTAATGTATATCAATTCAAAATTAAATTCAGAAAACAACTCAAATTTATATCCTTTTGAAAGACATTGTATTATTATTTTAATCCTATGTGTAAATATATCTATATATTCCTTGAAAGGTGAATCATTCAGTATTGCATGCTTAGTATACAAAATAATTGGGGCTAAAAAGAAAAATTTTTAGTTATTATTTTTAAAATGGTTTCTTTCATAGCAAGCACTATGATCCTAACTACCCACCAAATAATACAGTTTCTCAAGAACTAGTTATAAATATTTTACAGCACTGTTAGAAAACGTGCAAATTAAAGTAAAACAAATTCCTCAACTGTGCTATCATGCTGCTACTCTGTAAATCAGAGTCCCTTTCTTTACTGGGTCTTAATCATCTGTAATTTTTTTTGTCTCTACTAGAAATTATGATTTTAAAAACAGGAGCTCTATTCTTTCTCTGTTTCTTATTTGGTTGTTTCTGTTTTATTTGGTATGTTTTGAGTCTAAAGCACAGCTTGACACATTGTTACTCAGTACAGTGTTTCTCTTAGTGGTGAGAGAAAAATGAATGGTTCACTGGGTGGAAATTGGGATTTCAGTCACCATGATAACAAGTGATTTTCTTTAATACAAATAAGTCTTTTGAATCCCTGTGTCAATGACAAAACTTAAAGTGCCGGTAACAGTAACAGCCGGGGTGGAAATGTCTGTCATTTCCCTAAAATCTACCACTCATTAAAGAGGGAGTGCATAATCTATTCCAAAGGAGAAAGATACAGTGCCTTCATTCACTGGATTTCATTTCAAGAAAAGAAAATTGGTAAAACAACTCAAAAGATGGACCAACAGCAAGTGTTAGTTTTAATTGATCTGTCAAATCAATCATTTAATGTTTAGTAGAGTCTGCTAAAATTCCCTTTATTTGTTTTATAAGAGTAATCTCACCTCATGCAGAAAAAAAAAATTCCTTTCCATTAACATTTTTATAAATAGTTTGTTCTGTTTTTTTTTTTTTTTTTTTTTTTCTTTCTTCTGAATGACCAGTGCTAAAGGTATCATCCTTGAATAGCTGGCTAAACAAAATCAGATGCAAAGCTGAAAAGAATTCTTCCCATTCCTTCATTTGTTTTTTGTTTGAAGGACACAGTTTGAATTTGAGGTTACAGATGCAGGTGTAGAAAGTTATCAGAGGAACAAGACAGATTGCATTAGCTGGATGTGTTGAAAAAATATTTCCATTATAATAATAATAAGGTCATAAATTTCATTAAGGATTCATATTATACACTGATACATTTAATTATCAGGTGTCAAGAAATTGGTAAAATTTATCCAATGTCATTGCTGCCTGACATGACACTGGTAAGCTACAAAATGTCACACGTGAGTCCCTGAAAAGACAGATTCCTGGCTGTGGGGTCGCCATGAGAAACATTAACATGGTGCCTCACTGGAGAAGGAAAAGAGCCAGTTGTGTGTAGGATACTGAATGTTTAAGCAGACTAACAGGTATGCTCTTTTGTGTTTAACAGGAACATTTGCCCCAAAAAAATCCTATTTACATGTTACTGAAATTCACATTGCTATGAGGAAAGAATCACATAACATAGAAAGAGGAAGTTTACATCATTCAATTCTTTCTAGAAGACAAAGTGCTACTCCCTAAAATAGGTCCCAGCAGTCTGGTGGCAAATCCTCTAGGTTGGCTCCTTTCAACTCTAATGTTTATGGAGTTTCAACATTTACAACAATTTGAAAGCTTAAGAATGTACTTTCCTCATTTTCATCTGTAAGCCGTCCCCACAGCTTCAGACTATATTGTGATTTTGGAAGAAAGTACCACCACCCCACTGGGACCAAGAAGGAATCTTTTAAAATCTCCTCAGTTTATAAGAATTGAAGATGGGAGCATTTTCTTCCTGGTCTGCATTAGTCACATTTCACCTAGGCCTAAAATATACCAGTAACAATTCCTGCCCATTTGTGTTTGGTCCTGTCTGTTCTGATGCTCTTGCTTTGGTGAACACCATTGGTGAAGCTTGACACAAAGTTCTAAAAGCATGCAGCGTGAAAGACACTGGCTTTGGAAATGTCCATTCTGACTGTAACTATGATTCTGTGAACTTCTTAATAATCTCATCCTTGGGCATATAGGAGGAACCATGTCTACATTGAATAAGCTATGTAGTTCTGATCTTTCTGACACACCATATCTTGTTTTCATGGAAGCAAGAATGCAGAAGTGAGCCTTTTTTCTGATTCACATTCTCTTTTTCTTCTGTTTTCTCTCTTTTTATCTTCTTTCCAATATGGGCAAGGTATTCTTTTATGCACAAGTCTCTGTGTATGAGTTTTATGTATGAAGAGTTTTTGCACTGTTTATTACTATTTATGGAATATATCTGTGGGTCTTGGTAAAACTGATAGCCCTTTCTCTTCAAACTTTTAAAACTGTGTTGAAAAGAAGAGCAATATAAAACAATGCACTTTTCTGTAATGTCATAATCACTGACACTGAAAGTAGAAAATGGGTTAGTGAAAAATAGAAAACATGTTTCTAAACTGTAAATTGTGTGGTTCTGGGTTGGGAAGTAACACTGGGTGTGTAAAAAACCAAGCTAAAGACCAATTGAATGAAATTTGGTGTTAAGACAAGTTATTTCAATGCATTGTACCTATCAAGAAGAACTACTGCAGAGTTTTGAGCATGAGAAATTAAAAATCTATCACAAATAACCTCTACAATTTTATCTCCAAATAGCAAAATAATATTTGACAAATGATAGCAAAATATGAACAATGTCTTATTCTTCTTGGGCTACTCATACAAAATACCATGCTGAGCAGACTAGGAAAGGTACATTTATTTTCTGACAGTTCTGAAGGCTTAGAATTCCAGAAGACCAGCTAATTCAGTTTCTGATGAGGACTTTTGCAGGCTAGCGGACAGTCCACTTTTGATTTCTTCACCAGGCATGAGGAAGATGAGCTCTCTGGTATTTATTCTCAAACGGTATGAATCTTGTAAGATCAAGCTCCTGACCAGTTTTAATGTTAAACAATTTCTTATGCACCCTGTCTCCAAATATAGTCATATTTGGATTTAGTGCTTTAAGATATAAATATCGGAACAACACAAAACTGTCCACATGAGAAGGGAAGAAATCTAACATAGCTTTTCTCTTCTTTATTCTCTCTTTTCACAATGTTCAAATTTTTAGGACATGCATGATAGCAGTGTGTTGTACTCTTCTAGATATTTAAAAGAACATTTTAAAGTTTTTAAATCTTTATATTTTAAATAGAAATAATATTGCATAGTACTAAAATGGATGTTATAATTATAGGAAAATATCATGGCATTTCAGAAAATTCGGTGAGCAAGCTACCATTTTTGTTCAGTCTCATTGTACTATGCCAGTGGCTATTTAATTTACTCTCCCCCAAACACTTAAACTAGTGGACCCAAGTGTTTTCCTGATTGCAGGGAAAGACCAAGAAAACTTCTAGCTCCATAATGCAGGGAAATCACATGCTAATTTCCATTCCCATATTCCATGAGGTTGATATTGAGCAAGCCTGGAAGACAACTCATTTATAGTACAGCTTTTGAATTCCAACTGAGGTTTAGTTAGGGTCATGGGGAAATTCACGGAGAGAAATTGAATCTTTTGACTGTGTCTCCCCAGGGCACAGATGAACTGAGAAGGAAGGATGCTGCATCTGTTCTGAGATGCTTGGTTTCCTGCTTCCTCTTCTGGAATCTCATTAAAAGGAAACAGTTAAAATGTTTGGGGAAAAAAACATGCAGAGACAAATTTGAAGTATGTTCTCAAAGTTAAGAGTGAATCCTCACTTCCAAGGTCTGTGGCCCACAGTCAGGGACAGTTGGATTGTTCTCTGAAAGCCTAGTGCAGTATTTGTGGGTACAAATTATTAAAAATGCTAAAGTGCAAAGTCCTGCATTCTTTCACATATGATTACATGTCTGATCTTGTGTATAAACATTAAGCAATATGACAATTTTCTCAACACCTTCTGGGATATATATGACCTACATATAAAAACCTTCTACTGTTTGCATAATCCCTGAAATTTTCTTAAGTTTAGAAGTGTGATACCATGTAATTGGCAGAGTTCTTTGAATGGTGAATTCTTATATACCCTCTTTCTCTATTTTGACAGAACTAAATTGGTTTGAGCCACCAATAAACAATGAAATTAGAATTGATTATAAAGCAGTGAGACTTCCTGTATTTCACTTGATCTTGGACATAAAGTTAAATTTACTAAATAAACATTTATTGTCAATATCTTGGTTTTCCAGAATGAGAGGTAGCTTATCAGACTAGATAATTCATAACTAAAATATTAAATTGGCCATTTCTTAATAGCAATTTTATAGTACAGTGAACAAAAATATGAATGAATTTTCATTATTTTTTCCTGTTGTAGATTGGCCTGTGTTGTGGTAGGGTGATAAGCAGCATTGGAAGAACATCTAGGATTTCAAGGTTATTAGCTTAAATCATAATATATACACTTTACATCCAGTCCTAAGTGCGTGTTTATTTCAGTTTGCTTTCCATTACTCTATTTAAACACAGCTTATCATATAGGAAATCTCATATAAAAGAATATTTGATATAAGCATAAGCTTTTACCTTAAAATGATTCAAATTATTTAATGACTTTTCCCTATAGCAAACATACAATTTAATTAGAATCTCACCATATCCTCTATGGCTTGTTCAAATACTAAAGTTTGAGAATGACCCCAATTCTGATAACATCTTCCTTTCTTCATGGTCTTAGCCTTGATTTTTTTGAGTACATGCAGTAAAATTTTAATTCAAAGTGACAGATAAGGTAGTAAAATAGGTTTCAATAATTTTGGTGATTTGGATATAAATAGGATAAGAGGTAGATAGTAGCTGTAGGGGCATATGAAATAGTTTTACTTATTCTGAATTTTGCTTTTCTTTCAGGAATTGTCTTGATTTGTGCTTTTTAAGATAACCTACTCTACAGCAAGTCAGAGTGACATAAAACCAAATTTCAGTGTAACTGAATAAACATAAGAGGAATCCAGACAGTGAGGCATCTTGTATTGGAGAAGCAGAATTAATAAAATTGTTCCATTGTTACTCACCAGTAGTGTTCTCCCTTGGTTCACTGTTTTATAGGCTCAGATCTGCGGCTATGGGTCCTGGTTTCATAACCTGAAAATTGGTCCTGTGTCATTACAATATATTTTATTCTTGATCTAATTTTGCATATAAGATTAAGCCACATAACGACTTAATTCAAAGACATATTAGGGAATTTGACTTTCTTACACTACTCATCATTTGCCTGAATTTGCTTGTTTTGAGTTGCTGAATGTAAAGATACTATATGCAAAGGAAGAAGCACTGCTTCGTATTTGCTTGTGACATCATGCTAGGGTCACACACAATGCTACATTTCATTCTCACAAAATCCTGTGAGAGCTTTAGTATCTCCATTTGTCCAGAAGGAAACTGATTTAGAAATTTTGAAAGATTTCAAGTACTTGAATGGATTGGTTTTACAGTTGAAATTTGGGTCTCATTATATTCTCCCAAGATTATTGTATTCTCTTTCCTCCTATTTATCTCACTGATAAATAAATCTTTTTGGAATTTTGGAGGAAGAATTTTGGCTATTCAGGGATGATGAAGGACATTTCACTGCTAATACCTGTCTCCACCAAATTATTAACATCTCAATGACAGTAAAATGGATTGCCTGATAACTTGTAAGAGTAGGTATTAATATTGCTTAATATGCTTTAAACATTATCAGCTACCTCAAATAATTAGCAAAACTTTTTGTGAGTTAGATACATTTTGATCTATGCATAGTACCATCATTTAAACTGTAGTATCCAATAAAATTCTTGTAGTATCATTCTATAGGTATGTTAGGTTCATTTGTAGAAAATTGTTCTCTGATTCTGCTTATTGACTGAGCATCTAAACAAGAAAGAACTAAAAAGTGTTGCAATGTGTGTGTTGGATGTCATCTGCCAATTCAGGTTTTAGAACAACAATACAGTTCTAGGTATCTTCTCTATCCTTATCCTGAAAGTGTGAGGGCAGAACAAAAACCTCACATTCAATTTAGTAGAGCAAAATCACTCAGGCTATGTGTGAATAGTTTACAAAGTTTACTGAATAAATTTATTGCCAGTATTCTTCCCTGTGTGCAAGTTGCCTTCTAATTTATATATTTGCAAAACTATTACTGTTTTACCTGTGAAGGATACATTCTGGCCATACACAATTGGGTTCAATTGGTTTCGACTGTAGAACAAATACATGGAATTTAGAAAATTCTTTTCTTACAGGTTAAACCATGGACCGCTTTCCAGGTATGTACTTTTTTTTTTTTTCCTGATAAACAATTTCAGTTTTCATGCATTTGTCTGCCAAGCATCCAGGCTACTTCAGGGAACTGAGTAGTTTACCTCTGAGCGTTAACTCTTTGAAGCTATGGTTTAGAGGGACAGTATTTACTAAATTTAAATTAGTCACCTGGCATTACTCCATGAGTTTCTAGAAATCTACGGGCTTTAGAGGGCAATGACTCTTAAGGATGTGTGTGCATGTCTGAGCTAACTTGCCAGAGCAAAGCAACATGACACATTCTTCCACAAAGCAAGAAAGCATGAACTGGAATCACTTCCCAAACCCAAACTGATTTATTGTGTTTTTCTCACTGTAGCTCTCTCTACTCACTGGTCACCTCTGGCTTCCAGATGACAAACCAAGACTTTGGGTGAAAACTACAAAGATGTCAGAAATAAACAGTGTTACTAGGCAAGGTTTGAGTTCTTGGTTTTTCACTCCTTTTTAGAGAAAGAAGCCCGAAATTGTGAACTTTTATTCAATCTACTTAATAACTCTTAAGTTAATAAAGATGGAAAGCAAAGTCTGCTGCTCACCAAAGGCCTATTACTAAAGATGGCATTTTTATAGCTTATTTGTAGGCTTCATCTAAATATGTCCCCAAAGCTAGCTAAACTAAATTTGCTATTGTAAATCCATTAAATGATGGGACTGCAGAAAAAGAAAAATTAAGCACATTCTGACCTTTTATTTTTTACACTCCAGCTTCTAACGTACTGATTTCTTGGGAGTCAAAAAGACTGAACTGCTTTAACAAATGAAAATTTCATTTTAGAAACTGATCTTGAGACTGTGGGGAGGGAGCTCAGCCTCACTCAGCAGGCTCAGACTTTGTTGAGTATCTGTGTTTGCCTTCTTCTCTAACCTGACTGCTGCTTGTCATATTCATGGTAAATCTGACTTTTCAAGTCCTTTCCATGAATATCTCATTGCTTTGGGGGCCTTACAATGCATATAGCCTAGTCGAGAATGAAATAGGACTAAGGAAATATCCTCACACATTAAAAAATAATTACATATAAGAAGTGATAAAGTGAAGAAACTTTAAAAAGAACAGAAATATACTGAATGTCCTCCCTTCCAGGAATGTTTGTGTACTTTCTTGTACATAGCTCAGGGGAATTTATATAACTATTTACAAGTTTGTGAAGACCTGCAATTATATTGAAAAATGTTTGTTATATAACATAAGTGAAAAAAAAGGACACATGATTTTATAGTCAGCATGATTAATAATGGAATGAAAAAATCTTTGCATAAATGTGCTGGATGGAATTACACAAATATGTTAATACTATTTTGCATCAGTAGTGGTATTTTGAATGATTTGCTAGTGTTTTCTACTTTTACATATTTCTCAAATTCTGTTTAACTTATTCATTCAACAAATATTTTTAGCACACAGAATATATATCCAGTTCCTTGTTTAATACTGGAGGCAGAATTGTGATCAAGACAGGCAAAGGAGTTAGCTTACTGTATCCACAGACTAATGAAAAAACACAAATCAAATCCAAGTAGCAAACGATATATTAACAACTACAATGGCACAAGCAAGATTCTAAAAAGACAGTAGAGAAAAACATGCAAAAATTTGGGAGTCAAGGTACAGAAGGGAGTGTTGATTAGTACATGTTTCATTGTAAATAACGAAGACAAGGCACAAAATGTTTTTAAAAAAAATAAGAAATATATGCTTCATGTGGTTTGAATTGTGTTCTTCAAAATATTTGTTAAAGTTCTAAGCCATGCACCTATGAACCTTGCTGTAAGTAGGACTTTTGCAGATCTAACCAAGTTAAAATTAGGTCATCCTCAATTGGCAAGAGCGAGTAATCCAATGACCAGTACCCTTATAAGGGAAGAAAAGTTAGAAAACAGAGAGATAGAGAAGGAAGCTCAAGTGGTGATGCAGGCAGAAGTTTCAGTGGAGCAGCCATAAGCCAAGGTATGGCAGAGACAGCAGGAGATCACCATGAGCCAGGAGAGAGGCATGGGCACATTCTCCACCAACCTCTTCCAAGGAACCAACTCTAGACACCCAGAGTTTGACTTCTTACCTACTGAACTATGAGAAAACAAAATTTCACTGTGTAAAGCTATTTAGCTTGTGACAGCTTACTAAGACAGCCCAGGAAAATGGAAACAAGTCACATTATTGGAATTCTGCAGTGCAAATGGAGTCCTGAGTTTGTTTAATTCGATGGCTCTATCTCATTTTTTCCTCCCTCACTCAGTGGTTTGTGCCCTTTTCAGGGTACCAGCATTTCCTTACTTTGTGAATAAATAATGGTATCAGTTTGTAGTTTTACATTCATTTAACACACACAGAAGATGAAGCGATCTTTTGTTGTGTTTATTTTCTTACAATGAAGAAAATGTTCTTAGAAGCTTCCTGAAACTACATGCTGTGTTTGCCTAGCCTAAATACCTGTCTCCAAATCAATAACTTTTGCTAAAGGAGTAAAGTAAACAACAGTTGACATAGGCCAGACTTTCAGCATTATTTGCTGTAGGGACTGACCCAGGAACTTGCAGTTGTTTCTGTGGTACTTGGGCTCTATAGGTAAAGGGAAACACAGAACAAAAGCAATCATCTGCAAGACAGACACTTGAGATTGAGGGGGCAGAGTAGACAAAGCTGATAGAAAAACAAAAAAAATGCTGCTTTTTAGCTTAGGTCCAGAGGAAAATAGGGGGGATTAGAAAGTGAGAAACAGAACACATCAGTGAAAGGACCTTGTAGTGTTATGGGGACACTTACACGGAGCAATCAGAAAACCCTGGGAAGATCTGTGGTACGCAGTAGAGGAGGATAGAGAAGGACAGATGGGAGCTCAAGACTAGGCCTCGAGCATTTTCTGAAATCATCCACAGTGAAGAACTATGAGAAAAGAATTTTCAAGACAATAGCAGAGGCAGATAATCACATTATGATTTCACTGGAGCACTCCAGTTTATATTGGATAAGAGTATTTTAGAAGTTAAATCCAGCGATCATCATAATGAGGAGGAAAGGCTATTGCAGTGATTCAGGTAAGATAATCATGGTCAAGTGTGATATGTTTTTAAGATGAAAAGAAGAGGATAGATTTGGCATCAGGAACCCTGAATACTAACATGAGAGGCAACATTAGATGCAAAATCTCAGGGCATCCAGGGATTGACTTAAGGAGAGTTTGTGTGGAGCAGCTCATGAAATGACCAGTATTAGAAGTACAACCCAGTCCTTCCTAACACTACCATGTCCCCAGAGCTATTACTTTTTGTTCATAATTCTGCTGCCAGTTCTTTTCTTCTTTCTGCTCTCTCCTTCATTCAGCAAAGATGGTAGATCCATGCTGCCTCATTTTAAGATGTACATGAACAATCATGAAAATTACACAGAGACTATTTTGGCCTAATTTCCTTGGAAAGCTGAGGGAGTCTTGTTCTTGTGTGTGATAATCAAGGAAGAGGTAATGGAAGTCATGAACATGCACAAAACGCACTGCTAAGTCACAAATAAAAAAAAAAAACTTTCATTAACTGGAAATATCTTCCCTGCTTTAGTGAGATGGAGGGAGGGAGCTAAGTAAGGAGGGAGAAGGGGAGTACGTAGAAAGATAAGATGCATGAGATTCAAGTGCAAGAAGGGAATCGGAATCAAACAACTTGTTTCAGAGAAGCTCTGTCAGGGAGGAGCCAAGACTCTCAAAGGCAATAATAGTGATAACATTTGGGAAAATGTAGTCAAGACAATTTTGGGGTAATTCATAAACCCTGGTCATATAAGGATTTGAGGAGGTCAGGATGACAGGCACAATATCTACTCAATCCAAGTGAATCAGTGATTAGGAAATGGTAGTGTTTTTACTTATTCACTTACCCCATGTTGTCACAGGCTAGAGCTCCACACCCTGAGAAATTGTTGGAAGAGATGCAATCAACTTTTGTGGTACAGTCTTGTTGAATAAAAGTTATTTGCCCATCTTAATTTGTGGAATGAAAGTCACATCCCCATGCATTTTAAAGGAATTTCACTATGAACTATTTTAATCATTCAGTGAATAACAATTGTTGTAGTCAGGGTCTGTGCACAGAACAGTTAGAATCAGGACATGGAGCATATATTTTTTTATGATGGTCACCCAGAGTTAACACAAGAACCTGCAGGAAATCTACTCGCAACACCAACGACAGAACATTTAGTCATGGACCTAAATCCCACAACAATGTCCCATATGAGTCCAGATGAAAACCCAGAGCTCATGACAGTGCCTCCCAAGAGTCCAACTAGAGGTCCAAAGCCCACAAGAAGGACTCACGCCAATCTCTGTAAGGGATCCGTGCTGGGAAGGCCGAAAGTTCAGTGGTGGAAGCTAGAAAGTCTATGCCAGCAGAGTGAAGAAGCTGTGCTGGTGGGATGAGGGGTCTATGCTGGAGCCAAGAAGTCACACTCAAAACAAGGACCAAGGCTGTTCTGAAAAGCACCACAACCATCCTCATTGACACAGAGGCCCCCAGCTCCTCCAACAATAAGCACAGTCTGGTACATGTTAGGAAGCCAGCATGAAGAGTTCGTCCTGGAGACCAAGCGGCATACTTCTTCCTCTCTGGAGCCACGAAGCAATGGTTGATATGAGGACCAGCACTTCTCTAGGAGACCCAATGGCTCAACCAGCAACTCATAGGAGAACCCACAATAGTTCAATGCCTCAACACACCAATGCAGTAACTTCTCCTTCTCCACATCTCTATTTATGCAGGCAACTTTCCTCGGGTGAAATATCTATGCTCAGCAGCATGATGATTTAATTCTGCTCGTGCTTAGTTGACCACTATTTTTTAATTCATCACAAGAATCCATGTTTGAAATGCATATAACAGTAAGGAACAATGAGGGCTGGGGATTTAGCTCAGTGGCATAAGCACCTGCCTTGCAAGCAGGCGGTCGTGAGTTCAATCCCCGGTACCGATAAAAAGAAAAAAGAAAAAAAAAAAGTGTAAAAAACAGTAAGGAACAATGAAATATTTCCTCTTAAAATTCTTATTCCTTGAATTTTTTTTAGGTAAAATATATAAACTTCATGGGAAAGTTTAAATTTTCAATCTTCAACATAAATGGGTTAATTCTAGTGATATTTTATGAGCAATTATATTTTTTATTTGCATTATCCTTCAAGTAACAGAAAAATATATTTTAAACAAAAAGATTTTCTTTTCTTTCACTTTCATTTTCCAAATGTGGAACCTGAACTTTTAAAGACATTAGATTGAAATATTCATAATGCCATGAATATTTGAAACATGAAACATGAAAAGTAACATGAAAACATGTTACATCCATCATGCTTGTGTTACATGTCACTATCACACTTATAACTTCACGATCACAATCCCAGGCATGGTGGTCATGTTGCCAAGAAAGAAAGTAGAAATCAGCTGTGCCTGGACCTTTCATTAGAAAAGTAAGAGGTTTCTCGGGAAGCTCTAATTCTTCTTGTTAAATGCCTATGGTATGCCTATCAGTAAGGAATGTTGATAATAAATTTCATGCTATAATAAATACAGTCAGGGTTATGTTGGTAAGGAAACTGGAGGAATTGTTCTGGGCTATGCAGTTGACATTATTCCATTCACTGATGAAGAAATAAGGGGGTGGTGGTCACCTAATTGTTTCCTATTACTTCTTTTTTTTTAATTTAAAGAAAAGGAAACAAAAGAATACATGGAGATAAAAAAAGGGTAGAAATAATACAAACTTACAGAAAAACAAACGGTAAGAAATTGCTGGTTGGTAAGTTACACGTTGTCATCTTAGAAATAACTGTTCAGGTTATAGAATTAAAGTATTTAGAATGACATTCATAAAATGACACTACAAACCCTTCTGCTCTATGATCAAAGAAGAGCTCAGTAATATGGTTATCAGTCCTACACATTTGTTTTACATCTCAAAGAGGGTAAGATTAAACATATCAAAACAGAGCATAGCAGTTGAAAAAACAATTTAAAGAAATACAGATTTCGTAACAAGCCCACTGGAGATCTTCATTGTCTATCTAGTCTCTCTAGTTTCTTACTAATACTTGTCCCCATCTTCACCCACCTTATATACTTATTGTATGTTATAGAACTAATCAAATCATTGGAGACTTTTTAGGTCCTCAAGTACCAAATTAGGGAAGACAATAGTAACTACCATCGCATCCCTCATTCTCTTTGTGATAGCTGTCCCCATCTCTACATATGCTGAAATTGAACTCAAGAAACCAGTCCAATGTCATTCTAATCAGCGGACATTAGTATTGCTAGAATTTCTATTATAATGCTACAAAATTAGCCTCGGGTTTCTTAGCGTCTCTTCCTCAGAGTATCTGTTCATTACATCTTGCATTATATAATCTGTTCCCGTAAATAATTAAAAAGAAAAAAAAAAACCCATGTGTGAATTTCTACACATATATCTATCCTCTCTCTGTTATAGGGAATACCAATCCTACAAGTCCAAAGTTTACTTGAACATTTATGGGACAGGATAATCAAGGGAGTAATTTAATATAGTTGTGTACTGATGATTGATTTTATGTCCTTTATCTGATTGTTTCCCCACTGCCATCTCTGTTTATCATACCCCGATTGATATCAGAGCTCTTAGCTGCCAATAAAAAAGGAAAAAGAGAAGGAAAGAAAATCTTGGCATTTTCCTGGTTACTTTCTATTTGCATTTGTTGAATTGAAGTATATTTCAGCCATGAGTGTAAGCCATATTCTGTTAGGGTGGCTGAGCTTTGATAATGCTGGACAAATCCTAAATTGAGAAGGAGCACTAGAGTGCTGACTGTGAATGTCAAAGGCATAGAAGCATAAATCCCTCCATAGTCATTTCAATATGTGAGGAGACAGAGTCAGGACTGCAGGTCTTAGGGACAGTTTTTTAGAAGGCTGGCTTAATGCTCTTTCATTGACAATGATATGGTGGCCCAAGGAAAATCTGCTGCATTTTGAAAAGTGCTTTACTAAAATATGAAGTACTGACATACAGAGAGAATATATATATATATATATATATATATATATATATATAGAGAGAGAGAGAGAGAGAGAGAGAGAGAGACCCTTTCTGTCTTTCTGTGCAGGGCTCCTGGTTTTATGCCATTTAAAAAAAAAACAAATTTTGATTACACTCCTGTAATTAGGGCTGATAAAAAAATTCTATTTTGCTTTTGGGGGAAAAGGGCAAATCAAGCCTATAAAATCTATGTTAAACTGTAGCTTACTTTGATAGGAGTAATTAAAACTGAGCTCACATTCACTTAACGGACATCAAGGCCTTCTACTCATGGCCTGGATGAAGCACATTACTTTTAACTTGTTTCAGGCCTGTTGATCTCTATTGATCTTCAAAATCTCTGTTGCAGATATTCTTAATCTTTGTTTATTTGATGTCTTGATATTTGTCCTAGTTACATTCATTTATTTATGTTTTTACTCATTTATCACATATTAATTTGCTACCTAATTATGCACTACATTTTTCAAACAGTGGGGTTAGTTAGACGACGGAGGCCCCTGTCCCTCTGAGACAATCTCACTTTGTGTGTCACACAGGCAAGGCCCAGGGGTAATGTGAAACATACAAGAAAAACTCACTCTATAGCGCTTTGGAACATGCTACATATTTACACATCTATTTACCATTTTTTCTTTTACTTTTATGTTCCTGAGGATTGAACCCAGAGAGCACAGAGCTATATCTGCAACTTATTTTTGATTTTTTTCGAGACAGACTATCACTAAGGTGCCAAGGATGGCCTTGAATTTATGATCCTCCTACCCGAGGGCCTGGGATTATAGGAATATACTATTTCCAGTGATTCCTATTCTGCTTTGTTGTGATTTAATAAGCAGTTACATGCTCAGCACAGAACATGAAAGAGTGTAAATGCTTTGCCATACAACAAACTTACCCAACCTGTGCACTCTCCTCACTTGCACTGGGTAAAAAAGACTTTTCTTGGACTACATATAAAATATAAAACATAGTAAATACACGGATATATTTTTTAAAAGCTTCACTTTTTACTTGTTTTTACTATAACATTCAAACTAAAATAATTCAAAACCAAATTTAATAAAGGAAACTTGCATGTTTGTTTAATAAACGTGTCTTTTCACAAGCACACATAGAGACACACAAACACATGTTTAATAGGTGAAGATATATTATCGGTACCGGGGATCAAACTTATGACCACATGCTTGCAAGGCAGGCACCTGTGCCACTGAGCTAAATCCCGAGCCCAAATACTGTTGTTGTTAATTCCTGTATTTTACTTATCATGTTGCACAAGAGACTAATGCTCGGGGCAGGAGGGTTTCATTTGGACTCACTGTGTACTGCAGGTAGGGAGGCGGCATTTGTGCTGCATCACATCCTCCCCTACATAACAGCTCCTTGTCACTTACATACTCCATGCCAAGGCCCATGAGACTGAGACACAAACAACATGGTTTAAAAATCACATAATTATGTTAAAGGTTCACAATCTTAGGAGCTGCATTTCTAGCTGTCCAAGGAGGGATGCAGACCACACACTTCTCCCCCATGAGTTATTTCACGATTTTTAACTCTATGTGTTAAAATAACCTGGGGGAAAAGCATTCATTAGTTTGATAGGTATGGAAAACAATACAATTTTGAAAGGAGAGAGAAAGAGAAGAAAAGAAAGCGACCTTCTCAGTGTTCCTGTGAGTTACTTACCTGCTTCTCCTCCACCCTTCAACTGGCTTGAACTTGTTCATGAAAGTTGTGTCCCTGAGTGCTTACCTCACTCTCTGACACCTGCCTGTCACAATCAGAACACCCCATTCTAAGGAGTTATTTATTTATGTCTCCTCAAAGAGGAAGAAAAAACTTTTTAGTAGAGTGTCTCTACTGTTATGTCTTCATTCAAACCTTCATGATTTTGTGCAATTAGAATACTGTGACTCAAACAACACGCATGAGTCATTCCCAGCTCGTCATCCTCAACCCCTCAGTGTGCACTGTAGTTCATGGCCAGTGATAGGGATTTTTAAACGAAAGCGGCTTCTCAGAAGCTTTTGTTAGACTATTTCAAATATCTTCAGTCATTTAGTACTATATTGAAAGATTCTAGTTTTGCTTGTTTTGCAGTGCTGGAGCTTGAACTTGGAGGCTTGCACATACTGAGTGAAGTTTTCTACCACTGAGCTACATTTCTAGCTCAAAAAGTGATGTTTGAGTTAAATGTGTATAAACATTTAGACAAGAAAAAAACTGGGCAGTTTTTCAATATGTTTACATCCCAATATAATTCTCTTACCAGGAAAGTGAAAGACATATCAATTTTGTCTGAAATAAAGACTTCATGTTAATTCGAGAGTTTGTTTTTCCTATAGGTAAAAAGCCCTCAAGGATCTACATAAATTAACTACTGCCTGTAGCAGGAAGTGATCATTACGTGTTACAGAACTGCAGCTGAAGCAGTGAAGGCTAAATGATTTGCTGAAGGCTACACAGGGTCTTCTAGCCATTGAAATTTGCTTCCCTGCTCTTTTTTATTTCTGCTTGTACTGGAATGGCAAGCTCAATTAGTGTCTCAGACTAACTTGTATTTCAATCTTTGCTCTACCTCGCATCAGCTATTTGACCTCCGGCAATCTGCTTAATTTGTTGACTTCACTTACTTTATAATATAGAGGTAAATCCTATTTTGAAGAGATACTATAGAGGTCAGAGATTACTTATTTAAAGCCCTTTCTACAAAAATCCCAAGTAATTATTTTCATTTTCATTTTGTTTAGCACACAGTTTTTATGGAGTGCATACTTTGAAAAAAATATCAGGTGCCATGAAATTGGAGAAATAATACACTTGCATGAATGAAAGGAACTCCCAGTCTCCTCAGATAAAAAGAACAACATAGAATTACTAAATAATACAATATGATCTTCCTTAAGAGATGTATGAATCCTTCTGAATGCACAAATCTAGCCCTCCATAGTTTCTTTTTGATAGCATTGGTGACATTTACACAGGAAACCTGAAACTCACTTAAAAGAATTATGTAACTTTTCTTGCCGTAGTAGTAGAGATATTTCTTTGATGTGTGTATTCAACACAGCCAACCACTTTACAAGAGTTCTTATTTTGTCTCAGTACAAAGAAATCTTGGGTTGGATAAACAGCCACTACTACTTACCCTTCTTCTAATTCAGAAACATAGTTGGTTAATGACTTGTGGCAAACAGATACTTACATCCTTAGATTTCACCAAGGTCACGGAAACCAGGGCATGTACTTCTAGTCAGCCTTGCTAAGGAAGTTTTCCTTGCCTCTGGTAAAGTACTTTCATAATCTTCTGACCTTAATCTCACCGGATATTCAGTGAGAGTCAGAAAAAAATCCACTATTCTTCCAAATTCTTGTTTGCCCTTTAGTTCTGCATCCCTTGCCTGAGTGTCTGGTAGACCTGAGGTTTCAGCTTCAGAACATCAAACTTGTAAGCATCCTGAGGACTGTGAGCTAACTCTCAAAAGTGAGTCCTTTCTGGTCCAGCACCTGCCTGCTTGCATGGCTTTGTCAATTGCTGACTTCTAAGTGCTACTCACACAAGTATGTAAGTAACCCAATTACCGAAGTTTAGCCAGGAGGGCTTATCCCAAACAAAACACATTGAGGGACATGCAAGAGGGGAGAGCAAGTCCAAAAACTTTAGAGTTACCAGAGCAGCAGAGCAGAGTGACTGATTAAATTCTTTTTGTCTTTTCAATCAGAGCTTTCACGTAAAGAGTAAAGAGCATCTCCACTTGCTGGGTGTCTTGACAGCTGGATTTAATTCAGCCTTGCTCTACCTGATATAGAATGACATGCAATCGGGCTGGTCTGGCATATCAGATGGATGGAATTGCATGCATGACTTTCTAGCACCCTGCTCTGCCCTCTCTTCTGGTCCGAGGGGTGAGGAGGGGGCCAGGTACTGCATCTGGGTCCTAGTAATAAAAGTGACACTTTCTCTCTAGGCAACCTCTACAGGGAGAGAATGGAATTAAGTTGACAGGTGACATTACTGTTCAACTTAATCTGCAGCCTCTGAATGGGATTCTGCCACTCTTTCATGGATACAGACCTAAGAAGTTATTTAACACCTGTTAGTCTCATTTTTTCACTCAGAACATGGGGAAAATAGGGGTTCAGAATGCACATAGTTATGGTGAGAAATAATTCCTACCATATTCTTCCTAAAATTATCTGACCCAGACTATGAATCTAATTAGCCTAACAATTAGCAACTATGTGCAATGTAATAATAATATTAAATAATAAATACATTGATAATGTGACATTTCATGATGTCTAAATTAAAAGATTCAGATACTTTGCCCATAGATTGTTTCTCTAACAAAAATTGTAACTTTATGTATCTCCTTTTTTTGAACAAAAATGAGATTAGCATTTTGCAATAATTTCTGAAGATTTTTTTTACCAGCTTGTGAAAGATCAGAACAGTTTAGGAAACAGTAAGAAAACAGTTTGGTAGCTAGAGCGGAAACTATTGCAAATCAGAGTGGAGATCTCCACTCTCCAGGGGAAAGTAATCCTTTGCTGAATCACAACCCAAGGAAGATGACTGGCAAGAAGGATGCTTAGGCTTATCCTTTTTCATCTAGATCATTATTTTCACAGGGCCACTTTCTCCTTAGAAGTCACAACACAGCTCTACGGAAAGATTTACAGGGTAGCAAAGACATATAGTCTAGAAATCAATCTGGAATTTTAGCTAGTCATTATCTCTCTTTAAATCTAAAGGAACCAAACAACTCTGGGAAATAAATACACTTCTCTGTCTCCTAATGTTTCTGCCTTCATAAATTGATTTTGCTAAGGATTCGTGGATTCTGAAAAATGAACTCAAAGCAGTACAATATAACATGAATTTGTGTGGGGATATCTACATAGGTGATTGCTTTTAGTAATGGATATGAATGCAGTTGGCACATCTTCATCTCCTCTGGCTTTCTGGAGTAGTTTTCAATAATTTCTGCATTGTATGCTCTCCAGGAAATTCAAGCTTCCACAGGTGGCCTGCTGTCCAGTTTCTGTTTTCTTTTTGTTTGCTTATTCATTTGTTTTTACTGTCAAGGTCCAGTGGCCCCGCCATCTGTCTTCCCCACACCCACTGCTCACCATATACACCCTGGTCTCCTTTCTGGCTTCAGTATATCACTAAAACAACTTTGACTTGCCAACTAGACTTTTATTGAAAAACACCTGTAAACCATCCCTGAAAAGGCATTCTTAAATAACTTCATTGTAAGACAACTCAGCCTTTTTTGATGTGGCAAAACTTTTGTTCCACTTAGCTGCTTACCTGCCAAGAAGTTACTGAAAGTACTGATTCCAGACTGAATCTTGCTGCTAACTTCTTATCCTACTTCCTCTCATTGCTTTCCAGCCCCAGCTTCATTTCCATTTCCAAAAAGAAATAAAATCCTCTCTGCTTCATTATGAAATGCATTTTAATTTACTAAAATGGATCTTTTATCATGTTCCAGAACTACATGCGTATATTTTAAAAGTTGCTAACACTACTTTGCAAAGCAAAAAGCTCATCTATCCTGGGTTTCAAATAGTTTTTGAAGTCATATTGTGAGTCACATTTTTAAACAAGTATGCTTTCCATCAGAGCTAATCCCAGAGACTGTGGATATGGAAGGACTCTTTCATCTACAAGAGTACAATATATGTGAGTATGATAATGCTAACCACTAACACTTGGAGAGAGCTCATAGCAAGTCAGGCTCTGGGCCAAATACTCTACTTGCCTCAATTAGTAAATCCTTGCAAAAAGCTTGGGAGGGAGGTGCTATTATTTCTCCCACATTACATCTAGGCAGAATGAAACACAGAGATAATTGACTAACATTCCCAGTAAGCTGAGAATGGAGGCCAATTTTTCTGGTCTGACTTTGGAGCACTTAACTGCTATCCCTTTGTGATTCCACAATCAAACTAAACCACGAGAGAATTACTGGGCTAAACAGAGGGATTCTCCACCCATAAGCAATGGATTCAGCCTTCCTTTGCGTGCCAAAGTCCATCTAATTTATTGGCCAATTATTTTCTGATTTGGTACAGTAAGATGTTTGTTGGAAAGAGAATCAAAAGAAATCATAGATAGATTAGATATGTTGGATATATGATATTAAGAAAGAAAATGTATCTTGGGCTTATTTTTTATCTAAAATTTGAATAAGCAATAGCTCTCTCACTGACTCCTAAATCATGTAACAGCAAAGTTGAATTTGAAAAAAAAATGGGACTCTTCCTAATAATGTGAAAATCTATAGAAATGATTGCAATAGGCTAATAGTACTAATATTATTATTCTCAGACAGAGTTGTATCAAGCATCTGTGAGGGCACAAGATGTATCTGTCTCAACCTTTGCTCTTCCATTTTAAGAACTCGTCGTTCGACTCTATTAAATTTAGCCAAATGTAAGACTTTGCAGACTGCACTGTGGAGAGAAATCTCCTTGGTTAGTATTTTCCTGAATCCAGTGTAACTTTTAGTTACACCAATCGCACTGTGAAGGCAAAGTTTACACTTCGCTCTGTGGAAAGATAAAGAGAAGCTGACACCAGAGACATGTTCGGCCCTTTATCATCGGGGCATTTTGTAACCAGCACCTGGAAAATTCAAAACAACTGCCATTGTGCTATCAGGGTTTGTGCTGAGACTGAAGTCGTACCCTACATGTGGGAGTCTGTTATTTTTGTCTGAAATGAGCTACAAAACACATTTATTATCAGATATGTTCCAGTGTCTTTTTGTGTATGATGTGAACATTTGCATTAATGTGGCATTGAAAAAAATCAAAGACTGATGTCCTCTTTTTTTATTTTAAAGAAAAACTGATATTTTAAATTTCCCTTAAATATGAAAATTAAGCACTTACTTTTATTTTTTAACCTACTTATCCCTTTCTATAGTTATGAAGCAAGAGAAAAAATCAAAATCCTATAATCAGAACCATTTCAAGAGATTTCCTGTCCAATGCAGGACCCCAAATAACCAGAAACCGCAGGGTTTCACCACCAAAGTGGCTTCCTAATATATCGGGTCATGTGATCAGCAGGTAGAAATACCTTGAGCCAGGTTTCATGCTGCCCAGCACTGGTGTTGGCTTTGGTAGCTGGAAAAATGCAGTGGCTCAGAGAAGAGTTAGGCTGGATGACAAAATATTTTTTCCGGCCAGCAACATAAAAAGCCAGCCTAGTGCCCTGGCACAAAACAACAGGACAATGAATAAATGACCAAAGTTACCTTATGTGGCAACGTTTTCTCACCACTGTATGCTCCACTAGGTGCTGAGCAACATCCCGTTGAATAGACATTCAACAGATTATATTTAATAGAACTAGTAATTAAAGAAAAATGGCTGAATAAAATGGAGGATATGATCATTAGTTCCATATTCTACTCTCATATTGATTCTGTAGATTGTATTTTGTTTTGCTTTATTGCCAAAAGAATCTTTCAGTAAGTTTAAGAATACACATACAGACACACACACTGCACAGACACACACACACACATATAGTGCTTGGGCTGATCAGGTAGACAAAGGGCATAATGCGATTTGTACAGTAACTGGCATGTTGTCTTTTAAGAATGACCTTAGCATTGCTTCAAGCATTTGATTCAGCAATTCCATCAATGTAGTATATATGCAAAACGCTCCAGGTAGTGGAGAAACTTGACTGTATTTTCACAGCTGCGATCCTAAGAACCTCTATTGCTTGTGGCAGGGGTATAACTTCAGCAAGAGCTTTTCTTTGCTACAGACAGTAACAAGACTAATGAAGGCAAAGGTTTTAACACAGAGGACTTGGCCCTTGTCCTCTTCCTCTCACACATTTCATCATAAATAAGAAATACATTCATAGGTCACCCTCTATATTATAATTTACTCTCAGCCAAAGGGCTCTAAGAGAAGAAATTTTATTTAATGGGATTTTCTAGAAGCTCTTCTCAAAGATGTAGAAACCTGAGTTGGTAACTTATTTCAAAAAGCAGCTGAGTAGATATACTAAAGGATTTCTCATTTCTTGGAAATAGTATTAGGTTTATAGTTTCTAATGTTACACTATTTTATTTTAATTATTCCTAAAAACATATTATTTTGAATTAAAATGTATATTGTATTCTGTAAGGAGGCATAGAAGACAATATGATTATGTATAGTTATGCTAATTTGTATGGAAACATAAAATATCTTAATACGTTAGCAAAGAGTATCCTCTTTTCTGTGAATGAGGAGAAATTCACTTCACTGTGTTAATATGGTGACTATAATCTGAAGACTTATTTTTCTCTATAGCAGTACCATGGCTTTTTTCTCCTTGAATGTCCCAGTTTCTCATTTTCTAGTGTAGTGCTCAGTGTTAACTTCCCATAGCCATATGGATGAAGTAAGTCAGCCAGGACTGGCCAGACACTATATCCCCTCCCTGGATTGCTCTCTCTCTCTCTCTCTCTCTCTCTCTCTCTCTCTCTCTCTCTCTCTCTCTCTTTCTCTCTCTCTCTCTCTGTGAGTTCTAGGATTGCTCTATGGTTAAGACAGGTCTATCAGGCTCCTTGCTTGAAATTTATGCAGAAAAAAAATTAGCCTGGAGTCTTGAGTGATCACTGTTTTCTACCTGCAAAACCATTTATGAAGCATAAATTTTTAGAGTAAGAAAAAGGCAGAGAGATTATTTACATTCAGTTGAACTGAAAAAAACTGAATTCTTCATCATCACAAGTAAAGGAATTAAGAATTATATTCTTGATAATAATTGTGTAAAAATGGAGAAATTCTGTGGTCCTGTAGGTGGATATAAAATCTTTTTCTTCCTTTCCCCTTCATTCTTTTCTACTATTTCTGCTTTTTGTCCTCCTTTTCCTTTTCCTTCTTCTGCTTCTTCCTTTTCTCTTTTTCCTCCTCCTTCTTTTTCTTCTCCGTCTTTATTTTTTGCAAAATAAATTGATAAAATCATTTTATTAAATTAGCTTAAATTAGAGTTTCTGATTAGGAACAAACTGCTCTGAAGAAGAAAGAAGCTTATACAGTATTCTAGAACTTTCTGGAAGGGAGAGTGGGAAGAGAAAACAGAGAAAATTCTTTCCAGAAATGAAGGAAAGAAGAAAGGAAGCAAGCAAGGAAGGAAACAATCAAAGGCAAATCCCCTGAGTGACAAGAAACAGTATGAGCCAATAGATGTTGGCCTTCCCTTGACTGCCCTCAAGGACTTCAGAGCTGCACTACTGTTATACCAGAGTTTTGAGGAGTGTGTAACGTTATCTGTGATAATGATAACGTGATTATTCACTACAGGAATATAAGCAACAACAAATAGCATAGATTGATGCTAATTTCCAATCATAGCCCATAGGGGGGAAAAAATTGGGGAACAGGTTTTTATTTGATACACTGTACCAATAACACAACTCATTATACAGAGGTTTGACAAGAGTTGTGTGATGTTTGTGTTAGAGTTCTAAACTAAGCACATAATCGCACGTACACTGGGAAATGAATAGAGTAGCAGGGGGTTCTCATGTTGAGGGACATCCTGCTCCACAAGCCTGGTTTTTAAATGACACTGCAAACAATAAGTCCTTTGAAAACTTCATAGATACTAGCATTGTAAAATGGATAGTGCTCACAGCTTTTTAACTTTAAATGTGTCTAAGAAGTTCCATATGGTCAGAAACATTAAATTGTGTAATTCTTAAACAAATGTCCATATTTGCCCACTACCTTGATGGAGCTGTGAAACTGTCTTCCTTGATACTTTCTTGCATATCTTTTACTCTCTTCCTTCAAAATATGTGCCAATTTAAAGGTAGGAAGAGAAAGGAAGAGCTAGAATAGCATGTAATGCTCTCATCATGCATGACTGGTAATACCCACCCCCTTTCCCAGTAACTGTTCCCCACTACATCAATACTCAGATCTTGGCAACAATCTAAACAGCATTAGGAATGTCATTGTATGGGAAGGTAATGGTCTAGAATTTTAAGCATGGCAGGAGAATATTTTATTTACTACAGCTGGGCACTTAGTGTCAATACTTCTGACAAGCCATCATTCTTTCCCTTATTTTTTTAAAGAATTTGCTCATAGTCTACAGGTCTTGAGCTATATAAGGTAGCTTCCTGTTGTTATCATCCATGATAGTTAAGCTGTAAAGAGAAAAAGTCTATTTTGTCTCATAGTTTTCAAGGTTTCCATTCATGATCAGTTGGCCCTATTACCATGGACATGGGGACAGGCAGGATGTCACTGTAGAAATATGTGGCAGATAAAAACTGCCCACCTTCTAGGCAGGAAGTCAAGGGGGAAAAAAAGGAAGAGACAGGGTCCCCTAATCCCCTACAAGGGCACACTGCTAATGATGTAAAGACCTCCCCATATGACCCCACCTCTCAAAAGATCACGCTGGAGATCAAACTTCTGAGACATAACTCTGATCCAAACTATAGCACACTCCATTTTGCAGCACAGCATTATCTCTACATACACAGTGAGCTCTCATAACTTGTACCTCAGCTAAAAACTACCTTCTCTCAGAAGCTTCCTAGCCATCTCTTCCATCTTCTATATTATCTATCAAATTTTCTCTCTACTTTATTATTCACGTCAGCATCCCAGTATGCTGTGACATTCCCAGCTCAGTCTCTGTGTCTTTTTCCTGTCCTCAGCTATTAATCTGCCCCTCTTTAAAGAACTCTATGAATGGCTTGTCTATTTTAGAGGCTTCAATTGTCTCATCCATCATTCTTGTCTTACATCACTTCAATCAGGCTTTTAATTCTCCTGCATCACTACCAAATCTATCAGCACACTTTAACCTGTGCAATCTGTTTAGCTTTTGAGTTTTTTGCTATACATTTTTCACACCATTAGACAAAGTTAAATAATCCATAACACATAATTGGGAGTATTAGTAATAACATTGCTCACATGTTTAATAGTAGCTGTTGCAGCAGGTTTCAGCGTCAAATGAAGCAAGACATATAGAAATATTTGCTAAAAACAATTAGCCAGTGAATATATTTAAAGAAAATGTTATATAAACCCAATGCACTAAATTATTTTTAAAACTAGCAAGTTTAAGATGAATAGGTAACCATATCCCTTAGTCCTTATAATCTCTAATCTGTGGCATGATATTTCATTTACCTTTGTTAAAATGAGCCTTAATTTTATATAATCTTTAATCATGTCTTTGCTAACTATCTTTTTGGAAAGTAATTGTGTTATGAAAATGATAGAAAAGCATGATGAAATAAACAGATGTGTTCTAGTTTCCAGGAAGCTTATAGCTATAAGCTTATTAAGCTTATAGCTTCAGTTTTATATTCAGACATTTGTTCTGATTATAACATCTTTGATATTACATTTTCTATAGTCTATATTTGGTAGAGAAAATATTCCAGATGGAAGTAAATTTAAGAAAAACAAAATGGAATAAATGTAATGCTTTATAGATGCAGAGAACAATAGCTTAACAAATTCTTAGTGAATTATGACACACGGGTATTTTCCCTTGTATTTGTCTTTTCTTTACAATCTGAGATAACTCTCCTAAATAAATAGGTTTCAAAAAAATCAGTTATCAAGTAAGTGTGATAGTATATTGTACTTTATTTTAATCATTTATTTTACTTTTTAGTTCTGTGATCAGACCCAGGAACTTGTACATGCCAAGCGGACACTCTATAAATGATCTACATCTCAATCCCAATAATTATGTTATGATGAAATGAATTGAATTATGGAATTAAAATATTCAGTTGAGTTGAAATAATTTGAATATATATATATATAATTGAAATAATTTTACAAAATAAATTTTGGACTCACTTTTATTTCCTTCGTAATGCAACCCTACTGCTTAATTCAAATTGATCATTACTTGCATTCAATTTTTAAAATAAGACAAATTCTATGAATTTGATTGTGTGGAGCTGGAGAATGGAGACCGTTTTTGTCTCTCACTTCCTTGGCTAGGTGAGACATTCTCAAAATTTGCTCATTGTCTCCTTTACATAGACATGGACAATTCTGAATATGATGTTAATGATCTCTTTAATTTATTACTTGGTTCCACAGACACTGGTATTTGGCTGCTTTGATTGTCATGGGAAAAAACTAATGGGTTAAGTTGGTTTCAAATGTTCAGCTGGAACACCCACAAGTGACTAGCATTTGAGCCCCATTTGCTACCTTTCCCCTACTCTTACATCTTTAGCTGGATGATCCCTACGGATTTCCACTAAATCAAAAGTTATTGATAATTGGCTCACTTGTGGCTCAGTTATTTTTCACGGATTATAAATTTGAAAATAAACGTTAACATACCTATCTCCATTTTACAAGGAATGAGGTGAAGATCATAAAATGTTACCCCAAAATGTTCACTTTATTATTATTGATAGCTAAGAGTATTTGAAGATCATCAAATTCAGGAGGAAATCTTTTTGGTGCACCCCTTATCTCTTATCTGCATAAAGATAGATCTTCAAAAAATTTTCATTGTTGACAAATTCATTGAATGTTTTCTCAGTAAGGGAAGAGTAACACTTTTTCTAAGATAAAATAATTATTTTTGTGAATTATAATTATGCACATCAATGATATGCATTGTGATGTTATGACATATGGATGTGGCATGAATCACTGAATAAGCCCATTGACATACTCATCACCTTGAATGTCTATTTTTTTTCCTTCTGTGTAACTTCAGTGGTGTAACTATTCACATGTCTCACAAGATTATTACTCCACTCAAACTGTCAAAAACTATCACTTTCTAAGAGCCCATTTATCCTTCCACAGAATCAAAGATTCGCCATTTAATTGCCTACTGCATATTTTCCTTTCCTACAGCCTTGTGAAAAGAGTAAAAAATAGTGTATGTCTCACTGTTCTGGTAGATATTCACTTTCTCAGTGGTGTTCTCATGCATGTGTAAATTTCTGTACTTTTTCTCCTATTAATCTTGCTATAGTCATTTTGTTGCATAGACTCATTTATCAAACATCCAAGGGTGAAATAGGAGTCTCTGCTCCCCAACAAAACAATAGTGAGACTCTACAAATATTCTCATTTATAGGTGTATCATTCTTTTTCCCATTATTCTGCTGGTGAAGTTTTTAGGAAAAGCCCATACCGAGGTAGCTATTATTATTGTCACTTGTAAGAGCTACCAAAGACAAACAAATGTAGACATTAGATAAAACAGTAAAGACAGATTTCACTCAATAATAACTGCCGTAGCAAAGAGAGCTGATAGGAAACTGAGCCAAACTTTTAAAAATAAAGGCTGTGAAGCAGTTAGTGGAGTTTGGTAAGTGAGACTCACTTATCCATGTTTGCTAACTAGTAGTTATGTGAAAAGGAGCTTAAATCCTCATATGCTTATGATAGAAGGTAATTATGCAAGATGTAGTACACAGGTCCATACCCTCCAGGGGCTCTGAGTCTCCCAGGTGAGAGTGAAAGTTCTCTCCCTGAAAGGCTGCATTACAAATAGACTTCCCCAGGTCTTTGAGAAGACAGTTCTGGATGGCAAAAATTTCCACTCCAACAGAAGGTTTGATACCTGGAAGATTTCTAAAGCATTTCCTTTACAATAGGGTTAAGGTCCTGTAAGATGACCAATAGATTTTGGTGGCAATGGCATAAATTCTCCTGGATGTACTGCATGGGCTCAGGCAGATATTTTGAGTACAGTACTGAAATCATCCTAGCTACACAGCTTGAGTCACTCTTCCTTTTTCATATGTTTATAGAGGCCCTGTCACTATTATTAATTGCATTCCTAGATTTAGGTAGTGTGTTATATATGCTCTGAAGTAGTAGGCAAGTGTTAACTGGGGTCTTGATTAGATTTCATTTCCCTGGATGCGACTGAATATTCCATGTCATTAAATAGCAGCTGAAAGAATCCTTAGTTTCAGTTCCCTGGTAAATTATAGGTAAATCAAAAGCATCTTGATATTTGCCTGTCTCAATTTTGAGTGAGAAAGAAAGCATAAATCTCTTCTTTAATTCAGAATTAATGTAAGAAGCAAACCTGTAAAATTAAATCAAAAGCACCAGGAATTAAATTAATACAAACACAAATCTTTCACGGTTAGTTATTATATTTTAAAATTTCTTTTAGTTTGCAGCTGCATTTACCTGGTCACCATTTCTTTACTTAGACACACTTGGGAAAATTTATTCCATATAGCGGTGGCTACCTTCATCACAGTCTCTTGATTTAAAGCCAGGCTGGAGTAATTCAATTTAGCAGAAATTCCATCTTCTAAGGGCTGACAAATAATACATCACTTATTTTGTACCTTTATCTGAAAAGTACATGGAGATACTTAGCAATTCACATGTTTATATCATCTTTACCAGAAGGTCTTGTTCCATAATAAATTTACAGCAGTGTAACTTCTAGATACTTAGTACCCTTGAGCTAAAATATACTCACAGAGAACACGCATTGGTTTGTAGCAATTGGCCATTTTGAAAAAAAAATAATGCTTGGGAAAATTTCTGTCACTATATTAATGATCAGATCCAAATGAAATCCCTAGAAAAATAAATTTTGGATATATTTCTTTCTGTTCTATTTTTCCTGCTTTCATTTAATTCACTTATTATTCAGAAAAGGTCCTTTTCTAATTAGATTTCTCAAGGGCTTATAAAACTCATACCAATTTGAATTTTTTTGATTGGGATATGCAAGCTTTTTCCTCATTATTCATTGGCTACCTTTGTGCTATCATTGTTATGTGGCTGAATACCTAATTTTACTTGTTTATATCCGCATACTGTTTATAAAACTATCATAAGAATTAAAATTGCTTAGTAATAATAAAACTTTGGATCTGTTTCAGGTAAGAGCAACATAACCATCACTAATTAGGAAGATAATAGAAAAATAAAATGTCTTAAGAAACATAAACCAAACTACACAAACATGTTTGAGGAGAGCAATGAGAAGTAAAGATCTTAAAATTACTTCTGTATGGCAAACATAAATACCTTCCCTATTTCTAAAATTATAGTTAATAAAGGTCAGAAAAATACAACAGCAGGAGGTTTAAAATGTGGACAATGTAGTTATGATTTTCTAGCACAGATAAGAGGAAGATTCTGTGACCATAGTGTAAGTTTAGGATGAAAAAATTACAGGCTAAATAAGTCTATAATTTATTGCCACTATTGAGTCTATTAATGATGATCTTTGCCTGATTGGATTTAGAGATGGATTCACAGATTGGTGCAAAAGGCTGTGGGATGTGTCTGTGTGGGTCATGGAGCTGTGCCAGTGGGTACTCTACTGACTGCTTGCTCCTTCTTCTCTGGGGTATTTCCAAGTTTGCTTTTCGATTGCTATGATGAGGTAGTTTTTTGCAGCCCTTATACCATGATTCTTCTCTCTTGGAGATAGCTGGCTAGAGACTGAATTCTCTGAAACTATGAGCCAAATTAAACCTCTCTCCCATTATGTTGTGGATGTATTGTGTCAGCTACAGGAAAGCAGACTGCATAGCTTTCATCCATTGTAACTAAATATTTATAACAACTCAATATTTTGAGCAAGTCAATTCTTGACATATAATCATCTCACATTTTAAAAACTCTTATTTTCTTTAAATATTTACAGAGTAAAAGTTATTTCTTTGCCCAATATGAAAATCTAGGGGACCTATCACCATCCATGCTTATGTCTTAACATATATCCATGATCAGGTAATAAAAAATGCCCATTCTCATTGAATAATTATTATGGTCTAAACCTGATTGAAAATTAAGAAAAGTGTTTTTGCTTTCCCACCTTGAATTTGGTTGGGATACCGAAGCGTGGAACAGAGAACACCAGTCTGTATTCAATCTCTTTTCCATTCTATCACTTCTATCCCTGCAGCCAAGCTCACTTACCCCTTCTCTCCCAATATCTTCAATATCACTCTGACTTCTTTCCATGAAATCCCTAGAAAAATAAATTTTGGAGTTCTGGAGCAGCAGCATAAAATAGAAATAAGGGACAAAGGACATTTTTGTTTGGACACTGTCTAATTGCTGATATCTGCATTTGACAGATACTCAAAAAATGACTCACTTTTGCAATCTTTAGAGACACTTTTCCCCTCTTTGCGGTTCACCACGTACAGCGTCCTTGTCATGACCAAAGGGACCATCCCTCTGCTGCTGCTGCACCACTGAAAATCTATACCCATTTTAGTTCCTCCTTCCTGATGCATACTTATCCTTCTAGACCGGCTTCTTGGAAGTGACCGTAAATGATTCATCTAAGCTCTCTCATTATTGTCCCACACTTGGTACATTGTGTACTAACAAACCCTTAAAGAATCTGTTCCATATAACTCAACAATTTCTATTTTTTTTTTCTTTTAGGTCTTCAAAGCAATCTTCTAGAAATCTCACTGAGATCCTTAGATCTTCCAGGTCACAAGTGGACATTGTTCTTTATGTTCTGAAAGCTTCAGAAGCACGTATTTATTAAGTTTTCCATGTTTCATGATTTTATGGTATTGGAAATTGAATTGAGGGCCATTCACACCCTAAGTAAGCACTTTACCACTGAGCCAAGCACCCAACCATTGCATGTTAAATGTTCCGAAGCTTTTAATGATAAAGGCTTACTGTTTCTAAACCACATACCTCTTCTTCCTCTTCTTCCTCCCCCATTCTTCTTCTTCTTCCTCTTCAAAAAAGAAAATGCCAGCATATGAACCTCTCTACAAATGATGGTATTTGGGTATACTTTTTGAATGTGCCATTAAAAAATCCCATCTTTCTCGCTGGTACAGTTGGGCTAGGTAAGAGCTACTACATAACTCATTTGAAATAAAATTTTAAAATTCCTTAAGTCATGTTACAGATTATATCCTTATTTTAAGTGAGATCAAAGTTTATCTGACATAGTTCAATAACTATGGCAAATGTTATCACTGTTATTTGTGTCTTTTTTGGAATGTATCTCTACCACTTTTGTACTTTTTATTAAAATAAATTTCAGATGCTGTTTGTGTTTTTATACTTATTTTATTAAAAATTTTTATACATACATTATTTCAGTAGTGCAGTTGCTTTCATTCATCTTTTACTATAAATGCCAAAAATTAAATGTTCTTCCACTTTTTTTTTTCTTACAAAGAGTCTAAGTATCTTAATCTTAATCAAAATAATATCATGACTTATTATTGAAATACATCATTTTACTTTACTTTTATTACTCTCCTTCTTTCATTAAAACCTCATCATTCTCATACCTAATGATAAAGCACTGGAATGAAGTAAAAGCTCACACAACTTCTAGATGCATGTCACAAAATTAATTACAACTTTGATTAAAAAAGATTGATATAAATTGCTTTGAATATTTAAAATGAAATCCTAATAATATGATAGATATGGTCTCTTTAGTAATGTGTATCCTACTCATTTTCTGGAAATCGTCATTTTCAACATTTAACATTCAAGCGATGACACCTAAAATGAAGTATATTTTAACATTATGGATAACCCACGGAATTTTTACTTTCACTTAAGAAATTTTACTTAAGAAAAGAATACACAAACTTTCACTTAAGAATTTCAACAAAATGCTTTTAAATGTCTTTTATGAATTCCACTTAAGAAAAGAATATGCAAACTAATGTTACACACTTTGCCAATATTGCATGATGCTAAGCTTATCTCTTTTACTTATGTAAAAGTTTTGGTCACCTTTTAGAAACTAATAGAAAAATAATGAGTCATGGAAAAGAGAAAATGGTTTCTTTAATTCTTTCTTTCTTCTTTCCCTCCCTCCTCCTCTCCCTGCCTGCTTGCCTGACTTCATTTTTATTCTGCATGTAGTTATTTTAAGTGAAGAGGATGGTATATGGCCTTATTTCCTGAAAATAATACCCATTAGCAATGTGTATTATATTTACCCACCCATTTATTATAATCAGTGTCCGAAGCCTATTTACTATAGTTAATTTTTGCAAACCACTAAAGTAGCACCATTTGAAGTTATATCATTCAGTCTTTTCTATGTCTAAAAAGACATGGTAGAATTTATTCCTGAATGCTTAGTGTTTTGGAAGAAAAAAAAAAAAAAAGAAAAGGTGATTGGGAAGTGTGCTTAAGAGGAATTAGTTTCTTTTGTCAACTGTCATCAAGATGGATTATACACAGCCGCTTCACAGAAGCAGAAATGAAATCTAGCATATTTGGGGCTAAGACAATAGTGTGCATATTTTTAAATTGCATTAGGTCTGGCTTATTACTTAAGATTCGTTGCTACTGTCATTGTCCCAACATCCTACATTATTCAAACCAAGCATCAATTCCATTAGTCAGCCTGTCCTTTGCTGTCAGAGATGCAAATACAGGCTTGTGCTTCTTAGAATAAATGTATCATCTGACCAGGAAATGTGTCAGGAAATATTAAATGATATGAGATTTGATTCTGAAATAAAATCACATAAGTAGTTATTCTTTCTCACTTCAAAAAACATTATAAAAAAGTTCTAAGATTGTGAGTGTTTTATAGGAAAAAAAAACAATATTTCATTCTATATTCTTAGTGTAAAAACAATAGTATACAATAACGTAATAAGGACAGGGCTCAATACATACTTTCTGAAAAGAAATGACTGACCATAACAATACATGATTAAATGAAAAAAATTCAAAGAAAAACTGAAACATGTTTCTGGTATGCTAACAGAAACAGTGTATTAGCATTCTCTTTGTAATAGATAAAATATGAAATGTACTATTTCAAATTCCCAAACATTTTATGAGAAAATTATTTTATAATTTTATGTCAAGTACTCTGCTTGGGAATTATAAATACTTCACTTTGCTAACAATGAGCTTCTGCCTTAATCAACAATATTTGAATAGATTTTCTTGCATGCCTACTATTTGCAAGCCGTCATCAGCACATATATTTGTGAATCTAAAACACCAAGGGAAAATAAGAATATGTTGTCATTGAGAAATACTAGATCAAACCACATCTGATGATTTAAAAATGATACAATATGTTCCCCAGAACTAATTCCAAGGCTAGACCTCAAATATAAATATTAGCCAACTGCTTTAAAATATTTTGATTTAACGTCGCAGAAGTGATTCTTTTAAAGCATCAGGAGAGTTAATTCACAGTGAAATTAATTCGGGTGAATTGAAGAGCTCATCTATATTGTTTAAAAATTATATAAGTAATATAAATACTTTGATTTATTGTTTTTATGACACAAGTCTTATGTATTATAGTGTCTACACAGTTAGACCACGAACTGCTTTTTTTACCTTTATTTATTGTATGACTTCCTTGGTAAGTATTTTGAAATTTACACATAGCATCTAATAAATTCCAGGATAATGTGAACTGAATTTGGAAAACACATCCTGTTTATGAGAACTAACAATACTATTACTTATTTAAAAATCTATTACATTTCATATATTTTTGTCCTCATTCTAACTCAATGATTTAGTATAAGAATTTTTATTTCATAGTTGAACAAAAACTAAGAATGTTTGAATAAGACAACTAGCTGTTTATGTTCACACCTGAGCCTAGCTCTCCCTGGTGCCAAAACTTCAGGTATAAATACGGAAAGATTCTTATTCATGGATTCCACTATCAAGTCAGATGACCACTATATGTGTTATATATAATTACATTCAAATTTTATATTATTGATATATATATATATGTTATATATAATATTATGGGAGATATGTAATTTTGAAACATAGCAGTTGCTTTCAGGTAAGAGCTGCTCAGTACTGTAAGCATCCTTGATCTCCTTTGCCTCTTAGGTGGGTTCAGGGAAGCTGTGGTGAGTTTTTTACTTGACAAATTTAAAGCAGAAAATTCAGAAAAGTAAAGATTGGGTCAAAAATTTCCTTATTTCTCTGAGGGGCAACTCACCTGCTAAGATCAGTTTCTTTGATACCATGTATGTTTTTAATGACTTATGTATCATCAGGGCAAGCTTCACCAGTCAAACATTCTTGCCCAACTCTTGAGTTCTGTGTTTTCAATTCACTTAGTTCTTTACTTAAATTGTGTTTTTCATTTTTGCCTTTGTTTTAAATCATAGTAAACTTTAACTGGCTTTTATTACCCCTTTATCTAGTTTACAAATCTGTGCACATTTTGGATTTTAAAAACACACTATTCATGAAGTTTAAAAGATACCAACTAATAGTAAAATAACCACTGCATAAGTTTATATGCATTTATATATAGAAAAATACAAAACATAAAGTCCAAGCAAATTACATTAAACCTTGTCAAGGGCCCTTTTCAGGTACCACTTTGACATGGGAAATAAGTGATGAGCCTAATTTTGCTGCTTATTTTCCAAATAACCAAAGAGAAAATATGAGTGACAGTAGGAGGAGCATGACTTTCATTTCACTTTTTGTAATTTACAAAATATGTATGTGTGTTATACAGAAACACATTCAAAATACATCTCCCAAAAAGATCTCCTCAAATTCACTTTGATCATACTTTACTTAAATAGCAAACCGTTTTATTGTAAACTGGTAGAAGGAAAAGTTGATGTGTGCTCTTTTGCTGTTTAACCATAGAGGAAAACATACATTCAACTACAAATTATCCAAATATTGACATAGAAATATATAGTCTCAAGTCTAGGTATGAATTATTAACTTTTAATATTCTAAACGTTTTACATTAGCATCCATTTTGCAAGAGTATGCTGATAAATTACCTTGACATTCTTACTGAAGTAGCTCTCTAGCTAGCAAAGGTTAGGGAATCCGTAGAGTCCAGCCACATATATTAGGAATGCAATCTCAGTTAATATTTTGTAGGAGTATTATATTTCAAAGTAACTTTATCATAATAATAAAGCAGCTTAAGGATGCATACATTAGTATTAGCTAGAAACAGCATCAAAATATTTCAAAAGTTAATTTTTATTTCATTATTAGAGGAATTATTAGCCTC
Organism: Cavia porcellus; assembly: GCF_034190915.1. Taxonomy (NCBI): domain Eukaryota; kingdom Metazoa; phylum Chordata; class Mammalia; order Rodentia; family Caviidae; genus Cavia; species Cavia porcellus. The sequence continues at coordinate 20,065,220 of NW_026947514.1, read as the reverse complement.
TATAATCACAGAATTTTACTTACTCATCACATATGACCTAGATATGTTCTTTATTTTAGCTCATCCACCAGTATTATAACTTACAATGTATAATATGTAATATATAGAAAGAAAGCCTTAGTAACTAATTTTATATGCATGATTTGACTACTGAGCAATATATGGTATCAAAAAACAAATCTTTTTTTTTTACTCTTAATATTATTATTTTGTAAATTTCATTTTAATGAGAATAAAACCAAAGAAAAGAAAACAAAACAAAGCCAACCAAAACAGAACAAGGACAGTGATATAGGACTTCAAAACAAGATAATAGGAAATTACTAATGGTTACTATAGTGACCCTTGTTGTCTTCAAAATAGTTGCCCATATCATCAGACATAATAAGTTTAAATAAAACAAGACATAATAAAATCAACCAAGCAAACAAAAGCAATTAACATGACACTGGACTTCAAAATAAGATAATAGGGAATTAACAATAATTATGATCTCTTTTTGTTTGCTCACTTTTCTCTTTTACAACATCTATTGCAAATTTTGGATCCCACTAACACTTTCAATTTTTTACACTAGGGAAACAATACATTATTCACCCATGTGAGTCCAAACCATTTCATCCATGCATATGATCTCAAGTTGTACCCATTTATGTACAAGAGCCTCAAGATTATAGCTGAGTAGCTTTCCATAATATAAAAATACCATATGTTTTGCATTCTGTAGTTGATGGGCAAACTACTTCTGTTTTCCTCTGGTTTCCTGTCACATAGAATATTGATTTGTCTCCTTTGATTTTCAGTCTATGGATTCTCTTTCAAGTTAAATGTGAATGAATCAATCTGCATTAATGTTTACAACTGACATGCACTGGCTCATCTCTGCCATGCTGTTTTCCTGCCACTGGACCCTCATTTTCCCCTCCATTCAATTGACTTCCCTGCTCAGAAATCCCTCCTCTACTACTGTTCCTGGAACTATGGTCATCTATCTCTGTCTAGAATACCATTCAGCACTCTTTTCAGGATTGGTTTGGTGTTCATGAATTCCTTCAGTTGTTCTTTATAGTGGAACTATTTTATTTCTCCATTAATTTTGAAAGATATTTTTGCAGGCAACATTAATCTGGGTTGGAAGTTGTTTTCTTTCAGCACTTGGAATATTTCACCCCAATCTCTTCTTGACTTGATGGTTTGTGTTGAGAAATCATCCATTATTCTGATGGACTTTCATTAAAAGGTGATCTGATTCTTTCCTCTCATAACTTTATTGTTCTGTTTTTATGCTAAATTTCTGTGGTCTTTATTATTATAGATTTTGTGTGTCTCATTTATCTATATGTCAGTTCTTTCTCCCTTGTTTGGGAACGTTTTGGCTATTATTGCTGTAAATAAACTTTTGATGTCATTTGTATTGACTCCTGCTATTTCACTGAAATCTACCAGTCTTAAATTGTTTTTCTTTGCGTTGTCTTATAGCCACTGAATTGTTACTTACTAGGTCCTTGTTATTTTTAAAAGATGTTTCTTTTCACAATGATGAGGTTCAATCCTATCTTCAGTGTCTGAATGTCTATCTTCATTTTCTTTGAAGCAGGTTTGTCAGGCCTCAATGAAGTTTTTAGTTTCCTGGATATCTCTTTTTATCTGTTTCATGCACAGATAATTACATGCATGTAATTTCTTCTTATATTGTTCACTGAAGGTTTTGATGATTTTCCTGTGCTCCTTTGTTGTTTTTTTTTTGTTGTTGTTGTTGTTTTGTTTTCATCTATGTCTTTTTTATATATGCTCAGCAATTCTTTCATTGTTTGTGATTGCTTTTTTTACCTTAGATATTATTTCTGATCTGATTACTTTTATAGCCTCATTAAGTTGTTTCTTCTCTTTATTTGCTTTGCCCTCAGAAATTGCATGTGTGTGACTTCGATTTTTTCCATGTCTAGGTTTCCCAGACTTGTTCTGTGTGTGCTGTACATCTGAAATTGTCTTTTGCTCCTTAGGCTTGACATTTTCCTGAGTTACTCAAGATGAGCTGGTTGTGGGGTCTCAGGAAATTCCCATTTTGGCGGCACATCCACTTTTAAGGGAAATGGGCGAAACACCTGGGTTTCTCTGAGTACAGATTCCTGGGGAGGCACTGGGACATGGGGTGGGCTTCTCCAGATCTGCATGGCTATACCAAGGCTTCTACGATGGCCATGGGCACAAAACAACAGGGCTACTTCTCCCAGCCTACACACATAGCTACACTTTGACTCCTCTGATGGCAGAAGGCATGCAGGGTCATGTCTATCTGTGTCTCCCAGCTGTGCTTGGTTGCCCAAAGGAAACAACCATCCCTATGGCAGCCTGCAGACTCATGGGGCATGTCTACAAAATTCTATCTTTTGAGATTAAGATTAATATAATTTTTCAGAGAAAATGAAATTAATTCTGCCTGGATGACTTTGTATATCATAGAAGTAGAGTGGAACTCTTCAGTGCCCAATGAAAGTGTGAAAATTGTTAGTTTTATTTCATTCATAAAAAGTAACTACCCTTTGCCCAAGTTGTGTATTGCAAATAAAACTAGTGAAAATAGAACTACAGCAAACTTTCTCCACAAATTTCTACAGGAAGTAACCAAATATAACCCTGGGTTTTGCAAAGATTCAGCATGTGGTTGTACATAAAATTGTAAGCATATGCTAAGCAATGGAAATGTTTTCTAATATGTAAAACCAGTAAAATGAATAAAATATAATTAGGACATTTTAAAAGGGTTTTTAAAGAATGCTTTTAAATGTGAAGTCTTTTTTTTTTTTTTTTTTTGAGTCGAGGGATTGCCATATTTGCTTTTGAATGTTTATAGGAAGCTATTGGTCTGGCCAAGATGCTCTAATGATAACCAAAGTTACTCTTGCACTCTAATCTGCAAGAGATCTAGACAAAATATACCAGAAATTATTTTCAGTCATTGTAGGGTAACTGTTTTAGGCCATGCCTTCCAAAGCCCAAAAACTCACTGTCTGGAGACAATTTGTAAACAGAGACAGTGAAGCCTGAAAAGGGAGCAGAAGTCTTTTTTGGACATTAAAAACAGAAGTTAAAGGTAGTGGACATAGAAAATCATGGGAGAAAAGAAAGAAGAGAAATAGTTGGAAGAATGAGGTCCACTGGGTGAGGAGGAAAAGACACTGATGAAGGGAAAAGAAGAAGAAAAATAAAAGGCATCGTGATTGAGAGAGCAGAAATTAATGTTTTCTTAAAGATTACATGAATGTCCAATTGAAACAGTAAATACATTACTGTAGTGAGCACCATATATGCATCAATGAGAATGATTTAAATGATTTAAAGCATGACTGATAAGTATAATTTGTCATAACAAATTTTATTTATGTCTTTCATACCCTTTATTTTGAAAATGACTTGGGCAGTTTAAAAATCAGTAAATATCATAGGAGAGAAAGAGATATAGATGGATACAGAACCATAGACATGTAGATGTAGATATATAGTATAGATATGTAAACAATAAGATATATAAATATAACCCGATAAAAATAAAGTTTCCTTGCTGATAATAATAATAATAATGAAATATAACTCAGATTTTGTTAGTTTCTTTTTAAAATTAATAAGCAAAAGGTAGTACAATAGTCTAAAAGCATAACCCTACAATGCTCATGTGATGAAATGCAGGCCCCTAGACAGTACTATGAGAACTGGAATTTTTCAGGAAGTATTTAAGTCATGAAGATGGTACCCTCATGAGTTGGATCATTGGTCCACAGCAATTTTCTGTCGTCGTATAATGTATGAGAACACAGTAAAAAGGTCCTATTCTTCAGAAAGCAGGTTCTCCTCAGACATGGAGTCACCTGATGCCGCCTGCTTAGATGGGTCAGCTGTCAAAAAATTAGTAGAGTCAAATTTCTGTGGTTGAAAATTCAAAGAAACCTGAATGGACTATATTAATCTTCATAGAAATAAACATCTGGCTTCCAAAAGTGACTATTTTGAAGAGGAAAATACTGATTTAGTTGTGACACTTATCTGTTTTCAATGAAAATGTACTTCACAAGTTATATATGCTAAAATAATAATTGTTACAAGGAAGATTGCACACAGAAAATAAAAAGATGGCATTCATTAAAGACTTCCTTGGTATATGTGCAATGTATTTTGGGTTATCAAACAGTCATCAGTTATCCCTGTGTTCTGAATCATGCCTAATCTGCATAAATATGTGCCTTGATCCCAAGTAACTTTGCAAATTAATTTAATTAACTTCTGATACTTTCCAGAAAATCATCCACAAGTGATTAAGTATAATGATACCCATATATTTTAAGGTTAGTGTAAAGCAGCACAGAAAATAATTATTTTAGCATGAACAAAGAATTTAAAATATTACATGGGTAGCATTGTGTTTGTGTAAGACCTCTGAACTGAATCTAATTGATTTGGTTCAAATATAGACTCTTTTCTATATTATTTCTCATTTTGTTGTTTAATTGTTCATTTCCTTGATGTGGACAAAATTAATGTATCTATGCATTTGTTAATTCAATATAAATGTTAGTGAGTATAGTCCAAATATTTAATTAGATTATTGTGAAAACTAAATGGATTGACATATCTAAAATCATTTACTATGAGTAAAAGTCCTTTATGAACCATTGAAAACCTCTGTAAGAGATTAATATAATTTCACATATCTTCTTTGGAAGATTTATTATTTTTATGTCTTTTTCTGCCTATAATTTATTCATTCTTTAATAACACCTTGAATTATGTCACTATTGCTTTGCTTTGTTTTGGATGTTGTTCATGCTTTAAGAATTAGGACTGTGGAAGGTTGGTTCTGGTGGGGTAGTGTTGAGGAGGAGGAGTTAAGTGTTAAAGTAGTAGATGCTCAAGCCAATGGAAATGTGCCCTCAGAAGGGGTTACTGTAGTTTTTGAGATCCTTATTTATTGAAACAGTGACTTGTTACTGGCTGCTCCTCAGCCCTGGCTTCCTGTTCTTACCATCTGATCTCATCATGAATGTTATGCATGTGCTTCTGCCACTGTAAAATGCCATCTACCAGGAGGTCCTAACCAAGCTGAGCTGATATTGGCACTATGTCCCAAATTCTCTAGGACTGAGTTAAATGAACCTTAATATTTTATAAAGTTATCTAACTTCCATTATTTTATTATAGTAATTAAAAATGAACTAGTACATGTGTTATAATAAGCATTTTATTTAGAACTGATTGATCATTCGCAACAGGTAAGTCATTGTGTAAACATTTTGCTTTACTTGATTTATTCCTCACAATAGCTCTATCACACAGGCATTAAGGTTGACCTAATGGGAGAAATGAGATACTGAATTTATTTTTAAGATTCATGATTTAGACTCAGTCTTATTTAAATCTTCAACCATAATTTCCTTCATTAAGATTCTTAATTATTTTGCCATATTTCCACTCCTTGGCCTTATGGTTACAAATTTATCACCTTCTTATAAAATAAATGCTTATCAATATAGTAATTCCTTTTATGGAGCAAAAGAAAACTTGAATGCAAATTGTATTTTTTTCTTTGTGATCGCACTATACTATGTGTGACCAGTACAGTAGCAATATTTTCTAAAGGCACCTAAGCATAATATCACTAAGCCACTTTTACAGGAAAAAAATCAAAGCTAAGCACAAAATTGATTTTTCCAATTAAAAGAAAATCATTTATCTAAATATATTGACAGTATGAAGAAGACAAAATAAAACAAAACTGAATCAGGGTACTTCACCCTGAGCTCCATTTTAGGAGGCTTCTGCTAACTCATCTCTGCCCGAGTGTTCTTCCCCAGTCCTTGGAGCTTCCTGCTCTTTGCACAGATCTCTTCCTTGCTAATGCATAATGGAAGGGTGACCTTTGCATTTATCCTCTCATGAAAGTTTCCATTTTCCAGTCATAATTAGTATCATTAAGCCATAAGGAGAAAGAAAGCATCTGCATTACAGGATTTCACACCAAGCTGGGGGTGACTTACAACTCTCCTTAACCTCAAAGAGAAGTGACATTTTAAAAATTGAGCTCCTTAAGACACATACATAAATCTCTAATGTTGAATTTCAGAGGAAATGTTTTTGAGCCAAAGGTTCCTCCTGGAGCCAATAAAAGTGTTACATTTGGGTGAGAAGTGCCATGATTCATTTTAAAGATAGCCTTGTGTTTTGGATGGGCAGCTTTTCATGTAGAGTCGATTGCTCCCCATACATTACCATCTCCTGCCATTAACATCATCAGACTGACCTTTTACAACCCGTTCTTACACCTCGATGTTTTAGTAAGAGAATAGAAATTCTATTGTTGCTATTGCCTCAAAATTTTATTCAACAAATATATGTGAAGTGTCTTCTCCACAAAAGCAACGCATATATATATATGTATATATACATTTATAAACTGTTCCATTTCCCAAAAATTCTTTCTTCTCTCCTTTTTCTGATAGCCTTGCAGTCACAATTAGATGTCACCATGTGCAGAGAACTTTTTGAGATTTAATACAGCAATTATGTCTTTCATTCATGTATTCAAACATGTTCCCTTTAAATATATACACTTCTTGATGGTGGTATCGATGCCATCTCTGCATTTATACCCACAACACATTGAAAATCTGTGTTGAATGAGTACAGGAGAATTACATGGGGGATATGGGAAATGATGACATTCCTCATATCAAGAAGCTATATTCTTCATCCCTTTTGGCAGAATACATTATTTACTACTGTGGCTTGGATCTAGAATGACCTCCAAAAGGCTCATGTGTTCAGAAGTGGGCCTTGGATTATGAGGACACTAAACCCACAGTGGATTATTAATTAGATTTGACTGTCTTTTCAGGAATGAGGGCCTGATCAAAAGAGGTGGTTGCTGTGAGCATGGCCTGAGAAAATGAATCTTCCCACCAGGCTCCTTTCTTTCATCTCTTCTTCTTGACTGCTGTGGGATGAACATCTGTCCTCCACCCAGGTGCTTCTGCTATGTCCTTTCTGACTTGAAGGCAGGCTATCATGCACTACAAATATTGTATCCAGAGATGATAAAGTGAAATAGACATTACTTTTAATTTCTTATGATGCAAAGTTAAGGGCCAAGGATATAGTTCAGCAACATAGCATCTTCTGGGCAAGAGCAAGTTCCTGAGTTTGATTTCCAATACAAAAACAAACAAACAAAAAAAACCCAACTAAACAAAACTTAATGCCATGAGTCTGATAATTGCCCTCACATAAACTGGGCCACCACTCCTGAATGGTTCTATGTGTCTCTTGTGAAATATTAGCATTCAGCTTGACACGAACAATAAACAAGAAGCCTGATGAGAAATCACAAGCATTAGAGTGAGGATGAGGGAGGATTAGATATACTCACATCTTCAAGCATAAAACGATTTACTGTTAGCATCTATGAGAAAATTGTCAATGTTATATGATTCCGGTTGTGTAAAGTGGGAAAGACTTCATGGTTCTGTTTTACGGTGCCATGAGTCTGATGTAGGTAACATGTTCTTTGAAATTAACAACACTTTCTTCTTCTAGGCATAAATCTGGTCACTTAATGAAAATATATCTTTCCTGACCATGCAATTATACACCATTGTACTGTCGTACAGGAACAATTACAACCTTAAATTCTACAGAGAAATTAGTAGAGATAGAGTTTGTAACATTAAGTGCAGTCAAAGTCACTCAGGATCTCTGGGAGATTGGTTCCAGAACTCCCTTATACATCCAAGTCCACAAATGCTCAAATCTCTCATATAAAATTATATATATTTCTACACTCTGTGAATTTTGAAACACTTCAGGATTATTTACAGTACTTAATACTATTAAATGCCATGTACGTAGTTGTACCCCTTATGGAACAATGGCAAGCTAAATGTCTGCATATTGTAAGCAGAGCTGACCAGTCGTCATCATAACCTAAAACTACAAAGTACACAAACTACACACAAGCAAACAGTACTCAGCCCTGGAGTGCTGCAAGAGGTGGAGGGGCTGTGGAATGTCGGCGTAGCAGCAGGATGTGCTACACTTCACTTGTTTCATGTGGATTCAGCATATGGAATATTTAAGGTTTGTTTGTTTTGGAACTTTCTGGAATTCTTTAAAAGGATATTTGATTTGTGGTTGTTTATATTTACATGCATGGAAATTGAATATGGAGAGCTGACCTCAGGTCGTCTATGCTTTTTGTATAGATACAAAACCTTGAAAGTTCCTATCACGTATTTTAATTACCCATAGAACTGAGCATGGTTACACTACCAGGAATAACTGGGCTTGACAGCTGTTCATGTGAAGCGTGTGAGTGAGGAACTGGAAGAATATTATTGAAAAAATGAATATTATAATTGGTGACACACAAATATAACTGAAAAATAATTGACCTCACATAAACTGGGCCACCACTCCTGAATGGTTCTGGTTAGTGTGTCTCTTGTGAAATATTAGCATTCAGCTTGACACGAACAATAAACAGGAAGCCTGATGAGAAATTACAAGCATTAGGGTGAGGATGAGGGAGGATTAGATATACTCACATCCTCAAGCACAAAACAGTTTACTGTCAGCATCTATGAGAAAATTGTCAATGTTATATGATTCCAGTCGTGTAAAGTGGGAAAGACTTCATGGTTCTATTTATGATGCAATAAAAATTATCAAATTTGAATAGAGAAATGGCTGAGAAAAACTGAAGGAACTGAAAATAACTAGACAGAAGTCATTTAATTTCTAGATTTAAAAAAATCCTATTTGTGTAATATTTGTCTTTTATTAATTGAAAGTTACATTCTTTCAAAATAAAAGGACAAGGATATATTTCTCATGCGTACAGGGTAGGGATTTTCATTCGTGCAGCAGAGTCAGTGACACAGGATGTTCATGGGTTCTATGGGTTGTGAAGATGTGGATTTGTCTTGTTGCGCGCTAGGAGGTACAAAAATTTTATTTAGGAGCTTTAGGTCACATAAGAGCAATTATATCAAGTGGCATGTGTATCTCAGGAAAGATCTAGAGACCTGTTTCATGAAACTACTTGGATGTAATATTGGCTCTTATTATGGGCAGCTGGGTACTCAAAAGCTGGCTGCTTATAGCCAAGCAAATTTCAATCATTTAAAACTATGCCTCTAAGGTCAATTTCATTTGGTCATTTTAGAGATAGAATTGAGCCAAAATCCATGCTGCTCATTAATAAAAATTCCATTATCCTACTTTTAATTCAAAGTTTTAGATTTTGATTTACTTCAAGTAGAGTCAAATGACCATCCTGACAAAGACTTGTGAAATAGTGGCATTTCCTTGAGGAGGGCAGAAGCCAACCACAAATTAACCTTTTCATGCTTTACAATGGATATAGGATTCTAAGCAATGTTGTGTTAGTATCTCAGCCTTTCACAAATCCTATCTGTGGATCTATGCTTCAAAGCCTTGCTATATTGAGTCTGAAATTCATGTAACATAGGAACAGACCAAATAAAAATAGTAATACAAGTTGAGTATTACTCACTTAAAAGTCTAAAATCTGAAATGCTCTGAAACCTGAATAATTTTGAATAACAGGTATTAGGCAATTTAAAATCTGGATATTTAGATTAGAAAAGTTCAAATGATAAAGTTTTGTTACTATTCTAAAACTTAAAACAATATTTTGAAATCAGAAACGTTTCTGGTCCTAATAATAGTTTCAATCTCTAATACTAAACATATGCTTTTTCGTATTTTCAGGTGTTATTTTATACATTTTTGAGGCTTTTCATTTACACTATTTTAGATACACAGAAGAATTTCAAAATAACATGAAAATTCCTTATACCTTCATCTTTAGTGTATGTTTAGAGCATACACTAATACAATATGTTTGTTACAACTAATAATCTAGTGATTAAATAATATCATGAAGTAATTTTTATGTTTTATCTGTATTTTTAAAATTTTTTTAATCAAGTAGCAGTTTTTTTTTTGTTGTTGTTGTTGTTGTTGTTGGTTTTTGTTTGGCATTGTTCCAGGATATATCCAGCATGTATTAATCACGATATCTCCTTGTGCTTTCCTGTAGCCACTTCTTGTACTTGCCTTCATTTTGATGTCTTTGATAGCTTTGAGGAAAAAAGTTGGTTAGGGATTTATAAAATGTTTCTAAATTATGATTTGTCTGAAGTTTCTGTCATAATCAGACTTCAGGAATAAAACCACAAATGTAAATTGCCATTCTCTTTGAATTACAGCAAAGATGCACACTGTCAAAAAATCAGTGCTTTTTTTGTTTTACCTTGATCACACTGAAATGGTGTTTGTCAGGTTTCTCCATTGCAAAATAATTTGTTCTTTCCCCATTCTATAATGCAGCATTTGGAGTGAACCCATTATACTAAGTCTATCATTAAGGAGTGGAAAAGTTATACTCTATTTCCTGGTGGCATGTATGCACTTTTCAAGACTGCATTGTCTACTCAAGAAAAAAAAATATCCATGTGAAGTAAGTAATGTTTTTATCCTTCTTCCTTTATTCAAGAAAATGAGGCACAGAAGAGTTTAAGTAGAATTTAAGTAGAAAAAATTTGCTCATAATTGCATATGAGAAGGTTGCTGATCTCTAATACCATCTTGAGCATCCTAGTTTTAGATCTCATGCTCAAAGTCACATATGTCTATGATGTACTCATGCAAGTAAGATCTAAGTGGTGACCCTAATAAAGTGGCTAAAAGACTTGGGGGTACTCTATAAACAAGAGATTTAAGGCCAGTGATAGTGTTTAGAGTCATTTCACCCTAAAATAAATAGAGTTAATTTAACCCAAAAGAAAGATATAATACTCTGAAAAATACTGAGTAACAAAATTAGAGTTAATAAATTACCTAACATTTAACAGCAATTCGATGTCAGAGAGGATACAATACCTTAACAAGAATGAAAAACATTCTCATCACTTGAAATGACTTTTCCTCTCTTCTGAGCACCTCATATGAATTCGTTAACAAGATCTGTACAAGGTAGACTATCACTTATGAACTGGGAGTCTAAATAATTCATCTAAATCATTACAGATTATTCACAGGAAGAAGCAGCATTCAAACTCAAGGACTCCAATGTTCACAATTGACTTTTTCACTGCAGACTTCTTTCCTCATGTGTTCAGATGCTGGGATAGACCTCAGGCAGATGCTTTCCAAATGCTAGACCTAGGGTGCTTAATGATCTTAATTATTTTTTAAAATAAATATATTTCCTTCTTCATCATAAAATCTATAAGTTCATTTACACTTACATTTTAGATATCTTTTGTATATGGAATCAAACTCTGGACCTTGCACTTGCCAGGGAGGTGCTGTGCTGCTGAGGTGTATCCCAGACCCAAGATTTTTAATATTTATGTACAAATATAAAGAAATATCAACCCTCTTGGACTTACAATTATGACATTGGAGCAAAAAAGGCAGTAAGCAATTTCAAAATGTGAACATATTATATCCCTATAAAATATTAGAAAAAGTGTATTAATGTATCTCCTTACAATACTCAATTACTTTACTTAAAAAAGTAAGAGAAGTATGCTTCAGCAAGATAAAATTCTCACCATTTTAATGCTGTTACAAGATTTATGTTAAGAGCCATTCATTCAACAAAATAATCATTTTAAATGAACATAAACATGATAGCTTGGATTTTCTTTTAGCTCCTTACAGTCTAGGGTTTACAAAGATGTAAAAAAGAGGGAGAAAAAAAAAGAAAACAGAAGTTTTGAAATATCTCAGTTCCCAAGATGAGTTTATGTAACTCAGCAAATTTCCAGCCAGGAATATAAGAAAAGGAGCTGAGGTGCAGGTTGAGTTCCAGCTATGCCTTGAAAGAAGGACCTCCTTCTTGCAATCAATGTCACTATCATACTCAGTTAAGTGAGTGACAAATTTGAGTTTCAAGCCAAAGAGAAGGAAGAAAGAAATTATTATGTGCACCTTTCCAGGACAGAACAAGGGCCAGAGCATTGAAACAAGCATAGAAGATAAATGCAACCATGTGGTTCATCTTTTAGATTTTGGCATTTAAACATTAGCTCAGGTCCCCAGGATTGTTCTGGATGATGTCTGGAAACAGAGGGCTTCCAGGAAGTACCAGTAATAAAAGGGATTTATCTCCCATCTACTCAGTGAGCTGGGTTGCTGATAAAGGAATCCATTGGATTTCTCCTGATTGACATAGATGGTTAATTATGTTCTGAAGCGCACAACAAGTGATCACCCCTGACAAATGATGACTCAGAGTGAGCATAAATAAAGCATTGCATTGACCTGGCAGTGGAATAGGTACAATACACAGCGTATTTGTCTGACATTAGTTTCAGATTGCAAAAGCATTGCGATTTTTTTTCCTTTTCCCTTTGTAATGTGATTTAAACATGTGACCTTCTAGATTTAATTAAGGACCACTAAGACAGTGTTGCTATATCAACCCTAGGACTGCATGCCCCATTAAACACATTCTCATGCTTTTACTTTGTTAAAAGATTTCCTTTCAGGAACAAATACTCCCATTACTGTACTTTTGCAAGGCTGTTGGATAGAGTCACACCTGAAGTACTGTAACAGCTATCTGTATACATCATTCCAACTGAAGGTCTCATTACATCAAAGAACAACATTGCAAACAAAAAGGAAGAAGTTAGGAGAGAGTTTATAGAAACATAAGAGGAGAACTAGCTCCTAGTTGGGAAGGGTTGCTAGTGGGTTTCTACATGGTCTCAATCCATCATAATTTTCATGGATAAGCAGAGATGGGAATTGTTTATTAGCTTAGTGGCCACGTACCACAAGTGACTCAGTGGTTTAAAGTGACCCCTTGGAACTCAGTTCCTGTAAGCAGTTACTCAGCATGTAGAGTTTAAAGGAGACCAGGACTTTAAAGAAAAACTGGTTAGTCTACATTTTATGTTCCTCTAGACTTGGGGACTAAGTGTAGAAGTGTATTCCATGCAGTCTGAGGAAGTTCTGTCTTCATCCGAAGTACTGATCAACTGTCTGCTCCTATTTTAATTCTTATCAGTGTGGCCAATCACTCAATCCTATGTCACACTTTTTTTTTTTTTTAAGATTTTTTTTTTTTTTAATTGACACCAGGTTGAACTCACTACTGTCTGCTTGCAAGGCAGGTTGCTTATGCCTCTGAGCTAAATCCCCAGCCCCAATATCTCACACTCTTTAATTTGCTAACTACTTACTCAGAAGCAAATTAACTAGATGTCTGTTATAGCATCATGAAAGTTCTTAAGGAGACTCTATAATAAAAGTACTGATTTGAAAGTAGGAAGGACAGGATGATGTGAAAAAGGAAGAAGCATAAGTTTAAAGTTGATTAGATAATGTTGGGTAAACATTGTCCATCAAGGCATGCCTAATTCTCCCAAGAAGTGTGTCACATTAATCATCTGTGTTACCATGGCAAATGAGCATATCAATTACAATCATCTCTTGCAAGAGCCTTCTAACACTAGAATGTCAGCCTTCTGAAAGCTATGCATCATTGCTAGGACAGATGCTATACAGGCAGTGCCAATAGGCTTTATGAAGTATTTGATCAGAAAATGAATAAGTGTGAAAGGAACAGTAATACATTTATTCATTCATTTGGATCAGAGTTTCTAAAGCATTTTCCTCCCAAAACTACCTTATTTCTTAAGATATATTAACCACCTAGAGAGTACTTCTTTTTAATGCATTATATTTATTGATATTTTAATAAAAGCATGACATATTTTAAAAAATATATTTGTTAAAGGCTAAGGATATAGTTCAGTGGCAGAATACTTACCCATGGAGTGCAAAGCCTGGGTTCAATCTCTTTCGTTGCAAAAATATATAACTATAAACATGTTAATTACTTGATTCATTAAAGATAGTAAGAAAACCATTACATGGTATTAAAAATCTCACATTTTATGAAACATTTTTTATAGTATCTACAACAAAACTACAAGAAAGATTATATTTTTAAAAATATTTTTCAAGTCTGTTCTGTGTTACTGGAAGATGGGTGTGTTATTGGAAGATAGTTTTTCATGTCACTGTGTGGCTGTCATAGTCATTTTGCGTTAGTCTAATGGAATGTTGTAGTTTGAGTCATTCATAAATTGTAAACAATAGAAGTTTGTTTGCTTCACTGTTTTGTTGCTGATATCCAGCAGACCCCTTTGTGCTGTTTCATAATGTGGCACAAGGGCCAAGAAGTGAGAGCTAGACAGCAAGGAAAGTGAGCTGAATTCATGCTTTGTATCAGGAACCTATACCCGAGATAAATAACTCACTCCTACACCAACAACATTAATCCACCCATGAGGATAGAGACTTCAAAGGCTAATCATGATTAAAGTTCTTAATATTGTTACTGTAGCAATTAAAATTTCACATGAGATTTGGAAGCACTAAACGAAAATGCAATTTGAGGCTTGCTGAGTAAGAGAGCAAGTTTATCTGAATCAAAGTGAAGATGGCCACAGAGGAAATCACGTACTGTAGTTGTCATGATATGTTCTGTGAATGGCACCTAAGGGGCCTTTGTTTGTAGATAAAAAAGCACAAGAAGAGGGTAACAGAAAGTAAATTTTATAGTTACCATGGGTGACCAGAATAGTACAGGTTGTTCACTAGACATTGCTTATTTATGCCATAAAGTATAGCGGTAGAAAAGAAAAATGATTTTTCTAGAAATATTTATTATCTCTACGAAATCAGAGAGCTAGTAGGGAACTACTATGTTAGGTCAGGATAACCTAGGTGACTGTGCTCTCATGTTTCATTCTTTTCCCCAAGCAAAATAATTTTGTGACCTAATTCTTAGGACATTTTAAATCCTTTTTCATTGGAAACATGCAAAATGTAGTAATTGTAATATCATGCATGGCCTCCTGAATACTCCACTGTACAGTCTTAAGAGAATGCCAAATAGGAAAGCAGACGTTAGTTTAATGCCACTATGGAAGCAGTTTGGAATTCACGCAGAAGACCCTAAAAAGCATTCAAAGATCTTCATAGGCCCCAAGACTCTATTTTGAGGAACTCTGATGAGTACAAAATTGAAATGCTGTTGATATTTGCAGTGACCACTATTGTAGTTTGGAGAAAGATGAGCTATTCATGACCTTGACCTACAGAGACTTATCGTCAAGGTGAGAAATTTTGCCAAGGTGCTCATTCACACTTAATTGTCCATTTACAGTCACCATTATTATAAATTCGATATTGAGAAAGGGTTTTGCAGTGAAATATTGCCAGCTCTCCTCAGTTTCATCTTCAGCAGCTTCTCTATCAATTTTTTTTTGTCTAAGGGATGCATTTGGTCTCTCCAGGAAGCCATAGGATCCTATCCGAAGAATGGAAAATAGTTCCTACTCTCAAAATTATTTGGAAGTACACTTGTATACAAGCCTAAGAATATAAACAAGGATTTTTAAAAAATTACCTGGAAGCTTGTAGATTGCAGCTGCTTCTCTGATATTCTCTGAATCTAATTTCAATTAAGTAAGAATGTGATTTCCAATATCCTAATGACAGAATCATATGGTCTCTTATAGCTAAGTAGCACTTAAAAAGGAAAGAGCAAATCAGAAACTTTCACCCAAGGACACGGAAGCTAACCCTATCGAAATGAATATCAATAATTAAGGCCTTTGATGACTCAAATCATTTAGATAATAAGATTGCTTTGCAGTAAATAAATATCAAATTAGGGTTTGTAGCAGTCACAGGTGTTTGGCAGGGCTAGTCTATCATCACTGAGAAAATGAATGCATTTTATTCAGCATAATTAGAAAAAGAAATGAAGTTTATATGCAAATTGTATACCACTTTAGTCAAAGATAACCAGTCAGACTGCTTGTGGTAATTTAAACTTCCATTTAGATGAGAATTTGCAAAGTATCTATTTTCAATGTAATTTGAATGCAGCTGGCTGCATGCTCTCAGTCATCTGAGAGAGAAATTTAAATGTCCCTGATAACCCTCCAGTCTTACTTTGGTGCTGACAAAACATGTTCGTTTTCACTTGACTTCTCTTATGCTCGTCCGTCCAGGGGTTCAGTCCAGAAGGACACAGGATGCTTTTCAGCATCCAACACTGGCCCTAAAGGAGTGTGGGAGACGCAGGTGGGAAATAGGGTGAAGATTAAGTGGAAGAAATTGGCTGGAAAACATGTAAAATATATGTTCTGAGGACAAATTAGAAATGTCAGCATTGTTTCTAGTTTGCTTCCCCTCAGATTACAACGACATATCTCTGAATTTCTTTTATCTCCCTTGTGAGTTCTGCTATATTCTAAGATGTGTCTGATTTTCTTAACTTCTTTCTCTTGGACTATAAAATGTTTAATTTAAGATAAGAATATTCACGTCAGCGTTGCCTTAGTATCTCAGACTATTTCCTGGCCTATGTAGCATTAAAAGATATTTTTAAAGTTAAATGCAATTATTGACCTAAGGATTAAGTAAAATTTAAGGAGGAAAAAAACCTACCTTTTTGCAGGGAGTTTATATGTTTGAAAAGTGGCAATAATTTCATTAAATATTTTTCCCTCTTAGAGGGTATGATTTTTGCCTCCAAATTCCTATTTTACTTTGTTTCTCTTATTCTGGGATCACAATCAACATGAACAATCCTTCACTTATTTGATTGAGCACACTGTTGCTAAATCATGCCTTGGTGCCTTTTACAAATATTAAATAAACATTGATAAATTAACAGCTAAGTTAAAGGTGTTTACCACTAAAAGGACCTGCTCCGTATCAATACTTGAAATTTGTGGTATAGACTGCAATCTTCAGAATTAAATGGAAATCACAATCATTTATGGAGATTAGAAAAACTACAGACATCTGGCTCTGCAGTTGACCAAATAACTGTCTTCAAAAATCAAACAGCTAGTGAAAATTAAGATATATTAGTTTAAAAAGTATGTAACACAGTGCTTGGAATGCAAGTATTTTTATATATTGTTATCAGCATGTATTCAACAAATGTATAAATGGAAATAATGGGCCCATAAGTAAATACTAAATAAATATATGTTACACATACTACACATATGTGTTTGTTGATGTATTGTGTTATGTTTTTGCATAAAAGTAACAGGGGAAATAACCTGAGAAAGCTGCTGCTGTTCATCAGGCAAAAATGTCATTGTCTTTTCTTCTCGCCCCCTTCCCTCTATTTGCATACATTATACCCTCATTTATAACAAGCTAGATATTCAAATAAGTCTGTCATATTGAATCACATGACTCAGATGGAGAGTTCAGCACCTTTTTATGTTGTGCTCTGAGAAGATGATGATCATGATAAGACAGTACCCAGTCGGTTAGATCCCAGGTGCCTAACAGCCACACCTCCTTTCCTTTTCCTTGATGAAAGTTGGCTCTTTTATAAATAAGCACTTGCTATCCAGGAAAATAATAAGGACTGGGGTGCTTTTGATTCCTTCTTATTTTTCTTCCCAACTTATTTGTTTATTCCTGAATCTCAGCATAGAGAAACAGCACAAATCTCAAGATTAATAAACCTACAAGGGTAGAACTTGGGTCTCTGTGTCAACTGAGACAAGAACATGTTGGTTGTTCTAGGGTTTTGTGCTACTTATGACTGCATAACAAATCACCAGCAAATGTTGCAGCTTCCACTCTCAACTATCTGTTATTTCAATTTTGCCATATATTATTGGTTAACACATGCAATCCACACTTTACAAAGGGGATTATACAAAAGCTTGAATACCAGCAATTAGGGCTCACTGTGAGCTGGAGGCTTGCTGTAACCTTTGGAGACCCAATATCTATCAGTATAATGCAGATACTGTTTGTCTATTTTACTAGTATTAGAACATCAATCGAGACTTTTGTAGGATTCAGATTTTACTCTTCACTGTGTTAATCTAATTGAAGATATAATTTTGATTTTCAATATATTTTTAAGGCATTCCAACGTGAAATTCAAAAGGTTTAACATCCTCTACAGATTTTTTTACAATCTTCCCATTGGGTGGCATCTATATTTCCATACTATCTCATGTCATCAGCTACTGTTGCCTTATCTGTCTTGTTCAAGAACATAAAGAATTAACAATGGCCAAGAACCTTGGCACACTGAGTGTTGCATTCTAGTATCTAAAATAAATCTTTGGCTATGGTATATTTAATAAACGTTTGTCAGATAATAGTGATGATGGGAGAACAGGAGAAAAGGAGAAAAGGAGAAATTAAAGATGGGAAGAAAGAAAAAAATGAATGCTATTTCAAAGAACCTAAAGAACAAAGCTTTTTGAATATTCATTTTTATACTCATTTATGTTACCAATGAAAGAAATGTACCAAATTAATAATTCAATGAATTTATCATACAGTTGGTTAAATCTTTTTCCCAATTAATTTTTTTTTGAAAATATAAAAATAAGTGAAGAGGATCAAGAAGATTCTATTGTGATATATTAAAAATTATGTTACAAAAACAGCATTTCCAATGGGTAGAAGACACTATAGTTTCAGGCTCACTGTAACTAAACTATATTTCTAACAATAACTTCATTAACAGAAATGTATTACTGACATATTCATTATTTGCATGTTTACACACTTTTTTTCAAGAGGAGTCTTTCTGTATGACCAGGGTGTGATGAGTTTTGCTTGTTCATCTCTTTCACCCCTTTTTGTGTACTACCCAAATCACAGACCACTCAAGTTAAAACCTATTATTGTCACTGTGAGCAACTGTTTCCTTCCTGCAATAACAGATGTAGTTTCTGTTGAAGGTTCTGTTATTCTAAGACATACAATTCACATTTCCTAAGTAGTATTTAACGGAAATCATATGGTTAAAGAAAATTCAATATTTCTTCACATATATTGATAATTACAATTAGAACAAAGTCAACAGTGGAACATAAGTTATACGAAAATAGCATTTTCTTTCTCTTTAGTCTTATGTTGGTGTTTCAATCTGGAAATTTAGAATATATACCATTGTTAAAAAACTTCAGCTAAGGTAAGTGTAAGCTAAAACGGGAGGAATTTATTTGCTCAAAAACCAGTTCCTTCATTGGATAGCACTCAGAATCTTGAGAGGTTCAGAGAGCTCCTCCAAGAATGGTGGGCAGGCAGCATTTATAGACAGGAAAAAGGAAATGCCGTAGTGAAACAGTTTGACAGCATCAGCATTTGTCCTGTTAAGGCAATAGGAGATGAGGCATTTGTCATATATAAACACGGCATGATTGGCCTAACTTTAGCTCCTGTGATTGACAAAGACTGCGTATTTTATAAGAAGCTGTCTTAGATTGTAGTTTGTTTACATACTAATTGAAATTGCAGTTTGCTATGGATGTAGACAGCTGTAGAACAAATTTAACAGCATCGGATTGGTCTTTCTGTATTCATGTTTTCCCTTTTACCTACAAGCACCTTGTCTTTTTTTTTTGTTTTGTTTTGTTTTGTTTTTATCAGTACTTTCTGATGCTCTGCTCTGCTTCACTACTGGGAAGACAGTCAGTATGCTGCAAGGGCTCTGTATGCTGGCTACAACACGGGAGCCGTAGATTTACCGCCACTGCCCTGGGTGAAGGAATATTCACACAAACATTTTCAAAACTATCCTGTAGAATCCTGTTCCTTCCTTTCATCTAACTCTGATGAAATCTTACCTCTTTAAACATCTCCTTACACTAAATTTGCTGATTTTCCCCTTCTGCCTGAATTTGTTTTTCTAACAAACTCTGGAGGACATTGCCTTCAGAAACTCTTTCATTTGTTGTTTCCCAAATGATTATCCAAATCTAGAAGCTCCTGTAATTAATCTTTCAGCACAATTTCCCAATAAAATAAATTGGCTTAATAGATTACACTTACATCCTGAGTTGAAACTTTTGTTTAATTAATTAATGTATGCTAATATAAAATGTAGAATTATTAAAGGATTGTTTATAATACAAAAGAAAAAGTGATTCAGCAAATCTAAGTAATTTCTTTTAAATAGTATATCCAAATTAGTTCCTCTTTCAAGTGTATTATGTAATGCTTAAGGTGTCCTGGTATTTACTATAGAAACTAAATGTGGTTGGGAGGTAACATCTTTAACTTTTAGAGATTTCATGTGATTGTAAACTCTTCCAAACCACTGTCTGGCATACAAAGGTTTCTAATTAGAATCACATGCTGAAAACTTTACCATAGCCAACAGCTACCATGCTATATTTCAAAGACGTACAAGCAGATGCTTTGAAGACTTGTCCATACCTCTTTCTCTTACAAAGTGATTTTATTAACTTGGATGCATATTTGGATATATTTATTTAGGTATACGTACATCATCCTTGCCTAACATGGTTCATCATATGCAATTGTTTTACAATTTTTAAAATAGCTCGTTAAGCCACAAATGCCTCTTACTGTAAAACAGCAGCGTCACTGAAAATTCCATAGCTTCAAACGTTTTCAACATTAAGAAAATATATGTGAAGTCTACCATAAATATTTTGGAGAATATATTAAATTAATATTTGATGAAAATTTATCATGATCACTCACTGACATTGGAGACTTTGAACTCAGTAGTTTCTCTAACATCATGATTTGATATCAGAAAATGGTCCAATAAGTATTTTCTGGAAAAATATCTGTGCATCAAGGGAAGTAAACTAAACTTTAGGAATATGATTATTTTGATACTCACAATGCCTTGCAACTGAATCCTTAGTGTCAGGCTTAAGGCAGAAGAAAGAAAAAAAGTGAAAAGTCAAGTAGTGATATAAAATCAAAATATCCTCATCACAATTGATAAATTCCAACCAAAACTTGGTTTAATGTTAAATCACTGGCAGCAATCGATGGGAGTACAACTTATCAAAATCATTAGTTTGACATGTAAGTGGTAAAAGGATGTGTAGCTATGTTACATTGTAGACAGAGATGGGGATGGAGAGAGAGAAAGAGAGAGAGATAGAGACAGAGACAGAGAGACATAGAGAAAGAAAGACAGAGACAGAGAGACAGAGAGAAAGACAGAATAAGCAACAGAGAGGCAGAAGGTAGAGAAGACAGATTTCAAGGACTTTGCATGGAATTTAGCCAAACTACTTTTATTCATCAACTATAATAGTATTTCTAAAAGTTCTCGCAAATGCTAGCATGTCTGAGAAATCAAACTGAATTGATTTTCTATCATGTTTTTCTTCTGGCGAGGAGCATGGAGAAGCACACCTGTGCATTTCTTTTAGGATTTTGAAGTGTGAAGCCCTATAAATAATGATAATACTTTCGTAGAACAAATTCCTCCAGGATATAAATTGGGAAAATTATCTGAAGGTTTAGCATAGTCCTCTGTTGGTTGCTTCCTTTTACCTCATAAAGTGATTTTAATAATTTGTGTACATATTTATACATACTTATTAATGCACATATAAAGTATATTTAATCAATTGGGGTGATTGATTGAACCAGTTCGGATGCCACGGATTAGAACCCAGATACGTGACTTCTGTAATGCTGCAGAAAGGAGAGGAGAGGCCAAATATGCTGTCAAACATTTTCAAATGCAATTGTCTTCTCCTCCCTTATGTCCTTAAGTGTTTAAAATAATGTCAAACATCTGAGATGGGAAAAATAACATGTTTCTGATATTAATAAGACAAAGATAAATCACACTGTAGCAAAACCATCAGAAAATCTAGGCAAAGTCATACAAAGAGAAGATGGGAGAAGAAGCACATGCTTACCATGCCCATCCCTCCTCTTCCCTATGATATCAACATTAAAAAATGATAGTCCCAAATAAATGGAGGGGTAGGAAAATTAGCATGAGGGTTTATATAACACAGAGTATGAAAAATATATACTTTCAATAATTAAGGCCAAAATTTCTGAGAATGCCTATGTTATACAAAAAATTCATAAACAGCTAAATTCCATGAATGCATAATGCAAAAAGACAATGAACAATAAAATGGGATAATCATGGGTTGAATTATGGATACCAACGTATAATCTTCCAGAACTTTAGAGTGTCATCTTATTTGCAATTAGAATTTGGCAGATATAACTTAGGTAAGGATCTCAGACAAAATCCTTCTGAACGAGGGTGGGCCTAAATATAGATACATGATTTTTCCTTAGGGAGAGTAAAAGAGAAGATATACCTACATAGGGGAGATAGAGTTGGTTAAAAATTGGAAACTTTATGCGAAGAAAAAGAAAAGTCTGGATTTATGTGGTTTATAATCAAAAAGATGCTGAGAGTGGCTAGCAGCCAGCAGAAGTTAAGACAGAAAATAAAACGGCTCTCCCTCGGAACCTCCCAGGAGATCCAACTCAGCTGACACCTTGATTTCAAACTTTTGGTCTCTATATCTGAGAGGAGATTCACTTTGGTTATTTTAGGTCAGCAGGTTTGTGGTAAGTCGTTAAGGAAGCCTTGTGAAACCAATTCAGAGATGAAAAATGAGGTTGTGTAACTAAGAAGTAAATCAACAACTGAATAAGATTATTATAAAATAATTAGGTTAGAGGGAGTGAAGATAAACTGAAAATTGAATTAGTGCAGAAAATATAACAAAGGCACCCAGTTTTTCTCGAAATCGTTCTACAGCCTTATTTTCAATAAAATGAATCCATGTTAAAATACATTGCCTATCTTTCCTAGAACTGGATATAAAGGTTTCATCTAAGCTTCAGTCATATTAGCTAAGTAGAAGAACATACACAATTTATGAAAAGCATCTTTTAAAAAATTGTGCCTCTCTTAGTCTCTCTATTTTCCTATGTCCAAGGTTATGCTTAAAAATAGAATAATCATCTTATATATAGAGATAGTGCACGTCTGACTCTCATAGCAATGAGATGAAAGTGAACTTGATGTCTGACAGTGTGAACATCCACCTCAGCCATGATTAGTTTTACTGGATAAAAAGCTCCTGAAATTGTTTTGTTTAAACTACTTAAGTATCTGACCTCAGATACAGAAAGGAGAATTTTAAAGCAATTGGCCCTATTATACATAGAGAAATGGTGAACATTATATTCAGAATATATTAATAAGAATCTGCTTAACTTTTTGTAATATTTATGAAAAAGGAAAAGCAAAATCTATGAAGTTAATCATTTTAGTTACATTTTTCATTGATGAGACAAAATATTCAATGCACAAGATATCCACACACAAGGTAAAGGACGAAAGTTTGGTTAAAGCTAACAGTTTGTAGGGGTTTGGGTTCACAGTTGGGTACTCCAAGGCAGGACAGCATGGCAAAGAGGGAGGCGGAACACAGACAGGTCATGGTTGGCAGAAAACAGAGAAACAGCAAAGAAGCAGAGATTAAGCAGTGAGAAGCAGCAGCCACAGCACCCCTCTTTCTGCCTTTAAATCCTCCCCAGGCTGCACTCACACTCAGAGAAGGCAACCCTAAATTCTAGCACCTCACCACGCATCAATCCCAGTATCACAGTGCTGATGCCAGCATCACATACCTTAGAACCAGTCACTTCTATGAGGCTCGACCCATGACATGAGGCTTTGGGAAAACATGTAGACACAAGTCTTAACATTAGTCCAGGGTTTGAACTGTCATTCTGTCTCTTGTTAATGGTAAATCATCAGTGAATCATACAAGTACTGGAACGTTGATTCTTAATCTATTAAATACAGTTAAAGCATGACTGTAAAGAGCACAGTTGAACATATCCATACCTCCATTTTCTAATAAAGAAAGTGAAGTAATAGTAATACCTCTTTCAGAAGGTTATTCTTGGAAGAAATAGTTGGTCCTCTTTATCCATGGGTTCTTCATCTCTAATTTTAACTAGTAAGATTCTGTAAATATTGCTTAGAAAGTGTTCATATTACTCAGTGCTAAACCATCTTCCTGGCAGAAATGAAGGCATGAGTTTGATTCCCTGTACCAAAAACAAAGCAAAGCAAAAATTCATATCAAAGATATGAAGACCTTTCTTTTTCTTGCCATTACTTCTTTTTTTTTTTTTTTTTTTTTTTTTTGTCTTTTTCCTTTTTATCGGTACCGGGGATCACGACTGCCTGCTTGCAAGGCAGGCGCTTATGCCGCTGAGCTAAATCCCCAGCCCCCTTGCCATTACTTCTTAAATATACAGTGTGATAAACAATTGAATAACATTTACATTTTAAGAAGTATTATAAGAAACCTATAGGTGTCTTACGTTTAACATAAAATGATAAATACAAATATAATATTTAATATAAACAACTTGAATAGCCATAAATTTTGCTATTTGAGTTTTTTTTTAACAAACCCCATGTCATCTTGTATGATGACTACATAAAGAGCTTAGGGTATTGTTTGGTTGAAATTAGGCATCCAAGAATGTTTAGCTCTTATCCTCATGGTTACAGTACTTGCAGCATTGACTGGCCAGTATGGAAATTAGACATTGTAAAAAGTTCATAATTTTGATCCTAACGACTGACAAATAACAAACACAGAATAGAGGATATTAGTATTGCATCTCTAATTATTTAGTAAGCATATTAAATCAGGTTTTCTCATTAGTCCCCTGCTACCATGCTAATTGAGGTCACTTGTCACAGATCACAGTCTTAATTTCTCATCCAATGTTCCAATATTTTCTCCTCCAACATCTACTCTCACTTGTATTCAACTTACTTATCTCTGTCAGATTAATTCTTTTTAAAGTATGACTTGGTAAAAAATACTGCTTTACTCCTTGAGGCTAAAAGAACAAAATGACATTTTCCATTTAATCTTACTTCCACAATATAATTCTGGCATTCCTTTTAGATTTGCAAATATGACTTTATATTATGTTCTTTACTCAAAGAGTGGAGTCACAGTTGCCTAAATGTATCCCAAAATTTTTCATGTCTGTACCTTTGTTTGTGCTATTGTGCCTATTACTTGGGTACCTTCTTTTCTCTTTGAATATTCACATGTATTAAAGAGTTTTCTAAGTACTAACTTCTCCATCTGGTTTTTCTGGGCGTTTTTGTTTGAATGTGCTTTTTATTTCTTCTGATTTATAGTTATCAGGGATATGATAAAGATTGTTACTCAAATCGGCTTGCTCACTCTTCTCTCCCTGAGTCACATGAAAAATTAGCTACATACCACAAAGGCAAAAGCTATCTAGGAAATTAGACTCCTCACCAACTCCTGCTTCCTCTGGGTTGGATACTGTAATATAATCAAAGAAGCCAAATGCTCATCACTCAACAGCCAGATCTGAAGCAAACTTTTGACATCTGTTTACCTAACCAAGCCCAGGAACTTCAAGAACAGGACTGACAAACTACCTCTTTTTCCTAGTTTTAGGCACATATCTATCTATCTACCTATCTATCGATTCACATATGGAAAAATTTGAGGCATGGCATTTCTTTCTAACTTGAAAGTATGTACATTTTAGAGATCTCGGTGCACTTTCATGAATCACAAGTTTGAATCGTAAATCTGATACTGATTCCCCCAAGTTGTTCACTTCCAGGGAGCTGTCTGGTGATGACAAGGTTGCTCATCTGTCTAACACACTCCCAGTGACACATGGATTCAGTAAAAGTAGGTATTTAAAATATGCTTACTCAGTGGATACTTGGAGAAAATGAGGCTGGTTCAGGTTAGCTCTTCATGCAATAACTCATTTGTATTTACAATACTGTGGATTGAACCAAGGATCGTGGGCATGCTAGGAAAATACTGGCCTTCTAGGCTACTTCCTGATTTCTGTAAAATTTTATTTTCAAACAGGGGCTCATTAGGTTGCTCGGGAAGGCTTCAAACTTGTAAACCTTCTGCTTCAGTCTCCCAAGTAGCTAGGCCTTGCAGTACAGTATGCAAACCCAGTTGCACAGCAGCTCTGTCTAATATAAATGCTTAGACATGGCCAAATATAAAAAACCAGTACTGTTTCTATAGAAGGTACATACATTGAGAAAGATAAGGAAGACATACTTTTTTCTACGCTACATTCTTCTTGAGTGAAAAATAATTGCTGTAAGGTTCAGCTTTCCTAGATAAAGGAATAGCATTGATATCACTAAACAAATTTCCCTCCTAAATATATCATCATCTTTCCTTTTATTATTGTTACATATATTACATTGTTTATATTAGTCTCATAGATCTCTTCAGATTAGGGGTGGTATTTCTTTTTTATTCTCTCATTCTAGCCAATTTCATGTGGTGATACTTTAAAGGTATTATTGGTCTAAATAAAATCTTTTTGGATATCTGTTTCTGCAGTTGCATGACTTTCACATGGAGGATGTTAAAAAATGGGAACAGTATTTTTGGAACATAGGAAACAAAAAAATATAGCTATCATTGCAAAACTTATGTCAGAAGTGATTATTAAGGTGATGTGCTAAGAATTACAAAGTTCTGACCAATAAAATTTGAATTATTATCAGAAATACCCACTATTCTTTACATTTTACTAATAATACAAATAGTAATATTTGTGCTGTTGGAAGAGAAAATGGGATAAATTAGGTAAATTATATAATACCATACCTGAAATACAGATTCTCAATAAATTCTGGGTAACTGACCACTATCCTGAAAGAACATCTTGAATAACAGAAATAAGTCTGTTTTAAAATTGGGTAGATTGCCTTGTGTTACTGTTTGTTTCTGAATGTCTCCCCAAAGCCTCAATCAGTCATGCAAGCATACTTTTTAGAGTCAGCTGAATCTACAGTCTGCGACAGATTTGTGATCTAGTGCTGTTATTATGAGTGTGAATACTATTTTCATAAAATGTATGGAACAAAAAGTCTTCTCTTTCTCTTTTGCTCTTGTTGGTTTTGCTACCTTTCAGCCATGAACTGTTGCCCCTGTGTCATAGCATTCTTCCTTGGAGTCAACTGATTATGAACTGAAACTTCCACAAACTGTGAACTAAATAAACATTTCCTACCTTAATTTTGAGCAATAGGTATTTTAACTCAGCAATCAGAGAAAAGTAACTGAGACACCGTGCTATCATTTATTATTTTTTTGTGGTTTTCGTTTTTATCGGTACCAGGGATCGAACTCATGACTGCCTGCTTACAAGGCAGGCGCTTATGCCGCTGAGCTAAATCCCCATCCCCATTTAAATATTTTTGATTCCGTCTCTTAAGCAAAAAGTCTGTGAGAAATGCACTAGCAACTGGATTATACATTTGGTAAGTAAACCATAATGATCTTTTCTTGAATGATAAAGGATATCAGCAGCTAGAAACAAATGCTTCAGAAGTTGAATGACATTTTCCTCAAATTTTTGTATATAAAAATAATTGTTCAGAACATTTGCATGCAAAGAATCAGTTATTACC
The DNA here is from genome assembly GCF_034190915.1 of Cavia porcellus. Taxonomy (NCBI): domain Eukaryota; kingdom Metazoa; phylum Chordata; class Mammalia; order Rodentia; family Caviidae; genus Cavia; species Cavia porcellus. The sequence continues at coordinate 20,037,838 of NW_026947514.1, read as the reverse complement.
AATAAATGTACAAAATTGTAGAAATTTATGTAATATATGAACATATATATTTATAAAGGGAACTATATATGTGTGCAAATATAATATATAAATATATAAAGAGATCAAATGATAAGTAAGTTTAATTTTATTCACAAAATTACACACTTTTTTACATAGTAGATTTCAGAAAGCTAAATTATAAAAATTCTTTTGTGTTTTTAAAACACTGACCCCTTTAGTAAACTTTATTTTTGAAAGGATTATTAAAGAGATAATGAAATTTATCCAAGAGAGAATGAAGTGCCTTTCCAGCTAACTGTATTAATTCTAAAAGCCACCGGCCAAGGCCCTAAACTTACGGGAATCCACTTTTCTATCTCTTCCTCTTTTTTGCCACATTCCTTGTTCACAATTTATAGCTACTTACATGTACATTTCCCATGAAACAGTATCATACATATTCCATTTTGTTTTTGTTTGATTTATTCTTTGAAAAATTTTTTACTTAACGTTTGAGAATATCAGATGAAGGATCTTGTTAACATTTGCCTTTAGTCACATACTGAGATAGCACAGGACCCTGTCCACATATTAAACATAATTTACATTTTTGCCATGTTCACTACTGGTTTGTCTTCTCCCCTTCTCATTCTGTTCTTTCCTAAGGAGTCAGGGATCACTACTGTATATATCGTGGTGAAAATGTAGTTGTTACTGAGTTGGCTTGTGAAAACAACTGATGAATGAAATCATTCTAATCATTTGATGGTAGACAGCATATAATTGCTTAACATGCAAACTTTCTCCAGTATATTTGTATTTAAAATTATCTTTTTCCTTGGGGAGCCAATTCCAAAGCTGGGTGCATTGGCTCCCTTGTTGTTAGAAGACTAAAATATCACATGGGGTTCATGACATCCAGAGTACTCCTGCTGCAAGACACTTAGTGGCAGATTTAGTGTTTGAGATCAGACAATCCCATTTGCAGTATCTCTTTGGATACAATCTTTTTGCCTCCTTCCTTTTTCCTTTACTTGTTTGAGTTGAATTCAAACCATGAATCTTATAGAATTAGCTTCTTGTGATGAGGCTGGAGTGGAGGAAAAGATTTCTTGTTATTTTCGATAACTTAGTTTGAAAATTATATTTCTCTTTAAAATTATTTCCCCCAAAATAGTTATGCTGACAATAATTTATCTTCTAGTGTGTTTTGAGAAGTTATCACTGTCTGTTGCCATCATATTAAAATATAATTTAATTAGTTTGATACTTCCTTGCATACTTCAAAAAATTTATCATGTTTTGAAAACAACACAGGATCTGATAGGACTTCAATGCTTAAAGAAGTTACAGTATTGTATTTTTCTTATCAAGAGAATCTGATTGTTCTGAGCTTTCACAGAAAGTCTTGTTGATTTCATTCAGACTAGTATCTGAGAGATCATTTGCTGTGCTTCTTGGTTAACTGTCATTCATTTTGTAGTTTAAAAAGGGCTAAAAAGACTAGGAAAATTGACAGCATGAAAACAAGGGTTTTCAGAGGTGGTCACTAAAACCTGCGAGTGTGCCTATAAATTTAAAGACATTTCAATTTCATTTGGTCATTTATTTCAGCTACACAAGCATTCAGTATGCAACTAGATATTTGGGCGATACAAAGGCTGGAACTCACACTCATCCTTCAAAGACTGCAGGAAGTTTGGAGTATTTGAAAGATCATTCTTCAAGACAACAGAAACCTACTACCAGATCCACAGTCTACACTCTCTTACAAGGGTCAAATGAGACTTGCATCTGATTTTTAGAATGCTGTCTGGAATATCATAGATGACCACACCATTTTAGGTTTGACACCTTCATTAAATAGCGTTGGGTTCAATTTCTTTGCCTGAAAATGCAACAGTTCCACTCAGTTGACACTGTAATCTTGCTTTTCTCTTATATTCCATTATTCATGAGACGAGAATCATACAAGACAGTAAGCTATAGATTGCCAAGTCAAATAAAATACTGAAACATCCCAGGAGAGATTGCTAATATTATGAGTAATCAGGAAATGAAAACAAAACAACAGCCAAATGATTGGAAATACTTGACAGAGGATGCAAATATAGTAGGCATGACATTACAGTGCATGTGGCCTAACAGAAAAGCAAGAATGGACATTGCAGATTTTGGCAAATGTACAGTTTAACCAATTATAAGGCACTATTATTTTATGCATTAAGAAAAGTAGAAATGCTTCCAATTAAACTATTATCCTGTGGTTTGTTATGTTTAGCTTTAAAAATATTTATTTATAACTTGCCTTTTATTCAGTTGAATGTACAGTAAAAAACTATGGGCAAATATTCTAAAATCTACTCAGGGAAAAAACAACCATAATTTCCACTTGGCCCAGAGGATAATAAAATTCTATTAGTAGTTACAGAACCAATATTTTCAAAACATTGAAATCTGGCAGCATAAGTATATATCTTAAAAGTCAGCAAAGGAGGTTAGGATGCATAGTACAGGGTGAGCTACAGGTGCTTCAGTGTTCTTAAGGGAAATTGTTTCCACCCCATGAAGTACCAGACTTCATTTAGTAGTGCTGGTGAATGCACAGATATTTCTTTGAGGGAAAATCGTAAATTACAAAGCAGAAAAAAGTGGGCACAAGGTATATAAAACATGTAACACTTAAAATTATGAAAAATTCAAAGAAATTCTCATAAGATGCATATGTATTTCAATCTAAAACTTCTAAATGACCTTTTCTACTCAGTATTGCATACATTGACAAACTCCAACTCACAAAATGGGAAACTGGTTTCTCAAAGACTCATTACAAATAAAATAATGAGCATATCAGTTAATGACTGAATATCAAATGACCCAGATGTGCACAAAAGTAGCAATTAATTGCATGTTATACGCTTTCATCGCAGTTCCTAGGGACAGAAATAAAAGACTTAGTTTTGTTTAAATGGCCTTTAGTTCCTATAATGAAAGGAGAGATTTTTCAACTGTTTTGTCATTGAGATAGCTTTTAATTATTTCACATCTCATTCAAATCTACCAGTAAAAGTGCATCTCAAAAATATGGCCCAGTGCCTGCAAGTGGTTTGAAAAGAACAAGTCGAAAAGAGCATGACTTCTAGTTGTGTGCAATATTTTGGATTTTTATTCCTCACTATCTTCACCAAAAAGATTGCTCTCCACAGTGGCGAATGGGAGTGGATTTCATTACTAGATGCAAGGCCACAGGTGGTTTTTTACTGAAGCATAATTAAATTGTGCAGAATGAATTAAAATTATTTAGCAAATAAGGTCTTCCTATTTGGGCTGAATAGAACAGACAGAATGCAACGCCATGCTCAGCCTACAGACAGGATGTGCTTGAGCCCAGGGAGATTAATCTGGAGTGTAATCACTTGATCGTCTCTGACTATGAATGCTTAGTTGAAATTATTGCTCAGGCACCCTGGGATGGGAAAAGCAATCACTCATAATTAGCAGGTCACTGTATTTATGCAGAACACGGGAGAGGATGGCATAAGAGAAAAGCCCTCTTGGTTAGGGAAAAAATTGATATGCATATTTGAGATGAGCATTGAGATCAAAAGGTATCAAAGAGAAATGGAGGTTATTAAGAATGAAGAGGTCAACCTAGCTGTATATTTTTACACATACATTTTAGATTGGAAATTACAAATCAGCATGGTAAGAAAAGCTGTATTCTTTGTGAGAGAAATAAAATTATTTTTCAGCTACATTTTAAGGACACCATTAAGTGAATTTATAAATTTATTTGTGATTCTCAGAGAATAATGGGATTTTTGCCTTCCAAAAGTAGAAATACAGAGAGAATCATATAGTCTTAAATTATAAAAGACTGGTATATCTCTGTTTCTATCACAACGTATCATTTGACAATTTCAAAAACATTCTAGTTATTTGTGTATTACAGAATTAAAATCTTTAAGATTAATATGGGGAATAGACACATTTTTGATGATACCTTTGGAATATATTATGCTATACTGACTCGATAGCAATATTTATTTGTATTATGTGTATACACAAACTATACATGATTTTCACATTTGAATATGCGTGTATATTTGCTGATATATGCACAATATTTTAATAGCAAAATAAATTTATATCGAAGTAGGAGAAACCAGAAGAAGTAGTGTTGACCAGGCAGGTCAGAAAATGCAATTTTTAGTAATGTACTAAATTTTTTAAATATAGCGATTTCCAATATTATTCATCAAGTAAAAAATTTTAAAACTTTATGTTATCAACCCATCATAGATTAATCAGATTGAAAAATTCTTTATTTCATGGATACACAATTTATGCTATGAATCTGTCAGATCAAAATCTGAAAACAGCTAGTTATTATTTTTAAATTGCGTATCATTGTGTTATAGTACAGAAAATTCAGGATTTACGAATTCCAAATGAAAAAATTTTCTAGCACTTTATTGCCTATCATCTAATTCAAACACCATTTTCCAGGTATTTATCTATCAGATGCTATAAGGCAGGTCCCAGGAGCAATGCAGTTGGATTAACACAATCACTTCAATGGTTGATACTAACTTATCAGTGCAAGAAATATATAACATTTAACATGGATTCATTTTAACCTAAATAAAATGCATGGATTAGCCAAACCAATGTCTATAAGTAGTTTGAAAATAAATGTAAAGCCATATGTGATGGTGACTGTAATTCCAGCACTCAAAAGGTTGAAGCAGAAAAATTGATACAAGTTTGAAAGTGAGTACAAAGCCAGACTGAACTGCATAGTGAAACCCTATCCCAAAAAGACAAAAAAGAACAGAGAAAAAAATTAATATATAAGGTGTTTGACAAATAGGAACATGTAGAAATAATTTAGAATTGAGTACTACTTCTATAATCTATTCTCTCTATTGGGTCAGTTTTATTTTATTTTATTTTACCTCATTGCTTCATCTCAACTTCTTTCTTCATACACAAAATTTTCACAATATGTTTGTATCTTCATTTCTTTATTATGAAAAAACAATGTATCTGTGTGTACTGCCAGTCTAAAGAGCTAGTACAAAATAATTGGTGCTGAATTTAGGTACCACATGTTGGAGATAGCAGCAGTTCTCAAACTTCTGTATCTATGCAGTTAAGAGTGTCATTTGAAACAGGGTGGACATGTGTTCTGATGTTCCTGAAATAATCTTAGAGATATGAGCTCTGCTTCCTGCCTCGTTCTACACTTGTTTCTGATTTGTTTGTGCATTTTAAAATTAAGTATTATTGTTAATAGTTGCACTTCCATAGTGTGCTATAATTTGGTAGATATTCAATTTTCTTTTCCTTGAAATATTATGTGAAATAAATGTGTAGGGAGCAAAGATTCTACTTCCACACACGATAAAATTTGAAATACAAACAAAGTTAACTAATTTTTTCATCCAACTATTTTTACATACATTTGAGTATACACTTTGAGGTGATATTATCTTTCTTCCAAGGACAATGTTAAGGTCATTCCTTGTTTAGACCACATTCTTTGAAAATATATAATTACTGACATCTAAGTACTGCAGGCCAAGGCGTTTCAGGAGTATGTGATGTTGCTTTACTGTGAACACACTGGTTTAACAGCCAGCTTTGTGTTAAACCCCATCCACCTTCATCATGAGCTGGCAATGAGTAGACATCAGTAAATTACAAGATACCTTTCTGTTAAAATATATTTGAGAAGTAGATGCTGAATAGTTATAAAAATAATAGGCATAACATTTGTGATACCTGGTCAGGTCCTTTTAAGGAGTAAAGCAATAAACATTTATTCTATTGCTTAGCAATTATTTTAATTTTTCCATAAGTTCTCTATAGCAATGGTCTTTAATGTATATATTTAATGAAAATGGATACTGTGTTTCATTTCTCATTAAATTTTATGTGAATATGTGAAATACACAGAATAGCTATCAACATTTACTTTCTACTCTGGAGGATGCAGTGAAATCATTGATCTTATGAAGACATGAAGATGTAACTCATTTGGAGAAGCATCAGCTACTACAGTTAAGATGCTCAGATTTTAGTAGTGCTGCCACATAAGGTACATGTAAAACTGGATTTTTTATCTAAATCAAAATTTTAGTTTAATTTCCTCATGTTCAATAGATTCAGTGCAAGTTTCACTATGGAATTATTGGCTCAAGAGGGAAAATTATGAATTATGGCAATTTAATATTTTTACTAGTGTATGAGTCAAAAATAAAATGAAATCAATGTGCAGCAGAAAATGTCCCCCAGCCAACCTGTTAATTGCCCAGGTAACAGTTCCTGTTACATGATCCTGATATTTTTTGTCTCCTAGAACTGGCTGTTCACTGTGATGCATGCTGTAAGAACCAATCAAAGATAGCCAAGTAGTCTGCTTCTGGGCTTCCTACTTGCTTATCCCATATAAACCCCAAACCACCAGAGATCAACACCTAATATCAGTTCCCAACGACATAAAATAAATCTAAGTCCAAATTCTCAGTATCATCTTAGTGTTTCTATATGCCATTGCAAATGCTGATACTGAGTACTCAGTTCATGAACCAAATTGTATTGCAGAATATTATCATTAATTTTATTATAAATTAATCTAAAGAATTATATAAGGCATATTTTTATTTCTTTTGTAAAAGTAATACAAATATGATTTGGGTAGATTGCAGCATTGGATAAAACATTGTTTTTATAAAATTAATGTTTGTTTACAGTTGGGCATTCTTGCAGTAAAAATATATTTTACAATCAGGTTCAAGAAAGCTACAACATTCTAAAATCTAAATAGACATCACAGTTGTCAAGATCTATAACTATACTTAATAATGACAAGGAACAAAAACCCAGCAACTGAGACATCCTTGACAAGTATCTCTACAAAGTAAACAAGCAGCAAAATAAATTAAAGGAGTACTCTGGCATGTACAATTTGATTTAATATTAAGGTTGTAGGGAGGCTTTTGTCGTTATTTGTTTTTTTTTTTTTTTTTTTTTTTGTCTTTTTCCTTTTTATCGGTACCAGGGATCAAACTCTTGACTGCCTGCTTGCAAGGCAGGCGCTTATGATGCTGAGCTAAATCCCCAGCCCTCTTTGTCGCTATTTGAAGCTGAGGACAAACTTTTACTTGAGTATATTTTTTAAATTTTATAAATTAGAATTCAGTGAAGTAGCCTATGACTCTGAAAACTATAAATTTGATAAAATATGTTTTTAAAGTCATAAAGAATATCACATTTTGATAAATTATAGCAATAATTCAATATCTGTAAACATTAAATTGAAGTATATGCACAAGTTCATATGATCGGTGGCAAAGAAGCAGATGTGACAACTTGATTAAATATTTATAAAATCCAATATAAGCATTTGAAAAATTTATTTTTCATCCACCGAATTTTTTGTATTTATTAATTACATCAAAACTAGAAAGATTATTTTCTTTTTAAAATAATTTTATTAATTTAAAGAGAGTAAAACAAAATAAAGCAAAATAGAACAAAGCAGATCAGAACAAAACAATGCAAGCAACATAGGAATTCAAAACAAGACAACAGGAAATCCACAGTGGCTATCATAGTATCTTTTGTTTTCTTCAAAATAGTTGTCCATACCTTCACACACAATGAATTCAAACAAAACAAAATAGTATAAACCAAATCAAACAAAAGAATGAAGGTATCATGGGCCTTCAAAACTAAACAATAGGAAAATCAACAATGGCTACCATAAGACCCTTTGTACTCTTCACAATAGCTATCCATACTTTCACATGCATTGAAATCAAGTAATAGAAAACAGACTAAAACCAATCAAAACAAAAGAATAAAAGCCTTATTGGGCTTAAAAACAAGATGATAGAAAATCAGCAATTGCTACCATAATGTCTCTCTCTCTCTCTTTTTTTCAAATTAACTGCTTATGCTATCACACATAATAAAATCAACTCATAAACTATTTAGGGGAAGGTCTAGGCAAGTATGAGTTTATACACATATATCAATTTTTTCTGTATTAGTGGGAAAGCAAAGCAAAGAAAAACAAAACAAAACAAGAAAAACAAAAAGCAAAAGAGACAAATAACAATGGCAAAGAGTTTGACACAATTACAATATAGGTTTTCAAAACTAGGTGAACGGAACGTAACTAAGGTTGTTATCTCCAAAGGAGTTACTCAGATTACCAGATATAGATCCGCAAAATTGATCTAATCATATAAGCATTAGCTATTTTGTTCCAAAAACTGATAGAATTAGTAGTACAATCATCTTAGCAATCATAAGTATATGTATAGAAATTCATATCATTTTTATTTTCCCTTTCTTGTCTTCTTCTTTTCCTTATCTGTGTTATTTTATCCTTTTAGCAGTTTCTTATCCTCTCACAATATTTATTGAAGATTTTATATTCTATTCACTCTTTCAGTTTCTTAAACTAGGGAGAAAATATGATATTTACACATGTGGAGTTGATTGAATTCACTTATGAGGATGGTCTCAAGTCACATCCATTTACCTATAAAAGTCTCAGTGTGATTCTTATTTATAGCTGAGTAGTATTCCACTGTACAAAAATACCACATCTTTTTTATCCATTCCTCAGTTGATGGGCATTTAGGTTGTTTCCAAGATTTGGCTATTACAAATTGTGCTGCTGTAAGCATGGGTGCACATGCATCATTGCGGTATGGTGTTTTCAGTGTTTCTAGGAAAATAACCACAAGTGGAATAGCTGGGTCAAATGGGACTTCCAATCTCTACTTTTTGGGGAACCTCCTGATTGATTTCCACAATGGTTGCCCCAGTCCACATTCCCACAACCAGTGCTGTTTTCCACACAGCCTCTCCAGCATTTGTTATTGGTGGTTTGCTTGACCCTGACCATTCTTTCTGGAGTGACATGCAGTCTCAGTGCTGTTTTGATTTTCATTTCTCTAATGACCAATTATGCTGAACATTTTTTTTCGTGTATTTATTTGCCATTTGTATTTCTTCTGCTGAGAAGTATGTATTAACCTCAGATATTCATTTTTAGATTGGGTCTTTGAATTTTGGGACTCTGATTATTTTAAAATTCTTTATATATTGTAGAAGTCCTTTGTCTGAGGGACAGTTCACTAAGATTTGTTTCACAATTCATGGGTTTTCTTTTCACTCTGTTCAAGTTTTCTTTCGACATGTAAAAACTTTTTAATAAGACAACATCCCAATTGTTGATTCTGTGAAGTATTTTCCATGCGTTTTGACTTTTGTTTATGAATTCTCTGCCTACCCCTATGTCTTCAAGATTTCTACCTACTTTTATTTTCCAGCAGATTTACTGTTTCTGTTTTAATATTTGTATCTTTGATCCATTTTGACTTTAGTTTAGTGTATACTGATAGGCATGTGTCTAGTTTTAATTTTTGGCATACAGAAAGCAAGTTTTCCCAGCATTATTTATTGAAGAGACTGTTTTTCTTCGAGTGAAAAATTTTGTCCCCTTTGTCAAACATAAGGTGGCTGAGTGTGTTTATAGTTGTGGTTGTATCTTCTAATTTATTCCGTTGACCTTTATGTTTGTTTTTATTCCAGTACCATGCTGATTTTATCACAGTAGCTTTGTAGTATAACTTAACATCAGGGATTGTAATGCCTCCTGCCTTGCCTTTATTGCCCAAAATTGTCTATGCTATTCTTGGTCTCTTCTGGTTCCAGATGAATTTTAGGATTGATTTCTGTAGATCTGTATGCTATGCTAATGGTGTTTTGATGGGAATTACATTAAGTCCGTATAACAATTTTGGGAGAATGGCCATTTTCACAATATTTGCTTTTCCTATCCAAGAACAAGAAATGTCTTTTCATTTTCTGAGATCCACTTTAGTTTCTTTTTTCAGAGTACTATAATTTTCACTGAATAGACCTATTACTTCCTTCGTTAGATTGATTCCTAAGTATTTCATTTTTTGGATGCTAATGTGAAAGTTGTGCTTGTTAAGATTATTCAAAGTTATCAAATATTGTGCTGTCTAGAGAATAGAAATTAAATATTTTTGAAGTAACAAATTTATGGGATCAGAGATATAGCTCTGCCGCACAGTGCCTGTTTGGCAAGTGCATGGCCATGAGTTTGATTCCTGGTACAAAAAATAATTACAAATGTATTATACAATAAAAAACTTAGACAAATACTACAGGTGATTGGATAATAAGGAAGCTCATTAAAATTTAAAAACAGAAGTAATGGGTTAAATATGTAATAAAATAATTTTCTGTTATTGTTAGTATTTATTCAATCAATATAGAGTTTGTGTCATTTTATTCTTCTGTATATATTTTATTTTTAGAAATAATTTTGTTCTTTAAATTGAGTTGTGTTTGTGTGACATAATTGATAGATGATAATTAAACAAAATAATGCTATTTTATAATTAATAAACTGTATTTCAAAATTATAAGATTTTTTCTTTTTTAAATAAAATTTTTATTGGAGAAAAACCAAAACACTACAGACACAGGGAAAATAATAAAAAAAATTCAACTGATACACAACTGAAAGTCACAATTATCCAATGTAGTTTCTCACTACTCTTTAATTTCTTAAACAGTTCTCTTATATAACAATTTTACAAATTTTTTAGCTCAAACAGTATCAAACTTTCAAAGAATTAAAAATCTCAAGGGAAAGACTTGCTTTGAAAATAAGGAAGGTGACATCAGAGTTTCTTCCTAAAGGATCAACTCCATCTAAATTTGCTAAAGAGTAACTAGTGAGTCTAGATAAACAGTCTTTTGCATATCTCAGAGACCATCAGGAAAGATTTAGAACACTGATATAGATCGTACATACAGTTTATATGTAGAATGCTGTAATTTATAACCTAAATTTCGCTAAACCTTAAAGTAGAGAAGCTTAAATAAAAATTGTAATTTTGCTTAGATACAATTCTATATTGATAGCAATCATGAATGCTGATCAAATAAGAAACCTCACAAGGATAGAAGAAGGCTTCTTATTCCTATCCTCTGAATTTATTTCTGCTCAGCTTTGTCTTTACTACCAACATTTTTGATAAAGCTTTAGAGCACTCAGGCTAACCAAGCCTCCAAATGTTTCACGTTCCTTGCAGCTCAAACTTGGAAACCACATTAAAAGACTAAGTTTTTGCAAAATATATGTACAAACCATGTGCTCTGTTATCATTCACTGAATGTGCACACAGAAAGAGCAGGTTAGTCATTTCTTAGGCACTAACTGTACTGTTTTTCTCCATAAGTTCATCAAGTTAAAAGTATACATTTCATTATCAGTTAACCATTTTATTCAAGATAAAAAATAAAATGAGTGAATAGACCCTCAATTTTTCAACTGGAAATGAGAATAGGAATTTATTAATCAAATGGGGGAATTTTTTTTCTTTTTTGCCTTTCTAATTAACCATGTACCTTCTCGTGTGCCAAGTAGGAATACTACTTCTGATCAGTGCTTAAGGTATCTTCAGTCTAATTGTGCTTTAAGAGGACACTTATTGAGATGTTTTTTCTCTTCTTTTTTCATTAAAACTGTACCTTCCACCTCAATAAAAACCAGTTAGCAAGTAATTTTAGATCCAAAGATTTAGTGAGCAAGGCTTATGGTGGATTCTTTTGTTGGAGACTATTTTCACTCTGAAACCATCTCAGTGTTAGCTAACTTTTGATTTTAAGGTCTTTTGTTAGCCATTTCCAGTGCATCTGTCTGCAATAAAACAAAGTTCTCTTCAAACCCTATCAGAATTTCAGAGCTGTGAAAAGTCAAAATATGCCACCTGGGAGATTACTTCTCTCTCTCTCTCTCTCTCTCTCTCTCTCTCTCTCTCTCAGCAAAGATTAAAGAATTCTTCTGGGATTAATTTGTGTTCATCCAAGTTTTTGAATAGTTACTTTCTTCAAATTCTTTAAGAAATACCTTTTCAGTGTATCCTGTCTCACAAGTTATAAACTCTAGCAAGAGGAATACTGTAATAGACTCATCAATCCTTGCAAAGCCCTAAAATGATGTCTTTATATCATTTTTCAATTGCTCTGCATATGCATCTTGTATTTTAACTCAGAATTTCTTTATTTGTTCTCCATTGAGCAAACACATCTATTCGCTTCTCCATCCAATTCACCAAGAGGTGGACAGAGAACAGAGAGATGTCATCGTGGTTTGAATGTGATTTGTCTGCCACAAAGCTCATGCAGAAATTTGATTTCCATTCAGTGATTACCACTCAAAGGGACGTCTAAGTAGCAATAGATTGTTAAGCAGCATGAATAGCTTTCTTCGGGGACTGAGTTCATTCTGGCTAAAGCAAGTTTTTATAAAGCATTGCCTCTGTGTTTGGCTCCTTCACATTCCCATAGTTTGCTCTTTCATTTTTCCAGAACATTGATGGGCCACAGGTCACCTGATCTTGGGCTTCTAGCATCCCCAATTATGACTTAATTGAATTTTCTTATTTATAAATTGTTGACTCTCAATTCTTTTATAATAACAGAAAACAGATTAAGATCAACACTAATTCTCTTGATTATGAGGCTGAAGTCAAGTCCTGTTCATTCAATGACCAAGGTTACAGTACCTCAACATTTCTGCCCTTGAATCTTCAAAAACGGAGACACATATTTCATTTGAAATTACTATGGAAGCTTTAAACATTGTCTAGGCAGACTGTCCTAAGGTAGAGACACTGAGAGCCTAAATATCCAGAAACAGATATAAATAGATTTCAAATTTCTGTAGAGACCATACAAACAACTCCAGGCTCAGTCTTCTAGCCATGACCTCTTTTCCCAACTCAGTGGGTGCAAAGTAGGCTCCCAGCTCGAGTAACAAGGCTTTCCTTCCTGAAAGGCCTGCAAATAGAAACTTAAGGAAAATAAATTCCAAAATGCTGTATCTATCTGGATTTCTTTTGTTTCTTCATTATCGTGAATATTTTTTCTTTTCTATCATAAATGCCTAGAAATTGGTGCACAAAATCTAAGGATTGCTGTTACTCAAAACACAGAGATATTAATATATTTTTTTCCTTTTACAGGAAGCAAATAAAAGTGAGAAAGTGCTGTGCACCATAAAAAGAACCATATTTTTAAAAGTAAAATAGAAAGGTGCTAATAAAAATGAAGGCTTCCTCATTTCCTTCAATCCCCTGCGGAGAAATATAACAGGAGCAGTGGGGCTCAATCCTCTCACTCTGAGCCAGGGATCACAAGCAGATGCTTCAGATTCCCCTTCCAGGGCCAACAGAGATGTAAAACAGCATTGGATGGCCGAGACCTTCCGTAAGGGTTGGAAGATGTTGTCAACCTATCAAAGGATGAAGAAGAATGATATGTAGGTATGGGCATGTCTTCTGCCAAAGGACTGTTGCTCCTGCAGAGAGACTCTGTCCCCAGACTGATAATCTGTCCGCTCACTTTTCCAAAGCAGCCCAGTATCTGTGATTATTGCTGTTAGAAACACTGAGACAGCTTCAGAAGGGATTCCCTTTCCAGCTGCTGATCAGAGAAGGAGTAATTAGGAAAGAGAGGTCAACTATTAGTGGCTTCAGTAAAGGTATTGGTTTCTTTCTTGAGAAAATTTCTAGTTGCACTAACATTACAACACACAGGAGATGCCCAGCCCTCCATATGGAAGGCAGCAAACCATTAAACTCTGATTTAGGACTGTGAACCTGGTTTCCTATGGAGAGCTCAGAAGAGCAAGGTCAAAATTTCTGGTTTGAAGTCATTCAGCACTCTTTCTTCCACAGCTGCAAATTTCCCTTGGAATTGTCTTTAATGTTAGGGCATCTATGGGATCACACTCATAAAAGAAAAAGACACAGATGTTTCTTTTAATGCCTGAGTATAGAGTCGTTGGGTCATTCACCATATTTTCCATAGTTAAAACCCTGATGTGGATATTCTTTCAGAAAAAACAAATCTTTGCCATGTCATTAAATATTTTATACTAATGATTTTGCATGGGAGAATTTATTGATTAAAAAAGAAAAAGATAATTATATTTGTAGGTGATTTGTACTCATGAGAGACAGAATGGAAAAGATGACAGTTGAAAGCGACAAGGAAAAATGTCTAGGATAGCCACCTAGGAAACCAATCAAAAAAGATTTATTTATCTTTTCCTAAGGAAGTACAGAAAAACATAAATATGATAACAGTACATATAACCAATAACACAGCCTAGAATCACGTTGTTTGATATGTACTTGTATATACAGATGCATGCTGGTGATTGGCATTGAGAAATTAAGAAAGATGGCATTTGGATTTGGATAGAAGAGTCTGACTTTAGGTTTAAAATTGAAGTTCTCCAATTGGCCAGCAGGCGGTATGCTGTGCACAGGGCTCAGTTACAAACCAGTCCTCTCTGATGGACTCATAAATCGGTTTTGGTAGTTGTTTGAATTATGTTCTTAATCATGTAAAGATACTTTTGCTTGAAACTATTCTTTCTCATATTTCTGGCCGTCTCTCTTATTTATGTCAGTGCTGGAATGTGTCCAAAGCTTTTCCCCTAGGTAAAATGACAACGTCTTAATTAGGAATGTTTGGGCTATGGCTGGAGTTGCCAAAGAGCAGTCCCATTGTTCTAATGTACAGACATCTATCATTAGCCGACCCTGGTGCCTGCAGCTTAATGCATAAGGCTAGACTACATCTGATTTTTCTTTTTTTTTTTTTTTTTTTTTTTTTTTAGTTCTAGCATTTGTCTAGTTAGTGGCAAGGAAAATGGTAAATCCCACTGTGATTTTCAACTATGATGTCTTTAAAGTGGCTAAGTTCCTATCAGGTTCACTGTGAAAAAATAAATAAATTGAAATCAAGATTTATAAAAAGCCACAAGGTGTTAGTGATAATGAAGCAGTGAACATTATTCCAATATGGAATAATATAGTTCTCAGATGAGAAAAGAAATATCTACTATGATATCAATTAACCACTTAACAATATTATTTTTTAAATCTGAATTTCTTGTTGTCAAAGTAGGTCCATTTTTTTGCCCTATGTTTTGTTTGCTTTTTTTTTTTTTTTTCATTTGAAAACTACAGAAAAAGTATATCACCTGTTCAGGAATATTTATATATGTAGTTGTTGAAAGTATAGTTCAATGTACAATGCACACTTAGCATGAGCAACGCTGTGGGTTCATTCCTTAACACTAAATACATAGAAAAAAATGTGATTGTGAAATAAAGGCCTAAGTGCAAAATAAAATCACGTAAAAAATGCTGAATTGAAACACGTATTCAAACAAAATATAAATTCCCCAAGTTTTAGAAGTACAAAAGACTAGAAAATCTTTTTTCTCCTTAAATTTTTGAAAATTACAATTGTATTTTAAGGAACTTAAACAAGGACCTAGGACAAATCTCAAGACATTATTTTAAACATCTTGTGTATAAAAAAAGCCAGATAAAAGGCTCATTTATTATAATTTTATCTTAGAATGTTTTTATACTATGAATTAAACGTAAAATGGTTATATCTGCATGTGTGTTTGTGCATGACTTGTGGGAGACAGGAAGACCTCACAAAGCAGGGCAAATGTGAAAAAGTAGTTTACTGTATCAAATTTTAGTGATATCAGAAATAAAGAAAGAAGCAACTTTCTGAAGTACAGTCCACACCAATCTTCACAATTTGTGACAAAATATTTTCATACTGTGAAGCCTGGCGCTTGTCAAACTTTATTTAGAAGTATTTTAATCATTAAGACTCTTAACTTTGTTAAATCTTTAGAAGTGCAAAGCAAGTGCTCCGAAGAAAGACCTTGGAAAATGTAAAGACCTGGTCTGCTGCCACTACGTAAAAATGTTGAATTTTGAGAGAGCTGCCAAGTTATGCCCCGAGCTACAATAAAAAATGATGGAAAGATCAAAAACTTTAAAGCATGCTTTAGATTAAGAAGACCAACTCCTTGTCAAATCTGGTACCACTTACTAGGATGGCAATAGTTAATGAAATCAGGGACTACTTTGTAGAATCTAAAATGTTTGAACAATAAAATTAAATTACTATTCTTAACCAGGATTTTGCTATTTTTCTCCAAAGATTAAATGATTATCTATCTTTTGCTTTCCCTTAGAATTTAAAAAACGTAGTTGATAGTTTCTTAATTTTGATTTACTCTTTGTCTTTAAGTAGGTTGAAATTCACTTTCCATCATCCAAATACTACAGAGAATTCCTGTACTATTCACCCAACTTCCTCCAATAACATCTTACACAACCATAATACATTGTCAAAACCAGGAAATTGATGTTGGTACAATTCTATTAAACACAGACCTTCTTTAGATTTTACTAGGCTTTACATGCAATCTTTTTTTTTTTTTTTCTCTCTCTCTCTCTTCTGGGAATCTTTGAGTAACCCAAATCTCAAACCAGTTATGAATAATAAATACTGCATGATACAAAAACAAATCATTGTCCAGCAGTGACATTCAAATGAGCAATTCTGAACCATAGGTCCCATCTGTTTTCACTTACTTCATAAAGATCCTGACTTTGGTCCACTTAATCATTCCTGGCTCTTCCCCTTCTCTAGCCTCCCGCCTAATACCCGCATTCAGATAAGAACTGCCTAAAACTACTTTTGACATTTCTGAGTGTTTTATCTTTGAAAAGCACAGGGGGGTCATTTCAATAAACTCCATAGGCCTTTCCTGACATTAATACTGACAAATGACAGAAATGAACACAATTTATTAATCTACCAGCAATACTTTGGCCTATCTTGTCAAGGGTATGGCATGTTTTACCTGGGAATACTTGGGTTCCACTTGTGAAGGAAAAATAAATAGCATTGCTTAGAGTGAAAGCAAAGCTGTCTAAAAGGGACATTTCTTCCTCAGAGTGGACACCAAAGCAGTTGCTGGGAATGAGAGTTGAGGCTGATATGCTGTAAGAGTAACATATTTTACATGAGAAGGAAGAAATATCATAGTTTTCTCTAAATGTATGGTACATTTTGTTGTGGATGATTGTTAATCATTACTGTAATTCACTGTCTCATTAGAAAAATGGAAAAAGATTTAGTAAATAATCATACAGAGATCAGCAGAAAGGTAAGACAATCTTCACCATTATGTATAAATGGAAGAAAAATTGACCTATTCCCTAAAATTATATGAACTATACTGTTAGTTTATTAAGATAAAAATAATAATTTTATGGTCATTTTGCTAAAATTGTTCAGTAGAAAATATGAGACTAAAGCTACTTTTAATAAACTATCAGCTGGATGACATAAAAGATAAAAACTAAGACTTCTATAAAAGGGATAATTAATATTTCTAAATTTTAGAACACTAGTACCCCTCTTTGATAAACATATGATCCCCTTTATAGCACTACCTGATCAACTATCATCAGATTATTAAGAGATTGAAATAAATCACTGTCTTCTCTTAACATAACTTAAAGTTCAGACTAGGTTTGGTAATAGCCCTGGCAGGAGGCTTTAAGTAACAAAAGTGAACAGACTTATATATAAAGCTTGACTAAAACCACAGAGAAACACTAAAGAGATTTAATGGTAAGGTAGGAAGACAATATTCACTGTAACTCTAGGCATTAAATACATTAACACAGAATTATTAGACATCACAATAGCAGAAGGAAATTTACAAAACACTGTTACTCGACTAGGCCTGTAACCTTTGTAAACTTTGGGAACTATGAGTACAGAAATTTGGGACTTTTCTCTTTTGAGTCCTGTTTTTAAAAATATTTAACTAGTTATGTTGTGCTATAGGGAAAAGGCAGTAAATTACTGGCCTCATGGCCCTCGCATTTCAGCTTATTAAATCAAGTTGAAATAGAAGCCTTTATCGGATGTTGTCTGAAGTCAGATGCCCAATATCAGGACTTCTGAAAGAACAGACATGATATTCTTTATGTGTAAACTTATTAAAATTCACATCTGTAGGTTCTCTACTAGAAGAGAATTCATGTATTATTTTAATAATTGAATCAATGATAAATATTATATTATTATGTAATTAGATTAGCTTTTCTGTACTAAGACACAATAACCTATATACATACTTCAAGAAGGATAATTTAAATCTGACTCAGACTTTCTGGGCATTCAGTCCATGTTTGGCTGGATTCGAGGCAGAAACATCATGACAGAAAGCCATGCTGGAGCAAGCATTTTTAGTTCATGGTGGCTGGCAATCAGTGAAGGGGACAGTGACAAAGAAAGTGAGCCAGAGATCAGATGCTGTGATTAAGGTCACACCTACCCACAAACATCCAGAATTGTCTACCATCAGTCTCCTGGGAGCTCTCAAGCCAAATTAAAACAATAAAGCTTAATCCTTACAGTAATATTTTAAAAATTGGATACCAGAAGTAAAGATATTACTGCTTTTCTGTCAAAGTTTAGTTTCGATTTAGACAAGTGATGAAACATAGAATACCATGCCAGGTTCAGAGTACAGGAACAACGCAAACACCCTGGAAACACTTAGACAGTTTGCCTAACACCAAAGCAGGGAAGGAGCTGTAGAGAATTCCATGTTTCCGATACTTGGATGTATAACCATTTTTCTATGACTCCTGACTAATTATTGCCAATCATTGTTGGAGTATTTACATTATGTTATCTTTGCATATATATCATTTTCATCTTCCCCATTATATAGGGAAGCATCTGCCAGCAGAGGCCTGTTTCTCTGAGCCTCTCACATTGTAACTTTAACTGAGGTCACAATTGCAATGTATTTCATGGCCCATACTTTACCTGGGTAATAGCAAAGATCTTGATGTAAAACTACAGTTCATAGAAAGTGACTTCCAGTTCCTCTGAGGTTGATTTTTTAAATCTCTATAGAGTTGTTAAGTAATTTTTGGCAGCCCAGTTTCTTTCACTGCACTGTGCAATATTCTGTACATGTTCATGTAGCATATCACCATCAGTACTGGCACTTGGGTAATGGTGACAACACTAGTACCCAGGGTGCTGCCTCTCAGTGTCTCACAGCCCCTGGGAATCCTGGTCTCCAGTTGCACTTTGCTCCTTCCACAGTGACGCTGCTGTGATTGTTGTCCTTGTAGTTCAGTCTCAAAGGAAACAGCTTTAGTCCTGTAAGTGCGTTACTGTCTGCATGTCCTTTGTCTGCAAAGCAGATCTTGGAGCCTTGTATCATGCTGTCTTATACTTTTTCATGGTCATTTGCAAAATGTGGACCACCATTGAATATAGAACCTCCCCTTTGTCCAGTAAATCGCTTTGTAAAAAACAACACTCTATTACCAATCAAAGTGAAATTTTAGTTTTCATAATCCTTTTGTTAGGCTTGAATGACTGTTCTGTTATCATCAGTACTCAAGCCCTGCATGATGTTCTAAATACAGTGTACTCCCAGTCAATATGAAATTTTACTAATTGATTCATAACCACATCCAATATGAAAGAGCAGTGTTAGTACTGCACATTGGGAAATAAACTAATATAGTATTCTTGAAAACCAAACCAAATGTATGTGAATAAATAAAAAAAAGAAAAAAAAATTCTTCTCACTGTGCAGAAAGGCTAACAATATGGCAGTCGTATGTGTCTGCCAAAGTGCCAACTCCACAAATTACTCTTTCATTGCATCTCTGGATTTACTGTCAGACTTCAGCAGGAAATACAGTTATGAGTGAACTGAGATTCTTCTATACTCATTCCTCATGCTACAACATAATAAACATTTTTATTGCCAAGGATTTCTTGATGTATATATTCTCAGATATCACAGAACTTGTTGCATAGTTGACTATCTGGAAAATAAAAGAAGTAACATTCTTGAAAGTATGGGGTACATGACAGGAGTTTATATAAGACTATTTGAATGTATGAATGTCATTAAACACACACATACAATAGACAAGTCTCTGACACCTTGTGAATGAAAATGGTTTCACTACCTGCTTTAAATTCTATTCAGTTTTTCTTAAATCACTCGATTAATTCTCACTAAAGTTCCAATTATCTATTGAAACTAATTGATATGAGGAGTGAAAAATTGACTACCATTTACTGAGAGAGGTGGTTACATATGAACATATTGATCATGACATTGTGAAGATAAAAGCAACGTAAGTCTTAATGTAAGATAGTATATGAAAAATGTTTGTACAATATATATGCAAATACAACAGTGTTTAGGGAGAACAAGTTCAAATAACTAATTTTGTGTCTCATGAAGACATCAGAGAAGCAAAAATCTCTGAAACACATATAGTCATTTCTTCATTATTCCATGGGCCAACACAAATTTAAGTAGTCAAATCCAAAATCAAACGATGGGGAAAACATCCCCTTCTTGAAGGTGCCATAGAACAAATATAACACATGAGAAGAACGTAATGCTTATTCTAATATTTCCAACTATCACTGCGTAATTTCCTGTTAGCTTTCTAACTCAAATCTGTTTTTCTTACAATGAATCATGATATAAAAACATATCCAAGGTCAAGGTTAGAGCAAGGAAAAATTTCCTGCTGTAATGATTCCCTTGGATAAGGTATACTGGCAGGTTCCATGGACTGTCTTGGAAAATTAATTTGAAAAATTAAGGACTTTATTAATTTAAAATTCTACGTGAGAATGACCACCAATCTATTAGCCTTTAGTTTGCTTAACATTAAAAGACAAAAAATTGGTAAGCCACCAAATGAACTATTAATGGTCACTAAGAAGCAGCCTTCCAAAATAATGTGTTCCTCTCTCAAACTCACTGACGTTTATAAGCTGCTGTGATAAGAAGTCTGACAATATTAGACTTCTTTGGAAAGCTCTTCAGAGGATTGTAAAAGAAGAGAAATTGAGGACTGCCTCCATTAAGCTAAGAGCAAGGACATTTTGATACTAAGTTTGGAATTCATGCTTTCACTGTTTTTCCATTACAAGTAAATGTTCATTTATCTCAGCTTTTAATTTTCTTTGTTGAGTGTATGTTAATAAACTATACCTTAAGAATCATGGCCACTTGCATGATACAGCAACATTTCTGTTGGAAGACAGTAGAAGGCTGATAACAGAAGTGTCTAGAGCTGTGTGTGGGGACTTCTGGAATGTTCTTTCATCACTATGCAATTAGACCCAGAAAGAATGAGACCTGATGCATGCAATTGTTTTAATGTTCTCAACAAAATGTTCCTAATTTTACCTTTCTTGTCCTCTGTACTGTAAACGTTATTCCTGACTACATAGCTAATAGTCTGGTAACCTGACAATGTGTGACACAGAAGGTTTTATTTACAGAAATCCTATATTTTAGGGAAAAGCCAATCATAGAGCCATCCAGATGTTTTTAATCACTCAGATATTTCTAAACACATAGATGTTTGATATCAGTGGTTGAACTTTTCATTTTTGATTCAGATATCCTAGCATTAATTAATTTTAGCAGTTATTATAAACTGTATTTCTCCAATGCCGTGGTATGTATAAAAATGAAATTTGTTTGTTTTCTTTCTTCTTCTTGTCTTACCTCAAAGTTAGGAAAGTGGTTACAGGAAACCCATAAAGACTAAAAAGGCTAAACTGAGATTTGTAAGATTCCTTGAAAATTTGAACGAATGATGTTAACAATGTACAACACATTTGACATTTATTTAATTTTGCAATTGCATGACCAGGTACCATAGACTATAGTATGAACTGACATGGCGAGAATTAGTTAGTTTCCATCTTTAAAACAAGTCTTTTAAAACTTGCACGGACTTTTAAGCCACATGTGTAAGATTTATTATGATAACACCCCAACCACAAAACTATGTAGTAGAAAATGTAAATACAGTGAAAAAACAGCTGAATTTTGAAATAAAGAATAAATATATCAAGTATCATTTAAAGAATTATGTAATGTTGGCAGAGCCCTTAGCTTCAGTAAAATTTAGCCTTCTTTTAAACATTACAAAATATACTTGTCCCAAAACTTCACCTACTGTCCCTCAAATATGTACAATGTTTATGTCTTTATATGTCAAATACATTTAATTCAAATTCAAAAAATAAAAATAAAAGAAATGCTTTGCCCTTTATAAGAGTTATGAAAAAAATACCTTAAAATTAGTGTTAAGATTAATGGAAGTATTTGAATAATAATCTATATTAAATTCTCTCAATAAAAAATAACTTAAAATTGATTATTTTTACTACCCTAACTGGGAAATGACTGGGAGATGTTACACAAGAAGTCAAAATATCGGTTTCAAATACTGAAGTTTATAAGAAAACACATGAATTTTTTTTTTAAAGTGAGTAGTTCTCCATGTTTACTCTGCTGTGATTTTTAGATCTTAATCTTGTAACAATCAATTCAGGAAAATAAATGTTCATTATACATAGTAGAAGGATGATGCTACTACTACTCTTTTATTTTTAATTCCCTCAAAAGTGTAGGCTAATCCACTTCGGGGACTAATCCAGATATCACACACTGTTTTCTCAGCATCATATATCCTAGTTCAGCATCACACACACATAATCCAGCCACTTCCCAAAAGCCCCACCTGGTGAGCATGACACTTTGTAGGACATCTAGATGCAAGCTATAACATTATGATACAGAAGCAACACCTTTAAGCTCATCTACACCCCCAACCAGAACATCAACTCAAACAGCTCTCTATAACAAAGAGATGGATCGATAGAGGTGATGTGTTATATTTAAACAATGAATTATTCCTCTGCCATAAAAATGAAACCCAGACATATGGAGCGACATGGATACAACTGGAGTTTATTATTAAGTGAAATAAACTACATACTGAAAGATAAACTTCATATATTATCATTCATTTGTGAAAACTAAAAAGTTGATCTCAAAGCCAAATACAGAATAGTGGTCAGTCGAGACTGAAAGGGGTGAAGTGGGAATAATTTAGAAAAAGAACCCAAAACACAGAAAGGTTAATTAGTTATGGGTTTTGATTTCACAGTAAGGTAACTAATGGTTACAGCAGTTTATGATGTATTCATAAATAACTGGAAATGAAGAGTATGAAATCCCCAAAACATAAAAATAATTAACATTTGAGGAGACAGAAGGGCTTCTTTTTCTGATATGGTGATTATACATTGTATACATAGATCATCATACTGTATCTCACAAGTATGTGCAAATATCAGGTCTCAATAAAACTCAGCGGCATGAGCCCCTGCCCGGCAAGCATGCAGTGTGTGAGTTTGATCCTCGGTATTAATAAATAAAAAATAAATAAATAAAATAAAATAATATTATATTCATTTTTTTCATGAATTTGTCGTTTGGAAGCACTGGATTGAATTTACAGAAATAAAATTTTTCCCTGAACATACTAGTTGTTTGTTAAAGATTATAAACAATGCAGGTATATTTTAATGTATACAAGCTGATATGTGTAGGATTCATGCAAATATAGTGCTCTTTTCTATAATGGTCGAGCATTCATGGTGCATGGTATGGGAGAGAATCTTGGATTCAATCCTTCTGTGTATACTGACAGATTTATAAATAAAATTAGTTATAAATTTAGAGTGAGTTTAAATGAAAAGATAACAGAGGACTTCTTTTTACAGGCAAACTATCATAAAAATTTCGGTTACAAGGAAAATGGTATTAATTTCCATTAATTTTTCATTTTTCATATGTCTCAGTGGGAAGATACTATGGAGCATAAGGGACAGGTTATGGTAGCTGTAAAATCATTTCTGAAATATGCATTCTGTAATTTCAGAAAAACTAAATCTAAAAGTAAAAATAACTTTGTTTTTATCTTCAAAGGGTACTGATACTGTAGTCATAGTTACCAGATTATTGTAATTGATGAAATGAATTTGGCTCAACATACTGGTTAGTAAATGGTTACTAATTAGGATAATCAAATTTAGATTTAGTCTTTGTGTTCTTAACATTTTTATAATTATGCATGCATATTTGCATATTTAAGTACAATTATGTAGAAATAGACATTTGCCTTATTAACTTTTGCCTTTGGTAATTTATTGCTTCAGTTGATTTATTTAGTACACGTAACTTGTTATGCATTGTTCTGCTTTCCTATGAAACAAATACCATTCTATTTTTCACTGGTGTGTGTGAGTGTTTGTGTGTGTGCTTGTCTGTGTGAATGTGGTACTGGGGCCTTCACACTGAGTTACATTCCCTGTCCTTTTTTATCTTTTATTTTGGGACAAGTTCTCACTAAGCTGCTAAGTTGCCAAGGTTGGACTTAAATCTGTGATCCTCCTGGCTCAGCCTGTCCCAGGGTGCTGAAATCATGAAGCATGTACCACCATGCTGACTTTACTAGATCTATATGTAAATTCACATTTGATTTTCTCTTAGAAGTTGATTTTTGCCGGGAATTTGATTTTTGCCCTGAAGTCATTTCTATTTTAAGTCTTTTGCTACATGCACGTCATATGGTAAGAAAGATTTCTATTTTTCAGTGTACAAGTCCAGATTGAAAATGTTTCCTATAGATCCTCAATGAAACAAACAGTTGTTTCTCAGTTTATGATTATCTTATAACTTCTCAAATATAGCAAAAAATAAATCAGTGAACACTAACAGCATTCTGCCTGGGAATTTCTTTTGCATAATTCATAAGATTTTTATAAACATTATTTGAGAATCAAAGAAGGCAAGTTCCATGAGGACCACTCAAGTTTCTGTTTATCCTTTCAAGAAGCTTGAGGTATGTGACCCATTCACAGTTCAACTAGAGGGGATCATAAGATCATGTGAAATGCTGCATAACTGATTATAACAGAGGTACTAGAGTCTAATTTACAGGGCAGAGGGTGTTTTTTGGAGAATAATAACGAAGAGGCAAAAAAGAGAGAGGTGAATTCCACTTTTAAAATTTAAAGAAATGAGAAGAAATACTGTTCCCCTGGATATGGTAGGGGGAAATAACATTGATCAGAGGTTAAAAGGCTGTAAGAGCAAAGGGAAGTAAGGAGAAGCCAAGAAATCCAGGTTCAAAGGAACCTGAAAACACAGACTGTTTATCTGTATAGACATTTTATTCTGGAGACACCATCGGATTAGTCCAACTTTATTGTGAATTTTAGGGTAAAGGAGAATCTCTAGTGGACAGAAATAGCACAGGGACCTGGGCTCCAGGGAGAAAGAGGAAGTGGGGAGAAAGAAAGTGGTAATGCTTGAAAAAAAAAAATTACAGTAGGTTCAGTATTTTAAGGCCAGGTTGTTTCTG
The DNA here is from genome assembly GCF_034190915.1 of Cavia porcellus. Lineage (NCBI taxonomy): Eukaryota > Metazoa > Chordata > Mammalia > Rodentia > Caviidae > Cavia > Cavia porcellus. The sequence goes on along the minus strand of NW_026947514.1, from coordinate 20,012,600 downwards.
CAACAACAAAACATCTGGTAGCAGCTGGGTGACACAAATCCTACCCTTAGGAGCTTCCCAAAGACCAATGACAAGCTGTCCCCCCAAGACTGAGGGAGAGTTAAAGGGGCCACACAAACCCTCCCTCCCCAAATAACTCCACAGGCCCCACTTTGGGGCCTTCTGGCTCTGGTGCCCCCTTCTCTTTGAGAAGTCTGTATGGCTTCCTTACAATAAAACTTGTTTTTGCTTTACAGCTTCCCTGGACTCCTTTCCTTTATTTCTGGAACTTTACAAAGTTGATGATTGATAGGATTATTTCCAAAAGATATGAAGTATAAAACAAAAGAGGCCTTTATTCTGAGAACATGGAGAGAGATAACCAACACTTCCCGGCTGCTGGACTCCAGTGATCTCTCTGGTGGACACGTGGCATGGGGGGTATATAAGTAGCCTAAGCTTAGGGTAGTGCCCTAGGGCCATTAGAGATGCACAGGTATTTCATTGGCACACGTTTGGCGACAGGGGCAGATTCATAAGGGGGGGGAGATAGAGTCACAGGTAAATCTCTAGGGGTGGGAGAGGTTCTGGTTGAGGCTTTATCTGGCTACAGTGTCCCATCTGGGCCAAAACCCTTTCATATCCTGTCTTATGATTATTATGAAAAAGGGCAAAGATTTCTCTCTTTAACTACTTCCTGCTGGCAGAGGGTGCTGTACTGGAGTCTAGGGGAGTCGATGGGATGACAGTTGATGCCCAGGTAGACCCTGGTGCCAGGTGTTTTAGCCAGGACAACTTCACTGGTGAATGCACATATGTTAGACTGGAAAAACAAAGAGACATGATCTTATGAAGGGACATGGCACTGTCATATTGAAGGACTCAGGTGAGGCAGAGGGAAAGGTACCTTTGATTTAGACATGTCATTATATCAGGATGATGCTGAGGTAGGATCATTTCTGGTGAGATAGAATTTTGAAATATAAGTGTGAGGTTAAGAGGAGTGATGTTATGAGAGGTGATTTTTCCTGCATCTGAAAGCATAGAAGTTAAGAGGGTAGGTGTTTAAGCTTGTCTCTGGTCCAGGAGTTGAACTGGAAAAAATGGGGGGATTAGCGAAGGTGGTGGCTGTACCAGTATAGGGAAGGTAAGGGCTTAGCTTTCAGGAATGTCATGTTTAACTAGACAGCTGAGGGTAGAAAGAACTACGACAGTTATCACATACAACATTATGAAGATGATCTTATGCATGATGTGGGAGTCTCTAGGAAAGACTGTCAAGAGTCCTGCTGTAAAAATGATCATTAACAGAATGTAAGAAATTAGGAACCAAAGTGGATAACAAAACATGACTTAGCCTGTTAACTTTGGCTGCGAGACCTTTGTGAAAGGAGATGGGTAGGTGACAGAAGATGAGATGACCACTCAGAATGATCAGATTTAGGGCTGGGAGGGCACCTCTTAGCCTGAGTGATGTGAAACCAGGATGGGAGTCCAGCAACTCTGACCACTGTAGGGGTAGCCAAGTAGATCAGATAGGGGCCACTCCACCTTGGTTGTAGTTCTGTGGATTTAGAACATTTGAGATATATTAGATCTCTGGGGATATGGGAGGATCTGGTTTGGCCTCTTCAGAGGGTTGTGGAAGGCAGAGATCAGCATGTTGTTGCAACAGGTGTCGGAGGAAGGGGAGGACTGGGACATAGTCAGCCAGGGGAGGGAGATTTGGGGGAGTGGAAGATTGTGGAGTAAAAATGGCCTGCCGTACATAAGTTCAAAAGGATTTAAGAAAGTAGGAGCCCGGGGAAGTGCCCTGAGCTTGGCTAAGGCTAAGGGCAAAAGTTGAGGCCAAGGTTGGTGTAGTTCTAAAGTGAATTTTGTAAGGTGTGTCTTTATGAGGCCATTTCCCTTTTCTATTTTTCTTGAGGATTGTGGATGGTATGGGATATGTAGGTGCCAGGTGATGTGTAAGCTTGAGGATACCTGTTGAGTGATCTGAGAAATAAAGGCAGGACTGTTATCTGACTGAATACTCTGAGGTAGACCAAACCTTGGAATGATTTCTTGTAATATGACTTTGGTAACTACATCAGCTATTTCCCTGCTTGTGGGAATGGCTTCTATCCATCCTGAAAAAGTACAAACAAAGGTGAGAAGATATTTGAGAGTCTTGTGGTGGGGCATGTGTGTAAAATCTATCTGCCAGTCCTGACCAGGAGTGTGTCCTCGAAATTGATGGGTAGGAAAGGAAGGGGGTGCCATACATCCCTGAGGAGAGGTCCTGGCACAGAGATCACAGTGTGAGTAATCATAAGAATGGTAGCTTTTAGAGAAGGGTGTGTGACTCTTGGGGCTAAGAGTTTGCTATAGGGCCTGTGATCCTATGTGAAAAAAGTTGTGTAAGTCAGTGATGATGTCTAAGGCCTGTTGATGTGGGAGAACAAGTTTAGATCCCTGAAAAATCCATCATTGAGTGTTTTGTGTGTAACCTGGTTTATGAAGTACTGTAACTGCTCTGGTGAATAATTAGGCTGAGGTGCTTGGGACTAACGGGAGAAGATGAGAAGGGCAGGGCCCTTGTGCAGCTAACTTGGCTTGTGAATCTGCAAAGGCATTGCCTTTAACAATAGGATCTGTAGAGTTTTGGTGTCCTCTTCAATGAATAAATGCTGCCTGATTTGGAAGTTGGGCTGCCTCTAGAAGTTTAAGGTAAGGGGAGCATTAATAATGGGGGTTCCCTGAGTGGTAATAAAACCCCATTCTTGCCAGATAGAAGCATGAGAGTGTAAAATACTAAATGTATACTTTGAGTCAGTGTATATATTTATAATCTTGTCTTTTGCTAGTGTAAGAGCCCTTGTAAGGGCAATAAGTTCTGCCCTTTGTGACGAGGTGCCAGGTGGCAGTGGATTTGCCTCTATAACTTTTGACTGGTTAACTATTGTGTATCCTGCCTTCTTTTGGTTGTCTGTGTTTGTTGAACTGCCATCTATAAACCATGTGTCAAAGGCCAAAAAGAGAGGTGTGCTACTGATGTGAGAGAAAGGGGTGGGAGTCATCTGTAATAACTCTATACAGTCATGGTGAGAAGGCCCTCTGAGGTGGGAAGTAAGGTGGCTATATTTAGAGGACCGCTAGTTGCAAAAGAGATGCCAGGGTCTTGAGAGAAAGCTAAGTGTACCTGTTGAAGGTGAGAAGGGGTCATTAGGGCAGGGAGCACCTTGTGTGAGATAAGCTAATGTAGGTGATGTGGTGAGTGTACTGTAATAGATTGCCCTAATGTAAACTTTTTAGCTTTCTATGTCAGGAGGGCTGCAGCTGCAAGAGCTCAGAGACAAGGAGCCCATCCTTTTACTGTGTGATCTGTTTTGACAAGTAAGCTACTGCTTGAAAAGAAGGTCCCTTTTTGTGTCCTTGTAAACATATAGCATTGTGGCCCTGACAAGTAGTGTATAGGATGAAAGGTTGGGTGGGATCAGGAAGGGTAAGAGCTGGAGCTTTTAGGAGAGCCTCTTTCAATTTTGAAAGGAGGCATGTATGGGCCTAATAGGGTCCAGGGGTTCTGATAAGGGACACTTAGCAGTCTTGTAGAGGGGTTGAGCTAGGGCTGCAAAGTTAGGAATCCAGAGACAAAAGAAATTAGCTAAACCTAGGAAAGATGTAACTTGCTGTTTAGTTGTGGGCACCTGGAGATCATGAAGAATTGCCTTATGATCTGAGGTGATGGAGCAAGTGGTGGGGGTGAGAGCAAGACCTAGGTATTTGACTATTGGGGAGGCTATCTGGGCTTTAGCAGGAGAGACCCTGTATCCATGACTAGCAAGGAAATTAAGAAGACTGGCTGAGTGGTGTATGGCTAACATACGGGATGGAGAACATAATAGAAGGTCATCTATGTATTGAGGAACACTAGGTTTGAGATCAAGTTCTGTGAGGTCAGCAGCGAGAGCTTTACTAAAGAAGTGGCGACTACCTCTGAACCCTTGGGGGAGTACTGTCCAAGTAAGTTGTTGAGACTTGAGAGTGTCTGGGTCAGTCCATGTAAATGCAAAGAGGTTCTGGCAATGAGGGTGTAGGGGGATAGTGAAGAAGGCATCTTTAAGATCTATAACTGTAAAGTGAGTGATGGAGGGAGGGATATGAGAGAGCATGATATAAGGATTTGGCACCACTGGGTGAGATGGGGTAACAGCACTGTTAATTACCTAAGGTCCTGTACCAGGTGATAGGACCCATCAGGCTTGAGTACCGGGGGAATGGGAGTATTGTGAGGTGAATGGGTAGGTTTAAGAAAACCATTGTCTAAAAGCCACTTAATTGTGGGTTTAAGTTCCCTTAAATGTTGGGGAGCTATGAGGTATTGGGGAACACAGGGAAACATGGAAGGATCCCTGAGACGGATTAAAACAGGCATGGCATGTGTAGCCAAAGTGGGATTGGATGTGTCCCAAACCAAGGGGTCAATCAGAGAAGGAGGAAGGGGGGGTGGCTTTGCCTCACATTGTGAGGCTGTTTGGAGGATTAGGGCTGTGGGGAGAGAGAAAGTGAAGTAAAAATTAAGCTTTTGAAGAAGGTCTCTACCTAAAAGGGATGTGGGACATGTTGGGATTACTAGGAAGCTATGAATAAAGAAAAGAGTCTAGAATCTACATAGGACAGGACCAGTCTGCAAAGATTGGGCCATCGATGCCCACAACAGAAATCAAGGAATTACTACAAGGTCCTGAAAATTCAGGAAGTACTCTATAAGTCACCACTGTATCCACAAGCAGAGATATTATCTTACCTGAGACCTCCAGTGAGACTCGGGGCTCCAACAAGTTTACTGGAGGGGGGGGGGTCTGTGAGCCCCGAGCCCCATCAATCTTCCACAGCAAGTCTGAGCAGGTCAGTCAGTGATGAATCTGGCATTGATGAAGTCTCCTGTGAGGGCGAGGAATTAGAGGATGGCTTACCCGCTCACTGGTGGCTAGGACAGTCACTCTTCCAATGCCCTTTAAGCTTGCAGTAAGAACAGGGCCCTAGAGGGATGCCAGGGTTAGGGCAATCTTTTGCCCAGTGTCCTTGTTTGCTGCTTTTGAAGCATGTTCCGGGCGGGATTTGGGCAGCTGTACCTTATTGTGGATTTCTTGTCTTGGGAGCTCCGAGTGCCACTGCTAAAAGCTCAGACTGATATTTAGCAAACTTTAATTTTTGAGCTTGCTTCTCCTCTTTTTGAATCTTATCTCTATTGTTGAAGATACGGAAGGCTAATTTAAGTAGATCCCCTTGTGGAGTCTGAGGGCCATGTTCAACCTTTTGTAATTTTTGCACGAATATCAGGAGCAGACTGGGAAATAAAATAAGAGTTAACAACAATCATCCCTTCATGAGAGCCTGAGTTTACATTAGTATACTTAAGTAAGGTTTCCCGAAGCTGATTTAGGAACAAGCCGGGTTTTCATTAGCCTCCTAGACCTGTTCTAAAAGCTTGTTGTAGTTAGTATGCTTGTGAGCAATATTGTTAAGGCCCACAATCAGACATTCAGTCATCTTATGTAATTTTGCTGAACCTTGTCCATTATGATAGTTACAGTTAGGATCTTGGTCTGGCACAGCTACAGGCCCAGGGTCATTATCAGTGGTGTTTGCCTTATGCCTGCAGTCAGCTTCTTCTCGAGCTGCTTACCACAGCTGATTTCGTTCTTGGGAGCTGAGGGTGGTATTTAAAATCACATAAACATCCTTAAAATGTAAATCATAACAATTAGTAGTAAATTCAAATTGCCTGATATAATTCTGTAAGTCAACAGAGAAGTTTCCTAATTTATGAGTAATACGGTATAGATCAGAAAGGGAGAAAGGCACATGTACATTAACCAGTCCATCGGGGCCAGCTTGCTCCTAAAGTGGCAGCAGAGCCTGAGGAGAAGATTGTGGGGTAGAGGGCCATTGGGCAACTATCCATCCGGTAGACGCATGTGAGCAATTATCTGCAGAGTGGCTACAGAGTGGCTGCCCCTCACCCTGGGACGAGGAAACACAGGCAGATGGCATCTCACTGTGTGCCTTGCAGCGAGAGAATTGCTGTTGGCAACAGTCATGTGGACTGCAACAGGGTGGCTGTTGCTGTTCACAAGAGGAGCCAAAAGGAGGCGCCCATTCACCATGAGATCCATCTGAACATGGCGCCCATTGACCGTGAGACCTCTCCAAACATGGTGGCACCCTGTCAGGTGGATGAGGGCTGCAGCATGGTGACTGTTCCCAGTGCAAGCTGGAACAATCACGCTGCTTGCTGGAAGGGCACAACGAACGAGATCGAGTATGGTGGGCGGGCGGTGAAAATGATGCAGAGGGCAGAGCAGAACTGCTGGGAGAGGCAATCATCATGGAAGGCGGAGAGGGAGACAATCACACAGTGGGAGGTAACTTCTGTGCAGAGGAACCAGAGTTGCCGAGAGGATCAGTGATGGGGGAAAGAGAGGGGGGTCTGGCCGGAGGTAACGACAGGGAAGGAGTTTGGGGGTAGGCATGCGGCGACCGGGAAAAGATCAGAGGAACATTGTTAAGCATATCCTGGGGGCATGATGAAACAGTTTGAGTCATGACAGAATTGGCTAAGAGTATTTGAGTGGGGTTACAGGACTTAATGAGAGACGGGCATATTCTCAGAACAAGGAATGCCTCTTTATACAGAAGTTCTATCACTCTGTCACTGGCCTGCAAAAATCATATAGGGTTTTGAGAATGCAGGGATCAAATGTTCCTTCTTTGGGCCAACGATTGCCGATAAGTGGATAGGTTGGCCAGACCTCCTGGTACTTTTAATCTTAAGAGTACATAAATTGGAAGTTAGGCATTGTAGAGGTATTTTTTGGGAGTTATAAAATACGTTTTCCATGACTGATTCAGGCAAGAAATAAGCCGTGGTCCGGAGAACAAGCTGTCACTCATTCTGCAGTGCCACATGGCGGCTAAGGTTCCCAAAACTCATATATTCCAGTCGTCACTGAGAGATTTATGAGTGGAGTCCACGTCGGGTCAGTAACAGTTTTGCCTGCGAAAGCACAAGGCTTTAAGGGAAGTGAGGGATTTTCAGTGTGGGCGGTCCAAAAATCTCTGCTTTGGGCTATCCGAACCCAAAGAATGTGAGAGATTTTAGAGTGTGGACACAGGTTTGCCCAGAAAAACACTGCCCAGGGCTGTCCTAAAGATGTGAAAGTGCCACAGACCCACACAAATTGGGAGAACAGTAAACTGGAGCGCCAAGAGTTCCCCAGAGAGTGCTCACCTGAAATCAACCTGGCTGGTGGTGAGTGCAGTTGGCTGGCGACAAGTCAAAGGGGTCTCAGGAGAGGAAAAAACACGTAATTAATCCAGATTGTTATCCAGTTCATGACTCAGCTGGGGGACTCAATGGGGAACTCAAAATCGGTGTGTCCCAGGAGTCAATTGCCTGCCGATCGAGTCACGGCACCAAAAGATAGGATTATTTCCAAAAGATATGAAGTATAAAACAAAAGAGGCCTTTATTCTGAGAACACGGAGAGAGATAACTGACACCCCCTGGCTGCTGGAGTCCGGTGATCTCTCTGGCGGACACATGACTTGGGGGGGTATGTAAGTAGCCTAAGCTTAGGGTAGTGCCCTAGGGCCATTAGAGATGCACAGGTATTTCATTGGTACATGTTTGGCACCAGAGGCAGATTCCTAAGTGTGAGGGGAGATAGAATCACAGGTAAATCTCTAGGGCAGGGGAGGTTCTGGTGGAGGCTTTTTCTGGCTACAGTGTCCTGTGTGGGCCAAAGCCCTTTCAGTGGTCATACCCTTAGTGTGATGGAATAATGTTACTTTCAATTTAAGGATGATGGCAGGCTAAAGTGATGGAAACTATTTGAAAATAAGTGAAAGTGAGGAAAAATATGAATAAATCCTTTAACTCCTTGTGCTTTTAGCTACTGGCTCTCAACAGTAACTTTGGTTGCAACTAAGAACAAAGTTAATAGGTTTTTGCTGGCTTAACTACAGATAAAGACTCTACTGTACGGTCACTATGGGAACAACTGTTTAATTTTCAGGAACCTGATAACCTTGTTCATCTCCAAACATTTGAAGCTACTGGCTCCTTCAGCACAGTTTATTCAAGTGTCTCCTGAAGGACCTGCTGACTCAAAGGGCTGGAAATTCCAGCTTTAGATCCAGTTAATATGCCACTTTCTGAATGGGGTCCAAGAACCAGGAAGTCTGAATCCATAGAAGCAGACAAGAATCCATTCAGTTTTACTTACCTCAAATCACAATGCTCATTCTCAGCCCACCTTGCTGTATTATCCCATAAATGTCCCTACAATTTGTCCTCAGAGAAGATGGGTATGCTGCTTTTCTTCTGTCTCTTGATTTGGTTCCCTCTTTATTTTCTCTACTGAGGTCTCTGATTTCAGTGGTTGTTTTTGATGCTAATTTGGCCCACAAATTTGTTTTCAGGATACAGAAAACAATATCAAATATTGCTTCTTCCAAATAATACGGCCACTACCCTACTTTTGAAAATTAAATTTCACCTGAAATAAAGCTATATTTATTTATACTCATATTTTCCTTGGCCCTAAAATGGCAGAATTTTATGTTTGCGAAAGTTTCCATCTGACCCCCCAAAATGAAAATTTTTACTATTCATCTTTTTTGAAGAATAGGTTTTCCCACCCCTAGTGTAGGTAAATTCCTTAGGTCTGGGAGAATGTAACTTTTATAAGCTTAACTTATTGATCCATTTTCACACTGCTCAGATTTAAGATGAATTTCCACCTCTGGTCTTATTTTCTACTTGCAACATAATGAACAATTATGGTTAATTAAACATACTTCTTTGGTAGTTTACCACTGTGTCTTCAACAAACCAAAAAAGCAATTCATAAATACAATATATAACAGATATATCAAGTGATAATTTCATTCATAAATCTTAAATTAAGATTTAAGAATGAAGCCATAGTGCTTGCTTTGGCAGCACATATACTGAAAAAGAATGAAGCCATAAAAAGTCAATCTTAACTTTTCTGGAAAATTTACTTCTTATTTTCTACTTTTAAATGCATAACTCTCATTGCCATTATTCATACCCAGAACATCCAACACATACATGGAGATACCTTACATATAAGAATAGCTACATGATCTAGATGCTTTTGTTATATTAAAATAATAATATATTTAAAAGTGAAATAATTAAAAAATCTAGAGTAATAAAAGATTTTGAGAAATAATATGCTAAATTCCACAAAAGTATATTTTGATAAGTTTAATAAATCATAATAAATTAGACACAAGTCAGAATATTAGATATGAGTCCAATGTTTGCACATTTAAGTCTCAGTTTTGTTGTATTTTGGACATAAGAGGAAGTATTGGGACTCAGAGAAAAGTACCCCCCAAATATGCTACTTCTTGGAATGCTGAGCAATTTGATATAATGAAAAAGATCTTCTTTGGAATTTCCTTTATTGATCTTCAGACAAGACTGGAAAAGAAACACAATTACCTTTTACCTCTACCTTGAAATCTCATTATATTTCTCAGACAAGAAACTGTAAAAAGTAGCCAGAGCTGGATGGACTTCCTTTACAAGACAATGTCTGTCCTTTGAGCTTCTTTAAACTCCAAAGACTGGCTCCAGGACCATCCATTCCCCAAACTGCTTTTACCAATGTTCAAAACTGTCTGCATTCCCTATTCCTTCTCTCCTCTTAGAAAAGTGATAATAGAAGTTTCTGAATGAGAGTGAATTAATGCGTAAACACACTCCAGTGGTTTTACTTCTTTGCTGTTTCTTTTTGTTTTGTTTTGCGTGTTAATACATCTTTATGTCTTTTTTCTGTTTTACTCTTCATCTATTCTAATAAACTTTCAGATGGTAGAGAGGAAATTTCTGTTCACTTCTACAGAAGTCTGAAGATTTTGTCACAAAGAATTATCTGTGTCATGAAGAACTCAGAGCCCTCATTTTGGAATATAGATTCTGTGAGGAAAGGAATTTCAGTTTATTTTTACTTTCCCATTGGAAATTTTATTAAACTTTCTCCATAGACAATGGCTGATAAATGTTTGCAGAAAATCACTTTGGTTTTAATTCAAAAAATATCATTACAGTACAGCCCTTCAAGATTTCACATAGACTATGACGATTATAATTCAAAACACCTATTTCTTTTTCAATCCAGAGATCTTGCAATGTCCTTCTAAAACCATATTAAGTTATTAACCTATTGAACCTACTTTATAGGGATTGCTTAAGGATCATAGTTCAAATGTCCTGCTTCTTGGCCCTCATTAACTTAGGTGAAGATTTATACATGAGACAACTCTCAGCTCCCTTGGATCTCTGGACATTGTCTTTGCCAGCTTAAAAGGTTTGTAATGCCTCTCTGTAATAATTTTTTCTTTCATATCTAGAATTACAAATTATGCAAGAACTGAATATTTCTAGAGCATTATTGGAATGAAGATTGATAAGCCCTAGGCCACATTCAGAGAGCTCATTTTTATCTGTGTATTCTCTTTCCTGCATTCTGAAATTCTTACTACTTGGTATAAGAGATATTAATGTATACAAATATCCTAAATGATTCAAAAAGTTAGTTGCTAGGACCAAGGCTGCTTCTAGCTCTGTGTATTTCAATTAACTTCAATAGGAGTTTCTTTATCATATGGAGTAACATTTCAAGCCTTTCTGTTATTCCTCCCTCTAAGTAAAGTCCACATTGTTAGCTGTAGATGAGGCAGGCACTCTTAGGAACAGATTTCTTTAACTATAGCAGCAACATTGATGTGCTTTTAAAAGACTTGTATCTTAAAAGTTGTTTTTGTTTTTATTTCATTTGAGTGCTGTCATGGTTTATGTCAGTGGCCCCCAAGCCTCATAAATTATGGACTGGATCAAATCTATCATTTATGATTGGTTCATTGTTTAGTGCTTGGATTGGCTGTGTGATTGCTATACCCACCTAGGGATGGAGCCAGGATATGATGCAATGGTGGGAAGAAGGTCTCTCTCTCTCTCTCTCTCTCTCTCTCTCTCTCTCTCTCTCTCATAAGTTTCCACCTTGCTGTTTGCAGCTGCCATGAACTGTGGCCCCACCATCCACCCTGCTTTGGAGCCATCTGAGTATGGGCTGAAACCTCTAAGAATTATAAGAAATAAACCTTTCTTTTCCTAACTTTGGGCATCAGGTATTTTTTCTCAACAATGAGTGAAAAATGACTAAGATGGGTGCTTTTGGAGAAATGTACAAGGAAGCAACCAAAATCATGAAGTCATTTTGGTTCATTCTTTTCAGATGGCCTGGTGTTAACTTTGTCCAGTTTAGTACTAAGTTCTCTGCCTAGAGACATTCTTGACTGCTGCCTTTTTAAAATAAGTGATTTTAACTCAGAATTGAGCCTGTTCAGTAATGTCCCCATCAAGACATGGAATGATGAGGCTTTCTTACACAAATGTGTGTATTTTTCCCAAAAAAACTCTCTTGCTTTCTTTATTAGGGAGAGCAGTGCTTTACAGATTAATTCTAGTACCAAGTAGATTTATCTAGTAGCTATAAGTAAATAAGCCTCTTTCCATGCTTTTATCTCCTGTTTTATTTATCACATATTTTCTCATCCAGAGGTAAATTTACATTTTGATCACTGTACGTCTGGATGTAGTGATGATATCAGGAGTTTCAGTCTACTCTGCTCTGCCACAGACACCAAACTGCATATTCTTTTCCTCACAGGTCCAAAACTAATGGAACAAACTAATTGTAGAGTGATTCACAAACTTTTCGATCTCATATGTGGCGTATCTCATGCGTTTTGCCACAGTGCTGGAATGCTGTGCAATACAGATATTTCTGCTCAAAACTTTTAACTAACAAGTATCTTCTGTGATATATTTTATTTCTGACTTTCTGAGATGCACATTTTTCACAAAATCCCACCTGATAATAGAATTAGAAAATTGAAAACTCCGGTCTTTAAATCATTACCAGTTGAAAAAAAAAAAAAAAAAAAAAAAAACCACTGGTGGCCAATGAGAATCACATTTTCATTAGTTTTTGAGTAATGAAACCGATTGATATAGTACATGAGCAGAAATTTTTCCACATAAAGCTAATACTTTCTAACAGTTCCAGCACTCTTTAGTTTTCAATGCTCTATTTCCAATAACAGTAAACTAAATTTATTTATTTAATCTTTTAAAATATAATATTAGTTTGTTTTCTTCTAAATTTTTAACTTTTGGGAACAATATTATAAGTAACTATATATAATATTATATATAACATAATATATACTTATTAAATATAATATGCATATTTGGACAGAAAGTAAGATTTTTACTAACATCTGTTTTAGTGGAATATTGATTGAAGCTATACTTTACTATAATTTTAAATTTCATAGATTTTTGTCATAATTAGCTTCAAGTTTTTTAATCTTAAATTTTACTGGCTGCTTTTATCATTCTAAGAAAGGCACTGGAACTTGAATATGATCTTTCTATTTAGAAGTATAGAACAAATTTTGTATCTTATTTATCCTGTTACATGGAGTTTAAGGTAGGGTGGAGTAGAGAAACAGTGACAAATTATTATTCATCAAGCATTTATCTTTTTCATATCACCTAATAATCTTATCTACTTTGGAATGAAGTAAATGGATCATGAAAGATATATTTTAGATATAAGGAAATTGATCTGAGCTGTTGATCCTCAGCTGTCAAGGTATTTGTTAGACTAAGCATACATCTGGGGACTAACCTGGGAAAAAGTATCAGCTTATGAGTCTACTCATGTAGTTGGCAGAATTAGCTTCCTTGAAGTTGTAGGACAGACAGCACCTAATGTCTGATGACTGTTGGTAGAAGTCAGACACTGGCAGTGTTTTGAGTTACTCACATTCTTTTGTCACTTGGGTTTTTATTTATATGGCTGCTTATGTCATCAAACTATAAGACACAATATTAAGGTTAAGTCCAAGACTATTAAGATTTATAAAACAATAGCCTAATTATGCAGCTTGGCTTGCTGAGTGCTTTGACATATACCAGACTGAAAGTTCTCACAAGCAGCTTCAGAAGCAAAGTCTACCCCTGACCTTCTTTTGCTCTGCTGTCTTCCCTGAAACAAATGTAGAAATCAGAATCATTGTTCATCATTTGGAGTTGTAGAAATAGAAACTCTTTCTCCCAAAATAAACCAGAAGAGTTAGAAATAATACTCTCCCTTTCCCCATAGTCAATGGGTAGTGGGTCATAAGTTCTTTTCAGTCCCTCCCTGGCCACAGGGGAGGCCATACTACAACACAGCAGCTAAGAATCTGAACAAACACACCTTCCTGATCTTCTTCTCCTCAACCTACTTCCATCAGATCATGTGGTTTGGCCCAATTGCATTTTTAAAGGAATGCACATTCTTTATCAAACCTAAACTTGAACACTGATAGTTTTTGTGAATCTTTGGGTCTTTATTTTGAAATCACGTGTGTCATATAAAACTTAGACTAAGTAGACTTGCTACTTTTTTCCTGTAGGAGTGGCTGGGATCTCTATGATGGGTAAAGAAAAGTCTCACAAGCTTCTAACCCTACATCAGATAGGAAATGTTATGTTATTAATGTGAGTCATTGAAGAGGTGACATTCAATCACCAACACCATATTTCAGTGGCTAGGAGAAAGTCACATTCAATGGGAGAAGATTAACACTGGGAGTAATAACAGGAGGTGGGGTTGACACCACATTTGGAGTTAATCTTCTACATGAATAGACTATTCTATTTTTAATAGAAGACAATGAAAAGAATGGGTGATATGCTAATATCCTAACACAAATGACAAGGACAACAACAACAAAAAATAGGGTCCAAAGCTGTCTTTTCTACAGCACGGTAATTCAGTTTGATTATCAGTTGACTGGATTTATAGATCCTGAGAAAATTGAAGAGTTGTATTTATGAGTGTGTCTGTGAGGGTATTTCCAAAAATAATCCCAGTGTGGATCAATGAACTGAGTAGAACTTTGCTGAACACTGCTGTATGGTAATAGGCTGGAACCACAGGTCAAAGAAGGGGGAAGGTTGCAGGCGCAGTTAGCCTTCCCTTCTGGCATGCACATTTTGGTTTGTTGGTGCTCCTGCTCTTGGCCATGAACATCTAACTCTGGATTCTTTAGCCATTGAACACACTTCGCAACAGAAATTCTATTAGGAATTTCAGACTGTTGACCTCAGCATAGGTCTTATTCTTGGTTTCTATCTTATTCCAAAGTCTAAAATTTCATTTTTTTTTATTTTAAAAACAGAAAAGTCAGAAAAGAGAAACAAAAAACATAAAACACAAACAACAACAGCAAACTCAAAACAATAATAATATAGGTTTTCAAAACAGAATGAAATTTAACAATGGTTGTTATATTGCATATTGTTCTCTTTTTTCCCCCAAAGAAACAAAATAGAAGAAACAGAAAAGGGCAGAACAATACCAAATTCACAAAATTTATCATAGAATTGCTAGTTGATACATTACTCGTTGTCTTAAAAAAAGTTGCCAAAGTCACAAAGGCAATGCATAGTGGCTAGACAGTCAAACAGTGACAGTGAAAATGTTTCTGTTCAATGTTCCAACAGAGATTCAGTAATATGATCAGCTGTCTTACACACTATACATACCATTATATTCTCTCGAGCACTTCCCTTTCACTTTCACTATATTTATTGTGCTATTTGCATCCCATTATTCTGTCAGTTTTTATTATTTTTTACACTAGAGAGATAATGTGATATTTACTATTGAGTCTTGCTTATTTCGCTACTGAGGATATTTTTCAAGTTGCCTCCATTTAACTTTAAAGTCCTCTAGACTTTATATAGCTTTGTATAGCTGAGTAGTACTCCATTGTATAAAAATACCACATTTTTTCCTTCCACTCTGCAATTGATGGGCATTTTGGTTGTTTCCAAGATTTAGCTACCACAAATTATACTACTATGAATATAGGTGAGCATATATCTCTGTGACACGATCTTTTCAAAATTTCTAGGAAAGTACCCAGGAGGGGAATAGCTGGGTTGAATGGAACATCCAATCCTAGTCTTCTGAGAAATCTCCATAATGATTTCCACAGTGGCTGCACCAGTATGCACTTCCACCAACAGTGGAGAAGGGTTCCTTCTTCCCTGCATCCTTTCCAACATTTGTTGTCAGTTGTTTTCTTGATGGCAGCCATTCTTTCTGGGGTGAGATGAAACCTCAATGCTGTTTTAATTTGCATTTCTCAGGTGACCAGTGGTGGTTAACATTTCTTCATATATTTATTTACCACTTGTATATCTTCATATTCTCATATGAAGATGAGATGGCATGTTCATCTCAGATGACCTTCTTGGAGAGGGTCTTTGTATTTGGGGGCTTGATATTTTTCAGTTCTTTATATGTTCTAGATATAAGTCCTTTGTCTGAGGCATTGTTGGCTAAAATTCTTTCACAGTCTGTGGGTTTTCTTTTCATTTTGTTGGTGATTTCTTTGTCTGAGGCATTGCTGGCTAAAATTCTTTCACAGTCTGTGGGTTTTCTTTTCGTTTTGTTGGTGATTTCTTTTGAAGTGGAGAAACTTTTCAATAATATGAGATCCCAGTTGTTGATACTTTGAGGAGTTTCCCATGAAGTTTGCATTTTGTTCATGAATTTTATGCCTACCCCCATGTCTCTAAGACTTCTACTTACCTTGTATTCCAGTAGAGTTAATGTTTTTGTTTCATTATTTAGATCTTTGATCCATTTAGACTTTAGTTTTGTGCATAGTGATATGCATGGGTCTAGTTTGTCTTTGGCATGTGGAAAGCCAATTTTTCCAACACCATTTATTAAAAAGGTTCTTCTAGTGAACATGTTTTGCATCTTTGTCAAATATCAGGTGGCTGAGTGTCTTTGTAGTTGTGCTTACATCTTCTAATCTGTTCCATTGATCCTCAGGTCTATTTGTTTGACAGTATCATACTGATTTTATCACCATTACTTTGTAGTATCGTCAGGAATGGAGATGCCTCATGCCTTGCCTTTGTTGCCCAGAACTGCCTTTGCTTATCTAGGTCTTTTCTGTTTCCAAATGAATTTTAGAAGTGTTTTCTCTAGATCTGCGAGGTATGTCAAAGGTATTTCGATTGGGATTGCATTAAATCTGTGTAACCATTTGGCAGTATGGCCATTTTCACAATATTGGTTCTTCCTAGCTAAGAGCAAGGAATGTTCTTCAATTTTCTAATATCCTCTTCAATCTTCTTTTTTAGAGTAATATAATTTTCAGCACATAGATCCTTTACATTCTTGGTTAGGTTGATTCCTAACTATGTGACTTTTTAGATGCTATTGTGAAAGGTGATATTTCCATAATTTCTCTGTCAGTGAGCTTTTTGTTTGTGTACAGGAATGCTATTGATTTTTGAGTGTTGGCTTGTATTCAGCTATGCTTTTGAATTTGTTTATTACTTCCAGTATTCTTTTAATGGAGTTTTTGTGGTCTTCTATATACAGTACCATGTCATGGGCAAAAATGATAATTTAACTTCTTCTTTTTGTATTTTTATTCCTTTATATTTCTCCCACTTGTCTGATTGCCCTGGTAAATATTTCTAGAACTATTTTGAATAGGAGTGGATACAATAGACATTCTTGTCTGATTCCTGATTTTAAAGTGAAGGCTTTCAGTTTTTGTCCATTTACTATAATGTTGGTGTTGGACTGTGATAAATGGTCTTTATAGGATCAAGGTACATACTATGTATTTTGAGTTTCTGTAGGACTTTTATCATGAACAGGTCTTGGACTTTATCAAAAGCTTTTTCTGCATCTATTGAGATGATCCTGTGGTTTTTGTTTTAGGCTCTGTTGATGTGGTATATTACATTTATTGATTTGCATATGTTGAACCATCCCTGTATTCCTGGAATAAATCCAACTTGGTCATGGTGTATAATATTCTTGATGATTTACTGCATTCTATTTGCCAGTATATTATTGAGAATCTTTTCCTCAATATTCATTAGTGAGATGGGTCTATAGTTCTCCTTTTTGGTTAGATATTTCTCTAGTTTTGTTGTCAGAGTGATACTTGACTTCAAGAATGATTTAGAGAGGACTGCTTTTCATTCAATTTCATTGAAGAATTTAATGAGTGTTGGCATTAAATATTCTCTAAATTTCTTATAGAATTTATCTATGAGTCCAGCAGAACCTGGGCTTTTCCTCATTAGTAAACTTTTAATCACATTTTCAATTTCATTAGCTGATATTGGGTTGTTCAAAATTGTTATATCTCCTTGACTGAGCTTTGGTAGTTCATATGTTTCTAGAAATCTGTCCCATTTCCCCTGTGTTTTCCACCTATGCGAATAGAGATTTTCAAAGTAGGTGTCGTGATCTTTTGAATTTCCATAGGATCTGTAGTTATTTCTTTCTTTTCAGTCCTTATTGCATGGATTTGAGTTTTTCTTTCTTTTTCTTGATAAGGTTGGCTAGAAGTTTACCAATTTTGTTTATTCTCTCAAAAAAAACTAGCCCTTAGATTCATTAATTCTTTGCATTGTATTTTTGGTTTCAATTACATTAATTTCTGCTCTGATTGTTACAATTTCCTCTATAGTATGAGCTTTGGGTTTGACTTGCTCTTCCTTTTCTAGGAGATTGAGATGTAACATTACTTTATTTATTTGTGCTTGTTCTATTTTTTTGATGTGACTATTTATTTCTATATACTTTCCTCTTAGGACTGCTTTCATTGTACCCCATAGGTTACAGTATGTTGTGTCTTCACTTTCTTGTATTGTAGGTATTGTTTTATATCTCCTTTAACTTCATCTGTCACCCATTGGTTGTTCAAGAAGGTTGTTGTTTAATTTCCATGTATTTATGCAGGTTTTTGCCATTGATTTCCAATTTTAGTGCACTATGATCAGATACTATGCATGGGATAATTTCATTCCTTTTGCACTTACTTAAGAATGTTTTATGAGTTAATATATGATCTATTTGGCAGAATGTCTCATGTGCAGCTGAGAAGAATGTACATTCTGACATGGTTGCGTAGAACACTCTATAAACATCCACTAAGTCCATTCGTTCACAGGTGTGATTCAGTTCTTTTATTTCTTTGCTGACCTTTTGTCTAGTTGATCTATCTCTTTGTAACAGTGGGGTGTTAAGTTCTCCTATTACAATTGTGTTCTTGTGTATTTGGTTTTTCATGTCCTTTCGTGCTTGTCTTATATAGTTCGGTGCTCCTGTATTTGGTGCATATATACTTATATACGTTAATACTTCCTCTTGTAATTTTCCACTTACAAGTACATAGTGGCCTTTTAATCACTTTAGGTTTGAAGTTCACTTTTTCTGCAAACAGAATAGCTATTCCTGTTTTTTTCTGGGTGCCTCTTGCATGGAATACTGTTTACCATTCTTTGATTTTTAGTCTATGAGTTTCCTTCTGAGTCAGATGTGTTTCTTGTATACAGCATATTGTGGGGTCCTGTTTCTTGATCCATTCTGTCAACCTGCTTCTTTTGACAGGTGAATTGAGCCCATTTACATTTATGGATATTACTGATAAGTACTGGCTTGAGTTTGCCACATTATGCTCCTGTTGTTGGTTTTCCACTTTTTTCCCTTGTTTAATATTTTGTCCAGCCTTTTTTTTTTTTCTGTTACTGTTCTGGAGATTGTGGTCATTTTTATCTCTTTCTAGTATGTCTTTCAATACTCTTTCTAGGTATGGTTTGGTAGATATGAATTTCATCAGTTGTTCTTTGTCATGGAAGTATTTTGTTTCTCCATTAAATTTGAATGAAAGTTTTTCTGGGGACATCAGTCTGGGTTGAAAGTTGTTTTCTTTTAGGGCTTGAAATAATTCACTCCAAGCTCGTCTTAACCTGCAGGTCTGTTCTGAAAAATCTGCTGTGATTCTAATAGGCTTTCCTTGATAGGTGAATTATGTCATTTCTGTAACAGCTTTTAGTATTCTGTTTTTATGCTGCGTGTCTGGGATCTTAATTATATATGTCTGGGTGTAGATTTATGTTGGTTATGACTGTTTGGCATTCTATATGCCTCACTTATTTGTATGTCAGATTATTCCCCATACTTTGGGTTAGTATCTGCTGTTACTTCTGTAAAGAGCTTGGTTATGTCCTTTGAGTTGTCTCCTGCATCCTCATTGATGCCTGTAAGTTTTACATTGTTTCTCTTGGTGTCATTTTGAGGCTCCTGGATTTTCATTTCATGCTGCTTTGTTGTTTTTATAAGTTCTATTTTTCATATTCACTATCTGAGATCCTGTCCTCAATTCAGTATCTGAGATCCTGTCCTGAAATTCTATCCTCAGCTTCATTTAAATGGTTTTACCAGCTTTCAATAGAATTCTTTGTTCCTTGGATATCTCTTTGAATTTGTTTCATACATTCTGTTTGTTTTCTACATAGTTCTTTCAAAGTTTGAATCGATTTCCCGGCTCCTGTATTTTTTAATCTATGTCTTCCCTATGTCGAGCAAATTCTTTACTAAGGTTGCTATTTCTTTCTTTATGTAAGACATTGCTTCTAATTTGATTTCCTCTACAGCCTCATGGATTTGTTTCTTTACTTCATTTGCCATCTTTTTGGAGGTTTCTGGTGTATGAATTTTAAAGTCCTCCAATTCACTGTCACCTGTTCTTGCACCTGATAGACTAGATGTTTGAGATTTCATTTTGGTTTTTCATTTTGTCATTTTCAACTTTTGGGCCAATATCTGGTTATTTAATCCCAATAGTCATAACTGTCAGCAGCATATGGGTCCTACTGTGTGGTTGATGTCCCTCTGATTGTTGGGTACATAGTGTTCAGCACCTGTCAGGGTCCTCTTTCTAAGCAAGGGGCCACCAAGTTTCCCATCAAACCAGCACTGCCAATCCACTACAGTTCAAGGTTCTGAGAGGGAGAGTGGGAGCCAAATGTTCACAGCAGTTCTTGATCTAAGAGATGGGGTGGGTAACCAAAGGCAGCAGCCAGAGTGCGTACTGTGGTCCTCTGGATCAGCACATAGGAGCATGCTGGGTCGCAGGCATGGCTCTGCTACCTGAGCCAGGGCAGAGCTTGGTGGTCTTCCTCCTCTTGGCAGTGGAGGGAGGCACTAAGACACTTAGGCACTTCCAGTGGCCCAAGCTGGGGCAGAGCTTGGCGGCTTCCCCTGTGCAGTGGCAGTTGGGGGGAAGGGGCACAGAGCCATGCAGGCGCTCACAGCAGCCCCTGCTGGGGTGGAGCTTGATGTTCTTTCTCCACTTGGGGGCAGCCGGGGGAGGGCAGAGGGGGGTGCTATTTGTTACAACTGAACGGTCATGGGTTTCTTGGACTTTTCAATCTCTAGATGGCCATTGTGATACTACTTAGCCTCAGGTCATTTAAAGCAATCTAGTAATTCTTCCTAGTATTATACATGTCTTTTTGTTCATTTTTCTCTGGATAGAACCAATGTGTGCAGAATCTTGCATAAAATAATATAAATTATGAATGATTATGTGTTTTAAATGTTACTTCTTTACTTTTCAACATTATCCCTCTATTGCTTGCTCCGTGGCTCTGTCTCTGTTTGTCTCTGTCTCTGTCCCTGTCTCTGTCTCTGTCTCTCTCTCTCTCTCTCTCTCTCTCTCTCTGTCTCTCTCTCTCTCTCTCTCTCTCTCTCTCTCTATATATATATATATATATATATATATATATATATATATATATATTATATGTAGTCAAAGTTTTAAGTACAAACTGATTCCTAAAATATTTTAAGGGCACTCACCAAATACAAAGTGTCTGAATAAAACTTTGGTTGTTTCCTATGTAATCACTCACATAACTCTCAAATGTAACATGAAGTAAATCTTAGTTTTTTTTTAATTCAAATTGTGTGAGATAAATTCCAAGTCATCAAGAGATATAATTCAGAGAGGTTATATAAATAATTAACCTTTGAAAATAATGCTTGCTATGTGAGCACACATATCAATAAAAATAATTACCAGATTCTATTCACCTTTAGCCAAAGATTGCAGTGGGTAATTTAGAAAACATTTGAAATGTTTACATAGTATTCTAAGTGTTACATATTTTCTTTTTGCTACTAATAATAGGCAAATCCAACAGTACTTTTATATCACTATATAAAAAACAGCACAGTAATCATATGATTGACAAACTATAACAACCCTCTCATTAGGAAAACAATACAGGGTTTTGTTTGTTGAACATTTAAGACAATATGTTTATTTCATAAGATGTTAATGCTAGCTTTTAAAGAGAAAAAGAGTGACCTAACAAAAACATGACAGGGAGAAAGTTCTGTTACTATAGGAAAAAAAGATTCATGGTTTGCTTATTTGTTTATTAATACATGATTTTCACAATGCAATAAAACATACAAATATATACAGTAATTCATTTTGAATAGAAAACATTTATATGACCCTTTGTTTAGTTTCTGTATTAGGCATTGTTGGCAGTCTTTCTTTTCTGATTATTTCTAGCAGACTTAAAATAATTATTATGCTCACTTACTTTAATATGTGTTAAACAGAAATATAATGAATCCATTGTTAAGAGAAATCCATTATTGAGAGCATTGATCTCAATAACTGAAGGAGAACACAACACATTTTTATTAGAAAAGGTTACCAAAGTTTAACTTACTTTTATTTCCAATCTATTTTATTTGTGTTACATTGGGCTACATAAAGGCAATTTGTTTATTCTAATTTCACCAATTCAACATTGCAGAAAGGGAGACCTGCTCTATGTGATACAGATGTAGGATTTTTCGCCTTACCCATTTCTATTTCAGTTTTTTCTTTTCATTGCCCAGTTTCTCACTTTGCTACTCTTCCCTCAGGAAAAGATGCTCAAAGATAGCTGATCACACCAATGCATTTTAAATAACTAGTAAGTCTAGGAAAGTGCATATAAGTACTCTGTAGGTTTTAGCAATGTCTTTTTTAAACTGTAAATTATATAAGAATTTACCTATAGCTTTCTAAATAATAAAATCTTATTTTTTAAGCTACAGAATTTCCCACCAAAAGAGCAACATTTCCTTTGGGAAGTATATTCACTAGCTACTTTGGATGAAAAGTAAGTGTCATAAAAAATTTATTAACTAATACAAGAGAGTTAATGAGATAATGTGTAAGTTGTGCAGTTTGTCTATTTTCTTGGTTTTCCCCACATGCAAGAGATGGAGCAGAATTGTTCAGTACATTAGAAACTGTGTAAAGGAAATATGGCTGGTAAGCAGAGAGGATGAATAATAGAGATTATTAAATGGGAAATATTTTTGTTATTTTGTACAGTGTAGTATGACTTCTGTTGGCCCTCTCTCATTGACATTTTCATAAACTTCATTTATTGCAAACACTGAGAAAATGCACATTGTTTTTGGAGGAGAAGGTCCTGAAAATGTCTCTAAATTGGTCTCAAGGAAGCTCTCAAAAGTTCAAGAAAAACTCAGATGTTCTTCTTTTCAACAGTAGTGTTGGAGTCAGAAAAATAATTTAGTCAAAAGTAGATCCATCCCAGCTCAAAAGCACAGAAAAAGCCTTTGCATTCTTGGGAAACTGTGCAGCCTTGAATATGGAGTAGGAGCCCAGCTGTCCATATGCACATGTGAGTGAATACAAACACTGCCTTCAAGCAAAACATGCCCAACAGTTCTAGAAAGTCCTATGCCTCCAGGGATCCTGTGAAATTTCCCCTATACTGTACTCTTCCTCAATAAACTTCACAGGTGCAACTCCACAATAGCTTTGTCAGGGTTTTTATCTTTCTACAGTACTTCGAGAAACTAAAAGCTGTATTTGATCCTTGACCAATCAGTAACAATGATATACCAAGCAGCAAAATGTTCAGCATCCATTTCACTAGTGCTTAATTCCAAACTCTACATACTGAAAAAACACCTACTATGTGCTGGAATTTTAGTTACTGAATTCATAGTTTATAAAGGTGTTGTAATACACTCACTCTAGATTCTTGAGGTCCTAAGGACTTTCCTAGATTTTGTTTATTTGTCATTTTCTGTTTTTCATTGTTAATACTGAATTTTAAGAGTTTGCCAATTTTAATTGTACAATTTGCTTTTTTTTTTCTTATCAAAAACACAGTATTCTTTAGGTCTCTATTGATTTCTGTAGAATCTAGACAAATTCACCTTTATTTTATTCTAACTAGTATCATTTCTGTTCTTGGCCCTAAAATTTAATTTACTATCCATTTAGTAATTATTTATGGATTGGGTTGGAGGAAGGAAGACTGTGCACATTGTTTCATTTCTATGATTTGTGAGATAGCACACCTTCTTGTGAGTCCTCCCTCCTCTTCTTCTTCATGTACACAGTCCAAGACACACGTAAGCAGGGTGGTTTTCACTCTTCAACTAAAGCAAAAAAACAAACGTTTTGCAGCAAGCCTTGTTGACAGGGTATAGGAGAAAACATTAGCTTGGAAAGTTTAATAGCTGAATGCAAAATGGGCTTCAATTTTTCTTTCTTCTTTTAAGATAATGAGGGCAAAATTAGCCCAAATGTGTTTCTACTGTCTGGTTTATTTTAGGGCAATTTCAGAAATAATTCTCTATGTAAGGTTCATGTTAAACTCTGAAATCATCAGTTTAACACTGGTGAGCTGTTATCTCCAAGTTAATTTATATTCAATTTCAGTGGGTTATGATACAAAGAAACTCAAATTTCCACCTTCTTGGTTCAGAGATAATTCTGAAAAAATTGGAAAGCAGGTGACAGGAGAAATTTTTTTCTAAAGTTAAATTAACAGATTCACTTTCATATATCTCATGAGCTACTTGAATTTCCAGACAGGACAGAAACATTTAAACAGAAATCCCTCTTAGAAGTTCTTCCCTGCACTGGTATACAATCTTTGTAAAATCATCTCTCAGAAACACATCAACACAGGTGCAATGGAATATAATCATCATCATTTTCCAGGACAGATGTGACTGCACTGGGAATGCAGACAGAGAAGGAAGGAACTGCTGAAGCTTTTAGATGTCCCTTAACTCAAGCAGACATATTTCAGGTGAAGGCAATATTTGATGTTACTGTTACTTGAAGACGACAAATACATATATTACCAGACAAGACTAAATTCACATAATGAAGAATGTGAAAAGCATTGAAATAATTATAAGCACTGCTTGAATTATAGCTTCTGTAAAGTTTTATCTCACTTTTACAACTATTTCATTGTTTGAAAACAATATTGGTTTATAAGTCATAATTTGCTAATTCTAGAACTACAGATGGTTAATTACCTTTGTAGATATAAATAGAAAGATAGTTAATTACCTTTGTGATTACTAAAGCTTAGGTAGCACTAACTATGCAGGTAGGAAAATATTAAATATAAAATATTATATGAATATATATTATATGACATAAATATTATATACAATATAAAGTATGAATTGAAAACTGTGTTTTGAAATACATGCATCCATTATTCACAAATATAAATATGATTTCACATACCTAAAATTGTTTGAAATAAAGGATATTTTTCCTTCAGGAATGCCACACATCAATCTAAGAATCAAGATTAAAAAACAAAACTATTTCCATATAAACATTCACTTTGACCAACTTCACATGAACTTTTAAATCAAACTTTGTGGTTTTGATGTTACATAATAATATTTAATATGCACCGTAAATCTTATAAATATACTGAATGTGTATCTCAGACATGGTTGCTACTATGAGTTTCATATAGAACTTTGTTTTAGCGTTTGCACATGTGTAATAAATGGCTTCCCATGATTACAGGACAGTGTATCATTCTTTTCATTGATTTTATCTTACTCTGATTTCATCCTATTAGATATTGATTGGTCCTTGAACTCTGAACTAGAAAAAAAGTGTTTGTTATGATGTTTGGGGATTTCTAGAGCTATTAGAGGCAGTCCTTTCCATCCCTTTGAAGTGTTCTAGGAGCAATCTCAGAAACTAACCACTATCGTCCTATCCTGGTACCTCAAGACATGGGGAGAAACCCATTGGAGGTGCTCTGTGAAATATGTCTATGAACTAGTATTTTCTGTCATGAGCCATATGATTGAACCATCTTGGATACTGAATTAAGGGAGTATATTTGCAGGAGTGAAAACTCAAGACTTAAGTCTTAGATCTCAAGTCTTAGATCAAGGAGAGTCAAACATAACTTGTCTAATTAAGTCAATAAGTATTAAAGTGACTTTCTATAAAATAAGAGGTAGCTAGAATACCATGCAAAGAAAATAATGCTTTTTATATTTATATTATTCAAATTAGCCTAAATCTAGTTAAGTAATGAACGTATAATACTTTTAGCTATTAGCCCTGAAAGTCAATCATCTTGTTTTAAAAAAGAAAGAAAGAAAGAAAGCTTATTTGGCCAACAAATTGTTTCACTTCTTTTCTTTAACTTGTTGACAGCGGTTAAATTAATGATCTTTAATAATGGGAAAGCAGGTGTGAGGAAATAAATAAATAAATAATCATCGAGTGCGAGATACTCTGATTTATTGAATGAATTAAAAATGTATGTAGGTTACAGTGCTAAAAGTTTTCAAGTGAGTGATTATGTTTTAAATTGACCATTAACTATAAATACATGAAATAACTTGTTTATGTTTATGTCTTTAATATATCTGAGCTGTTTCCAACCATACTTCAAACAGCAGAATTATATTTTATTTAAATAAAAAACTATCTAATATAGGGATGATCATTAGACCTCAAATGTTACCTTCTGAGAGATGCCTGTATGATAAGATTATTTAAGATTCACATAAACACACACATGAGCATGTGTGCACACATGCACACACTATCTCTCTAGGGTATATTTTATTTCTTTCTTTGGAGTTTAGAGTTTTCTAACTTCTTTTCATGTTTATTGCTGTCCCCACTGATTTCCAATCCAAACTTCTTTTTCTCTTGGTGTCCATATATATAGGTACCATTGTACTCATTAGGCTGTGAATACTGCTTGGTATATAGCAGGTTCTAAAAAATTATTTTGAAAATTTTAAAATTGCTGAGAGTTTTTCAAATGTGTTACATTTGGTCTATATTTTGAAAGCAGAGCAACAAAAATGAAAATAAAACTAGCATTTGCTACAGATTACAAGCTTTTATTTTTCCCCATCTGCTTTGCTCATTGATCAAATTCCAAATTCAAAATGTTTTTCTTCTGATATTTTACAAGAAGTTCAAGTAATTGATAGAAAAATGATGAAAGATTCATGAAATCTGGTCCTGGTAGGAACTTTCTGGCATCAGTTGAATCCATGGTCAAATCATGTGCCAGGATCTTTCTTAGACTAGTTCATCACTGGAATATATAAAGTTATATGTGACTCTTTTATAAAATCTCCTGGTCTGTATGTCTTAAAAGATGATTGATATAAGGCCATTTGAAAATGTAAAATATTATTGCAAAGCAAAATAATGTAATTGCTACATTTTGATATTACCCTTAGTTAAAAAAATATTTTTATTGTCATTCATTTTAAAGCTTGTGGAAATTTCAGTAAATTTTATGAAGCCTATCCAGTTCTTTTGCAGATATCTGTTCTTCAAAAATATCGGTCTAGTTTCAAAAAATGGTATTTCTTATTGCAATTACAGAGGTTGATTGAATTCCTGAATGTATGTTATATGCTTAGATATGTAGATCTGCATGTGTGTTATATGTTCATACATGTAGATCTGGATCATATATATAGGCCTTTTGGTTTATTTCTGCCACCCTAATATACATAGTCATGATATCTTCATAACAAAATGAGAGAAAATCCGATGAAAGTCTATTTAGTTTAGTCAAATTAATGCATTGATTTATTAAGTTTTATACATATATTTTTGATTCCTAGCATGTACCTACTAAGTGAAATCCTAGTTATACTAAATGAAATGCCCAATGAAGCAGACACATACTTTCTCAAAAAATGTATATCCTAGCTAGATTTAAAATCCTACTCAGACATTGAAATCTGTACATTATCATGATTATTAATGATACATTATTGTGTCACCATTAAAAGACTCTACTACAAAAGACTCTCCAATCACATTCAACCCTATTTATATTTGAACTGTTCTAGGAGTTTAAATTGTTTTGGGAAATCAAGAATTTTACCTGGAATCTGAGTATATATAGGGCGGGGTACAATGCAGTATGAAAAAATACATGCACATTATAATAAATTGGTGCTTTTATCATAGATTTAACACAAGTAGGTTCATGTGCAGAGAAGATGGCCCAATACTGCTGCCTCATTAATAACTGTGATGCTGAATTGTGTGAGTGGTGCTTCTTATTAAACAACTCTTATAGTGGGCCAAGGGAATTAGTTTATTAAAAGCATTATAGATGACATATATCTGATCTTGGATAGAAAAATTAATCTTATATTTTTCATTTTTACTCCAGATTTTGAACTCATAAAATCCTTTCAGAGGTAGAATAAATGATTATTTGGTTTAGAAGCAAACTGAAAAATGGTGCCAAAGGGCAGTAAAGTCTGTGAGGAGTACTGATACCTTGAGATATTTGTAGTAACTCCTTCCTGCAGTTTTAGATTGCTTGCATCATAAGTTATTAATGACTGCAGCTAACATTTCTCAGAATTATAACCCAAGAGATGATTATTTATGGTTTTAAACAATTCTATCAAGATTGCTCACACTCACTTGACAGCGGAGAGTAGAAGTAAACTCTCTGACTGTACCTCCTTAGTTCTACTGAGGCATTCTTAGGATGTTAACCAAGAGTCACAAAATCAGAAATACTAAAACCATACAGAGCATTAATGAAATTGTGTAGACAATATATTGTTCACATAGTTTTATAGTTGATCAGTCATATAAAGTTGTCACTTGAAATATGTAAAGAATAGAAGGTTAAAGAAGCAGTTCCATAAAGGAGTGGCTCCTTTCATAGAGAAGTTAAGAATCCCATGATTTCTGATGGTTCCGAAAATACAGAATTCAGATGGTTATATTCCGACCCAAGTCACCTCACCAAAACACATGTATCCTCTCCCACAGCTGTTTCTTCCAACATTTAGTCATTCTGCCTTTTTAAAAATACTCCAGTTAAAATAGTAAATCTTTGCTTATTATCCTGAAGTGAATATATCATTTTAAAGCACTCACTAAAATTAGTTAAAATGCTATATGTATCATTTTGGTTTAAGTATTTTAAGCATGAAGAGATTTATTGGGTAGAACTTTCACAGTTAAACTTGTTCGAGTGAGGCACAAGGACATTTTTATGCAGTGGCATGGTATAATGTCAAACCCAGTAAGAAATGAGCTGTGCTTCTGTGGTGGGTAGGAGGGGGGCATTGGAAGGAACATCAGCTGAACCTGGAGCACTAAAAGCCCTTAAAGAAAAACAATGGCGATGTGGCAATATATATATATATATATATATATATATATATATATATATATATGAGTCCATACATGTCTACTCCCTCTATCCTACTTTTTGATTTTGATCAAAGTCAGAAACAAGCCAGATCAACATTTTATATGTATGTGCTTGGAAGGTACATGAAAGTGAGTATAAAACCTTTGAAAAATGCATGTTGCTTAACAATAGTAGTAAAATGTTATAACCCAGGGATACGATGTCCTTGGAGTCAACATTATATACTCAGGTTCATCTTATCTTGCTGTGTCCTACATATTCATAGTCCTTTTGGTGCATTCTCACCACTGACAGCTCAACTCATTATGGCAATGCAAGGCCGCAGACAGAAAACATACTGCACACATATATCTTGGACCCTACCTTGTCAGTGAAGGGCAAAGCAATAACATAAGGAAATTTCTCCTTGCCGAAGTTGGATGATATTCAGTCCTGTGTGTCCAGCTTTGTTCTGAGCTGCATGTGCATATTTGATTTGGAGTTTCCATCTAAAATTAGCATAATTTTAAATAACACAATAGAGCACATAGAAAGGTGTAAGGGAAAGAAGTAAAAAATGAAAATTATTTGTTTAGCAAGGATTAAAAATGAAATTTTCCAAGAGGCAGAGCCCAGCATAGGCATTCACAGTAAAACACAACTAATAATAACAGCTAATGAAATTCATTAATAGGTTCAATTAATATCTTTCCCTGGCTCACAATAAGCCTATTAAGCATAGGGATTATGCCCAGCGCAATAAACTCCTTTTCACTAATGTCAAGTACTCAAATAGAAATTAGTATTTGTTAAGGAAAAAAAAAATTGGTCAGCAGAAAGGTAGCAACAACATGGTGCATGAGGTCTTAGTGTATACTATGGAGGATGTATGTACACAGGATAGGTCAAACCAGGCTACATGTGCTGTGGCCAGGTTCCAGAACGGACAGGGACAGTATTTGCTATAGGATGTAAGTATGAAGC
Organism: Cavia porcellus; assembly: GCF_034190915.1. Taxonomy (NCBI): domain Eukaryota; kingdom Metazoa; phylum Chordata; class Mammalia; order Rodentia; family Caviidae; genus Cavia; species Cavia porcellus. The sequence goes on along the minus strand of NW_026947514.1, from coordinate 19,983,145 downwards.
TTTGGTGTGAGAGTCTGAATATTCAATTAAACTCCTTAATCGAGGACATGAACTCATTAGAAAGAAGGACATTTGAAGTTCAAGGGCTAATTCTCTTACTAACTCGGACTCAGTGGACTCTGATGAAAGGAGATGCAATTTCAGACTAGGGTTTGTCCTTTCCCTGGGTTTTATGATTACGTTAATGCATGGAAAAACAGACAACTTAGAGACTAATATTAAGTTTGCTGACTGAGAACATACAGGTTTTTGATGACTGAATTATAATTAAAGTAATGATAGAAGTAAAATGGTCCTATAATTTTATTACATTTGTTCATTGTCCTCATATAATAAATTGAGATACTTTCCTCATAGTAAAATCAACTAAAAAAATAAGTAGGTGGCATGTTTCTTGTGAATTTTGTAAAATTTCTGTAAGGAGACAATTGGGAGTTTGTTTTTATTTCTAAGTGGTAGGATAAACCAAGGATTTTGATTAATTATTCAGTTTCCTTTTTGTTATTGGTTTAGATATTTTTTCCTAATTTTCACAAGTAATAATTTTATATAAAGATTTCATTTCAAAGTTTTACATGATTTAAATTCAAATTATTCTCAGAAATTAATTTCTACTGATCTAAGTCTAAATGCATATTTCTTTCATAATGTGTTTCTTCATTTTTATTGACAATTCTTCTAAAATTGTGCCTATTTTGTATATCTTCCAAGTATTTCCTCATTAAGATTATTTCATGTTTTATTGACCTTTTTTTTGCAAAATCCATTGCCTTTTTTTCTTATGACATTCTTGTTAGCTACTTTTCTACTTATTTTTAATCACATTTGCTGCTGTTCAACATGTCTGATAATTTGATCTAAATTTCTAGCTAAGTAAATGGTATATATTGAGAACATGGAATTTTTTGTCTTCCATTGAAGTGCTTTGAAATTTATTTTAACAGCCTCGATCCTTTAATTTTAAACATCTTTTAGAGAAACACTAATGTAACATTTATTTGATGGCTAGTGCTTTGTACTCCTTGAGTGCAATTCTTTATTTAATTTATAATGATTTCCTTGAAGCTTGAGTAAGATTTTCACTATTTAACACTTTGAAATTTAGAGTGTTATCAGCCCTCCTTAGGATCTGGAAATTGTTCTCTTCTACTTTGGAGCATTTTGTATTTTCCTAAACTTGCACAGTTTCAATGGTTCATGCACAAGCTCATGTGAAATCCAAAATTAAGAAGAACCAATGTAGATAATAATGATATTTTATTTGTAATGACTATATATAGAAGTAATTCATACATTAATAACAGGCAAACTGCCTAGAGGACAGCTGCTTGTTTTTATAAATAAAGATTTTTGGAACACAAACATATTTGTTTATGTATTATATGTGACTGATTTCACTTGTAACCACAAATTTCGGTAGTTGTGACAACGACCATATGGACCAGAAGTGTAAAATGTGAATTTTGTGGCCCTTTAAAAATGAAGTTTGGTTGTTTTTGCTATAGATAATTTGCATCAATGCAACCATACATTAATATAATAAATAAGGTGAAGTAGACCAAATGATGTTGAACAAGAGATGGAAATCTGAAGATCGATAGTGGATTTACCAAGCTGATTTACTTCCATTGATCTAATTCTACTGATACAATTTTATAAATAAGTAATGATAACCCACTTTGTGAGTGAGACTTGCTGGACATCACTGGAGCCATCCAGATCGTCACGGCAGTTGTGCTCCTAATCTGCACTGAACACCAGGTGATTGGGCACTTACATAAGAGATTATGATGTGATTCATGTCTCTTTGGCCCTGTGTGGCATGGTGATCCAAGTGATCTTTTCTTAAAACATTCTTCACTTGAATAAATCAAACTCAACATTTGAAGTATAAGCTTGAGTTCTGGATATTTGCTTTTTAAAAATACTACCCAAAAGTTTTAATGACATACAGTCCTGTGGTTCTGCCATATGTGAAAAACTTATCTCTTGGCCTTTCTCCAGGATTTCCACAGTAGGATTGCATTAAACTTCTATCAGGTAGAAAATTACAGACTTATGTGTTTAGTTAGCATCCGTCTACATAATGCAAAAATAACAGGAAATTAACCAGTGCACAGGTGGCACTTCCTTGCCAACATAATCTGACCACTTCTGTAGTGATTCACCAAAACACTTTTGTTCTACGGAAAAGAAACTGCACAAATAATCACAAAAGCTAATAAGCTATAGCAGCTTTCTCAAGATTGGTAGGTAATATTTACAAAGAGAATTTCTCAAATCTTATCAATTCAGTTTCTTCTACTGGTCAGTTAACATTTATGATAGAAGAGCTTCAGAGAGTGGGTACAAAGAAGCAGAACACATGCACAATGGAATCTAGTGCTGCTTTATCACATAAGCTATAGAAAATAACGTGCTATATAGCTAATAATGAATAAACTCCCAAAAGCTTTCATGAAATCATTAAGTATATTTTTATAAGAGAACAAATTCTTAGAGTGTAACCATTGCTTATATTTGAAATGCATAATACTAAGCCCCTGGATGAGTGGACAGGAGTATTTTATCAAGACAAAGGAGAAAACACAAGTATAAGATAATAGCTCTTTTTAAATCCTATCTCCCAGCACTCAAGACTGAGCACGTGACCCAGGGAATATGCCTAAATCAAAGTCATCCCAGGAAAATATTTTAAATAAGTTGGTAGGAAACGCTTTAACATATAGAGGCTACTTGAAGAGGCAAGGCTGATGGAAATATTCACCAAGGCAAGTTTAGCTGTGGCACTGGGAGGACATAAGCAAGAAAAAATCATCACCATTTGTATTAGTTAATCTTGCCAATTTGACCAGATTATGAGAATCTTGGAGAGATCATGGGGGTGCTATTTTTCAATATTGAATTAATCCACTGATGCACATATTTGCCCGGGCTTTTTGTAAGTGAGGCCCAGGTGTAGGTAGGCGCCTGGGCATATGCCTTTGGAGGTATATATCTAACTGGCACCCCTGTGTTCTGTTTCCAGAATGCCTTGGCATAAGTGGTTTGCTTCAGGGTCTTCTGCTAAGATAAACCTGCCATGGAACCAGAAAACCATGAACTGAAATCTCTGAAATAACAAGCCATGCCAAACATGTCCTCCTTTAAATTATAAGTATAAGGTATTTCCAAACCATTAGTGAGAACATTCATTAATATGCCACCCTTGGGCTGAAGATAAACAAGGAAAGTATTTTTGGGGAGGCTACCTTCAGAAGCTGTATGCTGGAGGGACACAGTCACTGTCACTGACTTAGCACAGATCAGAATGGTCTAAGGCAGTAGTGGTAAAATTATACCATGCACAGAAGGCTGTTTGTATCTTTGAGTTCTAATGTTTGCCATCACTGGTCTAAAGCAAAAAAACATGTGGTCCAGGAGAAAGAACCACTCCCATTCTCAATTACCTGGTTCTCCATATTTGGCAACACTAACTAAAAACACCTCTTCAGCCTAGTGTTTCTTTTTCTCTTCCTTGCAGATTTTTATTTCATTGGTTTGGCTTTTTAAAATTCTACTATGTTACTTAAAATTTTGCAAAACAATAATGAAAAGTTCCTTTAATTCATTTAGTTTCCTTCTAGAATAGGTATACATAAGGTGTCCACAAGTGTGACATAGCATTTGCAGGCCTCTAGAATTCCCTGCCAAGCATCAAGCAGCCTGCAGAATGAAATATGCCTGATAAAAGTGCCCTGACTAGAAACTAATAAATCTTAGATTAGCAGACAGTAGAAACAGGAAATCCTGCTGAGCTCTGATGTGGGAGAGTCTAATCTGCTGCATAAATTGTTCCAAGAAGAGCTCATCCTTGTGAAAATATATTATCCTTATGACAATACCAAGGCTATTGTCCAAAGCAGCTATTGGCTGTGCAATTGTCAGTATCACGAGTGAAATATATCAGGAAAGGGAAGGTAAAGAAAGAAGTAGGTGATCATATAAAAACCACACAGACAGAAGGAAAGTTCTGCATCTGTCATGCCGGTCACAGCTCTGGGAAAAGGCAGTTCTGTGATCTGTGTCAGCTGGCATCCCAAACTCTAGCTCTAGAAATATTTAAAAAATAAGTGTAGAGAATTTCTTCCATGTCATTTACAATGTATTCGTAGATGTATTAACATAGAAGCCATGGGAGGGCTTTCAAAGTATTAAAGTGGTCTCTGTCTCTCTGTCTCTCTGTCTCTGTGTGTGTGTGTGTGTGTGTGTGTGTGTGTGTGTGTTTGTGTGTGTGTCTGAGAGAGTTCAGAAAGTGCTTATAACACTTTGGAGAGAAAAATCTCCCTGCTGTTTGCTTCATTTAGTGAACAGACTTTAAATCTGATCTAATAACACATTTTATAAAATTGTAGCTCACTTGGTTTCCTCCTATACACACACAGTGAGCTAAATTCAAATTCGTTTTGTGGGTGAATCAAGCAAAAGAAATCCATAGGAAATAATCCTGCATTTCATAAGGAGGGAGGGCTACTACTGAGTAAATAGGGGCTGAGCTCTATGTTAATATTCAGGCTTCATCTTACCACTTGGCCTATAGAGACACCATTTCAGGACATATACTTTGCCAAAACAAAAGTATTATTAACTGCTCATCAAACTGAAAGTTGGGGTAAATCTCTTGATATTATCAGTGAAAATATTCATCAAGCATAATAGGCGAGGCTACTTATTTCAACAAACATCTTATTTTTGTTTGTAAAACCCACGAGGTAGCATCCAATATATGAGAAACATATTTTATCTGAAATCCGAAAAGGATTCTGACATTCCACTTTAAGAGATAACACCCAATTTCATAACCTTGCAGGCATGTGTTCAACCTTATGCTCTGCTTAATTCCAAGTTCAGTGATGTATTTACTACTGGTTTCTCACAGCCAAATCATTACTGCACAGACATTTCAAAGACTGTTCAACGGATTCTGAGGGTAGGAAGTAAAATCAGCAATTTTTAATCTTGCTTCTAATCTCACTTCTTTCAATTTAACATCGTTGTGTCCTTTCTATGATGACTCATTTCAGAATTCATGTCTCAGTTTATCTATTTTGAGGCATGTTTATTACTACACAATTATCATGATCAGGCTGTAGAGAAATGCTGTATCAATAAAAAATGTATTTGTAAAAAACTGAAATAATTTGTTTTAATGAACTATGGGTAAAATAAATCTTTGGCTATTTAGTTACTTATAAAATGGTACGAATTTTCTTTCTACTGATTTTATAAACAACACAAGAATTTAAAGAATTAAAAGTAGTGAACATTCATTGAAGATAAACTATATGGTATGGAAATCTGAAGAAGAAAGTGAATATTTATTTCAACAATCTTCAACCTGTGAACACATAAAATCAAAATATGAGAAATTGAATACACAGCCCCATAGATGATAATGCTTATAAAGTGATAGTTCTGCAAATACTCTGTTATTATGGAGGACACTGGACTGTACCTTTCTCTACTCTGAATCAGATGCTGTGGTTCCTTCCTTGGAAACTGTTTCCTCTGCTTATTATAACCTTTCCCCACATCCTTGTGTAAACAACTTATACTTGTAATTCATTCCACTGATAGTTGCACCTCAGAGATCACTGCATTTGTCAGTTAAAAGATGGGTCTTTGTCTTTCTCAAATCGTGGTTCATACTTGTGGTGCCTGTCATTATCTGATAGTTTTTGTTCTGTCAGTGCAAGGGAGCAATATACTATTTTAATTTCTAGCTGATTGTTATCTAATTTATCACAGCAGGTACCTCAACACTTTCCTGTCATCAAAACTTTTAGACAGAATCTGCTTCCTTATTCTCAAAAAATTATTTTGGTTGCGTTATTTGACACTAGTATTTTCTTTCCTTCTTTCCTTTTAAGAATTTTATCTGTTTATTTTCCATCTTTCTCAGTTCACTTTCTTAAAAATAAAACATTTTTTTCATTTTATTAATATTTCCATTTTCTGCATCACTCCATCTGTTTATTTAGTTTCTTTATAGAGCTACATTTTAATGCAAAGATGTGATTAATTTGATTATGTATCAACTAAAACATAGCAATAACCTAGTGCCACTTAACTCTCTTTTCTCTTCAAACTGTTGTCTTATTTTACTCTATTCCTCAACACATTTCCAAAGTACATAATCATCTTAAACTGTGTCCATCGCTTATTCTTTATTCATTCTTTGTTCTTTTGTGGTTTGGATCATTTTTAATACCTCTGTTCTCTTGGAAATCATCACCAAAGTTTATCAATTTCAAAATTCCAAGGCTTTGAAGAAAACATTTTCTGGATATTGATTAATGCTAAGTTCTGCTCTTCACCTTTCTCAACCAGTCCGCAGACCTGAGGATTCAACATCGGTAAATTATACCTTAAGACTGCCCTGCTAATTTTTCTTTGATTCTTCCCAAGAGAGGCAACAGTGTGAGCTCTACAGCACTAAGGTAAAGGAAAGACATCGCTTTTGTGAGACAGCTGTGCATTTCTGGTTCTGTTTTGGAGCTGGCAGACTCAGGAGAAGCATCCACATTCTAGTTTCATGTAGCTGTGGTGTCTATCATTGTTTCGAAGTGCTGGCTTGAGAATCATCTTGAAGGATGCCAGTTTTCTTTTGTAAAACTCTTTACAAATGAGCTAACTCATGCAGCTCGTGTTTTCCTGACTGAATTTCAAGCACACAATCCTTATTTTGCATATATAGAGCCACCGACTTCTTAGCACTCTCTGAATATTAAACAGCATAGTTACTTTGCACTTCTCAAATTGTCCTTTTAGAGGGTGTGAGTCTTACAAAACTCCCTTTTACTTACTCCACTTCCTGGAGGGCAAGACATTCTTCTTCACTAGCTCTCACTTGTCCACTTGCTCATCATAGGGGAATATTTTTAAAAATTATCTACCCAATATCCTTTTCTTCTTAATATACAAGATTTTGTCTGCTTATTTAATGCAATTTCATGGCAACATCCCTCACATATATTCAAAATTTAAATCTCTAGGCTTCATCTTCCTTTTGAGTTATGGGCCATTGTTAATGCTATTAAATATCTTTCTAACCATAGCTTAGAGGCCCTGAAATGTTAATAGTTTCATGAAACTTTCCTAAATCCTCTTGAGTTTGCTATGCTTGTCACATGACAGGGTCCTTGTATTACAGACAGTTAAGTTAGATAAAAATTAATAGGCATTCAGAGAGGGATAGGGCCCACTCAGGAGTCAGTATATGAGGCACAGCAAAATGAATTTAGCTGGCAATGAATTTAAAGAGAGCTGGACCTCAAGATAGTGATGTACTAACCAAGCCTGCAAGCCTCTTAGAGGTAAACAGCAGCATAAGATTACACTATAAATAGCATCAACTGATCCAGTGAGTCCAGATAATGCATCAGATACAGTTGGGTGACCAGAATACCTTGACCCTACCATACTACCATACTCTGACCCTTCCAACCATCTCTGAGAACGTCATTCTTCTTTCTACCTTGGCAGATTCCATGTCGTCATGCTGTAAAATCCAGTAATGCCATTATTCTTTGTTCAGAGTGATTTTTGTCAATTTTATATTGTTTAATTTCAACATGCATGAAGGCACAGACAGCTATTTTGAAGAGAACGAAAGACGTTATGGTAGCCACTACTGATTCCCCTATTGTCTGGTTTTGAAGTCCCGTAGTTCCTTCATCACTCTGTTCTAATTAGTTTAATAATATCTTATCTTTTTATGAATTCATTGTATGTGAAGATATGGACAACTATTTAGAAGAAAACAAGAGACATTATGGTAGCCAGTGATGATCTGTTGTTTTCATTGAAATCTGTTTCATTTACATTATTTTCTTCTGATCTGCTTTGTTTTGTTTTGTTATGTTTAGTGTTACCCTCTTTAAAATCAAATTTTAAAAAAAAGAAGTTATAGGTAGGCTAAAGTTAATGATGCTCATCATATAAACTTGCTATGTACTTTGCTTCCAGATCAGTATCAGCTGAGTCACTACCTTTATAATCCTATAGACTAATTTTAGTTTGACTCATAGCTTCCCAAGTTGTGATTTTCCTGTCCTAGACATCCCCCGACAAAAAGTCTTGGCAGCAACCCATTTTCATGATCATTCCTGATTTTCAGGGTCTTTTTCTCAATAAACCGTCCTCACTCTTAATCTCCTTTGTCCTTCTGTCCTTTCTTCAGTATAGAGAGAGACAAATTTGGCACATCTGACATCCAACAGTTTGGGGGTTATTTTCCAGTGACACATTATGTTTCTAAAATGGAGATAAGGAACCTAACCTCATCCTCCTTGCAGAATCATGAAGGATTTCATGATTTCCTTTGTAGAAAGAATCCTTTGTAGAAAGGATTTTGTAGGAAGTGCTAGTAAGAGGCATAAAATAATTCATTAGGCAAAAGTTGAGAAGCCTGCACTCAAAGATGTGTGTGGAGTCAAGAAAAGAGGCATATCACAATCTGGGTGGAGGCCAACTATGGGAGAATTGGGAGTGAAATTCAGTAGAACTAGTGATTCTAAGGCAACAAAGAACTCAGTTTACAGATGCAAAGTGTTTGTCTTCAGCCAGAGGTTACATTGGACATTTGGAGACTTTTCTGTACTTGTGCCTGACTTGGGATTTAGGGAAAAACTGATCATGGGTTACTAGTTCCACTGTGGATATTATTTGACAGAGGAATAGTGTCCTTGGGCAGGAAGGGGACCCTTCCAGATTAGAGGTCAAGTGGTTCCCAGTTTGCAATTGATAAGTAACCATGGTCCGTGCTAAAGTCTCCTTTCCATCATTTGAGAAATTAAGAATGGTGTTTACTTATATGCTTTGTGTGAAAATGAAGTGCTGTAACAAATTTGAAAATTCAGGGTTAAGTATGAAGAGAGGTTTGAGGCATTCATTCAACATATAAGAGCTTCACTCGTCTTTCTTTGACTTTTACCTGTAACTGTCAGGTGAACATTAGTTAGCTATTTGTGCATGGGTTTGTCCTAAGGTCTAATAACATAAAAATAACCTTTAAATCTTTGAAAGTGCTTAATTTACGTAAGTCTTTCCACTTGTCTCTCAGTAAGCACAACAGGAAATCACACTGACTGTCCTCACAATACAGGGAACGTTTGGTCAAATTTTTGCTACTCAGATTAATACTATTTAATTTTCTAGCATAGTCTTTTCAGCAGTGAGACCTAAAATGTTGCTATGCATGTGGATTTACACTTCAGGTACAACCTATGAAAGATTCCACATCTCACTCAAATGGAACCTGTACTTGACCTATAGCCTCTCTGCAATCCTTTACTTCATTAGCTTGCTGCTCTGATTCACTGCAGTTCTTCCCTCTTCTCTTCCATTTGTCTTCCATCTACCTCCCTGATGTGCTTTGAATGTCTGCAGGAGGATCATATCTTGGAATTTTGCTCACTGCTGTATCTACCAGCTAGAAATCTCTTTCTTGAGATTTTAGCATGGCTGATCCATACCTTCTTCAGCTTTCCTTAAATGTCACCCCTCATGCAAACTATCCCAATCACACAACTTAAATTTGCATCTCTCTTTGTTTGTGATCCCTGTAATTTTTCTCCTTTTGTTTTGTTCATTATACATATCAAGTTACGTAAGGCAGTAATGCTTATATTTTGTCTGGCTCACCTCACTGGAGTGTAAGCTCCATTGGGAATCTAAATGATGTTATAATGGATATCTAGCTTCTGGAACATACATCTAATAAATTAATTTTTAGTTGAAAGTAATTGATGGAGATAGGCCTGTTATTTTTTTAAATCAATTTTCAGATTATTGTCAGTTTGGGGACCAACATGGTTATTAGGAATATATGGATCAATGACTGACTCATTATCATTTCCATTTGTCACCTTAAGTTTTGCTCTTTACAGACACAGTCTCTCTTCTGTAATTGGAGCTGCTGTCCACAATGCATTTTAGTCTCTCTAGAGAAGTAGAAACAGGGAGCTGACTTCTATGAGTTCTGATAAAAATACATTGCTTCACGGTTGAATGCACTTAATTTCCTTATATATTAAAAGTGAATGCTAGCATCCCACATGAAGGAAAACCCATATGCTAGGTAGTTATGTATCCCTCGAGAATGATATCCAAAATTGCAAGCTAGTTTGCATTAAGGAGACTAAGTTATTAAGCTGCCCAAATGGAAATTTTTTGAATATTTTTAACAAAAGAGAAATATATTGAATCCCTAATAGGAAAATAATTTGTTTTATGAAGTTCTTAATAATAATTAAAAAATAAAAGAGAACTTCAATTAAAATTATAGTTTTTATTAATGATTCTTGCTATGTTTATAAAATACTCGATTTGACATGTGTGATTTTGCTGTATCTGGATGTATAATCTACACTGAGATGCTTAGATTAGTGGAGAAAAGTAACCTTAAATACTTGATTTTGAATAGAAAATTGGAGAGTGCTATTAAATTTGCTTATGGAGATTATATTCTGGCATTTTAGTAGAAGCAGATAATGAGACATTGAACTACTCACAGTGAACAAAACAACCCAGAGGCTGAAGGCATTAATATAGGAAAGCAATATAAAGTGGGACAGAGTTTGGATCTAATGATAAGGTATTCTGACATCTTGGTGTTTTTTTTTTTTTTTTTTTTTTCTCCCCACTGTTTAGGCAGTTTCTTCCTGGTAAATTCAAAATTCGAATGACTTTCAATTTATATAGAGCAGGATTTAAATTTTCTGACAATTTTGGAAGCTTCAGTGCATGGAGACTTGGTCACATTGCTTCTGGACCTTACAGGGAATCTGCATATCATGGCTGGCCAACATGTCAGAGGAAAGTGCTCAGTTCATGGTGCCCAGAAAAGTAGAGAGAGAAAGAAAATTGGCAGGGTTCAAGGACGCACTTTAAGGGCATATTCTCTTCAGTGATCTAAAACATCCTATTGGTCCTATCTCCTGAAGGTTCCCAACACTTCCCCATAGTTCCTTTCTGAGGACCAAGCCTTTAATACTGGGCCTTAAGGGAATATTTCAGACCCAAAATGGCACATTCATACGTCATAGTTCAGCTCGCATTTGCATTTCCAAGCTCCAATGTGTATGATTTTGTGATCTCGAGCATTGTGTAGGGCTAGGCATAGGGATGATGATTCTTGGTGTTGTAATAATCCCTTTAACAAAGTCTATTTTGATTGCTTCTTGTGGTTTCCTATTTTCCACCTTCATTCTGTTTCCTAAGGACTAATTTCAGTTTTATTCTACAGGAGGGAGATGTGAACACTGACATGAGAGCATTTCACTTATTCTTTCCAAAGGCAGATCATCCCAATGAATGATTTTCAAATATGTTTGGAAAAATAAAAGTTAAACTTTGTGGGGTTTTTTGTCTCTTTGTTTGTTTGTTTTTAAGATGTCACCAAGTAGTTTAGGCTGGCCTTGATCTTACTATGTAGCCCTGGCTGGTCTTGAACTTGCAGTGATCCACCTGCCTCAACCTCCGTAATGCTTGGATTACTGGTTTGTGTTAACATGCCTGGCTGTTGTAACTTCTTATAGCATCTTAGGCCAAAATTGCTTCATTGGAAAGATTTTGTCAATATGATAGGAAAAATAAACTTTCCTTTTGTTTCTAATCTTTATCATTTGCAATCAGATCCCTAAGCTACTTTTATAAAAGTATTGCTAGAGTCTACAGAAAATTATTGTCCTTAGAGCAAGAAGACAATATTTAGTTGGTTTGTTAGATAATAGCTTAGAAGGAGGATGTGATGAAAGCTCTCTGTGCAGTCTGGTGTCAGTGTTGATATGCTTTGAGGGCAAAAGCTCAGAGTTTCCTTGAAACCAGTAGCACTGTAGTTGTTTTAGAAAGATATAAAAGGATTTCTAAACAAGGATGAGCAGAGAGCATAAGTTTGTGTTACCACAGAATTTGTCTTACCATAGGTAAGAGGCCTCTGATAATGTCCACAGACATATCATCTCAATTATTTGAAATGAAGTTTGGCTACATTTTGTTCCTTTTTCTTCAAATGTTGTAAGAGACAAAGAACCAGATACAGGCACTGACAGAGAACAAGTACAAACATGCTCTTAGTCACAAAACATTCCGATTAGACACTTTGATTAAAGATGTAATAAACAGACGATGAAATCCACATATTGGAAATTTCTCAAATCTATGACCAACAGTTCGAGTGACTGTAGGGCACATATTTATGAAGTAATATAGCAAAGTATTGTTAGATGTCATCTTTCCTGACGAGCAGGAACAGCGGTCTCATTGCCACAGCAATTTAGAAAGGGTAGCAGTAGAGACAAGAAAAATAGATAGGGTATCACATGTTTTGATTGTCAAAATGGGAAAGCTGAGATGTTACCCAATCTTCCTGACAGGAGAAAATTTCTAAGGATGAGGCACTGAAGTCTTGTGGAAGAGGTGATGAAAATCAACAGCAGCTAGATATTTTCCACTCAGCTCAGTAATATATTTAAGCATCATGGATTTAAACATTAAGGTGGTGTTCAAATAAAATTCAGTCATGACAAATCTACATTTCAAAACATAATTAAAGAATGTCAACATACAATGCAAAATGCAAAGCACTGTGTCTTACTCTGAATGTATTTCTCTGTAGATTGGCAAAATCTCAATGGCACTGAGAGCAACATTTCAAAACAAATAGGAAGGAACTTCAATTAGATGTGCAATAAAATATCTACAAAATATAATGAAAAATTGTTTGCCTTTAGTTTCCCATATATCATTACAAACTCTTACCTCACCCAAAGGATCTATTTTAATGAGGAGCAGGAGTTCAGTTCTGTAGTTTGTTTACATATTCTGATAAGAAAGCTGATTGAAAAGAAAAAAAATAGTTTTCTGTTATACCTTTTTGTGCTGCACATGTGAAATAACTATTCACAATTTTTAAGGCAACAAATATCTTGTGAATTAACTATTTGACGAGCAAAATCATGGGATGAAAATCATGGAAAACTTGATAACTAGATGTCACATCTCAATTATTCACCTTCATATCCTTTTAGGTCACACACATACACACAGATACACACACCTGACATGTTTCTTTAGTCAGTCATATTACATTTTTAAAATTTATTTTAAAAAGATTAAGATAAAAGAGGACATAACAAAACCTATCAGAACAGAACAATTTAAACAACATAGTGTTTCACCACAAAACAACCTGACACAACAGTAGCTACCATAGTGTCTCTTTTCTTGAAATAATTGAGTGTACCTTCATACACAGTAGTATCAAACATAACAAAATAGTATAAAACCATTCAAGAGAATGAAAGTATTACAGGGTATTCAGAACCCACTAACAGAAAATGAACAATGGTTACTATATTATCTCCTTGTCCATAAATTTTTTGTTTATACTATCACACAAAATAAAATCCATTAAGATACAACATGATATAACTGATGGAGACAGAAGAACAAAAGCACAGTAGGACTTCAAAACAAGATGATATTAAATCAGCACTGGCTATTATAATGTCTTCTTTTCCTCAAAATAGTTGTTCATATCATCACCGACAATAAAATCAAACAACCCAAAATAAAACCATTCCAACTAATGAATGAAAACAGCCACATTACATTTATAAAGCCACTATACTATTAGTTCTAAGAGATCATCCTAATAAGATCAATATTAAGCCTAGCAAGCTCGAGGTCATGAATTTGATCTCTGGTACAAAAAGAAAAAGATCAAGATTAAGGGAACCCCTTTGTAGTTCACATTTGTAAAATTACTTCTCTTTTACAACTTCTTCAACTACCACCACTTTTCAAAGGCAACTTTGTTTGGATCTACTTTAGTTATGAATCTGCTGTTCCATCCTTGGTACTGAGCAGGATACACATGGGTTCACTGGTAGAAATTGAATCCATATTTTTAAAAGAAGGAAATCTCTGACATCCAAGATCTTTAGCTAATACATAATTGAACCACAAAGAGTGTTTAACTCAAAAGCTCTTAAGTTATAAAGACTACAGTTTTAACACTGGTCTATAATTTCTTTCAACAAAACTATTGGTAATAAGTAAGACTGTACCAAATTTACAGTTAGTCAGAAATCACTGGGATATATGCTCAAGAATTATAGCAAAAATCAAAATAAGTATGTTAGATGTCAATCATAAATGAACACAGTAGACTGAGGCCGTTTTAGCCACCAAAGATGTCATTGAAATTATCTATCTATCTATCTATCTATCTATCTATCTATTTAATTTTTTAAAATTTACGGAGAATAAAGCAAAACAAAACAGAGCAGAACAGAACAAAGCAGATCAGAACAAAACAATGCAAGAAATGCAATATTTCAAAACAAGACAACAGGATATCCACAGTGACTACCATAATGTCTCTTGCTTTCTTCAAAATAGTCCATATCTTCACAAAGAGTGAATTCAAACAAAACAAAATAGTATAAAACTGATAAAAACAAAATGAAAGCATTATAAAACTGGACAATGGTAAAGTCAACAATGGTTACTATAATGTTTCTTTTTTTCTTCAAAATACAATCCTTATCATCACACATATTGAAATCAATCAATAGAAAATAGACTAAAACAAATCAAAGCAAATAATATAAGCATTGCTAAGTTTCAAAACAAGTTGATAGGAAATCAGCAATACCCACCGTAACGTCTTGTTTTCTTCAAAGTAGCTGTTCACACCATCACAAGTAATAAATCTGGGTGGCCATCATAACATACTAGTATAAATTCTGTCTGATTCTAATTATTCTCACAACGCCTGATTACAAAAGTTATCTTCAAAAGATTACCAGATATAGACAGATATAGACAGGCAAAATTCATCTAGTCCTATAAATATTAGCTGTTTTGTTCCAAAAACTAATAGAATTAGTAGTACAATTGTCTTAGCTATCATAAGTGTATGTACAAATTTATATTTTTCTACTTTTCCTTTCTTGTTTTGTATTTTTCCTTCTGTGAGTCATTGTTTCCCTCTGAGCAGTTTCTTACCCTTTCATAATATTTATTGAAGATTTTGTATCCTATTTATTCTTTCATTTTCTTATACTAGGGAGACAATCTGGTATTTACACATGTGAGTTTGATTTATTTTACTTATAAGTGTGGTCTCAAGTCATAGCCATTTACCGATAAAACCTCAATGTGATTCTTCTTTATAGCTGAGTAGTATTGTAATGTATAATTCCTCATCTTTTTCATCCATTCCTCAGTTGATGGGCATTTAGGTTGCTTCCAAGATATGGCTCTTACAAACTGTGCTGCTATCTATAAGGGTGTGAATGTATTACTGTGAAATCATAGTTTCAATTCTTCTGGAAAATTACCCAGAATATTTATCTATATCTGTGTAGCTCTATATATCTGTATCTATCTGTATCTATATATGTATCTGTATCATCTGTATCATCTATGTCTGTATCTGTATCTGTATCTGTATCTGTGTCTATAAGAAAACAGGGCAGGCAGAAAGAAGTAGCCATGATAAGATAAGAGAATACAGCAGATTTCTGGAAGATACCACTTTGATAAAGATAATTTATGGAAGCCGGGTTTGTTTGTGGCTATGTGTTCCTCGAAATCTTGAATAATATCCAGTACACCTTGTGGATTGATCAAGAGGAAAATATAATCTGGAGCTTACACAACTAGTAGAAACTGGCTAAATCAACTATTGAGCTGCCTTGGCTGGTGGTAACCCAAGAGGTCCCAGTACAGAGTTGAAGAGCAAAGAAGGGTAAAGGGAGAGAGACAGTTGAAAATGCATGTGTAATATGTTCTATAATCCGCACTGTTATTGTTCTTATACACATTTTGTCAAAAGGCTAAGAGTCATATAATTACTTTGAGAGAAAAGGAAAGACTCTCCTTTCTCAAAAACTGAACAAACACTTTGAGGAGGTCCATGCCTGCAGGAATGAGAATTGGTACTTAGAGCAAATATCTGAAAATTCTACTTACGTCCTAATAAAAAAGTGAAAAGATAAAATATTTTTAAAATGCATTTAAACACTGGTTAAGGAAAATGAAAGAAATTCAGAGACATTATTTGTCAAGAGTATCTAAAAGAGTTTTCAAAAAAGACAAAGAAATGGAGGTGAGAAAATAGTCAAAGTAGAGAACCATTTCATGGAAAATGAGATAGAAATTTTATGGTTTAGTTCTTAAGTATACCCCACATTCTGCATCTAAAGGCTTGACTGCAAGCTTGTGGTATTCTTGATAGGTAGAAGAAACACTGAGAAAGGGGGCTTGTGGGAATGTTAAGTCACTAACAGTGTTCATTGTGGGGGGTATTGGTACCCTTTCCCTTGGGATTAAAGCTCTGAAACAATGAACCAATAAACCTTTCTTTTTTATAAGGTGATCTTCTCATGTATTAGTCACAGTGATGCAGAGGTGACTAACATACAAGTGTTATGTCAAAAGCACATACAAAATTCCAGATTAGATGAGTGGAAAATTATAGGAAGAAACTTTACAATAAAAAGAATGTGAGTTCTTAGTAGCTTCAAGGAAGAAAAATAATTTAATACAAAGAATGTAACTGTCAGGAATTTATCAAAAAGATGGGTCATTAGAGAAGAATTAAGAAATAACTTTAGAGCTTGGAGAACTTGATTTTGATTCTGTAGCTATTTGTAGGCTTAGATGGTTAGTCAAGGATAACAAAACAAGTGTTTTTATTTCTAAGATAGGGTTTTAGATTTGATACTACATTTTAAATTACTGCAGTGTACTCTGTTCTCCTGATTCTCCAAACCACTGATGATAAGTAGAGAATCAAGAAGGTATCATTTCAGCTAGACAACTCATAAGCTCCACAAGTAAGAGATGGAAAAATTCTAGAGGAAATAGTAATGGGTAACCTAGAAAATATCCTTTTCTTTTTCTGTCTTGGATTATTATTCTCTATGAATTTAAACATCAGTACCAAATGCCTTTCCTCACATTATTACTATTCTAACATTTTGTGAAATGTATAACTGATACCAGATAAGTCAAAACAAAAATCTTTCAAATAGGTTAACAGTATGCATTGGTGCATACTTTCTCTTTCATTAATATTTTAACAAATTCAATTTTTTTGACTGTGTGACAATTGAAATACTATAAAGTTTCCCATAAATGTTTTTTTTCCTTATTTTCAGATCGTTAAACATCTGGTCTGAACTGTTTACTACTATTTTGTTTGAACAAGTTCTAAAATAAAAGTGACTATACCAAAACTAGTCTGTCTTACTATTTCACTCCCTGAATATAACTTTTACTGAAACTATGAGATCTTGTAAAACACATTCTTTCATCTTTAATGTAATTTGTAGTCTAATAATTTCATTTAAAAATTAGTTCCCAACTTCTCAGAGTATTACTCTATCAGTTTAGGGTCTGTTTGCTATTTTGGGGAGTGCATGCCTTTCTGCTCCCTGCTGGGCTCCATAACTGTTACTTGGCAGATGAATTCTGGCATGCCTAATCATTGCTCTGAACTTTCCACAAGTCCAATTAGCAAACAGCAGTAGTGCAGGGGCTGCTTCTCAAGTACATCTCACAGCCTCCCTCCACGAGTTTTCAAATTTGCAGCGAGCTCATTATAATTATAGCTTTTCATAATTATAAATCATTTGTGCCTGTAGAAGGTTTAATCATGATATTACATTATTTTATACCTCTGAACACAGCCATTGCTTATTAAGGAGCATTGACATAATTTAGTAAATATTTTCCAGAGATTAATTGACAGAATTGTTACTTTTCTAGGTAAAGGTATCGTTGATTTCAAGGAAAACAAAAGAATCAGAAGAAGAAAATTCACCAAGAACTTTTACAGATCTTAATGAAAAATAGTGTTGTAGTCAGGGATTGCAAGGAGAACACTTACATGCAGGGCACAGAAGTTATAATAGTATTTTACGGTGGTAACCCAGAGTTAAATACAAGAAAGTGCAGGAAATCTGTCCATAACACTAAAGACCTACAATATCCAGTAGAGGGCCTGGACCCCACAGTAATGGCCTGCATGAGTCTAGCTGGAGACCTAACACCCATGACAATGACTCATATAAGTCTCTTTCATGGACCTGCACTTGGAAGGCCCAAAGTTCAGTGGTGGAAACTAGAAGGTCTAAGCCAGTGGGCTGAAGGATCTGTGCCATTAGGCTGAACGTTCTGCAGTGGAGCCAAGCAGTGATACTCAAAATAAGAACCATAGCTCCCCTGAAAAGTACCTCAGCCATCCTCAGCAATAATGAGGTCCCAGGCTCCTCCGACAAAGAGAAAAGCTGAGTACATATCAGGAAGTCAGTGTGGTAAACTTTTCCTGGAGATTAAGCAGTACACATCTTCCTATCTGGAGTCAGGAAGTGATGCTTAAAGGACCAAAGCTCCACCAAAGTGAACTGCAGCCACTATCTGTGACCAGATCTGTTATTGATTAAAAACTACTGGTCATCATAACACCAGTTGGATTACATCAGCATAGTGCTGAGCATAGATGTCCCATCTGAGGAAAGTTGCCAGCATAGATAGATACATGGAGAAGGAGAAGCTATGTGTTGAGACATTGAGGCATTGTGGGTTCTCCTATGTGTTGCTGTTTGAGCCATCGGTTTTCCTGGAGAAGCTCTGGTCCTCACATCAAGCATTGCTTCCTGCATCTGGAGGGGAAGACATGTGCTGCTTGGTTTCCAGGATAAACTCGTCATGCTTGCTTCCTGGCATTATACTTGACTGTGCTTGTTGTTGGAGGAGCTCAGGGCCTCCGTGTTGTTGAGGATGGCTGTGGTGCTTTTCAGGACAGTCTTGATCTTTGCTGTGATTGTGACTGCTTGGCTCCAGCGTAGAACACTCAATCTGCCAACACAGCTCCTTTACCCTGCTGGTATAGAATTTCTGACTTCCACCACTGACCTCTAGGCCTTCCCAGAACAGATCCTTAAAAAGAGATTGGCATGAGTCCTTCTTGTGGGCTCTAGACCTCCAGTTGGCCTTGTAGGAGGCATTGTCATGAGCTCTGGGCCTTCATCTAGACTCATAAGACACATTGCTCTAGGATTCAGGCCCATGGCTAAATATTCTGTCTGTAGTGTTGTGGATAGATTTCCTGCATTTTCTTGGGTTAATTCTGGGTGACCATCATAAAAATAATATTATAAACTCTATGTCCTGATATTAATTGTTCTATGCACAACCCATGACTACAACCAGGTCTCAAACTCCTCTGATGATAATAGCCAAGTTCACAGCAAGGGAACCAGTATGAAAAGCTCTTCCAGGAGAACCAATGGCTCCAAACAACAGCAACATTTGATAACCCACAATGCTGCACTTTTCCTCTCCATATCAACTTTTATGCTGGCAACTTTCTTCAGATGGGCTATCTGAACTCAGCACCATTCTGATTTAATATAATTGGTATTAAGTTGCCCACTAGTTTTTAATCCATAATACTTAGTAAATGAACAATAAAAAAATGAAATGTCATTGCACACATTTTTCTATTTCTTGATTCATATTGTTCTCAGTATTTTAGAAGTTCTATATTAAAATAATAATCTTGCATGGTTTAAGCTAAAAAGATCATCCTGAAGATTTTATAAGCATTATTGGTTTTCACCGGAGACATAGTTCAACTTTGCTATGCCAAGGTGGACTCTTCAGTTTCTCTATCTGACCTTTATACAATATGATGCATTGTAAAAACATAAAAAGAGTGAAGAAGAACACAGATAGACATCCCTTTTGTGCCATTAACCACTGATCATTGAACTGCTGGGCAAATTACTCAATGACAACAGTAAGCAGTCAAAAATAGTAGTTTATTGTTCAATTCTAAGAAAAGAAAGATGTTTATGAAGATTTGGTATTATTGATCTCTCTGTCTCTCTCATACACATACATGCCACACACACACACACGCACACACACACACACACACACACACACACACACACACAGAGATAGATAGGTGGATAGATTGATGATAGATAGATAGATAGATAGATAGATAGATAGATAGATAGATAGCAGGAATGGTAAGCAACTTTTCTCCACCTAGCTACACTCAGTCCCTGGCCTGGTTCATTGCTGTTTAATTTGAGTGTATGGGATTTTCAAAGGGCTAAATAACTTGAAAACTGTGATTTTTTAAATCCACTAAACCAATATAGTACTATCATGCTGTCTGTGAAAACTTTCTGTTCTAATGGGAATGAAATGTGTTCAAAATTTCACAAATTGGGAAATAGCTGTAGTTTGGCAAATTCCATTGAATAAAGACACTGATGTTGACTTAATGTGATCTAAACCAAAATCCCATAAGTTAGCTTGCAAATTTTAATGTACTGATACTGAAATGTACACAGAGGGTCAAAGACCTAGAACAGCCAGCATGCTATTGAAGGATAAAACCGAAGTTGAAGCACTGACTTGAGGACTTTGAGGCTACAATAATTAATCTAGTAGCTTACTATCAGAAGAATGGACAAATCAGTGAGAATAGGAAAGTATAAACACAAAAATGAATGCATTGACTCCTGTTAAAATGCAATTATTTGATACTTGCAAAAACAGTGTGATGGAAAAGCATACTCATTTCAATAAATAGTCCTGGAGCAGGACAATATTCACCTGCAAAAAATATTAATTTACATAATGATCTTAAACACTCCAAGAAATTAGCAGAAAATTAACCATGAACCTAAATGAAAAAAAGGAGAATTATAAAAGTAGGAAATTGCATAGGAGAAAATCATGAACAGGTTCAAAGATGATTCCTTTATTTTGTTGCATTTATTTTTTGTACCAGGAATCAAACACAGGACCTTGCACTTATCAGGCAAGCACTTATGCCACTGAGCTATACCCCCAGCCCCAATTCCTTTTCTTTCTTTTTTTTTTTGTTATAACACTGAAGTAATGCTGTACAAAACAAATTTGCTAACCAGAAATTTATTAAAATATAAAGCCATTGGTGCAAGAGATGTACTGTCAAAAATGAGAAAGACAAGCAACAGACTGAAAGAAAATATTTTTATATGACCTATATGATAAATGACAGCTATATTAGTGATAACAAAAACAATACAAATCAGTAAAATTACCCAACAATATAGCACAAAAACCACCAACAATATCATAAAAAAACCCAAACAATTTAAAATGAGCATTTCATATGAACAAATAATACACTGGAAAAGAAATAAATAGCAGGTAACCACATGGGAAGATGAGTGAAATCATGTCATTAGGGAGTGGCAAATTTATGACTATGGATCTACTACAAGATGAAAATCCAAAATATTAACACCACCTGAGTGTAGACTGATGTGGCCACTATGGAAATCAGTATGGAGATTCCTCAAAAAACTAGGATTGAAAGTTCAATTTAATCCAGCTATTCCCCTCCTGAGTATTTTAACAGAAAAACTGAAAAGGTCATGTCACAACCATATATGTGCACCCATGATTATAGCAGCACAATCTGTAATGGCTACATCTTGGAAATAATCAAAATGCCTATCAACCACAGAATGGATAAAAACAATGTGGTAGTTCTATACAATGGAGTATTACTCAGCTATAACAAATTATAGTCTTAAGGCTTTTATAGGTAAATGGAGGCAACTTGAGACTATCCTCATAAGTAAAATAAATCAGACTCACATTTGTAAATATCATATTGTATTTCTACTATAAAAATAATAATAAAATAAATGAATAAAATTCAAAATGCATAATAGATATTGTAATAATAAAAAGGAAATAAATTGCTCTAAAGGACATAACTTAAGCATATTGTATATATGCTTAAGTGTCCAAGATAGACAACCATACTACTAAGTTTTTGTTAGTTCATCAAACAGAATAGTTTGTGCCGTCATTGTCTGTTCATCTTTTATGATTTGATTTTGTAACTTGAGCAACTATTTCTAACATAACCATATGTAATTTATCTACTAGTGATTTCTCAGTGTTACTTTTTTGAAATTTGGTATTATTTCTATACTTTTGACTGTTTTGCTTTTTTTCTCTAAATAAAAATAAATATTAACACCACCAATACTAGCAAAGATGTGGAGCAATAGGAGCTCTCATTCACGGGTGGAAATGTAAAACTAAATAAATTCAGCAATTATTCATTGGTATTTACTAACATAAGTTGAAAACATGTCCACTCCACACAAAATTCTGAATAGAATATATATAGCCACTTTATTAATAATTGCCAGCGTTTAAAAGGGTAAACAGTTCTACATATGGACAAAATGATATCACTTTGCTCTAAAATCAAAAGATCTCTTAAACTGTGAAAAGACACAAGAGAAATTTAAATATGTATCACAAAATGAAAAATGCCAATCTGAAATTCTACATATGATAAAATCGAAGTTTAAGATGCTCTAGAAAAGATGAAATAGTGGAGACAGTGAAAAGATCAGTGGCTGCTTGTGGTTGGAACAAAGAGGTCGGATGCAAAGTCTATTTAGGAGAGGGAAATGTTCTGTGTTGCCCTATAGTGCTTAGCACATCTTCATATGCCTTTGAGAACATGGATCAAATGTGATGGGTCAAAGTGAAGTGTGGAGTCTGGAGATGATAGTGTCTCAGATTTATCCATTTTAAAACATGAAGTACACCGGTATGAAATATTGACAGAAAGTGTAGGGGATCTGTTTCTGTGAACAGACAGGACATCAAAGCTCTCCTTCATACTTTCTGCTCAATTTTGCTAAGAAGATAAAATTGCTCTAAAAATAATACCAATTTAAATAAGCATTAATGTTAAATGGTATATTATAAGGGTAGGTTTATGGTTTAACTAAGTGTCCCATTGTGTGTCAAGGTTAAAGCAAGGTTTACACACCTTTTGAGTGGCTATGCTACATTTTACATTTTGCATAAATAAATGAGTTTCTTTGTGCTATATTTTGTATAATTATGTCCCAAGTTAAATAATACAATGTTGGACTCAGTAAGGAGAAAAGTAGAATAAAGATAATTTCAATATTTATTTAGAAAGATATTATATCTAAGTCATAATTAGAAATGAATCGTTTATTTTCATTTGTTGACTTCATATCATTTTGCGATTGGGTACATGTGGTTGCACAGAGATGAGAATAAACTGGTTAACACTTGTGTTTGCATACTACGTACCAGATTCACAGTTCTCCATTAGTTCATTTAATGTACAGATGGGAAAACTGGGATTCAAATTATATCCTCAATTTTATACTTATTTGATTACATTACTTCTTAAAAATTCTTCTGTCCGTCAATGGTGTAAGCAATGTAAGAGTAGGCATCACTTTCATTTTTACTCATCACTATGATTTCTTATATGGATGGTCTTGCCACAGATGTAATATATGTTCAAGACACATTTTTAGAAATAATTTATTCCGCTCTAGTAATTATCAGCAATTTTAGTGATGGAATAGTTAAATTTTACTGATGAAATCTGAGTGATAATAGCTGAATGCTGAGAGTTGATAGCTATTTAAGAGATAGCCATTTCTTCCCAAAAGATAAAATCTAACTTGATAATTTTGATAGTTCATAATGTTGGGAGTTACATCAACTCTTTATATAAGAAATACAATTAATTGATTGATCAGAATAAATTTTATTCTCTTTTATTCAAAAGAAGTTATAGTTTTTTATTCATAATTTATTTGTTTATATTTTTGGATCAATTTTAGTGTGACTTTTTATAATGTAGTATATTTTGTGACTAAATATCTGGCATTAAATAAACTTGACTTCTTTAGTTAGGTTATGTATTCATTCATTCAAATGACTATGGAGGCAATGTACTAGAAAAAATTGCATTTCTACTGACCATGTAAAAACTTTTTTTCTTGTCATTATTCCCTAAAAAATTTAGCTTGATAAATGCGTACTTTGTATTAGGGATTATAGGTAATTTAAAGATTATAGATAATTTAAAGTGTATATGAGGATATGTGTAGGTCATGTGGAAATACTATACCACTTATGTAGGGTACTTGGGGATCTACAAATTCTAGTATCTGAAGTGGTCTTGGAACTGATCATTCATGGATACAAAGAGGCAACAACACCTGAAAAATATTTGATTACCTGGAAGAGCTAGATGAATTTACATGGATCCTTAGATACATATACACAATATGTTCTAGAGGAAAGCCGAACCTTCCAAAGGGCTGAAGAAATTGAAATCCCCCTGGTGAATGTGATGCTGGCCACCATTCCCATTCCCAAAGATGCTACATGGACTCACCAAGCTCACTGATGAAGGACACAATGTTCTTGGAATGTGCTATGGTTTAGATCTAATTTGTCCTCCCAAAGTCTCAAGTGTAGAGGTAGGGCCTACTTGACATGACATGAGTCATGTCATGACAAGACATGAGTCACCGAGTGTATGACTAGGAAGACGTTTTCTTCCCTGTATCCTCCTTTCTCTGTCTGCTTCCCAGATGTCATGTGGCAAAACAATTTTCTCTACCATGCCTTTCACAATGCAAGTTCTGCACTGGAGACGGCTGATCATGGACTGATGTCTATCCCTGAAAATGTGTGCCAAAATGAACCTCTTCTTATCTAATTTGCAATTGTTAGATATTTTGTCCAGGACCTGGAAAGCTCAATCATATAGAAGATTTCCAGAATTCAACTCAAGCATCATTTGTATTAAATATGCATTATCCCAACCCAATCTAAGGGAGACTAATTCATTTCATATTGGACATATTGTTGCCCATCTTCTAGGAGAAAGTGAGAACCAGTGTGCTGTCTAGCTTTATATTTCACAAGCGAGGTGTTTTTTTTTAATGCTATGAAAAGATGTAAAACTAAATTAACACCCAAATTTATAACTCCGTTGGGTACTATGATTCTTTATTATCATAGAATATAACACACAACTCCTCATCTATGAATAAGAAAATCCTTATCTTGACCACCTCAGTGTTTGTTATGGTCTGTAAGCCTCACACATTTATTGTATCTATAAGTTTTATTTTTAAGATAGCAAGCATTATCTAAGAGTGAGCAGGTTTAGGAATTGTACATGAGTAGAACAAATAGATCTAAGCACAATGAAAATGTAGGCAATAGCATGGAAAGAGGAAATCAGAGGTGTACCTTGTAATGCCAAACAAGCATAAAAATACCATATATAGTTACTTCTGGATACCACATCAGGAACTGCAATTTCCTTCCTGTAGGTACTCTAATTTTCTATTAACCATTTAGCAAGGAAAGGACCAGTATACAGAAAAAGTCCTGGAAATGTCACTTGACACAATGTTTTACCAAATGGCCTCATGCTTGCTAGGTAGGTGCTATGTCACTGAGCTGTATCTCCAACCCTAAACTGGCAATTCTTAAGTGCCTATCCTAGAAACTCATCAAGTGGCCAATATGCCCCATCCATTGGATGCAGTTTAACTCCCAACTTTTTAAGAGTGAGTAATTAGAATGGTTGGTAAATACTAGAGATTGTCTGAGGTTAATTGCCAATTACAGAGGATGCTCTTAGAGAAAAAAAAAAATTAAAAATGGTACATTTCTCATTTATAGAGCTATTTGAACAGGACAAGAGTTGTTGACCTAAATTCAGGATATGCCTTGAAGATAGAAACAATAGCAGCTTCCCTGCAGAGAAGAAATCAACAGAAATGTCACATTTCAGAGGAAAAAATGAGTTGTTTTTTCCATTCAGCTGATTGCCAGTACTTTGACCGTAGCAAGTTGGATGAGAGATATTTTCTACTGAATATGTATCTAATACAGTTCTCTAATGAACCATATTCTAAATGTCTTAAAAGACTCTAGTCAATTTTCTTTTTAAAATAATCCCTGTCAACTGTTATTAACATTTTCTGATTCTTCCTGAGAATTTTTCTCAATGTATGGTACATTTATATAGGAGAAGACAATGCATAGCAATTTTTCTTTTTCTTTTTTCATGCACAAAAATGTAGTCTCTAAAAAGCTTACTTCAAAAATACTATATTTTTTAAAAGAAATGCAGCTGCATCTCCCTAAGTTTCCCATAATATTTTAGTTTTAGAATATCACGCTACTCTTTGGCAGAAACAAAATATTGGCAAGTTTAGAATCCCATCCCTACCCCCTCCATTTTTCCTTGAATCAGCATCTTAGTGCAGCATGTGGGCATTTTTCAGCCTGACTTGGAAATAGGAACATCATATGGCTGTCGCCATCCTGCGTGAACTGTGAGCTAAAACGCCTGTCTTGTGTGACAAATCAACTCCTTAAGGGGTTGTAAGGGCACTATCATTGTGGTGTGCTAAGCCTCTTTGAACTCTGCTTTGTGTGCTTCCCAAAGACCCAGGAAGCATCTTCCACAGTTGCACCCAACTTTGGTGTGAGCAGTGCTTACTGATGCTGTCTAAGGTGCTTCTCTTCCTCCATACTACTTTGGAACTCAGCTGAAAGCATTCTATTTATCCTGAGTCCTGCCAGAGACCCAGAGATTTGACTTAGACATACATGCATACATGCATCATAAAACCACCATTTGCTCTGCTCCTCTGTTCACTCTGGCTGATCTTTTCTACCTAAGTGGTACTAGAATGGAGAAAATGGGAACCATGCTTTTGTTTTGCTTTGTTTTGTGTTACTAGGAACTAAGCACAGAACCTCATCATGCTACGCAAATTTCTACCACTTAGCTATTTTTTTCAGGCCGAAAGCGTTTTGTTTGAAGCTTTACTTAGGAATTGAGACCCATATCTTTTGTTCTTTTTTAATCTTTATAAGGATTGTTTTTATTGTTTCCCTATTAATGGTTAATACAGTAAAGTGAAAGAGTAACAGAGTCTAAACCTAATTTGCATCTTTAATTTTTCTCATTGCTCCTGAGAAGAGACCATAGCATAAAGCATTTTATTGTCTTTTTTGGTCTTTATGTTCTTCTTTTCCTGGGATCATAATAATGGGAATCCTTATAGCCTAAATTTAAGGAAGACAAGGATAAACTGTGTTTGTATTTGTCTATATCTGTATCTGACTCTATATATGAGAATGGTGAAAACATACTAAGAATGTGTGTCTATCTGCCTTTATCGCAGAATTTTCCACAAATACCCTATTTTTAAATGGGAAGTAATATCATATTTTATATACTTAGCAAGTTTGTAAGTGAAAAGTGTTTAGGTCTTTTCTTCATGTTTTACTATTACCAATAACACTATAAGATAGCCATATAAATTTATTGTTATTCATTTATATGACTACATATTTTTATTTAAATCTCTGGAAATGAATTTCCTGGGTCAATAGATAAATGCATTTTATCTATTGATTTTGGAAATCATTACCAAAATGCTCTACAATGAGGTTGTGTTGACTTAAAATATCATTAATAAAATGTCAGTTCATATTATTTGTAAACCTATTTTTACATAATTAATTCTACATACCGCAATTTTGACTCCAAGGGATGCACTGAACATAAAGGATACATTTGACATACATTGCATCTACAGTTGTTTAAAATATTAATGATGACAAGAAAAATCATACTGCATTTGCATTTTATAATGAATTCCCTATACTATCATTTGATGTTAGAAAAGATACAAAAATTTGCTCTTGAAAATTAACCAGAATATATGTTGTCTGAGTCTGAAAGCTGATATAATGCTTCCATATATAAATGTAGTCTGGCCACAGAGTAAGGTCTTAACACACACTGTTTGAACAAATTGGTGGCTACTGAATACAAATATGCAATTATAAAACTAACAAAACATTTCTGACCTCCAGGAATATTATACAAGCAAAATCACATGGGATTCTCTTTACTACAATATTGCCTGGAGCAATGATCTCGTAGAGTTTTTCTGATACTGATTATTGATTTAAACAAAACTGCAACCCCAAAACACATCCATCGTGGGAGGGAGTATATGAAGAGATGATTCTACAGTCTGAATGTTCCCCATCCACTCCTAGATTTTAATGTTCTAGAAAAGTATCCAATACTCATTAGAGATGAGGCATTTAAAGTATGATTAGGTCAAGGGAGCACTGCCCTGGTGACTAGATTAAGCCCCTTACTGTGGGAGAGGATTCCCAATAAAAATGATAAGCTTCACTTGATGTGTTCTCGGTCTTGTGTGTGACCACTTACCCTTCTGACAGATTTTGATGTAATCATGAGACTTTTGCCAGTACCACGCCAATAACTGATGCGGCCTTACAACATTATTATTTGTAATTTACCCAGTTTATGTGGTTTAACCAATTTGTGGTATTTGATTATATCAGCAAAAAAGAGGATTAAAATAGGGAGTGAAAAAGTAAAAGAAAAAAGTTAAATGTCTCCAGTAATGTTTCTCCTCCCATTCCTATAACCTGCAACCTTCCAACTCATAAAGAAGCAGCTACCCAGGGATCCCTTTTTATTTTGAGACAATAGTGACTGTCCCCAAATTGTTATGTGCATTAAATTTATATCAGTCTATATTTAGCTTCTCTCAGGATTTATATGTTTCTTGAAAGGATCATGTATATATCTGTGTATTAGTATTTAGCAAAATATTTGCATTTTCCAGAATCTACTTTGGTTATTATACTAATTCCTTCTATGTCTTTGCCTTTTTGCCTAGGTTTCTTCAGGTTACTCCCTCTTATTCCTGTACTTATTCTTCACTACATATCTTGAACTAGTAGGAAAAAGTATCCCCTAAAAATAAAAAAAAAAATATTCCTGAATCACCTTCAAAGTTTTTGGAAGAATAAAAATGATAAGATCTCAATAAATATTTCCCATTTAATATTTTGTACAGAAGACAAGACAGAATGTAATATTTACTAAACTAGACTGAACTTTAAGAAATAGGCATGCATTATACTGGCATCCTCCGTGTACATTCCAACATAGTACATGCATCTTTTTCATACTGAGTTCTTAGCATAAAATAAAAGTACTCAACTATTTATAAACATATTTCTCCTGGGATTGAAGTTAGCATTTATCCATGTCATCTGTGAAAACTAAAACAAAACTTTTAACTGCTAAAATAATTTTAGGCCAGTGGTGTAGCTTTGCAGCACAGCAGCTGCCTGGCAAGTGCAAGGCCATGAGTTCAATATCTGTTAGTAAAATAAAATAAAAAATAAATAACGTACAAGAAAATAATTTTAAGTGATTCCTGGCCAAGGATAAGCCTGCACTGCTCGTTCACAGACAAAGATAAAGCTAGATGGGGACTTACATCCTTATGACATGGAGGCATACTGGTAAAGTCTTGCTGCAAATGAGCTGAATCTTGAGTGGGAATGAACAAAAATCAGGAGAGGACACAGTGACACAACACCAAATGATGCAGGCAAAGCTTTCGGGCTGTAAAACAAGCATGTTTAAATTTTTTATCATGAAGGAAAACAATTTGAACTTTGAGAAATTTATCAAAACTGCTAGTAATTTACATGAAAATGAGTAGAGTTCCTGCAAATGAAAATAACAGGATCTTTGAATATTTTAAAAATAATTAATGCAAAGAAGGGAGGAGCCTCTCTAGTGATTATACTGAAATTCTACATAATGAAATGTAAGGAGATAAAGGGATAAAAGATATATTAAAACATTTTAAGATATCTGAATAATAAAGTCATGATGACGTGTAATTTACTTATTATGAGTTATAAAATGATTAATCAGGAAAAATGTAAGAGAGGTAAACTTGAAGTGATAATTCATAAGAAATTGCTAGATTGAATGAAGAAGATAAATCCTTAGTTCCAGGATTTTAATGAATCCTTAGCAATATAAGTAAGTGTATACTGCATACATAGTGCATAACTTGTTCATTGTTTTATAATAAATTAACTCAGATTATTCTGAAATTCAGTGACTTTTAAAGTATCGTTTATTAGTAAACAGTTTGTGTAATTTAGAAATTCATGGATTCAAAGCTTTCAAATATTTCATCCAGGATGTTAACCAAAATTATAGTCATCTATACTTTTATGTGGAACTGTGGGTGCACTTCAAAGCAGGCATGATCGTGTATCTGCCAAGTTTTACTGTAATAGCACCCCTTCCAAGGATATCTTCCTGGGATTGAAGTTAGTTCCAGGAACATCCTCAGGAAGGGAAAAGCCACTTTGAACCCACAGCAGGTGACCTAGTAAAGACAAGAAAGTCTAGTTTGTAGTGGTGTACCTAAAATCCTACCATATCAGAGACAGGCAGGAAGATTCCAAGTGCCAGGCCACCCCAGCAACCTGGTGAAATACCATCTTACAAAAAAAAAAAAAAAAAGGTGTAATACTTACATAAAGGGCTATGGAATGCAGCCCAGGGGTAAAATGTCCTAGAATTCAGACTAGCCTAAACAGAAACAGCAATAGCAGCAATAAGACAACAATAGAAAATATAGAAAACAGGAATGGAACTAGAAACTGTATCCTACCTGTCTTCCAAACTCAGTCACAGTTAGCAGCCCCGTCACTGTTTAGTACATAGCAGAACTGAAACATTAAATCTGTCCCACATTCATTGAAGGAGTGGACGCAATTTATTGGCATATTTAAAAACCACTTCAGCTAGATTTGTTGAACTAACACAACTAAGTGTCCAGGCAGCACACCAATGAATTGAATACAGAAATAAGTATGAAATAAAACAATTCAGAAATAAAACAATTCAGAAGCATATAAAGAAACAAGATCAACACTTGCAAAGAAAGTAATTTTTGAGGACAGTTGGATAATATTTTGAAGAGTTCTAGACAGCTGCTAACATAGCCAGCTAAACTATGATGCATCCAAGAGCAACTATGAGAAAATTTTTCAAAGAACCAACAAGTTGGAAAATTAGGCAATAAAATGCTTCCTGAAAGTGCTAAAAATGCTTTGAGAAGATTACAGAAGTTAGGAAAGAGAGAGAAAGAAACAGAGATAAAGAGAGAGGGAAAGAGAGGAAGAGGGAGAGAGAGAGGAGAGGGAGAGAAAGAAGGAGAGGAAGAGACAGAAAAATGTATGCAGTTATACCTAGACACTGCTTGAGCAGTGAGAAAAATAGTGGTAACTGCTAACTCAGTGAGGATGAATATAGGGCACTGTAGACGCTTCGCATTGTTTAGAAATGACAAATAATTTTGCTCATTGCTGATTATAAGAAAATGAAATAGTTTTAAAATAATATAATCATTACAAACTGCATGGAAAAGAATAGAAAGAGTGTTTATTTACATAGAGAAAAATATAAACAATAGGCTGTATATGTGTTACAATTTAAATGCAAAAAGTTAGACTGAAGAAATAAATATTGATTTTAATTATCACAATCCGTGAAAGCTGACTAAACTTGCAAATTAAAAAGTAAAATATCATCAAGTGGGCATTCTCATTTTATAATGTCACAATTAAAATCAAGTAATAGGAAATTGGAAAATAAAAAAAGATGAAAGAGATAAACTATGTACATGCTAAACAGTAGATGAAAAAAATCAAACTATTAGCCAGATATAAATTCCAAAACATGTACTATCTTTTAATAAATTCAAATAAAAAGTCGAACAATTTTCTGAATTACCAAAGATAATTAACGAATTTGTCAACCATAATTAGAGATTTTTGTCACCTTACAGCAATCAATAAAGCTAATAGGGAAAAATAAAGTTATATATGAAGTAGATAATTAAAAAGTGTGCCTTAATCAAGACCAGGGTAGATTCCAACACTAAGAAATTACAGAATATGTTATATTCACTGACACTCTATTGGTCCATTTTCTGTTGCTAATAAATTAGCGTTGCAGACTGCCAGTTGCAGAGATAAAATCTTCATATTGGCTCTAAGCCTGAGCCATGTTGTATGGAGTACATCTGGTGATGTCCTTGCTGCTGGCAGATTCCCAGGGTTGTGCAGGGCATCCTGAGGCAAGAAACAAGGAATTTAATTGTTCTAATTTTTCTCCCTGTTCTCATAGAGCTATAAACTTTCATTAATGAACAATGTGATGAGCTCATTTAATTGTGATTGTATACCAGAGGCCCCTTATGGTACAGTCGGATTAAGCTTCTACACCCCTGGGAACTCCAGGGGTCATTATATTTCCATGTGAATTTTGGAGAGGACAACATACTTAAACCAATAGTGCACACTTTGGAAACTTTACAAAAATTGACTAGGTGTAATTTCATACAAGAATTATCAAGAAACACCAAGGAATTGGTAATGTGTATTTCCTGTACCTATTCAGCTCAGTATAAAATCAGTCATTAAGTTACTATACGATTAACTAGGAAATCTCACTCTAGACCTCTCATAAACATATTTGTGAATATTTAAATAGCTTTTCTGACTTCCTGATAATAAGTGTAGGGAGACACTGAAGCTGTAGATTGATCACATGTGTGGAGTTAAAGCAAGGTCAGCCCTGAAAACACAATTGAACCCAAAACAAGCCACTCAAGCTGTGCCTGCTCCAAGAAGGCAAGGGGCCCAGGCCAGCCAGGCAAACGACTTGCTAGGCAGAGGGGTTGAAATTGACATCATCTTCTTGAGTGTATAAATAAAGATGCTGCAGTGGCTGAGCACTCCCTTCTCTCTAATCAGGAGAGAGGGCTCCTCTGTGCTCAGCTATGGTCTCTTTCCTTTATTTTCTCACCGTCTCACCGTCTCCCTTCCACCATTCTAGGAACATCTGAAGAACAAGGCTAGATACATGAACAAATGACATAAAAATGAAAGTTTACAAACATGAAAAACCTTAAAGTATGACAAAAAAAGTTGAATTGTAACAAATGGAGAATGTTAAAGCAATAGGGAAAGATAAACCTTTACCAATATGACAAACAAAGAGCTAGGCATCAAAGATTTCTGTGACACCAGAAATAAAACTCATTCACAGATGAGTGAAAGGCACAAATGTGTAAGTGACAATTTGTACTTTCAGTGAGGAACAAAAAGTTAACTTCAAAGCCTTATGGTAGATATGAATTATGGATTTAAAAATAAGATAAAAGAACCAAGTGAGGTAGCACACACGATAATCCCAGCACTGGAGGGGGCTGACACAGGGGGACTTCCAGGAGGTAGAGGACACCCTGGGCTACATAGTGAGTTCATGGCCAACCTGAACTCCATTGGGAGATTCTGTGATATCATATATATGATATGATATATATATATATCATATATTATAGAGAGAGACAGACACAGAGAGACTGCGACAGAGAGAAACAGAGACAAAGACAAAAATGAACAAATATAAGGCAATAAATACTACAGTATCATCTTTTAAGAGTTAATATAAATGGAAATAAGAGAGATAGATACTAAATACATGGAAAACAAAGTATCAAATTCAGGACAAAAATGTATTATTTTTGCAATTAATTAGTTCCTACAAATTAACATAGAAAAGATAATGCATTAAATGAATTTAGATTAACTTAAAGAAATTCAAGTAAATGTATAATATTTACATGCATATAAGCATATTTCAATACTATGAACATACAAAACAATGCAAATTCAGACAGCAATAATCATTTTTACTCTATAAAACTACAAAAATTCTACTGAT
The DNA here is from genome assembly GCF_034190915.1 of Cavia porcellus. Lineage (NCBI taxonomy): Eukaryota > Metazoa > Chordata > Mammalia > Rodentia > Caviidae > Cavia > Cavia porcellus. The sequence goes on along the minus strand of NW_026947514.1, from coordinate 19,949,526 downwards.
ATATACCAATAAACATGTACAACAATTTTTTTTCAGTATAGATTGTGGTAAAAATTTTAAAAAATCAATTATACAAGGAAATAACTGTTTTTGGTTTGTTTTACACATCATAATTGACACTGAAGGTGGAATCAATCAACTTGGAGTGATCACACATATGTAAGTCATAAAAATCAGTAAACAGTAAATTAGCCAAGTTGTGAGATGCTTATATAGTCAATTCAATTTTGATACAACATTAAGATTAATCCTAGTTTGGCAAAAGTTTGCTCACATTTTGATTCACTAATTACATAGGGAGGCTGCTAATAGGAAAATCCATGATTAGTCCTCTGAACCCATTAAGCATTTACTGGAACTGTACCATTTTCTTTATTCCTTGGCAATTGTGATTCTATATGCTTAATATGTCATTGGATTGATTATTTGCAAATGGAAATCTTATTTTCAATGGTATGACAAATACTTCATCATGATGTAAGCAATATAAAAACTTAATCCAATATCCCATCAATACTTCAAGTAATATACAGACATGAAAAATATTTCAGGCCCAAATTCAATCAAATTAGGGTCTAAAAGAGTTTCCTTAATTTTCTCCTACTTGCCATACTAATTAGAAAGAATTTATGTAAAACTAGAAACATTTCTCTTTGGTTTCTTTCATTAAAATTACTTCACAAGTTCTTCCTTGAAATTTATCTTTCAATACTTATCACTAGGGATATTGAGATAATGATCTTTGCTTTGCTAATATACCTATATTTTTTCTCAGCCAATTGCACTTTTTATTTATGGTCCTAAAATTTCCATTTGAGATTGTTTTAATGTTTTAAAACAGCTTTATGTGGCAGAGTTCTGCAAGTACTTTGAAAATTCTGAAGTGGCAAAAATTATTTTGTTAGGTCTATTATTATTTAACTTTTTGAATTTTCCAATTTTAACTGAGAGAATTGGATGGATGGTTTTTGCAAATATTCTCTTAAGAATGTTTAATAAACCAACTATAAAATAATTTTATTTACTAGAAAATGAAGTTAGAAAACTTTACAAAAGAGGAATAAAACTTCAGTGTTTTTTTTTTTTTTTTCTCTTAGGATGCAATTCTGATAACAAGAAAAAAGCATTATGGAATGGACTCACAGCCCATTTAACCAGCTTTTTCTTGGAATTAATTTCATCTTCTTTTCCTTCTAAGGACCGTAGAGGTGAATCGATGACAAGTATATTTTCTCCAGCAGGTGCTACCTCTTATGTATTTGAATAACTGATTCACATGGAATGAACCATAGTGACTTATAATTGTTTATTGTATTTGCCTAACTTTGAGAACCTGGCAAAGTAGATACACAGTGCCAGACATTTGGGGCTTGGTTCGACCAGGGGGTGGGGAGAGGGCTGTGAGTTGGAGAGCGCACGACATAAATTTCTGAAATTAGTAATAGTATAGTTCCTTAACTGGCTAATGGATATATAAATGTGTTGATTTTGTGATTACTTGATGGTTTAAAATTTGTATGTTTTCGTTTATATACTGTACTTTTCAGTTAAAACATTTAAACAAGCAAAAATGTATGAAACCTTATGTTTCTAGGGACTTTTGTCTTGAAGTTTGCATTCATACATTGTGATCCTTCTCTCTCTCTCTCTCTCTCTCTCTCTCTCTCTCTCTCTCTTTCTCTCTCTGTGTCTCTGTCTGTCTGTCTTTCTCTCTGATAGAGGGTCTTGCAATGGAGTTCAAGTGGGCCTGGAGTTCGGGTTGGCCTGGAGTTTTGGTGGGCCTGGAACTCACCATGAAGCCCAGGTTGTCCTCCAATTCCTGGTAGTCCTCCTATCTCAGCCCTCCAAGCACTGGGGTTATGGCTGTGTGCTACCTCACCTGGTTATTTAATCTTTTAAAAAAATAACTATATATATATATATATATATATATGTTATGACTCCATGTATCACAATACATATATGTATTTGAGATGCAGCTGTAAGGGGTGGAAGACACCAATCTGGGAAGTTGAGGTAGGAGGAAGTTGAGTTCATTCCCAGCTTGGATTATTTAGTGACTTGAAAACCTACCTTAATGGGGCTGGGGATTTAGCTCAGCGGCATAAGCACCTGCCTTGCAAGCAGGCAGCTGTGAGTTCGATCCCCAGTACTGATAAAAAAGAAAAAGACAAAAAAAAAAAAAAAAAAAAAAAGAAAAGAAAACCTATCTCAAAAATTAAAATAAGGGGTGGAAATCTGACTTAGTGTGGAGCTCCTGAGTTTAAGCCCTGGCACTGGAGCTGAGGAGCAAGTGCCAATTTAGCCAAATAACTACAGAGCCTATGGAAGTGCGTCTCTTTGTTTGTTTTGTTTTGTTTTTGATATGTTGTGTGCCTCTCTTTGTCTTGGTTCAGTATTTTGCATGCTAGGGGGCAGCAAAGCAGGTGTGGCAGAGAAAAAGGGTTCAAAACCTCATTGCTGGTGAATGTGAATGTGGACCCCATAAGCCAGAAAAGGCCCTTGTCTACATGCCCTTCACGATCAAGAATAAGGGAAGAGTTTATTCAATTTTGAGTCACCAGCCCTTCTGACTTCTTGGTCCTTATCACACCAGCTGTGAAGACACACCATTAAACCCGGAGCACCTGCTTTGTGCTCATTTATTTGTGTTGTCTTACATTTCTCTTGTGAGCCTGGTTGCTTGTCCCTTGACCCTAGACATCCTGTCAGGATTTTGAATCAAATTTTCACAGCCAGGACAAGAGTGCTGATGTTATTTTGACGAGCTGAAGCTTATCAAGAGTTGAAGTGAAACATTTGTCAGGGAAATACTTGTACTTTTTACCAGGTAAAGTCGCAACAGTTTGAATAACTCCTCCCTTTCTCCAAGACCTGGGAAGGACAGGCATGCCCGCGTTTGCAGCAGGTGTGCTGGAACCATGCACGTGCTTTTCAACATGAAACTACACTGCAGGAAGGAACAGAAAAGGGCGCCGATGTAGTCGTAAAGAAAGACGCTCTGACTTGCCATCAATCTGCTTAACAATCAAAGAAAACACTGGCAGATATGTTCGTGGTGCAATGAGTATCCAACAGCAGGCTCTCTCTTGCATAAAGCTCTCTGTCTGATCTCCTCTTCTTTCTTGCAGTTTGAAGTGAAGATAAAGAATCCAAAGCCCTCTTTAGCAGATTTAGTGAGTAATGCTGGAATGTGAACATCCATCTCTGACTTTCCAAAGTCATATGTCTATGATCATATGTCTATGATCATAGACAACTGGTCTTATTTACATTATTTCTGACCAATAAAAAATTGCCACGATGGAAATTAAAGTGTCAAACATAGGTATCAGAGGTAAGCATAATATATACTCACATCCAATACTTTCTTTTATTGGGGATTATTTATGAAAGGTATAAATTTCAAATCTTAATAGTAATGAAAATGGAATAGCATAAATTCTCTAATATTTTTATCATTAAGGAGAAAATATTTCCCTAATGTTATCATTTTTAACATTGAGTTTGCAGAAGTATATATGACAACTTAATTACAAAAGGAAATTAAATATATGCAGATTAGTATCCAAGCTTTGCATGTATCCAGTATCCGGAAAGATCAGTCATTTAACTAATTAATTTTAAGAACTACATTAGTGCAATATTTATAAATATAATAAATTATTTTGTTATAATTATAAGAATAATTCTTAAGAGAATTTTAAATTAACTCCCATCTCACGATTTCTACATTTTGTGTCCAATAACACACATTTCTCCCTTAAATTCCTGTGATATGTGACTCCTTCTGCCTTCCCCTCCTGAATACTACTTTATTGCTAAGTCTTAATATTTGTATTTCAGATTCATTTATTTGTTGAAGTGCTAGAAATTAACCAAGGAAGTGATCCATTGCTGAGCTATATCCTCAACCCTTTAATTTATTTCCTATTTACTGAAACTATTGCAGTTCAAATTCTCTCATTATTATTACAAGTGTCCAAATATTTTTCCTTTTTCAGGGTTCTTCTTTAACCTTTGTGATTAGGTTCATGTATAAGTAATAACATATACACTGGGAAAATAGCATATTGGGAAATTTTTATATTTCATAAATAATATATTTATTAAAACATATAATTTAGTCCACAGTCACTTTGAAGTTCTCACTACAATTACTTTAGTTTTACAATATTAAAATTGGGTTTATTGGAGTCGAGTGTATTTTAACCCTGCATATTTGGCTTTCCAATTTCTGTTCTGCAAAAGGTCCAGTGGTTCAGTGACTTTCTCTGCCAGCATTTTATCTCGAAGAATTTAATGCAGCTATAAAACAAAGTGAAATAACAAACTCTTCTAAGTTCATTAGCAATTGACAATATTACCTATTCATGGCCAACCTTGTCTGTTCTATAGTTCAAACTACTTCTATCTTTTTTATTATTCTGAAAGAAATATCATACATCATTTCAAACATCGGGAATGATTTCAGTATATATTATTACATTACATATAAAATTATTTTCAGTAAAACCATGAAAAGTAAATCACTATTAATAAAATTTCTAAAAATCTACAACATTCCATTATTGATAGCATTAAGATTCAACTATTGTCCACAAATTATGATTAGTTGCTATTTGTTGAGCTCTTTGCAAATTTCCTTTCTACATTTCTTATTTCTCCTCATGCTCTCTCTTTGCATTTACTGGTTATTCATCTCGTCACTCAACATTTTTTGTTTATTCTGTCCTCTTTTTTCATCTCTATTTCAGTGACTACAATAGTGTATATTAGACAACTTGAAATTACACTACTGCTCATTGTTGCTCTTTTAAACTTACTGAATTTACTTTCATTTTAGTTTGGGTAATTATTTTACATTGGCTTTCAATTCACTAATTTTTAATCTCATACAGTGCATATTTATTTCAGATATTAGTTTCTCTAAATTTGCATCTTTGTTTTTTCTATATTGTCATCACTTAAGTGCATCACAATAAAGGTACTAGTTTTCTGTATGTTAATTCTGACACATAATTTCTGGGTCAATTTCAGTTGATTTACCTTTCTAAAATTTAATAAAGATTTTTCTTTTTTTGCATTTCTCAGCTATATCTTCTCAACTACATTACATATATTGTGAATTTCTCTTGTTGGGTGCTGGATATTTTTGTATTGCTATGCTGGCTTCATCTTAGCCATAAGCACTTAGAAACAATTTAATTCTTTTATTTTTAATTCTTTTATTATAATAAATAATCAGAATCAAAAGTTTATTTGACTTATAACAATTTCCCACTACTAAGACCCTTCAGTATCCTCTACTGAAGTCCTGTCAGTTATGAGGTTTTTCTGTGTGGCTTCTAAAGATGGCCCCTCTTCTAGGCCCTGTGTCTCTGTAAGTCTTTCCTAAGTTCTCCCGGGGCCTTGCAGTCTTTCCTGAAGGCATGCTCTCACTGAGTGGTGTCTTCTGTAGACTCCCAGAGGATTTTATGAAATACCCTGTTTTTTGTCTTCTTTGTTCTCTGTGTTCTGTGAACTCCATCTGCCTTGGTCTCTATCTTGATTTCCAAGGGCCACAAAAAATGTTCCCACAGATTTGGTGGCTTAAAAATAACAGGTGTTTACTTTCTCATAGTTTTGGCTGACTCAGAGTGTGGCTCTTCTGGAGATTCTGTAGGGTGGTTTCTTTCATGCCTTTCTCACAATCCTTTGCGTATTTCTTGGCTTGTGAGTACCTTTTTTCCAATGTCTGCCTCTGTCTTGGTATCATTTGCTCCTCCATTTCTCTGTGCCTATTTCTGAATCTTGTAAGGAGACTGTCACTGGATTTAAGACTTACTGTACTGTGATAAAAATTCATGTCCATTTTTACTGTGCCTATGCAAAAAAAACTATTGCAATCTATGCAAAAACTATTTCTAAGTCTGTTCACACTGAAAGACCCTGCATGGGCAGGGATTATGGAAAAATATTTTCTAATTTTGTGTAGTTGTCTTCAATCTCAACTCTGTCTGCTGAACTCGTAGATTTCATGTGTTGCTACTTAAATGTCCAGGTCTGGTATCTCAGCCAAAAAATTTGCAAGGTCTGTAACAATTGTTGGGGTCACAAATTGTTTCCTAGTTTTTTCCTTCCTTCCTTCCTTCCTTCCTTCCTTCCTTCCTTCCTTCCTTCCTTCCTTCCTTTCTTCCGTCCTTCCTTTCTTTCTTTCTTTTTTTTTTTTTTTGTATCAGGAATTGAATTCAGGACTTGTGCTTGCCAGGCGGGAACTTGTGCCACTGAGCTACATCCCTGACTGTTTCCTAATTCTTTCAATCCTTTTTCTTCATTGTGTGATGTCCAATGACATGAATATTTTGTCTCCTTTACCAGGCTCTGGGTAGTAGAGAACAAATCTACCCATTTTTCTCTGTCTTAGGTCAAAACAGAAGTCTGTTTTTATCTTCGATTTGTTTCACATTAGCAACATGACCATGACTTCTTTCAAGGTAACTGAATATTGCGTGTTACCTACAATCAGAAAGCTTGCCTTCATTTTGACTTTGTTTAAACCACTATGGAAAAATATTTTGTAATAATTTTAATAAACAAGTAAATCTGTATGAAGACACATTAGCAAGGAAGAAAATAAAGACATACACAAAGAGTGTACATTTTATGTTCATAAAATGACAAAAATGAAATATACTGAAAATTATATGTTTGTATATGTATGTTCAGATTTTTAAAACTTTATGTATTAAAACAGAATTTACTTGAGTTTTTTCAAGCATGAACGGGTAAGAACAAAGTGGCACAACCTGAATTGATTCCATATATACTGTATATAATATAGATTTTACAAAGAGAAGAAAGAAAATGTGTCCAGATGTCCAAAACATATGTATACAAAATCCATTCACACAATAGAATTCATAAGGAGTTCACAATCTCATAATGATTTTAATCTCTTTCAGTTATCTTTCTTATTCTCAAACTGGCAAATGTAAGTTACAGTTTTAGGACTTCTCTACACGTTCAGCGTATCATACCAAAGCCATTGTCTTTCCTAATATGATCTAAGAGGGCTACTTGATTGCAGTTACCTTTTTTTTTAATTGTAATTTGCCTTTAGTGCCAGGTGTGGTGGCACATGCCTGTAATCTCAGCACTCAGGAAGCGGAAGCAGGAGGATTTCCATGAGTTTGAGGTCACCATGGCTGTCCATAGTGAGAATTTGCCTAAAAAAATATAATTATATAGATAAAGCAAAAACATAAATTTGCCTTTACTTTTAAAAATATACTATTTGAAAAAAATGAATAAAATATACTACTTGGCTGTGACATTAACTACACAGAAATGCATTTATGTATCGAGAAAATTGTTATTTAAAAAATCTCAGCGCCATCGAATAACATCTCTTCATAGCATATGACCAAATTATCATAGAACTTATCATTCCACTTCACAATCAGCTTTTTATAATGATATCTCCATTTACAATCCTATTTCTGAGAGAGTATTCTCTGATGAAAAGGTCCATTTTGTATTTTTATTTGTATTCACAAGCCCTAAAAGATTCAAGATACAAATACCAATTGAGTACTGAAAGAATATTGAATTCAAAATTTATAGTGATCAGTTAGATCAGTATTATATATTCCTCTGTTCATTCTGCAAAATAAAATCTTGCTTTGGTTTCTATGTTCCTTAAGAAAATAGGAGACACCACTGCAGGAAATTCTGAGCTCCTCAGTACTTTAACAATTGCAGTCATAGTTTTTTTTTTTTTTTTTTTTTTCCTTAAAGGACAGGAATCAAGCAAATGAATTGTCTTAGTTCATGCCTGTTTTTGTCATAGTATGGGACCATCCCGCTAGCATAAATTGCATAAATACAGTAATTTACTGTGTTGTGCTTAGAAATGATTTATTAATTTTTATGTGCACATTTCTAAATAAGTAAATTATATGTTGATAAAGTCTAAAGAAATAACCTGACCTGTATTATTTTCTGTGTAAGTGTATGTGTATAATCTTTAAAAACAGTGCTACTTCTCCAGAAATTTGCATTAAAATTCACGAATAAGGAAGCACCAGGTTTTTTGTTTGATGATTGGTTGGTTGGTTGGTTGGCAGTTGTTATTGTTTGGTATTGGGAATCAAACTCGTGACCTCGCGATTAGGAGGCAAGCACTGTGCTGCTGAGCTACATGCTTGGGAAGAACAACTTTTTTTTTTTTTTTTTTTTTTTTTGAGATGGGGTCTCACTATGCAGTTCAGGCTGGCCACGAGCTCACTTTGTAGCCCAGGCTGGTCTCGAACTCGCAATTATCCTCCCACTTCAGCCTCCTGAGTGCTAGAACAACTTTTTAAAGAGTAAGAAATGTCAAAAATATCCCACCACAATTTCCCAGTCTTACAATTCTCCTCATTAGAGAATTGTAAATTGTACATGACACTTTTTGCAAATGAATTTAATTGTAATTGAGGGATTACAAAAAATATGTTTGCTTTAAGAAAATAATGTTCTCAAGACACCAAAAAAAGGTATATTATTTGTTTCACTTAATACCTAAAAACAAAATTTCTTGTTGTCTCTTTTAGTACAAATAAAACACAAATGAAAAATACATGCATTCTAATTTTTGACCTTGTAGAAGAGAATCACTAATATTATAAAATATTTCTTTGGAAACAAATATGAAGTTTTCTTTGACTCTGTGTGAACCAGAAAGGAATTTTGCTTAGATTTATGGGAAAGTCTGGTGCCAAGTAAGTGGAAAGAAATCTTGCACATGTGGTTATGCTTGATTTTTCTGTATTAATAGGAAGCATTATGCCTATGGAAGTACTGAATAATGGATATCTGTAAAAATATGTATGTACACATCAACACTGATTCCAACTGGTCTTTGAACATTAAGAATTTCACATTAGCATGCAAACCCCCAGACAAGATTAATACACATCATAAAATTGAATTCAAGGAATAGTCACAAAACTTAACAGTAAATCTTATTTTATGAAATAATTATTTAAGATAAAGTCAAACTTCTAAATTCAAAATGAGATGTGACGCCATTGCATTTTAAACCTTCATTGTCCTTTTTCATTTCTGAAAATCTTTAGATGTTCAAATGACTTTCATAACGATAGATTTTGTCATTAGGTCGCATCATAGAGATTTATTTCATTCAACCAAATACCATTCCCATTAAATTCCTTAATAATGTATTCAAGAATATATTTGTGAAGTTAAATTCCTTCATAATATACTTTGAAGGTACAGCCAGCTATCCCAGATTACACTTATTTAGCCAAGTAATTCTTACTTTAGTTACCACAATTTCATCTCAAATCTCTTTCATATTCAATATTCTTAGTAATACAAAGTCCAATATCTTTCTAAAATACAATTACATATTTCATTCCCACATATTCTTCATCTATATTTTCTAATTTAGGGAGAGCAGATCAATGGTACATTAACCAAGATGGAGTAGAATTGGTCAATATTCTTTATCCAACTGAAAACAAAAGCTCAAGCAAAAACTTCAGAAAATATAGCAAGCTGCTTTACCTTTTTGTGTTCTTTGCTTCTAATATTGTACTTATGAGCAGAACCCCTACAATCAGATTAGCTAGGCTGCATGAAATTAGATTGCTTGTCAACTCTACAAATATTAATATACATGAAAAATCAAATAAATAATAACACAATTGTAGCTGGGTCCTTAATACCTCATAGTCAAAAAGAGATAGATCAACCATACAAAAAGTCATCAAAGGAATAACAAAACTAAATCAAACATGTGAATAAATGAACTTGACAGAGGTTTACAGAATGTCCCACCCAACAACATCACAATGCACAGTCTTCTCAACTGCGTATGAAATGTTCTTTCGTATGCTGACTTTTTGTCTCAAAAAAGGAGTAATGTATCAATAATGCATTATTCATTCTGAGGATTAACAATATCAGTGCATTTCAAGCATTCTGAATAGTGATTATTTCATGCTAAACTCCCCAAGTGTTTATGTGTTAGTAGGCACCCTTTGCTTTTGGCCCCAAATGTAGCATTCTCAATTCATTGCATTGCAGGTCAATAATTTAGTTGCTAACAATCTGTGGTAATTACCTTTTTATGTTTGTGTTTCCAACATCAAGTGTTATCCTCTAACAGCCACTTAGGAAATACGTTTCAGATAAAACCAAACTCTGAGTCTCAATCTGCAAGCACTTCTTGATGAAGCCACCCCATCTTTCTAAGATGTTAAGGCAATTCCTTATTGTTCATCATACTTTTCACCTGCCTTCCTCATGGAACATTTTTGTATGGGGGCAGATATTGGGAATTGAATTCATGAACTCAGCTTGCCAGGCAGGCACTTGTGCTGCTGAGGTATATCCCCAGCCCCTCTCATGGGACTTTTATCATTCCACTATATTATATTCTCTGTAATATTTAGCTATTGCCATGCAGAAAACTTTACAAAGCTATGGCTTTAAGCCAACACAGAATTATGAATTGAACATATTTCTGTTGTGTAGAAGTCAAGTACAGGTTAGATAAATCCTCCATTCAGGATCTCACCACACAGATATCAAAGTGATGACTGAAACTACAACTTCAACCAAGGTTAATTGTCCTCCTCCACCTCAATGACATTTTCCAGGATTTGTCTGTGTATCTTTGCTTGACTGAGACCACATTTTCTTTTTAGCTCTGGGCCAAAGATTAGTGTCAGCTTGTAGATATCACCCTGTTTCACAAAGTCCCTCCTCTACCAACATGGCAGCTCGCTGCCCCCAAGCCAACAGAGAAGCACCTGTCACTGATTCATGTGTTCCTCAAGAGCTCAGAGAGTTACATCTGGCTCTTCCAAGATCAACTCTCATTTAGCTAAAGTCAACTGGTTAAATATCTTAATCAAATCTGCAAGATTTTGTTTTTTAATAAACATAACGTAGTGATGGCAATAATTTATAATCACAGATATAGCCTACACCCACAGAGAGGTTGTACAGGCTTTGAAATCAGGAAAATTCTAACTTTCTGCTTTACAGAGTCACATAGTAATCTGTGAATTAATGAAACAGAACAATCACGGAATGTGAGTATTGATTGAAATGGGTTTATGGACAATGAGTATGGTGTTGAAAAGACAACTCTCTACTAACTCTTACTGACTTTTACACGTCTAGGATCTTAACAAGATGCTTACAATCACTAAGAAGCTCCCGGTACCGATAAAAATGAAAAAAGACAAAAAAAAAAAAAAAAAAAAAAAAACAATCACTAAGAAGCTAAAAAACAACCCTCAAAAATTCCCAGTTTTAACAGCACCTTAAAGTACAAAAATCTTGGCAAAATTAGCAGTTTCAACATATATGGGTATCACATTATGTAATTAATTCCTCTTCATCTTGACACATTTCCTTAAGAATAATATTAGTTAACCAATTAATTTATTCATTTAGTTATTTGTCAGGCTTGAGACCATCACAATATGAGAAGTAGGAATCTCTGAATTTTGGAAGATCAGTTTACAAAGTAAATATGTACATAGTATATTAATTTAATTCCTTTCTGATGAAGTATCTAAGTGGAACACAACTGAATGTAACTTTGTTAGAAATGCAAATCAGGGAGGAACCAGTTGGAACCTTCTACAGGGACTTCTACATGTCCTATAAGATAGGAACTTCTAGATGTCCTGTAAAATATAAGGAAAATGCTGAGAATCCTATCTACTGGCTTCAATGCTTTCTAAATCCAAAGGAGCATTGTTAATTTTTTTTTTATTTTAAAATAATTATAATGGCATTTAAAGCAAACCTGCATAGAATGTTTAATTTTCCAGTTGTTCTAATCAACTTCAGGAGAGTTCAGGAAGATGTTAATTCCATTTTTAGTTCATAATCTTCTCTGTGAGATATTTCTTTTGTCCAATTCATAGGTCATGGTCACTTTTATTGTTTTATATTTTGGTGACATTGACCAAACTAATTTGGAGTAATGTTTTTAAAAAACAATAGAACCTTAGAAATTCGAGAAAGGGCAACAGTGCATAAATATAGATTATATTGTTGCTGCTTTGTAGTTTTTTGTATAATTGGCCATTAACCTTTCTTATCCATTAAGCCCTTTATCTTCCAACTGATTTTCCTTCTGGAGGATATAGATAGACTTTTTAAGGGCCTCCATTTTGGTATCTTTGAGTTTTGGATGGTGAAAAGAATTACTATTTTCACTGAAGAATATGCAGTAGGAGTACATTCGCTTTATTTTTTATCTGAAAGAAGTCACTTTAGTACCAATCAGTTTACTCCAAGAGTAGAGTTTGTACAGTGCTTCATGTTCTTTATCATGAAGAGCTTGAGGAGGACTAGGCTCCTTCAGTATTTTCTATAATTGCAGATATTTAAAAGATCTAGGCACCTCATCATTTTATCCAGCTTTAATACTTTGAAAACTTGCTTCCAGTAAGCTCAATACTATGGGACAAGAAAAGTACATCAAATTTTCTTGAAACTCCTGTAAAATTACTTTACTTCTTAGCCCTTTGCTTAGAGTCTTAGTAAATCTGATTTAGAATTGATTTTTAAATAAGCTTGGGAGCTTGCAGGAGTAATTTTTAATTTATCTCAATGATGTCTATATGGGGCTAATCCCATTTCCAAATGATTCTTGAAATGATTACTTAATACGTATTTTCAAAACTGCCTTGGCAAACAGAAAGTGAACATTTGAGGCATATGGTACTCAAAGGGCCCTTGCTAGTAATTCAGCTTGGTGTATGGGGTCTATTTAGTACTTTCCTTTCAGGTTTTCCAGGACTGAGGCAGTGCTTCTGAACAATAGCTGAACGTTGAAATCACATCATCATTATTATTAGTAGTAGTAATATTAATACATGTTTATACGTGGTCCATGCATTGTAAGAACTGAGTAAGAATTCTAGCACAGCTTCCAACTATCAGTTATTAACTTTTTTTCATAGTCTTTACTGTGAAGACAGAGAGTACAGCTATTGGAGTAAATAACATTATTCTGACTTGAATGTAAACCTAGATATCAAAGATATCTATAACATGTAATAAAACATATTAACTGAGTAAATCTGGAAAAAAAACCTGACAGAAAGATACTAGCTAATGATGATTTATATTTTTAAGCCTTAATGTGAGGTTCTTTAAGAACAGAGTTGGAACTCAGATGCTTGGCTTATAAGAATATTTATTTCAGTTTTATCCAAATAACATGGTAAAACTCAGTGCGAAAATATAGGGATCCACAAATTTAGATAAAGCTCAATGTGCCATTTCACTGGTGGTCCTCAAACTGGGAAATAATGGAAACTACAGTATATGGGCATTCTCTGAATACAGGATTTTTAGGAAATCTCTTTCCAGATGTTCAGCTTCCATGTGAGTTCATCCCTAAAATGTGTTTTACAAAGAGCAGCAGGACTCCATGATTCTTCCTTGTCAGGTCTCTTCTTTCCAACTGGGCATTTCTCATGCATCTCACAATGATGCATTCCCAATGCACTGTACTGCTCTGTATCCCTAGCCACTGCACATTGGACCCACTGGGGCCACCTATTTAACAGGGACAATTACCATTTGCTTCTGCTGTGGAAATTGTAGCGATGTTAAGCAAATGTTGGACAACTGGTGCTTGAACTGGACAATACCAAGGCTTCACTGACTACTCTGTACCCAGTAGGATCTGTTCACTCTTGTTTAGCACTTCTGCCCTAATCATGAGTGCTAAAAGTCTGGGCAGAACTTGGGCAATCTTCTCTTCTTTTTTTATATAATTATATTATAACTTCTCTATTTATATAATTGCATATAACTAGTCATTTTGTTTTATTTATTTTCTTCCTCTTTCCATAGACTATGTTGTTGGTCCAGGATAACAGTTTGAGCTATAAACATCAAAGTTAATAGTATCTGCATTTGCCAGTAGTCCCCAATATTAATTTTCCTATTGTAGCATCCTCATTCCTTACAGGCTGGCTAAAAGCTAAAACCTGGCTGCCCGAATAATGTTAGTTGTGTCCCTGTGAATCTCAGTGATAGACACAAATCGAATGTAAATCAGAAGCCTGATGGCACTCAGAATGAATCTAGAACAACTCAACAAAATTGAGTTTCTTTCCTTCATCTGTTTGTTTTTATTCTACATTCAACAATATTTCAGGAAGAAAAAAAACTTTCAAACTCAAGCCATATATATCAGCATTATTTCTAACAACAAATGTCAAATTCAAATTAAATGTGGAATGACAGAATGATAAATCTGGGCAACACACATAACAAAATAATTTCATCCTTTAAAATGATGGAGACTCAGAGTTTTAATAGAACAGAAATACAGAGACTATAATTCTGAACAAAAACAAAATAGTGAGTTATGCAGCTGTTATGATGTCAAAAGCATATGTGAAATAAAATTCCTGAATGAGATTGCATTTCAATTATTAACATGGTCTCTATGGATGGGGAGGTTTTGTATGGCTGTTGTTATCATTGTACGTATGAATATTTTCCAACAATTTCAAACAGTTGGCGTATTATTTTTACATTGTGGAGCGAATAATTTGTTTGAACACATTTTTTCAAAAGTAGCCTATTTGTTGCTTCTAGGGAGGGAAGGTATCCTCTGATTCTAAGTTGTCAGGAATTCTTTGTCCGGCAAAATTACCTTCTGCTAGGGTTTCCTGTTGCCTTCACCTAATCTATGTGTAGGACAGACAGAATGGATCTAAAATAGTCCCCTCTTAGGACAGATAGCAGGTGTACACCAAGATCCCTAAGGGAATGTCTGAAATTATACATAGTATCAAACCATATACCCTGTATACACTACACGAACACATGAACAAACACACACACAATACCATTTCCATTTTAAGTGAACACATATGCACTGTGTCGGAAACTTTGGCAGTTTGAAGTGTTGGAGCAGGAAATTACAGCATGGCAATGGTTGGCTGAACAAGCAAGTAGGATATGTTATTCACAGAAAGCTGTCAAATCATGGTCAAGATGGATGCAGGAGCTTTAGAGCCCAGCATGGAACAGCCCGTACCTGATGTCAGAAAAAGATAAGAATGATTTCACTGCTCCTGCCCTCTTGTTCTTGCAGCAGTCAACTCTGTATGCAGGACATATTCCTCTTTTCTCTTACTTTGTTTCTTCTCCCTTTTTTTCAGTAGATGTTAAACTGTTGCATTCAGCCATCACCTCCATCCAGTTTACTGAATGGACAAAAATTTGGAATAACTGGACACCACTCCATCCCAAAACAGTTTGACTCCAAAACTAGCACAAATTTGTTTTTATTTCTTCACAATATCAAAGATAGAGTATTCACTCTTACTATAAACAATAACAGTCTCGAACGTGCTTTATTTTTCTTAAGTCAAGAACTCTTACCTTTTCACATAAAAGACAGATCTTCACAGCCTCTCTTTGTTCTATGCATATATCCAGCATCACTATAACTGCAATTAGGGCTATTTCTGACATGAGACAAAGGATGCTCAGACACAGCCACTGCAGTGTGCACCACAGTTGATTTGATAACTGAGAGATAGGAAATAATTAATGGAATGTGTGTGTGTGTGCATGCATGTGTGTGTGTGTGCATGCATGTGTGTGTGTGTGTGTGTGTGTGTGTGTGTGTGTGTGTGTGTGTATGATTTGTACACAATGGAACTACACTGGACTACAAGATGACTTGTGTCCTGAGTTGGACTGAGGAGAAAGACATACAATTTCATAATGCTACTCAGAAATGTGTGTAATTTAAAAATTATGAATTGGTTCTTTCTGAAATTTTCCTTTTAATATGTTCTAATGACAGTTGGCAAGGGAGACTGGAAACATGGAAAGAGAAGCCATGGTTGAGGGTTGATTACAGTGTGCCATTATAAAAGTCCTTCCCTAAGTTCATACTTACCTTGGGAAAAAGAATCTTTTTATTCAGATTTCTGGTACTTTTGCTGGCTGCCAAACAACCGGCCATTCCTTTTCTCAGAGTGAGATTTTCTTGGTTTCTGCATATTGTATTATTCCTAAACAAATCTTTTTCACTGAGGGAGAGATTATTTTTAAATCCAAGCTCATTTAACTTATCATTTTATTTTCTCCACTAATTATAATTTAAAAACATTTGTCTGCCCTTATGCTAAAGAAGTATTTTCTCATTTTGAAATCTTGCTCCTGAAACTAATAATTTTTTTTTCTACTTCAATGAATAAGGAATAATTATGTTTTGAAAAATATGTTTAACTTTTAGTCAAACACAAAAATTAAACTTGGGTGCCAAATATGATCTATGAAAGCCTGCCTGCACAAGTATAATACAAAAACTGTTATAGCCTCCATGGATATTTATGCCCAACCAAAATGTTTATAAATAAATCTATACATTTTCTTTTTTCTTTTCTCTTACTTTCCTTTCTTTTCTTTTCTTCTCCTTCTTTCCCTTGTTTTCTTAGAAATCTATAAGTATAAATTGCAAATCATTACGAACGTAACTGTGAATCTGTTTTCTTCTTCAAAGGCTTAGTACAAACTAATTTGCTTCTATAAATACTTCCTAAAGTCATTTTGGGTCAATAATGTATTTTTGTAACCGATAGGCTTCATGGATGAAATAATTTATGGGGCAATTTAAAGAGAAAGGACAGAGGTCACACTAGCAAGGGATGAAGAGTGTACTCTAGCGTACTCTAGCCCAGCTACAGAGAACAGACATGACACCTCACATGCAGAAAGAAGCTCCTGAAATAAATGTAAGTGACTTTCATTCTTTGAAATTGATTTAAGACTTAGAGAACAAACAATATAGTTTAGAGACAAAGGTGGATTACATAATGTTTTTGGAAAGGCTGGTTTTCAATTACATATGTATTTTAGTATCACAGTGAAAATGGAAAACAACCCAGATGAATTTAGCAGAGTTGGTATTGCACCTTGGAGAGCATGTGGAGTGGGTCCTATAGATGACAAACAAGGCAGTGTCCCATGACAGCCACAGAATTGTGCCAGTGCAGCCGGGGAAACTCATGCCAATGCAGTTGGCCTCAAGCATGGGTAAGATAATTTAAGGTTCTCAGAAATATCTGGGGAGACTTAATCCTCATGGAGATTTAAAATCTTGAGGTGTTCGACATAGAGATTTCATTCTTATTCCAGTATGTCTGAGGGTAGTGTTTATTAATTCTCCACAAACACCTGGAAAAACTTCACTAGTTGACTCTTTACATAGAATGGACACATTATTGTTGTCATGGTATTACAAACAAATTCTACAGAAGAGAGTTAATAAAATGCTTATTTTCACCAAGCCAGAAGCTAATAGATCTTGAGGTTTTACCTGTAGTACCTGGTGTTTTCAGTGCATGTGGTAGATCTTTAGTTAAAAGTTTAGCCTGTTTGACAAGCCAAAAAGTTCTACCTTCAAATATGCTGCTTACTTCTCAGGTTAATGTCAGTTATTGTCATCTCTCTTGTGTCAGGCAACTCTTCCTTCTTCCTGAAAGAAATATCAATAACAGTTATCATGCAATCAAGTTAAACAGAGGCAGACTGGAAATTACATGTACAGTTTAGCTGCAGTGTGGGACTCATGCGAGTGCCTCCTGTTTTGTGACTCCTGCCTTGTGACCCGTGGGGTAGGACCTTCTTCTGGTTCATCAAGTCTGCCATGATTCTCAGGACTTGCTTCCCTGCCTACTCCCTTGAGTGTCAAAGGAATCATTAATGCTACAACATTCACTGGGTAAAAATATAGGAATGCATATTAAGACAAAAAGCATAATTAAACAATACTAGCTGGGGCTGAATGCCACTTGTTGTTTTAAAATTAATTTATACCAAGAAGATATACCTGAATTGTGAAGTTTTTTTGCACAGACACACAGCGACGTTCTGGCCGTATCCCTTATATCACGTTTTAGCCCTCTATGGTCTCCAATCTATTTGGCCCAAGAAAATAAATGCATTTTCAGAGGTTCATCTTACATGGTCATATGTCATTTCATTAGAAGTATATTATTGACAATATCAGTACAATCAATCCTCTAAAAATTAGGTCATTGTCCTTCCTCTAAACTCAAGATCAAAGAATTTTGTAAGGGCTTCTGGTTCTTTTAATAATATACAAAAAAGTTAGCAGTGTACTTAAGTCGTTCCTCATTTTCTTTTTTCTCTTTATTAAACCATGAATACAAGAAGGAGCTTTCCCTTGAGAAGACTGTAAGGTTTGTTTCACTGAGAGCAAGGCATGGGTGTGTTAATTTTCTTTTGGTTTGACCATGTCATTAAATATCTCTGCTGAAAAAGAGGGTTCATGGTAATCAAGGCTATTTGGGACTTTTGTTTTTAGTGTTCTGAATTTACATCCATTTTTTGTGATGTGGCTCAAATAGAAAATTTTGGTATCAGTGAGGCAGAGCTGAAGCAACTGGCGGGAGTCCTTGATGCAATTCAAGGACCGGAGATCAGTGGAACGACCAGTAACACAGTAGGAGCTCTGCTAGGGTGTGTATATGATGCACAGGTAGGACTAGTGGCATAGAAAAGTCCAAATCAGCAGAAAGAATATGAGCCCGCAGGTGTTAAGTTAGGTGAACCAGGTTTCTGCTTAGGTACAAAGACATGTGGGAAAGAAGTGGGTGAATCTGGCAATCTTTCTTTTATTTCTTCCCTTCTCTTTTCTTCATTTTTTTCTTTGTTCTCTTTTGTGTTTTCTTTTTTTCAAATTACCAAAGAGAACACCAACCAGAAAACTAATTTTATCCCCCAAATCTAGAAACAAAGGTCAAGCCTAAACCCAGCACAAATCCTCCAGCAATCTTGGTTTTTTGGTTACCCATTCCATGATCAGATGGTAGGACAGAAACAGAGTAATCTCATGATTTTTATTTTTCTGTTGAATTCTGATGAATTTTCTTTTTAGTAGTCTGCTGGGCTAGCACTTTCATTTTGTTTTGTTTTTAAAATTTTTCTTTGTTTTGCTATTGTATTTTTTCCTTTTCTTTCCTCTTTATTTCTGTTGTTTTGCCTTGTTTGGTTTTGGGATCTTTTTATTGTTTTTGTTTTGTTTTGTTGTTTTTTGAAATTTTGTTGGTTTTTCTGGTGTTATTTTTGTTTCTTTATTTTTCCTTTTTTTAAACAGAATGAAAGAAATTTAACAATGGTTATTATATTGCATACTGTTCACTTTTTCAAATATAGGGAACAACATTAAAGAAAATAAAAAATAAAAATAAAAAAAACAGAAACGAAGTGTAATACAATACCAAATAGTTGTTACATTTCTCATTGTCATCTTAAAAAAGAGTTGCCAAAGTCACAAAATCAAAGCATAATTAGTGCCTAGACACTCAAACATTAATAGTACAAATCCTTCTGTTCAGTGTTCCAAAAGAGATTCAGTAATATGGTCATCAATCTTACATGCTATACATACCATTATAGTCTTTAGAGCACTTTCATCCTCTTTCACTTTCATAGTATCTATTATACTTTTTGGATGCCATTTTCTGTTCATTTTTATTGTTTCTTACAGTAGAGAGACATTGTGATATTTACTCATGTGAGTTTTATTTTGCTAATGAGGATATTTTCAAGTTGCTTCCATTTACCTATAAAGGCCTCAAGATCATCCTTTTCATAGCTGTGTAGTATTCCATTGTATAAAAATACCAAATTTTTTCCATCCACTCTGCAGTTGGGCATTTTAGTTTTTTCAAGATGTAGCTACCACAAATGGTGCTTCTACGATTTTTTTCGGTTCTTTTTTCTTTTTCCTTCTCTTTTCTACTTTCTTTTCCCTCACATTCATGAGTTAGATCTCTAAACATTCCTTTTGTAATATTGCATTTCTTCTCTAAAGATGACGAAATACAAATGGCAAATAAATACGTGAAAAAGGGTTTAACATCAATGATCACTTGACAGTTGCAAACCAAAAGAACACTGAGGGTCCATCTCACCCCAGAAAGAATGGCCATCAAGAAATGAGCCAATGATAAATGCTGGTCGAATTGTGGCAAAAATTAACTCTTCACTACTATTTGCAGGAGCATACACTGGTGAACCACCATGGAAATCAGTATCGAGATTTCTTTGAAAACTAGGATTGGAGGTTCCATTCAACATAGCTATTTCCCTTTTGGGTATCTTCCCAAAAAATTAAAACATCATACCACAGTGATATACATGCACTCATGTTTATAGAAGCACAATTTGTAATAGTCAGATCTTGAAAACAACCCAAAGGTGCACCAACCAAAGAAAGGATTAAAAAAAGATGTGTTTTTATTTCTTTTATACAGTGGAATAGTATTCAGACACAAAGAAAGATAAATGAGATTTTTATGGGTAAATGAATGCAGATTATACAGAAAAGTGAAATGAATTGGAACCACATGTGCAAACATAATCCTGTCTCACTAGCATGAGAATCTGAAAGAGTAAAAGCCACCCGAAATATGCAATAGATATTGTGAGTAGGGAAGAAACTGTTGAAAAGAAAAAAATTTGATGCAAGGAAGCGGAAAGGAAACAATGGTAACAAAAGCCTGCAAAGTTAATTATACAGCTGGTTTCTCTTGGTTCACTGAGGGGATAGTTTTGTGCTAGTAATTTTCTAGACCACGTTTCATGTCTATATCTTGTACTCTGAACAACTAACTGTAAATATAACATCTTGAAATGTGTTGATTATTGTTATTCTTCTACTAGCCTGCTTTGAAATTGTTTCATTGTTATTTTTTAGTTTTTTTCTGTTTAAAATAAACATAAATTTTAGTAAATAGTTGTGATTAGTATCAAAGCATGCATTGTTATTTCTTCAGTTGAATGTTAATTTCCACTTGAATCTTCCCTTACACTTACCTAGCGCTCCAGGTTTGAGTAGAGCTACATTTGCACATGAGACTGGAAAAGTTTGGCAGATCATTGTAGTTCCTAGGTGAATTACCTTGTTCAGGCATGGTAAGGACACATCTTGGTTTCATCTGAGTGACTAGGTACTTTGTGAGTCACACTTGACCACAGCTATAATTTATGCCAATAATTCTATTTTGCATGAGAAGGCTGAAGACTGTGCTCCCATAGACCAGTTATAATATATCTGTTGCAGCAATAGACATGAGATGACCAGTGGAGGCTTGGAACTAGGCTAATACAGAAAGGAGCAACATTCCTGAAAGAAGCGAGCCCTGATAGTTTTACCTTTGAATTCAGACTCAAGAAAATCCTAGAGTATTCAGTTTACTTATATTTAGGTATTAATTCCACATTTATCTCTGTCTCTGTCTCTGTCTCTGTCTCTGTCTCTGTCTCTCTCTCTCTCTCTCTCCTCTAGTTGAAAATAGTCTTATTTCATGAATAAAGGAAGTTGAAGATATTGACAAGTTTATTGATTAAGTTCTCCTCAGTCAAGGCAAATTTCACCTTGCATGCTGGTTATTGAACCTTTAAAAAAAACCTAGTCTAATTGTTAACTATTTTGAATAAGTAGCTATTCTGAGATAATCTAATTTATTCCTTTATTTTAGGTTTTCTGGTTTACCATGAAAAATAATTATCAAAATATACTCTGTTTTAACTGATACTTGATCAATTCATTAAAGACATCATCAGTGATTTCTAAAATATTTGAGAAACAATTTTAATATTTGTACTAAAATCATGTATATAAAATGTAATAGTGTTAAAGGATCAGGTACAAAGTTCATGATAAATCATTTATACCCACTCAAAGACTAAGGGAATAAAATGTATAAGATGTTAGTCAATGGTGTTATCATGAAGGATATGTAGTTGGTGATACTTATAGATTCATACCCTATATAAATAATGTTTATAAATTGTATGTGTTGGGGTGTGTGTGTGTGTGTGTGTGTGTGTGTGTGTGTGTGTGTGTGTGTGTTTGAGGAAACTACTTATAGGTTTTAAGAGGAAAATAACTGTCAAAGTTTGGGAAATGAAGCAGAAAGTAATAAATCAGGTTACTTTCTGTGAGGAACAATGCTTAAATCTACTTATAGGAGGAAAAATGTTGATTATTAAATGCGTTGCCAGCTTCAGGGTCAGCCATCATAGCACGATTCAAGGACAGCTACATTTACAAAGACAATGCAAAAATTAACTTGTGATTTACTTCCGTTGTTGCAACTGGAATATTGCAACTGGGACTTCTTTTAAAAAGTGATATATATTTAAATATCATTTAAGTGGAATGTGTCCAGGAATAATCAGTGTAAACCAGAAGAGTTGGGAATTGTGATGCAATTCCCCTGAACAGAAATAATTCTGTACACACCTTGCAAAATCCTGAAGCTGGGCCACCTGGCATTGCTGCACGGGTGCTCTTTCCTAGCTTCCAGTAGGATTATTTCTTTAAATCTTTTCCATTTTTTGTCACTCAGGGAATATATTTGATGCTTCAACAGTTTTATTTTCAAAGTTCTCTGAATACAACGTAAGAGAAACCACAGGAACAAAACACAGTACACATTCAACACTACACACTACACAGTGCTTATTAAAACAGGGTGCTCTGATACACTTGAAGGGTGACAGCTCTGGCACTGTCCTCCTGGCCGTGTGGTAGAAATATTCTCAATCTAGAAGAACGTAGAGAAACCTCTTTGAAATATGTAAGTGTTGTAACTGAAGAATTCAGAGATCCCAAATCAATTAATACCTTTGGAAATGAGAACAATATGCACAGCTTGAAATGCATTTTGACCATTACTGTGAAACCATGAGTTATTTTTATATGCACTTTCCCTAAGTTCTAGAATAATAAATGATCTTTTGAAATTCTAAAAAGGCCAAAGTGAAAAAAAATGTTCATAATCTCATCACTTAGAAGGAAAAATTTATAGCATTTTCTGGCTTATCTTCGGATTGTTTCCTGATTTACTAGCATGTGTATTTCCTTAATTGTGAAACAGAAGATTTGCATTTAATAAACAAAGCTGAGCGGTATTGTACATATTGCTTTATATTCTATTTCACATTGGCATGAACAGTACCAGGTCAGTAAATCTAAATTTTAATACATGCTTAAAATAAACACATGCATATGCAAATGACTTGTTACTGCTGGATTTTTAGGCATTTCCAAGAATTATCATAGAAAGTGATCCATATTATTCATTTTCCTTCATTCTGAAATTGTGAATATTTTCACGAATTTTAAATTTCAAGATTAGAGAGGAGTATATTGTAATTCCATGGAAACACAACAAAGTATTTTCTGTTCTCATCTGTTGCTTTTTTTTATCATCTTATCAGTGTATAGTCATTGATTGCTTTTCTCACTAAATTGACAATAAATTTACAGAATGTAGTCTTCCTTCCTTCTTTCCTTCCTTCTTTCCTTCCTTCCTTCCTTCCTTCCTTCTTTCCTTCCTTCCTTCCTTCCTTCCTTCCTTCCCTCTTTCCTTCCTTCCTTCTTTGCTTTCTTGCTTTTTCTTTCTGTTTGTCTGCCTGTCTGTCTGTCTTTTCTTTCTACATGTGGTACTGAAAATTGAACACAAGTCCTTTGCACTGAGTTACAGCCCAACTATTTTGATTTTTTTTTTTTCTCTTAGTTTTGAGAAAGTCTTGCAAACTCACTAAGTCGCCCAGGCTCAAACTGGTGATACTCCTGCCTCAGCATCCTGGAGTGCTTGGATTGCAATTGCTTGCAATCATGCTCAGCCTTGGCTCTATTTTTAAAGTTTATATTTCTTTGGAAGCATCTATTACAGAAGAAAGTTCTGAATATTTCTTACTGATTAAATTTAAAAAAGTGTAATTTTGGACACATATAAAGTGTAGCTTCCGGTCATATAGTCAAATGGTGACAAGAGCCAACATTTTAGTGGTAAAATCATAAGTGTTGAGCATTTTCTACTTTTCATAACCTATATTTTAAAAGAAATATAATGTCATGACCAACCCACATTAGTGTTAATTTACAGTAATTAACTTGGTATGCAAAGAAATGTAGATAAAGTTCTTGTTAAACTTTACATAGACAATAAATGATGATTCAGGAGGCAAGACAAAGTTGTCTAGTTCAAAGTTGAAATGCCAGTCCTGTTAGAAACTAGACCATGCAGCAGGATGTGAGCAGCAGGCTAGTGGCCGAGCTTCATTTGTGTTTACATTCACACTCTGTTTCTTCCATTACCACCTGAGATATAATCTTATCAAAAGGGCCATTAAATACTCTTGGAAACAGGAACCCTAGTATAACCTGCACATCTGAGGGATCCATATTGTGTGTTCCTTATGAGAATCTAATGCCTGATGATCTGAGGTGGAACTGAGGTGGTGATGCTAGCACTGGGTAATCACTGCACCTACGGGTTAATATTACCAGGGAGATTGCTTGCAGACTCATCAAAATGCTGTCAACAAGTAACAATTGAGGATTAAGCTGCATCTGCTGGTAGGCTTCAAGTTACATTCTGATAGTTATTTTAGTTCCTGCTTACAGCGCTCATTATTTATCAATTTATTCACAATTCTGTTGTGTATTTCACTTATCTAAGTGTCATTTTGGTGAGCTCACAAGCTAACCTGAACCAAAGTGAGTGAAAAACAATGGTTGCTGGAGAACTTCTTTTAAAAGAGGAATAACGCAGTCACAACGTAGTAGAAAACTCTAGAATTGCAAACAAAAAGTCATTACCAAGTGTCCTACTAGAACTATGGGTTCATTCTTAGGGATCATTCACATTCTTCAAATCTAAGTAGATGTAGGAAAATAAGTTTAGGGCTGCAACTGATTCTACATCATGATGAGTTGTGTAGTTATATAATGACATATCACATGTAATAATGATACAGATAAAGTTAACAAATTCAGTATGGGTGCTTCATTCACGCTGTTTTAGGTGTCAGGTTGGAGACTTCTATTATAAATGCCATGTTTACTTGTAAAGTGCAACTGTATTATCATGTAAATCCAAACAGGCTTTACAGTACCCTCCAAGATCTACAGTGTTAACACTCCTAGAGTGATCTCACAAACGATTAAGTGCTTTTTATTTCTGTTGACCTTCCTGGTACTCCAGTTCTGATATTATAGTTCACTTGTATGAATGATGTGCTACCATCTAACCACCAAACTTTTGACTAACTTTTCCTATATGCTATGAAGGATAATTTTGGCTCCTGAAGACAGAGGATTTCACAGAATTGAAATATTGCCTTTCTTTATGTTTGTTGCTATGTGCCTCTCTCCTTATTTGATCTTATAGAATTAAATATTAGAACATAAAGATGCATGACTTAAGATTCTAACTCTAGTTCTGTACATACTACGAGGAGTTTGCATCCCAGTTGTTGCTTGTTTTCTGTGAAAAACAATATGTAATTTTTGTTAAGTTTATGTAACCATAATACCAACAGGTAGGTGAATGGGAGGAGCAGGAGCAGCCACTAAGTGAATCACATCACAGTAATACATTTGGGTTTTGTTTTTTGTGTGAGATAGAGAGTAAGCATCAATAATTCTAGCTAAATGAGCTTGCAATCATTTCTCACTAGGCAATGTAAATACATAAAGTCACCTCATGGTATTTATTCGACTGAGGGCTTTAGGTTGTCTCTATGTTCTCTTAATTTTAAAAGTTTCATTCTGCTGGATGCTCGTGATTTGTTTTGACAAGAATCTTTGTCAGTAGGAGCCCAACAACAATATTTAAAATCTTCTATATTGTAAGGAGACTAACACATGAAGCAAAGCAATCACTGAGGCCTTGCAAGTATATACCTTGAGATTAAAATTCTTAATCTTTACCGTTACATGAAAAAAATTCTGTATTTGTGTTTAACTATATTGTTTATGCAGATATACTAGAAATGCTTGCATTCAATAAAGTTTATGGTGACTAGTAATAGAATAATAAAATTTACTTGAACATGGTGAGTTTGATTGATAGCTACATGTTATTTACTTAAAAGCAGGTTGAGGGAATAAAATATATTGAACTATAGTTTCCTAGAGCACTGTGGTTTTTACTGAATACTTTTATTTTAAGAAGGCATGATAGAGGCTATTTTCTGAACTTTAATAATCACAGTATGAGAGGTTTCATTATTTCATAGGTGAGTTAGGTCCGGGTGACTCTATCTCCACCTTACAATCATGTGAAACTTTCAGGCAGATAACTGGCAGGAACTCCATTAAGCACTTAAAGGAAATCTCTATTGCTGGGAATTGTACTATTCCCTTAGGCAAACAAGGTCTAAACCGAATTTAAGTCAAATTGGAAAGTTAGGAGGCATCAGGTCCCAGTGTGAGGTTTTATTAAACATTGTGGTGTACCACTCAGAACTAAAGCATTCATTCTTTCAGGAGCTGAGTGTCTTAACGACTACCACCTTGTATGCATGGCTCCCTCTGATAATTATTTGAGCCTCCGCACCAATGGGCATGAGTCATCCTAATGGCATGCCCCATCTAGTGACCCGCTGTTGGGAAAATGAAAGTCCATTTCCTCCACAGGAATAGGAAATACCAGGTGAGACAATACCAGTTCCAGTTACAATGTCATCCGAGCTCCGTTACTTTCTCCAGTTTCTGCCCGAGTTCACATCCAAGCACGATGACACAGGTTGATAGGAGAAATATTAATGTACTGCCATTAGGTCTGCACAGCAGGCCATTTCTCATTAGACAAATGATATCTTCACAGTAGTTGTCCTGCATGAAAAGGATCCTAAAGTGGAATTTGATCTAAAGTCTAAAAGTGACAAAATTAGTTCACTAGTTATTGTTCATACACAAATATTTTCTTGGACATTTTCATGGGAACAACACTTCAATAAAGGCAGAATATTCATGTATGCCTTGAAGTAATGATGAGAAAACTTTAATGTTACCACTTTAGCATAAAGGGCATACTGACACGTACATGTCTATGTGCCAGTAAGGTACAATATGCAATAAACCATGGTTTGTCTAAAGCTATGCACATTCTGTTCACTCTGTATATGTACCAACTTCTGATTTCCTACTCCTTGAGATGATATCTATCTATCCTGTAAAACTCTGTGCAGTTGTAACTTCAAACATAGATTTCAAACCTAATTTAGACAGATCTACACCTGTCTGTAATCCTAGCTACAGATCTGTATTCATGAACTCCAAAGCTTCAGTGTAAATCTGTTGTCATGTTTGTTCTTTATGTCCTCCACTGGACTATCATACCATTGATCCTTCACATTCTAGCATCTATATTGGCAAATATTAATCAAGTCTATTAAAGTAGGTTCTCCAGTTGAATCCCATTTGTCGATGCTTATATGCTTTTTGCAAATTCTGTGATTTCTACCGCGGTGCTTATGAGAAACAGCAATCTTTAAGTTTCCAAAAATAACATGTTTTCTACAACACTATCCAGGTTCATTTTCTCAATAGTTGTTTATTTCTAGAAACAGTATCCTGCTTTTTCATTATTATATTCTTATGTATATTATTATACCTTTATTTATAAACAGTTGTTTAATTGTTATAGTTTTTTTCAAAAAATTATTAAGCACCTTATAGATAGGGTCAGGAATTCAGATTTCATTTTTATTTTTACTTGAAACATTTTGGACCCACAGAAAGATTTTTACCTGATTGGACATAATGTAACATAATCTATTTTCTTTCATAAATAGACACGTCACCCAGATTATCTTTAGTTTAAATATAACTTGGAATCTTTTATTTTTGTGTGAAAAAAAGGAAACATAGCTTTAGTATAAACATTTGTCTCAGGTTTATGAAATATTAATATCTATCACCAAGAGAAATAGCTGTGGATAAAAAAAAATTTTCCTTTAAATTTGCCAAATTATTCCTCACAGGAAAAATATTGCTTGTTTATCTAAGCTTTTGTGGAAAAAATACTCATTAGTAACAATATTATTTGGTAATTACCTAGAAAAATATGTGTAAATACTGAAATATGACAGCTTTAATATTATTCTAATTTGTTTCCAGAGTTACAGTAAATATAATTAGCTAGAATTTCATGCTCAGAGCTTTAAGGTAAATATATATGATCTAGTCTGATCTTTGTTTTAGCATTACTTATACGAAACCAACATGCTGAAAAAAATACAAGCAAGTTGTAAGTGGGATTATATAGCCAATATTACAAGCAAAGCAAATATTTTAAGA
Source organism: Cavia porcellus (assembly GCF_034190915.1). Lineage (NCBI taxonomy): Eukaryota > Metazoa > Chordata > Mammalia > Rodentia > Caviidae > Cavia > Cavia porcellus. The sequence goes on along the minus strand of NW_026947514.1, from coordinate 19,921,343 downwards.
GTCTTACAGATTTATTTATGCTCTCTTTATGTGGACAAATATTACAAAACATCTATAAGTAAGAGATTCAAAATTTTTGATAGAATTTGTAAAGAGATTCTGAGAAACCAAGCTAGATCACTAATTTTTACACTCATGAAGTTATGCTTTTAGATAATCTTCAGAAGGGTACTCACATACTTCTATAAAACACCATTATTTTGTTCTCCTGTCATGCAAACAAGTGTACACCATAGTGGGTGTGCTTACTACTTGAAGCACTTGAATAATAGCAGAGAGAAATCCTAAATTTCAGGCAAACACTATGTAGGAAGTCCATGAATTAGGTAAAGGGTGATACAGAAACTTAACATGCAGTATTTTATACTAATAAAGTGAAGAAATATAAATCCAGAAATATATTTATCTTTTACCGGATAAAATAAATCACATTGCCTAATTGTAATTAATTATTGCTAAGAATAGAGTTTTATATTTTAAGAACTGAATTTCATATGCACATGTCTGATGGGCCAACATCTATTATGTACACATGGATGTGGGCATTTCCTTATCATTTTTTCAATAGTTTTAGTCTTACAAAATGTATGTATTCACTTTTTTTTCCAAGCAGTACCTTCAGGACTGTTGCAATAGGCTCTTTTCTGTTGCAAATAGAAAACTATATATGACTAAGACTTTTATTATCACGAAAGGAAGATACAGAACATGGCTTAAACATCCCAGGCTATTTCCTGGTGTTATTTTTGAAGTATCTAGGTCGTAAAACTTACTTTTCCACGTCCTTAAAGTAGCTTCCGTATTTCCAGGTGTCACATAATGAGAGTGGCAGGATAGATTCTAGACCAAGAGGGAAAATCTTGCACATACCTGTTGGGTCAGAAGTAGGTACTTGGTCTCCAAAGTTCTGCCTTGCCAGTGTATTAGCAGATATATTTTCTACCAAGTGGCCCCCTGGCCAGGGATCCTCCTTACTCCTTATACTAACTCTTTCTTCCTGTACAACACAGATGCTTATCCCCGTCATTTGTATTGTACTTTCTTTGTATTTCCATATTTGCATTCTCTGTGCTTATGACCAGGTATCTGAGATACAGCAAAGCTATTTGTGAATCTGTGATAGAAAGAGAATGATTCCCACGGTTCCATGTTGCACACCAGCAGTCACCTGACTTAGAAGCATTATATTATTACATATCCTATGATAATGTACCCTAATGTCTGTACAATGTTTGAAATTTAACCCACAAAAGTTGTGGACATTTTAGCAAAGTCGCTTGTTTTTAATATTCGTTGATTTAATTAGATAACCAACCTTTTGCAGATGCTTTTTAGAAGTATTTTGCAAGGACAGGATTGTTTGCTCATGCCATGGGAAAGTAATCTAGAGTATGGATTTAAAATTCATCTATTTAGTCCTTGGAAATAGACTACAAGTACGTCATTTCTAACAGTCGGTATTACTTCTAAATCATACAATATTAAATTTACTAAAATTTTGGAATCTTAACTGATGTAAGAGCCTGTTCTGGATTTTAATTATCTTAAATGTCACATTTCCAGTTGTATCACTGGAGAAATGAGGAAAAGCTATAAAATATATTCATATTCACTTTCATTTTCATGAGTAACTCACAAAGTTAATTCTGAATTTTCTACTAGAAATGCATTCCTCCTTGTCATTTACAAGTTGCAAATTGTCCCAAATCTGGCTTTCTTTAGCTGTGATTTTTGGACATATTACTGAAACTCTCTATTCTTTAGTATACACCTGTGTAATTGCGTCTTCCAGATACAAGAAATTGACAATGTATTTATAGAACATGAGTTTGTGCTTGTATATATATAACCTATTTTATTTTCCATTCATGTCATGCTGATCAAAGTCACTCATCTATTTAGCAGAGGTATTATCTTCTTCAAGTATTTATAGTAAATTGTGCAGTTGTTGCTTATTTTCATTACTTTTCTGTTATTGCAGTCTTAAAAGGAAAAAATGTTAAGCTTGTATAGCATTCAGATCTGTATTTACAACATTGTAAAAAGGTGATCAAAGTTAAGAAAAATATTATACACATACACACATATTTATATGTCTTTCCACTGGATGCATATATTTGCATTGGAAGTGTACATTCTTTCTTTTTTTGCCTTAGAGTCAAAAGTTTTAAAAGGATTAAATAAACCATTCAAGTTTCTCTGTCAAAAAAGATAAAATATGCTAAACTCAACCAGAAAATTCAATTAAGCAGAACACTCTGTTTACAATGAGACAAAATATTTTGTAAAAAACTGTAATTGGTTTTGCAGTTAGCAGTACTTGGAACTGTTTGTATAAGATTCTCCAGAAACACTTTGCATTGAAATGACCCAATCCTATAAATCTCTGCTTTTGAGTTCTTGAGAAAATAAAAATGCCTAGTGTTTACATCACAGAAATGAATGCACAATTGTTTTCTAAGAAGAAAAAGCTTTGAGCTAAAGTTCCAAAACAATTAAGCTTTTTATTTAAGGATAATTCAGCCAAAACTGAAATGGAGTGATAACCTAAGGCAGTACTTTGTTATGATATCAAAAAGGACTTCATGGTAATTTCAATCAACAAGCTCCTGGTACATACTAAGTTCGATGAAAAAGCAGCGGTGAAGAAAAATACAAAAAACAAAAAGTGTGTGTACGTGTGTGTGCCTGCATGTATTTACTCTTTTGACAATTAAAACTGCTACCTTATTTTGGAACTGTCCTAAGGTGGTTATTTAAAATAACATTAAAGCATTTTATAGTAGATATTTGTTTTCAAAGGTATCTAAAAGGCCATCAATCTGGAAAACCTTTTTGAATTGTTCTTATATTATGGCTTGAAGATGAGCTTTCTTACATATATAATGCTAATTTTAGGAAAACACACGCAGTGTGCTCACAATTTCCCAAAGCCAGCATATTGATTATGTGATAATCGTAAATTCCTGTCACTTCAGTTAGATTATTATTGGTCAGAAACAAGCATTATGCAAGAAATAACAGGCAGAGAAGTATACATGTTATAAGTTATCATCTGGAAATATTAATGTTTTAGCATACAGAAGTCAACAAGTTTCTGTTATGCACAACTTCGCTCAGTTCTCAGTTTTGCTCAGAAATGTTAGCACATAGAGGTAGTGTAAGAAAATTGAGAGCTACTTTGGAATCTGACCTCTACCATGACACTGCCCTGGAATCTCAGCCTTGCAGATGAAGCCAGTTTTGACATTAAATACTTCTGATGTCCTAATCCCTCTGCTAATAACCATCAATATATTACCTGAGAACTCGTCACAAACATGCAGTGTTTACTACTATCAGCCCCATTTTCAAGGTAATGAGTGAAACTTAGAGACGTTCATTGATTTCTGTGGGAGATCAAATCAACAAAAGGGAACAAAATGGAAAAGCTGGGGCTGCAGAAGCAGTGACTATCAAATTTCCTTCTTGTCCTCATTTGCTCTCATTCGAAGGCACCTGGCTTTTCTATCTCATAACTAATTGTTCTATCTCTACACTACTTTATTTTCCTTCCATATGTTAGCATCAAATCATGTTGAATGGTTGGTTCCTCTTAAGTAGAAGCATATAAGTCAAAATGAGGGTAGTATTCTTAGCAGATTTTATTTTCATCTACATGATATTGTTTGCCAACATGCTCAGTGCAAGAAGTTTGGTATCCCCAAGATTTCAAAGGGAAACAGAAGCCACTGATAAATTAATGTAAGGAATCATGACAGTGAAACCAAAGCTATCATGGAGATTATAGGATGCTAGATGTGCAAGTAGCATAAATCACCAACATTGTAAAGTTCTTCAAAATCTATACCAGAGTGGCCTGATAAGCTGCAAGCTTGCTGGGGATGGGGCTGCTCAAACTCTTGGCAGTCTACCACCTGCCGCAGTGGGCCCTGGATCCTGAAACAGATGTTCAGCTTCTCTGGCAGTTTGCCTTGTTGTATTTCAGCCTTTCTTTAGGTTAATACTTATTATTCTGTATTCCTTCCTTTTGGAATAGAAATGTTCATCCTGTGCCTGTTCCCACATTATATCCTAAAATGATATGATTTTTATAACTATTACTTTTACAATGGTGCGTGAATTTTCTTTGTGTCTTAGAAAAGAATTCAAAGTAATACCAGAGGAATTAAAAATTTTGAGATATTTGTGGATACATTGAATGCATTTTGCTTTGCAAAAAGCATTGGAAGTTACAACGATGAGTCTACAGGCATCACGCTGTATTTTGCATCATTAGTATCCACCAAAGTTCTGAAAGTTCAAGACTTGGTCACCAGGGCCATGTTAGGAAGAAACCTAGAACTTCTGAGAGGCAGGGTATGTAGAAAGTGTTTATGTCACTAAAGGCATGGCACCAATTTAGGATACCTTCCTTTTTTGCTGCTTGACCATGAAAGGCATTGCTTTGCTTTATGACATTTTCATCCTACTTTGTAGTATCTTGAAGCTGCCCAAAGAGAAGTAGTAATTGATTATTAATTAGAACTTTTAAACACTGAACTTACATAAACCTTTATCTTTATAATTTCACTTTTTCAAATATTTTGTTATGATGATAGAAAATAGGCTAACACAATGATTCAAAATTAGAATATACCTTGGGAAATTAGCCTCTATATGTGTTGCACCAATACGATTTTCCATTTTAAATACAGAGGATTCTATATTATGTGTTTGAGCAGAATACATATTCCTAGATAAATCTTAACCAAACTTATACCTTAAACAAATATATTATTGCAGTTTTAATTTAAATTTTCTGATAGCAATAAAGACTGAATATGAAATGAAAATACCATTTTTCTAGTATATGATCTAACTATTCAATGAGTTGTCATTATTTTTCATTTCAATAGTTTATTTTTATGTGTTTTATGCTAGCTAATATATCAGAATGTTCTGCCAATTCAAAAGTTATCGTAAGATTTTTCATAATTTCACTTTTCCTTTTGATTTTGTGTGTGGTATTTTTATGTCACATAGATTTTTATCATTATTATTGATATACTTACATACAGCACTGCTTATTTCATTTTTCAGTATTAAATAATAAAAACAGAAGATAAAGAAATATGACTACAAGTTTTGCTGCTTTTCATTGAATTTATAAATATATACATTTATATCTATAAATTTACATTATTTTGACAATAAGGCCAATACTGAATTTATATTGGTATGCAATATACAACATCAATTGTTTTCCCATATTATCACTTAATTTTTCCATCATTTAATTAAAAAGTTATTTTTCCTTCCTGTGACCTAATAACATTTAGAATAAATAAGTACTTGTTTGGGGTTGGATAAATTTTGGTCATTATAAAATTTAAAGAGAGTTTTTGAAGTATCATTCTCTTTCATGGGCTACTTCTATGTTATGTAATTCTGAGAATGTCAAATCCTAAGTACTAGCCTACCGGGAAGCTTTTCTCTAATTTTTCTTTCATTCTCTAGTTCTGAAGGGTTGTAGTATGTGTAAACATCTCTTTGACCTGGTAATTCTCATGTTGTTTCTTCTTTTCTATTTAATTTTTATGGATTTTACTTGTATATGTAAATAATATTGCAATTGTCTAACTTGTTATCAACTATATCGTGTTTATCCAGCGTATCTACATCTGTGTAAGGATACTGGGAGATGGAATTCACACAAATGTGAATAAGGTTTCCTCTGTAGATTTTTACAGAATCACACAAAGGCCTACATTTGAGGTCATTGGCGACATACTTCAATAAGCATGTATTTCCACAGTAGCATGTGCGGTAGGTATTCAATGGGTGATTTATACTTGCAGAGATGAGCAATCATTCTCAGAGTTCTGAATCATAAGATCAGGAATCAATTCACTTGGGTCAACTCCAAGGATACATTATGATATTTGTGAATGGGAACATTAGTTTAATATTCATTCTGAATTTTCTTCTCAGTATATCAGTCACTTTCTTATGTCAGGGACAAAACACCTGACATCTACAACTTAAAGGAAGAAAGGTTTATCTTGGCTCATAGCTGTTAGAGGATCCAGTGCATAGTCAGCAGAGTCCAAAGCAAGAAGAGCACAGTAGAGGCGTTTGGCTGAGGGAGCTTCTCACAACAGTCATATCTGCCAGGAATCAGAGGTGGAAGGAGGAGCCCAGGAAGGAGATATATCCTTTCAGGTCATGCTACCAGCAATGACCTGACTCTTACAACCAAACCCTTCCTCCTAAAAACATACTCAGCTCTGATCTCTTCAGTGGTTTAATTCACTGATGGGAATAGCACCTTTATGGTCTTAGCACTTTCCAAAAGCTCAGCGTTTGAACACATGGACCTTTGTGGGACATTCTGGATCTAACCTATAATAATTTCCTCTCTTCACAGGGTTCTCGAAAAAGAAAAAAAGAAATGAAAGTGTTAAGAGTAAATCCTTTGGCACTGGGAGAGTAGCCAAAATGTACAATAAACACTACTATACATATCATAGAAACTAGGGTGCCCAAATCTATACATGAAATGTGGTACCCATATTCCTTATTAGCTCATTCTGCTGTGGATTTTGACAAGACATTATTTTTACTGAATACTCTTGAAGGATATCGCTTTAATTATTACTACATCACAAGTCCATCTATTTATGCTATAGTTTTTGATGCTTAGATTTAATATTGCACATTTGACTCAAGTTGGAGTTCATTAGTGGTTTATTTATTTATTTTTTTTTTACCATAGCTTCATTTTGCCTTTTTTAATGTGACCATAGGCCTGGACTAGTTTCAGATTTTCTACTTATTTTCCAGTAAGAATCTTATTGATTTGCTACAGAGCTGACGCTAATTTTATTTTCTGCACATTAGCGATACTTCAGAAGTCATTGCTACTTCGTTTTCAAATTGAGCTACAATGAATGAGAACATTTGCTGCAGAAATTTTTAAAAATATTTAAAAGCTAGTTAGTTTATTAAGACCTGGTTATATGGGGGAGAGGATATAGTTCAGCAGTACAGGGACTGCCTGGAAAGCGCAACATCATGGGTTTGATCCCCCAGTAAAATAACAACAACAACAACAACAATAATAATAAAATAAGACAAAAAGAAGGAAACAAACTAGACTTTGTTGTAAATCACAGAGTCAGGTGTTCTTGATCCAATACAGACCTGTGTGCTTCCTCCAAATCAGCACACCTTGGTAACACAGGTGTCCAAGTTACCAATAGAGTCAGGACTTCCCATCAAGACACAGCAGCAAACATGTCTCTGCCCACAGCCCATCTCAGGTCATTCAGTGTTGATTCTGTAGTACACATCAATTGCATAAATATTTTGGAAAGTCTATTAAGTAAATTTATGAGTAAATGACTACTTTTTTGTTGTTCTTTAATGAAACACTGGGGATTTTATTTTCATGTGAATATTCAATCAAAATATTCAGATAATTATGGTTCTGTTCTTGTAAGTTTCTTTTCTTCTCAGATGTTTTAACATTTAATTACTGGCAGGTTTGTTAATTACTACGGTGACTAAGTTGAAGATACTAAACAGGAAAAGAAGTCAAACTTAAAGAAATGATTTAATTTTTATTTCTGATACACGAGGATTTAAGGATTCTACGTGTCATTTGGGGGAAAGGGTATTGGGAATTGATTCGAAGTCTCATACCTGTTAGGCAAACACTCTACCATACCATGGAACTTCATCTCCAATCTTTCTTTTGGAGTTTTTATAAGCCAGCTGTTTCCTAACATGCCATTTGGTGAGGTTCAGAGTAGAAATCATAATCATTCAGGGCTAAGTGTAATTATAAACAGAAGTAAATTAATTTATTATTGGTTTAAAACCAGCCTTATCCAGTTTTAAATCTTCCCAGATGAATTTTGAGCCTTCTGCTGTTTGAAGGCAAATTGACTAATAAGAAGAGTAATTCTCCAGGTTAATGACAGCTGAGGAAGAGGATAATACAATGGAAAGCTTTATTTTGTAATTCCACAAGTTAGTAACAGGCACTAAATTCCTCTGAGCCTTCCTTTTCTCATATGTAAAGTAGGAGACCATGTACTTGGAGAATAGTTTTGAGAATTAATTGAAACCTGTATAAAGTACCTAAAACTGTATTTGGATAACACATATGCTTACAAATATTTCTGCACCCAAATGTCACTTGAAACATTAAAAAAACAAAAAAAAAACAAATAAAAGCAGAAACTTACTATATATTTCTTATCCATGTTCAAATGAGTCTTCTTGCTAATATCCTAAATGTGTAAATGTTTTACTGAGAATGTGATTTCTTCATTGGAATTTTCAAAAGACTCCGAGTCTTGTTGTTTAACTGATTTAAAACCCAATCTTTTCTTCTGATGAATGATGGATGGAAGACATTCAAAGTTGAAAGAATATTAATGGAAATTGACAAATTCAGTCTTTTGAGAAGAAAAATGTTTGTAATTTTGTTGACCAGGTTAAAAAATATTCTTTTGCAAATAATTTATAATTGGTTGTAAAGAAAATTTGAGGCTGAAAACCTTTTTTCTTTTGTACTGAAGCTGGATTTAGAAATGATGATTTGAATTATTCAATACTGCAGATATTCTCAGATCTTCACAATTGTCATTACGCAAGGACCCAAATAGAGTGAAAATGAGACCTCAGGCTCAAAGTAATTACAATGATAAGACACTAAATATGTCACGAACAGATAAGAAGAAATATATTGAATGGACATTTGATAGCAGGCATATTGTAAAGCAGAATCTGAGAAATGACATATAAAATGAAAGATGAAAAAAGTGATTGACTTTAATATCTATTTTTGCTTTGAACTTTTAATGCAGGGAAGCTATCATCTTTTTGATTATATTGGAGGCACTAAGTGGATATGCATCTATAAGCTAGAAATGACAACAAGAATGACTCTGGACTGGTAGTTCAAAGTATAAACTCTTGAACGAAAAGTTGTATATAAAGCTTCTTTCTTTCTGATTGCTAAACATCAGGTGGACTCAATTATTTCTCTATTTGTTTCAGTTTTATCAACTGAAATTAACAATGTTTACTTTATAAAGAACTATCTTCATAAAAGAAAAGAAATAATAAATATTAATCATGCTTTGATTTTCTTTCTACTATATAAAAGATAATCAAAATATATGTGAATGTTTACATTTTAAAAAATTGTCGCATACAGGACACATTTTAGTAATTTCCTTGAAATATTTCTCTCATTTCTAATACATTTATTCCATCTTTCTTGAACTTTTAAAGCATTTTCAGAAGTCTCCTTCAGTGAGCGACCTTAATTATGGCCTCATTACTCTGCCAGTGTCCTGAAATGATTCAAAACTTTTGAGAAATTTCTGTCAATTAAAAATATTATCCTGTTTCGCCATCCACTAGCTACACATATTTTAGCCCTTCCTCAATTCAAATGACTCTGAATCATAAAAGGTTTAAATCTATTTAGGGCATCAAAGAAGCCAATATATTGCAATTAAAAGACTCACAGAGTGGGTTTCCAGAAAATCTTCAGAAATCAGAAGGAAAATGGGATAAGTGTGCCCAGAGAAAGGGAGAGTCTTCTGAGGAGGGTTAGGGCAATGTGTCTTTTACTAGAATGATTTCTAAAATGTAAACATCCACTGTATCTTTTGAATACACCTAAAATATTTAGGCACTATAGGTAGTATTTTATATAAATTATGTCCTCTAATTTAACTTACACATTTTTGGCCTCATAGCCAAACATATTTTTTCTAAAAAATAAGAAACCCAAGAGTTAGAGAATGTGTAATTTGCTCAGATTTATCCCAAATTGGTAGACACTTGAAATGAATTCATAACTTTGTAACTTTCAAGTCCTGAAGCACCACTTCTTTCTTTTATTTTTTGTGTTAGCATTCAATCCTGAGTATCTCAGATTAAAAATAAAATTGTTTTCTCTACAGCCATAGTTACTTGAAACTTCTTGAAAGTATTTGAAACTATTTTATTATAATGTACTGTGAACATCTCTACATGTTTGTGTTCTCCCCAAAATTTCATTGACTTCCATAAAGATGCAAAATGGCCCTTGACATATACCTGTATCAACATTGCCTATGACAGAACCAAAACAGATGTGTAACACCTGCTGATTAAATGCCAAAGAAGTAACACCTAGTCTACATTTTGCTGCACTGTAATTAAGTTAGGTCTTGAAGATTCTGCTTCTTTTGGGGCTCAGTATTTAAATCTATATGATTTAGTAAATAATCATTTTACTAATGGGGAAAATAGCTTCAGAAACTATGAAAAGCATTAATTTATTTCAAGATTCCCTAATGCAGTAGTTGTTTATAAAATATCTTTACCAACTTATATCTTTCTATTTTTACTTAGTTGTACTATGAGTAGATACTAACCAAAATAGAAAAAATTCTTACTGTATGAAAAAGTAAAAAAATATATATATTTACTAACAAAATAATTAGAGACCAACAATGGTTACCATACTATGTATGACGATTACCAAAAAATGTCCAAAATGTATATGAGAAACTTAATACACACACACACACACACACACACACACACACACACACACACACACTGTATAAAACTAAAAAGCAAAATAGACGATAGATAAGTAGGAAATAGGGAGGTTTTCACTGATGTATTTTTCAATGACTGGCAATCATATATTTATATCCTACACTTCTAAACACTTTGAAAATTGTTGAAATTTTAGAAGTGGAAAAACTACCAAATTGTGGTTCTCTTTCAATACAGTGATTCTGACATAGGGAGATTAATTTTATAGTGTCATTTTTCTCTCTAAATTCAAGTTGACCTATGTTATGCTGTTTTGGGGAAGACAGCGCAAGCGCAGTTTTTGTTTAGGCCTCTTGAACTTCAGATATAGGTTCCAGCATTTTCATGATATTGTCCTTTACTGCAAAGAATTATCAGAGTATTTGAAGCGTCTTCTGAGAAGTAGATTCAACATTTATCTATATTACCAAATAACCGCAGTAAAATTCTGTGCAAAATTTTGACAGAGACAGAGAGAGAGCATGAGTGTGTGAGAGGGAGTGAGACATCTTTACTTTCCAATAATTGAAACAGTAAGTATTCATTTATTATGTGCTCTATATTAGAGATACTGATAAATCTTACTAGAGATGTAAATTTATATTCAAGCCTTTGCAATGTAAGTTTAGAAAAGGAAAGATCATTTTTATCATGGTTTTTATGAGGAAAACATGAGCTTTTTAGCTGCATCAGTAGTTATAATCACGTATCTCCAGCTGATGCTAATGATGTTTTTAAGTGGATCGACGTATAATACAAAGATTACTAACTCTTGCAAGAATCTGTAGTCTCATATGCTCTACTGCTCTTGTTCCCTGCCTACTCCGGTATGTTCAGCTCTCTGGATGTTCTCTATCATTCCAATGTTGGAACATCATTTATGTTTATGTGGGTTGTTCTCATCCCATTTACCCATTTTAGATTTACCCCAGGTACATATTTCTCTGATTCTTATTCTAAGCTGTGTACTTCCAACTGATAATTAAATAATTAACTTCCTTTATTTAAACAGTCCTGAGACCGGGGATAATTACCAAGTCTTGTTTTCAATCATATTATAATCAAGAAGTACTTTTGTCTAGAAATAAACCTTTGTCTACTTCCAAATATTTCCCCATTTTCCAAGATACATCTTAAAATTATGTAACAAGCTATTAACAGTGTCATACAGACCCTGTTCCCCAATTTTTCCTCTTTGAAATACAGTGAGGAGAAGACCACCATTCCCATTACTTCACTGTGGCCAATGACCTGAGCATTTGGAAGGAAACACTGATCAATACCTATTGAGAGGGATTGTCTTTTTAATGCTCTGCCCTGTTCAGTCTAAGTTGTTCCCAGATTGAATGGTTACTAAATAATTTAAGCAGTGAAAAGTCTAATGATGATGGAAGGGTCATGCTGTAAAGGGCAATAGAGATGAAAGAACTATGAAATTGTAGCAGAACTGAGAGATTAAAGGCTCTATCATTTACTTCTTGAAATATAATGAGGCCTGGTTTGTCTCGAAGAGATGTAAGGACACAGTGATTATAACTACATTTGAAACATTCACCAGATGGGTAATGGATGATTTATTCATCTTTTATGATGAACTGAAAGATAATTTAATAGCTCTCAGTGTTATCAATTTTGCATGTTAATTTATTGCATCATAATTTTATGTAAAATGTATGAGCATCTTTTGTTTGAAAATTCTCCATATATTATCATTAGTTAAAATCTGTTTTTGTGTGTTTCTGTATCAAATTAGGAGAGAGGAAGGTAATATATAATATATATTTAAAACTCTTGACAATGGTAATCGCTATTAAAATGCTTAATCATTTTTAAAAACAAGAGTAGGTTGTCTTGTAAAAATGACTCGAGCATATATATCAAAATTCGGTTTGTTACTGTCTTCATTTCCAACATCACTTTCCCTGGCTTTAAAAACTAGTTGTCTTAATGCTTAGAGTACTAGGAATAATGGATTTAAAAACCTACACTTACAAGAAAATTTAGAGAGGTAGCTTATAATCACTAGCTTCATAAAGTGCAAAAATATATAGTGTGACTGTCATTTAAAATATACTTCAGGAGCTAGGGATTTAGTACAGCGACACAAGCGCCTGCCTTTAAAGTGTGCATTCGTGAGTTCAATCCCCAGTACCAAAATTAAAATTAAAATTAAAATTAAAAAAATATACTTCAAAACTTGTATATTTTATACATTAAGATATTTAAATTATAATGTATCCTTCAATGTACAATACATATTTGGTAAGAACAAATATGTGATAAAACATTCACAAATATTTGGCAAGATATTTTGATGTAAAACATAACATATAGTCATAGAATAGTGCTCATCTACTTTTATCTGGGTCCATATCATCCTTCCAACTTATCCTTTTGATTCTTGTCTTTTGAAATCTCTGGTGATAAAGCAATCTTTTTAAAATGTAAGAAAAATCTTAGCCCATTATTAAAATCATTTCCACTGTCAAAAAATTAAAACTATGACAGGCATATGAGAAGGTACACAGCATTACTGTCATTAGGGAACTGCAAATCAAAATGATAATGAGATATTCCTTCATACCTGTTAGGATGGCTATTATCCAAGAAGAATTAAACGTTGCTTTGGCAAAGATGTAGAGGAAAAGAACTCTTGTGCGCCATTGGGGGTAAAAATACTGCAAAAGACATTACCAGAATACATATGAAGATTGCTCAAAACTTGTACATAGAACTAATACATGGTACACTCAATGAACTCGGCATATACTTGAACACTTTGAAATTATGATCTCAAATAACTATATACACTTATAGTCATTTCAGTATTATTTATAATGGGAGACATGTAAGCAGTGTAAGTGGACATTGAAAAATGACTGGATAAAGAAAATGTTGAATGAATGAAATATTATTCAGACTTCAAGGTAACAAAATATGTATGTTATTTTTGACAACATAGAAGAACCTGGAGAGCATTATGCTACATGGCCAATGCCAGAAACAGGATGAATACATTGTATCACTTTTAAGAGGCATTTAAAGTAAGTTGAATGCATAAAAACAGTAAATTTGTGAGTCTCAAGTGTAGGGGGAAGGAAAGTGGTAAAGAGTTAGTCAATGAATACAAAGATTAAGTTGTGCAAGGTGAATAAGTAGTAGAGATCCGTACTAAATAATGTTTATCGTTAAAATTCTATACAGCTTTTAAAGTTTTCTTAACTTGTAGATCTTATAAACATAGCAATTTCTATTTCAGGGTCACTTCTATTTGCAAATAATTTGGTTTGCAAACAGAAGCATTTGCTAAGTTTAGTTTCCATTTGCAAACTTGGCATCAGGTGAACGTAACTACGATCATCTTACCTAGAATTGTGGAATAAATTAAGTTTGTGGAACAAGGTACTGCTGAATTTGTACTGTAATACTAGTACGGATAGTAATCAAATGGCGAGAGGCAACATTTAGCATTATGAAGCTCTTTATGACATAGAGTGTCCCCATGATTCTATGGGTATACCGTTATCCCCAAACACATCAAATTGTATATATTATATAATGTACCATTTTCTGCTTTTTTAAAAAAATTATTAGTTCATGTTTGTAATACATAATGAATGCATTCATCCTGGTGAATTGGCATGTATGAATATAAAATCTTAATCCCTTTTATTTACCTTTTGCCTTCTTCCTCCCTTTCCCCACATCTCAATATCCCTTCCAACTATTTCCACATGTTCCAAGACATATCTGTTTCCTATCATCTAGTTTTTAATTTTTTCTCTTTATTTATACTCTGAGTTTCTCAAGTGAGAGAAATCACTCAGTGTTTATCCTTGTCTTACTTATTTCTCTTAGAATTATAATTTCAATATGCATTCATTTCCCTACAAATTATCCAAATTTATTTTTTTCTCACTTTTTTTCAATTCATATGTTGGTAGGCATACAGGTAGCTTCCAAGATTTACCTACTGTGAACTATGCTCCTCTAAACTTGGATATGCATATGCTAGCATAATACACTTTCAAGAAGATACCCAAAAGAGATATTACTGGATCAAGTGGGCTTTCTTTTTTTTTTTTCTTTTTTCTTTTTTCTTTTTGAATGATTACTTTTTCCACACAATTTTGCCACCTTTTGTTGTATGTTGAGTGTTTGATAATAGCCATTCTGCTTTCAAAAGGAATCTCAGTGTTGTGTTTATTTCTATTTATGTAATGACGAAAGATGCTGAATTTTTTTCATGTACTTATTGACTATTTATCCTACTTGTTTTGAGTCATGTCTGTTAGTTCACTTGTCAATTTTTTATTGAGTCTTTTATTTTGGTGAGTCTAATTTATTTTTAGTTCTTCATATGTCCTCTGAAAAGTAGCTGACAAAACATTCTTTCTCTTACTGTAGGCTGTATCTTCACTCTGTCGGTGATGTCCTACACGCTACAGATTTTTACACTTAACTCTACTTTTGGTTCTTGATGTTATTGCTTATGCAGTTGGAGTTCCATTCATGCCTAGCCTATGCCTATGTTTCCAATAGTTTTACCAGTTTTATCTTCCAACATATTTAGTGATACTGTTCTATATAAATGAATCTTTGAACCATTTTGAGTTGATTTTAGTACAGGGCAAGATATAAGGTCTAAATTCATTGGTTGCATGAAGATAAATGGTTTATTTGCAGCATTTGCTGAAGAACCTCTCTTTTGTCTAGCATGTTTTTTGTTCTTTTATCAATGAACAGAAAGTGGAATATATCTGAGGTTCTTTTTTCATCCTCTATAGTGTTTCATTTATGTGTAAGCCTGTTATTGTGTCTGCATCATGCTGTTTTATTACTATAGTTTTGTGCTATAACTTGAACATTGAGATGTGATGCTTCCAGATTTGCAGTCATTGCTCTGGGAAAACTGTCCATTCAACCTCATTAAAGGGGTTTAGAAAAATGTTGAATGCAAACTTTCTTGTCTGATGTTCAAGATCCTCCAAAAGTTGGTAACAAATCTTTCATTTAAAACTATCCAGGATTGTTTTCTTTGTTGAATTACAGTAATAATATTGCTTTGATACTGTTGTTTCTTTTTCGTGGTATTTGATCATTTTCAGTATTAGTAATGCCTAGTATCTTCCAGGTCCTCTATTAAATCTTTTGCTAGTTACTGAGTCAAAATAGTTACTTGATTGTCTACAAATCTTTTCATTATTTCTTTTTATTTATCATGCAATTTTTGTCTCCTTGGCCAACAACGTTGTTACATGAGTAAGTTTTCTTCTCTTGGTTAGGAAAAAATTATGATAAAGACAGAATCACAATGCCTTCAAACATTAACTGTTTTATCAAAATTAAATTGCATACAATCATGGGTTTTTACCTTTTTAATTATTTCCCAGGGTGGTATGTCAATACTATGGTTTCTGTCTTTTATAAAAAGTGTAACTCTAAGGAGTATAAGAAATATATTGAACTCAAGAGTCTGCTTAAATTTCGTTAAACAAAATTATAAGAGAAATGAACTCATCTCAGTTTCTAAAGAGACATGTGGGAAGGAAAAACAAAAAAATATTTTTTAAATAAACTCATTAACATAAAAATAAGTGAAAAAATTTCAGTATGTGTTATATTTAAGGTTGGAATAATTTCAATACAAAAAAAGCCTGTTATGATGAGAAAATGAAAACATAACAAGGGTAATCATGAAAGTATTGTAGATGTCACTATAAATTGTGCTACCCTGGCACTTGGAGTATGCATTTTGCTCTGAAGTTTCTAGAAAAGCAGCAACTACAAACACAATATCTAACCTACTCTTTCCTATCTTAGCAAGCCATTAAAATCCTTCTGGAAAAGGCGCCCTCTGTGTACCAGGATGAGAGAACAACCCTAATCATCAGTGACCAAGAAAAAGAATTCTCAGTGGACCTGTGCAAATGTACTTGCTAATGTAACTCTTTTGTCCTACTAACTTTAAAATTTCTCCATAGATTTCCTGTTATTTTTTTTCTTAGAATTTTCAGTCCCTAACCTAGATTCCATTGTCTTGTCCTTTCCTTGCAAATCTATCATTCTTATTTTAAAAGGCAGAAAATTTTCTGCTTTGGCCAAATTATTTGTTTCTTCATGCTCTTGAGAGTGTCTCTATGTTCATGTCAAAAGAAAATGTGTGTTTTTCTTACGTCAATCTACTCTCAGTTTGGTCCCCAGATAAAACCAAAATCCCAAATAAAAATTAAAATAGTCAGAGTTTATTTTTCTCTCCTACAAAAATAATGTTTTACAGAGATTTATACAATTGCCACGGATCATGAATTTATTACACAGTTCTTCAGAAACCTTAGAAGTCAAATAAACAATATATTTAAATTACTGAATGAATCAGTAATACTACTAGCAATACTACTATTTAGAAATTCAATGCAAATTTTTAGAGCCTAATATAGTAAATTGCTTGTGCCCTAGGAAACACAAAATGATGGAGGCATCATAAATGTCTGCCCCAATATTCTTCAAAACTGAAGTGTAACATCTAAAAAGGCATATAAACTTACAAAACATCATTTTCAACCAAGTGTGCTCTACGGACTATGTGAGACTACTGCTATCATTGACAACAAGACACTGGAAACTTTGTGATGAAAAGGGTGCAATTTATCATTTTCTAGGGGAACCAAAAAGGGCTCAAAGAATGTGAAGATAATCCAGTGACTACCAGATCAAGACCATCTACTACAGGACCACCCACTTTCTAGTTAGGCTGAATCAAACTATCAAAATTTAAAGGTAAAAGCTGTTTAGAGCTGCAGGTTTATGATATAGTTCTTTCCAAATACTACATTTTAGATGATTTTTTAAAAAATAATGAAAGACATCAGCTACCGTTTTTGAACATCTCTGTATGTATTTTGGATACATACAAGATACCACTTGTTTCATTGGTCATTAAGGATTAGATACTTAACTTTTAATAAACAAAGTCCTGAAAAATTTCTCCCTGTCACTGTCTCTGCCATCTCTATATTTATCCATGAGTAAGACATGAGACTGCATTGCAATAATGGCTTTCACCCAGTACAGCTGTCTGACTAGAACTCAGCTAACCTTTGAAAATCTGCACACCAATTCAACCACTCATAATTTATTGTTTGGTTCTTTTCTGAAATGGATGATAATGCAAGAGCTACTGATGCTGCCAGAATAAATACATATGCAAAAAGACATGGGAACCTTAGGGAGGATTTATGGTTTGCTGTTTTAATTATGGAGCAGGAATAAGTACAAATGATGCTGCCAGTGTGATCCAGTTTGGAAATCTGCAAAATAAACACCTCAGTCTACTCAAATTAGTCAGTACAAAAATGAGTTAAAATCAGGCTCAATGCAGAATGAGTAGGACTTTATTCTCTTTACCAAGGACGGACATACTGTGAACTGACTTTCCATGTCTTGCTCCATTTCTGAGGAAGAAGATATTGATGAGGTAGTGCCCACCAGGAATGCCCAGACATGGGAACCTGTCAGACAATTTGGATGTTTACCACTAAGACAGAATTCATCTACAAATCCTTTCCTTCCTGCAGTGAAGAAGTGATGACACAGTTCATAAATTTTCGGGACAACAGAACACTGGCAATCACTTTTAATCCAAAATTCATGGATAATGGAGAGTCCAACCTGGACATAATTTCAAATTCAAGAGCTATCCAGATAGTAGAAACTTTCCCATAGTTCACAGGGCCAGAGTTGACCTCCTGCGCCTTTGCTGTCCTGCACTGCACTAATCCCCCCGATGACCTTCATCAGTGGGTATGAAATGCCAACAGTGAGGCTCTCTTGCAGCTTGTACAAGCCCAGGATGCACAGGTACACGTCATATCCTTTCTAGACCTAAGCAGAGTAGGAGGTAAAGGAAGCAGAGCATGTTGTATGGTTCCTGAAGAGAAGACTTGATGACAGAAAGCAAAGTTTGGGTATTGAAAGGGATTTTCTGTGGCAATGTCACTGGAATCTCCATTTTGCCCTTTGCTTCACCTCCAGGATATAGCCATCACCCTGCAGAGAAAGTTGAAGTTGAGGAGAAGCAACGTAAACAGAGCACTCCCAGAACCTAAGGAAGTGTTTGGTTTTGAGGGTAAAAATTGAAGCTTGTTACATAGGTGCCATGTTCATGTAAGGCTACCTAATCAGGATGTAGGGAGAAAGTGACTCACAGTTGGAAGCAGTCATGGCTTGTAGTGGAGTCCTTGGGGTTGTCAATGTGCTATCTTGTCCTAGAGCCTACTCATAGCAAGCAGGATTTTGATGAAGCATCTCCTGAGAGCAAAGGGAGATCCATCCCATAGCTCAGTACTGGAAGGACATCAGTATTATCTCTCTAGGGATCAAACTGTGGGATGCATTTGGCTATCTCTCTGCTAACTGTGATAAGCTCTCATCCAGTGAGCTACATTACAGAAACTGGAGAGTTATGGCAATCCCAACTATGATCCAGTGTGATTCATGACTGACATGGAGAACTCTACTCTTCTAGGTAACTTCAGTGAATTAAAGATTACCCTCAAACCTGACTGTGCTCCATGAATCCTAATCCTGGACAGAAGCCATGTGAAACTTTGGATCAAATGTCCCTGGGGAAATTTTTTTAAAAAAAAATCAAGACACATAAGAAAAGGAGGATCAGCTAAGTAAGAAAACTGATCGGCAACAAAAGCTGGTGAGTTTTCAGAAAATCATCTCCATCCACTCCTTTGTGCTGGGGCTCTGAAAATTGCCCTTGGCCATGATAAACAGAACCCACACTGATGTACCTTCATAAAGATCTCAGCATCTTCAGTCACCACACTAACCTACTGTGATCAAGAATGTATCAAGGAAACTACTTTCCCTACAAACTTACACAGCAGTCAGCCACTCTGGAAGGTATGAGTCATCAACAGTATCCCAAAGCCACTTTGGGTCAAAGTAAACCCAAGACAGGTCTTCTCATTTATCCATGCAGTGAAGGTCACACCCAGTCTGTTCCTCTGGAGCAGCCACTATCACCAAGTCTCCTTCTCAACTCAGAGAGCCCTTGAGAGATTCCTTTCCTGAACCATCAAGTCTCCAGTGGTCAAAAACCCAGAGCTGCCCATTAAAATGAGGGTGAGGAAAAAGAGAAGTAAGCAGAGAAAGTTTGCTAAGGAAGAAAAGAAGGAGCCAAATGAACTCCCAGACAGTGCTGGAAAAGAGGACCCAGATGACCTCAAACAGCTAAGAAAGATAAAGGGCTGCACATAAAAGTGTGTGTGCAAAGGGAGTGACCCACACCCTGTGTCACAGCTGTGGAGGTGAGCAAGGATAAGGTCCAGGGGAAGTGAAGTTTGACTTTGTGCTTACACACAAACACTGCAGGATCAATGAGTTGAGAAAGGCACAAAGATGTGTAGCTGATGAAACCATCTTCCCCAGGATATCAGAGCCCCAGCACAAAGGGGAGAGTGTAGTGGCTCATCAGGCTGCAGACACGACAGAACATTTTATGTCATACTGTACCCAAACTGAGTTCGAAACTACTGTCCCACAGCACCAACCATGAGGGGGGTTGACCTGGCAGTCCAGGGTACCCAGAATTGTTTACGGTGTTTCTTATCTTCAGATTTCCTGTCTCCAAGATGGAGCTTAAGTGCTGTGAATTTAGATGGACCAATAATGCATTTTCCACTGGAAGAGTACTTCATATGGATTAGTGTTCCAGGATTTCTGCCATTTCTAGCAGAGCAATGCCAACTTGTGGATCGAGTCCTCTGAGGACAGCCTGCACGTCTCCAAAGAAAACTGAATGCCAGGAGAAGCCAAAGAAGATTAGGACCAACATCACGAAACTCCTACAAAAGTTGCAGGAGGACATAGAATTTAATCCAGATGAGGAACTAGATGCCTTACATAGAGAACCTCATTACCAAGGTGGGTTGAGGGATGGGAACCCAATTCCTCTGCCAAACTGCTCCTGAATAAAACAACTTTTGTGGGAGGGGATTCAGTTATGGGATGTACCCTTAGTTTGATTTATATGGATCATTTGTGCTTTTGGAGGGCATATAACTCTGATTCTTTGAATCTTCCTCCTTCAGCTTAAAATGTTATTTAAAAAACTAAAATCACATTAGCCCATTTCATGATGAGTCTGCCAGTATCTTGCTTTTCTCAAGACTGGAACCAGAAGCCAGCAAAAGCATTACCATTTTTATTTCTTCTCCATTTGCATTACAACAGTTTCCAATGTCTTGTGACATGAGATTTAATACTCTAATTTGATCAGAATTGTTGATTTTCCCAGTACTATTTTGCCAGTGCAGAGGTTAATGGAAAGGACAGAGAAAAAAGCCATGCTCTAACTTTGGAGATTCACTCTCTTCCTGTCTGGAGATTGGTGAGGTTTTGTTCTAAATAAATGACTTTCAGAATTTTTTGGCCTCAGTTTCTAGTCTTGTTTTCAATATTTCAATGTGGTTTATTATTAATTTGGGAGGAGTGGTTTTGTGCTTATTCTCTCTGCCTCTTTGGGATTCTTTTCAGAGACATTGGTTTCTACTTGCAGATTTCTTGGCTGAGCTGGTCGTGATGAACCTCCCTAGTGTCATTTTAATCATGTTGATAATAAAATAATGATTAAAGATGTGGAAGTCCCTAACTAGAAGAAACTGAACCATCAAATTATTTATTTAAAAAGTCTATATATGGGACTGGAAAGATATCACGTTAATCTTTAGGTTTTCTTTTTCTTTTTTTTTTTTTTTCTTGTTTCCTTTTTTTGTCTCAGCTTGATTGCAAAGAAGCTGTATGAATACAAGTCACTCATTTTTATCTCTAGGCCTGTATTTTCTTACATGTAAATATAATTGTCTAGATTGTTTTAAACTTTTTCCAGAAATCTAGTAGTCCCATGAGAAAATAGGTAGAATGACAGTTTTCTTAAAATTAATTAAAGAATTTTTTTCTTCAAAAGTTTTTTGGGATGCCTCAAAATCTTGGATGGCAGAGAATGTTATTTAATACCTATTGCTATTGTGAGTATTGCACTGGTAATCAGTGTTTAATCTGAGATGAATGCAGTGCATTTCAAAGGTCAATCATGAAAAGGGTTCTACTTGCCAGAAACCATTTTAGTAACGACATTATGAAAGGAAGGGCATGTGTAAACGCACTGGGGAGTATATTTTAGATGTAATGGCATTGAACCGGCAGAAAATAGCTAATGTATCTTTTGGATGTTGGATTTCAGTGATCCCCCGGCTAGATATTAGTTAAGGTTTGAACCTTATTGAGTTGAACAATATTCCTTCACAATTTTCCTTCAATGTACTTAATTTCCTTAATTAAAGTTACTAAATATCAAATCCTAGTGGCAGCTAAAAGGTCAAGCTTGCTGCATTTCAAGAAGTACAAAACTCTTCCAATTGAATGATTTATTATAAAGGAAAGTAAATTATTCATCTGATAGAAAAGCAATAGATTTCTTTTTGGTATTCGTAGTTCCTCTTCAGTGTTGGCTTTTCGTAATAAATTTGCCCTATCTATGGAATCCGAGTTGTGACACAGATCCAGTACATGGAAAAAGTGATTATTTCTTACGACCAAGACTGAAATGAAGTCAAGAATTCTAAAAATCTGGTTCAAAATTGACAATAATAATAGATGTACACTAGATATATGTACTAATATTCTGCATTCATTTTCTAAATAGATCTTTCTTTAATACAGGGAAATAAAGTGGCTATGAAAAACCTGAAGCATAGAATAATTATTAAAATCAGTACAAATTCATGAACAGATTAAGAAACCATTTCAATACATAATCAGTAATTCCTAGGTTCCTAATACGTTTCCCATTTGTAAGTTGTTACACATCATTGATAAGACATAAAAATGTGAACTTGTATTCTAATAATTAAACATTTTTGCATTTTCTATTTTAGATAAACAAAGAGAGGATGGTGTAGTTTGTGTTTCCTATCCCTTGTTTTCAAAGTGCATGTTACTTAGATAATTATTAAAATATAATTCTGATTTTATCTATCTGCATGCGAATTTGATTCGGCATTGCAAACAGACTTTCTGTGCAATTCCAATGATCTTGGTTCATGAGTTACACTTAGGTTAGCAAGGACTAAAAGACGTTTTCACTGTGTTTAGACAAAATATTTCAAAGAGTTTATTTTTAGAATCAGACATTAGATATACAAATTGGTGATTATATTGGAGGAGAAATAGTTTTGTATCTTATATGCAATTAATGAATATTTAATATTTTAATGATAATAGAGAAAATAAGCAGTACATTATCCTCCTATATGTTTGGGTGCGCATACACACACACACACACACACACACACACACATTTTAAATTACTTAATATTTGTGTGTTTAGTCTGGTGATTCCTGGTTCAAAAATCTATTCTTTTTGTATTACTTATGTACTTATTATTAAACATACTTATTCCCAAAAATCCTTCCCTAGTGCAAATCTAAGTGAGCATTCTTTGAAAAAGTTCAGTGCCCACCAAATACTGAGACTTTACTTTGCTAAAAATAGGTATGGGGAATCTGACTTAGACCTAGAAATCCCAGAAGGAACTTTATATAAAGTGAGATCAAAGAAATTACTTTTGTTCTCAAAATAAATCAGTCTAGCCCATTAAGTCTTTAAGGAAATTAGACAGTTTTAAAATTTGAATTAAAAATATTTTTGAAAAACCTTTATAAATGTTGGACTTATTCCCCCTTCAATAGTTTCCACACATTTTCATGCTGCGGTTGGTGGTTTGTCATTAGTTGGACTGTTTCTTTCCTTCCACTCTCTGAAAACTTCTTAATAATGGTCTGAATCCAATCAGTCTTAGCATTTGCCTTTAACTCCCTCTCTATGCTTTATTAATTAATTTATTTATTTTCTTTTCCTTTTTGCTAGTTTGGGTAATTGCCCATAGAATTCTAAGTCTTAAATATCACCAGGTAATTTATGAATGGATTCTCCTTTCAGATTTCACCTTGGCATGAAATTTTAGCATAGTAGAGACACAGGAGTGAAAAAAATAGAAAATGAAAATCAGTACCTCATTAGATTTAGTTTTACTCTAGAGATTGGTAATCACTTCAAAATTGGTAATCATTGCAAATCACTAAAAATGTTATCTTAAATAAGTTGATTATAAACAACAGGAAGTCGTGGGGCAGTTTCCCTAATGAATGATTCACCTTACCTCCCAGACATGAAGTCAGAGAAGTGAAAAGCATTCCCTCCCCACTCGTGGGGTGATTAAATCACTGACTCTGTAGTAGGTTCCCCCGGGAGGCTTAAGGGAGGGAAGGTGGAGGGCTCAAACCTGCAAAATATCATAGATTGGAGCTGAGTAAGGGACACTGAGAGAAGAGAGAATTTTCCCTTGGGGATAAATATGAAAAAGCATTTCTTATAAGTATATTTTGATATTATTCGATACACAAATTGCTTATGTTATACTTTCAATAGTATTTCATCATATCTATGCAATTAATATTTTGTGGTTCAATATGGAAGATGAAGGATACATAAGAATATTTG
Organism: Cavia porcellus; assembly: GCF_034190915.1. Taxonomy (NCBI): domain Eukaryota; kingdom Metazoa; phylum Chordata; class Mammalia; order Rodentia; family Caviidae; genus Cavia; species Cavia porcellus. Next base: position 19,897,174 of record NW_026947514.1, on the reverse strand, counting down.
CACACTTAGTTTAGAAGAAAAGAAAACCCCACAATGAGGTAGACTTATCCCCTCAGGCAAAGTGGCATTTTTCATCATTTGGTTAGATCAAAGGAGGCATAAAAACCATGACCTTGTTAAAATTTTTTTTGCTTATTTCTCAAAAGTCCTACCACATATTACTAAAAGGATGAACACAGAGAAAAATTGTTCTGTCAGTCACCTAAAATATGTAATTCTATCACCTTTTAAAAACAGAAATAGAAGACCAAAGGATCAAGTTTGAGTGAACAGTTGTGTTACTGTTTACTCAATAAATGACAAAGATTTCTTTCAGGTGAGAATAATTTGTTTTCTTCCTCTGAACCAAAAATATAAATTGATTGACAGAACTATGAGGTCAACAATTCTCTCAACTTGACAGTCTACTGGGTCATTTAAGTGACATTAATCAATAAAGCAATTCAAATGTATGACGATTTGATTTAAATGTGAGTGTTCATTTCAGTACTACTTACAATTTTCACACGTTAATATGCATGCTATATATAATACTTTGTCTTGTAATGTGGGCAGGACTGTGAATATTATGGATTACATACCCAAAATTAGGCTATGCTTTATGTTAAATGTGAAGACTTTTTCAGGCACAATGATGGTTTCAATTCATTTTTTTGTTGTGTTTCTCTCAAGAAATCAATTGTCTTAGGAATGTCATACACAAGCCTGAAATAATCATATCAACTTTTCAAAAAGATTTTCTTTTTCTTAAATTGGAGAGAACTGAGACATGAGAAATATTCTCTTGGTGGCTTCAGAAGGTAAATTATGAGAGAATCTGTGGAGATGATTACAGTAAATGGACATGTATATAACACCTGAGTACAGAGCATAACCCAAGGCAACAAGCAGACACTCAAAACAACCTCTTCCAAACTACAAGGAATTGAATTGGATCTACATCCCAGATAAACTTAACAAAAACCTCAAAAACTCAAAGGAAACTGCTTTGTCAGACAGATAAACAGAGGCAGCTCTGTGAGAATGCTGAACAAGAAACTAAATATTATATTCCAGAGTGTGGAACTCTTAGATTCTGTGAGATACAATGGAGATATTATTTGAAGTTTCAAAATGGTGCCACCATTTTAGAACATAGTTTATCTCTTTCTTAAATGCTGAAACTAGCAATTCAGCAATTGTCCACAAAAGCTTTTATGCAAATATATCAAACTTTCTTCATAGTATCCCCAAAGACAGAATCAATCAATTCATATGTGAATGGATGAACACAATGAGATGGAATCATTCAATGGGATATCATTTAACTATTATGAAACATAGATGTAATAAGTGAGCTATTGAGCCATGTAAAAGTATGAGGGAAACTTGAATGTATATTCCTAAGTGAGATAAGCTAATGTAGAGAGGGCACATAATTTGATTCTAATTAAGTATGATTACAGAAAAGGCAAGAAGATACAGACAGTTAAGACATTAATGGCTTCTAAAGGCCTGCGGGGAGGAAAGAAGGACTGGGAAATTATGCTGCATGATGGAATAATGGTGCCATTAGACACTTATAAAACTTAGAACTTCTCAACATAAAGCATGAAAAAATAAAACCCTGTAGTTAGTAGCAATGCATCAATCTTGCTTTAACACTTTTGCCAAGATACTAACAATACTGGGATTGTGTATATAAAGAAGGGTACACAGAACTGTCTGTTATGCAGCCATGATTTTTCCTGGCCTAAAACTATTCTTAAAACTGAAGGAATAAAAAAGAACAACCCTGTAACATGAGTGAATTTTCCCTCCATAAGATGTCACAGTGAGTAGGAAGTGAGCCATGGTCTAGTAACTCACTGAGTTGAAGCTCAACTCTACAATCTCTGAATCCAGAAAAATGAGTTCAGTGACTCCAGATTCTGATATACCATTAAAATCTAAAAAAGTGGGTTTATCTGTGTGGCATTCTGATTTTGAAATATTAGAATTAATTTCAATGCAATAAGGAAAATATAATTTAGAAATAGATTTAGACCAGAAGCAAACACAGAAAATTCTCTTGTCCGTAAATTGGTATAAATTAAGAAATTGTCCTGAAAGGCTCATTTTCCTTCATATTATCCGTGATGAAATTAAATCTCCAAATAAACTAGTGCAGGATGTCTCAGTGTCTTTAAAAGTTGAGCACCTTTGAAGCAATGTATCAAAGATGCTCTCTCTCAGGAACATTTTAATTTAATGCCAGTGAATCCCTTTTCCTAAGTACAAGAATGTCAATTTTTGTCTGAGAAATTATAAATTATACTGTTACAAAGATCTATTGTAGTTACACTAGTCGAATGGTAGCTATACCCCAGACTAAGGAGATATTTCTGAAGTGAATGTAAATGACCTTTTAAATCCTGTCCTATCCACCTTAGCATTAGTTAGGCAAAAGTGCTATTGTGTTCATCATATTTTTCTTGGCACAAGACTAATGAGAGAGTAGTTCAGTATCAATCAATGAAAAACTCAGATTTCATACTCCCTATAAAGAAGGAGACTTCACTTACAAACATATAAAAAATTGCAAGCAGTAAAAACATTCTTGAATCATTACTCTCCAGGATATATAAACATATATTATAGAAAGGCATAATTATGTAATTAAGACTGATGATATCAAACATTCCAAAAATATACTATGTTTAATTATATATTAAATCTACACTTGCTGTAAATATAAGAATTTAAAATTAATATACCTGGTCAGTAATCACAACAAGATTTACTATTTGATACCTAAGAAAATTTTGTTTATTTATTATGAAGAATAATGAAATGAGCTTTATAGCATGTATGACAATAATACGTCATTTTTTCTCAAAGATTTGACATTTTGAAAGTAATGTGCCTTGAGAACTTCAAAGGAAGAGGAAATAGTTTTGGAGAAAGGAGAGAAGTCTTCTTTGAATAAGGCAAAATAAGCTTTTATTACTTTATTAAAAATGGGCAGGGTTTTAACAAATGCGATGGAAATAAGTATAAATAATGATAAATTCTGGAAAAAAAGCAAAGCTTTGTGACCCAAACAGAATGTTTTTGATGAAGGAAGAAAGATGCAGAAAGAGCATGCATGCAGGTTATATGGCCTACATCAATTCTATAAAAAATGCTTAATCAATTCTAGAAAGTTCTATAAACATAAAATTACAGTCTTATTACTGACACCTATTTATTTTGGGAATCTCATCTATGTAATAATGCAAATGTCCGAAGATGTTTCTGTAATTAAAAAAAAAAGTTCAGAATTTTAATAATTAAGTCTCATGAATATGAAATTAAAAAATACTGTCCTGAAAGTCCTGGGAATAGTACTCTTACAAGATATGGAAAAGCCTGCGTGTCACCAAAATCTAACCAAATGAAGCATCTATTCTTTTTAGGGAAAAAGAAGCTAACAATTAATGCATTCAGAAAAGCAAGTAGAGTCGCACCTACCGGAACTTAGGATTGTAAACCTGGGCCCTATGGAGATAGGAGATGGTTGATCAGTCTACAGACTAATCAAGTGCGCCCATTTGTAACTTACAAAGTGTAGAGTATTCTTTTTTCCTAGATATTGCAGAACTCAACTGCTAAAATTAATGCAATGATAGACAAGTGTTTGTAAGTAGATATCAGTGGTCATTTAACAAAACATCTAATCATTTATAAAATCTATAAGGTATTCAGAGAAATAAAAACATGTAAGCAAAATCACAAATATTAATACTGTTCAAATCATGCATATTTTATACTCCTTTTTCATATAATTAAAGGACGTATATCAAAATGCTACTAAAGTTAGTGGTAATGTCAAGGAAAATGAATTACTGAAAACATGCATTTATTTTATAATAATGTTTACAACCAATTTATGTTTAATAACTAAAATAAAAGCAGGTACAAGGAAAAAATCATTTAGAATTGTTAAAAAGTATTAAAATTGCCCCTCATTTAACACCCAATAAAAGATGGTGTTGTAGTCAGGGGTTGTACACAAAGAACAACTAGGATTAGGACATGGAGTTTATAATATATTTATAATGGTCACCGGAAGTTAACACAGGAAAATGTAGGAAATCTATCCGCAACACCAAAGACTTAGATTATTTAGTCAAGAGCCTAAACCCCACTGCAATGTCCCATATGAGTCCAGATAAAAGCCCAGAGCTCAGAACAATGCCTCTACGAGTCCAACTGGAGGTCCAGAGCCCACAAGAAGGATTCACTCCAGTCTCTTTTCTGGATCCGTGCAGGGAAGACCCAAGGGTCAGAGGTGGAAGCCAGAAAGTCTATGCCATCAGGATGAAGGAGCTGTGCTAGTGGGATGAGGGTGCTATGCTGGAGCCAAGAAGCCACACTCACAGCAAAGACCAAGACTATCCTGAAAGGCACCACAGCTGTCCTCAGTGGCATAGAGGCCCCGAGCTCCTCTGACTACAAGCACAGTCCAGAACATACCAGGAAGCCAGCGTGACGAGTTCATCCTGGAGACCAAGCAGCACATGTCTTCCCCTTCAGAACCAGGAAGCAATGCTCGATGTGAGGACCGAAGCTTCTCCAGGAAAACCAACAGCTCAGACAGCAACTCGTAGGAGAACCCACAATGCCTCCTTAATGCCTCAACCCTCCACACCTCCCTTCTTCTCCACCTGTTTATCCTGGCAACCCTCAGGTGGAGCATCTTCACTCAATGCCATGATGATGTAATCCAGCTGGCATTAAGTTGACCACCAGTTCTCAAACCGTAACAGATGGGTATGTGAAATAAATAGACGCTTAACAAATGAAGAAAAATGTTCAATAAATACATGAAAAAATACTCAATGACATTGATCATTTGAAAAATGAAAATTAAAATAACATTAAGATTCTATCTTACACTGGAAAGAATAGCCATCAAAAAATTGACCACTAACAAATGGCTATCGAGGCTGGGAAATAAAGGAACCCTTCTCCATTGTGGGTAGGATTGTAAATTGGTACAACCACTATGCAAAGCAGTATGAAGGTTTCTCAGAAACTAGAGTTTCCATTTGACTCAACTGACTACTTCCTAGGTATCTTCCCAAAATAGCTTAATCACAGCAGTACATGAATACCTATGTTTACAGCAGAACAATTCACAATAATTAAACTTTATAAACAGCTCATATGCACATCAATGGGTGAATAAACTGAGAAATCCTGGTGTTTATCTGCAACAGAATATTATACTGTCTTAAATATAAAGGTGAGACATTTTTAGGTCAGTGGAAGTATCTTGAGACAAGAATCTTAAGTGAATTAAATCAGATGCATACATTGATATATTGCTTCTCTTTTCTTGAGTAAGAAGACCAAAATATAAATAAAAAGCAAAATGGAGGATAGAACTAGAAAGAACTTTTTCAGACAGGAAGTGGAACAAGAGATGAAGGAGAGGAGGGGGAAGGAAAAGGGAATTTAAAGAACAAATGAACTGAAGAAAAAATGGAAATTAAGGCCAGAAGCCACACCATGAATGTGATCACTATGCACTGGAAATATGTACTAATGAAAATAAACACATAACTAGATAAATGAATAATAAAATTTAGTGGTGATAGTCCTAAATAGTCATTGATACCAAAATAAAAAATTAAATGTATGTTGAAAAGATGTAAGACTGTTAAGTTCATAGGTAGAATAATAGATAAAACATGGAAAAATATACTTATTGCATGATAAAGATGCCCTGAAGAAATTCATGAGCATCAAACCAACATTTTAAGAAAATGTAAAGGTTATCCTAGAAAAGAATGATTAATCTAACAGAATCAGTTCAGAGTGCTAGAATCAAAAGATTTAATAGGATGAAAATGACAGGCATGGTGGACAGTTAAGCTGAAAAAAAAAAAAATACTGAATCCAAAAGAGGAAAAATAGATAACTACAGGTATTAGTCAATCCCTATCAGTAACAGCTCTCAGTATGTGTGATGTCAATTTTCCAATCAAAAGACAAACTGATGAAATGGATCAATAAAATCAGTTTAATGTGTATAAGAAATACATTTAGCCCAAAAGGAAAGTCATAGGCTAAAAATCGAAAATGGAACACAATATTCCCTGCAATACAGCACTCCCACAAAAAGCAGATACACATCTTTCAAATCCATACAGACTGAATTTCAAGTCAAAATTGAAAGAGGTAAAGAAGGTCATTAAGAGAACAGGAAGAGATTATAATAATTAGTATACACACACTGAACAATGACACATCTAACTTCATATAACGAGTGCTACTGGACATGGAAGACCAGATAAACAACACATTTGCCATAGATGACATCCATATCCTACTATCCTAAATAGGCATATTAACTAGTCAAAATAACAACAAAGAATTGTCAAATTTGAATCAAATCTTTGCACAAATGAACAGAATATGTGTCCACATAATGTTTCATTCAGAAACAACAAAATACATGTTCTTCTCAGAGGCACATGGGATGCTCTTCAAAAATAGACTGTATCAATAAAGCAAGCTTAAGTAAATATAAAATAATTGAAATTATAACAAAATGGTCATAGCAAAATGAAAATACAGAAAATCTGTATTTTCAGATTTCCATTTTTAGCACGTTTTCTGCGTTTCTTTGTACAAACACAGAAAACGTGCTAAAAATGGAAACCAAACAACTCTGTTAAACAAGGGGTTACAGAAAAAAATTAAGTAAGAAATAAAACAATTTTTGGAACTAAATTACAATGATAATACAAAACACTCAATCTTATTGGACACGAAACAGTTCTAAGAAGGTAATTAATAGCTGTGAAAATCCATGTCATGAAAAATTTCCAAACCTAAATAAGTAACCTAGAAGTACACCCCAAAACTCTATAAAAGTAAAAATAATTGAAACTGAAAGATAATACAAGGAAGGAAATTATAAAGATCAGAGCAGAGATCAATTAAGTTGAGAAAAAACAGTACAAAAAATCAAATGGTTCTTCAAAAGAGTAAACAAAACAGACTACACTTAGTCAATTTAACAAAAAATAGGATAAAAATGATAAATCTATGCAATTAGAAATGAGAAGGTGAAATCACAACAAAAAGTGCCAAAATTTTTTAAAGGTATTAATAACTACTTTGCAAACCTGTATACCAACAAGTTAGAGAATTCACAAGAAATCAGTAGATTCCAGGATATCTATGAATAACCAAAACTGAACCAAGAAGATGTAAAAAGCTGTCTTTTCCTCATCAGACTCTGTGGCTGATCATCGTAAGCCAATCTTGTTGTTTCTGTATATCTCATATTATATCAGTTCTCTCTAATAAAACCCTGAGTAATACAAAACCTAAACAATGCAATAAAAGACCATGAAGTTGAAGTATTAATTAAAAACCTACGAAGTATGAAAAGCCCAGGTTCAGAAAAATTCACAGTCAAATTCTACAAAAACTTCAAGGAATGTCTAACATCAATAATCCTGAAGGTCATTCGGAAAATTGAAGTGTAAGAGTATTACCAGGTAGTTCCTGGAAGCTAGCAATACCTTGATCCCAAAAGCAGATAAGGATCCAACAGAGAGAAACAGAGACAAACAGAGACAGACAGAAAGAGAGACAGAGACAGAGACAGAGACAGATACATCATCTTCTAATTATATTTCTTTCTCTTTTCTATTTTTTTAAATTGTCTCATTTTCCCATGTTATTAATTTTGCTTGAATTCTTTCATTTCAGTCAATTGTATGTTAGTCTTTGTTGCTTTCAATGCACGATTATTTATTGCACAACAAATGTCCTTGGTGCTAAATTTTGGAAGTGTCACTGTGTGTCTTCATATATCCTTTCCATAAGACGCATTTCATTGTATTTCAACTACTGATCAATTCTCATCAAATTCTGTCACCTTAGATATCCCGTTTGTAGAATTTGTTTGCATTCTTTTGGTTATTTTCTGACTCAAATTATATTTGAAATTTACTAGTTTTTATCTTAATATGAGCAGCTGAGTTCATATTAACCACATATTTTAGGATAGTTAGTTCAATACTTTTTCACACTTTTTATAGCTTCTCTTCTAGATCAGTAGGTGCAGCATCAGCTTTTCCAAGTGTTTGGCATAATATTGGCATCGTATGATTCTTGCTGATGAGATAATGACTTTTTAATGTTTTATCTTATGTCTTTTGCTTATTTATGAATTGAAGGAAAAGTTATTTGTGAGTTAGCTTCATTTTTCCACTTTTATCCACAAGTTTCAAAGCCAAAAAATTAAAACACAATTATTTCTGGGATGCAGTTTTGTAAGATAAAACCCAAAATAAGAAGATGAAGAAATGTAAATAAAGGCAATGACTTAAAGTTTACAAGCTAGGTCTTTCTCAAGGCCTTCATATAAAAGTAAGGCTTTGCAAGTTTTTCAATGTATTCTACAGGCCTCATAAAACAATAGTAAATGGTTAATAAGTGGAATTTATTTGATGAATGCTAGTGCTCTTGCCCATAATCTAACAATCATAAGTAAGTAACAAAGATTTTTCTAGCAAAATATGTGTGAGAGGCCCAGGCATGTTTTATATACAAAAATAGATGTGTGTTAATAATCCATAATAAGCTATATGAACACTATCTTGAGGATATGAGCTTAATTATTTAAAAGTGGCATTTATGAGCTATGTAAATTGATATCCAATTAACTTGCCACAACAGTCTCAATAAATACCAATTTAGTGCATTAATATTCTTTGCAGTTTCATATATCAATATGAGTTTCATGTACCTTTACTGCCATCGAAATTTTGAGTTAATTATGTTACATTGCTAGATGATTTACCTTTGGCATAATTATTAAGCCTTAGCTTCTGTTCTTCAACAAACAAATAAATAAATTCGACAGCTTTACAAACTCAAGTGCCTAAAGCATCATAACTTTCTGCTTTTATACAATTTTTTTTTATCAAAGTATGCATGTTTCAATGTGGTTTTTACGAGTTGGATAGTGATTTTACTTTTTTTTTAAATCAAATACCTACATAATATAATTTATAATTTTATTTGTTATTTCCAATTGTTTTTCTTTTCTATTATGATATGGTTAATGTCTGTCTAATTACAGGAAGCTTTGTTGACAACTTATATCTTTTTGTTTTGTGTTTTGTTTGTTTTTGAGACAGGGTCTTGCTGTGCAGTGCAGGCTGCCTTTGACTCACTATAGACCCAGCTGGCCTCAAACTCACGATCTTCCTGCGTCATCATACTAAATGCTGGATTTACAGGCATGTGCCACCTTGCCCAGCAACAATTGGTCTCTTAAGAAAGCAGGAAAATAAACAAAGTATTAAACACATGTTTTATATACATTATATACATCTCTGTTTCAACAGCATTCTCACTATCTAGTGTGGTAGTACAAGCTTTCAAAGCTTAGAGTAGTTGAAAGATTGTAGGACTGATAGATAATTTAAGGATCAAGTATCTCTATAGGTCCCTATGTCTTTGGTTTTGTTTGTTGACATTTACGACATTTTAACCTATTTACTCCTTAGTAAAATGTTACCAATAGCTTCTATATAGAGCTGTGCTGATTATCAATTTGAAAAGTGAACAAAGAATAAAAAAACGGACTATACTTATTCGATCTAACCAAAAATAGGAGAATAAAATTAATGAATTCATACAATTAGAAATGAAAAGATTAAAAAGAAATGAAAACATGAAATCATAACAAATAGGGCCAAAAGTAGAAAAAACTGTACACAAATATAATTATATACAAATACAAATGAAAACAATAATATTAGCAATATGCACGGAAGCCTAGAGTCCATAAATGCTGTGCTCTAGTCCAATCAACTCTATAATCAGAATGTTTAAAATTCTCTCATGGACTTGTATGTATTCTAAGTCTACTGTCAAGCAATTTTATATATAATTTATGAACGGAATAAATCTTGGAACTTCAAAAATTCTAAAAACTATGCACATGAAAGACAACTTACTCAAATTTGCCTTTTTTCATTGATGCTACTAAAGTAAAATTGAAAATCTTAATATTTAATTATGTACACATAAGAAAACCTCTTAGGCATTATTATTCATTTTTCTTTTTTGTCTTTTTGAGACAGGGTCTTGCTCTGCCGGTCAGAATGGCCTTGGGCTCACTTTGTAGCCCAGGCTGGTCTTAAACTTGCACGGATCCTCCTGCTTCAGCCTCTTCAGTGCTGGGATTACAGGAATGCACCACCACGCCTGGCAGTATTATTTCTTTATATATATATAATTCAAGCAATTGTCCTTTTGCTGAGTTAAAAAGAAAAAGAAAAAGAAAAAAAATAGCCTGACAGCTGGGGTGCCTGCGTCTATTCCTCTTTTTGCTGACAGGGGGCGCTCTATAGCCAAGGAACCAAGTATCACTCAGTGGTCCAAGGGTTTTTGGCTGGCTCTTTACTGTATTGCTGTGTCATTTTCAGATGTATTTCCCAAGTTAAGGAGCACCATTTTTTTCTAGGGCTTAGTTTTAGATATTGTGCTGCGTGCCCTGTATTTTCAGCCCTCATGCTATGTCTATGTGAAAACAGTGATCAGTAGAAATCGACATCCTACTCGACCTCTCCTGCTCCCCCAAACAGTGATGACAATGCTCCTGCTTGACACTTTAGCTTATTTCTTTGCTAATCGTTTCCTGTTTAAATCATCTATAAAATCTCCAATAAAATCACCAATAAAGGCATCAGGTGTCAGGTACAATAATTAATGTCCCTGGAAATAAAATCGGTCTCATGAAATAGAAGGAAACTTAAAATTCTTGCCCATGTGCTTTCAATTAAAAATGTTTCCTCTGGCTTGCCATTATTTATAGCACTGTTAATGAAGGAATTCACACTGAAATAAATGTCTTTCTTGTTGGTGATTATTCATGAGGCCCCTGTGCATATAAGTACCTCAAATAGACCATTTTATCTAGTACTTTCAGATGGAGGGTCTCTGGGAATTGATGTAGGAGGTTGAGAAAGGATTTCACCTGGAGTTTCACAATGGTTCCCCTGAGCTTTGGGTCTGGCTGATAAGGTTGAACAATTGCGACCACTGGAGGAAATTTATGGAAATTAGTTGAACAATTCCAATGCGGCTCTGTGATATCAAAATGACAATTTGTACAGATGGTGACTCTTTCCAGCCAACTGAGCAATGAAAATAAAGCTGCTGCTGCTTGTCAGAGTACCAGCATTTGGATAAAAAGCTTATAGCATCCCGATTCCACATGGTGGATAGGAAGCAGGCAAAGACCGAGCTGAAAGCTGTTCGATTTTTATTTGTTAGGACCTGAAAGACTAATGTCATATTTTACTTCTCCCCAGAGTACTTAATTTTGTTTGGTATTTCAAAGGTTTCTCCCCATGTTTTGACTACAAAAGACACCTCTGAATAGGAAAAGACATTACTAGTCCTAATGACAGTATTCATGCATGGATTTTGTCTATGGGCACTTTACGTATTCATAGTTCATAAAACAGCTCTGCTGTATAGACAGGTTTTACTGTGATGTTACATGTGAGTAAAGTACACCTGAGAGACCAGTCAGGGAGTAAGCTATTATTGAAACAGCACTACGTGTCCCTGGAGCTCATATTCTGTGAGCTGCACTATTCTGCTCATGACTTAATTGACTTACCAATGGATTTTATCTTTTCTACATCATTGCAAATTTAATTCCAATTAACAGACATTCCCCAGTCACTGTAATGACTTTAATATCTTCTTCCGGAGGATTCTGTACGAGTTTACTCGCCCAGACGTATTTTGAACTGTGTTCTCAGCAATATCTTCTGTTTTTCATACTGTGCATGTTCATTATATCATTTTGAAGGTTTCTGCCAGGTGACTTAATTCCACTAAGAATATTTAGGACTGAACACATGCAGTGACCTAGAAAGATGAGGTAAACATTGATTCAAATGCTTTGTTTCTATGGAACTTCTGTGTTTTAAAAATTTTCATAAGTTGGAATTATCCTACGTTCTGTAGCTCAGGACTTCGCTCAACTGGATATATTGAAAAATAATTACAACCTTGAAGATTATGCCTATGAGGAATAATTTATTTAAGTATACTATTTCATTTCATTAAAATATTCCTGAAAACACTGTAACTATTAGTTGTTTGTATAAAACTTAATAATTGTTCTTTTGGAGTTGCTAAAATACTATTTGATTAATGCTATAAGATCTATTCAACATTCTCAGTATAGCCTTCTATCTTATATTTAGGTATTTTTGAAATACATTCTATACCTCTTCAGTTTGTTAAGCATTTAAATTATTTTCTTTTGTAAAAGGTTTCAATAAACATTTAGTGACTTAACATATATTTTTCAACTATGCTTCTGTGCATAAATTTGAGAAAATCTTTATCACTAAGTCATTCTAAGTATTTAGTTAACTAGAAAATACTGCATATACATTGTTAACTTTCCTTATTATTAATAATATCAAGATTTTCTGAGGAGAGTTCCCATCATATATGATTTTTCCTCAACAAATGGGAAGGTTGGACATGTTGATTACTCCTGAGATCTGACAGTTGTTAAGTTCCCTAAATATGTTTATTTTAGACTTCTTAAAGTATCTGTAGTGTTGTCTACACTAATTTAGGCCAATATCTAGGATACTGTGTACTTCAGTTGTCTATGTAAAGTTCCTGTGAAACTCTGACAAAATCATAAACAAACTATATTGCATTTATTAAAATGTGGATTTACTGTAAAACTGTGGCTGATCTTTTGGTGAGATTTCAGGGAATATATCTGATTCATTCAAAGGTAACAGCCATTCTTTTCTAAGTAATTTTCTCTGCCCATTGAATGATTCAGTCACTACTGTACTTCTTGGTTTATGATAACAGCAGTTCGTAGATGACAGTCTTTTATGTATAGAACCACAACACTGAAGTAGGGATTGAATTCAGTTGTCACACTGAAGGTCGGATATTACTTCCTTCCACATTAGTCTGTTGATGATGAATATTATAAGTGATTTTACTATCTAAATCCACTCCCTTTCTTTGAGGCACATATGTGGACATGCATATTAGGTGATGCATACACATGCAGGCACACACGGATACATACACACACACTGTAATACTATTTCTACACGTGTGTATGAATCGAAGAAGAGGTCACGACAAATGTGATTTTTCAATGGAGCAGTAGTTGATAGATTGTGCCCACTTGAGAAATTTAGAAGTTTAAGAGGCTAATATCCTCAGCCTGTACAAGCATAAGCATCAAGTTTTAATGTACAATGCTCAAGCATGGACAGGATAGCATGGCATGCTATTTTATAGGGAGAGACTTTATAGTTTTAAAACTTGATACTTGAACTTGATGGACATTTGTGGACCTACATTGAACAAAATAAACTTTTAATCAGATGCTTAGATTTAGGTATATCTTAAATAGTCTTCAATCTTCACTTCAAATTTAGTTGTGAAAAGCATAAATACTTCTGATGGTAGAAGGATATCCTAATGACTTGGGTTAAAAAAATGTTTCTTAAATAGAGTAACACTCTGAAGAGAAAGACTTGATATGCTGGGAAATATTAAAATTATTAATTTCAGTTCTTCAAAATACTATTATTAGAAATAAAATGCAAAACAAAGAAAATGTTTGCAATGCATACATCAGATAGAAGTCTTGTATGCAAAATGTAAAAGAATTTCTTGGAAACAAGAAAAAGGCAAATAATGTGAGGATAAGCATCAGAAAATTCACAAAGGAATCTATATGAATAATCAACTCACATACACAAAACTTTATAAAATCATTCTTTATGATGCAAATATCAATGAAAATCACAATAAAATTGGTGATATATCATAGTACAGTGACTAGAATAGCTTAAGATTAACATAGAGAAATAAATGCAAAGAAAGAGTAAACATACTGACAATACCAAGTGCTGACTATCATGTTGAACAAAAATAAATACACTAATAATAGAGACACTACTATACATAGTTCATAAAAATTGTTTGCAGTTTCAATTTGTCTTGGTAACGTTTCTCTTATTGCTGAGACACAATACTTGAAATTCAAAATTAAGGAAGGAAAGTTTCATTTAGCTCATAGTTTGGCGGTTTCAGTAAATAATCAGTTAGCTCCAAGCAGGGTGGCATGACCCAGGGGCCACATTTCAAGATGACAGAAGACACTTAAAGCAGCAAGAGCTACATGAGGAGGCAAGCCTCTTCTCATATTGTAAGCAGGCAATAAACCCCAGGTTGTGTGTATTACTTAAAGCACCTCCATGCCCTCCTCTTGCACAGCTGAGGATATTTTGCAAAGTAAGGACTATCACTCTGTTGACTTACTTAGTTAAACTTCTAAACTTCTCAAGTTGACACAGTGTATCAGCCATTACTTCCTGGCAACTTGGCAATCAGGCATGTTTCTTTAAACTAGTTTTCAGATGCTAATATATGCATATTCTTATCATTTCACAACTCACACATTATAATACAAATTCAACGGTTCTTAAGAACCCTGTTGTCTATCAACGTAGTATTACAATAGAACCATAACCTGCCTCTCAAAGATTCATGTACTCATGCCAAAAGCATTTACTCCATCTGTAACAGTTGCCAAAGTCCTAAGGGTTTGAGCATTGCTGAAATTTCAAGTCCCACGTTTCCTCTGAGATTTAAAGGAAACTTTTATCTGAAAACCCCTCTACAAATAAAAAAACACTTTCAACATATGATAGCACAAGACAAACACTTTCATTATAATAGTTATAATAGGGATACAAAACCCTAACCCTCCGTTATTAAATTCTGTCTTGTTAATTGATTTTTATTGCTAGGACAAAATACCTGACACCCAAAATTAAGGAAGGAAAGGTTTATTTAGCTAACAGTTTATGGTGGTTTTAATTCATAATCAGCTGGTTCCAAGACAGGATGGCATGGCACAGAAGCAAACTTTCAAGGTGGCAGAGGACAGCAAAAGCAGCAAGAACAAAAGAGGGGTGAAGGAGAAGAAACCTCTTGTCTTCCCTTATATTGTAAGCAGATTAGTAATTCTTTAACATGGGTGTAGCACACACACCACCTCAGTGTCCTTCTCTTGTACAGGCTGAGGATTGGCCTCTTAAACTTCTAAATTTCTCAAGCGGACACCATCTATCAACTACTGCTCCTTTGAAAAATCACACTTGTCCTGACCTCTTCATCAATTCATACACACATGTGGAAACAGTATTACAGTGTGTGTGTGTGTGTGTGTGTGTGTGTGTGTGTGTGTGTGCCTGCATGTGTATGCATCACCTAATATGCATGTCCATATATGTGCCTCAAAGAAAGGGATTGGATTTAGGTAGTAAAATCACTTATAATATTCATCATCAACAGAGTAAGTAAATAAAAGTCATATAATAAAATACAGTCATATAATAAAATACAAAAGCTATTTTTACTTATAAAAGTAGATATGAATGGCATATGTATGATTTTGAGTAGAAAGCCACCGAAAAAGAGTGCTATAGATAGTATAAATATATAAGGATAAAGCGGGGAAATTGATTTACAATAGTGAAGACTGCAATAGTTGTTACTTTTCTGTTGGTCGCAGTGATTGTAAGGGGGCATAAACAGGTTTCTTGGAAATTGGAAAAGTTCTATACCCTACTCTGGGTAGAAGTTATTGTATGGTCATTTTGTAAAAGTAAATATAGGTGTGAATGTGATATTTGTATTTTTTATATGTTACATTTCAATAAAATAAGGTAAATATTAAAAACTCAATGCAAAATACTTTACCTATTTAAAAAGTTAAGAAATTATCAAGAACAATCATTTTTCCTAGGTTTGTGCTACATTGTCATAGAGGGATTTAATGTAATAAAAGCAAAGATACATCTATACTTCACAGATACCATCTTAAAAAATAAATTCACAGTAACCATTTTGTCACTTTCTATAAATATTAGCAAATACCTTTGTTTATAAATGTATGTGAGAATATCTATTTTATATGATTGCTTAGAAGGTGTGAGGAGGCAAAACAGTAAATATGCTTATCATATTTTTTGTTACATAATGTTCACATTTGTTAAATGGGATTATTATCATTATCATCATTATTTTTACTATATTATTAATATATTTACTCCTGTTTTTTTGGTCCCTCAATTTTTAAGGTTCACTTTTAATTTTAAAAATCTGACAGTGTTTTCTTTAACTTCTGCATATTATAAAGTTCTACTTAAATACATTGTGAAAGACAATTAGAAAATTATTGTGGGACTGTAAAATTCAGGTAATTAAATGAAATACATATTCAGTTAAATAAATGAAATATATTTAACAACAAAAATATTTGTATTGCTAAGTAGTTTCACTAAAAATTCAAGTATCCTTAAACTACAAACACTCAATATTTCATTAAAAAGCAACAAGGTTGTTATGTGTTTGCAATACTTTATATCTTGATCATGTATATATATATATATACCTTTTTTTTTATCAAAGTCTTTGGCTATATTAGTGTCCACACATGGTCAATGAAACAAAACAATGATTCCTGTGGAATAATGCAATGCATTTCTACCTCCTAGATTTTGTGGGAACTAGTCATATGATCATACTTGTATTTCAGATTGACATGCTTCATTCATAAAAAATGGAAGTCTTAAAACTCTAAGGCAGAGAATGATTATACCCTCATGGTCTGCCCTATGGAAATACAAAAGAAAATGGAAGTCCACGGATGATGTAAACTTGCTTCAAATCCTTTTATATAAGACAGAGACAGAACTAGGACCCAGGTCTCCTGGCTCCTAATTCCAAGCTCCTCTTCAGAGATCAAAATAACAAGACCATTTAAATGGGTCAAATAGAAGGAATTCGTGATTGAATTATTTCCTTAAAAATAGGTTAACTCAGAGGCCTGCTTGTAACAAGCTGTGATTATCATGTAAACTTAAAGACTAAAATCAGTGAAGTCCACTCTTGCTAAACAAACACAAATATAAATGCTACTGATCACTTACCTGGTCTCATCATCCCCTTCTAAGGGCCACCTCATGTTCAGAAGTTTTCTTTGTGACAATTTGGTTAATGGTGTTTTTCTGGAGACATTTCAAAGTCAGTGTGAAGGAATATTTCTGATAATTACCTGGCAGCTCTGTTGTTTGTGGTGTTCCTGTGCTAGAGAAGGGAGAAAGGACCTGCAGAAAAAATACATTATTCAGCAGGCAAGCAAAGGATGAAGATGAAATTTTCTGTAATCCAAGCTCTTCCTAACGTCATATGATCCTTATGAATGAGATAATAAAGCAACACACTTGGTTATTTAGTTCCCTGGAGTTTAAAGTGTATTAATGACTATTGGATTCAGAATAAATAAACTAGATGGAAAAATCATTATGTGAGTTCTATTTTCCAACTATCAATTTGGTTTCTAAGCACTCCAATAATTTACCCTTAATTTCCAGCTTGAAGCTTCTGAGAAACATAGTTGAAATTTTGGACATCATTTATTTTTCCCCTCATAATAATGGGATGTGAATTCTTTGGGCAAGTTTATTGAATTTGGCATTAGAACCTGATTCATCTCTTAAAGAACTATGTATTTTACATATTGAGTTTCATCCTTTGGGGGATAACAGTGAAAAAGTGCACTGAAAAAATTAGTTGGAATGGCTGGATGAATAGATTCTTTTCTTTATTGAATTTAACAGTGTCATGTGATTCCCCCAGTCTCTCTGCCAAGATTTAACATTGGAAATTAGTTAGCAGAGTAGTTAAACAGAATTATATCCTTCTTGAAATAAATTTCT
Source organism: Cavia porcellus (assembly GCF_034190915.1). Classification (NCBI taxonomy): domain Eukaryota; kingdom Metazoa; phylum Chordata; class Mammalia; order Rodentia; family Caviidae; genus Cavia; species Cavia porcellus. The sequence goes on along the minus strand of NW_026947514.1, from coordinate 19,879,340 downwards.
TATTTGCAGTTTGTATTCACTGGGATGATAATATTTCATAATACCACAGCAGGAAGATCAGAAATGGTGGATCACCATAATGGGAAGTTTAACAACTGGACTTCGGGGCAGTGCATATTGTCCACATGCTTTTATGTTCATGAACTTTAGTATACAGCATTGACAAAATGCATTTTGTGCCAGCAAATCTTATTTCTTTTTTCTGCCTCCTCCTCTACACTCTTCCTCACTTCCTTTTAAGTACTGGAGATTGAAGCCAAAAACTCTCTCTCCCACTGAACTACATTCAGAGTCCCTTTTAATTTCTTAGTTTGAGAGAATATCTTGCTGACTTCAAAGTTGTAACTCTCCTGCCTCAGCTTCTCATGTAGCTCAAATATCTTATGGAAATAGAAGCAGTTAACCATCAGGAGTTAAAAGCAAAGCACAACAAATCAACCCATTAACTGTAACACACAACACAGATCTACAATTCAAACAGTCCGTGTATACAGGCTGAAATATTCACCAAAATTTATTTGCCAAAATTAATATTTACTTTCAAAAAAGTATTACAGAGTTCCTACCACTGCATTAATTATTATTATTAATAGTAGTATTAGTATTAATATCTAAATCTCCTTTTTGGGGAAATCATAAAATAATGAAATTATTAGCATCTTTTTAAAGTAAATGTTAGTTCATGGTAGCAAGAACATTGTAGAAGTTACAGAGTACATGTCTACTCAAAAGATTTTCATAAGATTAGAAAAATTTTCTAATTTATAAATTTTACATTGGTTTCCTTCCTGCTCCCTTCTTTCTTTCATAGTTTCTTAGGCTCGTCTCCTCTTCTTCTGTTTCTTTTTTCCGTCATTCTTTCTTAATTTCTCTCATCTGTCTATCTTTTCTTAGTTTTGTTATCTTGTAATTTTAACTATCCCTTAATTATTAAAGTCTAGGAGAATTAAATCAGTACTTATAACCTCACCTCCAGAGACAGCAACAGATAATAATTTGATGTTTATTTCAAATTTTTCCTTCATCATAACTTTCTTTTGTATAAAAGTTGAGCTGCTACTCAAATAATCTTTACTCAGTTAAAAACATATAATGATTCAAATGAAATATAAAATTTGTCATTGCTATTGCATGCATTCAGGCAAACTTCTAGTTGTCTCTTCTTTTTTGTTTCTCTTTACAATAATCAAGTACATTTTCTGAAACTGACAAATTTTTTTCTAAATGCAACTTCTTTTATTTATCAGAATATACATATATTGCCTTGTTTCTGCACAAATTTAAAATTTCTGTATTCTTTTATCTCACCTACTATATTAAATGCTTTATTAAGAACCTGCCTAGCACTGTGACTTATGTTTGTATAGGACTACTGGGGTTTTTCTAAACATGTAATATATTTTCATATCACTATTTTCTTTCTCAAATTTTTGTTCCTCTTCTCTTTCACAAACATAGACACACACTCACAAACACATGCACCACATATACATATACAAGGGGATATGATAAAATACTATAAACATCTAAATAAAATTCTAAATTTTTTAACAGTTAAAGACACGACACTATTAATCCACCTTAAAATACCCACCTTCAGCTCGAGCACAGGTATCCCATTGTACCTGGCACCTTACGCTGCAGTTCTGGGTGTTATCTTTCATGATTCTGTTTAGTAATGTTTACCTAGCTACCAGAATGTCGTGAATTGATTTAAAATATTAACCTTTCCTAGTCTTTTTGATTTTGGAGAAGAGACACGCAGTGCCAGGTGTGGTGATTGAGGTAAATGGGGACAAGTGGCGATATTTTTACTGGACAGAAATTTCTGTAAATGTTTTGAATCTATTCAATACATGGTGATAGCCATAAAAACAGACGTTTGAACAAGGACTTCCGGCTCTGCTGCAGAAAGTGGCAAGAAGGATGGGGTAAGCATGTTAGAAGTTAGGGGATTAAAGGGGTATTGGTAATGTGCTTTTTTACTGTAACTTTCTTATTTTAAATACTTACATTTTATTTAAATATTCAACAACATATTATTTAATTAGGTCTCATAAAACCTCATTTATCTAGTTGGTGGAGTGTATCCAACTATTCCAAAGCACTCACACCTACGGAAAGTTGGCTACCCAATCCCTGAAAGAGGAATAACTCTTTTTGCTGAACATGTGGTCACCATATTAATCACCACAGTGACTTTTACTGCAGTATTTGTGAGTTTGCCCAGCAAGACTTGTGCATTACCAGGCATCATGCATTACAAATGCAGGTTTTATTGAATGAGTGGATGGATAAGTTATTGTGGTTGATATTTGTATTATTTAAGATACAGAACAAACACCTTTTACCTGGGTATGAAGCAAAATAACTGCTATAGATGGAAAAAAATAATGGAAAATACCAAACTGGATTGATCTTAACGATACAAAGAACAATTATTTGAACAATTTGAAAACAATTTAGTTCATTCATTGGAGTTCATAAGAGAGTAATAAAATAGAGACTTTCTTGTGCCAGGGGAAGGAACAGGGCAACAGAGAATATGCTGGTTACCAAAAGGGTGATGAAAATGCATGACCTACAGTTAACTGGCCATCATGCTGTTGCCGCTTCAGTGTATCTACAGAGACCTGTTCGCTCAGCTTCACTACTCAGTTCTCTAACAAACTGCATTTTTAACAAAGAAGAATATTCATTATAGCTAAGAGAACCTGGTTTGATATGTGATATTTTCCCCATCTTACATATTCACTCAAAAATATGGTATTTGATTATAATTTGTCCCCTCATTATGAGTACTTTTCAGCTTTCAAAATGCTTGTGGTCACATTTTTAGGGAAGAAAAAACACATTTATGTAGAAATGAATAAAGTTGGAAAGAAGAAAAATAGCCACAAGGTTAAAAAGTTAGGAAAAAGCTGAGGGAAACTAACACAGCTGCCCAGAACTATGGCTAAAAGCCTTTTGGGGATCTATAATAAATGAACATAGGTGATTAAATTTAATTCAGTAGTTGATGGTTCCCAGGGGGCCAACCTTGCCTCTCAGTACATAAAATATATAACACTATGTTGGCTTAAACATCCGCTGCCAGGCTATAGGAAACACACTTAATTCTACCCCTAACCATCTTTCATGTGAGAAGTAATTTATTAAAGACTTTGCCCTTCCCTTTGGTATATGGCTTTGGTTTCCTATTTCTCTTCTATCATCATTGCATTATTTTCTTCAGCAATGTCAGGGTAATTTCCATGGGCAAGGGTTGAAAGAGATGATTTCACCCTTTTTGCATTGTTGTTGCTTTATATCGGTTTTATCTACTAAAAGACCAAGAATTATGATTTTTCTTTTAGATAATTTTTGAGCCCCTACTATGTGCCAGCCCATTAGGAATATGAGCAAGAATAAAGCAACAGCTAACTCCAGCAAGCCACATTTCAGAGGGAAGAGAAACAGAAAAGGGAAGAAAAAATGAAGGAAACAGAAAGAGAGAGAGAGAGAGAGAGAGAGAGAGAGAGAGAGAGAGAGAGACAGAGAGAGAGAGAGACAGAGAGACAGAGACAGAGACAGAGACAGAGACAGAAGCAGAGATTTAAAGAAAGACAAAAAGAAAAAAATAACAATAAATGGAAAAGACTTGACTGCCTAATGTGCTGTGTGCCTAGTTTTGTGTTCTATCTTGTTTGTTTTTACTTAGGTGAGTGAGGAGGAAAGTTTGAAACTATGCTGTGTAGACAGAGAACCTGAGCAATGTTGATCAGACATAAGAGTGTCTATCATACTCCTGATTTTCACACTGTTCAGAGAGACAGTGCTTTCTTGTGACATAACTAATGCATTTATGTCTAATGTCTTTAAGGTTATAAATAGTTACAGATTATCCCAAATTTAGCTTGACATTATTGCTTTTTTTTTTTATTTTAAAGACTTGGGGTCAGCATTTCCAAAGCCAGCGGTTGTTCTATAATTAATGTTATATACTTATTTATGAAAAGTACAATACATGATTACAAATATTTGAATATGAATGAGTTATATTCATTGGAAGAAACCAAAATGATTTCCAGTTTAGACTTGGCTGAATTAAATTTGCATTCCTCTTTTCTTGTGGCCATTTGTAGAAGATTCAATAATTTTTGCATTTGAAAATATTATAGGTTCATCTCAGAAGAGAAAATTGTGCTCTCAGAGCTCATAATGCCATCGCTTTTCTATAATGCTTGCATTTATATTTTAAATATTATTTTAATAGGCACTTTGACTGTCTGAATTCCTTTAGATTTAGGATTCATAAAAAGGAACTATATAGTACTCTTAAAATCACCTGAGAATGTTAATTTTAAGCATTGCTATTATTGCTTCTTTAAGTGCGTACTCAAGTTCCTTACCTGAGTGTCTCTACAGATCTATAGATGACATATATATGCATATTATTGTGACATTGGTGAAGATTTAGTGTGATACCATCACATATTCCTATTATTTAGTTTAATTCTGTTTTTTTCATAAGATCTCTAACTTATTCTAATTTTAAAACTAGATAAAATTTGAACATGAAGCTCTTCAAAATATTTCAATATATTATCTCAAAAACTTTCATGACAATTCTTTCTTTCCTTGATAACATTTTGAACTCTCTAATCCATTTTCAGGTATACAACACTACTGATTTGCTTTTGTTATAGAAAGAACATGAAATGCTTAACTCTGTTTAACTGATGAATTGAGAATTTTGTCACCAGGCAGCGTGCCCAGTGCAGAGCAGAGTTAAAGGTCTACAGCATGAAGTTGAGGAAATAATAGATTTTGATGCTTTCATGACCCAGTTTATCACAGTAAAGTCCCTGCATGTTCCTGTGTGAGTAGGGACACTGAGTTTGTCCATAGGGCCATTTGTCCTCTAGTTTTCAAGGCTGATTGGTTTCCTGGTAGATTTTATGTTTTAGGGAAAGAGAGTTATATATTTATCTCCCTCTTTCTCTCTCTCTCTCTCTCTCTCTCTCTCTCTCTCTCTCTCTCTCTCTCTGTGTGTGTGTGTGTGTGTGTGTGTCTGTCTCTCTCTCTTTCTCTCTCTTACACACACACACACACACACACACACACACACACACACACAAAGTGATGGCTACCCTGTACCTTGTGTTGTATTTCATAGCATTCTTAGTCTGTATACGTAGACACTTGTAAAAATACCTCATCATACTTGGCATGATAAAAATTTCCAGAGATCAAAAAAATCACTTTATTGAGACAAGAAGCCTTTTATTGAGACTACAGTAGTAGGCTGGTAGAAGTGCCAGTTCCTTGTCATTATCTCATTTCTTTCTAATCTCCTGTAGGGTTATAGAAAATGCCACAAAACTTATGTAAACCAATGGAAAGACAGCTATCATATAAAATGGCTATTATAAAGATATTTCCATGACCTGAGTTTTCAATGATTCTGCTTTGAGGCCATGCTGGAGATAGAGGAAGCCCTGTATGATGTGAAAGACCCATGGCTGAAAATATTCTACCATTCTCCACAGGGATTACCCTCCGAGTCCTTCACTGTGCTATGTCTTTGCCTCAGAGTAGAAAACAGTTCTAATAGTTAAGAAAATTTTCACCACCATTATCTTTGAAAATATAGCTCTTTCCTCATTTCTAGCTATTCAAGAGCTGAGCTTTTCCTTCTTGCTTCTTTCGAGAAGTCTGCTTGCTAATCTTGTCCATAGATATATATTTACAAAAATGAGAGACAAAGAAAGTTCAAATTATAAGCAACACAGCCAATGGTTAAATTATGAGAGAAAATTGGAGGGCATGTTTACATATGTGATCTTACAAAATTTAAAACTAAGTGAGAAATCTGTGGTTTCAGGGGCCAGATATGTTTTGAGGAAATTATATGTGTCATATATTGAGGCTGTATATCTGTCCTTGGAAACAGGCAAGATGGAAGAGAAGCTTATTAAAATTAATCTAACAAGGACTCTTTGAGAAACACAGAGATAATGATTTTTTGAATGTAGACCTAATTTTCTTTTTCTTTTTTAACAAAAAGCAGACATTTTGGTAGAATAAGTGATTTTTAGGGAAAACTAAAAATGCATAACTAAGATGAAGCACGTGGTTCAGGGTCAGAAAAAATATATGTAAAAGTTTGATTACAGTTACAGCTTATATCAAGATGAGCTCTCAAATGTTCACATGCTTCTAGATCAGTATTATTGTGGTTGGTTCTGAGGTGTGTGATACTGGGATTAAGTCACGGGAAGCTAGGATTAAGTGTGTGTGTGATTACTCAATTTGCCCATGATAGTTTAAGTGTAGTTCTGGGTGTGGATATTGGAAAACCCTGGTGGGGATAGCATTGCACAAAGGCAAGTAGCCTAGGTGCTTACTGCTGCTGCTTGTAGCTGTTTATTGCTCTGCTCTCTCTGTCTGCGTGCCATGAACACTTTCTCCTCTGAGATGCCCCTCTGTCATGCCACCCTTCTTTAAAAAGCCACTAAAATATGAACTTAAACCTCTGCCAATTGTGAACTACAATAAAACTTGCCCCCTTTGGTTGGGTGTTTTGTTTTAGCAAAGAGGAAAGTAAATAAGACACTCAGTATAAATGGCACCAGGCTAGCTGTCCTAATTGGTTGGTACTTGTCAAAATTAAGGCTGGGTCATCCCAAAGAATCATTCAGGAACTTCCTCTCTGAAGAATCATGGAGTCTTTGAGATGACATATTTAATGGTTATATTGTTGAGAATGGCTTTCAGGTTTTTCAGTGATGATGCTGAGGCTAAAAAACAAAACAAAACAAAAAAACTACATCTGCACAATTATAAGCCTTCTTTTCAGTAAATACTCAAAACATGATTGAGGTCCATTGAAAAAAGACTTTATCTTAAATAAAATAACAATAAAATAAATCAATGACCTCTTTCTCAATTTTAATTGAAATCCCAGCTTGTGTCTGTGTCTAGTCCACTCGTGTTGCCCATCTGCAGTCTACCTGACAGACATCAATTGCACCTCACATCCAACACCTCAATTAGATTTATATGAACTGCTGTCAGATGGTCTCAGTACTTGTCAGGACCCACTGCTTCAACCCCAGCTGTTCCCCACGCCTTTGGTTCAGTGGCCAAGAAATCAAATACCTAGCATCTACAGATATTTTCCAACAAAGAAACTTTCCAAACTTCATTTCTCTCAGTGATTTTTCAAAATCACTTTTCAGCAATAGTCACTATTGCATTTTTTATCAAAGGACTATCAACACTTTGTGTAAGGAATTGAGTTAGGGCCACACAGTTTTAATGTAGGTTACATACTGATTAAAACATGCTCTGTTCTCCCACTGCCTTTTGAATTTTAACTTTTTGCAGACTAAGGGTTACCACTGATTAGCCTTTTGCCAAAAAGGTGCTCATTATGATTTGATCCCAGTACACATTCATTAAGTTGGCTCATTAGTTTCCATATATAATAATGAAAATCTGTCTTACTCCTTGCATTTCCGGAAGAACACCTTGATTCAGAAGAAAATTTACCTGCTATACATCTGCTCTTTCTCTCTCTCTCTCTTTCTCTCTCTCTCTCTCTCTCTCTCTCTCTCTCTCTCTCTCTCTCTTCTCTCTCTCTCTCTCTCTCTCTCTCTCTCTCTCTCTCTCTCATACTCTCTCTGTGTCTCTGTCTAATTGTGTACATCTCCTTTTCTCTCTCCTATCTAAACTGGAGATGGGACATTTGGAGGTAATTAGTGTTCTGCTGTTTAATCACTTTGGCTTTAATAATAGTTGACTGGGAAAGGTTCACATTAAATTACAACTAAATACTAATGTGCTTTCCTGAAACTAATGAGCCACTTGTGCCTCAGGAGAAGAAAAAAGAAAATACTGCTGGTAGTGTGAAGGAATGTTCAGCAGTTTCAGCATTCCTTATTTATGGATCCTATGCAGATAGCTCTATCTCCATATAATGCAGGATGCAAAGTTTTCTGTGATTTTTCCTCCTGTCTGAATCATTTGGCTTGGTTGAACAGTCACTTGGGCACATAACCCAGACTGTCAGGTCAGAGCCCTACCCAATGTACTGCTGTGCTTTGGAGTCTTACAAAGTCAAGCCAATAAGAGTTGGCCTTGAGACTTTGCTGGAACCAATTTTGTGATAAGTTACTTCCCCAACTAAATTGTTCATTTAATCCATTATGTAATACGATGACTACTTGAATCCATTCCACAAGTAAACTTGCATCAATAGGAAGTGTGACACAAAAGACAACCTCACATGTTAGAGACGGAGTTGTGAAGATGCTGCTATTTTCTAATACATGAATTTTGTGTCAGTAGGTGCCCAACAAAATACCCTGTAGGGGCTGACACATTAGATTTTGTTTTGCCTTGAACTAGTTTCAATAACTTTTTTATGACCAAATAATATACCAATTCTCAAGTATGGAATTCAGGATAAGTCTTTTGAAATACAAAGCAATAGAACAGTGAAACAAAACATATAAAGGAACATGAAACATAACAGTGACATGAAAAGCACTTTCTAAAGCAATTATTTATCTCTTATTTTAAGGTTCCATATTCTATTATCCGCCATTAGACAATCTTGAACTTTTAATATTTGACAAGGGCTGCTGTATGTATCTGACTCCTTTTTTACTGTATGAAACCTATAATGTTAACTATCATAGCCAGAAGATATGCTTTTCCATGCTGGAGACTGGACCCAAGACTTCACATATCCAAGAGCTCTGTCACTGAACTACACAATCAGCCCTAAAATGAAATTTTTGAATGAACACTTTATTACCATGACTAAGTGGTGAGAATAAGCTCACTCACAACGTCACTTTGAATGAAATCTGGAGAAGAAGATATTTATATATACCGAAGATTATAATCTATAGAAAATACAGTGACAGTGGGTAATTCTGAGCATTTTTTTTAATTTAGTGTGATATATTTATTCAGTATGCTTGCATTTGAATTATTTCAATACTATTAAATATTTTGTTAAAGTAGGATTGCATTTTTGAGTGAAATGATACATTCTTTAATCTTGATATAAAACTTAGTTTGTTACTTATCACTCCATTGTCATTAAATTTGCTCTGTTCCTAAGCTAGGTTTTTTTTTTTTTTGTTTGTTTGTTTGTTTGTTTGTTTTTTGTGGAGATTGTTTTTGGTGGAAAATATTTATGGTCACCCAAATGTGCAACAAAATCTTCTTCATCAAATTCTAGCGAAAGTTTCAATCTTCCTGGTATACATGAGCTACCCACAAATAAGTTTATTTTCCACAGTAATTTCTGATTCTAAAAAAGATGTAGGCTAAAAACATGAATAAAAAATTACTTAAAGCTATTAATAAAATGTCAAAGCAAAGTCTGGTGGGAGAAACAGTATGTAATATGATGATTTGGGAAGGGTATAATTTGGGAGATACGTTGTTTATACTATGCTAATAATTGAAAGAAAATGTAAAATGATGGACGACAGAAAACTAAAGACAAATCACCAGTAATTGTGAAGAGAAATTTACACACAATACACATAAAAATGTGTACAAGTCAAATTTTATCTTGTTTGCTCTTTTAAATGCAACCTTCACTTTTGTTTAGTGTTGTACTATTCATTAAAAATATACTCAAGCTTAAATAGTATGTCAATTCCTAACTGATGTTTCATACCACAAATAATCCTGAAAAATCCTCAGAGAAAAGCACCATATGAAGAAATTTCCTCAAGAAATAAGAATGTCATTGCATTGCCATTCTATTGTCATCATCCTCTATGTTGTCATTGTCATGATTATCTATTACCATGTCGCATTGTTCAGTGAATACGTGTTTGGCCATATTACAAATATCAGATATCCTAAGCCATGAAAATTGAGGGAAATTCAGGTAGGTGAGGAAAGGAAGTGTCAAAACTTTTTTAGAATAAATTTAAGCTATTACTACCTCAAAAGTATATAAAATGAATGTATAGACTTGGGTCTTGTCAGACAAAAGAACAACAGAATTTATAATTTTCTTGTTTAGCTGTTATCAATTCATTTTTTTTTTACAAAGCAACATTCCAATAGTTATTAGAAAAGGTTTCCCTTAAAATTCAAATTTAGGGCCTGTGGGTTTAGCTCAGCAGCATAAGCGTCTGCCTTGCAAGTGTGCAGTCTTGAGTTCGATCCTGTTACCTATAAAAAGGAAAAAGACAAAAAAAAAAAAATAAAGTAAAATTCAAATGTAAGAAAAATAGCAAAATTAAGATAACCTTATTTTTTTATTTTTAGGTAGACAGACATCAGATAACAGAGTAAGAACTACTCAATGGGATACATGCTCTCATATTTTACTGGCAGGAGTACAAAAGTCTACTACGTCAGAAGAACAACCCAGAATTACGTATCAGTTTTAAAATGGCTTTCTCACTGATATATACTTTTTGAATGTAATAAAATGCAAGAGTGGTTGTGCATATGTAAGCAGTTTATTACAGAATTGTTTGATTGTAGAAAACAGGCAAGGAGTTAAGAGGAAAGAGAAAGAGTGAGAGAGAGAGAGAGAGAAGACAGAGAATAAATTATATTAACATCCTCATTGGCAATGTGTATAGCACACAAAAAAAATCTGGTATCCATAAAAATTCACATCCAGTCTCATAGGACAAGAGACAAAGAGTAAAGATCAGATCAAGAAACGAACATTTAGAGCACAATTTTCTATATCTGTATTACACAGAACATTTTCCAAAATGTCTCAAATTGAATGAGTAAATAACACATTATTTCATGTACAATTTTATTTTTTTTTTAAATTCCCATTGCATTCATTACTTAGAATTGCAAAAACAAAGCAGGAAGCACCACCATCACAGATTTGAAGTTATACTACTAATATAAACAGTACGATACTGGCAGTATACACATTTGAAGATTACTGAAATAGAATAGAAGGTGAATAAACAACTCCAGGCACATTATGTCATCTGATCTTTGATAAAGGGATCCAAAAATGTGCTAGGAAAATGAGATACATACAAGCAGAAGACTTAATCTAGACCTACATCTATTAATTTGCATAAAAATAAAATCAAATTGTGTAAAAATGTGGAAATTAAGATAAAACACTTAATTTGCTGGAAGATAATATAATGAAAACTCTTGAAGATGTAGAGAAAGGTAAGGAGTTTCTGAGTCCCAGTTGCACAAGAAATCATATCAAGAATCAAGTCAAATTAAAAATGACTGCAAAACAAAGGAAAAAATAGAGTGACAAAATAATCCATGCAATGGAAAAAATTACTGTTAGCTATTGCTCAGACAGAAGATTAATCTCTAGAATTTACAAAGAACTAAGAAATTTAGACTCCCTAAAATTAAAAGACCTAAGAAAATAGGCTACTAAAATGAATAATAACTCTTCAGAAGAAATGAATGATCAATATATGAAAAAAAGATCAACATCTGTTGTTAACACAGAAATGTGAATTAAAACAACTTTTAAATTCTGTCTTCAAACTGAATATCTGTCATCAAAAATGCAAAACAATGACTAAGTAATAAATGTTGAAGGTACAGGGTGGTGTGCAGGGAATCCTGCTACACTGTTGTTAGAAAGGTAGTTTTGTACAACTACTACAGAAATCAATATGGAGATTCCTCAAAATATTAAACCTGGAAGTTCCAATCAGCCAGTTATTTCCTTCATAGATTTCTTCCCAAAAGTGTCAGAGATATCATATTAAAGTGACGTACGCATATCTGTTATATATATATATATATATATATATATATATATATATATATATTCTCATCAACTGGTGAATTAAGAAAGTTGTAGTTCCTCATTTATATATAATGGAGTAACGCTTTGTCATAAAAGAGGATAAATTTGCATGATTTATAGGAACATGGATGTACTTTGGATTACAGTGTTTAGTTACATAAATCAGACAGATCATTTCAAATATTGTGTAACTACTCTTATTTGAGAAAACTGATGTATAACTATTTTCAAAGACATAAATAATAGGACGTTCAGATCATTTGCAAATGGAAAAGGGATCTAGAGATGGAAGGGGAAAGGAGTCAAGGGGGAGAGAAGTTAAAAATATTGATATGTAAAATACATGCACATCTCCCATAAGATGAATGTAAGCATTATGTAGTCAAATGTATTAGTAAAATATTTTTAAAACATAAATGATTCTGTCCAAAAAAAAGTCTTCATTGGTTCATCTTTTATCTTTTCTTCAAGAAACACTCTTCTCTGTCATTAATTTAGGAGGGTGTGTTTGTGTGTTTATATAGAAAAAATGGTCCAATAAACTATAGTATAAAATGTTAACAATTATCTGTGTGGTAAGTTTGTTGACAATTCTGTCTAGGTCAATAAACTTGCCATATGGCTAACCTGTATTCTGAGTATAAATTTCCTTTGCAAGGAGTTGCTTGCTGATTTTATTTTAATTTATCTAATAAAATTCAACAGAACCAAACATATTAAATATTATTTGATATTTAAAAGGTTGTCAGCATTAATTAGATATTTAGTATGATATTTAGTATAAATATTATTTTAGTGTATATTTTATTTTTAGGGTATATATATATTTATATTTAGTATATAATTTATTTAGTATAAATGTTATTTATACCCTTCAGCTATTAGCATGTTCAATGATATAACAAAAATGAATAATTACATTTATAATCTATTTAAATGCCAATTACTCTAATGGTAGAAATTTTTTGTAATTGTAAGAGCATGTGTTTGACTTTAAAGTTCTGTTTTCATTATTGCTCCATAATCACCTATGGACCACCAATCAGCTGATACCATCTTAAACGTTTTATAAATATAAACATGCTGACAAACTCCGATTTTCAAGGGAGCTGCGCTATGGTGGTACAGTTTGGTCTGCCAAAGCCTCGTGAGCTCCCAGCTGAGCGCTGGGTAGGCGACTGGATTAAGAAGTACTGGAGCTGCCTTGCCCTTAGGAGATGGGCTCTGGCAGTAGAAGCGGGTCTCCAGGGCAGGGCCTGGAAGGAAGAATCTCATTGTTTGGAGACTCCCTTAGCTCTCTGATTTCTGGCTGCTGTGACGTGAACAGCTGCCATCTGTCCAGATCCTTCCTCTGCCTTTCTATGCTTCTACTATGCCTAGAGAACACTGATGGAAACTTCTGAAATGAGCCAGAATCAACTCCTACTCCTTTAAACTGTGTGTGGAGTACGCTGTTCCACCGAGAGGAATGTTACTGAGGCTTATAGCTTCATACAACCATAATGATGTGAGTATTAGGTAACACAGAAAGTTTACAGTATTAATAAAGCCTACAGACCTGCAGTCATCTAAGAGTCATCGAAGTGTTCTGTTCGTTAAAAGGTCCCCTCTGATATTCCTAAATACTATGCAAAGAGATGATTTTTCCTTTTGAGGATTTCCGTAATAGATGCAGGAAGCTTATAACCTTCCATAAAGGATAAAATAAAGAGATGAGATAGGAAAAGAACGATGTCATTTTAATGTTTCATTTTTTTTGTCAGTCTTATTACATCTCCATAATAAAAAAGTACATCACAAGAGAACTGTGTGTCAATTGCTGGTTCTAAGGAAAGACAGCTAACATTGAAAATGTTGAAATTTTAAATACTTAGTGAAGTTTGATGGATTCCTGACATTTTGGGCATATATTTATTTATAGAATCAGAGCAAAGTTTGAATGATGCTTCAGTTTAAAAGCACAATATATTTTTGCTGCATTATATTATGTGTCTATATAATACCTCTTTCTCTGTCTCCCTTTTCCTGTCTCTGTGTCACACATAAATGCATACACAAAATACAAAAGGATGGCAATTCTTAAGCTCTTGTACTCAGATTTTAATTAAAACATATCTATCAAATACTTTAAAGAAATTAAAATTGGAGAACCTCTTGTGCATATCATGGTGATTCTAAGTGCTCATCGAGGTTGCAGAATAGAGTAGAACATCTGTTTGTATAAGGTCTTATTTTTTATCATGATAATACTGATTTTTTTTCTGCTTTATAAATGAGCTACTTAGCAATTACATGGTGGTGGTCTTTCAATTAATTTCCATTCAGACATGCAAGAAATTTGGAGGATAACACTATTTTTTGAGTTTTCAACATATTATTTTATTGTTTAAATGTATATTTTATTTTAAAATATAATTTAATATATCACGTTTCTACTTAAAGGCGGATGCATGGTTTTTAATCTTTTTATTATTCCTAGCATATTTTTGTAGCACATAATGTTCATACTCCTTGTGTGGAGTTGGTTCATTTACACAACACATCTTAATTACTTCATTTATCCCATTTCCCTGTCTTCCCTGCCCACGCCCTCCACCCCTTGATCACATTCCCCTTGAAGAATGGTATGTCTTCCTACTTTCTATATTTATCTTGCATTTAGCTCTTTATTTATACTTTAAATTTCTCATATGAGAGAAACCATGAGATATTTATGCCAGTGTGTTTGATATATTTCAGATAACATCATGGTGTCAGGGTTCATTCATTTTCCCCAAAATGACTGAAGTTTATTCTTCTTGTTGGCAATAACATAAACTAATACAACCACTATATAAATCAGCGTGGAAATTCTTCAAAAACCCAAAACTAGAAATTTCATTTGATCTAATATTTCTCTTCTGTGTTTTCCCAGAAAATTTAGAGGCACTTTTCTTAATGATTTATTTACTACCCCTAACATGATAGCTTAATAAAATTGGTTTTAAAGTCTCAAATTTGTTTCATTGTTTTAGTTCTTTTAATATCTTACATGGAAAATATTTGCTTGACGTGGAAGTGGCGCTTGTTACAGTTACTGATTCATGCGTTCATTCTTTCATTCATTCTTTGTTAACCAGGGATGGAAGGCTTGGAAAGATGAAAGACTAATGAAGTTATAATATATATTATTACTGTTCAGATGCTTAATATAAAGTGGAGAAGCAGGTAAATGTACATAATCCAGAAGTCAGAGAGTTTCACTCTGCTCTAAAATCCAAAGCAAGACAGACTGTTAAATAATACATTGGGCATTTTTAAAAATGAATATTGTTGTTCACTGGTTTTTATTTTTTTTTTGGCCATTGAGCATTCATAAACCTTCTTGTGGAAACAATAGGTTAATGTCCCTCCAGGATTTATTATCTTTCCTCAGTTGTGTAAATGATAAATGAGTTTATGTCTAGCACCAACTGTGAGCGTATAGCTTAAGTATAGTCAACCAAAACGTGATCTACCTGTGCATGTACGTATCATCCAGCTCCAAGATAATGAACTTGCAGCTCAAGTATAACCAAAGCAGGTCAAGGAAACTTCTCTGGAAATATTAGGGTGAAAGAATATTCTTTACTCAATGTGGACATGAGGAATGGAGCTTAAATGGTCCCAGTCATTTTGCTACTTTGAGAGAAAAGAGTTCTCAAGAATTGGTAATAGAAAAACAGAGTCCTACTGACATAGGTTGTAGCCCTGATTTTAGAATACTGCAGTCAGGATTACACATCATTCTTTAATAATAACCTTAAACCAATTTTGTTCATTGAGTCATTAGAATGTTTGTTATTTGCTTTTTGCTATGTTCTGGCTGGCCTCAAACCTACTGTGGAGCCCAGGCTGGCCTCAAACTCACAGCCATAATCCTGCATCAGCTGTCTGAATGCTGGGATTTCAGGTTTTTTGCCAGTATACAAACATATGTATGTATGTTTATATGTATGTATGTATGTATGCATGCTTATAAGTGTGTATGTATTTTTGAGATAAATTATTGCCAATGTCCTAATTTTCCAAGGACTAACTCTAGCTTGGAATCTTCTTGATTTAACCTCCCTACAGACTTGTACCACCACACACCAATCTTTTTCTTTAAATGCTTTATAATTCCTTATATATTAATCTGTCACCCATCACACCACTTATGCTAGTTTTATAGAGTAAACCTTCAATGGACTGTGGCACTGGAATTAGGCATGATTATATTGGATATGGCACAGCAACGAGTTTAAAGCTTTATGATGAATATCATGCTTTTTGGAAATTCTCATAACCTACGTGACCTGTTACATTATATGTGAAATTTATTGTTTTTTTTTTTTTTTAATTTACCAGCTCTAATTCTGTTATGAAAATTCTAATCCAGGTAGGAATGACAGGATGCAATGTCAAATATGAATTCCAATAAATAACCAATAATTTTGTGGTTAAACCATGTTCATGGGACAAAGTAGTGCTCGTGATATTTACCTAATAAGATCCCACTTAATTTAAAACACTGCATTTTCTTTCTTTTTTTTTTTTTTTGTCTTTTTTTTTTTTTTTTTTCGTTTTTATCGGTACCAGGGATCGAACTCATGACTGCCTACTTGCAAGGCAGGCGCTTATGCCGCTGAGCTAAATCCCCAGCCCCGCATTTTCAACTCTTAAATAGGGTAGCACTTCCACTACCTTTTCTAAGATAGCTCTGCCCAGAGGACTCCCTTGATGATTTTTTTTATTTTGAAAACAAAACAAAACAATAGATAGAAATGACACAGAATATAAAAAATGTAGGAAATTAACACTAGTTAGTGTATTGCATATTGTTATTTTAGAAGTAGTTGTTCAGATTACAAGATTTAGGCATAAAAGATGATCAAACAATGAGAGAACAAACTGAAGAACTTACAGAGATTAGTAGTATAGTCATCTATCCTGTATCTATACATATATATATGAATATGTATATATACATCCAGTTAATCGTTTCCCAAACTTTTCTTTTATGCTGCTGAATGAAAAATGGTTCCCAAAGTTTTATTTTATATTGCTGATTGAAAAACATTAAAATTTCCTTTTTAAGTATAATAGTACATTTATTAAATTACTTGGGCATTAATTTGATTTTTTTCTTCTTTGGGTTCCAGCTCGTTCAAAATGTCTATCACAGTTGGGGAAGTAGGTGAAGCAATGTCAGAAGTTCCTTTTCTGTTTCTTCTCCTCAATTGGGCTCCTTATCCTCATCGGAAATACCTCTACCCCCCCATCTCCCTGATCCCCAACACTAAACACACAAGCAGACTTGATCTTGTGCTCAGCCAGTTTGTCTGGTGCTCTTCTTCCCTCACTTTGACTATGATCATCTCTCATGAACAAGGCATTTTAATATATTTTAACCAGCATGAGATTCTACAGTTTTTATTTCTGTACCTGAAATATCTCCAGGAAAATATTTATATCTTGTCAAATAAATGACTTTTAACAACACTTGCAAGATATCATCTATCATTTTTAATTGTCCTGAAAACCAGAGATTTTTATCAGTCTAGCCCTGATTGACGATGAAACAATCAGTACCATAGATCAGCTTTGTCTTTTCCAAACATGTACTTTGCTGGTATTCTTTTTGAAACATTTCACATGCAAAAATTCTATTTCTTTATACAGCACTGATGCTCACTTCTAAAACAGATTGTCCCTTTAGTCAGGGAAGATACAAACATAAAACCAAGCATGTTCCAATCCATCATCTCTCTGATCTTTCAGTCCATGTGTATGTTTTTATTGGGCATGCTAGGTTGTTAGCCAAGAGACACAGAGTAAGCACATTCCATGCATACACCAAATGTTCTGTGAGATATTAATGAAATTTAGAAGAAAATCATGATCAAAACTTCTTGCACAATGTGATTCAGGAGATGGTGTTTCCCTTAATGATAAAGGTTTTTATGCTTCACACTTCTCAATGTCATTCCTTTGATATACTTGGAGCAATGCACACACTTTTTTGTGTGATTTGAGCAACTATTTCCAAGATGATATTATGTAATCTATTAACAGGTGATTTCTTACTGTTATGTTTTTTTTTTTTGTAGTTATGTATTATGTGTAACCTTACACTGCTTTGTTTTGTTTTGTGTTTTTCTCTTTTTCCTCTTAAATTTAAAAAAAAAAAAAAAGAAGAAGCTATCAGGATGTTGGCATTAAAGATCAATACCTGTCTTAAGAAAGAATTTGGAATTTTCAAGAGAGACATCCATTCAATAAGTCTTTATGCGATCATACCTTTCAGGTGAATAGATGCTTTCAGGGAATATCTGACAATTGTGAAGTTTTAGTTAACTCATTACCTATAGGTTTTTCTTCAATATTTTTTGCTCCTTAAGCCTCAAAGCTTTTTTGTTAAGTTTGTTCGAGGCTTTTATATATATATATATATTTCCTTTCTGGTGACTTGAGACTGAGAGTGGATTTTTTTGTGTAACAAACACTCATCTTGTAGCATGGGCTTACCAACAATAAATGTTCTCTGACTGTGCACAAGATTGTAATCCTTTTCTCTAGACGCCGAGGAGGACAGACCACTGTGCCCAACATAAAGACAACTTGCTCTGAAAATGCTATCATGTCTGTTGACTTTGGGTGGTCTATTGTTATTAGAGATCAGACTATCAAGATTTCTTTGGAGCATTCTGGGAACTCAGAAGGTGGACATTTCCAGACTTGTAAATGCAAGGAGAAGTTGTTGATATCAAAGTAACTGGAGCATGGTGGAAAGTGGTCTTACTTGAGAAGTTTTTTCATGGCTCTGTGGAGCCAGTGTGGTTTCCGGGGCTTCATTTGATTGTTTCTTTTAAATTATTTTCATACTTTGTAAAACTGATATATGTCAATACTAATCATTTTTTATTACTTTCTGTTAATACCTGAATAATTCTAGTTTAGGTAGACTGACTACATATTTATCTAGTAATTAGAAACTCCTGTCTTTCCCATTCCTGCCAGTTCACCCCAATCCCTGCTGTGAACAGAATTCCTATTCCTGAAATTCCTATATTGAAACACGATTCTCAGTGCCATAGCAAAAAATTAGGGCCACAGTGTACTGACAGATAATTTCAGGTTAGTTGAAGAGATTGACCCAGAGCTCCAGGAGTAGCAGACCAGACAGAGAAAATGGAAGCATCAAAGCAGGAAGACCTTTGTTCTGAATGCAGAAGATGAGCAATCTGGGAATGGAGACCAATAACTGATAAGGTACAGACACTTCCCCAAGCTGTAAGGTCCACAAAGTTTGTGGATGAAAGATTCCCCAAATCTGGGGAAATGTCATTTTCATAAAATGATTGTTGTAGGTAAAGCAAGCAATCAAAAGAGATGGAAAATATGAAATTGGTCATATGCAAATGAATGCAAATTATTCCTGAAGACGTAGTCACTAGAAGAGGTGTTCCCAAAACAGAACATGTTTCCAGGAGAGAACAGAAAACATGCACCTGAGAGAACAGGTCAGATTCAAGAAGAAAAGTAAAAAGAAGAAAAGCAAAAAGAGAAAAAAAAAAGTACCAAAATTTACATCATATCATAATTATCTTTTCCTGGATAAGTTACACTAAACATTCAAAATAAAATAAGCATTATTGTTATTCTATTAAAATACATATAAACATTCTCTATCAAACAAGCCACTGTTATAACACTGCTCATCACAGATGTAAAACCTAGGAGCAAACCTTAAAACATTTTTTTACTTTGCTTCTCCAGTATTCAAAGGAAAACAAACCAAATAAAATTCAGTTTAAAATAAGTTGAAAAATATCTATCAATGTCAAATATTTGTTAATATATTTATATGACTAATTTGAGCCTAAAAAAATGCACATCCTTTGTTAAGGTTTAGATAAAATTTCCCCCAATATCTCATGTTCAGACATAGGCTCTACATAGCAGGACCTGTCAGCAGAGCGTCACTTGGAAAGGTGGGTTTCTCATCACCCATCCTCCTTTCTCTGTTTTCCTGCTGCCACAAAATGAGCAGTTTTCCATCATTTACTCTTCTGCCACACTGTTTCTGCGTTGGTGTCAGCTCACCATAGCAAAATCCAGTGAAATTGTGACTGAAATAAACCTCTTTTCCTTTAAGTTATAATTATTGAATATTTGTTCCAGTAATGGGAAAGTGACTAATATATACAATTATTATACGAAAATAACAGGATTTATAATCTCTGAGTAGTTATAACCATTACTAATAGCCTTATAATCAATCTATTTACATGGCCTTTGATATTTTGGTGGACTCCATCAAATATTTGATCATAATATTTTTTTTTTCCTAATCTAATTTGTGTCTTTGTGAAAATCTATTCTCAGAGTCTTCAGAAGCAGCTCATCATGAGAATTTATGAGTCTCAAAGGGCCACAGGTCTAGAAGAATATCCCCATTATTCTGTAACCTGTCTCCTATATTGGAATCATTCCACAATTTAAGTGGAGATTATGATAACATAATAGTAGCTATAATTTATTGAAGATGATGCTAAGTGCAGTTCACTTATTCATGTATTGAATCCTTACACACTTAACAGACATGAGCAGATATTTGAGTTCACAGAGATGAAAGTGATGTGAACACAACCAAGACACAGCAGCCAGGAGCCTCAGAGTTTAATTTGGTCACAAGTCTTTCCTTCACTCAGCTCTAACCTCACGCTCTTTTACATGCCCATTTTATTCTCTAAGGAAGGCCAGTAAAGGTAAAGCAGCCAGTGTTCTATATAAATAATCAGATAAGTCCCAGAGAGTTTTGACAGACTATTGCAGCAGTGAGGAGATAACTTACAGGCACCCTTAGAAAATTCTGTGACTGGTATTGCCTGACTACTTGGTAAACAGAGTGACAGCAGACTATAAACTTAAATGGAAACTCTCTTCATACCATGTATTTCCTCATTTAAAATTGGTTTCCTATTGTGTTATAAACATCCCTTATTCTTTACAAGTTGCAGGAATTATTGGCTTAAAGTAAGGCACTTTTGACTAAATCCTTGTTAAGAAAACAGTGACATTCCAAATCATAAGGAAATACAGTTAAGACCAAAATTAAAAATAAATAAAAACTATACAGAACAATTTTCCTGTCCCTTTTTCCTTTGAGTAAAAGGAAAGCATAACTGAAAGTCTCAGATTTTAGCCACGGAATCTTTTTCAAACTACTCAAAAATCTAAATTAAAAAAATAGAGAAGACAAAGAGTCATCCGGGAGCAAAGTACATCATAGTTGCATCCAAACATTTCATTACAGCGACCTGGAGAAAAAAGGCAGTTTTGTTCAAAGTAACACTGGCTGCAAAATAAGATCAAGAGTTTGAGTTACAGATGACAAACCCCTCCTAAGTGGATTCCAGATGTCAGTCACTGTGACTCTGTCCTGGCAAAAGGCCATTAAATACCTTTCAAAAGTGAGTAGTGAGCACTTTTTTATAACTCATATTAGACACATGATCTATACTTTATAACAGTAGCAGATCAAGTGGTCACAATATCCTTAACAATGATGACAGTGCCATTCACATATGATGCATTTAAAGTTGAAAGTGAATGTGTCAGAACCAAAAATATTGTCATTAATAGTGTGAAACTTCTCAGATTAGAAAGGAATACTCAAAATTTGTGGCTTTACAGTCTGGGGATTTACTATGCAAGATATGTTTTAATCTTCCTTGCCCCATTGGCTTTGGAGTACTCTCTCTGCGCCTAAATTTTAGCACATGAATATTATAAACTGTGGGTAGGTAGTCCAGTATTTGGTCAGGAAATAACTGAAGCCATTTCTTTTAAGATCTGTAGCCATTCAATTCTTACTTGGGACAATAACAGTTTTGGTGTGTTTGTAGTTTATCAAGTGTTACAATAAGCGAACATTTTTTCTGCTATGCAATATCTTTACAGTGAATTTTCCTCCATAAAAAATAAATTCTGGGCTGATATTCTGATCTAGAACTAGTGTTTGCATCCACAATTTGGTTCAATGAAATATGAATAACAGGAAATATGTGGTAAAAACTGTTACTAAGTAGAAATAATATTTCATGTAAATTATATGGTTGTTTAGCAATTATAAACATCTATTTTTATCTTATGGTTTACGTCCATAACTCACTTATGTTCTTAGATTGATAAAAAAATAATAAATAAGCCACAAATTTAATCCCATGGCCAGTGGAGCATCTCAACAGACCTCCTTTGAGGTGGACACTCCAGGGTAGATTTGTGGTCAGCCAAACCTTCAGCGCTCCATCACCTTGACCACCTTCCATGCAATTAGTGTTTTCTGCTTTCTAAACACTTGTTTCCAGATCTCAGAGGATTTAGCATAACAGCATCATAAATTTAAGTAACATGACACGTAGGTAATTTAGATGTGCTTTGGGGAGTTTTATACTCAGAGGAAGTATTCACTTTGTAGCTGCCACAGCACAAGCTGTGAGCATCCTTTAAGACTATTGTAGAGTAGATCTGAAGGGTAAATACTTGTTCCATTGGGTGGAACTGTAGATGTGTGCCAGTGGCTTTGAATGTGTACCACCAAACCTTCTGAGAAATATACCTCAGTGGATTAAAGGATAATCTTAACAGCCCAGAATCAATGGGGAATACTAGCTATTGAATGATTTCAATGACTTCTTAAGAAGTAAAAATAGTATCCTTCTAACAAAGTTCAACAATAGCCATTTTTGTTGCTGAGTGTGGGAAAAATATAAGAATAAGAATAGTATTTGGAAGTTTTTCATTTTAAAACATTTAAAAAACACTGTTTCTGGATGAATGTGCTTTCACAAGACCTTTATTAAAAACTTGCAAACAGCAGCCAAATCCAAATTTGATGCGTAAGACTCAGTCAATTTTGAATCCTATGCTCTTTAGAAACTCATGATTGGTAAGATAATGTGTCTCAGCTTTGTCCAAAGTTGGGGATCAAAAGTAAATTAGTGATTGACCAATGTAAGCAGTGTTTCTTGCAAGAACAGTAGGAAAACTTAATGTTATAATTATTAATGATTATTGAAATGCATGTTTATTTTAATGAAAAGATAACATGGTACATCTACTAGAATCACATTGATATTTTTATTGTTCTGGATTATTAGTGCATGCATATAGTATATAATACTTACTTTCTTTTTCTTTTTTTCCCCCTTACCGGCAATAGAACTCAAGACACTGTGCTTGCCAAGGAGGCACTGGGCCCCTGAGCTGCATCCCCAGCCCCATAGTATTTATTTTCCTTGTGGAATTGGTGCAGTAAATAACACTTCTAAACTCCTACTTTCACCCCCCCCCTTTGTTTTGGGTGCATATTTTCAATGCATGTCTGCATTCTTTGTGTAGATTTAGTACTTGTACATAGCACATCCAAATCCCTTTACTTTATGCCCTGTCCTTTCCCTCTCCCTCCATCTTTTGATTCCCTTCCCCTCTAGGAACAATCCATTTCATTACTTTTTATTATTGATCTTTTATTTGCTCTTTATTTTTGTTGTTTTAACCTAAGAGAAACAATGTGCTATTGAAGTGTGTGTGTCTGATTTCTTTCCCTTAACACTATAGTCTCAAAGTGAATCTACCTTCCTGAAAATAACTCAAGTCCATGGTTCTTTATAGGAGAACAGTACTCCATGATGTGGAGGTACCATGTTGTTTTATCTGTTCAACTGTTGATGGATGTTTGCGCTACTTCCAAGGTTCAGTTCCTACAAATTGTGCTGCTCTACACACAGGCACACATGGATCATTGTAATAGAAAACTTTAACTCTTTGGGGAAGATATTTGTAAGGGGGATAGCTGCATCAAATGGAATTTCTATTTTTTATATTTTGAGGAATCTCTTTACTGTGGAGAACTGCAGGGAGTAAAGGAACCACTCTATACTACGGGTGGAAATGCAAATTAACTTTAAGTATCAGTTTTTCCCAGTCTCATCATAAGTATGTAGGCAAAACACTTTTATTAAAGGAGAGCGCTAAGGTATAAGTGTTAAGGCTCACACCGTGTCTCTTGGTAGAGCATATTGGAAAGTAGCTCTTGGATCATGGCCTCGGTGCAATACTTAAAATAAAACACATGAAATACATTGTATTGGCAACAATAATTTATGTAGCCATTGAATTGTTTTATTTTACTAACCTGTATTTTAAAAAGAACAGGAGTATTTCTTATTGAAGCTTTTATTTAAGCAGAAATTATTTATTCTGTAATTACATAGAACTGCATATTTTGAAGAATATTAGATGTGTATGAATCGTTTAAAATTCACCCATTGTTCATTGAAACACATTTTAGGAGTAAATGAATTTTAGAAGACTTTTTTCACAAATAAATGTAAAATTAAAACGTGATTAATAGTTGTGATCAGGAATACTTACCTTACTTTTAAAACCATTCAAAGGTTATGGAGAACATAATGGATAAAATTGAAATTATAATGTTAATTATGTAATGAAAACTGACATAACCTCAAGAATAAAACAATATATTAGCAGCTCAGTATAAGACTCAGCTAAATCCCAGGGATTTGCTTTATACAAATGTAAATTATATACAGGAAGTATAAATGCATAAGTGTTATTTTCTGTATGAACATTCATCAAGGGGATAATCAATTCTGAATTAGGATGTTGTAATCATTTGCTTACCACATGGGCATTGACAGAAAGGTTATGAATAATCAACACATGTTAAGTTGAATTTGGTGTATATTCTTAAATTTAGTTGTTCATAACAGGATATTCTTAAGATTTTTCCCAGCACATTTTAGGTACCTCAGTCAAATATGCTATATATTTAAGTACTCTACTTAAAAAAAATGAAAGTTTAGAAATCAAATTCAAGATAATATATGAAGCACATTTTGAGGGATTAACTTTCTTTCCTCTAAATTCAATAACATCAATATGATTAAAGAAAGTATATTCAGTGTAATGCAATAAATGAATGAAACCACTAGAAGAAGAAGAATGGAATTTCAGTAATGACAATCTGAATAGAGGAAAGCATGGCCTCAAAAATTCGTAGAAATCTTTACTGCCCAGAAAATCCCTACTGTGCTACAAACTCCTATTGGTAGTAAATTGTGAAAAAAATTATGTATGTATTTCATCAATCAGCCACAGAGAATAAAGGTAACTGAAAAGCTACATGACACTTAAAAAGCATTTTAATGAATATGCTGAGAGTGATTCCAGACGATATTTTTATTCCACCAGTATTAATGGCATTCTGTTAAATAAGAGAAAGCAAAAGTAGGTGATAAACACATACATTTGCAAAAATAAATAAAAACTGTTTCCTTTAAAAAACAAAGTACTCTAAATTACCATTTAAAAGAACTTTCTTTGTCAGCCATGATGCAATAACAGGAGCATTTTGACATTTATATGGTAACTGATCAAAAATTAACCGAAAGACGTGAAAGAATTTTCAGACTGGTATCACAGAATGATGTTTTTGGAAACAGCGTGGAAAGAGAGGAGTTACATAAGTTTCTCAATTAACTGTGTAAAGGAGCACCACAGACAAGGAGCTAAGAGGAAAATCTCAAATAAAGACCAGAGTTCTTGCTGAGATGGCAAAATAGAGAACAGATATCAGGGATCCCTTCAGAAAACTGTACAAGATTCACTTTAAGTTTTGTGAAAATTGAAATTTTCAGGCACACGGCGAACACAAAACATACTGTCAAAGACCAAAGAAATACCAAAATTCTGGGTCACCAGGTGATTCCAGCTTACAGTCTCACTTTTAAATTCTGGAGAGGGTTTTTGATTAGTGAAAGAATACAATAAAGATCATAAGGTATTCACACCTGCCTAAGGCTCACTTATACCCAGAGTAAAAGGCTATGCTGGACCTGATTCCAACACTTAAATACCGGTCCCAGAGCTTTTTAAAGTACGCGTAACAAAGCAATAACTGTCTTCTAAATGAAACGAGAAAAAGTTACAAAGCCAACAGCATAAAATTCACAGTGCTCACAACCCATAAATTAAAGGAAAATATCAATCAATAATCAATAATAGAATAAGTACATAGTACATTAGAGTAGCTGTTATTATCATGATCAACATGCACAGGACAAGTTGAACACAGAGTGAACTGAAGGGCCAGGATTAGCTCAGCGGTAGAACACACGGCATTTGTGAGGGCCTGGTGTAGTCTGCAGTACAAGAAGAAAGAGGAAAAGGAGAGGCAAAAAGAGGGAACAAAAGATGAGGTCAAGAAGAAGGGGAAGGAAAAGAAGTCGGAAGGAGACATAGTAGAAAAGAATGTAAAACTTTAAAATAATAACCAAAAAAGGAAACCTAGAGGACAACTACAAAGGGACAGCTACAGATAGAAAATAGAACAGTGCTTGCAAATTACTGGGTAGCAGTAATAGCAGATGAGGAAGTGCAGAAAATTGTCTTGAAGAGAGTCCAGTAGATTCCAGTAGAAAACAGTCTAAGAAAACAGTTTAATAAAAAATTTAAAAAGGCAAATATAAGAACTTCTGAGCCAATATAGGGTAGGTTAACAGATATGTAATAATATTCATAGAAAGTGGGGAATAGAAATACATTTGTGTGTACATACATAGAAGCAATTTATGTATTTCAAAAATATATTCTGAAATTTACATAAGTGATATTATATTAAAATAATAATATGTAAAAGGTCAAAGAAACCTAAGTAAATTAAAACAAGCCAAAACTCAAACAAAATACCTATCTAAGACTGTTTGTAATTAAATTTCTAATGACCAGTAAGGGAATAATCGTGATAGCAAAATAGAATCTTAAAAAAGAATGAACATTACAAGAGGAATTTATCAAGATTTTAAAAAAATGATATACCACACAGTAATAGTAAAATGTCAGTTTTTAAATAAATACATTCATAATTGTACTATGTTTAAATACTGTAATCATTCCACTTATGTGACCCAAAACCTGTTTGAATTATACTCCATGAGAAACTGATACTAAACACAAAAGCACTAAGTAAATATGCAGGACATAAAATGATTAAGGCTTTGTTTTTCACCTTGGAAAGCAGTGCTTGTCATTGTGGGGCTAACAGCAGCTCCTTTGAAAAGAATGTTTTATAATATGGCATGGATTTCTTATAGTAATTTGTTATATTAAAAATATAATCCATTAGAGAACAATGAGAAGTTTGAAGGATTTTCATTTTGATACGAGATACTTCCCCTTACCATGCTGGCCGCTCTGGGTCTTAGTTATGAACTACATGGTGGAAACCAACACGGAGAGGTAATCTTAGCAATGCTAATTTTCTCCTTTTCACCTAAAGGTCAGAAAAAGACGTGTACAGGGGTTTTCAAAATTGTATCATTATCCTGTAACAATAAAATAAAATAGCAGACATTTGATCTTAAAATGACTGCAAAATAACAGAGAATTTTCTGTAACTGACAGTAACAGAAGTTGTGATCTGTGATCAAGGCCATCAGTAGTACCCAGGGGCAAAGATCACTTCTTTTAGGGTCCTCTGAACCGCTGCTGTAAACTAAAGATACTTTGAACTGCTCAGATTTACTAAACTAGGACCCATTTAAATGTAGACCCAGAAATCTGAATTAAAATCTAACTTTTCAGTAAACTGTATGCACTCTAACCTCGTGTGCAAATGTCTCACATGAGCAAGGAAAGAAAATTTTCACAAGAACATTGAAATACCGATTCTGTAATGTTGGCTCTGTTTGGCTTTTACTCCTGTTGGAAGGAGCTGATGCTTCTCGGTTCATTTCCCGCATTGAGTTCACTATGCATCCACTTTAAAGCTTGCAGATAGGTTAGGTCTGGAAGCATCTTTGGGTTTACTAACTCATTCCTGTATCTAATATGTACAGTACAAATTCAATTACACAGTCAATAAACATAAACGGAACACTTAGAAGGTTTTATTTGTCTTGATTTTTCTATTGCAAAAGAATCACAAACATTCAAGGACTCAAGACTCAGCATACAAGATTCATTGTTATACACTGAATAGTTAACAGAATTAGACTTCTTTTACACTTTTTTTTAAACCAAGGAATCATAAGTAAAGATTAATTTTAGGACAGTCTTTAAGTAACTGCTACAAGGTTTGCCAGGCATAAAATTAGAAGACACTTATTATCCTGGTTGCCCTTTGAGTTTAGGAGATGAAACCCATTGACATGCTGAGAAGGAAACAAAGTCCCTCTGATTTTCCCTCCTTTCTCCTCCCCCAGCATGGAGTAAGTTCGTTTTTTGTTTTTTGCAAGGTGTCAAAATTTGCTTGACCAGATCTTCCAAAGAGAAATTTAATTGGCTCTATTCTTTTTAATGAAATTTCATTACTGGAAAAAAACTAAATTAATACTTCAAGAAGAAATACTGAAGTATACCAGTACTCCTGAGTGACTTGATACACACCATTTTTCTCTATTACTTCCAAGTAGAACTATTTATGATCCATTGTCTGCTCTGTGGACCCAGTTGACTTTGTCTTAAGCCATTACAAGCTCTTCAAGCCCACTGAGTTCGCTTTAAAATCATTTATTATTTTGTTCCAGACCGTTATTCTACAAACGTTTGAGTGCCCCTCAAACATTTAATATTCTTGTAAAAATTACTTACATTCTCCATTTTCTTCTCTGTATAAAAGAGGGTGGTCTATATATTTCTGAATCATATTGGATAGAACACAGCTGTGTTTTTCACCCGTATCTTTCCTTTTTTTCAATCAATCCATCTGTATGCTTTCTCTCCTCACTTTCCCTTGTCAGCTAATTGTGCAAACCTTTTTAGGGTGCCGAGGAAGTTTCTTTTTGCTTGTTTGATGTAGTGACAAAAACTATCGATAAAGATTGAGTGTCACATAAAAATACTCCTGAAGAAAAACTAAAACCAAAGATAGATATATTTATCTCGAATAAGAAATAAATGGAACAAAATATATTTTAAAATATACTTTTTTGCAAATGATAAATCAGATTTACTGCATGTCTCCTCTATAAAAGTAGTATCGCCAGGCCTCCACATAAACTTATAGATTTTAATATCTTAAATGCTTTAGTAAAGAAAGCATTGAAATAATGCAGGACAGTAAAATTTTATTGATATCTACATCTAACTGTTAAGTACATCCTTTACATGTTTGGGTTACTTTTTGGTTATCACATAATATTAATAAGTAATAATGTCTTTAATAAGTATGAAAGACTGATAGTTACTTCATGAAATATTTTATTTGCATTATATACGACATCATCATGCTATAATATGATTTTATAATCTTATAATATTTTATACTTTTAAAAATTTTGCATGTAGAAAATCTTTAAAATACTTTGACACCATTCTCTATTATTTACAATATGAATAAAAAAGTCTAGCAGTTTGAATTTATACACCCCTTGAGGCTTGGCTGGGTCTTGGTCAGTTGAGTCTCTTTTCCTGAGCAACAAGAGCTCTGAGGTTTAAAGTTAATTGTGAGATTCTTAGTGCTGGGGATATTCCCATCATAAGCAAAAGTTAGCGATAATAACTTAGATAAGAAAAACCACAAAGGATTCCACAGTTTAGTGTAAATATGTGTGTATGACGCCGATACCAATTCTAGCTTCTTATTTTTTGGAAATATTCCAAGTTAGCCTTCCTTGGGAGAAGACCAGTTTAGTAATACGATTGTGGTGAGAAAAGTCATGAGAACCTGATCAACACGTGACCTCTTCAGTTTTAGCCCAAAAAGTCATCATCACAATGTTCCAGGAGTGTTCAGTTCACAGTAACTCTTATTTCAAGTTGGTTCATGAGTCTAAAAATGATTTGAGAGTTCTTTGTAAATGGACTTTCCATTAATGGAATGTGCTTTAAACTGCTTTTCTATTTCAATGTGCCTGTCTTCTCCATAGGAACTCTCCTGTCAGGCATCCAACAAAACCATTTCTAATCACATTTGTAATGCTTCCTGTAGCTGGGGAAAAGCAGACACTGGTCTGATTGACTTCAAGGTGAAGGAGAAAATCAAGGTTTGCCTGTTCTAGCAAGCAAGAGTACATTCTTTCCATAATGACATTTTCAGATTGCTCTCTACTTGTAAATAATCCTGGTTCACAACAGGGGTATGCACTTGGCAGTTTTTCTCCAAATCATGAGTCACATTCTTCTCCACAGGGTGTTTAATAATCCAGCATATAGTTCTGTTATTTATATTGGTGATCTGTAACTTTAATAGGCCAAAACCTGTGGGTGAAAACAGTCATAGTAAGATGCAATGAAAATTAAATCAATCTCTTTGTAAAACATTCATTATGTTAGCATAAACTATATGATGCATATCTGAATCAAACACAACAAGAAAAAGTTGAATAAAAGATGACTTATTTCTGGGTATTAAGATGAAATTGAGTTAAGAAATAGGAAAATCTCCAAAAGAATAGAAATACTAACGTCCATTTCCACATTTACAACATATATTATTATTTTTACCATATTCTTATAATTTCTAAAGAATATAAAAATTTATACACCAGCAAGATCTTTGAGTTGATAAACTAGGTAACCCATGCATCTACTGTGGGGTTACGGAGGAGTTATATATAATTTTGGAAAATCCCTATTGAATTACTTATACATTAAAATCAGAACTTCAGTTTTGCCTGTCTTTTTCTTTCAGCTTGTGGTGGATGGTTTGAGGAATACAAACAGATTTTTTAATATTCAGAGTTTCTTTAATTTCAATTATATCTTTGAAAGGTGTAATTTTGCAGGCAATACCAATATCAAATGGTATTACTCATTCATACATCGGCCAAGGTTTGTAAGTTGGTATTCATTTATGGAAATTTTTAATAAGTAATTAATTTAAATTAATAAGAAATTAATGTAATAAATAATAAATTTTAATAAGTAATTAATTTTTATACAAAGCTAGAACCTGCTTGGGCATAGTAACTATGCTTTACAGTTTAGAGTTGTTCACTGGGATTTCTTTCCATGACAACCACAAAGTGGAAGATGGAAATTGGAGATTATAAATCTTAAATTATAGTCTCTGTTGGAGTGAGCGTTTATATAACAAATTGATAAAGAATTAAACTTTAACATGTATTAATTTTTAAATTATTTGTCAAAAATATGTTTCTGAGTTTTAAAATTATTTATATATGCAACCAAAATGGAGCAAAGGAGAACATATTTAACTCCCTGTCCAAAATATATGAAAAGGTGAAATTATGAAACAGTAATTCTTTGACAACTGACAAATAATAGAATAAAGTACTTTGGAAAAGAAGGAAATATAGCAAGATATGCCCAATTTTTATGCCAGGAAAATGTCTGCAAAGTATTTCCAGCTCATGTCACAATGATACATGTGTACACATACATACAAATACACACACACACACACACACACACACACACACACACACACACACACAAAATTGTTTAGCAGTGACCAAAGTTGAGAAATCAGAGTTTTGAGTTCAAGAAGCTGAAATTAGTAATAATCTATAAGGTAGAGCATTTTAGAGGGAGGGTTGGATGCAGCTTGGCGGTAGAGCTCTTGCTTTGTACACACAAGGCCCTGGGTTCCATGTCCAGCACCCCAAAAAAGAAAAAAAAAAAAAAAACATGGAAAAGTTACACAGAAAGCACTGAAGAAATCTTTTGAGAGGTCGCTGTTAGTCTTCTCCTGAATACTGACACAAAGTACTGAGACACTCAGAAACAAAGCTCCATATGTAAGTATGCTAAGAGACTTATTTTTTTCTAACACTTGATCCTTGGCTCCAGTTCATAAATCAGAGTCCCTAAATTGCTTGGAATTTCCAAAAGAAGGTGTGTCCTTTGTTCTAAAAAGGAGACCCTTGAGGGATTCTTCTAACACTGATCTCCAGAAAGACTCAAGACATTAGAAGACTGGAAATTGTATTGCCTCAACCCACCTTCTAGGAAAACAAAATGACCTACATACTAAGTTAATATTTGATTATGAAATCATCATACAAACTCCAATGCTACAGACACTTGGAGAGAATTCAGATCACGGAACCTTGGAGGTACTTGGAGTTTGTTACATCCAAAGGTTCATGGGAGCTGTGTATTCCTTTATCTTCCTTGCTCTATGTATCGTTCACCTCTCTGTTTATCATTATTCATTTGATGCATCATGAGTAATAAACCAATAAATGTTTGAGAAGTGCTTTCCTGAGTTCTGTAAACTTCTCTAGAAGATGACTAGATCCAAGGGGAAAGTCATGGAAGCTTCTAATGTAGAGGTTTAAGAGTAAGATGTTTCAGAGTCTGCTGAATGACATATGAACTGAAGCTAGACAAGTGGACTGAGCCCTGAATCTATAGGCTCCGATTTTAACTCTAAAGAGATGGTGTTAACCTTGAGTTAACTGTAGGGTGACAATTACAAAATGGTTTAGTGTGTGGGGAAAGAACAACACACGTATTTGGTGTTTAGACACATTCTGTGTTAGTGTTGACCGTATAAAAGAAGAAAGGATTGTTTTCTGATACAGTAATTATCAGAACAAATAATAAAATCAGATATGAAAAATCATTTTCAAAAAGAGGGAAGTAATCAAGAGGCCTAAAAATTCTAAATAAAACTTCAAAACAAGAAATAAAAATTAACTCTAAAGGAACAACACAAAACTCTAAAATTATATTAGTAATTGTTGGAACATACAGAGAAAATCTGAAACTATGAAAAAATGTTACCAGTCAAATTTAATTAATTCATATTTATAATAAGTTCCACAAAACAGCAGACTGTGAGTTTTTATATTTGCTTATATTATTTAAAAATAATGCTTATCATGAGCTAAAAACCATGTCTGAATCAATTGAAAACACTTCAAAAAGTACAAAATTATGCTCTCTGTCTCCATGAAATTACATCAGATAAATAAATATATATCTGAAGAATTCTCAGAATTTAGAAATTGAATGACACATTCGAATTAATCAATGAGAAAAACAGTTTGAGCAGAAAAAAGCTAACAGCATAAGATATTAACATTTGAGTAACATTTAAATGATTATTTCCAAGGAAATGTGTAGCAATTAATACTTGTGTTAAAGAGAACAGCTCAACTCAATGAATTCACTTTATTTGCTTGAAAATCATACATCCAGAGAAAACAAAGCTAATGAATATACAGCAGGATGTAATGGTGATGAAAACAAATCAATAGAAACAAGCACATAAAAATGATAGAAAATGTAAGCATTAAACTTAGTTATCAATTTGATTTAGAGCTCAGGTGTAGGAGATTGGATTGTTGGGTGTTATATTAATCGTGAGTTAATAACTGAATATGATGTTAGGAGGGGGGGACCCCATTAGAGGTTAGTCATTAAAGGGTCACCTTTGGATGATATATCTTTCTTGGCAGTGTTTCCCTGGGATCTACTTCCTGGCAATCAGGAACTAAGCAGCTTGCCCTTCCACCATGATGTCTCTGTCTTTGAGACAGCATAGATTATGGACCAAAGCCTTGTAAACTGTGAGTCAAATTAAAGCCCTCCTTCTTTAAATTGTGGATGATATTTATTGTGTCCAGAAACAGGAAGCATGACAAATCAAGGAATTATCCATGAAACCAAAAGTTAGTAATTTAAGAAGACCAATCAAATGGATACAATTCTGGGTAGATTGTTTGCATCTACATAAAGTTTTTAAAGGGTAAGCAATTTTGAGTGATGGAAAGCTGATCTTTTCTTAAGTTTGGAAAATGCAAAGACATCAGTAAATAAGGTATTAAAATGCATATCAGGATATTTTGGGGAGGCATATTCATTATCTTGATTGTGTAAATAGTCTGAATTCTGTATTGATTGTTCAATTATTGTAGGTAAGTAATGTATCGAAAAAACTTTTGAACAACAGTTCAATTTAATCTCTAGCTTCATGCCTAAGGTATTTTAGAGTTATAAGTATATAATGAAAAAATAACAAGAAACTAATTTTAAATTAAATTTTATCACACATGATGCTATAGGAAATTATGTTCAGAAAAATAAGTCAGGCACAGAAAGACAAATATTCGGTATTTCCACACATAAATGGAAACTAAAAATTCTGATTTCAAGGAGATGAAATAATTAGTAGTAAAGTTTAGGATAGATAGTGAAAAGGAAGAATATTGGAAAGTTAGATAATGAATGCCAAAATATAGTTGCATAGGAGGAATAAAGTATGGTGTTGTACAATATGGTAGGGAAAAAATCCTTGCATATTTTATAGAAAACTAGAAGAGAGGAATTGAAAAGCTCCAAAACAAATGATAAGGATGTGTAAATGTTATCATTTATGGTAAATACATGTTATACCTGTATTTATTATCACATAGTACTCAAAACAAGTACATATGCTATGTCAAAAATGCAGAAAAAATAAAACAAAAATAAATTTTGCTCAACTAATTTTATTTCAATCAAGTAAGAACTAATGAGCAAAATAAGTTTTAATAAAGCAAGCAAAGAATTATGGAGGTGAAGTGGAATTTAGAGCTTTCATATTAAAAATTTATTTCAAATAAAATTTATTTCATATTAAAATTTATTTCAAAATAAAATTTCAAAATAAAGTTTATTTCAAAATAAAAATTTATTTCAAATAAAAATTTGAAGAACTGTCATAATTGTCTTATTATCACTTCATCTTATTTGTCTCTTTTTGTGGTTAAGATGAATGTGTGGAATAAAGCTGAATATTTAGTCTTCTCTCTTTAAATGGATATGCATTCAGTATCATTTACTATTAACTCACTTGCTTATTTTTACTGCATGAAACCTCATACCATTCTGAGAGTAACGTAGCTCATTTTGAGAGTAATGTAGTTCGTATATGCATATATAAGAAACAAAACAAATGAGAGTAAGTGAGAGTTTCTAACATTTCCGTGAGGCTTACAGTGCAGGAAAGAAAACATACAAGCTAAGGCTCCCATGGCGGATTGACAACTGATGCTCAAATTCTAACACCAAGCTGAATGGAATCAGGGTGGTGCTGGGTGTGGAGAGCCACACAAGAGTCATTGCCACCAACATAAAAGGAGAACTAGAGATGATGAAGTAATGTTGGTTCTCCTGTTGCTGTTTGTTCTCCTGGAGAAGCTTGTCAAGTTTCTTTCCTGAGATGAACTTGGCTGTTCTCATCATCAGAGGAACTTGGGACCTTGTTGATAAGAATGGCTGCGTTTCACCCTTGGGGAGCTCTGGTCTTTACCATTTCCTGGCGCCAGAGTGGAAAATGTCGTTATGTTGTCTCCAGGAAAACCTTTTCATGCTGACTTCCTGATATGAATTCAGCTGTCCTCTTGGAAGAGCCTGGGACTTCATTGTTGCTGAGGTACTTTTCCGGGGACTCTGGATCTTACTTTGAGAGTCACTTCCTGACTCCAGTGAAGAACCCTCAGCCTACTGGCACAGATCCTTCATCCAACTGGCACAGACTTTCTAGCTCCTATCACTGACCTATGGGCCTTCCCAGCACAGATCTGTGAAACACACTTGCTTGAGACATTATCATGGGACCTAGGTTTTCAGCTAAACTCATGTAGGACATTGCCATGGTATCCAGGCCCTCTCCTGGATTCTTTGGGTTTTTAGGCTGTGCACAGCTTTCCCCACACATTTTTTTTTTTTTTTTTGTATTTGACTCTTTGGGTGAGTATCATAAAATAATTCTATAAATTATGTGTTCTGTATTAAATTATTTTCCTTGGAAATCCCGACTACAATAGGTATCACTAATGCAGGCTCAAATATCAACTGAAAGACACGTCCTAGATTCTTTATGGTGTCTTGAATTGTATAACAAAAGAAGTTGTGAATTCTAAGGTGAAGTTAGGAATAGAAAAAGAGGAAAACGTGTTTCACAGACCAGTGTGGGAGAGCTTACACTCACTCACATGAGGTTGGGCTCTAAGGGCTCAGATAATTCGTTTCACTTGTGTGCTGATGCCTGCAGTTGCTGGGTCTCTCAGCTGGTGGCTACTTCCCTCTTGTTCTTGTCTTACATATTTATGTGGAGTCCCTGAGAAGAAAAGGCTAATAAGTAAGCCCAATCTGGGTGTTCTTTATGAGCTAAACTTCAGAGCACGAGACAGCGGAAGAGCAGAAGTCATGTACTTCAAGCCAATTCTCTTTAAATCATATGCGTACAAAATATTCCAGAGATCACAGTAGTTCAAACTACACATTGCAGTAACTCACCAAGTCAGGTTTTTTAATTACTTCAAAAACTTGGATCAACACTCAAAGCTATCAAAAGCAAAATTAATGTACATTAATCATAGAATAGTTCAGTCACCTGACATCTTTCATCACAGAAAAGTGCACAACCCTTTGGATATGTTTCTCATCACACTTAACCTAAGGAAAAACGATAGCAAAGTAGCTTAGAAGAGACTGAATGGGAGAAGGGTTGAGATTTTAATTAGGATGTAGTTTACAATAGTTGCAGAAATGTGTTTTTCTGGGTCTCATTTTGTTGGTTGTCTTCTTAGTAAAAGAGAAATGAGCTGTAGCACTTATAGTATCTACTGATACCAGAGAGTAAAAAAGTATTTTTGCGAAGAATTTGTAATATCCATTCAACAGAAGACTTACAATTGGTAAATATTGTTTCTGTAATGAAAAATTATAAATATATTTATTATACTGAAGAATTAGATTATTAGTACCTCTGGTGCCATTCTGCATAAAATAATTACTTAGAACTTTGCATCTAAATATTTTTAAAATGGTTTTTCCAAATATATATATTTGGAAAAAATATATCTGGATTTCCTTTTAGGATTTCAGTTTCAAAAATAGTCACTAAATCTGTCGGAAAGCTAGAATCCTGTGATATTTTCCTCTTGCTTGCTTTATTCATGGACTCGCTCTAAGAAAAATCTCTTTGATTTTAATTCCTTGAAACCTAGACACTGTCCCAAATTTGATAGCTCACAATTCATTCTTAGGAGAACGCATTGCTAGTTCTCTTTGTCATCTTTAAAACCATGTTAGCGTATTTAATATAAAGAAATCTAAAATATTATTACATACTTTCAAAAGATTATTTTATCAATTTAGTAAGTTATAGCTAAAGGAATGTGTGCTTTTGATTCAGGCATGAACGGTGTGTTAAAATCTTAGCAAATATTTGCCTACTGAATAGAGAATTTCACATGAATTGATTTTCCTGATATCTACCCTTTTCACTCATAAAATCTGGATAAAAATCAGAAATGGATGAAGTGGTCTTTAATTCTCAATATAAAAAATCTTAATGCAAAGTTTAAGAGTATTAACAACTGATAGTTTATCATTCTAGACAATAATAGTAACATGAAAAATAATAGTCTCTCATCACAATATGCTCTATAGATGTGATATGCTCTTGTTCTCAACTTTAAATAAACCACAATCAATCAAATTATTTTATGGTGTCATGAAATTATAAAACTGGAGAGCATCCAAGTTCCTCACTTTTAGAACTAATTCTAATAATTAATAGCCTTATTTTTCATTTCTTAGTGATATCCAAAACTTGAAGTGCAAAATGAATTAGCTTTTTTTGCTTTGGGGAAGTTAACATTTAGCCTTTTATCTGAATGATTAGTTAAAATGTATTTATACTGAATTTAGGAGAGACAAGAACAAAATTTTCATTCCTGCATGAGAGTCTAGCATTTCTACTCATTAGTTTTTAAACAGTTCTCAAAAAATAACAACAAAAACAAACACCAATATGCAAATATTCCACTTCAAAATTGTGTTACTTCTACCTTTTGACTAAGATAACTTATGGAACAGCTAAAGTGGCAATATCAGTTACCTTATGTGTATAAATCTCAACAATTATCTTGATCAGGTCTTCTAAAATTTGAACATGGGGCCTCTTCATGGATGTGCATAATATAATGTTTTATAACAGTAGGATAATAGAACAATACTTAGGAAAATATTAAACAAATACATCCTCAAAGACTTGAAAACATTTCCGTTAAAGCCTTAGGCTAACATTTCTTAAAAGAAGTTCTTGAAATCATGTGATTTGATATTTTTCCTCCAGAAAAATGTTAGTGTATTTTTTAATGGTTCAAAATGCTGAGAAAATAGTAAGAAAGTCAGTGAATCAGATAAAATTAAAATTTTGAAAAATAAAGGATTTACAAAGATATTAAAATCTTTGGTTGCATACTTAATTCTCATCAAGTTTTCTTTAGAAAAAATATGTTTTTTTGTGAATTCTTCATTGGTGAGCAAACATTTCTCCCAGTATTCTTCTAACATTCTTTCATGAAAAACAATGTGACAGTCACCTAAGTAGGAGAACATTAAGTGTAATATATTAAAATTGCTTTACAGTGAAAACAAAATTGCATAAATTCTGGCCTCTGATTAATCGGCTATGTGAAGGGAGACAGAGGTTATAGAGTTTCAACAAACAACCATAAGGAACATTTGTCTTGACTTCACTTCTTTAGGATTACATTTCAGAAGAAGGGAAAAGTTGCATCTATCGTCTAGGAGCATCAGACAATTTTGTACAGATTTCTATTTCAGACTCTGAAAACAATCCTCTTCTTTTAAGGTTCTGTGGCAACCTGAGAAAGCTTATAGAATGCACAGCCCTAAATATCACTTTTTCTTGACTATGGTACCTCAGTGTTATGCAAAATTCTTGCAAGATTATATTGCCTGTGGAAAAAGAACAAGACACCTGACTGGTGTATGATGGTGGCAATGGGTTTACAGCAGGCACGTGCTCACGAAAAGACACACACATGCGGCGCGTGCGCACGCGCACACGCACACACACACACACACACACACACACACACACACACATTTGTCCTAGAGCTACAGGATGGGTTCTCAAGGCTTGCCATTTAGTAGAAATTGCAGTTAGACCTTCCAGTGCAACAGTGCCAGGCAAAGCAGAAATGATCAGCGAAGCGAGATGGCCACATTACTGGGCTGTGCTTCAGCCTCGATCTGCAGCTAGAATGACGACCAAATGAGAATAAAAACATGCTAGTCATTAAGGGGACAAGAGCCAGACACACAGAGAAAATTGTTATTCAACACATGCACACGCACACACACTCACACAGAATCAGAAGATTTCCACTAAAGAGTGAAGGCTTATTTAAGAAATAGCGGCTGCTAAAAATCCTCCTCCATCTTATACACAGTCTGCTCTTTAAATCTCTGATGATGGTAAACTTTTTGATGTAACTATGTTCCATCTTGGTAAGGATAATGAAAAGGAGAACATTTTCACCAGGGAGCTTGTCTTTGAAATGACAGAACATTTATTCAAAAGATACTGTACATATCAAGAAAGATAGAGATACTATTAATTAATCCTTTAAGGATCTTCCTAGCCTACTGTCCTAGAGACTTGGGAGGGTAAATTACTGGCAGTAAATATGTGTTTTATTTGTTGATGTGAGATTTATGGTAACTGTCTTATCAATTTAAATGGACATTTTTCTTGTCTAATTTACATTGAAATGTTGTGAAGGCCTATTCCAGTGTTCAGAATAACATTTGTATAAATCTTTTTCTGATAAATATTGAATTGGAAATAGCCTGCTTTGCCTGGATAAGGCTGAATATATAAAAACTATAACTGGTTTAAATATAAAAATTACATATGAAAATATAGAGTAAAAATAACAAATTTTAAATAAGATCAGCAAAAGTAAAAAACAATATCACAATTTAATTACTTAATAAACTCTACTAATTTTGTTGTGGAATTTTATAACACTGAACATTTCATGAAAGTTAAATACATTCTTTTCTTTATTTAAAACAAATGTATATTGTGTAGTTAAGATTGAATTGGAACTCACTGTGGAGGCCATGAACTCATGGCAATGCTCCTTGCTCCACCTCCCAAGTGCTGTAATTATTGTTATGGGCCACCATGCCTGACTAAATATATTTTTTAATTCAAAAAAATTCGAAATTCATCAAGGTCAATACAAATAAATTAAGATTATGAGTAAAAATGTTTCCTTGCTTTTTTCTTCACTTTTGACAATTCACAAGAAAATGAACTATACACTTCATGCCATGATTTTAGGTACCTACACTGTGCTATAAACTTACATACCAAGGAAGATAGTAACACCAAATTACAAGGTTGGACCGATGTTGGTTTACACTGTGACTCTGCAGGAAAAGCAAAGCCTTTTTGGAAGTGATTAGATCAATGTGGCAGGAAAATTCAGAGATATGGAGTGAAATTTAATGAAAGGGATGGGTCAGAAACTCTGGCTTCTGATGTTAGGGAAAATTTCACAGAGAAATCTGTATTTGAATTGTGAAAGCAAAACCACATTCTCCATGAATACTATGAGGGAATATAGGCCGGGGAGAGGTTACAGTGAGCTAAGCCTAGATAAGTCTTGAAAAGTATATGCTAAATTGTAGCTGGGTTAGCCGTGAAGTTAACCAATTTGTATCTTAAGTAATTAAAACATAAAACTTTTTTGTATTTCATCCATAAGAAACCTATCTATTGAGCTCTGTCAGAGTGAGCTTTTGAAGACAGTAATGATATTTCTGAATAAGAAAATGACTGTTTGTTTGTTCGTTGCCTAAAAGATACAGTCATTTTGGTAGATATTATTCTAAATAGCCTATTTTGAATTTTTAATGTTTTGTGCTTAATTTTATTAATACCCATTTGTGACACACATAGGTTATGTTCATTGTGAGTGTTGCTGCACGCACCTGATGCATCTGAATTCTTTTTAGGCACTTCTGTTTTCCAGATCCCTTTCCCATTTGCAAAAGTTCTATTGAAATAAACTTTTATTTCTGTGTTTTTTAATTTTAGATTGATATATTAATTGAATTTGCCATTTAAAAACTCAATTAAATTTCATTTGAGTTTTAATTCCTTTGCAAAATGGCATATAATCTATATACTGTTGTGATTAATTTTCTATATGACTGATGAAAATATAAAATCAAATTACTTTACCCAATATCAAGCTCTATATTTTAATGATTGTATGCTATTTTCAGTTGCTGTTTTCGGTCATACTTTAAAAGTCTATTACTGCCTCATTTTGTAGTTTTTTTTAAATATCTCTTTCTGTCCAACTTTTCTTCCCACTAAAGTCCACAAAAAGGAATTGGTCCAGTGTGTTCCTATTGCCACATTCTGTGACCCAGTGACCTTGAAGCAGTTTTGACATTCACCATTATTTCAGCAGTTGATCTATAGTTCTAGATATATAGTAATGTTACAATGGACTATAAATATTACAGATGTATTATTATGTATGATGATATTTACATATGATAATATTATGCAAATACACATTTTAAATTTGCAGGTTAGCTTACCACAGCCTTCACTTCCTTATCTCAGATACCACTTTCTTTCTTCTTTGCCATACCGTTGTGCTCTTTTGCAGCATTAAATGTCATAATGTCCCAGGGCTCCTAATTCAGCCTTCTTTTTGACATTTTCTACTGACTTATCTTGGGGTATCTTAGATTTAAAAATTTTAGTCTATTGTCCAGACGTCTATGCTTGTAGCTATCTGTTCAGCATTCCTAGATATATAGTAAGCATCGTAATGTTCATATGACTTTAGCCTGAAAATATGGACATTTACACTTGACTATGTTATTTGCTAAACATTTTATAAATGACACTTTTTCCCAAAATATATACCACCACTATTGCCTTATCAAGCCAATGTCTATCATCTTAATTCTACCCGTCTCTTGAATTGTCCCCTTTCTGTCACATGTGTTAGTTTTTTCATAATTACTCTTCCACTCAAGTTATTTTGACTATTTTGAGATGAATTTTTTGTTTCTGACTCTCTCAAAAGATCCTAGTGTCTTTCCATGAATTGTTCTTCTTTATATGATCTGTCGTATGTTCCCATCCAATACCATCCCTTATTTTTCTTCTTTTGCTTACAGTTTCAATCATTCTTTTCTCTTCGCTGTTTCTCAAACATGTTAAGTGTGACTCCACTTCTCTTGGAAATCTCCTTTCATACAAAACAGAGGTCTCAATTCTTTCCCTCTTACAGGTAAACTATTCAAAGAGCAGCGGCTTCCTTTATTCATCTGGTCTGTATTCATATGGTTATTTTTTATTTTTCTGCATGCTACTTATACATATTTTACAGAACATATTTTTATTGATAGATTGACTTTTTTCTTTTTTTTCTGTCTTGCTTACTGCAACGTATGTGCCAATGGGAAGACAGTGACATCCACTCTTGAGAAAAATCATGACTCAATTTCTCACTGGATAAATGAATGAATACATTTTTGTTTTTCTCCATATGATTAGTTTCTTTTGTGTAACTGTCTTTGAGGAAGATGTTGTACCTTTACAGTCAAGTGATTTAAAGGAGATATGGTCAAGAATCACTTAATGCACCTTGAGTTTTTATATGACTGCTATTGTTTCGTAAAACTAGTGTGATTGTGTGTGTGTGTGTGTGTGTGTGTGTGTGTGTGTGTGTGTGTGTTACTGGGGACTAAATTTAGGTTCTTTGCACATTCCCAGCATTTTAAGAGAGGGTCTTGCTAAGTGTCTAAATTGCAGAGTCCAAGCTACAAACTTGTGAACCTTCTGTCTCAATTTCTCAGGGTGCTGCCATTACAGGTGTGGGACAATTTACCTTGCTACTTCCTGATATTCAGAAGGGTTATTTAAATATTGTTGCCTTTAATAAGAAAGATAGTTAAAACCATTTTTTATTCAAGGTAGAATGACCACTTTGGACAAAAATTTTAATGCAATAGAGAGAG
Source organism: Cavia porcellus (assembly GCF_034190915.1). NCBI lineage: Eukaryota > Metazoa > Chordata > Mammalia > Rodentia > Caviidae > Cavia > Cavia porcellus. The sequence continues at coordinate 19,836,697 of NW_026947514.1, read as the reverse complement.
ATGATAGAATTTGAAGGTTTTAAGATTTTAAAATGAAATTACATATTATTTTTCCAAAATACCAAAAGGTATTTTTGAGTTTTAAGTAACAAGTGCTAAACAAGGTGTCTTGTACTGATGTACAAAATGTAAGTATTTATAAAAAAGGTTCACTTCATAATAGGTATCTAAAATGTTTATGCTTTGGCCAAAAAAAATCTCCTACAAATTTTGTTGTCAGTGTAAGAACTGTAATGTTAGTTGAAAACAGTTTATGAAAAATTGATATTAAGTTCATGTTAATTTTTTTTGTAACACGAATATTCCTGAAGCAATGGGATACAATTGGGTGACCACTCTCTGTGTTCTTAACAAGAGCTCCTAACATCACTGGTGACTAAAATTCTAATATAATCTTCATTTTTTTAAGTTTCAGAAAATATAAACAACAGTTTCTTATACACTCCTACACAGATATAAAAATTAATTGGCTAATGTACTATCACTTTCTAAGAAGTATGTATGCACATTTTCATCCATCCTGTAGGAATAGTCACTGTGGATTGTTTAAAACTTATATGATTTGAAACTACCAACTTCACACTTTCATCCTGCTGCTAATCACATCACATAAACCCTAAAAAGGTTACTGTAATGATCACTTAGCTGTATACATTAAAGAGTATAAAAGAGCACATTATTTCAAAGTTTATATGTGTACATAGGATATCTATATCATCTGTTATATCTTTTTATCTGTTTAACTGCAAGTTTGTAATACAACAAACTTTGTGCCAAAGTCACAAAGCAAATTTGTTCATCGACGTGGCTGGGGTGAAAGAAGCTTTGCTGTAGCCCCTGAAACTTTCTAGAGCATGTATTTTGGAGTAATATTATGCTTCATGTGTACTTCGCGTTTCCCAGGTATTTCAGTCCTAAGTATTAAATATGGTAAATTATTCCATATTTAAGAAAGAGACTTCGTTTCTAAAACATATAACTGTCTTGAAGAAATCACTAAGTGCAGTTAATAATGGAAATTTTAGGCCATGTTCTGCTATACAAAACTAAAAAATTTAGCATTGAAATATTAATACTGACTTTAGGATCCTCCCAGGCAGAAATCATAAAGTATATAAATATATAAGAAAGAATGTCTATTGTATCAGTGGTGACCAAAAAACTATCTACCTGTATTTAATTTTTAAGTTAAAAAATTTAAAAATTTTAAACGTGGTTTAAAAAAACCCACGTATTCGCTCTAAATGCAATATTTTGTTATAAATATATTCATATATAAGACATTTTCATTTTCACCTAATGAAGAGTGAATCTCAGTGAAGTGGCATGTCTTTTATTTGCGGAAGCTCATCACAGAATTATTTTTGTCTTTATACAACGCAGTTTACTTTGTCCAACCAGGCAGCATTTTCTGACTGATTACACTAATTTATTTTTTTTTTGCTATCCTTGGAAGTCTTTGATATTTAGAACTACACTGAATAGTGCCATAGGGAAACTTTTGTGAATCTCTAATACAAAATGTTCTGCTTTGGATGAAAAGAGCCCCCCAGAAGTGGATTTTAAATACCTTGTAGACATTTTCTGCTGACTGTTTACTCTGCATTTATCATTCTGCCTACGACTGTGTTGTATATAATGTACTTCAGACGTGGTTTGTATGGGTGATATTAACATGTTTAATCTCACTTTCTAACATGCCTTCCTGATTGTTGTGACCCACATATTAACTGTTTGAAAACTCATATAAGTTTGCTTTGTGGTGGTTCATTTAAATTCTTATACCAGTTTACTGTCTTTTAGCACTTCTGTATTAATTCCTGCTATCTGAAACACCTCACGTTTGCTGTTGGGCTTATGCCAAAGAGTAGAATACATTACCTTTGTGCCTTTCCTGTCTTCTGCCAATGAGAAAAACACTAAAATAAGTACTTTAACTGATGACTTAAATATAATTTTATATGAATGATAAAGGACTGGTTCCACTTTACAATTTCTGTTGTAAGTGGTGCTATATCTTTCATGACATAGTGCAAGAAGCTCAGTGCACTCCATTTACTAGAGTAGAATTAATATTACTGACTTTCAAAATAATGTTAGTATTAAGGGTTTGCATAAATCATGTGTGCTTATCTTCATAGGTAATTACCTATTTTCTATACAATTATAAATATGAGATATGAAACATGTTATGCTACAAACAACTTTGCAAATAGATTAAAGGTCATAAACAGGGCTGCATGTTGACTAACCAATGAAAATGAAAACCATAATAACGGAGTTGGCATAGACCAAAAAACTGATTTCTGCTTGTTTTAGGATGATGTTGATAAAACTTTGAAATGACATGAAATTAACTTATCAGTTTTTGCTCATTTTTACTGTTATTGTATGGATAACTTTCTTCAATGAAACTGACATTTCTTTAGGAACTAAATGAATATTGAAGGTCTTTTAGAATTTTTTCTTCTGTAACAGACTGTCAAAAAAGGCACCTATTCTCTGCTATTGTCAAAAGACTTAATCAGTGAAGAAAATATTAATCTAAACAATTTGGAGCATATTTACTCCAGCTTTATTGAGGTATGAGTGACACTCTTTGATATATTTAAGACAAACAATGTAATGATTTGATCACCATTAAATAATAACCAAACTAATTATGATATTTATAGATTATCTATTTATTTCTGTGTCTGTGTGTGTGGTTTACATATGTATTGTGGACAATGTGTAGTATATTGATGATCAGATCTCTTAATATATTTAAAATATACAACAAATTATTAACTAAAATTCCATACTATATATGACATGTTGAGAACTTATTCATGATACAACTGAAATCTTATAGTATTTGACAAATACATCCTCTCTTTTCTTACTCTGAAGCCCTGATAACAACTATTCTGTTCTCTTTCTATGATTTCCATTATTTTTTATTTCATATGTAAGATATATCACTTATTTTGTCATTTTGTGTCATTCTTATTTTAGTTACTAAAATATCTTGCAGGTTTATTCATGCTGTCACAAATGGAAATATTTTATTCTTTTTTCATGCTAAAAATATTCATGTTCAGATTTATATAGTGTACTTCACTTCAGAGATTTTATTGGTGGGAAATTTTATATTACTGACTCAATATTCTTTTTCATTATTTATCTATTCAGATTTTCTATTTATGAGTCATTCTTGCTAGGATTTATGTCTCTACAAATGGATCAATTTTTTTCTAAGCTACCCCATTTTCTAGCATATAACTCTTTACAGTAATCTCTTCATGAACTTTCATATTTCTGTTGTTTGACTTTTAACATCTCATTTTGTATTTCTAGTTTATTTTGTCTCTTTTCCCTTTCAGTTAGTGTAGGTAAACATTTTTAAATTTTATGTTTTCTATGAACAATATTTATCTTTTTCTATTGCTATGTTTATTTCATTCATAAATATTTATACTTTTATTTCTGCTAATTTTGATTTATGTCTATTTATTTATTTTTGCAGTTCTGGTGTTCAATCCAGGGCATCAGACATGATAAAACAAATGCTTTACAAGGAGAATTTCCACCTCAAGCAAAGAACAGAGACTTCAGAGTAAAGCAAGTTTTCTGCCACCCTAACTTGAATCATTGCCTTTTGTTTATTTCTTCTAATACTTACAAAGGGTCCTAAGGTGCTGTGGTTGCCCTTGAGTAATCTTGAAGTGTGAATTGTTGCTGTGTAAGATTGCTTAAATTTTTGATGCTAAAGTTGTTACAATCGACTAACTGTTCTCTAAAGACTTAGGTCATTTTCATGTGTGCTATTCTGCAATTTCCACCTTACATGAGAAAGAAGCTTTAGACACTTCCACTGAAGAGCTTGCTGTCAGGAGGGTGCTGTTGTCAAACGAGTAAGACGGTATATCCTGAAGCCGTACTATGTTAAAAACCTGGATTGGTAGACTTAAGACATACTTCATTCTTTGAGACTCTGACTTTGGAATCTACAAAATGTATTTTTACTCCACAAGGATTTGTGAGAATTAAGTGAGACAACCTCTCTATGTATAGTATCTCAAATCTACTACTGCTTGCAGAATACTGCCACATTGAAATTATTATTAATTTAATATATTGCTCTCTTCACACCCACCAGCAAATATAGTTTTGCTTTAAGATTTTACCACCTACAATGACATAACTCTCTTACTTGTGCATTCAATAGCTACACTAGCTTGGATACAATAAATCAAATCATTGCAAGAAATTATGCAAAACTATGAGATTAAAAAAAGCAGAGCTCATGGTAGCCTGAAACATAACTGACCAACTGCTTACCCTGGATATTATCATGTAAAACAAAGTAATGTATTTCTTTTTCTTGAACTTAGTATATACTAGAATGATCATTTTGTTCAATGATTATAGAATTGCTACAATCCTTGTCTAAAAAAGAAAATATAATAACAGTAACAAAAATAAATCTGCATGACAGACAAAATAGTTTGCAAAATTTAATTTTTTAATAATTCAAGTAAAGATATTTAGAAAAATCTAAGTTCTGTAGTGCAGAAATAATACAGCTACTACTGTGCTATTGACGTGGAGCGCGCTCCTCTTGTGTGAATGGTGCTGTATCAGCATTCTGACTGGCTGCTACCTGGTACATGACATCATAGTTCCTCAGGATACCACGTCTCTTCATTATGTTTGTTTAAAACTCTGCCAAAAGTTCTCACATATGTTTCTCTCATATTAGCTACTATAAACTATCAAAGAGATTTGGTTACCATAAATTCTTTATTTGTAAAATATTTCATTATAAATCTGACAGCCTGACTACGAACAGTGCTTCAGAGGGGATATATTGCTGTTACTAATTTATTGCTTCAAAAAAATCCCTTGAGATCTGAGCAATAAAATAAACCCTTGTGAACTATCCTTGAAGTATAACTACATCAATCTTTCTCAAAAAGTCACAGATACATAAGAAAAATAAAAATTTCTGGGATATATTGTATGTGCGAATTTCTAAATTCTAAAGGCAGGCTTAGAATTCTGTCAACATTTCTAAAACTAGAAAAAACATATAGAAATCCTGAGGTCCAACTGGAGTAATTTTTAGGAACATACTAACAGGTTTAAGCAAATAATAATAATAATAATAATAATTTAAACAAATCTCCAGAGTTGTTAATGCTGTTCAGTCTGAAAGTTTCCTAAGGAAAAAAAATATGAGCAAAACACATGCTTTTGAGGATACGGTCTCTATTTAATTAATGCAGATTTAAGGGAACTGTGTGATTGGCCATTTAAAAACTAATCGCTTCTGTTGAGGATTAGTGTGGGAAATATCCAAGGCATGGTGACAAGAACCTGGAAGGAAGCCAGAAGTGTTTGCTATAGACAGCTGACATGTTATATATTTATCTTCTAAACTTAACCAGTTCATCTCAGTGCCCTTCTTTCTCTATTTTTTTATATTTTCATTTTCTACCTTGCCTTGCCTTGCATTTTTGTCCTTGTTTTTCTTTTCTTTTGATGGAGTCTCGCTATTTTTATAGGCTGGTCTTGTGGTCCTGGCCTGAGTGGATGCTCCTGTTTCAGTGTCTCTAAGTGGTGGGACTGTAAGATGTGTATCACTAGGCCCATTTCCCATTACTATTTTTTTTTCTTTTAATTTTGAGACAGACTCTTGCTATGTAGTTCAGACTGCCCTGGAATTCACATTCCTCTTGCCTCAGCATCCTGAGTATTGGGAGTAGGGTATGAGCCACCATATCTAGATTCATAAGATATGAAGGAGGAGGTAGGTGTTTTCCACAGAATCTATTGGTGGATTAATTATGAACTTTTAGCCTTCAGAACTATAAGAAATAAATGTCTATTTTTTGTGAGCTACACACACAATTGGCAATACTGTTATACTGACCTAAAGAAACTTCAGTAAGTATACTTTAGGTAAATATTTTTTTTTTCTCTTATAACATTTTTACTTAGGGTTTTGGTATAAATATCACATTGAAATTCTTCTTGGATTTTTTTACCAAAAGGGAATATAGTAAAATTCTTCACTACCGGAAAAATCAGAAAACACCTGCTGCGAGTTGATCACAAATTCTGTGCTAATCTCTGTGGGAAGAGTAGTGAATACAGTACTCAACATATGACATGAAGGTTTGACTGTTACTGTGATTACATTCTAGAGTTGGTGATACATTGTGAACTGTAATCCATCTCCAATATAATAGAAGTAGAGAGAAGATCAGCTAATTCCCCAATACCTATTTTGCTGTTACAAAAATGTTTGAAGATATTTGTTAATTCATTTCATTTACATTACCCTACAGTTCAGTGAAGAGAGATTTCGTGCTATTGTGTGTTTGTGTCTTCTTTGTAAGATGGGATCTTTATCTCTAAGTAACTAACTTGATGATAATGACACATCCCTATTAACTTGTGTTAATCTCTTATTCTGTTATGAAATTTTGTTTTACTCTCTCAAAGAAAAGTTTCTAGTGTCTTAAGGAAAGCACATCGAGTTCTGCTGCCTCGTAATGCAATGAGAAATGCCTAATTACTCTCCTGTGAGAGGGAACGCTTAGGATCTGCTCACTGGTAATAATTGATCCCGCCCACAGTGCTCCTCACTGCTGTATGTATTGCCCTGTTAACAATTCAAAATGCTGCCCATCATCTGAAAGAGTGAGAGTTTGGGGCTTCCATCATACTGCCTTCAGGAAAGATGCTTAACAGTATGTGTATATTGTGTTTGTGTGATAGCGTTACACCATAATGCATATAGGAGTGATATGTGTACAAATAACAGGAGTCTTTGCAGCTGTCCTTCCCATTTACAGTGCACTTAATCACATGGAGATGAACAGTTATAGAGGACGGAACTGTGACTGTAAGCGATTAGAATTCATTTTGATACGGTCTCAGAAGAAACCCATTAAAATGAATTTCATTAATTGTGCTGAAATTATTTGTTAGATGCTGATCTGCTCTGTATCTACAGTCCATTGTTCCAGGTCCTAAGGACTAGATGCAAGAAGCAAGGTTAGGAAATAAGGTACATATTTGTTTACTGGGTTTTGCCTACAAAATCCATTTTAATCTTTCACCGGGCTTCCTGTAGGCCAGTATTTGGAAATATAAAAAGTCTTCTTCCTTACAAGTAAGTAGATTTATATGCTGCTCAACAGAGTTTGTGTGTTTCTCTTTCAAACCTCTACCCAAATCTTCCCCTTCCGTTTTTCTGTCCTAGAAAATATCTGTTATTTCATACAGCTGTGATGATACCTTTATTAAAGCAAGAACCATCAGAGACCTGGAGGCCTTTTTGTTTTCATATTAGAGGACAAAAAAAAAACTAAGAATGATTAAAGTATGTTATTACTTGAATATCAGTGTTAGAAGAGCATTCAATAAGCTAATGGGAACTTAGATTTACAAAAGAAAATCATTTTGCAACTTTCATAAGAGGCTAGATCTTTCTAATGGATCAGAAATCAAAGATAGAAATTACCTATTGCCAAATAATATGCTATCCTCAAAATACTAGCCTTTTATGTAGGAAGATGATCTCCTTTCAAAAGGTATGATGATTATCCATCCACCCTTTCTTCCTTCAGAAGACATAATAATTTGATGCTTATGTTACTGTTCTACTCACTTGCTCTGCTTTCAATGGAATGCTTTGATTTTTGTCAAACAAACTTCAATATATAGCAGATCAAAGAGGACAATGCCTTTCACCAAAGTATAACAAACCAATTAGCATTTGAATATATATATATATATTCTTTATTTTTGCTTTCAATAACTCCTATTTGTGCTACAATGAGCCCTGAATATGTAAATACATATGTGAATATATATGTGAATATATGTGCTCAGAATAACCCTAAGTGGGTGTGTTTCTAATGACAGATGAATAGATTCCAGAGCGGGAATATGCGCTCAGAACAAAGGGTATTAAAGTTCTATCATTATCATAAAAATGCTTTGTTTTATTAATAATCCTGGTACTAATGACTATTATTAAATAGCTATTTTTATTCTATGGGTTTTTTCCTCTTAAAAATATATTGTAGACTAAGAAAAAACTGTTAAATGAGGTAAATGAATATAGAGAAAACTTTTTTACTTTTTATACATGGGACTGCAAATCGATGTCAGAAAGGCTGGGAGGTAGCACAGGAAAGACCACAGCTGTTTGTGATGACTGTTCATGGCTTAAAGAAAGTACCAGCTGGCTACTTTCCACAGTGCTTTACCTTCATCCTTCTTTTGGATAGAGTCTGAGGCCATTTGATTGTGTGGGCTGTATGCACAATCTAGCAGGTTACATTTCAATCTCAGAGCCCTGGCATATACTTAAGTATTCCATTTATTTTTGACTAAGTTCTGAGTAGAAATTTCTTTCTTGTGATTTTTATGATCTTCACGAATGTGGTACTTCAATTGTGCATTCATTTGGGAACATAATTCCATTTGGATTTGGAACAATATTTACAATTTATCTAAAATACTATACTTTCCCAAGAATGATCATCTGAAGTTCAAATAATTATCATTTCACATACACACAAATTTCTTTCTTGGTACAATTTCTTGCCTAGGTTCCAGTTGGAATTTTTACTAGGCTTATACATTTGTTTATAATGTACATCTATTTATAATATATATCTCAATAAGGTTTCACTAAGTCTTTTAAATTTTAAAAGAGCCAGAGTACCTAGGTTACATGTTTTCAATGTTTTAGACTTAAAAAATTAATATTTTAGTGATTCATTGCTTCAAAACAAATCACCCTAACATTTTGCTACATAGGAAAATAAACTTTCATTATTTCACATGTTATGTGAGTCAAGAATCTCAGAGGAGTGTTTTGAACGATCCCAGTTCAGGTGTTTTCCTAACATTACCAGCAAGTTGTTGGCCTGGGCTGCCATCATCAGAAAGTTTGATTGGATGTGGAAGATTTATTTCCAAGATAGCACGTTTAGATGTATGTTAGTACTAATGTGTGCTATTTCTAGCAAGATTAAGATAGAGTTCAAAATTGCTGTCAAAAACATAAATTTAGATTTATGCAGCATTGCTTCTATTTGGGAAACCTCAAAAAAGTTACTTGAGGTGTCATTTACTAAAAAGGATGCTCAGAAGAACTCCATGAAGTGTATAATACAATCCCCATTTTATAAGAAGAAATTGAAACTCAGCATATTAAGACCAGAAAATGAAAGAACAAGTATTACATTTCAAGTTTTGTTCACATAAAGGAGCTTATATTGTATCTCCTGCAGGAGAGAAAACATACTGTAATTATGTAATGTGAAAAAGTAGTTATTTTATTATAAATGAGTTTAATACATAAAAACAACCTTATAAATGATCATTTTATTGAGAAATAATATGTGCATATTTAAATCAATAAAATTTTAAATGCTAGCAAATTTTAAAGACTTTCTTTAAAATTTCAAGATAGGGTAAACAACCAAAAACATGCAAAAGTTCAAGTTTCCAATCTTTTAATTTCCTTGCTGTATAGTTTTTATTGAAGGGTGAAGTGGTACCAAGGGCTAGGATTTGCAGCTTTAAACTCTAGTGATACATAGTGAGAAAATCATGTCATGCACATTCTTAGTTTTTGCCTGCCTTGTATCATTAACTTCCATCCCCAGATTCACCTTGTAATTCAATTATACTCTTTACATAGAAAAAAAATGGATAAAGGGATCTATTTGGAGTTTTCTATGCATAGCGAGCCTCCAAACCCTAGGGTTAGTATATGGACTAAAGATAAAAGCAATGCAGTATAATATGGCGGGCTCTCTGGGGAGCTTTAAGCTTTTGTTACTGAGAAAAAGACTTCTAATTGTCCAGTGTTTATTGAATCCATAACATACCATGGTGTGTGTAAGAAAGTGCAGGGAATAGCTAAGACTGAAGGTGTGAAAATGAGCAAGACCTTGTGGAAACGGAACAAAGACATTACAGGGAGTAAATCTTTGCTTAAGGAGAGAGCTGTTTGATCTCATAGGTTGGCAGTTTATTGCTCTATACCAGGGAGTGAGATCCAGAGTCCTCAGCTACAGATTTATCTTGCCTGAAGAGACTTTGAATGTGAGCTTTCCCAACATGGCCAGACAGCACTGCCATCAGCAACTGAACATTTACACAGTGAAGTCCCCAGTAGGAATGACCACACACATGTGCAGCTATCCCGTAACTGTTCATAAGAATCCAATGCTTCCTGAACCAAGTGCTGAGCACTCTAGTTAAATAATGCTGATTGGAATCAATCAGATCAAGACATATGACTAAACCTTAGCTTTGCAATGATTCAGAATCACTGATTCTGTGTTGAACATGTCAATGTTATCTGAAATATTTTAACTTATTAAATATTTAAGTTACTACACTTTCTTAAATCTTTTACTGATCCATAATGGAAATATCAGGTATATACCAAGAGGTATACCTGAAAAGAGTGTTGATCAGTCAAAGCATAGAGACAGAGGCCATTCTTATGAATCTCAATTGTTTCCTTTAGGCTTCATCTAGCTTAGATTGTACTTTAACAAGTTACAGATTTATTAAGTATTTATTCTTACTAGAATTTATTACGTGACAACTGAAGGCTGAAAAAGAGATCAATTTCCAAAATTCTTTTTAATATGTAGGAAGTTAGTCGTGCCCTGAGAATGAATGAATCATGAGGCAATAAACGTCTCAGAAGATTTTAACAAATATAAATCATTATATAAATAACAAATAAATTACATAATGTATTTAGGCTGTGAAACATCGACTCACTTTGCAAAGAACTGTCAAACTAATGCATGCTTATACCCATCTCTTCTATGGATCATTGTTACAGCTTTAGCAACTCTATTTTAAAATGTTTATATTCAGTGCAGATTTCCTTGTGACATTCTTTCTACCTGACCTAATTTCTTTGTGTCAAGTACAAACTTGTATTTCTCAGAAAAACAATTAAAACTTGAGACTTGTATAGTGACTTGTCATTTGTTCTCTTTCAGGGAATTGCTAAGGGAGATGAGGACTGAGGAGGGCATCTCTGGAAAGAAAGAGTGCTTGGAAAAAGGCTCCCTTTTTCGTTACTCTAACATTTATGGGTGGAAAATTTTTTATTTAACTGAAGTTCAAAGGCATCCTCAGAGGTTAAAAATCCATAAATTGACATTTGTGTTTCATGGGGTAAAAATATAGGGAGATGTGGAAGGAGGGAGACTATCAGAAAGGAAAAGATTTTAAATTGATAGCAGAACAGGGAGTGTACACAAGCGTGCAGTGAATTCTTACAAGTACGCAGTAGCCTGACATCCATTTTGCACATAAATGTACGTTTTTATGCCAGAAGCAGGGAATAGACACTCTTGACACAGTCTCTATTACTCCTTTTCCTTCTAATGTCTCTGGTCCTCAATTTAGACATGGGCACCATTATCACTGCCTTCTGTTGAAAACACCCTTCTAGGTTCAATATACTTTCCATGTCCACTGCACATTCATGACCCATGTGCACTGTAGTGATGCCTCACTGACTACAACTCAAGAGTGTCATTCAGAAAACAGTTTCTTCTTTTAAACTAAAAAAATCAATATTCACAGAGGGAAATCTGTTAGGGAAATGGCCAGGGAGCAAATAAAATTGTTGGGCCAGGAGTAGCTAACCCTTCCCTCTATGTGTGCTCTTACCTCTGTGTGTGACCTCCCATCTGTCATAAAGCTCCTATGAGATATAAGTATTAAAATTTTTATTTCCATAAAATTACCATTCTAAGTGTTAGGACAGCTTAAAGATCTTCAGGTAATTCTTCATAGTAGTTGTCATCTTCAAAATTATTTTTAGGCTGTATACTTACCTATTTTGTGTATTTACAATGTTTCAGGACTTTTACACAATTTCTTTAATGTGTATCTACCTTCAATAAGTATGAATCTACTCTTGCTTTTATGGATGAATATTTAGTTACTTTTCCTCTCCTGACACAAAATACTTGACATCCAAAGTTAAAGAAGAAATGATTTATTTTATCTCAGTTTATAGAGGATTTTATTCACAGTAGTATGGCTCCAGTGCAAGTGTCATGGCAGAGAGGCATTATAGAAATAAAAGCAGTTCATGGTAGGCACAAGGCAGAAAAGCAGCAAAGTTGATAAGAAGCAGCAGTAGAAACACCTGCCTCTCCTTTTCACCTCTTCCAGGATTCGGACTCTTTGGGTGGTACCACTCAGATTCAGAGCTAGCGTCTCATTAGCCACATCCAAATCTGTGTCAAACCAGTCAGTGGACCAATGTAATTATCACGCCCCCTAGATCCAGCCACCTCTGAAAAAATCCATCTATAATCATATGAGGTTTGGGGAGTACATTCAGAGACAAGTCATAATAATGAGTAATCCATCACTTAGAAGAGCTGAGTGAGATCACATCGCAGATGAGTACAAGTGTGTGTTATTACAGGAACACAGAATAATCCCTTTCTAAAGGTGCCCAATGTACCACCCGTGTCTATATGCAGCTGTATCATACCCTTGGGTCATTGTGCCTTTCTGAATCTCTTTTAGTGTCACAGACCTAAATATCTTTTCCTGTTTTGCCCCTTGGAATACTGTGTCATAAACTCATATGCAAGATACCTATTTGCTTAGCACGGCTATTGTTCTCTTAGTATGTGTTAGGATTATTTTTTCCCTTGCACTTGTTTGGTGAAGGAAACAATGAATTCCTTCTTTCAAGGTTGGAATGGAGTGGAGCATTTGGTTCGCAGCACATTTGCCTAAAACACAAAGAAAAAATCAATCTCTTTATGAGCAGGGAAAGAAAAACTTGATAAAACATGAATAAGAAGGTCTTTCAGAATAAGAAAAGTCTTATAGTATGAGAAGTACGGTCAGAACAATAATTTCCTGTAAGCAATAAGAAATAATTTGAACTGAAAGATAAAACTAACATGAAAGGGATTTTTGCAAAGAAAAATTATCATAGTTCATGTAGACACACCCAAAGACTGACTCCCATTAGGACTAAAATTACCGGACATTTTTCAGTTATCAAGTGACTAATAAAATTGGCCAGCCCTGAGCTGAGAATTAAGACAAGAATTGCTTCATTGAAATATCAAGCTATAAATAAAATTCTATCCATAAAACTGCAAAGCTTCATTTTGTAGAATCAGAGTACAAAACAAGAATAACTGCATTGATACCTCTTTATCAACTTACCTGTTTTTGGATGGCATTTTACACAGTTGAACAAGCAGAATTTCTTCATCTGTGGATGGAGATCAGAAGGAGACTGTCTTACTTTATTGAAAATATCATCTGAAAATATCTGTTAAAACATTAAACATCTTTATAATAGACTATCTCATTTTGGTGTAAAACAATCTGTAGATATAATTTCTTTATGATAATATATTTTAAATTTGTTAACCATATGTATAATTCTTATGCCTAAAGTGTAAAAGTTTGGATCTTTGGATTTAAACATCTGTTTCTGAGTTTCACACATGGAATACAAAATAAAATGCTTTTTGTATTATGTAACTACTTTATTATAGAATTTTTTAAAATTCTAAATGCGAATGCTTTTTAGTTGATTTAATTATATATTTACTTGCTGTATCTTCCAAATTAATTAATATGAGTTTTCAAACGAGTATATCACAATGTGAATAAAATGACAATAAATAATCTTTAAAGAAATTCTTATATGAATTACCATACGATACACCCCACAACTATCATGAGCTTGTTTTTTCTGGAGGCTGATTTTGTTAATATTTAGTGAATATTGGTTAACCCATCTATAGTTAATGGGATAGTATACTGAAGCTCAAACCTAGTTGGGTTTAAAAAAAAATGAAATTTAACTAATATCTTATGGAAACTTATAACCAAGTGGGATTAAGTAAAAATATTAATTAATCTCTTTATATCATGAATATATATCATATATATGTCATATATCATATATATGTCATGTCAAATTGTTTTTAAATTAACTTTAATTTCACTACATGATATATAGAAGAGTCAACTTTTCATTGGAGGGAGAAGAATCATAATTATGTTTGCCAAATTAATGATTCCTTCCTCCTCACAAAGATAATTCACAATTTAGTTAAACTCAGACAACTTCTTTGAGTAAAAACCTTAAAACCCAAGAGTTTCTAATCCGCTACTTAAAAAAAAATCTGACACTTGAATCAAGATATGTTAGATGCTTTCGAAGTTCAAGGTTTTTTTTTTGTTTTTTTTTTTTTTTTTTTTTTTGGTACTTGGGATCGAACTCACGACCTTGTGCTTGTCAGGTTGGCACTTATGCCATTGGGCTAAATCTCCGGCTGTTCTTTTAATTTTAAAACCATGACAGAAATATTTGACAATTTGTAACTCTCTAAGCTTAATATTTTATGGAGATCCAGGAGAGGTAGGAGGATTGTTGTGAGTTCAAGGCTAGCCTGAGCTATATTGTCAGTTCAAGACCAGTGTGAAGTGCATAGTGAAAACCTGTCTCAAAAATATTTGTTAAAAAGACAATTTTATTTTTTATGTAGAAAGAAATCTTAGACAAAAGATTTCTGTTCTTTTTTTTTTCTCTCTCTCTCTCTTTTTCCTTTTTTATCGGTACCAGGGATGGAACTCACGACTGCCTGCTTGCCAGACAGGTGCTTATGCCACGGAGCTAAATCCCCAGACCCCAAGATTTCTGTTCTTTATAGGCCAACCTAGTGAATGATAGATTGCTATAATGCTTGAATGGACGAAGAAAAGACAGAACTCACATTTTCTGATTTCCAGATAATAAATTATATTTCCTATCTTCTTTCCTGAACTTCAAAGTCTAAACTCAATGATAGATTAGTTTAATGAATTTTTACATTTGTGTATTTTATGGCAATCTGTTATCCTAATTGGAAGTCATATGGAATAGAACATATTTTTTAGAATTTCTGTATTATTTATAAAAAATAGATTAATCAGTTAGAATTAAATAGAAATGGAGAGTTCCTGGAAATGTGAAACGGCATAATGGTACATTATGTCAAACACTGTATAAATTGATAATTTTTAAGCATCATTTTCTTCCCCACATTTTCCTTAAAAAGAATAAAAATATTGAAAAGATCACTAATGGTTCTTTTGATTTCCCCCTCAAAAATAGATTTACATATTTGTCTGAATTTCTCATTTCAGTCATAAAATTCACCACAGACTTACGAGTTTTTGACAACATACATTCACTGTCTTGTAATTCTGGAGACCAGAAGTTCAGTCAGCTTTTAGATCATTGCCAGTATCACCCTTTCTAGAAACTCTAGGTTAAAATCCTTTCCTCATATTCTCCAGCTGCTATGTCCCAGGCATATTTCTTAGTTTGAGGACACCTTCCCTGTATCAGTCTCCTGCCTTTCCTGCCATTACAACTCTTAACACCTGGATGGACTTTGTGAATAATCGGTCTTCATGTTGATTATCTAGAAAAATCCATCATCTCAAAATCTTACATACAACCACAGCTACAAAGTTCCTTCTGGCATGCAGGTAACGTATTTTCAGATTTCTGCTATAAATTTGATACTTAATCTTATTTTAACTATGCCTCAAGTACTCCACAAATATTGATGTTTAAAATTTGTTCACATTGTCACTGTAGCCTTGTTAGACCTTCTAAACACAGATATGCTGTGAATGAGTGATGGGATTCTTTGTGACGGAAATCCATTGGAAAAAGTTCAGCATTCATTCTGTAAGCTAATGTGCTATCTTAATTCATTGTTAAAATCCAAAATACTCCCTGCGAACCAAGACATATTGCCTATACACAAAGACTCATTTGCTGAAATTTGGTTCCTTTGCATTTTTCAAATTCATACAAAAAATTCATGCTTTGGTAACTAGGGAAATAATTAATAAATCAAATTTAATAATTAGCATGCCTTGTGTTCTATCTTGATTTGAAATATCTTCTAAGGCAGATATATTGTGTAGCAGTTTCATTCCTGAAGGGACATAATTATTTTTTTCACTTAATAGTAGTCCATTTCTTTTCTTGTATCCATATAGGCAACATGTCTAGCATATGGGAAGTATCTTAGTTACTCATTACTCATCACTGAGACAAAATACCTGACGCCCAAAGTTAGAGAAGGAAATATTTATTTCTTACAGTTCTTGGAGGTTTTATCTCATACTCAGTTGGCTCTAAGGTAGCATGGCATGGTGCCACGGAACCACGGAGTGGAGTGACAGCCCTTCATGGCCGGCTACAAACAACAAGGCATGAACCCGCAAGAGACAGAGAGACATACACACACCTTCTTCCCGCCCAAATCATATCCTAGCTCCACCCCTGGGAGGGTGTAGTAGTCACACCACCAATCCGAACGCTAGACAACAATCCAATTACAAATGCTGGATTTGGTTGAGTCTGTAATTGCATGAAGCTTGGGGGCAACTGACATAAACCATGACAAGAAGTAAACAGTTTGCATTAATATTATTGTGGTTATTTGAAAACATTTACAATGATACTAAAGAACATACAGAAATTAGATATATGCTACCTATGTAAATAAAGTTATATGAAAAAGACTGGGAAAGGAGGACCTTAAAATAGATAATTACTTGCAAGCACATGTGAGATGACTCTTTACCTTGGAACACAGTTGCAGAGTGAAGAGAATTCCAATATCTTTAAACCCCATTCAAATGAGCATGTTTAATAGTACACTATCCTTAAGCCAGAAAAAGAATGACTCAATTTAAGTTTGTTTAAGGTCCTGAAAATTGAAATGACATATTGGTACATCAGAAAAATACAGAATAATACAACTTGCTTTAATCAAAAAGTACCATTGTTGCAAGTCAGAACAAGTAACAATAAAATAAGAATCATTAACAAAAAAATTGAAAATATACTAGGGACAATTTTTCCTTTTAAGAAGGAACGTGTGATTCTGAAATCCAATGTTGAGAAAGTCAAATGTGGAGCAGAGAGTGCTGTGGGGATGGTGGGTGGGCCTGTAATTCCCACAGATTGTCAGAAATAAATTCCATGGTTTTTCTTTTTTATGGATCGCCACAGCTATATAAACTAGGCAGTAGTACACGTCAATCTGTATAACCACTGCAGCATAGTGCAGGGTCCAATTTAGCTGTGCCTTAATCCATTATCTTGCTGCATTTAGACATGAGCTGTGTGAAATGGATAATTGCAGCAATTCTTCACACAATTCAGAAGGAAAGTGCCCCTCAAAAAACACTTTGGCAACAAAGAAGAGATTATTTTTAAGCCTGCCTTGACTGCCTAAATATAAAGTGACCAAACAATTTGAGTTTTCTAGGAAATTCCTAATTTCCTAAAATTTCAGCCATTCAAAGATTAGTGGTGTGAAAATCTATTCACCTCGTCCTTTATCTGGTACAAGTTGGATATAAAATTGTTCTCACATGATAGACTTTTAGTCTGTCTGAGAAAATGCCAAGTTTTAATAAAAATTCTTTGCTAATTGTGAAATTAAAATGTTGTACCTTTATAGCATTATAAAATGCTTCTTATCAAGAATTTCCTATGAAATAAATTTTTTTCAATTTATGCAAACAAAATTTTGTTTAAAAAAAGAATTCTACTGAACCAATCTTATAATGAATATTATGTTTTGGCAAATAAGGGTACATAAATACCAGGTTCTTCATTTATCAACGTGAAGTTTCTTGAGACCTTTGCTTTTCAGATCTATGTGATATAATTATAAATACCCCACATCATACTGGTACCGCTGTCTGGTTCTTGATATATGAACTGTACAAAACTTCAAATAAGCACCATTTTGCAAATTTGGTGATTAATTCATAGAGTATGTAACTCTTTAAAAAAAAACTAAAATAATACAATGAATTTGGAAAAGGATCTGAGGCAATCCAAATTATAGATAATTACCCAAAAAAAGAAAAGAAAAGAAAAACCTCCCACTCTATTTTATCTGTGCCAACTCCACTTCAAACTTGAAAAAAGATCCATAGTTTGGTCCAATCTAAATGAATTTTTGCCAAACTCTTAGCAGTTTAGAAAATCTATCTTCCATATAGTTTTTCTTGTATCATACATAAATGTTTTCAAATTATGTTATAGCTCATTGATAATAAGCTAGTTTCCATTAGCAACCCTGTCTTAATCTCTTATCCAGATATTATCCTGCTCAATTTTGTGTTTCAAGAAACTTATTAAGAAATCATCAAATCTTAGTTTATTATTTTTAATACGATTCACCTGTGTAGACTTTTAACTACTAGGTTCCTTACTATTTCTAGAAAGTTTTGATGAGAGTTTTTGGTTTGACTGTTATGGACATTTTCAATGCTTGGATAGATACTGTTTTTGAAATTGGTTGTAACTTTGGGGCAAGGAGATTAAAAGAATCATATGACTTCAAGATCCCCTTTCCAAACTATATAATCTATTGTGTTCTCTCTCTCTCTCTCTCTCTCTCTCTCCCTCTCTCTGTCTCTCTCTCTCTACTCTCTCTCTCTTTCTCCCCCTCATCTCTGTCTCTCTGTCTCTGGCTGAAATTTAATGAATAGATGTAGTTTTACATTATTTTCCAAATTTGGGGATTTATTCATACAATGTATAACCAATTGCTTTCATAGCAGTTTCTGTGTAAAAATATTGAAAATAGATATTTATTGATGTGAGATATTTTCAATTACATTCAACTTTCACTTGAATTACGATGCCTGACTATTACAGATGTGATTTTATTCAACAAGTAATATTTTGAAAGCCATATAAACTTCAAAGAAATCACAACACTCTGTAAGTGAAAGTGGTGAATTATAAAACGTCTAAAATTTATTCTTAAATTTTCATATCTAATATATAGTAATAGCTGACAAATGATTACTGCATGAACTACATATGGAGTATCACTGAGAACAAAAGCTAAAATTCTCAATACAAAATATCAATCCTAAAATATAATAGTGTGGGGAATTTTTAAATAAATTGCTTGTAGTCCAATTTTTTAAATGTATAAGTAGATCATATTTTCATATCATATTGCATAATTATACATTATTTCTCAATTATATATTAATAAAGTCAGACAAAGGAAATTATATAAGGACTCTGAGAAGGGACTGTTCAGATACCTGATGTATGCATGACATTTTCAAAAACAAAATCTTTCATTAACATAAAACCAGAAAGCAACTTGAAATCTTCTCATTCCCACAGCATTTAGAACACACAGATAAACACACACGTATGCACAAATGCATGCACACACACACACACACACACACACACACACACACACACACCCTTCCTCTCTTCTTTCTTCTATATTTCTATTTACATGCCTAAAAATTTTCCACACATCTTTGGTGGTACACTGCTCTCTGTGCATGCAAAGTGGGAGAATATTGGGTTTTTAAAACAGATTACAAGTAACCACACTGAAAGGGAAGATAAACATATAGCTCCATCACCATCCCTCCATTGAATTCCTAGCTTTGATTGTTTTGGACACTGAAAAGATCTGCATTTAAATAAGTGCAAGAGAGCAAGTAAATGTTAGCTCATAACACACAGTAGCCAGAATGCCCTTCTGAAGCTCACAGGATATTTGTCTGTCTCTAAGCTGGGCTCAGAGATAACCGAAGGGGGGAAGATGCTATCTTTTGAAGACAGGAGAATGAAAGAGGCATAAAAGAGGATCATAGGATGTTGACCATGGTTCCATAGACCATAAGATCATGATTCAAGCTACGAGTTGAAAAGAATCCTATAATGTAAATATACAGTGCGACCAGGAGAACTGTGGCATGATAGTGGCATGTACTTCTGGTGCTAAAAATAATATTCTGTAAAGACAAAAAAATAATTTCCTTGTATTTCAATGTCAATATTTTCTCTTTTCTACTTTCTGGCCCTTATCATCACCAACATCCTTGGAGAAACCATTCATTCAAAATCTGCAATGTTGGAGGTACTGAGTTTATTTTTATAGAGTCTTATACATCATTATGAAAATAACTCTCTGAACTTATTACCATTCTAAACTTATAATTATGCCTATATTTCCATAAAACAGCTCAAATTGGACCTGATGCATCTATATTCCAAATTCCTGCTTCTGTTTCTATTAGTATAAAATTTGAGAGTAAATTCAAATCTTTAGTCAGAACTTTCTATTAAAGAAGTTATGTCTAGTTGTATTTTTCTTGGAATGCTGGTTCTAAATATCCTCTGCAATGAAATATTTCATAAAAATGATTATTCAATCAACAGAATATACCTTTTGGAATATATATATATATATATATATATATATATATATATATATTTAGATGTTGAAACTCATGAAAATTTTTTCAATAAAAATAGGTTGTCAGGTTAAATAGTCATTCAAACTCGTATAAATTCTGTGGTAAATTTCTACAATCTTATTCAATCTTTTTGTTCATGTTATACCCCAAACCTTTAAACATTTAATGGACCTTAAAACCTCTTGTACAAAGTAACATCCCAGAAGTATATTTTGGGAAACTTCCTAGAGATTTTGCAGTAATAGATATCACAGTTTTAATGAGGCTAGTTGTTTCTTAAAACATTTATTAAATAAGTCAATCAATGAATATATCAATGAGGTCAACTGTAGAAAATTGTGGGAAAGGAAGCACTAACTCTCCATGACTGTAAAACCCATTCTCTCTCAAAATCTAGCCTCTGTCTCTCTATCTCTCTCCCTCTGATATTCATATGTGTTAACTTATTTTATACGTACTGTAAACTGTGAAAATCTCTTTGTATAATCCCTCTTTAATTATACAATCATTTACACCCATTTGTTTGTTTGTTTGTTTGTTTCTTACCAGGATCAAATTCATAACCTTTCACTTGCCACGGAGACGCTTATGCCATTGAGCTAAATCGCGGCCCTATCTTTGACATTCTTAAAAGATGAATGTGACCTAAACATTTGAATTTTACACTCACTAACATAGAAAATGAAAGACCTGAAGAACTGGTGAAGTCCAGCAATAAGTTAGCACAAGTGTACACAAAATAGATCAGATACTTGAGGTAGATTCTTTCCTGGATGTGCCATAGGCCAGGGACAGCCTTGTATATTTTCTTCAGAATATTGCGATATAGTTTATAATATTCACTTGCTTAATCTCCCTGGATGAATTATTTTGCAGATGTGAAATTATTTGCAATGTGAGAACAGCATTTTATGTTTTTCTTATATGGATAAAAACATTTCCAAACCATTTGCTAATTATTCTCTATTATTTCAACTGTTTTTATATAAAAAAAAAACTGTAATTCTAATTACATGAATGATTTTGTTTGTGGTCCCTCTAATTTTTCTTTAACTACCTGTTGAAATTGAATTCTCATAGTGTCAATTCATCCATTTCAAGTACACAATACAACGTCTTAAATTTATCCACAGGATTGTGCCACTATTCTCTGAATTTAATTTCAGAACTTTACTAACTTCCTGAACACAATTACATAATCTTTTGCATCCACCCCTCAACTTTTCCAACAGCCCCCAGCCTTTCCTCCTGGCCTAGTAAATTACAAACCAACTTTCTCAATAGATTTCCTTGGTCTTTACATTTCATATAATAGATCAAAATATATGGTCTTTTGTGATATATTTTGACTTCAGAAAATATATTCACATTGACCCATGTTGCACTGTGGCAGAGTTCATTCATTTCTTTGAAGAGTAATATTCCATTGTAGGAATACACCACTGTTAATTTATTCACTGAGCATTTGATGGTTATTTGTGTTGTTTCCAATTTTATATTTCCATAACAAGGTACTTGAGGATGGGTAATCTGTAAATAAATACATAAATAAAAATAAAATTTTATTTAATGTATCTTTCTGTAAGTCCAAGAGCATGGTGCTGACAACCACTGAGATCTTATACGCATCACTTTAGCTACCTCACACCACGATGATGCCATTAGGATAGGAACACTCCCAAGGGCAAGAGGTCACATGGTGGAAACAGAGACAGGAAGTGGGGAAAGGTCAGGCATGCCTTTTAAAACGTCTTATTGGCTGGGACTAACTGGGTCCACAGGAACTATGTAAATCACTTCGGAGGAATCCTCTCACAATGATATAACTACCTTTTTCAAGGATCTGCTTCTCAAATGTCCCATCACTTATCATGTTGCTATACCCTCCCCTGACAGATGAATCTTGGGGATATAGGCAACATCTAAACAGTACTAGCAATGATGAATAGCACTGCCATGAACCTTCATGCTTACCCAAATATTTACATGTCTCCTGGATATTCTCTTAAGAGTAAACTTTCTTAATCATATGATAATTTTATGCTTGAGTTTTTGAGAACTACAAAATTACCATTCAAAATGTCTAGCATTGTAGAATTCCAGGAGCAATTTTTGAGGGTTAAGGTGTCTCTACTCCATTTTTATGAAATACTTGTCATCTGTTAGGATATGTTTTCCCAGGTGATTCTTTACTAGGATTTCTGAAATGTTGTGATTCAACCTAAATTTTAAAATTAGCTTGATAGGTTCTGCTTGAATTTCCACAGGGATTATGTGTAGAATCGAATTATAGCTTATTTTGATAGGAGCTAAAATAATTACCAAACTATATTTTCAAATTCAGAAAGACATTATATCTCCTGGTTATTCTTTAATTAATGCAAAATTTTATAACATTTCAAATTGTTATTTGCATCTATTATGAGATTCAGTCTTTGATATATTTATTTTTATTTTTGGTAGTACATTTTAATACTTTATTTATAATTTGATAAATTTACAGATAGTACATACCATGTGTCAGGCACTATTATAAATATTAAATCATTATAAAAATATATTATATAACTATTTGTATATGCCTTTAACTTCATCTATCGATTTTTATTAAGATCAATTCCAATTTATATTCTGGTAGTGATTCATTTCAAGCTAGTAGAATTCCAAATAAACTATAGACATATTCAATTTATGACATGTTGCCAAATAATCAATTTATATATTAATTTTAGTGAACAGTCAGTTTTCAAAAAGTTCAATATTGATCACAAACCTAATATCAATCTCTACTGATACTGAAATCTGCTATGTTAGCAAATTTGAGATCTACAATTAGCTTTCCTTCATGCATTTTATGAGTCATAAACCAAAAGTTATTAAATAGTTTCTGTAGTTATTAAATATTTTCTGTACTATGATCTGTACAATGTAGAAAAATTAGCTGCCTTTTGTGAGCAAAAAGGAAAAGAAAAAGAGATAAGAACTCAAAAGGGCAGATTTATTGCCAAACAAACCTTAGGAGAGGTGGCTCTGGCCAAGACACTGGCAGCTTGATCTTTTGCAGGGCCTGGAGAGGGGAGAGTTCAATGAGGGGGTGTGGCTACCTGCCAGGACAAGGCTAGAGAGAGCACAGAGGTAACTGTGGATCAAGGACTAGACTTGGGAAAGCGCAGGGGAAGCGGCCACTATCCATAGCAGAGCTGCTGGTGTTGAGTCCCCAGGGGCAGTTCTAGTGGGAGGGAGCTGTGTAGAGGGATCTCTGGTCATGATGGTAGCCATTCCATTCCTTCGCTTTCTTCCTTTTATCTGATAATTACTACATTTATTGATCACTGATTCCACATTATTCTTTTATTTTTATTATAGGATTGGTGCTGGATAGGGCGCCAACCAAAATTAGCAATGATACCCATGGAAATGGCAAACCTCGAAGATTACTCTGTGCTAGGGATTGGGCTAAATTCTGTGCTTCATTCTCATAGAAACTTTACTGACAAAACTGTCATAAAAGGGAACATACTTGATGAAATCATAGAAAAGGGAACCTGAGTTTCAGGCTTAGGGCCACCAGATTGAAAAGCACACTCGCTATTCCAATTAAAAGGAAGTATATCTATTCTTCCTGGTAACAGTACCTATTAATGGTGTAATAAAACAAATTTATTGGTGCTGGGAGTTTAGCACAGTGGCTTAAGCAACCGTCCAGCAAGCTGAGGTCAAGAGTTCGATTTTAGGTGCTGGAAAAAAAATAAATAAAAAAGTAAAGTGACCTTATTCGTGTCCTTTCTTTACAGAATTTTTTGCCAAGATAATTTTTTTGGATCTTGCATTCTCCCTTATGATTGGTAAAAGCACTATGATTCCTATTTACTTACTATTAACCTCCTATTTACTTCCTATTTACTTTGTAAATATTCAGTGTAACGAGGCACAGACACTTAAGGTAAATACATGACCCAAGATATCCCACATCTTATATTTTGAGATTCCCGTAGTTGATTTTTATTTTTAAAATTACCTTGTTCAGAAAAATAAATGCACAGGAAAATAAAAGTAAAAAATAAAGAGGCAGTCATACA
This sequence comes from Cavia porcellus, assembly GCF_034190915.1. Lineage (NCBI taxonomy): Eukaryota > Metazoa > Chordata > Mammalia > Rodentia > Caviidae > Cavia > Cavia porcellus. Next base: position 19,812,257 of record NW_026947514.1, on the reverse strand, counting down.
GACAATTATCACAGGACACTTTTGCACTTGTTTGCCATGGCATATTGCAACACATCTGGTAGTTCAAAGTAGGAGAAATGTATTCTCTCCCAGTTCTGCACAGTGGAAAACCAAACTCCATCAGGGGCACACACCCTCCAGGGCTCTTGGAGGAAATCTGTTCCTTGCCTCTTTTAGTTTCTGCTGGCTACCAACAGTGCTGCTGTGATGGTTCATTCCTTTTGTCAGTTCCTTTGGATTACAGTTTCCAGATTGCTGGCAGATATTATTCTTGATGTTCAGCAAGAGTGTTTGCACTGACATTCACATTTATCCCAGTAGCCTTTGAGTAAAGCAGGTTTCCCCCCACAATCAGGGTAAGGTGTGCACACTAAAGAGAATCACAGGGCAAAATGCCGTGCTTCCCCGTAAGAGGGAACTCTGCCTCTCAGGTTCTTCAGACCTCATCTGCATTGTCACTGTGTGTTTCTCAGGTCTCACTGCCTTTGCATTTGAAATGGCACTGAGTCTCCACTCTGCTGGTGTCTCATCAAGTTTTTAATTCAGTCACATCTGAAAATACCATTTCCAAATAAGGCAGTGTTTATAACACCAGTGAATAGGACGTGATTTCTTACAGTGGCCTTTACTTGATGCACTATGACATTCTGGCATTAAAGGTAAACACTTGTGCTTCTGTTTAAAATCCTGGCAGGAACTTAATGCAGAAAGTTACTATTGTTTTTGTCTGAGATTAATTATGGATTTTCCAGTTAACTTTGCCAGTTCCTTTCTTGATAATATTTGGTAAAAATTACCTTGTAGATGTTTTGTGTGTGGTTTGCATTGTTTGTTAGGTTTTTTTCCCCGAGCCAAATAAGTGACAAGAGGTGAATCACACTTTCGTGGTTTGCTTGCAATATGTAGAATATTCTAGAAGGCTGAGTAGATTATAGAAACTGAGTAGAAATCTGGGTTGCACCTTGGATGGAGCAACAGAAGTTTAGATCGAATGATAACTCTTAACACTAAACTTTCTCCACAACTGTGGGCAAGTCAGGGGCTTTATTTTAGTGCATATTAGTATGCAGAATAATTATGGTACATTCAATTATATAAAGTATAGCATACTTTGCTCTTGTCCCTCAACAATCTCATCTCTTTTCCCTTTCCTGTCTGCAACCTGTTTCCCCTCTACATCCATGCACACCTCACCCATGCATTCCTCCTACAAGAGAAACCATGGGATACTCGACTTCCTAATTCTGATTTAATTCCTTTAACGTAATTGCCTCCAGTTCCATCTAGTTAGGTACAAATGACATGAATTCATTTTTGTTTATGGCAGAACAATAACTCCTTCCACATTTATTGTCTGTATCCATTCTATAGCTTGGCTGTGTAAATTGCACTATAATGACTTTATTTAGGAATATACAGTTAAGTGTTATGACTAGAGGAAATGGTAGTTCTTTCCAATTTTCTGATGAACTTACATTCTGCTTTCTGTAATCGCTATACGAATTTGCATCCCCACCATCATTGAATAAGTGTTTTTTTTTTAAACTGCATTTTCATCAGCATTTTTTTATTTTTATTTTTGATGACATTCTGACTAGGGTGAAGTGGAATCTCAAATAAAGTTCTGATTTACAAATGTCTCTAGACTGAGAATGTGGGACATTTCTTCATGTATTAGATGGTCATTTGTACTCCTTTGGAAGGTGTTAATTCAATGTATTTAACCTTTTAGTGATTGGGTTATTTTTGTTTAGTGTAAAGTGTTTTGAATTCTTTATTTTGGATATTAATTCTCTGTGGGAAGACTGGTGGCAAATATTTTCTCTCATTCTGTAGGTCGTTTCATCTGTTCTTATTTTCTTTGATGTGTAGAGGCTTTTAAAATTTGATACATTTGTTGATTCATGATGTAATTCAATGTATATTGAAGTCCTATATAAGAAGTCTTTGACTGTACCTGTAACTTGAATTTTTCCATTGTGTTTTTTCCTAAGGCTTGCAGAGCTTCATATTTTACATGCAGTTACACTTAGGTCTTCAATGCATTTTGAAATGACTTTGTACAGAGGACCTAAAAGGACCTAATTTCAGTCCTCTACAAATTAATATCTAATTTCTCCAGAACCACTTGTTAAACATGTTGCTTTTACTACAAGGTATGATTTTGATACCTTTATCAAGTATCAGATTGTTATAATTTCATAGGTTTGTGTCTCTGTCATTTTATGTCCTCTTTCTATTCCATTTGGTCTGCAGGTCTAGTTTTATGTCACTGCCATGCTGTTTTTATTACTATAACTTTATATTATGTTTTGAAATCAACAATTGTGATATAACTCTAACATTGCTGTTTTGCTATGAATATTCTTTGTCTCTTTGGGCATCTTTGTGCTTCTAAGTAAATTTTAGAATTGTTTTTAATTCTGTTAGGAAGGCTATTTGAATTTTCATCAGGGGTGAATGGAATGCTTGCAGTAATGTGGTAATTGTAATAATATTAATCCTTCCGATCCATAAAAACTGAAAGTCTCCATTCTAGTGTCACATTCACTTTCTTTATTCAGCATTCTGTAATTTTCAGTGAGGAAGATTTTGATATCATGGGTTAGGATTATTCCTAATTATTTTATTATATTTTAAAGCAGTTGTGTTTGGTTTTATTTTCTTGATTTATTTATCAGAAGGTTAACTGTTGGTGCACGGTATTTTTTTTTTTTTAATTTCTATATTGCCACTTGTCTGAACCTGAGATCTAAAAGTCTTCTGGTGGAGTTTTCAAGATTTTTGAGTAAATTTTTAGATAAAAGATATTTTGTCTAAAAATAGGGAAATCTTAACTTTTCCTTTTATATTTGTATTCCTTTTATTTATTCCTCTTCCCTTATTGCTTTTGCTAAAACTTCAAGTATTACATAGAACAGAATTATAAGAGTGGGCATCCTTGTCTTATTTCTGATTTCAGAAAATGCTTTTAGTTTTCTCCATCCAATATGTATGCTGGATGTAGTTTTGTAGTGTATAATTCTAAATATATTGAGATGAGATCTTTCTATATATGGTTTAGGGTTTTTATTCATGAAGGTGTTGAATTTTGCCAAATGTCTTTTTGAACATATAGAAATGATCAAATCATTTTTATTATTGATTATAGTTACATGGTGCTTTATTACATTTATTGTTTTTTATATGTTAAACTCTCCTTGAAATAGGGAATTAAATGCCCTTGATCATGTGTGTCATCTTTTTAATGGATTATTGGAGTCTTTTAAACAATCTTATTGAGAATTTTTCAATATATGTTCATGAAGTATATTCGCCTTCAGGTTTCTGTTTCCATTTTCTTTGTTGAATCTTTATCAGGATTTGGTATTAGGTTGATGCTGGCTTTCCAGAATGATTTTAGAAGTGTGTGTGTGTGATGTTTTGCTGTGCTTTGCATTTTTATTTCTCAGAGCAGTTTAGAGGAGCACTGGTGATTGTTTTGTAAAGGTCTGGTAAATTACGTAGAAAATCCACCAAGTTCTAGGTTCTATTATTTTTTTGAGAGAGAGAGAGAGAGAGAGAGAGAGAGAGAGAGAGAGTGTTTACATTATTGCTTCAATCCCAATAGTTGTTACTGATCTATTTTTATTCTTTATATACTCTTGCTGCAATTTTGGTAGATGATATGTGTCTAGAAGTATATCCAGTTGTCTATATTTTCCAATTTATTAGATTGTACAGTTTCAAAATAATTCGTAATATTCCTGTAATTTTCAGTGGCATGCTTTTTTTTTTATCTCTATTGTTATTGATTTGACTTTTGTCTCCTTTTGGGTAAGTTATATTCTTGACTTTATTTTCCTGATTTGTAAAGTGTGTTAGTTGGGTTCCACATTCTTTTTTGTACACTGTCATCTCTACAATTTTACAAACTTAGGTCTATGAAAATTTCTGTTTTATAGTCTTGTTTCTGAAGACAGAATGGCTAACCCAGCTGATTTTTATTATCCATCTTACCAACAATGCAAATTGTCCAACTGAATTGCTAAAATGTTCTGAAAGTGGCTTACCAACTTGACATTTTAAAGTGGCCCAAATCATTTTGAAATATAACCAACATATGTTGAACTGTGTTAATTCATTTAACATACCATATTTATGTCAAGCCAAACAGAATACATTTTATATTAGGATTAAAATCTCAAATCACAGATGAAAAATATTTTACACTGGGTGTATCATAAACCATACATAAGTAATTAGATCATTTAATAACAATTTGCCAAAGGTTTACCTTTTATTTTTTATTGCTCATGAAAATAAAATTAAGTTTTTAAATGATACTCATAAATGTCCCAGATCTTTTCAAATTTTTTTTCAAGTCATCATGGCTATTGTCTAATTATCATGTTAATAATTACAATTTAAAAACAATTTCTCATTACTTTATGCAGCATTTAAATGGAAAATAATTAGCCACTAATACATTATTGTAACAATAATGATTAGTATAATAAAAAATAATGAAGGTTACACTATTTTGTAATGATGCTAATTATGTAGATTTTATTAGAATTATAGAAGTAACTTGAAAAAGTACAATCTTACATAGACTGAAAAACCTATATTTACATTCAGGGAACTCAGTGTCAACTCAGAAGACTTTGAGTAAATATCTAACCACTTCAGTAAACATCTAAATATTGCAGATATTTCAAAAAGAGATTTTTTAGATCATTCCAAAAACATGATATAGTTTTATCTTGTTCACATAATCGTACTATTTTCTTAACATATATTGTATTTTCATATATTAGTGGACAAGTGATGATGTAGACAGGTTAGATTCATTATGATGAACAACTTTAACTAATTTAATTTAGTCCAGGAATCGAACTCAGGACCTTGTGTCTGTCATGCAGGTGCTATTTGAACTACATCCTCAGCCTAAATTTAGTGTTTAGAGAAACATTTCAAACATATTTTATACTCTTTAAGTATATCCTAACTTTTAATTGCTCATGCTCATTTTGAGTATTAATGAATTGCAAGAGTGTTTGCTACTGATGCTTCATAAAGAATGGCTGCCTCTTTGACAGAATAGATAAAAATCGAATGCTTGACTGTTTTTTTTTTGAGATATTTTAAGTAGGTACATGCCCAGTAATATCAAATTAACTTATACCATCTAGAACATGTGAGGGGAAAGACTATGCACATGAAGGAAAAAGATCAAACTGTCAAAACAATCTGTACTGTAATAAAATATATGTTTTTACTGATAAATCTTTATTGACAAAATATTGGCACTGCCATATTTATTAGAAGTATATAGGGTGTTAGACTTCTGATCAATTAACACAAAACACAAAATTTATTTACATTCTGGTATAAAAGACATTAAGGAAGCACTTGTCCCTCTCTTTAGTAAGTTAATGGTCTTGGAGGACAAATTCAGTGCTTGAAAAGTTACCACATGTTCTTGGTCACACTAATGTCATCCCCACAAACTACAGACCTTCAGTTTTTACAACAGATTGATTTAAAGTTTTGAGTGGGAGTTACTGGGAACGGTTGACCTCAGCCAATTTCTCTAACCACTGAATAAAGGTTACCTACACAGTGTTAAGCCTGACGATGTTAGGGAAGGGAATGTGCAAGATTTTTTTTTTTTTTCCAGTGCACATCCTGGTTCTTTTATGGGGCACCTCCCTAGCCACCTTCATTCCCATCTTGCACCTCATTTCTTTTCTTCCAGGACTCAATGAGAAACTTTGTAGGGTGCAGTATCTCAGAGGGAGTGTGGGTTGTCTGAGTCTAACCAAAGACTGTATCCCTTCCTTGTGTGACACACAGGACCAGTGACCATGTTTCTCTGGGAGATCATTTTGGGTAGTGTAAACTGTAAGTAATAACTAAACTTGCCACCCAGGATTAGATGAAACTTTCTTGAGAATTAAGTTAAAACTAGCACGGGGCAGATGTGATTAATCGACATATTATTTCTATTGTTAATAATTACAAATACTTTTCGTAAGATTAAAATTCATTTTCCAATTTCTAAGGGAATATCCTAAGTGTGATGTAGATGCTAGTGCAAATCAAGCTTTGACAAATAAGCACAGTGATACTTTGTTTTACTGTTCTTAAAGTGATGTCAAATTCTTATTCAAAATGTGGAATTTTGCTCTCCCCTTGAGCATTGGCTGGTATTCATGACTCGATCTAAGGATACAAGATGACAGAAGAAATGACTTACTGGGTAGTATTGTTTCCTCTCTTTCCTTTTCTCTCTCTGCTTCTCTCATTTCATCTTCTATAGGTATTTCTGGGTGTTTTCCTCCTTGGAACCCAGTCCCCACAGTAAGAGGAAGCTCAGGTGTCATGGAGAACATGTCACTCTCAGGGGACAATTCCAGCCCAGGACACACAGCTATGAGACACAAGAAAAAATAAAACTTCAAAGAACCCCGGTCTTTGAGTCACCACAGCCGATGTCAGCTGGAGCTGAGCACAGCTGGACTTGCCAGTCTTGCCCAAGTTGCAGATTAATGAATGAAACAAAGGTTACCATTGCTTCAAGTTGCATGTGTGTTAATTTTGTTACTTAGTAAGTGGAATTGGGGCAAAGCACATAAACTGAACCTTAAAAAGGGCCTACAAATATACACCAGAGTAATGCGTAAGGCTCTGGTAATGAATTGATAGACCTGGTTGGAGAAATCTGTGCAATTGTTCTTTTTTTCCGGCATTCTCGGGGTTGAAGTAGAACTGATGAGGCTAAACTAGACAGTAGATAGAACAAAGTAGGCACTTACAGTGTCAACGAGCTCTCTATGCTGCTGGATCTTCAGTAACCCCTGAGAATAAGATGCTGGGGTGAGACAGTTCCCATGGAAGGCGGGATCTCAACATAGGCACACATCCAGGTCTTTGCTTGTTTTCTCTGGATTAGCTTTAGCCTGTTCACAATTTTAGTTTTCTTTGTTGATGAATTAACTTGATTCTTAATTCTTGTTTTATTTTCCTATCATTTTAATTAAAAAAAATATGCTGTGTCTTCCTTAACAATAGTAATGTTTTCAAAAACCAAAGCAGAGGATATGCTTTAGGGAGTTCTCCACTTTTGTTCCCTGTTATCCTTAGAAAGTTTCTTGATATGAATCTGGGGTCCTGCTCCTGCACAATCTTTTCATTCATCATTGCGTTCATCAAAAAAATTTACTGGGATATTGTGGAAATCCTGGGAATTGTTGGTGAGTACACAACATGGACTACCATACTCATGTGACTGCCTACAAGAGTAACTAAAGAAATTATGCATTCTGTTATGATTAAAAGATGACACAGGGGAGACTGTGTAGGGCACTGAGACAAAGGGCTTGAGGACTGCTGGAGAAAGATGCCCAGTTTGATAATGACAGGATGAGTGTAAGTTAGCACTGTCACCATCATAGAAATTGCTCTGAGGAAGGTCAATGAGCTTGCAGCGCTGAGCTATGTTAAGCCCCCAGGTTAGTACACAAATAATTTTTCTCCTAATTATTTATTGTACCTTTGATTTTTTACTTTTCCATCCACGTTTGGCAATTAATTTCAGCTGTCTTCTACCTAAATGACTGTGGAAAATTTGTACTACTAAACACATTGCCAGCCATTACACATATGTGGAGTTGGCTAAATTTTCTTTGCTTTATATTGTTGAGTGTTCATACAGGTAGCATCTTAATTTTATTTTTTATCTCAGTGCTGTCTGTACTGACTCTGGAATGCATTTAAATTCTCATTAGAAGTTTCTAAAATAAATACGCCCTTAGTTCTCCTAAATTAAATTTATCGTTGAAGAAACAAATTGAATTTTTCTGTCTCATAAACAGTTTACCCACTCAGGTTCCCTATAGGATGAAACAATTGTAAAAGAAAGACTTGATGACACCCTTTATAATTTGACAGTACATTAACTTACGTACTCTGAGGCAGTAATTTATAATCTTTTCTTTTCATATCAATAATGCTTAGAAATGAAATACAGTAAAGGTAACCTTCTTAAGCAAACTAATCCCAGACATTTGGTTTGGGGTAAAATATGAATAAGGGAAATTGACTAGCAGGAAAAACTGGTACTTTGTTGATTGTGAGATCAAAATCAGTGGCTTTTTGAGGGGCCCAGGAGGTGAAGCAAATCACTTTTCTATCATGCGGTCTTGTCAGGTTTTGCTATGTGTTATGCATGTTTTACCAGTTTAAGGCTGCAGCAGAGTGAAGAAAGAAAGGTTGAATTCACAAAATCTGCTAGAATTTGATTTGCAGCTAGTTTTTTAATTTGCCAACTGCTCACATTTTTGGTGAGTATTTTATTAAAAAACACACTTTTCACAGTTCTCATAGGGTTATTGATTTATTAATGCCACAGAATAATAAGGAACTAGACTCACAATGAGCATTTTGCTCAGATTAGTATTTTAGTGGCAAGAGCCTGATTCTGGGTCCATCTTGCTGTTGCCAAAGTATTCATTTCAAGGAAGCCGGAGTAGTTACGCTTTGCTCTTGCTCTGAGGTTTATAAAAATAGATTTCTCTCCCTGTTTAATTTTCCAACTCCAGTTGCAATGTTAGGGGACAATATTAGAAAATGAAAATACCTGTACTTTGAAACTTCCTGTCTACCTTCTCTGGTTGCTTGCAGGTGCCTAACGGCAACAAGGCTTGTCCAGGCAGCTGGACTCAGCACAGTGAGATGCTCCTCCATCTCTGGATGTTTCCTTTTTAAATTTTACTAAAAAATGTCTTGGAAATTGATTTGTGCTTTTACTTACGGAGAATTCTGTTTGGCAAAAAAAAAAAAAAAAAAGTTGCAAGTATAAAAACTACTCCACAAAAGTGTACATAGAGTTTGGATGGAACTTCATTTCTTAGAGGCTTCAAGCAAAATCAGTTATAAGAGCTAATAGAAAAGGATGAGCTTTTATTTTGTTAATATGTGTAGTATTTTTATCTATTACCAGTTCTAAGATGAACACAAGTTTGTATCCCAAGGAAAACAAAATGGTTGAAATAAAATCTGTGGTAAATAAAATCAATAGCATATGGGTACAATTATGAAAAAGGAATAATAGGCAGAAGCTACTACGCTTCAGCAATTTGGAAATGCCTTCTGAAGTCTCAGTTATCCTTATCCTGGGATAATGTGTTAGTACTGAAGAGATACATACAATATATTAGAATACTAAGTTAAATAAGTAATCTGAGAATAATAAATTCATAGTACATACAACAACACACGTTATTTAAATCTGCTGCAGACATTTATTTAAGACATATTTCTATATAAAATTATATAACAAAAGTGTTTGAGAAATAAGCATACAAGAAGGTGTCCACACATTAACATCATCAGGGCAATGGAAATTTTAAAAAAAACCGATTACATGCCGTATACATGATGTAAGATTAATTATATCAACAAACATGAAAATTTAGAAAGGGAATTTACAGGACAAGGGAGGGATGGGAAGTGAAGCAGATAAAAAATATAAAAGAAGCAAACTCTATTATGTATGTGACTCATTCTCCAAAGTGATTATAAAACTCATATATTGCAAATATAGTAATAAAAAGATCAAGTGTTTGCAAAGGAGAAGAGGATATGGAAAAATAACAACTTTTATTCATTACCGGTATAAATTATAAAATAAGATAACTACTTTCACAGTTTCGTATAAACTTAAAACAGTGTTACCATATAATCCAGCAACAGCACTCATTAATATTTGCCCAGAAGTACTGAAAATGATGCACACACAAAACTCTGTCTGTGGGGCCAATAGTATAGCTCAGTGACACAGCACCTGCCTAGAAAATGCAAGGTCCTCAGTTCCACTCTTGGTACAAAATAAAGAAAGTCTATGGATCCTTATTTTGTGTTTTTAACTTCAAAAACTTTATTAGGTTCACCATATAAAACACTTTTGAAGCATTAGAACAATACTCCTTGAACTCTTGATTTGTGAACAACACTCTATGTGGATTTTTTCCTTCTATCTTTTCTTCATTCTCTCTTTCCTTCTTTTATATATACACATGCATATATGTATTTATTTTCATTACAGCATGTTAATGATACAGAATGGTGGAGCTCATTTAGGTAGATCCGTACATTATAGAAATCTAACATACCTGGCATTCCATCCCATTACCACTCTCTCCCTCCCTCTGTCTGCTTAAAACGTCCCCCTCTAACATTGTGTTCTCTGTTTTTCTGTCATCTCTCTTTCCTTTCTTTCCTCTTCTCCACTTGCCTCCACTTCCTCTCTTTCTTTCTCTCTCTCTTTCTCAAACAAAGTAAAATAAAAATAGATCACAGATCTAAATATAAAACAGAAACTCTGAATTTGCTGGAAGATAACAAACAACTTGAAGTCATGGGGAAAAGAGTTTCTTAATAAAACTCTATTAGCACACAAAGTAAGTTCAAACATAACAAATGGGACATCAAATTAAAATATTTCTGCATACCAGAGAAAACAGAGCAAAGAGATGATTTACACAGTTGGAGAAAATCTTGGCAAGTTACGTTTCTGGTAGAGGACTAATCTCTGGAATATATCAAACACTCACAAATTTACCCTCATAACAAATAACTTAATGACAAAATGAACTGAATAGACATTTCTCAAAAGAAGAACAACCCTCCAAAAAATGCCAAAAAAAAAAAAAAGTGTTTCACAATGAGCCATTAGGAAAACTCAAATCAAAACTAATTTGAGAGTACATCTCACTGCATTTAGAATAGTTATCAAGAGGAGTATTTTAGAGGGGATGCTGGTGTGGATATGGGAAGTAGTCTTAGTCTTAACTAATAAAACCTGGAAACAACCAAGATATCCCTGTGTAGATGAATGAATGAGTAAACCCCTATATATCCAGATAATGGACTATCAAGCAGCCCAGAGTCATGAGGAAACATTTAAATTCAATTAATCTTTGAAAAACGGCAAAGTGTAGGACTGAGGATGTAGCTCAATGGTAGAATATTTGTCTAGCACAAATGAGGGCCTGATTTGTATGTTTAGTACATGGAAAAAGTCACAGTTTATGTTTTCAATTATATGACATTCTGGAAAATGCAGAACAGTGGAGATAGAAAATGGTTATTAGTTTCCAGGGGGTATGGAAGTAGTGGTTAATATATAGAGTACGGCTTTTTAGAGTAGTGAAAGTATTCTTTTCAACATGACAATGGAGGATATATATCATGACAGATTTTTCTAAGTTTACAAAGTTTACAGTACCAAAAGTATATCTTAGTATACTTTAAGAACTTTTGGTGTTAAAAATGATATGTCACTATGAAGTCTTCAGTCATAAAAAGGGTTCACTTTTGTGGGGGATGTTGATAATGTCAGAGGCTGAGGGTGGAAGGGTGGTAGAAAGGAAAAAGATAGGAAATTCTTCACCTGGAAATATGATTTTTGAAACACCAGGCAAAGACAATGGTGGCAGAGATCATGGTATAAAATATTGTTACATGTAGGCCAGAGTTATTATGTATAGACAATTTGCTTCTATTTTTGAGTACAAACTTCTTGTATCTAATGTACTATTTAACAAGCACTGTCTTAAGCCAGGCTTTATTTCTTGGTTCTTCTTTTAGAGCAGTTCCAAAGTGCCCACCTCAACCACTTCCCTGGTTAGACTTTAGCTTTCCTGGTTATGACAAACATTTGACCACCAAAAGTACCCAAATGCCAGACATTCAGAGTGGTCCCTTTTCCCTTAAGATTATAGCATTGTTCAAAATTCTCAATTCACAAGAATTCTACAACACCTAGGTACCTCCCACCATGGACTGTAGAGATAAATCACCGAGTACAGTTGTAACTTGCTGTTATCTTTCTCTTCGGGCTCAGCTCCCTTTGTGCACCTGCTTGGCAGCTCTCTCTTCCTTACACACACAAACAGCTACAACATCAAAACTTCTAACTTTCTTTTGTCCTGGCTTGTTGTGATGTGTCCTTACATCATCAGACTTTAAAGGTGTAAAAATATTGTGACAGTGTAAATACAGGAGCATACTAGATTGTCATAAAAATGGTTGAGATCTGCTACAGGCACCTGAGGACAGTGTGACATGGACTGAAGCTGCCCCGATTGAACTTAACACTCAAGAGGTTGGGCGAGAATTGTTGAGACTGGTATAGTAATATACCTATTCAATATGGGCAAGTGTTGTTGAGAATGTACAACACAGACATTCAACACAACACACCCAAGGCAAGGGAACTTCAGAGATTTCTTATATCTAGGATATCTGTTCTCATCCCTCTTTCTGCACATCTGCCCAGAGCACAGACAGGCCCTGCACATCTGCTTCTCTTCAAGGACAAAATCCTATTGTGACAACAGCAAATGCCGCGGGAGCCAGAAACAAGGCTCAGGACCACCTCCAGATCAGCTATATTTATCTTGCTTCTTCTTCTTTTTCATCCACTAAGCAAACAGCAATGAGAGAAAAATGTAAACAATCTTTGAAAGGTATTTTTTCCTAGTTCTCTAAGTTTTCATGAAACAAATCCATACATTCTCAGGGCAATAGACTAACTAACCTGCTCTTGAATATCTTCATTCAAACTTTGAAGTGTATTGTTCACTTTTAATTAACCTCCCAGTCACATTATATTATTCATCAAAAAGCAGGAAGGATATATCTTTATTATTTAAAATTCTTTTGGAAGTTTTATATGCAGGAAGTAGAAGTAACCAATATGTCACATTAATTTTAATGAAATGTTTAATTTCTATAATTATGAAATAATTGTAATTAAAAATACATTAAAAACAGTTTTGTATACGTATAGCCTTAACATTAATCAGTTTCTCAGGTTGTAAAATGTTGTACACAATTTCATATTTTTAGTGAATTAGTATTTCATTGGTATCCCCAATACTATTTTTGAGAAAAATATTGTTATAAGCTTAGAAGAATGTCTGTTCTTCATTCACAACCTCCAAAATAAAAACAACTGTTCTTTCTGTGCTGTCTCAGAAATTCTTTGGTAGGGAATAGAAAGATTGACAGACAAAATGACAAAGTTTACTGTGCAAAACACATGAATTTAAAAAATACATCCAAACAACAGAAATCAGGCATCACAACATTTATATTACAAGTAAGAATGAGTTAACAATAAACTATAGTCTATGAAATAAAAGGAAAATTCTTGATGGAAATGAATATGAAATTACACAATATGATCTAACATCAAAAGTCAGATAGATGGAAATAACAAAATAAATATTAAATTTTAAAAATCCAATAAGAGAGATTTCAGTTAAGTCTGCTCAAATTTCATTTGTTTACATTTCTTGTGATGAAAAATGTATCACTCAACCTGGCCTCAAACGCTTAGGCTCAGCAAGTCCTCCTAATTCAACTCATAATTAGCTAGAATTACGGATGCATATTATCCCATTTTAAATTTTCAATTTGACAGCAGATATATTCATCAATAATTTCTGTTTCTCTTACCAGAAAACTGAGCTTGAAGAAGTGTTTACTACGAAACAGTATTATTGTTATTAAAGTGATAAAAACAAGGCTTCCAGGTGCAGTGAAGGGGAGAGGTGGGTTTGAGGCTTCTACATCCACCTCCCCATTCAGGTTGCACTTGGAGAACTGCTGAGCTCCCAACGGGTGGGCTGGCCCACACTATCACCGAGCCCAGCCTGTTTTGCTGCAGCGCCTGGCCATCGGTGTGCAGAGGAGGAGCTGGGCAGATCTGGGTGCCTTCATCGGCCTCTCCATGTGTCTGGAGGACTGTGGATATCTCTGCAAGCAGGGAGGGATCACAGGTTCCTGAGGCACCGCGGCCTGTGGTGAGTACCCTAACCCAGCTGCGATTGAAGAACTATGGAGCTTCCAAGGGGCAGTTGGGCGCACAGTGTCCCTGAGGCCCAGCTTGTCTGGAACTGTGGACTTCTGAGCAGGCAGAGGAGGGCCACTGGTTCTGCAAGCCCAATGGCTTGGGGTAGCGTGGTGCCAGAGTCTCAGTAGCTGCAAACATAGAAAGGGATTTTCAACAGATCTGAGGAATCTTTCAAATAACACTTGAAACACAGAAATATAGGAAAATGACAAAACGAAAGACCAAATTACAACCTCAAACCTCCAGCCCATCTCAAGAAACCCTAGGAGCGATGTATATAGAAGAAAATATATCCCATCCACCTCATATATCGGACACAATACCTACTGAAATTGACAAGCAACTCCAGGAAGCTTTAAAGAAATTCAAACTTGAAATAATCTCCCAGATAAAAGAAGAAATGATAAAAGAAATGAAAGAGATTCTAAATATATCTAAAGAAAACACAGATAAAAAATTGGAGGAACTAAACAAAAAGATAGAATCCCTAGATGAGCAATATAAGAAACAAACAGAATACATAAAGCAGATGCACAGAGATATACAGGAAATAAAAAACTCCACTGAAAGTTGTAAAAACCACCTTAACGAAAGTGAAGATAGAATTTCAGACCTTGAAGAAGGATTGCAGCTAGTGAACAGGAAAGAAAAGATCTTTTGAAAATAACAAGGAATCAGGAAACAACAATTCAACAACTGCAAGATGATGCAAAGAAGAATAACATAAGAATGATAGGGATTAATGAAAGAGAGGGGGACAACATGAAGGATGTCAGGAGGATATTTAGAGAAGTAATAGCTGAAAATTTCCCAAGCATGAGATCAGAAACTGACATCAGGATCAGTGAAGCATATAGAACTCCAAATTGTCATAACCAAAATAAAACTACACCCAGACATATAATAATCACCATCCCACAAATCCAACACAAGAATAGATTATTAAAAGCTGTCAGAGAGAAAAGACAGGTCACTTATAAAGGAAAACCTATCAGAATCACAGCAGACTTCTCAGCACAAATGATAAAGTCAAGAAGAGCATGGAGTGAAGTATTCCAGATCCTAAAGCAAAATGATTTCCAACCTAGAATGATATATCCTGCAAAACTATCATTCAAAATAGATGGTGAAATATGATACTTCCATGACAAAGAACAGCTGACAAACTTCATGAACACCAAACCAACCCTGCAAAAAATATTGAAAGACAGTTTAGATACACAAAGGAAAAAACCACTAAGCAAAGCAAATAATTAAACAGAACAGAAAGATAAAGATGCAACAGCAGAGAGATAACATTCCTACAATTAACCAGCATTTAACAGTAATAACCATTAATGTAAATGGTCTCAATGCACCAATCAAAAGAAACAGACTAGCAGAATGGATCAAGAAACAAAATCCAACCATATGCTGTTTACAGGAAACCCATCTAACCCAGAAGGATACTCACAGACTGAAAGTCAAAGGATGGAAAACAATTCTTCATGCAGCAGGAATCCAAAAAAAGGCAGGAGTAGCCATTCTGTTTGCAGACAACATGAACTTTAAACCAACAATGACCATAAAGGACAAAGAAGGTCACTACATACTCATAAGGGGAAAACTCCAAGAGGAAGAGATAACTATCTTAAATATATACGCACCAAATTCCAGAGCACCCAGTTATATAAAACAATATTAACAGAAATGAAAACTCAAATTATCAGTAACACAGTTGTAACAGGAGACCTTAATATGCCATTGACACCAAGGGATAGATCAACCAGACAGAAAATGAGCAAAGAAATAACAGAACTGAATCACACCTGTGAACAAATGGGTTTGATAGATATATACAGAATGTTCCACCCAACAACATCAGAATACACATTCTTCTCAGCAGTACATGGATCATTTTCTAAAAATAGACCATATATTAGCTCACAGAACATATTTAAACAAATGCAAAAGAGTTGAAATCATCCCTTGCATGTTATCGGATCATAGCGCTCTGAAATTAGAAATTAATGATAAAAGATACGGCAAAAATCCCGCAAACACATGGAAACTGAATAACACACTCTTGAGTAATCAGTGGGTCACAGAAGAAATTAAAGAAGAAATTAAACAATACCTAAAAGAAAATGAAAATGCAGATACAACTTACCGGAATCTGTGGGATGCAATGAAAGCCGTCCTGAGAGGAAAATTTATTGCACTGAGTTCCCACATCAGGAAAACAGAACGAATACAAATAAATAACTTGATGCTACACCTCAAACAGCTAGAAAAAGAGGAGCAAGTCAAGCTCAAAGCCAAAAGAAGAGAGGAAATTATAAAAATCAGAGCAGAAATCAATGCAATAGAGACTAAGAAAACAATCCAAAGAATCAATGAATCAAAGAGTTGGTTTTTTGAAAGAATAAATAAAATTGAGAAGCCCCTAGCCAACCTTATTAAAAAAAGGGAAGAAAAAGCTCAAATTCATGCAATAAGAAATGAAAAAGGTGAAATCACTACAGACCCAATAGAAATACAGAAGATCATCAACACCTATTTCGAAAACCTCTACTCTCAAAAGTTTGATAATACAGAAGAAATAGATAGATTCTTAGAAGCATATGAAGTACCAAAGCTAGACCAAGAGGATGTAAAACTATTGAATAACCCAATCTCTACTAATGAAATTGAAAATGTAATTAAGTCCTTACCCACCAAGAAGAGCCCAGGCCCAGATGGATTCACTGCAGAATTCTACAAGAAATACAAAGAAGACCTAATGCCGACACTCCTCAAACTATTCAATGAAATTGAAAGGGAAGCAATCCTTCCTAAGTCATTCGCGGAAGCAAATATTACTCTAGTACCAAAACTTGAGAAAGACACAACTATAAAAGAGAACTATAGACCAATCTCCTTAATGAACACAGATGCAAAAATCCTTAATAAAATATTGGCAAATAGGATCCAGCAAATCATCAAGAAGATTATACACCATGACCAAGTGGGATTCATCCCAGGAATGCAAGGATGGTTCAACATATGCAAATCAATAAATGTAATCCACCATATCAATAAAGCCAAAAATAAGAATCACATGATCATTTCTATAGATGCAGAAAAAGCCTTTGATAAGGTCCAACATTTATTCATGATAAGAACTTTACAGAAAATTGGAATAAATGGTCTTTACCTCAATATAATAAAGGCCATTTATGACAAACCAACAGCCAGCATCATACTAAATGGCCAAAAATTGAAAGCCTTTGCTTTAAAATCGGGCACAAGACAAGGATGTCCTTTATCACCACTCCTGTTTAATATAGTACTGGAAGTACTAGCCAGAGCAATTAGACAAGAGAGAGAAATAAAAGGGGTAAAGATAGGAAAAGAAGAAGTTAAATTATCATTGTTTACAGATGACATGATACTCTACCTAGAAGACCCCCTAAACTCCATTGAAAGACTCTTAGATACAATAAATAAGTTCAGTAATGTGGCTGGATACAAAATCAATACTCAGAAATCAATAGCATTCCTATACACGAACAACAAAATCACAGAGAGGGAAATAAGAGAATCTGGACTATTCACATTAGCATCCAAAAAAATGAAATATTTAGGAATTACTCTTACGAAAGAAGTGAAAGACTTATACAGTGAAAATTATAATACACTGAAAAAGGAAATTGAAGATGATTTCAGAAAATGGAAAGACATCCCATGCTCATGGATAGGAAGAACAAACATTGTGAAGATGGCCATTCTCCCAAAACTGTTATACAGATTCAATGCAATCCCAATAGAAATACCATCAACATACCTTATAGATCTAGAGAAATCACTCCTAAATTTCATCTGGAACCAGAAGAGACCTAGAATCGCAAAGGCAATTCTAAGCAGCAAAGACAAAGCAGGAGGCATCACAATCCCTGACTTGAAGTTATACTACAAAGCAACAGTAGTAAAATCAACATGGTATTGGAATCAAAGCAGAGCTGAAGATCAATGGAATAGATTAGAAGATACAACCACAACTACAAATACACTCAACCACCTTATCTTTGATAAAGGAGCCAAGCAAGTTCACTGGAAGAATGACAGTCTCTTTAATAAATGGTGCTGGAAAAACTGGCTCTCCATTTGCCGAAAACTAAAGCTAGACCCATGTCTATCACCATGTACTAAATTAAAATCTAAATGGGTCAAAGATCTGAATATTAAAACAGAAACACTAAATCTGTTGGAAGACAAATTAGGTAAAAACCTTGGAGACATAGGAGTAGGTAAAGAATTCATGAACAGGACTCAAACCGCACAGGAAATACTTCCCAGAATCAATAACTGGGACCACCTCTTATTAAAAAGTTTCTGCATGTCAAAAGAAATCTCCAGCATAGTGAAAAGAAAACCCACAAACTGGGAAAAGATTTTAGTGAACTCTCTCTCAGACAAGGGACTCTTGTCTAAAACATATAAAGAATTAAAAAAACTCAGACCTCCAAAATTCAAAGATCCAATCCAAAAATGGGCATCTGAGATGAATATGCAATTCTCAGATGAAGAAATGCAAATGGCAAACAAATACATGAAAAAATGTTCATCATCACTGGTCATTAGAGAAATGCAAATTAAAACCACACTGAGATATCATCTCACTCCTGAAAGAATGACCAGGATCAAGAAAACCAACAACAACAAATGCCGGAGAGGCTGTGGGGAAAAAGGAACTCTCCTGCACTGCTGGTGGGAGTGTAGACTGGTACAGCTTTTGTGGAGGTCTGTCTGGAGATTTTTCAAAAAGTTGGGATTGGCAATCCCATTTATTCCAGCAATTCCACTTCTAGGCATATTCCCAGAAGAACTGAAAGCATCATACCACAGTGATATATGTGCACCTATGTTTATAGCAGCACAGTTTGTAATCGCCAGATCTTGGAAACAACCCAAGTGTCCATCAACTGAGGAATGGTTAAAAAAAGTTGTGGTATTTATATACAATGGAGTATTATTCAGCTATAAAGAAGGATCTCATTGAGATATTTATCAACAAATGGGCGCAGCTTGAGACCATACTCATAAGTGAAATAAATCAATCTCGTATGTGTGAATACCGAATAGTTTCCCTAATGTAAGTAATGATTCAAATATATAAAAATATGTGGTAATCATGATTCCCTATTATGTGGCCTTGAAGCCTTATAAAGTTTTCACTTATTAATTAGAAAGGCTTTATTCTGGGCTTCTTGATATGGAAATATTTGAAGCTATAGTATATGAAGTTTTATCCAAATATTTCAAGGAAAAACACAGACACTATGGTAACTACTATTAAGTCGGGTTATATGGTGGTGAAGCACTAGGTTGCTGAAACAGTCATGCTTTGACCTCTATTGTTATATTGTTATGTCCTGTTTTATCTCAATCTCTCTCTTATTCTTTAAAAAAATTACTTAGTTATTTCTTATGTTTATTTTAATTAAGGGAAAAATTAAAAAAAATAGGATATATAATAGTAACTCTTTTCGATTTCTTATTAACTTGTTTTGAAGTCCTGTAATACTCCCATGATCTTGTTTTGACTGATTAGACTCTGTTCCATTCTATATGATAGTATCAAGTTTGAGGGTATAGGCAACTACTTTGAAGGCAATAAGATTCACAAAGATGCCCATTCTGGTTTGACTATTGTCTCCTTTGGAAGTCCTGTAATGTTTACAATGCCTAAGTTTTATTGGTCTTGTTCTCTACTATTTTGTCCAACTTTATAATATCTAATGAGATAGACAATTCTTTTTAAGGAAACAAGAGACAACGTTGATAACCATTGTTGATAACCTTGTACTCTGTTCTACACCATGTGCTATGTCTATCCTTGGTTTTGACTGACAGCTTTGTTTTGCCATATTTGACTGTATTCTCTCCCTCCCAAAAAAAGTAATAAGAACTAAGGAGTAATAAAATCCAAAATGTGTAAATTTTGTTGTAAAAAAGAGAGGGGAGAAAAAAAAGAGCTCTAACGGATATAACAGCAAGTGTGTTTAGGGGTGTTAAATAGCTGGCTATATCAATGTTTTTGTATCATTGAACACAGCTGTTTGCAGTCTCCCCGTTTGAATGTCCACTTTGTATTCTCTGATACTGTGATTTGAGCAACTATTTTCAAGATGATAATATGTAATCTATTAACAGGTGATTTCTTACTGTTATTTTTTTTTAGTTCTGTATTACGTGTACCCTTACACCGCTTTGTTTTGTTTTGTGTTTTTCTCTTTTTCCTCTTAAAGAAAAAAATAAAAATAAAGTGATAAAAACAGTATTTGAAACTCTAATTTCAGATGTTTATCATTAAAACATTTGACCACTGTGTGATGCTGATCTACTGAATCTTAGAGGATTTTACATTTTTATCTTTTGTAGTTTATACATTCATGATCTATTTTAAGGAATATATATCATTTATATGTCATATCATATATGCATATATAATATACATGATATATATATACCTGGTTATATGTTGATATACATGATATATATATACATGATTATATATATCACATATATATATTTTATATATGCACATATGATAATGCCTCCTGTCCTCTGGACAGGTAGCCTGGATAAAATATAAGAGACAGAGAGAGGTCCATTCATCCCTTTCTGCTTGTTGCCTTCTATCTGCCATGAACTGTTTCTCCTCTGTGATTTCAACTGCCATGGAACAGTCAGTGTTAGATTGAAACCCCCACAAACTGTGAGCTCCTTTCATTTGTTTATATTTCTTGTGATGAAAGATGTATTGCTCAGACTGGTCCTTTGTTGGGTACAGGCAGAGAGCATGAGAATGTTGGATAGGGGAGGGAAAAGAAGACAGCCCTAATTTTTCTTTCCAATCGTGGTGATTGTGTCTCATATATTTTACTTTTCTTAATGCACTGTGAACCTCAGAGTAATGTTTAATAGTATCAGGGTTACTAGGAAACCTGTTTTGTGAATTAATCTTAAGGCACGTCTTATAAATGTTTCTCATTAGGTGGGATATTTCTGTATATATTTGTTGATTATGCTTCACTGGTATGAAATAGTTAACCTTAATTGCTTATTTTATAAGAATTTAGTTGGTTACATCATGTAAGACTTCTAATGACCAAATACATTTTGTAGCTATAAAGATGAAAATTTTGTCCTTTAATGTTCACGTGAATCTCACAAAGTACACTGATATATAGACATAACTTAACAATTAAAGAACTTTGCATAATTGGCATAAACCCTACCAAAGCATTAGACCAAATTCATTTAGTTGTTCAGCTGTGAGTCACAAAGAATTAACTTTCACATTATTCCCTTGTTGAAATTTTCCTTCCTTCTAGTCCTCCAAGAAGAATCTCAAAGATTTCGGGTTCACTCAGCACCAGCACTTTTACTAAACCTGCATTGTTGTTTCTTCCTGAGGAAATCTCTGTCACTGAAACTTTTTGTGATATTTATAACAAAGTCACCCCCTGCAGACTATGTGCTAATTTGCCTCTTCATTGAGCTGGTAACTTGAAGCTTACAGGTTTCTGTTTTTCTCATCTTTGATCCCAGATCTCTGATAGCCCCTCAAGTGATTTTCTCAAGTACAGTCCCTTTCACGCACCTGCAAATGGTATCTACTTCGCTTGCATCTATGAACCAGTTAGTATATTCCCATTCATGAAAGCATGATTCCTGCTCGAAAATTTGAGACAAGATTTGACAGTCATTGTGGGGCTGGCAAATTGTATTCTCCTTCCATCTTGATCTCTAGCAGAAAAAGTAGTGTCTCCTAGAATTATAGTTATGTTATGGTTCAAACACATCTCTTCTTAGGTTAAAATACCAAGTGATTTTTGCATTGTGTGTTGGTCAGATTGTTTCGTCCAGAGCATCATATGGTATTACTACTCTGATTTATGAATTCACATTCCTTTAACTATTTGTAATTTTTACACTCAATCTCACTGACTTTGTCCATATATATATATATATATATATATATATATATATGCCTATATACATATTTGCATATATATTATATAGTGTAAGTTCATTCTAAGAAAAGCATGCTAAATGAGAAAAATAGTGTTAACTAAATTTACCTGCCATAATCGACTTCACTTTTTGCCTTCCCAAGACATCTTGTTATGCTGAAGTAGGTATTAGTGTCAAGTGTGTGTGTGTGTGTGTGTGTGTGTGTGTGTGTGTGTGTGTGTGTGGTATGTGTGTTTTATGAGTGCTGGAGAAATAGCAGTAACATAAGCAAATGATATAACCACATCTAATATATTAAAAAACTGTTCATTATTGTTGTCTGAATTTCTAACCCTTAGTAGAGATTTTCACTCTCTAGAGACATGTTTTGATGTTTACAGTTATTACAGTAAAATAGGGGATACTGCTAAATATTTTTGAAGAATAGGACAACTCCATGCAATAGTGAACAACCCTAGCCTAAGTAAACCATAGACATGCTCACCTTTTTAGTTTAATATTCCTCAAACACACATTGAGCATTAACACTCTGCTGCATATGTGCAGATGTGTTCATCGTTATGGTTCCAACCCTCACAGTTTATTGTCCTGGATTCAATAATTCAGTGGGATTAAACTGCAACACAGAGAGGTCGCAGCAATCTTTGGAAAAGCTGAAGACACAAATATTCATGAGTCTTAAGTAAAATTTAAGCAGTCTTTTTTAAACTGGTTCTTCACATCAATATTTTATAAAGCTAAACCTCATTAAAGCAATGTTGTTTTATTCAAAATAGCATAATTCGAGGAAAATTGTGCTCTTAAGACAACTAAATTGAATATTGTTAGATAATGAACTGTGCAATAAATCAGTCCACCTCCTCCTCCAACCCACCTCTTCCCTCATTTCTCCAACATTCTTTTCAGAATTTTAAGTATTTTTTATACTTAATGCAGAGTAAATAAGCCAAATTTTGATATTAGATTGGAAAATATACATATTACAAATTTGAGCTGTGAGACCTTTTCTGTTTTTCACATTCTCCTGTTTTATCTTTAGGGTAAGTGTCTTATGCTCTCTGTTTTTCTGTCTCTTTCTCTCCCACTCTCAAAACCTCTTAGAAGGTCATTAATACATGTTTACATTGACAACAAGTACGAGGCATCTTAAAGGCTAAAGATACACTGATATGTTTTCAAATTTTGTGACTTTTTCCTAAGTATTTGATCTTCCTAATGTGCATTTTTCGCTATGATCCAATTAATCTTCAACATGATACCAGGATGGAGACTGTTTGGTTTTAATTTACTAGGTTATAACTAGCGGTGTTTTCTCCTTGGGTACTACACTGCATCTATAAATTATTTGGTAGCAATTATCGCTTACAATGCATCCAAATGCTTTTCACTAGCTTCTTGAATTCTAAGTAAGCCTTCAGCTAAGATATTCTTAAGAACTCGCTCTAATGTTCCTTTAGTTCCCATCTCTAGCGGACAGATATATGGATGATTTTTGGCACACACGCTGTGTAGTTTGAGGAGTACTGGAAGCCACCTTGACCAAAAATAACTCCATCTGTATACAATTTCCTAATACCTCGTTTCTTTGCAAATTGAAAAATGGATTTGAACTCCAAAGCTCTCTGATAACATCAAATTTTTCAGGTAAGCTCTTAAAATCAGAATTTAAGTGAATCAAATCCGGGAGAAGTTGGAAACCTAGTTAGGTCTTACAAATCTTTGATGTGTAGCCCACAGATATTACTGCTTACATGAAAAGATGAATATATAAGAGTCAATGAGCTGACAAAAGAAAAATGAAAGTCCTGGCAGGTATTCATATCTTTGAATTTTCAGTGTGTCTTATAAACTGCATTTCTGTATGTTCTCACCCACTTCACCAAAAATGAGGTTTCTTGTACTGAAAGATTGTTCTACAGATGAAAAATGATGGTAATGAAGATCCCCTAATATTTCTGTGCTTTTCAATTACATTACTTCATTTAACCCCCACAAATTATTAATGTGAGCAACAAATTCAGATACAAGGAGATTAAGTAATTTGCCTCTAGTTCTTACAGACATTAAGAAGCTGGAGCCCACATATATTATTACTCAGTGGACAATAGATATTAAATTAACAGCAGCTGTGATAGCAGAACATACTATATATGTCTTTAAATCATGTGTTCAGAATTGTCATGGGAAGTTTACCCAATGTCCAAATGAAGGAAATCAGTCTGTCTCATATATTTACGATCCTGTGTTCGTTTCAGGAACATTCAGAGATAGTCAAGATATGGAATCACCCAAGCATCCACCAACACATGGATGAATAGATATATAAGATAATAAAGCATGGCATGTGCATATATAATATAGCATATAAATTGTAGCATATATATATATATATATATATACATATATATATATATATATGATTATTCAACCATATAAAATGAAATCCTGTCATTCAGTGATATATTAAAGAGACATGTATTGAATTTTCTCACTTCAATATGTAATGTGAAAAAGTTGTTCTCAGAAATAGAGAATAGAGTGGTTACCAAGGGGCAGAAAGTTGGATTTCAGGATAAGGAGAATTTGCTCAGTGGGGACAAAGTTACATTAGGGTGGGGAATAATTTTCAGTGACTTACAGCACAGAAGGGTGACTGTAGTCGACAGTAGTTTACTGTATATTTCAAAGTATCTAGAACAAAGCATAAATGATAAGTGTGATAAATCTGATCAGCTTTTTAAGGAATGGGTACGTTAATTATGCTGACTTAATCATGCCACACTGTATCAAAATGTCATCCAGTTACACATAAGAATGAAAAACTTTTTTGTACCAGTTTACAGATTCACTCAAAATACACATTCGCATAATAGTAAATGAAATTTAAAAGTTAAAAAAGGAAAAAAATGAAAAAGAAAATATAAACTGGGCTGAAATAAGGCGATCAATGTCCTCTTCCATTCTTGTACATTGTGGCCAAATCCATAAAAGATTCAAGCACAGACTTTTCCAACCAGCCCAAACTATTATTAACCAAAGAATCTGTGGGCCGCTAACCCTGAGTCAGGTGGCTGACTAAAGGGAGACCTGTTTCAGTTCATTTCCATGCAATGGGCCATGGAATCAGTTCCTAAACCAAATTTGTTTTTCTTAATTATCTAAGTCAATTGTTTGAATGGCTCCATAGCTACAGAGTAACAGCACAACTTCTCAGTTTATTTTAATTAGCTCACCATGAAGTAGCTGGATGGCAATTGAGCAGATGGAAAATTTATCATATTGAACCTCCACTGCCCCAAATATCTATTTTTTTTTCCTCTCCATTCCTAAAAGTTAAAGTTTCTCTATGAAATGTTTAACAGAATTTTTTTATCTACTCCTAAACAGTGCATGAATGATGGACTTAGAGAAGTTTATTATAAATTAGTCATTCCTTGTTCATGATAAAATAAGAGACTCATGGTCTTAAGTTACTACCTGAGTCATAGTTTTTCAAACTGATAACGAGCCATCGATTGTCATGGTAAACAGAGTCATTTTCAAGAATTATACATGAAGTAAAGTTATGAAAGGCATCCAAGGCTGATGTGAAAAAAAGTCTCCCAGGAGGCGCGTCAGGAAGTCTTAGTAGTTGCTTGTTTTGCTGGGAAATCTGAGAAGGACCAGATAGTGGTTCTCTCATTTTTATTTTCATTTCTCTTTTATTTTATCACTCAGTTTTGTCTTATAGGAAAGACTTGAATTAACCAATATCGCACTAATAAATAATTCTTAATATAAAGTAAAAGGTGATAATGGGTTGTGAAACTTTTCTTTAAAGGACAAAATAAATTACAAAAACCTTCACAGGATCATAAGGGCTCATTAAAATGACAAGTTAAAAAATCAACTAGTAAATAATGTACTCTAGGCAAAAGCAAGCTTATCTGAAACAAGGAAAGATGGCAGTATTGGCAAACAGTAGCTTTACTCTAGGATAGAAATGAAGAGAAGGATTTGCCTAAATTTCTGAAAAGCACAATGTACTCTTTTGAGAAGGAAAACACAGCACTAAGGCAGAGATAAAAGTGAGAAACATGGTGGCACACCTTTGGTCATGAAACTAAAAGGAATAAAAAATAGTGGAAAGGACAAACTATTGGAGAATTTAAAAATGACAATTATGATCTGTGAAGCAGTTGTGGGAGGAATCTGTAGATGAAAGAAAATGCAGTCATTCATAAAACTTACTTGCAAGTTACGCATTTTGATTTCAAAATTAGTTATAGTTACAGAAGTATGCAAATGTTATCAGCCTTGAAAACCCTAAAGCCAAATATGGAGAACAAAATTTTGCAGGAGAAAATTGCTGAGGACTAGGGATAGAGTTAGACAAAAGGTTAAGAATGCTACTAAGCTGATTTTTTAAAGTGATAAAATAAAAAAAAAATAGTGTCTACAATTTTTGAAAGAAGAGATAAAGTTGTTTTTTATTTTTCTTTTATTTTGAAGTATCATTACTTTTAACATATTCACTGTAATTTAAAAATGTTTATTTTATTTATTTCACTTTTATTTTAAATTCTTATCATAACAAATTTTACAAAGAAAATAATCTAGAGCCTGGGGATATAGCTCAGTGGCAAGGTGTCTGCCTGCCAACTGTGAGGTCCTGAGTTTGATTCCCAGTAAAAGAAAAGGGAAAAAAAAAAAAAAAAAGGAAAGAAATAAAGTAATCTAACTGTATCATGGAGAAACAATAAGGTGTGAGCAGAGAAAGTGTACTTAATAACTTTACCTACTAACCTGCAGGAATGTTTTAACTATTACTTAGTGATAAGGTGCCGACCATGTGAAGAAATACTTATGAATTATAACTCCTGAGAATAGCAACAAGAGCCAATGACAGTGAAAAGGAAGCTCTTAGTCTATGTAACAATTTCAAAATAACATGAAAAATTAATTATTTCAATAACAAGGGAAATGTTTCATAGTAGAATGCAAGCTAACAGTTTGCTGAGTTACATGCTTAGCCGCACAGGCCTCAGGTTTCCTGGGCCGTCATCACACTGGCCTTTGAGGCTGTGTCTCCTCTTCCTGCCATGCCTGCCATCCCCAGATACTTTCCACAGGGTGCCCCTTTTTGCAGGCTGCTGTTCACCCAGTTATTTGTGGAGATCCCTCCACTCCCTGCCTGGCATCCCTTACAGCTTCCGCTGAGGCGCGCGGAGTAAAATTTACTCTTCCTTCGTTACATTTTTCTTTTCTCTGTTTTATTTCTCACCACAGTGCTTGCCCCCACATACCATACTGTGTGCTTTGCTTACTTTCCGACTGTCACATTCACAAGGTGAGATAGTCACAGGCAGAGGTGTGGCCCATTATGTTTCCTGCTGAACTCTAACTTCTGCAAGGGTAGGCATCACTAACGTGAAGCACACCTTTGTGGAATTAAGGACTTCCAAATATCCTGTTTACAGTGACAGGATTCCTGGTAGATAACTGGAAAGCACTCCTATCCCCTGATTAATGTTTACAGGATCTCTAACAATGTTGCCATTATTTTGCTTTTATGGCCAGTTAGCATGAATTCTTTCTTTATTGCTACTTTCACTTGCTGCATATGTATTTTAGTCTGCAAGCATTTACCTATTTGTTTCAAATGACTCTAACAATTCTATAAAATAAACATTGTAAAAGCCACTATTTCATTTAATATTCATTTACTTTTTGTTTTGTTTTGTTTCATTTTATTTCTGTTGCTTTTTCTTTTGGTTTCAGGTTTTTTTTGGGACAGGGTCTCATCCTGCATTTCAGGCTGGCCTTGAACTTATAACAATCCTCCAGCCTCAGCCTATCACGTGCTGGAACTAGAGACTTGAGCCACTGTGCCTGGCTATTCATTCATTTTTGAGACAAGGTTTCACTATGTAGTTTGGACTGCCTATTGAACTCACTGTGTAGCCCAAGCTGGTCTTGACTTCATAGTAATTTGTCTGCCTCAGCCACCCAAGTCCTCATATTACAGGCATGCACCACTATGCACAGGCGTACTACCTATTTTAAAGAAGAAATAATTGCAAACCAATAAATAATAAATAACTTGGCTAGTAGTTACCACAATTGCTATATCCAGTCAGGTCAGAGGCAAGTTTTAGAAGTTTAAAAAACATCGGCAATGATTTCACATTGAGTATTTATCAACTAACTACTCTTCTCCTGGGGCTCTTAGCAAGCGAACACCAGCTGGCTTAAATATTGCATGTTATTTGAATATTAATTTAGTACCACGGTTCTGCAGTGCTATGGACTCCTTATATAAATTCTTCCTAGTTCCTTGTCCTAAACGAAGAAATTGACCACAAACACACAATGAAATAAACCATTTATGAAAGCTAGGAAAGGGAGAGTGTTCTGCAGAGAGAGTACAGGGCAATAAAAAGTAGGAGAAGACTTAAACACCACAGAGTGGGAGCCGCCCACTGAAAGAGCTCATGATGACTGTAAGATTAATGCCATAGTCATGTCCTACAACCTCTATGCTTCAGGCTGACATCAGGTCTATGCCCCTAGAAAAAGATTGCTTTATCTCATGCCTGAATAATTGAAAATTATGCTTTCTGATTCGTCTCAAGTATAGAATTTGAGCTCATGTGTCCTGGATCTCTAAGGCCAACAAGTCACACCCACTTTCCCAGCTGCCTGGCCATCCCTAAGGTCCTGCCTCAGATCCATGAAGGTAAAAATAGTAGGAGACCAGTCCTAAGTAAGGGTTTGTCCCTGATGCTGGGACATTTTCCCTCTATCCCTTCAGTTCTAGCCTGTCCTCTGCATCTTTATGTCTAAGGACTCTTACAGTAAGAGGGATATCTTATTTTCTCGGCTTTGTTTCTTCCTTCTTCCACTTCTGGAACTTTTCCTCCTTTAATATTAAAGTAAATTGCACATATATCGTCTGATTGAAATGGTTAGGACCAATCAGAGTTGACTGAGTGAAAACAATCAAGACATACTTGTCAAACTGAAGATGATGACTTTTTTTTCTGTGCTACCTAGAAGGAACATGCAGACCATAGTGCACAGCCAACCGCAGGATTCAATAGGGAATATTGTTTGTCCCCAATGTATTGTTTTACATTTTACAAAATCTTCCCCAGGAACCCTATGTTAGACAAGACAATGTGGTATGTATAAGATGGAAGAGATCATCAAAATTATTTTATTATATTTAAACTCTAAATAACAACCAATACAAATGGAAGGAAAGAGATATGAAAGATTGAAAAAAAAAAAAGAAAAAGAAAAAGTGGCTAGCTTTTAAGGAGGAAAAAAAAAGCAATCCTCTTCAGAAAACATATTCAAGACAAATGTCACTTTGATAATAGTTTTATTGAGATGACTACTTCGGTATGACTATATGGTTTATTTGAGGGTGTAAAGTATCTAACACTGGGAAACAGCATCTTACCGCACTAAAAATGTGTGGCTGGGTAGAACATCGGTGACAGCATGAATGACACAGCAGCCAAAATCAGAACAGTGTCTGCTCAGCATAACATTTCCGTTTACTCAAACAAATAACCCGTGCCTCAGAAACAGATTGTTTTTCAAATAAATTTAGCAGGACTACAGGTAATTGACAGCCCTAGAGACAGAATGCCTCCATTAGTTCACAGAACAGGTATCTTATATGCGTTATTCTGACTATAATATTATCGCAAGCAGTGGCTGCAACAGTGAGCTTTCCAATTTACAGGGAGCCACAAGAAGTATTTTTCTTTGTCTGTTTATACTCCAGAGCAACTTAGAAGGATACACACATGCATGTTATTCACAGCCTGACGGAGTAAGTGACAAAACTATTGTGTGATTGTGTGTGTGTGTGTGCGCACATATGCACAGTGTTTATTTTACAATGATTGCAGTATTGTGTAATTTAAATCATTGTTTTAAAAGTATGGAAATTTTGCTTAAAAATCTAGTTTCTTAGTTTGCTTGAAATACAAGACTCAGAATACATGTGAAGAACAGTTGAACATGTGCTCATGACCCTGGATACAAGCTATCCTGGCTGTCCTGTATGAGGGCACCTTCTTTTCCTCTGGCTAGTTACTCTAAGTGTGGGATAAAGATCACTTTTACAACTTTTGTTGTTCCTTGCACAAGCAACATGATCTATCTCAAAGGGAAATAACATTGGATACTTGTTATACATGGCAAGGCACAATTTATTCACACTTCTGTCATGGGTCAGAGAATTCAGTATAAACTGAGGTCAACTCCAACTCAGACATGCTTGACTCTGGTAGTTACACAGAAAATAAAAACAGAACCAATAGGTCCAAGAGGAAGTGAAATCATTGGAACAATGTGACGCAAGGAAGACCATGGAAGAGCTTACAAGATGTTTCTGGGGACATGGAAAAGGACAGAAGGGAGTAAGACGTAAATCACTGCAAAGAACAAGGCTATGTGGTTTTAGGACAGCGGTAATGCTAACGTATTGAGTGGTACATTCTGAAGTTTGGCAGTATTGCTGTTTAAGAAATAAACACTGCCCTGGGGATGTGGTTCCCTTTAGTGGCACACTGGGAAACAGCATTCTTCCACACTAATAATAGCCTAAAGCAACCAGAAGCCACAATGAAGCTGGGCAGGGTTTTACTACAGTGTTCAGGTAAGTTCCTTTTTCAGCATGAGTGTTCACAGTTCATCCATACAATGTCTGCTATAAAATTAAGTCAGAAACTAGTTGTTTAGCATTGAAACAAAGACAGTGTTGGGGGACAAGGAGTGGCACAGACCCACAGTCTGGCTTAGTAGTCTTCCTCATAGAATGCATTTGAACTGAATGGTTATTTTCACTGGAAGGATGAGGATTGCCACTAGGTGTTTGAAATCTCAAGATAAACATGGTTTATTGTCTTGGAGAAGTAATATTATTGAGTGAGAAAACAATTTTTGTGGGGTAGCAGGGGGTGACCTCAGGACCTCATGCCTGCCAGCCAGCTGCTGCACTACTGAGATAAATTCTCCACCCAAGAAATTATTTTAAAGCATATTTCAGACTCTTCCTGTGTTCTGTGGCAACACAGTGTTTGTTTGTCTTGTTTACTGTCATTATTCTTCTCTCAGACTCTCATTATTTCTGTTTTCCTTTCTCTTTTTTCTCCTGTTTCCTTCTTTCTCTTACTTCATTAACTCTAAAAATAATGCATTTAATAGATGATCAGGAAATTGAGATTGTCAGAGTAAGGATTTCTATCTTTGTATTCTACTAAGAATATAAATGTTTTCAAATTCCCATAATTGGAAGAGAGAAAGAAGGGATTTTCAAACAAAAAAAAATCAAAATATTTTAATTTATGTCTTTATTTTTAGAATTCAACTTTGAGGTCAATCTTATACTTTCTTTTCTTTTGAAAAATATTTATGATTTAGTTTTAATGTACAGAATTTCAATAATTAAAGGTAGAACAGTGAACCTTGTTAACAAATGAAAGTCAAAGTGTTAAATAGTCTTTTGAGAACTTTAAAAAATGGCTTTGGTTTAAATCACTTTCTAAGATGTTTTGTGTAAGATTGATAATTTATTCAGATCGTTCTGGTCTCCTAAATTTAGCTTGAAAACATGCCAAAAGGAACGTAACTTTTCCCCATAACTTTCTGGCCTCATTTGGAATGCAAATTATTTCAGACCTACATCTTGCATAACCATAACGTTGTAACTCTTTCCAATCTTCCTGTTAAGCTAGAGAATAGGAATCTGTGTCACAATTATTCTTATTATTTGTTACATTTTCTAATAGTTAGAACGAAATAGATTTCTAGAAGACTAAGGGAAAATAGCAGAGGCACAGAAATGACAGCCTGGCATTCTATTTCCTACGTTTTCTAGCTGATGCTCAAACTGTATTACTCATTTTTCTTTTTGATGGAGAGACTAGTTGACTGGCAGATCCTCATCAGATGTATGTCTCACAATTTACAAGCTGTCATTTTTTTTCCCTAAAGAACACCTTTTGTTAGGAATGATAAAACAAATCCCTCTGAGATTTCTTTTTTAATTCCTCTCTGAGGGAGTGAAGTGTTTCCATAGTTACAGCTATTGTTATGAAGCTTATTTTAAATTTTATTTTTTTAATGTCAGTCTTGGTAAGATAAAGTGTTTATTTCCCAGAATGATTGTTGAGAGGTCAATATCACAATCTGTCACTGTTCTGTAATCTCAGTAGGTTTTTATTAGCAATCAGAAAGTGATTTTTTTTTTTTTTTTTTTCTTCTCTGGTTGTTGAATTGCTTCAAGAGAACTCTGAAAAATTTTCAGCTCTTCCTACTAAGGTAAACCTGTAACTGACCAACACTTAGAAAAACTCAGACACTGGTTTAAGTGTAACATTTATTAAGAATATTTCTCTGGATAAAACAGGTGGAAAATATGATTACAATTTCCTTTTACTTCAAATTTATGAAAAGAAAGCTGTCACCAGCTTTCACTAATGAAAAAATTTTACTAAGCACCAAATATGTGTCATCTATAATACTGAGACTTGAAGATATTCAAATAATTAGATTTTGTGCCCTCAAAGATCTATGAGTTGCCATATAAAACAGAAAACAAAAACATAAATAGTCTAAAAATGTGTGAATAAAGAGTCACAGAAATTCAGATATGGAAGTCTAACTCTTTCTAGCACTTGTACTAAGAAAAATTTGAAACAGTGTAAACACAAATTGAGTTTTAAGGGTACTTAGGGATTTGTTATACAGAGAACAAAGAGGGTAACAGGTGAGGACATGGTGGGCAGAAGGACCAGTGGTTATCATTATAGCCTCCCCCAAAGTACAGGTAAACATAATGTAATCACTTCACAGTGAGCAGTCCATTACCAGAGCAGGTATGTAAGGAGAACCAGCGAGAAACAAGGTTGCTAAGAATAGTTTGTAAAGTTGATGTGCTCTGAATAGTTATGCAAATAGTAAGATGGTTCTTTGCATAGTATAAAACAGGGTAGAAAATAAGATTTTCTAAATATAGAAGGAAAAGACAGATATGGGGGGAAGAGGATGGCCCAGCAGGCGAAATTTGAACAGAGGACTTGGGACTGTAAGAAAAATAAAAGTCCAGTGTGGTTCACATTCCATGATTGAAAGATTGTGAGCTTAATCACACAAGCAGCAGCAGGAGGGTCATTTGTAGGCACAAGGAAGAGGGAGGTTTCTGCAAAAAATCCTCTTAGAGAAAGGTGAAAGAGGCAGAGTGTGATGCCTTGGGAGGATCTGAAGTGGGGACATGGTTGGGGGGCTGTGAATGAGCCATTCATTTATATCTAAAGTGTGTAGGACTGTGGTAAAGGTGATGTCAGGGAAACAAGATCATAAAACAGCCCTAAGAAATGCCCCTCTATACAGTATAAAGTTTTATTTTTCCACTTCTTCACTCAAACAAGTTTCTACCTCTAGTTCTGTGAGTGCCAGGCCATGATGACTATAGAGCATGAGTGGCATATCAGCATCACTGAGCACATCTGTAGTTACTTTTCCTAGCAAAACCTCTTCCAGATCTTGTGGTTTTGAAGAAAAGCAGACTGTGAAGAACACATTGCTCTAGGCCAAGGAGATCATGGGAAAAGTCATTTCAGTTTTTCTTATTCTGGCAGAAGGGAGGTTTCAGGTACCTCCCCTTTGTGCCTGGACCATCAAGTCAGGGAGGAGCAGACCCACACAGTCAGGGGCCTGGGTTTTGGTGATGGCCCAATAAACACAAACTCGTCCTTCATGCCTGATACTCCTCAGGATCTCCACATTTTCAGCAAAAAAGGAAGCAGTAAACACCAGGAGATGAAGGAGAAATGCATGCCTGATATTCTGAACACCAGGGAAGGGAATCCTGCTGAATAATTCACTGATGATAATGAAAACAGCCTCCAACTGGCAA
Organism: Cavia porcellus; assembly: GCF_034190915.1. Taxonomy (NCBI): domain Eukaryota; kingdom Metazoa; phylum Chordata; class Mammalia; order Rodentia; family Caviidae; genus Cavia; species Cavia porcellus. Next base: position 19,778,433 of record NW_026947514.1, on the reverse strand, counting down.
ACAATTCTATTTGCTTTCATCCTAATAATTTATTTCAAAATTAAAAAGTCAAACTCAAATCAAAATAGCTGTATTCATTTACAGAATTTAGAATATGAATGAGGAAAACATTTAATATGAATACTAAGGAAGCATTATGGGGATAGAACTAAAACAGTGCTATTTAATCTTAAAAATAAATCTACGGGCAACTGCCATTTACATTCAGTTCAATGTGGAAATTAGATTGCCATGATATATAGAGGCTATTAAGGTGTAGATATTAGTGATATATTCTGTTCCCCAAGAGCCTCTAATTGAATTGTTTCCATGATAATGGATAAATGTTGAATAGTTCTGTGCAGAAAGAAAAAGCAATAGATTTCCTGTGATCCATTTTATGTTCAAGCCATAGGCAAAGTCAGTTAAAGGCATTCAGCCTTTATTTCATCTCCAGAAATCCTCATCCTAAAGGTAACATTTCAGCCACTTTCCTAAATGATGATAAATACACGAAGGCCAGATATTCAAAGAATGGAATTATTTTATCAAAGTTAATTCCTCCACAGACTCACCTCCTTGAAGTTTTCTGTCAAAGGTGAGTGGCCAAGGCAGAGCTGAATTATGTTACTGAGGCAAGAGAAGGAAAGGAGAAGATAATGTGTGAAAGATTTGATCCTATCTCTAATAGGCTTTTTCCATTCTGACACAGTTGGGTTAGCTGTTCAGAAATCAGTTTTAAAGACATGCATGCATGTGAGAGAGAAAAAGCTTACACATATGCTACATCTATAACATATTCTAAAACTATTAAATTCTTTTGACTTTGAATAATTGAGATTTTATGAATTTTGCCCTCCTAATCTACCACAGGTAAGAAAACATATCAAAAAGGTGATGGAAATTTATGACATATATGGATTATTGAAATGCATTCATACAGCTCCAAGGTTTCATTTGAGGCATGCTTAAGAAAATTTAGTCACTTTGCTGAAAACCTTCCAATCCATTTCTGCATGCAAAACTGGCTTTAGAATCCTCATGCAATGCGGGATATTCTTAGCATTTAAACATTTAACATCTAATGGATGTCAAAACTGTGGCGACACATTAAAATAAGGAAACTGGGTATGATAGATTCAAATAATGACAATATAAATGAAAAACCACAATTGTAGAACGTTATACTGAGATTAAAGGGCAGAGGAAATATTTGTCTATTTGAAGAACAAATTAGACACTGATTTTTTTGTTAAATAACAAAAATCATTTTGCTAACCTCTTTCTTTTGCATCTGTCATCATCAGACTGCATGAGTAAGTTATTTTTCCCCTGTTGGAGCTATCTTTCTCCTAAGCCTGTGATGTGTTTACCCATTTACCGGTATGGTAAATGGTGACAGCTATCTATAGTAGCTATTCTAATGCAGACCCTTAGCTCTCATATGGTTTCAGAAAGGCAGATGAGGGGCTGGGGATTTAGCTGAAAGGCAAATGAACTCTGGGCTTTGGACAGGAAATACAATGCAAAATTAATACTCAGTAAAGAGAAGTGTTGTTAGTAGTTTTGAGTAGTTTTGTAAAAGGTAGTATTTGTCTCCTTCCTTGAATATTTTTTACATAGCTCTATACTCTTCTTTTTAGCTCTTCATTCATTGTTACTTTTGACAACTTGACAACAGGTTGTTATTTCAGGTCCCAGCTCAGATATTTCCAGATCCCTGCTTTGTTTTTCAAATCATATTATTGTATTTTTACACATGACTTTGTATTTATCCTTTGCTATCTCCTACCAAAAATATAATCTCTAAAAGAAGTGGTATTTAAAATTGTTTCTTGCACACAGCAGACACAAAACAAATTTATTTACATGAACCATTTACCTTAGAAAGAAATTACCGCAGAAAGCATTTTTTTACATAGTTGGTAAGGATGTCAGTTAGACCTACTAGTGACTCAAAGGATGAGACAAGCAGAGCAAAATGCAAAAAGACAAAAAGCAGGGGTAATTTTGAATTATCTTACTCTCTAAAATGTCTCATTTTAATAAAATAATAAGACAAAGTATATATTTTATTACAGTTTTAAATTTAAAGGACACTTACATTACTTGAAAGTTAATCATGTTTATTCTGATTGAGATAATTTTTAAAATTTATTTCAAGACATACAAATGAAACAGATATAAATGAATAGACATTTGTTTTCAATGTTATCATTGCATAAATCTCTAGAACTTTGAACAAGACAGGAAGATTTGGGAAAGAAAATGCGGGTGTTATTCCCATTAAGATTTATATTGCAGAACATGATTTCGGTGTATAATCATCCCCCGAGATCCACACAGAATTGGTTCCAAATTCTTAACATAAAATAGTATAATATTTTCTTATCATAGAGCAAATAAATTAACCCTAGTATGTTTGCAGGTCATCATATAATTTGCTTTTTGGTGACAGCTATCTATAGTAGCAATTCTAATGCAAACCCTTAGCTCTCGTATGGTTTCAGAAAGGCAGATGAGGGGCTGGGGATTTAGCTGAAAGGCAAATGAACTCTCGGGTTTGGACAGGAAATACAATGCAAAATTAATACTCAGAAAAGAGCAACTCTGTGAAGAAAACTTAAAAGATCCAAAAAACACTATTCTCCACCCAAATTCCACGTGTACAAGGTTTGTAATTTGTTTGCCTCTAGGAAACCTTGTGTCACAGATTAACACTATGCACTGAGGTTCACCAGTGGAGCTTCATCCCCTACGTATTATTCTAAAACCACTTCCTCTAGACAATAAAAAATGAAAGAATAAATAAGTAAAATATTTGTGCTCCTCCGGAGAAAAATATTTTTTTGTGAAGTACAGAGTTCCTTATCACCAGAAATATTTGAATAGCAGTTGGTTGGGGAGAAATCTTCTAGAAAAAGAAGAAAAAGGCTGGCGAGGTGGTGGTCTTATATTTCCAATTGCCACATAACACTCTTTCCAACTTATCAATTCTGTGATTATTTGAGGGGATCTATATCCTTGCGAGATGTACTCAGTTTATTAAGTCTGTACTATGACAGTATGAGATGTTTACAATTAAATTTATTGCCTCACCACTGCCTGGAAAGAGCAGCCCAGTGTCTTCCAGCTCTTGGACAGAGAATGCAATATAATATGCAAATTGTTGAGTTTTGGTTTTGATTGGCTTGGTAACAGTTTAATGAGCCCTCTAAATCTCTTCATTACATCTTTTAAGGTGACCCTTAGCTCTCATGTGATTTAAGAAAGGCAGATGTTCCCCCTCTCTACGATGGCAATAAAAAAAAAAAAATTTAAGAAAAATTATCATTGGCTTCTTGAAGACAGCATTGAGTGGTTTGTGGAAATCATCATCCGGACTATAGTTTTAGGGGAGTTTTAATTATTTTTCAGGAGAATTTGTGAGAGTCTCAATTTGATCTCTGATATACACTGTGCTTATGAATCCATTTAATTGAGGCCCCTGAAAAATGACATCCAGCTTTATTTGTGACAATTGCCAGAAGCATTGGCTGCATGATGCAGTTTGATAACTCTTAATAAATGATAAATGCGGCACTGAATTTGCACAGCACACCTGGTGCAGTCGGCTCACACAGCTGTTAACAGGTGTGAACACTTGTTTACCAGAATTATGGCTGTTTGCTCATTTGAGTCAGCTTCCCATGCTACTAAATGAGTCAAACTTATCTTAATAGCAGAGATGCTAGTGTCTATGCCTTCCAGCACTGCTTAATTTAGAAGAAATCAGCATGATTGAAAACTGACTTTCTTGCAGTTCATCTGCATTTAACCTTCCCAGATTGAAAACTTGGTTTCATGGGCACATATCTGCTTACTCCGGGGCTTCTGCCAAAGAGAGTCTGCCATCCAGGAATGCATTCACAATGATCAGATTTTGCTGGAGGGAACATTCATGATTTGGAAAACTGCCTGCATTTACTTGGGAAGAAAGTTCAGAGGATGGAAACCAAAGGGATTCTTTCCCGAGAGCATTCTAAAGCATGTTAAGCTCTGGTTTCATCTGACAAGATTTGAAATCCATCATCTTTCATGGGCAGCTATTGTCTTTGTAACAACTCTACCTCTACATTCTGGAGGATCTAGACTTTTTGCTACTGGTAAGAGTTAAACTTCACCCAAGCCTTTAGGAAAAAAAAAAAAAAAAATATATATATATATATATATATATATATATATATATATGTATATATATATATTACAAATGCTTTGATTACTAATTCCTGTAGCTGTATATTTTATACGTTGTAGGCAGTGAGATGATTTGACAGTATTTGGCCAGTACACACATCTCTTCTGTTACTGAGAAGGGTTTTCGGTCTCAAATGTGAATTGCACTGGTAAAGATCTCAGTGTGTAAAGATGGAAAGCAGAAACTAAACCAATTTGTCCTCCATTGAGAGGAGCACACACAAAACAGGTACTAATGGATTTCTGATTGTGAAATTCTGTGCCCTTTCCCAATGAAGACATAACTGATGAAACAAACAGCAATGCAGTGTGAGAAGGTGTACCGGAGACTAAGCCCTTGGCACGTGACAAGCTAAAGGACACCACATCTGATGTGGTGAGTTTCACTAAAAGCAGATGCGTTATGTCCGTTTATATATATATATATATATATATATATATATATATATATGTTTTTTTTTTTTTTTTTTTCGGTACCGGGGATCGAACTCATGACCGCCTGCTTGCAAGGCAGATGCTTACGCCACTGAGCTTAATCCCCAGCCCCTATTTATGTAGTTTTAAGAGTAATTGTTATGAACAATTAAATCATATAAAAAACCTGGCAGTCCAGAGTTGGCTTCTATTTCAAAATTCAGAAAAAGTTTGACTAGATGAGGAGGAAACCAACTTCCTTAACCTAATGTGATCTTCTTATCTTTCAGCCAATTCCTACTTAGGAATGTTTGCTAACCCTTTTTCACAGTGTTATTCTCTCGTGATATTGCAATCAACATACATGACTAGGAAGCGCAAAGGTTAGAAGTGATTTTTAAAAGAATAGTCATTTGCTTTTGTTCTCAAGCCAAATTTAGCATCCTTCCACACTCTTTATAATTAATGTGTTGGCTCAGATTATAGACTTACCTCGGCTGAATGTGTCAAATGCTGGTGTCACTGTGAAAGAGACAAGAAGGCCTAAAGCACAGCAAGATACTGTTGAGGGAGACAGCATTCTGGGGAACAAGAAACAGGTTATAGCTTTTCAATGCAAAATTTCCATTAGAAATTACTTGACTTTTGTCCTTCAGTTCATATTGAAGTGTATAAGCAAAGTTCACTATCAGCACTTTGCAAAGCTCCCAGTTTTCTTCCTGAAAAGACTGTGGACTCAAAAGTAGATGAGCAATTACGATTGCAAGCAGAGTTTTTGCAAGTGTGAGCCAATCTTGCCATTGTTAGATCATGGGAAGGAAAAATCCCAGAGTATATGTTGAAATTCCGTTGAACTGCTTATTTGAAAATCAAATAGATTTGTAGAAGTATAAAAATTTAGGCCAAAAATCATACATATACTAGACAACATATTTGTGTATTTATTTTCTAACATACACATTCTTGAATCTTTCAGTAAAAATGCTTCTTTTCCTCAAGATAGTAAACCAAGAAAAAGAAATGGTAGAACTTGAGAATTTTTCTTCATTTTAACATAGAATTTAGATAACAAAAAATATAAGCTTCTCTTGAGTACATACTAGTCTTTGATGTTAAATAAATTATTTAATATAACATCGTGTTAAATTATATCTATATTTCCTCTCTATTCGTAAGAGAACAGTCATTAAAAATCCATAAAAATGGAGTCACGTAAAGTCTTACCACCATGAGATAGAAAAGGAACTTTTCCTATAACATTGAAATTTTCACAAGTGTCTTCAGAGTGTAATTTCCGTCATTACCACCATCTCTGTCTGGTCCTACTTCTGCTAGAAGCATAATAATTTAATACTTTATTCCTTATAAATCATCTGGGAAAGGATCAAATTTTAGCAAAATCCTCATCTTCTTTTCACTTAACAAGGTTTCCATTTTCTCAGCATCTTATAATTCATGTTTCCCAGAAATAGAACATTTTTCTGGTCACCACAAAGAGTGCAAGGTGACCCATGACAATTTTGCTGTTCATTTGTTGTCTCCAGTGCTAGATCAATATGCAGCAGAGGAAAAGTTCTCTTTTACAGTGTATAGGTAATTGAAAACATAAATAAATATCTCTGAGAGGACTGGACCCTAATGAAAGCATAAGCTGATTTCATTAAAGAAACCATTCATTGGAGCATTACTTCAACCATAATATAACCATAAAAGTTATGCTAAATTCAACTCATTTCAATTCACTTTGAAGGCAACATGAAACCAAACTCTGTGGGAAGAAAAACATGAACAAACTCATTTAGAATTAAATTATAAAAACTTGATTTATTATAAAATTCATAACTATATTTTAGAAAGCACAATTTACTTCAAATTATATTATTCTTATTGGTGAATTTAGCTAGATTTTCCAGGGAGACCATGAAATTATATAATCTTTCATCTATAAAAGTAATTATTATTTATTAAGAGATTACTACATGGCAGATAGAATTCAAATCACTTATGTACATTTTCTAATTTCAGTTACAGAGCAACTTTATAGGCGGGTTTTGTATTATTCCCGTTAAGTACATTAGGAGACTGAATTTCAGAAAGTTCTGATCATAGGTCTATGTTACAGAGTTATGAAGGGCATATGTTTTCTTTTTGTTTCTGTTCTTTTTTTTTTAAACCTGGGATCAAACTTATGCCCTCACATTTGCCAGCAAATGCTTGTGTCATTGAGTTAAATCTGGTTTCTAAGTAATACACTATGAAGAAAATTAGAGAGTTTCTGAAAATTATGATGAAAATTATTTATCCATATATTATTTCTTCAGGTTATTCAAGCTTCTACAAATTACTTAAAACTGAATCTAGCACATTAATGATTTGTCTAATCCCAGGCTAATAGCCATTCTTTACAGCTTTTGGCTCAAAATGACAGGGAGATTAACAACATGATTTCACAGGCAAATCTTTCCGAGTGATCAGTGTGCTGTTACTACTTAGTGCTGGCTATCCTTACTTTCTCTGTCTCTGTCTATCTGATTCTGAACTCAAGCCACTAATGATATTTTCTGTGATATCATTTTAGAAAAGATAATTCCATGACTAACAATCTTTATTCCATTTTCAAAAAATAAATCTTAGTGAGTCATATCATGCACAGATTAATACATTCTAAAACAGCTTTTCGTGAAGTTTGCTCAGAAAGAGAGCTAGCTGATCTGTCTCCTATTTCTTTTTTACCTCTACCACGGGTTTAGGATTTGAAGCCCTCACTCCCAAATTAGTATAGATCTCTGAGAGGCATGACCTAGAGCCAGGTAGTAAAATTTAAATATTAACAGAATCAAAATATGCAGAATTCCAGGTGTGGTGGAACATGCCTGTATTCACAGCAATCTGGAGGCTGAGACAGGGGGATTGTTGCAAGTTAGAGACCACCCTGTGCTAAAAAGTGAGCTGAAGGCCAGCCTGAAATGCATGGTGGGTCCCTGTCTCTAAAAGATAAAAACAAAGAATGCAGAACATCCTATTGCTTTTACCTTTTCTTAACTTAAAGGTTCAAATATATTTGATTCTTTACGCTTAAAGGAAAAATAATACTTGATCAAATATTCTCAAAAAGTTAATACTGACAGTATTTTACTGCTTTTTGTTGTTTTACTATTGCATTATTCTAAGATCTTTTTTGGAATAATTTTATATCTGTGGCTTAATTTACTGTCATGATGGGAAATATTTCTCTTAATATAGTATATACAGAAGGCGAATAGAATCACTCATTTATTCAGTAACTTACATTTTTTTCTCTTAGGGCACTGTAAGAATCAGGAGGAGTTGGGCAACTTTGAAGTAAGAAATTAACTTGAATTTTATTATAATTTGGAAATATATATAAAACATTTTAAGAATGATTTCTTTTGCCTAGACACATAGGATCTCAGGCTGATGGTGACCCAAAAGTTATTCCTATAGATTTAAAACAAGTATAAGAATGCTCATTTTGCTTCAAATAAATTCTCAGAGTTTATTACCAGAACAATGAGAAACAGTGTTAAACTGTTTCAAAAAGAAAATTATAAAAATCAAAACAAAATTTAAAATTCCTTAGTCCCAAGAAAACAACAGAGTCTCAAACAAGTACTCTCATTCTCAGAACAACAAAATTATAAGTAAAGATCATGACTTTGAAGACATAAAATGGCCCTCTCTTTGGGGGCTAAAATAGGTTTCTGTAGAGAATGAGAGCAAAGGGACATTCACGGGTATTCCAGGGGAAAAAATGAAGTATTTCAGTTGTAAAAGGGAAAATGATATGCTTATCTTATAGAATAGTAGATTGTACAGTCAGTGAGTACAGAAGTGCTGCTAGAGATCTGCTCATAATGACAGTCAGTGGCTCTTTCTTTTTTATTTCTCATTTTGATTCAAGTCTGAGTAGTTGACTGGAACATCCATCTATCCCAAAATAAAACAAAGCAAAAATGTACTGATACCTTGTTTAAAAAAAAAACAGTAGGGAAAGAACAGGAGCTCTGAAATGTTTATGTTTTCTAAGGCTATAAATTGAGTTATACAAACTTTATAATTAGTCTTTAGAAGAAAAGCCAGGTCAAATTTTGGTTCAATTAACCTCCTGAGTGTCTCATTAATCAAAATCTACTTGAAGTGATTTTTCTTAGTCTAAGCACAATGTGATGGTGAAATACAGTGTGTCTAAGAGTTCCCGTGCAGTTTGCTACAATAATATCATAGACATTGATTGCTGCTTGTTCCTGTTCTGTCAGCTGGATTTGAGTTTATTTTTTTCGTCTGTCACTCAAAATGTTTATAAGGAAAGAATTACTTAGCCATTTCATGGTGTGCTTCTTTTACTTACTAGTATACTGCTTTGGAAATAAGAGATACATACAAAAAGGGAATTTAGTTTAAATTTAAAATCTGTAAGTCACAGGAGACAAGCAGTTCTGAGATTCTATCAATGCTATTACAGTCACTGACAGATTTGGAGAAATAAAAAAGATCAGAACAGTGAAATTTCCTGCCTTCCATTCTTCCGTAACATTTATATATTCAGTCAGACATGACAGAAACAGTAATTGTAGAACTTTCTCATCTATCATGGTATTCACAAGTAGCCACAAGCATACACATGGCACATCTATAGGTCACGATCATTTTGAAGAAAAATTGGTAACTATGCATTGTGGGTAAAACATGCAAATTATCAAGAAAGCAGAGATAATTAAATTTCCTCTAGTCAGAATAAAATGACCTTTTTTGATTGAACCCCATTCTGGGAGAGACATGAATTCACTGTTCATTGTCATAAGAGTAGGCTTGTTTGTCATAAAGTCAAGCTTGACGGGACATAAGCTTGAAGATTTAAAGTTGGAACCAATGAACAAATAAATTAAGGCAAAGATTCTAGATTTATGTGTATGCCAATTTTCCCTCTATATTATTTCTATTGCTTCCATAATTCATAGATACTCTCAAATCTAGCAGAGAATAATATAAAAATAAATATTTAAGTCAAAATAAAGAATTATCAACTGAAACTGAACTGTGGTAATATTTATATCTTTAATAAAAACAACTGTACAAATCTATACATATAGATTCTATATGATATACGTCATGCAAATATTTTTGGTTTCCTCTTTCATTGTAACTTGACAGTATAATGTTTCAAAATTAAGAAACCCAAGAATATGTATTGAATTAATAAATAAGTAAAAGAATACAATAAATCATTACAGTACACATTCCATTTACCACTCATGATTCAATTTAATTGTCTTTGAAATTATAATCTGAAATAAGCCAAGTTGCTGATTTTATGTTTATGAATTATTACTTAGAATAATAAAAATAAAGATTTGAATCTTATTTATACATTTGATATTTTAATCAGTCTTCAATTTATCTTGTCTACTACATCAATTTCATTTATTTTATTCTGTAACTGGAGCTTATTTGCACACATGTGAGAATGTATATATGTACACCTCTGAATGAGTGAGTACACATCTATATGTCTGAGTGATTACACACCAGTAAGTCTGGATGAGTACACACTTATAGTCTGAACAAGTACACACCTGTATGTCCAAATGATAGTTTCCAGGACTACGCATCTTTTGACGTGGTAAACTTGATTTTAATGCTTGAAAGCAGTTTTGCCTGCACTGCCATCCAAAAGTATAATTTTGTTTTTCAAAGTCAGTAAAAATAACTATAAAATAAACTTTGGTTTATAAAACAGTGTTAAAATAGTCACATGTACCATTTAGAAGATTTGTGACTTTGAGACAGTATGATTATTTTTGTAGGCTTTATTTTCTTATGAAAAATGAGGAGATAATCTGAATTCAGGCTCTTAGCATCTGCATGATTTTCATATGCAACAATACTTTAGCATCTGTAGAACAGTGAGGCAGGCACAGGCCTGTGGCCTGTTAAGGACCAGACCACACATCAGCAGTTGATCAGTGTGACAGTAGAACTTCATGGATATTTATGCCACTGTACCTCCATCCAGATGAGAGGTTGCATTAGATTTTCATAGGAGTGGGAACCCTACTGTGAAACAGGCATGAAAGAGACCTAGCATTTGCTATGAATATTCCAGGAGCCACCCTCAGAACTTCCTTCTTTGTGAAAAATTTGTCCTCCATGACACCTGTCCATGTGGCCAAAATCAAACAAACTCCCTAAGTAACCATTAAAATTTCAATGTGGTTTTGAAGATTAATTCTAGTGGGTCTAAGAAAATATCTAGATGTATACCCAATCCAAATGAAACAGGGACCAGGTAATATAGTGCTTTCTATACAAAACTGTAGCATTTTCATTATTCATTTAGTGCTGCCCATAGGCTTCTGGTTCTCTTGCGTTTTGTGGCCACTTGTTCTCCAAAATTATGTCGTCTAGGAAATTCTTAACTGGAAAAGAAGGGAAAGGATTTCCCAGGACCCGATATTCCAGATTAAATATCAATACTAATCATGAATCAGAAGATGGCACTAATTAAAAAGAGTACTTGTTATGCTTCTGTCGGAATTCCCCCTCAAAGCCTCATGTGGTCATGGGGGCAAGCTTTGCAGAGGTAGCCAAATCTAGAGTTTGTGATTGGTTCATTGTCTAGTGCTGAGACTGGTGGTGTGAGTGCTACACCTGTCTTAGGAAGGATAGCCTGCCTGCGATATAAGGAAGGGAAAAAGTTTGATTCCCTCTTGTGCTCTTATTCCTTTACATCTTCTGACATCATGAACTGTTGCCCCATATCTTGTGCCACTATGTCATGAGCCAGCTGATTATGGACCAAAGCTTCCACAAATTGGGAGCTAAATAAACCTTTCCTTCCTTCACTTTGGGCATCAGGTATTTTCTTGCATCAATGAAAGAAAAGCACTAAAACAGTGTTTCACTGTTTTTTCTACACAGTGTTTTATTTCTTTCCCTATCAATATGAAAGCTTTGTATTTAGGGTATTGAGTAGCTCACCTTTATTTATATTGGGCTTTCCAAAATTCATCATGTTATTTTTTAGTATTCTTCTGTGAACTCAATATTCAGCCTGTTAGGAAGAAGTAAACACTAAATTTCAGCTTTTAGTAAGTATTTCTTGCCACGATCTATGGAAATCCCTAGAACTATAAGCATTTCTGAGTTTTCTGAAAAGATCAATTTGGTTAATATTTCATATTTGTGCTATATAAAGAATAGCACAAATAGACATAAAGAAGTCTATGAATGATTTTAAAATATTGATATTCTCTATTTTTTAAATGTTCTCTATTTTTTACAGGGCAAGTGTTCCTTTTAGGTTAATTTCCTTTCCTTCTCCAGCCTAAGTTACATGATGAGTTTTGTTCACACTGCAATCATCACTACTCTGCTCTTTTTAGTTAACTCTGCCATGCTCCCTGTGATCCAATCACAATGGTAGAATTTAAGTATTATATTACTGAATTTCTAGAATCATTCACTAAAAACAGAATTTTATTCTGTGTTCTCTGCTTCTCCATAGAAATAGCTTTACACACGTTCAATTATTTCCTACTTCATTTTACACTAAGGTAAATCAAACATGCCTGGTCTGAGTTTTCTCTATTTAGATATTTTCTTATTGATCAATGATGATATTACATTGTAAAGAGAAAGAGCTACCTAATGTACACATTAGTGAAAAACAAAACAACTAATGTGATGTCTTTCTAAAGTAGTAATAAATAGATAATCCTGGAAAATAGTCTCTTAAAATATTTTAATAAGTATAAACTGGACACCTATTTTTACTAAAGAGATTGGTAATTATAAAAAAGTATAATTCTTTGAAGGCAAATCTTTTTTTTTTTTTTTTTTTTTTTTTTGATACTGGGGATCAAACTCATGACTTCACTTGACAGCCAAGCACTTATGCCACTGAACTAAACTTCAGCTTTGAAAGGCAAATTTTATTTGAGTCATAATGACTTGATAAGCTTATGAATCTTAGTTGTTTTATTGGGAGCTCTTATTTTAAGTTACTTTTTCTAATCACTTGTAGAATATTAAACAGTTGTTTTTCATTTTCCTATTCTACTTTCTTTCTGTTTCCTACTAAAACTTGCCATAAGAGTAAGTTATAGTATGACTTAGTATGAAAATATATGTGCAACTCTAAACTCAGTTCTTAAAAATATCCAGTATAATTCTCCACTGCTCCTCTGTCTTCTGCTAAGAAAACTTAGCCAGATTCAGAAGATACAGTCTAGCCTGTTGAAGATCTGACCAAAGGGAGACTCACTGGGTAGAAGAAACTTGATTTCCTAAATGACTACTCTATTCCTTAGACCTGCATTGAGCCATAATAAGAATATGAAATAAACCTTATGGTATTAAGTAAATAAAAGTCTGGATAAATTGAAAAAGTGTTGCTCAATTCGTAACACAGAATGTTAGTCTATAAAATCATTTCATTTTCATAACAAGGAGGGGTAAGGCTTAAGGAAAGCAAAGGAATTTCAGAAAGGATGTGCATGTGCCAATGTTAGTTAGAATTAAATTAAGGATTGACCTGGTGGAGAAAGTGATAGCCATCTCTACATTTCTGGACAATGGCTTTTATGTCACACCAACTGACAGTGAGCTCACATGCACAGAGAATTTTAAAAGTACATGAATTAGCCCTTCGAAAGTAGAGAGTACCAGGATGTGTATAAGGTGAAGCTGAGTTTAAACTTTAACCTTATTGTTTCCTTTTCCCATTACTCTTTGAAAGTCTTTTAATCTCATTCAGATTTTACTCCCTCATGGAAAAGCGTATCAATTTTTGATATGATATTGGTGCCAGGGATGTAATTCAGCATCACAGTACCTGCCTGGCAAGCACAAGGCTGTGAGTTCAATCCCTAGTACAAAGAAAAACAAAAAAACAACGAAAGAAGAAAAAAGACTATTATATTAAATTAAAATTATATGTATGAAAAATACATCCAATAATTTCTATCACATGGAAACAAAAAGTGAATGCTTAAAATTATAGTGAGATAATTTAGTGTAAAACACCTGCTAGATATGAAACATCTGCTGGCGATGATCTGGAGCTTGGTCTGTACATTCTTTTTTGATGGGTTCACTGTTGTGGTTGTGATTGTGTCTCTGCCACATTCTTAGGTTCAGGTCCTAAGCCTTAGAACTCAAAAATGTGATCTTATTTGGAAATCTTTACATAGATGTTCAAGTTAAGATGACAGATTAAGGACTCCTTTTTTCTTGATTAGGGAAATTTGGAGATAAAACACTCATACTACAAGATACCTGCTGAACATACATATACCATGCACAAACCTCAGGCCTGTAGTGAATCCTTCCCACATCAACCTCAGAAGGACCCATGCTGCCGGCCTCCTTGATTTCAAGTTCAAGAACGAGGAGACAAGAAATCCATGTTTTGTATGTCATTTTGTCTCTTGCAGTTTGTTTCAGCTGCTCTTTCAAACTAACATGCATCTCTATTTTTCCAAACTTTAAGAAGTATAAGTGTAATATAAAGTTTTTCAAGGCAGTTGAGAAACAATAATATGCAACCGAGGAATTTATCTTCTGTTATTGCCAGTATCGGTGAGGATGGAACTCTTTACAGAGCTCCAGAGTCAGGAACAAAGGGCACTAATGCAGTAAGGCCCCTCTTGTATCCTGAGAGGAGGAGACTACAGATGGAAGATGAGCCTCATGAACAGTCTGGGAAAATATACTGTGCATTTCCCTTAAGTATCAAATTTTTGCATTATAGAATTAGGAACAAATCTTAGAAGAGAAAGTATTTAAACAAACTTTCAGAGGCAGTATATTTTACATGGTATTGTTTTAAGTGCTTTGGGTCTTTTTTTTTTTTTTTTTTTTTTCTTATTTCCTTTTAAATTTCTGTGTATGCTAGCAACATTGGGAAAGATTTTGGTAGGCCAACCTGCATTCATTCCTGACAAAAAATGGCAACTCTTCTCAGTGACAAGTGTACGCTCTCAGCAACCATGGGGGAAGAAAGTAACGTACATGACACAAAGTAAAGTAGTTTAAACTGGAAGTTAGGAATTAAGACCAGGTAAGGCCAATTAGGATTTCTTTTCTGGACCGCATCCTTTATATTAATTAAATGATACTATTTGCAAGGTTGATTCATTTTTATGGTCTCAAATTGTTATCGTCTCAAATTGTTTGAAACTTGACTATTTGAACGCACTTTACTGATTCAACAAATTCAGACCCAATTCTACTTTTGAGTATGTGTTATCAGATATGTAAAACTCCAGCCAGGCAAGCATCCCTCAGATCCCTCTTTCTGTTTGATTACTTTTCTGAGCATCAGAACATAGATATAAGTTTATTGCCCCAGCATCTGACGGAGAAATATTAGAAGGCATTGGACAGTCTACTGGCCATTCAGAATCCCTCCATTCCACTGACATAATCAGAAGAACTTGGCACTACACTGATCATTCAGAGGACCTCTGCTGTCTTCTGGTTCATTCAGAAGAGCCAACTCTTTCACTTACCCATTCAGGACTTGTAATCCAATAGATCCAATTAGAGGACTTTGGGATTTCCATGGCCACAACCTAGAGGACATACATAAAAAGTGCTCCATATTTATACTCTGCTGTATTTTTATTTCTATAACTAAAAAATAGGTTATTTTTATTATAACTGACATTTTAGTGTTTCCACCCTTCTTGTCAAATTCTTTGTTCTGAAATCTGCTAAATGACTCTCTTATGAAGATGAAAGATTTAGTGAATATTCTTCTAAGAAAACAGCACCATTAGTTTACTAACGGTGTCTGGTCATCCCAGTCATTCTAGACCATAGATTTGGGGGACATATATGGGTGACATATTTAAACATTGCCACCGATAGATTGTATTTACCTTGACTTGATTTTTTTGATAATTCAAAATTATTTTCAGGGGGCTGGGGATTTAGCTCAGCGGCATAAGTGCCTGCCTTGCAAGCAGGCAGTCGTGAGTTCGATCCCTGGTACCGATAAAAAACGAAAAAGACAAAAAAAAAAAAAAAAAATTATTTTCAGTCATGAAAAGTAAAGATTTAATCATCTTCATTCTATTTTTTAAAATCTGTTTCTCTTTTAATGGTTCAACGTTCCTATATTCACATTTAGTTTTTTAAAAGAAATGTTTACAAGATTTTCTTTTGCTCTTGATCTTTCTGTCATCTGAAATGAAGCATCAGACTGTCAAAATGAACTCACAGTGATCATTCAGTATATCGAGCTTCACTGATAAATTCAAGGATACTGACAATCAGGAAGCACAGACATACAGAGAAGACTTTCTGGGTGTTCCAATTTAATACAAAATGAAATCTTTGATAAAAACAAGTAGATTGTGCCTGAAATGGACAGTAACCTAAAATGGATTTATCTAAACCGTTCTATTCTATAACAGGACAGTATAAGAGACTTTTCCAGGAACTCAGACCTCACGTATCTGTAGATAATATATTTGTTTACCACATATCACTGAACCAATGACACTTTAGTAAGCTAATTCAGTGGATAAGTACTCTTCTCTAATGCCACTAGGTTTTCTTTTTTTCCTATGATGTTATCACTAATGTATTAGAAGAATAGTAATGTAAAGTCATCTGTGGTCATTCAGCTTTAGAAATATCACCGAGTTAATGTAAAATCATAATCATAATCGCAGATCAGTTGCTTAAGTCATTTGTTCTTGTACAACAAGGGAATATTTGTCCATTTCTATATATCGAGCATGTCAAATGAAGCTTCAATTTTTTCTAATGCAATGATCAGTTTTCAGCTTTTCTCCTGATAAATCTAAATAGCAGTATGTGACATAATTTGCCATCCATCTTTTAACTTTGTTCTTATTGGCTTGTAAGATACTACTTCTATTTTTCTTCTACTTCTCATTACACTAACAGCTAATTTCCCAATTTTTTCCTGTTTTTTTCTCATTTTTTAGGTCTTTCAAAATGAGACCACAGCACAGAAATATCATTACTTATGAAGTAACTGATTACCTCTTCCCTTCTCCACACTCAAAAATAGATTTAACTTTAAAGTAATACATTTTAAACTTCATGGTACCTCATTAGTAGAGGCTTTTTTTTTTTTTTTTTTTTAACTTCCTGAAGGATACAGGAGAGTTATTTAGCTTAGGACTTGTAATCCAATAGATCCAATTAGAGGACTTTGTGATTGGGGCAAAGGGTACAGTCACTGATACAATACATGGTAGCTACAGCTTTAAGCCTGGTGCAAAGGGTGATAAACTACCAACACTACCTTTACAACCACGTTCAAGGTCAGAGCAATATTTGGACTTGATTGACCTGGGAGAGCATCTGTACCTGGACAACGGCCCTGGGAGGAATTTATGAAGGTAACAAGCTTCTTTTATTCTGTTGGGTGAGCATTGAGATCTCGGTTTATCCAGTTCCTGACACTTAATTTTAGGGACTCAAGGAGATGAGAATTGAGCCAAGCAGGCCAGTGTTTGGCTGGGTGGGGGAGCAGGGAGTAGCTTTTCACAGGAATTAGAGATTGCAGAATTGAGGTTTGAAGTTTCAGAGGGATTCCATCTAACAAAAAACACAACCCAGCTAAGAATTACCGAGGAAGCTATAAAACTGGAAGTTATTTTTCTAAACCGTCAAAAATAAATGACAAATTTTGTTTGTACAAGCTTTATCAAAAGAACAAATGTTGGCTTTTTCACTCCCAGAATTTTCTTTCCATTCTCCCTACCACAAAATTGTTGTGTGACGAGGTAGCCAAGAAAATGATTCCAGAGGTGTAGGAAAAAAGCAGCGTAACAGGCAAGAAATAATCACAACACTAATAATTTATAAATTCTAAGCCTCTTATGATACCTGTACTATTTTGCAGCCTTTTAACATGAGTAATGACTTTATTTATTCTAAATAAATATGTAATTTTGTATTTACATTGAAGCAATTTTTTTAAGCTCTGAAAATCACTTGTGTTCCTGTTCTTGTAGGAAGTGTCCATCAGTCTCTAACACTGATTAACTCAGGAGCTTCCAAAGCTCCCTGATGGCACCGTATTGTCTCCACTCAACACACCAAAGGAAAACAAGCACGGACATTTGAAAACTGTACATCACGCAACATCCCTGTTCCTCTGCAAACCTGCCAAGTGTTACTGTCTCAGAGTTAAGGCCAAATCTTTAACAGTCACCTAATCCTTGCCTTATGTAACAACTTGACTTTATTTCCTGTTCTTCCCTTCTGGCTCACTCAGTTGCCACGAGATCAGTGTCTTTTGTGCTCCAGGAACAAGACAGTCACACTCCTACCTTGAGAACTTTATATCTGCGTCCCTCTCCCTGTAAAACACTCCCTATCATAGCCACAGAATCTTTTTTCTCATTTCTTTTGCTAATCTGCTTATAAACAGCAGTATCTATGCTAAGAAGACCCCTGTCATTCTGTCTAAACTTAATTGCTTACCACCACAAGAATATCTTTTTCTCCTTTGTGCTTCTTTTTTTTTTTTGTGCTTCTTTTTTAATACATCATTAGCATTTTGTAAAATACTCTAAAGTCAGTTATTATATATTTCTTCACTGCTCTATAAGGACAGATATTTGTGTCTGCTATGTCAAATTCAATTTGTCTCTTTTAATATCTGATCAATGTCTGGCAAGTACCTGGTCTTTGATGAGTGTATGATGTATTCATGAATGAGCAGATAAGTGAAAAAATATGCTTCCTATACTCTTCCTGCTCAGAGTATGAGAGAAAATTTGAAAGCCCTCAATTATCATTTTGGTGCCAAGTATAACATAAAATCACTAAATATTTGTGACTGATCAAATGACATTAGATCGTTTATCATCAGTACTTTTAGAGCTGCTATCAAAGATAGCCTGTTTAGGGTAGGGCTAGTGGCTGATTAATTAGCTATAATAAGGTAATTAACTATGCTAGAGTAACAGAAATAATGTTAAGTTCATTGATACATCAGAGTTCAAATTTTCATAAATGAACTTCGAGCTTCTTATTCTGTTTTGTCTTGTTTTTATCCAGATATTTGACCTTGTGGAGGAAAGCCTATAGGAATAATTAATGATAAAAGGGTATCAAACTATTCAACTAACCCATTTTATCATTGATAGGAGAAGTATGATGATTTCAGGTAGTTTTCTTCAGGCAATGAAAAAAAAATGTAACTTTAGTTTAGTGCATGGTGATAGACATGGGACTAGTTCTGGTCTTTGACTTATGGGAAAACCATTTTTCCCAGCACAATTGATTTAAGAGGCTATCTTTATTCCAGTGAATATGTTTTGCCTCTTTGTCAAAGATAATGTGTCTGAGTGTCTTTGTAGTTGTGTCTGCATCTCCTAATCTGTTCCATTGATGCTCAGGTCGATTTCGTTGTTGTGGTTGTTTTTCCCAGTACCATGTTGACTTTATCACAGTAGCTTTGTGATATGATTTCAAGTAAGGTGTGATGATAAGTCCAGTTTTGTTTCTGTTGCTCAGGATTGCCTTTGCTAGTCCAGGTCTCTTCTGTTTCCATACAAATTTCAAGAAAGTTTTGTTTAGATATGTGATGTACTCAAATACTATTTTGATTGATATTACATTAAATCTGTATAACAATTTTGAGAACGTGACCATTTTTACTATGTTGATTCTTCCTGTCCATGAACAAGGGTCTCAGTTTGCAGCTGAACTAAATTTGTAGCTCAGGCAGTTCTCAGATTTGCAATGATCCTCCTACCTCAGCCTCTTGAGTGCTGGAATTATAGGCATACACCAGCACACTCGGCTTCAAACAAAGGTTTACTTTTGTTTTGCTTTGCTTTTATTTATTTAATACCAGGGATGGAACTCGTGACTTTGTACTTGTCAGGCAGGCACTTGTGCTGTTGAGCTAAATCCCCAGCTCATCTCTTTCCATTTTTTGATATCTTCTTCTATCTCCTTTTTCAGAGTAGAATAATTTTCAATGTATAGATTTCTTAATTCATTTGCTAGATTGATTCCTAAGTATTATTATTTTGGATGCTATTGTGAAGGGTGTTGTTTCCCTAATTTCTCTCTCAGTGAGTTTGTTGTTGGTGTATAGAAATGCTATTGGTTTTTGAATTTTGATGCAACTTGACATCATTCTGACAAGTGAAGTAAATCAGACTCACATATATAAACGTAAGATTATTTATGTAGTGTAAAAACCTGAAATAGGAAATAAGATCCAAGTGTACAATAGACATTGTTAAAAGGTGAAGATAATATAACTTGAAAGGAAAACATAACTGGGATGAGGAAAGACTTTAAGATAATAATACACAGTGTGTTAACTAGTGTTGATTTCTTATTTTTTTTTTTGAAATTATGTATTATTTCTATTCTTTTTTCTGTTTTGCTTTCTTCAAAATAAAAGAAAGGAAAGGCAAAGAAAATATAAGCATATAAAAGTATATATATATATACACATACATACACAAGATAGATAAGATCCTTGTACTACTAATCTCTATTAGATCATTAAAAAGAATGGCTTGTACTTACATTATTTGATTAATTTTCCATTCCTATATATTGTAATCAGAGAAACTATTTTGAAGATATATTAATCATTGTTAATCTGCTATTATCTTATTAGTGCTAACAGCCAGATAATGTTTCATTACAAACCTGAGGACTATTTTTGAAATAAAAATTTCTGGAAATCTAAGTCATGCTTGTATCAACTTAATTACTTCCAAGTGTAAAGGTAAATGTGCTATGTGGATCTAGTTAGTTGTGGAAGTTCATACCAATTTTGATAATCAAAACATCTAGCTATAATATCACAATTAAAATATTCTTTTATTCATTAGCATATATTCATACTCCTTCACTATTATTAACTATTATATGAATGCAATAATTTTTGCTAAGAACAATCTTTGAATCCCATTTCTGTTGATATTTATATGTATTTGTTGCAATAACAATTAGATAATTGGAAAATACCAAGTTCTGACTGTTCTTATGTATTTCTAAATTAAAAATGCATTGATTTAACCAGATAGTATAGGATTTATTGCAGGCTTTTACTATAACTGATTATTTTTAGGATATCAAAACAACTATTATTTACAAATGAAAATGGAACAGGCTACAAAACTATTTTACTGTTACAGCTGGAACCAATTCCATTGTCACTATTTCTTGTTATGTATATAAATTTCCTTAATGTAATTAGCACAAATATCCTTACAAACAAAATAGGAAACACAACTCAATAGTTAAATGATCACCTGCTACTATATGTACTATATATACTAATATACTCCTCAGCTTCCCCCCAAAAATTATGAAATCTGCATATAAAACTAAAAACTGGTACACTTTATACTTTTAGGTAAAGTGCGAAGAGCAGAGAGAATCTGAGGAAGGAGATCTAGGTGCCTTGATTATGGCGTGAGAACAGTTAGCACAGTGAGGACAGCAGATGTGCTGCGGTGGGTAGAAAAAACTGTGCTTTTTAACGTGAGATAGATTGTGCCAAAATGCTCTGGTTATCAATCATGTGTCTCAAAGAGAAAGAACATGAAAATCAACAACATACTGACCCGGAATTGTGCAACAAAGAAGCCAAACTAAAGGTAAAAGACGGTGTCTAAGACATGCTTCTGTCCAAGGGAATTTACCTTCTAGTCTAAAATGTTTACCTGCTACAGCAAATAAAGCAACACTAAATAGCTAACTCAAATAATAGAATTTGAACAACTTACAGCATAATGCGTAGAGTACACTTTCAAATCCCTCAATATAAAGTGCAACATGCTCCTTAGGTTGATTGATTTGCAAATGGTCCAGAAGATAGACTGATTTGCAAATGTTCCAGATAGATTGATTTACAAACAGTCCAGAAGATAGACTGGCAGACCAAAGGTTTAAAGTAGTTATTATTGCTCCCTTCAATGAAGTAAATAAAGCTCTTTTTTTTTTTTCTATGAAAAATGAGTTTTTCCTCTAATATTCCCATCCTTCATACATTTTTTTTTTAACCACAGAATCAAGAAACGATAAAGTAAAATCTCTGAAATCTTGAGCCAAAATAAACTTCCCCTTTAAATTGTGGATTTTAGGTCTTTTGTACCAGTAATGGGCAAACATTAAAAATACAAAGAAAAATATATTCTTAAAAATTTGGAAAACAAATAACACATTTCTAAACAACATATGTTTCAGAAAATAAATCCCTAATGAAGTAACATGATAAAAAAAGTTCCAAATACAATAATTACAAGAGTGTAGACAAAAACCATGTTGGAAGGAAAATTTATAATAAAAATTACTCATTAAGAAAGAAAATCTGAAAGCAATAATCTGAGATTTCATCTTCAGAACTACAAATAAAACAAAGTAAAGCCAATGTTATGATACAGAAGGAGTTCATACCAATAAGAATAGAAAGTTTTGAAATAAAAACAGAGCAAAGAGTGATGAAAATAAACTTTTAATTACTGGATAAAAATAAATCCTCAGACACAGTGAAGAGAAATGAGAAAAAATTTTGCTGCTATCAGGGAATATGTTGTATCAGTACAAATTCTATTAATATTGACAATAATTAAAAAATAAGATGTTATGACAAATTCTTGGAGAGAATAAACAAAATCTCTAAAAGGTAAATTGTACCAAAGTAGATGCAAGGAAAACTGGGATATCACCAAACAAATTTTTAAAATTAAATGCAAAAACACTTTCCGTATATTTAGATTAAACATTATTTACCTATATTAATGAATTAAACATGTTTTAGATAAGATACTATATATATATCAATTTTTTTCAGAAAATATCAGAATAAGAATGCATCCTTAATTTATTTCATGAAACAATCATTATCTTCATATTAAGTATATTCATCTGTATATCTGTGTAAATCAAATAATTATAGGCCCATCATAGTATATGTCATATAAAAAACATATATATGTACATTATATATTATATATATAAAACTTAAAATTAAATATGCTCAAAAAATAAAGGGAAGGCTATTTAATAGCTAAATATTTAAATCAAAATATCAACAAATACTAAAGATTAATTTAACAAATTCATGCATGTATGATTTAAAACATTAATTTGTAAATGAAAAGAAAGTTTATAAATCTTATAAAAGATATGCTGTGACATGGATATGCTTTGTTCCCCTGAAACTGAATGGTGAAATTTAATTACCATCAGGAGATATTATGATGGGAGACCAGGTAGGTCTTTTAAGAAGTGACTAAGGTTTTGCCTACTTGAATTAAGGAATAGCCAAACTGATCAATGGGTTATCTGAAAAGCAGGTGGACTACAGAAACAGTGTGGCCCTAATAGGCAGCCTATGTCCTGACACGTAATGCTCCACACTGTTGCAGGATTCTGCCACTAAAAAGTCATATCAGGTGGAGGATCTCAAGCCTGGTCTAGAATAGAAGACAACTTTTGTCTTTATAAGTTACACTCTGTCATACTACATTATAGCTACAGAAAATAAGGCAGAATTGATACCACTGAACGGGTTAGTTGCCCAAAAATTTGGAAGCAGCTTTGGAACCAGCTAACAGCTAGAAGTTAGAAGAATTCAAAATAGACAAGAAAAATACCAGGGTACTATTCTGGTTAAGTTTTGAAAGGGAAAAGTTTTGGGCAGTTCTGGAACTAGTTAGAGACCAGTTAAATTGTTGTATTGGAATGCAGATAGAAATGTGAACTAATGAAGACTTAGTCAGAAATGAGGAGGATTCTACTGAAGTAAAAGTCCACGTTGTCACACAGTTACAATCACCTTGGCTACATTATGCTCATGCCATAAGACTTCATGAATGGTCAAATGTAAGCGTGATAGCCTAAGATATCTAAATTCTAGATCTAAGATATCTAAGTTCTAAGTAAAATCTAGAAGGAACTCTCCAAGTACTTTTAACCACTTAGGTTGATATGAAAGATGAACAATATGGTTTAAAGGCAGAATTTATAATTAAAAGAGAAGCAGAGCAGAAAAACTTGGCTTCAAAATGTGTTTGAAGAACAAATGCAGGGTACAGCTAGCAGCTATTTGCTAAACACATTACTCTTGGTGGAAGAAAGTCAGAGTACTCAGCATCACAACAATAGAAAAGAGGCTTTGAGTGCCTCTAACAAATCCTCCATAATTTTCGTTCCAGTGCAATCCTAGAGGCTCAGAAAAAGACAGGAGGTCCTGTATGGGCTCATTTCCCAGGGCCCCCTGCTTCATCATACAGAACTTTAAGCCAACCTTTAGGTGGCTCATGTAGGTGAAGGTGAATATCAGGCTGCTCAGGAGCAAGCCACAGACTTTGGTTAGCGTGGATGTGGTATTGCTAAGCCCAGAAATATCCAGGATGCAAGACCTGTGGCAATGTGATAGCCATAATGGGATAGTAATTTATTCCAAAATACTGTTATTTAAGAAATATTGTTTGATCTGACATTATTGGTGTGCAGTTTTCAGACTGGTTATTTGATTAGCAATTCGGGACTTTCTGAATTCCTGTCACACATACGCAATTTTGAATGTAAAAAGCTAATGTTTCCTATTTTGAATCAATGACAATTGAAAGATAAAGCTAGTTTTCAGTGGTAGAATCTTCTTGTGCTACTACATTTCAGGATTTAAAAATGTTCCTTACTATCTCCAGGTGGTGATTCTAAGATCAACAGGACAATATAAATTTTTTATCACCACTGAAATCTGGGAATGATTTCCCCATTTTTCAGAATCAGAAGGTGTGAGACAGAAAATCCATACTCCTGGTCACAAGTCCTAATGCTACCCTCAAGCTTTAATCATTAAAAACACTCCTTGTTAGGCTCTCATGAGACTGAGAGAGCTCTTGCCAGCCACACTCTCCAGGAAGCCTAGCTAAGACCCTGCCTGGGAAATCACGACCATTTCCAAAGAGCACAGGCCTTGAATTAAGAGAAGCCAAAGAAAAACACAGAGTGGTGTGAAAGTTACAAACTAAACTGAGATGGCTCAGCTGGCTTCATTTAGGGGGTGCAAGTGTGTCTGCGAGGTACATTCCACTCCCCAACACCAACACCTTATTCCCTATTAACAAGTGCTGTCCTCTGGGTCTCTAACACAGTTGGCTTTTCAGCTTTGTGTTAATTACTCTTTAATTAAGAAAGGAGGAGGAAAACTCCAAGGGTGAGAAATTCTCTAAAGTCAATTTTTAAAGAAGAATGACACTAATTTTAAGTCAAACTTAAAAAAAGAGAAATTGGCAATTTCAGTCATTCTGTGAACAGACTTCTTTAGGTTTGGCCTCAGAATCCTCGGGGTCCAGGAAACTGCTAGATAACATTTCTAATGAAAAAAATAAAGCTCCTCCCAATTTAGCCCCAAGTTTCCTCCACATTTACCCATGCATTCTCTTATAAAAGACCCCTACTCTCTTAGTCATATGGATAATTCATGCTTAGCAGCAACCATGAAGGATCTGACAGCTTTCCTCCAAAAGTTACACCATCCATACTGAAGTTGCTTCAACACCTTAAAATTTACCTCTCTGACTGAAAGGTTTCATACACAGTGAGTTATATAATTCACAAAGGACCTATTTATAAAAGGATTCCCTGTGCACTGAGCAATAGTTGCTAAAGTAATTTCTTTTGCTTTGGGGCAAAGCTAAAGAGAATTTTGACTTCATAGAACCTTCCCATGTTTATACAGATGTGGAGCTCTTTGGACACATTCATTGGCTTCTCTGTGGTTTCTCTTTGTCTCTTCTTTTCTCTTTTAGTCTGTCTGTCTGCATACCTTTCTCCTACTGCGACTTCCTCTTTATTAAAAAAATATATAAATTATTTCAATCTTGATGAAACTTCTGGGAAACACACTGGAAAGTACATTATGATTTTCAGTAAATTTTTTGATTCCAGATTCTTCTAGCCAATGTGAATAGCATTTAAATGGCTTCATCAGGTCTACTGACAAGTTGGTCCATCTGGGATTTTTCTGACTGGTTTAGAATTTCCCGTTGGCATCTATAAAATGACGAATTAAAATGGCGTCTTCCAAGTCAGAACATCTTTTCCAACTTGTTATGTTTCTTAAACAGAGCAGGAGGAAAATTAGTTACCAAAGTCACATCTCTTGATTATAGGATTCTCTACCCTTTCCCCTCTATGTTTTGTATGATACTGCTATAGGCAGCTGAATACAATAGAAATTTTATAAGTAGCCAACAGGGCTAGACCCTCTGTCTTAGTTACTTTTCACTCCTCTCTGAGACAAAAATACTTGAAACCCAAAGTTGGGAAAGGAAAGGTTTGTTTCTTACAGTTTTTGGAGGTTTCAGTCCATACTCATTTGGCTCTAAGACAGGCTGGCATGGCTGGGCCATAGTTCATGGCAGCTGCAAACAGCAAGGTGGAAACCAGCAAAAGAGAGTAAGACACCTTCTTCCTGCCATTACTTTACATCCTGGCTCCACCCCTATGTGGGTGTGGCACTGACACCATCAATTGAAGCACTAGACAATGAACCAATCACAAATGCATAATGCAAATGTATAAAACATGACATCCTCCAAGGAGTCAGTGCAGAAGAACAAGTATTTTGCAACCTTGGAGGAAACAGACACCTCTGCTGAGAGCCAGATCTCAAGACAAAAGGCTAAACAAATGCAACCACACCCTAAGTATAAACATCAGGCATTGACAGTCTAAATAGGCACCAATCTCCTTGAGGAAACCAGAACAATGCTCACCAACAAAGGTGGCATTCTGATTTCATTCATGACCCTTACTACTTCACCTCCCTGTTTGATCCTGATTTAATCAATTTTACCTGAAGGATTACAGTAGTAATCTTATTGGTTGACCATAGTTCTGCCCCATCTTGTGCCCACTGCCTTGCAAGTTCCTATTTTTCCACACCATGGACCTGACTCACCTTGTGGTTTTGCTCTATAACAATCACTGGAAAAAGGAAAATACTCAGCAACCCACTTGGAACCCCTTCTGTCTCTTTCTGGAAAGGTTACTTTCTTTCTCTCAATAAATATATTCTGCTCTTAACATCCTAAAATCCATTCTTTGATTTTAGAGAAAACTAACTCTGAATGGTCATCTACTAAGATGGATAGATCAATACCCCTAGATCAATACCAGTGGTACATGTATTCATTATATCTAAGTCAGAATCTATAAGAATATCTGAAAACTACTGAATTACCGTTTCCATTTTTTTAATTCACTTTGGAAAATTAATCATCATTTTTGTTGTAAACAAACTGATATGCTGTTTTTGGTTATCATTTTTGCTACTCTGTAAAATAAAGCTCCAAGTAAAGAAATCTCAAAAAAAAAAAAAAAAATAGCACCTTTTGTTCTATGCCAAGACACTTCTCCTTAATCCAAGTTTAAAGAAAGTATTTTCTTTGGTGTGCTTATTGTATGATGCAATACATATGAAGAATTTTAAAAAACGTAGTCCCATATTAAGTGTGGTCTTTAAAATAAGTTAAAAGCACTCTAATCATTCAAGGGAATACTGAAATGTTAAGAGAGATTACAGTCATAAAATTGAGTAATGCCCTATTTCATACTAATAGTTCACTCTTTAGATGAGTCTGATATTTCTCCTTTAGTTCCTTTTAACTATTGTTATAATAATTTCTTTTTACCACCTGTTCTTTCTGCTCTGGGCCATTTAGATATTAAATACATAAAGAAGAATGTGCCAATTATAGGATATAAGGCACCAGCTATTTTATTAGTAGAAAATCCCAATTAAAATGTCTTTTATTAGGCCAGTGATATAGCTCAGTGGCATAAGTGCCTGCCTGGTAAGTGTAAAGTCTTGAGTTCGATTCCTGTTACCAGAAAAATTTATCTTTATTCTATTTAGACATTACAGCAAAATACATTAATCAAGATTAACCCTTTACAAAATTAAATTATATAATGAGCATTGATTTTCTTGTATATAGTTCATAAATTATTTCCTAGTCTAAGAATTGAAAGCTTTGCCACTTCTCAAAATGTGACTCATAAATTGACCTTGCACTCTTAAGGAAAAATTACTCACAAATAAAGTCAAAATTCATATTTTTCCATTATTTTTGGATAAAGAAAGATATAGGTGTAGCTGAGAATGTAGTTGTTGATTATCAATGATAAAATTACCTTGATCTTTTAATTGATTAATTATTTTTGTCTTTTTGAGACAGTCTTGTTATGCAGTTTAGGCCAGGTTTGGGCTCACTTTGTAGCCCAAGGATAATACTGACCTTGCAAGGATCCTCCTGCCTCAGCCTCTCAAGTGCTAGGATTACAGGAGTATGCTCAGCTGACCTCAATAATTGTAAATACCATTGTGTAGAGTCTGGTTCCCTGGATAAGTGCAACTTCCTTACTTGAGACTTAAAAAAGACCACCAGGGCTTTGAAAAATACTATACTTAGGAATCAATCACCCATAGAGTGTTAATAAAAAATCACCATGTGTTTCGCTTTTTGTAAGGAGCGTTATTATAGTAAAGATGGTCCTTTTTGACAGTCTCATGCAATCTTTGGTGGAGATTTTGGAAGCTGATTGGATTATGAGACATTACAACTATTAAGAGGTGTGGTGTGGTCAGAAGCTGTTATCTGCTGTTAAAAGGTGGGGTGTGGTAGGAGGAGGCAGTTGGGTCACCATGAGTGTGACCTGGAAGAATGTATCACCTTTCCTGGCTCTTCCCTCTCCATCAGGCTCTAAGTACCTGTTCTCCACCATGCTGTCTTGGAGCCAACTGATTCAGGACTGAAATAGCTACAACCTGTGAGCTAAATTAAAGCCTTCCTTCTTTAACATATGGATACGGTATTATGGGTATTATGTCCCAGCAATAAGAAAGTAATTAAGAAGTATGAACAGATTTGGCTTTGTCCTGCTATCACATTAATCTTTCCTCCCAGAATCATTAAAACATGAAAAAAAATTACTTTGGTATCTTTTCTGACTAGATTTTTACAGAAGAAATTTTCCATATAGCAACCGAAGACCATAACGGTGGACGACTGAAATTTAATATTTTGGAGATTTTTCCTTGCAATTGTAATTTATAGGACATTGTTTCAAGAAGAGATAGACCTACAGAAATAAGAACAGTAGCGGTTCTCCTGGTTTGAATGTAGTGATCCATCTCAGTGTAACCTAAGTTTCTATTAGATAATATGAAGAATTTTCACTTGATTTTTAATTTTTGTTGTATTCTTTAATGCAAATTATCGGTAGGGCCTGAAGATTATTACAAATGTAGAGAGAGATTGCAAAATGACAAAAAAACAACCAGTTTGATACCTAGCATTGTAACATAAATTTGGAAAAATTACATGTACATCTAGGAGATACACACATAATGTTAATAGCTGGCAAACTAAATGCCTTTTGGTCCCCAAACTAATTTATTGAGAGGCAATTACTGAAACCCTAGAGAACCCCTCCATTGTATACCTCAAAGACTTCAACATTCCAAGCCATATACTCGAATTTTTAGACTTTGTTTGGCAGATCCCAGGAGGAAAGCAAGCCTCTGATCCTATGCAACACTGCAGCTTTGAGCAATTTCCGTAGCATATTTTACCTGATATTGCAACAATAGGTGGCATTTGAAATAAAAACTCTATAGAAATGAGGAAAACCTGAGATCAATTGTTAGACAATAATTTTAGAAAAAATCAAGTAGGAAATGCAACAATAAGAAAAAAGAGGTCATCAGAGCCTAGAAAAGACCTTACATAACAAACGTTCACTTAGCAGCAGTAACATATTAAAATAAAATAGTGCATGGTTTGAGAATTGAAACACTGAGGAAAAGCTGCTGAAAGAATTTCTAGCTCTAACATTTCTTCAGAAGTGACTCTGCTTCTACACCACTTCCCTGAGAGCTTATCTTTTAAAGTTGCCTGCATTCATAGAGATGCAGAAAAAAAGGATGCAGAGAAAAATTAGCTGACAATATCAACACTTGGGCTGCATTTCCTTTGCTAGAAAAGTTGCTTTCTATTCGTTATCAAAAAATGTCAAGGGACCAGGGGTATAACAGCATCATAGCACCTGTTTGCAAGAATAAGGTCCTAGGATTGATTCTTGAAACCAAAACAAACAAATACATAAATATACCCAATCTACTGAGTTCTGTAATGCGCAGCTGTAACCCTAGTACTTAGGAGACTGAGGCAGGAGGATCATCATGAGTTCCAGGCCAGCCTGGGATATATAGTGAGACTCTTCTCAAAACCAAACCAAACCAAAACAACAACAACAACAACAAATCTAAATCTGTTTAGACTCCATTAATTTATAATTTATCCTTTAATCATTGTGACCATTAACACCTACTGAGCCTTTGAAGTAAAATGAGATATTTTTTAAAATTTCAGCTTTTTCCACAATACTAAAAATCATGATTTTTGCCTTTTGTGGAAATATTGTACAACCTATTAATGTGTAAAATCTCTATAGATTCAAGCGATGCATTTCTACAGCTTTAAATTCTTAGGGAATGAGTTGTAATGTCCCTAAGAATTGGGAAATGGGACATTCTTTAGGAATTAAACTACAAGGTCAACACATAAAACATTAACCAAATGGTATGCAGTTTCATCTGAAAGAAGAAAAATATGATCGTTTGGTTGCAACTGGAATCTCTTTATGTTATTTTCAAATTGATTTTTCCAGTTCACAAAAAAAGAGTTCATATATCATTATGTATATTTAGTTTGAATACTAAGACGTTTGAAAATTTATAATATATACACACATATATATGCCTATAAATATATATGTAGCAGAATGGCTCAGTTGAGCTAATTAACAGTTTTTTGAGTCATAATATTATTTTTAGTAGTGAGAATCAGTGATTTTCAAAATACAGACAATTGTCAGTAAACATAGTCAATATGATGTAACATTGTTACATATGTAACAATATGATGTAACATATGTACATGTTATATCATATGATATAACATATGATTAAACATTATTTAATTTATTTCCCCTACATATAACTTGCCTCCTTCAAGAACCTCTCCTTAGTATTTCCTTTATATCATTTAAGATTTAACTTTCTGGACAGTTCTTTTCCTGAAAAAAAAAAAATTTTTTTCCGAAACTCTTCCCTGAGGGGATGACTAGATTCCTGAGTTTTTAACATTCCATCATTGAAAATAATGACCAATTTGGAGCTTTTCTCACTCAGTTCCAGTGTGAACCCCTTAAAGTGAGGAAATGTTTGATTTAGTACATGAGCACCATGAATTTTCTGACTAATTGTAGATGTTTACAAATTTTGAATTAAACAATAAAAGATGTCACTACAGGTAACACAGTCAATTGGACATGTGTACTTCTGTCACATTTATTACTACATTTTCTTTGTTTTTATATATTTGTAGTTCTTTAAAAATGTATTAGTGTTTTGGTTATGCACAGAGATTGAAATCATCTTAGAGGACTGATCTTTTTGATTCACCCTGTCTGCTTCCCATCCTGCCTCTATTTCTTCTCCAGGTTCCTTACAGTGTCTGCAGTTACTATTTCTTGACATCACTCTTTTATTTTGCTCTTAAGTTACTTTTTTCAAGGCCTCTAATTTAAGAAAAACCATGAAATATTTAACCTTCTATGCTTGACTTACTTCACTTAATAATATGCTCTCAAGATTCATCCATTTTTTAAGATAATCTCTTAAATATTTTGTCTCAAATCCTTTCTAGAGTTATGTGGGCTATATATTTAGAACATGGCTGAACAATCTCAACATTGTGTGGTGTGTGAAAGATAAATATAATCTTCTTTATTAAAAATGAAGAAATTAATGAAGAAGAATTAAGGGATTTGCTTAGAGAAGCATTGTCAATAACACCAAGAATCTCTCTAAAAGCTAAAAATCTCAGACAGAAGTTCAGTGATATTTCTATTGAATTAACATTCATTTTGTCCACTACAATTTAAAACTGTTGGCAAATTAGAGAAAATTCTAAGTAATGAGGTGGCAAGAAGCACAAATATGATTTTGTACCACCTAATTATTTTCAACTAATATCCACTGACCATCTACACCAGACATTTTATGGATGTTACTTGTGTTGAGTTGCCTGAGCTCTGCCAAGTAAGTCTGATACTACTTTATCCTTAAGAAATTGCAAGCAGAGATTTCAGCTAGTGATCCTAAGTGTCAAGGGGCAGTTAGGTTGAAACGAGGATGATCTAGGCTATATCATATTTGAAGCAAAACACACACTAAACAAATAGAAGCTACTCGTATTTTTCTTATCTATAAAAAGTCCGTGTTGGTTAATGCATAGGAAAATGGGCAGGAAGCATAATAACAAGCAATGGAAAATTGAATTAGAAAGGCAGAATGTCATGTATTGTTTATTGATTGAAGAATAGATAACCATGAATTTTTTATCAACTATTATACTCAAGGTGCTCTTTCCTGACTGTACTAAAATGGATATTTTAGTTCTATTTCAGACATGGAAAATGGAAGTTAAACTTTATTCAGTATTTTCTATTTTAAAACTCTGTGGGCATTGTGCCAATGTAGCATGAATTATAATTAGTTGAGGCACAAGTGTAGGAAAATAAAGTTTGGATTTCAGTGGAAGACACCAAATCAAGGTAATAAACAATGTAGAGTATGTTGAGAAATAAGAAGCATAATAGAAATTTGTGAGAGGGAACATAGTTAGAGATGAGATGAAATTATAAATTGTGTTACTGTGGAAAAAGTTTTCAAATGGATGTTTGTCGTGTGTATTATTAGTTTGGTAGGTAAAAGGGAGGCATGTGATGCTTGAGAAGCCCTCATAACTAGGCAAAAGTAAGACTAACATGGTAGAGGTATATGTAGAACATCCTTAATCTGTAATAGATTAGAGTTAGGAAATGACTATTGCAACATTTTAATCTCTAACGTTTACAATGAGACCAAAGTGAGCTATTAATGACAAAGAGAAGGTAGAGGATGAATATTCGTTGTAGAGGCATTAGTACTCCTGAGACATGATTAGTACAAACAACAATATAGCTAAATCTATGCGTTATGAATGAAAAACTGATGGTCAACTTAACACCAACTGAATTAAATCAGGATGGTGCTGAGCATAAATGTTCCAGTTGAGGAAAGTTGCCAGCACAAATAGAGATGTGGAGAAGAAAAGTTAGTCATTGTGGTTTCTCTGTGTTGCTGTTTGGAGGCATTGGTTCTCCTGGAGAAGCTTGTCATGGCTAGCTTCCTCAATGAGTTTGACCATTGTCATCAGAGGATCTTAGGACTTTGTTGGTAAGTGTGGCCATGGTTCACTTTGGGGTGCTCTGGTCCTTACATAGAGGATTGGTTCCTGGCTCCAGAGAGGGAAGACATGTACCACTTAATCTCCAGGACAAACTTGTCCTGCTGGCTTCCTGACATATACTCGAGTGTTCTTATCATTGGAGGAGCTCGGGGTCTCTGTCACTGAGGATGGCTGTTGTGCTTTTCAGGACAGCCCTGGTCTTTATTTTGACCATGATTTCTCGGCTCCCGTGCAGAACCCTCAACCTGTCAGCATAGAGTCTTCACCCACTGGCCTAGACTTTCTAGCTTCCACTGCTAACCTTTGGGACTTCCCAGCATGGATTGGAAAAAAGGTTGGCATGAATCCTTCTCATGGGCTCTAGACCTCCAGTTGGACTTGTGGGGGGCATTGTTATGAGCTCTAGGTCTTCATCTGAATTCATGCAGGACTTTGCTGTGGGATGCAGGCCCTTGGCTGAATATTCTGGGTTTTTAGTGTGCTGGACAGGTTTTTTTTTTTGTGTGTGTGTGTGTTACTTGTGTTGAGTTGCCTGAGCTCTGCCAAGTAAATCTGATACTACTTTATCCTTAAGAAATTGCTGAACTTGGGTGACCATAATAAAATAATGTTATAAATTCTGTGTCCTGATTACAATTGTTCTCCTTACAACTTCGAACTACAACACAGTGCTATCACTATGTCATTTTAATTCTTCTGTATTCAATAGCTAAATTCAATCACTCTGATAATAGTAGAGAAAATATTTATTTGTTTCCTGTAATCATATAGCTATGATATGTAACAGTATGCCAAACACATGGGTAGTTAAATTATTCCAGTGCAGAAACTTGCCAAACACATGGAAAAAGTTGCAAAACACATTTAAAAGTGGATTTTTTTTTTTTTTTTGGACTATCCCAAGTTGGTTCATTATGAAGGCAGTAACTGCTGTGAAGTGAAAGTCAAACCAATATGTATTTAAAAGTTTGGTAATGCTGCCACAGATTCTGTTTCACAAATGTGCTTTATAACAAGGATAAGCTTTGTCTAAAAGGTCTTCTCTCACATGACGACGAGCATCTGTCAGTGTCCTGTCTGCCTGTCTGCCTGTGGCTGCCCTATTAGTCATTAGGTGATTTGGGAGGGAGGAGTTTCTGAAGGCATCTAGATCCAGTTTCTGCAATTATACTGTAAACCCTCCTGTTCTCTCCTAAAATGTTACTGCTCTTTCAATACAGATTAAATAAATGCAGTCCTTATCTCCTTGGATTAAACTAATTCACTTAACATTTGCTTTTATTTTCAATTTGGAGCCATACTTTGCAGAAGTTTCATTCCACATCTGAACTGACTGCTCACATGTACATACCTTAGATATTCCTCCCTGCTATCATCTCATTTCCCTTTAATCATGGAGCTGAAAGTCAGGAGACAACTACTGGGGTTTTATTTTGTGATTCCAAGATGCTTTAATAACAGACCATGAGGGGAACTGAGAGGAGGCATATGGAAAAAGCAACACAAATATTTCTAAACTTCAAAGCAAATGGTAAAGAATAAATAAGTCACGCCACAGCCATTACCTGAATGTATGCATTACCTTGGTAAAAATTGCTAGAATTAATAGGACAGATGCCCACTCCTGTGACGATTCAAAAATGTCCTAATTCTGAGGACACTCTTTGACCGTTAAGTCTTTTTGTTTTGGTTAAACTAAACACAATAACATACTAGTTTGATGAAATCAAATGGTATATAAGTGTAAATGCAAAAAGTGCAAGCCTGTCTTTGCTTTCTTTGCTGTGCTGGAGTTTTACATATTTAACCTTCCAGGTTTTCTCATATGTAGAAATATACATCTAAATGTTCGCCTACTGTTTTGTTTTGGTCTTTTAAGCGCATTAGAATAAGACTCATCATACTATTCTATAGCTTGCTATTTTATTTAAAAAGATACCGTGTAGGGATATAGCTCAGTACCACACTGCCTGCCTAGTAAGCCCAAGGTTCTGAGTTCGATTACTAATGCCAAAGCAAAGAAACAACCACAAAACACTAAAGAATATTGAGTATTTATCCTAAATAAATGTCTAACTCAATTATTTTAAAATTAATATATAGTTTTCCACTTACAAGTGTTCGGTGATTGTTCTTTTGCTTTTCTTCACACACAGAGGCAAAGAGATAGACACACACATTATCTTCTCTTCTTTAGTTTTTGGGTATCACTGGCAATGTTGCTACAAGTTGCTTTTACATGTTTTTATATGTGCGCTGAATCTCTTTGATAGAAAATAGATTTTTTTGAGACAAGTTCTTGCTATATATTCAGATTAGCTTTGAACTCACTATGTGGCCCAAGATCACCTTGAACCCCCAGCAATTCCCCTACTTAGCCTCCCAAGTGCTGGGATACAGGTATGCATCACTGTGCCAAGTTCAGATTCTTGTACATTGTTCAGCACTTAATTTTTTCCCCTTTCATAGAATAAGTAAGAGATGCACAAGCACACACACTCACATGTGCTTTGGTTGTGTTTCAACTATTGCAGCACAGTATACAAGCTCTTTTAGGCAAATGTCTGAAAATTTTATAACTAGAGTGCTAACCACATTAATTATCATCCTTAAGAATTATTTCTATATGTTATCCTATTCAAGACTATATCTTTGTATCTCCTTAGCTTTGGATATCCAGAGAAATATGTATATATACTTTTACCAGAACTCAAAAACGGATTTGTTTTGTGGTCCAGCATCTTTCTCTGCTTGACATTGATTAACATGCTGTTTATGCCATTTTTGCTTTTCCTGAAGCAATTTTTAGTATCAGTCTATCTGTTGCAAAGAACAAAGCTTCAGAGGAAACGACAGCTTCCCTAGAAGCCATCTAAGTACCTTCCTACGCTCCGGGTGTGTTTGTTCTCTTTAGAAAATCAGAGAACACAAAACCTGGGCTACATCTGACAAGAAGCTGAGTTGAACTCATTTTTAGCAGACGTCAAACTGTGGCTGGCAGTTTTTTTAGCCAGAAGAGTGAGTTAGGGCAAGAGACAGGACAATGGGACAGTGTTGCAACACCTAGTAGTTTCTTTGCCACCTCATTGATTTTTTAAGGGCAAATCCTGTGGCGTACCAGAGATTACTGTAATTTTTTTTGGTAAAAACCCCACAAAGTTACAGTGACACTGGTTTTATGAAACAAAATGAACCAGTTTTGTAATGAAGAGTAAAATTTTTGTATTTGTAATTATGGAAAGACAAGAGTTAGATATAAAAGTCAGAAAAATAAAAGGAATTGTGTTTTTATTGGGTTATTATACAAGAAGTTCTAGAAGTAGAATAAAAATAGAAGTAGAATACATGCTTATCAACTGTCATAAGAGTTAAGAAATCTAATCAATGAAGCTATACTTTTAAAAAAGCATTAATTTCTAAAGATAAATATAGTTGGAGTTTATATTTTTCACATATTTTGGAATTTATTCAACTAGAACAAATTATTCATTTCTCTGCATATGGAAGCCCAGAACATATTATTTGTAAGATGTAGTTAGGTGGGCAACACAGTACTGTTTGTACATCAACAAATTGAAATGATTAATCTAGTTATGCTTTGTAGAAACTGCAAGACAGATAAACAACAATTGAATTAAAATAACGTCTTTAATAATCACAAAGTAAAATACTTTATAATAAAATGCTAACTGCATTTCATTTGATTGACACCACTTGAAAATTAATTTGTTCTTCCACATTATATTTTTTATTTCATTTTTCTCTCTGCTTCAGGAATACAATGTAGCCACCACCAATGCAGGCTACTCAGAAAGGTATTATTTATGCAGCCAACCTAAATACCTTTGAGGCTATAGTCATTTAAAAATACTTAAGCATTACTAGTTTGGGAATTCTAACACTCAGGAGTGAAATTATACAATGTGAATAGTCTGATGTTCAGTAGTAATGCAGAGAAAAGTACAAAAGTGAAGACATATTTTCCTTCCCTCATATTTGCATGCTTTGTATGTGCACCATTAAACTGGGTAAGATTGATTAGGTTCTTCTGTAATTCATACGCATTACATACAAGATGGCTAAGAGTTGTCCTCAATACTGAAAGTATGCCAATCTAAATACAGTATTGCCTGTTACTTTTGAACAACTTGAATGCTCCAAGAATGGAGCAATTTACCTAAATACCTGAACATCTGGAGGCATGTCTTTTATTTACAATTTGCCCACCAGACAAGTCGTTAAGAACTTCCAGAAATGCTAGCTACGTTTTCAAGATACGAATTCCAATGTAAATTATGATTCAGAAAACCCATTTGGCTAAGTGAAATTTTATGCAATTAAATCCATGCAGTAAATATATTGGCACATTATTTAGACTGTTCCATAACATTTGGACTATTGCCAGCATAACTGAAATGAAAGGGAATTCTCCTTTATAAAACAATGGTTTCTTCTGCAGAATTTCAATATTGTGATTCCAGAATGACTTATTATGCTCTAGACCCTGTGCATATGAGCAGTGCCACCCTTAAATTGCTCTTAGGTTTTTAACACGAAGATTGACTTAGCCCTTAAACCAACTGCTCTAGATTCATTTTGAATTATGACTTTTTAAAGAAACAAACATCAATTATATGTTTAACTTTTTCAGGTTCATTACTTACTCATGTGACACTTGGGAATAAATTTGACAAGGTGGTCTGTGGGCGCAGCCCGTGTCAAACCTCCTACCCTGCCCTTGTTCCCTCACTTAACAGTTATTTCATAACCATAGCCTGTTCAGTTGCCTGACCAGCTCTGCATCTTCAAATAATCTCTAACTTGATATTTTTCCCATTATTTCCTGAACTTTCTACTGATTTAAGGCTTAAACCCCTCCCAGAAAACCCTGATCCTTTGCCAAACATTTGGTTCATATTTTAATAAAATAAATTACTGAAAAGTATTTGATGTGTACTCCTTCAACATGTATTTTATTTACTTCAAATGAATATTTACCCACCCTTTGCTCATTGAAAAGCGTGTACTTTTCCCTTCTGGGATTAGCTGTTCATCATTGTCTCACCTCATTGCAGTTTTCCCCTCTTGGTCACAGGTTTGACTTTTCTCTTTGTACTGAACTTTGGCTTGCGTATGTGTTCAAATGTCTTCTATCTAAACCCTTGTTTTTACAGTTCTTTCCTCATGGATATCAGACTTTTACCTAGTAGATATATCTCCACGCTAGCTCCTTCATAGACCAGTGATAATCAACCTTCCTTAAAGCCTTAAAAAAGTTCTCTCTTAATTTCCTTCAAACTTCCCAAATATTCCATAGAGAAGTCACAACTACATGGCCTGAAATAAGTGTTGCATATAGGTGTATTTCATTTTGGATAATGAATTTATCTTCCAGATGAAATTCAGATGTACTTCAATTTGAAGTCCCTTACATAGAGAGATTATCACACATACTTAATATGTTTTCATAAGGAATTTGTGAATGAAACTTTGGTTTGTAAGGCTTCTCTCTGTTTAGCTTCTTTAAAGGTATGTGATAGTAAAATAGTTCATTTTGGAAGCAAATTTATTTGCACATCAAACATGAGTGATAAATACAAAGAGTCTTCTTTTTCCACTTATATACAAGCTGTCCATCTCTCAAGTCCTGGACCACAGTGGTAGATTTGGTCAGCATTGGTAAGCCTTTATCTCCCAGAATCTGAATCTTACCCTTAGGATTCAAAGTCAATTAGTTACAAATCTTTGGACCCAGACAAATAAAAATGTCATATATCCATCTTTAGACTTTCATACGGAGATGTTTCGGTGCCTTAAAAGTTTTATATTTGTACCTAATCATCCATCATCCCTCATTTCCAAAGCAAACACTGATACTTTTGCAATCTCCATATTTGTACATATTTTGCAATGTCTTATAGTTACAGTATGCATTATGATATTTTACTTTTAGCAATATTAATTTAGGTCAGCAAAGATAGGTCATTTTTTTCTAGAGCTGACTATTGTTTCACTGTCTGGAAATAGCAGTGCTGATTTATTCCTCTATCCAACTACTGAAAAGCTTTCGGTTGCATTAAAATTTGGGCATTATTTTTCTTTTGGAGACAGGGCCTCACTGTGTAACCCAGACTGGCCTCAAACTCGTGATGATCCTCCTACCTCAGTCTTCCCAGTGCTAGGATTAATAGCTTCCATCACCATACTGGGCTCGGAAAATTTTGAATAAATCTAGTATAAATATTTATATATACATTTTCATTTAATTTGGAGGGTGATATCAATAATACAACTGATGGATTTTATTAAAAAATAAACTGAAAAATTGTCTTTCAAACTGACTGTAGCACTTTGAATATCCACGAACAGTCAATACACTTCCATTTTTCTATAGCCTCTGCAGCATTTGAGATTTATCTTTTATTTTTTTCTAATTTTGATCATTCTAATGACTGTGTAAGTGGGAATGCATTGCTGCTTTAATATACATTGCATAATGAGCACACACAGTTGTTGAACTTCACTAATTGTTTGCTAAGTGCTCTATTGCATCAACTGTGCCCTGGACAATACATAGCTTTAAAAATTAATCTAATCAATTGTAGCTTCTTAGAAGAGGAGATTCCTAAGACCTGTGTTCAGTAGTTGTTCTGAACAAGGCTGAGTGCTCCATTGTCTCATTCTTCAGTGGTTTCCAGCAAACTAAGTGGCTGAGAATCTAAGTTATGTCTCAATTACATCCTGGAATCCTCTCACATTTCTCTTTCACCACAGCCTTCATCATGTTTGAGTGTCTGTGTGACACTTGAACTTCTCAGTGCTCTACTGCAGATGAGTCCTTTATTTGGAAATGATATTAGGAGCTACACTATTGTTTTTACAGCCTGCTCATCTCCCACACAGGAAAAACTGTTAAACCAGGGCTCTAGAGCTAAGAGTTTTACACTGAAAAGCTTCTTTTTCCATGACCCCTTCAGCAAGAGCTGAGCATGCAGGGAATGATCACTTACCAAAGGTCTTTATATGTCTCTCCTACAGTGGAGCCATTGCCTCAAAAGTCAGGGTAAGCTATGCCCCCTTAGGATTTATGACACAGAACATCCAAGATAAAGCTCCTGTTTCACAAGTAGGATTAGGCAGAGGGGAGCTGTCGTGAGTGAAGCCACATGGCTAGGACTTAGCCTCAGCAGGATGAAAAAAAACTTCCTCTCCTCCCCAATCGAAAATCTTCTAATTGGGAACTAGAGGAAGAAGAAGTCCTGTGTTATTCACAGAAGCAGTCTCCAGTGGAGTCTCTACACCACTTATGTGTGAAAGGAGGACAGAGGAAATAGTCTTAATTCAAATACCAAAGAACATTAGCTTTCTTAAATTTCCAAAGATTTTCAAAGTGCATATCACTTTTCACTTAGGTGCATTACATTGGAATTATTTTTAAGTTTTATTCATTATGTTGTTGTAATTTGCAGTAATTTTTCCCAGGAGTGGGTCAGCAAGACTTCTCATGGATTCATGTGGATTAATATCCTCCAGTGCTTCGCTTTATATACAAGACACTTGGTTGTCAGGTGT
The DNA here is from genome assembly GCF_034190915.1 of Cavia porcellus. NCBI lineage: Eukaryota > Metazoa > Chordata > Mammalia > Rodentia > Caviidae > Cavia > Cavia porcellus. The sequence continues at coordinate 19,737,871 of NW_026947514.1, read as the reverse complement.
TTTTCATTTCACTGTGAAAGAATTGCTGGTCGAATGTTTAGCATAAGGTTTAGCATTCAAGTATAAAATCAGTGAGAATCTCTCTGGACCCTAGCCAGAAAGACTACTGGAGAGTAATCCATTTTACCTGTCCCTAACATTACATCCCATCAAATTAACATAACCGTAAACTGTTAAACTGTTCTGAATTTAACAAGATATAACAATGTGTATTTATATGTAATATACACATGTGTGTGAATGAGTATGAATTAATTACAGAAAATATAGAAGGATCAGGAAGGAGTGGGAATAGAAGACCTTCTTTTGATGTGTCTGAAATTTATAATTTCTTTACCAAGCTCTGTGTTTGGATATTGGAAATTAGCAAATCCGTTTTAGAAGTTTAAGTGAATCTGTATTGAATTATCACGGTAAGGTGGAGATGACCCTGGATTAACATTAAGTGCACATTAGCTTTATTACTAGCTCTGCAGCTGACTGTCACTGCTAATTTAGGCAGGTCTCATAATATTTATCTGCTTCCTTATGTGTAAAATTATATTAATTAAATATAAATTACATATCACACAGAACCATTAAGGATTAAAGCAATACTGTAAACATATGGCGTACATGCAAAGGTCATGCATTCATGTATCTAAGTAGAATTTTAAAAAGCAGGAAACAAATCTTCAGCGCTCATATATATTTACTTAGCAATCACTATTCTAGGCAGACAGATCTAACCAGTGAGAAACCAAATATTTGTGGAATTTACTTTTAGAGGCAGAAAATAAATGTTTAAATGCAATTTAATTCTGCTTTACATAACAGAATATGTTCTTAAGTTGCATGTAAAGTTTTATTTTAAACAGAAATGAGAATGAAAATTCGTTAGCATATTTTTATTACAATTATTTCTCTACCTTGAATAAATTAAGCAGAGAGGTTAGTTTCCTTGGAAATACTTTTCTAAATGCAGTTTTAACTCTGCAGAGGAGGCTCATTTTTGAATTGGGATACTTATATTTATGTTCTGATGAAATAAAGTATTTCTCTTTATTAAAAGTTATATTCATCTATAACTCATTGGTATTTATTAGGTTTTAACAATGTTAAAGACCTGCTTGGCACAGTGGAATGATTTCAGAGCCTGTCTTGAAGAAGTCTTGCCCTAAAGTGATGGATGAGGTACCAAAGGTCTCTCAGAGTAAAGTTGTACAAAATCATAGCAATGAAAAATAAGCAATGTCAGCCCCTTTGTCCTGAAAGAGGCTTTTGATGAAAGAGAAGGTGGAGAGAAGCATGAATATGTTGCATACTTATGATAGAGCCATAGGACAAATATCGTTTAAGCAGACAGAACACAATAATGGTGGTATCTGCACTGCTGTTTCAGAGATGTAACTGTTTGTTCAAGAAATGTATTGAGTTCTCACTATGTGGCAATTTCTCTACTTGGGTTTTTGATTTCCAATGCATGTGGAATAAGTTGCATTTGCAATTTACCTATTGATCAATTAGGAAAAGGCAACATTGGAAATACAAGTGTAGCAATAAACCACTGCCATATCTTGGCAGCTAGATATAGCAGGAGAAAACTAATTCCCTACAGAAGAATGGGAAATGTTATTAAAAGTAAGCTGTAGGTAAGCTGACTTTTTAAAAAAGATGTTCCCTCGAAGAATACAATGTACCTGTGGTAGTTATGGAGTCAGGTGGGTATCCTTCAGATTGTCTAATTAACAGTTAAGAAATGGCAACAAATAAACACAGGTCTTCTCAAGGCCAGGGATCAAACTCACCAGCACAGTGCTTTCCTGCAAGTGCAAGGTCGTGAGTTTGATTTTGGGTCCCCCCTCAAAAAAAAAAAAAAAAAAAAAAAAAAAAAAAAAAAAAAAGATTCCATCCACAAATCTTCTCAAGGAGAAAATTATGCTATTTTCCATAATCCACAGATAACAAAGTATACATTCTTTTATACATATGAATCCAATAGAATTGCTAAAAATATCTTTAACTTTTTTAAAATTCAAAATGAAAAAGTGTGCATCTTTCAACATAATTAATATTATTGAAATCCTTGAAGAAAACATTTAATTTATCAAGCCAGGATATCAAAAATTATTTGAAATTATAAAAAATATTTTTCCGAATTTCAGAACATTGTGTGTAAGAGCTATTATTAAAAGTTATTTTATGTTGCCAAAAGTTGCACAAACATGAATTTCAAAACTAGTGATCTGTTTTTTATGGTAAAATATATAAAACCACAAAACATGTAAAATATTATAGCATCTAAAGAAAACTTTTGTATCAGCATTTTGGGAACAGCTATTATAAACCTCAAATGTATCTCCAGAGAAGGTCATCTCAGTATACTTGTGATATATATATATATATATATATATATATATATATATATATATAACATCAAAATATGACATTACATGATTTAATGAAATATTAACGACTGTTGTCCTTTTTTAAGTTGAAAGATTATCTTTTCATCAAATACAGAACTGGATTAAAATTTTAAAATGCTACTATACTTTTTCATTCAATAAATACTTGGATCTGAAATAAAAAGTGATTCTTCCCTTACACTGTGCCCACCCACTCGTAAGCCATGTTTTCCTCCAAGTGCAGCCTGGGTTCCAGTTCCAAATGTCAACTGAGGGATGTGAACAGGCAGGAAGGAACCTTGGGAAACAAAAGGGATTCCCGAGGCTCGTGACCAATGAAGTTTTCAATCACACTTTAAAATTAAGTGTCTCAAATCAAGATTTAATTTACAGTTTAAACATTTAATAACACAGCCATTGCATGTTAATTAAACAGCAATGGTTCATTTACCAACCTGTTTAATGAGGTGTAACAACTATTGAATATAAAACATACCAGGATTATTATTACATTGCCATTAAACTGTAATAAATCTGCTTGAATAATTATTGGTATTTAAGTGCTATAAAATCACTAGCATACCTATTTACATTTAGCAAAATTTTATTTTAGAAATAATTGAATTCTCAGGATTTCATTTCTATTTTTGCTTGGCGAACAAATCCTCTTTACAACAGTAAAAGTTGTAGCTCCTTTAAATGAAGAATTAACAAGGGAAAAATTCAGCCCATACTGGAGGAGCTACTCTTTTTCACCTTTTTAGGGGCAAAGCTTGCCTTTCATTTAATTAATAAATATGATTGGAAGAGTAGACCTGACACTATTCTTTTGACTGCAGGATCATAAATCCTTATGTGGTTTGCCTTTTTCTCACACAAGATACACTGAAGAGAAGGATGCTTTATGGAAGGTTCAGAAAACCAATCCTGCTCGTGCTGGAAGCATTCTGGGGAGCTGGCAAAGAGCAGAGTTCTTTGCAGACTGAAGCACATGCACAGTAAGCTTTGCTTGGTGTCTGTCTCTCCAGAATAACCTCACCGTAAGGATGGAGCGATGCCTTAGAAAATCCAGCTCCTCTCAGTGATAAAGTCATTACAAAGTTGTGCAGGACTATGCAATCTCAAAAGTATGTGAGCGGACAGAGAGGATGCAAAGTCTGTGGACTAAAACTGGAAGTGTGGAGCTGCCTGTTGAATAATTTTCAGGATGAATAACTTGACAGATTTCCATTACTAACACCTAATTTCAGAATTACCATTTATAAATGTTATATATGTTTCCTTTATCCAGAGTTTGAAATAAAATTCAGTGTCATACTCCAGTGAGCAGATGGGTTGGTGCTGACATTTATGCAAAGCAGACAATCTGTACTCCATGCAGACATGGGATTAGTAACTCAGTGGCAGTTGAGTTTTGGCCTAAAATCTTCAGGGAAATGGAAATGCTTAATGAACAAACTCAAATGTGAATTAGAACAATTGCTTTTCCATCGCTAAACAAGTTCTTAAATGAATACTATGGCACTGTTCAGCATAGACACAATATTTTACAACCGATTTCTGTAATTTATTTCTCTTGCATGACTGGCACTTTCTGAACCCACAGATTAAGAGCCTCTCCACTTTTTTTGGTTATACAGACCTTGACAGTCACCGTTTTAACTCGTGACAGTGAATAGAGAGAATATATGCTATATACATGTAATGGCATGGTAGTCAGTGCTCACAAAGAAGGGAAGCTTGCCATATGCACCAACATAAATTATCCTGGAAGACATTATGGCCAGTGAAGGACCAAAGGACAAGTGCTCGTGATTCTACTTGTATGAATGAGCTATAGTAATCAAAATGGAACTGTTTTATGATAATTTCATCAGTAAACTGAGCTCTACAGAGCTGGGAGTCTAAAAGATATGGAAACCAGGTGTATGACAGTTGGGTCACAGATATTAATTATGTTTAGTGGAGCTGAACATGATGCTATATGTTGTGGGGACTGCCAAAGGTAGGATGTAACTATCATCAGGTGGGAAAGTCATGTGTTAATATAGTCACATGCTAACATAACAGAGAAGAGGGGGAAAAGCCAGAGTCTATTCAATGTTAGTTAAGTACTGTAGAAGTCTAATGGAAGAAAATTGGAAGAGACAAGAGTCAATAAAATGAGGTGCATCTTTTTTGAGTAGGAACTGGGATTATGGCACAAGGAATTTTGATTGTGTAAGGTGAGGTGAGGAAGGAGATGTTTCAAGGCAGGATAGAAGCTTGAGAGAAAAATCTGTGTGGAAATGTGTCTCACCACAATTAAAAGAAATTTTCAAAAAAGAGGTCACACTACTTAGTTTTACATACCACATAAAAGTCTGTGTTCTTTTGGGGACAGATACAATGGAATCTTTATCTTGTTATTTAGTGAAAAGTACTTAGGCTTGTTATTACAGGAACATTGAGACACTGATAAAATTGAGTCCAGAAATGCCATTTCAAAACTGACCACCTAACTATGTCATTGTTCATTATCACTGTGTGGTTGTAATTCGCGTGACTCTTACAATACTTCCTAACCTTTGTCTCCTTGTTTGGATAGTTGGTTTCTAAAAACTGGTAAATGAATATCTCACTTCAAATTTGCCTATGTAAATTTCCTCTCACAATGTGCCCTTGTTTCTTTGCACACATTGTTTGATTCACTTGCATTCACTTAATGACATGATTTCCTGAGATCCTGGGGAAATCTCGCACCAAGATTCCCAAGAAGCAGGGATTGTGCTTGTGTTAAGCTCAGTGTTTGTAGTAAATCTAGTCAGAGAAGAGAGTTGAAGTAATATCTTTAGGAGCTGAGAGTTAGATGAATCAGAACAATTTCTAACCTAAGCAAATTAAAAAAGAAATATTAGAAGAATTTAAAGATGGGGTCTTACGCATGAGAAAATCAAGGAAAGGATTGTACGAAGTAAATTGATCACCTACTTAGGAAATATATAAAGTACCATTCATCCAAGGCAGGGTACAATGAATTATCTAATATTCTAAAATCAAGGAAGGTTGTTATGGAAACTGTGCCAAGACTTAAGACAGTTCAGTTGAAGAAATTCTTAGCTAATATACAGCTTTGGAATGGCAAGAAACCTTGAAGACGGAAAAAGCACTCCAGCTAAAATAATGCCAGTATCCATTTGTATACATACATAAACACACATTAAAAGAGAGTGAGAAAGAGAGACAGAGGAAGTAAAAAACCTAATAAAGGTAAACACAAATTTTATGTAAGAAGTTTATGTTTTCTCTGGAAGGAAATTATTATTTACGGTGTACCAGTGTTTGCCAAAATGATTTGCCTTAAAAGTTCTTGATTTAAAGTTAGTTATCGTTTTTGGCTTGTAAAAGTTCAACTGGCTAAAGCAGTTATAGACTTGTACATATTTTAAAAAGTATAAGAGGTCAAAATTCTTGTCTCATGAATGGTGAATCAGTGTTTCCCAAAGGGCAGTGAGGATACAGTAAATCAGAGACAGGGCGGAAGTACTGTTTTAAAGAGAAATTATGAATGAATGCCAGTGTTATTCATTATGATGGGGAATGTGTATGCTTTGAAGAGTGACTCTGTTTTAAGAATATTTGGAAGGCAGAAAACATTTCTAAGCAGAATGTCAAACCAAAGCGAGATTCAACAAGGCTTATATTTCCGGGGAAAAGATAAAACAGGGAATGACAGATAGGGGCTTATTCTTTTAGAGTAATAACAGTGACAACCTCCAAAATGGGATCTAACTGGGTACAGATTAATCATATAGAAACTTTGTACAAATTTGAAAGTGTTTATAACTTGTTGCATGCATTTAATTGAAGGGGGATGTAAAGAATCTTGTAAAAATTAGGAAAAATTAAATGGAAAAAAAATTTTAAAGAAATTTTTGAGTAGTTTTGAGACTTTTAAAGCGTTTGTTCTATGCATGGAACATAGTACTGTTCCGTGTGTGTGGCAGTTCCTGTTAGGGGATAATCCACTACTGCACATGAATTTCTGTTCAGGTTTCTGTAGGATACACTCAATCCAGTGGAAGAAGAAAGGCATGACCTACTAAGCAAGACCTAAGCATAGCCAGGTACCTCCTCTGTGCTGGAATTTCAACATTTCCACCATCAGCAGGGAGGCCAGAACCTCAACTCTGCATTGTCAGATCTTATTCTACACAAAGAAATGGGCCAAATTTCAAACCACCATAATACTACTAGGCAAACAGAAGTAAGCCAGATGAGCAAAGAATGTAAACAAGCAAGCAATGAAAACAATAATTAAAACAAAAAATACAATGATACATTTAGTAAACTACTAACTACAGAGAAGAAAATCAAGGTAATTGTTTGTGATTGCAAATAAAAGTGAACTTAAAATCCAGGTCCAGAACTTCACAGTGGAAAGCAAGGAATGATGTTTGCTCGGAGAAGTCTACTGGAAAAGGTTTAAAACTAATTGGAATATTTTCGAGAAATAAGGAAAATGTAATAGAAATTAGGAAATTTTATGTAATTCATTGACCAAGTGAAATGCTCAAATAATGAGACGCAAGTAAACAGTAACAATTCTTTACTGGTCCAGGTTAGAAGAGGATTTTGTTGTGCTAAAATATGATTCCCAAAGCTCAATGACCTATACTATTAAAGCTACATAGTTTTTTTTTTTTTTTTTTTTTTTTTTAATTTTAGTTTCCCCTCTACGTGTCTACTGTGTGATTTTGGCTTGCCTGCATAACGTCTTCACTGGTCTCAGGTTTGTTGGAGAAGTTTCTCTTTGGGAAACTCTGACTTTGTGTCCTAGAAGACAATGATTGTTGCAAATCATTTACTGGTGTGAATGCTTTATGCAAAGATGAAACGTACTGTATCCACTAAAATTCACTTGAAAAACCAAATCGTGTGGCAAGAAACAACAACAACAACAACAAACCTATAAAATCTGAGGTTCCTGCAAGAAGAGCAAACCTCCTTAGGGGCAAGGCAGGGAGAGTAGCAAAAACTTCACAATTGAAACACTGATTAAGGGAAAAAAAAAAATCATCACATAACACTGGCAACCAATTGAAATATATTTAGTCACAATGACAAAAAGAAGGTGAAAATAATCCATTCAAAGATACGGTTTGAGATTTTTGAGAAAACAAGGAGGGTTCATGCTACTTAACTAATGATAATTCTAAGAAAAATAAAGATGCTAGGGTCTAAAAATAAGTTAATCAAAATAATTTGTCAGTTACTAATTAAAAGCTGCTATGGTAGATGCAATAGCAGATAAATGGAATTTACATCAGTAACTACAGTAGAAAAAGAAACATTAAATAAAATGTTTACCATATAAATATAAGCATAACTAATACTTTGTTTTAAAACCTTAAAAAATACAACATGATGTCAAAATCAGTAAAAATCCATAATGGACATGTTAGTATTTGTCTTTCAGAAAGCAATGATTATAGTAACCTTGAAGGGTAAAATTAAAATATTTTCTTAAATAGGGATACTAGAAAAATAGATGGTGGACACAGCCCTACCAGAGATTTATATAATCTTCCACTTAACCACAGATAAATTCCATTTAATGATTCACTGAGGTCTGGACATTGTGACACATCCCTGTAAGCCCAGTACTCAGGAGACTAAGGCAGGACGATCACCATGAATGATAAGACAGTTTTTACTTTATAGTGTATTCAGGGCCAAATTGAATTGCATAGTGAGACCTTGTCTCAGAAAATCAAAAGCAGAGAGAGAGAGAGAGAGAGAGAGAGAGAGAGAGAGAGAGAGAGAGAGAGAGAAAGAAAGAGAGAGAGACAGAGAGAGACAGAGAGAGACAGAGAGAGCTAATTGAAATTTACAAATATTGAAATATTAAATGTACTTTAAATCAAAAAGTAAATTCGAATAAATTTCAGAAATATTGTAAATTTTTCATTTCTGATTTCAATGCAGTTAAATTAGAAAATAAAGGTTAAGGGATTGAAAAATCTATCAAAAATAGATATATAAGTTAATATATTTGATAGATTCAAATAAAAGCATAACATCATAGATAAGTATGCATAGAGTGATAACAGGAAAACATTTGATGAGAAAATTTATAGAATAATATTAAGTTGAACACTGTCACATCTATTACTTATTCTTCAGAGAGTGAATTAGTGTCTGAAATTGGAGAGCATTGCAGTGCGAGGAGTTGGGCAGAGATGATGCGCCCAGAAACTGGCATCACCACTGGGTAAAGTTGAAGCTGTGTGCACCCCACAGTCTGACACACTGCCCTCATAATTTTCACATGCATGCCCAAGTGGATATTTGAAAGAATGTTCCTTTTAGTATTATTTGAAATAAAAATGCTTCTTCGTGTACAGCAGAGTTAAGACCTGATAAGCCCACTGTAAACTGAAAATATTTTAACTCAAAAATACACTGAACATATTGAATGCATCTAACTTTCTCAGAATATTCACATCAGCCTTATACTAGGTGAAATCAACCAACAGAAAGCCTGTTTACTAAATTGTTGAATATTTCATGTACTTCTTAGAATCTATTTTCCTACAAAATACCAACAAGAAAGCAAAGCATAATATGCTAATTATTTATATTGATAAATTTTTGGCTTACCCAAAGCTGTGGATCTTTGCCACAGCCCACACTGAAAGTGGTATGAAAACACATATCATTAACTGGAATGTCTGAATTTATTTTCCGCTACAATAACAATACCACACAGAGAGTAATGTATCAATAGGTGTTACATAGGATATAAACATGCCAAAATCTTATAAGTGCCTGTTTACTGAGTACTAATAGTGCAGAAAGCATTATATTAGTAAGAGTAATATTAGGAAACAAGAAGTCAGGAGCAAGAGAAAGCAGCAGTTCATCCTTCTAATTAGAAAGCAACTTTATGATGCCTAAACTATTATAAAGAGCTTGATTCACTCGTGAGAATGGAGCCCTCATAACCTAATCACCTCTTACCTGTTTAATCTCCCAAGGTTGGCACATAAGCAATAAAATTTCCACATCAGCTTTAAAAAGAATATTTTTAATCACTAGTATAAAGAAGAGATCAAAATTTTAATTTGAAATGCAATTTTGGTGGAATACATACTGCTTCCATATTACCATCAATTCAGAAAATCCAAAGTTAAATCATTGTTAAGTCAGGAACTGTCTGTCATAAAAAATTCACAAAAATTCCAACTAAGAAATTTATAAATATTATGAAATTTTCATGAAACACAACTTTAACCAGCAGTTGAATGTAATGAACTAAGCTTCACAAATCAAATGCATATCATTATAGAGCCATGTTAAGTAGAAATAGCTGACTGTGGAATGGAAAATCTGAAAGTTTGGGAACATTTTTAAAAGTGCTTTAAAACACACGAACATTATTAGCCAATTCATACTGGCATTCAAGGATTAAAGACAACAAATTAAGTATAGTAATTTTAATGTTGTGAGATAGATTTGGAATGTGTTTAGGGAATTGTCTTCAGAGTATTGAAGCTGTGTAAGATTTTAATTTCTAAAAATACAACATGAAATAAAAACACGCAAAGCACGTAGAGCATCATACTAAGGGTTATTAACCTGGCTGTGGAGGAGATGCTTGTTCATCACAGTCATTTACATTTTGTATGATCTCATGATTCAGGTAGAAAAGAAATGAGAAAAAGAGACTGAGTCCACAGCACAGTATTCCCTTACATGGTCTGACCCAGCGCTCACAATTGCCTGTGAATTCTTGCTGAACTACACTGTCATCAGGTTTCTTTTCTAAACACATTCTCCTTTGCTTTGGCTTTCTCTCATGTCTAAATAAACACTAAAATGCAGAACCTTCCTGATGACAGCTTATCTGGAGAACTGGTTCACCACAACAACAAACATTTCTCGGTGGGACACCTGAATTGTGTTCTGGTTTCATCTGTTTGCCCAGTTTCACCTTGAAAATTCCTGGTATCTCTGCTCATACTGCTGTAACAAGTCTTGTTGCTCCATTTGAGATACTTGCACAGATTGGAGATCCTCTCTAGTGCAATAGCATTTGAATTAAGTCACTGCTTGCTAATTCTGGATTAGTTTTATTTGATTGGTTTTTAGCAATGAGAAATTTAAACATGACCATATGTCCTGGTCTGTGTAATTGGCCCTGCTTTAATTTATTTATTATTAGGAGTATCTTTGAGTTCAGTTGTTTGTATAAAGGTTCAGTCATTTTTATAACCAGTCTGACTAGAATAGATTAAAAATACGGAATTTTGTTATTGTTACTTCTGTTTTTGCCTCTGAATAGATGATCATTATACATTTTGGTATGGCTGAGATGGTTTATATCACAAAATTTTACATCTTTTTTAGATGGATTTGTACCTGTTATTTATTTTTTAACAGTTCCCTCACTTTGAAAAAGGTTTCATTTTGGATGACAAATTATACATTTGTCCTAGTTTGAGACATTTAGTTCAGTGTGAGCAGGCTTCACAATCTCTAGAAAATTTTTAGTATAAAAAATTCAGGAGACAAGCCAAATATAATGTCTGCCCTCATCTGCTTTTGGTTGAAATTCTTCAGGGCAGTGGATGCACACTCTTGCTTCTTGGGACTGCACTGTGTTACAGTGAAAAGGAGAGAGAAAAGAGACCAAGGACAAGTACCAATCTGCAAGCATTTAGATTTTGCTTTAGTTTGTAGCTACTTCTTGGGGTGACTCTGCTGGGCAGTGAGGTCCAGTGCCTGTTTCTTATCAGATCTATTTTGTTTCCCATGGAGTCTCTGCCTGGACAGGACAGTAACTTTTTATGTTGCAGTCCTTAAAATTGAGAACTCTCGTCCTTAAAGGTTGGTGAGAGCCAGAACTAGAGAAGCAGTTTATTTTCTCAAAGGGAAATCCCTTAATAGATTCCCAAATGGTTCCAACACCATCTTTTAGAAAGTACATGAAATTTCTCTGTCTCTCTCTTTCATTCTAGTGGAGCAGAAAATGTTCCTCAGTGTCCTGTTTCGAGCAGTGACTAGATGGCAGAAAGGGACAGAGAAGCTGAGTGGAGACCACAGGCCACACCCCTCATCTGTAGTGCAAGTCAAGATTGTCCTGTTCTCCATAAACTCGGAGCTAATATTCAAGCAAACATCAGAGTTCCACTGTCTTCCTGGTCATTAGACTGAGTAACAGTTTCTCTTTGTAAGCAGGAATAAGTTCTTACAGGACTTTAAAATACATACTCAAATATCTATTTGAATATTAAACCAAATGAATATTAAGTGAAATATCTATTTGAATATTAAATGAAACCAGTAATGATTTGCTTTTTTATGATTTCACAAATTTTTATTCTGAGAAAAAATGAATTATTTCTTTGTTTTATTAATGATGCCCATGAATATTAAGAACAAAATTAAAAGTATATATTTGAATAGGAAAAACTCAATTGAGTAAATGATTTAGAAAAATGATTTAGAAAATTCAAAATAGGTAATTTCTATCTCCCTGCCAACTAGTTTAAGAGAATTAATCTGCAGGATAGGAAAATATATTTAGGTAATGCATGGTTTTCTTGCCATGTGAGATGATTAATTTCCTGTGTCAACTTGACTGAGACATAGGAAGTTTAGCAGTTTGGGTAACAGTTATCCTGGGTGTCTCTGAGAATGGTGTTGCTGGATGACATTTTGAACTAGTAGTTTGGATAAAGCTGATTTTGCTTTTGCTTTTGCTTTTGAGGTGGCTTCTATTCCATCAGATGCCTAAGTACAATAAATGAGTAATCACTTTCTCTATTATCTGAGCTGGGATATCACTCTACTCCCATGTTTATCCTGGAACTTAAATGTTGGCTTTCCTGGGTCTCAAGCGTTTGGATTTGAATTAGAATGATACCCAATACTTCAGGGTTTCTGGGTTTCAGATGATAGATTGTAGATCTTCTCACTCTCTATAGTCATACAAACCAATGTGAGGTCTAAAAAAACTAATGACTGGAATCTTATTTAATAGTTTAATTTTTGTTTCTAAGATGATGTAAAGGGCAAAGTAAGACTACAGAAACAATAGATTTAGTATTCATAGATGTAGAAAAATGTGTGATTATCTCAGCAGTTGACTATTAAAATTCAGTAAGTGTAGAGTATGATAAGGTTAAAATTTTACTTACAGTGTTTTCTTTCTTTTTCCTTCCTTCCTTCCTTCCTTTCTTTCTTTCTTTCTTTCTTTCTTTCTTTCTTTCTTTCTTTCTTTCTTTCTTTCTTTCTTTCTCTCTTCCTTTCTTTCTTTTTTGTATCCTGGACTTGAACTCAGGACCTTGTGCCTTACAGGCAGGTACAGTGCTACTGAGCCATATCTCTGCCTATAATGTTTTTTAAACGCCTACCCATCTCTGTTGATTGCTAATGGCTTTACTAATCACTTCATATAAAACCTAGCAATGGCAATCTCTGACTTAAAAAAAAAAAAATATATATATATATATATATATGCATATTGTTGGATACTTTTAAACATGCATATAGGATATTTACCCTTTGTATAGATATCATATGTCACAGTTTTAATATTATAATTGACAATAAGCTATAGTATATAACATGTTTTAAAATATATATACATTATGCAGTGGCTCAATTAAACTAATTAATGTAGGCAATAACTCACATATTTAAGTTTTTTGCTGTGAACCATAGTATCTTCTTGCTTAATAGTTTTCAAGAATCATGTCACGTTCCTTGTGTGATGAAAGTTTAAATCATCTTCTTAAAACCTGTATCTTATTTATGTATCCATTATTAAAAGCAATAATGTAAAGTAGATTTTTAAATGTAATAAAAATGTGCACTGTGATAAGCAAAAATATATTTGTATATATTCTACATTCCCCAACAAGAAACTAAGTTCATATATATACTGCCATAAGAAATAACAGTAACCATTATGTTACTTACAACAAGTGCTAAATATACACAATCCTCTCTTGGATATATATATATATATATATATATATATATATATATATATATTTATACATGCTAACAAGTGTTCCTTGAACTTTAAAAAAGAGCTTTTAAAAAATGGTTCATTTTTTTGGCTGTTTAGGGGATAAATGTTTTCCCCACAATGTACAGTGTGGTACTTAGGAAAATAAAGCTAATGGGGAGTGGATGTGAAAGATGATGTGAAAATGCTGGAGCTGGACATTTCAGTCTTTTTCTATTGTTTTTATTTTAAATATAATAAAACTCAACAAAACAAAATAAAACAAAACAGAATAAAGTAAACAAAACAATGCTGTGAAATTGGTACAGGAATTAAAGGCAGCATAACAGTACAACGACAACCCCCATGGCATACTTTGTTTTTTCACAATATTGTCCATTTCAACAGATACAGTAAAATCTAACAGAGAAAAAAAACAGACTAAAACCAATCAAAGCAGAATATTGAATAAAGGAAAATAATTAATCAGAGCAAAACAAAATAGAACAATTTTGGACCTCAAAAACAAGATAGAAGGAAACCCTCCATTTTTGCTCTACTGCGTAGTGCAACCCTCCCAACAGATGCCCAGGCTGCCTGCTCCAGGCCTGCAAAGTCAACCGAATAATGCAAGCATTCAGTTCCCTTTTGTACCTCAGTTCCTATCACCTCAGTCTGTCCTCCAAACCAGCCAACTGTTTAAAGGGGGAAGGGATTTTTCTTGATTCTCAGCACAAGCTCACAGGAGGTGCTATCTGGCTTTAGCTTCTCTCCCCCCTCGGCCCTGCACAGCTTACATGGCCTAGCAGATAGCCTGGGTACTTGGCTTCTTGGTGGGCTCCTCCCAGTCCCAATATGGCTAATTCTCAGGAGGCCCTGCCTGCTGTCTCCCTGAGCTTCACATGGCTTGTGCATGTACGTGTCTGTGTTTTGTTTTGTTTTGATAAGTAGTTGTTTCTTTCTTTTTTTTTTTTTTTTTTTGTCTTTTTCCTTATTTTTTCGGTACCGGGGATCAAAGACACGACTGCCTGCTTGCAAGGCAGGCGTGTATGCCCCTGAGCTAAATCCCCAGCCCCTGATAAGTAGTTGTTTCAAATGTCATTTTGGGCAGCACGTCGGAGTCTTACCAACTAAGAGCAGATGGAGGTAAATATCTGGAGTTCGTCACCTTCTGCAACTATGGCATAGATGAAGCGCTAGACAGCTGGAGAGCAGGACACAGCCATTGCACAGGTGGAAGGTTAGTATTCAGCACCTGCTCTGCTGCTGATGCTGCTGCAGCAGTGCACACTTGGCAAACCCTGGGTTTATCATCATTTATTAATTGCTTAATCAATAAACTCAAAATGGTGACTGTAATTATTCCAGAAGGTCAACGAAATAAAGGACAGTAAGGTCCCTAGGCAATGAAGTGTGAACTCAAATCTATTTATCTGAAGCTACATGACAAGATACTATTTTTTCTCTATCTTGAATTTCAAATTAACTTTCCGTTGAAAAGATTGTGTTGAAAAATGAATCCATAATGAAGAAATTTACTTCTTTCCCTTCGGATTTGTTTCTTGGCTGCCATTGATATTGATTAAAGGGATATGTATACCTTAAGGGAATGCCACTATTCTTTGAATACCTTCTCTAAGGAATACCTGGATCATGTTAGTGTCTTGCATTTCTAAACTCTTGGTAATCAATCAAATGTTTTAGAAAGTGTGTGTTTTATACAAAGAAAATCCAGATAGCAGAGGAATTTCTACTTGTTGATAAAGAACCCTACATACATACATACACCATTTTCACACTGGTCTCTAATTTTCTGGGTATAAGAAAACGACATTTCCTGGAGCAATCACTTGCTCATTGAATTTTGACAAATTCAAGGTAGATTGATAAATAGATTTGTTATATTTGTGTATATATACATACATACATACATATATATATATATATATACACACTTGTATGTATGGCTATATTTTACTTATTATCAAAATGTACACAAAAATAATTGTTTCCAATGTAAACTTTGGTGCTTTATTTTATATTTATTTCTAACTAGTATTTTGGATAATTTACAATCAATGAAATATGTTAAGTGCAGAATTCTTCAAGTTTGTGGAATCTATCACTATCCTTATGTGAAGTGAAGCGAGCAAACATATAATATGGAACTGCACTACTCAATACAGTAACAGCACTGGGCTTATATGATACTCAAACATTTGAGATATGGCTTGCACAAGGTAGTAAATGAAAATATTTGTACTTCATTAAATAAAATAGGTGCTGTAATTACGTTTAGTTATATATCATATTGCTTTTGAAATGAGGCTAGTGGAATCTCTACATTGCCATGTGTATCTTGAGTTACATCCTCAGGATACAGCATTAATCAGTTTCATTAGCACAATTTCCTTATGTCTCTTGGCATTGAAATCCTCAGTTCCTGACAACCAACAATATGCTTTCTGCCTCCAGGTTTGATGTTTCTACAATTCCACATAAGCAGTTATATAGTACTGTGTGTGGCTGTTTTTACTTTGCCTAATGCTTATGTGAGGTACAAACATTTCTCTATTCATAGCTCATTTATTCTGTTTAACTCCCTCCTCTCCAGAAGTGGACTTTGTAGTCCACTTTGCTTTGACCTCTGGCCTTATACCAGTTGTCTCTTCCTCTTGGAAAGTCTGCAGTATTTATTCTGGTTTTCATTCTACTCTGTAAACTAGATTCTAGAGTATAAGCTGAAGGAAATGTGATCATTGTGCTGTTTTTTTCTTTGTTTTTAGTATTTTTTTTCCTTTTCTCAGCTGCCCTTGTCAAACACAACAAATTGCTCAACACTTGAAAGTTACAGTTTATGTATTTTTATTTTTTATAATATGCAAGAATATGTATGATTTCTGATACTCTGGGCCAAAAAGAGTAATTGTCTTAATTGCTCTTTTAATCATATTTCTTAAACAAGATAATTCAAATTTGCTTTAGAATTATTTCCTAAACTTCTCCTACTCTAAGATATTAACTATAATGCTTAATACAAAACTTTCAGGGGGATTTTAAATGACATCTTATTTTTGACAATTATAATTATGTTTAATAATTGCATCACAGCTGTACCAAGGGCAAAAGAGCAAAGCTAGAGTTCACAGTGCTGCTACGTTAGCCAAGGAAAGTGAAAAGACACGAGGACATTGATGAAAAGATCATGAACTAAACACAGTTGATACATTGAATGAATGACTGAATATTTAGGAGACAAATGAAGAACCTCGAATGAATGCATTTAAATAGAAGCTCAAGAATATTTAATACAAAGATTAACCGGAAGGCATAACCTGGTCCAGGAAGCATGCTCAAAATTATTTTTAAAATGCCTACTCATGTCCACTGACTGCTTGCATGGGTTTAATAATCATGCCAAATAAAATATATCAATGATAATCTGATTTCTTAAACAGTATATCCATAGTTTTGGATAACTTTCAATACACATAGCGGAAATTCACAATAGCTAATACTACATAAAGTCATCAGTTAACTCATTTGAAATAACTTTTTTAAATAAAAATTAAGATGACCTGTAATGTACAAAAATGTAAATAAATCAAAGAAGTTTTTACATGTCATTTTGGTATGCTTTTGTTTCTCTGGATTTAATATCAACCTGTCAACCCAATTTAGGGACTAATGCTACTTTATATATTTAGTATCTTTTTTTCAGGGCAGGGTGAACACTTTATATGCAACAGTATTAAGGATATTTCTTATTTAACAAGTGTGTGAAAAATATAACAGCATATTTTTGAAGGAAATTAAAGTCATTTCCTAATGCAGTGTCTGCTTTTGCCCTGTAGTGTGTTTTATGTAGTGATCTGCTTGGCTGCCTGATACATAGTTTACATTACAGAGAGATGTTTGCTTCTTTCCTCTTCCCATTGTGTACTTCATGTCCAGATTTTTAGCACACGCCCATTCATTATTGGAAAAGATTGACTATTGTAATGTAAAAATGTGTTTAATAGTTTTAGGCACGCAGAATAGTAGAGAAAGCTATTTTGCACATTACACAAATGTAGGCTTTTCTTTACGCTGCTCATAAAGTTGTGCCCTGTAATACAGAAAAGTAGCTTAAGTACAAGGCTTAAGGCTTTTCATTCAAGAAGTGATTAGCGAATACTTGAGTTGAATAACACAGTGGAATAAACACTACACAGCAAAAGACCTCAAGGCTATGAGAAGGGAATTAGATTATCTTTGCAGTTGTAATTGAAGAGAGGTTATTAAAAAATTATTTAGACTGTCCATGCACTGATGTTTCTGTTTCCAATATGAGGAAGCTAATCTGCACCGATAATTTTCAAGATATGTCTGATGTTCTTATCACAGCATATGCATAACTCCGAGTCAAATCAAAGACTGAACTGAAGATGTGGCTAAAAAATAGGCTGTTTCGTTTGGTAAAATGTAACTCCCGAATAATTTTTAAAGTTCACGAGGATTTGACAAATGGGATATGACTTAATTAGCAATAACTGAACTATTTCCAGTCTCTGAGTCACATTAGGTAATGACCTTTCTTTCCATTTACAGCTTTCCAGTGGCCTTTGCCACAGCAGAAACTTATATATAATGCGATGTTTAATGGCTTCAAAGACAGGCGCTCTCATAGGAAAGAGAATAGTTAGTAGCAGGTGCTTGATCTCCAGTGATGGTAGACTTGTTATAAATCAAAAAATAATTAGTGTGGCATGCAAATCTAAATGACCAAAATCTGTTGCATTTTTGATGATATGTAGAAATATAGAGGAATAGCTCCAAATTCTTATAATTTTTTTAAAAAAAGATAATAATTTTTGTACTGTTAAAAACTAGTCATATGACTTATATGTACTATGAACGTGCTAAAGGTGGTCTGCTTTATGTTGGAGACCACTACCCAATGACTCTGAGCAGGATTTAAAATTAACTAATTGGCTTTCTATGTCTTTCTGTGAGTCTGTCGTAGGCCCCTTGCCTGGTGATGGAAGCTGATGCATAGCAAGTGAATCTCTATGAATCACTGGTCCTGGCTGAAGCCTATAGTGGCCTGTAAGGCCAGAGATACCTCAAAAGGGAAGATAAGACCACAGCTGTGGACAGCTTGGCTCCAACACTAATTAAGTAAGTAGAGACTGCAGGTGAAGAAATTTCACTCCTGCAGTTGCACACCTACCATAAATGTCATCCTAAAGATAAGACAGTTCTCCTAAATCGGCGTAATTTACTACTTGGAGAAGTCTTTGAAGTGACTCCCAAGGTCCTACACATTTCCCGTGCTTTCCTCAATTTCCCCGTTTTTTGTTTTGAACCTAATAAATATGGGTGGTCCAGAGAAGTCTTTGTTTTAGCCCTCAGATTCTCAATCTCAGCACAGGATTTTGACCTTCCTGTAGCCCTAAAACCATACCACTTGTCTCATTTTATTTAAACATCAGCCATACACTCGTTTGGGAGCTCAAGGATCTAGTCAGGAACCAATAGCTTTATACTGATATCTAAGTTACAGAATTTTCTTGTATATTTCATCTAAAGGTTCATGATGAAAATGCCTGAGAGTATGAAAAACTGTGGTTTTAAAAGTTTCCAATATATTCATTTTTATCAACAAGATTATTAGTTTTTCATTTACTCTTTATGTTCTTTCTGTTATTACTATATTATTTTAAAAATTTTGTCTGGTGTAATTTGACATTAACATTTTAACAAGCCAAGAAGAAAAGCCACATTATTATCTTCACATTTTGGAAAAGTGACTAATATTCTAAAGTATAGTTATTTTGTTTTATGTTACAAGGAAATATATTTATAAATGAAAAAAAAACAAATACTAAGATTTTAGTTTGTAAATTTTTCTAATAAGACTTCAAAAACTTCTACTTTGGTAATTTTTATATACATATATGTGGATAACCCAGCTTCTTTTGGAAAGTTTATCTTTCTCTTCAAATTCTATTTTTGGAATAAAATAGTTCTCATCTTTAAATTTCATGATACTAACAACACATCCAATATCTTTCAGAGAATGAATATGATATAAGCCTTCTTTGTTACTCTGTAAACAACAGAGGTATTTTTTTTTAATACTTCATGGGGGTTATATGGTTGTATGGTATTGAAATATAAGTTTTTAGATGAGTTTTTGTCATGAAAGTAAAAATACTATGAATACATCCTTTTAAAATACATCTTGATAAAAAAAACTACATAAAAAAGTAAAGTTTAGAGTTGCTACATTTAAACACATATATATGCTAAATAATTCAGGGTAAGCAATCAACACATATTTTAGTACAGAATATATTGTCATAAATTTGTCCATTTCAATGATCTATACTAATTAGATTACCTTAAAAATAAAAAATTATAAAGGAGGTGTGTGTTCAATGTTCAGTATCCCTATGTATAATTAGGCAAGGAACAATTAAGATAAAATGATATTTTAGACTGATTTTGCTGCATAGAAGCTCAAAATTGTCTGGATTTTTTAAAAATACATTATGTCTTGGAGAATCCCAAAGATATTCATTTCTTTTGCACTTTGCTTTTATTTTGCAAAACATTTTTTTTCTTTGTTTTTTTGTTTTTTGGGTACCAGGAATCGAACTCATGACCTTGCACTTGCCAGGCAGGTGCTGTGCTTTATCCCCAGCAACAAAAACATATTTTTAAAAGAAGTTTAATCTTATAATTAATCATGCATTTAAATTGAAATCATTCAGATGTTATGTTTTAAAATCTATCTGAATTTCAAGAAACCTTTAAAGATTTCCTAAAGAAACTAAAAACCCGCTTTTTTTTTTTTTTTTTTTTTTATCTTTTTCCTTTTTTTTTTATCAGTACCGGGGATTGAACTCACTACTGCCTGCTTGCAAGGCAGGCGCTTATGCCGCTGAGCTAAACCCCCAGCCCCTAAAAACCCACTTTTTAAGAAGAGGAAATTTGTAGTTTTGCAAACTACAAATAAACGAACATAAAACGAACAAATAAATCTCATATTTAGTTGGAAGAATCCAACGAAAAATAAAAAAGTGTAAGTCCTTTTTAGAGTTGGCAAGTATGTGCTCAGTGTTCAAATCCTAAATGTTTCAACCAAGTAAGAGTACCCTAATATGGTAAGAAGAATTCTTTTTAAAATTGTTTACAATTATTAAAGAGAATGAATGAACACATGTATGCATTATTTGAGATTAACACAGTAAAGAAATCCAGAGAACTCTTGTGGATATATAAATCCTTGAGCCTCAAGATTATAGGGATTATTTCTACTAACCACATTTTGCATTTAAGCACACTATTGTGAGCTTAGTAATACCTCAGTAATAAAGTGCTTACTTAGTCTGGGTGAGCTTCTCTCTGAGTTTGCTTTCGAGTACTAAACAGACAAATACATAAATAATTAATTCATTGACTATTTTCTTAAGCGCAAAATGATGCGTTTTACTTTCTTTAAGTTTCCCATTTCTCATTTCATCTTCTTTGCCATGCTCTGTTCTTTTCATTGAGATCCTGACCATAGCACCCATTTAAATCAACCATTGAATTTCTTTCTGTTTTTATCATCTTATCTCACACAGTATTGCGTCACCTGTTAAATAATGTGTGAATTGTTTGGGGAAAGGGGGTTTTGTCTTCTACTGAGTTTAGGTTATGTGCTTAGTACTTCCTATATTTGACATTTAACTGAATTATTGCATGTTCCGTATTCCTACCTCCAATTCCTTTCATGTTTCTAATAGTGGAACTATATAATGAATAAGGTATTTGACTTGAATCAGTATATGAGATAAAACAGCTAAACATATTAGAAAGACATGCCAAAAGAAAAAAAAGTTCAAAGTTTCCGCTTGGCTATTTATTTATTTATTTTTATTTTTTTCCACTTGGCTATTTTTTTTTATTTATTTTTGGTGCTGGGGATCTCGTGGAACTTACGACTTCATGCTTGCCCAACAGGCGCTTATGCCACTGGCTATTTATGCTAAATAGTTTTAGACTTTTCCTAAATGATTTTCTTCTTTTGCACAATTGAACCAAGAGAAAGGGAGCTTACATGAATTCCACAATGAAATACATTTTCAATTCTATTTTCACAAAACAGAGCAAACGAATTGCTGATTCCTCAAAATTAATTTTTGCGTTTATCTTTAAAATTTTTATTGCTTAACTGACAATATATCTCAATTAAGCCTACTTGGGTGGAATAGAAAATCGTTCAAGAAGAAAGAAAGAAAATTTTCCAATCTCTATTTACTTTATTGAACCATTTTGCTCCCCAATAGAGTACCAGGAATCAAGCAGTAAATTTCCAGTTAAAAGGTGGAAAGTTTCCATACATATTTCTCCACTGTGCACTTTTATATGTTTTAGTATTATGGATCTACATTTGAGATGCAAAGGAATATTTAGCTTCTCACTTCTTAAGCGAACTTTAAATTCTTTGAAAGAAACTTAAGAAAATACTGAATTAGTTCATACTCCATAACCTTGTATTCCACAATCAAAAGAGGCAAAAATGACTCCTTGGAGTTTTTATTCAGTTAAACATCTATTTTCAACCCACAGACCTCTCTATTAAAAAATGCAGATGACATTTTCCAGGGCTGTCATTGTGTGCTGTCATTAGTAATGTATTCACTGATGAAGACAAATGTGGCAAAGATAATGTGGAAATTCTTCTTGATGCCTTATTTTCTTTTCACCAGAGCTTGTCACATGTGGTGATATATCGATACAGAAGGCAATGTGTTACACACACACCCACAGACACACACACGCGGAGGTGTCAGTTTCATTCCTCTCTTCCCAAACTGAATTTGTAGCAATATAGTCAACAACATTAAGCATGGAAAATATTAATAGCACTGACAATTGTATCACAATAAATTAAGTTTAAAGCTTTGAAAAATAGCTTTTCGTGAAACCTGATGAACATGAATACAACTGTATATGTTTGAAGAATAACATAAATCCAGTTAATGGTATTAGCATGGGAGGGAAACAGAAAAAGAAGCTGACTGAAATTACTTTGACCTAAAAAAAATGTGCAAGATAACACATTAGGTGGATTTTTTAGGCTTATAAAATATAAAGTGATGCTGGCAATAAATTATCCATAGATTTTGACAATCCATGAATAATGTAAAATGCTGTTATTACTGAAATTACTACAAGTAGCGCAGAAGTGGAATAGCAGTGAAATGGTTGAAAAGAGGAATGTGTGACGGACTGGTTATCTCTGCATCTACAATGATCTGAAAGAAATAATGTTTAGAGAAATTCACTTACTAATTACTTCTCTAAATTTAAATAAGTCTAGAAAAGTTTTAAAATAATTAAAAATTAAACAAGGTTCTTTAAGCAAAAGATGTTTTACAAACATTAAAGTAACACTCAATTTTTTTTTTTTTTAAATTTTATTTAAGGAGAAAAAAGAAAAAAGAAACAGAAAAAGGGTACAAATTATACAGAATTTCAGAAAAAAATAAACAGGAAATCACTAGTGAATAGATTACATATTGTCATCTTAGAAATCGTTGTTCAAGTTACAAAATTAAAGCAATATAGAGTGGACATTCAAACAGTAAGACTGCAAACAGTTCTGTTCAATGATCCAATAAAGCTCAGTAATATGGTTACCTATCTTATACACTTAAATATACATGTAGTTATGTCCTTTAGAGCACTTTCTTTTCCTCTCTTTTGTACAATGACAATTACACATTTTGGGTTTTATTACTCCCACAGTTCTTATTACTTTTTTTTGAAGAGAGTAAAACCAAATGTGACATAACAGGACAGAGTTAGTCAAATCAAAAGGATGGACATAATACATAGTGTAAAAACAAAATACAAGGTGATCAACAATGGTTACCATAATGCCTCTTGCTATCTTAAAAAGAATTGCCTATATCATCAGTTATAATAAAATTGAACAAAACAGTTAAGAAAACCAATAAAACCAAAGCATTGGAGACATTAGAGGACTTCAAAAGAAGATAATAGTCAACCAGAATAGGCGTCATACTGAATCTTATTGTCTTCATAGTTGTTACCTATACTTTCAAACTTGGTACTATCAAACAAAACAGAATAGAGGAAAATCAGTCAAAACAAGATGGTGAGAGCAATATAGGGTTTCAAATCAAGTTAATAGGAAATCAAAGTGGGTTACTATAATATATCCTGCTATTTTTTATTTATTTTTTCCCTTAATTAAAAGGATAAAAATGAAAAAGTAAATAATAAAAAAAGGAGATTGAGATAAAAGAGGGCATAACAACAAAACAGCGCAGGTTAAAACATAACCATTTAAGCAAAATAGTGTTTCACCACAAGATAATCCCGACATAAAAGTAGTTACCATAGTAAGATTTCCTTGAAATCTTTGAGTATAACTTCGTATACTGTAACATCAAACATATCAAGACAATGTATCACTACTTTTCAGCAACCAATTTTTCCTCTGGTTAATCTTTTTTTTTTTTTTTTTTTTTTTTTTTTATTTAAGAGGAAAAAGAGAAAAACACAAAACAGAACAAAGCAGTGTAAGGTTACACATAATACATAACTACAAAAAAAAAACATAACAGTAAGAAATCACCTGTTAATAGATTACATAATATCATCTTGGAAATAGTTGCTCAAATCACAGTATCAAAGAATACAAAGTAGACATTCAAACGGAGAGACTGCAAACAGCTGTGTTCAATGATCCAAAAACATTAATATAGTCAGCTATTTAACATCCCTAAACACACTTGTTGTTATATCCGTTAGAGCTCTTTTTTTTTTCCCCTCCCTCTCTTTTTTATAACAAAATTTATACATTTTGGATTTTATTACTCCTCAGTTCTCATTACTCTCTTGGGGGGGAGAGAATAAAGTCAAATATGACAAAACAAAGCTGTAAGTCCAAACCAAGGATAGACATAGCACATGATGTAGAACAGAGTACAAGGTCATCAACAATGGTTATCAACATTGTCTCTTGTTTCCTTAAAAGGAATTGTCCATCTCATTAGATATTATAAAGCCGGACAAAACAGTGGAGAACAAGACCAATAAAACTTAGGCATTGTGAACATTACAGGACTTCCAAAGGAGACAATAGTCAAACCAGAATGGGCATCTTTGTGAATCTTATTGCCTTCAAATTAGTTGCCTATACCTTCAAACTTGCTACTATCGCACAGAATGGAACAGAGTCTAATCAGTCAAAACAAGATCTTGGGAGTATTACAGGACTTCAAAACAAGTTAATAGGAGATCAAAAAGAGTTACTACTATATATCCTAATTTTTTAAGTTTTTCCCTTAATTAAAATAAACATAAGAAATAGCTAAATAATTTTTTTTAAAGAATAGTAGTTACCATAGTGTCTGTCTTTTTCCTTAAAATATTTGGATAAAACTTCATATACTATAGCTTCAAATATTTCCATATCAAAAAGCCCAGAGTAAAGCCTTTCTAATTAATAAGTGAAAATTTTATAAGGCTTCAAGGCCACATAATGGGGAATCATGATTATCACATATTTTTATATATTTGAATCATTACTTACATTAGGGAAACTATTCGGTATTCATACATGTGAGATTGATTTATTTCACTTATGAGTATGGTCTCAAGCTGCGCCCATTTATTGATAAATATCTCAATGCGATCCTTCTTTATAGCTGAATAATACTCCATTGTATAGAAATACCACAACTTTTTTATCCATTCCTCAGTTGATGGACACTTGGGTTGTTTCCAAGATCTGGCGATTACAAATTGTGCTGCTATAAACATAGGTGCACATATATCCCTGTGGTATGATGCTTTCAGTTCTTCTGGGAATATGCCTAGAAGTGGAATAGCTGGAATAAATGGGATTTCCAATCCCAACTTTTTGAGAAACCTCCAGACAGATCTCCACAAAGGCTGTACCAGTCTACACTCCCACCAACAGTGCAGGAGAGTTCCTTTTTCCCCACAGCCTCTCCAGCATTTGTTGTTGTTGGTTTTCTTGATCCTGGCCATTCTTTCAGGAGTGAGATGGTATCTCAGTGTGGTTTTAATTTGCATTTCTCTAATGACCAATGATGATGAGCATTTTTTCATGTATTTATTTGCCATTTGCATTTCTTCATCTGAGAATTGCGTATTCATCTCAGATGCCCATTTTTGGATTGGATCTTTGAATTTTGAAGGTCTGAGTTTTTTTAATTCTTTATATGTTTTAGACAAGAGTCCCTTGTCTGAGAGAGAGTTCACTAAAATCTTTTCCCAGTTTGTGGGTTTTCTTTTCACTATGCTGGAGATTTCTTTTGACATGCAAAAACTTTTTAATAAGAAGTGGTCCCAGTTATTGATTCTGGGAAGTATTTCCCGTGCAGTTTGAGTCCTATTCATGAATTCTCTACCTACTCCTATGTCTCCAAGGTTTCTACCCAATTTGTCTTCCAATAGATTTAGCGTTTCTGTTTTAATATTCAGATCTTTGACCCATTTAGATTTTAATTTAGTACATGGTGATAGACATGGGTCTAGCTTTAGTTTTTGGCAAATGGAGAGCCAGTTTTTCCAGCACCATTTATTAAAGAGACTGTCATTCTTCCAGTGAACTTGCTTGGCTCCTTTATCGAAGATAAGGTGGTTGAGTGTGTTTGTAGTTGTGGTTGTATCTTCTAATCTATTCCATTGATCTTCAGCTCTGTTTTGATTCCAATACCATGTTGATTTTACTACTGTTGCTTTGTAGTATAATTTCAAGTCAGGGATTGTGATGCCTCCTGCTTTGTCTTTGCTGCTTAGAATTGCTTTTGCGATTCTAGGTCTCTTCTGGTTCCAGATGAAATTTAGGAGTGATTTCTCTAGATCTATAAGGTATGTTGATGGTATTTCTATTGGGATTGCATTGAATCTGTATAAGAGTTTTGGGAGAATGGCCATCTTCACAATGTTTGTTCTTCCTATCCATGAGCAAGGGATGTCTTTCCATTTTCTGAGATCATCTTCAATTTCCTTTTTCAGTGTAATATAGTTTTCACTGTATAAGTCTTTCACTTCTTTCGTAAGAGTAATTCCTAAATATTTCATTTTTTTGCTTGCTAATGTGAATAGTCCAGTTTCCCTTATTTCCCTCTCTGTGGTTTTGTTGTTCGTGTATAGGAATGCTATTGATTTCTGAGTATTGATTTTGTATCCAGCCACATTACTGAATTTATTTATTGTATCTAAGAGTCTTTCAATGGAGCTTAGGGGGTCTTCTATGTAGAGTATCATGTCATCTGCAAACAATGACAACTTAACTTCTTCTTTTCCTATCTTTACCCCTTTTATTTCTCTTTCTTGCCTAATTGCTCTGGCTAGTACTTCCAGTACTATATTAAATAGGAGTGGTGATAAAGGACATCCTTGTCTTGTGCCTGATTTTAAAGTAAAGGCTTTCAATTTTTGGCCATTTAGTATGATGCTGGCTGTTGGTTTGTCATAGATGGCCTTTATTATATTGAGGTAAAGACCATCTATTCCAATTTTCTGTAGAGTTTTTATCATGAATAAATGTTGGACCTTATCGAAGGCTTTTTCTGCATCTATAGAAATGATCATGTGATTCTTATTTTTGGCTTTATTGATATGGTGAATTACATTTATTGATTTGCGTATATTGAACCATCCTTGCATTCCTGGGATGAATCCCACTTGGTCATGGTGTATAATCTTCTTGATGATTTGCTGGATCCTATTTGCCAATATTTTATTGAGGATTTTTGCATCTGTGTTCATTAGGGAGATCGGTCTATAGTTCTCTTTTTTAGTTGGGTCTTTCTCAGGTTTTGGTACTAGAGTGATATTTGCTTCCAGGAATGACTTAGACAGGATTGCTTCCCTTTCAATTTCATTGAATAGTTTGAGGAGTGTCGGCATTAGGTCTTCTTTGTATTTCTTGTAGAATTCTGCAGTGAATCCATCTGGGCCTGGGCTCTTCTTGGTGGGTAAGGACTTAATTACATTTTCAATTTCAGTAACCGAGATTGGGTTATTCAACAGTTTTACATCCTCTTGATCTAGCTTTGGCACTTCATATGCTTCTAAGAAACTGTCTATTTCTTCTGTGTTATCAAACTTTTGAGAGTAGAGGTTTTCAAAATAGGTGTTGATGATCTTCTGTATTTCTATTGGGTCTGTAGTGACTTCTCCTTTTTCATTTCTTATTGCATGAATTTGAGCTTTTTCTTCCCTTTTTTTAATAAGGTTGGCTAGGGGCTTATCGATTTTATTTATTCTTTCAAAGAACCAACTCTTTGATTTGTTGATCCTTTGGATTGTTTTCTTAGTCTCTATTGCATTGATTTCTGCTCTGATTTTTATAATTTCCTCTCTTCTTTTGGCTTTGGGCTTGACTTGCTCTTCCTTTTCTAGCTGTTTGAGGTGTAGCATCAAGTTATTTATTTGTATTCGTTCTGTTTTCCTGATGTGGGAACTCAGTGCAATAAATTTTCCTCTCAGAACGGCTTTCATTGTATCCCACAGATTCCGGTAAGTTGTATCTGCATTTTCATTTTCTTTTAGGTATTGTTTGATTTCTTCTTTAATTTCTTCTGTGACCCACTGATTACTCAAGAGTGTGTTATTCAGTTTCCATGTGTTTGTGGGATTTTTGCAGTATCTTTTATCATTAATTTCTAATTTCAGAGCGCTGTGATCCGATAACATGCAAGGGATGATTTCAGCTCTTTTGCACTTGTTTAAATATGTTCTATGAGCTAATATATGGTCTATTTTAGAAAATGATCCATGTTCTGCTGAGAAGAATGTGTATTCTGATGTTGTTGGGTGGAACATTCTGTATATGTCTATCAAACCCATTTGTTCACAGGTATGATTCAGTTCTGTTATTTCTTTACTCATTTTCTGTCTGGTCGATCTGTCCCTTGGTGTCAATGGCGTATTAAGGTCTCCCGTTACAATTGTGTTACTGATAATTTGAGTTTTCATTTCTGTTAATAATTGTTTTATATAACTGGGCGCTCTGGAGTTTGGTGCGTATATATTTAAGATAGTTATCTCTTCCTCTTGGAGTTTTCCCCTTACGAGTATGTAGTGACCTTCTTTGTCCTTTATGGTCATTGTTGGTTTAAAGTTCACGTTGTCTGCAAACAGAATGGCTACTCCTGCCTTTTTTTGGATTCCTGCTGCATGAAGAATTGTTTTCCATCCTTTGACTTTCAGTCTGTGAGTATCCTTCTGGGTTAGATGGGTTTCCTGTAAACAGCATATGGTTGGATTTTGTTTCTTGATCCATTCTGCTAGTCTGTTTCTTTTGATTGGTGCATTGAGACCATTTACATTAATGGTTATTACTGTTAAATGTTGTTTAATTGTAGGATTCTTATCTCTCTGCTGTTGCATCTTTATCTTTCTGTTCTGTTTAATTATTTGCTTTGCTTAGTGGTTTTTTCCTTTGTGTATCTAAACTGTCTTTCAATATTTTTTGCAGGGTTGGTTTGGTGTTCATGAAGTTTTTCAGCTGTTCTTTGTCATGGAAGTATCGTATTTCACCATCTATTTTAAATGATAGTTTTGCAGGATATATCAGTCTAGGTTGGAAATCATTTTGCTTTAGGATCTGGAATACTTCACTCCATGCTCTTCTTGACTTTATTGTTTGTGATGAGAAGTCTGCTGTGATTCTGATAGGTTTTCCTTTATAAGTGATCTGTCTTTTCTCTCTGACAGCTTTTAATAATCTATTCTTGTGTTGGATTTCTGGGATGGTGATTATTATATGTCTGGGTGTAGTTTTATTTTGGTTATGACTATTTGGAGTTCTATATGCTTCACTGATCCTGATGTCAGTTTCTGATCTCATGCTTGGGAAGTTTTCAGCTATTGCTTCTCTAAATATCCTCTTGATATCCTTTATGTTGTCTCCTTCTTTTTCATTAATCCCTATCATTCTTATGTTATTCTTCTTTGCATCGTCTTGCAGTTGTTGAATTGTTGTTTCCTGATTCCTTGTTATTTTTAAAAGATCTTTCCTTTCCTGTTCACTTGCTGCAATCCTGTCTTCAAGGTCTGAAATTCTATCTTCACTTTCATTAAGGCGGTTTTTACAACTTTCAGTGGAGTTTTTTATTTCCTGTATATCTCTGTGCATCTGCATTATGTATTCTGTTTGTTTCTTATATTGCTCGTCTAGGGATTCTATCTTTTTGTTTAATTCCTCCAATTTTTTATCTGTGTTTTCTTTAGATATATTTAGAATCTCTTTCATTTCTTTTATCATTTCTTCTTTTATCTGGGAAATTATTTCGAGTTTGAATTTCTTTAAAGCTTCCTGGAGTTGCTTGTCAACTTCAGTAGCTATTGTGTCTAATATATGAGGAGGATGGGATATATTTTCTTCTAAATACACTTCTCCTAGGGTTTCCTGATATGGGCTGGAGGTTTGAGGTTGTAATTTGGTCTTTCGTTTTGTCATTTTCCTATATTTCTGTGTTTCAAGTGTTATTTGAAAGCCTCCTCAGGATCTGTTGAAAATCCCCTTCTATGTTTGCAGCTACTGAGACTCTGGCACCACTCTACCCCAGGCCATTGGGCCTGCAGAACCAATGGCCCTCCTCTGCTTGTTCAGAACTCCGCGGTTCCAGACAAGCTGGGCCTCAGGGACACTGTGCGCCCACCTGCCCCTTGGTAGATCCACAGCTCTTGGATCGCAGCCGGGTTAGGGTACTCACCACAGACCGCAGTGCCTCAGGAGCCTGTGATCCCTCCCTGCTTGCAGAGATATCCACAAACCTCCAGACAAAGGAAGGGCCTCCTGCGGGCACTCCGGATCTACCCCGCTCCTCCTCTGCACGCAGATGGCTATGCGTGGCTGGGCTCAGGCCGAGGTGCCTCAGGAACCCGGGACCCCTCCTCCTCCAGACAAAGGAAGGGGCCTCTGCAGGCGGCTCCGGATCCGCGCAGCTCCTCCTCCGCACACCGATGGCCAGGCGCGGCTGGGCACAGGCCGAGGTTCCTCAGGAACCCGGGACCCCTCCTTCCCCAGACAAAGGAAGGAGCCTCTGCAGGCGGCTCCGGATCCGCGCAGCTCCTCCTCCGCACACCGACGGCCAGGCGCGGCTGGGTACGGCCGAGGTGCCTCGGGAACCCGGGACCCCTCCTCCTCCAGACAAAGGAAGGGGCCTCTGCAGGCGGCTCGGGATCCGCGCAGCTCCTCCTCCGCACACCGACGGCCAGGCGCGGCTGGGTACAGGCCGAGGTGCCCCAGGAACCCGGGACCCCTCCTTCTCCAGACAAAGGAAGGGGCCTCTGCAGGCGGCTCCGGATCCGCGCAGCTCCTCCTCCGCACACCGACGGCCAGGCGCGGCTGGGTACGGCCGAGGTGCCCCAGGAACCCGGGACCCCTCCTTCTCCAGACAAAGGAAGGGGCCTCTGCAGGCGGCTCCGGATCCGCGCAGCTCCTCCTCCACACACCAACCATAACACTCAATTTTGCATAAGGGACTCAGTTTTAGTGGAATCATATAACAATGAAGTGTGTGGCACTGTAGGTAATGAAATGCCACAGAAAATTTCCCAAATAAGAAAAAGGGCTTTTATTGGGAATTTTGCAGGGTCTGAGGAAATTGTTAAAAAGATGTTTTACCTGTTGCATTCTTTTGGAAAGAATTAATCCAGATCTTCCATTTTATTTCTCTGAACTTTGGTTTCCTATTTAAAAGTGGAATCTAGTATTCATTGGATCTTGAACACCCTTCCAACTCCAGTTGTGACACTGAACTGTAACTTGACATTTTCTTTAGACCCGACGACCTTACTGGCCATTATATGTAAATATATAAGTAAATATTTAAATAAAGAATTTGTGAGTAAACAACACAAGATTGGTAGTAGTTCATGTTCAAATACTTCTGACAGAAGGATAACATAAAATATACTGTGGACTTTCTGTTTAAATTATGATAATCAGTAGTCTGTTTTGCCAAATCAAATGTAAGGCATTCCTCAAGGAATGACTTGACCATAATTTATGATTTATATATAAGCAGATATACATATTCCAACATGCACACATGTACACACATGTACACACAAACACAAATGCATAATTAGGTGGGAATAGCACAGAAAGCTGTGTAACATATCTTATAATCTAGTTACATATTCTGAGTTCAAGCGTGGAAAGAATTTCTAAATAACAAAAGTAATAGCAATAATAATTACTATCAATATTAATATATCTAGTGATACTCATATACCTAGTGATATTAATAAGATATTTTATTTAGTAAGAAATGCCATCATAAATATTTACTAGGTAATACAAATAATTCCATGCATGTAATACATTTTAACACATTTGCCAGTCATGTATGTTATTACTTATCTCCTTTTAGAAAATATAGGATAAGTCCTGTAAAATGTTTAAATGCTCCTTATGTCAGTCAGCTTCCATACTAACCCTAACTGGCAGATATTACTTTTTCCAACCTGTAAATGAGGAAATAGAGGCTCAAATAATTCAAATAATAGAAGAGGTGCACTGAATAGATAAGAGTAAAGAAAGTATTTGTACAAATGTGTTTGATTCTGTGATTAGAGTTTTAAACTATTATACTTGAGAGTTCCCAAGGTAAATTATTTTTTGTAAGCCTGGTCAAGAGAGAAGATAAATTGATTAGAAAGCAAAATGTTTATACTGTTTTTATAGCTCAAATCTTTTCAGATGCCAATGAAGCAACCTTACTCTCTAAAATAAGGTGTACATTTGATCCATAGCCAATGGCCCACAATTAAACTGACGTATAGGTTGAACACATACACTTCCTCATTCATGGTAATTTCTGACCCATAACAACTGCAATTTCATAATTTAATCCAATACACAGTCTCTCCGGCAAATTTTGAAGGATTTTCCAACTCAATCAAATATTGTTGATAGACTGAGAAGTAGGAAGCCTCAGAGCAGCTAATTTGTAATATACACTTTGTTTATTTTAGAATTTAGAAATCCTTGGCATTATTGTATTTAGTGATTCATGATTATCAAGCCAGACTTTACTTATTCATTTACCACTGCTTATATTATTGGTTCCAAATCACTGCATTCTAGGGGGATTTAGAACTGAATAACTTCACCTTTGTGTTTCCAGACTTTATGTACTCAATATTCTTGTTTTAACTCAGACATGGAATGTGATTGCATCTAAGTAAACAGGAGGAATGCCTAGATACCTCGTGCAGCTCCAACTAGATTTTCATACTTCACGTTGTAAGGAGCAAAGCCCCCATGATGCATGAGCTCATTCCCTAGTTCTGTTTATAGAGCACTTGTCCTCGGGTACACGTAGCTGTGTGGTGCTGGCACTGACATGACACAGAATATGTCTTTTGTGTGTTTCTAGTTTACATTAAGGCAGCCTCTTGGCTTCTTCTAGTTGTGAGTGGCACTAAATGAAACTGCAGGGCAGCAGAATGGAAAACAGAAGTAATTCCTCCTGGCATATTTGCTTATGCGGTAAGAATGATTTTAGCAAGCGCTTTTCACTCAGAAGCTCCATTGGTTACCATTAAATATTGGTTCCCATCTTCAATTCCTTTTATCAATCTCCCACCTAGTACTGAGGAACCTCTTCATAGACTCAGCAGCAGTTCTGTATCTTTTTTTCTGTTTCTTTAGAGACCCAAGCCCCACATTGTCTCACGCAACTTCTAAGTCCAATAACTTCACATGCTTTTTTTTAAAGCTCAGTGCTAGAATAATTACTATCATTATCATTTTCATGTGTGCTCAAAGTTCACTGTTTGTTGTTAATATCCAGCAAAGTGATTTGCTATAAGGCATTCTATCTGTCCAAATAACTTGTGTGCTTCCTGTTTCTTGCCTTATACATCCCCAAAGTTCTGATTGATGTTGTTAATAACTTGTTTCTTTAGCATGTACTTTTTTGTTCAAATCCTAATGTGAAATATAAGAAAGGTATGTAAAAATTGAACACAGATTTATTTGATAAGAATCTAGTTGTTTGTGAACATTTGACAATTCTAATATCTAGTGTCAATTCTGAACCACAAATTTAAAAAGATAAACTAAAAATAATGTCTATTAAAGATACTAAAGAAACTGGTGTTCCACAAAACACTGTGAAATGCTAACTTCTCTTATTTGGGAAAAATATAAAAGTTGATTCAAAATGTCTTTTTTAAATGTGGATTTGAGATTCTCATATGATTTTTATGAAAACATCTGCTCTACATGGCCAGTTTGTATTTGGTTTATTGAGTTACTTTTAATTTTTAAGGAGTAACCATCACAAAATATTTAAACTGGGGAATCAGATTAGCATTTCAATTGAGCATCACATCCAGATCCTAAAATGAACCTTAAAATGGTCATAATTTGGAGCTTTTTTATGAGTTTGTGCTTTTCTGTGTTCTTTTCCATTTTTCTTTGATGTACCAAAACACATCAGGAGACCCCTTTGCTTCCCAAATACTAAGTTTCCTATTTGAAAGGCAGTAATATTCTACTCATTTTTTTGTTTCTGTGCTGGCATGATTGGGCCACTATACACTGACCTACAGTGCATTTGCTCGCTCAATCCTTCCCACTAAGCTGGGTTCAATTCCCTGCTCATCACAGATACAGTTATTTTACATAATAAGAATGTATCCACTTTTTTAGTATTGTCACTTCAAATATAGGACCTGTGGCTTGCCTCTTTCCTCTGATATATATGCTGAAAAAGTTTGTGGATTATTTATTCCAAAGGAAGCTGTTCTGGATCCATATTTGAAATTGTTATTTCCTTTCCTTTGTTTAAATATGCTAAATGAAACACTATGGCTAAGAAGTCAAAACATGGGGAGAGAATTTATATTACATTTATATTAAACAGCTTGCTACTTCTTCACTCTCAGCGCTTTCAAGTCTTACATTCACCCAAGAACCTCCTAACAACTAGCAGCTCCTGGGAGGTCTTTGTTTCCCTTTATCTCCATTTCTGTCCTCAATCGTCTGCTTCTTCCTGCAAGCGCACCATATCTCATCCTTTCTTTCCATCAAGTCACCACTGTGACACTGGTGAAGAGTAGCTTGCTCAGTCACTTTCGATCAACACTCACGAGTCTTCTGCAATCCTCTTTGGTGTTATTAGCACAGCAATTTTGAATTTTCCTTTCCAGTAAGTCAAAGTGCAATCTGTTGTCACTGATTTACTTAAGGCATCCCTCAGATTCACACAAACAAAGATACCATGTATGTGTATATTACAGATATAATATAATGAGAACCTGTCAACCAAACCAAGAGCTAAACTATTATTAACTATTGCATTTAGTTATGGTTTCACTTTTCACATGCATGCATAAATCTTAAATATTGTTCTTTACTTCTTCCTTAAAATGATAGCATACATACTCTATATGCATTTATAATTTATTTATACATATACAGTATTTGTAAGTATATTTTGTATAAAGCCTTACAAAGTATTTTCCATGTATTTTCATGGAAAATATTTCTCTATTAGTTCTATAATTAACTACCATGTGCTTACTACAGTTCTAGGATCTTGGGGTGTATCCTATCCCCAAGTACTTTATTGAGTATTCAAGATGTGGAGAAGGAAAACCATCTGGCATAACATACTTCTTTTATTCATTTTATTTTATTTTTGTGTTTACTAATACGGTACATGTTTGTAGTAAATAATGATTACATTCACTGTAGGGGATTGGTAAATGCACATTAACACATTTCAATTCCATTCTTTTTATCTTCTCCACCTATCTCTCACTTTAACAGCATCATATTCATTTGCAATGGTATCTTCATTCATGAATTTAATTTGTTCCAAAACTGTAGGAATGATGACCATATTCATATCTCTGCAGGGAAGATAGCCATGGTCGTGTTCCTCACCCAATCCAGAGTTTGCAAACACAAACAACAAATTCTTCTACTTGCAAACCAAATTATTCAAGAACAAATGCATTTGTGAACTGAGATATCTGTGTTTCCGTCTAGATCTTATAAAGTTAATTATATCAACATTGAAAACCAGATTAACAGGCCAAAGAACATGTAAAACATGTAAGATAATTGTACTAAGTCAAGGTATATTTTTAGATTGCATGTGCTGGATAATAATATATTTTTCTTCCTCCTTTTTTCCTATTATCTTTTTATTTTGTAATTTATATATGTGTATATGTAACTTATATGTATATCAAATTTTATATAGATAAAGACACATAGAAAGTGATGTATTTCTCTGGGTGTGTGTGAGAGAGAGAGAGTGACAGAGAGAGAGACAGAGACAGAGAGAGACAGAGAGAGAGATACAGAGAGAGACAGAGAGAGAGAGTTTTTCACATAAGAGAAATTCTGTGATTTTTCAGCTTGTGTGTCAGAGTTACTCACTTAGTATTTTCACTTAGTATCCTGATATCAGGCTGCATCCATTTTCCTACAAATGACTTAAGTTACCCTTTTTTCATGCCATAGCGGTACATAATTGTGCATAAATACTACACATTTTTATCTGTTCATCTGTTGATGCATAGAGGATGATTTTAGGTTTAGTTATTGTGAATTATACTGCTATAAACATAAGTATGCATGCATTATTAGAGTATAATGTCTCTACACCTTTAGGGAAGATATCTTCCTCAGATGAATAGTTATGTAGAATAGCTGTGTTAAATATAATTTCTACTTTCAGGTTTGTGAGGAAACTCCATGTCGATTTTCATAATGATTTTATCATTCTACAGTCCCATCAACAATGGAGAAGGGCTTCTTTCTCCTCGCAGCCTCCCCAGCATTTCTTATTTGTTTATTTATTGATGGTAGACATTGTTTCTGCAATGAGACAGAATCTCAGTTTTGTTTTAATTTGTATTTCTTGAGATGAACATTTTCTCATGTATTTATTAGTCTTTTGTATTGTTTCCTCTCATAATATCTATCCATTTTAAATGCCCATTTTTAAATCCAGTCTTTAAATCTGAGGCATCTAGTTTATTTGATTTCTTTATATAGTTTAGATATTAGTCCGTTTTTCTGAGAAGCTGGCTCAAAATTATTTGCCCATTGTATAGATTGTCTCTTCTCTTTGTAATAGTTTGCTTTGTTGTGCAGAATATTTTCAATTTGATGTAATCATATGTATTGATTCATGGTATTATTTTTCTTAGAAAATATACTTACACCTATGTCTTCAAGATTTTTACCTAGTTCATCTTCCAACATTAAGATTTTCTACCCAAACGTTTAGATCTTCAATCTATTTTTATTTTATTTTCCTGCATGTTGAGACATATGGGTCTAGGTTCAACTTTCAGCATGTGTATAGCCAGTCTTCCTAGCACCATGTATGAAAAAGGCTATCTTTTCCAATGAAGGAATTTGGTACCTTTGTCAAAGATAAAAATGTGCAGATGAATGTGCAGAAATTCATTTATTCTTACCCTTACATCAGTGAAAATAGCATTTTCCTTCACCATAGATTAGCAGTCTCTTTCTGGACAATTAAAAAATTACAGCTCAAAAATATTGCTTTTAATCTCATCATTCCTGCAACAAATAGTAACTGAGTATATACTGTAGACACATCAATGGTTTATATTGCAAGGTTATACTAGGAAACAAAAGATATCTAGTATCTGTCACTATGGCATTTATCATCTTTAAGAAAGTGATCAGGAAATAAACTGATTAATATTTTTTATTATAAATAAGTGCAGTTTACAAGAAATTCCAGGGATGGACATGTTTTTTTCAGTTTAAAATCTGGTGTTTAGTGAACGACTCAATAAGATGATATTTAGGCAGAATTTAGAATGTCTTCTAATATTGACCAAACTATAAAGGACGTATATTCCTGGCTTGTTTTTTTTTTTCATATGATTTAACAAGAATGAAAAAGTCAACAGGAACATAATTTGGTGAATATTTTCCAAATAAACATTTTTGGAAACTGCTTCTCACTATTTTGCCATGATGTCCAACACTACTTTTTTTTTTTTTTTTTTTTTTTTTTTTGGTGGTGGGGGGGAGATACCACCAATGCAACTCATCATCATGTGCTTACCAGAAAAGCGCTTAAGCCACTGAACTAAATCCCCAGCCCAATACACTATTTTTATAATTCCTAACACATTTGTGTGATGGCCTAACACCTAATATATTCTTCCTTTACAATTTCAACAGAAGTTAAGCAGAAAAAATTATCATTGTAGTTTCTTGTTGCAAAAACAAGTTAATGCATAAGAGAAAATAGATGTTATATAATCTCAGAGGAGAAATAAATTACTTTTATAGAAATATAAAAAAATTGGACTTGCTATTTTCATCTCACTTTCCATATATCATTTTCATGCTACATTCCAAGCTGGATCCTGCAAATACAGCAGAACACAATGGGAACAACCCCAGAGCCTTTCAAATCTTTGGTGAATGAGAATTTGCTCAAAGGAAAGCCAGGGAAGAGTAATAACATGTGGTATGGCATTCAGATGTTTGGAGATATCAGTAAATACTTCTCTGAAGTATTACACTAAAACTGTCTTGAATATTGTGGCACTAGGGTTAGTGCTGGGAAATTCAGGTCTATGGTAAGACAATTTGGAGTGTTAAGGAAAAGAGTGAATAGCATGCTTGCTAAAGGGCACATGATACCATTTAAAAAGCAATTGATGAGAAATATATTGGGAACATGGTATGTTCCAACCCAATTTAATGAATCAAATCATTCAACCAGGTCATGTTTCCTAAAGTTTAGCAAGTGTTAAATTTGCTCTTAAAGAAAAAAAATTACAAAAAATTAAGGATACAAATATCAACTGGAAAGAGACAGCTCTTGAGATAGATAATCTAATTTTTCAGCTATTAGATAAAGTAGGAGATAATTGGAATATCATACATGGCTCCTCAAGCTTTACTTTCTTGGACTGCATACACTTTTTCTGGTCTAGGATCAAGATGTACTTAAGAAAATTTAGTGAATTCTTCATAAAGCAGAGAATAAGTAGGTTATAAAAACAGAATTATATATTTGAGAATGTTTCATACCTTAAGTTACTATCAAGGGAGCCATATCTAATTGAGTACAAGTGTATATACAATCTATAATTTGGGACAACTGTGAGGATCTGTGCATAGATAAAGATATTAGTAATACACATGTAATAATATTCCCATAGAAAATAATACATCTCCAGTGTTGTATTTGACATGAGTATTTTTGCGTTCCTAAAACACAAGTTTATAAATTGTCTTCTCATAATTTTGTCTAAATTTCAGAAACACATCCTTGACTATTATTTTTTATTTATTGGTAACAGGGATCAAACTCATGACTGCATGATTTCCAAGTCAGGCGCTTATGCCCGTGAGCTAAATCCCCAGCTCCATTGCCTATTTTTCTAGAAGCATTCTCTGAGGTAAAGACTGCATTTCAAGACA
This sequence comes from Cavia porcellus, assembly GCF_034190915.1. Classification (NCBI taxonomy): domain Eukaryota; kingdom Metazoa; phylum Chordata; class Mammalia; order Rodentia; family Caviidae; genus Cavia; species Cavia porcellus. The sequence continues at coordinate 19,698,984 of NW_026947514.1, read as the reverse complement.
TTTGCTTTAACTCTGTTCTGTCCAGGCATCCAAATGATAATTCCAATTCTTTCCAGTAGATTATTGTTTTTTTAATAAACAACTTCCCCTTCTGAAGGCTAAGATACAAATCTTGGGTGAGCAGAAGTAAACTTTAACTGTTTACTCAGAATAAGTTTCTGTAAAGTCCTTTGACTGCAAGAATAACACCAAAATCTAAGAGGAGGAAGAAAAATACAGTATTATTTTATTTAATCAAAGATAAATTGGTTTTTCAGTCTCTAATTTGGTTGGATGGCAGCAGAATTTAATCTTACACATTATTAGGTCGGCTGTTATCCTCTGAGCTCTGAAAACATCCAAAGCAGTGGATCCAAAGGAAAATATCCTAAAGGAATCTTAACTTCATGCCATATAGCTACTGTGGATAAACTAGTTGATTAATCCTGCACACCAGCCCTACAAAGTTTTGTGAAACTAGAAATCTATTGGCCTTGCCACTTTATAATATACATCAGTATTTTTCAGCAAATAATTCATTTTTATCTATGTTTTTGCTTTCTTCCCTTCAGTTAAATGAGGTCAGGACAGAATCCAAAAGATTAGCAGAAAAAAAGACGTGTCAATTTATAGCTAAAGCATAGAAACACAGGAGTCAGCCTCCAAAGAATACTGTCCTCTGCTTCATCAGACAGACAGTGGAGCCTCTACTGGTTTGAGATTTTGAATAACCATCAAACAGGGCTGCCCAACATGTTAAAAGAGCCAGTCATAGTGATGTGTTGTAATAGATTATTGAGACATGGGAATTGTTACAGCAGCTTATCCCAGTGGACCGCCTTGGCTATGTTATTGTTTTGGCTATGACTTTGGATTATAAGCTCTATTTATCCTATAGAATAGTTTTATAGTGCCTTGAAGTCAGTATCACCTTGATGGATTTCTTTGAAGACTATGTCATGCAACTCCATCATTTGTACAATCTAAAATCTTTGAAATACAACCCAGACTTGAAGGACAGTATTGATAGTCTGATTCCATCTCCTCTCTCTCTTAAATGCCTTCAAAAATAATTTATTTGCTTTCCAAAAATACAAGTTTATAAATTATCTTCTCATAATTTCGTCTAAATTTCAGAAACATATCCTAAACCTCTTCATCAAAGTATAAAGAAAAATATAGAAGTAGTTAAGATGCTTTGGGTGAAAAGAAGGGAAACCTTTTCATCCAGTTCCTCAGGATAGCTTTAAAGTATTATTGTGTCTAATTCTTTGATTGCAGTGATTGCCAACTTGAACACATCTCAGTAATTTTAACTCTTACAGAACTGGAGCTTGTAATGACTTGATTCTGGATCTTGAGATTTCACATATCAGTATGACTTAGAGGCACTGAATTTGATTGAATTAAATCATATTGCATGCCCTTTGCAAAGATTCACATACTCTGTTAAACAAGCTCTACAAATCCCACACTAAACAACAAACAGCCAGAACTTTCTGAGCAGGGAGCGACCCATACCTGCAGCGTCAGCTCCTGAAAGGAAATTTTTTGTCTTTTCATATACTTTATCTTCCTTTATTCAGACTTTTGTTTTCTGTCACAAGGCTTTTTTTTTTTTTGCTTTTCTTGGTATTTTCGACTGTGTTACTCTTTATGACCCTGTTTTTGAGTGTGACATATTCTTTGATTACATAAAGTTATTTTCTAAAACATATGCCTTTTTCGTTCAGGAAAATTTGATTATAATTAGTTCTTTGGAAATTATTTTTAATTATCACAAGAATAATCTTTCACAACAATCTTGGCTTTCTCTTCCTAATTATATATATATATATATATATATATATATATATATATATACATATATATATATATATATATATATACACACATATATATATGTATATATATATGTATATATATATATAAAATTTTTGCTTTGCTTTCATCTGGAGGAAAGGAAAGCATGAGTTTGTTTATAATTTTCTAACTTATTCAGTACACAGAGATTTACTGTGATGCTTGCATTATCTCCAAGGATTTATCTCTCAGAAAGTGAGGTCTCATTTTAAGTTAAACTGTTTTAAGCTGTGATACTGTTATTTCAATTCACTATCTATACTTTAGAATCAACAAGGGGATAGATACATTAAAGAGGCTGTTTATTCAAATCTCTATTTAAAAAGTGCTTTTCCTCTATATTTGAAAAGTTTATTTGTTATTGATCCTTCTATTTACTTACAAGCGATTTCATAAAAAAATTAAAAATCTTATCCAATTGTTATAATTAATATTTTAAATTATTTTTTATAATTTATAAGATAATTACTATGAGGAAATAACAAATGTTACTTAAATACAACAAATACTTTAAGCAACAAATGTTTAAATACAACAAATGAAATTTCCAATGTTCACTGGAGAATTTCTTTGAATCAGATCCACTTCAATATATGTCAAATTTAATCATACAGAGGACTCCTTTACTGCGGTTCTAAAATCTATTTCTGAGGCTAAATTGTTAACATATTGATTTTATCAATGAAGATAAGGATCTAGATCCCTGACAGCAGTCAAATGCTAGCTATTTGGGATCAGAATTGGGTTTTTTTTTGTGTGTGTGTGTGTTTGTTTGTTTGTTTGTTTGTTTTATTTTGTTTTGTTTTTTGTTCTGGGGATTGAACTCAAGACCTTGTGTTTGACAGCCAAGCACTGCACTGCTGAGCTCTATTCCTGGGCCACCAGAAATAATTTAAATATATTTCCTCTACTGGAATCTCTCGTACGTGATCATGTTGCCTTCATTTGGGGAAGGGCCATAATTTACAGGACACAAGTTGCCATTCGGGAATGATGTTCAGTTTTAAGCTTTGTGACACAGTAGGTGTTGCTTTTTTTTTTTTTTATCCAAACACTGAATCAAAAAGACATATCTAAATGAGTATCACTGGCTGCTGTTAACATGTGCATGAAAACATACTCTGGGAATTACTATTTCTAGACTTTCATCTTTCTTAGGTTGAGGTTGCTTCTTTCTTTTGATGTTGTTAAGATTTTGGTGTGTTTCACTTACCTATTTTCCCCCACATTTGAAGTTTCTTCTTCTAGATGAATTATTTATACTGTAACAATTCTGTCTTTAGAATACATTTGTCAGTGACTGACAAGCAGTGTTTCAGCATTGCTAGATGAACTCCCAAGAGATAGTGACTGTGTGTTGTGTTCACTGCTGCCTCTCTTAAGCTCAGGATATCACTTGGCAGAACATATGATTTGAATGTATGTTTTGATATGCAGGTTCTACTTTGGCCAGATTTAATATACTTTAATGTGCTTTTATACTTAGCTTCTTAAAGCAGATGTAAGCCATTCTTGATTTTCTCTAATTTCATGAACTGGTTTCACTGAGAGTAGACTTCACCACTAAGCATATCACTCAAACTATTCAATATCTGAAGACTGGGTGCAATAATAGATTATTTTACTCTTCTTAGTCAATAATTTTTCACTTTCGAAATTATGTTATATTGCTCTCTTTTGTTTTTAGGATTTCTTAGTATTAGTTCTGATCAATGAATTTTGAGAGAAGATAGAAGTACAACTTTACAACCATGCATAAATAAGCAGTGCTAGAAAACACAGAATTTTCATTTTCTTTCTTGTGTACAAATTGAGCATTAGCAAGATCGTGGCTTGTTCTATCAGCCCAGAACTCAGAGTGTAGATGTAGAGATTATCTACCAACCCCTAGACTTTGGTGACTTTTGAATCTTTATTTCTCCAGCATAATTTATACCTTCCATGTTGCAGATAATTTATCAAAACGTTAAAGTTTTAAGTAGAGAGTTAAAATTTCCATACTATTCCAATTATCAAATGTTATGATCATCTGAAATGTCATGAACATTTGAAATGTATCTTAAATCCTTCTACTCCTCCTCCAATACTGGAGATTAAAATCAGTATTTTTGCACTGAGCTGCATCCCAACCTGTAGCCTTCTTTTGTTTAAATTTTAACCCATAGCTTTGCTAAGTCTCTAAGTAGCCCAGGCTGGGCTTGAGTTAGTGGTCCCTCTGCCTCATCCGCCCAGAGTGCAGGGATTATAGGTGTTTACCAGATGCTCACTGCTCTAAATCTAATTTTTCCTTTCCCTATGCATAGCAGGTGCTTCATACTTGTCAGACTCCAGAAATAGGCTTGCTAAAGACTCTTTCAAAACTGCCAAATTTCCAACATTCTGAAGTATGTTAGCCCCTCTTAGGATAGCAGATTTTTTTTTTTTTTATTATTGAGCCAGGATCTTAATTTTTCCCAGTTGCCTAGACTCGCCTTAAATTTACAATGTTCTTTCCTAAGCCTCCCAAGGAGCCAGCCAAGATTATAGATAGGTGATGTCATCCCTAAGAACTTCTATTCTTAAGTCTTATAGAGTCTTTTTTATACAGCTTTATAGACTATAACTCTGCCTTGACAATGTTGCACGATTTAGTGACTGACTACAAATTTATGAAGCAATATTCTTGTGAATTTTTACAGACAAACAGTACAAATTTCGTCAAGTGCATGTAGATACAACACATACGGGAAAGTACAGCAGGAAATTTTCATAGAATCTGATAGCAAAGCCAGTTGTTTTGCATTTTAGACTTAGCAATTTGACTAACAGATCTTTACCAGTTGACCTTTACATTATTGCGGATATTTGTAAATCAGACCTTAAGTTCTTCAGCACAGAACATATGCTGCTTGGTAGCCACTGAGACCATCCCCCTCTGCCTTTCTCATTTTTATGACCATTTTCCTTCACAGTAAACTTTGATCTTACTAAACCACTGGGATTTTCTGACAGAATCACTTTGAACACTCTTTTGAATTTCTTCATGTTTTTTCAATCAACCAAGTAGACAATGGAAGATAGGCATCATCCTACTTTTCACTAAAGAGGCACATGTAGCAGATGTGCAAAATGCATCTGTAATAAGAAGAAGATGGGAAGCTGGGGAGGGAAGGCTTTGTATGTCTCAAGAAGCAACATCAATGGATAATATTTCCTTAACATGTGTCACATGTTTGTATTTCTTGTCTCCTTTAAGCCATGATTATAAGTTCTTGGAAAAAAAAGGCAAAATCTGCTTTCTAAAACTTTATGTCATTTATTCTACACAACAACCAGAAAAACAGCATTGAATTTTGGACTTCACAAATATAACAAATGTACACATATCAGTGTAAAAATGGTCTAGAAAATATTTGGGACACACCTACACTAGAAAGGGGTGTTTATATGAAATTCAAATTTAATAAACTGGTCTATATTTTTATATCATAAATTCAGCATTCAAAGACCACTGCACTAACTCTAAAGCTCACACTTGTTAATATGATTAGAAGATCATTTGTGAGATTTCAATACAGACTTTTCAATTCTTTAGTCAGAGTCTTTTTCTCCATATCAGACCTGTTATTTTATTTCTTTTTTATTTATTATTCTATTTTTATTTGGCCATTTCATGGGGTATGGGAAAAAGCTACTGGATCTATCACTTATTATCTTTAAATATGGGCAATTTATGTACTTTTTTCCTTGTGCTTTAGTTTCCTTTTCCATAAAATGAGAACTTAAAAAATTCCAAACACATATGAGCTTCAGTATTGAACTTGGAAATAATCATTACTAACATAAATAGAAATGTGCAAATACTTATTTTTTTGTTCCAAATCATTTTTCAAGGTCTGATGAAATCAAAAGAGATCTTGAATTATATATTAAAAGTAATTTTCTTAAAAATTTCAGAAGGTCATGGGTTCTCTGAAGCCTGAGTTCCAAGAAGACTGAATGCATTTTACTAACAATTTTAAATACATTTTAGAACTCTTTATATTCAAGAGAGACTGTTAAATGAGGTAGCCCATAAACACAATAGATCTGCTCTCTTACCAAAGTACAGCTATCATTTCTTAACCTTGGGATTCCCAATAATTCTTTCATATAAAGGGCAGAGGCAATAAACTGGAGCTCAGTTGATGGCCTTTGCTGAATGATACGTTCTCTAGAGAGATTCAAATTCACTTTCAGCCTTTTGCTAGTTTGTCACACACTTAATTTTCTTGGCACTGTATTCAAGGGTCTGTAGCTTTAATCTTAAGTACTGAATTTTTTAGGGGCAATTCATCTGTGCTTTATGCAGCTGAACACAGCTACAAACAAGGAAATACTTTAGATTGTGTTCTTGTAGCTTAACTGTACCATCAGATATAAATTTGTTTTTTGAGTCATCCAAGGATACTCTGTCTTAGCAACTAATTTTAATTTAATATCTAAATTTCAATATATTTATACATAATTTCATAATTTTTTCTGTAAACACTACAATTACAACTGAGACTATGAGAAAGGAAAACATATAGAAGGATATTTAAATTACATGCTTGTTGGTAACCATTGTTATGAACTTGCATGTCATATCCAATAATACAAGAAAGCAAAGACTCAAAAATTAATATATAGACCTTTGTCCTTAATATATACAAAGGTACGGACATATCATTCCATGTGGATTTTAAGGTCTGGTTGTATTCTACCTGACAAGGATCATTTGGGATTGGTACTCTGTGTAACAGGGGCATTTTCTGGTTGCCATTAAAAGAGCAAAGTAATACATTGGCTTTATGAACACATAAATTTCATATAAATTATTTAGGAAGAATTACACTCTGCCATACTACTATGAAATTATGTTATTGAATACAGGGAGGTGAAACAACTTTTCTAACTTGTTATGCTGGTATGTTGCAGATTGTGCTGTAGTATAAACAGACTAACTACAGTGTAAAAGGTACCACGGCTGTGAAAGTCCTGCTTTTGCCAAGCCTACATAGAGATTGAAACTGCAATTTTACTGTTTATTTTAAAGTAGCACAAAGCAGAGCAGAAATGGAGGTTCCGAATTGCCATTTTCTACCAATTCTTATGTTCTATGCAGTGTTTATTATCACTTTACTTCTACATTTCTGGTATTTGAATGCACTCTGGAACCGTGCTCACTTGAACAACAAGGGTGAGATACTTGTCACCGATAGTCAGTGATCAAAGTTGGTCACAGTCCTTCTCAATGTCACCCCTTCCCTTGAGTTATGCACTCTGTTAAAACTACAGATGCTGAGTGTAATTGCCACTTAAGATGCCTTCAATGAGATTGTATTACCCTATAGCTCAGCACTAAGGCTAAAACTGTAAAGAATTTTTCTCTTTTCTGTGCAGTATATAAGAATGAAGCATTTAATAATTGATGCATTTATATTTGATAAGATCAAATCAGCATGTTTGCATTCAAACTGAAAAAGCATAACAATTTTATTAATTCTTCAAATCTGAGATTTTTTCCACCAAATTAATACTACGTACATTTTTCCAATGCTACAGAAGTATATCTGTTAATTATAGTATTTAAAAGCAAATAGCTATAATAAACTAAAAGGTACTGCATAAATTTCCCAGAATTGTAGAAATGTGTTCACTTGTGATAGATTAAAATGCTTTATTCTTAAATACAATTTTTCCTTGGTCATTTTTGATTATTTGTTTAAAACATTGAAGTAAAACCAAGGAATGAGAGGATTTTGCCTACTATAATCTATTCAGTGATTTCTTTTTTTTTAAAATAGCATGATTCAGAAAAAAACGTGTGAACTCATAAGAATGTGTTCTTTCTTCTTTTCATATACCAGAATACTGAGAAATGTTTCGCTCTTTAAAGGGAATAAGCTGACCTTAGAAATTAAATTTAGTCTTAAAATTCTGTCTGATACTATTTTAGGCGAATTCTGTACAACAAATATACAAACATTGCCAAAATCTTCCAAAAATAAATAGAAAACTTTAGGAAATATGATGTTATTCTCTTCTGGTCTCTCTGCTTAGAACATTGCCTTTACAACCTCTCTCCTTTTCACATTGCTCTGATGATACTGCCCAGTATAGATAATTAGTCTAGATAATAACATTGCTAAATATGATGCCACATCTCTAGACACTGAAGTGTGTCCAACATGCCATTAAAATCCTATTAAAGCTTTATTTACCAGTCTCAAATAAAAAATTAACGTTGGTGGTACACAAGACAGAATAATGATCACACTGACCTTGGGATTTTTCTTCTCCAAAGCCTGGGGACCAAACTAATGGTAAGGTAAGCCTGGATATTTGGAGAAAAAACAGGACCAGTCTTGTTATAGAAATGTAATATTTGAAATTCCTTATTTTTTGTTAGTAAATATAATGTAGACTCTCCCAAAATGTGACACGGTATCAGGAAAAAAATTTCCTGAAGTAGTTTTCTTCTTTCCTGAAGAAGTTTCATATGTTAATGTTCCCAAACAAGCAAATATGACAGCAATCTTTGTTTACTTATAGGATGCTAAATATATGTTAAATCTAGAACAGAAAAAAGCCATCTGATGATCTCACAGAATGTTTCCAGAGACTCCTGCTTTTTGAAAGTTAAAGAATCTTTGGAAAGTTTCCAAATTTTGTCTAATACACATTTCAGAATATTAGACAAATCTCTGTGGTGAACCACTGAGTCTTTGTGTGCAGGTGATCAAAACCTGTGACTATGAGAGAATTAATTCTAATGCAATAAGTAATTATATGTTTGAATTTGGTATGAAATTGAAATTAGGGTCTTCAGGTGTTACAGATACTTTTTGAGCACAACTCAATGTTTTTTTTTTTTTTTTTTTTTTTTTGTAGAACCATTTCCTTTTCATGTGATTGAAACTGCATAATCAAGTCTTTGAGTAGACATGTGTATAAGTTCACACACCTCTATTTGATTAAATGCAGGAACCTGCTGCAACCCAACCTTTTATCATTGAATGTTCAGGAGAGCAAGTTATAGCAGAAAAGGAATTATTGGAGTTTTCTAATTCTGTCACGGATTGTCATAGGGCTCTGGTGATTTGTGTGCTGGATGGATTCGGTGAAAATGTTGAAGAAGCTTTCATACAGAGGAGACAATTAACACAGCAAAAGATGTGTGCATCCTCCGGGAAGCTGCTCTCTACAGGAAACACCAAATGAAACCAGCTTCAAGAAAAGATCACTAAGGAATGAAATAGCTCATGGGCGAGCAACACCAGACTCTCTTCTACACAGAGTGGAAGTTTAAGTAAATGCATGTCTGAGGCTGAATTATTCCTGTATTACCATGCCCTGGAGTACAGATGAGTATTTTAAGCCAGGAAAAATTCTGACTTTATTGTTACAAAGTTCTAATTTTGTTCCAAAAAATAGTGACATTGGGCTGTCAAATACTTTTTGGTCTTTCTTCTTCAAAGGTCCTTGGAAACAAAACATTTGTTGCAAACACAAGCTTTGAGTTTGATAAAGACTGTCTTAAACCTTGCTAATAACTGATTCAGGATCTAGTTATACTGTATCAAATCACCAGCATTTGTGGTATACTGGCATATGGCTAAGTAACAGTTTACTTTTTATAGATTCCAAATATAAAGTCAGGATAAAAGTAGTACTTTGTCTAGTATACTCTTGACAGAATGACCCATGTCCATCACTATGACCTCCGTGTGGTCCCTGTGAAGCATAGAAACATGCAAAAGCACACTGCTTGTTCATTTAAGGTATACAAATTTCTGCCATAGTTGCATTACTAGAAATATAAGAAAGAAAAAAAGATAAGATACACATTCTTCCCTTTACAAGTAAATCCAGGGGGTCATGGGTATTGTTCAGCAGTAGAGAACTTGTCTAGCATACACGAGACCTTGGGTTTGATTCCTAGCCCAGGGAAAAAGTAAAGACAGAAAATATTTGGTTTTGAATTTTTATCAAATCAACAATTTTTTTCCAATTTTCCACTATCAGTATCTAATAAATATCCAACATTCAATATTCAATATGAATCATTCTTATTTAGCTGAGACATTACAAGTTTAAAACTCACTGTCATAAGATTGTCCCACTGGAGGTAATACTAAAAGTTCTATTGGCCACTGGTATTGCCAACCCATCAGATATAGGTTTGGAAGTCTCTATAATTCTTTGCTCAGGTTTCATAATTCAGTAGAATAACTCATAGACTGGAAGAAATTACATGGCTTAAATTAACTGAATTATTATAAAGGACACAACTCAGGAATGTCCAAGTGGAAGGGTGAGGGATTGAGAGGGGAAGAAGGCTTCCTTGCCCTCCATGGTGTTGTGCCCTATTCTTAGCACACGTTATGTTCAGGAGTGTGGATACAACCTGCATCCTCATTCTGAACTTTTCATTATGTGATTGTGGTTGATGAGAGCATTTGTCATTGATGATTAAACTTATACTCTAAACACAGTCCATTGTGCAGAGATTCAAATATAGAAGTGTAGCCCCAGTCCTATCTTGCCTTTCTCATACATAGCCCCCATCCTGAGGTTATGTATTTCCCTATTTGCTGTGGTCATTATCACACAAGCATAGAGAAGACTGTAAATTCCAAGGGTTTTTAGGTGTTTTGTGAAAGGGATCAGGGACATGGTTGGAATATTCATTTTTTATTATAAAATAGAAGGGAAGGATAATTTTCCACTATAGAAAAAATCATACAGAGAGTAGGAGGCATAAGCAGCTTCCAATTGTTTTCTCTGAAGGCACAGAGGAACTATTCACTGTGCCCCAGTACAGTACATCAGTATTAAGCTTTCAATTACTGCGAAGTTTACTTTCAAACTTATTATTCTCAAAAGATTATGAGCAAAAATATTCTGAGCCCTGAAAATGCTTTTTTTTTTCTGGAGAAAAAGAACAAAAATGAAAAGATATCTTTTCATGCAAGATTAGACTACTTAATGGTCATAAAAACACACAGTAAAACACATGTGCAACTTCAAGAGAAAAGTCAGCACATACAATGTTGTAATAGGAAATGAAAGGCAAGGGGTTATTTCAGGATGGCATATTTTTTTACAAAGCTGGAAAGAGTCATGTTTCATTTCCATATTTTCAGTGTCGGAGCTTTTCTGATACACTTTTTTATTTTGGTTTGATATGGTGGTTTTTGTCACTGTCATAGTAATTAGGATATACCCAATATAAAACTGAGTTTCATGCAATTGATCTAATTTTCAACTTAATCAGACAGAGCATTGCATAATGTTTTAATAGAAATGTCAGACTAAGTATGGCAAGACAAGCATACAGAAGAATTTCAGATTATATATACTATGAAAATTGAAATATACAAAATACTATACATGATCTCAACAGTACATAAATCTGTACCCTATACTATGTGTCTGCTGACTTTTTTGAATGAATTAGCACATATTTCAACTCTTTAAATTAACATTATCAAAAATATGTTTATATTTATGCTTTCTAAAATATAATCATTGAAATTGTGGAAAACCTTTACAAATTGTATTATTAGAGTCAGAGTGAAAATAAATTTTAAAATTATTATTTTGAAAACAAATTTCAAAATATAAAGTAAAAATGATAATATAGAATTTCAAAACAAGATAATAAAAGATTAACGATTCACATATCATGTATTAATGTCTTAAAGTAGCTGTTCAGATTACAAGATAAAGACATGAGAACCTGATTAAAAAAAAACATAAGCACAAGCTGTTCTTTTTGGTGGACTAACAGACATTAGTAGTGTAGTTATTCTGTCAGTTACATAAACATATGCATACATATATATATATATATATATATTCTTATCTCTTCTTTCCTCATTTTTTTTCCTTTTGAACAGTTTCTAATCCTTTTGTTTTCATTTATTAAAGAATTGTGCACATCAAAATAAATCACCAACAGAGTAGAAAAACAACCCACAGAATGGGAAAAAATTTTATCCAAATGTCCCTCAGACAAAGGACTTGTATCAAGAACATATAAAGAACTAATTCAAAGACCCACCGCAAAAATGGGCATCTGAGATGAATACACACTTCTCAGATGAAGAAATAAAAAGAGCAAATAAATATATGTGCAAAAGTTCAACATCATTGGTCATTCAAAAGGTGCAAATTAAAAGCACTGAGATCCCATCTCAGCCTAGAAAGAATGACTGGCATCAAGAAATCAACCAATAACAAATACTGGCAAGACTGTGGGTAAAGAAATAACCTTGCTCCAGTGTTGTGGGTGTGTAGATTGCAAAAACTACTGTGGAAATCAGTGTGGAAATTCCTCAAAATACTAAGATTAGAAGTACCATTTAACCCAGCTATTCCATCTGGGTATTTTCCCAGAAAAATTAGAAACATCATACCACAGTGATATATGTGGACCTGTGTTTATAACACCACAGTTTGTAATAGTCAAATCTTGGAAAAAACCCAAATGCCCATCAACCAAAGAATGGATAAAAAAGATGTGGTATTTTTATACAGTGGAGTACTACTCAGCTATAAAAGATAAACTCCAAGTTTTTATAAGTTAATGTATACAACTGGAGATGATACTCAGAAGTGAAATAAATCAAAAATGCATGGGTAAACATCATATTGTCTTCCTAGTATAAAACACCAGAAAGTGTAATTAAGATCCAAAATGTGTAACTTTTTAAAAGAATTGTTAAATCAAGTTGAAAATAACTAAGACAGAGTATATAATAAAATATTTTATAAAATGTTAACCATAAAATTATTTTAATGTGAGGCATACTACAGTTATTAAGAAAAGACTATGGCTAAATAAAAAAGAATTATATTAATCAATGCTAAAGATATTTTAAAATATACTTGCTTTTGAATTCAATATAAAAATTTATATTCCTTTAATGTTTAGACTCTCAGTTTTCCTATTCTTATATATTCACCTCTTCTAAACTTTGTTTTTACTGTAAGAAGACTGCAGACAAGTGTAAATATTTCAATAAATTCTTGTAAAATTTTCCCTGCATAACTCATTCTCATTCTTAGAAACTATTGTAGAAATTTCAAATGAAATGAAGGTGATGAATAGATGAAATTCTTAAGACCTCAGAGACTTTCACTTGCACAATTAAATTGCACAAAAAGTGATTAAATAATAAAAAGGAAACTACAATTAAGAAAATTAATTGTTGAAACACACAAAGCATGAATTTCTAAAATAACTCTGTATTGAATTAGAGGGATTTTCTTTGACAAGTTTTGTAAAAGATGTCTCAAGATAATTTCACTCTTAAATTAAGCATTTCAGAGAAGTGTACTTAGGTTTGTGGGCATCAAAAGTGAGGAATTAAAAACAACAAAAAAGCCATTATTTGAATTTACTATGGTATTTATTTAATTCTCTTTTCATGTTTATCATTACTTTTTGAATAAGGGTCTTTCCTGGTACAAATCCCTTCCCCTTTGAATGTCATTGTATTGTTATTATTTTGCTTTTCCATCCAGAGAGGCTGAAATGAAATATACATATCACTAAGCCCCAAGCCTTTCCAACAGTGTCTAACAGATACGGGCTGAAAACCAGCATGTCGAGCAGATGGAGAGAGGGCTTTTGTCTCATGATTGTTCATTTCTTCCACACATTTTAGGAAATAATATGCAAAATAAAAATAGGAGAATCCAGGTCAGGATGATAAGATCAGTAATAATCAATTCAGTTGAAGAAATTTAGAGATTTGAACTGTAAGGTTCCTCCAATTTAGCTTGGCTACATAATCCTCAGATTTGTTGGGCTTCAGGAGATAAAGATAATACAGAATATCAAACAAAGCAAGAAAAGTCATCATTTTACAACAGGAAGAAAGGAAAAATCACTTGTAATACATTTGAAACACTTTAAGATTAAGGAAAAGTAAATTCAATTCAAAGTTCAAGGTTGGAGTGGATCATACAGCTAGCAAGCAAGTAAAATTTTATTTAGTTTTGCATCTTACAATCTAATAATGTTGTTTTAATACTTGTGTGTAGAGAGCAAAATGTTCAAAGGCAAACACCTTTTTACATGGATAGAGCAACCATTTATTCTTACATTTACAAATATTTTCTGGGACTGTGGACACTTCATTTTTATCATTTTTGGGGTTTAAGAAACCAGTTTAAATCTCTAGGTCAAGACTGTTTGAGATCTTGTGTGAATAGTGAGGGAGAGGGAATGTGAACAGACTGTCTGAATCTCCAGCCCAGCTTCCACTTACTATAAGTTATAACTAAATTACATAATGTTATTATTTAAAGCAAATATTATAGAAAGTTAAATAATTCAGAATCCTCACAGAACATTCTTTAACATATTTCATGATGCAAATTATTAAGGAAACAACCTTACCTAATGCCTTTACCATTGCTTTGGAATCCCGGCCCTGAATGAACAATTGAAATACTTTAACAATAGAGCAATGGAAGAGCATGAAGGTTGTTTTTCATTTTTGCTTTAGAACATGGTACATAGCTGGCTAGCTGGATACACACAAAAGACATTCACATGTGACTGATATGAGATCGTGCATATAATTTGTCTGTTACATGCACGGCAGACTAGGTGAATAACTATTTGATTATAATATAAATTTAAATTTAATTTAATATTACAATTTTAAAATTTAATTTTATTTATTATTAGAATTTTTTTTCATTAGAAGAAAATAATATCCTTTGCTAAGGTGAATATAGACTTCTTCAATATGTAAAATTCTGTCTTCCAAACTGTGACATAAAAAGACCTAGCAAAGCACTCAGATATGGCAGAGATTTTCTCATCTCAGAAAATATATGTATGCCAGATGCAGCTCAACAGAAAGCAGCAGGGATGGTCCTTAGTAGGAATGTTTCTGGTATCCATAACATTAGTCATTTCTGGGGAACAGAAGGCAGGGGACAGCAGGCTGCCTTCCTAGCCATGGCGAGTGTAGGCAGCCCTACAGATTCCACCTGTGGTATCTTTCCGTGGGATTCTCCTGGGCTAACTCAGACCTCCTGAGGCTCTCTGCTCGACTCCAGGAAACACACATGAAATAAGCCTTGTGAGACATCTCTATTTGCTCCCCACAAATTGCTGGTTTATAGGGCAAATTAGTTTCACATTTTTCCTGTTACTTAAAGCAACATATGTTTCTTATGAATCACACAGACCAAATGGTGTACTCCCATATCAAGTCTTCATGAAAAGTAAGTAGAGAAAAGACATGGTATTTTTTGCTGCTTTTCATGGCATAAACTACCTCTGTCTTTGCAGCTTGAAAGCCAGCATGGCTTTGGGATGAAATGCATTTAATGGATTCATGCCAGCTGACATGAGACACATCTGCCACCTTAATGGGTGAGCCCACTGATGGAGTCAAAACCAATGGAGTCTTGATACATAAAGTAGTACTGTTAACATTTAAGCTGGGACAACAAAAGTAAATAGGCACAAGCTTTAAAAAAATGGTTCATAAATGCTGCTACTCTAACAGAACCTAAACATCTGGAAGGCATTGAAGGAATCTCCCTCTTAATATTTAACACAAGATTTTAGGATTCATTTTTTTTTTTTAACGTAGAAACTCAAATTGAGAATTTTCCTTAGAAGCTTTTATGCTTTTAAGAGCAATGCAGAGTTGAATGTCCGGGTGCATGCCCGTAATCCCAGCACTCTGGGAAGCCGACGTAGGAAGGCTGGAGCAACCAGGACAATGAAGCGACTTAGGAAAAATATGTCTCACAATAAAGGAAGGGGAATAAAATTAGGCTGTGGGTGTGTAGCTCAGTTTACTTGACCCATGTTTAATTCTTAAAAATAGGCGTGGGAGCAATTTTAGGTTCACAGAAAAATTGGGAGGGAAATATAGAAATATCTCATACTTCAACACTCATCTCTACAAAACCTCATTTATTATCATTCCATCAAAGAAGCACTTGTATTAAAATGGATCAGTTTCATATATTGGCACATTATTGTCACTGCAAACAAATAGTTGATATAAAGGCTCATCTTTAGTGCTGCATAGGCCATTGGTTGTGAAAATTTATTTATTGATTTATTTTTAAATTTTATTTTGAAAGTAGTAAAAATACAACAGCATAAGACAGAACAAAGCCAATGGAGGCAATGCATGTGAAATTGATATTGGATTTCATAGTACGATACTGGGATAGTAGTAATAGGTACTATGGTATATCTCTTTAAGGTCACAATAGTTGTCTAGTGAATTAGGTATAGCAAAATCAAACCAAAAATAGAACATTATAAAACCAATTTAGAATACTGAAAAGAGCAAAGAAACATAACAAAAAAAAAAAAAAAAAAAAAAAAAAACAATAGTGAAAACAACCTTTGCCTTCAAACAGAAGATATAAGGAAATCCCCCATATTTGCTGTACTGCATATGGTCATCCTCCCAAGAGATGCTGAGACATCTATCCCCAGTAGCTATGAAGGCGGGGTGGGGGAAGGGTGCTTGATTTTCAGATCATGTGGCAGTAGGCTCACAGGTAATGGTTCTCCTGCAGGCCCACACTGCAGGCGCTTACCAAGAGGGCAGGTGAATAAGCTGCCTGAGTCCCACCATGGCCAGATCTCTAGAGTTCTGGTTCTCCTCCTGGCCCTCAACACAGGTGCTTACCAAGAGGGTTGGTGAATAAACTGCCTGAGTCCCACTATGGCTGGACTTAGGGAGCTCTGGTTCTCCTCCAGGCCCATGCCCCAGGCGCTTACTAAGAGGGCAGTGATTAAGCTGCCTGAGTCCCAGCATGGCCAGATCTTGGGAGCTCTTGGTTGGGAAAATTTAGAAAGTCATGTATCTAAAATTTTAGCATCACACCAAGTCTTTCTGTTGCATTAAAACTTACTTATGTTTCCTTCATTCATATTTAGTCTCTGACAATCACTGATATTTCCAAAATGTCTCCATAATTCTTTTTCCAGTATCATACAGTTACTATTGTACCTAATATAACTTTTCAGAATGGATTCTTTCATTTACTAACATGCATTTGTGTTCCTCATGCATTTTGAATTCTTTCCTTTTTCTCTCTTTTTATTTTTATAATAGAAAAAAATTCACAGCTTTCTATCTAGCACTGAATAATATGCATTTCTCAGATTTACCAGTTAATTTTATTCACCTGTAGCAAAACATTCTTTTAAAAAAAATTTATTTAAAAGGAAAAAGAGAAAAAACAAAACAAAACAGTGTAAGGGTACAAGTAATACAGAACTACAAAAAAAAGTAAGAAATCACCAGTTAATAGATTACACATTATCATCTTAGAGATAGTTGCTCAAGTCACAGGATCAAAACATACAAAGTGGACATTCAAACAGTAAGACTACAAACAGTTGTGTTCAATGATCCAACAAAAACATTAATTTGATTATCTATCTTAAAACACCTAAACACACTTGCGGTTGTATCCTTTAGAACACTTTTTTCCCTCTCTTTTTTTACGACAAAATTTACACATTTTGGGTTTTATTACTCCCATATTCTTATTACTTTTTTTTGGAAGAGAATAAAACCAAATATGACAAAACCAAGCTGTCAGTCAAAACCAAGGGTAAGACATAGCACATGATGTAAAAACAGAATACAAGGTTATCAACAATGGTTACCATAATGCCTTTTGCTTACTTAAAAAGAATTGTCTATCTCATTAGGTATTACAAAGTTGAACAAAACAGTAGAGAACAAGACCAATAAAACCTAAACATTGTAAACATTACAGGACTTCAAAAGAAGATAATAATCAAACCAGAATGGGCATCTCAGTGAATCTTATTGCCTTCAAAGTAGTTGCCTATACCCTCAAACTTGATACTATCAAACAGAACGGAACAGAGTCTAATCAGTAAAACAAGATCCTGGGAGTAATACAGGACTTCAAGTTAATAGGAAATCAAAAAGTTACTATAGTATATCTGGATAATTTTTTTTTTATTTTTCCCTTTAATTAAAAAAATAAAATAACTAAATAATTTTTTAATGAATAAGGGAGAGATTGACATAAAAGAGGAAATAACAAAATAACAACTCAGGTCAAAACATGACAAATTCAGCAACCTAGTGCCTCACCACCAAATAACCCGACTTAATAGTAGTTACTATAGTGTCTTTTCCTTGAAATATTTGAATATAACTTCGTATACTATAGCATCAAACATATCAAGAGAGTATAAAACCATTTAAGTGGATGAAAGTATTGTAGGGTATTTAGAACCAGCTAACAGAAAACAAACAATGGTTTCTACATTATCTCTTTGGCTATAGCATTTTTTTGTTTATACTATTACATATAACAAAAGCCAGTCAGATACAACATGATAAAGCCAATGGAGACAGAAGAGTCATAGTTTGGTGGGGCTTCAAAACAAGATGATATTAAATCAGCACTAGCTATTATAATGTCTTGTTTTCTTCAAAATAGCTGTTCATTTCATCATGGGCAATAATATCAAGCATCCCAGAATAAAGCCATTCCAATTAATAAGTGAAAACTTTATAAGGCTTCAAGGCCACATAATGGGGAATCATGATTACCAAATAGTTTTATATATTTGAATCAAATCTTACACTAGGGAAACTATTCGGTATTCAAACAGGTGAGTTGGATTTATTTCACTTATGAGTATGGTCTCAAGCTGCACCCATTTATTGATAAATATCTCAATGTGATCCTTCTTTATAGCTGAATAATACTCCATTGTATAGAAATACCACAACTTTTTTATCCATTCCTCAGTTGATGGACACTTGGGTTGTTTCCAAGACCTGACGATTACAAATTGTGCTGCTATAAACATAGGTGCACATATATCACTGTGGTATGATGCTTTCAGTTCTTCTGCGAATATGCCTAGAAGTGGAATAGCTGGAATAAATGGGATTTCCAATCCCAACTTTTTGAGAAATCTCCAGACAGACCTCCACAAAGGCTGTACCAGTCTACACTCCCACCAACAGTGCAGGAGAGTTCCTTTTTCCCCACAGCCTCTATAGCATTTGTTGTTGTTGGATTTCTTGATCCTGGCCATTCTTTCAGGAGTGAGATGGTATCTCAGTGTGGTTTTAATTTGCATTTCTCTAATGACCAATGATGATGAGCATTTTTTCATGTATTTATTTGCCATTTGCATTTCTTCATCTGAGAATTGCATATTCATCTCAGATGCCCATTTTTTGATTGGATCTTTGAATTTTGGGGGTCTGAGCTTTTTAAATTCTTTATATGTTTTAGACAAAAGTTCCTTGTCTGAAGGACAGTTCACTAAGATCTTTTCCTGGTTTGTGGATTTTCTTGTCACTATGCTGGAGACATTTTTTAAAAATTCTATTTAAAAGGAAAAAGAGAAAAACACAAAACAAAACAAAGCAGTGTAAGGGTACAAGTAATACAGAACTGAAAAAAAAAACAGTAAGAAATCACCAGTTAATACATTACATATTATCATCTTAGAGATAGTTGCTCAAATCACAGTATGAAAGCATACAAAGTGGACATTCAAACAGTGAGACTGCAAACAGTTGTGTTCAATGATCCAACCAAAAACATTAATATATGGTCAGTTATTTAACACCCCTAAAGACACTTGCTGTTGTATCCTTTAGAGCTCTTTTTTTCCCTCTCTTTTTTACAACAAAATTTACACATTTTGGGTTTTATTACTCCTTAGTTCTTATTACTTTTTTGGTGGGGAGAGAATAAAGTCAAATAAGGCAAAACAAAGCTGTCAGTCAAAACCAATGATAGACATAGCACATGATGTAAAACAGAGTACAAGGTTATCAACAGTGGTTATCAACAATGTCTCTTGTTTCCTTAAAAAGAATTACCTATCTCATCAGATATTATAAAGTTGAACAAAACAGTAGAGAACAAGACCAATAAAACTTAAGTATGATAAACATTACAGGACTTCCAAAGGAGACAATAGTCAAACCAGAATGGGCATCTTAGTGAATCTTATTGCCTTCAAAGTAGTTGCCTATACCCTCAAACTTGATACTATCATACAGAATGAAACAGAGTCTAATCAGTCAAAACAAGATCGTCGGAGTATTACAGGACTTCAAAACAAGTTAATAGGAAATCAAAAAAAAGTTACTATTATATATCCTGCTATTTTTTTTAATTTTTTCCCCTTAATTAAAACAAACATAAGAAATAACTAAATATTTTTTTTAAAGAATAAGGGAGAGATTGAGATAAAACAGGACGTAACAATATAACAATACAGGTCAAAGCATGACTGTTTCAGCAACCTAGTGCATCACCACCAAATAACCTGACTTAATAGTAGTTACCGTAGTGTCTGTCTTTTTCCTTGAAATATTTGAATAAAACTTCATATACTATAGCTTCAAATATTTCCATATCAAGAAGCCCAGAATAAAGCCTTTCCAATTAATAAGTGAAAACTTTATAAGGCTTCAAGGCCACATAATGGGGAATCATGATTATCACATATTTTTATATAAAGAATCATTACTTACATTAGGGAAACTATTCGGTATTCACACATGCGAGATTGGTTTATTTCACTTATGAGTATGGTCTCAAGCTGCGCCCATTTATTGATAAATATCTCAATGTGATTCTTCTTTATAGCTTAATAATACTTCATTGTATAGAAATACCACAACTTTTTTATCCATTCCTCAGTTGATGGACACTTGGGTTGTTTCCAAGATCTGATGATTACAAATTGTGCTGCTATAAACAAAGGTGCACATATATTACTGTGGTATGATGCTTTCAGTTCTTCTGGGAATATGCCTAGAAGTGGAATAGCTGGAATAAATGGGACTTCCAATCCCAGCTTTTTAAGAAATCTCCAGACTGACTTCCAAAAAGGCTGCACCGGTCTACACTCCCACCAACAGTGTAGGAGAGTTCCTTTTTCCACACAGCCACTCCAACATTTGTTGTTGTTGGTTTTCTTGATCCTGGCCATTCTTTCAGGAGTGAGATGGTATCTCAGTGTGGTTTTAATTTGCATTTCTCTAATGACCAATGATGATGAACATTTTTTTCATGTATTTATTTGCCATTTGCATTTCTTCATCTGAGAAGTGTGTATTCATCTCAGATGGGCATTTTTGGATTAGATCTTTGAACTTTGGGGGTCTGAGTTTTTTAATTCTTTATATGTTTTAGACAAGGGTCCCTTGTCTGGGAGAGAGTTCACTATAATCTTTTCCCAGTTTGTGGGTTTTCTTTTCACTATGCTGGAGATTTCTTTTGACATGCAGAAACTTTTTAATAAGAAGTGGTCCCAGTTATTGATTCTGGGAAGTATTTCCTGTGTTTGAGTCGTGTTCATGAATTCTCTACCTACTCTTATGTCTTCAAGGTTTCTACCCAATTTGTCTTCCAATAGATTTAGCGTTTCTCTTTTAATATTCAGAACTTTGACCCATTTAGATTTTAATTTAGTACATGGTGATAGTCATGGGTCTAGCTTTAGTTTTCAGCAAATGGAGAGCCAGTTTTTCCAGCACCATTTATTAAAGAGACTGTCGTTCTTCCAATGAACCTGCATGGCTCCTTTATCGAAGATAAGGTGGTTGAATGTGTTTGTAGTTGTGGTTGTATCTTTTAATCTATTCCGTTGATCTTCGGCTCTGTATTGATTCCGATACCATGTTGATTTTACTACTGTTGCTTTGTAGTAAAACTTCAAGTCAGGGATTGTGATGCCTCCTGCTTTGTCTTTGCTGCTTAGAATTGCCTTTGCTATTCTAGGTCTCTTCTGGTTCCAGATGAAATTTAGGAGTGATTTCTCTAGATCTATAGGGTATGTTGACGGTATTTTTATTAGGGTTGCATTGAATCTGTAAAACAGTTTTGGGAGAATAGCCATTTTCACAATGTTGGTTCTTCCTATCCATGAGCAAGGGATTTTTCCATTTTCTGAAATCATCTTCAATTTCTTTTTTCAGTGTATTACAATTTTCACTGTATGTCTTTCACTTCTTTCGTAAGAGTAATTCCTAAATATTTCATTTTTTTGCTTGCTAATGTGAAGAGTGTAGTTTCTCTTATTTCCCTCTCTGTGATTTTGTTGTTCGTGTATAGGAATGCTATTGATTTCTGAGTATTGATTTTGTATCCAGCCACATTGCTGAATTTATTTATTGTATCTAAGAGTCTTTCCATGGAGTTCAGGGGGTCTTCTATGTAGAGTATCATGTAATCTGCAAACAATGATTATTTAACTTCTTCTTTTCCTATCTTTACCCCTTTTATTTCTCTCTCTTGCCTAATTGCTCTGGCTAGTACTTCCACTACTATATTAAATAGGAGTGGTGGTAAATTATATCCTTGTCTTGTGCCTGATTTTAAAGTGAAGGCTTTCAATTTTTGGCCATTTAGTATGATGCTGGCTGTTGGTTTTTCATAAATTGCCTTTATTGTATTGAGGTAAAGAGCATCTATTCCAATTTTCTGTAAAGTTCTTATTATGAATAAATGTTAGACCTTTTCGAAGGCTTTTTCTGCATCTATAGAAATGATCATGTGATTCTTATTTTTGGCTTTATTGATATGGTGGATTACATTTATTGATTTACATATGTTGAACCATCCTTGCACTCCTGGGATGAATCCCACTTGGTCATGGTGTATAATTTTCTTGATGATTTGCTTCATCCTATTTGCCAATATTTTATTGAGGATTTTTGCATCTGTATTCATTAGGGAGATCGGTCTATAGTTCTCTTTTTTAGTTGGGTCTTTCTCAGGTTTTGGTACTAGAGTAATATTTGCTTCCAGGAATGACTTAGGAAGGATTGCTTCCCTTTCAATTTCATTGAATTGTTTGAGGAGTGTCAACATTAGGTCTTCTTTCTATTTCTTGTAGAATTCTGCAGTGAATCTATCTGGGCCTGGGCTCTTCTTGGTGGGTAAGGACTTAATTACATTTTCAATTTCATTAGCAGAGATTGGGTTATTCAAAAGTTTTACATCCTCTTGATCTAGCTTTGGTACTTCATATGTTTCTAAGAATCTGTCTATTTCTTCTGTGTTATCAAACTTATGAGAGTAGAGGCTTTCGAAATAGGTGTTGATGATCTTCTGTATTTCTATTGGGTCTGTAGTGATTTCACCTTTTTCATTTCTTATTGCATGAATTTGAGCTTTTTCTTCCCTTTTTTAAATAAGGTTGTCTAGGGGCTTATGGATTTTATTTATTCTTTCAAAGAACCAACTCTTTGATTCGTTGACTCTTTGGATTGTTTTCTTAGGCTCTATTGCATTGATTTCTGCTCTGCTTTTTATAATTTCCTCTCTTCTTTTGGCTTTGGGCTTGACTTACTCTTATTTTTCTAGCTGTTTGAGGTGTAGCATCAAGTTATTTATTTGTATTCGTTCTGTTTTCCTGATGTGGGAACTCAGTGCAATAAATTTTCCTCTGAGGACGGCTTTCATTGCATCCCACAAATTCCAGTAAGTTGTATCTGCAGCGATCCCTCCCTGTTTGCTGAGATAACCACAGTCCTCCAGACACACGGAGAGGCTGATGCAGGCGCCCCAGATATGCCCAGCCCCTCCTCTGCACAACTATGGCTAGGCGTGGCAGTCCCATACAGGTTGGGCTTCGGGGATAGCTTGAGCCCACCCACCCGTTGGATGCTCAGCAGTTCTCCAAGTGCAGCTGGGATGGGGAGGCGGATAGAGACTTTTTTTGACATGCAGAAACTTTTTAATAAGAGGAGGTCCCAGTTATTGATTCTGGGAAGTATTTCCCGTGTGGTTTGAATCCTGTTCATGCATTCTCTATCTACCCCTATGTCTTCAAAGATTTTACCCAATTTGACTTCCAATAGATTTAGTGTTTCTATTTTAATATTCAGATCTTTGATCTATTTAGATTTTAATTTATTACATGATGATAGGCATGTGTCTAGTTTTAGTTTTTGGCAAATGGAGAGCCAGTTTTTCCAACACAATTTATTAAAGAGACTGCTGTTCTTCCAATGAACCTGCTTGGTTCCTTTATCAAGGATAAGGTGGTTGAGTGTGTTTGTAGTTGTGGTTGTATCTTCTATTCTATTCCATTGATCTTTGGCTCTCTTTTGATTCCAGTACCATGTTGATTTTACTACAGTTGCTTTATAGTATAACTTATGGTATAAGTCAGGGATTGTGATGCCTCCTGCCTTGCCTTTGCTGCTTAGGATGTCCTTTGGTATTCTAGGTCTTCTGGTTCCAGATGAATTTTAGGAGTGATTTCTCTACCTCTATAAGATATGCTGATGGTATTTTTATTGGGATTGCATTGAATCTGTATAACAGTTTTGAGAGAATGGCTATTTTCACAATGTTTATTCTTCCTATCCATGAGCAAGGGATACCTTTCCATTTTCTGAGTCATCTTCAATTTCTTTTTTCAGTGCAGTATAATTTTCCCTGTATAGGTCTTTCATTTCTTTTGTAAGAGTAATTCCTAAATATTTCATTTTTTTGGTTGCTAGTGTGAGGAGTGTGACTTCTCTTATTTCTCTCCCTGTGATTTTGTTGTTCAGGTATAGGAATGCTTCTGATTTTTGAGTATTGATTTTGTATCCAGCTACATTACTGAATTTATTTATTATATCTAAGGGTCTTTCAATGGAATTTAGTGGGTCTTCTATGTAGAATGTCATGTCATCTGCAAACAATGATAATTTAACTTATTTTCCTGTCTTTATCCCTTTTATTTTTCTCTCTTTTCTAATTGTTCTGGCTAGTACTTCCAGTACTAATATTAAATAGGAGTGGTGATAAAGGACATCCTTGTATTGTGCCTGATTTTAAAGTAAAGGCCTTCAGTTTTTGGCCATTTAGTATGATGCTGGCTGTTGGTTTGTCATAGATGGCCTTTATTTTACTGATGTAAAGACCATCTACTGCAATTTTCTGTAAAGTTCTTATCATGAATGAATGTTGGACCTTATTGAAAGCTTTTTCTGTATCTATAGAAATTATCATGTGATTCTTATTTTTTGCTTTATTGATATGGTGGATTACATTTATTGATTTATGTATGTTGAACCATCCCTGCATGCCTGGGATGAATCCCACTTGGTCATGGTGTATAATCTTTTTGATGATTTGCTGCATCCTGTTTGCCAATATTTTATTGAGGATTTTTACCTCTGTGTTCATTAGGGCGATTGGTCTATAGTTCTCTTTTTTAGTTGGGTCTTTCTCAGGTTTTGGTACTAGAATAATATTTGCTTCCAGGAATGACTTAGGAAGGATTACTTCCCTTTCAATTTCATTGAATAGTTTGAAGAGTGTCAACATTATATCTTCTTTGCATTTCTTGTAGAATTCTGCAGTGAATACATCTGGGCCTGGGCTCTTCTTGTAGGTAAGGATTTAATTACATTTTCAATTTTATTAATAAAGATTGGGTTATTCAGCAGTTTTACATCCTCTTGATCTAGCTTTGGTACTTCCTATGTGTTAACAAAGCTTTGAGAGTAGAGGTTTTTGAAATAGGTGTTGATGATCTTCTGTATTTCTATAGAGTGTGTAGTGATTTCACCTTTTTCATTTCTTTTTACATGAATTTGAGCTTTTGCTCCCCATTTTTAAGAAGGTTGGCTAGGAGCTTATTGATTTTATTTATTGTTTCAAAGAACCAATAGTTCGTTTTGTTGATTCTTTGGATTGTTTTCTTAGTCTCTATTGCATTGATTTCTGCTCTGATTTTTATAATTTCCTCTCTTCTTTTGGCTTTTGGCTTGACTTGCTCTTATTTTTCTAGCTGTTTGAGGTATAGCATCAGTTTCCATATGTTTGTTGGATTTTTGTGATATCTTTTATCATTAATTTCTAATTTCAAAGCACTATGATCCAAAAACATGCAAGGGATGATTTCAACTCTTTTGCATTTGTTTAAATATGTTCTGTGAAATAATATATAGTATATTTTAGAGAATGACCCATGTACTGCTAAGAAGAATGTGTATTTTGATGTTGTGAGTGGAACATTCTGTATATGTCTGTCAAGTCCATTTGTTCACAGGTGTGATTCAGTTCTGTTACTTCTTTGTTCATTTTCTGTCTGGTTGATCTGTCCCTTGGTGTCAATGGTGTGTTAAGGTCTCCTGTTACAATTGTGTTACTGACAATTTGATTTTTCATTTCTGTAATATTTGTTTTATATACCTGGTTGCTCTGGAATTTGGTGCATATATATTTAAGATAGTTATCACTTCCTCTTGGAGTTTTCCCCTAACGAGTATGTAGTGACCTTCTTTGTCCTTTATGATCATTGTTGATTTAAAGTTCACCTTGTCTGCAAACAGACTGGCTACTCCCTGCTTTTTTTTTTTTGGATTCCTGTTTCGTGAAGTATTGTCTTTGACTTTCAGTCTGTGAGTATCCTTCTGGGTTAGATGGGTTCCTGTGAATAGCATATGGTTGGATTTTGTTTCTTGGTCCATTCTGCCAGTCTGTTTCTTTTGATTGGTGCATTGAGACCATTTACATTAATGGTTATAACTGTTATATGTTGGTTTATTGTTGACATGTTATCTTTCTGCTTTTGCATCTTTATCTTTCTATTCTGTTTAATTATCTACTTTACTTATTGGTTTTTTTTTTTTTTCTTTGTGTACCTAAATGTCTCTCAATATGTTTTGCAGGGTTGGCTTGGTGTTCATGAAGTTCTTCAGCTGTTCTTTGTCATGGTAGTATCTTATTTCACCATCAATTTTGAATGATAGTTTTTCAGGGTACATCAGTCTAGGTTGGAAATCATTTTGCTTTAGGATCTGGAATACTTCACTCCATGCTCTTCCTAACTTTATTGTTTGTGCTGAGAAGTCGGCTGCGATTCTGATAGGTTTTCCTTTATCAGTGATCTGTCTTTTCTCTCTGACAGCTTTTAATAATCTATTCTCTGTTGGATTTCTGGAATGGTGATTATTATATGTCTGTGTATAGTTTTATTTGGTTATGACTATTTGGAGTTCTATAGTCTTCACTGAACCTGATGTCCGTATCTGATCTCATGCTTGGGAAATTTTCAGCTATTACTTCTGTAAATATCCTCTTGACGTCCTTTATGTTGTCCCCTTCTTTTTCATTAATCCCTATCAATCTTATGTTGTTTTTCTTTGCGTTATCTTGCCGTTGTTGAATTGTTATTTTCTGATTCTTGGTTAGTTTTAAAAGATCTTTCCTTTCCTGTTCACTAGCTGCAATCCTGTCTTCAAGGTCTGAAACTCTATCTTCACTTTCATTGAAGCGGTTTTTACAGCTTTCAGTGGAGTTTTTTATTTCCTCTATATCTCTGTGCATCTGCTTTATGTATTCTGTTTGTTTCTTATATTGGTCATTTAGGGATTTTATTCTTTTGTTTAGTTCCTCCAATTTTTAAACTGTGTTTTCTTTAGATATATTCAGCATTTCTTTCATTTCTTTTATCATTTCTTTTTTTACCTGAGAGAGTATTTAGAGTTTGGATTCCTTTAAAGCTTCCCAAATTGCTTGTTTATTTCAGTAGCTATTATGTCCCATATTTGAGGTGTATGGCATGTATTTTCTTTTATATACATTGCTCCT
Source organism: Cavia porcellus (assembly GCF_034190915.1). Taxonomy (NCBI): domain Eukaryota; kingdom Metazoa; phylum Chordata; class Mammalia; order Rodentia; family Caviidae; genus Cavia; species Cavia porcellus. Next base: position 19,671,516 of record NW_026947514.1, on the reverse strand, counting down.
AGGGTTTCTTGAAATGGGCTGGAGTTGTAAGGTTGTAATTTGGTCTTTCATTTTGTCATTTTCCTATATTTTTGTGTCTCAAGTGTTATTCGAAAGCTTCCTCAGGGTCTGTTGGTAATCCATGTCTATGTTTGCAGCTCCTGGGACTCTGGCACCCAGTTTCCCCAGCACACTGGGCCTCTGAAACCCATGGTGCTGCTGCCTGCTTAGAACTCCGCAGTCCCAGACAGGCTGGGCTCCGGGGACAGTGTGCACCTGCCTGCTTGCTGGAAACTCCACAGTTCTCCCAGTGCAGCCAGAATGGGGAGGTGGATGTAGGCACCTCGGACCCTCCTAGCCACTTCACTGCACCTGAAAGGCTCAAGGATCCCGAACAGGCTGGTCAACAAGCCATCTTAATATTTTGCAAGTTTTAGGAATTGCAAATCAGCCTGTTATCAACATCAGTGAGTTGTTTTCAGAGGACCCAGGTTTGAAGCTCCTTTGGGAAATGCCAACATAAAGAACACAACAGCTCGGTAATAAAATAAGTACATGTTTACATTTAACCTACCAAACTATCTTCCAAAGGAGGTGCACCAGTTTGGATTTCTATCAGTATTACATGAGATTTTATGGTGCTCCATTTTGTTCATGATAGTTGACATTGTTGATGTTTTGGATTTCTGCCATTCTGATAAATGTGTAGTGATATTTCAATATTTATTAATTCATATTTCTCTGATCATATAGATTATGAAATTTCTTATCACATGCTTATTTGCCTCTTGTGATTCTTCTGGAGTAAGGTAACTGTTAAGCTCATTGATTCATTTTGTGATAAGTAATTTCCTGTTTTTTAAAATTTTAACTGATCTATATACCATATCAGTGTGTACTGTATATGAGCTTTATATGTTACTCATATTTTGTGTATTTTATTCTAATTTCTTGTAATATTTTCTCCAAGTCTTCAGTTTGAAATCATGATAGTGTCTTTCACAGATAGTGTCTTTTTATGGATTATATCTTTGGTGTATTTTACCCACTCCAGTACTGGGTATCAAACTCATGACCACATGTTCTTGCAAGGCAGGCACTTTGCTCTAAGCAAAATCTCCAGGCAATTTTTGGTGTGTTTTTGAAAAGTCATTGCCAAACCTAAGGCTTTAGGGATTTCGTCTGTTTATTCTTAAGAGTTTTACGGTTTTGTATTTTACATTTTAGGATTTGCTTCATTGTGAGTTAAATTTTGTGAAGTGTACAATATATGGCTAGATACATTACACAAAACATCAAATTTTTCTTGTGTCATTGGCTGAAATACTATTTTTTCCCTCTATGACGTCTTTGCTTCTTTTTCAAAGATCAGTTTAAGATACTTATTTTTGGGATTCTCTATTGATCTATTTGCCTCATCAATACCATGCTTCCTGGACTATTGCACTTTCATAGTAATTTTTAAACCAAGTAATGGAGTCTCCCAATATGCTCTCTTCAATATTTTATTGGATATATTAGAGACTTTTCTTTTGTCTTTTTATATGAAGATGTGATCAAATAAAATGATGAATATTTAAGTAAAAACTTAAAGATTTATTGCAGTAAAAGATACAATGGTATTAATTCATTTGAAAATATTTCCACTTGCTTCAAACTGAAGAAGTTCTGAAACTGTTCTTTTATGAGTATCTTTTCGTGGCTGCTTTGAATGGATTCAAATTGCTAAATACATTTCTGTCACAAAAATATTATGCTCTGTCCTGTCCACATCTGACTGTTTCTCAAAGCATGAGATGATCATGATCATGAAATGATCATGAAAAATGAATGTTTTCAATTGACTCCAGGCCATGAGGCAGCCATATCAAGACAACTGAAGAAATTAATAAAAGAGGATTTCAGAATTGCTTCAGAAAATGACAAGAATGTTGGAGAAGTGACATGAATACTACCAAGAACATTGTTTGAGGAGGATGAAAGGCAATGTGTGTATGTTTTTTTTTTTTTACTGTGATCAATCATTAAAATATAGATATTCACTGTATTTCTTGTTGAAACTTAAATTTCAGAATTAGTTTGTCAATACCCATAAAATGTACCAAAATTTTCATTTCATTGACTTTCCATGTAGAGTTGTAAATAACTTTTTTTCTTTCCCTAATTGCTTAACTATTATGTATATATATTTGGCATCAGTTAGTAACCATGTTGTTTATGGAGGAATTTGCATACATTCATATCACAACTTGATCCTTTATACTTCTCCTTTCCTTCCCATCTCTTCCATCTTCCCAAGTCCCAAATCCCCTTTCATCTCCTCAGTATTGCTTTTGAAGTCTCTTTCATTAACTTTCACCTGATCTTTATTATATTTTTCCATGTATTACTTTCCTATACAGTTTTATCTTGTCTTTGTAGGACTTTTGTAGGACTTAAAGTGCATAATTGGGTTGTGTATTCTGTGTGTTCATTTACACCTGTAACCTTCCCTGTTAGACTGCTTTCCTTGTGCCTCATAGGATTTGAAATTGTGCTTCCATTGTCATTTGATTCTAGTAAATGTTTTGGTTTCTTCTCTCATTTCTTCTGTTATCCGCTCATTATTTAATGTGTTTCATTAGTTTGCATGTATTTGAAAAATTTCTTGGAGTCCCTTAGCTATAAATTTCCACCTACATTCCAGTATGTCCCACGTGTACAGGCAATTATTCCAATTGCTTTGTATTTGTTTAAGCATGCATCATGCCCTAAGATGGGCAATTTAAATCTGATGTTTCTTTGTCGTTTATTTTTTTCTGGTGGGCCTAATTGTGAGAGTGAGTTATTAAACACCACCCAATAAGATGTTACTGGTAGCTATCTATCCTTTTAAATTCATTAGTTTTTGTTTTATGAAGTAGGATATGCTGATATTTGATGCATAGATATTTACAATTGTTTTCTTAATTTGTTAACTTGTAAATAATACTTAATTGTTTACTTCAAGTCATAGTTGAATATTTCTAAAATATTAGTATTCAAATGACTTTTCTGGATTGGTAACCATAAATCTTCCAGTATTTCAGTAATGACTCCATTGTTGTAGGAGATTTTTTTTTATTTTAAAGAGAATATAATAAAACAAAACAAAATAGAATAAATCCAATTAGAACAGAACAATTAAAGAAATACAGAATTTCAAAACATGATAATAGGAAATCAAAAGCGGCTACCATAAAGTCCCTTGTTTTCTTCAGACAAGTGTCCATGCTATCAAACATTAAACAAAATAAAGCAAAAAAGCAGAGTAAAACTAATCAAAACAGTACATTGAGTAACACAAAACAATAAAACAGAACAAAACAAATCAGTAAGAAAACTATTGGATTTCAAAAACAAGACAGAAAGAAATCCCTCATATTTTCGATGTTGCATATTGTTATCCTCTTAATAGATGCTCAGACTACCAGCCTTAGGCCTGAAAAGTCAATCAAATGATACAAGCATCAAGTTTCTTTGGTACTTGAGCTGCTATCAACACAGCCTGTCCTCTGGTTGCTTGTAGAGGAGGTGGGTGTTCTTGTTCCCAGCCCATGTGCTGCTTGGCTCATGGGAAGGGCAGATTGCCCTCTTGCTACTCCTCCAAGACCCAGTATGGCTTCTGTTGTTTCACGGAAAAGTTCAGTGAGCTTTTTCTGCTTCTGCTCCTGCTCCTGCTCCTGCTCCTGCTCCTGCTCCTCCTCCTCCTCCTCCTCCTCCTCCTCCTCCTCCTCCTCCTCCTCCTCCTCCTTCTTCTTCTTCTTCTTCTTCTTTTTCAACTTCTTCCTCTTCCTTTCCTCTTCTCCTTCTTTTCAGACTTCCTACATAGGTAAACAGGAAATTCATAAATAATCAATTTCTTTTCTTCATTCTGGATTTGTATATATTTTATTTCTTTTCTTTGTCTTTTTGTCTTAGTGCATTATTTGAGGCTTCCAATAAGTTTCTGAAAAGCATTAATGAGAGGAACCATCTGTGGCTTGTTTCTGATCTCACCTGAAAAGCTTTGAGTTTTTGCTATTTTGTAAAGGTATTTAACAGATAATTTTATCAAACTAAGAAAGTTCTCATTTGTTCCTAACTTATATATATAATTTGATTTAAATATATTTTGACTTTTTCAGTATTTTCTGCATGTATTGATACGATATTGATATGATTTTTTCTTTAGCTTGTTTCTATGGTATATTCCAATGGTAGATGTAAAAACATTGAGCCAGTCTTGAATACAAGGGATAAATCCCACTTGAGTGTGTTATGAATTTGTGTACAACTTTGGACATGAACTTCCAATACTTTGTTGAGAATTTTTGCATCTCTGTTCATTGAGAGCATTATTCAATATTTTTCTTGAGATTTTTGGGTCTTGGTATTATGGTAATTTGGGTCTCATTGAATGAGTTGGGAGGGTTATATTCTGCTTCTGTTTTCTAAACATGTTTTTAAAGTGCTGGTATAATTTAATGCCTCAAATACTGTGTGATTCATCAGTGAACTCATTTGGATTGAATGTCTTCTGTTGTGGAATATTAGTGGTTCTATCTTTAATAAATTTTACTCTATTAAAATACAGTATTTCTTTTTGTGTGTTGTGGAATCTTTTGATCTATTTCATGGAAGTTATGAAATTTGTGGTCACGGAGTTTTTTTTTTATACTATACCTTTATCACTATTTTTTTAATGTCCCCATGATTTTTGTGATTTTTTCTCTTTTGTTTTTGATATTAATAATTCACATTATCTTTAATTTTTCTTTTGTTAGCCTACTTCCCAGTTTATATCAATTTTTTAATGTTTTCCAAGTAATAAATCTAAAATTAATTGTTTGATTCTATTAATTTCTTGTTTTCAATTTCAATGATTTCTACTTTAATTATTCTTACATATTTATTTCTGCTTACTTTGTATTAATGTAATAGTTTTTCTAGTTTCCTAGTCTAAAATTTTAGCTCATTGATTTTAGTACTTTTTCTGTATGTAATATATATATATATATATATATATATATTAAAAGTTATAATTTTCTGATGTTTGCTTTCACTTCATTCATAAATTTTGAAAACTTGTTTTTCTGTTGCCATTTAGTTTAAAATAGTTTTAATTTTCTTTGATTTATAATACTGTTTGAAAAGCTGTTCTTTAGTCTCAGAATATTTGAAAGTTTTCCAATTATTTTTCTGTTTTTCACTGTCAGTTCAATTTTATTGTATTCAGACAGAAGGCACTTATGATTTATATTTTTAAAATTTGTTAAAGTATATTTTATGTGCAAGTATGTGTTCCACTTTGGTGAATGTTCCGGGTTGGTTTGAGAGAGAGGAAAAAAAGTATATTCTTCTATTATTGGATAAAATAATCCAGGATGCCTATTTTATCCAATTGGTTGATGGTGTTGTTGAGTTCAACTATATTCCTACTGATTTATTTCCTTGCACAAGTACTTATTTTTGATTCAAGGATGTTGAAGGCTCTAACTACAATAGTGGACTCATGTGTTTGTCTTTTCTGTCCAAACAGTTTTGGACTCAAATATTTCAAAAGTTCTTGTTTGGTATATGACATTAAAGACTATTAGGGCTCTTTAATGTCAATGTTGTAAATTGATCCTTTTTTTCATATGTAATATCCTTCTATACCCGTTATCTTTTCTAGCTCAACAGTCTGTTTTTTCTTGAAGCTAATATAGTTACACTTTATTTTGAGCATTATACTTCTTTTAATAATATTGCCATATGCCACTGGTGGATACATCTGTTTTTAAGTACATCAGCTAGTGTTCTGCTGGGGGGTGGGGTTGGTTGGGGGTGGATCATGGGTATCTGACCTGAAACGATTTTTCTTGTACCATATTCCTTCCTTCTTTCTCTGCTACTTTGCTGCCATAGAATGGGCAACTTTCTTCCACAATACCTTTCTGTTATGCATTTTTGCTGAGTCAAATTTGAGATGAATCCACTGTAACCGTGAACCAAATGAAACTTGGTTTGTTTGCATTCTGGGTGACAGATATTGTAACTAAGTAAGGAAATGATGACTAAAACAATTGGCAAATAATTCTTTTTCATTTGTGGTTTACCTTGTCTAGAATTGGTTCCTATTCTTTTTAACCTCAAACACAGTGTGATATAATCATATAAGATACAGAGGGAGATACAATAAAATGCGTGTAAGTATATATCTACCTATGTTAATCCATTCTGACACAGATACCCAAATATAAGAAATGCAGCTCCAAAGAATCTCATCAAAATTTCAAGAAAATTTAGAAAAGAAGACGAGGGTAAGAAGGAAATTCTGTAAAGAAACTTTAAGGTTTTTTTTTTTTTTTTTTTTTTTGTCTTTTTTGGTACCAGGGATCAAACTCACGACTACCTGCTTACAAGGCAGGCACTTATGCCGCTGGGCTAAATCCCCAGCCTGAAACTTTAAGTCTTAAGAGTAGAATGTAGCAGCAAATACTCTTTGGACAGGTAAGAAGCAGCAATTTCAGGAACAATGAACTTTGTGTGCTCCAAAGAATCAAACCTCCCCTTAATGTAGCATTTAAATTTCCATGAAAGGAAGCAATTTGTGTGGAATTTGGAAACCCATTTTCACTGTTGAGTGAGGTGCATCCTCAATACAAGTGTTACTTCCTACACCTCATATTTCCTTTTGAGGTATTTCTAAAGTTCAGGGTTATGGTGAGGAACTTTGTTATATTTCTACATTCTAAGAATGCTCTTTTTCTATTGCAATGCATTTGTTGGACAGTGTTAAATGCATGCAGTTTATATATCATTGTGTTTTAGCAGCAGTCAACAGTTCTGTATTTGATGACAGTAGGAGTTATAGTGAACATTATCTTTTAAAGTACCATGGCATTGTTAGTGCTGCTATTTTAGGAAAAAAAAAATAGGAAAAGCTAACTTTTAGCTCACAATATTCTATTGATATTTTCAGAAATAAAAATCCATCTAAAAATAGGCTGGCATCAAAGTTTCATATCTCCTGAACAAGAAGACAGCTGCCCTGAGAAAATCATATACCCAATGCTTGTATGAGATATGTCCATGAAACCCAGTGGATAATCAATAACCAAGAGAGCCTTGAAGATCACAGTACCAAAGAGTGCATGAGACTAACTAAACCTCTCCTCCTTTGTAAGTTGTGTTTCTGGTCAACCAAAGACTGCCAGGATAGCTAAAGTATTTTCTCCAGTTTCCAGAGTATTGTATCCTCCCTAGCACTGGCAGGTATATGAAATAGCTGCAACACATGCAGCGTGGTTAATTGCAGTGAAAAGGTCTCTCTCTGAGATTTGTTGTCCAAATACTGGAATATAGGAGTGGGAGGAAGAGAAGATGTGCGAAGTGGGTCCTTGAGACTGAGCAAAGACATGAAGCAGGAATTGAAGGCCTTGGGGGTGAACAAAGAGAGAGGCTTCAGTGTAGCAGGAGGTGTCAGGCTTCCTGTCTAAGCCCTGATCCATTGTAAAAGAGGCTCCAGAAGCCTCTACAGAGAAATGCACCAAAGGAACAGAGTAGTGGTACAGTAGATAGCAGTGGCTGGTGAGTTATTTAGGTTCAGATGATGCAAGAAGAGGATGACTGGCTGGTAGCTATCTTGGACAGAACTCAGCTGAGCTCAGAACTCAGAGCAGCTATGGATTGTAACTGTCTAGCAGCTCTCAGTGTCAGGGTAAAGTGGAACTGAATTCAAGTTGGTACATGGAGTGCCACAGGCTAAACAAATCCAGTTCCAGCCTCATATTCAAAAATTAACCTGAACTTCAGTGGAAGGAAAGTGCAGTCTTGCTGGGATTAATGAACACAGTTCTGGTTGTCTATCAGTGACAAAAGAGACATGTCTTAACGTGGACATTTTCTTTTTCTGGTTTGTTTTCTTTTTTCTTGATTATTCTAGATTTATGAGTATAAAAATTGTTTCTAGTATTTCGTTGTTGGTTCTATTGTTGTTGTTGTCATTCTTCTGTTGTTGTGAGAACCTCGTACCAAACCCAAAGGAAGGCACTTTGTACCAAAGAGTGGGAAGGTAAATTATTTATTATGCCAGCAGGCTGGCAGGAAGACCGGTTCCAAGCCATTAGCCGGAGTCAGCTTTGAGTTTAGTTTATATAGGATTTGCAAGCCAGAAGTGCAAAGGCCTATAGCAGGTTATTATATGAATCAAGTAGGAAAATTTATTTTTACTGCGTATATGTAAAAGGAATTGCTTATCATAAGGCAGGAAAATTCTGGGAAAAGTTACTGAGTGGAGGGTGGAGGGTTAAATGTATCTTTGACTAAACTTGTCTGTCCAAGATAAAAAATCTCTGACACATGTTAGAAAAACAGGATATACCTTTAGGTGGGAAAACACAGACATTGCAGCTGCTGGATGTGGTCAGGTTGACCTGGGGAGCTGTCTGTGAGAAGCAGCTAAACATACACAGCAAAGGTGAACTGAGTTTAGCAGTGTAACTCTCTGGAAGGCTGGATGAGCATACCTGCCTCTATGTAAGAACAGGCTACTAATTGATATTTAAACAAAGGCAATGTATCAGCTAGTGTTATTTTTCTAGTATTTTTTTTGAAATTCTGTGTTGTTTACTATCCATTTTTTTGTTTTGTTTTTTAAAATAAATTTCTGCTAAATTTCTATTACATCATTCTGCTCTTCTTTTTTTTTATTTCTTTATTGTCTCTTTCTCTCTGCCTTCTTAAAAGTTTCCCAAACTTTACACACTCTTCCTTTGTCCTCCATTCTCTTCCTAACTGCTTTTAAGTTTTCTCCTCTGAGGGTAAAATTGCCAGATTGAGAACATGTTTACTGCATATAATTTTCTGGTTCATTTTAGATTTTATTATATAATTATTATACGATATAATCACAAATATAGTTCATACAGTTAAAGGTGGCAAATTAATAGAAAAATAACCTGGAATTATATATTTTACAAGAAGGATAAAAAAAGAAAACAAGATATCAGCAATATTATCTCATAAAGACAGTGTACAGAAAGTAAGTTAGCTGGGACCCTTACATTATTTTTAATATATTCCCTCTATTGAAGTTGAAATTGTCAATGAAGCTTTAGCATGGCTGATAAAATGAGGTGGATGCTAATTGAGGAAACAAGGGAATCTGATGACCTCTGTTACTTTGGTTCATACAAATCAAAAATAATCTATAGCAATACACACTTTAGTTGCTTCCTCTGTGATCATTAGTTTCCAGCGATTACAAGGGGAAAACACACTTTCAAATGTAAGCAGCATTCAAAATACAAGGCTAGAGTCTGTATTCAAAATGGGATCAATACAAATGCATTGAAAAGGATAATTTTTTAAAAGTTCATATGTGTACATGATTTTCCATATTCATCTTGCTAACGTGAATGCAATTGAAAAAGATTTTGAAGACAGCTGAGCTTTCAATTTATGTTACCATATTAAAAGAGAAATACATCCCTTGAACATTTTCCCTTTAATAATGTTCTTATCATTTTATTATAATATGTACAACTAAAATGCTTAATTTTCTATTATATAAAAGATAGAAATATAGAGAAATGTTAACTATAATTCCTTGAGTTTTACTGATGCATTTATATTTGTGATCAGAGTTTATACTCAGAAACATGACTTCCAATGTTGGAATCATTTTCCTAAGTTTGCAAATAAATTTGTTAGCCTTGTAGAAATTAAGTAATTTTCCTAATTTCACACAACTCCAAGTCAAAATGAGAATCAGACTAATGGTATTCTCATCTCAACAGAAAATTTCTATTTACATTTTAATGAGTTTCTGCAATTGTATGCCAGTGCTCTATACTAGAACAAAATATATAAATTTATAACCTATGTTTTCTTAAATTTGTAGATAAATATACTGTAGTGAAAATTATTTTTAGGTTCACACTGAAATTTTGTTGTTAGAAGTATCATAAATTTAAAATCAATTTTATTTCTTTATCTGAAAATTCTGTCTTATGAGTAGAAATATGTTGAACGCTTTTGCACTTCAACTGTTGTTCGGTTCTCTGAATTGAAGAAATCAGCTGCTAAAGGACACTTTGCACGTGTTATGAAATAGTCACATAGAATTAATGCACGTCTTTTCTTTATGCTTAGAAAATACTTAAAGTAAGAACATAATTGAGATGAAAAGAAGATAAGGGAAAGGTTGGACACTAAGATAACCTGAAACCAGGCACCCCATGGGCATTGCTGCAAGGCTATCTTTGGTGGCCAGACTTTGGTGGCCAGAAGGCAGCTTCCATGTAATGCACTCATAGCACAAGGGACACTTGGGGCTCTTTATGGAAGAAATTTGGTGCAGACATTCTTCTGTTAAGCTCAAGAAGTAAGATGAAATTCTTAGGTCCCATTTCACCAGAGAGCCCAAGAAAAAGCTCATGGCTCTCTTCTTACAAAGTAGAAATATTTCTTTGCTAAAAATTAATAAGTATAAGCTAATCATTATATGGATTTTCAAGGCAAGACTCAAACTCCTTGTGCAGTACAAATATTTATAATATATTTAAAATTTGCTTAGAATGATCATTTCCCTTAACAGTCATGGCAACATTACATTTCTTCCTATCTAGGAAGGAAAGCTCATAGATATATTTTCAAAGAACATGATTTCAAAATTAGCTAGTATCTGCTATTCTTCAAAAAAAGAAGCTATTGTGAGTTGGTAATACGGAATTATTGTATCTTGTCAAATTTTCATCTGTTGGAAGAATTAAAACATATAAAACAGGTATATGTAATATATTTTAAAGTTATTTTAATTAACATGTTTGCAGCACCTAATGATTACATTCATCATGGGCAGTTAGTAAATGCACATCACACATTTTACTCTTTTTTACATCTCCTATCTCTCTCTTCTCGCTACTTTTAGAAAAGGAATCCGGTTAAGACAAAGAATAAAATATTGAAAAAAAAAAAAGCCAAGTGTATGAGAAAACAAGTGCTGCTTACTAGTTGTAGTCTAAAAGTAGAATTATTCAAATGAAAATGGTAGCAATTAAAATTTTGATGTATAGAATGACTAACTGGAGAGGTTGCCAAAAGAATATGTAAATTAGGAAAAGTTACAATTAAATATCTCTAAAACTTAGTGGAGATTAACTGAAGGAAACTTTTCTAGATCTCAAGACAGCTAGATAAGAGTGCATTATTTTAAGGAGAGAAAGAGATAATATGTAAACAAGATAAGACAAAAGTGAATTGTGTATGAGGATGATTCCTAATCAAGGTGAAAACAATTGAAATAACTCCTCCGTAAATTTGAAATTTGAAATAAGCTATATCAGTCAGAATATAACGCTCTTATGTCCTAAAGTATGAAAATGTAAATCTGAAGATCTTTGATAAGAAATTCCTAAATTGTAAACTAAATTACTTATTGTTTTATACATTTCTAATCTAAACATTAATTTCCTCATTGTAAAATTAGAGTATACCCCCTAATGCCTTAAATGAATTAATAAAATGATATACACAAATTGCTTTATATATTAAAAGATGTATTTTAAAAGTGACTAATACCTCTCAGATATTATGGTACTTGATGCTTGATCTATTTTTTATTAATTATTCTTTTTATATTAGAGAGAATAAATAAAAGCTCTTAGTTTGCAGAGAGACAACAAGGTCCTCCTGAGGTCCTCAAACGAAGCTAGAGCTTTGAATCTGAGAAAAAGAAAGTCTGCCTTTATTTTTTATGACTTTGAACAAGTATTTTTTTTTCCTTTTTTCATCATGAGTAGGCCCCAAGTTAAATACTTACAGAATATAATTAAGATCAGCCTACTTGTCCATCAAGAAATTAATGAAAAAGGAAACTATAGTGTATATAAACAATGGAACATTATTCTTTTTCTAAGGAGAAGAAAATCCTGCCTTTTCAACATGGACAGACCTGGAGAACACTTGGTTAAGTAATGTAAACTAGCAACAGAAAGAAAATATCCCATGATCTCACTTAAGTTTGAAATCTTAAATAGTCAAACTCACAAAGATGAACAGAGGTTGTTACCAGGTGGTAAGGATGAAGCACTAGAAATGTGTTGGTCTATGGATATAAAATTTCAGGTAGACAAGAGGAAAAGATCAAAAGACATAGTATTCAGTATAATAAATGTAGTGAATAGTCATGTGTTATATATTTAAAAATTGATCGGAAACTTTAAATGTTCTACAAAAATTAATGGTGATATCTCAATGAGTGTTCATTAACTCAGTGGAATGTGTGCATTTCAAAACATTTGTTTGTACTGCAAATATATACAATTTTTATATTCCAGTTGGGATTTTATAAAAAAGATGACTGTGTTCTAAACTTTCCTAGAACATGTGCTGCAGTTAGGAAAAAAATTTGTGATATCTGATTAGAAACACCGGCCACTACAAAAATGAATCTTCCTATCAGAGATTTACTTATATTGGTAGTTATTTTCTAACCTATTTAGAGAAACACTAATCTACACTGTCATCATTTCTTCTTCCACTACATGAATTATAAATTACTAAAAAGAGGTTGAAATATAGATTTCATTCACTTTCTAAGCAAATGGCACTTAGGTAAGATATTGAATGGTTATTGATCTGATATATATTTATTAGTGATATATATATTATATAAAAAACAAGCATATTAGAAATTTAGTAGTCAAGTGAAAATATGATAATCTCTAATTTGAGACTAAGTTTTAATATGCATGGGAAAAGCCAAAAACAAGATATTTTTATGAATTCACAGTGGCCAGCTTTAGAGTTTACATATAGTGACACATAATAGTAATTGTAGATTGTTATGATTCATTATTTTTGCTATCTTTTTGTTAGTAAGTTTCCTAAAACAATGTGATGTATATTGCTACTAGCATGAGACACATTTCCAGCAGATAAAAGCATTTTGTTGGCTACAACAAGCAAATATTTCCTTTGCTTTGCAGAGAATAATTTGAAATTTATGCTTTCTATTTTATTTAAGTATTGTTATCGTTTTTGTTTTTCTTTAGGGAACTAAAATACTGATACCTTAATTCTTGAAGTATCAATATTAGTATAATGAATGAAAACATAATTGCTAACAGGCTGGCAACTGAAGACTATTAAAATAATAATATCAATTCAAGGAAGTTTTAAAATTTTATCTTAATTATAAATCATTCACTCTTTAGAATTGTAGCCAGTGTAGCTCTCTTTTTTAAGAAACATCAGTTGATTTTGTATAGTGTTAACATCTGCATTATCTATGCAAAAAACAAAACAAAAAAATAAATGATCCATAAGATAATATCATACTACTACTTTTTATTAAATTAATTATCAATAATACAAAATTCTAGCTATGTAGAATTGCTAGAAATATAGAAAGAAGTAATTCAATTAGCTAAATTCTGTACTTTGATCATAGAACTGAAAGTCAGATTTCAAAGGGTTTAGACAGCACATTCAATGTAGGAAGTGTCACAGATAAGATTAGAGAACCAGGAGAATTTTGGGAATGTGGTATGGTGGCTCAGAGAAAATTCTCAGGATAATTATAGTTCAACATGACTGACTATCATTCTTCTTTTGTTATTACAGACAGACACAACTACAAAAACTCAAGGCTGAGAGATAACTTAGTAGATCCTGCCAAAGTGAAATCCTTCTGCTTATTTGAGTGCAAAAGTGAGGATGGCCCATCACAGAACACAGAGTTTGTACTAAAAGTTACAAGGATCTAACAAAGGAGGCTTTAATGTAGTACATGGATACACTCTGACCTGCCAAGGACTTCTAACAATATCAAGTATCTGAAGTGATGGGAGTATAGTGCATGTTGCAGGAATTTTGTCAGCATAAATAGCAAAAGACTGAATTGAAGCAAATATAGCACTTAGAGGGTAGAACATTTCTATCTAACAAAATTCAGATTCTTAATCATGTTTAAATAATATAAATATGAAATTATGTTTATGCAATGGAATGAGAGTCACGTGGATATAATAAAATATGGATAATACATATACACATATTTTTAAAAATATTTTCAGTCAAAGAACTACTTTGAGCAAAATCTTTCATTAGAAGACAAAGTAAATTCCTAGTAGTATATAACTGCTAAGTGCCTGTGTGATGAAGCAACACATCATCATTTAGTTTTGCTTCCTTTAATTTTGACTGCAATACCTATGTGGTAGAGCGTCTTATTCCTTTTACAGTGGTCAACAAACTGAGCATAGAGATTTGTGAGAATTTTTGGTGCTTCATTTCAATACAAGTAATGCCAACCTCCACCTGCTTGAGATGACACATATATCTCTCTGTGTTCAAAGAAAATAGTTTCTTATCACAATGAAATATTTCCTCTAATTTATGTACTTGTAATTTACTGGCAGCACAATAGCTCTACCCCCCAAAAAAAACGGAATTGCTAAAAGTTAGACCTCCTTGAGCAAGGTAATTGGATTTTGGCTCATGCTACCACGTTAGGTAATAAATACTGGCTGGGCTGCAGGTGCCAGGACTCCACACTGGCAGCGTGATGAAGGGCCATGATAAGCAGCCATGGAGGCAGTGCTAATAACCAAGGAAAAGTACAAAAATGAGGGGAGGCTGCTGTGAGCAGAGACATCAGTGTAACATTAATATTAAGCCTGTTGAAAGAAGAGCCCCGTGTCAGGGCGGCTGGAGAAGTGGGCACCGTGAGGGGGTAAGAGCCACAGCTGATCATCAAAGAGCAGATGTTAAATGTGCTTCCCGTGACAAAGGGGTGGAAGTGCTGACAGGGACACAGCTGAAGACACAGGTGGACACTGTCACACCCTCCTGTGGTCTTGCAGGAGAGCTGAGGAGGGGAAAGGTACTTATTCCTCAAGAATTACTTTTGCTTCTCCAGCGAAGGCCAATTGCACACAAAACAAAATAACAGACATTTACATATATTTGACCTACTCAATCCGCCATACCATTGAAACAAGTGGTTACTTCCTAAGGAAATATGGACATCTTTATGGGAGCAGAGTTTCTTCATAAAAGAGCTTTATTGAGCAACAGAAAGAACAAAAGTGAAAACAACCAAAAACTGAACTATTCCATTTTTGACACCTTTTGTTATTTTTTTCCCGCATTTTGTTATGTACGGTGGTTTCTTTGATCTCCTCACAACATTTGTGTTCTGTTGCTAAGAAATGGTCATGAGAATAGTGAATATTTCTCATAGGTAGGTGCAGGAATAGTAGTTAATCAGTGAATTGTAGAACTGTTCCTGAAGAGCTTCAACCAGTTTACCAATTAAAATGAAAGGTGTCCATCTCAAAAAACACACAAAAACATGTAATATTATACCTGAAGGCTCAAAAGGGTGTTGTGGCTTCTTCATGACTTCTGGTGAGCAGTCTTCCACTGCTGCTGACATCACCGCCTAGTAATATTGCTGCAATGAGTAGAAATTATACTCCCAGGCACAGAACTGTCTTCAGACGTCTGTTTTGTAGTTGTAGCTGTTGGTAATTTCCTACCACAGGTAGGCAGCTTGAAACACAAATGTGAAATGATCATGTCAGTTATTTACAATCTAATAGCCAAAAGCAAAATTGCCATCCCAATTGGAGGGAACTACACAGTGACTGAGAATAAAGAGTTGGAAAGACAGAGTTCATATTGGTGTTTAGTGTTAAACAACTGTGCTTGCTTTTAATGAGTGAATACACACGACATCCACTTGACAAGAATAAAAACAGATGAAGACATGTGAGACAGAAAAGTTCAGAACTGTACAGCCACGGAATGTAAAAGTAAAAACTGTTATTAATATTAGTGAAGACACAGATGTGAAGCTTTCATACTGAACATGTTGGTAAAGAAAAATCTAAAACTGTGGATTAAAAAAATAAAATTTGAGTAGCTTTAGATTGTTACCCGATCTTTTCAACTTGTTTCCTTAAATATTGTACAGGCTTCTAATTTAGTCAGATCACACAACAGTGATTCTCTGGATCCCCATTTAAGTAGTCATTGTTACACTTTAGATCCACAATTGTCCCTCAAAGTCTTGCGTGTTTGGAAACATTGCTTCAGAGGCCTTCACCCATCAATGGTAGCAAATGTTAGGTTAGGAGGTGGTGCCTAGTTGGAGATGGACACCGAGGGATGGACCTGAATGGTGGTTTTCTTTTCTCTGTCACTTTCCTTTTCTCTCTGCTTCCTGGGATTAACTGCTCTGCTCCATTATGTCTTTCTACCGTGTGCATTGACGCCAATCAATTTGGGACAATCCCCTGGAAACTACAGGCCAAGCCAGCCTCTCCCCCTTTACCTGTGAGTGCTGGACAGTGTGTCTCAGGAGAGAAGAGTGAATAAAATGGCACCTGCTTTAACCAAATAAAGTGGCAGATACTTCCCAAACTGAGGAACGGGTAGAGCCTGCAATGTGCCTTTCCAATATCCCACAGATTCATCTTTGTTTCTTGGAGAACTTTTCACTCTCGAGCTATTCTCCTCTGATCTTACACATCCCTCTAAAATTTATCAGATTAAAAGATTTTCTTTGTCAGTTTTAAAGCACAATCATTTAGCTTTTAATTTTTTTGAATTTTTATGCACTAATGAAACAAATTCCATATTGCTTAAGAACATTTTTTATAGTTATTCTTGTAACAGATACATTGGGCATTTTTTTCTGTGTGTATATAAATATGACATGGGCCGAATATTTGAGTCTTTTACATATTCATGTATAAAACTGTTTAGATCATGATAATGGAGTCCTCATGAATGGGATGGTCCTTTTATCATAGAGATTCTTAAAGGTAGTACTGCTCTTCTATATGAAGACACAATTAGAAGGTAACATAAAAATTAGAGAACTTCACTGGCATAAGGAAACTGCTAGTGTCTTGATACTTCCTTTTATGGCCTTCATTACAATGAGAAATAAATTTCTATTGTTTATGAATCACACAATCAATAGTATCTTGGTTACAGATTAAGACAAGATGTGACTAAGGCAATTGTCTGTACAATGTCATGTTGTTTCCTGAGATTCATTAGAACAAATGTTCCATTTTATTGAATTATCTAGTCCCAAACATAATGTTATGTCATGAATTCTGTTCAATAGTCATAAAAAGATCATTCAAAATCATTATCCATAATTATTGAAAGGATAAACAATAATTGAAACAATGGTGAAATTAAAGGAAGAGTTGAGTAATGCCTTTTTTATCTACCACATCAGAAAATGAAAAAAGTGACTGCTGAATATGTCCCTTCACATTAAATTACACAAATAAATATTGGTAGTTATTTAACTACTGATATGCAAAGATGTGCAAATGGCAGTCATCAATAGCAAAAGAAAATCTTTTTAAAAATTAGTATTATACATATCTTATTGGATTTTATTATATGTGATAGTATAAACAAAATATTTATAGACAAGGAGATAATATAGAAACCATTGTTTGTTTCTATTAGTTGGTTCTAAATACCCTATAATACTTTCATTCTCTTGAATGGTTTTATACTATCATGTTATGTTTGATATTATAGTATAGGAATTTACACCTAAATATTTCAAGGAAAGAGACACTATGATAACTACTGTTATGTTGGGTTATCTTGTGGTGAAACACTGTATTGCTTAAATTGTTCCATTCTGACCTGTGTTGTTATGTCCTCTTTTATCTTAATCTCCTTGTTTTTTTAATTTTTTAATTAAAAAATTAGTATTATATGTAATTAGATGGATTAACAATAAAACAAGGCTTCCAAGTATTTTATGTTGATAGCTTGCAATAACATTATTCTGCAAAACAGTTATAGAAACTTTCTTGAGATATTTGCTTTTGTATATCATTTACATATCCATCTTGTTAGGAAAGGGCATACATTAGTTCTCTCTCCAACAAAATGGTTAGGCGGGTTGCTTGTAAATGAACAAGGACCAAGAGAAGGAAAGAGAGCAAATAATCATACAGTATCCCTCAATCACATTTTGAAAGTCATTAAGCAATAATTTCAGCAGGACAGAGATCTAAAACATAAAATCTGTTAAAGCAGACAATTACAAGAAAATTACAGTCATCTATGTGGTACAGAAAATCCTAGCAGGTGGTCAGTCTGTTTCTGAAGAAACTTGGAATGCATCTAAGAAAATTTATTTGGATTTAAATTCTGTGGGACACTGTGAATTCTGGCAACGCAAAGCTCAGGCCATTCTGTTCTCCAGTTATTATGGCATGTGTGTGTGTGTACTTTTTTATTCTGGGTTCGAAACTAGTAGGCTGCTGCAGGAAGACACAAGGTCAACATCATAAAAAGTCAGCAAACTGAAGAGAATCAGTCATAATATTTAACAGCTAAGCCAGATTAATTCCTCAAAAGACATTGTTAAACCAAAGGATAGATAACTAATCACTGAGTCTAGATTACCAGAAGCTCATCATTCTCCATGTCCAGTTTGAAATGATCAAAGCTTGAAAGAAGTATTTAAATGTTTGACTATGAGGTATGAGAAGAATACTGATCCTTGTAAGTTTGGACCAAATTTAAGACAGTGACAAAAACTTAAATAAAGAAATAAATAAATAAAAAAGATGCTCTGCTTGCTTATTTTTGCTTTGGCTTCCTACTTTTGTGTGATAAAAACAATTGTGCCAAAAACTAATGTTGACATGCATTTTCTAAGTATCTTCTTTTAGAAATCTTATAACTTGAAGATCCTTAAATTTAAGACATTAATCCACTTCCAGTTAATTTTTGGATATAGTATAAGACAACATTCTCACTTCATTGTTCTGCACGTGTCTATCAAACTTTCCTGATACCATTTTTGACAGACTTTTGCTTCCCACTATATAATCTCAGTATAGTGTCCAAGGTTAGTGGACAATATATGCTATATTTCTATCCTAAAATTCACTGGAATTTGTGTTTATTTATACATCATTTTATACTGTTGTGATAACTGAAGTTGAATAGAAGTTTTTCAATCCAGGAAATATGATGCCTTCATTAAAAAACCACTGCATAGTAAAAGAAACCATCAGAACATAATAAAAGTGGCACCCTTTGGAATGTCTGAAAACATATGCCCTCCATGTACTTGATTAGTGGTTAATATCCAGTGTATAAGGAATTCATATCACTCAATATAACAATTATTAAAATAGACAAAAACATGAATAGAGATTTTATCAAAGGAAACATATAGGCCATAACTGTATGAAAAGGTGCTAAACTTCACTAATCATTGCAGAAATGGAAATCTGAACCACAATGAGATATCACCTCACATTTATTAGGATAACTACTATGCAGAAGATAAGGTGAAAATATTATTGATGTTTTCGGTGAAAAGGAAATTCTTGCACACAATTGGGATATAAATTGCTAAAACAACATTGAGAGTTTCACCAAATTTAAAATAGAATTATCCCATGACAATGAAAATCTGTATCTTTGAAAGATGAAACCAGAATCCAGAATGAAGATTTATGGTCTCATATTTTATCTTCATACCTCATAATATCCAAAGTACTGGCATATTCTAAGCAACCATCAAAGAAGTAATGGATAAAAAATTGTAGTACCCAAGTAGTATAGAATATTATGCAATTGCAAAATGAAAATATGACAACTGGAGGAATTTTAAAGTATTTTCATAGTTTTAGAGTTTACAATAGATAGTGCATCCGCATAGTAAGTATAGCTGTAGTTTGTATAATAAAATTGGAAAATCATGAAAAATTTTCATGATTACAGTTTTTGGTTTTTGAGAGGTACCAAAGGTTGAAGTCTATGGCATCATATAGAGCTATTTCTCCAGTTCCCCCACTTCTTGCATGGGCAAGCTTTTATGAACTCACATTTCTCCTTCCTCAGCTTGCCAAGAATGCTGAGATTGTAGGTATTTGCCAACACACCCGCCTTACATTTTTATACTCAAATGATACTTATTAGGCATAAGAACTATCTCAGCAAACTAATCAGAAAACAAGAAAATCTTTATATGCAATATCTGTCTAGTGTGATACAAAAGGTATGCAAAACTAAGATAAAGGTTTAGATAAAAATTATTATTGTTAAAGACATACCATTGCATATTCCACTCAAGGTATTCATTCTCAAATCAAACATCTTAACCCCAGCATTCTTGCCTACAGGGACTGTCCAGTTGATTATGCCCAAAACAGGCTGTAAGCTGTGTGGGCTGTAACCAGTTAACCCCACAACTTGCTTGTTTTAAAGCATTGCCCACGATGCACAGATTAGCCTTATATCCCAAACATGCTCACAGCAGAAAGCAGAGGTATGGTCTGTGAAGCTGAGAGGCTCTGATATAACATGGCAGCTGAAGATAAGTGACTCTTCCCAAATTTCTTTCCCAGGAATACAGTTTATTTTACTTTAAAAAGAAGTCAGTTATTATCCATGACCTATTCTTAGTGTCTCTGTTCTTGATACAGTGTTTTTGTTTGTTTGTTTGTTTGTTTGTTTTTTTCCTTTGCAAGCCCTGTAGGTGTCAGCATCTTATCCCCAGCAACCACATGCAGCTTCCTTGCCCTGTTCCATAGATTAGATAACCAACAAATATGGACCTGGCTGGTTAGGGTCTTTGCTCATCACTAAGAACTGGCTATCCCAGTCCCCAGTTTCTTTCATGATCCCCAATACTTGTCACTTTCTGAAGTGATTCTGAAAGTTACCTTCTTTGAGTGTCTTTCTATGGCTGCTTAGATGTTTTGAAGCCATTAAATATTTTTACAGCAGTTTTTGTTAAATAAATACATAACAGTGGTTCCCACCCATCTTATTTACTGATTCTGGTACTGGGAGACTCCTGGCTGTCCCCCAAAGTCAAAATGAATATGTAAAGTAAACATTTTAAAAGTATTCAGGACACCAAGACAGTCACAAAGGCCCAAAGACACAAGACAGGATATTTGGACCTGCTTCAAAAAGAGCAATTGGTGGGATAAGTGTATTTAAAGAGGATTGCTATATTTTGAGGGTGATTAATGGGCAGTGTTTGTTTTTACTATATGAAATTCTTTAGAGGTAAACATTAAGATTATTTTTTGGTCACACTTCATATAAATAAATATTAATCTAAGTAAATAGCATGCATATATAGACTCATATTCTTGAATATCTAACAAGATATATGCATATGCATATGTGTCCTGAAATATGTAAAACTATGTAAATATATACATGTAATTCAAAATCTCTCATAAAGTTAGAAAGATAACTCAAAATAAAATTAAGGGAGACATCCAAGCGTAAAGTTATATGCTATACAAAAAACCCAATAAAATAAATTACAAAAGAAACAATGACAGAAATATTGTCTAAATTAAATCAAGTTGTCTACAACTTAGCAAAGGTCATAGAAATTGCAAAAGAAATAGTAGTGAGACTCACCTAGGTGAATATCACAGTGAGGCAAATCTAAGATTAAACCAGGAATAAAGTGTCCTGAATGATGTAGGAGATATAAAGTAATAGTAAATGAATAAATAAGATCATGAGAGGAATCTGCACCTGATGAAATGCATGCAAATGAAATGACTCCTCAACAGACCTTGAGAGTGAACCAGTGCAAAGTCAAAGAAAGATGGGACAAAGACTTTACACACAGGGATCTCATCATCAGTTCATTTTAATTAGTTAAAAAAAGAAAAATTATCAAATGCATTTTTAAATTGTTTAACTGTAATACTTATAGAAAAAGTTTAATGGAAATTTGATGGCTGATATAAAAGAAAAATGTTCTGGAATGTAAAAAAACTGCAAAATTAATGACAATTCTTAATATATATATATATATATATATATATATATATATATATATGTGTGTGTGTGTGTGTGTGTGTGTGTGTGTGTGTGTGTGTGTGTGAAAACCAATGCAGGATATTTTTACATAAATAGTATAGGGTGACATGTTGAAAATTACTTATGAAATTACTGTAAATGATGCACTAAAAAAAGAATATAAATGATTTTAAAGTCCTAAACCATCAAATATAAAACTACCTGAAATTTAAATAAATTATAATATGCTCATTAAATTAGCTATAATAGTATTAATGAAAACAGGGCCACAAACCATAAAATGATTACTTACGGGCTGTAAGAGTAAGATGAAGAGGAAATAGTACATTGAGCACTTTAATTTCCTTCAGTATTTTGATAAAGATTGAAAGTGCAACAAAACCTTTTATAACTACACTTTTACATACTCACACAATGTTTGTTATGTCTAAATATTCACCTCATCAAACTAACCTCCAGATGTGATGGAATACTGATACATATAATACATTTCTAAACTGCATTCAACAAGATACAATGAAATTGAAAAGTAATACTCACCAAAAGTGAAAATAAGATAGTCAAAAGATATGAAAAGAATAACCAATGAAAACTTCAGAAAGTCATTACTGGCTAAAAATTCCAGAAAGAAATTATCTAAGTTGTTGGCAGGAGAAAGCAACAAACAAAATAATCAATGTAGGAAATGATGGAATCACGTCTACTTGAAAGGAGATGAAATTAGAAAGCAGGGAGTTGGTTAATAAAAAATAAAAACATCAATAGGCAGTGAGAGAGGAAGGAAAGAAGAAAGGAAAGAAAAAAAGCAAGATAGGAGAAAGAAAAGGAGTGGGGAGGAGGAGGGATTACTTACGTCAAGAGGGGGAAGAGACCAATTGGAATGCATAAAAGTCAGAAGTAGAACTTTGACTTCTGATAACTCAGTGTAAGTATTTTTATAAAGCTAAAATTGAAAAGTCCTAAATAATAAAAGCAATATTAAGCATAGAAACTAACTGAATGTCAAGTAGGACATAGAAATACAGAGATAAACAAGTTTAACTTAACTTTTTAATTAGTTATTTTTCAGTACATCCCTAGTGTAACACAAATCATGGATAGTAGTATACTTTTAGAATTAAAACTCTTTTTAGTACTTAAATAATTTGTAGTACTTTTACTCATTCTATGCCTATGTTAAATGAAAAGTATACGTACAATACGTGATTTGTTCGTATTATTGATAATTTGGATTTTCAGAGTGGGTGAAAAGATTTCAAGACATAAATCTGAGGTGATGCAGTAAAAACCCTACATGTTAAAAAGACAATTATCAGTATGTAATCATGTATTTTGTCTTTAAAAAGTATAGCTATTTTCTAGTTCTGTGCACTTGGTTGACTGAGAAACCATGAGAAATTCCCAATGCACTGGGGGTCCTCATGTTCACTATGTACAGATCTTCCCAGCAGGTATTATTTTACCACAGATGAGTGCATTTGATTGTGTGTGTGTGTGTGTGTGTGTGTGTGTGTGTGTGTGTGTGTGTATGAAGGGGGTGCTTCTGGTGCCTAGTGGGGGCAAGAAGTTTGTTGCTAAACACCATGCAATGCATGGCAAAGCTCCACAGCAGAGAATTACCTGCTCCAACATGCCACAGTTTCCGGTTGGGAAGCCCTGATCTGTATTGACTGCTGAAAGGAGCCAGGATTTCCCAAAGAAATGACTGGCACGAGATTGCACAAGATCAGTCTAAAAACTGCACTGTTACACTGAAAGCCAAAAAGCAAAGAAATTATTAATTTTTCCTGAGGTTCTCTCGAAATACCTTAGATTATAAACTGTAAACAAAATAAAATAAATGAACAAAAAAAACGCTGTTTACCAAAATTTGATCATTTTAACTGCAATTACAAACAGAAGGAATTGAAACTTTCCAAATATATTAAATTTATTGCTTTCTGACAAGATTGAAGAACAGGCATTTTAAAATATTATCTGTGCTTCGTTTAAAAAATGCTTGACAGGCAACTAAATATTTTGAAAATTAGTGAATAAAGGAGATTAAAGCATTCAAGCCTTCCCTTACCAAACAGTATTTTCAAGTTCTGAAAACAGTGGAGGAGTAAATTTTCTGCATGTAAGTATTGCAACTGTATAATAAAACAGAAAAACAATTAACACACTGTGGAATAGATGGGTACGTGTTAAATGTCAACATACGGACTTAATAGAATTCCACACCAATAAAACAATTGGATATGACAAAAAATGAATTTTCCACCAAATAAGTAGATAGAAAAAGGATTAAACATCTTGACTTAGAAATGATGCTCTTGAAATATCCATCTATAAAGTATTTAGTTCATGATTCAAAAGCACATACATAGAGCAATCTGAGAAATGTCATATGGACTGAAAAAAGACTTACTGTAAAGATTTAGATGTTTTGTATGGAGTTATCAAGACTCTGCCAGACTGAGAGGTTTACTAGAAGGATCACAGAAATCAGACTCTTATCACATGGGCCATTATTATTTATTAAAGTGAAAAATGCAGTGTGAATTCAGCAAGGGAAATTCTCATGGACAAAGTGAGGAAAGCAACCAAACGTGTAGGAGTACTCTTCAGACAGAGTCTTATTTAAAGAATGAAATAATTTTATTTTCTCCAGTAATAACATGTGATAGCATGTGCTATGTGGTCTACAGAGGAACCAACTGAACAAAGCCTTTGTGTCTGGGGATTTTGTTGGAAATCAGTCACAGTCACACAGGCATAACTCAAGTTTCTCAGACTCTATCTTCTTAACCTTAAAGATGGTGTTTGCACAAATCACATTATTATAACAAATTAGCTGATCAATTTGGTACTGGAAAACCCCCAAATCAGCTCATGATTACTTTTATCAATAAGAAAATTCCAAACGCTCAGGCCTCACCTCCTGCTGGTCAACCAATGTCTAATCCTGAACATGCATCTGATAACAATGTGTAGCATTTGCATGGCTGGGACCTGCTGTCCTGCACTTTGCTGTACAATTTCTACTATACTTAAAAAGAATCCACATTTGAGAGTTTGTGCCCAAACTTGTAATTATGAAATAATATGATGCCTGAGTTTTAATTCTAATGTAACTCACGGGGCAAAGGGAAGTGTATTGAGTTATAAGATTAGTCACAATTTTAATTCCTGCAGCCTTATAAATACTTAATGCTATTATATTGTTTTCAGTAATAAAGATTTTCAATTTTAAAAATAATTTTAAAATGTAATTAAGGCTCATTTAACTTAGAGAAATTCTCTTTGTATAGAAGGCCTCACACCCTTCTTTGATAAGAGGACACTGTGAGTTCCCTCTGGTTAAACAGACTAGGAGGGCACATACCTGTGGAGAAGTATACAAGGGTGGAGGTAAAACCAGAAATCAATCAATAACTAACCCTTAACATAAGACCTAATCATTGAAGAGTTCAGATATTCGAATAGATAAACAAGATGCAAAATTTCTAACAGACAATTTAAAAAAATATTTCCAGATCTGAAGTCTACAGGGTACGTGTAATCTCAGAAATTTATACACCAAGGAGTACTACTCTGCCATTAAAATTACGAATGAGTCATTTGGAGGACACAGGATGTATCCTAAGATGGTTGGTTTCTTTTCTATAAAAATACAAAATATGTACTTATTGCAAAATAAAAGAGAGATAATAGAAAAAAGAGAAAAAAGTATATTGCAATGCAGTACAGACAGTTTGTCTAAAAGTCTACCTTGTGTTAGTACAGTTTTCTTGTGTACTATGTTTTCTTAAGCCTATTAGTCTGGTTTTCAACCTGTGTGTAAGATAATTAACTTCATAAATTCTTACAAGATAAATAAATGAATCTGATACAAGAAAAATAAAAGGGGTACAGGGACTGGGAGAAAAGGAATAAGTTGACGTGTTTTGTGCATGTGCCAATTTCTTACATTGAATCATTATGTTACACAAGTATGTACTAATAAAAGAAAAAATAATAAGTTTGTGACTTTTTAAGGCCAGTATCACTACATAGCTCAGGCAGGCCATAGAATCAAAATATAGACGATGCTGGTTGCAAACTCCTGGTGATAATATTGGCTCAGTCCCCTGAAAACTGGGATTTCAGGCATGCACCACCATGTACTGCTGTGATTTCTAAATGGTTATGCAATAGGTAGCAATTTATTTTTAGAGGAAATATGTCAAATATTCTATACAGACTCCAAAAAATTAATGATGGTGTTAAACACACAAAGACAAAAATGAAAGAAAAAGAAAAAAAGAAAACTTTAGGCAAAAAGCTTGGTGAACATAGATATCAAATCTGTAACAAAACACTAGCAAACTAAATCCAAAGGCATGTTTAAAAAGTTTACTTATCATGATTCCAGGTATCTGAACATATTTCAGCATATGTAAGTGAATAAATATGATGTTTCATATCAACAGAAATAAAGTCAAATTCTATGTGAACATAGGCGCAGAAAAATTTTTATGACATTCAGTATCTTTTCATGATAAAAATGAGTAGCAAGTTCAGTATACAAAGAGCAGACTTCAATGCAAAATTTACTAAGCCAGCAGCTAATATACTTCACTAGGAAAAGCTAAAAACTTTCTCTGTAATATCTGGGACAAGAGAAGAATGTGTCACTGCTTAGTGAAGTATGGAGAAAGCCTCGTCAGGTCAATCAACAAAACAAAGAAATGAAGAGCCTTCAAATTGGAAAACAGAAAGTCAGATTACTACAGTTTTGAGATGATACGATATTATAAATAGAAATCTCAAAGATTTCACTAACAAGCAACTAACAAACCTTTTACAAACCTATTACAATTAATAAAAATTTCACCAATCATGCAAGGTTCAAAATCTTAAAAAAGTTAAATTTTTAAGATTCAAAATAAATATCTAAAACTCAATAGTGTTATATACCTGACTAGCAAAATATGTGAGCTGGACACCAAAAAACAATCCCAGGTATAACGGCTATTGGATAAATATAATCTCTATGAATACATTTAACTGAAAAGTAAAATATCTTTACAATAAAAATTATAAACTATTGGGGAAATAAATTGAAGAGGATCCAAAACAATGAAAAACATTGTACGGTCATAGATAAGAAATGCCAGTATTTATAAAATGTCCATAATGCACAGTTGCAAAGACCCAATGCAGCTGTGATAAAACACCAACAACATTCACTATATAAGTGGAAAGATATTTGAATAGAAGTATTAAAAATACGTACTAGTGCCATGTGAGTGAAAAGAACAAGATAGGAAGTAATATACTACATGACTGAAAATATATTCTAAAACTTTAGTATCAAAACAGCATCTATTTGCATAAAAAACAGACATAAAATGATGGAGCATGATGGAAAGCTTAAAAATAGTTCTACTCCCACTGATCTGAGAGATATAGATGCTAAGAGTGTGCATTTAAGAAAAGAGAGGGTTTTTTTTCCCAATAAATAGTCCTCATAAAACTGAGAGTCATGAGGAGAATGAACTAAATCTGTATTTCCCCAGACAAAAAGCCAATTAACAGTGGATTAACAATTAAAGCATGAAATAAAATAAGGAACTCCGAAAACTCAATAGAAGATAAATGAATAAATAAATAAATAAAATTATTTTAAAAAGAGATACACACTTTAATAGACTTTCAAAAGAACACGTGCCAATGGCCAACACGTACATGAAAGGATGCTCAATACAAGTCGTGAGAGAAACACAAGTCAACAAAGCACACGGAGATACCACCTGATGATAATCAGAGTGGCCATCATCAAAAGGAGACAGAGAGTAAGGCCTAAAGAGTATGTGGAGAAGAGTGAACCCTTTTAAACTTTCAGTGCACAGCAAATTATTACAATCACTGTGGAAAGCAATATGAAGATTCCTCAAAAACTTAAAAGAGGAGCTGCCGTACAGTCTCACAACTCCACTCCTTGGAAATAGATCCAAAGGAAAGAAAATCAATTTGCCAAAGAGAAAACACACTCCTGAGTTATTGCAGTGATACAAGAGTCAAGAAATGGAAACAAACCAAATGCTCATTAAATAATGAATGGTTAAATAAAGTGCCATAAATACACAAAATGGAATACGATTCATCCATTAAAAACTGATATTGTGCCAACATGGAAGGAAATGGAGATCCTTATGTGAAGTCAAATAATTGAGGTACAGAAAGACAAGTATCACATGATTGTATTCTTATGTGAAATAGAGAAGTTGATCAAAAGAACATGATAAGAGAAGTACAGTGATGAGAGGCTAGGAGAAAAGAACCTCCGGTTTTGATAAAGAGAATAAGACATAAAGCAATGCACTACCTGACTCAAAAGTGCACATCCTTTTCTTGTTTCCCTTTGCAGTCAGGTTTCTCTGCAAAAACTTAATTCGCCCTTCCCATTTCCTTTCCCTTCTCAAGGATATAATTTATTTTGAGCTTGATTTTAAAAATGAAATGAACTTACAAGCAGGAAACATGTGATTTTAAGCATCTATTTTTGCCTTTAGAAAAATACAATGAAATATTATTTTATATTCATATTTAAACCAAATTCATTGTACTTAATATCATCAGGTTTAACACTATTTATATTTTTGCAGCCAGGTGTCATCAATATGTTGGCAAAAAAAGTTTCAAATTGTAACCATCTGAGTCTTGGCAAAGGTCTCAGCGTTAAGTAATGTTCAAATTTCCCGGGTAATATAAAAATTGGGTTACATTTGAAAACCAACTTTTTAAAGGAGCTGAAAATTGTTCAGTAGAAGACAATGACCAGAGGAAGCTTTTTATTCTTGAAAAATTGTAAATAGGAGAACCATGAGGCTCAGAATATTGGAAGAGCAAAAGAAAATTAGCTGAGTAAATTAAAAAGTGTTAACTTGAGAACTCCATACCCTCTACAAAATGTAAGAAAATCAAGCCAGTACCCAGTCACTGCAAGGAAGGCTGAAAGTAAGGTGCCACATTACAAGCAATTTGGATTCCAAGAAGCAGTGAAAAGCACTAGAAATGGCAAATATTGGGTCAAAATTAAAATATTTGTTACTGTATGGCTACTATTTCCTGTTTAGTATATCTAAAGAAAACACCTGTTGAAAAAGGAAACTGTAAAATGGTATTAAGTAATTAATAACATACACATGAAAACAATATGAAGTACAAGAGATTATTGTAAGTGGGGATATTCATTGCTCAGATTGTCCATAATTTTCCAGAAATAATTTTGTATTAACCCTTAGAAGATTATGAAATTTAAAAACACACATTTTAATCCCTTGAAGAAAATATACTTGGAAAGAAAGTATAAAAAATGGAATTATGTATAAATAACATACAATAACAAAAAACGCATGCCAAAGAGGAACAA
The DNA here is from genome assembly GCF_034190915.1 of Cavia porcellus. Lineage (NCBI taxonomy): Eukaryota > Metazoa > Chordata > Mammalia > Rodentia > Caviidae > Cavia > Cavia porcellus. The sequence goes on along the minus strand of NW_026947514.1, from coordinate 19,642,289 downwards.
AAAATGGAAAGAAACTGACAAAATAACATAATGGTTATAAAGTATATTAGGATAAATACCCAGCCAAAAAGATGTGAACTGAAGACTGTTTACAAAATCCAGTATAAATTACATATTCTTTAAAGATACTCACCCTAAATGCAAAACAGATACACTGAGATTAACCGCAATAAGAAATACATAGGACATAAGCAAGAAACTGAAAAAATTGGAAGGGTCAAAATGCACAAGACAAATGCACTGGCCGACAGTGGGGCTTACTAGAGATAGGGAAGTGTACCTAAAAGTGGAAAACATGTACGTAAATGAGAAAAATGTAATTACATATGTACACATGGATACATGTGTATGTGTATCAGTGTTTTACTAGAGAACCAAATATAAAAAAGATGTACAAATGTATTAGAAATTACAAAATTGGTAAATATATGTTGATATATCACTAAAAATAGAAAATGCTTACATATCAGGAAAAGATAATCATATATATATATATATATATATGTATATATATATGCAGATGTAATACATAAATATTCCTAAAAACATATTTAGACGAAAGAGAGTATATACCTATATACATATTGTCTCATCAAAATGGCCAAAGTAATGATAAGAATAAATCCATGGATGATTTAAGTGACACTGTTTATTATCTTTTACATATATATATATATATATATATATTTTTTTTAAAGGTCTAGATATACAAACTAAGAGTATACATAGATTAGATAATGTTTACAAATAAATAAATTTAATGGTTCAGTTTCCTCTTTAAGAAATTAGAAAATGAATTAAAAAATTAAGTCTTAAATAAGTGAAAGGTTGACGATTAAAAATAAAACTACAAATAAAATGAAGAGCTGGGTGTGGTGGCACTTGTCTGTAATTCTAGGACCAGAAATGCTGAGGCAGAGTGATCACTGCAAATTGAAGGCCAGCCTAGGCTACAAAGTGAGTTTAAGGTCAGCCTGAACTGTACAGTGAAGCCTGTCTCTAAAAGAACAAAACCAAACCAAAACAAAACCAAACAAACAGCAGCAACAAAAAAGAAAGAGACAGAGAGAAAGAGACAGAGACAGAGACAGAGAGTCAGAGAAAGAGAGAGTGAGAGAGAGAGAGAGAGAGAGAGAGAGAGAGAGAGAAAGAAAGAGAGAGAGAGAAAGAAAGAGAGAGAGAAAGAAACAGAGAAAGAGAAAACAGAGAAAGCTTGAAATGTGAAAGGTCATTTTTCCCCTGCAGAGAATCAAACTGAGGACCTTGCACTTGCAAGGCAGGTGCTTATGCTACTGAGCTATGTCCCTGGCACAGGACAATTCTTCAGAATTACAAAGAAAGTGCTAAGCAGTGCTGTTCACTGGGAAAAACAATACTGAATCACAGAGATGTCCCTTACATGCTCATTAATATTGTTAACATTAAAATGACTAAAAAATCCCAAGTTTTAGAGGAGGAACAACTGTAACTCTCAGTGATGAACATTAAAAATATCATACCTAGTCGGAATAAAAACAAGAACTAAAACAAGAAAATCTGTGTAGACAAGGTAGATCCCCTCTGACTGTCCTTATGAAATTTTAGAAAATGTCCTTTTTTTTTTTGAGACAGCATCTTACTAGGTAGTTGAAATTGGCCTTGAACTCACTCTGTACCCCAGGCTGACTTCAAACTTATGGTGACCCGCCTGACTCAGCCTCCTGAGTGCTGGGATTGCTGATGTGTGTCACCATGCTTGGCCAAGACACACTTGTTCTAGTGACCTTAAGGAGACCAGAGAGTGAGCCTGAAGTTAAAGCTACTTTGACTACAAAAGAAACTTCTAGGAGTGACGGGATTGTTCTCAGTACTGATTGTAGTGGGGGGAATCCTCGGTGTGCATGTCAATTCAACTCATTGAAATGTACATTTCACTTATTACTGATGTTTGAACTCCATACTTGCGATGTGACATTTATTATTGCCAATTATAAAGCAATACAATTCATCTTAAAAATCAATGAAAAAAAGTATGATTGATAAAATATTTTCTAATTATAATACCAAAACAATTATTCTGTAGTCAATGCACTGTTAGGCACACATGTTGGCCGAGAGGGTTTTTAAGGTAAAGAGGGGGAGATGTGTGGAGTCTGGCTATGAGAATCAAATTAACAACTGACTCGATCATTATAATTGTACTCTGAATTGTGTACTCTCTCTGTCTTAAAAAAGAAAGTCTTGTATATAGTTCATAGGTCTTTAATTCTCTTTCCTTTTTTTTTTTTTTTTTTTTTTTTTTGCTATTGCTACCAGATTAGTATGTGCAAGTACAGGTGTAAAAGACTTTTTAAAAGCTTATTTACTTATGTTAGTAAAAGGCCTAGTGTAACATAAATGAATGATATTTAGAAAGTAAAGAGTGTACACAGCAGTTTTTAGGTTTCTTTTAAGTCAACATTAAACCTGATGTTTTTGTTTTGGTTGACATTATTGTGCTGATAAGCGTTTCACAATGAGATTTCTGCAAAAGGAGAAAATTTACAAAAATGTCATGATGACGTTTGATTTCAGTGACGTGAACACTACCGCTCACACCAAGTTTAAGCAAAAACATAATATCATTAAACACCTAACTGGGAGGAAATGGGCCCCATAGGCCCAGATGGTGCAGAGCAGCTCCCATGCACCAATGCGTTCAGCCTATTTAAGAAACATGATGGTGTGAGATTTTTAAAGTTCATTTTGTTTCACACATTGTTTGTTAATAGCAGATTTCTTTGACAGGTGTTAAGTAAGTTTATTTTCATGGCACTCATTAATGAAATTTGAAACTCATTAGCAGGTTTGTGTTATTTACAAGAGACAAATATCCTGAAAACAAGTGGAGCTGATCACACCAGGAGCACAGGTGGTTTCAGTCTTCAGAGCTGGTCTATGATGCATACTTCGAACAAGAATGTAAGGCTTTGCTTACTCCCTCTATAGCTCATTTTCAGTCCTTTAGAAACCTTACTGGCCACACTTTCAATTTATTCTTGATTCCACTTTCACTTCTACATTCATTCTGCACAAGCAGCATCCAGGATTATTACAGCAGCCTCCTGGAAGTTTCCCCATCCCATTTCCGCTTATCATCTATTCTAAATGCAGCCATCAATATTAAATTTGTAAAGTATAAGTCAAATTGTTGGTATTTCTCAGTTCAATTATAGGATTATAGGTTGTCTCTTAGTTTCTTCACTCTTGAATTTTCCCTTTGTTTTGCAGAAATGTCATAGTTTGATATAATGCCTTGTCTATTTTTACCTTTGTTTCTTATTTTGAGGTGTTTTCCAAAATATTCTGTCCCAGATAGATGTTATGAAACATTGTTCATATGTTTGTCTTGGTAGTTTCATAAACTTCGAGTGTGCATGTAAGACTTCCATCTATTTTAAATTATATATATATATACACACACACACACACACACACACACACACACACACACACACACACATACACATACACAGTGAGGACATATTATCTTGCAAGATACATTTTTTTTAAAAGACTTCCTGCAATGTATATTCATCATGATTTTATAAATGATCAGTTGACTATAGGAGGTAAGAGTAGTGATCAGTGCCTGCATCCTTACCTACAATGTATGAGGACATAGGTTCAATATGTGGACCAATTCTCTAATATATAATTAATTATTATTTAATATATTATTATATTAATATATCATTAATGTAATATATTAATATTATAATATATGATTGGAATATAATATATAATATAATTAATATATCATATATATATATATATATATATATATATATATATATATATATATGCCATGATGTTTGGTAATGCAAGACTCACTATATTTCGATGTCAGGTTGCATGATGCCTCCAATTTTACTTTGGTTTAGATTGTTTGACTATTTGGAGTCAGCTATGGTTTGATATGAATTTTGTAATTTTTTCTATTCATTTGAAAAATAATATCATTGGTATTCTGATAGGTTGTGCTAACTTTAGAGATCATTTTGGCAGTGTAAACTGATAAGATTTTGACTTGATAGATACAAAGGAATTAGAAAAGAAGCCTTTAATGTGTGATGGGAGGGCTGCAGAAAAGGTGCAGGCCCTCTCAGTGAGAACAAAGAAGTGAAGGAATTTTGTCAGTTCTGACTGGGGGAGGAGTTTGGGAGGTGGGCAAAATGACGTATCACCAGCTGATGTGAAGGAGCATCTGCCTTTCAAAACAAGAAACAGATTTACTGGGGACAGGGGTGGAGCCCTTGTGTGGTTGTAGAGTCCTAGGACTGAGGAGGGCTCTGCACATCAGGAGGTTTATTTATGGAGAACAAAGAAGTTACTTTTATGCAGATAAGCTACTTCTCTGGGCCCAGTACCAGGTTAGGAGGATTCCATGTTGGAGATAGCCAAGCCCCAGGCTAGCAGGACCTATCATAAACATTTTGACTTAATGCATTTTAATCCATGATGACACCATGTATTTCTATTTATTTGTATTTTCTTCAATTATTTTCACTAGTGTTTTATAATTTTCATTACAAAGATTGTATGCCTTCATGGTTACATTTATTAATTTCACTCCCATTTATCCTTTATGACTATTCTAAGTGTGATTATAGAACTGTCAATAATGAAAAATAGCTTTTGAGAAGATAAATAAGAGTGATAACCTTTACCTAGATTAATGAAGAAAAAAACAATATATTATCCAAATAAAATTAGAGATAAAAATGAAACATTGCAACTAATACTTCAGAAATACACCAGATTATAAAAGACAATTATACACCAAAATTTTGGAAGCCTAGATAAAGTGTATAAGTTTCTGGAGGTATAAAAGCTATCACAAAGGAATAAAAAAAGTATAAAACTTGAAATTATCATTAATCTGTGAAGAGATTAAATCCCTTTATTGCCTCCATATTAAATTCTTCCAACCTTTAGAAAAGAATACCAACTCTCAAATTCTTCTTAAAAATTGAAGGGTAAGGAATGCTTCCAAATTTACTCTAGATTGAACTAAATCTTAAAAATCAATATAATATCTAAAATAAATAGTGAATTGAAGTGTTTGTGTTAGGTTCACCATGCATTTTAGAAAACAACTGATTGCAGTTTCTATTTTTGGATTAGAGGGTAAATTCGCATCTAAGGAAAATTCCTTGAGTTAAATTTAAAAAAAAAAAAAAAGCAGTTTTAGGAAGAAGAAAACTGATCTGCTCAAATGTATCTGGAAGTGGAAGAAAAAAGAAATTATAAAAGGCTAATTTACTACACTGAAAATTCATGCAAGCCATAAATAATATTACGACCCTCTCATATGGCTAGAAATACTCTGATGAATTTAAAGGAGTATCTATCTATATATTCTAGATAACATATTTGTAAATATCATCAAATATTCCAGTGTAAATACTATTTCATTAAAAACATTTTTTAAAACAAATGGATGGGATGTACTCTTGATACTTGTCATGTGATATAGCCCATGACTCATAATCTTAAGAGTATCTAGAGAAAACATTCAAGTGACAGGAAAATCAGTGGTCCACAAGTCATTCAGAATGACTTTGCCTAGTTTTAAACTGCAGCAATGAAGTCAGTGACATGGAAAGAAATGTAGAAAGGCTGGACAGCTCCATGGGAATGGGCGTGTAACACTGAGCCAACATAAACTTCCTGTGAAACAATCATATGACAACCATCCTAACAGTTGTGTAATTTGAGATTGTCTCCTCTGATGATCATTAAATTGACTGATTGATAAAGGATCCTATGTATCAACTTCAAAATAATATTTACAATAAATCTTTCACATTTAACATTATTTTTTGTTTGTTTGGTACTGGGGATCAAACTCATGACCTTGTACTTACCAGGCAGGTGCTTATACCACCAAGCTAAATCCCTAGGCCCATTTAACATTACTTAGAGAAGAAAATTATCAGTGATTCTCCTCAGGAAATTAGAATTTACAACTCGTTCTTTACAGTCAAATTTGTAAAACAAACTTCAAAGACTACTGAGTAACATCACAGGTTTGCATGATTCTAATAGCCTCCCTCCTGGGGTGTTCAGTAAGTGTCATTTTTTGGAGAAAAAAATAATTATGCAGAGCAAGCTAAGTTCTTTAGCCCCTGGCACTTGAGTGACAGAGTAGAATCTTGGTGGAAACTGAATCTTCTTTCTTCCTTTCCTTTTTTCTTCTCTCTGGTCTCTTGTCTCCTCTCATTTCCCTCCTGTCTCCTCTCTCTGTCTCTGTCTATCCCTACCTCTCTATGTCTCTCTCTGCCTCGTCCTCTCTTTGTCTCTCTTTCTCTCTCTTTGCCTCTCCTTCTTTCTACTTGGTACAAAATTTGTGACTAGGGAGAGGGTACTGTCATGGTTTATGTCTGTGGCCCCCAGGCCTCATGAGTTTGCATTTTGCATTTGTAATGGTTCAAGGTCTAGTGCTTGGATTGATGATCTCAGTGCTCCACCCACATAGGGGTGGAGCCAGGATGTGATGTAATGGCAGGAAGAAGGTGTGTCTTGCTCTTTGCTGGTTCCTGCTTGCTGTTTGCAGCCGACATGAACTGCAGCCCAGCCATGCCAGGCTGCCTTGGAGCCAACTGAGTGTGGAAAAAATAAACCTTTCCTTTCCCAACTTGGGCTTCAGGTATTCTGCCTCAGCAACAAGTAAAAAGTAACTAAGACAGGTATTATTTCACAATACTCTATTACAATACTCATGAGAAAAACAGAACTATATATATATATATATATATATATATATATATATAGAGAGAGAGAGAGAGAGAGAGAGAGAGAGAGAGACAGACAGACAGACAGACAGACAGAAAGACAGAGACAGAGACCAACAGAGAGAGACACAGAGAAATATATCACAAAGTATTAGATTGTAAGATTGTGGAGGGTGACAAGATAATTTTAAAAACTGTGGTAAAGGGTGACATGATGGACAAACTGATGGGCCAGGCAGGCTGAAGATTCAGTCTGTGGTGGCTTCTTTCTTCCTTTGGGAAATTTCACTTGTGCTCTTAGAGGCTCATGTAGATTGAATCAGACTCACAGAGATTTTGTACTTAACCTGTTTATGAATATTAATAAAATTCGAAAATACTTTCACAATAATACCTGTATTAGTGTTTGAATAACTAGAAGCTATAGCTTTACTAAACTGACATGTAAATATATCACAAATATACCCTGGTGCTTCATTCCTTTTTTTTTTTTTTTTTTTTTAACTTTTTATCGGTACCAGGGATCGAACTCATGACCACCTGCTTTCAAGGCAGGTGCTTATGCCACTGAGCTAAATCCCCACCCCCCTGGTGCTTAATTCTTTCTCTTTTATTTATCTTCTTGCCTGAGTTACACACTTTGGTACTCTGGCTTTCAATGTTACACTTCTAGAAACCTGTCTTTATTTTACTAGAAACATTCTTGAGAATTTATTCTATGCTTTTAAAAATACATATTATTATACTTGTACAGCACCCTAAAACAAATCCTTAAATGTTAGACCCAATAATTGTTCTTCTTGATACAAAGATTCTATTCTGTCACTCACTTGCTAATCAATCAGGTATTAATCATGAAATTACTTCAAATCATTGCCTCAGAAAACTGTAGTTGAAACTTCAGAATTAGTGCCTATATATATATATATATATATGTTTTGTCTTTATATATATTAAATATATACATACATATTAAACATATACATATATATGTATATATTTGTTTTGTCTTTTTAAAGTAGGGTCTCAATGTGAAGTTCAGGCTGATCTTGGGCTCACTTCAAAGCTCAGGTTGGTCTCAAATTCACAATTATCATCTTGCCTCAGCCTCCCAATAGAAATTAATATGTTACACAAAATGCTCCACAGACAATTCTATGTATTCAGTATCAGGAAGTGTTGCTGTACCTTTATATTTATGATTTTCATTTATATTTTTTAAAAAATACAAAAAAGCATTTTAATTTCTTCTCCTTATTGTTTTGTTTGTTTTAGTAAGGATTGAAATCGAATGTTTTCCAGAAAAAATATTGTTTGGACTCTCACTGAAAATAACTGAACAATTTTTAAAGGGTCAGCACAAATTACCTATAAAATAACAGTAAGCATGAAAACCTGTCTTTCATTGGAGCTCAGGAGGTTGTCTGTATATTTAATGTCCAATATTATGCATACCACAGAAAATTAAAATCACTCCAGTGATTTAAATCAATGCTACATTTTCCCATGACAGATAATATCCAAGGAGGAAGATTTCAACTTTATTAAGTATGCAGGAATCCCTACCCTCTCTGAGCTAAACCATGTGGGGGGAACATCTGTCTCTAGCTTGTCAATCCCTTTCAGTGTTCCCAGCAATGTGTAATTGGTCTACAACAGGAGCCTGATTTGACCTTTTCATAAAACAAGTGCAGATGCGAGCAGGAAAGGTCAGTGTGGCATGGCAGCATGAAAATATATAGGCATTAGAAAAACAACCTCATCCCTTCCTTGTTTTAGTATCTTCTTGTGTTCTTGGATATCCGGGTTTTGTGAGCTCTAACTTCAAATTTCCAAAATTCTTATTTGAAGAAGTAAACTCCATGTAATAATATTTCCAAGTAGTACTTGTTACAAGAAAAGTGATATTTTTATATAAAGCAGATCAGGAGAGGAAACTTGAACTCTTTAATGCAGAACAGTGGTGCAGTTAATGACTAGCTGTTAATTAACAGCCTCAGAGACCCATGGGTTGCAGTAGCCAAGGGTTAGCCCTTTGAGGAATAACTAGTGTCCAGCATTAATTGCTATTATAATCCATTTTCTCTAATTCAAAAGATACCATGGGTCACTACAGTAACAGAAGTTACAGCCAATTTGTCAATCGGAATTTGATCTTAATGTGGGTGATTACATAAACTTCTTATTGATTCCAGAACAACAGATTTTACAAACTTGTTGTTAATGATTTAAGTGCTAGTTTTTCATTGTCAGTATGTAGTAAACATGTTATCTGTACCTTCCAGATTTTTGAGAAGTTACAAAATTGACTCCTAAAAACTGTTGCAAATCACAGATTCCTGTGTGTATCCAAAGGGTGACAATGACAGTGCTTATGACGATGTTGTTTATGATGATGATGATGATGATGGTGGTGGTGGTGGGGATAATGATAGAAAAGGCTTTACTTTTAGCAGTGCTGGGGATCAAACACAGGGAATTGTACATGCTCAGTAAGTGCTCTGCCACCGAGCTACATACCCACCCCTTCTAAACTCTCTTTTGCATGGAAAACAGAGAACTTAGCAGAAGGCATCCACAGTTTCATCGCTACTTTAATAAGGATACCTACAAACTGAGCCTGGTGATGCTCAATGTAATATTAGCATTTGAAAACTTAAAATATTTAGTAGGAAATGACAGGAAACCCGTGCTGGGCAATTTCATCATAAAATAGAACCGTGCACCTTTAATCAGTGATCTTTCTATGGTCCACGCTTTGTCATAGGGAAGGTGAGGAGGAAAGAAAAAATAGAAATCAAAGTAATATGGTGGACTTGTTTCAGTTACTAATAAGACGAAGAATGAGGTAAAATTTGTTCTTAATTTACCCAAATTTTGTTTTTAATTGTACTTTACTATTGATAAAGTGCTTTTATATACATGGAAATGCTGTCTATGAAAGTCTGTGGTGAAAAAATTTTCCCATAAATTACCTGAAATGAGTATTTATTAGTCTGTCCATTTATTGTCTATTTATTGGGGGGCACATGTGTGAATGCGTGTGTGTGTGTGTGTGTGTGTGTGTGTGTGTGTGTGTGTGTGTGTGCTGAAGAGGAAAAAGTGAACACAGAACAGCAAGGGGAGCAGAGAGAAAATTCAAGAGCAACAGAGATATGAGGAAGGTGTAGAAAACCTTGAACAAGATCTAAATGCTAAGAATCTGTGAGGTAAAACTTCCAAGTGGTGTTGCATTCAGGAGACCTCAGAAGGAACGCATTCTCTAAAGTTATTTTTGGTCAAATACCTGAATCCTGAAATCTGAAGTTAAAATTGATGAGCCATGGAATACGATTATGAAATCTTAAATTACAAAGGTAAACTATGTCAATGCACTACTTCCGTAAAGCTGAGGAGTCCACAACTCATAATATATCGCCACACATCATGAGGTTATCTCCCCTCCTGAAAAATCAGACACACTCCCACTGATGTCCAAATGAAAATATGTGAAATGCACCTTTTATCTGGAACACATTTCTACTGATTCTGTCATCTCCTCTTCTCTAAAGTTCCAGTGAATTACTCCTTACACTGAAACTAACCCCAAGCATTTTTATGTAAGTGGAGGGGTGCTGCCTGAGTTTTGCTGTCACTCAATATATGTTCTTACTTCTCCACATAAAATTAATCCAATTTTAATCTAGCAATCATTTGGAGTAAAACAAAAGCCATCCAATAGGAATAACACATTGACAACCAGAAATGAGATCTAGAAACATTTAAAATTCTTATCTTTCTCTACACTCATTAGTAAAGGGCCAAGCATTTTTATCAATTATTTTTTTGTACTGGGAATTGAACTATAGACATTGCCTTTCCAGGCAGGAACCACGCCTCTGAACCATATCCTCTACCCCACGTTTTTACCAAGTGAATATTTGAGATCTATATATTTGTTTGCCAAATTGCTTCAGAATAAGGTCAAGAGTTATAAGCCAAGGAGACACATTGACCCCAATTATAGAAATAATTGATAGTGTGGAAGGAAATAAAATAAGCTTTAAATGGTAGAAATAAATTTATACACCATTTAATTCTCCCAATATAATTCTGATGGAAAAAATCTACTTCATGAGATTGATGTGTGGGTGAGGTTAAATTTATCAAAAATAAGTAAAATAACAAAGAAGATAAAAAGAAAAAAAATAGGCCAAATAAACTTGGATCACCATAGTGTCATTTTACATTAAAAAATTGATATGGTTACTTCAAACACTAGCCAGAACAGACACCGTGTCTTACAGTAATATTTGTATAGAATAAAAATCTGGGGATGATTCATTACAGTTGAGAAAAGAATGAGATATGAAAAGACAATTGTAGTTCCTGGACATGACAGCAGAAGCCATGATCCTTGTGATTATAAGATTCGATAAGAGTCTCAGTGACATATTTTAATGACATGGATGGCACTGCCCAGGAAAAATGAGCACTGACCTTGAGAGGAGGACTGGAAACTGAAAATCGGTCCATCCATTACAAGAGATTAACACAAACGTAAAGAACACTCAGATGCATTGAACTTTTAATTTTCATGGGATGTTAATTTTCATGGCACAAACCAGGGAACTTTTACAAAATAAATTAGATTTTATTCAATCTAGACTCCTGCATTTCAATATATTTTTGTCCCTCTATAAAAGCTGTCGAGGTGGTTATTCCTCCTAGCTATATTTACGTTATGCTCTAAAGGAAAACTTCCAGGAATAGAATGCATTGACTGTGTTTCATTCATTCGAGTAGATACAGTTTGAATTAGATCTCTGTATGAGTCAACAACTTAGAAGGTATCCATCAAATATTACTTGAAGAAGCACATATCCTTGGAAGATAAAACAGAAACAAACAAGTAGCTATGGAAATTGTTGAATCTAATGTGTTCTGTAGGGAGTCCTGTGAGAATACTGATGGACTAGACTAAATTGAGTTTGGGCATTATGCATGCCATTAAAGATCACACACGCAGCGAGCTTATAGCATGTGCAATTTACTAAATCTTTTAAAATGAAAAATAGAAAAAATATACAATTGTGAATACATAATTCCTATGCCCTCAAGGTCTTGGAAGGGTTTGTTCAAAGGGATGATTCTAAATTTTTATTCTCGTAGTAACTATTTTTCCTCCCCAGAAAACATTGCTTGGATCTATGAAGTTATTTTAATTCATGAGCTCCACTTAATAGAAGGACAAGGTAACTCAGGGAAAAATTCTCCTATCTCTTTTAATTGAATACTGATCCACTCTGCCATATGTCTTATGTTAGATGTAGATGGACTGTAAAGAAAATTCAAATCATCTGAATTTTCTTAATTAGGTGGTTACTAATAACAGTCATAATTAGTGAATCAATGATTGGACAACAAATATTAGTTAGGAATGGTACTAAAATCACATCACCTTCCTTGAGAGTAAGAATCCTGATAAATATGTTGACACTGAGAAAAGAAGTTAGTGACCAACTTAAGATGAAAAGGTATAATTGAGTTGAACAAATTATTACAGTTGAGTTAGATATGAAAATATATTTTGTGTCTCTTATGTATACTTTACTGCATAATATGTGTAAATGTTATATATATATATATATATATATATATATATATATATATATAATTGGCCTGGGTCTCCTGACAAATGTGGAAAAGGAATATGCAGTACATCTTTAGAAGATGGTAACTCACAAATGTCAGTGTTATATTCTGGTAAGGTTAGGTGTTCATAGCTTAAGATAATGATTTTTTTACTGAAATAATCTTTCTCCTGGTGTGAATTGGTGTTACCATATGCCTCTATTTATCATAAAGTTTTTCAAATTTTAGCAGTTGCATTATTCTGGAACCCTACTAATAAAATCTTCATTTACTCAGTTAGCCAGGATTTAGTGGTTAATCTGTTCCAGCAAGTACCTAGATCCTGGACTCGGTGGATTAATAAAACTCCATCAACCTTGAGAAACATGAGTCTTAATAGGAATTCGAACAGAGCAGGGGTTGATCGTAACAAAACGTCACAAGTGCCAAGGTAATGAGGTAATAATGTATTCTATACACTTATACAGGTAAAATACACTTACATAAATATAATAAGTCAAGTGTAACGAGTGTGGTAATAACGAGTGATGTTGCATGATGGCTACAGTTTCTCAAAACATAATAAATAAAAGAAAAATAAAAATATTTTGCATCACTTTCACTTTTAGCAGCTGTCTTATTTCTGTGATTCCCTTCACAGCAAAAATACCCGCAATGTATTGTCTATATTTTCTGTTGTCATTCTCCTTTTTGCCCTTCTTGTCTCCAATTTAAATAGATTTTTTACAACAGACTCTAATGAGAGAATTTAAGTTTCATCTTGTTAATTTCAATGATTGGCTTTTCTTCCCTCAATTTATTTGTCAGATAAACTGTCATTATCTTTTAAAGTCTTTAAAATCTTTAATCTCCATATTCATGGACGTAAGATTCTCTTGAAGGTTTCTCCTTGTGGACTGATTTTTATTGCTGTTGTTGCTGTTCTTTTTATTTTTATTTTATTTATTTTCTTTTGATGTCTGGGTTATTTGTCCAAGTCTGTATGGTAAAGTATATCATATCCTGATTTTAAAAAAATGTATTTAATATAATCTCCCTATTGCTACTCTAACCAATCAAATGCCTTTATATAGTCTGTCCATGTACACTATTGGACTATTTCCATTTAAACTCATTGATAGTCTTCTCTGGCTTCAGACCAGCTTATTTATTTAGCTGCTTATTTTACATCATTGTATCATATGGAATGCTTACGCAATGTATAATGTGTGAGTGTAATTAACATATCTGATGCAAAACTCCTGCTTTTCTTGATGTTTTCCTCACTTATGATTTCCTTCTCAGTAAATGACAACATGAAAAAGGCATAGCTCATCTTGTTCTTCATTTTTTCCTTTGTATAACACAGCAAAGCCACCATAAAGTTGTGTCATTTCTAATTCCAATGTGAATCCCAAACCAGAAAGCTTTTCAGTTTCTTCAGGGATAACCCTAAAGCACACCAGTCCAGTATCTTAAAACTAGCAGGCTCCTTCACAACTGCATGCATTATTTTGTGATTCGCTTTTTCCTTCATTCACAATGCATATTCTGCTAGTTGTCCAAATCTCATACAAATGATTTCCTCAAAGTGCAATCAAACTATATTGCTGATTTGTATAAAAGTTTCTAACAGTACACAGCGAAATTTCAGGCAAACCCAAAATCTTTAGAAGGATTCTCACATATTTTAGGCGATCAGCTCCTCTTTGTTTTACTGGCTTGAGCATATCTCTTTTGTCTCCCCTCCCTTTATTTGATTTTTTCCCAGTTTCTTTACAAGATGATAAATTTATTGTCTTCATAAGACTGAACTTTCTGGCACATCTTCTACCTTCATGTCCTTCAAGAAGACTTTTTCACATTTCATATAGGTAACAATGTGTTTATTAATTAGATTTCAAATTAAATTTTACCTCTAGGAAAATTTTCTACACTCATACTAATATAGTTAGCCAGTCATCTATGCATGTCCATCACTTACTATTTCAATCTTATGAGTTATTTTTCTGTATTTGGAGCCAGAAGTATTTATTTATATGTGTATGTTACCTTTTCTCTCTTGAATATAAAAAAAATTCTATGGAGGAGAAATCTCTATTGTATTATGAGTGTTCTGTATGTAGGAGATGATGAGCACTGAATATCTGTTGAGTGAAAGACTGGATGAATGACTTGAATCATTGACTTATTGAAAGTGTCAGAAGATATAAAAGTATGCAACTGGCTCATATCTATTATCCATATATTACAATCTTCTGTGCAGCACTCGGAGGGCTCGGCTGCCTTTGAGATGTCAAACAATGTACTTATTGACTGACATATACAGGTTCATATTCTAATTCATCCTAATGCCTTTTAGGTAACATATGATATTAATGCATAACACATTCTGGAAGAATGTCTATATTTATTTTTTCTGCTTAGATACTGATTAGCTCACTAACAGAAAAAAGTGACCCAGTAGGTTTTTGAGAATCGGAGCACAATTATTTTACATTTCAAATTTTAACCTCTTTCTTACCTGCATTTGCTTTGTCAGTAATGATGCCATCAACCAGCTACTTTGATATATGATATGTATTGAAAATTTCAAAACTCTTCAATGCATTCTGAAATTGATATTTATTCAGCAAGCTAAAATGGAAATATTTGATTACAATCAATCTCTTTCCAAACCCTTTGATTTTTGGTTAGGAAATCCAAAATCAATCACTGCAGTAAAACTTTCAGGATTCAGGATTTCCTCTTCATTTAGACTCTCTAGTCACAGTAAATGGCTAATTTTAGCAGAGCAAAAGCTGTCTGGTGTCAGCCTATAGACCACACATTCTCAAAAAGGCCTTTTGTATGCATTGGTTTCACTTTGTTTCTCTGAATATTCTATAGTTGTAATTTCCCAGAGTTCTTCTTTCTCTAGTCTACTTAAAACATCATATACCATCATAAAAGTTGTATTGAGAAAAATAAAGGAGAATTTCTTTAAAGAAAATGTCTAAATTGCCAGAAACATTTTCTTCTCCTCAAAATTCATTCACACATGTGTTGTGGATGGATAGATAAGACTAAACATTACTTAATATTAATAAGAAAATATGTAGACACATCATTGAAATATATAAAAGCAAAATGCAATCTAGATTACAAATTATCAAATAGATAGCTTGTGTTTAAATACATGCTTCAAAATAAGATATGATCTTATAAAGTATCTAAACATAATTATTGTATTTTGAAAAATGTGCACTTGTTTGAATTAGTCATAACAGCAGAAAATATCTTGAAGTCTTTTTTGGTCATATTTTATAATCATAACAGAAATGCAGTATCCCTGTTTAGAATAATCTGTTTTCGTTTGGATTTTAGTGTAAGTAGATTATTACTAATTGTCCTTAGAACAACAAAATACTGAGAAAGGATGAGTATACATTGCTAGCAAATAGAGAAGGGAATAAATAACTTTTAGAATATGTCCATCACAATAAAACTTACCGTTTTCCATTTTGAAAATGTTTACTGAAAATTCATACATAGTTCAAAGAAAGTATAAAGTAAGAAGATCTAATAAGATCTCCTGTTTGAGTTTTAAGTTTCGTATTTCATTTAAAACTATTCATCAGTGGGGCTGGAGATGTAGCTCAGTGGCATAAGCACGTGCCTTGCAAGCAGGTGTTTGTGAGTTCACTTCCCGGTACCGATAAAAAAAAAAAAAAAAAAAAAAAAAAAAAAAACCAAAACATCATTACCAATACTGTATATTAATTTGATGGCTATCTTAGTTCTATTTTTTTAATCAATGTATACTTCAAGCTTCTTTGTTATTTAAATTCATATTAATCTTTGACAAATACATATAGACTATATTCCCTAGAATATCTTAAATATAATTTTGCTACTGTTGAATGATGTTATCATAGGACTAGCAAAAATGAGTTTTCTTGATAAAGATAAAAGTGTATAAAGTAAAACAAAATTCTGAATTATGCTTCTGAAATTGTTCTCGGGGGTAGGAAATATTCTTAACAAACAAATAATGGAAAGCATTATTATATTCTCTCATTTAAAATTGTGGAGATGAAAAGCAATAAATTTCTAGTGGGGAAAAACCTGATGTTTACCATGAAAACATTGTAAAAAATGTCTCTTTTATTTTACTCTGAAACATGATATACATTTATCGAATGCCAAGAGATTTTGTGAGCAAGAGAAAAAGAAAAAACAAAATAACCCCAAGAGTCTTTAAGAAAGACTGCAATTTTCTTTAATCCTTTGTCAAGGCATTTTCGAATGGGTTAGAGATAGAAAATCATGTACTTCACAAGAATATTCATGAAAAGGGTAAAAACACTGCGGCTAAATCAATAGAGGAAAAAATTGAAGAAAACAATGGATGAGATCTAAGAGAATGCAATGTGTACTTTGGCCTCATCGTGAAACCTTTAACACTATTCAGCTGTGTGTGTGGGTATGCGTGGCGGTGTGTCCGTGTGTGATGGCACAGATTCATCTTCTTACATACGAGAGGACCTGTGAATTACCATTGGAAGGAAATAATCCAATTGTGAGGAAACTCAGTATTAGTTGAGAAACCGGAAGCACTTAACCAGATGATATAGTATTTACTTTTCATATTTCAAATGTCTAGAATCTTGCCTCATGTGAAAGTCTGAGGAGCATAGTTTTGTTATGAGCATGCAGTTCAGCAGAATGTGTCACATTCCTTAATTTCGGGATAGAAATGTTGTCAGAACCAATTCTATTGACATTTTATTTTGACTTCTGTGACACTCACATAGTTTTTAATATTTTTGTATAGCATTTTTATTTATTTTTGGACTAAGTTTTCCTATTTTTCCTTCTGAAGGTGGTCCTCTGACTCCAGAAATGGGAGAGGGGAGGAATGATATATTCCTAGATGGAAACAAGCTTTTATCAATAGTTAAACATGATCCACGGATGGAATCATAGATAAAATAATTAGAATAAATTTAAATTCTCTTGTCATCAAATCAGGACCTCAATAGCCCTAGAATTAACATTCACTTTTAATACCCAGTAGCTAACCAATGAAGACCGGAGAACCAAAGTACCACATATTGTTTTTCAGACTATAAAATGGTCATTTAACATCACTTCCCCAATAAATTGGGGGTTTCATTCCCTCCAGATGTACGAGTGCAAATAGGAGAACTCTTCCACCCCAAACACCTGTGCTGAGACTCCAGGGGGAGGATTTCCGTGGGGATTTGGACAGATTTAGCATGTTCCCATACATGTGGGCTCCGTTTCCAATTGATGAATATATTAGAGAGGATTTTCCCAGAGATACAGGGACTCCTAATGTACCTTAAGTGTGACATTCTGCAGCATCCCATTTTGCTACTGCAAGTAACCGCAGCAGAGAGTGTTCCAGGGGGTGTTAATGTCGCTACTAATCTTATGCTGACTTCAACCTGTGCAGCCCCCCCCCCCCTGTCTGAATTAAAGCTTTGACGTTTTGCCTGTGAATATGACTACAATTTCTTCAAGGAAATATTTCCCTCTATGATAAACAGTATGCTGATTGATCTGTATGCCTTAGCTGATTCGATACGCCTGAGACTCTGTGAGGTCAGCGCTATTTATGATCTATATTTCAGAGATGTGGGACTGAAGCTCAGAAGAGACGTCAGCCTTTGTATGGTAGAGGTAGGATTTGAACACACAACACGTAGGCCTGAAATCAGCTGTTACTGCTGCCCAGTTAGTTTTCAGGAGGAAGACACAGGAAATCATCAGAGGAAGACATACTTGGCAAAGCCTACTTACTTTCCTCAAAAGCTGGGAAATATTATTCCCCATCCGGATGATCAGTAAGGCATGTACAAGAAAGTACAAAGTTGAGATGATCTGTATTTTAACACAGATCTGAGGTGCGATTCTGTGATGTTTATGTATTTAGATAGCAATTCAGTGTCGCATAGAAGCCAAGTAATTTTCATTTACTCAACAACCACCTGTTCTCTGTCTCTATCTCTGTCTCTGCTTCTGTCTCTCTATCTCTCTCTCTGTCTCTCTGTCTGTGTCTCTGTCTGTGTGTGTGTGTGTGTCTCTTTCTCTCTCTCTATTTACCTTGAATATGAAAATTCTCAAACATTTTGGTCGCAGTCCACAAGAATTTCAGGAAATGGTTGAGTCGATGGATAGGAAATAAAATCCCTAAATGAACCTGACTTTTCTTGTAATAGATATAGCTTTTTTTACATTGTAAATAACTAAATATTATCAGTGGTCAAATATTTCTAAACACAAATTGCTTTCTGTTTTATTTGAACTATTTTATACACATGTAAGTTTGAGTTGCACTGTATTGAAACAGATTTCTGCTTTAAACTGAGTTGCTTATGTGATAAAAGAATACTCGAGGTGAGTGAAATGTGTGTTGGGAATGTTCACATTCTAACTTTACAGAAATGCAATTGACAGCAGATCATCACATTTTATTATTGCTTATGTGACCAGGGGAGTATAGCTGGGAATATCATAAAAAAGAAAGAAATATCTGATTCTGGCATTAAAAAAGCAACATTCACTCTTAAGATTTTGTATTTCAGAATAAAATTCTGAGCAAGAGATGGATCATTTACTTTTGATCCTTAAAAGGTACATACAAACAATCTCCCTCTCTCTCTCTCTCTCTCTCTCTCTGTCTCTCTCTCTCTCTCTCTCTCTCTCTCTCTGTCTCTCTCTCTCTCTCTCTCTCTCTCTCTCTCTCTCTCTCTCTTCTCTCACACACACACACACACACACACACACGCACACAGGGTTCTTCCATCTGTACAGTAAAGCAGCAAAATTTCTCTTCATTTGCCTTGCTATATCTAAACTGCTACACTAGAGGGCAGTGCAGCTATGAGCATTCCTCCGTGTCCACATTGGTTCAAATTTCCTAATGTAGTTACAGGATAGAGAAAACTACATTAATTTAAAATAAACTGCATGCATTTGTTTTAAAAAGCACTTATTTTTTACCTGATGGTTAACATATATGACTTGGTTGGAGCCCTGATATACATTAAGTAATGAATTTGGTAGATTTTTAAAAAGGATTGCAGGAAGAAGACAAGTATGAACTAACTTCTTTCACTTGTTTTGATACCTTAAGGGGAAAAATCAGAAATAACATAGAGTTACTCTAAACAAGTTTTAGGTGCATGTATTAGTTTATATTTAAATGAAAGTGGGTTACAAGAGAAGGAGGCTATTTTTCAAGTAGTTTCCAACATCTGCCTTAAAAAGCAAAAAAGCAATTTGAATTTATGTTAATTTAGGTGCCAGCCCTTGGTTTCCTGTGGTCTTCTCAAAGATTTATTTTCATTCGCTTTGACAATGAGCATCTGGGACATGAAGTGAAGGCTGTGCAAAAAACTTCTTGCATCAGAGTCATAGAAGTCTTGATACCAACAGAGTTACAAGGAACCTAGGTCACTTAACAATTGACATCAGGGAGAAATTGGCAAAGGATAACTGAGCAATATTTTAGGGCATCATTCACTTTCAGTGGCGAAACTTAATCAATTTATAAACATAAGGCAATGGAAATAAAAATATCTTTTCTTTCTATTTCCTGCAGTGACATGAAATATGTATTCTAGATTGTAGATAGAACTGCCTTGGAGATAAATTGTCTGATTTCAGCCTCTCAGTGGTGTATAATAGATTCCCCACAGAAGCACATAATTAAAAAATGACATTTCTGCTATTTTGTGCCAACGTAGAAGTGCTGCTTCCCTGGCTTCTGGCCTGTGAGCCCCACAGGGTACAGCCCCCAAATTTTGTATTATTCAGTGAGACAATGTAAGGTCCTGTTAACAACAAAAAAATCCTTCTAGGAAGGACCAGAGGACTTTGTTTTATTCACCTCTATGGATTGCTCTTTCTGCTTTCCTTCCTTTATAATTTGTGGCAAGAAAAAGATACAAATGATGAGATGAGGAAAACCACTTATTATGAGTTAGTCAAATGGAAAAGAATATATGTGACAAGCAGAATAATTTAAGGGTCTAATTTTAGCATTTTCCCCTCCAAGCTCAAATTCAGAATCAAAATTGAGACAAATGCTATGAAAAAAATTGTAAAATGCAATGCTATTTAAGTCTGCATCCTTAGATATTTCTTGGAGGAGACAAGTAATCCTCATGTGGACTCCACCTACTACAAGGAGTTTCCTGAAAGGCAATTGACTGTGGTCTGAGCACCCAGGCTTTCTAGATCTCTCATGTTTCTGAGAAAGAAGTCATAGCTGACAAGCTTCCAGCTACCAGTCACTGAGGATGGAATGGAATTGCCTGTGTTACATAGGCGGTGGCTGGTGAAATCGGGACTAGTAATGTGCCAGTTCATCCTATTTAAACTGTTTAAGTACCAGCAAGTACCTTTAGTTCAAACACTAAAATCACACTTTAAAAAAAAAAAGTTACCATTTAAGGTAACATACATGTCATTAAAGTACAATTATATATGTGTATTTATTTTAGGATTTTATTTAAACTTGGAATTTCAACTCTCAACATATAGTTTCAATCCTGTAATCAGTGTATGAGATGACAAGCATTTCATTACATCTTCTTGAGAGTCACTGTTCTGATGCAAAGACCTGAAACAGATTTCCTTTCCTTTAGACGCCTTCAGACTCCTCTTGAAGATACTATTTACTGTGTGCTGACATCATTTGTGTGCTATCTAGCACTGTAATGAAGAAATGTAAGGGAAGATGATTACAGATGTACAGCCTTAGAAATCTGCCTGCCTGTAGAAAGTTTCAGAGCAGAGACTTTGGAATACAGTGGATTTGGGGCTGCATATTTTCAGTTTTTCAAAATTTGAAACAATAATGAAAATGATATTTCCTCACAGAGATTTTTTGTTAGGATTGTGAGGAATGATGGATATGATAGTGGTTCAGTAGCTTCTGGGAGGCAGTCTCCTAGCAAGCAAACATGTATAAAACATGTGTTCCCATCTTTTACCTTGTAGAAGCATAAACCTAAATATAAAGTGGCTTCAGAAAATGGACTCTCAGTGTTCAAATCTTGCACCACTTATATGTATGACATTGGACTCTGCATCCTACTTGTTTTAGTCTATAAAAGGAGCATAAAAGTATTTTCCTCACAGAACTTGCTGTGGTTTAAATCAAGACTGTCCCCCCAAAGCCTCATGTGACTGGATCACAGAGGGGCTACACTCATCAGTGTATGAATCCAATGAAGATGTGAAGTTGAATGTGTTGTTGGGAGGTGGAATGTGATCTGAAGAGGGCATGACACGGAAAGGTCTGTCTCCCTCTCTTGCTCTCACTTCACTCTCTGCCTCTAGCCTTTGATGACATAAGCAACTTCCCTCCCCAGGCCCATTACTTCTTCTTTGCCTTGGAGTCCGGAAACCATGAACTGAGCCCTCTATAAACTGTAAGACAAAATATAGCACTCTTTCCTAAGGATGTACATGTTGGACATTGTGTCCCAGAAGGAGAAAGTGACTGAGACTTTTCGTTAGAGAATTAAATGAGTGATCAACTAATATAATAGGACAAATGACACATTCAACTCAGATTCAATTCACATTCCACTGAAACTGTTATCAGTACTAGTAGAAGTAGGTAACAGTATTAGCAGCATGTGTATTATTCGCAGGGAAAATTCCGCTGCTAATTAAATCTAACATTTGCTTACTACTACAAATGTTTGTAAGAATTAAGATATATAACATCCTCATACAGAATAAAGAATAGAGGTGAAAAATGGTGATGTATGCCAATTTACATTCGATGAAAATTTCATGTACTTACATGGAGATCATCTTACTCTCATTCTGAACTACAGAAAGTTACATTTCTATTAGGATAAAAATGTTGCTTGTTTCACGAAAAGTAGAATGCAATACAATTTCTCTAATAGGCTTCATGTAAGAAAGTAGAAATGCATGAAAGTGTTTTCTTCTTTATAGAGAAGAGATATATAAAGTACATAGTTAACTGTTAAAATAAGATACAGAAAGAGGAATAAAACAAAGTGGAGAAATAAGGTGAAAATGTGGCTATCAAGAAGAGAAGGGAGTCACATCTCTAGAGCATATTTTTAGTGAGTCTTGAAAACCAACTTTTTTTTGAAGAGAATAAAATCAAATGAGAGAAAACAAAATGGGACCAGACAAAACAAATGATGGACACAGTACATGACTTAAAACCAAAATACAAGGTAATGAACAATGGTTTAAATAATGTCTTGTATCATCAATAGAATCCCCCATATCATCAGGAATAATAAAATTGAACAGTACAGTACAGAACAAAATCAATAAAAATAAAATATTTGAGACATTATAGGACTTCAAAAGAAGATAATCAAACCAGAATGGGTATCATAGTAAATCTTACTGTCTTCAAAGTAGTTTCCTATATCCTCAGACTTGATACTATCAAACAAAACATATTCAATTAAAATCAGTCAACACAAGACAGTGAAAGTAATACAGCAATTAACATTAAGTTGATAGGAAATCAAAAAGTGTTACAAAATAGTATATCCTCTTATCTTTTTAATAGCTGTCCATTGCCATCAAATCTAGTACAAGTAGACAAACTGGAATACAATATAACCAAGCTAAATAGACAGATGTAAAAACTATTGGTTTCAAATCATGATACTAGATTAACGGTGTCCACTGTCTTCCCTTTTTAGACAATTCCTCCCCTTTCACTTTCGCAGTGTGCATTGTACATTTTGTATTTTACTAACTCCCTTAGTTTTTAGATTTGGGAGGCAACTAGTTATTTACCTAAATGATTCTGAAACTTTTTACCCTGAGCATAATCTCAGTTTGTATCCATTTACCTACAAGAGTCATAAAGTTTTCTTCCTTACAGCTGAGTAGTTCTCCATTGTATAAAAGTGTTATGTCTTTCTAACCAATCTGCAGCTGATGGATGAGCTATCCCCAATTTTCTTTGCTTCCCTGTCACATAGAGTATTATTTTCTCATCTTTGACTTTCAGTCCATAAACACTCTTTCAGGTTAATTATATTTCTTATACAGAGCATTTTGATGGACCCTATCTCCTGATTCACTCTGCATATGTTTCTTTTTATTAGTGTATCAAGGCTATCTATGGTAGCGAATATGGCCAACATTCTCTGCTTCATCTCTGCCATGATTTTTTCTGCCATTGGTTGTCTACTTTTCTCCTTCATTCCAATGTCTGCCCCATTCAGTGAGCCCTTGTACTGCTGTTTCTGAAATCATCGTCTTTTTTCTCTCTCTATATATATAATGTCATTCAGTATTTTTGTAGGGTGGGATTAGTGGTCACAAACTCCCCCAGTTCTTCTTTGTCATGGAGGCATCTTGTTTCTCCATTAATTTTGAAAGATAGTTTTTCAGGGTACATCAATCTGGGTTGGAGGTTATTTTCTTTCAGGGCTTGGAATACTTCACTTCAAGCTCTTCTTCATATGATGTTTTGTGTGGAGAAGTCTGTTGTGATTCTGATGGGTTTTCCCTTATAGGTGATCTGTTTCTTTTCACTACAGCTTATAATATTCTGTTCTTGTGTTGAATTTCTGGGATCTTGATTGTTATATGTCTGGGTGTAGATCTATTTTGGTTATAGCTGGCTGGAGTTCTGTATGCTGCATACAACTGGATGTCATTTCTTTTTCCTGTGCTTTGGAAGTTTTCTTTAATTGTTTCTATAAATAGCCTTTGCATTTCATTTGTGTTTATTCCTCCTTGTTCACTCACATTTTTTATTCTTAAGTTATAGATCCTCTTGTCATCTTCTAGCCTTGTATTGTTACTTCCTCATTTATTGGTATTTTTAAGAGATCTTTCCTTTCAAGGTCACCAATTGCAAACTTGTCTTCAAGGTTTGATAGCCTATCTTTACTTTCTTTCGAGCAGTTTTTCCAGCTTTCAATGGAGTTTTTAATTTCCTGATAATATCTTTGAATCTGTTTAATGAATTCAAAATGTTTTTATATTCTTCATTGAAGGTTTCCCTACCTTTTCTATGTTCCTCCATTCTTCCATCTGTGTCTTCTTGAGAGTTACTTAGCATTTGTTTAATTATTTTTTCTTATATCTTCCTTTACTTGAGTTATTATTTCTATTTTAAGTTCTTTTATAGTTTTACAAAGTTGTTTCTTTATGTCAGATGCTGTTGCTTCAGAAATTGCAAGTATGCAGCTCCCAATCTCTTGTGTGTTTAACTCTACTGGACCAGTACTGCTTGGTTTGGAGGCTGGAGACTGCCTCTGTTTTTTCCTCTTGTCATGTTCCTGGTTTCTTCCACACAAGTGGCTAGTGGGTCCCCAGAACTTCTTGTATTGGTTATAATTACTCTGAATTGTTCTGGCTAGGGATTTGTGTTGTTTGCTGCTTTACCCAATCTGCTGGTCACTCCTGGAGTATAAGCAGGATCAGGGCAGCGTGGCCCCTCCATTCTGAGCTAGTTAACCACTGGGAGTCTTCACCGTGTTACTGTGTGCTGTGCAGTCAGGGTTGGTTAGTAGTAGCTTTGGGGAAAACTTGGCCTTGGCTATTGGATTACACACAGGTGTGGGACTAAGTCCAAGTAATTCTCACCAATCTGCTCTGCACTAGGAGTGGCTGAATGAAGCCTGCTACAGTTAGGGTTTTGGGCTTATCAATCCTGACTCCAAAATGGCATCCAGCCAATCATTCACTCCCGCAGGAGGAATGAGTCCTCTACACTCACCACGAGCTGGTGCAGTTCTCCAGTCAGTTGCTTCCATCTGCAACCACGTTCTCCTACTGAGACTCTCAGGCTTGTCACCCCTAACTTCCCCTTGATCACCCATCTCCAGATTCTAATGATGCTTCACACATAGTGAACTGGCTCTGGTGAGAGCATGTCTGGCTACCTCCTTCTGTCCAAGTTTTTCTTTTCTTTTCACTTTAGTTTCTTCCTGGATCAAGAGGATTCATCTCCTTCCTTCTGATCTTCTCCAGAATGTTATATTCTAGCATCTTGGCTGTTTCTATCAGAGAGCTTTGTACTTTTCTGCTTATTGTTCCACCATCTTCCCAGCTTCCTCCTTGAAACCTAAGTTTTATGGTTGTTCTAGCCAATTCTTTTTTACTACTGTTATGAAATACCTGTGGCAGGCAACATATGGAGAAAGAAGATTTAGTCATGTGCAATGTTATAGCCTGACAGTCCAAATTAATTCTTTTTGGCTCACTTGTAGGAAGATCCAAATGAGGTGGCATCTTCTGTGGAGTGAGGATAAGAAAGTTTGCACATAAAACAGAATGTAGAACAGGAACGGAGGGGCAGGCAAAACTTACTTTTTTTTTTTTTAACAACAATCATGTCATCACTTCTTTTGGTTATGATCAAGTGCACAATGACTTTGTCTTGAAAACTGACTTGGATTCTCATGGAAATATCTTAAATTCATTTGTTGACATGTCTTCAATCCCCTGGGCAGATCTCACTAAGCTTCCAACACCTAAACTCTGCAAAGCCAAACTTCCAGCCATATACAAACCATAGCAATGACAATGTTTCACATACACAAAAAGCAACTAAGACTTAAAGTCCTCCAGAATGTGATGGCAATCTAACTCACACAAATTAGCAAAGCAAATTTTACTAAGAGTGCATATAATAACTCCATAAATAGAGTCACTAAGTGAGGAATCAGATTAAATAACATTTTGGTTCACAGTGCTGTAACAGTGTACTGAAAGACTAGAATTTAAAAAAAAAAGGGAGCCACATAAATATAATGCTACATTTGTAGCATGATTTTGGGGGAAATATGTTCTAAAATGTGAAATTACCTTTCTACATAATAGAATTGAACCAGTAAACACATATGTTGTGGATAATGTCATCCACATGTCTGTATGTCAGGCAAAGAACTAATAATAAAGAAAGCTGAAAAAATACAGTAAGCCCTATGATTCTGGTTTGGAAAGGTTATTATATAAAGATTTAGACTTAATTTATATAGATTATTGTAAAGGATGGAATATACATGAGTGTATGCATGCATTAATTATATACACACACACACACACACACACACACACACATATATATATATATATATATTTAGAGAGAGAGACACACACACACACACACACACACACACACACACACACATTTGTTTCATAACTCCATTATAAGAATTTAGCAGTATTGTTCCCTAGCAGCAATGAGCATGTCTAACTATTTCTGCTTGATTTCTAACTACAAATATAAAGATTTAAAAAAATTGTAAGTTATTTGGATAAATGTATTTAAAAGGAGAATAAGATGGTTCTAGAACACCTTTGGGTAAAAGAAAGGGGCAAAGGATTCCAGAAATGATAGAGGGAAATGAAAAAGACACAAAAATGAATTTCAGATTTCAGTACCCCCTCAACTAGAAAAATTTAAGCAACGAAAAAAGTAATTATTTGGGTTATATTCTATAAAATAAATACCTATGATTGTACGCTGATAGAAATAAATTTTATGATTGAATAAAATTGAGGAAAAAGCAATGTGTCTTCCATGAAATATGTTTAAAGTTAACTGATATGGAAGGAATCAAGGAAATGATTATCACTATTGGGCTGAGATAAACACCATAACATGCTATAGTAGCTGAAGAAAATAGTGATGAATATCAGGTGAAACTAATGAGTAAAACTGACGGAGAACAGAATATCTGTGTAGTTGCCATGTAATTCCCTCCTCAGATGCCTATTAGTTACAAAGAGAAATCTGGTGACTTTTAGAGGTGAAACTTGAAAGACATGACATTGAACAATTGATTCAAGCTAAAATCTAATTTAAGACTTGTTGAAATGATGTACCTCTAGATGTGTAATAGGAAGAATGAACATCATTTTGGTGGTAGTTTTCAGTGGCAATTTAAAAAATAAAGCCTAATTTAATCAAGAGGAAACAAAAAGAATGGCTAGTGCATATATTGTTTGATGATTTTAATGCCTTTAGCTTGTAATCTGAGCATTGAAAATAACAATATTCAATATGTTAACCATTCTTTGTCTCCTATTATTTTGTTTGGAAATTCTGTATCATCATTTTTATTCTTTTATGCTTAAAGAAAAAGAAGAGGTTAGTACTATGAAAAAAAAAACAAGAAAGCATATAAACTTCAAATGGTGATGTTATCTAGTGCAAAAAATAAATAATAATAATAAAAACTGAATGAGTCATAAGATTCAAATTGCACAATAGATACTATAATAATGAAAGGGAAAGAAAGTTCTCCAAAGGAAAGAACATCTTGTAAGTATGCACATATAACTGTATTATGAAAAGTGTGCAAGATAGATAATCATACTACTATTTCTCTGCTAGTTCATCGAAAAGAATAGATTGTGCTGTCATTGGTTTATTGTTCATTTTTATGCTTTGATTTTATAACTTGAGCAACTACTTCTAAGATAACAATTTGTAACCTAATAACTAGTGTTGATTTCCTACTGTTATTTTTTTGAATTCCTGTATTATCTCTTCCTTTTTCTGTGTTGCTTTTAAAAAAAAATACAAAAAAATATTTTAAAAAAAAACCTTACTAGTCATCTTTAAAACTATTAAGATTTCAAAGATAAACCAAAGAAGCATAAGGAAAGTTTCAGGTTTGAAGAGACACGATGTGAATGTAACACGCAATGTTGACTCTAAAACTGAGAAAAGAAAACATTAATTTGTAAGCTCACGCAATTTATATCAGATTTCTACATTGGTTAATGGAAGCATATTATTTTCAGTTTTTGGTTTTTAAAATGTATCATAGTCCTACAGAGTGTAAATTACACACAGAAGTCCATTACTTTTCTAGCTTACTACCAATCTAAAATTATTTTTGAATTAAAAAGTTTAAATGAAATGAAATGGAAAATGTTTAGCATCCAGCCACTTCAATATTTAATGATTATTTTAAAAAGAGAAAAGAAATGTTTGAAAATTCTTAAACCAGAAGATGGCGGGTCAAGGACGTGACTCAGTGGTGGAGTTCTTGCCTCATAGGCCCAAGGCCCTGGGTCCATCCCCAGGATTTAAAAAAAAAGGAAAATGATAGGCTTTTAACATATGTTTGATGAAGTATTCTCTTTTCCAGTAAGAAGACTTGTCTATTTAACTTAGTAATTTTTTATTCAATATATAGTTGAATGCATATGTTTGTTCAACTTTATATTATTCTATTTTATTGTGTTTTTTAAAATTGTGTTTTGTTTTGTTTTGCTTTGCACAAGGGTCTTGTTATGTAGCCCAAGCTGGCCTCTAAATTACAGCAATCCTCCTACATCAGCCTCCCAATACTAGGATTCCAATAAGGCACCATAACACTAAGTTTCTTCTTTCCATTCTGAACATGGTTTAATTAGCAAGTAGAGGTATTAAATCATTTGTCCAATACACTGAGCCTAAATTTGCTTTCTATATACTAAAAAAACATACTTATTGATACCTAGTGAGATTCATTGTGTTTTGACCTCCTAATATAAATATAAAAATACAATATCCTTACCAAAGAATTAAGAAAATAATTTCAGGGAGGATATATTTCACAACATTTAATTCATCTGAGCATGTTATGTCTCTATTTGTGCTCTACGCAGTCTTCACTGTTACCCTCCTGAGATCAGGCTGATGACTCAAACTTTCACTTCTTGTCCTTAAAATCTTATACGGAATTTATACTGAAATGGGGTAGTAAAATTTATTTTAGTTTTACTTCTTTATTAAAATGAAAACATAAATGATAAATTTCTATCCATTCATGATTAAATGTCTTTTTGTCTTCTGCAAATAAGTAGAAATTTTACTTTCAATGTCATTGAAGAAGCACACCCACACACAAACTGATCCAAGAGACCGGACACCTGTGCTAACTTCACAAACTAAAATGTTTTTCTTCCCATTTCTTTGTCTATAAATTTCTTTACAGGTAATATTTGACTGATCTATATTCTAGTGACAATAAAGTTACTTGCCATCATTAACTACTAATTTATATAACAAGGTTAATCTTAGCTTGGAGCTCTGCACGAATTGGGAGAGTTGGTCTTCTGTCTTGTCACTGAACAGTTTGTGTCCCTGTTTGGCCAAAAATGAATTTGTATAAAACAATGAGAAGCAAAGTCCTCAAAAAAAAAAAAAAAAAAAAAAAAGGAAAAAAAAAGAATATCAAAGTGTACAGTACATTGTCAAGTATCAGAATTTCAACTATCAGTATCATAAGTGATTTAGCACAGATGATGCACTTAATTGCCCCTAGTTATATCCCAAAGAAAGAGACATAGCATTTGTACTCATGTCTGGGAGAATAAAGAGAAAGAATATGAAGAAAACTTCTATCAATTGTTTTTACTGTCAAGCACAATACAATAGAAAAGACAACAAATTGTGCTTTTTGATAATTAATACTGTTCATATACACTGTTGATACATAGAAGACTGTCAGTAATTGATAGTTTAATCATTTTGAATATGAAAATTCTATAAGAAATATATACTTAACAGAAAAGATCTTTTATAAGAAAAATTCTCTTTACTGCAAAGAGAAAATGAATGATTTAGACTAGTCTACAAGTGAATAAAGACCAAAGATAGAAAAAGAGTAATAGATTCAAACTTCAGAAAAATGGAAGACAGGGGAAAATGTAGCTAAAGAAATAGCTGAGTAAATAAGAGTAAACATGATGCATTGTAATGAAATGAACCTTGCACAAGAAGTACCCATAAATCTAGGGAATGTGTCTTATTCAGGGAGCACAAAGATCAGCAAAGAAGAAGAGAGATGCTGAGGAATGACAAAGATTGTGCTTTAGTAGAAGTGGTAGAGCCATCATAAAATAAAAGGAATATTTTGTCCTCAGGATAACAACGGGGAATTATGGCAAATGCAGAAAACCTGAAAAGAAATTATAAAATTGTGTTTTGTTATTACACATTTGCTATAATGATCACATTAATCATGAGAGATTTGTACCTGCATGTAATCTATCTTAATTATTTTTTACATTTATTTCCTTGTGCTCCCTTCAACCTTTCTTCCCTTCCCAAAATGCAAATAAAGAGACAAATAGATATATATTTTAAGAAATAGGAAGAAAATAATTTTAGAAGGAATGTGAGGCACTGACATAGACAACTGTCAATATTGAGTCTAAATAACTGATTAGAGTTAAACATTTAAATGCCCTGACTGAATTTTCAGAAAACTTCAGAAATCATAAAAATATATAAAATTAGAGTGCATAGCATAGCAGAGGCTTTTTGAAAACACCACCTATATTAGGGAAGTTTTCCTGCCTAAGTAGGGACTGTTAGAAACATAATTATCTTAACATATCAGTATTTGTATGTACACATGCGTTTATGCATAAGCATGCAATATCAATAACGAAAGAGAAATATAGTTAAAAGACCATATCTGAAAGAATATTAACAAGGTTAAAAATACATGTTCAGTATATAATTGTAATTTCTATAGTTTATTTAACAAAGTAAACATTTAATTATAATTGTTAGAATGCTATAATGACAGTTTACTTATATCACTGTTTGCTCTTTGTTTGAATGTTGTGTATATATATATATATATATAATCATCTGAACTAATCTTTAGAATAAACATGTTTGGTCAGGCTGAAATTCTGGATCATTGTGCTCAGCCTCATTATGAACAAGGGAAGTCCTCCAATGACAAATGAAAATGAGAAGGATATTACAAAACTTGCATCACAAAGCAACACCCAAAGCCCATCTAAGATTTTAAAACCAAGAGTCTTGGCAGAGGGTGAGCGGATAGCAGAAATGGTATAAGGTACAAGTGGTGTCAAGGAGAGAAGCTTGAAGACATTTCCTTGGCCTTCAAGGAGTTATACAATTAGTATAAAGACAAGGTGGTTCATTTAGTGGGTCATTTTGAGGCTGTCCAGATTAAATTTTCTTTCCGGATGTCTCTGGGAGTAGACACCCAGATGAATTTAGCATTTGAGTCAGTAGATTCAGCAAAGTAGGTTTTTCTCTCCAGTGTTGATCAGGCATTGTCCAATCCACTGACATCCAGATTGGAAAAAGAGCTCAGAAGAAAAATTCACACAGTATTTTGTTCCTACTTATTTGCTTGAGCTGAAACATCTCACCCTCTTTTCTCTTGTACTAAGACTGATATTTACGTTATCATTCATGTGCATGTATATTCATGGATGTGCATCTCTTTTGATGGATGTGATATTATTCATACATACATATTTTAACTTTAAAGAAAAATATTACTAAGTAAAAGACAAGTGTACCTTAAAAATCCTTATAAGAAGTACCTTTATGTAAAATCTATGTGAGATCCTGATTCCATAAAAAATAACATTGTCTACATTCTATTAAACTTCTTTGAATCCATAAATCAAATTTGTTTGCAATTTTATAGTAATTTCTTCCATCACTGATAGCTTACTGATAGATAAGACACAGGGACCAGGGTATTAGCTGGTAACCTTAAACTTGAGACTATACTGGGTCTTCTCATCCTCTTATCATCTAGACATGGCTTTCTTGATGCATTCTTTCATTTTTCTGGATCCCCTGTCTGTTAAACCACAAGCATATTCTGAATCATGTAAACAAACACAAAAATTCAGCTTCACTTTCTGAAAGACACTGGTTAGCTGGTTCTATTGACTTATAAATTTCTGTCCATTCAGGACAATTCTACTTTTTCACAGTTAAATTAGGTGAAACTTTAATCATTTTTCTTCTTGCTTTCAATTTCACTTAGCTTCATTTACACATTGTTAAATAACAGTGGACCATCATATTTCTGTGGCATATCACTGATACAGAGAAATAATTACTAAATAGTTTTTGAATGAATAAAGGAGACAATGATCATCATGTTCAATTATTTTTCCCTTAAAATTGCTTCCATGAAGCCAGGCGTGATGGCTCACGCCTGTAATTCCATCACTTGGGAGGCTGAGGCAGGAGAATCCTTGCGAGTTTGAGACCAGCCTGAGCTACAAAGTGAGCTCAAGGCCAGCCAGAACTGCATAGTGAGACTCTGTCTCAAAAAGACAAAAAAATTTGCACCCATGAAAATGTGTTTTGCAATCCTTTGTTCCAAAGTTAGTAAAGTTAAATTACTAATTTTCCCCCTCCATTGTATTGATTCAAAGAAATAAAATTTTATCACCTAAAGTGCTCATTAAATTAATTATGTTAACTAATCAAAATATTCAATGATTCCACATTAACAGGAGAATGATAATCATTTTTATAACCTGGTAATGAACGTCTCAAATATCTTTCTGTAATATATACTGCATTTTCTACTTATGCCTAAGGGTTAGTGTGTAAATACAGTGAATTTACTATCAGTGGAGCTTTTACAATAAAAATGTGCCTCACTTTCAATTTTTGTCCTCAAAAGCTTCTACTCACTGTTCTCTGTGATCTCCTGTCCCTGGCTCCATGATAAAAGTTATGACAATCTTAGGAGCTTCCAGCTCTCTATATCACTGTAGAGTGGAAAGTACAGACCAGAGAAACTGGCTACACCTCTGTCATACCTACTACTTAATTATGCTAACATTTAAGATTTACACGTACTGTCATGTACCATTGTTTAATGCCCGGTAAACATAAATACTCTCTCAAATAAATACTTTCCTATTCAAAGAAAGTTCATACTTTCTTCCTATTACATATAAAAGGGCCACCTCGTGTACTCTGTATACTGCATACAGCAAGAGAGCATTACAGATCCATACAGAACAGTGTTCCCCAAAGCCTAAGGTCAGTGAGCAAATCATGGGCAAAAAGGAATTAATTATATTTTTTCCACCTTAATTCAGAGAATAGAAACTGACAATAACTCAAGTTGAGAGAATCCTAGATGAACAATTTTGAGACAGTCATAGTGGCCTTAGTATGAGAAAACCAAAAACCTGAAATGAAAAGGGAAAATAAAGTTACAGATCATGAGGAGAATGAGAAAGGAACACCTATTTCCTTTCAGGCAGAAGCAGAAGAAATCAACAGCTTTTCACTGTTGTTCAAGTCTTTTCTCCAAATCTGGTGAAGTCCAGATTCAGTCTTGGCAATGGTTTTCGTGTGATATTCAAGTGTGTTTCCACGAGATTTTCCTTCACTGTAAGCTACTTAGTACTGGCTTCTGCTGCTATCACATAACCACTAGCTAAGCCAAAACATAAAGCTTTTTTTTTTTTTTTTTTTTTTTTTTTTCCTGCTTGAGATTTCCTTCCATGAAATCCTGCCCCCACCTCCTGCTAACTTCCCATATTCCTGATTCCATTTTCTTTTCATGACCTCTTTAGATGTTTTATGACAATGTGAACTAATAGGAAGAACTCTTACATATTCTCCAAATTTTCAAAATGGATCTATATTGGAAAATAATAAATAAAAAAATACACAGTGTTTGCATACTCAATGTAATGATGAAAATCTGTGAACACTCATTCTTCAAAGTCTGATAAAGTGTTTTGTGATTCAGTCAGTCAGTGGACATGTTTCAACTTATTTCAAAATATGCACAAAACATAATAATGTCCAGGCATAGTGCTTCAAAAATATGTGTACTGTGTTTAATTAATTTTGAAGTGTTTCAGATAAAAACTTTTCTACAGCCTCACATTCGACTGATATAGTTTCATCTCTCAATCTTACTTCCTTTAAAAGACTACTCTATGATTAGAAACACACGAAGAGATTTCTTGATTTGTGAATTTTATTTCTGTTCTATCCTACTGTGGGACTTTTTTTTATCATTTTATTGTTTAATGTTCTGGGTATTATGTCTGACCGGAAATATTCTGATATAAAAGGTCTTTGGATTCTTTAGTTTATAGTAATGCTTGTTATTGGTGCGATGATCAGCTCCAGCCTCCTTCTGAATTTTGCTACTGTAATTAGAATACATAAAGTCAGCATTCTGTGATAGCTACTGGTGGATATTTTGCCCACATGTATTCAATTGTCACAACACCAGAAGATTAGACAAGTGCTTTAGAAAGCAGAAATTAATTATTGAGGATAATATTTATATGATTCTAGGTCCAATTGTATGTGTTAAACAATTGTATTGAGGCATTATCTACTGTAGTTGTAAATCTCTTTCTTTGCTCTGTAACCTTTCAGTGAAGAGGATAGAAAGGAAAGTCAACTTGTGAAGCAGTGTTGAGGGTGTGCAAAGTGTTACCTCAGAGGTGGACTGTAGATCTAATTTGGGAAAATGGTGATAGGAATATGTCAGATAGTGAAGTATTCTACAGACCGTGACAGTAGTTTAACATAGAATTTAGTATACTCTATTTTAAATACTACCTCCTGGGAAGAATCAGCATGACATAAGAAATGAGGGGGAAAATCCCTCATTCTATCCTGCTTAGAATGAAATGTGAAGCAGAACTGGAGGAAAAGCAGCTGAGTGGAAACTACCATATACTAAACTTTGTAGAGGAACGTGGGGAGAAATTGTGATAAAAACTATTTACATAAGATAGGTAGGAAATGTGTCTCTGTGTGTTAATACTTAGTACCTTAGCACATTTATTAATCTGTGTGATGCTCTAATTAGTACAAGGCATTGAGCAAGCTAAAAGATGATGGACTTTTCCCTTTGAAGACATTTCAGCATTACCATCTGGAAAACTACTATCTGGTTTTTGTTTTATTTCTACTACCTTATGTCCAAACCTTGGAAAACCTTATATTTCCTCAATAATTTGTAGCCAAACCCAACATTAATTTAGGACTAGAACACATTCACAGTGGTTTCATGTTCTTTCCTTTTCAGCAATGTTCCCAGACCTTGGAAAGGATGTGATTGTTTTGGCAAAACAAACAAATGAACAAACAAAGCAGTAATCTTCAGAGACTCTGGGGTTAATATCTGTTCCTTATCTCACCTGTCTGTACAATGTGGAGGGACAGGAAAAAAAAAAAAAAAAGAAAGAAAGAAAACCTCAGCAGAAAGAAGATGGATTGCTTCTGCTCCCAGCATTGCAGGAAGCCAGCCATGGCGGTGCAGATTCAGGATCCAGCAAATAAGCCTTTTCAGAGAGCCTTTCCACGGATGAGACATTCCTGCAAACCAATGGGCTCAGCTTCCCTGGAAAGTAATAGAAATGGAGAAGCCAGAAAAATAATGCTTTTGAAGACTCAGATTTACCAGTGCAGTACGGCATGTGGACTAAATTATGGAGAAGTAATCATGATACGAAAAGTGGTAGATTTAATAAAAATCCATTAGCACCACACAAACAGAATTAGGAATAATCTTGAGATGATGATATGGATAGTGTCACACAAGAGCATTTTCCTTCTGTGGGCTTACTTTTTTAAGAAAATAATAATTGATGCTTTGTACTCTCATTTTAACTCAAGAACAAATGTGTGTCATAAAATAACTTTAATGTTAAAGATTTGAAGATTTTTGTTTCTTTCTTTACTCTTGTAAATAAGATAGTCATATGATACCATAATTAGAAATTCTGCTTCATTGTGAAGAAAACTTATGCCTTTGTAATCCAATGGATTAAAAAAAAAATCTCTATAGCCCTGGAACTGAGGACCAGTTATATTTGAAAGCTGGGGGTTTTAACTGTGAAATTAATTTTATTTTATATTTCACTCAGTGTAACATTAATATAGGCTGATCTACTTAACTTCCAACTTCTCAAGAAATTTCGTTTTATCCTGAGGATTGAGTTTCTTAGTTCACAGGTAAAGTCTTAAGCAGCATATAAACTGAGCTTCTCTTCAATGAGGAAAGTGTGTATGGGGGTATTCCATATTAATTCTCAAACTATGAATAAAATATCAGCTTTAGAATTATAATATAATGGTGTTGCTTTGATTGCTCAATATTTCAAAACAAAGCAGAATGTCAAATTAAACTATGTACTTAAAGAATTCTTCTTAACTCTTCATAGTCTGTACTTTGTTCTGTAAAAATTAATGCAATTTAAATTTAAATTATTTTATTCTCCATTGGTGGCAATTATATTAAGAATTGAAACAAATAGCTTTTGTGTTTGTCAGCATTCATAATTTGCTAATTCTCTTTTTTCATCTTTGGATTGTATTTCTTCAAGATTTACATCATACTTTCTTCCAATGTATCAAAAATATTTGACACATAAGCATACATTTTCTTTTAATTTATGAAGCAAATTCCTGTGTCGAGGCTCTTAAACTATTTCTATTTTTACTCCAATTGCATGATGCTAATTCTCTTCCAAAGATAACAGTTTTCCTCCCCATTATGCTTATAATTTTCATACCGTTTTATATCACATAAGTATGCAGTCTTAGGCCATGTATACTATTTAATTACTTGTAATTTAAAGCTCATAGATTTATATACTGTGGTTAGTTTGTTGCAATGGTCTTCATTTTGTCCAATATTCTTTCTGTAATTCTCCTTTGTGGCATGTAGCTGGATTTTGTTCTCATTGTTATACCATATTGAATTGATGATTATTATTTGTGTTGTCAGCTTTTATCTTGTTTTATTTGGCTCTTAAAGCAACACTATAAATTGCGTTTTATGTATCTCCTGGCTCATGGTACTCAATAGTGAGGTACAACTGGAAACATTCACAAATGACCAGGGAAATATTGTGAACCTCTCTACAGAGGATAGGGTATCACACTACATGCATGCTGATAATACAGTCAGTTGTTATATGGATGCTGATAGAAAACACAAAACTATAAAATCAAAGGCAAAGGACTTCAATATTCATGGTATCAGTTTCCCATGCACTCAAGTCCCATAAGCATAACACTAATGGTTCATGTAGGAATTCAGAACATACAGTGGACTCAGTTACAAGAGAGGAGTTTGGCTTATGTGATGGCCTGCCTACCTCATAACCCTACACTTTGCCTCTGAGGGAGACATTACCTGGTATTTAAAAACTTCTGACTTAAACACAACCCTAATTAGTGGCTAGGAAGAAAATAGTGAGGATTTATAATTTAGGTATGTCCATTAAGCCTGTGAATGGCATCATGACACATAATACTTACCCTGTCTTCCCCAAATACATGTTTGTGATAGGCAGTTACTCTAAGTATATAAGGTAAACACTGACATTTTCTATTCAATTTTGTTTTCAAATTTTTGTTTATATCTCATCAAAATGCTTTCACAAGTCAAAGTGCATAACTACTCTAGAAAAAACAAACAGAAAAGAAAAATCACTATGGCAGTATACAGATTAATTGACATTGTAATTGCTGGAATGTACCTGGTCTTATAATGCAAACAGACTTGTTCTATAAAATGTCTATGGGTTGTTTATCACTCTCTTTTCTATAAGCAGTGCTTGACTTTCCCTTTACCTATCTAAGTTTGGAAGAAATTTTATATTTTGATAATCAAATATTATGTAGTTATATCTAATTTTATATTAATGTTTTTGCTGTGCGCTCTTTCATGAGCTGGCTCATTTTTAAATTAAAATATTTGTACCTTCTAAACATCAATTTTGAAGAGAGATGATATCTTCACAGTATTTATGGTCAACATTTTCTTGAATGGAAGGTCGATTAATGTTGTTAAATTTTCCATTTTATGTTATGACATTTACTTTTGTTGTGATAAGAAACAATGGTAAGCTTTTACTCATAGATTCCACTAAATTTTGAAAACTTATGTGTCTTTAACAAAATACAAATTAATAAAATAGTTTATAAATACTTTAAATTAGAATAAAAGTACACAATACAAATTTCAAACATTCTTCAAGAGGACTTGTATACTTTCAACACAGGATGCACAGAGCACACATTCTTGTTACAGCAGAGAACAACATGAGTAGATTAAAATCAATTCAAAGGAAGAATAAAGAGCAACAGAGCAAACATTAGATCCTATAATTCCATGTGCAGCACCCAGGATAATTTGTGGTGATTGTGAACTCCTGAGGGCTTGGATGTCCTTGGGCTACAGGATTGCTTGTTGCAGTCCACATGGCCTCTTTCTTGAGCTGGTTCTCTGCTCAAAGCCTACTGCATTCCTGGCATCTCTAAATTTCCTAGGGTTCCATTGTACGTTCAGCTTCACCTTCATAGATTCATGCCCTGCTCTTTCAAGAACACATTACTGGCCAATCAGATCTTTTGAAATCTTGATAGAAGCCTCTTTGGTCCTACGACTGTTATACTTTACATAGCTTAAAAAATACTATGTGAAAGACACCAAGGTCTGCTCCCAGTCCTGTTGGACCATGCTACAAAATCAGCTTACCATATTCAGGTTTTCCAAATGGCATCTCTATCTTTCCAAGCTTGCCCTAAAAACTTGTGTCAAAGGTTTCTAAATCACAGAATCAGGGAAAGTCACAGCAGCAGCTCCAAACTTCATAACAATTTTCTGCATCAGTCCCTTATCTATCACTGAGACAAATTAAGCTGTATTTAAGACTTAAAGAAGCAGAGATCTATACATGTTAATTTCAGTGGGTTATGTTCATAATCAACAGTTACCAAGGCATAACTGCCATGATAAAAAGATATATGACAGGTCAGGTTTTCAGTGCATAGATGCCAGAAAACAGAAAATAGAGGTACTCGTTAGAGAATATACCTAACTTGCCTAGTGACCCAGCCATTTAAATAATGTCTCCTCTCTGAATGTGAGATTATAGGCGGCATTCTGGGTCTTAATCTTAAGAAATGCCATTACTCTAATTATAACTTTATTAAAAAAGTTTCTATGTTGTTGAGACTATGGGTCAGATTCTTGCATATTGTTCACTTATGTAAGTACATATATTTTCCTAGCTATCATCATCAGTATGGTCTTTCTAACATATATTCTTCATGTTGGAAATGAAATTATCAATGGCTAATTCATTAGTCAGCTCAACCTATATTCCTATATTTTTATCATGCTTAAAGATTACAATTGTCTTTTGTTGTCCAAAATTTATTTCCATAAACATCATGCTCATTCAAAAGCCAATATTAATTATGTTATATTTTTATTCTTCATTTATCATAATTTACATATACGCTTTTGAATTTTTAAAAACATTTGGTAATAAACACTCTTCTCCATTCCAAAGACACAAAATTTCTTGGTTCTTGGCTGAATTTTTAAATTCATTACATGCACATTAACAATTTGGCAATCGATAAGCTCCAGTACATTCCACAAATTAACTTCCTTCATTTCTCACATTTACATATTTCTAATATTTTCTTCCCCATAGTATTTATCAAAATTGGCATAAAATAAAAGAATATGAGAGCCATAGTTATCTGTGGAAAGGAAGAGTGTATATTTTGCTATGTGAACTGTTTGTGATAATATCTTAAGAAAACATTACAAAACAAATGTTTCTGAGATTTATTAAAGTAATTCAGAAAAAGATATGAATACTATATTTTTCATTGAAAACAGAACTAAAATTCAATGAATTTTGGATGGGATCAAACTAAAACACACTGGGCCTAAATTGAGATCCTCTTTCCCCTTATATTGAGCATGCATTGCTGATTTATATAACATGTCTGGCCCTTTAGACATTCCAGTGTAAGACCCTTGTTCTCTGCATTTTCTTCCAAAAAGCTCTGTCTTTTCATTAGTCATGATCTGACTTAATTTTTGGAATAGTTCCACTTTGTTGTCCGTGAAGTAATCATCCTCTCTCTTTTTGTATGTTTCTTGGGAGCATTGTTTCTTTCTGCATCTGGTAAAATTTAAAACCTGGTCTTTCATTCTGTCACCTTATACATTACCGTTTGATTATATTAGTCATAAAATCTTTTAATTTTTATCTACTCTGTGATCTCCCCATTCTCTTATACGTATGGCCTGCCCTTGTTTTGTGTATTTGTGGTGTGTGTGTGTGTGTGTGTGTGTGTGTGTGTGTCTATGTGTGTGTGAACTTGGTCAAGCCAAAGTAACTAGAGTTTTCTCTTTTGTTCTCTTACATCATCCTCAAGGCTTCATTGTAACTCAATCTAATAGCCACATAGTGAACAAAAATCTCAAAATAATATTACCAAAATTCATTTCCAACTTAATTGAAATATTTTCCCACAATATCCTAGAAGTGTGGGATTATTAAGTTCTTCATTGGAATTAGAGGAATTTGCTGAGGTATTGTGTCACAAGGCCTGGCCAAGTGTTCTCATGAGTTGTTTGAAATCATCCCTTGCTATGTTGTTGTTAGCAGTGTTATTTCTGAATACATTCAGTGTTCAGGATTTGATAACAGTGGATGTGAACAAGTTAAATTATTATGGAATCTTTAAAATCATTTTCCATACATGAATGATGTAGTGATGAAAAAAAAGTGTAAGTTGGCTTGCACAATCCATCTTGTTATTTTTTGATGAAAGAGATTCACCTTTCTGTAAGAAATCCAACCGAGTATTTGTACCAATTCTTGAAATTTATAAAGAAGGAAAAGGCAAGATATCCACATTTAGCTATCCACTAAATGTAGCCATGGAAAAAGCAAGCCGAGGTTGACTTATATAAAATTTCAACCGCAAGGGGTGCATTATAAGGTCAATGCTGTACAATATTAAAATATAGCAAATGAAATTTGATCTTCTCCTTTTGCAGTAATTTATGCTAGATGAAGATTAAGGCAAGTAACAAAAGTTCACAACTTTGTTATCTACCTGCCTCGTGCTGAAATTAAACAATGGCCTGACCTTCAGTGATATTCAGGGCTGGCTGCAGTAGCCTGAGAATATAATACATACATTTCTTTCTGAACCCACATTGTGATATTACGTTGGTAACTGGAAATAAGCTGTAGTTAGTTTTTCAACAGATGCTTTCCTACACGGAGCTATAGAAACCTCAGTTTCACCGTAAAATCTGTCATGATGGTATCAGTATAATATCCTATTTGTCTAATAAATGCATGTTTATGTACCACCACATTTTTGGTGGGTATTGCTAATTAATGACAAGATAAAATAAAGTACATGAAGAAGTAAACTAATTCTCACATATTCCCTAGTAATATAAAACATATTTAAATACAATTCAAAATTTTTGCAGTATACTTACCACATTTTGCAGAAGGAAAGAACTATACGGTAACCACAATGGACCTGGTTTTAATTTAAATTCTATTTCTTATGTTGATTATGGAAGATCTTTTGGAAAGATTACTTATCTGATCATATAGCACATCTGCATACTTGAAACTGATGGTTTATACATATAGTATAGAATCCTTATGAATCACTTAAATCTATTGCCAATAGAATCCAAATGATAGCACACATAGAAAACACACACACAATTCAAACACCTGAAACTGGTTAGAGCAGTGGTTATATGAACTCAATCCTTTCTTATGTTTCAGTGTATGAGACGTTAATTCTATAAATTGTGTGCTTATTCACACTGTTGACATCGTATTGGATGATTTACTCTTTTTCTTACTGTTAGTTATCTCACTAAATAATTTAAGCAGTTGTCTGAGATCGACTATGTCTAAATCTTAGCCAATTTATGTTTTA
Organism: Cavia porcellus; assembly: GCF_034190915.1. NCBI lineage: Eukaryota > Metazoa > Chordata > Mammalia > Rodentia > Caviidae > Cavia > Cavia porcellus. Next base: position 19,600,364 of record NW_026947514.1, on the reverse strand, counting down.
CTTACATCAACATTCTAAAGAATAACATAGGAGTTTACATATATTTTATGAGAATTAATGATTTTAAATAATTATAGTAGAGATATTCCCTTGTAGTTACTATAAATGGTAATCCTGTTATCATTAAATTATCTTCATTACCATTGCTGTCACTACTACCACTTTTATTATCATTAATTAATTGCATCATTAGGTGCATACTTTTCTTATAAGATACGAGTCAAGAAGTCATAAACTGATGTATGCCTCCTTTCACAAAAGGTTTTAGCAAAGGGTTGCAGGTCACCTATCACAGGGGAACAAGCTTTCATAGACTAGAATCTATGTGACAAACTTTGATGACATTTGCTCTCCTAATCCTCTTAACTACTACCTTCATTGTCAAATATACTTCAGAAGAAAAATACCAAAATTGTTCTGAGGTTAAGAAGTCATGGGTATCATAAAAGTAAAATGGGATCTTGCTTGAGAATATTGGGGTAAAGCAGAGTCCTGAGAACTGAGAAGGAGGTGGAGGTTTACTTACATTTTCCTTCTCTTACAGTTTGACAGTTCCCTGGGGCGTAAGCAGTTAAACAGAGAGTTAAAGAAAGGTAACAGACTAAAATTTTGTGTTAAAATTCAGATGTTAAAATATTAACTCCAGGTGATATTGCCTTAGATTTGCGGAAAGTAAATGATTATGACAATGGAATCCTCATGAACAGGATTAGTTACATAAAGAAAGCCCAGACAGCTTCTATACACTGCCCACCTTGTAAAGATACTGCACATTGAAATGCGTAACACTGAAGTTGTTGTCCTCCATGAGCCAACCATGCTGACCTAGAATCTGATCTTAGACTTCTTCCCTCTATAGCCGTAAAAGAGAGAAATTTCAGTTATTTTAAACTGCACAGTCTTTGGTCATTTGCTTTAGTACCTGCAACTGATGAACACAGGAAAGTTAGTTTACCATCTATACAAATGGTTGAAAAGAATATTAGTGAGGAACCAAAGACAGCCTAAAACAATTCCTCAGTCATGAGCATATGCTGGTCCCCAAATATCTTACTCTCATTTATATGATCACATTGTTTTCTTTTAAAGACCAAGGCAACTTCTGCATTCCCATATACCTTCTTTTCCACAGTTCCCAAATACCAATTTAAGCCACAGATTCTCAACTTTGTCTTATAAAAGTTCCAGTGTTTTTCCACAGTATGTTGCAAGATCATACCAGATGCATCCTATACATAACCTCCAAATTGCCTTCAATTGCAGGAATTACTCTTTCTCCCCATGATATTTCCCTCCATGATATCACTTAACCACCTTTACTAGCTTTTTAATAGTATAGGAGGGACCTTTTTTTTAAAAAAAAATGATTGATTTGTTCCAAACTACCTGTTTTTCCCACCACAGTTCATTAGCCCCAAAGGCAGGGTTGGATAAAAACTGGGAGATGCAGGCAGCCAGTTAGAGTAATCCAGGTGACTCTCCGAAGGGCTGTAATTAAAGTTTGTCTTTCCTGAAAACTCTTCGTAAATTATAGGAAAAAACTTACCTTCAACACCTGGAGCTGATAAAGGATGTCCTGAGAGGAAAAAAAAATCCAGACAAAGAGGACTCTCGGGAAAGGCAGTGTCTGGCAGACACAGGATGGAGCGTGGGTGAAAAGATTATTGTTCCTAAAGAGAAAAAGAGAGAAATGTTTTAGAGAGGTTTTCAGTGCTGCGCCCTCTTGGCTGGTTGAGAACTTTCTGATGTGTCAGGAAGGAATGATTTATTCTTCATGAGAAAATCTGTGTTCTAATCTCCCTTTCTTTACCTACAATTAGCATGTTGATGGATGCCCAAATCTAGAGATCTTGAGTAGTGAGAGGGAATCCTAGTGTGATAGCACACATTAGAACACTTACATAATTAAGACAGGAATTAGAAATTTCCTTCTCTTAGTTATGTTTGTGTTTCAGGATGCTCTTGGGAGGTGAATAATGCTAGCTCCACTCCCTGGGTTTGTGTGAGGGTCTTTCCTACGAGAAGCTGCATATCTCATTAGTTTTGCATTTGCTTTAGATATAAAATGATTGCATCATTTATATTCACTCCTCCTCCCCTTCTCCTCCTTCTCTTTTTTTCTCCTCCATTTATAAAAATATATTTCTCCTCTTCCCTCTTCATTGGAAGCTTTATTTAGAATGACTGCAATATATTTTAAACATATCATTGCATTTAATTGTGCATCCAGCTGATGTTTCCTGTTTTCCTCAACACCCCAGCTAAGAGGTTTTGAATGAAGAAAATACATAGAAGATTTCCACGTTCATTTATTTGTGTATTAGTCCTCTGTGATTGAATGGTTCTGATTTCTGACATAGTACTGAGTTTCTTATTGTACCTAATATTTCAAAACAGATTTCATGAAACAATTGTAGATTTTCATTGGATTCCAAATAACTGTAGATTATTATTCTTTCAGTGATTTCAAAAATTCTGTATTTCTGTAAACTCAGAAGATTGGAACACTTGCATTACTGAAACACTAAGCAGTTTACATTTCATGTCTAAATAGCTGGTTTCATATCTAGGAACTCCTACAATTCCAGCCTTCATGCTAATCCTAATAAATCTGTGTATAGAATGATGCTGTGCCTCACATAAAGCAAAAATTAACTAAATGCTTCTTTCTTGTTAGACAATATTATCAGAAATGAAAATGATCTAAAATATTTTAAATGCCTATTCAGTAAAATAAAACTACTACAAACATATACTGCTATCTCTATAGTTTAAATTTAGAGCACAGATAAAAACATGTGTTGCATGCACCTATATTAATAAATAATAGAGTCAGTTCATCAGCAAACTAATACAAAATGATGATAATGATATAAAAATTTAAAGCACAAACCTTTCCTAACTTCTTGTGAAGAATCCATGTACACAAAATGGTAAAAATTACTTTTTTAAAATTGGCAAGAAATGTTTACGGAATAAACAAAGCATTCACTGTCATAAAATAGCTCTGCAATGTTCAAAGAAATGAAATCATTAAGAGTCAATTGTGTGTTCTTCACTTGAGCATTCGATGATTTCTCTTCCAGGAAAATGGTAAACCGTACCTGTCTGTGACTCCTGTCACCTGAGGTAAACAGTGCCTTTTGCAGCTGCATGTATGGCATATGCCTGATATCCCAGGACTGAAAGATGCTGAGACAGGGGTGTACAAGCTCAAGTCCTGGGTGCACACCTAGATGAGACTCAGCCTCTAAAAAATTGGAGAAAGTCAGAGGGGGAATGACTGAGGGAGAGAGGGAAGGATAGGGGGAGAGAGAGAGAGAGAGAGAGAGAGAGAGAGAGAGAGAGAGAGAGAGAGAGAGAGAGAGAGAGAGAGAGAGAGATTTAGTTCTGTGGTACAGTGATCATACTTTTCTTTCTCAGTACCAATGGGAATAAATGCTGCTTTTTGCAAAGTGCCACAGTTTCCACAGAAAAGTCACTGACTCACTTGTCAAATGCCTCCTTTCTTGTGATTTTTTTTCAGTTTTTTAAAACACCTTTTCTTAAAATATGTACACAGTATACTGGTTTTAAGGTGTCTTGTTACCATAACCCCATACTTGATTTTGTTTTTATAACTTGTAGTTTCATCCATTACTTTTATTTTGAAGATTTCCCACCTCAGGACAGTAAAGAGTTCTTGATCTACCCCTCTTGATTTAGCGCTGTAGTTGTAGAGGACGATTTAGTTCCTCCCTAGGGCCTCTGGTCCACCAGATCACACAGTTCCCTACTCTGAATTTGCCAACACATTTCTCTTTGATGAACGTCAGCCTAGCTGCTGCTTTCTGTCATAGAAACTACTTTGTTTAACCACTTACCAGTCAATTATTTAAATGCACAATGGTAAAGAGACTTCACAATTTTCACTAACTTTTATAAGATAGCATAATAGGAAATATAAAAATGGCAATTTTATTGAATTTATTCAATTCAAGAACCAAGTGGTTAAATGACACCTGTCCCAACAAGATTTGGCACAGTTAGTGTGCAAAGAATCCCACTGCTCAAGGATGCTCAGGGAAAATGGTGAAGTGGTTAATTTTTTGGTGAGGAAGGGTACTGGGTTTGAACTCAGGGCTTCACATTTATCAGGCAGGCGCTGTGCCACTGAGCTAAATCCCTGGCCCCCTAAGTGGTTAATTTTATCTCTACTCAGCTAAGTTCCAAATATTTATAATTTTCTTATTATTAAGAGATATTTTTTGTATTTTAAAAAGCAAATAAAACAGAAACATTTGATTAATTTTATTGAGAATATGATTAGAAAATACACTGTTTGTAAAATTTTATGTTCTTCCTTAAGATTGTAAGACATAAAGAGAACAAAATTGGTATGACCAGTAGGCTAGGTTGGTATATAATTTTATTATTGGTTAAGAATATGTTATAGACATGAGTACCGGGAGCACTGGCTTGCAAAATATTAAAATGTGGCATTAGATTAGCTTCTGTTTGATCACCTGTTAATTCTGTTGCAAGTCAAGAAATACAGCATCAATCAGAAAAACAGCAAATAATTTCATGTTCCTTCTTTCAGGAAGTAAGGAAAATGGGCTGAACACTCCAATGAGGATAATAACCCTAATATTCTTACACACCCAATAACCAATTATCCTGAATAAAACTGTTTAACTCATTTTGAATATTTAGATTTACAAAAATAATAATGCGAATAAATATTTTCAGCAGAGTTCTTGGAGCTGTTGTATATCAGGAACAAACACAGCTTGCTAGACCCAATATGTCTAATGTATTTTGACTGTGAGATATGATTCTTAGTATTAAAAGAAAATAATGTTTAACATATTAATTTTCATTTTAAAAGTTTGTTTATTAAATTGTTTGGCAATTATTTTACTCTGATTAGAATAATTGAATATAAGTTATAAGCATTGTAGAAAGAGACAATTTCTTTTTAGGTAAAATAGTGTATTAATTTAATTGGAAAATTAGAATATTTAAAATGTTTTTCCATGTTATTCGTAAAGAGTCCTTAGTTTTGAAATCACTCTGACTTCCTCCTGTATGTGCTTGTATGAATCAACAAGCATTTGCAGTTTTGCGTATCTGTCATTCTTTGAACAAAGAACACTTTATCAGACACTGACATGTCTAGTTTTAATCTTTGGCCTGAGATTTTTATTCTCTTTTTGAGGAATTGCTGAATTGTAAATGACAAGAGAGAGACAATTGCAAAAAAATTCACAGAAACGAATTTGAAAATATAATTCTATTTTTGTTTCTATTTTTTTTTAATTTTCTACACACAATTATGGGAATATGTTATTTAGGATATTTTTGACATCTTGTACTTTTCCCTATGAGTCAAGCAGTGGAAAATATTTCTATTGAAATAGCTACTACTGACTAGATTATTAAAAATGGATATAAGCAAAGTAAGATAGCAAAATGGTGCATATTTGTTTATTTTTAATTGATTCAGATTTTTCAAATTCCGTTTCTTGATCACTCAAAATAAATAGCAGGAAAGCTAGAAACGAGATATAAGTTAAGGAGTCTAAGTAGTTAATGATTTTGTTGGGATTGAATTCAGAGATTACATTGAAAATTAGTCACACTGCAGAATTAGCATCACAAAAGTGATGGAGGTAAACATTAAAATTGATAAAGAACAATAACACCACTGTTGCATGGAGAGAGGGATAAGAATGGAAGAGAATAATAAGAAGTTATATTTTTCCTTATTAATGCTAAGATAATTGGAAGAAATGTATTAGGGATATGAACTTTTGCAGAACTCATTTTGTATACCTGATGTCAGTATCAAATATCTGGCTGATAATGGATAATTATCCTACCTTTTATGAATAGGATGATGGTACCTATGTGATATGTTTGTTTTAAAGAGTACATGATTACCTTTATGGTGTGTTTTTTCATTGTTATTACATTAACCCCAAGCCTGTATCAAAATTGTAGGAGCAGAAATTTGAATGTGGATCTACTAAACTGGAATTTCAAGTTGGAGGTAGAAAAGTTTCATAATGATGGAAATCTTAACAAATTGTATAGATCGTTTTAGACACATTGAATATTAGCCATAACTTATCAAAATCATCACTTTAACTCATTTTTGTAAATATTTGATAAATACCTAAAGATACTCTCTACTAAGTATGTGTAAAAATATGATACAATGATGTTTTCTTTATCAAAAGAACTATGTGTTCTAGAAAGTTACAGTATACCTATAAATAAGAGAAATACAAATATACAAATTAAAAATAATATAAAATGACTCAAAATAATAATAGTAATATAAAATGACTATCAATCTAGGAATGTCCCTTTAGGTTTGCAACCATATTTTAGGAAATTTTCTCCTAGCTTCTCTTAGCTAAGAAAGTGTTCTAAAATTAGGAGTTAAGTGGGAGCACTGTTCTTGTCTTCAGTGCATAAAATCAGATTGTATTAAAACTAAGAATAAATTTGTTATACTGATTTTTATAGCTTGTCTATTAACACTTCATTTGTTCTGAATTTATTCTAGGCTTCATTTATTCAATTAGTTTATACATATGGGAAGTAAAGATTGAAAATGTTTTATGATTCTTATCAGATATGCACATGTATATGTGTAAGTGGAGCATCTTCTGAAATTTACTGGGTCTTTTACTTCAACAGGCAATGAAAACAATTTTGCAAAACGTATTTGCCAAGTAGATTTTCACCTGGAGATCACTTCTGTGTGGTGATACATGAATTTGAAAGTGTGGATATTAATCTGCACTCTTGAGACAAAGCAAGCAGCAGAAAAGAGATGTGTTTATTGTCTGAGGACAGACTTCATATTAGTTCATATTTTAATTTGGATTAACTTCACAACCTTCAATAGTGTTGTTATTTTCCATCTTTCTCTGACTAGTTCAAGTGATTGCATACTTTCTGCATAAACTATGCATTACATTTAATTTTGTAATTTCAGGATAAGTAATGTATCTTTTCATTATGTGCCTCTCAAGGTTCCCCTCCAAAGTTTCCATAGAGATCAAGTCATATAATCACAGCGAAAACTAATCATCTTCACTTGTGAGAAAGAAAGTATGTCAGGGAAAGTAAATAGAAGCAGTAAATCAGGAGACAATTGAGAAGGCAAACAGAACACTGAGGTTGCTAAATAATCCAGAAGAGGTGGTTCAGAGGCATTCACAGAATTAACCTTTTGCCATGTTCTGTCTCACATTCTTCACTGTCTTAGCGCCTGGCTTACTCTCTGCCTGCTAATTAGAATGGAAGAAGTACATTTTCCTTCCTATGCTGTCACTAAAATTTAAGATAGTGGAAATAATTGTTCGGTATTCCATTTTGCCCTTGGGAATAAATACATGGAAGCTGACAAGAGGGAGCTTTTGCTTACCTATGCCTGCTATTTATCTCCTCAAACTCATTTCTTTAAAGTTGTTTTTATTGAAGCATTGATGAAGTTCATTAGAGTTTTTTAGTATGTTCACAAGAGTTTTTAAATTATATCAAATTCTGCTTAAGGCAATTTAAAATATTTTCTTTAAAAATAAATGTTTAGTGATTGTATTATTGTCATTATTAATAATTATAATGAAAGCTAATTATTTAAAACATCATTTTCCTTGCATTACTACTTACTCTATTGGCCTTAAGAATTGACGTGAATTTTTTATTTTATTGAAAAATAAAAATATGTTATAATTATACGATACATTTTCCCTGAAAGGTTTACTTTTCATCAATGAAAAGTATTTGTTTCTATATACCTAGGTGCCAAATAATGATGCTAAGCTATAAATTGGTATGGTGTGTTACCCAGATTTCCATTATCATAACACACACACTGGGTGAATCAATTTAAAATAGGTAAGATTTATTTTAGTTCACATTGGAGAATTTTGTTCCAGAAGTGATTGGGTCCAATGAATTCCGCTCTGCGAAGCTGACCTCTCCGGGAAGCAAGCATGCTTAGAAGAAAGATGCTCCTCTCAAAGCAGCCAGGAAGCAGAGTTAAAGGGAGAAATGGAGTCCTACCATCCCCCTCCGGAGCAGGACTCCAGGGACCCAAGACCTCTCATTGAGCACCACCACTCAAAGGTGTGTACCACTTTTGAAAAGCATAAAGTGGAGGACTAGGGCTTTAACATATCTGCGTTATGGGACTCCTGGATTAAAACCATAATACATGATAGAAAAAAAGTAACAACAAAAGAGAGCTATAGCTGTGGCTCGATGGTAGAGTACTTGCCTAAAAATGTGTGTAAAGCCCTTGATTCAAACTCTAGCATCATAAATAACTAAATAAACAAAGGACATAAATCATGTATTAATTCACTAGAAGTCACTGGCTATGGAGACCACAGGGCAAAGGTTTTATTTTGGTTTGTTTTTTTTAATGTTATTTCTGTCTTGTATATGTGGCTAATATAGAGAAGCACTTCAGAAAGGCAAAACAAATTTGTCCCATCATTTTTTTTTTCTTTCAGAAGAAGAGTTTGAACCAGAGCCTTTGCATTGAGCTACACCCCCAACTCATATTCATTGGAAAATGGAGAAGATCTTACAAAGTTGCTAAATTTCCAAGAATGCGCAATTTTAAGTTTTATTGTTGTGCCATTGGCTAAAGTAAAGACTGTGAGTAGAACAGTGATTAATTTAGTATTTCCCATGACTTTTGCTGAAGCTGTATGCCAACATATACTACAAAGAATTTGTATATTATTTACTTATTTATTTTGGTATCAGGAATCAAACTCACAACCTCGCATTTGCCAAGCAAGTGCTTACACTGATGAACTAAATTCCCAGCCCTATTATTTTAAAAAATTAGATTGGAATTTATTTCTAATTGCAAATGAAAAATTTGAAACACCCACCCACTTTCCTGTATTTCTAGTGAAAGTAAAATAACATTTATAACTAGTACTCAATGATAAAAGTAGAAAGCAATCACATAGTTGATGTATTCCAAAATATTATTATCAAATGAGGGAATCTTACTAATAAGGATTTCAAAAATCAATTTTAACAGAAGAGTGAAATTAGGCGAGATTGATTATCTTGTTGGACTACCAGGATATATATATATATCAAAAATATGGACTAAACAAATTTATAAATTTGATATAAATGTTTTAATTTAAATAGTTTGTAATGCAATAAAAAATACAGTAGAATAGAATGTTAAGAAAAAACTCAACCACTTTGTCACCTGACAATAACGTGCTTGTTTATTATGAGGCAGTGTATTAATCTAATAGGTCAAGTTAATATAATTAAAAGGCCATATGATTATTTCAATAATCTCAGTAGGATAAGTATCATACAAAACAACTTGACTATCATGACTATTAATTTATATGTAAAGCATTCAGTAAAACAATGTCTACTACAAGTGTTGTAATAAAATTTACATATGTCCCATTGGGGGCATACACACACACACACACACACACACACACACACACACACACACTTACACACATGTACACCCATGACCCCAGAGCTGAAAGGTTATTTCAAGGGATACACAAGAAACTGTCTACAAAATTATCAAAAAGTTATGGATAATCATCACCTCTAGAAGCATTTAGAAACTGGTATGAAAGGGGCTGGGGATTTAGCTCAGTGGCGTAAGCACCTGCCTTGCAAGCAGGAGGTCATGAGTTCGATCCCTGGTACTGATAAAAAAAAGAAAAAAGAAAAAAAGTGTTAAAAAAACTGGTATGAAATATTACCTAAGATAATGAACAATAAAAAGCATTAAAAATGTGATATTAAAAAGAATGGGTTCAAGTATCTCTAATAGCATGGGATATAATTATACATTTGAAAAATCAAATAGAATTAATGAATGAAAAACTATTTCAAGAAACACTTACTACTGTAAAAAGAAGGGAGAGTATTCCTGAAACTATCTGCTACTGATTTGTAAAAAGAACATTATTAAATGTTCATGCCTTTTCAAGAAGATGGATGCATTATTGAAAATTGAAACTGACTACAGTGAAATTAGCAGTAAGAATTATTTATTCTGGCATCCCCTGACTAAGTCTCCCGTGTTCAGGTTGGATCATGGGGGCATTATACTTACTCATCAATGCACCAACCCACGGATAGGTTTAGAGCTGAGGTTGCTGTTGAGAGGCAGAACCTCTGGGGAAGGTAGGTCTCCAGGCCCTACAGTTTGCAAGGTTTTATCCTCTTTCTTTCACTCGCGCAGCTTCCTGCTCACCTTGAATTAAGCAACTTTCATGTACTCTGCCATTCTGCTTAAAGCCAGTCAACAAGGAGCTGAAATCTCTGAAACCATGAATAAGAATAAACTTTCTCTTCTGTAAATGGAATAGGACAGGGATTTTTTCCTAGCAATGCAAAAACAACTTATGCATAAGCATAATCATGCATAACAGAAATAAAATCAGCATGCAGTATTATTCAGAATCGCTAAATGTGTACTTATCTCATTTGTTCATGGACAGATGAATGGATAAACAAAATATTCTTGTGTATGTGATTACATGCATATATACATGTAATGCTTCTAAATACATTTGTATATAATGCTTTATTATGTGTTTCATATAAAGTGGTATTGTACATTTCATATATAAAATGGAGTGTTATTTAGTCTTTGAAAGGAAAGAATTCTATGATACCACATTGATAACCCATGAGGACAATGTTTAATAAATACTATGTCATTGGGATTCCACTGATAAAATTTGTTGTATACTTGTGTACTTTTCTGATCAACAACATATGATTATGGTTAAAATCTCAAGCTTAGCATGGTTCCATATTTTGAATTCTGGTTCTATTGTTTAGTAAACCATTTACCTGAGCCTCCTGTGCCTCATCACAAAATATTTTACAAAATGTTAGCATCAATGTTTTCCAATGGGGATATGGTGAGAAAAATATTTTCCCTCAACATGACATGGTCTCAAAGTCACTTCTCAACATTACCTTTCATATTGCACAGCACATATTAGGGTAAGGTTCATGTTAGTTTCTGCACATGGGCACTGATCCAGCAGGAAATCTGGACAGTATTTTACTTTGGTTTTGTTAAGTGACTTAATATATAAATGATTAATGCCTGTATTATGACCAAAGGTTTCTTTTTGCAATATTGTTCATCAGGCACTTTATAAGACACTACATACTTTTTATGAAAACCCATGAGCCAGAGTATTTTAATATTGGGAAATAAAGAATATAGACTAAATATTTTCCTAACTTTCTTCCTTTATAAAGAAATAGAAATAGAAGTAAAACGCAAAAGTAATCATCCTTGACTTCAGTCTTGATTCTAATCAGGCTCACTCATGAACCATAATAATTTTAAATAATTCTTCCTTTCAATTATTTTGGTATCTGAAATTAACTGCATTAAAATTTTTAACTGATTAATGATTTTTATTTATTCAGAAGTTAACTTCCTTATAGAAGTCAAGCAATTTGTCTCATAACATATAAAATGCCTTTGTTTTTCTTCTTTTCTATAATTGCACCTTATTATCATTTCTCATAATTTTCTCTATGTCCAAATTGTTTCATGATGCTTTCTTTGTATTCATGAGAAAAAATAACAAAGGCAGCATTCTATCACCATTATTTGTAAAACAAATGATATTATTGTTACATTAGGTGAATGAACTGTACATTATTTGATATTTTTGATTTACAGAGAAACAAACATAGGATTAATGACAATTTTATGTAAAAATCTGTTGCTTTCTTGAGAATTTTATCTATTAGAAAAGTTTTGAATTTATGCAAAGGTTACAAAGCTGATACTGAGAATCACAAATACAGCACAAGAGGGTTGCTCTACTAATAAAAATTAGTATGTTCCATTTGTTATAAATAATGAAATCTTAATGATTCATAATAAATAAGTAAAGGTCATGCAGTGTCCAGGATTCATTAGTTTTTTCTCTTTTTCTGTTTTAGGAGCTCACTCAGAATACCACATTATACTAGTTTTTGTGTCCCCTTTGGGTCTTGTAAGCAGTTAAAATTTTGCAAACTTTCATTGTTTTAGATGACCTTGATTGTTTTGCAGAGCAATGGTCTGGTATTTTATAGAATACCAATCAGTAAAAATTTAGTAATATTGTTTTTTATTTGTAGACAAGGGTCAAAGTTTTGGGAAAAAATAAAAACAGCCAGCATTGGTAATAAAAACAAGAATATTTTGTGTTGTATTGAGTCCATGTTTAAAACATGTTATTTTATTGATAATGTCCAATGGTCCTAACACTGCTGATATTGACATTGGTCACCTATTGAGCTGTGTTTCCCAGACTTCTCATTGAAAAGTTACTTTTCCCCCTCTTCTTTAGTGTAATATTTGGAAGAAACATATTAAATAAAAGTCCACATTGGAGTAGGAGTAACACTGTCTTTGAGCAAAAAAATAGATTTAAATTTGCTTGGAATTCCTCTGAATAGAAGATTATGTTCCTTCCCATTTTATAGATTTATTCAGTTCTTTATTTACATCAATATGAACTCATAAGTCTACCTTACATATTGACCTAAGAGTCCCTAGTCATTAAGACTTCACTGTGTTGTTCAAATTGTCTCAAGAATGGACAGTAGAATTGACTCCTGGGTCTCATTGATACAACACTCACTCTTCATTGTTTTACTTGCTTGAATTCAGGATTAATTACTGACAGTATGAGATGTTCTATGCTAATTTATATTTTAACCTCAAGTCTATGAGCTACTCATGTCTCTGTAAACTTTTTTTTTTTTTTTTTTTGGCAATGAATTGTATTACCTGTGTTTGTTGCCAGTGAAGATTATAGATTTTAATTCCTCTTACCTAAAAGACCAAGGTAATAGATATGTGCATCCATATGTTGGTACATACACATACCTATCAATATTTACACATATTAGCACTTGTATTTATACCAAGATTAAGCATGAGTGCATGATTTTTGCAAATCTATTAGTATATGTATCTTCTATATTTCTTTCATTATCCGCACATTCATACTTTAGTACTAGAATATCTTACTTTAGAGCAACTTACTTTACTTAATTGTTCAAGTGTAATAAACAGGCATAACTCACTCAGAAATGCAAGCATTATCCTTATGAAAAACAATCTTGTGAGAAGAGGAAAGGTCCGATGTTTAGTCTCTGCTACTAGTTTTGCACATTCATTTGCAAAGTTAACATTTGCTTCCATTCATTTCAATGAAGTTATTTTATATATGTCTATCGCAGTGAAGTTTGATTGTAGCCTGTTATAACCTCTTAAATTAAATGAGTTTTTTAAAATCTTACATTAAAATTAATTTTGAACTGTAAAGATCAGCTGGTTTTAACATGTACATTGCTTTATGTATTCATGATTACAGTATCATGTAGCAGTTTCATCACCCTAAAATCACATCGTGTTTCACCTATTTTCTACACCTTCCCCTGCCCAGTGATCATTTTACTGTCTCTAAAGTCATGCCTTTTCCAGAATGTCATATAATTGAAATCATAACATGTGAAGCCTTTTCAAGATAACTTCTTTAATTAGTAACATGTTAAAATTTACTTCATATCTTCTGATTTGCTAAATTTACTTTTATTAGTGTATGTTTGCAATATATAATAAATACATTCACTATGGAGAATTGGTACATACACAAGTTGCATCTTGATTTTTTCCACTTCTTTTTCTTTCCTTTTGCTCCCACTCTCTCCTCAGACCTCTTACTTTTATATGGATTGGTAGCTCACTTACTTTCATTGCAAAACATTTTTTATTATGTGAATGGATAACCAGTCACTTAAACATTTGACCTATTGAAGATTATATTGTTTGCTTTTAGTTCTTGATGGTTATAAATAAAACTACTATAAGCATTTGAGTGTAAGCTGAGGAATGATATTGCCACATCGTATGATTAAAATCTTGCTTACATTTTCTAAGAAGCCATTAGCCAAATGTCACAAAGTGATGATGCCGGGTGGCCAACATGTCAGCAATGAATGGAAGTTCCAATTTCTGTATCCTTGCAAGAAATTGATACTAGTCTTGAGACTATCCACCTTGTCAATCTATCAAAAACAATAATTACCTGAAATCTATTGCCTACTCAAACTTATAATTTATTTTTTCATCTTAGGGTTCTCCTTGTCCTGACTCACTTTAAAAAGAATTGTTCTTTCTTTTGGAGATTTCAGAAGGAAATTCCAAGGCCCATTTACTATCTGTCTATATTAGGAGTTATTCTCAGTTTTTCTAGAATTTATCGATTTTGGTCCCATTTTCCGATACTATTATTGGTTCATTTTCTTATCACAGCTTTGACATCTGCAAAATAATTACCTAAGAAGGAAAAGATGTATCTGAAGCATTTGCCAAGAAATCAAATATTCACCTTGGTAAGCATGTAATTAGCAAGGAGAATGTTGTGTAAACATATATTTATTTAGAAATTTACTAAGGTTTTACTTGTAGTTTAACAGTCTTAAATGTTTTTCTTCTCATTTGTTTAAGAAAAATACATTAGGTACATAAGATTGAAATAGATACCATTTTATAAATATTATTCATAGCTCTTTATTTGCAGTGTAATTAGAAAATATTTTATATTTAAAGAAAATTAAAAGCCAATATCCATCAATATAAAAATTATAAAGAAAATACAAACAATAGTATCAAATAATTTTCTACAACTTTCACTCCAGATATGTACAACTAAAAGTATCTCCTGGAACATAACTCAGCATCTTAGTGGAAGATAAATGAAACTTAAAAAAATAGGTGTAGATAATGAATCTGATAATTTCAAGACATGCACACTCAAGTTGATTTTTAACATAACAGTTTTGGAAAGACAATTTCTTACTCAGGGAACAGATATCCACCAGAACCTTAGTAAAAACATTTTCCTGGCAGGAAATCTTTAGAGATACTCCCTTTATACATCAGAATAAATAATTGCATATTGGATTGCCAATACTATTCATCATTAAACTAAAGATTATTATCAAAATACCAATTAAGCCCATTCATTAGTTTTTTTTAAAAAAAAAAAAACAAAGAAAAATTCTCATTATTATTTTAAAGATACAAAATGAATAAAATTAATTCATTCATCCATACTAATTGCCTCAAATTAATAAGTAATAGATAAATACATATTAATAATATATACCACCAATGTTAGAAAGTATGTTAGATGTAACAATAATATTTAAAAATATAATATGGGAAGTTTGGATATGAAACAGTTGATCAACAGGTTTTAACTGATAATAAAATAAGGATCACAACTGGTATACTATTGCACTATGCGGTGAATCTTGGAATACATTCATGTAGCATATATTTCAAGAAGTAAGAACAATTTATAAATTTTTTTATCGGGGGCTGGTGATTTAGCTCAGCGTCATAAGCACCTGCCTTGTAAGCAGGCAGTCTGAGTTCAATCCCCGGTACCATTAAAAAAAATTACAAATTTTTATATCATATATGATACATTTTTTAAGAGATCGGACTATTTTCTTTTCATCCTAATCTGGCAAAATTGAAAATAAACATCAATGGCTCTTCTCATGGCCATGTGATGTATTCTGAAATACTATATTCAAAATCTTATGTTACCAGTTTGCAAATCTAACATGTGTTATATATGTAGATTTCTTGTATCTCTGTTTCTTTCATTGTTATTTGACTGTCCATTTTAGTGACATTCGTTTGTGGAATATTTAGGTCTGCACAAAAAATATTTTGACCAATTTTAATCCATCTGTTCTCTACCCTAGTCTCCACACTAGTTTCACAAGTGTTTATGTGAAGATTTATTTCTATGATATACACTCTGTGTGTGTATATGTGTTTGTGTGTGTGTGTTTTCTCTCTGTCTCTACCTTTCAATCTCTATGTGTATATAGGTAGAAACAACAAATATCAAAAATTTTCAGATAAATTGATTGTGAAATTTAAATGTAAAATAAATTTGGTCATACAATACTAGAGTGATAAAAAAAAAGTGGTAATGAGACAAAAGCAGCTTTGTGGGCCAATGAAATAGGATAAAGACATCAGAAAAAATCCAGATGCATTCACCCAACTGATCTTTGATAAAGGTACCAAAAACATACACTGGAGGAAAAATTGCCTCTCTAGCAAATGATGCTGGATATCCACCCAGAAGATTGAAGCTAGGCTCATAAAGTAACCTTACAGCAGACCAAAGAGGTAAATACTAAAACAGAAACACATAACCAGCTAGAATATAAAATAGATAAAAAACTTGAAGTTATTGACATCAGCAAGGAACAGAAACACAATTGCACAAGAAATAAAATAATCAATGTATAAAATCATATCCAAGTAAAAAACTTCTGCAGAACAAAGGAAACAACCAACTGAGTGCAGGTAAATGTAGAGACTGGAGAAAAAAGAACAATTTCCAGCTAAAATTTAGAAAGAGTTTTGGTATCTAGACAATATAAAAAAAAATATTTAGACGTCTCCAAAAAATGGGCAACTTGGATGAACGGACATCTCTCAAAAGAAGTGCAAATGCTAATAAATACATGAAAAAATACTCAATATTACTGGCCATGAGAGAAATGCAAATTATAACACACTGGGATTATATTTTACTTAACAAAAAATGACAACCATCAAAACAAACAACTGGTAAAGAAATCCTAGGTTGTTAGTAAGAGTGGAAACTAGCAAAATTACTGTGGAAATCAATATACAGATTCTTCAAAAGTGAAAACTAGAAATTCTATTCAACCCAGGGGTTCCCCTTCTAGGTATCTTCCCATAAGAGCTACAGACATCATGTTATAATGATACATGTATATGCATGTTTATGACAGCAACATTTATAATACTTAAATCTTGGAAGGAATCTACATATCAAGGATATAGGAAATGTGTATCTATACACAATAGAGCATTACTCAGCCACAAAAAGGACAAATTTCAGTTATTTGTAGGAAAAATTGCCTAAAGTTTATTTCTTTTATTGACCTTATCTGGCAAATGCATACTATAAAAAGTCTTTATTTAGTATTTTATCTTAATCAAAGAGTTAGGAAGAAGATTTCATGAAATCATGTACTCATGATTAGAGTCCTGGTTTTAAGCAAATAATTTATAGTATTTCCATATACTCTTCTGATGTCCCAGATAATTCAGGTACATATTAGCACAGTGTATTTGAGGCATTGAATGTCTCTTTGAAAGCATATTAGAGTGTGAAAAATCATATACCATGAATGTTTAAATTGAAAATAATATGAATAGTACGTTTTAAGGTTTTTATTCATTTGTACTTTCTATGTGACCAATCAAAGCTCAAATTACCAGGTTCCTTTGCATCTAGATGTGGATGTATCCCACAGCTAGGGGTCAGGCTTCTTGGAAAATTGTTGTGCCAAAAGCCACAACTCTAAAAGTTTTACTCTATTCTTGCTCAGGATATAGAACTTTGAGTTCCAAAGATCATCTTGCAATCAATGGGATAAAATGTGAATCTTAGGATTGGTGAAGTTTAGTGGAGAAAAAAAAAATATTTTCTATCCAATTATTTGAAGTAACCTTGAGTTTCTGACTGTAGTATTCTTTTATTGTGAGATAATTACACTATTTGCTTATTTAAGACATTTAGTTTTTAGTTTGTTTTTGCTTGTGGAAACATGTCTTCTTTTTATAATGTGTAAAGGATCTAGAGATAAAGTGAACATAATTTGTACATCATATGTTTAATCCTTTCTCAGCCATCGTACAGTTTCTGAATACAAGAGGAAAAAACAAAATAAATGTATGAAAATTATAAATTGCTTCATATTATGCAGCTAGGTTTCTAAAAGAAAAGCTAGTTGAGCTGAAGTGTAGTATGAATTTATAGGGCAATTTTATTATTCATCCAAGAGTCAATCAGTTTTCCTGAGTTGTTATTAAATTAAACACATTCAATAAGGTGATAAAACACCAGCTTCAGAAATTTAGTTAAATTATGGTGCAATGATATAAAAATCTATATTGAAATTTTACAATAAAAATACAGATAATGAAATAAATTTATCTAATATCGTGTTTCCTTTTAATTATAAGCACATGGATACAAGTAAATTTTAAAAAGTTTAAAAGTCAAAAATGTTAACATGGATACAAGTAAATTTTAAAAAGTTTAAAAGTCAAAAATGTTAAAGCTTTAAGAATATTAAGTGTTATAGATGGGCAATGCTATTGACAGTTGTATCATTATTGCCTAACTTGAGATCTAATTTTATATAGGATGGAGTTATTACTATCTTCTGTAACCTGAAATGGAGAAATATATTTGGATTTCATTTAAGCTTCTAAATAAAACATGCTACATTCAGTATCCTGCATTGATCCTTGGGTATTTATTTCTTTGTTTTTCTTTCAACTTTCTGTACTTCGAGAGTAAATTATAATAGTATGTTTTCCTCATTGATAAGAGGATTTTGAATTCCCCATTTTGTGACATCAACAATTATTTATACATATTTTTTGTTGTTATTGTTTTGTTTTGATATTTCAGAGGTAGCTTGGCAAAGGAAGCAGCTATAGGGTTGTGATTCTCGGCGTCAGTGGTAATTTAGTTTCTGCTGCAACTTTATGCAGGGGCAAATTCTACCGAAAAGTCATCCTAAATATTCACTGTAGAGTTTTTCCAGTCTTTAAAATTTACTTTATTAAGACATAAAAATGTCCTTGCAGTTTGGTTTTTACATTTATGAAGCAATACTTTTTATCCAGACTCTTCATCTCTAGTTTTCTTCTTATGAAGAAGATATAGATTAAAATATAATATTATTTGATCCTTGTCACTCAGAAAATAGCTGAAGGACAGAAAGAGGCCAAATAGAAACAGAGAGAAATCTTACATGTGATCTTGAATTAACAGGATGTAGAGAAGTTTTAAAAAAAATCATACAATTTAAACTTTTTTTTATATTATGGCATTTATTTTTATTTCTTGATATTGCTCATTTTACTATGGCTATATGAAATTTTAACGTTCAAGTCAGATAAAGTCTCTTTTTTGGCAATACATTGATTATTTGAAAGTATGCAATTATTTCAAAATGGCACTTTAAAAAGCAATACAGTGGAGTGGACCCTGCACTTCAAACACAGTTGTTTTTTTGTTTTTTGTTTTTGTTGTTGTTGTTGTTGTTGTTATTGTTTTTTTTTGTTTGTTTGTTTTTGTTTTTTTTTTTTTTTTTTTGGTGAGGGCTGGTTGTAACTCCAGGTGATTGTAAGTCAAGACTATTTTTTCCATAAGAAATAATGGAAAAACGCATAATGCATTCTGAATCCCCTGAAGCACTTCTTGAGTAACCTTTTTATAATAAATAGGGTTATATAATGTTCAAGATTTATTAAAAGCATCAATAATTTTCCTAAAGTGTTTACCGAAAAGTTATAAAATGTGCCTACTTTACCAGAAACCATTTCGTACTATACTCAACATTCAAGTTGATAACTTTGACTTTCAGAAAGGAGAGCATGAAATGGAAGGTGGTCATTGCTTCCAAAGAGAGGCCTCTTCCATGCCAACAAAGGGAATCTGGCTTTCTGGTGTCCTTTCTCTCTTTGGGAAAGACACTAGGACTTACTACTGACTCACTATGTCTCAACTTTTCCAGAAGAACTGATACAAGGACGTTTGTTTCTGTCCTTTCTGTAATGCTATTCTGTAGTATGACATGACATTGTCATTAAACAGGTGAAAACAACAATTGACTTTATCTTACTTGGCGGATCTTCAAATATAGTTCTGCCCATTTTAAAGGATTTTTTCTATCAGAAGAACTTTTCTGCTTTACTAGATAATACTCCTTCTCTTCCTCAGAAGCTCCTCAGCTGTCATTCTGTCACCCAGCAAGAAGCTTCTGAATTTTCTCCATAGAGGTTTCTTCCGAGTAACTTGTACCACTGTGTACCTGCGAGTGCCAGTGTCATATGCAGCAGGGTCAGTTGAAGGCTAAGGCTCCTCTATTCAGCCCTCATAATTTCTCTGTTCCTCTCTCTCTCTGTCTCTCTATTCCTCCCTCTCGCTCGCTCTCTCTGTCTTCTTCTTCTTCTTCTTCTTCTTCTTCTTCTTCTTCTTCTTCTTCTTCTTCTTCTTCTTTTCTTTTTCTTCTTCTTCTTTCATCTCTCTCTCTGTCTCTGTCTCTCTCTGTCTCTCTCTGTCTCTCTCTCTCTCTCTCTCTCTCTCTCTCTCTCTCTCTCTCTCATTTAATTTTAGGCAACACTTTCTTCCAGACAGATCTGAGAGTCCTTAAAGAAATAGTGAACCAAGATTTCTCAATTAACCCCACAGACATTTCTTTCAAAACTCTTTAAGGGTTATATCTGTATCTGTGAACATCAGGAAGCATTTCAGGAACACTGGTGTATAGCTTCTTAAAATTACCTACACCCTTTTGTTCAAGAAGGCTGCAGTAGAGGAGTTGAATTAGGTGGGACGAACTCACCCGACAGTCATGGGAATTCCTCAACAATTCACATTCCAAATTTCATGAGTGAGCAGGGACATTGTTCATGCTGATGAGAACTTTGAGTGGCAGTATGTGGTCCTCTAGATGTTTCTTAGTAGGACAGAAAGTTGTACTCAAGAAATATACTCTTGTTACTCATGCTTTTGTGTTAGGTCTCTAGATGACGTCTAGCCTATTCTTCATAACTTTATATTTTCTGAAGACTTTAGGGGTGACGGAATGTTAAACCGACAGAGGCTTGATCTTGAGGTCACCACTCACAGTGGCATATAGCAATATCTTAGGCATTCCTTCAAAGATTTGTAGCTTGGCATTTTCTCTCTCTTTCTGGGCAATATATGTTCTCCTCAGCATTTTCTTCCAGAAAATGCTAATTTCATCTCAGTGAGAAAATTGAGAGCAAAAACCATTTCGCTGTCATTGTTTTAAAAATATCTAAATTTCAGAACTCCTCTTATCAGTATTGGCTGCTTCACCATGCCTAGTTATGCTATGAGCCCCAATTCTCACCATAAAATTGTGAAACTTTCCTTACTGAAGTGAAAATTTTCAGCACCATCACTTTTGAATAGGTTTCCCTTTATAAGATTTGCCCTAATTTTTTCACAAATTATAGACTGAGGTTTTAACCTGTCATCTGCTTTTCATTTATCCACACTAATGATAGCTTTCTACCTCATGAAACATGGCTGATCATGACTTAATACCTAAAGCAACACAAGTTTCCTCATATACATCTTTTCTCTGTATGATTGTGGAGATGGAGGATCCCAAAATGCTGCATATTAGTTAGTAGGATCACAACAATGTCACTCTCATATTTCTCCACAGTTTCCTTCTTCTTTCCTACAGTGATTGCTTTTTGTACCTTCCCTGTGTTTCCCTGTCTTCTTTTCGTTTGGAGGGCCATTTTGATAGTAGTAATCACGGCAATGATGCAAAGCACTGACCAAAATCAGACCCAAAAGTGCATGCATCTCTTCTTGGACAGATACTTAAACACAAGCTACATATGCTTTTCTGGCATAGGGAGTCTTTGTTCATGACTGCACTAGTGGGTGGCGCTTAGGTGTCAACTTGGTCATAAATTAAAACTAAAATTCAGGTCTCAACCTAAGTTGTTCTTATGTGAGGCTGGTCTTAATTCAAGAATCCATTATGGTATCTTAGCAATAGAATCCTAGAAGTACATTTTATTACCATAAGCATATTATATTCTTTATATCACTTATTAACAAGGTTCTAGAAGTTGTCTTTTGTTCGTTTCTTTTTCGCTTTTTGAGTCAAGGTCTTGCTATGTAGTTCAGGCTGACCTTGAACTCCTAAGAATCCTCCTACCTCATTCTCCCAAGTGCTAGGATTACTGTGCCACCATGCTTAGCTAGAAATTGATCTTTTTAATCCTAAATCTGCATTATTCCTCATTTTCCAAAGTAATCATAAATCTTATTAATACATGAACATAAATGCTTACATATAAAATTATAATTATTATTTATAGTACTTGGTATTGAATACAGGGTTTTCCCATTGAGTTATGTCTCAAGTAATTTGTGTTGTTTTTCATTTGAAGAAGGATCTCAATAATTCATTAATTGCCAAGTTTTATGTCAATCTTAGAACACTCCTGTCTCAACCTCCTTTAGGGTATGTCACCACAGAAAACTAATTTTCTAATATTAACCCAGAATGGAATAAATTTAGTTTAGTTGGACATTTAGTTTAGTTTAGTTTTTTACTCTATTCCAACTAAATAGATTCATCTTTATTATTTATAAATACAATTTCATTTTATATTACTTGAGAAATTTTATACATCTTTATTAGTGATTTTCAGATATAATTTTACTTTTTCATGCTGTCTAAAAGATTTCAAAATGAAATACTAATTTAAAACTATGGGCGAGAAATATGACTTTTTTCTGTAGATGGAGTTTGTTTTTAATTATGATTAGCTTATCTGCATTCCTCAGGCATTATTTTTTGTTTATTTTGATATTTGATGTTTTAACGCATGACTTTAATTCTTACTTTCTAGGCAGGTTTCCTTTTTATTTCTGCACTTATCTATTGTAAGTTAAATGAGTTAGAATTTTTCCATTCTACTTGAAAACTTATAATTTTCAATAAATTATTTTATTTACATAAAATTTTAAATTTCCACTGTTTTGGTAGCTAAATTATCTTATTATTGCTTAAAGTATTTTATACATGGTTTCTTTATTTCGAGATTTATTGTATTATCATTTTAACAAATTATTTCTTTTTTACTCTTTTTACTCTTTGGTTTGTTTCAGTCCTCTTCCCCTTCCTTCCCCTCTCCTCCTCCAATTGTCCTATCCCATTCTTTATTCTTGGTGATACTATTTATCTCTTGTTATGGGTATAAAGTTTACACTAACTGATGTTATTAGATTCACATCCATATCATATATTTATTCCACTCACTTTCATAGCAGTCTTAAGAGAAAGGGAGGAGGCCCAACCAGAGTGTTCATGGAAGTGGGCACTATAGTACGGCAGCCGGGAGGATTCAGCAGCCTTTAGAAGCAAATTAGACGCTCCTTCAGTAACTTCCAGAAGGAAAGATCATTTTACTGATACCTTGACTTTAGTTGCACAGGACTCACTTCATACTTTTTCTTGACCTTGAACGGAATAAATTATTTTGCTTTAAATCTGCATAGTTTATAGAAATTTGTTACAGAAGAAATAGAATATTATATGATCCTTTAGTTCTATAAAAAATAGTATCCACAGTATGACAATCAAAATTTGTCTAATCCAAATACAGTTGAAATTTCTCTGTCACTATCTTATTTGCTGCTAATGTAGAAGTATATAATTGAACGCATGTAGTCTGAAGTAGTTCAGAGGTAAGGTGAATGAAAGTGAGAAATGAATAAGAATCATACAAGGCAAATTGGAGGAATTAATGAGATGATAGTTTCTTAAAAAGGAAAAAAAGAATTTGTGAGCAATCTAAGCTGTTTAAGAATTTGGCAAGGTGCCGATGGGAAAGAATGCTAATCTGTCTGAAGTCTTCAAAGTGATGCAAAATGATATAAAAAGTTTGGTTGGACACAATTTGGAGCTGAAAGTGACTATAACAAGGATTTTTACTCTGTTGTAGGAGACATGGGAAGTCATGGGTGGGTTTTAATGCGGTGCATTGGAATAGTTGATTTTACATTGCAAAATATTCACTTTGTGGTTGCCCCCTCATCCACCCTGAGTAAAATATTTCAGTGTTTTTATTCCTCACATTAAAAATATCTAATTCAAATGTATGACGTTGGTCATGATAATTTAATGATCTCATATCATAATACATCTGCAATAATGTAAATATGATAGATATTATAATGTGTATGCAATGAAATACTACTATTTAAGAATTCATTATTTCTGGTTACTGAGTAAACAGTTTAGATAATTAATGAAAGTCAGTTAATAGTTCACATCATCTTAGTAAATGTTAGATGGACACAGTATTTCTGTTTGCCCTTTTCCCAAGCCCTAATGAAAGTAGAGATGAAAAAGAAAAATCACAGTGATTAAAATCAAATCTACAAGTGAACTTTAAAATTAATGTGTCCCTTGTGATAGTCATGGTCTGGATTTTATTCTCAATTAAGTGCAATCAAAAAGGGACTTAAAATGACAGTTGTAAATGGGTGGAAAGGAAATCATACATAACTGATTTGATTTTAAAGCTGCAATGATATTAGCTCTTCTAAAAAGTCTAAGAGTGAGAATGATTTGGCTTATGAAACTTATGGTGTTAGTATTTCCCAAAGGCAGATGAGGCTCTACTAATTCTTATTTTAATGGTACTAGTCTGGGTTTGAGTGTGTCTTGGAATATGCTGCAAAATGTCATAACTATCATTTTATGCTTTATTAGTCATGATGAACATTTGAAGTGTGTGAAGCCCCAGAAAATCCTCAAAAACAGATTTTAAAATGAATAAATATTTCTATGGCTGAGGTAATCACGATCAAACTAAGAACTGCAGCCACTTTTCACATATTAGGTAGAAATGTGATATTTAGGAATTATGATGGGCCAGTTATTTTTGCATGAGAGAATAAAAGCACAGGTAGAAGATTACTATTTCAGGCTGAAGCTGAAGGATTTAGTTATTTGTCACTTAGTGTCAGAATGAACTCAGTGTCAGTATCAGTAAGAAAGTGTTTCCTTACACAAAGAAACTTTTTATGTTTATCAGACTTAGCTCCTAGAATCACTTTGAAAACTACAACCAAATTATAGAAACTTAAGAGGCAATGTTTAGCAATAAAACACTGCATCTTGAATTATAGATAGGTAGACAGAGATAGAGAGATACATAGATATCATATAGCAAGGTTCTTGAAGATTGTTTTTCACTAATTAACACAACATACCTCCACTGTTCCCATGAAAATAACTATTTTTCTTTCATGATGAGTTTTAAAAATAAGACTTTATTGCACACTGCATCATACAATCATTGAAATGTCCTTTAGAGAAAGTTTGGGAATATGGATCTTTCTTGCCCCGTGACAGTTTTACCATTTATAGGTTCTCTTCCTTAGGAATTTCAGATCCAATCCATAAATTCTGTGTCTATTTAGGGGCCATCTCTGTATGCTTTTTGAAATTTCTATGAGCATAAAATGTTCAGGAAATTTGCAATGTGGGAAACTAAAAGTTCTCCTAGACAAACACTTAATATTTGCATTAGATAAAATTAATATGTAATTTATTTGTGTTTATATTGCTATAAATCTTAACTGCTCAACATACATCACGATAAAGAAATGTAATTTTCAAATTTCTTAAAGATGCTTGTTATTTTAGAAATTTTGTTTCAATAAAATAAAAATCCATCATGATAAAGTTATTTTCAAAGATTTTTTTTCATTGATGGACTTGCACTGCTTTTTCACCAATACAAATGACCGTACAAATAGGGTGCATCAACTGGGTACCGTGTGATATTTCAATTCATGTAGAGTGGTATAATTTTAAATGAGGGTAAACATATCTACATACACATTAATCGTTTCAATACAGTGAAAATATTTAGAATCTTTCTTCTAGCTTTTTGAAATAGCACAATTATCATTATCTATAATCACTACTGTGCAATAGCATGCCAACACTTCTTACTAACTGTAATTTTATACTACATGATTGATGACCTGCCGAAATACTTCACTGAATCATTACTAACTACAGTCTTACATGACTTATGTTTGCTCCACTTGCTTTTTATGTTTTCCAGAATATTTTGTTACATAAATGATAATAACTCTAATAGAATAAATTTGACATTCTGAAGTCTCCTGTAGCATTCAAGTGTAGTCGTTTTTAATCCAACTACAAGTGCAATAAAAATTTACATGTATACTCAAGCATTCACACCAGGGTAGGACATTTTCAGTGCTTCGTTTGGCCCAAAACATAAATATTTTGAAGTAAGAATTTTGCATAAATGTGTCACTGCTTCCAAAGGAGGTGAATGGCTAGTCCTAATAAAGAAACATGTTCAAATTTATATTTTATCCTAAAATGTTATTTTAATATTTAATATTTATTTTTATTTTAAAATTATAATATTTTAAAAACCAGGCAGATTATAATGATTATTTTTGAAATTCTCACAGGTATCATTATCAGTCCCACTTATCAAGTAAAATTGATAAATATAAATTTTGTAAAACTCAGATATTTTATGAAGAAATAACTACAGTGGGAAATTAATGCTTATGAAAATTAAAATGAGGCATAATGAAATTCAGGAGGCATACAAGTAGGAAAATTTTTCTCTGAATATTTTGGCATTGGCTTGCCAGTTTTATTTGAATTTATGTGTTCTGCACCATATGAATATGTTCGCATTAATAATGCAGTATAACATTATTTACTTATTATCTCTTGCTAGCTTTATAAAGTTTTATAAACTCTTTTAATCAAAGAATAAAAAGTTCCAGCATGACACTTAATTATAAAGTGAGTGAATAAATCAGGATTCTTTCTATCAGAGTACAAAATTCGATGATATACTATTCTAAAAATAAAACCTGCATTAAAACAACACATGAAATTTGTGTGCAAAGCAAATTCCAAGGAAGTATTTATTCTTAAAATCTAGGAAATGTATTCTTAAAATATAGGAAATTTCAAATAGCTATGCATTTACTTTTAAAATACAAGAAATTTGACATTATTCTGTATCACAAGTAAATCATATTTTTAACCTTTACAAAATACAAGGCCATGAGTCAAAAGAACTATCAAGATAAGATGTGGGTAATTGAAAAGATATGCACTAAGATTGGTCAACTTTAGACGTAACCTTCCATGTGAGGAGCCGTCCCAGTAATGATACTCTCCTGTAATTCTCACTGAGAAGGCAATTTTCAGGGAGTGTGAACATAATAGAATACATCTGATTCTGAAGTCCAAGTAGCTGAGAAAAATTATATGTTTCTTTTATAAGTCATGGCTTAATGGAACAAATCTACAAACCTTTTAAAAAATTGAAGGAATTCGATCTTATAAATTAATGGAAAGTGCTTAAACAGTTCAGTTCATAAAGAAAGTTAAGCAGTCTAAGTAAAATATCAACGATTATCCCTGGTGGAGATGAAGTGAAATCTGGGATCTGGGCATGGCCATTTGCTGTAGAAAGATTTCAAAGTTTACTAGGTGTAGAAATCCCCAGAAATACGTTAGCTTTTCAGGGCTAGAGTTTATCTGTATTTCTGATAAAAGTATCCTCAGCTGGGTTTGTTTTTATTATAGATAAACAGCTGGGAGATCAGAAGTAACACTGCAGCTAAATCTTGGCCAAGTGAATATATACTTGAATTTGCTACATTGCTGTTTTTAGTCATCACCAATAGCCAACGATTATCTTTGCAATGCTATGATAATTATTTCATATTACCTATAAATCTTATTCAATTTCTTTTTGCCATTTCTAACTTGAAACCACAAAGGGGAGTAAAATTTTGCATTCAGGCTAATCAAGCTGACAAAAGTACAGTTTGGTATACTACTCAGCAATAAGGCAAATATACAGAATTTTGACAGAACTGAAATAGAATCCAAGACCCTTTAATATATTTTTATTAATTCACGTAACTAATGAGCATGTAGGTTTCAAAAGGGTGCACTGAAATGTTTGAGAGTATTGATAATTGCTGTAAGGATGAGGGTTCTACACAGAACAGATTCTGAAAATAAAGAGAATGAATAGATGTAAACAAATATCAAATTTCAAAATTCTGAGATTTAGTATCCCCATATTTACTTTGATTCTATAAGAAAGGTAAATGGAAAATATGAATAATTTCATTCAATTAATTATCTGAAAAATATTTCTCTCAGTAATTTCCTTCATAACAAAGAATATATGCTTATATAAGCTGGTGAATTTAATAAAAGTTTTCACTTTCTTTCTTATTGTGTGTTTCAAAAGGTAAATTTCTCTTTGAGATGGAGAATGAGGAAGGTGGTTTGCATAAGAAATAAAGAATGGGTAGTTCAATGCAAATGAATGTACCATAAAGCCAATTTCTAATTCATCAGCAATTTTAAGTTTCATAAGATAGATGCAGAGTGGAATTATTCCTTTGCCCTTGATTCATGAAGTTTATATGACTTTGCTCAAGGGAAGATTGGCAGAACCATGCTCTACTCAATCATAATGCTATCATTAAATGTCCATAATAATGTCTACTTTCTAATCATAATGTGCATAATTTTAATCAAAGGGAGAAAGGCACAGTTGGAGAAATACTGTTATTCTAAACTTTCAGTGAAAGTTTATAAAATCAAATTTCTTTTGTATAAAATTAAATTTTAATTTCACCCCATTTTTATTTTAATTAGACCTCAGACAGATAAATCACACATTGTAGTCTAAAAGACGTAGCCAAGGCTTTTAAGGTATGATTTAAACAGCAAATCATTGTATACAATATGTTTAAAACTCTGTTACATAATAAACTGAATCAAATGGAAATGAGCGCTCAGAAATGGCAAGAAGGTAACAGTCGTGCAACAGTGTTTTGAAGCCATACAGGCAGCCTCAGTGCAGAAATCAGAAAGAGTTCGTTAACACTGAAAACTAAACACGCTAAACAGGAAACAAATCTGTCATATATTCTGTTTTGGAAGTAATATTGTTTAATTTGTCTCTGGATCTTCATTGGCTCTATTTGAACTTTATTAGGTTTACAATTTTCAATTTTAATCTGCCCTTTCACACTTACTAGTGAGGTGATGTTATTAAACATAAAATCAACATCATTAATCACAAAATATGTTATGCTTGTATCTATGTCCTGTATTTTTATTTATTCAAATATTTTATAATGCAATATTATATATTTATAAATTTCATATTTGTATTCTTTCTAATGCTTTTAGGTAAAAGGATTTGAGATTGCAATAAACAAAATCATATTTTCTGTGCTTATAGAGACATCATATGCATTTATTCTGTAAACTTTCTGAATATATTTTCTATATTTTTTTCAAGTAAACTAGACCTTGTAATAAAAAATTAATTTTGAAAGTATATCAAAAATTCTGATATAGTTGATTGGATTTCTCTGAGAAGAAATAATTGCACTATGATTTGAAATTGTATTTAAATTTAATTAATTTGACTAATTAATGAGTGAAATCCTCTGGAAAGAAATATTAATCAGTATTATTAAGAAGAAAGTTACTAAAACTTAAAAAGGCAAAAGAATTTTTAATAAGGTATATTCAAGGAAAATGTGCTAACATTGTCTAGACACTCTTTTACAGTGAAATTATGTGCTTAATTAAAAAAAAGTTTTTAAAGAATTAAAGAGGACACAACTTGGGAGAGAAAACTAAAAGGGATTTCATTCAAATTTTTGTGTTTGTTTTAGTATATATTTATTTTACATAACAATAAGTATAATTGTGATATTTCAACACATACATACGTCATAAACAGGTCAAATCTTGGCAAGTAAAGTTTTCTCAGTTTTTATTGATTTAATTCTGAAAAACCTTCCCAACTGATTACAAATTTGAAGGAAAAATGATTTTTATAATATTGTTGTGTAGATAAGAGAAAAAAATTTAAAAAATGAAAGAACTGATTCGGTTGGATCATTTTCTCTCACATCATGCTCCATTGCTATGAGATGATGTGTAGATCGACAGCTGAGCAACTGAAGGATATAGTTTTCTTCTGCGTGAAGCATATACCTAAGGTATGCTGCGCCGAAACAGAGATTCATTTCATCACAGCTGGAAAAGGGCTTTCTAACAGTTTGAGGAGATGCAAACAGGTATTTCCCCCCAAGTCACATACAGTTATATAACTAAGGATTAGACCAGGAAGTCACTTACATCCCACAATTCCACTGACCTTTGGCTAATAAATTTTACTTCCCTCCCTCAAACGCTGATAAATGGAGGCAAAGACTGTACACTGCGACCCCACAGTCATAGCTAAGGCAGAGTGAGTGACAGGGATGGAGCGAGATCTCCAGAGGCATCAAGAAGATGCAGCAAGACTACCTGGAGGCTTTAAACTTCTGCAAATGTTTAGTAGAATATTAATAATTCCAGCAGAATCAGTAAAACTTTAATGAAAACTTCAGCAGAAAGTACATAAAAGAGGTATGAAGAAGAATAGGTAAAAGGAATATAGTAGTTTGGTGTGCACTTAAAATCTGAAGAGCAGAAAGAAAAGGGTACAAAAACATGAGATAAAATAATGGCAATATCTATAGGGTGGACCTCGAGACCATTCTCAAGTGACTTAAATTGGACAAATGTGTAAACATCACATCATCTCTCTGGTGTGAGAAACTGAAAGTGTGAATAAAAATCAAAAGATCTATTAGATATTGTGAAAGAGGATGGAATTGTTCAAAGGGAAAAGGGGAACTAGTGGAGTGGGAGAGGAGAAAAAGGAAAAACAAAAAAGTAGAAAAAAAGGATAAGATGGAAACAAGATGTATCATCCACAGGTACAAATTCCTTATGATGCGTGTCATCATTATGTATACCCAAATGTTACCAGTCAACTTCATCATAAAAAGAGAATAATGACAATGTATTCTAATGTTGAGAAAGCCCCAAATCCAATATCCTTCCAACTATGTATATTGTAACTAAGTATTTTATTTATAATGTGACTAGAGAGTGGGTAATGCCATTTGCATGGATGCCACTAATTCTGCAATAAAGTTACAAGTTTCAAAAAGTCAATGCAGAGCATTCTCCCATGCATTTGCAAAAATAATATTAAATATATCCTATAGTACTCATGTTTTTCAAGCTCTTTTTCCTAATGGGCCTGGAAATACATATTTATTTATTTCAGGTAACAGAATGTAAGAAGTAATGTGAGTCACTACAGTTAACAGATGCTACAAAGAAAATTATGACTACAGTTGATATATCTTTCCCTGCTACAGTGACTCTGCCTGTAAATTAATTATACTGTTGAGTTGTTTAAGGTTAAAGCACTTGAAGAAGTGAACCATTATACAGACACT
Organism: Cavia porcellus; assembly: GCF_034190915.1. Lineage (NCBI taxonomy): Eukaryota > Metazoa > Chordata > Mammalia > Rodentia > Caviidae > Cavia > Cavia porcellus. Next base: position 19,569,267 of record NW_026947514.1, on the reverse strand, counting down.
GCTGCTTGGAGATCCTCAGAATCCCATCCAAGAGTATACATGACTCATCAATGGAATTTCGTAAAAGGTTTTAAAACTTTTCAATTGTATCTAAGCATATACCAAAGGGCATATCTATTAAAGGCTAGACATTGTGCCAAACACAAAAGAAACAGAGATTTAAAAATAAATGATTTTCCCAGTGTGCAAACAAATGCAAAAATACACAAACTGATATATTGTGATATAAAAAGTAATCAGAGAATCTGGGATGAGGTACCATGGTCTCTGTAAGCTTTTTAATATTTGCCATGTAGATCATAAAGTTGTTTCATACTATTTTTTAGGGAAGGATTTATTCAACCTCTAATAAAATTAAATGTTTAGTACGCTGTTACATTTTATTTTGTAAACCAATCTTGCTTTTGTTAATTTCTGTGCTTTTTATTAAAGTTTTTATATTTTACTTATCATAAACTAACACAGAATAGGGTCAGTAAATATTTCAGAATAGGGAAGGTCAATACTGTCCTATTTAAAATGTTGTATTTTATTCTAGCAGTCAATGTATTTTTATTTAGTAGCATTCTTACTTTCTGCAAACATAAATTAAGGTAAGTAAATCTGTTATCATTACTAAAATATTAAACCATAGTTTCTCATAAATCATATAAACATTTTATTTTTTTCTTTAGGTTGTCATATATTAATCATTCTAGATGCGTTTCATAAACCTTTCTTACTGGAAAATGACAAACATTTGAAAGAGGAACTACCCACTCCATCAAAATAGATCTCAGGAAAGGAAGGGAAGAGGTATAAATCCAGATTCCATGAAGGATGTATATGATGAAGAAAGTGCTTGTGATTTGATGAATTAGCTTGCATTGAATTATATGATTATTTTTACATTCAACTCTTTTATTCAATGTAAACTAGAATTAAGATATGGCACATGGAAATATTTCTTTTGTGCATAGATCAATAAAAATTTCCCTGTAATCTTCTTGCAGTAGACATGTTTTAAGTTATTTTAATATTAGATGGAGAAAAATTACTAAATTCTAAATAATTTTATCAATGATTATGTTTTTGTTTTGTTTTGAGTTTTAGAAAAAAATTGCCCTCTTGGTATAAGAATTGTGATTCATAAATTTTAGACAATGGTACCTGCTGGATTTTGCTGATTTCATTTTTAATAAGTAAGGTATATGGCATAAGATGCCAAAATAATTGAATGAAAATAAGAAGCAAATTATAAATGTCTCAAATCATAAGTATTGAGTTGCTTTCAACTTAATGATAAATTAAGGTCTCAGCTGCATTGTTGTCTTTAAAATGAAAGCTAACATTGCCAAAGAAATGTAATCAATAAATAAAATTGGGCAAAGTATTAATGCTTATAAAATATTAGTATACATTATAGTAGTTATAAAAATGGAAATTTTTTTCAATGTAGTATCATGTCTTAGGGTGTATTACTTAGAGTTCTCTAGAAAAGTAGAACCAATAGGTAATATATGTATACTTAACAGAAGTTATACATGCTTGAGGTCTTTGCTGTCCCTCACAGTGCCTGCAGTTCTCTTTGGGAGAGGTCTGATCCTTACCTTGAACATTGTTTCCTGGCTCTGTCTGCTGGCACAGATCCTTCATCCCACTGGCACAGACTATCTAGCTTCCACCACTGACCTTTCTGCCTTCCCAGAGCAGATTCTTGATGTGGACTTGCATGACACTTTGTATCAAATGCCAGTCTTTCAGCTGACTCCTAGAGGACATTGCAATAGCTCTAGGTCTTCACCATGACTTGTGCAGGACTCTGATGTGAGAGCCAGGCACTCAGTTGGATTCTTTGTGTGTCCAATGCATGAGCAAGTCTCTTGACCTCTTTCGCATTTGATTCTTTAGGTTACTTTTATAAAATAATCCTACAAATTATGTGTCCTGTATTGAATCTATTCCTTTGTTAACTCTGACTACAACACTGATATACCACTAATCTCTGCCTAGTTAGGTTCATGTCAGGATTTGGGAAGGACAGATGATACCTTTAATGCCTTGGACCTTGATGAGATGGCCAGGAAGTGTACAACTCTACCTTAGTCATTACTTTCTGCATCAAGGTCGGACAGTGATGAGAATGTTGGACCTTCTAAGGTGTGCTCTAGGCACATACACGGTCCTGCATGTTTGTATGATCCTTACATTAAAATTTTTCTAGGCATATATCAAAATTTTCAAAGCTCAATAATGACAGGTCTTTCTCTGACTAGTCCTTTTAAGGGTTTTAGTGGACCTATTATTTGCCTTGCTTAGCATTTTTGCTTCAGGCTTTTTTAATACTAAGCAATTTCCAGGGGTTCCTTTTCATTAATGTTTTAGTTATGAGTGGTTTTTGCTGAAAGCAAGCTCTAACTCGGGCCCATGCAGACAAGCCCTAACCTAAGAATATATATTTTTCAGGTATCTTCCTTCCAGGCTAAATGGTTATTCTTATTTGAACATTGAGTTATTTAAGTGCTCTAAAATCTGATTCTGGCAGTGGTTGCTATGTTGCTATGTTGTTAGTTTTTGTAGTTTGTGAGACTGTTGGCTTTTAATACTACCAAAAACATGCTCACATGTGGCCATTTTTTCCCTGAAGTATTCTTTGAATATTCTCACCTCTGTTTACTTGTACAATTTTGGAATTTTAAATTGTAACTGGACAATTTAGAGGGTCAATGATCTCAACATTTTTATAGAGATACAAATTTTCAGAAATGTGTATTCCATCACTTGACATGTTTCTTATATTTTCTTTATTTAAATAATTTATAAGTAACTACTTATTTAATTCACCTTTACCATCCCTTAATATATCAGATAGTTTTGAGAAATCAGTATGGTAAACTGTTTTAACACTTATTCCATTATATCATGGTTCCCTAAAGGTTGAATAAATAACACAGTCATGATGTACTGAGGAATTTTCATTTGTCTTATATTTCTAATAAGAAGTGAGCACAAAGGTGCTTATACTTGTAGACAGAAATGATAAGGGCAAAGGCATACATTATGTCATGGTTTATGTTGGTGGCCCCCAGGTCTCATGCATTTGCATTATGCATGTGTGATTGGTTCATTGTCTAGCACTTTGATTAATGGTGTGAGTGCTACACTGGCCTAGAAGTCCAGCCAGCAAGTGATGTAATGGCAGGAAGAATTTGTGCCTGGCTATTTTGCTGGTTTCCTCCTTGCTATTTGCAGCTGCCATGAAATGCGGCCCAGCCATGCCACCCTGCCTTGGAGCCAACTAAGTGTGGACTGAAACCTCCAAAAACCGTAAAAAATAAACCCTTCCTTTCCAAAATTTTGACATCAGGTAATTTGTCTCAGCAACCAGTAAAAAAGTAACTAAGACAGAATTTGGTACCATGAGTGGGGCCATATGCAGTGATTATATCTGACCACGTTTTTTGAGAGGCTTTGGAAATGGCTTGTGGGCAGAGTTTGGAAATGTTTGGACATGTCACCTGGATACATAGACCTGGAGCATCTTAGACTGTTCGGTAGTTGAGATTCTGGACAGAGCTCAGGAGACCAGGAGGCTGATAGAAAGTCTGATGGTAAAGATCAGCTTGGCAGGTTTCTGCTGGGAAGAAGGACTGCCTTGGTTGTTGGACTCCCCATGATGTATGTTATGGCTCGGCAGAAAGTTTGTTTGCATTTTGCTCATGCCCAGAGACTTTGCCTGAGACTGAGACAAAGGACAATGGACTGGTTAATCTGGAAAAGGATATTTTCATGCAGTCAAATGTTGAGGCTGTGGCATCACTATTGTTGGAGGCTTTTAGCCAGCTTTATGTTGCAAATCAAGAGCAAAGAGCCCAGCAGGATAATTTACAACTCTGAATTTGGCCAGAAGGTAAATTCCAGGAAAGCTGTGGATTGTAAATTGAGGGTTGAGACTTTGATGGCTGAGGGGAATCAGAGAGTTAAGAAAGATGATCCCAGGGCATCCCAGGAAGCAGTGGGTCACCACTCATTGCAGCCTCAAAACTACAAAAGTGAAAGAATTTGCTCAGAGTAGAAAGCTACAGAGCACCATGCTCCAGAATGGCTGCAGCCACATAAGGTTCCAAAATGGTGGCAGCATAGAGAAGCTTTTTGTCACAATCAGGTTCACAGAACCCAAAGTTCCAGGCAAATATCTCTTACAGCCAAGTGAGAGAAAAGCCTGGGTACTACTCCAGTTGGTACCACACCTTGGCAGCATCCACATGGTGCTGATTTTAGGTGAAGGAAAATGCATGAATTCTGAGGGTAAGATGGCTTCCACCTTGATTGCAAAGGGTCTGAGAGGCCAAGCAGTGTGTCCCTGAGAGGGCAGTTTGTAAATATGTAAGGGTGAAGCCAAAGGTGCAATGGAGACTCCAGAAATTTGGAAAAACCAGGAATGTGGATCATCCAAGGAAAGCTGCAAGAAGTGAGCAGAGAGGGTTTAAGAGAGAAGCTGCAAGAGCTGATATCCTTGGAAGTGCCATGGGAGTGGAATCATGCAAGCTTTTTGGAGCTTGCAACCAGATTGCTTCAGATGCTAAGCATGGAACTCTAGGACTTAATGTTTGCCCTGCTGGATGTTGGACTTGTTTTGTTTCCAAGGCTTTATATTCCCGTTTGTAACTTTTGGAATGATAATGTTTATCTTGTGCCTTTGCATTTCAGAAATGTTTAACTTTGTTTCATTTCTAAAGGGGGTTACAGTTAAGAGTTATAACCTTGTTTCATTTGTACAGGGGGTTACAGTTAAGAGTTTGTCGTAGATCTTGGAGACTTGGGACTTGGACTTTTCAACAATGCTGAAAATGTTAGGACTTTGGCAAGTCTTGGAGATGGACTAAATGTTTGTATAATGGATGTACATGAATCCTAGAGGCCAGCAGTGGAATGTCATGGTTTATGTTGGTGGGCCTCAGGTCTCATGCATTTGCATTATGCATTTGTGATTGGTTCATTGTCTAGCACTTTGATTGATGGTGTTAGTGCTACACTAGCCTAGGAGTGGATTCAGGAGTTTATGTGATGGCAGGAAGAAGGAGTGTCTGGCTCTTTAGCTGGTTTCCTCCTTGCTATTTGCAGCCTCCATGACCTGCCATCCAGTCATGCCACGCTGCCTTGGAGCCAACTAAGTATGGACTGAAACTTCCAAACACTGTAAAAAAATAAACATTTCCTTTCCCATCTTTTGGAGCAGATATTTTGTCTCAGTGACCAGTAAAAAGTAACTGACACTTTTCCAATCTTTTTTTTCCATATTTCTAGATAAAATTTATATAGAAGCTACAGTAAGAAAGTGTAGATTAAATGAAGATCTTGTGCAAAAATTCAAAACCTATCATCCTGGGCATGTATCATAAACTTTTGCCTCAGAAGCTTGCTTCTGCAGCATAAAATAGCTATTCAAATTATTGTAATAACTAAGAGTGTACACACACACACACACACACACACACACACAAGTTCATGACATTTATTTTATAAGAAAATTTTTAAAGGCTTTAAAAAATTTCTTAATAGGCAAAATTTCATGAAATGTCAAACTGACCCATGCAGCCAGAATCTTCTTGTGAATGGGAAAACTTGATACCCATGAGGGCTGGTTGTTCATCATCAGCCAGCTTCTGTGAGCCAGCTATGTGCTGACTGCCTCTACCACCCAGTAAGCACTGATCCCCTGGGACAACTTATGCAGGGTAAAGCAGTTCCTGCAAGCCCCAAAGGAGACAGAAGCAGTGGAGCCTCTGGGGCTATGTCTCTTTTGTCATCACCATGCTCCCCAGTAGTGGCAGCCAATTTTATACTTGTTGACAGTATAAAGTTGAAGGCATTTCCTGTCATCCCAGAGATGGTATGCCACACACATATTTGCACTGGGATTCAGGGTTTTGGAGACAGCATAAAGATTGAAAATGTGTGAGTCAGCCGAGCTACACCACACATCACTTAAATCCTGCTCAATGATGCAGAATTTTTGTTATATGTTTTGAAAAAACAGGGCAAAACACTATATCGTGTCAGTAAACTACACTTGACAGGTTATACAAAGTATTTAAGCATTTTATACATTGGAAAAAAAAAACTAAAAGTGAGGTCTTGGGACCCTATGTCAATTTTTTTCTAAGGAGGATGAAGTGCTATTTATATATCTAAAAGGGAGTCATAATGAACCAGGAATTTGCAGAACTGTTTATGGAATATTAAACTTAATAATTTTGTTTTTAATTATCCTCATTCAAAAACAGCAAAAAGTGGCTCTCTTAAACTCCATTCAGTGGTATTATAAGAAATTAATGAAAAAAATCAAAGAAACATTTTAACACTTTTTAAGTGAAGAGTAATAATATGATTCAGATCTATGGAAACCTTCAAAGGACCATCTTTATACATTCTTCCTTTATCCATAGGAGCTTTCACTCCGGGTTAGAATTGATTATAAAATAACAAGATTTATACTATGAACCAATGATAGAACTCATCTTTCTAAGTTGTTTAGCTAGAAATACAAATAATCTGAAGTCAAGAATATATAAAAATATTTTTTCAATGCAACACAACTTGCAAAACTCCTTATTTAGGATGAAACTGGGATGAAAAGTTTTCTATATCCCTGGCCAGCAGATCAATGTTTAAGAAAAGTTTTGTATAGGTACCACAAGTGTACTGTAAAATGTATACAATATAAATGTATAATATGTATCTAGAGACTTTATATTATTCCTTTATGTATTCACATATCACGTAATGGTACAATGAAAGATTTTAAAGTGAAAGACAAAATAAATTTGGAAAAAAGACCAGAATGAGTCTTGTACCAGTGAAGCAATGGTCATAGAATGAAGGTACTAGGGTCTCAAAAAATAGACACCACAGCAGTAAGATATGTTCAGTATGTGCACAAGAGTTTCTTGGAAGAAGTTTCAAATATGATGCTTTTTCTTTGAAGTTAATTGGCAAGTTGACCCCTTTTCCTTAAATAGCCCTTCCTATCCCTTACTTTGCATTTAATAGCTGCTGGTTGTTTGTAGGAGTATACTTGTCACTGCTGTCAGGTAAGGGCAACTTCATTTCATTCATTTAATTAAAACCCCAGGAAAATAACATCTTATGGTTACTCAGATGTCTCTGTGCATTGCTGTGTGTACTAGGTCACTGCTGCCATTCAAGTCCAGCTGTTGCAGGTCTTCTGTGAGCACAACATTTGAATTTAATGAATTACTCTAAATCACTAATTCATGATGGTTACTGAAAAGACACTGGAAGCTTCCCAGCCATGTGAACAGATAACCTGCACACTGATGTGGGGAAACACATACAGAAGATTTTCATCCGCCTACGGTTTCTAAGACCCTAATCCACACTTCTTTACCATTATGAACACTGAGCCTGTGGTTCAGTCATGTGCTGCTTTGTAACATGTCCTGTATCAGACAATTTAAATTTCCTTAGTTAATGTTATTTTATTTTAGGATTCCTTGGCAGTGGCAGGAGAAGTTTCCTCTGGCCTTGGGGATTCCCTGCGGCCTGGACCCCTGGGCTAGTTTATGGTGCAGACTCTGCTCACAAACCACTCACAGTGCTTGGGAGAATAGTGAAGAGGAGGACGTGCTTATTAAAAGGAACCCCTTTGGGGAATCTGGTTACTTGTCTCTCCCCTAAATGCAAAACCAGTGTACCAGAGTGTTTTTCAAACAACACAGATGGATTTCACATCCCTGCTTATGACCTTGTTTCACTAGAACATTAGACTGAATTTTGCTTTGAGGATTCCTGGGCTTGCATCACAATTCGTGGCAGATTGTTTGATTCTTTATGCAGCATCCTTCTGAATGCCAGTAAAGCTAGATCAGAACTACCTGTGTGGCAGCACATTTAAGCTTTGTTATTAAAAACAACTTTGCAGGTGGCAAGTTATACTGTGGAAGCTTGAACGAGGAATCTATTTGCACACACAGTGTGCTACAAAAGCCAGTGAGATCTTTCTGAAAGTGAAGCGCTGCCTCATAAGCAGTCAAAAAACACCTAAGTCAGCCTGGTGATCCTCAAACTGGAGCTCTTGTGAATGTCTGTTTGAACTGGAACACAAATTTATGAATTTGTAGGAAGGTATTAATGCATGAAAGACTAGAAATCAGACACAGACCTTAATCTAGAGTAGTTTGTTTCTCTCTTCAATGAAGCCTATAAAAATAGTTTTCTCATGAACTTTTAACAAGCTGCTGCTTGTTTCTGTTGTCAGCATTTGTTTGATTTGTTTATAATTGCTGCTACATACACTATACTACATTCTGAAGAGCTAGATGCCATGATATTTTAACAACCTTTTTCAATAAATTATATTGCTTAACTAGATAGACCTTTTGAAAATGTGCAATGCATTTTGGGAGAACAAGCACTGGATGCAGGTAATTGGATGGTAAAAGGTAGCCTATAATTCCATTTATTTTGTATGTGCCTATAATATTGCAGAGGTATTAACTTGCCTTTGGCAAAAGCATTGTAAAATGTGTGAAAAGGTACATAGGTCTAAATTAACACTTTGATTTGTCAGTGAATAAGCACCAAAAAAGTAGCATCTACTATTAAATATTATAAAATAGGCTTGACAGAGATTGATGAACTGAGTTCTTATACAAAGAGCAATGATATTAATATTTTTCAAAGAGCGCTGATATTAATTTTGACGTTTTTTGCATGGGTTGGTTATTAAGAAAAAATACTAACATTTTAGGTTTTGCAATAAGCACTGATTTAAAGAAAAGAGCTCTGTTTAGCTGACAGTTTTGGAGGTCCCTGATTATGGCAGTGACTCTTCTCAGTATTTAAGGCTCTTGTGATATCACAAATGGCAGATGGCTAAGGGTAGAAGCACAGATGAGGAAGAGTAATTAATAGCAAGACAGGAAGCAAGAGTGATCCAGGAGGGCCCGGGGTTATAGCTCAGTGGCATAAATGCCTGCCTGGCAAGTGCAAGGTCTTGAGTTTGATCCCCTATACCAATAAATAAATAAAAAGAGAGGTCCAGGAGTCACACTTGACATTTTGATAACCTGTTCTCAAGGAAATCAACCAAGGTTTATGGGGAGTAAAGGTCTGGAGGTCTGGTTGAAGGCTCTGACAGAGGAAACGGAGACAGAGGAGACTCAGACCTGGAATGTCCTCAGCAGAACCGGTGAGTCACCCTGCCAGATGCCTCCGGCTCTGGCCCCGCCCCCAGGAGCCACCCTCATACTTCCGGGAAGTCATTTAAGCTCCGCCCCCATCCGAGTCTCAGCCCTGCCTACATAAGAGGGCAGGAGAAGTTGGATCTGGATCAGTGCCATCAGCCTGGTCTCCCATGTGATTTATTCACGGTGTGTTTTATTTTCTCCATGTGGCTTCCCAAGGGCCCAGGTCCCACACAGAGACAGAGGTCCTACAGCAGCTTCATTCATTCCATCTGAAAGCAGTGCACCCAGTCATGTTTTGTCATTAGACAACACCTATTCAAGTTTCCGTTATTTCTACACTGGCCCAGCCCTGAGAACCAACTTCCTAGATGTGCATCTTCAGTACAAAAGCCGTATTAATATTTTTGGAGGTATTTAATATTCTCTGGAAAAAATAAATTGAGATATTGGTTTGGAGATGAGCTATGGCAGTTCTGATAGCCCACAACAGAAGCAAATTTTGCCCCCGAGTATACATTTAGAAATTGTTAGCATCTTGGTGAAATTTCAACGTGATATTAGATGAGGTTTTCCTGGAAATAACTATACATGGAATAGAAAAAAAAAATCAATAAATGGAAAGCAAAATAAGAGTGCAAGAGGGGAAAAAAGATGGAAAGCAGGTGTAACAAAAAAGAATGGAATCTTCAGATATTCCAACAGCAAATAGCCCATGACACTATAAACAAGTAGCAAAAGAAATCAAGCATCTAATTCTATTGCCTGATACTCAATTATTGGTTTTAGTTATGTGGACGTTCGGTGATTTATTTGACAAAAGTGGTTTTGATGGAATGATGATGAGTGAATTTAATTCAGCCACAATTGAAGCTTGGAATGAATTTAAGAGAGAATCACACCAAATGTACCATATCTGAGTCTACGCTGGAGCAAAGAGAAAGATGGAAATCCTACAAGGTGGAAGAAGAAAAGAGAGAAACATAATTGGGGTATGTCCATTTATAGATAAGAGAACATGAGATTGGTACTCCGCAGGAGAAGCTAGAGACCATTTGGAGGACAAGTGTGATGCTGAGGTTGAAAATGAGGGGTCTGGGAGCAAAAGTCTATGTGGAAAAGAGATTTTAACTAGCCTCAGAGCTTCAGTATGGATGGCTTGTATGTCAGTTAAATGTTACTCTTGTAAAGTAAGTTTTTAAATGTTCTCCACTTTATGCTGAAAACTAAAACTAGATCCACGCCTCTCACCATGTACTAAATTAAATTCTAAATGGATTAAAGATCTGAATATTAAAACATTAACACAAAATCTATTTGAGACCAGTTGGGTAAAAACCTTGAAGACATAGGGGTAGGTAGAGAACTCATGAATAGGAATCAAACAACACAGGAAATACTTCCCAGAATCAATAACTGGGATCACATCTTATTAAAAAGTTTCTGCACATCAAAGGAAATCTCCAGCATAGTGAAAAGAAAACCCAAAAACTGAGAAAATATTTTAGTGAATTGTCCTACAGACAAAGGACTTCTGTCTAAAACATATAAAGAATAAAAAAAAATCAGACCCCCAAAATTCAAAGATCCAATCCAAAAATGTACATTTGAGATGAATACACAGTTCTCAGATGAAGAAATACAAATGGCAAATAAATACATGAAAAAAATGTTCATCATTATTAGTCATTAGAGAAATGTAAATTAAAACCACACTGAGATTCCACCTCACTCCACAAAGAATAGCCAGGATCAAGAAAACTACCAACATCAAATGCTGGAGAGGCTGTGGGGAAAAAGAAACTCTCCTGAACTGTTGGAGGCAAAGTAGACTGGTGCAACCGCTGTGGACGTCAGTCTGGAGATTTTTCAAAAATTTGGGATTGGGAGTCCCATTTTATCCAGCTAGTTCAATTATGGGCATATTCCCGGAAAACTGAAAACATCATACCACAGTGATATATGTGCACCCATGTTTATAGCAGCACAGTTTGTAATAGCCAGATCTTGGAAACAACCTAAGTGTCCATCGATTGAAGAATGGATAAAAAGTTGTTGTGTTTTTATACAATTGAGTACTACTCAGCTATAAAAATGAGTGCATTGAGACATTTATAAATAAATGGACACAGCTTGAGACCATATTCGTAAGTTAAATAAATCAACCTAAGAGTCCATCAACTGAGAAATGAATAAAAAAGGTGTGGTATTTTTATACAATGGAGTACTACTCAGAACTCACATGTATAAATACCAAATAGTCTCCCTAGTATAAAAAATGGTAAGAATACAGAAGAGTATTTGGTAATCATGATTCCCTATTATACTACTTTGAAGCCTTATATTGTTTTCATTAATTGGAATGGTTCTATTCTGGGTTATTTGATTTTATTGTCTGTGATGATCTGAACAGCTATTTGGAAGAAAACAAGACATTATAATAGCTAGTGCTGATTTAATACCATCATGTTATGAAGTTCTACCAAGCCTTTGTTCTTCTGTCTCCATCGGTTTTATCAAGTTGTATCTTATTGGATTTTATTATATGTGATAATATAAACAAAAATTTTTATGGACAAGGAGATAATATAGTAACCATTGTTAATTTTCTGTTAGCTTTGGATACCCTCTAATATTTTCATTCTCTTGAATGTTGTTATACTGTCTTGCTCTGTTTGATACTGTAGTGTACGAAGGTATACTCAAACATTTTAAGGAAAGAAACACTACAGTAGCTACTGTTATGTCAGGTTGTCTTGTGATGAAACATTATGTTGCTTAAATTGTTCTGTTCTGATGTGTTTTGTTACGTCCTCTTTTATCTTAAACATTTTTTTTTTTTTATCTTCTTCCTTTTTATCGGTACCAGGGATTGAACTCACGACTGCCTGCTTGCAAGGCAGGCGCTTATGCCGCTGAGCTAAATTCCCAGCCCCTACTTTTTTAAAAATAAAAGTAAATAAATAAATGTTCTCTTTTAGAATATTGAAAGATTTGAGAAGAATTAATGTTGAGTATTATTCTTGTGGTTGAAGTTCAGCAAAATCACCGAGTCCTGGGCTTCCCATTGTTATGTAGTGTTTGACTAGTTGCAATCTCCTGACTCATTTATGATCTACTCAGATTTTCTATTTTGTCATGTTAAGACTAAGAATACTGTAAATTTCTTAGAATGTATCTATTTTTCTTTCTTATCCAATTCATTCATAATTTATTCTTATTTTAGTCTTATAAATTTTTGTTTCTGTAGGATCAGGCACAGTGTCTCCTCTTTCACTTCTAATTTTGTTTATTTGAGTCTTTTTTTCTTTGTTTAATCAGGTATTTTTCCATTGTATTTGCCCTGTCAAAAATATTCTCCATCCTATTGATTTTTAAATTGATTAGTTTCTATTTCATTTAATTATGCACCAATTTTAGTGCTGTTGCAGTTTTGATTTTAGTGTTGGTCCTTTTCTAACACCTCAGATATAAAGTAAGCTTATCTAAGATCCCTTTTCTTAATGTAGCATCTTGAGATCTTTTTCATTTGGGACTATTTATCTTTAAACCTTTCCTTATAAAATTGTTTTTCTTGTATCTATACTTTTTGGTACACTGTTTTTCAATTTTTGTCTCAAGATATTTTTATACTTCAAATTTGATTTCTCCTATGACCTTTTATTCAAAGTATATCATTTAATTTGTACTAATTTGTAAATTATACACTTGTTATTGATTTCTATAATCATACCTAATATTTTATTTTAAATTATTTCAATGAATTTTCTTGTATTCTTTTAATACTATTAATAGGTTATTATTTTGTCATTCATTATCACTTGAGAAATTAAGAAAGTTTTTCTCTAAGAATACAGTCTTTTGGGTGTTTTATTAGAATTAAGAGAGAAAGAAAATAAAGTTTCTGCTCAAATAATTTAAGAAAAATTTTCCTCAGGTTTCTTTAGTACAAAATGTTATAATGCTGATTGATTTAGTAAACATAATCATGCAAGAAACTACTATACTTATATTATTTATCAAAAGAATAAAACTGTAAAAGAAAATATTTGTAACACATAAACATGATATTCACATATTTTCTAATATATAAATAGTAGAAATACTGTATATGCTTTCTAATATATACTTTCATATATATATAGTGTGTGTGTGTGTGTCAATGAACACGTTCTATAAAATAATACTACTGAGCAAATCACATTCTGTATATTCTATTTGCCTGTTCATGTACATTTTGTTCTTCATATCTGTCATTGCTTGTCCAATGGCTTCTTGAACATTTCTTCTTGCTGTTGTCACAACAGAACCCTAATTTGCCGAAAGAAATTCTCTTATTTAGCACTAAATTGATACAAAAAACATCACCATTATAATGTCAAGAGGTGTACAGTAATGACACCCTGGTTGAACTATACTTTCCCTCCTGGAATGGTGGATCTTTTTCAGAAAAATGCAGGAAACAATCTGTCCCATTCCAAGTGCAGTGGTCCTGGCAATATTGATGATGTGATAAATCAGGAGAGTAAGTACCACCACTCCTCTTCTGCCTCAAGAAAAATATCCCATCTTAAATCCTGGACAATGCAGATAGGAGAGTTTTATGCCATGAGAAGTCTTCTGAAAAGTTGAAGGGAAACAGAAAAATGTGGAGAAGTGACTGTGTGAGGGACAGTAGTTGGCAATGTTGACCTCCAAGATAGACAAAGGGGCTGCAGGAGAAAGAATTGTGGAGCTTCTCAACATTGGAGGGAACAAAGGACCAGGCTCTACATGCCCTATCCAGAAAAATATTAATCCTGTTGACATCTAGATTTTAGCTCAGTGAGATTCAGTTTAGACTTGTAAACTACAAAATTACAAAGTAATACTTGTGTGCTGCTTTCAGTCTTGAATGTTTCATAAGCTGTTAACAGATGTCAGCCACACAACAAAATTTATACCCTAGTTAGTGACATAACATAGGGGTTGTCCATTCCTAAATAGTTATTCAACTTCCTTTTATATTAAAATACTCATCCTAATCTTTCGAATACCTCAATTTTTGCTAAATTCTTGCAAAATGAATTACTATTTGTAGCCAGAGGTTTAGCTCAGTGGCATAAGTGCCTGTTTGGCAAACGTGAGTTTGTGGGTTTGATCCCAAGCGTGCACACACACACACACACACACACACACACACACAATTACTATTTGTAAATAGAATATAAAACTTCTGTATATGTTTTTGTCATTGTTGCTCTAACTGTGTTATAAATATTCAGAGACTACAATTTGTTCCAACTAGAAATGTAATGTAATATAATTAGTGAATTGTTTGTTATTCACTAGCATGTAAGCAGAGTGTACTGAAAAAATTTCAAAACAATCGTCTCTCTGAGGAATATAAACAGTGCTATGATTTTGTTAGAAATAAATAATTTAGTCAAATTTTTTTTATTTTTCTGGAGATCTTGTGATATTGATATGTCTAATCTTGATAATAATGTTCATTTTTTCATAAAATATATTTCCTATGCTAACATAATATCTTTCAGATCATTATCATACAGGTTTTTTGAATGTGAACCACAAATTTGAAAAATTGTTTACAAAAAGAAAAGTGGAACTTTAGGAAAATTATATACATACTATACAGGTATTTTTTTCTGTTCTCCTACAATACTTAAGTTCAAGAATTTATAGGCAATTAGATTTTAGAGTTTTCTGGAAAAGTGTGCACTTTGACTTCCAAATACACTAGATTGAAAAACTTTTACCTTTTAGCCTTGCCAGAGTAAAGATTTCCAATTTTCAGATGACCTGGGTCTACAATTCTGTGCCTGAAGCTTTGCCAGTTAAGAACTCAGTCTCCAATGATCCAGAAACCATCTCCCCAATGATTTTGTGTGATTTTACCCAATGGTGCCTCTGTGCTTGAATAGAGCTTGTTTCTCCACTGAGCTAGAATCTAGAGCTAGTCATGAGTCTTGGAGTTACTCTTATCCAATAGGTATGTGGTGGTGCTCAACAGTCATTTTTAAAATTGTGCAAATATTGATTATGAAATTGATTATGAAATTTGTGGCATTACAATTGTTCTGCTATCATTCTCTATTATTTATATCAGGAATATACTTTGAAAATAAATGAGTATTCCAAATGGAACATAATAAAACTGCAGCTCTTCAAAGCCAAATTGTAAACCATAAATATTAAGCATTATTGTACCAATGCCTTAGTTCCCTAGTGTTATGATTTATGTCTGGATATCCTACAAAAGCCTTATGTGGTCATGGAAGTTGGTCTCTTGAGTTTGAGTTTGATTCATGGTCCAATGTTGGGATTATGGCTATGAGTGCACCCTACGGTGTGTAGTCTGATAAAATAGAAGGAAAAGAAGTGTCTTCTCTACTCTCTCCTCCCTTTTTGCTCTTGTTTCTTCTCTGTCTTCTTCCACCATGAACTATTGCCCTCTACCTTGTGGCACTCTGCGTTAGAGCCAGCTGAATATGGACTGAAACCTCCACAAACTGTGAGCTAAATAAACCTTTCCCCCTTTAATTTTGGACATTGGGTATTTTGTGTGAACAGTGAAAGAAAAGTGAATAGCATACCTGGAAACTTCCTATGTGAAGATAATATATTTATTTTATGTAAGTCAAACCTATATTATTCTACTAAAGTACTTTATTCAGAACTTTTAGAGGCAAGTGTTTTAATGTCTTAGTTGAGATTAAGGAGTTCAATTGAACCAGTGCATAGACTAATTGACAAGTTCAGAAGACAAGCTGAAGAAGGATTTGTTGTAGTAGTCATCTGGGTGACTGAAACAACTAAAACACATTTGCTACAGTTATTTAGCCTAGAAGTTTGAGAACAAGGTGCTATCGTGATTGGTTTCCTGTGCGTGCTGTCTTCATGGACTGAAGTTTGGTGCCTACTCATTGTTTTCTTTCTCTTTCTCATCTTTCTTGTATAGCGGTGTTCTTCATGTTAAAGCCCCATCCTTACAATTTACTCAACTGTGTTTTCCAAAAGCCTCATCTCCAGATATAATCACATGAATATTTTGGGCTTCCACATATGAACTTTCTGGTAGACAGTACAATATAATCCATGTAGATGTATTTGTGGAATCTAGGCTGCCATACTTGTGTGGGGGAAGGTGTACGCTTACACATGATCTGAAAAGAATGCACATCCCACTTTTAGCATACTTTGAACATTGACAAACACTGAGATTGAAAGCTAAAGCTGTGTAGTGCATTGCTTGCTAGGGTGTTAAAGCCTGCTCTCCCACTAACATAGGCACTTAAACAAAATAGAGATGATTCATTAATGTTACTTATTTAAGAAAATTTCCTTATTGATCAGTCTTTAGCTGATCACTAAAGTAACTAAACAGAACCTACAGTCACTCCACCACACAAAGAACACATGCTTTGTGGATTTAATTCTGAATGTTACTAAACAGTCAATAGCAACAGCAAACTCTAAGGACACGGGAGAACAGAAAGCTAATCCCTGAAGAAGCTGTGTTGGAATTTCTATTTAGAGACTTCAATCAGTTAATTCTAATAGATTCAAGTAGCTAAATGAAATCCTGTGTCATGAACTAAACAAAAGTATAAAAATTACAATAAAGAAATAAAAATCTCATTAAATTAATTGATAGTATATTTGAGTCACCAAAATAAAAAAAAAAACATTGAAATCTAGTATAAGTCAAAGGAGATTTATCAACTCAGCAGATAAAAAAGAATGAAGAAAAGCACATCCTCGGAGACCTTTGAGACAGTTTTACACACGCCAACATATGATTACTGGGAGGGCTAAGAGAGAGGAGAAAATAAACATGCAGAAAGAATATTTGCAGATATAAGGAAAATCATTTTCTAAGTTTAGTAAAACTTATAATCTTTCACTTAGAAGAGTATTGGAAAGCACCAAGTAGGAAAAACTCAAATATGTGTTCAGTTATAGACATAAAGTAATCAAGTTGTCAGAAGCAAAAAATACAAACAAAACAAAGCAACCAAAAAATAAAAAAAACCAAGAAGACAGAGACTTGCTTGAAAGTAGTCAGAATGAAACAACTCAGTACTCAAAACGTAAGACTGTACAGTACAAGTGAGAGCAACTAAGTTTTCATCAAGAATTACTAAGGCAAAAAAGAAAAAAAAAAGATCAACATGTGAAATAAAAGGGCTGTGAACTAAGGACACAGTAAGTAGTGAATTTATTTTTAAGATATGAAAGAGAAATTAAGGAATTCTATGATAAATCCACACTCAAGAGCTTTATCTTAAAAACAAACCTAAAAGAAGGGCTAAAGAGCATCCCCAAGATTAAAATACATGGGCACAGAGCTGTAACACAAATTCACATAAAGAAGAAAGAAGTGCCAGTGTAAGTAACGATATGATACAAGAGTTTTTTTTTCTAGAAGGGTCAGAAACTGATTTCAAGGTCTTCACACAAGCTTACGGCTGTGGTTCTTTATTCTTGCTATTATCGTGATTTGAAAGAGACTAGTTGAACCTCCGGATGGGGATTGAATTTGCAATTCTCCACTCTGGATTTCACAAGACTGAACATGGGTCTTCCATAGCCGGTACAATCATAAATGGTTTCAGGCTTAGAATCACTTTTTATTTGATTTGGCTTAGAAGCAAACTTGCATAAGTAAGAATTGATATGCACATGGATATATGTTTGCACAGTCTAAAGATACAATTGATTCATGATTTAAAAAAATCAAGGGAGAAGAACCGAACTATATAGTGGCAAAGATTTTGTTTGCGATTGAAAGTAGTTTGGTGTTAGTTCAAATACACTGTTACAAATTAGTAAGCTAATATTACTCATTATAAAATTAGTAAGAATATAACGGAAAAAATGCAGCAAAACCCTCTAAGTGTATCAACAAATGAAATGCAATAGTTTGTAGAACAAAATTTCAACAAAATGCTAAATGTAGATGCAAGATTATCAGTAATTCTGCATAATTTGCATCATTAAAAACATTTAATGAAAAATGTGAAAATGTCAGAATGGTGACATACATTGTCCAACTATGTGCTGTCTAGTTTAACTTATAAATTAAAGGAAAAATAAGACAGTGTAAAAACTAAAACAAAGATTACCAAGCAAATCACAAACTAAAAAGAACTCAAGAAGCTATACCAATTATTAACCATAAAATAGCCTTTAAGAAAACTTTCCTGATAAGGCTATATTTGCTATGATAAAAGTTTTAATCGAACAGAAAACAGAGTGATTATAAAAATTTATAAATTAAACAAAAACAATCCCAAAATGTATGAAGCAGAAAATCTTAAATCCTTAAATAGATACATAAGAATAGTAAAATACTCTAATACTGCACTAGTAATAAAGAATAATTGCTAACTAAACAGAATTTAGGCACTAAAAGTAGATTTCTCATAGCACTGTTAAACAGTTGCACCTAGGAGGCCAACAGCACGCTCTACTCGAAGGGAGTAGAGTGCTCTACGCTGTTATCAAATGCAATCTAATATTCCATAGTACAGATTGTGTGTTATGCCACAAAATAAGTTTTGATATATTTAAAAGTTATTAAATACTTCAAAGTATGGTATATTCAAATCAGACAGAAGTTAGTAAGAGAAGAAAATTCAGAAAATCTAAAAATTCCTCCTTTGCAGTCAATGAGACAATGAAGGCCTAAAAAGAATAAGTATAAAATACTGTGACGTGAATGAAATAAAAATGCAGGAATGATGTAAACTATATGAATAATGCACGAAAAGACATTTGGAAATGTAACTGGTGGCACTAAAAAGACATGAAACGGTTAAACCCAAACAACAGGGAAATAAAACTACTGGAGCATAAGTTAAACTGAGAATAGAAAAAATTGTAGGTAGTACTCAAAAGATAAAATTCGGTTCTTTATAAAAATCAAGAGAAGGGGAACACAAGTATGTATAACTCATATCTTTTTCTTATTTCACAGTTATACTAAAGTAATCACAAACTGAAAGCCTCAGACTGAGCAATCAGCATCTTGTGGAATAAAAGCTTTTCCATATGTCGTTATCAAACACTTTGTCACCTACTTAAAGAGTACCACATTTTAAAATGTTTATCAAACTTTGATTTATCATGTTGGGTTATTTTGGTTCGTGAACTGATCCTTCCCATCTCTAGAGCAGATATTTTCCCTGCAGCTGTCTTTAATGTGATATTAACATTAAATATTCACATAGTACAAGCCCATTGGACTGTTATAGTTTCCTTGAATTCTGTATTATCATGTACCTGTATTCATATCCTAAGATTTTGATACTCTCAAACGCTTAATCTTCACTTGTTAGGGTTTCAAATATTTCAATACATTTTTTAAAAGCTCCCAAAAGTTAAATCTGAAGCATTCAGAATAGTCTTGTTGAGAGTGACACAATTAAATATAGATACCTTAAAAAGCAATTTAAGTAGCATTATGAATCTCTTCAAATTTAATAGGGGAAAATTTCAAGAAGACCCTTTTTTTCCTTTGCAAGTTATGCTCAATAAACACATTAGATGTCGTTTGCTAAAATCTCAATTAGATGCATAGACTGAGTATTACGGAGCAGCCCAAATCAATTGTGTGCAGGTCGATCATTGAGCATCCATCAATAAGCTAATCAAAATTGAAATATATCCCACTTACAGCTTCTTGTTTCCAATATTTTATGACACAGTTGCAATCATTTTTTATTCAGCTCAACTTCATTGAAGCCTTACAAAACACACTGGAGCAGAAAGAGAAGAATCATCCTGATTGGATCAATTGGTGGGGCATTGCCTGAGGTTTAGGAAACAAAGACTGTGGGAATCTGATTCACCTGCTAATGATTTATAGTTAATATATTTTTTGAGTCAGTTTCTTGCTTTGTAGTGCAGGCTGGCCGTGAGCTCTCTTATGTAGTCGAGGCCGGCTTCAGACTTTCCACTATTCTCCTGTCGGCAGAATGCTGGGATTACAGGCATGAGCCACAATACCTAGCAAGTTATAAATTAACGGTTATAATATTTGCCTTTCTGAAGAATGTCAAAGTTTGCAAGTAGTTACTAATTTGGAAAGGTATTGTTCTTTAATTTAATCCAAATAAATGTATAGAATATGGTATTAATGTTTAAAAGGCTTTAATGATTTTGATAGAAAAAAATTGAAAGCGATCTTGCTACCCTGATTTCCCACTTTCTGGTATTTCTGACTGTGCTATTTTCTTCTTAGTGAGGGCGGAAATGGAGATTTGCTTCTAGGCAAAAGAATATAGCAATGATAATGGGATGTCACACTTTTTATTAGGTTATATCAAATATCATGGTGTCTCACCCAATGGTTATTTTTCATTGCATAAAATTATATTTTAGCATACTTATCTTGAAGAAACAACCATCCTGTTATGAATTGCCCCTGGAGAAGGCCACAGGGGAAAGACTGAAGGCAGCACTAAGAAGTTGGAAGCAAAGAACTATATTGACAATATTGTTAAAAATGCAAGATGAATTAGACAACAATGTGAGGGAACATGAAAGCAGGTTTTTCCAATTATTCTTCTAGTGTACTCCTCCTGGTGAATACTGACCTAATCAATACTTAACTGCAGGCTACAGAGATCATGCACAGAGGTTTCAAATAAACTGTGCATGGCCTCCTGACCGATAACATGAACTAATAAAGATGTGTCGTTATGAGATGCTAAGTGTATATTATTTTTACATGATATTGAAAATCAGTACAATAATGAAGAAATAATTTTTGAATACAATTGACAACATAAGTCTGATAAAAATAATGCTTAAATATTATAGATAAGTATTCATGAGAGAAAATATGTCTGAATAAAGTTCTTAAAAATCATTCATTTAACTGAAGAGGTCTTTTATCATGCTTAAAATTATGCACTCTAAATTCAAGGTGTCAGTTCCTGCTCATTATATTCTAATTTTTTAAAATGTTATATGATCAATGCAACTCTACACATTTCAATATTTTCCTTTAAAAACTGGAATATAAGAATATTTGTTCCCCAGACTTGTTATGAAAAGTGGTTCAATAAATATCATGTTATGTGTATGAGAATTACCAAATAAAGATTTTGGGTTTTGCAAAATGTAATTTTACTATGAAGTACATTATTATTGCCAAAATAATTGAGCTTTGTAAATGAAATAGCTTTTTCTCTATACACCTTATCAAAAGTACTACATACTATGCAACAACAGAAATTTGCAGAAGTCCTCAATTGAAAAAATACAGGGAGTTCAATAAAAGAGCAAAAGGAAATCAAATAATCATTACAAATTCCTAGAAGGTAATTGCAGTGGATTATGAATGTAAGAAACCTGCGGTCTTGTGGAATTTGTTTTTAGAGAAAATGACTTATTTATATAAAAGTAAAGTTATAATGTGCAAACAAGACTTAGAGGAAGGTGTGAAATAACAGGAAAGAAGCCACATAAGAATATATAAACAAGACTATAACAATAGGCACACAAATAAACATGCCAATGTTAAACTTCAGTAGAGATTTGATTTCCTAAATCAAAAGTTGTTAAACACTATAAAGAAGAAGACATTCTAGTGTTCATTGAAACCACAAAACAAGATATGAAAATAATAACAAATCTACTCTAAGATGGAAATAGGATATAAATACACAGGTACATACACACAAAATGGAATATTTTCAACCTTAGACAAACCACTGACATTGTAACAAAAGTGAGTGAAATTTGGGAATATTATGATACATGAAATAAATCATTCCTTTGATGAAATAATAAAATAATTAATGGAATAATTTATTTCATTAGAGAAATAAGTCATTATGACAATATTGATTGATCGCCTACATAAGAGGAACATTAACAGAATAGAATGATCTTACCAGGGACTGGAAGATGAGACTTAAGAGAAAATAATGGTAAAAGGCTGAAAACTTGAAACTATAAATGAGCTGCACACTTGAAACCTGTTAAGATAATGGATTTCAGCTATTCATTCACGTGGAAATACACAAACATAGAGGTAAATATATGTATATTTACACATATGAACTTGATCATGATAATTATTAAAATTGTATACAAAAAGTACAATAGTATAAATCTTAAATTTATACAATATTTGCTAAGCAAACCACATTAAAATTAGAGAAAAAGGAGAAAGAAAATGAAAACAGGTCACTTCTTATCAAGGCACATTTTTTACAAGAATATCTCAGGTAGCCATGAGCTTCTGTGCCTACATGGAGAATTATTGTCAACTTCTTTATGTCACATCAGTGATATAAACTAAGCTTTCCCATATTTGCTTGATATTTAAGAACACTTCAAATAAACAATACATCCATATATATATATATATATATATATATATATATATATATTCTATGTGTAATGCTCATTCTTTCAAAATGCATTTTATCAGACTCTTGAACAACTAATGCTATTTCTCCCTGAAATCATGTTGTTCTGTGGATGGCACTTGATTTAAGTAGACAGTGTTTTTAGTCACTTTTCCAAAGATAACACTTGATTAACTTATTTTCAATAATTTCAATCAATAGACAAAAATTTTAAAGGATTCTTTAAATCATTTTTCTTTTGAGTGTCAAGACATTCTATAAGGATTAAACATAAAATAATCAGTGTCAAAAAGTCACAAGTTTCCAGTGACAAACAGAATCGAACTTTAAACCATTAGACATTTTCCTGGAGGCAAAGGCAGATAGTGAGAAACAGAAGGTGCTCACCCTGGCTTTAAAGAAGCTTCGTAGATTGAGCATTTTAAAGTCTACTCATATTGTTGTAATAAATCATAAAGGCATAACTAACAAATATCAGTAAACATGACCTTTTTGAAGGGTTTTTAAATATCACTCTATTTTTCTCTGTCTCTGTTCTTTAATTTAGATGGATAAACAGATCATAAATATAGCTCACGTGTTGAATCAACTACTCATCAATACGTAGAGTCTCACTATTTTGTACCTTTGAAGATTCAAAACTGTCCAATGATTCTATTCACCCAGAAGTTAAATAATACTCAGTGTGACATCCATTTATGTTTTTACAATTTTCGTAATCAGATTTTTTATTTTGAAAGCTAAAAATACCTATGAACAAAACTGGAATGTTTAAGTAATTCAGATGCAATATTATGAAACATGGAATTATGGGTAAAATTACATGTATGTGTTTTTATGTGTATATATATATGAAATTTGTATTCTTATTTCTTTATTCTATATAATTAGTCTGTTATAAAATTTTATAGATGTTATTCCAATGTAAAACACAGGTACTTATAATTTAAAATTACTGAGTATCAGTGAAATAATCTAATATTTTGCATGTATCTAAATATTTAAAATCTTTAAGGAGAAAAATCCGTGAATTGTGTCCATTTGAGTAATATGTTTTCCCAATAGACACTTGAAGCCAATCTTCATATTTAAAAGAAAAATGGTGTGTAGATGCAATATGTTTACAGAATTATTTCTACTTTTATACATCAAAGTATTATGTACAGTGATACACTTTTTTTTTAATTGGTACCAGGGATCGAACTCATGACTGCCTGCTTGCAAGGCAGGTTCTTATGCCACTGAGCTAAATCCCCAGCCCCTACAGTGATAAACTTTCATGAACAATTAAATAATGTACTTAAAATATAGAAGGTGAAATCAACTACAGACAGGCAATAAATAGCAGATCACTAATGATCACCTCATTTGTATGCACAGAAAGCATAAATATATAGGTACTTATTTGTTTGTATTTACTGTGAAAATCTTACCATTAGTTAATTGGGGAAAAAAGATATAGAACTGTTACATGAAAAACACCTTAACAAAGGCAGAAAATTTACTGCAGGTATAGCATTAAGATAAATCTCCAGCTATGTAATGGCTTGTTATTACATCAACAAAAGTAAAAATTGGATAGACTTGTGCAGTAATTAACAATTTTGAAAATGTATGTCACTAAAAAGTCTGTATATATGATAATTAACGTTATAAGATGTTATGAATGAAGGAGGGATTCTGGCAAAATAAAGGGAGATGGAGGAAAAGAGGAAAAATTAATGTGTTATACACATGCACCAACTCCCTTCAATTAATATAATCATTAACGAATCTAAAGATGTAATAATAACACAAATAGTTTAGAAATAAAGATGAACTGATTATAGATTATAACTATGACCAATTTTCATATCTAAAACATAAGACAGAAAAGTCCTTTTCAAGGACCCATGGAACACTGGTCAAAATTGAAATATACTGAGAAAGGAAACAATAGTACAGTGTCTTGTCAATGCGAAGTAGAAGATAATTAGAAAATATCAGCTGGCAGTGGTGGCACAGGCCTGTAATTCCAGCACTCAGGAGACCGAGGCAAGAGGATTGTTGTGAGTCCCAGGCCAGCCTGGGCTACAAAATGTGTTCAGTCAGCCTTACCTGCATAGCAAGAAATCATTTCAAATATATATATCCAAAAATTTAAACACATGTAAAACTACAAAGAATAATATGAATTTATGCAAAACTGAAATAAGTCACTTATAACTTTATGTTATGCAAGCAATATAATATTTAGAGCAAAATATTTTATAGCAGTAAAAGAATATGTCAAAAACATCTATTTTAGGATAGAAGTAGAAGAAGCGGTAGGAGGTTAAGTCGAAAGCACTTTTGTACTAGAAACTAGAATTATAAGAAAGTTCGTAATTTTTAGGTGGGGCCCCAGGCTTCAACATATTGAGAGAAAATTGTTAAGAAAACAAAATTATATTTATTGAGCTTGAAGGCAGCCAGCACTTCCTTTAGTCAAAGGGACTTTGATCCTCTCTTGTCTGCTGCTGATGTGCTCCTCTGGCAACAGCTTGTTGAGGCTTTCCAGATCCAGAGCTCTGCTAGCTGTCTTATCCCTTGATCATACATGTCATTCTGCAGTCAGGGAAGTATCCTTTACCTAGTCCTGAAGCAATGCACACCTCATCACTGTGTGGTTAACAGTTCTGGAGACAGTTTTCGTGGAATCTCAGGATGTGCCTTCTTTTCCACTGAAAGTCGGAAGAACATTGACCATAGTAAGTACAAAGAAGTCATGTGATCCAGAATATACATCACGTGTGAATTACAAAAGTAGTAGATATCTTCGCAGTTCTAACCATAATCTTTTCTCCATCGTGAATGCTAATGATTACTTAGAAAAAGTCTGGTAGCAGTGTGTTATGATAAACCCCATTTACATATAGAGACTTGCAGCAAGAATTGCGAGATAACTTTCCCTTGTAAGAGAATTATTTCAGGCTGCCTGAGCCTATACAATCCAGTTCAAAACTGCATTCTTATCTATTATGCTACATTGGTATATGCAGACATACATAACACACACACATTTACACAAATATTGCATTGCCTGACCTATAGTTTCCTTTTGTACAGTTTGTTCTTAGAGTGAGTCAATCTAAAATATCCTCACTTTATAAAGATTAAATGTGAAAAATAAAAATCATTGAATTTTTATTGCACTGGATTTCTATAAACTATGGAAAAATAATTGCACAGTGATTGTTTATTCCGCAGGTTTTCAAATTTTACCTTTTACCAACTGGGATTGTGCATTTCATTTGTGAGGCATCATGGTGTATCTATCTGGCTATTTTGCCAGAGTATGACCTTTCATGACAAATTCCTGTGCTTTAGTTTTAACTCATTGGTTTAGCTCAGTGAGTTCAAATGAGTCCCAATTGATGTATCCCAATTTCCCCATGCTTAGAGGTAAAATTAGTAGCTCTGCTATATAAGAAAATATTACATAAAATAATGCAAATCAGAAGAATTGAAAAGTATACATACAGCAGGACAGAGAGAGGGAGAAAGAGAAACAAAGACAATGACAGAGACAGAGGCAGGGAGAAACAAAAGACGATTAATCAATAATTGATGCATGAACATTACAATAGTAACACTTGCTTGGCACAGTGTTAGCCGACTGTGGAAGGCAAAAGGAGATGAATCTCTGTGAGTAGAGCTGAGTGGTGTGAGAAGTTTAACATAAGAAGTATGAAAGTGTGCAAAGCGCAATTTTTAATTCACTATTAACTAGTGAGGTGAAGTAAAAGTCTCAAAAATAAATTCACATAGATTTTCAGGGATTCAGCAACCTCATTTCTTTCCAGGCACCACATAATTATTTACTAATATGAGCAGACCCTTAGCCAGTGCAAATAAATTGTGACTTTCTATTCAGGTAAAGTGATACACGCCTATGATTCTGGTGAGGAAGGAAGAGCACAATTTTGAGGTCAACCTGGGCAAATTATTGAGACTGTCTTTAAATAAATGAAAAGAACTAAGACTATAGTTCAGAGGTAAAGGATTCATTTCTACCACTGAAAGTAAGATGCAATTTTCTATGATGAAATATGTAACAAAATAACAGAAAATAAGAATGGTAATAAATATTTGAACTTTATATAATCCATTTCCAGACAGATAACTGGAGGGTGATATGCTGTTTTCTTCTTTTGATTTTCATGAATAAGAAAACACCAGCTTCCATTTAAGGAAGCAATAAACATTTGTAACACTATTCTGAGCTCACAAAATTGCATTATGCTTCATCAGTAAGGATGTAGAAACATGCTGAGACACTCTTATGTTTGAACATGATCAGGCTTGAAAAGTCAAATTTTCTGATTTCTTAATAAGCATCACTATATGGTTTATAAATTCAATCTATTATAATGAGTTCACTGCGGAAAATTATGCTTCTTAATATTATCTAACCTGAATAAAGAGTTCATCAACAGAGTTATTCTGTAGATCAACTGTAATGTTGTGTTTCACATAATCATGTAAATTACTGCTTTATCTATCCAGTCTATGCAGTGAAGGGAATGTAAAGTAACTCAGCTCATGTTGTCAAGGTTTAAATTACAAGGGCATGGAGCAGATGTCTAATGCTAATTTCAAATAAACAACCACATTTAGGAAATGCATATATGCAAAATTATTTATATCTTAAGGTAAAATTAATTTCATATGCCAAAATAAAGAAAAATACTTACGCTTGAGCCCAGAGATTAATAGGAAAGATATCTTCATCTGAGAAGTGAGTGTACTCATCTTAGATGTCCATTTTTGGATTAGGGCTTTGAATTTGGGAGACCTTTTATTTCAATTCTTAATATGCTCTAAATATAGTCTTTCATTTGAGGGATAGTTCGCTAATTTTTCACCCATTCTGTGAATTGTTTCTCTACTCGATGATTTCTTTTAATTCACAAATTTTTTTAAAAAAATTTATTTAAAGAGAAAAAAAACAAAACAGGAAAAAGGGCAGCAACAATACAGAATTCCAAAAAACTAAACACTAAGAAATCACTAGTTGATAAATTACACACTGTCACCTTAGAAATAGTTGATCAAGTTACAAAATTAAAGCGTACAAAGTGGACATTCAAACCACAAAAATATTTTAATAAGATGCACATCCAGTATTATTTGCATTATATTCATAAACTCTTTGCTTACCCCTATATCTTCAAGATTTCTATCTTCTTTGTCTCCCAGTAGAATTAATGTTTCTGTTTTAATATTTAGATCTTCAATACGTTTGACTTTCATTTAGTCCATGGTGGTAGACACGTATCTAGTTTTAGTCTCTGGCATACAGCAAGGCACTTTTCCCAGCACCATTAATCGAAGATCCTATTTCTCTTCCAGTGAACATGCTGAACCTCTTTGTCAAAGATAAGGTGGTTGAATGTATCTGTGGTGGAGCTTGCACCCCATAATCTGTTCCAGTACTCCGCAGGACTGTGCTTTGGACAATAAAATGATGAATTTATTTCTAGTGGCTTTGTAGTATAATTTCAAGTCAGAGATTGGAGTACTTTCTGTCTTGCCTTTCTTGCCCAGGAATTGCCTTTGTGATTTATTCTAAGTCTCTTCTGTTTCCAAATGAATTTTAGGAATACTTTCTCTTGATCTGTGTGTTATGCCAATGGTATTTTGATGTAGATTACATTCAGTCTGTATAACAGGTTTGGGAAGATGGCCATTTTCACAATGTAGGCTCTTCCTCTCCAGAAGCCAGGTATATCTTTCTATTTTCTGATATCCTGTTCTGTCTCATTTTTCAAAGTACTGTGCTTTTCAATATATAGATCTTTTACTTCCATTGTTAGATTGATTCCTAAGTGTTTCATGTGATTTAGATGCTCTTATGTATGATATTGTTTCCTAATTTCTGTCTCAGTAAACTTGTTGTTTGTATACAGGAATGCTCTTGATTTTTGAGTCCTGACTTTGTATCCAGCTATGCTGCTGAATTTTCTTACTAACTCTAGTCATATTTTGATAAATACTTGGGGTCTTTTATGTATAGTATCATGCCATCTGTCAATAATGATAATTTAAATTTTTCCTTTCCTATTCTTTTTCCTGTTATATTTCTCTTCTCTTTTTGCTCTGATGATTGAATCTAGAACTATTCTGAATATGAGTGGTGATAATGAATATTTGTCATGTTCTTTTCTTTAGAGTTAAATTTTTCACTTTTTGTTCATTTAGTATGATGTTGACTTTTTTATATATGACTTTTATCAGACCATCTCATGATTTTCTGTAGGTTTTTTTTTTATTAAGAATTTGTGTTGGACTTTATCAAAACCTTTTTCTGTATCTATTGAGAGGATCATGTGACTTTTGTATTTGGCTTGGTTGATGTGTTTTGTTATTTTTATTGATTTAACTATTATGAATTATCCTTGGTAAATTTTAATTATGTTCAATGATAAAAATGTTCAATTTCATTAACTGATATTGGGTTAATCTAATATTTATATATCATTGATCTTCAGTTTTGGTAATTCATACACTTCTAAGAATCTGTCCATTTTTTCTGCATTTTCCATCCTATAGAAATAACAATTTTAGAGGTAGGTATTGATGAACTTCTGATTTTCCACTGGATCTGTTAAATTTACCCTTTTCATTCCTCAGTATATGAATTTGTGTTTTCTTTCCTTTTCTTTTTTTTAATTGGCTAAGTGCTTATCAATTTTGTTTATTCTTATAAAGAACAAACTCTTCAATTCATTAAGTCTCTGTGTTGTTTTTGTAATTTCAATTGTTTTAATTTCTGCTCTGATCTTAATAATTTCCTCTTTTCTTTGGACTTAGCACTTGATTTATTCTCCTTTTTGTAGAGGTTGAAGCGCAGTGTTAGGCTGTTTATTTGTGCTCATTCAGTTTTCCTGATGCAAGCATTGATAGCTGTAAATTTCTGTTAAGACTGCTTTCATTGAGTCCCATAGGTTCTAGTACATTGTATATGCATTTTCATTTGATTGTTCATATTGTTTAATTTCTTCTTGAATTTCATTTGTGATTTATTGTTTGTTCAGGAGGGTATTACTTAGTGTTGCAGTGTTTATGGAGATTTTGAGTTTCTTTTGTCATTTATTTCCAATTTGAATTTACTATGGTCAGATAATATGCATGGGACACTTTCAACTCCTTTGCATTTATTTAAGCATGTTCTATGGAGTAATATGTGTTCTATTTTAGAGAAGAAGCTGTGTTCAGCTGAGCAGAATATTGGCTGGAACTCTATGAACATCTACTAAATCCATTTGTTTACATATTTGATTTAGTTCTACTGTTTCTTTGCTCATATTTTTGTCTAGTTAATCTATTTCTTTGTGACAAAGGGGAATTAATTTAATCCATTACAAGTGTATTATTACTTATTTGTTTTTCATGTCTGTTAATATTTCTTTTCCATAGCTGGGTGCTCCTCTGCTTGATGCACAAATATTTATGATTGTTATGCCTTCCTGTTGAATTTTCCGCTAACAGGTGTGTAGTGATCTTGTCTCTTTTGATAATTTTTGTTTTTGAAGTTCATATTTTCTTCAAAGAGAATAGCTATCCCAGATTTTTTTCTGTGTTTATGTTGCATGGAATATTGTTTTCCATCATTTGACTTTTAGTTTATGAGTTTCTTTTTGAAATCAATGTGTTTCTTGTATACAACTTAATATTGATCTTTTTTTCTTGACCCATTCTGTCAATCTGTTTTTGATTGGTGAATTGAGTTCATTTATATAGATGGTTATAACTGATATGTTTTGGCTTATCTCTTTCATGTTATTTTTATTTGGTAAGGTCCTTGCCCCCCTCCACCCATTTAACTGCTTTCCCTGACTGGTAATTTCTTTTCGATGTTGTTCTTGCATTTGTGGGCATTTTTATCTCTGGTTTTATGGAAAGGTATTTCTTCAGTTTTTCTTTTCCATGCAAATATATTATTTTTCCATTAATTTTGAAAGATACTTTTGCAGAGTACGTCAATCTTGGTGCAAGTTGTTTTAATTCAGTGGTTAAATACTTCAAGCGCTTCTTTATTTGAGTTTGTGCTAAGAAGTCAGTCATGATTCTAATGAGCTTTCCTTTAAAAGTTGTCTCTTTCTTTTCTCTAACAACTTTTAATATTCTGGTTTAGTGCTGAATTTCTGGAATATTATAAGTCTGGGTTTCAATTTATTTTTTTATGGTTGTTTATGGTCTGGATGTCTCACTTCTGTGTATCAGATTCTTTCTCCATGCTTGGGAAATTTTCTGTTATTACTTCTGCAATTGTTTTTTAATAAGTTATTATTTTATGCTCCCTTATCATTCTTAAGAGGTTTTCCCTTCTCTGATCACTAGCTGTGATCCTCTAATCAAGGTCTAAGAGTCTAACTTAGTTTCATTCAAGTGATATATCCAGTTTCAGAGGAATTTTAATTTTCTGAATATCGCTTTAAATTTATTTCATGCACTCTTTTTATTTCCTATATTGTTCGTTCAAAGTTCCCATCAATTTCCTGTGCTTCTCTATTTTATTAATATATGTCTTCTCTAGCTGTGCTGAGCAATTTACTCATTATGGATCTCAGTTTTTTCTTACCTGAGAAATTATTTTTTATCTGACATCCTCTAAAGGCCCATGGATTTGTTTCTTTACTTTACTTCCCATCTTTTCAGAAATTTCAGGTGTATTTCTTCTATGTGGATGTCTCCTGTATTTGTTATGGGTGGGATGGTGGTGGGTCTAAGATTGCATTTTGCTTTATTATCTTGTCATTTTCTGGTTCTATTCTGTGTATCTTTGTCCCTAAGCAAAATGTGGTTTCACCTAACTTACCCCTGATGTTTTGTATTTTGGTTTTTAAATTTCACTAGGTTTGCCTGTGCATTGTTGCACCTTGGTCAAGATCCTACCCGAGTCTTACTTTCTCCAAATCACCAATCATGTGGTGCAGGGCAGGGTCCAGTCGCCTGATTTCCTCTTTCAGGCTAGGTGTGAGTCCTGTTTTCTACTGAGGCTGACTGAGCTTGTGATATTGATGTGAATCAAACATTAATTCCTAATGTTACTGCTGCTTCAGGCTTTTTTTTCAGGCCTCAGTTTACACGTGTCTATTGTGTATGCCCCACCCAGGGCTCTACTATGTAGCTAGGGATGTTGCGTAGTTGGTGCAGTCCACTGAATGGAGAGCAGGCTCACCTGCATGATTTCAGGCCGTATGCAGACCGGGATGGAGGACAGGTTCATCTTGGTGGTGGAATGACCAGCACAGTTACCTAGATGGAAGGCAGGCTCTGTCCTACATTTTTAGAATAACAGCCTATAGTTTTTCTACATGTTTAAATGTTCTACATGTTTAAACAACTGTAAGCAGTTATTCTAAAAATGTAGGACATCTGCCTACAGTTGTTTAAATGTCCTACATTTAAAGGGCTTGAATCTTTACTTTGCCAAAACTTTTAGATTATTCTTGATAATTTTGAAAAGTATTTCTAATTCCAGTATAACATTTAAAATTTTTGGATACAGAATTTTTATACTGTTATAAAATCTCAGTTTACCTTCAGGCTTTCCACACGATTGCATAAACAACCAAGCAAATCTGATTTATTCTATTATTGTAATGCACCACAATGGCCTTATGCATGATCATTTTGAAAAATACATTTTATTAATTACTTTCATATTTACATAATTATTGAATGTATGTTAGTTCCTACCAGTTATAACAATCAACATAAATGGTCTTGATACACCAATCAAAAGAAACAGATGGGTTTATGCAATTTTTGGGCCTTCTTTACCCATTGATTTTGAATTTTGCTGCATTATGTTGTGATATTACATGTTATATAATAACAATTATTTTGCATTTTTTAAGCATGTTCTGTGAACTAGGATGTTTTCTATTTTGCAGAATATTTCATGTGATGCTGGGAAAACAAATGTGTGGCAGTTGTTCTGTGGTGAAACACTTTGTATGTATCCACTAACTCCATTTGTGCTTAATGGTTTGGTTCAGCTCTGATATTTTTTGTTAATTTTTTGTCTAGTTTATCTGTCTGTTAGTGATAGCAGGGTGTCAAATTACCAATAACAGTTATATTAGTGCTTTCTGATTTTTTCATATTCATTAATGTTAGTTTTATATAGTTGAGTACACCAGCATTTGTTGCAAATATGTGTAAGATATTATCTCTTCCTCCTGGATTGTTCTTCTAATAAATATTGTATCTTCTAATTAGTCCTGCCTTGAAATCCACTTTCCCTGTAAATATAATAGTGAAACCACCATTTTTCTAGGCTAGTGCTACATAATGTATTGTTTTATCCTTTATTTTTTAGTTAAATATAAATTCTTTGAATTTCTTCTTGAGAAAACATGTTTCTTGTATGCAGCATAGTGTTAGATCTTGTTTATTGATGCATTCTACTCATCTATTTCTTTTGATTGCTAAAATGGAAACATTTCCATTGACGACTATAATGGAAGTTATTGACATATGTGTGTCATTATTTTCCTGTTGCTATTTCTTTTTTTCTCACTTTTATATAATTGCTTGCCTACCTGGTGGATTCATTCTATTGAGATTCTCAGAACTGTTGTCTTCATTTCTTTTTTAAGAAAATTATTCAGAAATTCTTGGAGTGCTAATTTGATGGTCATAAATAGAATACTAGAGTGCTGGTTTCTTTTGCTCTTCTTTGTCATGAATGTATCTTATTTCTCTATCAATTTTGAATGATATCTTTGTGAGGTACATCAATTTTTTTTGGACATTGTTTTGTTTTAGGGCTTAAAATACTCCATTCCAACCTCTCCTTGACTTAATGGTTTATGGTGAGAATTATGTGATTTTGGTGGATTTTTCTTTATACTTGATTGATTTTTTTATCAAATAGTTCTTAATATTTTATTTTTGTGTTCAATTTCTGACTAGTGCATGTTTTACTATTATATTATATCATATTATTATATTGTATTATATTATATTATAGTGCAGTTTTTTGATCATGGCAATTGAAGTTCTATATGTCTCACTTATTTATGGAAATTCTTTTGCTCTGTTTGGAAACTTTCTCTGACATTACATCTGTGAATAGTTATTTTATGTTATTCTGATTTATCATTGATTTCATTTGTCATTTTTCTTTACATTATATAACAGCTGATAGATTGGTTTTTATGATTTTCTGATATCTTAAAGAAGTGTTTTATTTAATGATTGTCTACCACATGTCTTATAGATCTGAGAGTCTGTTTTCACATTTGTTGATATTGCTAAAAATACTTTCAATAGAATTTTTATTTGCCTGGATATCTGTTTGAATCCATTTTATGCATTCAGATCTTTCCTATGTTGTGCATTCATGATTTTTCTCCTTTCTTATGATCTTCTCTGCATTTTTTGCCTATATATACTCTTGTTTCTCTAGCTTTTTCCTTTATTATGCTCATCTCTTCAGTTATCTGTGTAATTATTTCTGTTTTGGTTTTGTCAAGATTAGAGCAAAAAGGAATGCAATTGAGACTTAGAAAACAATATAAATAATCAATTAGTAGAAAACTTTGTTCTACAGAAGAATAAATAAAACAGAATAGCCTTTAGTCAAACTTCTTACAAAATGGAAGAAAATATCAAAACCCATACATTTAGGAATGAAATGAATGAATTCACAGTGAATCTCGAAGAGACCTAGATGATTGTTAGTACCTAATTTGAGAACTCAAACTCTAGTAATGAAAAACTCAGAAAATATCGATAGAATTCCTAGATGCATTATGAACTCGCAGTTCATAATGCAAGCAAATTCAAGATGCTATAAAAATTAAAAATAATTCAACTTTAGTCAGTGAAATTGAAGAAGCAATAAATATCTACCAACAAAGAAAAGTCCAGGTCCTGCTGAATACTATTAAAGCTTTGAAAAGATATTACAATATTGCTACTTAAAGTTCCAAAGCATTATTCCCAAATTACTTCTTGGAATTATGTCTTACTCTGATAGCAAAACCTGGGAAAGAACCAACCAATAAAGTATACTATGGTTCAATTTTCTTAGTGCTCATAGATGCATAAATCCTCAGAGAGATACTGAGAAAGAATACTGAGAATTATCTAAAAGATAATATATCATGAGCAAGTAAGATTCATCCAAAGGATGCAAGTGTGTTTTAACATATGGAAATCAATACATTCTACAACACGTGAATAGAACCAATGATAAACACTACATGATCATCTCAGTAGATGCAGAAAAATCAATTGACTATGCCCAAAATCATCTCATGATTTTTTTTTAAATTGAAAGAGAATTGTATCTCAACTTGATAATAGTCATCAATGACGAGCCAATGGCCAACATTATACTAGATCTGCAAAAACTGAAAGCTTTTGCTCTAAAATCAAGAGCAAGACATGCCTGCCCACTATCACCAGTTCTGTTTAATATAGCTCTGGAAGTATCAGTCAAAAGAAGTATACCAGTAGGAGATACAAAAGCACTGTGGATAGGAAAGGAAGAATTTAATTGTTATTATTTGCTGATGACATGACACACTGCATAGTAAACCTCATGTACACCATGAAAACACTCCTAGAATCACTAATCATATTTGGTATTAGCAGAAGACAAAATCAACACTCAAAGTTCATTACCATTCCTGTAGTTAAATATCAAAATCACTGAAAGAGTACTCAGGGAAATAAAACATTTCATAAGAGCATCAAGAAAATGAAATGCTTAGGAATCAGTCTAATGAAGGAAGTAACAGACCTTTACATAGAAAATAAACTACAGTACTCTAAAAGGAGACTGAAGATTTTAAGCAGGAAATGGAAATATCCTCCTGACAAGCAGAACCAATATTATAAAAATGGCCACACTTCCAAAACTGCTATACAACTTTAATACAATTGTAATCAAAACAGTAATAGCATACTTCAAAAAGTAGAGAACACAATCTAAAATTCACATGGAACCAGAAGAGACCTGGAATAGCAAAAAACAAATTTTGAGCAGGAAATCAAAGTATGAGGCATCACAATCACTCATTTGAAGTTGTACTACAAATCTGCAGTGAGAAAACCGCGTGCTACTGGCAAGGAATCAAGAATCGGAGGAACTGATAGAAGATGCAGAAATAACTTCAAGCAGACTCAACCATTTTTATCCTTAACAAAGGAGCCAAATACCTTCACTTGAAGGAAAAAAAAAAAAAAAAAAAAAAAAAAAAAAAAAAAAAAAAAAAAACCTCTTTAATTAATGGTGCTGGGGTATATCTTTCAAGATGTTGAAAACAGTACCTAGTTCCATATCATTCAACTTGCACTAAATGAAGTGGAAATGGATCAAAGTTCCTCATATAAAAAAGAAACACTTAATTTGCTTGAATACTGAATGGGCAATACTCGTTAAATCATAGTTGTAGAAACAAACTTTATGAACAAAACATCAATCACAGAGTTAATGCTACAAAAATGAACAACCGGGAGCATATTAAATCAAAAAGATTTTGCACAGCAGAATAAACCACCAATAGTGAAGACACAACCCACAGAAAGGGGAAAATCGTTTAACCAGCTACTCCCCAAACAAATAGTCTAGAACATATGAGGAATTTAAAAATAATCAAATCTCCCCAATTTAAAGAGTCAACCTTAAATGAATAGATACTTCTCAGATTAAAAAAGAAAAACCACAATTAAATGTATGAAACATAGTTTACATATCTCATTATTTGAGAAATGTAAAGTGAAGCAACCCTGACTCCAGAAAGAATGGCTAGCATCAAAAAAAACATCCAATAACAAGGGCCAGGTGTATAGTTCAGTGGAACAGCCCCCGCCTAGCGCATGACGTCTTAGGTTATACTTCTGGTTCCATAAATAAATAAATAATCCAATAATAAACACTAGCAGGAAAAACATAGTCTTCTCCACTGTTGATGGGAGTATATGCCTGGTCCTCAAACTGGTACAATCACGATAGAAATCAGTATGGAGATTCTTCACAAAATGAACAGTGGAGTTTCCAGTTGACCTAGTTTTGCCCCTTCTAGTTACTTCTCTGAAAGAAGTCAAAGCATGATGCCAAAGTGATAAACACACACCCATATTTATAGCAGTGCGATTTATAATACTAAAATCTAAGAAAAAGTTCATATGCCATATGGCATTACTCTTCCATAAAGAAGGACAAACTTGAAACATTTTTATATAAATGGATGCAATCAAGATCATAATTTTAAGCAAAATGAATTAGACACCCAAGCTTAATTATTACATTTCTTGTGTGACAATCTCAAAGAATAAATAAGCAATGAAATGGAGGGTAAGTATTGGGAAGCAGATAAAACATGTTCAAATGGGAAAGAGAACAAAGGAAAAGATTTTTAAAAAGGAAGGGAAATGCAAGGAAAAAATGGAAATAGAACTTTAGTTAATGGGGATGGGGAAAGAAGTTTCAAAGAGAGAGCAATGAAAGGAAAAAGAAAAATTAAGACATATTGTACATAATTCCTCAAAATAAGTATTATCATGTATGGCAAAATATTTACTATTAAAAACAGAAATTTTCAAATAAAAAGGAAAAAAGAAAGAATGAAGAAAGAAAGAAAGAAAAATAAAGAGTTCAAAAGATTTCATCACTATATTACAAATTACAGATTTTGAATTAGAAATGAGCCCTGCATGGCTGCAGACAGTACCAGGTCTAAAAAAGTATACACCAAGGTAACTCAGTAGTTTTCAGTTACATGAAATTTACATTGATATATTGTTAAAGGAAAGGTAAAATTACTGCTAACATGTTCAATTAGCTCATTATTTGACAGCCATATATTTAGAAGTATTAGGTGGAGTTTTCACATTTGTGTTATTTGTGTGCTGCTGGTTATTGGAAGAAAGAGTACTCAACACATTTGCTGGTTTTTTGTTTGTTTGTTTGTTTTTTGCTCATATCGCTGAATTGACCAATGACTAATGATGCTTCAGAATTATTAATATAATTGTACCGTTTTATCAAGGTATCTGTATACATTAGCATTGACATGCAAGTTTTAATGACAATATAATTTACATCCAAAAAATGACTGAAAAACTGAACTCTTTGTTTTTGGTCTTTAGCATTTCTCTCAATTTCTAGTAAAAAAAAGGGTGCTATATGTGGTTAGTTTCCACTTTCACTTCATTAACACTTAGTGTCCTCATCTTTATTTAAAGCTAAAATCACTGCTTTTACTAATAAACGAGATGTTTTAAAATGAAAACCAATTAAATGTTACACTTTTACAGTCTCGCCTTGTTTTCTCTAAATATATACTTTTTAAAGAATATACTGAATCTTTTTGTTTTACAAAAGATTGTTTAAATATTGAATCATGAGTATTATTAAAATTGAAATTTCTTATTTAATTCTATTTATTTGTAAATGTACACGTTACATGTTCTTTAGATAGGATAATTGACTTATGATGCGGAAGACTAGTTTTGGTGATGAAAATTAACTAAAGTTTACAAAATCTTTCAATTCCTTGTATTATTTTCATTCCATTGGAAGAAATTAATTACTATTTGAAGTGTAATTTGTTACCATGAAGCAAAGCAATGCTGATTGACCTTTAAGGCAATTAAACCTGTAAATCTGCCTCATTTGCCATATTTAAGCTAAAGAATCTTGCACATTTATCTGGCATAATTGCCCTGTACACTAAAATTTATAGTATCAAAGGTATACTCAATTTTATAAGATTTCTTCCAATATTTTTCCATTTCATTATAAATTCTTATGTTTATTATACATTTTATATTTACATATTTTCACTTGGAAACCACATATTTTATGGAGTATACCTTTGAAATATCAAATGTTACTTAACATTTTTAAATAATCTTAAGAATTACAGGGTCAAATATCAATAATGAATGCATCCCATCCCATGTTTCCTTGTATAAGTCAATGCACAGATGGACTACACATTACTCCGGGTTCACTGAAATTTCTAAGGTGCACGTTATCAAATAATGTGTCTGTAATTAAATACATACTGTGGTAAAGAGGAATTTTGGGGTATTAAAGAGGAATTTTTTATAGTAAAATCGGAACAATTATTACGTCATGTTGACAATGAACACCATTTACTGACTGGCTGAAAGCATAGTAAAAGTATCTTGCATGCATATCTCAGCAACAGTGTCACCAACAGTGTGCCAAGTTTCCATGTACAAATAGTACTTAAGGATAGCAAAGCAGACCCAGTCAGCACCAGAATCCACATGTTTTTTTGATACTGAATTGGTCCCAGATTTGATGGCTTATTTTTCTCAACTCTGGTTTCATAGCTCCGGAAGAGGAATCCTCGTGACACTGACAACTCAGTTCCCATGAGATAATTATTCTTACTTAAGAGGAATGATTCCATCATGGGGTAGTCTAAGAAGTTCCACTCTCCTAGAATCTGAGGTCATCACAGTGGAACTGGACGTGGTAAAAGCTAAAATTTTTGTATATTGAAAACTGTGAATATTACTGTAGCTACTCTTTCAACTATTACTTTACTTTATTAATACATCTTTGCAGTAAATACTATTTACTTTCATTTCAGTGGGTGGGAACAATGTCTTTAACATGTCCTGATTTTTTTTCCCTTTCCCTCACTACTTACTTCTAATTTATCTTGGTGTCTTCTGTCTTGGACAGAGGTGAGATAGATTAAACAAAGTACAATTGGGAAGAATGAATCTTGTAATTTAGACACTCCTTCAGTGACTAAAATGCCTCAGTGTGGGGCTGAGTAGGGATCAGATCCAGAATTTGCAAACCATAAGTGAGACAAATAAGTGAAGGCAGATAGGAAGGTAGGCCAGGCTTTATCCTGCTCATACTTATTCACTGTTTAGCTGCAGCTCCAGCCACTAGCTCCCTTTTACATCACTAAAAAGGAAAAATTTAGAGTTGGTTAAGTTTGG
This sequence comes from Cavia porcellus, assembly GCF_034190915.1. NCBI lineage: Eukaryota > Metazoa > Chordata > Mammalia > Rodentia > Caviidae > Cavia > Cavia porcellus. The sequence continues at coordinate 19,529,714 of NW_026947514.1, read as the reverse complement.
AATAACTCATTCATTCATTCAAAATTGTAGTGAATTGTTAAATAGAGGCCAATTCTTTCTTTGATGAAAATTCTTTCAAATATATTCTCACGGGGTTTATATACCATCCGAGTATAGTGTTTTTCTTTGCTTTTTAATTCCCTGTGAGTTCATAGAAATGTGCCTTATGTAAGTTTCCTGTAAATGCTTCTCTGGACGCTTGCAGCCCACAGGTGAGAGCCAGTGCTCAAATGAAAGGTGAGCCAACACAAACACGGGATTATGAAGTTTACAACACCTAAGTGCCGGAGTGGCAGGTGTAAAACAGAAATAGTTCTGTTATTCAAACAAATGAATAAAGACTGACAGGACTATGCTGTAGTATGTCCAGGGCTGCCAGCACAAAAACATTCTGATCCTTCCCCAAGGAGAAAAATGGAAAACCTTTTTAATTACTTTATCAGTTAGGGAGGTTTTGCTAACTGATTTTCCAGAAATTGTCTTGTCAGTATTTCTCAGTTAATACTCAGTTAAAGTATCCTACTCATTTTTGATAAGTAATACTTCATTTTATAGACTTATTGCTTTTGCTAACCCATCAACTGGACATGTGGAAATTACTTTGTGGTTGTTATGACTTACGTTGGTGTGAACATTCTTGTATCTGTATCTTGTGAATAGCAGATTTTATTTCTCTTGTATGTAACATAGGAGAACTGCATAATTATGCATAGCTCTGTGTCACAAGTACAAACTAAAATATAAATTAGACTTCGACAAAGTTAAAAATTTCATTAAAACAAACTTCAAAAAGGTACCAAAATTATAACTCATGTAATAGAATCATGTATTTCCAAATCAGATTGCTTATGAAGTACTTGTTCTAAAATATAGAAAAGTATCTTTGGATTTACTAAGAAAGAAGCATTACTAATGCTTGTGCTAGGAAGTCTTTAGTGATTGATGCTGTCCGGTGCATCTTAGGAGATTTGCCACATCCTTTACCTTGGCCTCCAGGATGCCAATCATAGTCACTCAGACTGATAAGTGAAAATGTCACCAGGATTTGTTCAGTGTCCTCTTTTTGCAGTCATCTATTAATGATTGCAAAACAATGGCTAAAATAACAAAATAAATAATATTTGCAACCAGTAAACTCTATTTTGCTTACAGTAGAAAAAACCATTGCTTTCAGCATCTCAGCAGCCTGACAGCCGTGGGGGCTCTAAGAGGCTTTTACATCTTCTAATTTTATAAATGGCTGCTTTAATATCAAGCATTGTGTCCCCATCTGAAGGGGGAGAATAAAACATGTGAAGTAACATCCTGCAATCCTATATTTTCTTCTTTACAAAATCAGGAAAATCAGTGTTTTTCATATGTTAAATCCTACTCTACTTCTGTTAATTTCTTAAGGATGGGAACTGTGCCTCCAGTTATTCCTGTTTGCAGGAGAAGTTGAATATTTTGTCACAGCTGTATATGAAGTGGAAGGAAAACACACAGAAAGGCTTTGGGAGGGTATGGAACCAGCAGAGAAAGGCCAACTTATCAGAAATCTTAGGGATAAACAAAATTAGAATTCTAAACATTACAAAGTGCTACATGAATATGGTGCATTGTATTATTTTATGGCATTCATTACTCACATCGTTGTTATTACTTTTGTATTGTTGTTTTAGTTTGAACAGTTTCCTAGATTTCTATCAATGTTTACCAATCACTTGTGGAATATGTTTTAGTTTGAATTATGGATTTGTATTTTTTCAGCATGTCTTAACATTCTTGTACTCCAGTCCACTATGTAAATAATATTTTTTCGTGTTTAGGTTTATTCATAATAATTTAAAAGTCAGTGGCTATATATCATTTAAACTTATACCCACATATTATATAAGTCCAAGTTCATGTACTGTGTCATTTTATACCTTATATAAATAGTATCCTTCAATGAATTTACCACACAAAATGCAGGCTTCAGACACCTGAATCACCGTGGATATTTTGTCTTATGATTTTAGCACCTATTTAAAACTCATCATTTTATATTTCTTTCCGTATTTTAGCACTTCAAGGCAAAGATGGGCTCTCAAATGTTGAATTTTTATGACATTTAATAGTAAAGGATCGATATTATCTGGTGAGTACATAAATGAAAAAACAGAAGAATATGATCTGTTCATGATTATAATTGAAAATTTTATCTATATTTCTTTTTTTCTTTCAAGAAGATAACAAAATTAGTGTTGAACCCCAGTAAAACAAATCATACAATCAGAATAAAAGGTAGAAAAATGGGACATAAATAGGCTTTTTGCAAATGGATTTGGGAACAAGAGGAGGAAAGAGCTTGGAAGAAATGAAAATGAATGAAAAAGAGAATAGATAATGAAAGTCGGGCTTTTGGAAATGAGAGGGAACCAAGAGTTGGAGGGAACACGGAGGGATGGGAGTGGTGGAGGGTGAGAAGAAAGATTAAGCAGTTTTATGTACAGGCAATTCCTACAAAAATTTAATCATTAAATAGTGCAAATGTTTACTAATAAGCAAAAGAATGTTCTTATAAATAATTAAACAATACGAGGAGGCAAGTGTAGAATCAGGAAAAAATGCTACATGTCGCATAACCTTAGTCCTTTCTTGAATAATGAATAAAATGAGGTCAATAAATATGCAAACATTGCCTCCTCCCCAGAAGGAAGCCTTCCTGTCAGATGTAGCAACAATTTACAATGGATGTAAAAGAATGCAAATGTTTCATCAGCTTCTGCACTCAAGCTCATCACATGCTCTTATGGAAAAAGAATGCATGACAAACTAATTAAAGAACTCAGTGAGAAGAATAAAACTAGTTTTCATTCTTTTCCATGGAAAGACAATAAATGATTCCCTTTCAGGATTTCTCTTCAAAACTCTGTGCTGGTCTGAAGACCAGAAACATTCTCTGCTAGAATTAAGCCCTTGACAGAGACAGATGCTGTTGAAAGGATTCTGTCACTTGAAGTTATTTTTTCCCATCTGCTTTTCTTCTCCCAAAGAGACAGGGCATACAGCTCTCAGTATGGGGAAGAAAAAGATTTCACAAGACAATAATAATAACAACAATGAAAATGAAACTTTTCAGTACTTTGTATTTCTGGTGTGTGATGCACTTGAAATATGCCAGGAACCTACAAACTCAGCTTCCTGATGAGCCTCTGCCCAGGACACAGCTGAGCTAAACTAGACCTTGAAATGTATACTTCCTAATTTTCTCAGAACTTCAATCCTCTTTGATAAAATCTCAAAGAAAAAAGGAGTACAGACCACTTACATACTCGGGGTATGTGGATGGAACTCCTGTTAAAAGGAGCCAGAAAGACATGTGGCATTAATATGTTTAAAATAAAAGAACTAACTTGGGGCCATGGTTTTCCATTCTGCTGTTCTGCTCAAATACAGGAGTCAGACGACACACATACGTCATACAAAGTCACGTTCAGGATCCAGTGAGAGGGCAGTAACATTAGATCAGTAGATGACATCTCAAATCTATCCCGTGTAAGTAAAAGATAATAAATATCCCATTTTGAAAGTTATGTTAGTAATAAATGACTTGTAATTTACCTTACTGTTCCTTGTTGCATCTGTCATTTGTGACACATGTGTGACGTTTTCTTTGAGACACAGTCTAGTACACCGGAGTGATTGTAGCACCAGCTTCTGAAGGTGTATTTTGAAAACATTGTTGCTCTGCTCTGGGGAACTCCTGTCACCAACTTCTGCTTCTTGCTTTCAATGTAAGATTAAAGACAGAAATTTTACTTTTAATATATCAAGCTATATGCCTTTTGTTAGAATTTTGGTAATATAAATTTTGGCAGCTCTTTTTGAATTGTATAGCTTTGTGTATTGCCTACTTCATGTCCTTACAAAGTCTTGCCAACAGTCATCGCTTGTATCACTTTCTTCATTTTGTTTTCTTATAAGTTATTCTCCGATGTTGTGGATGGGCATACGTGTGTATGCATGCATGTGGGTGCATGTCTTCTTTTATTCTTGCTGTAGATCATTTTCTAGAGAGTAGGAAAAGATTACTTTACTGTGAAATATTTCAGTCACCAGGCAACATTTTTATTTATTATGAACAGGGCTCACCCACCTATTAAATAATCTGTTAATTTCACACTTGGTTCCAATGTTCTTTCTAAAATACACACACACACACACACACACACACACACACATATATATATATATATATATATATATATATATATATATATATTCTTTCTTCATGAAATTGTTTCCAAATGTATTCCAGACTGGATTACCCTATTTGTCTCACCAAATGACACAGCTACTCTGTATTAATTACAGCATTGTTACCATTATTGTCCAAGTCATAATTTCTTCCAGCCCAAGTTGCATGTACCTCTGACTATCTCTCTTCAATAATGTCTTGGCTGCTTTTGGAACTATTCATTTTCTTATGAATAAAAATGATGTGTCACAATTGGCTTACATTTATAGGTTAATATGTGTAGAAATGGAAGCTTCACAACTAAGTCTATATTTTCATTTATTTATACCTCTTTTTGTGTCCTTCAATAATGTTTTGTAATGGTTTGGTTAAGTTTCAACTTTGATTATTCTTTGCAACTTTAGTTCCTTGTTTGTATTGCAAATGGAATTTTCATAAATAATACATCTTTTGTCTTGTTTTGAGATGGAAGTTCTCACCTTATAAAGGAGGCTGAACTTGAATTCACTATGTAGATCAGGCAAGTCCTAGCTAGCAATGATCCTCCTGCATCAGCCTTTGGGGTGTTGGAATTACAGATCTTCGATGGCAAAAATTAAATTATGTAATTGGCTATCATTTGATTTATAAGAGCTCAATAATGTTATGAGAATTATGAGCTAAGAGTGTAAAAAATGACCTTTACATTACAATTTAACATGATATGACATAAGCCTTTTTATGTTACCACTATAATATCTCTCCTGAAAGAAAGTTGTTATTCTCAATTAGCCAAATTCTTTTCTTCTTTTACATACTGCTTTTCTCTCATTGTCTTCAGTAAAAGAAAGGTGTTACTATTAATTAACCATACTAATCAGAAGTGTTGAAGTCATGGTAAGACGAAAAAAAGATTTTCCACACTATGCATACGTTACCAACAAAATTTAGCTTCAGTTGTACGTTTTTTTGCTTTTTTTTTTTTTTTTTTTTTTTTTGAAACTGGAAATTAGACTCAGAACCTTTTGCTTGTCAAGCATGGCTTGTGTGGCTGAGCTATATCCCCAGCCTCAGTTATATGCTTTAAAATCACAGTCTTCTCCTCTATTTCCAAGTCAAGCCCACTCATTCTGTGTCAGACAATCAAGATATTGTTAGATATTGTTTTTAAACACAGCTTTTTATCTCTTCCTAGATTCACTTTATGTGCACTAATATTCGTTAACTAGTACAATTCTTACCTGTGTTCAAAAACCTTCATGTCCTCAGAGGAAGGAATTTGCTCTTCTGTAAATTTCTACAATAATCACTAGGTAGACAATTCTTTTGGAAGTTAAGTACAAATGACATTATGACAATATTCCACTGCCCTAATGAAGTGGCATATAAGTTACAATTTAGAGGTTTCACCCCCATATATTACTTGGAACTAAACAAACGAATCATTTTATTAATCAATTAATTAATTAATTAGCTGTTGGGGATAAACATGCTTACCTTGTAATGTACCAGAAAGCTACACTCCCAGTTTTCAAACTAGCTTTTAAACACTAGAAATGATTTTTCTTTGGACAATGATCCAGAGTCAGAGGTGGAGTCTTTCCAAGATAGATACACTTTGTTCAAGCACATATTTTTCTGTTTTTCTTACCAAGTTTTTGGGGCATTGTTTGCAAATATTAGTATTGAGTAAAACTTTTCTTGCAAGAGATAAAATATTTCATTATTTTCATATCATAAAGCCAGTGGTGGTTTTATAAAATAAAATATATAATATTTTGCTTTTTAAAAAAATATTTTCATCTTGAAATTTATTGATCATGTTACCCAGAGATAGCCAGATTTCAAAATGAAGCTTGGGAACTTCTTCAAAGTTAAAGACTTAACTAATTACCCTCACAGTTTCTCTAGCATGTTGTCTCATCCCTCAGGTGGTTTGTGCTTGAATTATATACCTATAATTTATTTCTGAACAAGCAAATTTTTTCCATTCCATAGTTTTGAAATCTGTGTTTCATTAATATAAGAATAAAAAAATCTGAAAGAATGGAGATATAGGAAAAGAGAAAGATCCTATAGGCTGTGGACTGAATGTTTATATCCTCCTCATCCAGTTTCATGTGCTGAGTTCTATTCCCCAATGTGACGGTCTTTGAAATTAGGGTTTTGGGAGGTGGTCATGTCATGAGTGGAGACTGCTGTTCTTATGAGTTCTCTTGTCCCTTCCACCACATAAATATACAGAGATAATGGGGTTGCCTGTGACCTGCAAAGGAGACTCTAAGTATGAACTGAAATTGTAGGCCTCTCGCTCTTGAGCTTTCCAACCCCCAGAACTGTAAGAGGCAAGTGTATAATTTGAGCCAGAACTTTTATCCTTGTTATGGCTGCCAGACAGGACTTTTGCTGCTTTCAAATGCTATAGTTACTTGTTTTTGAAAACTGGGTTGTGTAGCCTGGGTTCAGGCTAGAATCAGATTGAGCTGGGAAAGGGTTTAAGAAGTCAAATTAGAACTTTCAAAACAAAACAAAACAAAAAAGTTTAGGAATTTTGGAAGAAAATTTAATGATATGTGAAAAATGAAAAAAAGATTAAGAATATGAGCATGAAAATAAGGAGGATTCAGGTCTGAATGAAGTAACTAGAAAAATTATGGAAAATGGTTCAAAACTGACACATGTGAAACACTTCCAAGTTGATTTGTTGTTATAAAAGTGAAATATTTTAAGTGCGGCTTTGTGTTCATTTAATTATTTTTATCTCCGTGGCAAGGCATTGATATTCCTTCCATTTATGGAAACTGTGATGATCTTCACTGCTGTCATTAACTGAGAATACTGTTCTGAGTCTCTGGAACCTCTTGCAATCATCAGAAATGCTCAACATTTCAACTCTTCCTGAAAATCCCTTGGCTTTCCAGTTTTGAAAACAATAACAGATAGGTAGGTAGAGAGATAGATAGATAGATAGATAGATAGATAGATAGATAGATAGACAGAGAGATAGAGCGATAGATATGTTCATTTTCACTGGCATTAGAATTTAAGGGCTTGTGTTCAGTCATATATCAGTGAACTCTGAAGAAACACACCCTTTCACATTTCCAAGAAACAGAATATTTAGTAGTGCTTTTAAAATATATCTTAAAAATTTAATAGGGTAAAAAATAAACCTTCAAGAGAAATTATAACTGATGCATCTTAATGAAGGTGGTCCAAGACCTTTTTCATTCATTCATGCTCTAGTTGCAAGAACAAATTCCTTTTTTGCTTGTTTTGTTTTATTTCTTTTCTTTAAAAAATGAAACCTTATAAATCTCAAGTATAACTTGTGTAAGCCAAAGTCAGGAGAAGAGGAACACTTGGGCTGTCCGATTCCCGACAGAGGCTGATTTAAGAGTCTATATGCTGGTACTGCTATTTTTCTTCCTTTCCTTTAATTTCCTGGTTGAAAACTGGTAGTTTCTACACATTTTATTGTTCATGATCTTGGCATTGATGACATATGCAAAAGAATAGCCACAGTTTTAAGACATCAAGCTTCACTTAATATTAAATTTTTAAGTTCATAAAAATCTTGTTTCAAATTTAGTGATGGATTAAATAAGAAAAATGATATCTTTTATGCAGGAGATATAGGAGAGTTTTGAGGCAATCTTTAAAATTTCATCAGTATATTTTTACTTCAAAAACAAGAATAATTACACATTCAACTTCAGTTCCTCACTTTTTCTATCCTCTTTTTCAGATTCCCTACAACAGTGGACATATTGCACATTCACTTCTTCGAATGTCAAATGTAGGGACCAATATACATTATGTGGTTCAGAAAATTATTTCGCATAATTCCCTATGTGAAGTTGGTGTATATTATATTCATAGTATTTGAGACTTGAATGGATGACTTTCTATATATGACAGTATCGTATGTTATCAGTTCCAAAAATTAAATTGGCTCTTGCTGTTCATCTTACTCAAGAACCAAACTCTGCCATTTATAGATCCTTTCTTGCTTAAAAGATTTTTCATACTGTTTAAATAATATTATTAAGCTAGGAAGGGTAAAACACATCTGGAATCTCACTACTCAGAGGGCTGAGGCAGGATAGTTGCCTGTAGTACTAGGCCAACCTGGGCTACATAATGAATTCCTGGTCAGCCTGTAATACATAATGAGAGCCTGTCCAAAACTCTCAAACAACAAAGGCTGTCTATGCTATTAATAAGATTTCCAAATTGCCTATTCCCTGTTTTAAAATATTAAAGTTTATATTAAGTGATACAGATTCAAAATTTTCCTGTGTTGAGTATCTGTAGATTTAACTTTCAGAACTGTTTGCCTCAGTTCGCTCTACGTTTCTAACAGGTGGTCCATATAAAGGACCTTAGATGGCACTCTTTTATTACAGAAAACCTCAACTACTGAGGCAGGGTTTATTCATCCTGGGTCACCCTGCCTTCTGTCTTCCACCTACCAAGCTGTCCCCATCTGACTGTTTAAAGTACATTTTTACAAATGACGTTATCTATCATTGTAAATACTAATTTTGTGCTTTTACTCCTAGACTATCACATTAGAGAAATACACAATGCTGTCTTAAATTTCCCTTTTTAATTTTCAGTTGTTGGAATTTAGTTGCACGTATTCATGGAGCACAGTGTTATGGAGGACCGCCTGGTCTCCCCACCCCGCACGCCCAGATCGAGGTGCCATGGTGTTTACTTAGGAGCAGAGCAGGCTGTGCAGAGGTGACTTCCCTAAACTGGCTTTCCACTTAAATAGCTGAGTCTGACGGAGGCTGTGTAGTGTCATCGTGAAAGCAAACCACTGCTGACTAGCACTGTTTGTTACCAACAGCCATAGTGAAGCTCAGATAGGCAGGCTGCCTTACCATGGGACTAAGATAGGTCGCTGCTGAAACCTGCATAGCTCCAGAGGAAAATACCTGCCCCAAACACATTAGAAGTGTGTTGGTTACTCATTCACTAGAACCTAAATCTGGCTGCTCCTGTCCCTGCCACAAGAATGCTTGTCCCTTCAGTTATAAGCCGTATTTCCCTCAGCACTTGTCAGAGCATCCATCGGTAAACCCGGATCATTTTTGTCAATCATTAAACACTAAAGTTCTGCTGCCTCGTGGCCTTTAGCTCCCCGTGAACAACTGGTCGTCCCAGATTCCTACTGCATGCCTATTTTGTCTCCTTCTTCCTTCCTGCCACCTGATGTGAATCCAGGCAGAAGATTGGAGTTCACTGCAAGGATCTCAGACGCAGTGCCATATTCAGGGATTTATATATGTAATGTGTAATGGTCAAATCAAACCAACTAATATTTTCATTGAATGGGCTATTTATTATTTCTTTGATTCGGAAACATTCAAACTTCTTTTTCTGTTATTTTTTTAAAACAATAAAATATTATTTTTTACGGTCATCCTACTACATTATAGGACAGTAGAACTCATTTCTTCAATGTAGCTATAAATTTATTCTCCTTAATTAACATATCAGTCCTTCCTCTGTCCTTCCCAGTCATAGTAATCACTAATCTCTATATTTATAAATGTACTGAAAGTCACTTTCCCACCAAAGCATACAACAGGTGGTTCTTTGCTTTTTTAATAGTAGTTTTTTTTTTCTATCTTTATGATAATGATCATTCTCTTTGGAAACAGGTGTTATCCAACTGTTTTTGCTTTTGTTGTTATTTAGTTATTTATTTTTAAGCATTTTTTTCAGTATCGGTGTGGTTACACTTCCTCACCCCTTTGAATCAATAGAACCCAGGGCCTGTCTGGTGCTAAGTAAAAGCTCTATGTTGAGTTAGGTGTTAGTCCCTTTGGTTTTAAAAAGAAAACAACCCACGGTACATGAAAAAATTTTGCTGGCTGGTCCTGCTACAAAGAACTTCTATCTAGAATATATAAAAATTAAAAAAAAAAAATCAGAAGCTCAAATCTAGAGACCTAGTCCAAAAATAGGCATCTGAAATCAGTAGACACTTCTCAGGTAAAGAAGTAAAAATGGCCCATAAATATGTGAAAACAGGTTCAAAATCACTGGCATTCAGCAGATGCAAATTAAGACAATGCTGAGATTCCATCTCCTGCCCAAAACAATGACTATTATGAAGGAATCAACCAATAACAAAAGCTGGTGGGGCTGGTAGGAAAAAAGAAACCCTTCTCCACTGTTTGTAGAAGTGTGTAGACTGGTGCAATACTATGGAAATAACTGTGTAGATTACTCAAAAAACTAAAATTAGAGGTCTCATGTGATCCACCTTTCCCCGTCTGGTTATCTTACTCAAAGAATTAAAAAACATGATACCACAGTGATACATACAGACCCATGTTTATAGCAGCATAGTTTGTGACAACTAACTCTTGGAAACAATCCAAATACTCATCAATCAACCAAAGAATATCTTTTAAATTATATATACATCGGAGTACTACTCTGTCATAAAGAAAGATAAGCCTGAGATGTTAATAGGTAAATGGAAGCACCTTGAGACAATAATCTCCATAGAAATAAATCAGACACACATGTTTAAATATCACATTGCTTCTTGATGTGATAAATCAATAGTATAAATGAGGACCAAAATGTGTAATTAATATTGGGAATTATGAAGGAATTCAAATAAGAAAGGAACAAAGAATCAAGGGTAAGAAAGCAGGAAAAACAACAACAGAAACTTTTGTAAATAAAGAGTGGGAGAGGAGTTGAAGGGTGGGTGGGGAATGGAAAATAAAGAAGAAAGGTATATCATGTACAGGTACAAATTCCATATGATGAATGTTATCATTATGTATGTCTAAAATGTACCAATAGAAGAAAATAATTCTTAAAAGTAAATATCTGTTAAGATCTTTTGGTCCATTTTAATAAAATTATTATTACTGTTCTGCTCTTCAGTTGTTTGTAGTCCCATGTAAGATGAACTGTTTTCTAGGCTTCTTTAGGTTTGATGGTCAATGAAGTTTTCTTTTATTATATGTGAATTGTTTTTCTCACTCAAGGATTCCTGATGATATTAGTAATCTCTTTTCATGTTTGTAGGAAACATTTTCTATTTGTTGCAAGCTTGCTATATTGGTAATTTGATGCATCTGGCCTATAATGTCTTCTTCTTTGGTAAACATCTGTCCGGATATAGTTAAGAAGGATTTTCTACGTGTTATTGAAAATGTATCAGTAGATTTTTAAGTTAATTGATTATTTTCTATGATGTGAATGTGTCTCATCCATAGATTTGAAGGTCTTAAGGAAAAATCTGAAGTACCTTGACTATAGATTTCTACGTTCAGCGTGTCTTCAGAATCAAGGTTCTGAAATAGACTAGTTTCGGAATTTTTACTCTGCTCTGATGACTTCTACCGTATAAACCCCCAACACTTGCAATTTGCAGATGAGAAATCTGATCATCAGAGATTTCAAGTAACAACTGCAGAATAGCTAGAAATGTGTTTCTGGATCTAATAGATGTCAAGAGGTATTTCTGAATTCAAGCTTCTCATGTTAGTATTGTGGTACTCAGCATATCTTGTTAAATAAATCAGACATATTTTTTTTCCTAGAAAAAAAATTACTGGTTAGGTTATCCTCCTTTCAGGAAATTACAAATGTTTATTTCTTGATTTTACTTAATTGCTTTTTTTTTTTTTGCTATGTCAATTAGAAACAGGATTAGCTAATAAATACTGTGAATATTTTGCAACCCTAATTATGCATTTTAGGTGCTGCAAAATATTTGAGGGACTCATGAACGTAAGAAAAGCCATGCTTTAAAATAAATTTAGACAGAGATTTCTCTAAAACTCATAGGGACTATGAAAACAATTTAATGGGTAGCAAAATAGGAATCCCTTACTTGGTTCAAAAAGAGCGAGCAGGGGAGGGGATCCTGGAGAGTTAGGAGGCTGTAGGGTGACTCAGGTCCACTTGCAATGGCTGTCAGTAGGAGTCGCGTTGGTATGGAGGGGAACACACCTGGCTTGCCAGGCAAGGAGGCAGTGACATAAGTATCACTAACTTTTATTTTCCACTTCTATCTCACGGATATTTCTCTCAATAATCAGAAACCAATGTCCCAGGGAATTCAGTTTCCAAAGACCATCAAAATATCTATCTGCTTCCTTGCAAACTGGGGTGAACGGTGCAGTGATTAGCTTAAGGAGCAAATATACACTAAAGTGCAAATTTGAATTAAAAGTAAATTTACTAAAAGAACAGTCAAAATGCATCTAGATTTATTGTGTTCCCCAAGAATACTACATATTAGATACACAAATAGTGGTTGAAATTTTCAAGTATATTACAGAACTCGATATTTTAGATAATTCACAGGCTAGGTCATGAACTCACTAAGTACATTAGGTAAATTAAGAAAAAAAAATTGAAATAATTTACAAATCCCATTTCTGATTTCAAGTATGTTGACAGTATCTTGCCGATCCTATGTTTACCTCCTGGCAGTTTGAGGCACACAGGACGCACTATGAGGGCGAAGACCTGCTTTCTGCCGACCATCACCTGCTGATTCCATTTCTATTTCAATCCCACCCTTTCCTCCTTCAGAAGGCCTTGAGCTTGAACATGATTTCTTGCTTTCTGAAATAAAGACTATTCTTCATGACAAAGATTTGCACATCCAGTTGTTATCTGCTGGCACATTACTGTGTCCAGACTGATGAAAGGGGCCTGGTAGGTGCTCCAGGCGGAGTGTGACTGATAGCACAAAGGCTATAGGTTACTGAGTGTTTGAGGAGGTAGAGAAGGAAAGATTGGAGAAAAGACATTTGGTATGAAACATAATATTACTTCTTTGCTTTCATTCACACTATCAAAAGTATATTTTCCCACAAAGTTTAAAGCTACCAAATCACGTTGGTCATTCATTAATTTCATTGGACTTTAGGGCTAGTCTTGAGGTAGATGCAGAGAATCATTTCATGGTTTTATAGATATTGAAAGTCACAACTTGGAGCCAAGAAATAAACTTAGATTCACCAAATTCATAAGCAATGGAGCTGGTATATTACACAATATACTTAATGTAGAAAGATTATTAAATACTGCTTAACTTTTCAATGATCATCCCTTCTTATGGAATATTTAAGAGATTAGGGCCAGTGATACAGTTCCATTGCTGACAAGTGTGAGGCTGTGAGCTGAATTTCTGGTACAGAGAGAACAAGAGAGACAGAGGAAAGAGACAGAGACAGAGACAGAGACAGAGACAGAGACAGAGATCCTAACCTCTTCTAATCTGTATCATAGAGCTCTGTGTCAAATTGATTTGAAATACTCAGTTCATACCATAATTACTTTTAAATCTTGGTACAGTAAGGTAGGCACATTGAAGCATTCAAATATGTAATTTAGAATTTTTAGCTGCTTAACAAAATTAAGAGTACATAACAACGTTTTACTTCCCGGTCAAACAGTAATGTGTTTTTGTTACTGAAAAACCAATTTAAAAATAACATTAATGGAATAGGAGTTATGCAATAGGAGGAAAGCTTGATGATGTAATTGAAATAGGAAAAGGAAGGCTATCCTATGTCGGACATAGCATATTCATAATCCACTACCATTTATTAACCATATGGAGAATGATTAATGAAGACTGAATTAAGTTGACACATAAACAGTTTGCTATAACAATTTGGCTTCAGAATTTTACTTTATGAGTTTTTATTGTATTAAAATGTTTCTTCTATTTGCAGTAAATCTTAGAATCTACCACTCATTCTTTATTTTTCCTTTTTTATTGTTAAACACCATGACTACCTGAGACACTATGTTATAATTTATATTCCTTAATTACAAATTGTAATAAAACAAGTAGTACTGTTGAATTTTCCAAACAAAATAAATTTAAGATACAAGATATTTATGTAATGTTTTTAGATACATATAAAGGCATATATATATATATGAATGCATTCTATTTGTGTTGCAGAGAAAAGGGGTTCTGTAGTACATTTTTTGTTAAAGCCATTGAATAATTTTTGTTGGGTATATTTAAGTATCTAATAACAAGGTTAATAATACTTTGTATGTTGAATGTTGATAAATTTGAATCATCAATGAAGATGTAAATGTTTTTTTTTTTTTTTCTGTGCTTGTTTAGGTGGTTTTCTAAATTTGAGAAAAATGAGGAAAACTAAGTTCAGTACACTGTCTTCCCTTTTTATGACTAAACTTCATTTTATTAGTGATAAGGAAGCATAGACTTGGAAGATAAAATTGCCTGCTTTGTAAATTACTTCTTCCAATGATGGCTAACTCTCAGTTATTTATTTTTTCTTGAAGATATTGAGATTTCCTACTTTTTTTCTCATTGAGTTCATTATTGGAATCGAGAAAGACTATTGATTTTAAGTGTTGATTTTGTATCTTGCTGTCTTGCTGAGTTTGCTTACTCTTTCTTGAAGACCTGGATATCTAAACGAGGCAAGGGCATGCTAACAAAACTGCAGGCCAATCTGTTTAATGAGTAAGGATGTAAAAAATTCTCAAAAAGACACTGGCAAAGGACATGTAACAAATCATTGAAAAGATCTTACAGCATGACCAAGTAAGCATTATCCAAGAAATGTAAGGATTCAAAATAACAAAAATCAATAAATGCAACGCAGCACATAAACTAGCAAGGACAAAATCCACAGGATCATCTCAATAAAAGCAGAGAAAGTCTTCTAACCACTCATGAATAATACCCTGAAGAGCATAGATTTAGAATGACCTTTTCACAATTTGAAAAAATGTTTCCTGAAAATTTAAAATGAAAACATCATATTCAATGGGAGAAAAATGTAAGTTTTTGCCTAAAATCAGAACAAGACAGGGATGCCTACTGTCACCCTTCCTTGTTAAAACAGTACTTGAAACATTAGCAAGACCAGTAAGGCAAATAGAAATAAACAAATTAAAAAAAGAAAAAGAAAAATTAGAACTGTCTTTATTCACAGACAACAGAGTCCTTTCCATAGAAGATCTAAAGAATTCTACCAGAGGATTTTTGTCTATTTCTAAGGAAAATGAAGCTCTTCAGTTGATCCATGCTGGAGGAAAGAATTTACCTTTGAAATTGGTGTACATTAAAAATTTAGGAGACACCCAAATAGTGGTATAGATTGTTACTGTTTAGATCAGAACAGATCAGAATTGGCCAGTTACACATAGCATTGTAGAAATGAATTTCAGCTCGGTGGTTTCTGTGAACTCTGTCCATGTGTTCTCTCCCATATCCATCCCATGAAAAAGCAAAGCACAGAACACTTACAAACAATTAATATACATCTATGTGATGTATAAACATACTTATAGTACAAATATTAAATTAACTTACTGCGTATAACTATTGTGTGCTAAGAGAAAACCATTAGCCATATTTCAGCGCAAACAATCTCTTTTCTCATTTAAATTCTATAATGAATGGATTAATAATATACACATAGTATTAATGTTTGATATGCCTGAACAGTATCTTAGAATTATATAGATTTGTATATATACTAGTTTATTTTAAAATTCATATAAGTTATAAAAATATACCATATATATATGTATATGAGCTGTGTGATATCTCTCTCTTTTTCTTTCTCTTATTTTTAGGTTGCATACATGGACAAATCTAATCAACCAAATATACAATTCATAAATTATGTATTTTTTAAAAAATCAATTAATCATTCAAAGAAAAAGCTGACAGTTTTCAAAATTTCTAAGAGGTATGCTTTCTTTTATATATTACTAGCAATATTAAATTAATCACTTAAATTAGTTAATATTTTACATTGGATTAAGATACTGTAAAAACTTCCAATTCTGGAAGACAATTCAGATCATGATAGCTAATACTTATCCTGAATGTACTAGAAAATGTTAGATAGTATAAAAAATATACAATTCTAGTCAGGTGAGATGCTATATCCCCCAGCTGAGGCAAGAAAATCTCAAGTTTAAACCCAGTTTGGGCATCTTAGTAACTTAGTGACCCTCAAAATAAAGAAAAAAAGGATATATATATATATATATATATATATATATTCATTTATTTGTAAATTGTAAATATAGTACACTTAAATACATATAAAGTTACATATGTTTAAATATGTATATAATATGTATATGTTTATATATATATATATATATATATATAATAAACATCTTCAAGAATGTATATTATACTTAGCCAACAAATATCTACATATTCAGACAGACAGAAATTTCAGAATGAGCTACATTTCAGAAAAAGTAGAATTACTGAAAGATGAGCTGAAACACTGACAATTTTACCATTTCCGATGCAGGACAGTCACTAGGCACAGATGTGGAGCTATTGTCAGAAATCACTATTTTGGATACTCTCTATTTTGGTTTATCTTTGTAATTACCTATTCTGAGATCTGAACTGTGAATATTACTAGCTTCAGAGTTGCCTAGGGTAATAGTAAAGCACACTTACAAATTGTGTCTGGGTGTGTCATGGAGATGTGACACTGGATACTATCCTTAGTTAACTGATCTTTTCTTCTTATATTCTGTTGTTCTGCCTGCTTTAGTTCTAATATTTTAATGCTGATTTGTCATCTACTTAATCTGTGTACTTGTGACAATAAAATGCTGAATTTCCCTATTAGAATTGTATTAGTGCTTATTTGACCTGTCATGTCCATTATTTTTTATTTTATATGTTGAGTGCACAGGTGTTTGTTGGACATATATTTATAATTCTTATCTCTTCCACTTGGATATATCCTTTACAAGGATGTGCTTTGTCTTTTTTAGTCAGTATTCACTTGAAATCCACTTTATCTGTAAATATAAGAGCTATTTCTGCATTTTCTGGTTTCTAGTCACATAGAGTATTGTTTCATACTCTGACTTTCAGTCCATAAATATCTTTTGCATTAAATGTGTTTCTTGTATGCAGCATATTGTGGGGTCTTGTTTTTTGGTCCATTCTTTCAATGTTTCTTGAAATTGGTGATTGAAGACCTTTAATATTGGTGGTTATAACTGATGTGTATTGACAATCCTGGTCATGTTATTTTCCCATTATTGATTCCCATTTTTCTCCACTATTTAATTCCTTTACTTTCCTGGTGGATTCGTTCTGTTGGGATTCCTCATCATCACTTTTTAGAATATCATTTGGAACGAGTTTGAGTGCTGTAATGTAAGACATGAATTACCTCAAGTGTTCTTTGTCAAAGAAGTAACTTATTTCTCCATCAAATTTGAAAGATACTTTTGTGGGTTACATCAATCTGGGTTGGATGTTGTTTTCTTTTAGGGCTTCTTTTCTTGACTGGAGGGTTTGTGCTGCAAAGTCTATTGTCATTCTAATGGGCTTTCCTTTATAGGTGATTTATCTCTTTCTGTGACAGTTAATGTTTCAGTATTGTGCTGTTTTTCTGGAATCTTCATTATTTTTCTTTGTCAGGCCTCATGGTTGTTCAAAGTTCCATATGCTTCACTTATCCACATGTTATCTTTTTTCTGTTTGAGTATTCTCTTATTTCTGAAAGCAAATACTTCTGCCATTTCACTGTCTCTTGCTACTTTATGGACTCTAATAAAACTTATACTAATCTTATTTTTATCATGTAGCAACTCTTGGGCTGATTTTTCCTGATCACTTGCTATTTTAAGAATTTTTTTTCATGATTGTTAATCACAGTTATGTCTTCTACAGCTGATATTCTGTACTCACATTGGCTTATGCTGCTGCACGAATTTCAATGAAATTTTAATCTCCTTTGTATCTGTTAGAATCTGTTTCATAGATTCTATTTCTTTCCTTGTTGGGTATTCATGGGTCCATCATTTCTTAAGGTCTTCTATTTCATCTATATTTCCTCTAGAGACACTAAGCATGCCTTAAATTATGGTCACAAACTTTTTAGTTTTTTTAGATATTGTTTTTGATTTCATTTGTTTCCTTAAGCTTCATTCATCTGCTTTGTTATTTTTTTATATTATATATCAGAGTCCAGTGGCTTCTGACTTGTTACACCTCATTTACTCTTAGATTCACCTTTGTTAAGCCCAAAGTGTTGCATCGGACTTCATGTCTTCTCATTTTCTTTCCTTTTTTTCCTGGGTTGATGCTTTAAATTGCTACGGTGAATGACTTTATTCCTTGTATTTTTAGGACATTTAGGAAATGACTGCTTCTGAGATGTCTTCCAGATATTTCTTGCTTTTGGGTTTTGAGGTTTTTTTTTTTTTTTTTTTTTTTTTAAGGTCTCACATTTTCAATTTATTGGGAATGAGAAACTGATTCCTCCTTGACCCAGTAATTGATTCTTTGACACTGGCCTATGGTATTGCTTGTGACATTTGGGCAATCTCAGCAATATTATACCAGGAAGAATAACTGATTAGAACAATTATGCCACCTTAGCTAAAATATTACAATAGCAATGACAAGTGCATCAAATACAGCCTAGAAAATGATAAACTGTGGTAACTATTATTTACCACCTTTAATTATGTGAACTAGATTTGTAGCTGTGCAATAAAATCTAAAACAAGCCAGAATACTCCATACAGTAAGCAAGCCCAGTATGGTAATTTTTCTTTTAGGGGAGAAAATTTAAAAAGCATTAGGAGGAAAAGTAGAGAAATAGAAGACAAGGACGAGATAAGCAAGGCTGGAAAACAAAGGGAGAAGAAAAAATGTCCACTTCAAGGCATGTCTTTGATGTAACTGGTAGACAAAATGGGCAGACAGAGTCCCAATAAGTTTGATTATTCCCAGCAAGCCAGTTGTAGCATTGTAGCAGAGTAGTGGATCATACAGCAAGCCTGAACCTTTAGTTTCACTGAAGTTCAGACTAGATTCTGGTTGTGAATCTGTAATGCAATTTGTAACACTCCATGAGTTTCTTGCTGACTTGAACTTGGCAGTCTTATCCTGACAGTGGGAGCCACTAGACAGAGTTGGTAATTGCTCTACACTCTGAACTCAGTTGGTCCTTATCCAAGATCTCTGTGGGCCAATTGCTCTCTCCTGATGGATGTCAGAACCTGCATAACTCATCAACCACTTCAGCCCACTGAGTCAACTGCTCTGTTCCACTGGTGTGTTTCTTAATGGAGGTCACTAAGATCACCAAAAGTTACTGAGCATTGGTGAGCTTGAGCTGACTCTCCCATACAGTGAATCTAGGCGCAGAGAGAAAGCACCAAAAGCTACTTCCTTTTTCTGGATTGTAGTCTCTCTCTTTGCTCTCCTTGACAGCTTCAGCCCTTCTTTTAGATCCTTCCTGAGTTCCTGGGACCCACTTAACTCCTTCTGTTCGTCACATTGTTATGGTCCAGGTTCTGGAAACCAAATCTCAAAGGCTGTTTCTCTGCTGCTCAAAATCCACCATTTTCCTGGAATTTGAGAAGAGAATGCTTTTTTTCAATATCACACTTTTCTGTCATAAAGTTTTGCTCTGCAGCAAGCCAAGCATGGAGTGAATTCCATCAATACACGAAGCAAACTAAACTTCCTCTCCTTTAGATTGTGGGTGTAGCATACTTTGTCCCATGACAGAAAAATAATTCACCTAATTAAAAATTTTATATAGAATTTTACTCTGTAAAATTACTTGGTAAGATTTATAACTCTTCATTGTTTTACACATAGTATTTGATGAGTGTCTTAAATAAGGAATAACACATAATAAGGGAAGATGCAAGTTAGAATCTCAGTAGGTTTCTATAGCTGTATGAACACTTAATGAGAATCTACTTATGTAAAATTAATTGCATCAAATAATTAGTGTGTATTTGGAAATGAGTTTTCTTCAGTAAACATTGAGCTAAAAATGTGACTATTGCTCTAATCCACTATTGTTGTAAGAACAGTCTTGTGTCTGTAATAAATGAGTATGAATTACGTAAGCAACTGGTCCATTTTGTCCTAACCTGGATGTGAAGCAAACATACAAGATGTCATACTTAGAGAGTAAGACATTAAAAAAAAGTAATTTAAAGTAATAAAAAGCAATCATCAACAGGTTAAATAATTTCTGATTCATTGCCAAAATAATACTGCAACAACTATATCATGATTATATATTATAATATTATTTAGGGTGATTAATTTGATTCATGCTGAACATCTAAACATGGTATTCAGCTACAATAAGTGCCAAGAGGTGAGTTTAAGAATAGTATTTTCAATTGCTAAATGTAAGTGTAGAAAACAGGGATCAGTGTAACATTATTATGGTATTGTGTTTACTTTTTCTTGGTGTTGATAGAGAGTTTTGAAAAGAATATTTAATGTCACATATTATAGACTTAATTTTCTCTATACCTCCAATCTTTTCACTATAAAAAAGACCTAAGTTTCTTCTCAATGACTAAATAGTCCATGTAATTTGCTCCTTCTCTATTATCTCCATGAAATAATGAAAAGCATATTAAGCAATGGAAATGTATAAACTAGCAGTAAAATATGTGTAGCTCAGAAGACTAAATAGAACAGCCAATTCCAGCATCCAAGTCACTGAGCTTTTCAACATATGTTCCAGCATCTTATGACTTGTTACTTACAGCACAATTCACTTGACTATCCCCATCATAAAAATGAAAATGTATAAATCATTCATCTTTCCAGATTTTCAGACTTATACCTGGAAACATCTGTGACTTTTTGGTTCATTTGGCAATGTTCCGACCAATCTTTTAGTGTTTCATTTTTTGAATTTTTCCTTCAAGCTTTGAATCTGCTTCATAGAACTACCTGAATAAACCTGAGTATTTTGACAGAATTTTCACTTACTTTTTTAGTTTCCCTTGATAAGTTTTATTTTTTTCTCCAGGATGCTTAGCTAATGACAGCTATGACCTCACAGCACTGCAAATCGCTAACTTGAAATCCAAAGCTCACATATCTGGCAAAGAAGAGAGAAAAAGGACTCTATGAGATATTTCATCACAAAATAAAAGTCAAGGTCCGGAATTTTAAACTGCGCCAGCAACAGAAAGAACTGTTGACTTTTTTTCTGTTTTCATACTTTTAAAAATGAATTTCAATAATTTTATTAGGACACTAGTCCCTACTGCAAAGCTAATGAGTAAATACATTTAGAGAAACATATGTCTTAACATTGTAATAAATCAAGAGAACAGTACATATACAATATTCAAGATGGAGCAATAAGCAGCTACAAATGTACAGGTTCTGTGAGCATAAATTTCTTACTAAAAAGAATTTTAAAGTTTGGATATTTATGCTAGGATGAAAAATTAATCTTTGGTCTAAACCACTCTTCAGAATCTTTGTAAAATCAGACATTTATTGTGAAAGAGCCCATCTTTGTAATATAATGGTTTCAGAATTTCTTTATATTTCTTTTCTCAAACTTCTGGCCATGAATTTGAAGTACAGTCCATTAGAAAACTCCTACCTGACATCATTTTGGTATTCACTGGTATATAGACATTCATTTTCATTTAGTATTCTGTATGGTCATTTTCTTGATAGTTATTTTCATAGATAAGAAGTTCAGACACAAACTCTTTGGTGCCAAAAGCATAAGATATTAATAATGTGGCCCTTACACACAAGCACACACACGCACACATTTTGGCCATTCCACAGCTATATATTATTTATCAGTAAAAGAAAGCAAACAGAAATTGCTATAGTCTTGGTGAGGCAGGCAGCACATTTAAGACATTTAACATAGTTTATTTTCCAAGAGATCTGTGGCAGTTACATACAAACATGAAAAAAGTGTAAGGACAGTGACTTGAAAACCACTAGAAGCATGTAATATCTCCCTGTCATAGAAAAATACTTCATTCTGTTTCAGTGAATCAGGATCCAGTCAGAAAAACAGAATTGATCGTATAGGGAAATATGCAGAGCTGGGAGTCACAGTAATCTTCTTCTCTTTGAAAGGTAATTATATCAGGTATTTTGTCACAGAAAGAGAAAGCTGTCTAACACAGAAACAGAAACTGTAGGCAAAGATAGGAGATCATAGAAAACATATTAAATATATTTGCTCTGCTTTCCTGGTATGAAACTTTATTTGCTACAGAAGTCACTCATGAACCTTGATATGAGTGAGAATATATTATTTGTTCTACACAAAAATGCTCTTATTCATACAGGCTCTTTTTTGAAATGGGAAGCTTTTAATCCCTTTCCAAGTATTCTATTTGTAGTAGACCATTGTTTTTAGAGGTTAGGTATAATGTAAGTTATGAGAGGTTATGAAAAAGTACAAAGTACAGATTAATATATCCAAGGAACATCAATCCCATATTAGAATAATCCCTGGATAATGTTCATTCGATGGGGGATTGGTCTGTCGATGACTGAGTAACAATGCATCAGACAGGTGTCATGAAATAGATCTATGAACATATTTCCACCAAATGCAGACCCTGAGTGCTTCTAGGTCAGTAAGTATCTCTCGTACTAGGACCTACTGGAACAGTTTCCACAAGATCAATTCTTTATTTTTTGTTTCTTTCTGGCACCTATTGGCATTTCTATCATTTTTTCAGTATGTGAATAGCTTTCTGTTAGAGAAGAACCCTCATTCTCTGTTTGGGTTACACTGTGCCCTTGTATCTTGAACAAGAGTGTAGAGAAGTCAAAAAGAGAAAGCCAATAACCTGGCCAGTGCTCACTCCCTATGAACTTTGGAGGAGGCTTATGAAATACTTCTCAGATTTTTCCACTCAAAACAAACCAAAAAAAAAAAAAATGTACATGAATGATTGCTCCTCTAGTTTGAATCTTCTTGAACTTCTAGTCCCACAGAGGTAAGCATGAAGAATGTTTCAGCGGAGCTGTGGCAGCATAGAAATCTTGCACTGGAAACACGGAACGCAAATCTTCCACAGGGTGTGTAAGTGTAGCATTGGTCACAGCAAGAAATGGAACCAAAAGTTCTTTCCAGTGTCCTTCTGAAATCACCTCCCTCTCTGTGGTCTATTCTCTTTGGTTGTCACCCAATGCCACCAGCCAGAAGTGGTCAGTGGTCGCTGATGTGCACTCCACATGTTTTCTTTTCTATAAGGGCTATCTTCACTAGTCACCGCACACTGAAAACTTTCTGCTGAATCTGAGTTATAAACATTGAAACCTGAAAATCTGCGTTCTCAAGCTCTGCTTCTCACTCTCTAGGTTTATGGTTTCTGTTTGTTTATCTTTTTTCTTAAGTTGAAAATCAAGGGTAATCATAACACTTGCCAATATGCAGTAGTTCTAGCAATATTAAAAATCACAACAAAATACAATCTACTATTTCACACCCTAATTAATAATACATAGTAAAGAAATGTCCTTGGGAGATTCTTAAAAATATTCACCTCAAATTGTTTGTATTATAAAGGAAAAAATAGAAGAGGAATGAACAAATAGTACAGAATTTTACAGCAAATTTTGATAAGTATTTTTATTGAACCAGAGAAGTAAGTCTCAAATCACATAATCTGGGTTATTTGTTGCTTCTTTAACTGCTTTTTCTTCTTTGAAAACAAAATCATGTCCTTTTTCAAAATAAATATATGGAGAATGTTAAACCCATCATAGTATTTTTATTATAAGACTTTAAAGATGTATCAAGGGTATATAATTTCAGTAATAATTGCTTCCTCTCTTTCCAAAATTTCATAATAATTTAACACCTAATCTATACTTTAAAAGTCACAAGTACTTAAAATCAATCGTAACTTTACAGTCTTATGTTCATAATCTGTAGTAAAATGATGAATTACATGTAATAGGTTTGTCAGTGTAAAGTTACGCCTCCTGGGAAATGATCGCTACAGCTCAGAAAAATCAAAAGCAATACCAAATCAAATTATTGTGAGAGTGAGCAGAGTAATCATCACTTAAGCGTACTGAATCCTATCTGCAGATGTTGAGAACAGGTTATCTAACAGAGCAAAGGAGACGTAAGGTAACACAAGCAATCAAATTTGATGATCAAAAGATGATACAATCTGAGATTATCTGCATGGACACCGTGATATTACAGAGATTCTTCATTGTGGATGAGGCTCCATTGTTGAGAGGCAGAAGGGGCAGTGCAGGACTGATGCAGTATGAAAAAAGCTTGACAATTGTCTTTGAAGGCAAACATGAGGCAAGGAAATTGTACAACCTCTAGAAGTGAGAAAAAGCTTAGAAACTGATTCTTTTTAGAATCTTCAGAAAGAAATATAGTCCTGACTCCAGCTAAACTGTGCTCTACAAGAACTATCCATCCCTTTAATCACCATCTGTGCTGTTTTGAGCTGTTACAGAGTTTAACCTTCAGGAAACTAACACAGTCACTAAGATGAAGTAGGAATAATTCACTGAACATCTACTTTGTAAGATCATTTTCTATAAATAATAAGTGAAATGATTTTTAAATGATATTTGAAGCCATAATAAGCTTTACAAATTATAATATATCTCTTATCATTAGCTATTTCAGAAGCAGGCAAAAGATAAGTAATATAAAAGGAAGAAAGCATACAGTGCACCATAACTACAACTGTATGCAGTATAAGTGGATGTAGAGAAGATCTGGAAAATAGCATGAAACGCAAACATTATAGTGCAGTCAAAACAAGTCCTTAAATTTTCTGTGGTTTCATTGTTAAGTGGTTTTATTGTTTGTAAAATTCACAGACCCAGTGGAGAAGTGAGCTTCCATAGCTCACTATCACTAAGGCAGAGCTGTGAGGTGTGACGTGGCCTGGAAGAGCTCTGCTTTCCTTTTCCCTACAGGTTTGTCTCCATGGGGATCTGATCTTCCACCCAAAGAGGATGTCAGCAGAGTGGAAGGAGCCAATTCAAGGTCCATGCAGTGGGTGCTGTGTTTCCTTTCCATTCCTTCCTACCTCCCTCCTCTACCCTCCTCCTCTGCCATCAGTGAGCCTCGGTGAAGGGCTGTCTTTTCCTTTACACTCAGCAGCAGCAAAGCAGCAAAGGCCGCCTTCTTACTTACTGCTTTCTGGTGACAGAGTCCCTAATGTGAGGCTGAGCATGCACCCTGCCCTGGATGAAAATGAAGACGTGCAAAGTGTTGCTCACCTCCTCTGACGATGTGTAGCGGCGCTGACAGTGAAGTGAACTTTCACCACACCCGTCTGCAGTGAGGTAGAGCGTGTCAGCAGTGCACTGCTTTTCCCAGAGTGGGGAGGCCCAGTGGACCCTAAACCCAGCACTGCCCTGAATGTCCTGTTTAAAAAAAAAAAAAAAAATAGCTGAATCGAGTCTCATACTATCCCAAACATCAAGAATAAAAAATTGGGAAAGCGCTTTTCATACATAGAACCAGGAAAATCACAAAACAAATGAGAAAAGATGTCAACAGACCTCAGCACAAAAATTAGTTGGAGTTTTGGAAAACCTAAGGAGTATAAAACAGACACTGTACAAATTCTTCAACGAACAATGATGAGTGCTGTTGAAACAAACAAAGAAAATAAAATGTTGCAAAGAAGTAAAACTTACAAAAATGAAACCAAATAAAAATATAGAACTGAAAAATAATAAAAGTCTCAATGTGTGATGTATCAGGTTTATTTTCTAACTCACACACACAAAGAGAAAAGTTGTGCAATCGCCATTTGTTTCTAACTTTTTAATGAATAATTATAGTTAATAAAATGAAGTCAATGATCTTGAATTGTTGATGTCGTTTAATACATTTTTGTTAAATGAAATTGCTTTGAAATCTAATACTTAAATACCAGCTCTTCCAGCATTGTCACTACCTCTGTAAATGACACATGTTTCTTTCCATGTACGCGTGACAGAAACCTTGGTGGTAGCTGGAGATACTCATCTCCCCAGTACAACTCACCTGAAGAAGCAATAGAATGGCTTCTCATCGAGGCCTCTGACAATGGCTGTGGCTCCACTGTGGTCTTTCAACGACCCTTGCTACATTGTTCCTAAGATGCAGTGGTTCAAATACATGAAAAGAGTAAGTCATTTCATTTTTACTGAAGCATGAAAAGTTAGAGAAACTTGGAAGCATCCATGTCCCTAATCAAACATTTTTGGTTTCCTAAGTTTACAACACAGACATTTGTAATGTTTATATCACTGCTGGAATTGGGGAAAATCAGTTTAAAAAACTTTTTAGTAAACTGGGATATTTCACTCTTCTGTCATCTTTTTTCAAATTATTTTGTATAGGAGAGGCAAACATATGTATTCTATGCCAATGCAAATACTTCAAACTTGTTTTGGCTACCCAAAATGTGGTTAAGATGTCAACCGTGATGGTGTCATATAGCAGACACACACACACACACACACACACACACACAAACACACCCAAGACACCTAAAAGAGTATTTAATGGACTTCTACTCATATATACTGTTTCTAGAAAATGCAAAGCCATTCCCAAGAGGTGTAAATATGTCTTAAGAAAACAAGCAGAGCGAAAAAAGACTAACTCCATGTTTTTCACACACTTATAGTTGGGCTGGGCTGAAAGTTTCTGCTTTGCGTAAGGTCTTGTGTAGTTTTAACCTACTGATGGCACGGATGAGAAATTCCTGGGGCATCTTTACCTGCTGCCTAGATGCAGTTCAAAGGGGAACAAGCAGAGATGAGTTCAAAATCTCACAAGATGTTAAACATCTAAACTGGAGTCAATTCACAGCCACTGTTTTGCTGCAGTCAAAGTAGGGGCTCTCTATCATGTCACAGAACCACTCCAGGGTTCAGAGCCTTGAATGACTTTTGCCAAACTCCCCTCTGCTTAAACCATATTAACTTCCAGTTTTTTCCAAAGATTCAGACAAACTCTTAGAACCTACTAGTGATTGGTAGGCATATGTTGATTAAATGGATCTATGTGTTTAAAGACGTAAAGTCATTCAGACTTCTCATCCTCAAGCAGAATAATATAACTACTCAGAACATTTAAGCCTTTTGCTTCTTTATTAATGACTTTATGGAAGCTTAATTTAGGTATTTTATTAAGTGAGAATTGGTAATGGTTTTGTTTACCAATGTTTAATTAAAATAGACAATATATTTTGCAGTTTCCAAAAATCCGATGTTTGTTCTTCATTTATTTTTCCTGACATTCATTTAGATCTCACTTAAGTAGCCCTCAATTAGCAATTCAGCAGCATTTATCTAGATAGAATATAAATCCCTTAATATATGTGTATAATTTAAAAACGAGTTTATCCATTCTTTCTTTAATATTCTCTTTTAGGGTGATAGTTATCTACAAACACATTGAAAAGATGCTCTTTGTTTTCCATGCTGTATTATTAATGGTGAGAAAGGGCTTGTCTAGTTACTGTTTGTTTATAATCCATCTTCTCTCTTGCTGTGATATTTCATTAGGAATATTAAGTGTAGGTTCATTCATTTAGGTTTAACCCCACTATGATGGAGTTGCTGTTGTTTGCTTGTTTTAAAGGTCAATTTTGTTTTCTTTTGTTTATTATGATAATACTTTATCTAACCTTTTCAGTATTTTCCACTGAGGTTCTATTTCAGTTACAAATTGCAGAATGGATGTTAGGGGTCCAGTACTTCAGTGCTATTTAGAGCAGGACAGCTTATGCCTATGAAATGTAACCACTATAGTACATCTTTGGGTATCTAGTGTGCTTTACCTTCCTGATATGGAATTTTATATAGACTAAGGATCAAGAGAAAAGCAATAGTTTTTTGTTTTTTGTTTGTTTTTTTTTTTTATCCTAAATTCTATGCAGAGGGCACATGTCTCGTCATTTTATTTTTACATTTCAGTTCTGACTTCATCACGCTCCTCTCTGTGTCCTAATCCACAAGTCTCCATTCAGTTTTTAGCAGACCTACAAGTTCATCTCTGCTTACAGTCTTTGTATTACTTTTACAGTGAGATATAGTTTGGAACACAGTGCAGAAATATACAGCAAACATTTTCAAAAATATTGCAGACATATTAGTTCGCTCATGACCAGTTGACATAGTATAAGCCATCTCAAAGTGAAAACTCACACAAGACTCCAACCAGGTCGAGAAAATATCATCTGCCTTCCGGAAACTGCTTTGTCTTAGTTTCCAACCATACTTTTCACCTTAAAAAGATTCTGAACTCTATATTTAGGTGATAAACAGTGGTATAACTTTCTAAATCTCTCTTTTAACATTATATTTTTAATCGTTTGAATTCATAGAACTGGTCAGTGACGAGCTGTGGTTTAAAGGAAGGAAATCAAGATAACAGTGTGGGAATTAGGACTAGAAGAATATTTCTGAGATAACATGTGTCTTTGAGGCCGTGTACAGGAAGATCCATGATGATTGCCCTCATGCCTGTGCCTTATATCCTGGAACCAGCCTTTGATAATTATGTCAGTTTGCATAATGACCATTGTTTTTGTACTTAAATGGACTGAAATATCAATAGCAGTTATAATAGCACTTTCATGAATGTGAAAATTAATGACATAACTGATTACTACATAATCACATGTGTTTTTAATCTCTGGCGTCAAACTTTCTTTGGCTTCATTCTCAGAGATTACAGAACCAGGTAGACAGGTTTGCCGGATATATGATGCTTGGGACAGTCCTGTCATCCAAACTGATGCCATTTTTGTCTTGCAGTTTACTGTTAAACTAAGTGACTTGGGACATTGAACATGTGTCTGTGTGTTTTTCAAATGAAATCTAAAACTGGTAAAAATTATTTTAGTTTGACTTTTTTTTCCTGCATGAACCCTAAATGGGGCTCAGGAGAAGTGTCAGGTGAGTATGGCCCATGTTTCAGGGGAACTCACTTACTCCCAAAGGATATAAAGAAAAGATTTATGACTCCAGGTGAAAAATCATAAGAATTCT
Organism: Cavia porcellus; assembly: GCF_034190915.1. Taxonomy (NCBI): domain Eukaryota; kingdom Metazoa; phylum Chordata; class Mammalia; order Rodentia; family Caviidae; genus Cavia; species Cavia porcellus. Next base: position 19,500,672 of record NW_026947514.1, on the reverse strand, counting down.
GGTGACCATACTTGACTTTAGCTTTGGATTTCTGGTTCACTGGGAGTCTAAAATGAAACTCAGTGACTGCAGAGGCTGCCTCTATATATGGAAAAGAAAGGCTTGCAGAATCTGCAAAAATGAGCTTTGGTCTGTGCCTCTTTACTGACATATCCTTTATCCCCAAAGACCATAGACTTAACTTGCAGAAAGTAGACTGAATTTTCATCTTGCACTTAAGTGTTGTCAACGATATTTTATTAATAGTTTGGAATTTCCCATTTCCTCAATTAAAACAAATCTTGATAGTGTTTTTTTGCTTTATTCACTAGTGCAACTGAAATACTAGTGTTGAAATAGACTCGGTCCAGGTTCCAATAAGTTCTTCAATACTTTAACAGGAAATCAAGTCATGTCTGTCTGTATAGCCCTCACCATGAATATAATTCATTAAGGAATTAGAGCTCTGAGGTTTTGGAGTACTTTCCCCATGCTATGGAATTTTTAATATGAAAGACTAAATCAGAGTGTCTGTTTGTGATTTAAAAGTCCCCAAATCGAAGACTTTTGCAGGTGCATGTTGGCATGTGGGTGGGATCCAGGCCATAGACCAGCTCGCATTTCAGCACCAAAGCAGAAAATGGGCATGGAATGAATCTCCCTTGCCCCATTAACTACTAACCTCATGGGTAACATCTGGAGTTCTCATAGGTATTTTATGACTGAAATAGCAGTAGCCACTTGCCATTGGCTATCATCTCCTGGGCTAAAAATGACAGCACAGTCATTGAAAGAACAGTCTTCTCATTGATAAAAAAAAAATGCCCAGATATGTTTCTCTTTCAGTTTACGAGGAATTATGAAAAACTATGCATATTCTCTCTGCCCTTATGTTTCTAATTTAGTGCTTTATAATACTTGATTGTCTCCTGTTAAGGTTGGGAAGTAGAAACCAACACCGTTTACAAGGCACATCATCCTCCAGTGGGCTCTGCACACTGCTAGCCCTGCTGTGCTTTTCTCGATGGAGTCCAAATCTCATAACAAACTGGAATCTATCAAATTGCAAGGTGGATAAGATGTGAATTCCTCAGCTCTATCTGCCACAATTACAGCAATTGATATGTTGTGAAATGCCTTGAAAACAGTATTAAGCATCAGGTTGTATTTTCATCAGTTATATTTAAAGAACAAGGAGCCTTTTCTTCTGTTGTTCAGATCAATTTATATGAGTGAGATGAAGCAGTAGAAAAATTTGAAGCTAAACAGATACTACAAAAGAGTTTTCAAAGTGCTTGGGTATCTTTATTTTACTAAAGAAAAGGTTTTCTTATTCGAATCAAAGTAATGTTTAAGTCCTCTTACATCATATCAAATATAACTACACATCCTCATTGTAATGTTAAAATTACAGGAAATATTTAAGAAACAGTTTTCTTCCTTGACAGAGACTTCATGATGCTAAATCTAGGACAAATGACACAGAAAAGAAAAGCCTAGGAATTCTGAGTCCTGGGCAATTGATTGCAGTTTAGCAAATAAATTTATTTTCCTAATTTGGAAAGCAAACTCTTTACTTCTTTCAGGGTTTTAACACACCAGTCAAAATGTTATATTGTAGGCATACAAGTGAAAGGATGCAGTTGTCATTAGCCTTATAGAGTTATAATCTAATAAAAGAGATCAATAATTGCAAGTGTGATTTTAATAAATTAAATCATCAGGTTGCTCTGAGATAATAAAAAAAGCGAAAATTATCAGAAGAGATCTCTCTGAATAAGTCATATGTGTGTAGATAATGGAAAAATGAGATGCTGGCTTTTCAAAGAGCAAACATGGGGATTTTCAGAGCAGATTAGGGGTTATTAGGTCCCCAGGGAAGGAATGCCTGTGAAGATTTAAATAATTGTAAACCAATTGAACAGGAAGTGAAATTGGCCAGAAAAGCAGAGACTTCAAAATTTTTTTTTTTTCTTTTGACTAACAGTGGAAACTTGTGATTTAAAGGTACATGGACCAAAGGTCTATTGAGTATAGCATATGTCAAGGGATTTCAAACAGTTTTAATTCTGAATGATTTTTATTACAGTAGATAGCGAGACAGCAATGGTTTCTTTAGGACAAGGAAACTTGTGTATTATGTGGAAGATCATTTCTACTAGTATTTCACATTTGTGCAAATTTGCTTTTAAATAGCAAATTTGTTCACAAAGTTTAATCCCTGTTCTAACTTCTGTTTCTAAGCAGAGAATACAGATTATTGATCAATTTACCAAAAGAGATTGTAAACACATATCTGAACATATGGAAGAAATATTTCTTTCCTTTTTTTTTTGCTCTTTTTTATTTAAAGAGAGGGAAAACAAAACAAAACAAAGCAGTAAAAGGGTACAAGTAATACAGAATTTCAAGAAAAAATATACAGTAAGAAATCACTAGTTAATAGGTTACATATTGTCATTTTAGAAACAGTTATCCAAATTACGAAATTAAAGAATACAAAGTGGACATTCATACAGTGAGATTGCAGACAGTTCTGTTTAATGATCCAACAAAAACTCAGTGATATGGTTTTCTATCCTACACACTTAAATATACATGCAGTTATATCCTTTAGATCACTTTCTTTTCCACTCTTTTTTACAATAAAGATTACACTTTTTGGGTTTCATTACTCCCACAGTCCTTATAACTTTTTTTGAAGTGAAAACAAATGTGACAAATCAAAACAGAGTCAGTTAGAACAGAAGGATGGATATAGTACATGATGTAAAAACAGAATACCAGGTGATCAACAATGGTTACCATTATGCCTCTTGCTATCTTAAAAAGATTGCCTATATCATCAGGTGTAGTAGAATTTATCAAAACAGTACAGAACAAGACCAATAAATCCTACATTGGAGACCTTATAGGACTTCAAAGGAAGATAATAGTCAAACCTTAATGGGCATCATAGTAAATCTTATTGCCTTCAAAGTGGTTGTCTATACCCTCAAACTTGATACTATCAAACAAAACAGAATATAGTAAAATCAGTCAGAACAAGATGGAGTTCAAAAAAAATACTATAATGTATCCCACTATTTTTAAATTTAGTTTTCCCTTAATTAAAAAGAAAGAAAAAATAAATTAAAAAAAGGAAAGAAAGGGGGAGATTGAGATAAAAGAGGACATAGCAACAGAACAACACAGGTCAGAACTAAACAATTTAAGCATCCAGTGTCCATCAACTGAGGAATAGATAAAAAAGTTGTGATGTTTTTATACAATGAAGTACTACTCAGCTATAAAGAATGATCACATTGAAATATTTATAAACAAATGGACACAGCTTGAGAGCATACTCATAAGTGAAATATATCAAACCCACATGTAATAATACCGAATAGTTTCCCTAGTGTAACAAATGATAATAATACATAAAAGTATGTGGCAATCATGATTCCCAATCATATTGGTTTGAAGCAATATAATGTTTTCACTCATTAATTGGAATGTTTTTAATCTGGGTTGTTCAATTTTATTGTCTGTGATAGTACAATTAGCTATTTTGAAGAAAACAAGGCATCATAATTGCTAGTGCTAATTTAATATCTTGTTTTGAAGTCCCATCAAGCTACTGTTCATCTGTTTCCATTGGTTTTAACATATTGTGTCTTATATTTTACTATATGCGATAGTATAAACAAAAATTTTTATAGGCAAAGAGATAATATAGAAACCGTTGTTAGTTTTCTGTTAGCTGGTTCTAAGTACCCTGTAATTCTTTCATTCTCTTAAATGGCTTCACACTGTCTTGATATGTTTTATGCTACAGTATACGAAGTTATGCTCAAATATTTCAAGGAAAGAGACACTATGGTGACTACTATTATGTCAGGTTATCTGGTGGAAGAAATATTTCTTAGCCAAATAATTATGTTTAGTGGTTTAAAAGTTTTATTTTAAAAATGTTCTATAATAGTGATTCATCAGAATTTGAAACATTACAATTATCCAGGGATTGGCTAAAGAATTTTTTCCCCCTTGGGGTTCTGTAATTTGGTGCATGGAATATAATTCCATTTTTTTGAACTTCAAAATTGACAAAATTTATACTCTGTGGATCTGGTGGAGACTGTCCAAATAGAAAGCAGAATTCAGGAATATACTACAGTGACAGAATTTATTATACATGGAGAAATAAATAAATAACTAGTGATTGAACCCTCCAGAATTCTATCGTCAGATAGGTTGTTTCACATTGGAGAAAACACTAAACAATCACTAGTTGTGAAGTTCAAGTTCTACCCCCTGTGCTACAAACTTACTAATTTGAAACACCCTTAAAGAAGATATATTACTCCAGGCATTCTCCTAACTGCGATGTTGAAGAACAACTAAATATTTATTGGAGTTGAGTGTATGCCCCAAATGAAAGTGTGACCCTTAAGAAATATTTGTTGCATTGCTGATACCAAATGCATAGAAAAGTTACATGATATACACAAGAGATTTGCACATTATTTGATTAAAATATGTTTATATTCATCTGGGTATTGATTTATTTACTTTTATCATTGATCATGTTGGAAACTGAGAAGCAAAAGATTGGTTGGGCCAAGTGAGGTCACAGAATATTTGGAGAATTTAGCTAGATCTAAACCTGACACTGGGCAGTAATTGCCAGGAATTAAGGGATATATCTCAAACATTCCCTCAAAGACCTATTAATTCTGGGAATATATTTTTTAATTTAACATTATTATAATATAATGAAAAAATATTATTAATTTTAGTACCTGATCATTACATTTCAAGTTCTTTGGTTTTATTATTTAAGGTCATGTGCTTCTTGAAAAAAATATTGCTCTTCTCTTTAATAGTGATATATCCTAGATAAATGTCATTTTTAAAAGTGATACAGGGCTGGGTATTTAGCTCAGTGTCACAATGCCTGCCTGGCAAGCATGAGATCTTGATTTTTTGATTTCCAGTACCAAAAATGAATAAATGAATGAAGGAATAAATAAATAAATAAGTGTTACAGTTTTCACTCTTTATAATAGAACCACAAATTAAGAGAAAATAGTTGAAAAACCTCAAATCCATGTTTGCATCTAAAGTTTTTCAGATTGCATTTTTTAGGTTGCTTTTGCCGCTCAGATCATTTGTCTGCTTTCTGTCTTACTGATGTTTATCCTGAAAGTTTTCTAACAAGAATGCTTCATTAATTACTCATCTTAGGTTTTCAGTTCTAAACAACTAATGGAAACAGGAGAGAAAGGAGCCATACAAGGCAGGTTTAAAAGTGATTTTAAATGAAAGTTGCCAAAGGAATGTGTTCCTTCAAGTGTAAATCTAGTGGTGCTTCATCTACAAGCGTTTGTGGTCTCTACTTTTCTGAAATAGCAGGAAATGTTTTAACAATTAGAGTGAGCAAATTGTGAAGGGAAATAAGGTAGTGTGCTACCAGCTGAGTCCTTAAATAAAACTTTCTTTTCTTAATGTGGTCCTGATGCTGCCCCTCTTGTATTAGTCAGGGCCACTTCGTTGCCATGGGCAAAAATCAAATCTATACTAGTTTTGTAATAGCAATACATGCAGCAATCGAAAAAAAAACAGTATTACAATAAGAGAAAATAAGACATAAGTTACATTTAGCTCTAGGCATCTTTTCTAGATTCCCTTGAACAAATTAAAGAACAGATGAATTTCAGGGATGTCTTTTATCTCATTTGCATTCTTTAAACATTTGTAACTTTTCTAAAATTAGTAAATATATGGACATGAGATATTAAGCAAACTGTGTCAAGCTAAGCACAAATAAATATTAATATATGAGTTATATCACTCATCATTTCTCTTTCAATCTAATTTTAATTATTTGTTTTATGAAAAAACTTCAAAACAATAAGAGAATAACAATGCTTAATACATTTTTATCAATGGAGATGAAAAAAGTGTTTTCACAATAAAAATTGTAATGAATAAAAAGAAACCAATGAGATGTGTCCAAATTTAATTTGAACAGAATATTTTTAAATTAAGAGCTTGTATTAGTGTTAGAATAATTAACTCTTCAAATTTTCATCCTACGTAAACCTTGAGGAATTTTTTCCTTTGTTTATCCCTGTCTATCAACCAATTATAATTTTATGCAGTTTTTATAGAATAAATGAGCAAACCGGTGAACTCAATAAAAATTTCCATTGAGACACTTTCAAATCAGAAATATTGAAACCATTATTCTAAGACAAAGTACAATACCTACGTAAAAGTTTTCCCATCTGATATATTTAAATATCTTTTCCTTTAATAAGAAACCCTGTGTTATTTTTGAGTAAGAATTAACATCATCAATAAAATAGAATTAGGTCATATGTCCTTGTTAAATTAAATTCAGTAACTCATAACAAGAGTTAAGAGTTAACAAATCTTTAAAGCTATTTATCTACCTATCTATTGATATATATATATATATATATATATATATATATATTTCCAATATAGACCTACCTTATTATATAGACGTGAAAATATCAAAAATTCAAGTTCAGTAGGAAACAAAATAAGGTATTCCTGTATTTAGAAATATATCTTAATTTAGAGTATTTATCAATATCTTGGACTCTGGGATCAGTTTTCATTTATTCAGGACTGTTTTCTATTACCTTATAAACTTTGACCTCTGGTAAATATTTAAACTTGCTAAGTTCAATTTTGTAATTTAAAATTTAGGATATTACTTTATTGTAATTTATATGAATGAGTTGTACAAGACTGTTATGAGATAAGTCATCTGAAATATTCCACACTATGTGTTTTCAGATCATAGTTAGCTAATGCTCAACTGCTTCTGAGCCAATATTTTTATGTTTTCTACTCCTTACTTTAAATTTGGTCAGCATTTTAAATTCAAATTCATAAGAAACTTGAAATAAAAGAAATAAAATTTGATTATCACCACTCAGATTCCTTATTTAGTATGAGATTCAGCAAAGAGTTAATATTAAATGTGCTGTATCTCTTTGAATTCCAGGATGTTTGATGATTTTTTTTGTGCACTTGAATTTTTATTTTGTATTTAGATCATTGATTGCTTTGTAAAACCTTGGGTACAATGTAAAAAAATGAACTGTTTTTCAGCATACGATGTACTCTTGTTTGCAGAAGAATGTAGACAAATACATTGTTGAGGAATTTTGATCTAGGAACATTTTTCCTTTTATAGCTTTACAGTATTTATACTCATTTGTGTCAGTCATGCTCAGCATATACGATGGTATAAACTATATATTTTATACTATATATATATATATATATATATATATATATATATATAAATGGATGTGTACTAGTTTGTATCATCAAGATTATTGTAAGTACACTCAATATATTTTTATAGCTAAATCATTGCTGGAAGGTTTATCAAAATATATCCTCATTAACAAGCATTTGAATTATTTTTGTAAAATTTACATCTCTGTTCATTTTTCACTCAAAGACATTCCACTTGATAGACTGCTTTTCTTCATAACATTGTTAGTATGTTTATTGCTAGCCTGATATTTAGTACTTTGAATTATCTTTTAAGACCAGTTACAAGTGTAATATATTTTCTACTGTGTTGTAATTTCCACTTTTTCCTCTTAAATTCCCTGTGCCTAACACTACTCCAGGCATTTGCTGACACTAAATAGATGTTTGGTTCTAATAGTATATGTGCAATTATTTTCAAATACATTCTCTAAACTTTCAGGCCAAGCATTGGATTTTAAAGTGTCTGAATTACAACACTGACGGTATTAATAATTTTAAAGATTTTAGACATGATAAATTTCCACACTTGTATCATACAAATGATTTGGAGAAAGACATGCTTACCTGTTCATTGTATCTGAAAAGAGAGGAACCACGGACTATTTAGTTGAGACAAATGACTATATTCATTAGCACACAGTTATCTTAGAATTAAGGGCACATTAAAATCCTTTCAGAGTGGAGAAAAGCATAAAGAGTGCTTTAGAAGTTTAACAAATCTGACTCAGAGATCTGAACTTATTCTACATGTGGAATCCATCAAGCCAACTTTAGTGGCACTTGCAAACTTCCCTTTTCTGTAACTGTTCCTCATTAAACTCAGAGGGATCGAGGATAAGTTTTTTCAGTAATTTATGACATTTGTGTCTATTTGCAACAGTTGTAAAAATACAGCATAACCAGGAAACATCATAAAACACTCATAAACTCTTCTAAAGGCAGCCAAAGAGCTAGACTTTCCACAGCAGTTAATGACACAAATGTGAGCGAATTATCCCTCAGCAAGAGGCTGTGTGAAATCTGTGAACTATGTAATGCAGTTTAACAAATATTTATGGCACAAAACTAAAAACAAATTCAACCTTGAGTAAAATAAAATTTAAATAATAAAAACCTTCCCATAATTCTGTCAATATCAAATATGAATTTTTACGAAAGAAGCCTACATAAAATATTCAGTCTTTGTACATATTTTAAATTGAATTTTTCTTACAGGTTATAATTTACTTATTTCTTCAATAAACCAATGAAATGAATTTATTAAAAGTATAAAGTGCATGGTTTTTATGGAAAAACAATACTAGTATTCCATAAGAAATTTCAACCACAGAACACATGTATTTTATAAAATTACCAATATAGGTGTGTGTGTCTGTATACACACACACATATATCACTTCAGTTAAATTTTATCTTGATGTATAGCTTTTAAAATAATACTTGAAGTACTTTGGTGCCTTGAATTTATAGCTCTAGTATTCCATATGAAAATAATTCTAAAGTAATATTGGCAAAACATTTGCTACACTCTTGAAAGTACTTGCTGAATTCAATTTCTTTTATAATTTCCAAGTTCCTGATATTCCTTTGTATTTATGGGAGATGGTGAGACCTTCCCTTCCCACAGCATACAACAAATACCTTAGAGTTGGGTTACAGTCATCACATAAGTCTTTTCCCCAGAAACTAAGCTGTTGAGAAGATTAAAAAGAGATGGCATTTTCATAGATTTGCTGCTAGTATGAATCAGATTGAAAAAAACCAAAATCCAGGTAATATTTACTGATTTTTACTTGGCATTAGCAACAGAACTCCAACATTGCTTCTGTCTAGCTCCTTTGGGGATGCCTCAATCTGGAATCCAAAGATTCAAACATAAAGATGGAATGCATTTGACCCAGAGTGGATTTCTTGTTCTAGGCAGAAGAAAGGAAAGGATGGTGAAAGTAAGTCAGAAACTTACTGTCCAACTTACTGGTCAAATTAAACTTCTTTTGGCATGTTTCCTTCTTTATGAATTTTTGAACAATAGTACACTAATATCTGTATCTGAAAAACTAGTAGTTAACTGCAAATAAATAGTAACACTCAGTGGTAGCATACACCAGAATAAAAGACTCACTATAGCCAAATGAGCATGTGCAGAGTTAAAGATAAGGAAATACGATTAGTTAACTCATTCATGTGCTCTTCCCCACTCCACATACGCAACACCTCCTCCCTCTTTAAGCACTAACCTCAGACCCTCTTCACTGAATGTGAAACAAAACATGGATGTGTTGAAATTTCAAATAATAAGAAAGCAAGAGAGTGGAGGATTAAATAAAGTAGAAGAAAAATAGAAAAAAATGAAACAAAGAAGAAAATAATTCCATTTTTTTATTCCTCTAACTTGGAATTGCTGAATATCGGGGATCACTTAATCCCAGGAGTATTTTGTAATAACTGTCTATGTTCACAGTCACAGTAAATAAATGAGTGCCACAAATGAATGCATGTAAAATGAAACTACGAAGTATTGTCTAAAAAGTTTACTAAAAGTTTGATAATTTTTTTTTTAATTTAAGATGGACACAGTCCAAATGTCCTGTGTATTTTTGTTTTTTACTTTTTGTCCAGGCACCCGAAATATAGAGTATTGACATTACAGAATGCAAACATATTCATGACACTTACATCATTATGTTACATGCTGTTAATCACCTAGCATGCTGTGAAATCTACTAATGTGCTATAAAACACACACATTTTCGATTTGGAAATGTTTCAACTTATTGCCTTTCCCTCTAAAAATGACCTGAAATTGATGTTTTCAAGACATGGCTAAACATTCAGGACCCTTGTCACAGAACAAGGTAATCATATATATGTTCACAAACATCCATTTAAGAAGTTTTTGCTTCCATTTCTGACCCTCTTTTAAAATAGTTGCAAACTGAGCTCTTATAATGAACTGGAATATTACTTTACCTTAATTATCAATAAACATGCTGAGTAATATTTCTGAATCCAAGATATAATAAATAAGTCATCACTGGTGACATTTGTACCATAGGCTTTGCTAGTAAGTTAACTAACATGTCATCTTTCCTGGCTTCATTAAAGCTATAAATAATAGATGCAAATGAGGAATTATGGTTAGGGTATTTTATTAGTATTGAAGGTTATTCATTTGTATTCTTGATTCTTTTGGCTCACTCTTGAGATGTGGTCTTGATACCTTTTGCTTTGAAATATACAGCAGTTTAAGGGAATCACTGTGAAAAATTCAGTGCTTGCGCCAAGGATTTGACTGAGTGGTGCAAGTGTCTGCCTGACAAGCATGTGGTTGTGAGTTTGATTCTTGAAGTTAAAAAAAAAAAAGATTCAATGCTTGAAATAATGATATTCAAAGGCAGATCTGATACAAACAAGATGTTATCCTCATTTTTGTTATCCTTTAAATTTCCTGAGCTATTTTTTGGGCTTTGTAGAGATACAATTATTTCTGATCAGTCCCTGCTGTATGAAATGAATTTACACCCATCTCCTAAATGTCACAATAAGCTTTTGTTTATTTACTTTGCCAACAATTTCTATCATTATACTTTAATCAGCTGTAATATCATAGTTTATTTGAAATGCTTCTTAAAGTTGTTAAGCAGACTATTTCTTCTCTTGATGTTCACATACTACTTTTCACCAGCATTTAACATGCTGTGTGATTTTATGTCTTCTACAATTCCTTAGTACTCTACCAGAATGCACAGTTTTATTTCTCACTTTTATTCTTCTTCTTCCTTCTCCTAAATTTGTGAAATCTTGCAATAATTATGCATAAGGTAAATGTTTATTAATTTTTAGCTTCAAGATTGATAAAAGTAATTTCTTCTCCATACCAGTATATGTCTTCAGTAATGAAATTGCAAAGAGGTAAGTTGATTCACTTTAAATATTACTTTGTGTATGTTGGAGCAGTAGAAATGAAGAATTCAAAGGTCAAGACACAGATTTTTTACTTAATTAAATGGTCTTTATATGTGAACTTAAGTAATGTTGTAAATGGTGAGCCAGTCTTATATTTAATTCCTTTTTTTTTTCTGTAAACTCATTTTCGTTGGGAAGATTGAACATATAAAAAGGCCAGAAGAAAATTTATCTACAAATAGTTTGAAAATCAGAGTGCTTTCAAAATGTACATTTGGGGAAGAGAATCTTTACACAAGTTATTTTTCTGCTTATTTGTTCCCACTGTCAGATATTGACCAGGCTCCAATGTTCAGATACAAGGCATTCATAATGCTTAGCTATTACCATAAATAAGAAAACAAGTCAAGCATATACTTTCAAACTACATTGAATTAGCATTTCTATTAAATTAAAAGAGAAACTTTATGTTATACACTTGAAGAATACTTTATTAAAGGTTTGATTCACAGTAACTTTTTCAGGTATAATAAAGTGATACTATACAAGAAAAAGAAATTGTACATGATGATGAAATGGTAGCTTATGAGAAGGGAAACCATAGCATCTCTAATACTAAATAAAAAACATTATTGACGATAGAAATGTGTGATCGAGTTCAAGACAACAAAAAACCCAATGGGAAAAACTGATTTCTTAATGTATGACATGGTAATAATGGAGAGTGTTAAGAAAGAAAGACCATGAGTCTCTATTTTCCAAAAGCAGGAGATTGTTTCTAACCTCCTTTATAAGTATGATAAGCATTTAATTGAGTAGGGAGAAAGAGATTATTTGATGACACTCTACTATGCAATAATCAGTTAAGTAATTAGTTGAAAATGATATATAAAGAGTTACATTAGCTGTATGTAGTGGTAAACATTTGTGAATCCTATCATCGACTATAAATTCCAAGGCAAGATGATCAAAAGTTCAAGGCAATTTTGGGCAGCTTATTGAAACCCTATTTCAAAAAAAAAAAAAAAAAATCTAGGGATGCAGCTCAGTGGCAGAGTGCCTGTGTATCTGATCACCAGTATCAAGTACACACACACAAACAGAAACACATAAATGTCCACACTCTCGCACAAATGTTAGATGAAATGCTGAAATAAAATGAATGGATTCCACTTTGAAAAAATAATCAATTTACTCTTTCTCTGTTAATTACAAGTAAAAATTTTAGTTTTTAAAAATGAATGTATCTTTAATCTTCCTTAAATTGATACATCCACTACTGCTATAAATTTATTTTTTTTTTACTTTTGTTAATAATAATATGTAAAAGATACAAAAGTATGAGCTTGAAAAGCACATAGCTGGAAATTCTTATTAAAACAAAGTTTTTATTATATGTTTTGGGAAATAATTGCTTATAGAAATTTTACTTGTGTGTGAACTTTTTTTGTTTTTCTGTGATAATCCTGGTAGATGCATTGCATCAAAATAAATATAATTGTTTTACTTTTTACCCCCAGAAAAATATTTCATAACCCTTGGTTTTATAAACTTTTATGTTAAATATTTGTGATGAATAAATGTTCTACTGATCCAATGTAAAAATTCCCATAGTCCCCAGACTTCTTGTATTTTATCTCCCATTGGTGAGTCTAATTTTTCACATTATCATTTAATATAAACCTTAGCCAGATACAGCAAAGCGAGTTTTAATAATAATGGTTGAATGTATAGTTCTTCAAATTCTAGGAAGCTCAATTGCAGGAACACTCTAAAAATTGTATAAATGTGATTTCTGGGAACAATAGCAGGACATGTAGCAGGTCAGTGGCAAATCTGCACAACAATGTTATTTTATATTGTAACATTTCACAATCCATGAAATGCATTTAAAAAATTATACCATTGTATTCTCAAAATAATTCCGAGAAATAACTAATGTAGACATTATTTCTTTCTCTCCCCTTCTTTTAAAGTAGAACAATGTTTAGGGATAGTTAATCAAAGTCATAAGATTAGAAAGAATTCTACTGAGTAAAACACCTTGATATTCTTGGGACCATTTATTGCTCCCTTTATATATTTACTGATATTGATATTTTGCACTAAACAATATTTAATGTTAATGTAACTGAGTAAATGTCAGTTCTATTAGGGTTTTATATCGTGGTGAGGAAGTTAGTGAACAGTAGTAATAGACCACGTTAAAGTTTATTATAATGATAGTGTGAATATTAAAATACAGTGATATGGTGGAGGGTAACAAGGGTAAATGTGAATGTGGCAATATGGCCTCAGGATACTGAGAAAGTGAGAGTGTAGAAAAGATTAAGTGAAGATCATCCCAGGGTGGTGCTTACACTTCAGCCAATGTGGTTTAAAATCATCATGGTCTTAGCAAGAGGGATGCATTTTAGATGAATGATTGTGATTATGATTTAACTTTTTCAAATGCAATCATCATGTCATTTTATAACACAGATTGTTATGAAGGAATTATTTCTCATCTTTATGAAATATCTTCTTGTGAGCTGTAGACTCAAAACTTGACTGACCTGTCAAATGTCATACAGTGCTTCTGGTTCATTTCCTCATGTATATGGGATAATGACCCTCAGAGAAGACGAAAAGAACACACGTAGATATATTATAAATCAGACAACAGAGTTTTTAAAATGAAATACAGTACATGTATCAATTTAGAGAAAGAATATTGGCCAGAGGTATAGATCAGTGGCATAAGTGTCTGCCCAACGCCCAGCAAGTGTAAGGTACTGAGTTTGGCTCCTGGTTAAAAAAAAAAATCTCTTTGTAAATATATTTAAAAGCAAGTATGCATTTTTATGCAAGATAGATAACTATACTATCAACTTCTATTAGTTCACCATAAAGAATGGTTCGTGCTGTCATTGTTAAATTGATTATTTTTATGCCTAAATCTTGTAATCTGAACAACTATTTCAAAGATAATAGTATGTAATATATTAACTAGTGTTAATTTCCTCCTGTTTTTTGGAAATTCTATCCTTTTTTGATTTTTAAATGAAAAATTATATTCATAAGATTTTATGTGTAAAATATGTTTTATTAATGGAGAAGAAACAGAATGAAAATTCTGTCTATGAATTAAGTTGTTTTGAAATACAGATGAACAAAAGGTAAGATACAAAAATTCTCCTTTATATTTAGGTGTTTAAGTATTACAATAGAAAGAATTGATCTGCAGAAAACAAGTATATCAAGTAGCAAAAGCACACAAATATTACATAACAAAACATAACGAATATTAATAATATAAGTTCGCCAAGAGAAAATGCTGTGTTTTTTTCTAATAATTGGTTGTCTTACAGATCTGGTAACACACTCAGTTTCACCTGTTTTTCACAATTGCAAATAAATAGCAAGTAGAGTTGATATCAGAAGAAAGTGAATTTTATAAAATCTTTTAGAAAATAACATTATAAGGTCTAAACATAAATTTAGGTTATTCACATTTTTAAGTTTCAATTAATGCTCTCAACTTCATTCAGAAGATTTAGTAAAAATATTTATTTCCTTCTAAAATTTTCCTTCCTTATGTAAAATTTGTAAAACAAAATATTCTTCAAAATGAATACCAAAAAACCTCAAACATTTTAGAAGACACATACCATTCTTATTTGTCTAAAATATTTATAGGCAAATGCAGATTTATAAACAATCAAGAGAAACAATTTTTATGAGTGCAAGTATTTATGAGAACAAATGAATTAAAGTCTATACTGAGAATCATTAGTCAAGAGGAATAAAATATTCTTGGCTGTATACAAAACAAGATAACTTCATGAGTCTTAACATATTTCATGTAAACTACATTCTAAAAATATTTAGCAAAGTTAATTTATACAAGGTCTTAGCTAATACATTTATATTATGTGATATAAATTAAAGAAATATGTAAATACATTACTTTATGACTAACTTAAGCATTCAATCATAAAAGCCCAAATCAGAGAAGGAAAAAAAGTAATTACAAGCCAAAGCAAGGTAATACAAACGTTATATTTTCCCAGTATCCACAGCCAGCCAGTTAGCTCTATAGTAAAGATAGAATGAATACTCAAATACAGAAAATTGTGCATTTAGACCTAAAAAAATAAAAAATAAAAAATAAAAAAAAACCAAAAACAAGATCTGAGATATTTAAAGTCAACTTGACAGGACATTTTGACTCATTTAAGCACAGATACTGTTTTAAAACTTATACCAGTGACAAATATGGAAAGAAAAATCTCAAAAATTAGGCACATATATCTGAATTCGAAATTTTAAGTAGAGAATTGGAATAAATCTGAGCATCAGGTGGATTGTAGAAGAGGTGCCCAGTGGTTCAGTATTTTGGGGTTAAAAAGAACATAAAGAATTGAGAACAAAGGATTCCACATTAAGAGGTTCAGTCAGTTTGAAATTCAGAGCTTGGAACCAATGCCTTAAGTAGCATTCCCAAACATGTAGACTGTATCTGGAAAAAGAAAAACACTACAGGCTGGGTTTTGATTTTAAATTAGCTTAGAGGGTAGAAAAACAGTGTAACAAATACATAGCATGATAACCAAGAACTGACAGATAATCAAATAGTTATATAATTGGATCTGGGATATTATCAGTGCCATTTTTGCATAAGAAAGTTTATTGTTCATGCTAGGTACCTGTACTAATGAGAAAAAATAGTAGTAGGTTATGTAGCAGCGTTGAAAGCACTTAAACTAGCATATTCAGCTGTAGCTCTTCTGATCAACAATATATTATGATAAAATAAAAAATGTCTCTCCCATCCACTAAAAAAGAGACATCAAGAAGACTTACAGAATGGTTTATATTCTTTTTATATAAAGACTGAGGTAAGTCAAAAGAAGATTGGAAATATGAATTTTTCTAAAACCTTTAGTCAATTTCAAATTTATTCAGAAGATAATTTTTTTTAAACAAAGTCTCTGTTAGTTCAGGGTGCCCTTAAACTCACTATGCAGCCCAGACTGACCTAGAACTGACAGCAATCCTCCTTCCTCACCCTGGGAATATAGGCATGTACCACCCGGCCTGGCATCAGTGTCTCCCTTTATCTTGTTTCTGAAAATGTATTTTTTTTTCTAAGAAACTCATACAAATAAAAGAAACAGTAAAGTAATCTAAACAAAGACTAGCTTGCATTTTTTTCCAAAATCTAAAGCTACTACGACCGATAACTCTGTAGTACTTGTGTTACAGACAAAAGAAAAAAAAAAGAAAAAGAAAGGGAAAGAAAGAAAGAAAGAAAGAAAGAAAGAAAGAAAGAAAGAAAGAAAGAAAGAAAGAAAGAAGGAAGGAAGGAAGGAAGGAAGGAAGGAAGGAAGGAAACAAAGAAAGAAGGAAGGAAAAAATAAAGTAAGAAACGGATTTTTTTTTTTTTTTTTTTTTACTATATTCATAGTACATAAGGTTAAGATTTCTTGTTCAATGTTAGGACATGTGCACATCACATCTTAGTAGTTTAATTCTTTGTTTCATCCCCATCTCTCTCTTTAGTCCCTTTATTTAGGTTTAGACAGAGTTATTTCAGTCTGCTGAAACATTTGCTCTTTTAACTCTAGTTGGAACAACAGTGGGAGTTAAACTATGTGTTCTCTATTCTACTTACATTATTGTTAAGGAGAAATCCATAGGAATCCAACAAATAAGGAGACTCATCCTGCACTGACCATTAGTCTTAGAGTGCTGATATTATTTACAGTGAAGAGAATTAGAGCAAATCCAGCATTACTATAGAAGATAAACTTCAATTGGCATGTAGATGTCCTGTTTCCGCACCATGAGCCTAGGCATATACCATGAGGAAACTTCAAATTTTAGATATAAAAATGATTAAAAAAAACAATAGCACTTAAATTGATTTGGAAATCTAAAATCCAAATATTTCATGAGTTTTAAATGGTAGGAGAAATAGCTTTAAAAAATCAAAGTTTATAGTATACACTCAATCCTTGTAAAATATGATGGAACATTTTAAAATGAAACCATTTTAATAAGCACACAATACAGAAAGGCACATAATAGATGGAATAAACACAGACTTCTATGCATGGAAATGAAAAATAATGAATTTTGAAAGTTCCTGATGAATCGTTTTGTCCGAAATATTTACAGTGATAAGAATATGTCTAAAAATGCTGAACAAATAATTTGATTTTTCAAATGCAGCTAAAATAAATTTAGAATCAAAAAACTTTAAGCATCTGGATATATGTGGAATTAAAGACAACTTATACATTGCATAGTCTGAAAAACTAGTAAAAGAGAGATACATTTACAATCACACATTTTAGAATGAATTTATATTCTATCATTGCTAACAGTTATTAAAAACTATGACACAAAATGAAGAGTTTATGTGTAGTTGAATGAAGCTGACTACAGACACGTGGCCATTATAAAGACAAAAAGACTGTCTGGATAAAAGTAAAAGAACAGAACTTTAGAATTACATATCATTTAAAATGTCACTCAAGTCTAAGGGAAGAGCATTGAAACACTCAAAGATAAGAGAATTTGATGCATCCTGATGCAGACTAAAAGAATTATAGTGGACTTATTTCAGTAAAGTAGAAAAAAGGAAAATGACATAAAAATCAGGTGATCAAAACCATATACTGATTAACTGCATAAGAATGAGTTATAACTAATAAGAAACTTGTTTAACATGAAGAAAAATCTTAAATGTATTTTGTTGTGCTAAGGTTCACAGTTAATTTTGTACATGAAGATGCAACTCACATCTTTAAAATTATCGAAACATTCTTTGGAATTCTACTTCTTGAAATCAGAAAAGGAGAAAAGAAATAATACGTTTATCAATCTGGTTAGAATTTTAAAAGGATGTGTAGAGAGAAATTTAACAAAATGAAAAGCATACACAAAATAATTTCATATAAAATATGTGATATAAAAACATTTTAAAACATGGTATTATCATACTGAAATATGTTTTATTAATAATAATACCAACAATATAATAGATTTATTTTGCTTATGATGCACACATAAGCTAAATACACTGTGTAAGAAGTTAATTCCATTCTGAAATCTGGTATGCTATGTAATCTTTGGTGGATGAGAAGAGCAGACAAAATAATATTAGTAACATCTGTTACAAGATAGTTTATGTTGAAAGTATTAATAACACAGCACTATACAAAATTAAAATGAAACATACAAATCTTTTCAAAAGATATGAGAATATAATCATTTTGCATAATCTTCATGTACATGAAGCACAAGATTAAAAAAAAAAAAAACTTTGAAGAGTAATTTTAAAATAAGCAATGGTGGGAAAGAATTTCATTACATGCTCAGAAGATTATAATCTAGCCAGAAAAAATATTCAGCATATGGTAAAAGAATTTTAACAGGAAATTATAGCATATTTGACACTGAAAACTATTTGTAAAGAATCTGGGCTTCACAAATGAAAAAGATATCAGAACTGTAATTATTTTGTTTACAAGTACAATACAAGATGCAACACACATTCATATAATTGTATCTCATTGTGGTACAATTAAAATAAACAAGAATAGAAGAAACTATGTTTGAAGTTGTCGAGTGTGATGAAAAATCATAATGAAAGTTTGTTAATACAATTACATTAAAATATACGTTGCTGTTCATTACTTTCAAAATACCATCCCTCGCTCAAACACGCACATATTGCTGCAGTGACTTTCCGATGTAGTTCTGGAAGTGTTCCCTAGTGTCTTTAGGTGAGCTGATCTGCTTGCCAGATGTCATTAATCTACTCAAATTTTGATCTTTTGTGGTCATTTTGACTTTGCAGGAGAGCCCAAAGACTCATGGGTTCAGATCTGCAAATAAACTGGAGGAAGACGCATTGTAATGTTTTGATTGACAGAAGTCACCTTAAAATTTTTGAATTGATTCAAAACATTCAGACAGACTTGAGAAGATACCGACGAAAGAGAAATTTTGGAATCTCATTAGAAAGTCACAATAAAGATGGGACAAATGTGTGCGAAGCACAGCAATGTGATTTTATCGTAGTCACTTAAAAAATAACTTCAGCAATATTTTCATCAAATCTCATAAAATATACACCAAGTATGTTAAGATGTTGAAATAAATTACAGTAACCATTGAAACATGTGTTAAACAATATGAAACAATATTGAAAGTATGATAGATCAAAATTTATTAAAAACAGTTAAGGTAGGCTATGGGTGTGACTCAGTGGTAGAGTTCTTCTCTTGCATGCATAAATATAGTTGAAGGCAGCACCACACACACACACACACACACACACACACACACACACACTCACGTTAAGGTATTAAGGAGTGGAAAAATTATTTTAAAAGAAACTAAAGGACAAAACAAAACCAAAAACAATTAGAGTAGAAACCTTAAAATAATTATGGATTGAAAAGAATTTAATGAAAGCACATTAGGGCAAAATACAATCAATTTACCTTTTAGATTAGCAATAGTGATAAAAGCAGAAAAGCAACAAGTACAATTTGAAATCACGGGGCATAGAATTCAAAAACCACAGAGATGCTAAAATTTGTGAAATTGTTTTAAACAATTTCCTATCAATTATGACAATTGAAAAATGATTAAAGATTATTCATAAAACATAAAAAATATTCATAGGTATTCAAATATAAATATGTAATCATAATCCTTAGATTTGCTAAAGACATATTGGACCGAGTAGGCTTTATTTTCAAAGAACAGATGATCCTGATTTGATCAAGTTTATCTACCCATAAATTTCACAAAGGAGAAATCTACCCATTAAGTTTATAAGGATAAGATAAATTTAACAATGAAACCAGAGAAAAACAGCCCAAGTATTTGATATTAACATTTCTAAAGAAACATATATTCCAATCCAAGGCAAATAAATTATATATAATTGTATTCTTCCAATTTGTCAAAAAATATATATAATATTTTAATGAAGTACATATTCCCAGGAACGCAAGCAAGTGGTTGTTTCAGAGAAATTTATCACTATACTATGCTTCAAAGTTTACATTTGAAGAAATAAACAAAATGGCACAATACAGAAGAGAAACAAACAAACTTTGGTTTCTGTTAATTAAATTTTAATTATTCACTCATGATGAAAATCCCTATATGTTTTTGAACAGAGAAGTAATTCAAGAATATCTGAAAAGGATATAGTAAAAGCCTATCTACACTAAAAAATAATTATATGGCTCAAATCAGAAACCAAATTTTACTTATCTTTTAATGGTATTTTCCTAAAAATGAATTTTAGAGCAGTAAAAAACTAGAAATTTTTTTCTATTTATAATTTTATTTATATCACAGTAAAATATCCAGGAGAATTTAAAAAATAAAGCTATAATTGCTATTTTTAAAAAATTTTCCAGTCTTGTAGATTCAAAATTAATATCAATATAAACATTTTCACTCTGTAGTAGTAAATAGAAAGTATAATAGCAGCAAAAAATAGTATATCTATGAAACTAACTGAATTATAAATTACTCAGTAACAGAACTTAAAAACAGGATATTAAGGAACTTAATACAATAAATTATCAACCATTATTGAAAGATATAATGCAAATATTTACAAAAAGAAAGCTATGGTAGATCCAGGGATGAAATGGTCAGTTTTAAAATATCATTATCACAAATTAAACCAAACAGTAATTTAAACAATATTTTAATATGTGTGATGAATTGATGCTAATATACATGTATCAGATTGGAGTGGACAAATGGATTATGAAAGAAATATTCAAGATTTTTGAAGAGGAAAATGTTTTCTATTTTAAGGAAATATGAAAAATCATACTTTTATAAATCCTGTTCCTTTTAGAGGGAAGAACAAGTATATTAATAATACCAGTTAGAAATTCACTTTCTGTTTATGTAGTCAAATGTAATAATATCAATTAATGGTAATATTATCAATTAGCAAGGAAGAGCTTTTTTGTTAAAATGACTAGATAAATTCACAATTAAAACACCTAAATTTCTACCTCATGCTACGTAAAATAATTGCATATTTTACATGAAGATATAAATTTGAAAAGTACAACTTAAAACTTGAAAAGTATAATGAAGAATATTTATTTTTAAAACTGAGATTTGTTAAAAATTCTTCAAGCAAGAAACAAGGCAGACAAATCTGTTTAAAGTGGAAACAGTTATAGTTCCATAAAAACTACAAATCCTTTTGAAAATGTAATAAAACTTTGGGAAAATATATTTGCTATCATTAACCAATAAAAATTAGTATTCAGATTTTGTAATTAGCATTTTAAAATCAATGAGATGAATACATTTGAAAATGCAAAAGATTTATAAATTTAATCCTAATAGAAAATTTTAAAAAGGAATGGGAATGCTTAATAATAATACACTATTAAATCAAATTTAAAGGCTACTTTATGTCCATTTAATGAAACCCTCCTAATTCCACATGTTGGTGAAAATGTGGAGAAAAGATAAATATCTTATTCTGTTCAACATTTTAAGTGCAATTTGGAAATAGTCAATGTATTTTTAAGTGAAAATTCTTTTAACAAAATATTTGTATATTTACAAGGAAATGTCACATAAAAATGTGGAAGGAAAATATATGTTTCTATAACTTTTGTAATAATGAGAAGTTGGAGAGTCAGGGAAATAACTCAGTGGCATAAATACCTGTCTGGAAAGCAAAAGGTCCTGAGTCTGAGTCCCAGCACACAAAAAATAAAAAGAGAAAAGAAAAGAAAATGGAAAAGTGTTAAACTATCTATTAAATGGAGAATAAATCAACCACATACTATTATAAAATATACAAACAAATTTCTAAAAGTAATTAAACTACCCTAAATAAAATTAGCTAATATTATGCATAACTCAAATTGAGCATATTTTACTTAAAAAGTAAAATGCATTATGCTTTTTAAAAACTATATAGTGTCATTTATACAAATATTTACAAGTGAAAAATAATATTATAGTTCTATACATGTATGTATATATAAACTTGCAAAATGTGATAAATTTCAAAGCAAATATAATTGATAAAAATGGATATACTTATATAAGAATCTACTTATGTGTCCAGAAGCTATTCAACTAACATTCACTTATCAATAAGATCAACAACACGTGTTTCAAATATATTTGATAATTTTTACAATTCAACCATAGCATATGAAACAACACTGAGCACAAAAACTCAGTAGACACTTCACAATACATATGACTGAAAATAAACTTAGCAAATCATTTTGATACATTCCTCTTCAGAAAAAATGCAATTGTATTCCTATTACATGCAGAAAAAGTTTAATACAATTGAAAATGTCAAATATTAGTGAAGATATAGAATAAATTTAACTTACTTTATTTCATTGCAGGAATATTAAACTATATGATCAATTTGGAAAAATGATTGGCAGTTTCTTATGTAACAAGTTACTATGATCTATATATTATGAATTATAAAACTTAAAGTACAACTTTTTATGTAATGTGAATTATACTTCAAATTAATAAAACACATAATGGTGAAAAATTTCTCCAAGGTACTTGCCTTTTTTTTCATAATTTAATCCTCTAATTCACATTTTTTAGGATAAAACATAAATTGGAAAGGTTATTTTAAAAATACTTGCTTTATAATTACCCTTCTCTACTTTGATGGTTTGCTTCAAACATATGGAGTTACTTTTACATCTTTTTAATTTACAGATATTATGTAGATTATACTCAGATATCCGTAACTGTTGTTGAGCTTTACACAATAATGACAAATTTGTGTCTCTTGAATATTTGAAAGTCAAAATAATGATATTTTCTCGATAGGTTACATAAGTGAATTTCTGTGTCCTCTTATATTCGTAAATAATATATTCATAAGGTTTAATTATTCAAATTTAGTATTATAGTAATAATAACTAAGACACCACTTATAGCAGCAATCATGCTGTGAACACTAATGTCCAATCTGAGTAACAGAAGCGTTTTATTTTATTAATGTAGCAACACTAATCTCATATTTATGTGGCTAAAAGTAATACTAACCATTTTTGCAGGCTTAAATATTTAAACATAAAAGAATATAATTTTAAACCTGCTAATGTTTTTTATATCCAAATGTTCCTTAGTCTCTAAATAATATATGATCTTACATTCTATGACAAAATTGTCTAGCTTTATGTTCTGGTAGCAAACCTTATGGAATTTAAGTTTAACCTCTACAGAGGATAAGGTTTGTGGTGAGCTCCTTCTTTTATGTTTATTCAACAGACAGCAATTGAACTCCTAGTGCTATCAGTAACTAAACCGTACAGGTGAAATAAAGAGAAGGCATCTAGAAATTTGGTTCTTTAAAATATACCTTATATTAGTAACAAAAAAAAAAAGACTTATGGAACAAATTGCATTTCTGATAGGTAAGAAGTAACAGGAAAGGACAATAGCAAGATAGAGGGAAGAGAGATTGGTTAATCTGGGATAAGAAAGGGATCCGTATGGAAAGAGAGAATGGGAAATTTATTTCAGACTCTGAAATGTAATTCAACAAGCACTCTTCAGGCTGAAGGACGCAGTGATAAAAAGTTCCTAAAAATCTCCCTCCCTACAGACTGATAAGATAGACTGTGGTTGCCCTGAGAACAAGTGGTTTTTTTGTCCTGTTTATATTTTCTCAACAAGTTTTGCTGTGCTTAAACATGGCATATATTTGATGCCCGTTTGTTGAATGAACAGATCTAGATTTTTGCTTTGAGTTCTTGGATATTTTAAACAGGTAAAGAGATACAAACTAAAACATCAGTGAAATTATTATTTCTAATGCAGAACCAAATAAAAAACAATTATTTGAATTGCTGCAATGCAACTCAGTACCTGAGTTTGAGCCTAGGTCCCCACATATGTGAAGGTGATTGGCTTTCTGATGTTGGATCTTTCTGCTGGTGGATAGTGTCGGTGCTGGACAGATTACCAGTTTCAATTTCAGAAACTCAGTGTTGTAAATTAGACTTTGATGAAGGAGAATTTCTCTACTTCATAAATAATGAAGTAAACTATAATGCTGCAGTTTTCATGTAGTTTTTCTTTTGCTTTCCAGATTCCTCCAAATATTACTCACATGCAAATTGAGATCTATCAATAAATATGACCCAGGACTCAGTCATTCTTCACACATTCCTCCTCTGTCAGCATTTAGGGAATTCAAAGAGTAGGGGACAGTAAACTTGTGAAAAGAAAAGACAGTAATATGTCACATTTCACAGCTGTGAAACCATGGTGATCTTTTGATATTATATTTGCAATGTTTTAAAAAATTTAGAATTAAATTACTTAATCCATGTCAAATAACGCAAGAGGCTGAGATGGGTATCTCAAACACTGCCTGTAGACCTGAGACTTATGTGTGGGCTGCAGACTTAATTCTTGGAAAGTAGGTCTCAAAGGAATCACTTATATTTTATATGTTTATTTTAAACAAAAATGATGCACAATTTTTATTATAAAGTTGAGTGTTAAAGGACCAAGTATATGTGCTTATAAACAAGAATATTGAGAATTGTTTTCCTAGAGGAAATTTTGAGTTTTCTCTTAATATACAGGTAGATATTATATATGATTTTCAATCTCAAGTTACATACATGGAATAAATTTTGCAACATTTCCACCACAATAGTAGTATTTAATAAATATTCTGAACCAGTACTCTGAAATCAGGGACATTTCACATGGATTTGAATACTTACAATTCAGTGCTAGCTAAAACAAAATGATGGTAAAATTTTTAAAAAGGGAAAAATTATAACTGTGCACCTCTAGTAAAACAGAATTTGTCACTAATTTTCTTCCTTTTGGATTCCAAAAATATTTATCACTATTGGCATGACATCAACATCGTATGAAATTAAGAGACATTGAAACTAAATAGAACATGAACTATAAAATTTTAACAGTCTCTATAAATATTTTAGCCCAAAGATCTTATAAAAATAATTTCTAGGGTTTCAGAAATTTTCTTCTTGGATTTCCTGATGCATAGATGTGTGCTTCATGATCATTTGGTATTTTAAAGAATTTGTTTCTGATTGATTCATTAACTATTTACTACTGTATTAAAGACTACTTTACTGTAATTACATTCCAAAAATTTTAGCTGTAAATTTTGTCAAAAGTTACACATCCAGGTGACAGTATGTGCTAAAACAAAATTTTAAGTGAAAAGAAAATGTTCTCATGATTACTATCAGATTTATACATTAAGTATGTAATGGGTTTAGAATTTAAAGTACATTCTGAGAAATGTAGAACAATTTAGGAAAATTATCTACTTTGACTTCTTGTATGTGTGTGTATGGATTGAAAAAGATATATAATTTCAGTGTTGGAAAGCATTGAAAGAAATTTATGTTAGGTTTGACTGATTTTTATGCAATGAAGTATGTTTAGTCATGCTAGGGACACAAATGACTTGAGTTTTTTTAAATGAGTTTTCTATTACATACATGGAGAAATTAACATTTGACTGAATAACTACTGAGTGTTGTGTTTGTATATCGCCTTTAAACTCATAGCTACAAGTTGAAGTACATATTGTTTTTCTAGTATACTTGAGTCAATTGTGGCTAAGAGAAATCCTGTGACTTTTTAAAGAGCACACAATAAACAGCAGTGCAGAATTTTAAAGTGGATTTTTTTTTAGAGCTTATTTCACTATGCCAATTTTTTTTAAACACAGACTCAAAAATACTACCAAGTATAGTAAAAGCAAGACAAAACTGGCATTCAAAAAACACTGAGTTTCATTTATTATTCTGTATTTACATGACAGGGTCGCAGTATTGTACCCACAAATACTGTATTAGGCTACCAATTTGTCTACACTGACATTTTTTTATTCAATCTTTTTCCTATTTCAAATTACTTTCAATAATTATGCCATTGAAATTATTCTTGAATACATTTTTAAAGTTAAAATAAAATGAGTAATTATCTATCATTATTTGTAGATTCCTGCATCTTGAAATATTACCTGCTATCAGATTATATATATGAAATCACATTTTATTTTGTTTGCTTTCCAAAGCAGCTTATTTTTATGTTCATAAAAACTAATGACATTTTGTCACCAAGCTTTTAATTCTGGGTAACATAAGCCTCATAACTGACAACTGTTTTTCTCTTTATTTTTTTGCTCCTAAGTAATCATATCTATTTCCAAATATTTAAATACTCTTCACTAATTAATTGGAAACCATTATATTTAGATTTCATTTAGAAATGTTTGATTCATTGCTTGATGTAATTATAAATATTTACATTTGAATTATAAATATTTTAATTTAGCAGTTCTTTTTTTTTAATTTAGCAGTTCTAAAAAGCAATGAAAAATCTCTCATTACTCACTATTTGGTGTTAAAATGAAATACGTCACTATGTATTCAAGTTTGCAAACTCCAAACTTAGTGGTTTAAAACAATGCCAATATGTTGCATAGTTTTGTTGGATAGAAGGATAGGTAGCTTAACTGGTCTAGGCTCAAAATCTCAAAATGTTTGAACTAAGGTGATTGTCAAACTGAAAACTATTCTGAAAAGACTTTGGGGAAGACTGTATTTTCATCCTTATTCACTCTGCTGATAAAAATATAGTGCACTACAGTAGTGTATACAATGTCTGCTTCTTTCTGGCTATCAGAGTGGAGGAAGCTGGTCTCAGCCCAGTGCATCCATCTGTACTTCTTTTCACATGGTCATCCCTCTCTTTCATCCAGTAAAGAAATATTGAAACTTTCTTATACCTGTTATCTTTCTCGCTCGCCCTTTTGTGAGGAATCGTAGTGTCTGTATCTGTGTTGGTCAGTTGGAAACTTGCCATTCATGCTAAACAATGCAATGTAACAACTAATTATGTAGCATTCACGCTGTATTAAGCATTATAAGAAATCTGGTGATTGTATAGAAACGTATGAGAAGGTGTGTTCAGGTTATATGCAAATGATACCTCGTTTATATGGGACTTGGTTATCTCTGGATTTCCCTGTCCTCAGAGGAAACATCTTAGAACTCACTCTCTGCAGGCAGTGAAAGAAAACTGTGTGAATACTTACAACAATTAACACAAACCCTGGCTTATCCTTCTCAATTATTCTTTAATTTCCCTATTTGTCTGCCCCTAGGACTAGTCTGAAAGTGGTGGCTCTCTTTTCTGTATTTTGTTTAAACAGCCATTTAAATTGAGAAGTCTCAATAGCAGGTATGATGTTGGGAAAAGGCAGGCAGTCATGTGAGTTAACTCAGAGTAACCGATCATTCTCTTGAGCACTAGTGTAGGTCCTGTGAAAAGCCCAAGGCTACACAAGTAGGAAACTGTCTTTGGAGAGCGTGGAATCATAGGCGGAAGGGCAATTAGAAACATCATGAAATAGAGCTGACATTGTTGCTGTAAACAAAAACCAAGATTTAATTTCAGACAACGGGCCTGTCTGTCTGCCAAAGGCGTCTTCTCAGATTGGGCCACTTACTTAATTTTAATTTGCAGGGGGAGAGTTGTCTGAAATGAGAT
Organism: Cavia porcellus; assembly: GCF_034190915.1. Lineage (NCBI taxonomy): Eukaryota > Metazoa > Chordata > Mammalia > Rodentia > Caviidae > Cavia > Cavia porcellus. Next base: position 19,472,886 of record NW_026947514.1, on the reverse strand, counting down.
TTGTTAGCAATGTAATAGAATAAGCAAGGTCGTATGAATGTGCCCTACTGTTTTCAAAAAGAGAATCAGTGATACTTGAGCTTACACCACCATTGCGTAGTCTTTGGAAAGCAATGATTCTAACTCACTGAGTATGTTTTTCATAATTGCTATTTAGTTAATGACTGCAGTTAAATAAGACACTATCATAAGACACGCTATGTTAGATACTCATTATTTAAAACATATGTTTTAAGACTAAGCAATTGTAAAACAAGCTATTCACCTCCTAAGCTTAAATAAATAGATCCACAGTAACTCACTTGATATAATTAACAAATGATACTGACTTTAGTAAGCCGATAGTATGAGTAGATGAATAAAAATAAAGAATAAATCTGTTATTTAATTTCTCAATGTTATATATATTTCCAAGTTTATTTGAATGAATTCACCATGACAAGATAAAGTCTTTTTAAATTATGAAATCTAAATTGAAGAAATAATGTTATTCACTGGAGGAGCTCTCAAAAATGATGCTAAATAGTAAGATGTGATCCAATGACAGACTTTGAGTGTTAATCCCTTGTTGTTGCAAAAATGTTAATAAGGACAGCCATTTAATGTAGTTATTTAGCAACAAATTTGATGCCAATTCCAATTTAGTATTTATTCATCAAGTGACAGGCAAACTTGTTACTATCAGCTTGCTTCATGGTGGCCCTACTCTTTGTCACAATTTAGGTGGAAAGTTTAAAATAAGTGGTTTAGGATAGTGGTTAGATACTCTGAAACATTCAGTGGGTCATTATAATATCCAAAAATTCCTTTTAGAAATAGAAAGTAATGAAATTAAGAGAGAACCATTTTCCCTGTATATGCAGTCTCCTACAAACTATATTGCTACTCTCCTGATAAGTTGATTTAACCCTCTGTAGAGAATGATCATGATACTGTGATTGCTCCCTTACTTGTTTGTACAAACAAACTAAATTGTAAGATTAAAAAATATGTATTATGTACTTATAAAATTCCTGTACACTATAATGCATTCCTGTACACTATATGTTGGCTTTTAGCAGGGTGTTAAATAAAATTTCATTGCATAAATCGTTGAATAAAGTATAAAGTTTCATTATGCAGGAACAAGGTGGCAAAATATTTAAGTTTATTTTTCCTGTTAGCATTCATTTTAGTGATTATAAAAGAAGAAAGTTAATTAAATTATTAAACTTCTGTTTACTTTACTTAGAATAAGATTATTTGTTTATCTATGAATTCATTAAGCTTAAATTTGATCTTTCTTCTTTTTATTTAGGCACATTTTTAGGCTCCTTAAAGTTGGGCTTTCTTATCTCATTTCACACATTTAAAAATTGTATATGCATAGTACAATTGCATAATCTTAGCCTTGGATTTTTAAAAATTAAGATGGTTTAGAAATTATACAGAAGAACATATCAGTGTGATTGGAGATTGCCAACTTTAATGGAAAACATTATACAGAAACTTCAGTTTGTTTCTAAATTGTTATCTGATTTAAATAACTTAGAAAAGATATCATAATTCAAGAGGGACATCTTTCTAACAATAAAAATTGCATCTGATTGGAGAAATGATTGCTTTCTACTATTTGGAAACTGAACTTGGCTTGGAGATTACAGCAAGCTAACATTTAAATTACCACTATCATTGTAATTACCAATAAGAAGCTACAGAATGTTACTGTCATACCTTGGCCTTTTTCATTGTCCTCTTAAGTCCTAAATGGCACCTTTACCAATGACTTCCGGATTATTTCCAGTCAAAATGAAGTTAAGTATTACTTTTAGAAAACTCTCAGAAGTGAACTTCTTAGGAAACCTTGGTGGTCCCTTATTAACAAAAATTGATAATCTTGAGCATCTATAGTTTGTACTAATTTTATGTCAATCCACATTGAGTTCCCACAAAATTCAGCAGTCATCCTTTGCTTGTGTCTGAGTGACCTGAATAACTGCAGTATTGTTTGATTCTGCCCTTAAACCCACACTTTCACTATTTATGGTATTTCCTTAATTGCATGCTCTTTTTTCTACTAGTGTTCTTTTGGCTAGTCAATGATAGTCCATTAGATTTCCAGTCCTTTCCCACATAATTTATCCTCCTACACCAGTAGGGATTTTCCCGCTGTGTAATTATTCTCAGGACCAAATGGTTTGAAACAATATTTCTCAGAATTTATATTTTGGTAAAACATCTTGAAGACATTTGGCTAATAATTACAAGTATCTCTTTAATTTCTTGCCTATTCCAACAACTTTCTAGCTATTCATTATTAATAGAGTTTATAATAAGGCCACCAAGATAATCATTGTTAGTACTGATGACTGATTAGAATGGAAAAATAATCTTGCATGAAATTGGTATTTATTAAAGTATTTATAAGGCATAAAGAAATATTTCTTTATTCATTGTCTATTTCAGTCAAATTAATAGTGAAAATTAAAGGAATTTTTTTTCTTTCAATAGTAAAGCTGTGTCACCCACTTCCCCTGAGCATTGTACCTTTTCCCACAAATTTTGAATTTTTCCTCCATGTAGATTTGCTTCATAGATAGAGCTGACAATACTACAATGGAGAGAAAAATTTAAATATTTTCATTACCCATCATAAGGGTCACAGCCAATACTTTTATACTGAGACAGACTTACAAGAGGAAAGTATACAAAATTCATTTAGCTGACGTTTTACATGGCACAGGAGTCTTTGCTATAAAACGCCAAAGACCCATGGAAAACAATGCACTTTATGGTTAAGATGATGAATAATGAGCAGTAATGCAGAATACGATTGTACATAAAGCACATGATCTACTGGTGACACACTGAAGAGCTGGGCCAGGAGCTCAGCAAGGTCTGCAGGGATCCCTCTCATCCCTCCCAGGATGCAATGAAACCCTCTCCTGCGGGAGCCTGGATTCTGCTTGCAGAGCTGGTGAGTAGCTCAGAGAATGCTTTCTTGCCTAGCTCTTGTAGACACAACAAGCAGGAAGGGCAGAGAATGACCAATGGGCCAAATTTTGGGATACTAGTTTCTGAGTCCCAGCAATATTTTTCTAAATCACAGACATAACGACCCATATTCACACACATAGATCAAAAGGGAAGGAAACCAAAAGGATATTTTAAGACATTCTCCTTTTTCTTTTTCCTCTTGCTCTCTGTCTTCCTCTCCTTCTGCTCTTCACTTCCTTCTCTTTTCATGTACCTCCCTCCTCTCCTCTTTCCTTTGCTCATTTTGGGTAAATGCATCAAGCAATGAAGGTCACATCACCAATATGTGGTATACTTTGATTCAGATTAAAATGTGCTGTCCTCTCTGGCCTTACTGTAATGTGTGAAACTTGTGAACACATTTTAACCTCGGATTGAAATGCAACAATAACATCAGATACCTCAAGAGACTTAATAAATCATCTCATTCAACTATTTTCTTTTTCAGCAAGAGTTCATAAGAGCCTTCTATTCGAGACGCCACATAATGTTCAGGTATCTAATAATATTTTGCCCTTAAGCTACCCTTGTCAGTATGAGTTGGCCGATGTAGACAAAGCAGGTTAAAAGGGATAAATTTGCTTTCTGTGTTGCACAAAACCTGTCTTGGATTGCTTTATTTTGTGAGTTCTTCTGGAATGTTCTCTAAATTTTTAAAAGATTTTTTTACTGTCCGTGTTATTTCCTTTCGAATTTTTCTTATGCATTTAGTACTATTTATCATTTTTTTAAAAAAATTGATTCAACTATTAGACCACTTCTTATTTTGAATTAATTTCACTTTTATATGAAAATTTATTATTATTCCATAGGCTGTTACTTTTTAAAAAATGCATTTTGAGAAAGAAAAATGTATTATTGAACTCTGAGAAATAGATTTGCCTTGAATTACATTAAAAGATTTTTGGGAGACAGTGCATATCATATGGATAGAAGAATACAGAATGTGAAATTGATTGATGAGGGCTAAATCCTACCTATAGACTTAGATCATTTTGAGTAATTTATTCTGCATCATTGTATTTCATTTAGCTCATATTTAAATTGTACATAATCGGGGCCAGGAGTTTAGTCAGCAGCACAAGCGCCTGCCTGGCAAGCGCAAGGTCGTGAGTTTGATCCCTGGTACAAAAAACAAAATAAAAAAATAAATAAATAATTGTATATAATCATTTGTCACTTCTTGGATTGTTGAAAAGAATATGTGAAATGGGGCATATACATGTATGCATACACATACATGTATACACATATATGCATGGTACTTAAATATGCATATATATACATACATAGGTATATATATATATATATATATATATATATATATATATATATGCACAAGCTCAGGCATGTGTAACACAATAGCAGATCACTATTTTGATTATTATATTTACTGCTCTTACTAAGATTTTTGTAACTGCTTAAATTCCTTGTGGTAGTTAGAGACACAGTTAGTCTGTTCACCTAACTCATGAACTGATCTGCCACGTGTATTGGTATTATGCCACGAACGAGATCCAATATCTTGAAAATTTATGATGATAATTATCATATTAGTGGTGAAGCATATTTTTATGATTAACTTAGACTTTCCAAGAAGAAACTCACCTTAGTTATTGAATTGACTGATTTTGTAATTTTTTCAACAAGATCTATAGAAGATTATGTTTCAAATACATTCTAGCTAAAATGTAAATCATTTAACTCGTCATGAAAATCTATCACTTTATGTGGGCTTTATATTTCTTGATAAACCAACAATACATCCTCCTGAAAAGAATTATCCCTGCCTACTGGGAACATTAACATCCATTAAGGTGATCCAATATTCTTTCATTCATCTTCCCTGGACTTAAACTTTATAGATACCAGGCCTTACACAAGTCAATCAGCTCCTTGTTCAAGGACTCTGAAACTGAATAATCTCAGCAGGTGTCAAAATAGTTTTCTTCCATCTAAAGGAGTTTGGTATGCAGAAAGAAAAAAATTCTAGCATAAGGAAATATTAAGGATAGAATTCTTACAATAGTAAATTTCTCTGGATATTATCCTTTTAATTTGAAGTGATACATTGGCCTTCCTCAATCCTCACTATTGAATTCTGCCTCTGAATCTGGCATACCTCTCTATAACCTCATTTCATAATAATTTTTCTCATTGTAACTTTTTTATGTAATCAACTCAAATATTTACCTGCTTTAAAGATATACTTGAGAGATGCAGTACCTTTTATGCTTACCTAACCATAGGTATTAAGTATTTGACAAAACTTATTAAATTAAATATTATCAAATTGATTTGATTGAAAGCTACAGAGCTGATTGAGGTCAAGGGACTAAAATAGCAGAAGACCTAATAGTTTTCTTTGATTTATAACTTACTTTTATTTCCAAAATAACCTTCAAATAAAAGAAAATTACAAGACTGTACAGAAAGACACTTGGCTATTTTCACTAGACTGCATTGTTGTAGCTCAGCAGTAAAAAGGAGTCTTTCAATCTATTCAGAAGAAAATATAAAAAAAAAATAACTGTTAGAACCTAGGCAGTTATACAAAACAGAAATTGGCTTGGCCCACTCTACTCAAATCCTGTTGCTTTTATTGGAAATGGTTTCTTTTTCAATAGGTGCTTTTTGTAGTCACTGAGCCTGGAACTATAACGACAGACCTTGGTTGAGAAAATGGTCATAAAGAGACACTGCCAGGATGTCTTGACTAAAAGAGAATTCTGAGGAGGAAAACAGGGGTATCTAACAGTGGAATTGTTTGTATAAAAATCACATTGACTGCTTTACTCTATTAAAGGTTGAAAGCTCTTCTGTATAAGAAACTCCATCTACTGAATCCTACTATCTTTCATTCCTTTAAAATGTCACTAGTAGAAAAAGAAAGAAAGAAACCTAGAATCTTGGCTTTTCAGCTATATTCTAGTGAGCTACTCTGTGGACTAGTTTCAATAGTAACTCAACCCTGGCCCAAGAATGGCAATTCACGAATTGATCATTTTGAATTATTCATGACACAGTCAACCTTGACATTCTGAACATTGTGTTTAAGAATAAAAGGACTGAACAAGAGATGGTAATGGTCATTATTAAGAAGCAATAACTGCTATTCAGATGATTACTAGCACCCAGAAGAAGTAATCACGTCTAAAATGGAACTGTTTTACATTTGAAAGAGTTCCACAAAAATGTCTTTGCGAAATATAACTACTTTAGGTAGTATTTATTTTCCATCCTTTTCAGTTCATTGGATATTTTACAGTAGAATTTTTTTAGCATCTTATATTCCAGACAGACCTCTGGGGTGCGGTCACAGATGTATTTTGGAAGCTATATGCAGAATGAGGTATGTGTAAATCAATTAACTTGTAATTGTCCTTCATGGAGATTTGTGAATGTCTTTTCTGCACATCCACTTTATTCATAGGATTTCAAATAAATGGCAGAAATGAGAGAGGCTGTTATAATAAGGAGAGCAGTATTCTTAGAAAGAAAATTTTTGAAATTGCTGAGTGAGAGACATTTCTGCAAATTACTAAGGACATCTGGACTCAGCACTGCACACATCTCAGTAACACTGAATGTGAGAACCATAATCTTACTTACTATGACTTAAGCACACATGTGCATGCATTCTCTCTCTCTCTCTCTCTCTCTCTCTCTCTCTCTCTCTCTCTCTCTCTTGTCAGTCTCAATGTCTCCCAGGAAATTACTCAGTAGAAGGTGACTTTTATGGTGAGATGCCAGATTGTATCAATTAGGGTTTTCCAAGGCCAAGCAAAGTTTTAAAAATGCTCTGTAAAAAGAATCACAGATTATGATCAAATTCACATATTTACCCAAAGTGCCTACATTTCCACTCTTGTCTGAGAAGCTGAAAACACAGAGTTCGTTCAGACAGCTGTTGGACTTTTAAATGCAGTTTGAGAATGTTTTTTACAAACAGTGTAAAAATGCATGCTTTGGATTTAGTGACTTTACCTAACAATGTCAAGAAAGTTTTATGTGGTGTCCAGGTGGTAGTGAATGTGATTATTGTGTACAACAAACACAGTCAAATAAAAGTTTAAAAAAAAAAAAGCACATCAGGAACTCGTGGTTGCCTTACTGGTCATACCTACCATTAATCACGAGAACATAGATTAATTTAATTTTCATACAAGCTCTGATCTTTATTATTATAGTTATCTTGATGTCTTTTAAGCATAAAGAGGTTTTGAAAAATTATTTAAAACCACTATTTTAGCAACATATTGAGACTGTGTCTTCTAATTTTAAAAAAATGTGCTGTAGAAGTTTCTTAGTGTGAAGACCTTGGATTCAATCCCTGCATTACAAAAACAAGCGCACACACACACACACACACACACACACACACACACATATTTAGTTCATATTTGAGATTTTATTAATACAAGTATAGTAGGAATGGAGACAAATTAAACAGTTATCTTTTTCTTAAAATATATCCTAAATTTTTGGGTAACAATAAATGTTTATAGAATAAACTTGAGGAAAGATCTTAATGACAGAAATAGGATTTTTTGAAATTTTAATAGGAGAGGAAATATTAAAAAATATAGGAGAGAATATTAAAAGCATAACTGTTATCTATCTGACTTGCTCCTCCTCGGAAATTATCAAAATGATCTTACAAATGTGTTGGGTTTACTTTTCATTTATATTTCATTTAAAATGGTATGTTTATAATGATGAAAACAAATTAGAAGGAAGGTCGCATTGAAAACATGAAACACTGAAAAGGTGTTACTCTACCATACAAAGGGGAAGCTCAGAGCAATCCTGCAACACCCGATGTACCACAGCCAGAAATATTCCACAGGTTGTGGAAATCATCCTCTTCCACAGAACACATTTCCTCTGTTTTCCTTCATTCATTTTCAGCTATATTTTATTTCTTTCTAGTGCCCTAGAATCATTTTTTCTGGATATTTCCAGTTTCTTAACCATCTGCAGAAAATTATAACCCATCTTCAGGTATTAATGCATTAAGTCTAATATCTTTAATCATGTAGATGTCAAATCACATACCAAAAAGGAAGATATGTATTTTTTACTGCTGTGGTTGAAAATTAACTCCAGTTATTTATATCTAAATGTCTTATTTTGTATCATTATGACTCATGTCACTGATTTTACAGTAATTTAATCACTGACTTAGGTAAAATATGTGATCATCTTATAAGTATGTTGTTTGCTTTTAGTGAACTTCTTTCTGTTTAGAAACATCTAACATGTTTTCGTCACTCAAGAAATGCTGGAAGAATGGGGAAGTGATTATATTCAGATATATGATACTATGAAGAGACATTGAAAAAATTTAGAAGTGTTGGTGGCCAACATTAATTTTTGACTTGTTCTACTTAATCTTTATTCATTCTTAATATATTTCTTTGGATTTAGTATCATAAGACTATTTTTTATACCAAGGAAAGTCATAGAAAAAAATAGTATGGAAGAATATATTCTTGTATAGTTATATGATGGCTATATTTTTACAGTATAATTCTGATATCTGTAAAGAGACTGGATTTAAGCAAAAAAGCCCAACTCTCATGATAATTTCATAATTATAATAAAAGAAGTGGACAAAACCTCGATATATTTTACAACTAAATCTAACAGGACTTCTTCCTTGATTGGATGTGAAGATAAAGAAGGTTTTGTAATTATTTTCAGATTTTGGATTAGTAGCTTGATGTATGTGTCATAAATTAATAAAATAATTTCAGTTATTTGATAGTAAAAGTTACATATGAGTTCTATGTTTCTCAAGTTGAATTGAGTCAGATGCAGTATACATATGGGATTGTCTATGAAATAAATGTAGTGGTTTAACTTTCAGAAGACTCACTGGACAATGTAAGTTGAAAATAATTAGTTTGGATCATGACAATATAAAGAACAGAGAAAAAGGAATACAAAGGTAATTAAGGGAGATAGTAAGAAAACCATCTACAATTAGTTTCCAAAAAGGAAGTTTGAACAACACTTTATAAAATTCACTGAAAGTCAAGTATGATAATGGAAATGTATTGGGAAGTGTAATCATGCTATTTCTAGCTAAAACAAAATTATAAATTCATTGTGGAATATACTAATATGAGACATTTTTACAGAATACTTTTTCATTGTTCTATGAATAAAGCAACTCCATTGTTATCTATAATGGCTATGAAAACTTAGAATGATTTTCCCAAAACCATTTATGAATTTAAAATAACTAACAAATAATTCTGTTTCTAATGAAAGCTTCTGTATATTATTTTTTTCTGCTCTGGAAAACATTGGAAATAGAATTTGAATCCATGAAAACTGAAAACACTGGTATATTTCAATCAATTTGTAGAGTGCTTTCAATTACATTTAACATACACATAAAAAAAAGAAGGATGATATTTGTACAATATAGGTAGAGTCTACTTAAGAAATGGAAATCTTCTGTCTAAGAATAATAAGTACACTAAGGTCATTAGTAGGAGTATCTTCTTAACAGCATATCACAGTAACTACTGAATGAGATCCTGATTCCTTCTTCTTAATTATGTGCACAGTTGCTCTGTATACTGAAATCTCATTTTTCTGGTCACCTGGCAAGAGAAAGTTCTTAGGACTCACAACAATGAAATAATTTCTCCCGCCACCATTTACAATTGGTCTCAAAATTCTTACAGATCTATTTCTCATCTACTCAAAACAAACCAATTCTCCTAAAAGTAAACTCACCAGACATTAGATTTTAATAAGAATAAGTCAACCCAGCACAAAGAAACATGAGGAAAGTAATAAATAGTGGACATTCAAAGAATATGAATGCAAAATAGAGATAATTCACAAGCTGATAATCCGCAAATGTATAGAAATACTGTATGTCACTCACAATGAATATGTCTCTTTTCTTTCAATGTCCTGTGTCATGTCTTCCATAATTGTTATCTGTATTCACTCATGTAACACTGACAAAATTAGTTCCTGTTTTTGCTTACCATTAATATCTAATCAGTCATCAAATCCCGTGGCTACTCCACCTTAAGAATGTATTCGGTAGTGATTTTTCTGAGTTTCCACTGACTATATCTTAGTAGGTTTGGTCCTCTCTGTCCCTGAATTATTACAGTGATTTCCTGATTTCTATTCCTCTTATTCAAAATAATTCCAAAAAGAACCCACCATTCATACCATTCTCATAATAATCTTTGTAAAATGAAGACCAGGATCTTACATTTTTTCCTGCTTAGAGTACTGCAGTGAGTCTCCAGAGTATTCAGTGTAAATTGTAACCTCCTGAGCTGAAGAGCAGTGCCCTTCCTGATCTGGAACTTAGATGTTTTCTAACCTCATGTTCTTTTAGTCTTTGCATAAAGACCTCCCTGTGGAATCTCTGGTCATTCATTTTTAGAATGAAGCCGTGCATTTCATTTTAAACACCATTTTAGCCTCAATCCAGTGAACTAAATTTGTTGCATTTTATCAGTTGAAAACAGTTTATAAATTCTTTGGGATTTATTTATGAGTCACAGATTTTTAACTGTTTATTTCATACCCAAATATTTGTTTTACTAATTTTTTATTTTAATTTAATTCCATTGATATGACAGAATATACCAGATGAGTTTTGAATCCTTAGAAATTTTTGAAGATGACGTTCTGGACCAGCATAGACTTTATGCTGATTAATGCACCATATGCATTTGCAAGAAATGTGAACTCTGTAATTGCTCAGTATATTGTTCGATAAATCACACTTCAGTTATATTAGTGAGGTAAAATTATTCAAATGGGCAATGTCATGATTCATATTTTGTCTATTTTTATCAATTGCTGAAACTGTTAGCATTTTAATACTTATGGAGTAGTCTGTCCGTTGCTTTTTCAGGTTGCTTTACTATTTTAAAATTCTATTATAAGCTGCATAGATAATTGTGATTGCTTTGTATCCCAGATTAATTATTTTATCAATATTAAATATCCATTTATGTTTGATAATTCTTTTGCCCCATCTGCTGCCATCTGCATATTTTATCTGTTTAGATCTGCATTTTTGTATACAGAATAATACACTTATATACACCTTACATTTAAACTTTCAAGTTAGTTCTGACTTCCTTATTAGTTTAATTGAACTGCTCTATTTTATTTATATGTGAAATTTTAAGTTAGTTCTGACTTCTTTGATATTATAATTGAAATGTTCATTTTATTGGCATGTAATTTAATTATCGACATAATTAAATTTAGATCTAACATGTTTTCTGTTTGTTCTTTTGAATTTTGCTACCGTTTTTTTTTCATTTCTTGTCTTCTATTTTGTTAGATATTTCCCAGCATTCTATTTTATTTAATGAATTGTGCTACTATTTCCCATTTCTTTTCAATACTGTGCTAATCATAACACATCCTAAGTTTTTAGTCTGAGTAGTTAAATTTTATAAATCCATGCAAAAACTTGCAACTCCTTTTGAACCTTGATTTTTATGGTACAGTGCGTATGGATTATATATACATATGTAAATTATAAAAATAGAAGTCACTGCTGTAATATTTGGTTAAAAAGTCAGTTATGTTTTAAAAAATAGTGTTTTATATTTTATTCCTATATTATTATTTGTGATATTTTTCCATCTTCCTTGAGGATATACATTTCATATACTGCTGTATATCTTCATTCTAATGAATGCCTTTTTACTTTTCTTCTAACATTTCTTATAGAAGATGTCTGCAGAAGACACACCCATTTATTTATATCTTATAATGTCACAACATGTATTATCCATGTGTGTTTGTGTGTACACGTGTGTGTGTGTGTGTGTGTGTGTGTGTGTGTGTGTGTGTGTGTATGGATATTGAATCCAGTCTCATACACATTAGGCATGTGCTGTACTACTGAATTACACTGCCAGTTTGCAAAGCATCACTGCTGCAAAGTATTTGCACAGAAGTTGAATACTGGGTTGGGGTGTCTTCCTGTTAGCCCTTCAAAGATGTGTGTTTCTGGCTTCTCATTCTGTAGTTTCTGATTGAAAATTTTTGGTCATCAATTTTGTCTTGTCTCTGTACAGTCACTGCTTTCCTCAGCCTGCTGTTAAGATTTAAATTTATGTATTTCACTAGTTTATTATCAAATACATAATGATAGTTTCTCTCATATTTATCCTGCTTAACTTCTATTGAATTTATCAAGTCTTTAATTTATGTTTCTGTCCAGTTTGAGAAAATCACAGGCCAAATTTGGGTGTTTTTCTTTTTACCTATCAACGACCAGTTCTCTAGCTTTCTAATAAATTTGCAAAACAAATTTGAGATTTCCATTCTAACCTGTCCCTGAATATATGCTCAATTTCTTTTTCCTTCTTTTCTTATATTTTGCCTAAATTACATATCTGCAATACATACACGTATCTTTTTGAGTAGTGACATTTGAAAGTACTCACCATTCTGCTAAGAACAACCAGGGCATTTTTGATGTCATATGTTGCATGAATTTTCCATTTTAAACTTTCTGTGAGGTCTTGACATTTCTTTCCGTATCCCTTTTGAAAACATTTACCTTTTCTATTGTATACATTCTTTCTAAGCAAGTGTGTGTATACTGTTGGTTTCTCATTAAGTATATTTATGATCTCTCTTTTGTCTAAAAATTCTAGCATCTGCATCATCTCAGTTCTGGTCTCTCTTTATACTCCCTGAATAGTTAACATTATTCAAGTTCTCAACATACTTTATTATTCCTCTAGAGGTTTCTTTTCCTTTCATTTAATTATTATTTTCATACCAGGCAATTAAGAATGCTTCACATAGTTTTGAAAATCCCATCTCGAGCTCTACTTGCCTTTCACATGATTTTTGGTGGTCTACTTTTGCTTTTGTGTCTTTGACTTCTGCCAGAGGTATGAGCCTCTCTTTCTCTGTCCTTAATTATTCCAGAATTAATTCTTTATTTTCTTCCATACTTTCCTTAAGTTTAGTTCCTTAAGCCAATTTTTTTTTATTGTTCATTGATCCAATCGTTCTCTTTCTGAATTTCAGCCACCCATTGAAAAGCATGTCTTGATACAAGTGTAGCTAAGTCATAAAGAATCAGTAAATTTATTCTCAGCCATTCACTTTTTGGATATTTCAAGTTTCGGTCAGAAAATCTTCCTGCTTTTGTGTATACCCCGGACATCTGAGGAATTTTTTTTTTCTTTTGTGTGTGAATTTTGCTTGTTTTGTTTACTTTGATTTTGTTTAATGTTTGTAAGGGTGAATTTGAATATATCAGAAATAGAATGCAGATATTAAATTTGTATTTTATTGGGTACCGAAAAGCAAGTCTAGGTTGATGATATAGACATAAAATTCACTCCATCCATCACTGACATTAAATTACTACATTTGAGGATTTTCAGATTTTATAGGATAACAAATTTGATTATATTCAATTGTGTACTAATCTTCTGTTTTCTGATATTCCAATAAAAATATGACAATTAATATAAATACTACCATTAAATGTTTTATCATATTTTGGAGCAATTATCTAAAATGTATCCTTATACAGTGTTTTCAATCTCATCTCAAATCCTACTAAGGTGCCTGCTTATCTTATTTTAAGAATGGTTCTTTTTTAAATTTAACAATTATATTGATGAAATAATTTTTGTTTTGTCTTTTTCATTTTTATCGGTATCAGGGACTGAACTCACGACTGCCTGCTTGCAAGGCAGGTGCTTATGCCGCTGAGCTAAATCCTCAGCCCTCGAAATAAATTTATTTTATGAGAGAATCATTCTCTGATAGAGTTTAATAAACTAGTAACTGTTCAGGGAAAAAGGGATGGATACACCGATTGTTAATATTGGCCTATGAATTTGAGACAAAACTCCTTTAGAGTCTAAACTTATTAAGGAGAGGAAGTGCATATTTAATATTTGTAGCAGTACCAAGTTCCATGACTTATATACATTGTATGCTTCATAAATTTTGAAAAAATGACATCAAGTGAGAAATCAAATTTATTAATCATTTCTTGATGGATAATATTTGAAAAGGAACATGACATTTGCACTTGGGAATGCATTATTTGATACTAGACTTTAGAATTAGATAACTGCAATCAAATAAGTCAATCATTAAATCTAAATGATTTATGTTATAAAACAGCAATGCTAGCAAATGTACCAAGTAGAGTAAGTCATAAAAGATAATATAGGTAAAATAGCTTTAGAAATATTACATTGCTAACATATGCTAGTTATGATACCTCTGTAGGGCACAGTACACCAGGATGATGGTTTTCAGAAAACAGTAGAAATAAAAGTTAGTACAACAGTGAAGTTGCAAACATAACTTTGAGGAAAAGATGAGCCTGTGCATATTCATTGATCTTATAACATGTGTAAGATTCAGATGCTCAAAGAAATTGTCTCTAATTGAGTACTCAAGCAATACTCCTATGCAGTGATAACTACAAGCTGTAGAACATAATTTTCATGCCTTTTTAAAAAATTCTTTCACACCTCCATACTTTTTATTTCTTTCTTGGTTTGCAAAAACTCGAAGTGAATACACAAGATTCTTTTATACATATTTTTATATTTATAGTTATCACTGGTCATCCATTTGTTATTTGTCTACAAGAAAAATTGTTTTAAGATGGTGGAAAGGCAACCTATTCTGTTAGTGAAAACATCAGGCATCTCTCAGGTTTTGATTGATTTTACATAATTAGAGAACAAAATGCATTCCAATGAGTGACACTTTTTTTTTTTTTTTTAATGTGATACTGGTGCACAGATAAACTTCCTGCTTTGGTTCTATTTTAGTGTTTCATTCATTCATTTATTCATTTATCTTGTGTTTTTGAGACAAGATTTTGCTAAATAGTCCAGGATGGTTGTAAGTCCACTATGTAGGCCAAGCTATCTTCAAACTTGTGGTAATTCTTTTGAGTAGTCTCCTACATTTTCACCATGCCTGGTCCTGCTGTGTTTTATTGCAGTCTTTGTACCGAAATTCACTTTTCTCTTACTTTATTTTGTGTTTGTATACAAAGTCATAGGTAAACTATGGGTAAGAATTTTTTTAAAAAAATAATTCAGATTGCTTTAAGAAATAAATTCTATATTTTTGTTATTAATATAGAAGAAAAACAATTCAAAGTTCAACTTTGGGAGTTAATTTTATAAATACTTTATCTCTGACTCGTGATTCTCTTCTTTGGGATTATAAGACTTAGCTGAATAACTCTAAACAAAACTAGCACTACATAGTGCTAACTGTTTAAATGTTTAAAGATAGTAGTGTACTTGATGAACACACTGATTTGGTGGATTTATTCAGAGGATTTTAGTGTGGTCAATGCATTAGTGCTGGAACATTTACTTCTTTTTCTGAAGCAGGAATTGAGAGGGAAATGTGAAAAATTCTTAGCTTCCTATATACTAACAGAATGTGAAATTCAGACATACGATGATACCTAAGGTGCTCTAGAGTGTAAGACCCTTCTGCCTGTGTTCTGGAAATGTTAGAGGTCTCTCTGTTCTAAAGATTAATTCCATTTTTCACATCAAAGTAAAGGTCCTCCAATTTCACTGTGACATTTATGTCATTGAATAGATATCTCATTGCCAAAGTAAATTTATGCATAATACATTTCAGCTTTAGGGTCCTTGGATTTTAATTAGAGGGTGGAACATAAATCAGAATAGCTACCCCAGTTGATATAATTTCCCTTGCTTTCTGTTGGACTCGTAGTGCCAGTCACCATCTCCAAGCACATGTATCACATTCTAGAAGTGTCCTGGGAAATACATTCCAGAATATACTTCTTCATGTTTTATTGGTAAAAAGTAATTTTCAGCATTCAGACACATTCAGAAAATTGTACATGAAAATGTCCTTTTAAAAATGATTACAAAAATCTCTGGCCTGTCATGCTTTTTCTATTACTCCTACCCTATATAATATGTCATCTGGTGAGTGAAGAAAGAAACATAAATTAAGGTATATTTGTTTCTACCCACTGTATTTGTAGTGAGTTAAAACATTTGTTTGGCTTTTATAACACATCTAAGTACTTCTAAATGTCTAAAAGTGTTTATATGCAGTAATTTCTAAGTAGAATATTGTACTTTTGAAAAACCAGGGAAAATGTCAAACACCAGTCACTAGAGCAGTTTGTAAACATTGCCAGGTGTATCCTTGGGCTGCTAGAGAACCACCAAGTATGGTGGGCATGTAAGGAACCACAATTCACTTAGCACTCGTCACAAAACAAGTAGGGCATCCACCCAGAGGGTTAAATTATTTATCTTCTTGCAGAGTTTGGGTCTGTTGTGATTTTAAAAGTCCTGTGGCAATGTAAAATTACAAGGCACAGTTTGTGTCAATATGAGCATGGGTTTATGCCACCCAAAATGAAAGATGTCTCAAAATACCTTCATTCTAATACTACATTCTATAGTTTATTAAAAGAGTTACAGAATAGCATATTGAACAAAGTCTCATCATCATCATCATCTAGGTTATTTTTAGGAGAAGAATGGAAAAAGAGAAATGAAAATGTATGATTTTCAGCTATTTCTCTGTATATTTTTGAATTTTAACATTAAAGGGAAACCATCTAGATATAACCATTGTACAAAGAGAAATATGTATAAAATGAATCATAATCACTGAAATTAAATTGTTCCTCATGTTTTTCCTGTTTTCTAGAGAATTTGATTGATATCAAAGATTTAATACTTTAGAAAAAAAGAGAGAAGTCTGTTAAAGATCTGAACAAGAGATTAGCGAGCATAAATGACTACAGGAGGATGATAGGCAACAATCTGGGATGCCAGGAAATGGCGGTGACAATAGCCACATTCCTGAATACTGAAAAACAGACACACTGTAGATAACTGAAATAGAGCAGAGGACAATCTCCACAGAGAGAGGTACATGGTGAATGGTTTCAAAACAAGTTGCTGACTTTTCAAGCAAAGTATCAAATACAAAACTAAGAAAGGGAATTTTCAGAAAATTGATTGATATTGATGCTGTATACACAAATCCCAGTCTTTGTGCCTTAACAGATGATCATGTCTTAATCCTGGGTGAGGTTGTAAGTAACTGAAAATCACAAATTTAAACAAAGGGATCAAGTAACATTCATGTGTCCAGTGCCTGGGGATGGAAGCTAATTATCTTCCTTTATCTAGCCATATTATTCATGCTGAGACAAATGATGACTTCACTGATGGGGATATGTGGCAGAAATCATCAGTGTCATATTTACTCAGAGACTCCTTGAATATATGAGAAAATTAATTTCATAAAATCCTTGTAAATTTCTGTTTCTGTTCCTGCTAATTGAATCATCCAAAAAGAGTTTGTGCCATCAAATAGAGCTCTTCATGAAGATATAGAAGCATTAATAGACACAGTGGTGAAGCATCCTGGAATTGGGAATAGTAGCCAGCATACACCTTAAGATATAAAAGGGAAGAGAAAGAGTTATCCTGGCACCTCAGTGAAAGAACCTGGAACCTGGAGAGATCGCCTGATGAGAGCTTTGATTTTTGATATGGGAACACAGCCAATATGTAGCCATCATGTGTGGTGAACATCAGATAGTAAACACAGGCTTTTCCTCTACCATTTGAATTTCTGAGTATTGTGAAGTTACATGGCAAAAAGATCCTTCATAAAGAGGCACCTAGTTACCATAGTAACATTGTGGCATAAACAGGGTAAATGTGGAGATGAGCATGGATATTATCAAACACTGAACTTCTATTTTTTTTTTTCCAGTTGGAGGCTTCTTACAACTTAGGTATCTAATTCAAGCATGTAAGATTATAACAAATTCTACCTAAAATATTTGCACACAGCTAAATGGCTCAGATTTTAATATGCTTCTGTGTGATATACTCCTTCAAGGTACAATAAAATATACAATACATAACAGTAATCATAATGATTACTTCTTCTGGTGAATTTTAATTGGAGTACTGATTGGGAGCTGTGAGCAAACTCCTGTGGTGTTTTAAACATTTGACCAACATAAGAAAAAACGTAACTTCAATAAATAGTTACCCTTTAGTTGTTGTTAAATGACATGAAGTCATATCCATCAGATTTTTCCTTTGTTTAACCTCTTTTACCAGACAGATATCTCCATGACCAAGATTCCTTAATTCATTGTCAATATTAAAATTAAATCTGAAGGTATGTACACGTGTAACATTTTTCAATTAATGTCAAGTAGTGTTTGTAAAAAATACAAATTTGTAAAAGATACTTTAAGAAATTAAATCTGGTTCAGCACTGCACTACTGCTCTTAACATCTCTATGATTAAAATATGTCTTTCTGCTATTAGCATGTTGCATAAAAGAAAATCATCTTGATATTTTAACTGCAGATGAACGACTTAAGAACAAATGTCATCACTCAATTTCCTAGTCATGGTTGCAAAATAACTTATGTTCTTCAAAATCTGTTATTAAAATATTAAAAACGAAGTTCCTTTATAGACTTTCATCTACTCTTAATACTCTTAACTGAGGACCATACTTTCCCATTTCTCTTTAGTTCAGTTCTTTGAATAACAGAAGAATTACTGGAATGAAAGCTTAAATGTTAATGAAAAGAAGTCAAGGAAGCTACAGATTGAAATGCAGTAATTATGGATAATTTACAGGTAGGCCAAATATTTTGGAATTTAATTCTTTCATAGTAGGATTTATAAACATGTGTCCTGGGTTTGTTGGGTCCATGCTGGGCGCATCTACTTGCAACAGCAAACAACAACACTGAAACAACATCTAGGATTTGGAGGCAGATTTTTTGATGTCAATGGGCAATGAGTGAGGTCATTCCCAAAGCATCAGGCCCTGATCTTCGGTGGTCTAGGGCTTATATGAGATAAGCAAATAGAAAATACAGACGCAGAATAGCTTGTGAATTGGGGTGGGTTTATACAATATGGATCATTACCATGCATCACAGTGACCATTTACTTCTAAGGGACAGGAAATGGAACAGGAACAATTAACTGGGTAACTAGCAAATTGAAGCATACTGTGTGGGAGGAAACATTTTCTGATACACTCCTTTTACGAGAGAATCTGCATTAAGATTCTTGCAAAACACTTATCAGATGAAAGAATTTATGCATTCTATAACAATCTTCTTATGCTTTTGCCTTTGTTTCATTCACTGTATAATATGATTTACTCAGTTTGAAGCAAAATTATCTCCTATATTTAAATTTTGGTGTAAACTATTCTTACCAAATAAGAATATATTTTCAGTTTACTTTTCTCTTTCTTTACCTGTAACAGATCTAAATAGAACATATGAAAAAGAGGAAACAAATTATTTACTTTTAAATTATCAATATGTAGCATATTTCAACAGTAGCACTCATTAAATAAAAGTGCTCTTGATTTTAACTCTATCCTTCTATCACACTGGAAAAAAGACAAAGCAAAAAAAAGGGGAAAAAAGATAAAAGAACATGCCACTAAATAGTCCAGGGTTAGCCATTGCCATGTTTTGTTCCAATATTCAGCATTTTATTAAAGAATGTGTAAAGAAATTAGAAGAAATGGATGGAAGGAAAGTTTTACATTGTTCAAGATTCAGGATATCATTGAAAAAGATGGCAATTGAGATTTAAAGAGATTTAGTATTTTGTAAAAATGGATCATCCTTTTTAATGTATGAACAAATTCCACAAAACAAGACAAAAAATGAATTGTAAATACTTCTCTGAGCATTTTGAATTGAAGTAACTCAAAGAGGAATCATGGGATTTGCCAAAATAAATAAAATAGTATTGTTGTGTCCCAAACAGAGTAATTTTTTACATGAAACATAGTAGGATGCAGTGTTTTAGATGATGAGGAAATGGTTGATACAAAAGTATACTTTTGGCATAAAATTTACATCACGTGTGTTTTCATAACTCATTAATAAAGTAAAATATTTCATAATTATATTCCATGTTACATTAACGTTTTTGGAATATTTTTCAACAAAAATATATTTGAAGATAAATGTTGAAATATTAAGTAAAGTGTGTGTGCATGTGTGCATTAATGTAAATTACTTTTACCTAGAGTAAATCAATCATTTCTCCTTGATAAATATTGCTAGTATGCTTTTGGTGTGAAAATGAATAAATATGTCAGTCTCGATTCTGAGTTATAATGTATTAATCTCCCGTGGGTAATAATCAACCTACAGCATGAAAGAGTTCTTCATACTACATCAAAAATTGCAAAAAAAAAAAAAAAAAGCTCTTTTTCAAGCCATTTCTATTCCAGAAAGAAAAACATAAAACTAAAGTAGTCTATGGGCACCTGCTGTCCGTGTAAGAAAAATCAAGACCATTATTTATACCGGGGTAGGATCCTGTACTTCACTATTGGAATAGTGGAAGTAAGAATATTTACTTAAAATTTTCAATGTAGAATGATGGCACAAAGAAATAGACACTCATCTGAACTTTGTCTCTAGAGGAATCTTAATTATAAAAGGGTTGAACAAAATGTTTAATTTCAGCAATTTTTAATGAACAATTCATAGATCACAAAAGTAATAGAAGCCTTGTGCATTACACAGTTTTAGAAAAAAGAAAGCAGAATTGAAATCACTTTGGCCCAGCTGTGAGGTCTGTAGCCTCGGTGCTTGCCTGCCTAATTATTTAAAATATCTTTGTTTCCTCATGTAATGAGAGAAATGCAAGTTCCTCCATGCACTGTTCCTACAGTGATGGGGAAGCATACATGGAAAATTCTTTATTTTTAGCCCTCTTAAAAATTAACTGCAGTTGATACCTTAGAAGTAGTTGTTCAGGTTACAAAATCAAAGCATAAAAAGTGGACAGTCAAAAATCGATTTGATTTCGTAACTGAACAACTACTTCAAGTTAGCAATATATGATTTATCAACTAGTGATTACTGAGTTTTTTAAAATTCTACATTATTTCTACCCTTTTTTCTAATTTGCTTTTTTTTTCTCTAAATAAAAATAAATGAATAAATAAACTGCAATTGTTATAACTTCAACAGATTTGAAAAGATGTTTAATTCTAAATAATTTACACATGTCCACCATCACTGGCCCAAGGAGCAGCCATCGTGCTCCACCCCAGCTCAGGCTGCCGAGCCAGGTCTGCAGGTTACAATGCCCTCTCACTGCCAACAGCCCATAGGGCAACCTCTGTGCTATACCCATGCTCGGCTGCTGAGCTGTGCCTGTGACCCTGTGCACCTATAATGCCTGCGGGCCCTGGAGCTGCCATGCTCCACCTGGGCTCTGGCCATTTAGCCACTCTTGTGACCCAGCACGCTCCTTGCATGTGCTGACACAGAGGACTGCCACACTAACCCTGGCTTGCCCGCTGTCCTAAGCTACCTTCCCCATCTCTTAAACCAAACACTACTGATTCCTTCCGGAACCATGAACAGCAGTGAACTGGCAGTGCTGGTTTGACAGGAGACTTGGTAGCCTCTCACCCATACAGAGGACCCTGCCAGGTTCTGGTCATGATGTACCCAACAATGGGGCAGATATCAACCACTCAATAGGACCCTAAGAGAGACATTGCTGACAGTTGTGACTGATATTGGCCCAGAAGGTGAAAATGACAAAACAAAAAACCAAAATGCAATCTCAGACATCTAGTCCATCAGGTGTAAGAACAGGTGACAATGAAATAGAGAACTTTAAAAGTCATGCACCAGAAATCTCAAAAAGATAGCAAATGAAGTAAAGAAACAAATCTATGAGACTATACAGGAAATCAAATGAGAAGTAATGACTTATGTAAAGACAGAAATAACAATCTTAGTAAAGGAGTAACTCATCACAGCTAGAGAAGAAATAGCTAAAAAAAAAAAGTACAGGAGCATGGGAAACTGATTGAAAATGAATGAACAATATGGAAAACAATCAGAATTCATGAAACAAACTCAATGAGACATCCAAAAAACATAAGATTCTATTGAAAGCTGGCAAAACCTTTTAAATGAAGCTGAGGGCAGAATTTCAGACCTTGAGGACAGGGTCACAATTAGTAATCAAGAAAGGATAGAAATTTTAAAAATAATAAAGCAGCATGAATGATAATTTAGCATCTTCACGATGATGCCAAGAGCAACAGTATATTATTAATAGGCATCAGTGAAGATGCACAAGTCAATGCAAATGATATAACTAAACTTTTCACAGAAGAAATAGGAGAAAATTTCCCAAACATGGGGGAAAATCTAATATGCAGATAAGTGAAACAGACAGAATGCCAAACAGTTACAACCAACATAAATCTACACCTAGACATATAATAATTAAGATCTCAGACATACAGCATAAAAACAGAATACTAAATCTATCAGAGAAAAGACATGACTCACCTTTCATTAGAATCACAGCAGAATTTTAGCACAAACCCTCAAGTCAAGATAAGCTTGGAATGAGGTATTTCAACTTTCAACCCAGACTTATTCGCCCAGCAAAACTTTCATTCAAATTTAATGGAAAAACAAGATACTTCCATGAAAAAGAACAACAAAAGAAATTCATGTTCACAAACTAACCCTAGAAATAGCATCAAAGGCATATTAGGTAGAGATAATAATGACCACAATACCCAAAACAACAACAGAAAGAAATCAGGTAGGACAAGCAATTATCCAAGTGGAAAAAGCAGAAAGCAAACAACTGGAATATAAAATGGTAAAGTTGAGCCAATACATATCAGTTATATTCATAAATGTAAATGGCCTCAACTCACCTATCAAAAGAAATAGGTTGACAGAATGGATTAAGAAACATGATCCTACAGTATTCTGTGTACAAGAAACACATCTGACCCAAAAGTAAACATAGATTAAAAGTCAAAGGATGAAAACAGGAACTCAGAAAAAAGCAGGGGTAACTATTCTATTTGCAGACTATGTGAAGTTCAAACCTAAAATGATTAAAAGAGATAAAGAAGGTCACTAGGTCACTGCATACTCATTGGTGGAAAAATTCAAGAGGAAATACTAACAATTATAAAAATATATGTACCAAATAGAGGAGCATCCAACTATATAAGACAAATGCTAATGGACATAAAAAAAACCAAATACACAAGAACACAGTTATAACAAGGGACCTTAATACTCCATTATTGCAAACAGAAAGGTCAACTAGACAAAAAATTCAGCAAAGAAATAAGAGAACTGAATCATACCTGTGAGCAACTGGACTTCGTAGATGTTTACAGAGTGTGCCACCCAACCACATAAGAATACACATTCTTCTCAGCTGCACATGGGACATTCTCCAAAACAGACCATATATTAACTTATAAAACATTCTTAAGTAAATGCAAAGGTATTGAAATTATCCCAGGCATAATATCTGACCATAGTGCACTAAAATTAGAAATCAATGGCAAAAAAGTTGCAAAACCTTCATAAATACATGGAAATTAAATGACAACCTTCTGAACAACCAGTAGGTTACAGGTAAAATCAAACAAGAAATAAAACAATAACTACAATACAATGGAAATGCAGACACAGCATACTGTATCCTACAGGATACAATGAAAACAGTCCTAAGAGGGAAATACATAGCAATAAATGATCACAGCAAGAAAATGGAATGAGCTCAAATAAATAACTTTATGCTACATCTCAAACTTTAGAAAAGCAAGAGCAAGTCAAAACCAAAGTTCACAGAACAGAAGAAATTGTAAAGATTAGAGCAGAAATTGATGCAATCGTCTGTGGCCCCCAAGCCTCATTCATTTGCATTGTGCATTTGTGACTGGTTCATTTCTTAGTGCTTGTATTGATGGTGTCAGTGGTAAACTCACATAGGGGTGGAGCCAAGATGTAATGTAATGGCAGAAAGAAGGTGTGTCTGGCTCTCTTTTGCTGGTTTCTGACTTGCTGTTTTTGGTTACCATGAACTGCGGCCCTGCCATGCCACCGTGGAGCCAACTGAATATGGACTGCAAACCTCCAAACACTGTGAGAAGTAAACTTTTCCTTTCCCAACTTTGGGCTTCAGGTGTTTTGTCTCAGCTGTGAGTAAAAATAACTAAGACAGAATTTGGTACCAAGGAATGGGGTCTTTGCTCTGACCATGTTTCTTGAGAGACTTTGGTAATAGCTTATGGGCAGAGTTTGGAAAGGTTCAGACATGTTGCCTTGATGCATAGAACTGGTGCAGCTTAGGTTGTTCTGTAGAGGAGATCTCTGGTGAGAGCTCATGAGACCAGAATGCTGATAGAAAGCCTCATGACAAAGACCAGGCTTGACATATTTCTGCTGGGTAGAAGGACTGCATTGGTTGTTGGACTCTCCATGATGTGTGTTATGGCTTGGGAGAAAGTTTGTCTGCATTTTGTTCATGCCCAGAGACTACCTGAGACTGAGACTAAGAGCAATGGACTGACTAATCTGGAAAAGGAAATTACAAAGCAGTCAAATTTTGAGGCTATGGCATGGCTATTGTTGGGGGCTTTTAGCCAGCTTTATGTTGCAAATCAAGAGCAAAGAGCCCAGCAGGATAATTTACAACTCTGAATTTCGCCAGAAGGAAAATTCCAGGAAAGCTGGGGAATATAAAGACAGGATTGAGATTTTGATTGCTGAGGAGAAACAGAGAGATAAGAAAAATGGCCCTATTGCATCCCAGGAAGCATAAAGTTACCACCCTTTGCAGCCTCAAAACTGCAAAAGTGAAAGAATTTGCTTAGAGGAGAAACCTGCAGAGCACCATGCTCCAGAATGCAAAAAGGCCACATGAGGTCCCAGAATTGCAGCAACACAGAGAAGCTTTCTTCACAATCAGGGTCACAGAACCTAATGATCCAGGCAATTGACCCGTACAGCCAAGAGAGAGAAAAGCCTGGCTTGCTCCAGATGGCAGCAAACCTTGGCAGCATCCACATGGTGTTGATTTTAGGTGCAGGAAAACGCACAATTTTGGAGGGTAAGAAAGCTTCCACCTCGAATGCAATGGACCTGGGAGGTCAAGCAGTGTGCACCTGAGAGGGCAATTTGTAAAGATGTAAAGGTGAAGCCAAAGGTGCAGTGGAGACCCCAGAAGTTTGGAAAAGTTAGGAACGTGGATCATCCAAGGAAAGCTGCAAAAAGTGAGCAGAGAGGGTTTAAGAGAAAAGCTGCAGGAGCTGAAACCCTGGAAGTGCTGTGGAGGTGGAATCACCCAAGCATTTTGGCACTTCCAACCAGATTGCTTCAAATGCTGAGCATGGATCTCTAGGACTTAATGTTTGCCTTGCTGGATGTTGGACTTGCTTGGTTTCCAGTTCTTTATAGCCACTTGTGTGTAACTTTTGGAAGGGTACTGTTAATATTGGGCCTTTGCATTTCAGAAATGTTTAACCTTGTTTCATTTCATTTGTACAGGTGTTGCAATTAAGTTTGCCATAGATATTGGAGGAGACTTGGGACTTGAGCTTTTCAGCAATGCTGAAACTGCTGGGACTTTGACAACTCTTGGAGGTGGACTAAATGTCTTTTGTATAAAGGATGTACATGAGTTCTGTTGGCCAGGGTTTGAGTGTCATGGTTTATGTCTGTGGCCCTTAGGCCTCATGCCTTTGCATTGTGTGCTTGTGATTGGTTCATTGCCTAGTGCTTGGATGGATGGTGTCAGTGGTACACTCATATAGGAATGGAGCCAGGTGTAATGTAATGGCAGGAAGAAGGTGTGTCTCACTCTCTTGTCAGTTTCTGCCTTGCTGTTTACAGCCACCATGAACTGCAGCCCGGCCATGCCACCCTGCCTTGGAGCCAACTGAGTATGGGCTGAAACCTCCAAAAATGTAAGAAATAAGCCTTTCCTTTCCCAACTTTGGGCATCAGGTGTTTTTGTCTCAGAAACGAGTAAAAAATAACTAAGATATCAATTGAAACAACAATTTTCGATGAATTAATGAATGAAAGAGTTGGTTTTTTCAGAGAATAAACAAAGTTGATAAACTGTAGCCACTCTTATCAAGAAAAAGAAAAAAAAATAACCTCAAATCCATGCAATAAAGATTGGAAAAAGGGAAATTACTACAGATCCCATGGAAATTTAAAAGATCATGAACACCTACTTTGAAAATTTCTCCTCACATAGCGTGGAAAATAGAGGAAAAGGACAGATTTTAGAAACATGAATTCCCATAGCTCAATCAAGAAGATACAAGAATTTTGAATAACTCAGTAGGAGCTACTGAAATCGAAAATGTAATTAAAAACGTACCAACAAAGAAAAGCCCAGGTCCTGATGGATTCATGGCTGAATTGTATAAGAAATTTAGAGAAGATTTAATGCCAATACTCCTTAAAGTGTTCAGTGAAATTGAAGGAGAAGCAGTCCTCCCCAACTCATTCTTGGAGGCAAGTATCGCTCTGATACCAAAATCAGAGAAAGACCCACCAAAAAGGAGAACTGCAGACCAATCTCACTAATGAGCATTGATGCAAGGATTCTCAATAAAATACTGGCAAAATGAATGCAGCATTTCATCAAGAAGATGTACACCGACCAAGTGTGATTTATTCCAGGAATGCAGAGATAGTTCAGCATATACAAATCAATAAATGTAATACACCACATAAATAGAGCTAAAAATAGAAATCAAATGATCATCTCCATAGACACAGAAAAAACTTTTGATAAACTTCAAGACTTGTTCATGAAAAACACCCTACAAAAACTTGGAATAGACAGTATGTACCTCACTCTCATAAAGACCATTTATAACAAACCAACAGCCAACATTATACTAAATGGACAAGAACTGAAAGCCTTCATTCACTCTAAAATCAGGAACAAGACAGGGATGTCCACTATCACTAATACTATTCAATATAGTTCTAGAAATATTAGCAAGATCAATCAAAAAAGAGGGAGAAATACAAGGAATAAAAGTAGGAAACAAAGAAGTTATCACTATTTGCAGATGACATGATACACTACATAGAAGACCCCAGTAACTCCATTAAAAGGCTACTAGAAGTAATAAATTTAGGAGCATAGCTGAATACAAAATCAACACTCAAAAATCAACAGCCTTCCTGTACAATAACAAAAAACTCACTGAAAGAGAAATTATAGAAATATTGCCTTTCACCATAGCATCTAAAAAAAATCAGATGCCTAAGAATCAACCTAAGCAAGAATGTAAAAGATACATATGCTGAAAATTATACTACTCTAAACAAGAAGATTGAAGAATATATTAGAAAATGGAAGGATATTCCTTGCTCTTGGTTAGAACTAACATTGTGAAAATGGCCATACTCCCAAACTGTTATACGGATTCAATGAAATCCCCATCAAAATACCGTTAATATACCTTACAGATCTAGAGAAAATATTCCTAAAATTCTTTTGGAAATATAAGAAACCTAGATTAGGAAAAGTGATTCTGGGCAACAAAGGCAAGACAGGAGGCACCACATTTCCTGACTTGAAATTATACTACAAAGCAACAGTAATAAAATCAGCATGGTACTGCCAGGGGAATAGACCTGAGGATCAGTGGAACAGGTTAGAAGATACAGTCACTACTACAAAGCCACTCAGCCACCTTATGTTTAACAAAGGGACTAAACATGTTCATTGGAAAAAAAGATAGGCTCTAAAGAGCCTGTAAATGGTGTTGGAAAAATTGACTCTCCACATGCTGAAGACTGAAAATAGAGCCATGCCTATCACCATGCACTAAACTAAAGTCAAAATGGATCAAGGATGTAAACATTAAAACAAAAACACCAAATGGACTGGAGGACAAGGTAAGTAGAAATCTTGGAGACACAGGGGTAGCAGAGAATTCAAGAATAAAATGAAAACTCCACCAGAAATACTTAAAAGAATCCACAACTGGGATCTCAAATTACTAAAATGTTTCTGAATTTCAAAAGAAATCACCAACAAAGTGAAAAGAAAACTCACAGAATGGCAGAGAATTTTAATCAACAATCTCTCAGACAAAGGACTTATATCTAGAACATATAAAGAACTGAAACACATCAAACCCCCCAGATTCAAAGACCTCCCCCAAAAATGGGCATCTGAGATGAACACACAGTTCTCAGATGAAGATATACAAACGGCAAATAAATACATGAACAAATGTTCATCATTACTGGCCATTCAAGAAATGCAAATTAAAGCAGCATTGAAATTTCATCTCTCCCCGGAACAAATGGCTGCCATCAAGAAAATACCTGATAATTAATGTTGGCAAGGGTGTGGAAGGAAAAAGAAACACTTCTCCACTGTTGGTGGGAGTGTAGACTGGTGCAACCACTGCAGAAATCAGAATGGACATTCCTCAAAATTAGTGGATCAGAAATTCCATTCAATCCAGCTATTCCCCTCCTGGGTATTTTCCCAGAAAAATTGAAAAGGTTATGTCACAGAGATATATGTGCACCCATGTTCATAGCAGCACAATTTATGATAGCTACATCTTCGAAACAATCAAAATGCCCATCAGTCACAAAGTGGATGAAAAAAAATGTGGTATTTTTATACAATGGAATACTACTCAGATATATAAAGGAATGATCAGGAGGCCTTTATCAGTAAATGGAGGCAACTTAAGAATATTCTCATTAGTGAAATAAACAAGACTCATATTAGTAAATACCACATTGTCTCCTGAGTGTAAAAAATTTTAAAAAAAGCTGACAATAATGGGATCCAAAAATTATAATTTATATTGTGGAAGTGAAAGGGAAGTGCTCTAAAGAGTGTAACGTTGTGTACAGTGTATAAGACAGATGACCATATTTCTGAATTTCTGTTGGATCACTGAACAGAAGGGTTTGCACTGTCAATGTTGGAGTGTCTAGTCACTTTTTATGCTTTGAGTCCTGCAATTGTCAGGACCCTGAGCACCTCACTGTGTGCCACAGCTTATGTGCCACCTCTCTGACCCTCTGCTTCTTCATCTGTGACTTTGGCAATTCTTTTTGAGAGACAATGGGTAATGTATCAACTAACAATTTTATGATGTTGATTTTTTTAAATTCGGTTTTGTTCTTTTTTCAGTTTTTCTATTTTTTAACTTATTTTTCTTTCTTTGACAAAAAAGAACAATATGCCATCTAACAACCATTGTTAAATTTATTTCATTCTATTTTGAAAACCTTTATTGTTATTATTCTGGATTTGTTATTGTTGTTTATCTCTTTTTTCTGTTCTGAGTTTTTTTTTTCTTTTTAAGATTAAACAATAATAATTTACACATGTAATTAATATCGCTGTGTCGGTACTACTGAATTGCTGGTGTTTCCTCCTTCCTATTTTATGTACCGTTCTCCACAGGCACAGCAAAGGCCTGTGCTGTTATATCTTTCTGCAAGCAAAGGCAAGCACATGAGGATTTTATTTTTCTGATGATGAATTTTAGAAAAATGCTGTAAAAGCTAACTTTAATAATGAACCATGTGAAAATGATATATTGAATACCAGATTTTGATTAAATTTGCATGGATTTTGGATAAATTGTGATACACATGTAGTCATGTTTTTTTCATCAAAATTTTTGAATGAAACTATCCAGTAGTGCGAATATAACAGAAAATAAGCCAATAATAATGGTAACCAGTTACCAAGTGATATTTAGTACAAAGTTCTAATATTAATCACCTATGTGTGAACTTTTTACCACTCATGGAAATCCTATAAGATAGATGAGAAAAATGCTTTACATAAATTAAATGACACTTGCAAAGTTACACAGAAGACTGAGTACAGATTATATGGCTTCTGAATTAAAAGCATGAGACAATTAAGGAGATATACTTGTTTCAGCTTTTGTCTCTCAACTTTTTAAAAAGGAAAATTAAATGCAAAGCTAATTGGGAAAAGCGAAGAATGGTGAAAAGCCCCATGGGCTTTGAATTGTCAGGACTCTGAGCCACTCACCATGGGACACAACTTATGTGCCGCCTCTCTGACCCTCTGCTTCTTCGGCTGTGAGCTGGCATCTCGCTTGTTTCTAAATTTATAAAAGTAATTTTTAAAATGACTGTATTTAAGAATGAGAGAGCTTAGTTTTTAGAATATCCTCAAGAAATAGTCACTAAATATGAAATTGGAAGCATCTTGAAATTTGAATTCCATAATTTTCCTTTTAAACACTTAGAATTAATTCACACCAATTTTTAAATTAGTAAAACTTCCACAATATAGATCATTATTTAAAAGAGACTTGAAACAATTTTGTAATGTGTAGTATCATAAAACACTTTATATCACAAAGAATTAAAATTGAATAAAGAAGTGGATAAAAATTTGGTAACTGGTCTTTCCTTTTAAGTATTTCAAAACATTTATTTTATTTTTTAATTTAGTGCTAAATGGACATTAAAATAAGATTGCTTAAACACATCTTGCTTCATCTTACACAAATAACATTTATATATGTGACCATAACTTGTGCTCTGTGAGTAGTATTTTTCCAATATATATGAAAAGTACTTGAATTTATATTTGCAAAGTTGCCTGCTGCTATTAAATACCAATAGACTGATTTTACATACAGGTTTGCCCATTGACATAAATTACTGCCCACTGCCTGAACAGTTTCAATAGCCCCTAATGAATCTCACTGATCATCTCCAATGTTGAGTCTGATTCATTAACATAATTTAGATGTGGCCTTACAATCCAGGTAGCAACGTGATTTGTCATCTATCATTAGCCAAATGTCTGACAGTGGCACTAAAAATTCATATCAAGTCATTAGCATGACTTCGCAACTGGGCAATTCCATTAATGTTCAGGAACCAGAAATCAAAAACTGCTTTCTAATTAGCGAATCTGTTTTCAATTATGATGCTATCTGGATATCTAGCTGCTGTCCATGTGCTGACCTTTTAAAATGTTGAAGGTAGAGGCTTCTTGAGCTAGTTCTCTCTGAATTAAGTGCTTTTATTGTTATATAAGCTTGCAACATATTAAAGAGTCTTGTGTCTATGGGGGAGCCAGATACAGTGAGATGAGACACAGTGCTCTTTCAATATTCGTGAGCATAAAAGTTGAAGATCATAATACTGAAGGATTTTTATACCAATAACTGTATTTGGCAAAGATCAAGAGAAATATTAACTGTATATTAATTTTATGACATTACTATGGCCTCAACTATGGTCCTATCATATATTCATAACAGGCATGATCTGTACAGAATACCTAGTAATAATCTGCTATGTTTATCTTATTACAGAGTTCCAAGAATTATAAATCATATATATATATATATATATATATATATATATATATGGTATATGTGTATATATATGGTATATATATGTGTGTGTGCGTGTGTGTGTGTGTAGCTTTCATTTGGTAATAAAAACTTATCTTGAGGACATATAAAGGTGTGCAGAAGGATGGGACACTCAGTATGTAGATATAACAGTGTTGGAAAATTAGAGCTATATTCAGGATATTAGAATATCTGGTGGTCGGCTAGGTAGGTGAAACAAAACATTTCTCTTTTTAGAATATTCCTGCAGTACTGATAATTAAATGGATGTAAGGCAAATTATTAGGAGAAGAATGCAAAGGATGGTGAAACTTAGATGCTTATTATACTTAAGCAAAGAAGTTCCTCTTTGGAAAAGTAATATATGGGAAAACCAAAGGATTATGAGAGCTCTTTTAATGAGTTTGGTTTCTGCATATTTTTCACTTTAACTTTCTATCTCTGGTGATAGAAAGCACACTCCTTCTTCATGAGTAAAGAGAATCTTTCACGTGGGAGGTTTAGTCTCTAGATTCTGGTGACAATTTTCCAAGTAGAGAGAGAGCAGAGTGTCTCTTTTGTATGTGCTATGTTTCAAGGGCCTTTAAGCTACGATATCCACTGGACCATGAGGAATGATAATTTAATGTCCATGTTCCCCTCAATCTCATTGTAATGTGAGCTGCCAAGTGAGAGACCATCCTACTGGATCTGAAACACACAGCATGCAGGTTTACAGGTATTTATAAATGTTCGCTGAATGAATATGTAATTAAGGATTCAGTATAAGATTGTGGAATGTCATATAATTTTTAATAATTTAGGGCTCAAAATATCTATAACTAAGTCATTTTACAATTTTTGTGAACATACCTATGTGGTCTGACCACAGAAAAAAATGAGATACTGACACAACTTTATATTTTATTTGACATTCATGTATTTAAAATACTTAATAGTGATAGACTGTGATCTAATAGTGATTAAAGGATAATTTAGTGCAGATAACTTATAGCTCATAAAGTCATTTATCAATTTATATACGTTTATATTTTTGTTTTGTTTTCTGATATGTTTGGGTTTCTTTGGACACAGGGTCTCATTGTGTAGTTTAAGCTATTCTTGAACTCATTATGTAGCTCAGGCTCACCTTGAACTAATAAGAATCCGCTTGTCTCTGCCTTCAAACTGCTGGGCTCATAAGCCTGAACCACCATGTGCAGCTCTAGCTCCAACGGACATACTTTTAAAGGATAGTAAGAATACACACCTCACTTTTAAATGCACACACACACGCACATAAACAAGAAACCCAGAGTTAAATCCTTTACACTGTTATCAAATGGCATCCAGAATAAAACCATAAATATAAAGCATGACTCTTACTCTTCAAAGGTTGACTAGAATTCCATATAAATGTTTGTACATGTCTAAAAAGTTCAGAAATATCAGGCGTTGCTAAATATTGATTGAATGAATGTAATACTCTACAAAAATACCAATGAAGAAAACAACAAGTGATTAAAAATTTAATTATATAAAAAAGGAACATATGACCAGTATTAGAAGATTCTCAACCTCATTCCCAATTAAATAAACTAAGATATTGCAAAAATAATTTCTACTTCATAAGTGAATTTAATATTTAAGATATTAAAATTAAAACTTAAAATGTTAACATTAGTCATGCATAAGAAAATAGAATAATGTTTTATTACATTTAATTGAATTACATTTGAAACTAAATTTTTTATTAAATTTCTGCTTGCCCTTAGGTTTTATTACAGTCTGTATTGCATTGTGATAGCATTGACCTCATCCACTTCCCTTTCCTTTCTTTCTCCCTTCACTTCAATCTGACATGAACTATTAGATACCAAAGAGAAACACACACACACACACACACACACACACACACACACACACACACACACACACAAACACTCATGAGAGATGGCCACACAGGAGGCAAGAGGCTGCTTTGAGGCAGTGAGTGTTATTAAGTTGTGCTAACCCTCATGGGACAAAGAGTGCAGACTTTGCTGTTAAAGGCCAAAGAGAACCAAGGAGACATCTTCCTGGAGAAAAGAGCAGTTAGCATCTGTAGAAGGATGGGTCCAGGGAAAATGTTACAAATGAAGAAGGATGAAAGATGAAGGAATCTGTATTGGGGAGGGAGGAATCACTTAAATCTATGATTGAATGAAGAAATGTCAATATACACAGCTGTATAAATAAAATAGATGAGTAAATATAGAAGCACATATAAAATAAAAGACTTGGAGCAATATCAATAAGAGTTAGTTAGCATGGGTAGTCTTACGTTTTCCATTTGCGAGGGCTAAGCACAGTGTCAGTTCTGCAGTAATGACGAATGCTCCCCTGAATTTTGACTTTTAGGGGCCACTCTTACTGAAAGGAACTACAATTTTTGGTACATGACTGAATTTAAGGATACAGAAGAAATATCAGAGATCAGAAACTCTTGTGTCAGAAAGAAGAAAAGTGCTTGAAAAAATGAACAGAAAAGGACCAGAAAGTTTTAAATTCATTAGTGAAATCTGGACAACTGAAACACTTAATTGAAAGTTTGTATTCTACTGAATAGGGAACTTAGACTGTAATAAAGTATAAAATTAACAAAATCCGTGACGAAGAATAGGTTATTTAAATAGTTTCTAAAATCTACTTCTCAAAGCATAAAGTATAAAAAGAAAATAAAGTTCAATTATCAACTATTTTGTAAAACGCACAATCTACTAAATGTGCAGGCGTATGTATTACTATGTCCAGATGTAGGGGTTTAGTAAAAAGCCAAATTTATGACAACAAAAGTCAGAGGAAAGTTATCATAAAAATATGCTTTACCACAGCAAATTGTTCGTCTGTAGTAAAACCAGGTCATTCAGTGAGTCATACACAGATATAAAACAAAGCAAGAATTTCTGCTTGCCCTTAGGTCATACCAGACCAATTCTCCCATCAAGAACAAGTGTATAAAATTAGATAAAACTTTAAAATGGGAAATGCATTCCTCCCATCCATACATAAATAAAAACAGCTGAATAATTTAAAAATCATAGTTTTTATGAACCCACCTGGGTACTGAAGTGGCAGAAGGTGTGAGCATTGAACCCAAGGAATGACAGGGCCTGTCAAGCGGGAAGGAGGCTCCAGCTCTGACTCCCCAGCGCCAAGCGCGGCGTGCAGTGCAGTCAGCCCGCCCTAGATGCTGGCAACAAGAATCCAGCTGCATCTAAGTGAATGGATGAGGCCCTGTGTGGACGCCAGGGCAGCATGAACCTCCTGGGAGCTGCAAGTGCAAGGGGGCTTTAACCGCTTGCTTGCTCTTCTCTGGCAGCTTTTCCAGGGTGATCAGACAATTTCTGTGAAGCAAGTGGAGTTTCTGGATCGTAATCAATTTTCCATGGGTTTTTCAGGTCAAAAGGAGAGAGAAAACAGCTGCAGGGAAGACAGAAGACATTTTCTGAATGCAGCTAAGTGGTACTGTAATCCTCATGGGCCATAGGGGAAAAGGCTGTTGGCACCAGACAAGGGAAAGTAGATTCAAGGTTAAATAACCACAGGCTGAGATTATTGGTAATGTGTAAATGCTACTTAGAATATACTGAGTTACAAGCTCAGTACTTTGACTCGTATTATCACGTATCTTTGTTACCGGAGCTTAACAAAGATTTTTTTTGGACTGAGGGGAGAAAGACACGAATCATGAAAACTGGAAATGAAATGGTGAGATCAATGGATCTTTCCATAGAGAATCTTTAGAATGAAATACACATACTACCTTTTTAGTATTTTAATAACTTAATAGTTCGTGTTTTCAACCAAAATGAGAACAAACTCTAGCAAAGCTAGAGTATCAGAAAATATATTAATACAGAAAAAGGTATAGTATCTTTGCCACACTTAATATAGTCACAACAATGACTAGGAAATTGTGACACTCACCTTCACACTTCATAAGATATTTCTCCCATATCATATTGTGTACAAATAGCCAATTTAAAATATGAGACATTTCAATATTTACATCTTCAAGACTGTTCCAAGTTCATGCTGTAACAGTTCACTATTTCCTCTAGCTTGGATGATACACATTACAATGCCCAATATTCAAAGTACAAAAGAAGGCATAGCTCCTGCTGTTTGGTTTTGATTTACACTCTTCTATCACCTCAGCATATCCATGGACCTGAAAAACCACATCTTTTCAGCCATCTGTGACAGATCCTAATAAGGACATTGCTTAAAACAATTCTGTAAAGAATATATCTTAGGAATTGCCCTAAGTGAGAACAGTGGGTAGCTAAATTTCTTTACTTTGAAGGAGAAAACTTCCCAAAATATATAAACTTACTAGAGTACATGAGGCTTATATGAAATTGATTTGTCTGTTTGTTTGTTAAATAATTTCCCACCTTATTGCAGAATCTGATTTCTGTGTACAGAAAGATTGGATAAATATTAAAAATATCCACTTCCAAGTAATGCCTTTGAGGCAGTCCAGTCCTTCTACCCTACATATGGAGTCACACTTCTGTTTTCTTGATGTAATTAACAAGGACATTGGGAAGGTAACAGCAGAAGACAATAAAAAATAAAAAAGTTTTTTGATTTCACTGAACTTCTCATTATAATTATATTTATTATATTGTGTTATATTGTGTTTAATTCAATATTCACTTATTTCCTCTTAGGTTTACTAATAATATATAGAAATAATTTGTTTTATTCCACAAATTTAAAATACAAAAATTGAATCAATCTGTCTATGGGATTCCATACAAGCTCCTGATAATTGTTTATTAATTTTCCCACCTATAGCTTTATCATTTTCTTATATTTTATCATCCCTAAACATATTTACTTTGCCCTTCGTTATTTCCACAGCAATGCTGAAAACTGCGGTAAGATTCAGTCAGTGGTAAACTGTCATTAAATTCCTCAATATTTGCATTAATGATATAAAGTGATATATTATACTAAAAGCATGCATATTATCTGGCATATGGGCATAGTTTTTATAGGACTCACATATCTGTATATTTCACGATCCATAAGAATGAATACTTTTGTTTCTAGATCTTAAAATGAATTAGTATCAGAACCAAATTCTCTATGAATAACCAAAACAATGCAACAAATACATTTTTCCAAGATATCTGACAACATCAGAGGACCCCAGAGCAGTCTCAACTTGAAAAACTGTACTTGAAAGAAGAGAGGAGGAGAGAGGGAGGCAAACTAACCACCTCCTCACCTCTTTCCTGAAGACATTAGATGATTCACAGGTGGCTTTTTAGTCTCAGCAGTAACCTGCCTCCTACTACGTTTGTTAATCTCATGTGAGTGGAGAGAACAAAATTGGAGCTCAATTGCCAGGATCCTAGAAGAAAGAAATGACAGAAAAAGGAATCTGTAATTTTGTAACATTTTGTCCTTGAAATTTTCAATAAATATTAAGGTTCCCAGAGGAAAAAGACAAAAACTCAGAAGAAAGAACTTGCTCATTATTGGCAAACTAAGCAGAAACTTTCAACTTTCTCACGCTGCTGGGTATTCAAACCTAGAGATTCAGATCTGGCTAGCAGTTGGGGGCCCTGATAACTTTCCAGTCTTTCAAGTGGGACTCCTGGGGGCTATGGTGTTTTACCAAGTGAGAAAGGAAATTTGTTGATGCTACAGCTTATTTGTCATTTCCTAGCCTCGTAAAAACTCTAATAAAGAGAGCATCATATAGGACAGCATTTCAAATTTTGTGCACTATATCTGTCAAATATGCAATATATAAAAATATAAAATATTAAAAGCAAAATAACTAACAAAAGATATTCAGATAAAAAAATTGAATTTTTTCAGACAGAATCTTAAAAAATGGTGACGAATGTCAATAATGTGCTTGATTGATCTGACAGAATATTGTACTTGGAGTGAAGAGGAAAGTATCAGTTCACTAATACTGATTTATTATAGAAACAGTTATTCTTGCACTACAAATTTTATGTTCATTTTACCTAGTGCAAGTTAAATTATCATTTGTTTTTCATTATTAAAAAAGTCACAGATTTGAAATGGAACTTTTAAATATGGTGCATTGTAATTTTAAAAATATACAAGATATTCAATTTAAGGACAATATTTATGTTAGGAAGATTTTTGAAGTAAGAAATTTAAAAACTTCTTAAAGCTTCTCCTTATCACCAAAAGGTATGTGAGTGTAGAAATTCCTAAGGAAATGACTCAGTCTCAGCATAGGTAATGGGTCAAATATATTTTTTGGCATTTACACAAATGGGGCCATATTGACCCATTGGAAATTGGTTAGCTCTATGGGTGGGAAAATTCCGTATGTAAAAAAAGATTCCGGTTTCTCCTAATGATTATCTTAGCCATCTACCCTGTGTCAAGCTCAACAGAATCAAGTTGTTACTGAGACTTGTCTACATTTGCCCAGCAAACACAGTCCTGGCAAAAACTATATGAAAATCTGATCATCCCAATTGAGAATCATAGATTTCCACACCAATGGTTCTGACCACATATATTTTTCCTCCTCATTTCCTCTACTATTTTCAAAAATTACTATTTAACACATATTTTTTAAGTTTTTAAAATGTTATTAGCACATTAGCATACATGTACTACATGTCTGTAGTACATAATGATTGCATTCATCTTGAAAATTCGCTAAGTGTATATAACACATCTTAATTTTTTTTTCTCTTCCCCTCCCTTCTCCCTTTTTTCTCCCTCTATCTCTTGGTCCCACTTTCATTTGCAAAAGATCCATCTCCCAGTCTCTTATTATCTATTTCTTATTTATTTTACTATTAATATATTTATTTATACTTTGTCTTTCTCATGTAAGAGATACCATGCAATGCTTAAACCTGTCTTATTTATTTCACTTAACATTATAGTTTTGAGATGATTCCATTTTTCTACACATGAGTCCAATTTATTTTTCTGTATGGCAGAGCAGTACTGCATTCTGCAACACTGCCCTACATACATTACTACGTTTCATTTTATTTATCCATTCATCTGTTGATGAACATACATCAGTTCATTATAAAATCCAACAAGACAGTACATTGTGACCCCTTTTTAGCTGAAAACGATGAGACTCATATTTCCCCAGCTCTGTAAGAATGGGAGAGTCTTCACTTTAATAGGAGCCAATTAAATGATTAAGTTGAGGTTCACATGGACTAATGCCCCTTATCCTATGATTTATGATTTTTAACTTCTCTGATTTTTCAGGGTCTTTCCATATACTCATTACTTCTTCATTCATCCTTTAAAATGCCCAGTCACTTCTGTGCAAGTAAAAGATGAGTTCACTTATTGTAGGTCTCTTTCCTCTACTGCACAAAGTGATTAAAATCTGGTGTTATCACTTTATCTAGTATCTGGCTTTGACTCTAGCTGTAATTAAAATAAAGAATTTTAAAGTTTCTGGCAATCATGTTATGCCATATGGATATAGCAAAAGAAAAAGCAAAGCTTTGGGGTAATTGCTTTCTTGGAATAGAGAAAATAGAATTTAAATAAGAGAGCAATAAAAGTTACTCTCTCATCAATTTTGTTCCACATCAATTTTGTTCTGATTTGTGAAACAACTCATGACTTAGTTTCCCACAACAATCCAAAATTCCTGCAACTTTTACCTTTTTTATATATATCCAGACAACCAAGTTATAATTCATTTACTTAGAACAAGAAAGTCTTATCAATTATATTAAAATTACTGCAAAAGTTCAAGTTTTTGTTATGGTTTGTTTACGAATGTCCCCCAACCATCATGTGGTCATAGGTGAAGTTTTTCAGAGATGGCTGAATCTACAGTGTGGGAAGCTGGTATAAAGGTGTAATGTTGGGAATGATTCATGGTGCAATGCTAGGACTAAGGTTGCCCCGTCCTGGGTGTGAGTGTCAAAGGTGGGGAGTCTGGGTAGACTATAAAGGATAGAAAGAGGACTGCTATCACTTGCTATTAGTCACTTGCTTCCTCTCTATTTAGCTGCTTTGATGCCTTTCTGTCTTCTACCCATTATTTCTCCTCTATGACGCCCTTTTGTCATGCACCCTGCTTTGAAGAAGCCAGCCTACTACAAACTGAAACCTCCACAAACTGAGAGTTACACAAATCCTCTCCTCCTCTAACTCTGGTTGTTGGATATTTTTTCTCAGCAATGAGAGAAGTACTTCAAAATGCTAACAAAATCATAAATGTATATTTCAAAATTATAACACTTTAAAAGTTAGAAATTTTGGTAATAATAATTTTACCAAACAACAAAGTTTATTAAACTTAATTCATGGTAGTAGAAGCATGTCTATTAACATTTTCTAAAAGATACTGATGATGTAATATTTGTCATCTGAATTTTTAAAAATTAATATGGTTTTTATTTAATAAATTTATTAAAAGTTATGTATTTATATGAATTTTGTTATTTCTTTCTTGAGAAATTTGTTTATGAATATCAAAACTCCAAATGTTTCTACTAAGATACACTTTACCTCCACAAATATTTGGGGCCAGCTAGAATATAGTAAAATTAAGTTATGATCATGATGTTAAAAAATTTTGAAAATGAACTGCTCTCCTGTGCTACGCAGAAAGTACCATGGTCTCAATAGCAAGAGCGAATAAATCTCAGGGAATCAGAATATGTATATGATTCTTAATTAAATAAATATACTTTCTGTTCATGCAAGGGGGTGTTTATCCATGTAATGTGATTGATTTTCAGTAAAAGAAGTTGATTTAAACTACTGCTTATAAAAGTTAAAGCTAAAGTCATCTTTCTGTACTCCTTTACCATCTGCCATGAAATTGCATCAGTCTTTTTCAGGAAAAAAGCCAACAGATATAAATCTAAGTTCACTGGAAAAAGAGTTTGTGTTTACGGCAGTGCCCAGCATGCTTCTATTGCTTAATAAATGTCAAATCTGATGGATAATATTCATTTAGATGTTACATGGCTGCTTTTATATTTCCCATTGCAAAGCTTTGAGTTATGGAGAGAGCTGTTAAACGCCTTTATTCTAATCTAATTTCACAATACCTAATTATGGTGGTCTACCATTTCCTGTAAAGTGTCTTAGATCTAAGGAATCATTATTCACTTTTTCCCCATTCAAATATACATGTAATCAACAAACACTGTAACCTCTTGGGAACCAGATAGGAAGTTATATGAGATGCAGTCTCTATATTTAATATTGCTCCAGTGTAATGGAAGAAAGAGCGGAACTTATTGACTAGTTTCCAATGTATTGAGAGTTACTCTGGGACACAGATTTTATATATTTCTAGCTTGGTTCAACCTTTTTAATGCATGGGTTTTCTCTTTGTTTTCAATTTTAGATAATTCTCAAGTGATATTTTCATTGATGTACATTATTGTCTGTGAATCACATCACTTGTTTTGCAGCAAGTTTGAAAATTATAAAGGCTTTTAATAACTGTATAAATAAATAAATGGAATAATTTAACATACCCCAAAATGACTCATAATGTGCTGTGTTTATGAATAAGGAAGTAGTTTGTTCTATACATTATAAGTCAGAATAGCTGCATGAAGGAAAGATTTTTGAGAAATGTTAAGGATAAATACAACTCCAATTTAAAATATATAAGTAACTGAAGTATTAACAGTTCTTTACATAAAATTCCTTAGTTAAAAAAATTATATCTCTTTCATGTTACCTTTTAGCAGACTTTTCTTAAAAACAGTAAATTAAACAGTAAATTACCTAATTTAGAAGGTATGTCTGTTGTTTTTTAAATACACTTTTTTTTTTTACAACAGATACCACTGAGCAATGAAAGACCTTCTAAAAAGAGAACGAAAGAATAATGATTATAAAGTTAACTATGGAAATTTTCCTGAGCTACTAATTCTGTGATTTGCCTCCTGGTTAGAAATGTGAAGAAATCTCAATTCAAATATTGGTAAAAATAAAAGTAAGTATATGTTTCATTATTCCCTGTATTTTTTCTATTGTTTTCTGTTTTCTATGGTTTAAAAAGCCAGTTGAGTACCATGGAGCTTATTTTGTTTCATTTTCCAGTAAATAATTACCCTCTGAAATATTTATATTATCAACTGAACTCTTTCTTAGAAGCCCCTGTTGTAGGCAGAAAAAATGTACAAAAAGAAAACTGGTCATTAATTTTGATTATGACTTCCTCTAAGGTCTATTTTCTGCAATTTGTGACCCTCACAGTCTAGATTCCTACTATGCTGTTGATTTCTGAAAAAACATCATGCTCTTTCTCCTTCCAGAAACAAGTTATCGTGGTATTCACAAAACTAATCTCTAGGGCAAGGGACATAGTTCAGTGGCACAGCGCCTACCTGGCAAGCACCAGGTCTTGAGTTCAATTCCCAGTACAAAAACAGACAAACAACAGCAACAACAAGAACAAGACAGCAGCAAATCTCCGCTCCCTAAATGCGTTCCAAGTTACTCAACTATAAAATAGAGGCCATTTCAATGTGCACCTAACAGATTCAGACAAAATGTCATTAATATAGGAAAAGCAGTTTGAACTGAACCTACTCATAGTTAATGCTTTATAAATCTTGACTATAAACTATAACTGTGAAGCATTCATGCCTAAAGTTAATACTCCTTAAAAATATTCTCCAATAATCTCAATGTAAAAATTTTTTTTTGCCACAAATTTCCAAATAAGTAAATTTATAATTGCTTGTTTTATGCATCTTTTAGCCCTTAAATTGCTTTATTTATAAAGAAATCAGAATCAGGCATTTATTAATATATCCTTAATGAATGGCACTTTTCATTTAACAAAATCTTCTACCATATCAACATATTTGTATGTTATCACAAGTAAAAATCTCTTGTGCTCTTCCTACATTATAACAGAGATCAATTTCAATTACAGTTCGATCCAGTTGAGATGTAGGTAATATGGTTGATATTCAAATGTACAGTCTTTCTAATTTGTTTTATAAATAATTCCAACATTAAGATTTGTGAAATTTATAAAATTCTCATACATTTTTATTTTAAAGAGGAAAATATTTAAATAATGATAAAACAGAGTTTCAAAATGTGTGACTAGGAGAGTTACAATAATTAATACTTTCTGTACTCTCCTCATGGTAGTTATTCAGAGTACAAATTATAGGAATGACATCTTGACCAAATACCAATACAAACCTTTCTTTTCAATGAACTAAGAGAAACCTGCTGAATATCTATCTTAACTATCTTATGTATACAATTTTTATTTTTCTTTTTTTTTTGTCTTTTTCCTTTCCCCATCACTGTTTGTGTTTTCTTTTGAAGAGTTTATTGACAATTCACAACTTCTATTGTACTTTTTGAATCTTACCTACTTATTCAGTTTCTCACATTAGTGAGACAATACAATGTTTGCACAAATGGGTTTGATTTCACATATAAATAAATATGGTTTTAAGTTGCTTGTACTTACCTATAAAAGTCTCCAGGTTATCCTTGCTTGTGACTAAGTAGTACTCTCCTCTCTCTCTCTCTCTCTCTCTCTCTCTCTCTCTCTCTCTCTCTCTCTCTCTCTGTATATATATATATATATATATATATATATAATTTTTATAAATGAGATCTTTTTTTTATGTATTCCTCAGATGTTGTACAAACTGTGCTGCTATGGATGCACGCATATCACTGTGACATGATATTTTGAAGTTTTCTGGGAAGATACCCAGAAGAGTTACATGGGACTTCTAGTTCTAATTTTTGAGTAATCTTCACACTGAGTTTCACAGTGGTTGTACCTGTCTACATCCTCACCAACTGTGGAGAAATGTCCCTTTTTCCCAGAACCCTGCCAGCACTTGTTTTCTGTTGATTTTTTGATAATATTCTTTAGGCAGTGGGGGGGGGTGAAATCTTTTATGGATTAAAAATTGGTGATCAACGTTACACCCACTGAACTAAATCAGCATGGTGCTGAGTGTAGATGACCCACCTGAAGAAAGTTGCCAGCATAGAAAGAGCTATAGAGAAGAAGAACAGACATTGTGGGTCTCTAAGTGTTGCTGTTTGGGGCCATTTATTCTCCTGGAGGAACTCATGATGACTAGCTTCCCTCATATGAATTCAGTCATTACCATCAGAAGTGTTTGCGACCTTGTCACTGAGAGTGGCTGAAGTTCACTTTGGGGGACCTCTGGTCCTTTCATTGAACATCAGTTCCTGGCTCTGAACGTGGAAGATGTGCAGTTTAATCTCCAGTAGAAGCTTGTTCACGCTGCCTTTCTGACATGTACTCAACTGTTTTCATCATTGGAGGAGCTCGGGATCTAATTGTCACTGATGGCTGTGATACTTTTGGATGGAACAGTGGTTATTATTTTGAGTGTCACTTCTTGGCTCCATTGCAAAATCCTCCTTGCAACTCCTGACTACAAGAGAATTTTAGTGATGTTTTAAATTGCATCTTTTGAATGACTAATGATATTGAAGATTTTTGCAACTTTTTATCTTCCATTTGCATTTCTCCATCTAAGAAGTGTGTATTCATCTCAGATGCCCATTTTTGGATTGGGTCTTTGAATGTAGGGGAAATTCTAATTTTTCTCAATCTTTGCTATGTTGTAAATATAAGCCCTTTAAGGGAAAACTTGTTATAATTTTTGTCACTCTGTAGATTGTGCTTTTACTTTACTGGTGATTTCTTTTGTTATGCAAAAGATTTTTAACCAAGTGAGAATCCATTTGTTGATTTTTGCTGTATTCCCCAGGTGATCTGAGTTTTGTTTATGAAGTCTCTGCCTCCATGTATGTCTTCAAGATTTCTACCTATTTTCTCTTCCAGTATATTTGGTATTTCTATTTTAATATTTAGATCTTTCATCCATTTTGACTTTAGTTTAGGGCATTGTGGTAGACATGGATCTAGTTTTAATCTTCAGCATGTGGAAAGTCAGGTTTTCCAGCATTACTTGTTTAAGAGGCTGTCTTTCTTCCTGTGAACATGGTAGATCTCTTTGTCAAAGATAAGGTGACTGAGTGTTTTGGGGGTTCTCTGGTCCTCAAGCCTATTTTATTTTTTCAAATATCATGCTGTTTTTTTCACAATAGATTTGTAATATAATTTCAGGTCTAGGATTGTGATACCTACTGTTTTGCCTTTATTGCTCAAACCTACTTTTGCTATTCTAGGTCTCTTATGGGTTCAAATGAATTTTAGGAGTGTTTTCTCTAAGTCTGGGAGGTATGCTAGTGGTACTTTGATTGGGATTGCATTGAATCTTTATAGTAGTTTTGAAGAATGACCATATTTACTATGTTGATTCTTCTATTCAAGTGTAAGAAATATCTTTCCATTTTCTGTGATCATCATTGATCACATTTTTTAACTTATGACACTTTTCCCTATAGGGATCATTTATTTGTAATGATGTATCAATTATTATATTGACATTGTCTCTAATTTGTTATATAAAGTTGAAATCAAACAGAATACTTGGAGAGCAGTTCCTTTACTCATGGCTCCAAAGTAATACTGAATAAACTGGTTGACTATTTCTGATCAGAAGCTGACATACTTTGGAGCATAAAAAAGATGGAG
Source organism: Cavia porcellus (assembly GCF_034190915.1). Classification (NCBI taxonomy): domain Eukaryota; kingdom Metazoa; phylum Chordata; class Mammalia; order Rodentia; family Caviidae; genus Cavia; species Cavia porcellus. The sequence continues at coordinate 19,427,971 of NW_026947514.1, read as the reverse complement.
CCCGTATCTCCTGTGTCTTCCTGTCTGGTTTCTAAGAGATGCAATAAGTTTTGAATATGTGAGCCTATGTATGAAAATGAATGTATACGATTTACCGTTAAAAGGAAATTAAGGAGAAATACAGTCAAGTTCTTAACTCTTATTTTGTAGTTTCAGTGAGGTGGATATTTTGTCTAAATTATTTTGGGCTCTTAAATTTGGATATACAGATAAAACAATATGTTAAATGAAGTAGGACAAAAATAAAACTGGAATATGTGTATGAAGAATTTGTTTAACATCAGTTACCCTGTTTAAGTAAAGCTAGAATGTGACTGTAACTATTTGTGTAGAAATATACTGTGAAAATTTTTGAAAAAGTTTGTACTTGATAATAGCAAGCATAAATTGGCAAAAATACATTCTACTTACTTTGTTTTACAGGATGAAATTTGGAAATATTACACACATGAAGAAATATACATTGACTTTTAAATTTCCACCCGATTTGAAAATGAGAAAAGAGAAGTTCTATAAACTATGATAGACGTAAATATTTGAATGTGAAGCACATGTCAAATGATACACTTGATGGAACAGTGACCTTTTGTCTTAGGGATACACGGTAAGCTGGGATGGTCAATGGAATTTGTTTTCACATGATATGGTTCACATTAAGTAACATCTAGTGAACCAAAATAGAGGCTTTTTACTATTCCGTTCCTCTCCTTTTTCTGTCTGCCTTCTGCCATGTACAGCCCAGGAATGTATTTACTTCACAATCACTAAGCAGTTTTCTCTTAATTGTTGTTGTTTTTTTTAACTTCTCCTTAAGTAATCATTGGATTTATTGACTTTGCTTCTTTCTTAGAGCTCTTTTGGAATGAATTCAACTTACACAGTTGAAGTTGTTTTTGTTTATTTGCTATAATTATGTACTTTAAAACAAACAGATGCTAATATTCCAACAGGAAATCTTTGAGTGAAAATTAGAAAGTTAGAACAAAAAGCAATCAGATAATCAATGTAGGAGAAACACGAAGATGTAAATGCAGGTGTTTTATTTCAACTTTACACAGAAAAAAATGGTTGAAGCCAGGTGGTATTTTTTCAGAGTGAATGTAAAGCAGAGTTTATGGATTTTCTTAGAAAAACTCATGGAAAGCCTTTTTGAACTAAAGAGTGTATAGCTAAAGCATATTTAGTAAATCATAATGTTCCAAATCTACATTTCCATTTATTCTAATATTATCTCCATGTACTAAAACTAGTATAAAAGTAGGATTGAATAACAATACAAATCTGTTGATCTATATTGAAGAAAATCATACTGTAAGATATCTGTGTACATGTCAATTTATTCAGTACAGAAGGTGATTAGTGTCAAATACATTTAGATCTTTGCTACTGATTCTTTTCTTAGTGTGTGCTGATAGCTCATCTCTCACTATCCTCTGTATACTTGTGTTGACTTCATGTTTTCATATGAAACAATATTTTGTAAATTCATTCTTTTCTATATACTTTTTCATAGCTTGGTCCAACTTTTTACAATACAACAAGCTAATAAAATAAAAGTGCTCCCAGATAAGAATTTACAACATATTATATTATCCTTTCATTAGAATAAAAGACCTTTTTTTTGTAATGGACCTCTCCTTTCTAAAACTTTCATGGCACACACACTTTTGAATTCAACAACAATATTTATTGAACTCTCAAGAAATCAATGATGAAAAGACATGATTCTAATGTTTCTAGACAATACATTTTCTCATTCTTTTTAAATGTGCATGCAATATCATCTAACGAAGAAGAAATAGGATAAATGGGAATCTTAGACAAGAAAATACAGGATATCTGAGCAAGATGTATTAATTTATTACTAACAGAATATCATGCACTAGAAGAAGTTTGTGTGAGTAGTGACAAAGTCAAAAATGTATATTGAGTATGAAAAGCTGTAAATGTCTTCCACAATTGTTTGAGGAAACTGAAGAATTCAAAGATAAAATGACAGCTCCAAAATTCATGAAGGAGTGGTAAGGAGAAGTAATTGCTAGACCATCATAAAGCCTATTTTCCATTCTTTTTTGATGCATAAGGGAAGACATTAATCAATTTATCTTGGTTCTAATGAGTAGTATGTAAGTAAAGGAGATATTTGAAATTTTCAAGACATATCTTTAAAGTAACTTTTCCTAAAATGTCCTAAATGTTCTATCCTTTCCTGAGGTGACTTTGAAATCATGGAAAAAAGGTGATAGAGCTGAAAAATGGAAGTAATAAGAGAGATATGTGAATTTATAAGTGGAAAAATGTTAAATTATAAACTAAGCTACGGATATGTTAAGTATCACTTGGATCTGAGAGAATTCCCTTAATGATTTTCATGCAGCTATATCTGTCCATACATGAAAGACATGATATCAGTTACCACACATAAAAGACAAGGTGTGTTCATTATGGATAGTGAAATTGTATACAAACAGAAACACACCTAGACTAATGCTAAATTTAGAACTGGTATAGAGGAAAACAGGAGAGTCAAAGAGAAAGAATAAAAATCAGATAAAATGAATTTCCAGGAACTTTAGGGAAGTTAGTACAAGAAAGAAGACAATTTAATTTAATTTTATTTTAACAAATTATTTTTAAACAGACCTTTAATCCACAGTCATTTACCCATTTGACTTTTACAGAATGATCAACAAAAGACTTATGTGTGTATTTTATGCTCAGAATGTTCTAAAGATAAAAACTGTAAGATACAGATTTGACCTCAAAATGAAATCTCTGTTACAGTGTCTTATAAGACACAACAACAAATAAGCATTGGCAACTCAATGTTAAAAAAAATCAGGTTTTTAGGAAAGATAATACTCAGCCTTTTTTGTAAGTGGAATTTGGAGCCCTAATTATTTTTCATATATTACTCTTGAATTTTCCTGAAGACATAGCTAGACTCCAATGATCTATTATATAACTAGTCTCCTGTATTATCCAGGGGTTTCCAGGGGCACAGAATGTATAAGACATAATTACTTGGATGAATAGATAGATAGATAGATAGATAGATAGATAGATAGATACAGACATCTAGATAGACATACGATAGACAGACAGATGGACAGGTAGGTAGAGAGATAGATAGATAGATAGATAGATAGATAGATAGATAGATAGATAGATGTGAGGGGGTGGATTAGAGGAATTGGCTCGTACAATTGTGAGGGGTGAGAATTCCTCTGACAACTAACTGTGGAGACCTTGAATACTGATAGATTGGCTCAGTCTAAGTTGCACAAGAGCTTACAGATGGGAAAACTGAGTCAAACTTGGACTTTCCCAAGGTTACAGATGGGAACATTTAATACTGTGTTTCCAACATAGTTTTCTTAAGTTAAATAAGCATTTTATGACTTCCTATTTATGAAAGAATATGTGAGTACCTAATAAATAATAAATAGCTAATATATGTTCAGTTTCTACTACTTTGTGATAGTGAATAAGTTGAAAGATTATTTTCACAAATCCATCAGTATTACAGTAGCAGCAAACCTGATGGAGACAAATCAAGAGGCAAGAAACAGAAAATCTTTGCTTGGTCCAGGGAACTGCACAGGCAAGGACTGAAGCCCTGAGCTGACCCAAACCCAGAGATATACTGAAACACTAAAACCAGTGGAGTTTTGCTGAGTCAGATGTTTGTGTGAGGTAGCAGGGCAGGCAAGCGATGCACGGTGACCCTTTGACTAAACAATGACTCTTAGCTAATTGTTCCCTTGAGAGATTCCTTGTTTTCCCCCTAAGGTCTGTCTCTGCTGCAGTTAGCAAAAAATCCCCTTTGCAATTCATTTTGGCTCCTTGGACTCAGCACTCTTTTGTCTCCATGTCAATTGGATGCGATTCCAGCCTACTGGGTGTCACATGGAACTCCACGTTACAGCATCTTCAAAATATACAGCCATTTTACTCTACATCAATACTTACATACACAATTCAGCACAGGATATAGAACATGTGATTTGTTTTTCCAAAAAAAAATTCATCAAGTGTCAGTCTCTTTTTTTCCCTAAGAATAAGCAGATACACCTTTTTCCAAATATTGGACAAAGAACACAAATTTGTATTTTATTCAAGTTCTAAGTATTGGAAGTGATATTTTTCACATAATTTCATTAACCTAATACTGGTTATTTAAATAAATTAATCAACAGTAACAAAAGGAATGTCCTGGTGAATGTTTAATACAAACCAGAATGCTGTGTACATCTGTCTACAAAATACCAATTTTGATAAGCAAATGAATATGTCACTGAGAAAAAAATCAACTTTTGCAATAGATCCTGAATGCCAGATAGCTTAGTGGATACAATTGTTGAACTTCCCAGGTCAGCAAGCAAATGATTTTTAAATTTATGACAACGAATTGGAAGAAATTGTGAGTGCATGCAGCTGTTGATGGATAGCAGTAAGTATCAAGATGTTCTTATTTGTGAGATTTATATTACTGAATCCTCAAATAATACCGAGGACTGTTTTGGGGTTGCTTTCTTCTATATCTCTTCTTATTCTCAATACCAAGGGAAGTATAAAAACAGTGCTATACTTTCACAGGTTTCCAGAATAACTGTTTTAAGTACTTTTTAAAATTTTAAATTATTCAAGTCATCTTTTACGAACTTTTTTTTTTTCATTTTGCATGCAAGGGAATTCAGCAATCATTTTATGCAGTGTTTCATTTTGTAAAAATTTAAAGTTTTATGTCTTAAAAAAAAAAAGAGTAAGTAGAATCTTGCCAGGAAAATTTCAATTCTCAACACCCCCTCATATTCCAGTATTATACCAGTGCTGGCTCTCTATATAAATCTTTAAGATGTAAAGACTTAATCTATGCACCAGGTGTTCTTGCATTCAAATTACTCCTAGTTGAGTGTTTCTCAAATGTAGTGATGATCCCTTCTACAATGTGGAATTCAGAGTAGGGAGATTTATAGGATCCTCTAGAGCCTTATTCTGGAAGGAATGTGTAGCATGTTTCACCTAAGTACTTTACTTTTTTTTTTCCTTTACCAGGCTATAATATTCATGAAGAGGGAGACATTTTTAATCAACTTATTAGGAGATGGCTCTGCATTATGTTTTGATAATATTTGGTGATTAAATTTTTGTTAAAAGAGTGTTTTCATGAATTGGTATATGAACTGTTGCTGTAGAATTTTTCCCTACTTATATACATGTGGGTACACTATGCTTCCTACTAAGTAACTTATACATATTTATGTTACAATTTGCATACATGTATATTTGTAAGTATAAAGTGAGTTGAAAATATCTGCAATACATAGAACATCTTGAAAGTAAATGTGAAACATAAATATTTCTTAAAAATGTCTTATGGAATCAGGCAATGAGTTATGTTAATCATAGGCCCACTGGTACAGCAGATACCCTGAGAAATAAACAAATATAAATACTATCCCAAAGGGAATTATATTGTACCAAAGAGCAAAGCTCCCTGGATTTTGTAGCATTGAGACTTAAGTGGAAAACATGAGAAATCTGTGAAGCTTATGTTATAATTTTTAATTTACATTCTGACATTTACTGTGTAAAAAGTAATGGCTGTCATCTCTACACTGTTACTTTTCCTAATGCAAAGAATATTTACATGAAAAAAAGAAATATTAATGTGGCAATGAAAAGAAACATGAAATTTACATTCTTGAACATATGAGATAGCTGTCCACACTAAGTTACTGTTTACGTTAGAGGTTAACGAACATTTACTTGCATAATTTGGATGTGGTTTGCTTCCCATGAGTTCAGATGCTTAAAAGCTTAGTCCCAAAGTGACATATTATGGTGTGGTAGAATTATTACGAGGTTGGAAAGAGTTAAAGGTTATTAGCTCTTTGGAGACATTACCCTCAGATGGAATTAAGCTGGAATACTAGAGTGAGTTCTTCTGAGAATAAGTACTTCTAAAAGAGTTAGGATCATACCCTAAACTTTTTTTTGCCTTACTGTCTTGCCATGAACTATTCTCCTCTTCCATGTACTCCTAAATGATGTCACGCCATGTCAGCTGGTAGTGAAAAGGGACTTTCCCTCAGCCACAAAGTTGGGATCTGAAGATCTTGGACTTTCAGATTCTATGATGGTTAATCTGGATTGTTAGTTTGTGTCTTGGTTACTTTTCTCTCATTGCTGAGACAAAATATCTCATGCCCAAAATGAAGGAAGGAAAGCTTTATTTACCTTACGGTTTGTGGAGATTTCAGTCTTACTCAGCTGACTCTATGCAGAGTAGTACAGTTGAGGACCAACTATTCATAGCAACTCTGACAGATTACAAAAACCACAAGAGCAAAGGGACAAAAAAAGAGAAGCAACCACTTTCCTTCCCTATATTATATGCAAGCTGTCTACCCCAGGACAGGTGCAGTAGACAGCACTAGACAGTGAACCAGTAACAAACTCCATATTCAGCCATCTTTAAATGACCCACTTCCCATGACTTCATGAGGCTTTAGGGGTCTATCCAGATACAAAGTATAACATTCCATCAATGATGCCCCAAACATTTATGCATATTCCTTGGTGCAAAAGGCATTTAGTCCATCTGCAAGTGTTGCCAAAGTCCCAACAGTTTCAGCTTTGTTGAAAAGTCCAAGTCTCAATCTCTTCTGAGATGCAAGACGAACTTTTAACAGCAAGCCCCTGTAAAAATGAAAAGTTAAATACTTTTAACTTTCACAGACACAATGAAACATTCCAAAAGTTACAAATAGGAGGATACAAAGGATTGGGACAAAAGCAAGTTCAAAGTCCAGCAGACAAATATTAAGTCCTACAGTTGCACATCCAGCATCTGAAGCAATCTGTGGCAAACTGTGCTCCAAAGAGCTTGTGTGACTCTAGCCCTATGACACTTCTCGTGGTTATAGCCACCACAACTTCTCTCTTAGGCCCACTCTGTTGTCTCCTTATTGCTTTCCTTAGATTATCCCTTTTCCTCGCTTTTCCAGACTTCTGGGATTTCCACTGCTCCTTTGGCTTCACATTCATATCTTCATACATGGCACCCTCAGGGACACGCTTCCTGGGCTCCCAGGCCTTCTGAAATTAGAGTGGGAGATGTCTTATCCTCAGAAATCTTGCATTCAACACAGGCCTAAACGAGTGCCATGTGGATGATGCTGAGATATGCTGCTAGTTAGAATAGTAGCAGGCTATCCTGTCTCTTAGCTATAGGAGTTGAACCACAGTTCACACTGAATATAACTATAAAGAACAATTTCCTTATAGCCCTGGCATTCTGGGACATGGTGGCTGCCACTGCCATTCTGGAACCTGGTGTGGTTGCTCCCATTCTGAAACAAGGTGATCTGCCGCTTTGCCCTCAGCTCTACCTTTGCAGTTCACAATTTTATTGGAACTTCCTTTCTGGTGAAACTCACAACATTTTAAATGATCCTGCTGGACTCTTTGCTCTTGATTCACAACACAAATCTGCTAAAATCCCTCCACAACAGCCATGCCACTGCCCCACAATTTGACTACCTTGATTTTTTTTTTTTCTGCCAGGTAAATTAGTCCACTATCTTTAATTTCAGTCTTAGACAAAATTTCTGGACATGATCACAAGGTATAAAAACTTTCTGCCAAGCATTCACATACATTGTCAACAACCAATGAGGTCCTTCTTCCCATCAGAAACCTCCTCAGCCTGGTTTTTACCAGCAGGATTTCTGTGAGCCTTCTGATCTTCTGAGCTCTGACCTACATCTTTTGTACCAAACAGTCCAAGGTGTTTCAGTGCTACCCTTTTAGATGATATCTCCAAGCCTTTGCAAAATCTTCAAAAAAAAAAAATTTTTTTTTTTCGGAAGGTTCTTGAACCACATAGTCAGGTGTAATCACAGCAATGACTCCACATCTGGTATCAGATTTTGTCTTGGTTATTTTTCTCTCATAGCTGAGATAAAATACCTGATGCTCAAATGAAGGAAGGAAAGATTTATTTAGTTTACAGTTTGTGGAGGTTTTAGTGCATAGTCAGCTGGCTCCAAATTAGGGCGGCATGGCTGAGGATTAACAATTCATGGCATCTGTGACAGTTACCAAAAACCACAAGAACAAAAGACAAAATGGAAGAGCAAACTTATTTCCCTTCCTTAAGTTGTATGCAAGCTACCTGCCCCAGGGAGGGTGCAACATTACAACTCCAATTTTAGCTAGAGACAATGAACCAATTTCAAAATCCAAATTCAGCTATCATTGAAAGACCCACCCTCCATGAACACATGAGGTTTTGGAGGAAAATCCAGGCAAAACCATAATAGCTTGATTATATTGAAAGAGACTTAAATTAGTAGGACCTATGTAGAGAACACTCGTCTGTGGGTGTCTGTATAGATTATGGAGCTGTGATCTTGGAAGTTGTATATGCTTCCTGGTCTTTTCTGCTGAGACTCTTCTTCCAGTGTCCACTTTACAGATGCAAAAAGTTGAACAACTTTCATTTGCCAACCTCTTTTGCCATGAAGTATCCACTTTGCAGACAGATGAAACCATGGACTGAAATTTTTGGAACCATAAGCCATAATATGCTATTGCTCCTATAAAATGTGTTTGTCAGTTATTTCTTCCCAGCAAGAGAAAGATAAATAACAAAAATCTAAGAATAAAAGTGTAAAACTTCTTTTCCATAGCGTATTGAGGCTTAGGTATTTGTTATAGCAATGGAAAATGTATTAAACACTGATATACAAGCTTTTGTTTTTTTAATGAAATATGATACTGCAATAAAGTATTGTGACTTTACACTTTATCCTTCCTATTTTGGTTTAATAGAAATTGCTATTTTATGAATTTATGGTGATAACGGAGTGTTTTGATTTTGTATTATTAAACAGAAATAAATCTAATGAAAATATCTTTTATATAATATACTTTTCCAAAATATCTAAAACACAAAATCCTTTAGGACTGGTACTTCATTCAGTAAATTTGGAGAGCATGGTAGAAGCCCTGAAATGAAGATACTGTATAAAGTGCCTTCTTGACAACCTTGAACCTTTCAGGTACCAGAAGTCTGAATCACGAGTTTTTGCTTTTTCAAGAAATGTCTTCTATCAAACAATATTCCTAGCATTGGGACACAAAACTCCTGATGATCATGAAGCCAGTTTCCTTTCCAGCGAAATTTTTCCATAGTCCAATTGTACTCCCTTATGGAAACTAGGAATCACTTAACTTTTGCTATTATATAAATGGCTTTGTACTGCACATGTGTGTTTACTCTGCCTCTAAGTGTTACATCTTTTGTTTTCCATGGTGAATGTGTTGAAAATAATAAACTTCTATTAGACTCATCGTCCTAATGTCAAGTGTCATGTATTTAGCCACGTCCACACCCTTAGGATGGTACTCAATGCAGCACTACTGGATACAAATAAGGCAAGTAAAAGATAAAGAGGCTTATACTTTAATTCATTAGTGTACCTACATATATAGTATTATTTTCATGTGATAAAAATCAAAAATTTCTTGCTCATAACCTTTATTCATTAGTGCGGTGACTTTTCTCAGAATTGTATTATTACCAAGAAAAAAAATGAACATTTTTCTACAGTATGTTCGTTTTTTGTTACTGTATAACATATTGTCACAAATTCAGTGGCTTAAAACAACATCCAGTTATTAACACAAGATTGAATGTCGCCAACTACTGCATGACTGTATTCTCAGCTCAGGGTCTCACCAGATTTAATCAACTTTGCAACCAGATTGCAATCAACATTGAATGGGCCTAAATGGGTTTGATCTGAAACTTGGAGACAACTTTTAAGGTTATATAGAGTTGGTGGAATCTATTCCACTTAGGTTATGAGACCAAAATCCTTTTATGTGTAAGCTATTGGGGTCTGCTTCCTGCCAGAAACTGCCTAAAGTTTCATCAGGTGAGAGCCTCATAAGCTGGTCACATGGTGTCTGTGCATTTTCTTCAAGGCCAGCAAAAGCATGTCTCTCTGAATTCCTTCCCTGCCACCACCCAAAACAGCATTTCTGCATTGAAAGTACTCATGTTAACTCAAGTACGCCCGTTTCACCTCATCAAAATTGCAATCTAAATTATTTCTGCATCTTTCTCTTTACAACAATGCCTACATCAATGTTTCACCGAATAATTGGAAATTGTACAAAGATCAAGGGCCAATGATTTGGGGAATCATTTAAGCCAGGTATCAGACCACATTTCAGCAAGGTTTTAATGTTGTGACATACAACTTTTTTGTTTGATTTAATTTTTATCTGATTTTTCTTGCATTTTCCTCACTTTCCATCCAATAAATAACACACAAAATTCAGCTGTTTGTCCCTCGTGCCTGAATAGTTTACGATTTCTTTTTTCCTGATTTGGTATCTTGCTTCAGTTAGCATCAAACCACTGTCCCTTGATTATCATTTCTCTTTTTACATGATTCTTTTCCTTTCTGCTCTTTTAAGCTTATCTACAAAAAATATAATCAAAACCATGTCCTCTTGTTTATGCACAAGTTATCTTTTTCAAGATCATTTCTCTGTGGAAATTTCTATCAAAGCCATGCTGTTGTAAGGAAAAGAAATTTGAATACATATTTATTTCTGAACTACCAACTCCCAATTTCTAATAGACAAATCCTTTAGTAGAGTATGAGACAACCTGAGATGCTAAGCAAGTAATTATATTCAGAGCCATGTTAAGCTCTTGTTTTCACAGAATAAGAAAACTGGTATATAACATTTGTTTTAATGATGCTTCAGCTCAGTTTAATTTGCCTTAAATAAATTTTTGGAAAGAGTAAAGAATTCTCCACTATATTAGTGACCCAACTGTTGCATTATATTAGACATTGTTTCTAATATTATACTTCTAATAGGGAATTTATAATTACCAACTCCCTGGCCTAGACTGAGTATTATTATTTCATGAAATTTATTGCATTTAGAGCTATCAAAAAACATATAAAAGTCCTACTAGTTTTCAATCTTAATAGTACACCTCAAAAAGGAAAACTATAAAATTTGCTTGAAATCCTTGTGTAAATTATAGCTTTTAGGATTAAAATAGCCTAAGAAAATATCTGACTGCTTAAGTATTTTCAGGAAAGTTGTGCAAAATTAAGTGAGAAAATAGAGTTCCAAGTAGGTCTTAAGTGTTTTTTGGTCCAGGAGAAGGATAATTTGGAGTAAAGCGGATTTTGAATGTGCCTTCTTTTGTTGTTTTTAATTTGATCATCTTACTGTGGTAATAAAATTCACTAATTAGAGTGCTCAAGTTCTATGTTCAAACATTCTATATAATCTCCTCCACGAGTAACATACTCTGCAGAGTAAGATGTCCAAAACATATCTTTTTACTAGATGATAATTGTAAGAAATTTAGTTATACTGAATTTTTTAGTAATTTGGGAGACTGAGACTAAAACATAAAGTTGAAATTCTTTGTTATGCTTTTTATTTCTATTACATAAATTTGATCAATACATTCTCTTGATGTGGAGAATTTGATTTTTTTTTTTCCTCTGCCATTTCCTAGAGCATTTTCTGTTACTCAAATCAATCAAAAGCAAGAGACAAAAAATGCAGTTGTTTTCCATGGCCATTATAGGTCATCAAAAGTAACTCATTATTATCAGGCATGTTGGGTGCCTTATTTACAAAAATCAAGCTCTAAATCGTTATGGTAAAAAGTAGATATATCTGATAAAACTAAGATTACGTACCTTTATGCATTTGGGCATAACTATAAAAATACAATTACAAAACTTTGAATCAACTCTATTTTTTTATATATTTATCAATGAGAATATAAATCATTAATTATTACCAAATAATCTCTTTCTTCTCATATGAAATAATGCAAGGAAGAGAAACATCTTGGAGATAAAAATAATCTAAGAAAATTCAATTAAGAAACCATGATCAACTGTGTTAATTAAGAGGAAAAATAGAAGAAAGTAAGAAATTAAAAATTGCAGAAGCAACAGAGTAGCTATGGATGGGCAAACCAGTGCTGAAAGTGATAATCTATCAATATACTCAATAATATAACTGAACATCAGAAAACTTGTGTAAAGGAAGCCAGGCATAGATTTCGTATGCATATAGCTACACTTATTTTTTAAATGTTAGTAAAAATAAAACTTCTTTAAAAGCTAAAACCATAGAAAGTGGTTGTTGGCCGCAGTGATAAAGTGCATAGAGACAGAAAAATATTCATAGAATTATTCTAGCAATGTTATTATGCTGAAGTTTGTCTAACTACACACATTTAGCAGAAACAATTGTGCTCTACATTTTTTGTGGATGACTTTTTCATGCTTTGAAAATCAAATCATACCCTGATGCAATTGGTGAGTGTACATAAACAATCAAGTGGCTAATTACTATCCTTTGTATCAATATATTGCATTTGATTAATTCAGCAACCAGCTGATAAATATTTGGACTTTTGCAGTTTGTACCTATTATAACTAAAACTGCACATGCATAAGAGTTATGGTTTAAATATGAAATGTCTCCTAAACAGCACATTTTAAGGATATGATACCTAATGCAGCGATGTTCTGAGGTAGGGCCAATAGGTAACAGGATCATGAGGTGCTGAAGTCATAAATGAGTTAATCCAGTAATGAGTTCATAGCTGCATGAGCTCTGGGGAAGGAAGGAGGGCCTGTTTGGTAGAAATGTGCCCCTGGAGTCAGGGGATGCATCTCTCTGGAAGGTAACTCGCTTCTCCTATGTTTTCACGTCTATTCTGCTTCACAGACCCTATGACATGAGCGGGTTTCTTAGGCCATGCCTGTCTTCGGAGGTGTTTCTGGCTTGGAACCACCTGTCCATGGACCGAAACGTCTGAAACTGTGAGCTCTTCTCTATTGAGCGATGAGTGTCAAGTGCCTTTGTAACAATGGGGCAAGCTGATTAACACAATGAGGCTTTGTGTTCTTTTGCATGAATGTCTTGAAATGGATCATATAGATCATATAATACATAAATATTTCATCTTTTAAGAAAATGTCAGCCACGTATGCCTGTAATTCCAGTCCTTAGGAGACTAAGGAAGGAGAATCACTGTGAGGGATATGTAGTCAGTTAACCAGCCTGGACTACTAAACAGAGGGACCCTTCTCAAAAAAGTCAACATTTTTCCTAAGTGTTGTGTCGTTGAACATTTTAAAAGGTGCTACTTGGTACAATGAATTTACAGTTGTTGCCAGATCAGTTACTTTAAGGATTTTTTACATATTTATTAATAACTGGAAACAACTATTCTTATGCTTCATTATCATCTGCATATCTTCTTTGATAATGTGTCTGCTCAAATAATTTCTGATTTTATTATATTTGGTATTTTTGTTAATTTTTAGGTTTGAGTTTTAAAATTTATTTTAAATAATTTATTTGTAAAATGAATTATCTGAAAATAATTACGAAATTATGTAGCTTCTCTTTTAATTTTATTATCAATATCTTTTAAAGATAAAAATTTATAATTTGACAATGTAATTATACTGTGGGCATTACTTGTGTCATTTTGCATTTACTCTGATTTGTCTTATTTCCTGAACTTTGTCCCATGAATATTGGAAAAGAATGTATGTCCTGCTACTTTGAAGAATAATGTTTTATAAGTTTGAATTAGGTTAAATTGATTGATGATGTTGCTCAGGTTTCAAATAACCTTGCTGATTTTCCTTCTACTTATGATATCAATTATTGAGAGATGGGAGTTGGAATTTCTAACCATATCCCTAGAATTTGCAAGATTGTTTTCAGGTGTATTAGTCATTTGCAGCTGTTTTTTAGATGACTAAATTTTTAGGGTTTTTAGTTCTCTTTATGAATTAATTCTCCGAATAGTTTTGCTTTGAAATTTAATTGGTTTTATTTTATTATTGTTATTCCAAATTTCTTTGCAGTAATAGCCTAGACTTTTCTGTATTTTTACTTTTAATTTATTTGCATACTTAATTTTAAGTACTTAAATATATTTTCTTCAGGAAATATATTTCCCTTCTGTTATGGTTTGAATTACATACTCAACAAATCCTAACCACTGGAGTGCAACAGTATGATCTTATTTGGAAATCTGGTTTTTGGGGCTGGGGATTTAGCTCAGCGGCATAAGTGCCTGCATTGCAAGTGTGTGGTTGTGAGTTCGATCACCGGTACTGATAAAAAAAAAGGAGAAGACAAAAAATAAATAAATAAAATAAAGTAAATGAAATCAGGTCTTTCAAGACATAATCAAATTTGGAGGTCCTCCTAGAGTAGAGTGAGCTGCCTGTTCCTACGATTTTTTGCTTTGTATGCAAAAAAGTGGACACAGACATATTTTCATGTAAGGAGAAAGTCTTGAGATGAAGCAGAGTCTGTGATGGAAGCCAGGAGATACTGTCAAGCCGAAGTTAAAAATAGTAGCTCTTGCTTAGAAGGGAACTTTGTCCATCCTGCCTCCTTCCCTTATATAACATCCAAGTGATGAGCGCCCCCTAGGGTGGATTTTCTACAACCTAGGGTGTACAATTGCTAAACAAATTTAGTTGATGCAGGCAACCACTACATCTAATCTAAATCCAAGCTGTTATTTAATATTTTAACTCTCATTTTCCATAATATATAAATTGCAAGTGTAAAAGTTATTTTGTGCTTGTTCTGCTAAAATATTAAATCATGAAATCAAGACTGTCAGTTTTGGTAACAATGTTTGGCATGACTCCTACTTCATAGATGCATTACACAAAAGTACTTAAAATTTTAAGAAATACTCATTAATTTTCTTGTTTGCTCCTCCACCCAAAACTCTGTTAAATTTTCAAAGTATAGAGTAAGACATATAAATAAATACACAGTCATGAAGTACATTTTGTTTAACAAGTTGCAGATTATTCTTCTGAGATTCCCACTTCAACAAATATAAGAATTTTTTACCTTAAAAATAGAAAATGTTATCTGTTCTTTTTGTATTCAATTTTGGTTATTGCTTTCAAAAATTGTATGTTCTGAAAAATGTCAATACTTTTTTTCTGGTGAAGGCATATTATTTTCTCATCATTTTTTTTTTTTTTTTGGAAATTACAGGTAAAACACATTGCTCTGCTAGAAAACATCTCCAAACAATTGATGAATATTGTGAATAACCAGACAGGATCAAGCTTAGTAAAATTCTCTTTAACTGCTAAACTCTTCTTTTTTGTTGAACATGTAAGATAGATTTAGTAAATATATCTGGCTCTAAATTTGATATAATAGGAATATTATAGTAAGCATTATGAAAATGTAATTTCAAATATATGTACAAATATAATCTTTACCTTCTAATTGCCTTTTTCCTATTTTCCGCTCCTTTTGATTCACAGTAAATTGTATCACCGTTCATACAAATCTGCCACCATCCCTAAAATCCTTCCAAGGAATTGGACATTATATAAGTAAACTTTTGGAGTGAATAAAATTTCTTCTTTCTAAACTATATAGAAATGCCTATTTTAAAGACAATAAGTATTTAATCAGCTAAAGTCTGGATTAAAGTAATGCAATAGGTCAATGCTTTGATTCAGTCTAAGGTCAAAACCAGCAATTTTTGTTTGACCCTTATTCAGGCTGTCTTGAAATTTTGGGGCTTTGGTGATCCTCCTGCCTCATCTTTCTCAGTAGTTGGATCTATAGATATGTCCAAACATACCTCCTCCACAAAGATATGTTTTAATCAATTATCTTTACTCCATCTTATTTGGCACTTAAAGTTTCAGGTCTTAACTTCATACTTATGAAAAATTATTAAAGGAAATCATATAGTTTTTCTATTGGAAACATAAATTTTCTAGGTTCCTGATAGAGTTTCATAGGATAAATGTTCATTTTAAATTTTTTTTTTCTCATGCCCTCTTTGTTTACTGAAGTTAAAATTAACATATCATTGGTTCTTATTATGTTGGTAATGTGTTTGCATTAGATTGTCTATCATGGAGTGCACTTTCATAACAAATCTTTGAAGTATTTTATAATAACTTTTAGGAAAATTAAATACTTGATCCAGGAATGAATAATAGATTGCCTTTGACTTTAATCTAGGAATTTTTAAGTGGCATATGTAAGCTCAATTATAAATTCTACAACCTTGCATATTTGATGTGCTTGATTGTTAATATGTCTAAATTTTTAATTTCTCACTTTCAACCATTAATATACTTCTTTGCCATTAAATGTATGAAGTTTTTTGAAAGAACAGAGATTTATTTTGCTGAAATATACTGTTGATAAAATGGTTTATATTTAAAAGTATTTTATTTATATATTTATTATCTGCAGATGTATTTAAGAGGTACATTATTTGATATAAAGCAATTTAGCACTGCAAATGGAAGATTATATTTTCTTGTGTTGAGCATAAGTGAAGCTATATGAGTTTTTGATCAATAAATATGATCCATATGTATGAGTGATCAGAATACAGTGTTTGTACTTCAATTTCAATCATATTCACTGGAGTAAAAGACACATTGCCATTTATTCCTCTCAAAATCCTCACCTTTGCTTCAAACACACTTACATCACTGTGCTTGCTAATTTTTTTTTTTTTTGACATAGTTTAGGAAGCTCTGTTTCATGAGTGGTCAGAAGTATGCTGAATGCAGTCACTAACTGTCTTCTAATAGCAGGAAAAGCTACTAAAACCATTACAGTGTGTCTTCGCTCACCTTAGTTAGTGATCTCGGTATACAGTGATTCCTGGCTATTCTCCTAGTTCAAAATGATCATGAAAGATAAATATTTTGAAACAGTTCAGGACGTGAAATCAGCTATGATAATACAACTGAAGACACTCATGAAAGATGACTTCCACAATTGTTTGTGAATGTGGCAAAAGTGACAAGATTATTATATTCAAAGTAAGGGAAAGTGCTCTGAGGCCAAGATTTATTTATTGTAATGGTTTTTAAAAAAATTTTAACACAGTATAAATGTACTTTTGAATCACACATTGTATGATTTGCTGTATGTTTTTCCAACTCTGTAATGCTAATAGAAAAAAATTGAGAGAAATTCTCCAGTGTCACTCAGTGATTAGAGAGAGCAAATTTCTCTGTTTAACTATTTGCACATAAAGATAACCTCAACTGGAAGTTTAGAATTTTCCTTGATACTTCTAGATGTTTGGATTCATAAGGAACCTTGACTCTCTGGTTATTTTCTGTTTACTAGGTTATTATAGTTTTAATAGTTATCCAAATCTCAATTGTCTGGTTGTTTAGATCTTCAATAAAAACTAAAAATATCAGTCTAACAATATTTGTAAAAAACTGTTCATAAGCATTAATATCATAGCTGTGTTAGATGTACATAATTACTTTACATTATGCTTTAAAATATTTTTGACTGTTCTTTGTTTCTTTTTCTCTTCTCTTTTGTTTACTCTGTTTAGATGTACATTCAATTATTTTCCTTCTAAGGTTTAGAAAAACATAATTGATAATTTTTATCACACTTGCATAAAATAAACGTATATTAAAACAAAAATTTATTCAGCAAACATCAAAGCACTAAAATTTCTTAAGAAAAAAAAATCTCTCAACTTATATTTGAATGGTTATAGTGTGACACACAGGCATTTTTATTTTATTGAGTTTATTTTGCATTGTATATTTTTACATAAAGATGTCTTAATTTCACATTTTTTGAATATCATTTAAAATTTTTGTTTTGGTTTAAGAAATTCCCTTTAGGGTTTATTTTGCTATTGTTCTATTCTGGTATATTTTCAAGTACACATGTTTATATGTTTTGTGTGCTTTCTTATGTGGTTCTATATATTCACATGTGAAAATGGCTTCATTTTCATTTTATTCCAAAGACAATCTTTTCAGGGCTGGCAATGATTTTTGCCAAATTACTCAAATATACGATTTTTCTGTATTCTGGCCTTCAGTTTGAAGAGCTATCATTGGTCAATGACAAACACTTTCTCTGAACCTAATCTATGTTTTCTTCTAACTACTTTAAGATTTTGTCTGAAGTTTTACTATGCTATACCTGCATTGGTTTTGTTGTAATTTTCCTCCTTGAAGTTACATTTTTACATTAATCTGTGAGTTTATTCCTGTGAGTTTTCCTAGTCTCAGTGGTGCTTACTTTGGAAACTATCTTTTCAACACCTTCTGTTTTCCATTTATTTATTCTGTTTCTTTTGTGACTTCAGTCACACTTTCGTTAGATTTAATCATTGTATTTTATATGTCCTTCATATTTTTGTTTTTGTCTTTAGTCTTTAATTCATCACATATTTTATATTGCTATTTTGCTGGTCCTTTCTTCTTACCTAATTCTCCTTTTATTTACCTAATTTGCAGATTATATTTTTAGTGTTATAGATTCTTTTTGGGGAGTTTCATTGTACGAAACCTATTATGTAACTCCAGTAGTTCTGATTACCTAACAATTTCTTTGCTCAACTGGAGTATCTTTCAATAAGCATAGTTGTTTTATATTCTGAGTGTCTTCATCCCAATATATTTAACTTGTAAACTATTTCCATTTTAACCAGTGCTTCTCCTTCATCGTATTTTATACTTTACTCCTTTTCTTACATCCTGATGGGAAAAGTAATTGTACGTATAATACGAACCCCAGATTCTTAAGAGTATGCTGGTCAATTCTGAGCAATTCTGGTACAAAAAAATACTTTTTTAAATCTAAATTAAATGGTATTTGTCAAGAAGTGTATTCTAAGATTTTAAGAAGCCAGACAAAAGTTCATGCAAAAGCTGTTTTATTTACCTCTGTCTCTTTTCAGTTTGATTTTGCCCTTTAGAATTCCAACTTTATTGGAGCTGTTTAGTGGGTACTTGACTTTACATTCTGCCTTTATTCTGTGATGTCTCAAAACAGTTTTGTTTTAAAGCTTCTTCCCCACTTTTTAAAAAACTAAGAGATATACTAAAAACAAAATGATTTGTTGGCAGTAGTGTTACTTGTCTGAATTCTATGAAGGCATAAAGATGTTCTCCAATTTATGACAGATTTTTGTTTCAATAAACTCATCTTAAGTTGAAAATATTGTTATGTTGAAAGTGGAATTAATTGTGTTTAACATGTCACACCTCACAATTGACTGACTGTTTTCTTTGTGATCTTGTGGCTTATGTAAATCTAGGCTGCATCTAGGAGCCAGTGCTGCTCAGCATCACAAGACTATTTTATTGCATACTAAGAGTTCAGGAGAAGAAAAAGTTAAAGTTTTTAAGTAGTGTTTCTCCTGAATATGAAGCACTTTCTCACCATTAAAATCTCAAAGATCTGGAAATTTGACCACGATGAGTAAGGAATTACTGTACGTACATCAGATTTATTTTGCATATATCTCGTATCTTCATTTTCAAGTTCATTACATTTTATTTAGATACTTTATCTATAAATGACAGGACATATTTTCCTAAATTATCCAATGGTAGTTATTATTAGTGTATGCATTTTTGTGTACACATTTTTATTCATTCTTTGAATCTAGTGAAGTTTATATCAAATATATGGGGTGCTTCTAACAGAAACTAAAAGAAACATTTATCAGACTGAGCTACTGTAAAAATTATAAGAGACTTTCAGCACGGTATCAAGAGATAAATGTCATAACTGCAGGATCATTCAGAATATTCTTTTAACTAATTTTATTTTTAGGTTCTGAACTAATTCATTTTCTGTATTCCCTATAGTGGAATACCGAGATGAGATGCTTTCTGAAAAAAAGAACAGCTTAAATTTTGGAGATTTAGAGTTTGGCACCAACATCACCTTGACTCTAGTAAAGACCTCGTGACAGATAGATCATGGCTGGAATGTGTGAAAAGGATCATCTGATGAACAGGCAGTCAAAAGTCCAAAGACTAAGGAAGTGTTAGGCTCTTTCTTTTAAGGCAGCTCTGTACTTAATATAAACTGTAATCCTGCCTAAATTACATCAATTTTTTTAAGGGCCCCACACTTAATTCAGTACTTCCCACCAGGCCTATTCCTCAAAGATGTCTTAATACTCCAAATACTAGTACTGTACAAACAAAGCTCCTATGGGGCACATATTTGCACTCTATGCACATCATAGCAGGGGTAGTGGAAAGTAATACTCCCAAGTGTGCTAGCCAATGTAGTTTTAAGTCTTCAGAATCTTCACTGTATTCTATACTATAAAGTTTGTGAAAATAACCACTAACTTTCTTTTATCACTTCCATACCCCAACCTGTATTCTGAAGAATTTAAGAGAACATTTAAAGTGTATTTCTACTCAAATATTTGTGTCATATTTGATATATGTCAAAATTAGTGTCAAGGTTCAAAATTATCAAGGATAGAAGCCTGAATAACAGATTTTTTGTTTTGTACTTCCTTACTAATTTAAATATATTGATTCTAAATTTTGACAGTACTCTAGAACATGAGTATATAGAAATGAAACTAAGAAAATAGTATGATCTGAAATAAACCTGGCTGTATTCCCATGTAGACAGGTTTGTTTATAAAGTCCTACATACTCACGTTTGGTTAATATAGCCACAAGTCATAGAATAGTTTTAATTCCACTGGAAAATTATAATGTTAATAAAAATATAATTGTGTATCAAAGCAATGTAATTCTAAAACTATAGATGAACATATTTAAAAGAAAATTTTGACTGAATCCCAAAGTTTGCAATAGGATTTCAAATTTGATGGTAAATTTTAGTATGAAAGACTGATTTGCATCTTTTATACAAATGTAGAACAGTCTATTAATTTCCAAATATTCCTCATAAGCATTCTTCTTTTAAAGATACATTTTTTTAAAATTAAGTAGATTCTCAGAAAATTGATGAGTTAATTATTAGCTCTTTAGCTACCCCACAATGTACACATATTTCAAAGTAAGTAGTGCATCATAAATATGTGCACTTTTATCTCTTAGTTAAAATTAATTATGCATTTAAAACAAAAATTCCTGTTATATAAATAAATTATTAACAGAAAATATTTAAACTCATTCCATATTGACAATACATATTTTGAATGTTTGGAAATTGTATGAATTTTGTCAAACATTACACATAATTTTCATAAAGTATATGATTTTATTCATTTATACTTATTTTTTTCTTTTTTTACAATCAATAAGTCTTCCAGAGTCAACAATATTACTTGGTGCCATGTGGTTTCAACACTGCATTCTGAATAGTTACAGCTTGCTGTGTCAGCAACATTATTTTCTCCCTGAGAAGATATTATTAAGCACAGAGATCTCTTCATTCTCCAGTGTTTTCCATCAAGTAATTGTGCAATCAACTTCTCCTGAGATAATCTTTTGTTCATTTTATACTAATCACTAATCACTACGCACTAAGTTTACTAAGGCTTTGCTCTGAGGGATTCAACTTCACTTAAAATGGTTAATTTCTAATAGAAATTTTAAAGTAATTTTACCACTGTCCACATTTATTGTGTTCCAGTTGGGTATCAAATGACAGAAAAGTGAGCTATTCACAGAGCAGTAACTCTGAAAGTCCATATAATTATTAAATAATTTTTGCCATCTTAACTAAAAATATATATAATTCATTAATTTCCCTATATCAGAGCTATAAAATGGGTAAACGTTTTTAATAGTAGTACATACCTTAAAGAATTGTTAGAGTTAATTTAAAGGATCTTACCATTGCTAATACTAGGAGTCACATAAACGTTAGCTATTATCAAGAGTGTGTTTGTGGAACTATGAAATATTATAAAAAATTAGAGAAAAGTTTGGGTAACACAAAAGCCTCTTTTTAAATAAAGATGAGATGATATTCTAAAACATTGTAAATAATTTGTCGATCAAGAAATCCGATTCACTCACAAGAGGAGTACAGTTCTGGGCTGAGGAAGATTCTGAAAAGGGAGAAAAAAGATGTGGTATGAAAGACCTCATTGTCCTATTTGATTAACAGACCTGTGACCTTATTACACGTCGTACAATGCTAGAATATTTCACTGGGTGCCATTCTAGCAAAAAGTACAATGATATAGTTATTTCAAAGCAAAAAAAAATCTTCTTTAAGCCGTTAGAATTCAGTAGTAGTATACAAACTTTCAAAAGCTTTAGTTTTGAATCTGTGTGGCTGTGTTAGAATGAAATTGCATTTTCTTTCTAACTGTGCCTGTGTAACAATGGAGACACTTCAAATCACAATATTTTGAAAAGGAAATGGAATGAATGGATGTAAAAACATACGTTGGAGGCAGAATATTGGTAATTGACAACAATTATGATAAAAGGTTTTATTAATTTCAAAATAATTTCTTAACAGGGAAAGCACTTTTAGAAATACAGAAAGCTACTGGGAAAGGCTTGTGTCTAAAAAAGAAACAAAAATAAGTGAATATCAGGGCAGAAAATCTTTAATACCATGTCACATAAAAGGAGGGATTGACTGGGTAATATTCAAGTAATTAAGGAGATACAATAGACAAAATATCCATTGACATATACTAGACAATCATCATAAAGCTATCCCATCTCAAATTTAGAGTAGTTATATGCAAGAATAATTGTAAATCTATAAGACTGCTGTTGGGATTTATCATCTGTCAGTCAGAGAATTGACAAGTCTTTCTTAAGAAAACTTAATATAAACTTGGGAAGAGGAATATTGAATTTTCTGACAACTAAGTGATGATTTACATTGTTTTAACACTCTCCAGTGCAGTATAAAGTGGTCTTGTGCAGGGGCTAAAAGAAGGAAATTATGAAGAAATCTAAGTATCATCTACAATAAAGTAAATAGAATGCTCTTGGTATCTGTGATGTCTTTTGGTTGAACAGTGTCTCACTACATTAATCAGGCTATTCTTGAACTCACTATGTAGCCCAGGCTAGCCTTGAACTCGTGGCAAGCCTCTTGCCTCACCCTTCCCAGTGCTAGGATGATAGGTGTGTATTACCTTCTGTTACCTTTAAAATAAGAGTCTTCTCCTCTTCCCCCATAATCCTATAAAAAGCAATCCACCACTATTTGAGGTCTCATGTTCTAATTTAACTCTTCCATTATTAGATACTGTCACTTCTAGAACTGGTTAGATGTGCATTGAAAATTAAATATCACAGTATACAGATACTTTTCTTAGTGCATGTTTGTATTACAAAATACTCTTGTGTATTTTGGGAAATCAGTTCATAAATATAACACATCTTGATCATTTTCAACCTCATTATATTCTCACTTACCTCCTTGTGGTTCCCCTTACTCATCTCTAAGAATCTCGCTTCTGATTTCCTATTACTTGTCTTTTACTTGATGCATTTACTTATGTATACTTTTGGATCCTTAATAGTAGAAAAGATGCTACATGCAAACCCCTGGGCTGGCTTTTTTCACTTCACAGAGTGGCCTCCAGTTTTAAAGGTATTCTTAAGAGCATTTTCTTCTAGCAATGATTTTCTTTCTTTTCACATCAGAACACTTCCGTTCTACGTAATAGTTTTCTACCACCATTTTTATGTGGAAGTTGTAAGGTTAATTTTACGTTGTGCAGAACACAAGTTTTCTCTTTCATTGATCTTTTAAGATACAGAGGGCATAATAATGATGTTTTATTGGTTTCATGAAATAATTTGAGTTTTTATTGTATATCATTAAGTAGATTTTGTAAAAAATTACAGAATACTATAAGAAAGAATGTATATAGATATTTGAAGTTAAGCTAAAATAGAGACAAATTTTTTTCTAAATATGATGAGAATGAGCTAATTTGGGCATCACAAAAAACATTGCTCTGAAGAAACTTGACCATTGAAAGGTACAAGACACCATAAAATTGCATTTTATTTAGTATATTTTAATCTATGCTAGTCAATTGTGCACAATAAAAAAGAAAATAAATAGTAGTATTTTATTGCTCTGAAGAACAGTAACCAGTATTGATGCTAAGCCAAAAATACATTTTAATACTTACTATGACTTGTCTATAAATAATGAAATTATTAAATGATTTTTGAACTGGCATTACTAAGTTAGTACTAACTCACAAGTAATTTTATTCAAATTAATACATGATATATTTTATGAGTATCATCAATGAATCTGTTTTTAACCATTATAGTTTAGCAATGGTATGAGTCTAGTGTTAGAAGTGATGCAAGTTAAAAAAAAAAAAAAAAAAAAAAAAAAGAAGTGATGCAAGTTTGTAGAGTTCTTGTATCTTTGTGGCCAGTGCAACAGCTAGAAATAAAATGTCTGTTAACTTCCAAGACAGAGTATTGGATTTGCTCACTGACACTGAGGATAAGGAAATCTGAGTAGGAAAACACAGCTTGAGTGATGAAACTGTAAGAATTGTTAGAGCTCTTGTTTGCTGCAATTTTTGCTGGAATGCTTAATCAGGACATAATAAACTATGAAACAGAAAATAATCGAATGCTTACATATGTGCTACAATATCTCATTTAGCTAAAATCATCAGAGAATGGCAAATTTATTATGTTAAAGAAACACTCGAGTTGGAGAAAATGCAGCAAAACTTTTAAGAGTAATTTTACTGGTCTTATTTAGAAAGCAAAATGAATCAAAAAAATAAAAATAATTTGGAAAAGTTTAAATTATTACTTCCTTTCATATTGTTAAAGGAATTCTTTCTATTTTGTGTTTTTTCTGTGGTTCTGAGGTTCTAACCGAGATCCACACTTAACGCTAAGCAAGCACATAACTGTGGGTTTATACCACAGTCTTGATAACTGCAGTCCAGTATGCTCAACACAAAAGCTTTCCTTGTCCCGCGGTGTCATTTCCTAGTGACGCGGCTATGAGGACCTTATGCAGTATGAGTAAACAGAGCTATGAACAATCCTTTTGTTTTGTAGTCTTTCTGATTTAGGTTTCTAGTTGAGACACAAAGATAAAATATCCATGATCATTCAGGAAGAATAACTTCCAACCTTCTTCATTAGTCTATTTCGTTTTCTTATGATTGATTGAGTTTATAAATTATAAATAGTCCTGTAACCCAAAGCAGCCAGATCATGTAAAGAAAAGTTTGGGAAATAAAAGCATATTTTATTGCTGTTGTTTGTTTGTTTGTTTTCCCACTGAGGAAGCAAGGCTATCTGAAAATGTTTTTTTCTTTCATGACAAGAAAATCAGGGCACTTCTTTGTTATTCAGTAGCATGAACACATTTTACAATCCCATATCACTGTCGGTGAAACACTGGAGACTGATTCACTACACACATATAATCAGGGAATTCAGCATCTCTGAAGCAACTTGTTTGGTTATCATTTACAATGGTAGCAAGCAAGGACTGTTAATTAAACTGCTCTCTATTGCTTCTGTGACAAGTTATTTGTTCTTTTAAGTTATTTAAAATTACTCATGGATTCATTATTAAGTCATTTTTGTGGCTTGCAAGAGGGATTGCAATAATTTTGTAATAACACATTTGCATTGAAAACATGAGTTTATTTTCTTCATAAAACATAATGTCACCTTACATTACTTTTCACAAGGTAAATCTATTTTCATATTTAAAAAAGTATTTATAATTTAAGGTTATTTTTAGTCATAAAATTTTATTACTAAGAGAGAAATTACTATATCTGATTAACTACCTTTCCCTATTTTATCTTCTGTAACTAATTATACCATTTTTATACACATACAAATGTTATTAAGAATTTTTCTTCTTTGTAAAAATGATAATTAAAGTTTAAAATCTCTCTAATGTTAGATACTAGTCTTTCTGAGATAAATGGCTACCCCATTAATGTGCTAATGTCTCTGGCAATAAGTTATTAATACCTTTCTTTATGTCAGTCACAGAAATGTAGCAACAGAATCATTTTAATTCTATCAGGTTAAAGCACACTTACTGATACTAATATACAATAAATTACAATAAATTATACTTATCATAAATGATAAATACATACATTTATGGGCATATCATGTTTTAAAATTTTTATTGATTAAAATTAATCAAACAGATTCACTGGATTTGTTTTAGATCAAGGTTAAATATGATACATATTTGAAACTGTCATTTGTTTGACAGAATAAAGTGTCAGTGAATTGATTTACTAAAAATACAAAAGTTATTGCTCTTTTGTTATTAGCGGAAAAATCAAAGATTTTTAATAGATAATCATAATCGGCTATTGTAATTAATTTTCTAATTGCTCAGACAAAATACCCTCCTCACAAAACTAAAAGAGGAAAGTTGTAGTTCAGCTTGCAGTTTGTAGAGTTTTCAGTCTATAGTTGGCTGGGTCCAAGGCAAGGTGGCGTTGAAGAGATGCATCACAGAAGAGAAGCAGTTTACATATGGCAGCTGGAAAGCAGCAGCAGCAGCAGGCTAGCCTCCCGTCTCTCCCTTTATATTCCACCCAGACTGTAAGCTGATTGATTTATGTCACACATACCCAGAGTCAGGTATACATTACCCATACCCTTATTCCCATCATCTTGCCCCTAATTCCAAAATCATGTTTTTAATCCACATTCACACACCCTACTCCAATCATCTCTATAATCTTTCACCCATAGTCACATGAGGCTTTGAAAAGATATCTAGACATAACTCATGATGCCTGTAATAATGAATTTTCTGATCAATGCAATGCTAACATTAGAAAAGTTACCTACTGGACCAATAAACATTCAATGTTGTTCCCCCAATTTAGTAAAATAATCTACTGTATGCAATATTTGACACTTTATTCATTCTTTCTGTAAATTCACTAAACAATAAGTATTCCTTAAGTGAATATTTACTCAATATGGTCTTCGAGACATTGTTCTTTGCTGGAGAAAGCACAGAAAATTTCTTAATGGTGACAGGCTAGGAGAAAGTATAAAGGATCATACATAAAACTGCAGGAAATGCAAAGACTTATGATGAGTATGTCTTGGGAGCGTGTTATGGAATGGAGGCTGTTAACCTACCTTTATGGTCCAGAAAGATCTCCATGGTGAAGAGTCCTACTCTGAAGTTACAGAACATTCAGGATAAATCTAGAGAGAGGAAATAGGGATATGTATTACAGGAATTAAAAATAATTGAAAATGTGAACAAATTGCTTTCTTTCCACTAGCACAGTTAACATTTATGATAAATGACCAAGATATTAGCATGAATTTTCAGCAGAGGTTGTAAGGAAATTGTGAAAGCCATGTGCCATGTGTTATATATTAGGTCTTATTTTATATCTTTATGAGTTGTTATTCAGATTTTGTTAATAGACATGTCACGAAGCTCTTTCACCTAAAATGTCAAAAGATGAATTCAGTTGCTAGGTATCATGTTATGTCAGAAAGGCACTGAAAAACTGCATAGAAGAAATAATAGAGGGAAATTAAAATGCGTAGAATAGGAGGAGAGGTGTATTTATAGGAAAATTGGCAGAATTTGGTTATTCACTGTATATGGGTGATGAAAAGGACGTAAGGCTTATATTTCAACATCTGTGTTTGATGATTAAGTGGAAAATTATATTGTTAAAAATGTAAACAGTTTCACTGTGATAAAATAAAATTTCAATATTTTAGGCATCAATTTTGAAATATCTATATTATCTTTATTTGAAAAGATCAGGAAAGGAATGGATACGTTGCAATGTGTGGCAAAAAAAATCTGAGTGCAAGAGTAATTTTGACAATAATAGCATGTAACATTAGTAAATTATATTATGGAAGTGAATTAAATTGATCAAATATTGTATGCAGTGTAAGAAGAAACTAGCATCCAATACAATCTCGAAGATTATTATGATTTAATTATAAATAAGACAGAATAAGTTAGTGCAAATTGACAAAGAAAATATATGCAATATGGAGACATGGAAATCAAGCCAAAAATTTCAAGCGGGTTTCAAGATGTGAAATGTTGTCCAAAGATGAGATTATCCATGCTGGAGGTATAAATTTGTTGAAATAAGAGAGGTTTAGTGTATAAGGATGTCATATGAAAATTGTCATAGATTTAGTAATGAGTAAACAACTGATAAAGCAAAGGCAGTATGTATAAATCAAACAATGTGTTCACTAAGAGTGGAAAGTGGCTCTATGGCATCCAAAAGCAAGTCACAGTATCTAAGTACATGAATATATATATATATATATATATATATATATATATATATATATTTCCTTATTTCTGTTAAAAATGATAAAAACAAATACACATGAATGTAATTGTAATGAATAACATAGAAATTTGTTACTATACAAGTCAACTGGAAAAACTGGCATTAAAACATGTCATTTAAGAAAATGGAAAAGAATGCAATCCAAGTAGGATGCAATGTTTCATTACACCCTAAACGTAGTGTAGAGATACATAATTCCAGGAGGTAAATAGATGTGAATTTTAGGTACAGCAATCTTTTCCCATTATGAATATGAATTGGAAAGAAGCAAGAATGTCAGAAATTGAGATCCAAACCATAAAAGAACCCTCAAAATTCAATGACAAATAAAGTAAAATACTGGCAATAGATTTAAATTTACATTTGTTAAATAAAGATATAAAAAAAAGTGAGACCCAACCAGAAAAAGGGTTCTTAATGTTGCTAATTATTGAGTAAAAAAATCAAAACCTCAACTAAGTAAAAATGCCTATTATTCAGATAATAAAAAAATAAAAAGTGCTTGCAATAATGTGGAGAATGTATGTGCCTTGGTGCCCCAGTGTGTGTCTCTAGCCATCTAAAGCCTATATAAACACAAGACTGCAATTTCCAGGACAGTCTGAACAGCTTTACTGAGATTCTGTCTCAAAATAAAAATAAAAAGACTGTGTTATACTTCTGTGGTAGAGACCTGGGGTTAGTCCTTATGTAATAAATGTTAAGTAAAGGGAATTCTTGCACTCTGTAAATGGGAATATAAATTATTATAAAAAACATTGGAAACAGTATAGATATTTCCAATGCTAACACTAATTTAATATTAATGCTACTACTAATATATGTTCCAGCAATCCTGCTATTAGAAATATAACCAAAGGAATTGAAGTTAATACATTGACAAAATGCCAGGAATCACATGTTAATTTCAAAAAAAAAAAAAAAAACAGTAACAATGCCAAGTGACAGAAGCAACTTGTCTATTAATTGACAAATACAAAAAGAAAATATGGTGCATGTTATTATAGTTAAGGTTAATTATAAACTTGGCTGTAGTATGAAATTCATAGAAAAGTGCTTTGTTAATAGGAGCATTATATTCAGTGGATTATGTCACCAATGTAGGTTATTAAATAAATGTTCTGTTAGGAGGTGAGGCCCAGGCGTAGATGGATCTTAGGTGACATCCTGACAGTGTTCTGACAACAATGAACTGAGAAGCTTGCTATGCCACACCCTTCCACCATGATGTTCCCATCTTGGAGCCAGCTGACCTTTGAAAGCTTGAATCAAATAAATCTCTCCTCTTTTAAACTGTAGGTTCCAGGTATTTTCTCATATCAATGAGAAAGCTAATTAATACAAAAATTACTACCAAATAGGTGGATCTCCTACCGTGACTATTCTTGACCATGTGAATCAGAAATCTTTGGAATTAGATTGCAGGAAGAACATGGAAAAGGATGGAGCTAGAGGATAGAAAAGCATGGAACGTTTTAAACAGAATTTGATGGGTTAATTCTAGTTAGCTGAAAAGATTAAAATACTGATAGAATACAGTGAATAGTAAAGTTAAGGACAAGAAGGTTAAGTGGATGATGAGAACTCTTTGAGAATTAGACTAGAAGCCATACATTTTACATTCTGGCAAAAAATTGGCTTACATTTTGACCCTGTTCGAGAATTTCCAATGAGCTGAGTTTAAGGAGTGGACATATTGATCTGGTTGAAAGATTTCAAGGTTGCTCAATGTTTAAGTTGTGGCCTGGTTACTGCTGCTTTTGGGGGCACATTTAATTTGCAATAGGATTCAAAAACAGGGAATGAATATTTGGAAAACTTATATTGTACCTGAAAGGCACCATGTGTAAAGTTATGCCCAAAGAAATTTCTTTGCTGAAGAGATTAGTGTCATTAAAAAAGAAACAGCATATTTTTAATAGAGGGAAGAAATATGCCTTGAGGGCATTTCAGGAATCAGAAAGACCCAAGTCATTAAGCCTGAAAAGTGCTAAATGTAATCCTTTCAATTGAGAGGAAAGTTCACTGTTATCCTACTTGGAAAGGGGCTCATACGGAATTGAATCCTCAGGAGTAAATTCAGTGTATTCAGCAACTCGGACAATCACAGTGTATTGCAGCTATGGTTTAAGGTTGTCCATCCACAGCTAATTCTGATAAGAGACCTTGGTGTCATCTATGTAATTCTCATTGTTCAGGGATGCAAAGGCAATTTTCTTTTGGTTATAGATCTTTCTATCCTGATGTCCAAGGAAGATCTGAAAGGAGAAACAAAGGCACCATGACACCTGAGTGCGTGGATCTCTGGGAAATAAGCTAGAAATGCAGCAAAGACTGCAGAAGTTGGAAATATGAGAAACTTGGTTTCAGTTAACTAAAGCTTTAGTCTGGGAACATAAGCAGACTAAGACAGAGATTGTGTGGGTTGCATCAATCTTTAAGGTCATGGAAGTGGGAACATATAAATTTCTTAGAACTCATATCTTATATACTATGTACGATATATATGGAACAAAAAAAGGTCCTAGTCACTTTTATTATCACTGTGACAAAATACAGCATACCAACACCTTAACTGAAGAAAGGTTCTTATTGGTTCACAGTTTGTAGAGATTTCACGCCTGTTCAGCTGAACACCATGGCAGAGGAGCTGGGCAATAGGGAAGCAGAGAGAGATAAAGGGAAGTATCAGAAAGAGATAAATACTTCCCAGTCACTCCTAACTGGTTTCTTCCATTCCAACCTTCCTCCTAAAAGCCAGTCAGGCATATGCCTGTATAACCAATTACACTCCAACTCCAAACACTCCACACACGAATTGATGAAGCTATTGGAAGACATCTCTGTGTAAATCATGATATGAAGATATGGAGCTTATTTTTTTCCCTGCCAGATTTTTATCTTGGTGTAATCTAATCTCTCTATTCTTTCTTTTAAAATGAAGATATTTACCGTGGACCATTTTGTGTTGATATTACATTGCCTGATTTTTGAGTTTCACAGAGGTTCATGCTAAGAGCATGATTTGTCTCAAGGGAAATTTTGTTTTGGAATTTTGAGAAATGATGGAACTTATAAAACTTTGGGTGAAGGTACTAGCATGTTTTTGATTGCATGAAAGATAGCTACATCATATTAGATGTAAACATTACCTTGTTATTCTCTGTATTAGAAAATTCAGTACTGTCTAGTACGTGTTCTATTTGATGAGGTGTATAATATGTTGATGAAGCTTGCCTTGATTCTGATGCTCCTAGGAAACTGACTGAATTGTGGCAGTACTATACTTACATGTGGATTGATCCACATATAAGTATGTGGTTAGGATTTGAAGTCTAGTTGAAGACAGATCATTGGGAATATCACTTTGGAGGGTATATCTTCTGATGCACTATTCCCCTCTCTGCTTCCCAGCTGCTAGGAACCATGTTATCACTCCCTTGGAGCAAGCTAACTATGCACTCAAATCCTTTAAATCATGAGCCAAACACACCTCTCTTGTGTAAGTTATTAGTGTCATGTTTTTGTTCTCAAGATCACGAAAGCTATCCAGACCTGGGAAACATAAAAACAAATTTTATAGGATCACCATTGCCTTTATTAATTCAGCAATTAGCTATTTTCTTAGTCTGAACTTTCAGCTGAATTCTCTGAACGTGAGTAGAGCTGGCATTATCACAAAATTTAGACCTTAAATTATCATGTATATATATGATAAAATATTATAAAATGTTATTCATACACAAGAAGAATGGAATCCTTTCAGTGGCAACATGGGTAGAGATTATGGTTTTAAATGAAATAAACCAGGTATACAAATATAAGTTCTGTATGATCACACTTCTAAAATTGTCTTTTCAATAACTTGCTTAACATTCATTTATGTAAGATTTATATTTATATCTACAGATCTAAATATAAATCTAACAACAAATCTCTTCTATTTTATCACCTCAATCAACATCTTGTGATAATCAATATTATAATTATTCCCCAATTAGAAATCCAGAAATTTAGAAAATCCATCACAGCAGATGATACTCCTATCTTTTCGTAAAATAGAAATATTCTGAGATTTGTTACAAAGGAATTTTTAAAATATTTGTAAGAAGAATTAGATCAGTTGTTCAAAATTTTATACACAATAGGCAGTGTGAACAGATTTTTCTCAACATCGTTCAGCTTGTGTTATATTTAACTATCGACTCTGGCATGGAAAATCTTATATTTTTTACTTTTAAAAGATGTGAATTAGCATAAGGATACTAAAATAATATAACATAAACAGAATTATATAAAATGAGAATTCAAAGATAATTAACATTTTATATATCCAGACCTGGGAAACATAAAAATAAGTTTTATAGGATCACCATTGCCTTTATGAATTTAGCAATTAGCTATTTTCTTAGTCTGAACTCTCAGCTGAGTTCTCTGAACATGAGTAGAGCTGGCATTATCACAAAATTTAGAGCTTAAATTAAAAAATAATTTTATGTGGAAAAAGTCAGAAATAAAATGTCACGACTGGTTCTCCTACTTTCCAACTTTCCTTGTGATTTAACTCTACATTATTTTTGATAAATTGTAACTGTAATAATGTGAGAAAACAACAAGCAACTGTCACCAATAAATTTTTCTCAATTAAATTTAAAATGTTGACAATTATTCTCTGATGATTGTCAGAGTTATTTCACCCCTCTAAATGTGAGTGTGCCTAAATTTTTTTGTATTATATTGTGTGTGAATGATAACAGCGTGCCTGAATTCAAATGTGCTTCCTTTTGGCTGAAACATATGTACATATAAGTTTTTCTCAACTCTCTTACCAATTTACTTAAAGTAGTATTTCTTAGCAACCCCTCAACTCCCCATTTGCATCCTTTTGCTTTGCTCTTTGGAGAAATTTACCTCATTTGATTTTATACATTATTTATTTGTTTAATATTAGTGTTCAAGTTAGAATCCAGAATTCTGCAAAGTTTAACATTCTACCTTCTACCAGTGTTTATATATCTATAAGTCCTTTAAATACTTATTGAATGAATAAATGAAAGTGAAGTTCTGTACTAATCTTCCTAAGCCTGATTTGTCATTTTAAGTTAATTGTAAAATGGGAAGATTTTAGAACACAAGGTTTAAAATGCATTTGGGTATTTAGTCAAATTTTAATTCTACTAAATGAAAATGCACCATTGAAATATACTTACAGAGAAAAATTTGTCACATCTCTTACTCTGACTGCTGCCATTAATATAATTCTTTAAATATTTGCTGAATAGTGAACTTACTGCTATTTGGCATATTGAGGTGCAGTTAGTACGATTCTGTACATGGGGTCACTCAGTTTTATTAGTGTGCCTTTTGATTACCTAGTCAATGGAGGAGCAAGCTGAAGCCTTACTGATCACTGAGTGGGAGTGCACAGTATAGATTTGCATGCATTGCATGTGATTAACA
Organism: Cavia porcellus; assembly: GCF_034190915.1. Taxonomy (NCBI): domain Eukaryota; kingdom Metazoa; phylum Chordata; class Mammalia; order Rodentia; family Caviidae; genus Cavia; species Cavia porcellus. The sequence continues at coordinate 19,394,334 of NW_026947514.1, read as the reverse complement.
ATTAATGTCTGGGTTAATATGCTTTGAGTACCTTGTAATCATCAAACCATGAAGCTATGAGGGAAAATAATGAGCCTTCACTTATTGGGGATTCATCATGTTTCAAGCAAACAAATATTTTAAAATGAGTTTTATTATTTCAAGTTCACATCAAGCCCACCTGTCCTCAGGATGAATTTTGACATAAGTTATACGATCTCCTATGCACATCAACCTCATAAAAGTGGGAATATTTCTTCAGATATTAATTAAAAAGCCAGGTTGAATGGTTAAATAGCTTTCTGCTTTGTAAAACTGTTTACTAGTATCAAGCAAAATTAATCATATACTTATCCCTTAGTCCAGAATTTAATTTCTTAAATATATAACAAACAATAATGTAAAACAAAGGTCTATGTGAAAATAATGATATTACCACTGTTGTTAACATATCTAAATAAAAATAAAAAAGATGTTCAGTACTTGTAGAATTAAAAAAACATTGGAATCTGTTCAAGCAGCACAGGTATACTGTGATGAGAACAAATGATTCAAAACTTCACACAACATGAATGACTTGTAAGAATTCATGTGAGGTCACAGCATACAAAAATGTGCACTGTACATGTTCATCCATCTAAAGTAGAAAATAATCAAAATTAATCTGTTTTGTTAGAACATAGTATTACAGAATTTCATGGATGAAGAAGTGATCTCCCGGGAATTGTGTAAAGCTACTTCTGAACTGCTTGTTTGCTGAATGTATTATGCTAACTGGATTTCATGGAGCATTATGCTTCCTACACCCCTGTTTTATGTGGTTTGCGGCTCATATGGGACAGCTGATGAGCTCAGGATCTCAAGTTAAGCGGTGTCCATTTGTTCTTAGAAAGTCCCAGTGCTGGATATAGTGATGAACAGACATTTGTAGAACCATCTACATATCTAGATTAGCTCCTAACACATGCTTTACATTCTTCTGGTCAATTTTCCCCTTGCTAGGTCTAATGACCAACAGAACTATCCAGAACCATAAACAGTGATACAACTACAGATCAAAAAGGTGGGAGCTACTGTGTAGAAACAATCTTCCATAAATCTCTTTACAGGTTTCGCTTTCGAGACTTGACATTCAATTTCGTCTTAAACTCCAAGCCTGCAGTTATTTCCAGTGTCTCAGCCACTAGTAAAAGGCTAGACTTCACTTTCCAAACTCTTCTCACATCTATGAAAAGTCTAAATTAAAATAAATTCTGATATTACAAATGTCTTCTTCTTTGAAAGAACCCTGATGGGAATATTGGTAAGACTCTTTTTCTTGATATAAGTGTGTGAATGAATGTGCCAACTTATAATTCATTATAATTTACATTTAGTTTTTTTAATTTTTCATTTATATTTTATACTGTAGTGAAATGTTTATTTACAAAACTTCTAGGAATGAGTGAAATATTCATTTTGCATCAGATAAAATTCAACTTGAAATTCATAACAAATTTTGTCTCACAGGGGAATAAAGCTATTTATCTTTCTATGATAGCTATGTAGCCCTTAATGGAAAGTTTAAGGTAAGAAATTATTGTGTAGTTACACTCCAATGTGGCTGTCTGTTATGGATTGAGAACTTGTGGTCAACTTAACGCCAACTGGATTACATCAGTAAGCATTGAGTGAAGATGCTCCACCTGAGGAAAGTTGCCAGGATAAATAGGTGGAGAAGAAGGGAGGTGTTGAGGGTTGAGGCGTTAAGGAGACATTGTGGGTTCTCCTATGAGTTGCTGTCTGAGCTGTTGGGTTCTTCTGGAGAGGCTTTGGTCCTCACATCGAGCATTGCTTCCTGGCTTGGGGGGGGGGTGATGGATGGGGGCGGGGACACGTGCTGCTGCTTGGTCTCTAGAATGAACTCGACTCGCTGCTTCCTGGCACATATCCGACTGTGCTTGTCAGAGAAGGAGCTCGGGGCCTCCAAGTCACTGAGGACGGCTGTGGTGCCTTTCAGGACAGCCCCAGTCTTTGTTGTATATGTGACTTTTTGGTGCCAGTGTAGGACCCTCATTCCACTAGCACAGCTCCTTCATCCTGCTGGCATAGACTTTCTGGCTTCCACCGCTGACCCTTGGGTCTTCCTGACACGGATCTGTAAAAGAGACTGGCATGAGTCCTTCTTTTGGGCTCTCAACCTCCAGTTGGACTCGCAGGAGGCATTGTGCTGAGCTCTGGGTTTTTATCTGGACTCATGTGGGACATTGCAGTGGGGTTTAGGCTCTTGACTAAACAATCTATGTCTTTGGTGTTGCGGATAGATTTCCTGCATTTTGCTGTGTTAACTTCTGGTGACCATTATAAAAAATATTATAAACTCCATATCCTAATCCTAGTTGTTCTCTGTATACAACCCCCGACTACAATACTATCTAAAACCTCATTAAACACTTTCTTCAATACCTACTGTAGGTTTCCATTAATTTATAAAAGTAAATTACCTGGTAGTATTAGAGTCTTTGAAGAAATCTATTGACTTCATAGGTTATATCTGAAAATAAGATCTGAAGAAACAGCAAAAATACAATTAGGAATCCCAGATTCTTTTTCACTTAATTTCCCCAGCATCACAGAAATATGAATATGAAGCCAGAAGTATAGTTGGAGAAGTAAAATTGAACAAAGGAAAAGATTTGCATCCACATCTTTTCTACAAAAGTACAATGAGCTGAATAGTGCATCTCAAAGGTACAAGTCCTCCTAATCCTCACGGGGTCTGAATAGTATCTTACCTGACAAAACAGACTTGGCACATGGATTGGGTTACTGTGAAGGTGAAAGATTTTCCTATAGTATTTGTGAGTCTTTTTTTGTTTTGCAAATAACAGGTAGCAGTATTTTATTATTGTTTTGCTCCAGTTTCTTTTTCTTTTTTTAAAATTTTATTTAAATGGAAAAAGAGAAAAAAACAAAACAAAACAAAGTGGTGTAAGGGTACAAGTAATACAGAACTACAAAAAAAAAAAAAAAAACCAAAAACAAATTAAAAAAAAAACAGTAAGAAATCACCAGTTAATAGATTACACATTATCATCTTAGAGATAGTTGCTCAAGTCACAGTATCAAAGCATACAAAGTAGACATTCAAACAGTGAGACTTCAAACAGTTGTGTTCAGTGAGCCAACCAAAAACATTAATATGGTCAGCTATTTAACACCCCTAAACACTTGCAGTTGTATCCTTTAGAGCACTCTTTTTCCTCTCTTTTTTACAACAAAATTTACACATTTTTGATTTTATTACTCTTTAGTTCTTATTACTTTTTTTTTGTAAGAGAATAAAGTCAAATATGACAAAACAAAGCTGTCAGTCAAAACCAAGGATAGACATAGCACATGATGTAAAAACAGAATACAAGGTTATCAACAAGGGTTACCATAATGTCTCTTGCTTCCTTAAAAAGAATTGTCTATTTCATTAGGTATTATAAAGTTGAACAAAACAGTAGAGAACAAGACCAATAAAACCTAAACCTTGTAAACATTACAGGACTTCCAAAGAAGATAATAGTCAAACCAGAATGGGCATCATAGTGAATCTTATTGCCTTCAAAGTAGTTGCCTATACCCTCAAACTTGATATTATCATACAGAATGGAACAGAGTCTAATCAGTCAAAATCAAATAGTTGGAGTATTACAGGACTTCAAATCAAGTTAATAGGAAATCAAAAAAGTTACTATAATATATCAGGAATCAAAATCACAACCACCTGCTTACAAGGCAGGTTCTTATGATGCTGAGCTAAATCCCCAGCCCTGCTTGTGTGAGTCTTAATGTAGCATAAGAAAGTGACAAGGAGTGAGGACAGAGAGAAGGGGAAAGTGACATCACAGAGTAAGGCATTAAGTGATATCCTGGCAACTTCATAACACAGGGAAATAGACTCTCCCCTAGAGTGGCCTGAATGAATAAACCCTTCTGGGGTCTTGATTTTGGCCCAGAGATACGTGGTACAGACTTATAGCCATCAAGAAGTAAGAAAATACAATTCAACTGCTTGAAACACCGAGTTTTGGTTCAATTGTTAAAGTTGTTATTAGAAACTAATGTCCAAAAGAAAGGACTGACTTAAGGAATTAACAGTGTCAGGAACATACAGATCCTGGTAAATAGAAAACAAAAGGAGAAAAAAATGAAAGCTACCAGAAATAATAGTGATTTGCATTCTTCCAATATAAAGAAAGGCAAGATCTGAAAACATGCTGAGAATTTAACTTTATAGAAATAAAGGTGTCAGTCTTGATTCTATTACTCAGAAAAGTTTCAAGGTTTCCTTCATGATGAGATACTTCTTTCCCCTAAAATGATAATATTGCAATAAAAAATAAAGACACAGGCAGGTGGGGTGACATATATCTGTAAGCTCAGCAATGGGAGGTGGCTGAGATGGATGGATCACAAATCAAGTCCTGGACAGCTTAAATCAATTAGAGTTTCTGCAGGCAGCTGAGTTAGTCAGAAATATTACAGAAAGTGAAAAAGGGCTAGGTCCTCAATGGAGCCAGTGCAGATACCTGGCAACTGTGGGGGAGACTGATGTCCCCTGCTGTGGGCCAGGCCTCAAAGCAAAAGACGATACAGATGCCGCCATATCCTGGGACTGATACCCTGAATAGTTCCCACCCCTCTAGGGAAGAGTCTCTGCTCCATAGGAATACCTGCTTTCTATGTGACTCGATACCTCATTTGTGCCTACTGCAATCAATTTTATCTGAACTAGTGATCTTAATGGCTAACTATAGTTAACTATATCTAACTTGTGAGTTCCCAGTCTTTGCCCACCTTAAACCCACAGTTTTCCTCTATAAAAGTCCCTGGAAAAGAGTCATTGCCAACTCACTTGTGACCCTTTTGGTCTCTTTCAGACAGAATCTTCCTTTCTCTCAGTAAATATATTCTACTCTTAACCCCCGTTGTTCCTAAAATTCACTCTTCGGTTTTAGAGAACAGAAACTCGCGGACATAGCAGGTTGGGCGTTTCATTCCCCAATATCAGAATGACAAAACAAAAGCAAAGCAAAGTCCACAAAACAAAAGCAAAGCAAAGCAAAATGCCTAGGGTGCAGCTCAGCTTAAGGCCCTGTTTTCAATTCCCAATAATATGCACACACAAAAGACCAAATCCAATTTAATAAGGTCATATTTGAAGACAATAGAGTAGTTGGCACAGAAGTTTCTCCATAATGAAAGTGTGAGAAGAATTTGCTAATTATGTGAAACACTGAACAACAATGAGGTCAATGTCTGACATAGTCGAGGTGCATGCACTCCTATGTTACAAAAATGATGTGTGTAAATAGCTGTCTGTGTGTCTGTTACACATAGCACAGCAGGGTTGAGCCCAACATTGCCCATAATTATTCTAGGGCTCATTGTGAAAACCGTCTGCCTTATTAGGTAATTCCTCTAAAGCTTTTCACTTATTCTTAATGCTGTACAAGTACAGATTTCAGAAGAACATCATTCTTTTTCTAATTTCTCATGAGTTATTTCTTAGGATGTTTGCTCTGCTCCTGGGGTTTCTAGGTTCTGACTCTTTTTTTTTTTTTTTATTATAGAGCTGACTCAATCTTCAGCATGATTCATCCTGTTTATTTTCATGGATCACCCTGGGTCATTACCAGGAATACACTTGAAGTCACTCTCTAGAATATAGGCACAGGCCACTCTGGTGAGACACAGAACCTGGCCGTGGTGGTCTATGTGGAATCAGTGGGAATCTATCATGCTCTCCAGGTCCATTCTTTGGAAACACCTGTTCTAGCCCTCTTACTGAGCTCCTGCAATGCGTTTCATCACTTGGTCAGGTCTATGTGCCTGTTACTTTGTGGTGCTGTGCTAGTTTGAGGACTTCACTGTAGTAATGTCATGCCCTATGAGCACTCACTTGTGCTCTACAAAACGGACTTGTGATTGAGCTGCAGAGACACTTTAGATTAACTGCACCAACACTATGACTGTGACTGATCCCCTCAAAATCCACCTGCATAAGCAGTTTCTGCTGCTGTTCTCTTTAATTGGAAGTTATACACCTGATAGTGTTTATCATGGCTGGAGAGACTGTATTTTGTCTTGGGCTACTCCCTCTGAGAGGCACTTAGAAATCATCTTGGTTCCTTGGGACTTTGCCCTTTAAGTCTTTTCTTCTGTTCAATTTCTCGCCATCTTTTCATCTTACAAACAGTTTCTGTGGCTGTAAAAATACCAAGCCCTATGAATTCTTCTATTTAATCACTGAGATCAAAGATCATTTTAAGGACTCTAAAAATGTCAGTATGCTAGCATAGAAGAGGAAAAGTTTTATTCACATACTGGCATAGAGGGTGCTCTGCTTCACAATAGCTAATTTCTCCAACAAAGAATGAAGCAAATATAACTGTAGCAGTGGTAGAAAACATGGTTTGGCAGAAAAAAATTTTAGTAGTAAATGAATGAAGACTTACTAGTTATCCATGCAATTTTTTGAGTATTTCTTACAGTTTTTCTCTAAGTAGATGACAAGTAAAAGTTTACTTCAGGAAGATATGAATGACATACATTTTTAAATTTGCTTTGGATTATGTTGTGTTCTCATTTTTTATTAAAATTCATTTATGTGAATTGATATTAGTCTATCTAAATATTCATCATAAATCCATCATTTTTATCTGTTTTTCCTCCACACTTTCCCTCCTCCCTTTCTTCATCTCCAGAATATCTACTTTCCTGTTCTCTATCTTTCTTCCTTTATTTTGCTCTTTAAAATTTTTGTTTTGAGTTTTTGATATAAGGATATCATGTAATACTTAACAGAGTCTGGTATATCTTTCTAAACATAATGATTTCAAAGTATACCCATTTTCCTACAAATGACTTTAATATATTCCTACCTATGGTTGAGTAATTCTTCATTACAATTATATACTGCATTTCTCTAAGCATGTAAGCTGTTTCCATAGTCTAGCTACTGTGAATTGCAGTGCTATAAATATGAACATGCATTTGTCACTGTAATATGATGTCTTTAACTCTTTTTAGAAAGACAAAACTGAATCAAATAGAATTGTTATTTTCAGCCTTGACCAATCTCTGTACAGATTTTCAGAGTGCTTGTACTAGCTCACATTCCCAGCAGCAGTATATGAGGATTTTTTCTCCACTTTCTGAGCAGTATGTGTTATATGTAGCATTTATCATTAAATAAGGTGTAATCCCAGAGTTATTTCGATTTGTAATTTTAAAGGTCAATGATTCTGGATAATTTGTAATTTGTGTAATTTTTGGTCACTTGTCTTTTGATAATTTCTCTTTTGAAGAGTATTTATTCATTTCATTTTCTCATTTTATAACTGAATCATTTGATTTTGGGGACTCATTTTTGCATTTTTCCTTTTCTAAGTTAGTCCTCCAATCAGAATAGTAGCCTATAACATTTTTTCTCATTCTTTTATTTTCTTTTCATTCTTCAACACTACCTTTTCACTCCCTTGATTGTTTATTTTCCTGTGTACCAGATGTTTAACTGGGCATATTCCCATTGGTTTATTCTTGGTGTTACTTCTTATGCAATTGATGTTCTCTGCAGGAAGTCCTTGCCTAAGCCTACATCTTCAGATGTTCTTCCTATTTCATCTTCCAGTAGACTCGATGTTTTCATTTTTATGTTTATATCTTTGAATCATTCTGATGCAGTGTTAGTTTAGGATGAGAGCTATGTGTCTAGATTCACTCTTTTGCATGTAGATAGCCAGTTTCCCCAGCACCATTTGGAAAGAGGCTTTTTCCTGTAAGATCAGGTGATTGAAGGTGCAGGGGAGTGTTTCTGTTTCTTCCCTTCATTTCATTGTTCTGCACGTCTGGTTTTTGTCGGTACCATGACAACGTTATGGTTGCAGCTTTGTGGTATAACTTGAAATCCAGGATTGCACTGGCTCCCTTTTTGCTCACTTTGCTGAGGATTTCTTTGACTATTTTGAATCTCTTCTAATGTCAAATGAATTTTAGGATTTTCTTCTCCATTTCTGTGAAGAATTGTGTCTGAAGTTGCATAACATGTAGATAAATTTTTTGCTAAAATAGGCATGAGAATAATATTTAATCTGGTTTACCCAGGAAAAAAAATGGATGTGTTTCCATTTTATGATGTTCTCTCAGACATGGTTTTTTTAAAGCAAGACAATTTTTTCATATAGAGGTCTTTCACTTCCTTGTTTAGGTAGAATACTAGGTATTTAAGTATCTTGATATTCCTGTGAATGATAATTTTTTTTTCTTTCCCAGTTATTTCATTGTTGCTGTACATAAATCCTATTCATCTCTTACATACTGCCAATTTGTGGAACTTTTTATTAGCTTTACGTGTCATTTTTTTTTTAACATTTTCATATTTAACTTAGGGTTTCTTGGCCATCATTGCATTGATTTGAATCCAGTTTGGAGCAGTTAAGTTAAAGTAATATAACAAATACATTTTACATGCCATAAAAGAATAATTATTGATGCGCATAACTGAAAGAGATCTCCATGTTTAAAACTGTCCAGAGAAACTTTCTTCTCTAAAAGTTCATGCAGAATACAAATATAATTGGAGACAGAGCCTTTACAGAGGTAAGTAAGGGCTACTCAGTTTTTCAAAATAGGCAATAATATGATGGCTGTTCTTTTTATTAGAAAAGGTAAAGCCATACATTTAAAACTCACATAGGAACACAGAGAAAAGGTAATTCTCAAGCTAGAGAAACTAATGATATTGATACATTGACTTTGAAATTCTATACTTAGGTTGGGAAGAAATAAATTCCTCTTTAAGTCATCCAGTTTGTAGTAGCTCACCACAGCATCCCTAAAGAATCAATACAGCTTCCAAATGGTGAAAGTGTTAGGGTACCTTCACAATTAATTGTCAAATAAATGTCACTACCTGGTACATGTAACCAGTGAGCTCAGCTATCAACTGGATATTAAACACATATTTCAAAGTTTGAGTTCTCTCTTTCTCTTTTTGAAAAAAAAAAAAAAAGATGTCTCTTCTCAAGCATTTCTTGTTACCTCAATTTCTGTGTGAGTCATTCCAAACTTTTAGACTATAGATGAAGGAAATGAATACATTCTTATACCAACCAATAAGTCTAGACAGCATACATAATGCTTTTACTTACCAGTATTTCCTACTCTGAAATTTGTGTAGATAATACTCTGATTGCAAAGTTATAAAATCATTTGCAAGTATTTTCAAATGCAGTACAGTGCTTTGCTATGTAATGGTGGATACTAATGGAAAAACTGACATGAAGGAATTTTTCCTTGTTTCTTTCATAAAATGTATAATAATAACATACCAGATATACAGAACCTTCAGAAAGACATCTTATTCAGTCTTAAATAAACTGGGACATGTGTGTATTTTCTTGAGAAAAAATAGCATAGCATGTGAGCTAAAACGATGGAAGAAAAAAGTAACTTTCGTGTCACTGATTATTTTGCACATGAGTGAGAAAACAGGCAAGGATTTTTTTTGTTGTTGTTGTTTCTCCCAGGCAATAAGCTTAAAAGAAGGAAATTCCTAGGTCCACTGATTCTACTAAAGTCGATGTAAGATAGTTATAGTCTGAAGTGATCCTTAATGTGTTCAAATTGCAGTTTATTTATTAACCAGGAGACAATGGAAAATTTAATTTCTGTATCTCTATCTGTAACTATAGTTCCCTCATGGAACTATTGTGGCATTTAAAAAACAAAGAAAAAAATCATCCCAAGTTCTTGGCATGGGTCCTACTTAAAAATTCCCAAAGCATCTGAGAGACTGAGGCAGTAACATCACAAAATCTCCAGCCCAGGCTGGGCAACATAGTGACTTAGCAGAACAGTCACAAAATTTAAAAATAGATTCCAGATTTATCCAGTGCAGAGACCTTGGGTTCAATCTCCAGTATTGCAAAAGATTTATTGCATTTCTATAAAGCTTGTTACACTGTATGGACCCAACCAGTCATCTTCCCCCACTTACTGGAATGATACTGCACATATTCTTCTGTTTTAGAAAAGAAACACTGTAACTCCTCAGCAGGAAGCAAATCAATTTAAACTGTTAATTTTCTGAAACTAAGTAATTGGACTTATTGCTACAGGGTATCTTCTTTTTCTGTTGCACTATGATATGAATCTGATAAAATTCCTATTTTTTACTAAATCCAAAAAGCCTTTCATAACTCAAAACATGATAAGGCTCAACATCCAGCGTCTGCCATTGACAACGATTTCAAAATACCTGTCTGGCTTTTATTTCCATGCCTTGAGACAATTTGCTTTTTGAAAACACAAGAGTAAGTAGCAAACAAAAATAATTAGTGTGTGTAAATTATTTAAAACTCAAATTTTTAAAATATCAAGTAAAACATAACAGTTTTAGAGTAACGATGTCACCACGTACAATTCAATTTATGTAGTGACAGACACAATTTGATATTGCAAAAAAAAAAAAAAAAGAAGCTTGGGAATGTGTGAATCTTGAGTCAAATTATTGCAGAGTCAAATGGAAATCAACATACTTTAAAGGGCCAGGAAAATTACCATCCCTTTTGGGATATATAAGGCATTTTTTGAATAATCCTCTGAAAATACTGCAAATTCAGCAAATCACTTCACATAACCCCCATGATTATTTACTCAATATAGTTGCATATTTTCTTTCATTTTAAAATATTTCATCATACATTACTTCATGTTGGTTGGTTCTTTTTGCCTTTTTCCACACCATATTGTTTTGAAATGAAAAACAGTTTTGCCTTTCTATGATTTTTTGAAGTTTCCAATTTCCAAGAATCATTTATAAAAATAATGGCTAGTAAATACATATAAAAATACAGACATAATTTGAATAAGGTACTTATATGATAGTATTTCAACAGTGTATTGAAATACACACATGTAGCTGATAGATCTTCAGTTGCAAGCGATACAAATGGACAATAGATGACCCTTTTTCTTGCTGTTCTTTTCTTTTCTTTTTATCTTTTTACTTACATTTTATGAGGGACTAATAATTTAGTAGTAATGAAGTTGGCCAATAATATTACATAAAACTTGAAATTAGAGGAAAAAAGTGAGGGAAACAAAGCATGCCACCCCAAAGTATGAGTGTGAATAACCATGAAAGAGTTCCGAGTATGTCATTTGAAAATATGCCATATTGATTATTTGAGATGAAATTAATGGGAAAAATAGCTAACACGAAGAAAGTTGTTCTCTGAACTCTCTTTCTCTGTACAAAGAGCCTCTAAAACAAAATCGTCATCCACTCCTTTCCCCAGGGGAGTTTCATCACCCAGTGAACACTGATTCCTCACAGAAGAAGACTAGACAATCATTACTTATGCAGCAAATTTTTGTCACCCAATATCATACATCCAATTTATTCTCTTAGGGCTCATTTTACATACCTAAAAACCATGAACTACATCCCTTTCTCTTTCTTAAGATTGACTGCATTAAAACATACTATGAGATTGTGTTTAAAATATTTATTTTAAGTACTCTTTGCTGTAATGTTCCATAGTTATGATAAAGTAAATTAATTAATTTGTAAAGAGTGTCTCCATAATCTGATGGCTTTCAGATTATTTGATAGAAACAATGGCCAGACTAAACCGAGTATAGAAACACTTTCTATTCTGCCAGACATAAATGCATATTTCAATCTTATTATGGAGCAAATTCCATTAGGCCCACTCGAAGAGAATTTAATTTTCTAATAAGAAAATATTTTTTTGACTTACAATTTTCTTTTTTAAAAATTTTTATAGTAAAGAGAATAAAAAAATACCAAAAATACAAATCAGAACAGAACAATGCAAGCAGCATAAGACTTCAAAATAAGAAAAACAACAGGATATCAAAAGTGGCTACCATAATATATCTTGTTTATTTTAAAAATAATTAACCATATCTTTACACACAAAGGTATCAAAAGTAACAAAACTGTATAAGACCAACCCAAAAATGCTAGCATTACAGGACTTCAAAACCAGATAACGGGAAATGAACTATGGTTACTGTAATATCTCATTTTCTTCAAAAATTTGTTCATACTATTACACATAATAAAATTAAACAAACACAACAGAATAGAATCAATCAAAACAAAAGAATAAGAGCATTATAAGACTTCAAAACAAGATGATAGGAAATCAGCAATGGCTACCATAATGTCTTGTTTTCTTCAAATAGCTCTTCATATCATCACACACAATAAAATCAAATAAAACAAAACAAATTAAACAAACAAATTAAACCACTATAAGACTTCAAAACAAGATAATAGAAAACCAACCATAATTACCATAATATATCCCATTATGTTCAAAATAGCTGGCTATATCATCAGACAAATTAAAATCTAGCAAAATAAGACAGAACAAAGCCAAACTTAAAATTATGAAAGCAAAATAAGAATTCAAGACAAGACAATAAGAAATTAACAGTGGTTACCACCTTTCCCTTCCTGGTGATTTCTCCCCTATCACTCATACAATAACTATTTTGCTTTTTGGACCCTATTAACTCCTGTTTTTTATGCTAGAGTTCACTTTTGTAAGGTCAAATTGTTTCACCCATGAACATGATCTCCGGTTGTGAGGAATCCATTTACCCTCAAGAGCCTCCAGATTATTCTACTTGATAGTTGGGTAGTTTTACATTGTATAAAAAGATCATATGTTTCTTATCCATTCTACAGTTTTTGGACAAGTTACCCTTGCTTTTTTTCTGGTCTCCTGTCACAGGAAAACATTGTTTGCTGTCTATTGATGTTCAGTTGATGAATTTCCTTTCCAGTGTTTAAATGTGTTTCTTGTATACAGTATATTCATGGATCTTGTTTTTGATCTACTCTCTTTGTATTTCATTTTATTGCTTGAGACCATCTACATTAATGGCCAGAAAAAGCATACATTGGTTTGTCTCTGCCATGCTGTCCCCCTGCATTGGCCTTCCACTTTTCCAATTCACTCAGTTGCCTGTCTTGTGTGATGGTCCTCCTCTGCTGCTGTTCCTGGAATCATGGTCATCTTTGCCTCTCTCTAGAATGTTCTTTAGCATTCTCTGTAGGATTGATTTGATAGTCCTGAATTCCTTCAGTTCTTTATGATGGAAGTATCTTATTTATTCATCAATTTTGAAAGATTGTTTTGCAAGATACGTCAGTGTGACTTGGAAGTTGTTTTCTATCAGGATTTGAAACACTTCACTCTAAGCACTTCTTGACTTGGTTTGTGTTGACAAGTCTATCATGATGCTGATTGGTTTTCCTTTATAGGTGATCCATTTCTTTTCTGTAACAGTTTTTAATATTCTGTTCTTGTCCTGAATTTCTGGGACTTTGATTATTATAATTCTGGTTGTAGATTTATGTTAATTATGACTAGTTGGTGTTCTATATTCCTCACTTATTTGCATGTCAGATCTATTTCACATATTTGGGAAGTTTTCTGGAATGACTTCTGTAAATAGCCTTTTAATTTCATTTGTGTTGATCTCTGCTTCTTCTCTGATGCCTATCATTCTTAGTTTGTGCTTCTTTGCATCATCTGCTTTGCAGTTTCCTATTTATTAGTATCATAAAGTTCCATGACGTTATTAACATATAAATAAAATTATTTATTTCTAAAATTGTTTTTAAATATTTAATACCCAAATAATAATTGTGAGCATTTATGAAGTTCAATCTGAGCTTTTGATACACGTGTATAATAGGAAATCATTAAACCACAATAATTAATATATTTGTTAGCATACTCACAAACAGACATATACACATATGTATTTGTTGAGGATGTTTAAAATTCACTAATTGACTTAAACATGCAAACTATTAATCTTAAGCATATTAGCTAAATGAACTTTTAGTAAGTATATGAACAAAAAATTATTCTTTCTGTATAACTGGAATTCTTTACATGTAAACATCTCTCTGATAGTATTTTGCTTCCAAATTCTTGTAATCCTCAATCTATGCTTTTTTTCTGAGTTCATTTTTAGATATCACATATCAATACTATGAGGTGTATAACATTTTCTGCCTGGCCTATTTCATTGAGCAAAATATAGTCTGAGTTCAGATACGTTGGTAAAAACCACATGTCTTAGAATGGGTAAGTTGTATGTTACAAACATGTCATAATATAAATTAGAGAAAATTTTGAGTTTCACCACACATGTATAGAATCTATCTATTTATCTAACTGCCAATCTCTCTACTATCTCCACACTAAAACTCCTTTATTCAGTAAGTTGTTACCTCTTTTAGACATAGCTTCTTTTAGATATTACTCAGAAGTAGAGTTGCGCAAATTTATGTAGTTAAATTTTTAGTTTCTATGAAATTTTTTATTTAGTGCTTTCCTAGTATCTGTGCAAATTTATATTTCCATTAACAGTGTATAAGACTCACTTTTTTCTTTTGATACAAATCATTTTGGTTAATTGGGAATAAACCTACAAAATTATGGCTTTATTGTTCTGTTGGACCTAATTAGTAATATTACTATTAATTTAGTAATGTTTTGTAAACAATTTTTCCTTTAACTGTCTAATCATTATTCAAGTGTCAATCTCTTCATTATTTTGCTATTTACTATATTAGTGAATTAAATCTTTGGCATTTACCAAATGTATTCAGCATGGATGTATTTAATCCTGAGAATATTAAACTTTTATTAACAGAAACAATGGAAATTTATAAAATGATACAGTTTACATGACTATGGAAGAAAATTATAAAAATAGGATCAAGTGCACCTTGTATTACAAGAATGCCATAGCACACTCAGTTTCTTTGCAACTGTATTTTTGCAACACATGTAGCATCCTAAGCTCTTCCTAAAGCAGCTTCACTGACTCCTAAACTATCATCTAAGTCACTTGTTGAGGGTTAGATTTTATGGGGTTAATCTATATTTCTCTATTAAAATGAGAACCCTATTGTTACATGGTAGGATTTCATTTTCTCTCTCTTTGCTGAAGTTAACAAGTATATGACATAGGTTCCAAAGATGCACAAAAGAACTGATGCGAATGGTCCTTCAGGAGCACTCTATGTACCAAGGAATATTTCACTGAAGTGAGTGGAATCATATCATTGAAGAACCATCAGAAATGATTTTCTTGTGAGCATTTAAAGTCATCTTTTCTCATTTAGAGTTGTGCTGAAGGACCTCACTTTCTCTTCAATTCCATTCATCATATGGAAGTCAGCTCTGTTATCAGATGTTAATCACAAAATTACAGTGCTTCTGAAAACTCTCTAATTTGATTGTGCTTCTTGTATTGTTCTTTTTCCATTAGGAGTGGAGAAATGTTGGGATCCAGATTCAGTTTTGGGGACATAAGCTGGCTGGCATGTCTAAAGATAGAAAATAGTTTTGTAAATAATGTTTCAGAATGTATTTTTTCTTATTTTTTCCCTTGAGCTTCTTTTTATTGTTTTGACTTAATTGAAGGAAACCATGGGAACTATTTTATTTACAGCAAGAAAGCAGAGAATCATTTTGAACAATATATCATTTTCCCTTTAGCAACAAAGGATGTCAAAAATATATTGGAAGAGGAGTTCTTTTACATTCATGTCATTCAGTGTTGAATGGCATTTGACATTTGAAGGACACTCATTTCACCTCAGATTTCTTCAAAAAAGAAGAAACAGATTTACACTGTGATGTATCCAAGGCCACAAAGGGGCAGAATAGTAAATAAAAAAGCACTTTACTGAAATTGAGAAAAATCAAACTCTAGGGCGTGTGTTACCTTCATGTGCCTTTGCTCAAATCTCAGGCACTATGTTTTAATAACTACTTCAAGCCCATTTATTATGCAAGTCCAGGGCTGGTTTAATATTATCTCTCAATAGTGACACCAAATATTTTCAGACTCAACAGTTTTGATTGCTGTTGAAAGAAGAATAAAGGACTTCCAGGATCATAATCATGATTGGTTTTATTTGATGCTTTTGGAATAGATTGTGAGCATATTTATCATATTTATGTGTCTCACAGCTCTTGGTTTGAAGTTCAGTCAAGGTTTGCATAAGTAATTTAAATTAATTTCCCCATTCTATTCTGTGACAGCAATTTCAAAGCACCACAAATTCTAAGACATGTTCATCAACCACAAGTAATTGCTAATAAGTGACAAGCAAATATTTTGTTTTGTGTCTTTAATTAGTAATTGTAAAGTAATACATTTCCTCGACTACAATAAATGCAAATACTTGTCATTTAAAAATGTCTTTTTGATACAATAAAGTTATAAATAGGAATTAAATACTTATGCAATGAAAATAAATGTATATCTCTGGAATGATGCCATTTTAATTGAAAAGAATCATCTCAACCTGCCTTCAATTTCATCAAGTCAAGATACTACCATAACTCTCTAGCCTCAAGCAATTTTCTGCTTTAATATTGCATTTCACTTTTTTATCAAAGTAATCAGAATATTGTTTTGCAAACAAACCCTTTATTACTTGGTATGTGGCTATGTATCACTTCTCAGTTTTGTTTTGCAGTCATGTAATACAAATAGCAGTTAACACATCATCTATCTAGCAGTCTGGGAATGAATTATATTGCCATTAAAAGTAGAGTGACAGAATGCATGATGAGCGGTTTCCAAAACTATGTTAGTAAATCTGTGCAGGGAATGGATGTGTATCTATTAATATATTTGTATTTGATATCTTCATTTTCCCCCCAACGGATAACTGCCAAACAAATTTGAGGAAAAAAGAGATATGATAAAAAAAAATAAGTGGGCCAATTTTCTCTTCTTTCATAGAAATATGGCAACGTCTAATTTTAAATTAAAAAATCAATAACTGGAAGCATAATTATATATGAGTCATGTTGATGAGCAGTATCGGAGCTCACTATAATACATTAGTAAATAGGGAAGTCAGAAAGTAAAGGAGCTGAAACAAGCCCAAGTTGTAAGATCCACAGAGAAAATCGAGGCTATTAACATGGCTTTTATCCACAGAGCCAAAAATAGCCATGCTGCTGTTTTTAAGTCTTTCTAGGGAGATTTAAACAGTTATTTTAAGTTTCTCCCAAAACAAGGTAGTTTGGTGATCTCTCCAGGAGCACTAAAACATTTGATGAAAACACCATGGTCTAAAATATGTTTAAATATCCATGGCAACAAAAATTTTATTGCATCATCTCCCTTTATATCCTTTTGTCTTGTTTTTGAAACAGGATCTTATAATGGAAATCAGAGTGTTCTTAACTCAATACATAGCCTTGTTTCAAACTTGAAGCCATCTTTCCTCAATTTCCAGAGTGATGAAATTGAAGATGTGTATATCAATCTATATTTTATCTGTAGTAAAGAAAATGACTTTTTTATTTAAAGGAGAGAAAAAAAAAAACAGTATAAGGGTACAAGTAATACAGAATTAAAAAAAAACAGTAAGAAATCACTAGTTAATAGATTACATATTGTCATCTTAGAAATAGTTGTTAAAGTTACATGATTAAAGCATACAAAGTAGACATTCAAACAGTGACACTGCAAACAGCTGTGTTCAATGATCCAACAAAAACTTAGTAATATGGTCATCTATCTTAACACATCTAAACACAGTTGCAGTTGTATCCTTTAGAGCACTTTTTTTTCACACTTTTTACAACAACATTTACATTTTTTGGGTTTTATTACTTCCATTAGTTCTTGTTACTTTTTTTTTTTTTGGAAGAGAATAAAATCAAATATGAGAAACAAAGCAGTCAGTCAAAACATGTAAAAACAGAATACAAGATAATCAACAATGGTTACCATAATGATCTTGCTACCTTAAAAAGAATTGCCTATATCATTAGGTATAATAAAATTGAACAAAACAGTACAGAACAAGACCAACAAAACATAAACATTGGAGACATTACAGGACTTCAAAATAAAATAATAGTCAAACCAGAATGGGCGTCATAGTGAATCTTATTTTCTTCATTGTGGTTGCCTATACCCTCAAACTTGATACTACCAAACAAAACAAAACAGAGTAAAATCAGTCAAAACAAGATGGTGCGAGCAATACAGGGCTTCAAATTAAGTTAACAGGGCATCAAAAAAATTACCATAATATATCCTGCTATTTTTTTTATTTTTCCCTTAATTAAAAAAAAAATAAAAAATAAATATATTGTTTTTTAAAAAGGGGGGATTGAGATAAAGGAGGATATAACAACATAACAACACAGGTCAAAGCATAACAATTTCAGCAACCTAGTGCTTCACCACAAGATAACCCGACTTAAGAGTAGTTACCATAGTGTCTCTTTCCTATAAATATTTGAGTATAACTTCATATACTATGGCTTCAACATATCCAGGCTGTGTGAAACCATTCAAGATGATGAAAGTATAAAGGGTATTTAGAACCAGCTAACAGAAAATGAACAATGGTTTCCATGTTATATCTTGCCTATAAAATTTTTTGTTTATACTATCACACATAATAAAATCCAGTAAGATACAACATGATAAAACCAATGGAGACAGAAGAACAACATTTGTGGGACTTCAAAACAAGATGATATTAAATCAACACTAACTACTATGATGGCTTCTTTTCTTCAACATAGCTTTTCACATCATCACAGGCAATAATAGCAAACAGCCCAGAATAAAACCATTGCAATTAATGAGTGAAAACTTTATAAGGCTTCAAAGCCACATAATGGGCTTTGATTACCACATGATTACCACATACTTTTATATATTTGAATCATTTCTTACATAGGGAAACTATTCGGTATTCATACATTTGAGTTTGATTTATTTCACTTATGAGCATGGTCTCAAGCTGCGTCCATTTATTTATAAATATCTCAAAGTGATCCTTCTTTATAGCTGAGTAGTACTCCATTGTATAAAAATACCACTTCATTTTTATCCATTCCTCAGTTGATGGACACTTACATTGTTTCCAAAATCTGGCTATTACAAACCGTGCTGCTATAAACATAGGTGAACATATATCACTGTGGTATGATGCTTACAGTTCTGGGAATATGCCTAGAAGTGGGATAGCTTGAAGAAATGGGACTTCCAATCCCAGTTTTTGAGAAATCTCCAGACTGAACCTCGACAATGGCTGCACCAGTCTACACTTCCACCAACAGTGCAGGAGAGTTCCTTTTTCCCCACAGCCTCTTCAGCATTTGTTGTTGATGGTTTTCTTGATCCTGGCCATTCTTTCAGGAGTGAGATAGAATCTCAGTGTGGTTTTAATTTGTGTTTGCCTAATGACTAATGATGATGAACATTTTTCATGTATTTATTTGCCATTTGTATTTCTTCATCTGAGAAGTGTGTATTCATCTCGGATGCCCATTTTTGGATTGGATCTTTGAATATTGGGGTTCTGATTTTTTTTAATTCTTTATATGTTTTAGACAGAAGTCCTTTGTCTGAGGGAAAGTTCACTAAGATTTTTTCCCAATTTGTGAGTTTTCTTTTCACTATACTGGACATTTATTTTGATATGCAGAAACTTTTTAATAAGATGTGGTCATAGTTATTAATTCTGGCAAGTATTTCCCATGAGGTTTGAGTCCTGTTCATGAATTCTCTACCTACCTTTATGTCTTCAAGGTTTCTACCCAACTTGTCTTCCAATAGATGTAGTGTTTCTGCTTTAATATTCAGATCTTTGATTCATTTAGATTTTAATTTAGTATATGGCAAGTGAGCATGGGTCTAGTTTCATTTTTCGGCATATGGAGAGCCAGTTTCTCCCTTTATTAAAGAGACTGCCATTATTCCAGTGAACCTGTTTGGCTCCTTTATCAAAGATAAGGTAGTTGAGTGTGTTTGTAGTTTTGGTTGTATCTTCTAATCTATTCCATTGATCTTTGGCTCTGTTTTGATTCCAGTACCATGTTGATTTTACTACAGTTGCTTTTTAGTATAACTTCAAGTCAGGGATTGTGATGCCTCCTGCCTTGCCTTTGTTGCTTTGAAGTGACTTTGCTATTCTAGGTCTCTTCTCACTCCAGATGAATTTTAGGAGTGTTTTCTGTAGATCTATGAGGTATGTTGATTATACTTTTATTGGGACTGCATTGAATATGTGTAAGAATTTTGGGAAAATGGCCATTTTCACAATATTTATTATTTTGAGCAAGCATCATCTTTCCATTTTCTGAGATCATCTTCAGTTTCTTTTTTCAGTTTATTATAATTTTCCCTGTATAGGTATTTCACTTCTTTTGTAAGAATATTTCCTAAATGTTGCATTTTTTTGGTTGCTAGAAGAAAATGACTTTAAAGAATGTATGTTCCTTTAACTGGTGACATGAGAATAGTATGTATTTCAAAAGATGTTTTATTTATGTCAGGAATGATGTCATATACCTGTAATTCTTGTACTCTTGGAGCCTGAGACAGAATTATTTCAAATTTAAGCCACTGTAGGAAATTTATCAACGTAGACACTGTCTCAAGATAAAAATGAAAAGAGATGAGTATATAGCTTAGTGAGAAGGTCTTACTGAAAACAGGAATGGATCCACATCCTCTTAATATATATTTGAGTCTTCCCTAAGTGGAATCAACAGCTTCTTCAAGGTTTTTCTTTCCAAGATGCAGCATCTCCTATGTGACTGTAGACCATTTAAACAAAGAAACAGAAATGAGAAGTAAGTCTTTTGACGGACACAGCATTTCATCTTCACTGGATCAAACAGTAAAATGTAGGATGATGAAGCACAGGCCCACATGGTGGACAGAAAGGGGTTAGTCAAAATCTGACCCACTTCCAAGAGTGAAAAGAAGAAATGATTCACTGCATTTTGATGGTGACTGCTGAGCATTTTTGAGTATTTCATATGTGTCTCAGAATCACACAGAAATTGCAAAAGGCATAACAAGTAACACACATGAACATAATAACATAGAGGAGAGAAACCATGGCCCAGAGTCACCACAAAGGCACAAGAAGAAAACATTATTGTTACAAAAGCATTTTAAAGAAAATCCCATAAGAAGTTAGATAAAGTTCAAATAAGTGGAATACTAAATTTTATTCAGATTAACAAGAAAGATAGTTCCAAGAAAGAAATCCACACTAGAAACAAACAGGCAAAATGCTTAATATAAATTGCAGGCTTCATTATTGAATCTAATTCTTAATTTACAAAGATGTATATAAAAGTAAGTATTAAGACATATACTAAAAAGAAAGAAATGATTAATGTATTAAGACGTATACTAAAAAGAAAGAAATGATTAATAGATGGTCCAGTTTCATGGCAAAACATAAGTTGTGAAAAAACAAATCAGTTTCTATATCAAAGAGATGGACAAACATGATGATAAAAAGAAGGAAGAATCTAAAAATGTTTAAAAAATAATTCAGAAATTATAATTTTTCTTCTATTACAACTAAAATGAAATTTATCATAGATCAAAAAGTTTATCAGACAGGGATTAAGGTAACAATCCAAGCAAAATTATAACATTAAGCATGTGTATAACTAAATATGCATATAAATTAAATTTATACGTCAAACATGCACAAAAGTGTTCCTATGTTTAGCTGCACATATGCTGTTTTAACTTCTGAACCAAAGCCTGGTTTCCCTTGGATTCATTCATTTACCAAGTCAGGGAGTACAGAAACCGTACAGAATTTTCAGATTTTCTAGGAACTACAAAGTTACTAGAGTCCAATAACATCCATCTTTTGGAGTAATGCAAAATATACTTGATATGAAATTTGTGAATCTACAACTATCAATGATATTTCATAAATGCCAAAAGCTATGAAACCTACCCTCTTATCAAAATATAGAAAAAAATGCCATCAACTCAGAAAGTTATTCAGAAGCAACTAAAGATCTGACCTACCTGTTGTGTTTTAGAAACTCTCTCCACTCCTTCGTCCTGTAAGGAGACTGCTGCTTTTGACACCTTACTATCCATTGCTTTTGGTCTGATGGATTTTGCAGTTACAAATCGGCTTACATTTATTTTATTCTTTTGCCTTTACTATCTTTTCTGTTGAATAAAGATTGTGAGCATCATGTTCAGTGGCATGTATCAGCAGTTGTTCCATTTCATTACAAAGTGGTTCTCTTTGCCATTTATTTGTTCACTTGTTGAACATTTGTATTGTTTCTACTGTTTTATAAGTTACTGCAATCATTTTTCATTTACTTGTTGTGCATACGTATTGATTTATTGAAGGCAGCTGAAATTCTACATAGTTGCATTACCTGGTGAGTGTACATTTTGTGCCACCTCTGGAAATTATCAGTCCACTATATCTATGGATTTACCTATTCTGGATTCCCTATTAGTGAGCTACCTCCCCAGTCCTATTCTGGATATTCCATATAAATGGAATCCTACAATGTGTGGCCCTTTTATTTATGATGAATGATGATATTTGTGATGATGTGATATTATATGCATAATATACATATATATATGTATACACACAAATATAATATTTTTACTAAGATTTTTGTGGATGTATGTATGGTGTTTAATTTTATTCTTTTTAATTTAATACTTTTATGTGTAAAGTAAGGTGCAATCTTAGTTCTTTTACTTGTGACTGTCTAGTTGTATTATTACATTAGTTGACATAAATGCTTTTTCATATTTTTTTTGATCTTGACATCTTTTTAAAAGTTCAATGCCTATAGATATATGTGCTTATTTCAATTCTATGGTATTAGTCTCAGCTACATTCACATGCTGATATCACCCTCGTTTATGAATGTAGAATTATAGTGAGTTTTGAGACTTGGCAGTATGCAGGATCAAGATTTCAATATTATTTTTTTTTTGCTATACCAAGACTCTTAAAAATTCATTTAAATTTGATGAATTGCTTGTTCATTTTTAAAGTCACTAGAATTTTAGGTGAATAGGAGTGAATCTGTATGGTGCTTTGGACAGGATTGCCGGCTAAATATTACTGTCTCCCTATCCATTAAGACAGAATAATTTCCCATTTACATCTTGATTTCTTTCAGCAACATTTTATACTTTTCAGTTTATCACTCATGTTTCTATTTTCCTTTCTTAGTTCTACACATTTCTTTTATTTCTTCTTCTTATTATTCTCTGTGCTTTATTTCAATCACTTGTGTTGTCTGCCCATCATTCATCTGTTCTACATTGATTGCTCTCCCAATGTTTTCCATATTTCAAAATATTATATACATATATAAATTTGGATTACATTTTGTAATGTAAAAAAATGTAAGAGAAAATTACTTTTACCACCAAGGGCAAAAATATTTGGACTAAAGATGTTGCTTAATGAACACTTTGAAAAATACAAATCAAAAAACTATTTAATGAACTTTTTACACCTTAGCACAATGATTTTATGACTAAATTAATGTCAAGCTCCCCACAATGTACTCATGTTATGGTTTATATATAGCTGTTCCCTGAAGCTTTACAAGATAATAAATATGACTTCTGGGGACATGATTGTATCAAAAGGGTGTGACACTCATCAGTGCATTAGCCCACTAATGAGTTTGTAACTAAATGTCATTTAGGAGGTTAAGTCTGTTCATAGGAAAGGGGTCACCGTGGCATGTCCTGGTATGGTCTCACTTGATCTCCCTCTCTGCTTCTTGTCTACCAAGCCACAGACTTTTTCCTGTCTTTCATGTCTCTCTACCGTTCTGTCTTTCCTTAGACCCAGCCAATGAAAGACTGAAATCCCCACAAACTGACAAACTGTGAGACAAAATAAACCTTTTTTCCTATAATTTGTTATTGGGAACCCAGCCGAGATCCTCAATCTCCCAAATGAGTGTACGGTGATGGTTTAAATAAATGAGAAAAGTTTTATGATTTTAGGCCTCCGGGAAGATCAAAATCCTCTAGTGGAGTCTGAGACACTGGAGGCAGACAAATAATGTCTCTGGGCAGCCCATATTTATTTAGTTTTTCAAACAAGGAAGGGACTAGAGTAGAAAACATAGGAAATTGAGCAGGATCCTAGGAGTGTTTCAGGGACTTTTCAAGTAACAGATTATGTTAATTTTGGAGAAATATCTTAGGTGAAAGTCTCCAGACCTGCAGCTACAATCTATCTGGCTGATTGGGTTGGAGCGAGGTGCCCTCAGCTGTGGCCTTATCTCCTCCTTTGAGGCATTTCTTTGTTCTCAGATGGGCCATTCCTCAGCCATGCTGTAACCCTGCACATGCATTCAATTTCCAGCTTCACTGGCTCCCAACAAATTGTGAATACCAAATATTGTTTTTCAGCAGTGTCATTAAATGTACATAATTTGAGGAAAATTATGTACCTTAAATGACATAGTACAGATTAATTTTCTTATAAATTACTACCATTTAAAAATAATATTAGCATGCTTCTACACAATGTTTATTCTTACACTTTGGAAATGCAGCTCCCTACTAAGATATTCCACAACATTCATTTAGGCATCAGGAATTTAAGGGTTTGGGGAGTGAGTTTACTAAGGAGACATCCAATTTTGGGTTGAAAGAATCTAACACACCACTAGGTTACATTTATCTTGTTCAGTACTGTACTATTTCAGGCTTCACTTGTAAAAAATTTCAAGGAAGATTTTAAAATTTCCAGTCTTCTCCCTGAAATATTCTCTCCCATCACTTAGACAACTAATCAGCATCCCAAGAGATAAACACAGCTAAAATTTACCCTGGGCTTTGCAGTTTTGAGAATTTGATGCAACAAAAGTTTCACACATCTGTATAACTGATTCATATCAAAGATGCAGGAAATTAATATTTAATGTCAACTAGTTGACACATAAAGGAAAATTTATAAACAAGTAAGCCTTTAGTAAATCATGTAGGCTGTTTTAAGTACTATATTTTCCCATTAGGAAATAATGTCATATGACAAAAAGAAGTTGAGATATTTTCTAGTCTTTTTGAACTTAGTTTAGGTTTGCTTTTTAAACTTAAACTGAAACATTGTTTAATAACAAATGATGTCTTATTTATTTAACATACATACGAGTCTAGTTAATCACATTGTTAATAAAAACAGTAATTTATATATTTTATATAACAGTAGAAATATTTGTTCATGTAAGTTGTTTCTGTTTATTGTATGTAAATTTAACTTTTATTTAACAATTAAGAGGTGAAAGCGTCTGAAAAATTTTATGATCATTAAATTTTTTTTTATTTAAAAGGAAAAAGAGGAAAAAAACAGAACAAAACAAAGCAGTGCAAGCGTACAAGTAATACGGAACTACAAAAAGAAAAAAAAAAGTAAGATATCACCAGTTAATAGATTACACACTATCATCTTTGAAACAGTAATTCAGATCACAGGATCAAAGCATACAATGTGAACATTCAAATAGTGAGACTACAAATAGTTGTGTTCAATGATCCAATCAAAAATATTAATATGGTCATATGATCATTAAATTAATAGTCTTTTCTATCAACATATTCCTCTTTTTTAAACATTATAGATACACCCCATAATCAACACATTTATAAGTTTTAAACTCTGGGTTTAACATCTAATGGATTTTGTTAACAATTATTATTTTTATTTTAATACTTTTGACTGTATCAATTTCATTTCAATTGTGTAGCTTATTAATAATATTTGTCCTCAGAATTTGGGTACAATATTCTTAAAACTTTTGGAATAATATTTTAATTTTGAGGATCTAAGAATTTTATACCTATTACTCATCATCTTTGTAAGTTAAATATCACTCATTCCAATGCTTTACAGATATGTAAAACTCACTGTTTAATGAGGCCACTCAACTATATAAGCATCTTCCTTTTAGTGTATACCTTTAATTAGAATAACAAAATATAGGTACTATATTCCATTTATTTCTGAATATTTTATCATTCCTTAACTTCACTTTTTATGTGTTCTGTATTATTCTGAGTTATTCTAATGTTTCATCTCAAAGGTAGTAATAAATTTGTATTTTATTCTTTATCAAATATATCTATTACTTCTCAAGTGATAATTCATTATCTATATCTTGTAAACTCTAATATCTACTAGTTTTCACAGTGCTTAAATTTTATGTTTTAGACACTATTTTGATTAGAAATGTTTCAGCCTAGTGTCTTTTATCTCACTGCTGTGAGAAAAGCTAAACTGGAAAATTTCAGACAAAGTTTAGTGTCTGATAGTATGTGTGTGTGAGGGGTGAATACCCGTGTTTACGGTATTTAGAATTGTTCTATTAGGATATTAGTCTCATGACCTAATTAAGCATGGCAAGGGTTTTATTTAATGTATTTTAATAAAGTCACTAAGAATATATGAATCTGTGAAAAAAATAGAAGATTGATGATGACATTATGTCTTATATAGTGCTGTAGAGAGAAACCGTGCCTGTATATTTAGAACCCTTCCCCATGGGTCTGCAATCCTTCACCTCGTTTTAATACATGGTAGTAGTGTCTGCTCAATCAGAAACTGTAACAGTTATCTCCAAGAGTCCCATGATGAATAATATTAAGTCTCACCTTTCCTGACCTGACTACTGCATCACTTCTCCACTGCTCTCTCCCCTGCCAACAGTCCTTCACATCATAGTTAAATCATTTACAGATTATTCGTCTCAACTTCAAACAAGCTGATATTAAATGAAGAAGTTGCTTTTCTATAACAAGTCTTGAATGTCTTCATCTCTTAAATTCAAATATATTTTCTGTTAAAAAAAAAACTTCTCAATATTTATTTGTTAGCTTTGCCCTATTACTGAAATACATAATTCAGGTAATTTATGAAAAACAAAAGGCTTATTTAGGTTACAGTTTTGGAAACTCCAATTATAAAACTGGGGGTTTCATAGGTTCAGCCTCTGAATAATAGTTACCACTATCACTTCATAATGGGTCTGCTTGTAGGATCAGGTAGTACAACTCAATCTAGAAAACAGGGACAACTGAGGGTGACCTGACTTCTCTCATAACAGTCTTTACAGAGAATGACCAAAATGTTGCCTGAGAAATCCCAAATATCTTTAGGAAGCACATTCCCAATTAATCTACGCACCTCAAGTTAGGCTCCGGTTCCTAAATGTGTGAGCCTTTTCATATTGCCTCCCTGAGTTCTAGGCACTAACTTTGTAGTTTCAGGATCACTCATATGATATTCAAACTGTGGCAATTCATCTGGCAGGAGGACATTGTTTCTAATTAAAGGGCATATATTTGTAAATGTCAATCTGTGAATACCAGAATCTGATAAATGGCCTCCCATAGACTGAGCCTGTTCATGATATTCTTCAATGCATTGTTTATACCAGTGAAAACCTGAAAATATTAAGGAGGCTTAATAGGTCAAAAGCTAATGAAATAAATAATAAATGAGATTTCCAACATTGGCAAATATCTTTGTCCTGGTTAATATTTGTGATATATCAGGGCTGCCAGTGGTGATTTCCAGCACACCAGTGCCAGCTCCTGGAGAGTTTAAGATCATTGCTCCCAGTGGTTAAAACCTGCCCAGCTTCCAGCCACACTGGACTGGGCTCTGCATCTTTTGTGGGCCTAGCTGGGCCATGCCCAGTGACTTTCTTTCAATCTGGGGAACTAGGGCTGCCTGAGGTGAGATGCAGCACACTAGCTTGGGCCCCAGGAGAGTTTAATATTATTGCTCCCAGTAGATAAGAACCTCCCCAGCTTCCAGCCACACTAGACTGGGCTATGCAGGTTTCTCAGCCTGGCTAGGCCATGCTTAGCAGCCTCCATTCAGTCCCAGGAGCCAAGGGCATAGGAGGCAATTTACAACACACACAGGGAAAGCCTTAGAACATTACTTGAAACACAGAAATATAGGAAAATGGCAAGACAAAAGACCAAAATACAATCTCAAACCTCCAGCCCATCCCAAGAAGCCTAACAGTCATGTACACAGGAGAAATTTATGACAAAACAGCAACTTTCTTTCAATATGGGGAAATGGGGGTGCATGAGTTGAGTTCCAGCACACCACCACAGACCCCAGGAAAGTTTAAGATCATCGCTCCCAGTGGTTAAGTACATGCCCAGCTTCCAGCCATACTAGACTAGGTTTGGAGGCTTTGCTGGCCAAATAGACCATGCCCAGTGACCTTCTTCAGTCAGGAGAGCTGAGGGTATGTGAAATGTATTCCAGTGCATTGGTGCTTCCCAGAGAGAGCTTTGGAATACCACAACAGTATTCAGGAGCCCACCAGCGTCCTGGAACACCAGAAGTGGCAAAGATGGTCCTGTGGGCCTGATTGGAACATGCTCAGCAACCTCCATTTAATCCTAGAAGCTGAGGGCATAGGAAGCAATTTCTAACGCACCCAGGGGAAGCTTTGGAACATTACTTGTAACACAGAAATATAGCAAAATGACAAGATGAAAGACCAAAATGCAACCTTAAACCTCCAGCCCATCCCTAGGCCTATCAGAAAGTCTAGGAGCCATGTACATAGAAGAAAATATATGTCATAAACCTGCAATACCTGAAATAATAGCAACGGAAATAAAGAAGCAGCTCTGAGGATCTTTAAAGGAATTGAAAATAGAAATAATCCCCCAGGTAAAAGAAGAAATGATAAAAGTAATGCAACAAATGCTGAAAACATCTAAAGAAGACACAGTTAAAAAAATTAAAGGAGCAATTCAAAAACATAGAAGCCCTGGATGAACAATATAAGAAATAAACAGAACACATGAAGCAGATTCAAAGAGATATACAGGAAATCAAATATTCCACTGAAAGTTTTAAAAACCACCTCAATGAAAGTGACAATAGAATTTCAGACCTTGAAGACAAAATTACAGCTAGTGAATAGTAAAAGAAAGATCTTTTAAAAAGAACAAGGAATCAGGACATAACAATTCAACAGCTGCAAGATGATTCAAATAAAGACAACATAAAATTGATAGGGATAAATGAAAAAGAAGCGGAGAACACAAATGATATCAAGAGGCTATTTACAGAAGTAATACCTGAAAATTTCCCAAACATAAGAATGAAAACTGACATTCAGATTAGTGAAGCATATAGAACCCCACGTAGCCATAACCAAAATAAAACTACACCCAGGCATATAATAATCACACCTCAGAAATCCAACATAAGAATAGAATATTAAAAGCTGTTAGATAGAAAAGACAGATCATGTATAAAGGACAATCTATCAGGATCACAGCAGACTTCTCAACACAAATGATGAAGTCAAGGAGAGCATGGAGTGAATATTTCAGGTTCTAAAGGAAAATGACTTCCAACCTAGACTGATGTACCCTGCAAAACTGTCCTTCAGAATCGATGGAGAAATAAGATACTTCTATGACAAAGAACAGCTGAAGAACTTCATGATAACCAAACCAACCCTGCAAAGAATACTGAAGACAGTCTAGATACACATAGGAAAAATCCACCTAACAAGGCAGAGAATTAAACAGATTGGAAAGAGAAAGATGCAATAGCAGAAGGATAAAAGGTCAACAATAAACCAGTATAAAACAGTTATCGCCATTAATGTAAATGGTCTCAATTCACCAATTTAAAAAAAAACTGACATGCAGAATGGATCAAGAAACAATATGAAACCATATACTGCATACAGTAAACTCATATGACCCAAAAGTAAACACATAGACTGAAAGTCACAGCATGGAAAACAATACTTCATGCAGTAGGAATACTCCAAAAATGCTGTGCTAGCTATTCTGTTTGCAGACAATGTGAACTTCAAACCAAGAATGATCTGAAGAGATAAAGAAGGTCACTACATACTAGTTATGGGAAAACTTAAAGAGGAAAAAATAACAATATTAAATATCTATATGCATAAAATTCCAGAACACCCAACTATACAAAGCAAGTATTAGAAAAATGAAAAATCAAATAATCAATAACACAATTATAACAGGAGACATTAATACACCATAGACACTAAGGGACAGATCAACCAGACAGAAAATCAGCAAGAAATAACAGAACTAAATCACCACCTGTGAACAAGTGTATTTGATAGACTTATACAGTGTTCCATCCAACAATAGCAGAATATATGCTCTTCTCAGCAGCACACATTCTCTAAAATAGACCTAATGCTAGCGAACAGAACATATATAAGTAAATGCAAAAGAGTTGAAATTATTCCATGCATGTTATCAGACCATAGCACCATGAAACTTGGAATTAGTGATAAAAGAAAGTGCAAAAGCTTACAAACACAGGGAAATTGAATAATACACTCTTGAGCAATCAGTGGGTCACAGGGGAAATTAAAAAAGAAATTTAAAAATACTTACAAGTAAACAAAAATACAAGTAAAACTTACCAGACTCTGTGGGATGCAATGAAAGCGGTTCTCAGGGGAAAATTTATTGCACTGAGTTCCCACATCAGGTAAACAGATTGAATACAAATAAACAACCTGATACCACACCTCAAATATCAAGAAAAAGAAGAGCAAGTCAAGCTCAAAGCCAAAAGAAAGGAGGAAGTTGTAAAACCAGAGCAGAAATTAGTGCAATAGAGACTAAGAAAACAATCCAAAGAATCAATGAATCCAAGATTGGTTCTTTGAAAGAATAAGTAAAATTGGTAAGCCCCGAGCCAAACTTAATAAAAAAGGAAAATGAAAATTCAAATTCATGCAATAAGGAATGGAAAAGATGAAATCACACAGACTCTGTGGAAATGAAGAAGATCATCAACACCTATTTCAAAAAATCGCTATTCTCATAGGTTCAATAACACAGAAGAAATGGACAGATTCCTAGAAACCATATGAACTACCAAAGCTGGATCAAGAGAATGTAAAAATGAAGAATAACCAAACTTCTATTAATGAAATTGAAAATGTAATTAAGTCCTTACCTATAAACAAGAGCACAGGCCCAGTTGGATTCACTAAGAAATTATTCAAGAAATACAAGGAAGACTTAATGTTGACAATCCTCAAACTCTTCAAGGGAATCAAAGGGGAAGCAATTCTTCCTGAGTCATTCCTGAAAACAAATATTACTCTAGAACCAAAACCTGAGAAAGAACCAACTAAAAGAGAGGACTACAGGCCATACTCCCTAATGAACATAGATGAAAAATCCTCAGTAAAATATTGGCAAACAGGATGAGGCAAATCATCAAGAAGATTATACACCATGAGCAAGTGGAATTCATCCCAGGGATGCAGGGATAGTTCAACATATGTAAATCAATAAATGTAATCCACCGTATCAAACAGAGCCAAAAGTAAGGATCACATGATCATTTCTATAGATGTAGAAAAAACTTTTCTTAAATTCCAGTATTGATTCATGATAAGAACCTTACTGAAAATTGGAATACATGGTCTTTACCTCAATATGATAATGGCTATCTAGGACAAATCAACAGCCAACATCATTTTAAATGTCCCAAAACTGAAGGCCTTTATCTTATAATCAGGCATAAGACAAGGATATCCCTTATCATCCTTTCTATTCAACATAGTGCTGGAAATACTAGCCAGAGCAATTAGAGAAGAAAGAGAAATAAAATGGATAAAGATAGGAAAACAGTAGGTTACATTAACATTATTTGCATATTACATGATACTCTACATAGAAGACCCCCAAAACTCCTTTGAAAGACTCCTAGATATAATAAATAAATTAAGCAATGAAGCTGGATACAAAGTCAATAGCATTCCTATACACTAACAACAAAGTCAGTGAGAGAGAAATAAGATAAGCCACACTAGCATACAAAAAAATTAAATACTTTGCAATTAATATCACAAAAGAAGTAAATGATTTATACATGGAAAATTATAATGCCCTGAAAAAAGAAAACAAAGAGGATCTCAGAAAGTGGAAAGACATCTCTTGTTCATGGACGGGAAGAATAAATATTGTGAAAATGGCCATTCTTCCAAAACTCTTATACAGACTCAGTGCAATCTCAATGAAAATACCATCAACATACCTCATAGATCTAGAGAAATAACTCCTAAAATTCATTGGAACCAGATGAGACCTAAATAACAAAGGAAATTCTAAGCAGCAAAAGCAAGGCAGGAGGCATCACAATCCCTGACTTGACATTATACTACAAAGCTACTGTACTAAAAACCACATTATCTTTGATAAAAGGGCCAAACATGTACACTGGAAGGACAGTCTCTTTATTAAATGTTGCTGAAGGGCTGGGTATTTAGCTCAGCAGCGTAAGCACTTGCCTGACAAGTGTGAGGTCGTGCATTCGATCCCCAGAACCGTCAAAAAAAAAAAAAAATGTTGCTGAAGAAACTGGCTCTCCATATGCTGAAAACTAAAACTAGACCCATCCCATGCCTATCATCATGTACTAAACTAAAATCTAAATGGATCAAAGATCTGAATATTAAAACAGAAACACTAAATCTGTTAGAAGACAAATCTTGAAGACATGTAGGTAGGTAGAGAATTCATGAACAGGAATCAAACCACATGAGAAATACTTCCCAGAATCAATAACTGGGACCACCTCTTATTTAAAACATTCTGCATGTCAAAAGAAATCTCCAGCATAGTGAAAAGAAAACCACAAACTGGGAAAAAATCTTAGTGAATTCACCCTCAGACAAAGGACTTCTGTCTATAACATATAAAGAATTTGAAAATATCAGACCCCCGAAATTCAAAGATCCATCCAAAAATGGGCATCTGAGATGACTACACAGTTATCAGATAAAGAAATACAAATGGCAAAAAATACATGAAAAAATGTTCATCATCATTAGTCATTAGAGAAATGCAAATTAAAACAACACTGACATTCCATCTCACTTCAGAAAGAATGGGCAGGATAAATAAAACTACCAACAACAAATGATGGAGAGGCTGTGGGGAAAAGAATTGTTCCTGACTGTTGGTGGGAGTGTAGACTGGTGCAACCACTGTGGAGGTCATTGTGGAGATTTCTCAGAAAGCTGGGATTGGAAGTCCCATTCCAGCTATTCCCAGAAGGCATATTCCCAGAAGAACTGAAAACATCATATTGCAGTGATATATGTACACCCATGTTTATAGCAGCACAATTTGTAATAGCCAGATCTTGGAAACAAGCTAAGTGTTTATCAACTGAGGAATGGATAACAAAGCTGGTATTTTTATACAATGGAGTACTACTGAGCTGTAAAGAATATTCACATTGAGATACTTATAAATAAATGGGCGCAGCTTGATACTCATAAGCCAAATAAATGAAACATGTATATATACCGTATAGGTTCCCTAGTGTAAGAAATAATAAATGTACATAAGATTTTATGGTAATATGATTCCCCATTACATTGCTTTGAAGACTTATAATGTTTGCATTCATTTGTTGGAATGGTTTTATTCTGGTTTGTTTGATTTTATTATCTGTGATGGTATGAACAGCTGTTTCGAAGAAAACAAGACATTATGATAGCCATTGCTGATTTAATAGAATCTTCGCTTTGAAGTCCTACCATACTTTTTTTCTTCTGTTTTCACTGGTTCTATCATGTTGTATCTTACTGGATTTTAACATGTGTGATAGCATAAACAATTTTTTTTTATGGAAAAGGAGATAATATACTAACCATTGTTCGGTTTTGGTTATTTGGTTCTGAATGCCTTGTAATACTTTCATTCTTTTGAATGATTTTATACTGTTTTGTTAAGTTGATACTATTGTATGCGAAGATATGCTCAACTATTTCAAAGAAAGAGACATGGCAGCTACTGTTAATATCGAGGTTGTTTTGTGTTGAAGTACTGTGATGCTTACATTTTCCTGTTCTGATCTGCTCTCTTCTGTCCTCTTTTGTCTTAATCTCTTTAAAATTAAAAAAAATTGTGATATATCACCATGTAAATAAAGAAGTATATAAATTAGTTGTTTTTCTAATCTGTCATGTAATCTATTATGTCAATTTTTATGAATATATAGAGCTTTATTTTTGTTTTTTTTCTTGTTTTACAGTGCAAATTATTATACATTATTACAGGTTTTAATGTTTTCATTGATCTATAATAAACATACTGCATGTGTTTTTAAAGATACATGTATCAGTATTTTTTCTAGACTGAATATAAATAGTGCAGTGGTGATTTTCACTATTAATGAGGTTTTTCAGAGTGTACAGCTTCAAGTATCTAAAAGACACACTACTAGTATGTTTTGTTTGAGGATACAAAATGTAAAAGTATTAAGATTCTTAGGTGAAGATGTAATAATTGCATACTTTTAGCTTAGACAGAGTACCAACATTATTACATCCATTCTAAAACATGTCTTTGGATATATAATGGTCACAGGTTACCAGAAACTTGTATAGAGTAATAAAGAAATGCATTGATAATTAGTTTTTAGTAGGTATTCAATTATGCATTCAAGTCCTTCTGCTTGCAATTAGCCACAGGGGCAGAAATTGGCCTGCAAGTAATTGAACTAGTAATGGGTTCATTGAGCAATAACTTTATATCCTTTCCCTAAAATGAAGGAATTTCTCTCCAACTGAATGTGCAATTACCTCATTACAAGATCCATTACTTTCAGCTCAATGTGATAAATGTAAGTGATTTGACAGTCAAAATTTTTAATGTGCAAAGAACAAATTCTGTGAATGTACCCATTCCAGTTGTCTAAGGATAACTCATTAAAAGCTATCAAAATTTAGAACCACAATTAAACTTGTGTCATTTACTAAATGTTGTCACTATGCACCTTAGAAATGTACTTCCCAGTTCTCTCTCACTACATGGGATTGACAGTGGTACCTGGTGTTATCTAGCTTGTGGTTGTGCTGATCATGCTTATTGAATATCTGGCCTCTTGGAGAAAATGATGGAACAGTCACAATATCGGGGAATGTCAATAATGAGCAATCATGGTAGCTTTAGGGTACATGGAATTAATTCTAAGCGTGAATTTCACAATATCAAGTTGTATCATTCAAAGGACAAGACATGATTTGCATGTTGTGTCACCTATTATGACTGGTAAGTACTCTGAAAAAGTGAAGCTTACCACTAGTAAATTCAATGCAAATAGTATAATCATGTAGACATAGATATATTATGAAGTCTTTATCATTTAAAAAGGACACAGAAACAATGAACTTCTGGGAAGCAACACATCCTACTGTATAAAATGTAAGCATGCTTCTCTAAATTTTCAAAATTTGTTAAGCATGAAAACTACGTTTTATAGACTAGAATGTATGTCAGGCTTTGTATCAACTGTGAATTCATTAACACATTTAATTCTTGATTCATTACAACAAAACTATCATTATCTGCATTTTAAATGTTAGAAAACTCATACTTGAGGTTAAATAGAATACAAAGGGTGCACAACTCATTAATGGAAATAACCACAGAACAACTGAGTAGTTGAATCACAAAATACAATTTTGTCTACTATAGTTAGTACCATTTTTAAAGAATTATATTCAGAAAACATGTAGTAAAACTTTTATAAATATGATTATTCAGAGAAAAGCCCCAGAAAAGTCATCTTCAATATATTCTTGAAACTTTGTGGGATATAAAAATGTCTTATAAAATATAATATTCAATGACTAAAAGTAAGATAAGCTCAATAGCAAAAAAATGATATTCTTTTCTATTTTCATTTATGTTAATTTCTGCTACGAAGTTTTGAAAAGGAGATGACATTTTTGAAATGCTCAATCACAGAAACCTAGTGATTGAAGGAAATTTAGAAATAACTTGGTCAAGAATCATAATTTTATAGCCTTGTATTGCTGAAAAGCCATGAAAAATGTTAAAATACAACATTCTATTGAGGGTGTTAAAGTTTTCATGTAAAACTAGTTTGTCCCAATTCACCCACCCCCCTAAAATTCTTAAGAATGTAACTTTTGAAGAACACTTTAGTCTTTTTATCTAGAGAAAAAAAGCAAAACAGAAAAAGGGTAGAAACAATACAGAATTTTTAAAAAAGTAAAAATCACTAGTTGATGAATTATATATTGTTATCTTAGAAGTAGTTGCTCAAAGCACAAAATCAAAGCTTAAAAAGTGGACAATCATACAATGACAGCACACAGGATGAACTAACAAAAAACTTTGTAGTATCGTGGTATCTTTAGTCTTTTCTTTAAAATAAGTATCAAATAGTAACAAAAATAAAACAAAAATCAATAGTACCTGGCAAATATAGCCCTGAAGAGGGTTGACATTATTCAAAACTTGAATGTATGCATTGATCTATCTTATTTAATAAATCCTGAAAATATTAACGTTAGAATGCTAAATAAAGTATTGCAAATTACCAATTAATGAGATGCATTTAGAAATAATTTGAATGAGGCGTTGCAAATCTAGGTGTTATTCTTGAAAAAAGGACAATAAAAATTGTAAATGGCATCATTCTGTCTGTCACTCAAGTTGTTGAATACCAGAATGACTGAACCAAGCTTTTACAGCTCAGCAGAAACCCAAATCTATCAGAAAATGAAAAAGGACATGAAAACTTATTAATTCCATAAACACTTATAAATCTATATTTTTTGTTATAACCTCATGATTCAAGAAATAGCTTCTAAATTTTTCAACATATTATTCTCAACTCTTCCTAGACCATTGCCTAGTGTTCCTTGTCAGGACAGATGTGCTATACCAACCACCTGAGGCCAAAGTTATCCTTCATTAGGTTTAAAGGACCTTCACAATCCTTTCCTCAATTGAACCAGTAGTCCAGTAGGAGCTTGTATAGTCAAGGGTTTCAGGAATAACAATTACATGCAGGACACAGAATTTATGATGTTCACTCAGAGTTTCATATAAGAAAGTGCAGGAAATCTAACCACCACACGAAAGACCCAAAATATTTAGCCAAATGCCTGAATCTATAGCAGTGTCTTACATGAGTCCAACTGAATTGCCAGAGACCATGACACTGCCTCCCATGAGTCCAGCTGTAAATCTAGGTCCCATGACAAGGACTCATGCCAGTCTGTTTCATGAATTTCCACTGGGAAGGCCCAAAAGTCAGCAGTGCAAGCTAGCAACTGTATGCCAGCAGAGTGAAGGAACTGTGCTAGAAGTTTGAGGGATCTACAATGAAGTTGAGAAGTCATGTTCAAAATAAGGACCAGGGCTGCCCTGAAAAACATCACAGCCATCCTCAGTGACAATTGAAAGGTTCTTGCCTTAGTAGAAATTATGGCAATGGCCTAACGTGGCAGAAGGCCAAGGCAGGAATGCCTATCACTTCCTGCTTCTTCCTCAGCCTTAATTGCAACTCACCTTCCTGTTTGTGTGCAAAGATGAATCCAATCAGCTCCTTGCACATCAATTGCCACTCTAAGCACAGCCTCCGGTCAGAGGTTATATGTATGTTCCATGTCCCATGTTCTGGCCAGAGAAAGCCAGGCTGCCAGAGGTCATGAAGTTCTCTCCATGTCCATGGAATAAAGGCTATTTTTTACTTTATATTCTCTCTTTTTTTGCACCAAAAACTGTTTCATAATGGTGCCCATGTGCCTCTGATGGCAAAGTGAGTGGCTCTTAGTAATCTCTCCCAGTTTGAGTCTCCCTTTCTAAGAATCACCTTTTTCTTCCTCTGGGACTGTTTACTCGCCACTGCTAATCCACATGCAACAGTGACCTTCCTCACTGAATACAGGTGAGCTGCCAGCTGAGGTTTTTGTTTCTGTTCCTTAGCACGCTTGCCACAGAAAATCTTGCCATCCCTGAACAGGGATATCTGTTTTCACACTCCTTAGGCCATACAGCTTGAGGCAAAACTGATATTTTTGTTCCCTAGGACCCAGCCCCACACTCTTAGGTGACCCTCCTGAGAAGAATGGGTGTTAGGACTTTCTGTGTCACACTTTCAAAATAGGTAATGATCTCTTTTGTTAAGTGTGACCCAGGACAGCTTCCACATTCTTTGGGAGAAAGCTAAAACTCTTATGTCCGGAGGCAATTCAGTCTGGGGACCACTTCTTACATCCTGAAAAACATAACCTCTGGTGTGCCTGGTTCGTAACTTGGTGCTCTTGGAGGTGCTCTTGGCCTCTAGAAGGCTATAAAAACCAAAAAGCTGATACTTTATTTATGCTTTTGGCACAAACCCTTCATCCTTAGGCCTTTTTCTCTTTAAGGACATGTCTTTCTCTTGCTCTGTCTTCTATGATGGCCCAAATACTTCTGGTTCACTCTGCTCCACCAGGATCTCTCCCTCCCTCCCCATCAGACCTCTTTAGATGAAGCAGCTCCTGTCTTCATGGCTCCTCCCCGCCTCTCTCCTACCATATCCTGCAGCCTTCTCAGCCAAGATTTCTTTGCCCCTCTGTGCCATGCTCTTCCCATTCCTTACTCTAATCCTTCCCTTAGCATCACTCCCCAGTCTCCAACTTTTCAATCCTCCCCACCTGAGCTGTCTGTTCCATCTGAAGGTTCTTTGTATGCTTCCCCCGCATCACTATTTTCTCTACCAGCTTACCATACGTGGACTCAGACATTCCAGCCTTCTGACAGACAACACGGTTGCCAGCAGCCATGTTGCTGCAGCTCACATGTAGGGCAGACATCATCTTGTAGCCCTCTGCCACATAACAGGGCACTGACATCTTGCAAAGCGTCTCAGGGCCAAAGGCCATCTCATTGTGGCCTCCTGTGGGATCAGCAGCAGCTATCTGGCTGTGTATCACATGATGATCAGCCACCATCTTGCACCCACTCACTGTGTTACCAGCAGCAGCTAGGCTGCTGTGGGTCACACAGTGACCCCCTAACAGCCTGTGTTTCCTTGTTGCATGGTAAGGAGTGGCCATTTAATATCCAATCATCAGGTAATTGCTCACACATGCCTGCTGGGCTGTTGGCTGCTCAGTGGCCACAGCCTTCTCAGCCTCAGTTTCTACTCCTGCTTCAGAAACAGGCTGCTCAAGGGACTAGCTATTCATGTTCCTTTTTTTCCTATCTGAGCTATCTCAGATTAACCATAATCTGGTTAATCTGGTATTCTTATTTCAAGAGATCTTTTCTGGTATTCTTATTTCAAGAGATCTCTACTAGTTTATTGAGAAAAAGATTCACACTAGTCTCTTTATTATAGTTCAAATGGGCCAAATATATTTAAGTACACTCTGATTTTATAAGATGATTGTCAGTCTATACATCTGTTTGTTTGCCCATTTGCCTGCTCTGTAAATACCCGATTCCTTTAATTTGAGCTCAACAATTTTTCCTCCTCTTTTACATTTTCAGATCATTTAAACAGGGATTTTTTGGGCTATAGATTTAAGAAACATGCTTCCATCTAGGTTGCCAGCTCGTCAAAATGATGCTAAAATTGGTTAAAATATCCCTTGGGGTACAGAGAATCTATGGAATGTATGCTCAATGTAAGGAGTAGAGCTCCTGCAAAGTAAACCACAGCCACTCTTATGACAAGTTTCCAAGCTTCTCTGATGATAATGGCTGAATTTATATTGGGGAATTTAGCCATGGTGAGATCATCCAAGACAACCAATGGCTCACAACAGCAACAATTTGGAAAACTCACAATGCCCACTGTTCTTATCCCGATCTCTAGTTATGCTGGCAATTTTCATCAGGTGGAACATCTACACTCAGCACCATGCTGATTTTATTCAGCTGGTGTTAAGTTAACCACCAGTTTTTAATCCATAGCAGACATTAAAGTGATTATCTGTTGGGTGCTTGCTTTTCTTCAAGGCTCATCTCAAAAATCTCTTCCCCTCTGATACTTTCTGTCTGAGTCGCTTTCTTTTTTGCCGAGACAGTTTAAAAGAGGTAAGTTTTACTTTCACTCATGGTTAAAAACATTTTAGTTTATTGTCAGCAGGGACCAATCCAGAAAAAGAATGGTTGAAATAGTAAAAAGGAAAAACAACAAAAATGGAGGAAAAAGCAAACATAGCTTATGTCATGGTATCCAAGAAGCAAAGATACAAGGGAGAATCCAGGGAAGAGGTCACCTTCCAACTGACATCCTTAGGCTGAAACCATCCAACAATACATTCAACGCTGGGCAAAATTTTCATTTAACAATAATTGTGCCTGGGATAGACCTCACTGGCTATAATACTGCCACTATGCACTGATAATGCAGTCAACTATGAACCTGTAATGAAGATTAACCAATGAATCAGTATGGTGCCCCTATGATCGAAGTACCTTTCAATATTGTCACTTCTGAACACATGAAGACTTTAGCAGACTTTCTAGATCTACAGCACAGCACCTTCTTTTCCATGTCCTCTTTTACTAGATTTATTTATTGTTTTCTTCCTTCACTAGCATTGTCAATTTAGTGAGCCTCATGTGGGCTTTGGATTCACTGAGAGGAGAATAAAGAAAGACTTCATTTTATATTCTACAGGATGTCTAGTACTTGGAAGTGTTCATCATAGATTTTTTAAAAATTACAAGCAGAGAGAGAGAGAGGAGAAGGAGGAGGAGGAGGAGAGGAGAAAGAATAGAGGAGGAGGAAAGGAGAGAGGAGAGGGAAACAGGAGAGA
Organism: Cavia porcellus; assembly: GCF_034190915.1. Taxonomy (NCBI): domain Eukaryota; kingdom Metazoa; phylum Chordata; class Mammalia; order Rodentia; family Caviidae; genus Cavia; species Cavia porcellus. The sequence goes on along the minus strand of NW_026947514.1, from coordinate 19,353,814 downwards.
GCAGAGAAGGGGAAGAAGGGGAAAGGAGAAGAGGGGAGGGGAGAAGAAAAGAGGAAGGAGAGTAGAAAATGAGAAGAGAAGGGGAGAGGTGCCAGGGGTTGAACCAGGGTTTCATCCATTTTAGCACATACTCTGTCATGGATATAAACCTCCATCCTCCAAATTAAGAAATATTAATTTAAGGGAGATAGAAATTTGTAATTCAGTTAACTTGACCAGCTTAAACCGTTGATTGATTATAAAATTACATTTTACTTTGTAAAGCATTGACTGAAGAATTAATTATGGTAGAAAAAGTGAAAATTTTATGACTGGTTTGGGCCTCAAGTAAGGCTACAGATCAAGGATTAGACTGACGAGATGACTAAGCCTTCTCCCCAGCAGTCCACGGAAGATGCAACAAGGACAAAAAGGAGGTAGGCAGGAGATGAAAGCTAGAAGAGGGCATGTCTGTAGGCTTGAAACCTAAAGTCATTAACATCAATCTTAAATATTGTTCAGAAGGACAATATGGTAACAGATCCATATTGTTTGATGGGTCTTGTGTTTTTTAAAAAATTTTAGTTTAAAAGTTTGCTTAACTTTATTTAAGCAATCACATTTGATAGAGATTAGAAAGTTGCTAATTCTGATTTGTACTTCCAGTCCTCTACCTTAGCTTATGTTAATGACAAAGAATAAACCTTAGAATTTTAATATTTTCCCTTTATTCGCCTATTTTTTTTTTTCTTTTGGTACCGAGGTCAAGCTCATGACCTTCCACTTGCCCAGCAGGCAGTTGCATAGCTGAGCTAAACTTCCAGCCCTTCAGATTGTATTTCTAATTTATTATCAAATGGCAACCCAAAACAAACATAAAGTACAAGTTGAAAACTTTTTTGTATTTTGCAAAATGACTTTTGATTTTCCAGACCAAGAGAAAAACAAAAGAGGAAAAGGATTTGTATGAGTGTGTGCACACGTGTACACAATTACATATATATGCTATATATGCACAATTACATGTATTTATGTGTGTTTATAAGCAGTCACCCGATACTCTTCCATGACACTTTCATATTTTAATAGCTTATTTCCAATAAAAAGGTGTATCAAATGCAGTAGGGCACTTGTAGCCCTATTCTAAAGTCCAAGACTGTTTAATCAACCAGGTATATTACTCCTGGAGTTAGAATCTAGAAACTGAATTAGACCAGCTACGAAGACTGAGTCCATTTGCTCTTGGTTGTATCTTTATTGATCTTTAGCAGTGGATTGTTAGGTAAAAAGCTTGAAGTAGGTACATTGAGTAAGAAAAAAGAAATCATCCCATCCTGTGGTCCAGACGCTATATGGACCCATCCTGTGTTCCAGAGGCTACAGTATCAATCCATTGGATTGCATAGTATGGTCCTCTTATTAGAGATTATGATTTTAAGACAGCACTACCAGCATGATGAATGGGAAACTTTTATTGCGTGGGCTGTCCTGCATGTCATAGGACCTTGGAAGTTCTTAAAGATACTAACGAGACAACCGTGACAGTGCTCCTCTGTTTGTGGTAAGTACATAATTTGTAAATTATTCGTTTAGTTCTGGGATCCATACTCACTCCTTATTTTCCTACTATTTGTTTGGAGATTTGGGGACATAAAAATTAAGTAATGAACTCAAGAGAGCCACAAGAAAAGTCTATTTCTTCAATAAATGCACCAAATTTTCAGTAATAAATTCAGGGTGTACAAATGAACAACTAATAGTTGAGTCAGTCATAATTATTATTTCATCCATTAATTTGTGCTGAAGCATTCATTGAATGCTAATTTCCAAGCAATGTGCCAGAATTTGGAGAGTTAAGTATGAAACAAACAACAAACAAAAGATTATAAATAATGGGACAATTTTGAATCAATATATATGCAAAGAATTTTAGGATCTCTAGATAGAGGAGCCTAAAGGGCTGAAAGAGAAGAATCTTCCTAATTATTTCGGTCCATACAGTTTCACAAAGTATTTCATCTTTAAACACGAAAACTAAATGTTTTAGTAAGCCCTTAATCTCTTCTTTCCACTCTAGTGTCATTATTTAAATTACTTTATTCTTTCTGTAACATTTGAGCTTTAAAATAAAATTACTTTTGTTCTTTGGTGTTAGCAGCACAAGAACACTTGGGTGGTGGCTTGAGTTTCTCACAACTCTCTGGAACTGAGATTGTTAGCAGAGGGCAGACACATAATCCCATTTGTATATGGCAGGGGTTGGGATGTGTTAACAGTGAGCAGCTTCTTCACCTGGGATTTCCCGGCCAAATCTGGGAAGCTTCTGTCCTGCACCACTGCAAATTGACTGGTCAGTTTTGATCTGGGGACAAGGTCCTCTCTTATTCATGGCCATAGACCTTGAAGTAACTGCCAGAAGAAAAATGAGATGGATGAAAGAAAACAAAGCTTAATTTTCAGTGGAGATTGCAAATTTTAAAAAGTTATTAAAATAGATACATTTTAATTATTTTGTCCTCATTTACTATTTTTACATATCCTCTCTCTTTTATTATTACTCAAAGATTTGGTATAAAGCAAATGATAGGGACTATTATGGTAAAATTTTATGGTATTCTTAATTAAACTCAGTTTTTTTTTTTTAATCTACTCTGGGGCAGAAGGATATGCTGTGCTCTAACTTCCCATATTTAATTTATTATTTACAGAGCCAATTCTTGGCTTTAAAATATAACAACAATGATGTCAACACAGTGCAATACATTCTTGTTAATGGTTTTGCTTTCCTGAGTGTCAATTAGAAGACACAGTCTCTAAATTATAACATTCCATAGTATCATATTTCTGTCAGGTAGCATAAAGCTAATAAAGTATTTATTTAGATTATAAATATGGATTCTAAGTAGGGATCCAGATTATCTCACAAAATGATTTGTCAAAGATTGTGCATGATTTTATGGACAATATGTACTTTTTGAAAAATAAGCCTATACCAGAGTTATTAGGATCAATTGTCACAGCTTATGAAAATAGTGTATATTCACACACTATTTATAATTGTTATTTCAAGAAAGATGTTCTATTATGAATGCAACAGAACTATAACCATTGTTAAGGAATCTGTAGACAAAGTGAAAAAAAATGGATTACTTGTTAAGTGTAAAGAGGAAATAAGAAATTTTTCAAGTCATTTTTTTAAAATGATGTGTCTACCTGGGTTTCTGGTAAACTAAATCTTATTTTAATGGAAATAAAATGGCACAAATGTAATTTACTTTTCTGACATTTATGTGTTTGTTTTCTTTCTCCATTTAACTTTACAGGAATCATAAAACTGAATTAGAGAACCACTCTTGTGTTTACAAATGTTTTCTGTGTAATTGGTGCATGTTTTACTGATATGAGCTCACCATTAGTAATACTATTAGTAGATATATATGAGCATTTATTATCTACTTGATATCCTGTTAACCAAGTGTAATGAGATTATTATGGTTTTTACAATGAAAAAATTTAACTATGATTGTATTTCTCAGAAAAGTAAGGCTAACGCTTTCTTTAAAAATCACATTCCAAGGAGATAGGAATGATTAAAGTTTTTCAAACAAATTATACATTTTTTAGAAGTGTTTCAAACATTCAAAACTTTTTTGATTTCTTTAATCTAAGAATTTTATTATTTGATGGCTTCTAAGCATTTAATTATGAAATTATTTTTAAATAAACTTCATTTTGTTCTTGGGACAACGGGTGAGCCTAAGTCATAAATGATAGTTTTTACAGAAAAAGATAAATAATATTTGAGAAATAATGGCATAGCAATATTTGATGGTCTAAACAGCAAGGAGATCCAGGAGTTTACTGGTAACAATGTGACAATGATTGATACATTAGCTAGCAAATAAAGCTCTTTAAATGTGTATTTACAGACTTCTAAAAACATATGTGGTAAATGTAATAAATATCATGTATCACAGACCAGACGACAAAAGGAACTATTAATAGAAATTTCCAAAGGAAAAGTGTTTTGCATATTTAATTAATTCATTCTGTCTGGTCTAGCAATCATTGAAAACCAGTTGTTAAAAACCTACAGGGCCCTGTGTGGTAGCACACACCCATAATCATAGCAATCAAGAGGCTAATGCAGGAGGACTGCCAGGGTTTGAGACCAACCTGAATTGCACAGTAAAACCCTGTCTCAAAAAAGACAAAAATGAATAAATAAATAAAAACCTCAAAACTATAATAATTTTGGATTATTCTAAAATATTAAGCCATGAATATCAGACAACATATGTATTGGAAAGGCAAGGAAAGAATTTCTTCTATAAAGCTAATACTGATGGATAATTATAGTTTATTTTACAAAATGTTCCAAGAAACTATGCGCGCGCGCGCGCACACACACACACACACACACACACACACACACACACACGGAGTGTTGTATTTGCTAAACTTTCTGATGGGTCATTTTGGTTGCCAAAATTTTGCTTTCAGTGCACAACTAGAATGAGAGTGAGAAAAGAAAATAATAAACTAAATATATTACTTCTGCTATATTCTCTTCTAAATTGAGTTTAGCTTGAAAATATGATCATTTTCATCATATATTAAATATACACCATGTTGTAGGCGAAGATATACATACTGAGAGAGCAGATTCAAACAAAATAGTCTACCAATGAAAAACTCCCTGAAATGTTCACAGGTGAGTTTCCTTGGAAAAAGATGTGTGAAGAATATCTGAAAAGACATTTCTTCCTCTTCAAAGGGAGATTATTTAACTAAGAATCTCCTCTCTGTTGTTTTGTGTTGGTCTTTTGTTCTCAGGGTCAAAGCTCACATAAAAAGTAACAGGGCTTTGCAAGTGTCTTTTGGGAGATAAACCTTAAGAGCGGTTACTATATTATAGTTTTACCTCTGGTTAACCAGAAAAAAAAAAAAAAAAAAAGGCGGGGAATCATGTTAGAATGAGACAAATGATGTAGCATGAAGAAAAATTATTATAAAGTTGATCACAAGAATATTCTTTTGAGTAGGTACATGAATACAAGACAGGAAGAAATTAAATAATGGAATGATTATCTTATAGATTTTCTTTTTCAGAGCCGAGTGACTTTGAATGCTGTGTAGCTTATATATTTTGGAAGGTTGCAGTTAAGATGAAAATTAAAATAGACTTAGCTCACCACATTTAAAGGCTGGATACTTGGCTTTATAGTTCAAAAGAAACAATGTCGCTTCTATTGGTCTTTCCTCCTCTTTGACTGATACAGGCTACATCAATGATGAAATTCCCTAAGTAATAGTCCTAATAATATCAAGACAATGGAGTTGATAATTTACTTGTAAATAATTCTGCCATATTGTAATCATACATATAAAGTGAAAGTGCTTGCAAAATATTAAGAAATAAATTGAAAAAATTATCTTATATAGAATTTTTGGAGAAAGGACTTTTACTTTTTATTTTAATAGTGTTAGTCTAAATGTCCATAATTTTAAGTCTTGAGAGTAAACAACTAAAAACATTCATATTCACTTGTTGTTGTCAGGGTTTGCAAGAAGAACAAGATAATACAGGACACATAATTCAAAGTATTATTTACAGTGGTCACCTAAAGGTCATTGGTGGAAGCTAGAATATCTGTGTCAGTGGGTTGAAGGATCTGTGCCAGTATGTTGAGGGCTGTAAGCAATGCTTAAAATAAGAACCAGGGCTTCCCTGAGAAGTACCACAGCCATCTTCAGCGACAATGATGTCCCAAGTTCCACCTACGATGAGAACAGCCAAGTTCATAACATGTAGTCAGGGTGACAAACTTCTCCTGAAAACTGCACACACACTCATCTTCCCCTCTTATGCCAGGAAGTGATGCTCAAATTAAGTACCACAGCTCCCTGAAATTGAACTGCATTCTCAGCAACAAGATCCAGAGCTTCTCTGATGATAACAGCCAAGTTTGCAGAGAAGAAAGCCAGCATGACAAGCTCCTCCAGGAGAACCAACAGCTCTAAAACAAGAAACAGCCTCACACAAGAACACCACTTAGAAGAACCCACAATGCTATGCTTCCTCTGTAGGTCTCCTTTCTATGCAGACAACAATCCTCAGGTGGGCCATCTACACTCAGCAGCTCTCTGATTCAGTTCAGCTGGTGCCTAAATTCATCACCGGGTTTAATCCACTACAGCACTGTAAGTGCAAGTGCTTATGAAACTGTCCGAAGATAGTCTCAAATTGACTTTTATATCTAATTGTGCAATGTGACTAGAAGCATGGAGCTGGCTGAAAATAGTTTAAAAAAACTTCAAGTTTACCTTTTATAATACACCTGAATTGGTGTCATTTGATGATGCGATTTTGCATAAATCTCTAAGAAGTACACACCATGTAGACTTTGCCAATCATGACAAGAAAGTTTCAATGATAATAGATAAATCCATTGCACAGATGAACATAATTTCATATACATTGTAAAAATACTAATATATTAAAAAATAGATGCACAGATAAACTGGGTGAATCAAGATTCCAACATAAAGCATTCATCCTTTGGTTTTGGGTTCAGAATTTTGCCTAGAGAAATAAAACAGAAACTCCATAAATTAAATTCAGAATAAAATCATTAGGAAAGCCAAAGGGAAAGATATTATTTTATGGAGTGGTAGTCTGTAAACTTGAGAGAGCAGAAAAAGCAAAACATCAGTTGTACCATTCCATAAATGATTTTATGTATTTAAGCTCTTCTTGAGTATCACCAAGGGGACAATTGTGAAAGATACAAAATCAAAATAATAAAATTTAATGACATAGTTCTTTTTTATTTCAATAAGCTTAGATTACAGTGTTTATGATTAAATTTAAACTTTAGTATCATCAGTTTTAATTTTATACATTTTGGCAAAAATACATTTAGGATATAGCAAGTATTTAATACTAGTGAAAAGAATTATTCAAATGTCTCCTGATGGATTTATGAGACTATAACTAAATTTCAAAAATAGTTTCAACTGTGTTTTCGTGACAATTTATATATCGTGGGATTTTTAAATACTTTTACACATTTAACAATTAATAGAATCTGAGAATAATTAGACCATTAAAGTACAAAAAAAGTTTAAAAAAAAGGTCATCATCTGTAATATCAGACTTAAGAGAATTCTAAGACTGATGATTTCTCCCAAATGCTATAATATTTGCCAATTATACAGTATTCTAAAAGATGAGCTAACATGAAACTTACATGAGCAAAGATTTTTCTTTTTAATATGATACATTCCAGAACTCTGCATTTCAATACGGGACACTTTGCACATTACCTTCTATTAGCATTATCTTTTCTCAGGAGGACTATGTGGTCTCATGACTGTGTGACAGAGGCCCATGATTATTCTAATATTAGTTTTAGAATTATGGTTTGCAGATAACAAAAGTCTCCCACAATAAAAGAGAAGCACATGAAAGGACTATTTTTTCATCTTTGGTTTTGCTTTAATTCAGCATTTGAAAAATATTTTTGTCATTGTGCACATGGATCAAGCAAAAAATTTTAAGCAGATTATCTTTAGAAAAGATTTGAGTTCTAAATCTTTGAAAAAGCCAGTCTAGTTTTCTGTGACTGAGATCTAAGTCATGGGTACTCAGGGTGGAAAAAAGAGTCATTATTTACACACAGCTGAGGAGCTGTGTCCCAGGCCCTCCCTGGCCAACACAGAGGAACTTAAATGCAAGAAACATTTCCAAGTTCAGGGTCTCAAACTACCACTTCTAAGAATTTCTAAGTAGGAGGAACAATTCCCCAGGCAAATACAGCCTGAAATAACAAAGCTTGAACAACACCACCAGCATGCTCAGACTAAATAGATAATGAGCATAAATATCAGAAAGAAGCCTGGCAGAGTCACCATGCCAGAAGGAGTGGCAGAAGATTCTTAATGGAGGATGTTTAGAAGACCCTTTGGGCTAGCAACTACCAAATGCAACTCACTACATCCTGAAGAAAGCTGAAAAAGATTTCAGGAGATGATTGCAAAAGGATTACTCTGATTTCCCCCATGTTCATGTGACCTGGACTACTGGGAATCTTCTGAAAATAGGTCTCCCTTTGGTTCCCAGTTCTCTTTTTCAGAATGGATTCTTTGAGAGAAGAGGCTGCTATTTTTTCTTTCATTGCTATGTCCCCTAACCCCACACCAACCATGAAGGCATCCAAGCTTTTTGTTATTTTGTAGCATGCTTAGATAACCAGAGATTTCACCATTCTTGACTCAGCCTATTTCATCTGGAGGTAACTCCTTGAAATTTCATTCTTCTGATGTTTCTATTTTCTTTTTTTATTATTATACATGATTATAGTATATAATGCTTCTTTTAACTCTTTGAGAAAAATACCTAGAAAGGAATAGCTGAGTCAAATGAATTTCTAGATCTCAGTTTGTGATAACTGTCTATACTGATTTCCATAGTATCTGCACTACTTTACACTCCCATGAACAGTGGAGAAAGGCTCCTTATTTTCTTATAATTTCTCCAGATTTTTTAATTGATTTCTTGATGACTGTCATTCTTTCTTGAATAAGCTATAAGCTCAGTGTTGTTTAATTTGTATTTCTCAAATGTCAAGTGATCTGGAACATTTCTTCATGTATTTACTGCCCATGTGCACTTCTACAAAGTGAGAAAACTGGATTTACGATGAGTGAGGTGTCAAATTCAAGAATGAAATAAGTTTCAGATCCAAGTTTACTAATTCCAAATTCTTTCAAGTCAACACCAATACTGTGTTCAGGTCAATGCTTCCAACAAAGGACTTCACTGTATTTCTGTAGGCTAATGTTGTAACTATATGGTCAAGCATAAGGTGCCAATCTCTACATTGAAAACCATAGGACTCTGAAAAAAAAAAAGATAAAAGAAGACATCAGTAAATGAAAGGATATCCCTTGCTCCTGAATATAAAAACCAACATGGTAAAAATGGTCATACTCCCAAAACTGCCTATTAAATTTAATGTAATCCCAATAGAAATACCCTTAGCATACCTCAGAGAAAAGAAGGGATTTTAAAAATTCATTTTGAATCAGAAGAGACCTGGAACAGCAAATAAAGTTCTAGACAGGCAAAGAAGGGGTGATGATTCCTGAATTGAAATTACACTACAGAGTTACTGTGATAAAAACAATATGGTGATGGGGGGAAAAAGATATGAGGATCCATTGAACAGATTAGAAGCAGCAGAAACAAATTCAAATACACTCAGCTATCTTACCTTTGAAAAAGGGGTCAAATATTTTCACTGGAAGAAGTGGCATCTTTAATAAATAGTGCTGGGAAAAAATGGCTTTTCACACATCAAAGACTAAATCTAGACCCATGTCTGTCACAAGCACTAATCTAAAATTTAAACAGATCAAAGATCTACATATTAAAACACAACACGAAATCATTTAGAAGACACAATAGTTGCCAAATAGGTGTCTTTAAAACCATAGGTGTAGGCAAAAATTTCATAAACAAAACATTGACTGAATGGGGAATGCTATAAATAATCAAAAACAGGGATTGCATCCAATTAAAAAGCTTTTACCACAGCAGAAGAAATTAATACGAGAGTAAGAAGACAGCCCACAAAGTGGGAATCTTGGCCAGTTGTTATTCAAAGGACTAATATCTAGAACATACAAATAATTGAAAAAAAATATCAGATACCCAAAATTTAAAGACCCAATCCAAAAATGGGCATCTGAAATGCATACATACTTCTTAGAAGTACAAATACAATTAAATACATGAAAATGTGTGTAACATCACTGATCGATCATTCAAGAGATGTGAGTTAAAACACCATTGATATTTCATCTCATTCAGAGAGAATAGCTATTATAAGCAAATCAAAAAATAACAAACACTGGCAGGGCTGTGGGGAAAAGGCACCCATCTCCACGGTTGGTGGGAGTGTAGACTGGTACAACCACTGTGGAAAACAGTGTGGGAATTCTTCAAAAAATCTAAAATTAGAGGTTCCACATGACCCAGTTATCCCCCTTATTGGTATCTTCCTAAAAGAATTAAAAGTGGCATACCACACAGTTATATGTGCCCCATGTTACAGCAACACAGTTTGTAACAGACAAATTTTGGAAACAACCCAGAAGCCCAATGAATGAATAAAAAAGTTATGGGTGTTTTATACAATGGAGTACTACTCAGTTATTTAGGATAAACTTCAGACATTTATATTTAAGTGGGTAGACCTTGAAGTTTATGGTCAGCTTAACACCAGCTGAATTAAGTCAGCATGTTACTGAGCATAGATGATCCACCTGACAAAAGTTGCCAGCATAAATAGAGACATGAGGAAGGAGAAGGGAGGCATTGTTGGTTTCTCTAAGTGTTGCTGTTGAGCCATTGGTTCTCCTGGAGGAGCTTATCATGACTAGCTTCCTCAGTGTGAGGTGGACCACTGTCATCAGAGGAGCTGGTGATATTGTTGATGAGAATGGCTGTGATTCACTTTGGGGAACCTGTGATCCTTACATTGAGCATTGTTTCCTGGCTCCAGAGGGGAAGATGTGTGCTGTTTAATCTCCAGGAAAAACTCTTCCTTGTGGCTTTCTGGCATGTACTCGACTGTTCTTATCTTTGGAGGAGTTCAGAACCTTCATATTGCTAAGGATGGCTGTGGTACTTTTCAGGACAACCTTGGTTCTTATTTTAAGCATAACTTCTCGGCTCCAGTGTAGAACTCTCTGCCTATCAGCACAGTTTCTTCACCCCACTGACATTGACTTTCTGCCTTCCACTGCTGAGCTTTGGGCCTTTCCAGCACAGACCTGTAAAACAGACTGGCATGAGTCCTGCTTGGGGCTCTAGACCTCCAGTTGGACTTGTAGAAGGCATTGCCACAGGGTCTAGGTTTTCATGGGGTCTTATGCAGGACATTACGTGGGATCCATGCCCTTGGCTGAGTATTCTGAGACTTTAATATTGTGGACAGATTTCCTGCACTTTCTGTGTTTAACTCTGGGTGATCATCATAAAATAATAATATATATTATGTGTCCTGATTCTAATTGTTTCCCTCAAGACCCCGGACTACAACAAGACTAGACTCTTAAATGAAATAATTTGGACAAATATGTGAATATGATATTGTATCTCTATATGAGAAATTGAAAGTACAAATAAAGAAAATGTGTAATATTTATCATAAAATATGAAGTAATTGTTAAAAAGAAAAGGAGAACTGGGTTGAGGTGGAAGGCAAAAGAAAAACATAAGAAAAAAACAGGATAAAATGGAAACAAACCTTTGTGAATAGGGAATGGAAGGGAAGTAGATAAAAGAGACAGAAGAGGAAAGGGAAATAAAGGGGATCTAAAATATATCTTGCACAGATGCAAATTTCCTAAGATAAATGTGACCATTTACGGATATCTAAATTGTACAGTAAACTCGATAATTAAAAAATATAGTGCCAAAAAAGAGATTCTATGTTCATGTTTTTGAGTTGGCAAATAGGTTTCAAAAGTCCCATTATTGTACAGTTTTGATTACATACTTTTAACTTTGTGCCTACTATAATAACATTGACAAATAATATTTTACATGCAATTGGTAAATAACACTGTTCATTCTAATATATACAGTATATATAATTTAACGTCATATGCATACATGTGTACAGAATAATACATAAAATATATTTTTCTTTTATTATTTTATGTTTTTTTTCTATTGTCTTATCAGCAAAATGCAGAATTTAGCAAATAACTATTTGAAGATAAACATGCTATATTATAAAGGGATATATTTGTATGTAACAAGCAATAACACCTATGTGCAAAACTCTTGATTATCTATGGATGTTTTGAATTAAAATATAAGGAAAAGTTAGTTATTAATATTTGAAAATATTATGAATTGACTTTTGAATTTATCTATGGAAGACCTGAAAATGTACTTTTCTTTTCATAGTGAAATGTACTACAGGTTTAACCGTTTTACAGGAAGAGAATTTCTGATTCAAGCTAATTTTTAAGACTCATTAAAATTTACTTTCTTAAATGATCATACTAAGAAGTTAAACTTCTTTCGTACTGAAGAATTGCTGCAAGTTTAAATGTGAAATTTTAAAATTACTAACTAAATAATAGGTCTTCATTGACTTACCTGCCAATATTTAGTAGATAAATAAAATATGTTGCAAGAGATAATCACTAATTTCATTGAACTACTAGGAAATATAAGAGGGCATAGAGTTTCTCTGAACTTCTCAGTTAATAAAATGAATTTTTGATATATAAAAGATGTTAAAGAAGTTCAAACAGAAGACAACAATATCAGCCAGTGATTTTAAATAGTGAAGGTAGTATTTTTTATACACTCTACTTTATTCAGAGTTTAAAATTGTTTTATGTATAATATGTGTTTTTTCACATTCATAATTTTCAATACTTTTCACCAGGTATGAATCAAGATGAGATTAGTTAATAGCTTACATGAGTCAAGTCTGATGTGGTAGAGTAAACATCTTTCTCTTCTTGCTGTTTTGAAGCCAAAGAAGGGAAAGGTGGTGAGCTGGGATGGAAATTACCAATAGATATATTGTTAGAAAAATTTCTCATTCATTACTAGAACTACATTCATTTTTCACCAAGTCCTTTTTATCTGCCATTTAGCAAGAATCCAATTACTGAGTGTGAGCTTACCGCTTCATAAATAATATCCTCTTAGCTTTCCAATCACACCATTCCAATTCTGTATTTTGTCAGCAAAAGTCCTGTTTTTAAAAATAATACTTTGACCATCTGCTTTCCCATATGGGCTACACATCACTGAGTGTTAGATTTTCTGCAAGTTTTATAGAGGGTACCACAAGCCTTGGATGTGTTTGCTCTCATAATTAGCATTTTACAACCACATTAAATTGATCACAGGTAAACTGTTTCGTTTTAGTGTGTTATTTTGATTGTAATCAGACTACTTGCTGGAAAGTGATTTTGTAGCCAATATATTTTAGTTATAAAGAGTTTTCTTTCCTTTTTTTATAGCAAAGACATTATTTTAAAGGTCATACTTGTTAGACCTATAAACTAAATCCCAGACTTACAATGTAAGGCATCCCTCAAAGGACTCATCAGTGTTTACATTAGGTTGGAGAATGTTATGCTAGCATTTCCACCAGTTTTGATGGTTGGTGATGTCATTTGCAGTCTCTAAAATTGACTCCTCACAAACTAAAACAAAAGTGCTCAATCAGGGATCCTACATGGAGCTTAGATATTTTAAGTCACTCAGTGTGCGTGTGTGTGTATGCACATGTATAATAAAATCAAAAACAAAAACAAAAACAAAATAAACCCTCTTTACCTACAAAACATAATATACTGTGTATCAATGTATAATGGGATCTGAAGTTACCATAGCCCTTCAACGTGCAAATTCTCCAAATTATGGAGGATTTAGGGATATTTCACTTGTATTTGGAAGCCTGCCAAACGTAAACTCAGTGCTTTTATGAAACAATCAAAAAACAAAGTTTAATTTCTTTCTTTTTAAACCATGTTCTCATGTTTCAAATCTGGGTAATTGTAGATGAACTATTCGCAACGCTCATTCATTATCTAGTATATTTCTTAGAGAATTCCAAAATTCTATCAAACAATGGGTATTCAAATTTTTATAAATGTTTAAATACATTTCAGTTCAAAAAACTTATAATGATGCTAAAGTGTAAAAATGTATTAGAGTGCAAAATGTATATCTAAAACGAAGGTACTTTTATTGGTACTGTTTGCAGTATTGATTACATTTACTGTAGGAGATTGGCGCATGTACATAGCAAATTTTAAATCTCAAAATTGCTAAGGAGAGAGACAGGCACATTTACATTCTCTTTGTTCCTTCACATACCCATCCTAATTTTTATTCCATGTACTATTTTCATTATTTTTAAAAGCAACTTATTGATAATATATTCACATGGAGAAAAATATAAAGAAATGGAGAAAGAGATGCATAATAATTAATTTTACTATAGATACAATAAGTAAGTAGAAATATTCGGGTTAAAAATGAAAATGCTAAAATAATGTACTGGAAGATTAGGTCAGTAACAATTCTATTAGAAAATTAGGTATATTTACCAGGTGTAGGTGGCAACCTTTATAAAGGAGGCAATAGTGGACAGAAAGAGATTGAATCAAGAGAAGTGTGAATGATAGAAATGTGGAGGAAATTGGAAAATAGTGAATGTTTCCAACTTCCTGCCGTATGATTCATCAAAGTTTAAACTCTTTGAAACATTTTAGCAATAATCATTCAGTAACCATAGTAGGATGTGTATTAATAATGTTAAATGCAGGGCCTGGGGACTTAGTTCAGCGGCATAAGCGCCTGCCTTGCAAGCAGGCAGTCGTGAGTTCGATCCCTGGTACCGATAAAAACGAAAAAGACCAAATAAATAAATAAATAAATAAATAAATAAATAAATAAAAATGTTACATGCAAGTCCATCTTGAAGGAACTGTGGAAGCTTATCTAGTAACTAGAACTGTTGCTAATTAGAATAGTTAATTTATATGTATATATTATATGTAAATGTCTAGAAAATAAACAGACACTTTCATTCATGAGAAATAAAAAAGCCAAAATTTTAGTACAACCTTTGGGTTCAATTTTCCTCTGATGGCATCTTCAATTCTGCATGAAGTTGTGATGAGATTAACAACCTGAGAAGTACTGTCTGTTAATTTTGTATGACAAAGATATAAATATAGGACACCAGAGATACAAACGAACGATGGTAAATGTTCAGTCAATATTAGTAGCCAAAGAGGTAGACACTAAGTGTAAAAGAAGGATATTGTAATTGTCATCAACTAAACTCAAGTACAACTACCAATCATCCTAAAACCTAAAGCATAGATTAAAATGATATGATACTGCAAGTGTCTGTAGATATCTTATTGGAAAAGCTAAATTCTCTCTAGAATAATTAACTGTTTAATGATTTCAGTAGGTTCTTTTTTTACATATGTGATATATACACAATTCACACATATGCAAACTATGTTTAACAAGAAAAGGCAAGAAAATATGAATTAAAAAAGAATCAAATTGTAAGTATATTGACACCTGAAGCAACAGATATTTAAATTATCTGATATAAGCCGTAAGTAATCCTGAATTCCTAATTTTAATGTTAATTTCAGCATATAACATGAACCATAGATTTTAAAACAACCCAATGAAATCTTAAAGGCAAAAATTATGAAATTAGGGATGATACAGCAATAATTACAGTAAATTGTCATTGGCTACATATTAATTGGAGTCTTAAAAATAGAGGACTAAAATACTATTGTACAACACTGATTATATTAAACACTTACATTATTAACTTTATGGCATGTAAATTTCCACTTAAATAAGAAAGTAATTTTAAGGAGAGAGATGAAAGGGAAAAAAGTCATACATTGATGAATTTGGATAAATGCAAGAGTTTTTGTGCATGAAAAAATACATCAAATCAGAAACTCAGGAAGAGCTGAAACCCAAAATTAAGACTGATAGAGATTTTGTACTTACATACTTACATTGCTATTGAGAGGAGACTGAATACCCTTCATAAAAAGATGTATTACTTTCATAGTAATAAAATAAAAACTAGTTGACGACTTCAAACAGAAAATTATAAAATGAAACAGTCAATTGTAAAACATTTTAAAAATAATCCCCATATATAATTCTATGCCTAAGATAGTAAGTCTCAATTTCCAGACAGCGAATTATTTGGCCTTACAGACTAATCAATGTTGAACTATCTCTCCATTTCTGTGAGTCTTAAATATGTTAAAACTCTTCCTGGCTACTTCAGGCTTAGTCTTCCCTAAGATTGTTATCTGTCCAAAACCTCCTCCAGGTGAATCTCCTTTTAAGCTGGGTGGGGTGTCTGTTGGGGGTCCTCTCAAGACCCCTACAAAGTTCCCTCTCCATTCGCTGGCAGACATCACTGCCTCCCTTCGTAATTGTGTTGAGTTCCTTGCATGTCACCATGGCCTTCTAAGAATGACATTTACAAATAATGACCTCTATTTCTCAGGATTTTATGATTTGAATTGTTTTTATTCAGATAACCCCTACTGTCTGAAGATAAAGAAGATCTAGTAATCAAATAGGTCCATTCCTGAAAGCAATTTATTACAAGATTATAATTTACTCATTACTGATGTTTTCCCCAAGAAGTTAATTAAATTTATCATGTACAAGTTTTGTCAAACGTGAATATCAAAGGCCTGTCTACTGAAAATGTCTTCTACTACTCAATTTTAGTTCTACTCACAGTTGAGAATTCTTAACAAATCTAATCATAGTAAGATTGTAAAACAATTTGGAAAATGTAAACCTGAAAGTATTTTGGTAAAACATGTGAGGCACATGAGGACAAATATTTTAATTGCACTTTTAATATTAATGATCTAGGTATTGATAGTGAATGCATTTTAAGAGGGAACTTCTAAGTTTTCTTTATATAAAGGTAGCTTAGAAATTGTTTGATTGTTTATCACGTAAGCAGCAAACTATTCATGTTCCAAAATTATTTAAATTTAAAAACAATGTTGTGGATGCTGATGCAGGAAGCTATATGCTGATGCAGGATACTTTAGTCATAGAATACATGCAAAATCTATGTCCAGTCTTTCAGTGTACATAGGCATGTCTTAGAGGATGAACTGTCATAAAAAATAGTAACTGTAAAGCAGAAACTATTCCATTCTTGCTTTGCAGCTAGGAAATAAAGTCACGAAGAGGTCCACATTTGTCTTCCCCAAAATTCTGTCATGAGAGAGTAGCAGAAAAATACTGGAATCGTCATTAGATTGTTCAAAAACCCTGTGCATTAAAGAATGAATGTGTTTGTGTGTACAAGGTATGTATGTTAATATCTGTATTTACAGTCTGTCTGATTACATGCCAAAAGGCTCTTAAGAATCACATAGTTAAAGTCAGTTAGTGGCGGTGGAGTGTAGGTTTAAAAAAGAGCTTAGGAAGTCTGGGTTTACTCTAATTAAGAGAACTACTAGGGTGCTAAATGCAGTTCTGTGCTTGGCAAACTCTTTGCTTTTACATGGAGTTATGTTGGTGGATGCAATGTTCTGGAGATGAATTCTAAAAGCTCTATTGCCACAGAGACCCTTTCCAGAACTATTTCTGAAAACACTCTGCAGCTTGGCAGCTGCTTTGCAACCTGGGAGTGTGTTTTAATTGGCATCATGTAACATTATGACTGAGGGATTTATTTCTCTCTCCACAAATTACTCTCCTTATTTTAGCCCATTACTTTAAATATTTGAGTTAATATTATAGAAACTTATTATTATAAACTCTTTGGAATCATAGTATAGTAAAATGGCTTATTTTCCTTAAGAAGAGAGAGAGAGAGTCAGAGAGAGAGACAGAGACAGAGAGAGGGAGAGAGACAGAAAATCAAAGAAAGAGACAAAGACAGATAATGAATATGAATGAATGAAGTTAAGGGAAAGAAGTTTATGTATATTTTGAAATTCATGTTTGCTTTGTTTCTTGGTTTTGATTTTTGCACATTTCCATTTGTCTACCTGAGTATTAATGAGTAGGAGGAAAGCTTATTTTGATAAAAATACTTTGTCAAAATCTTTGTGTATATGACATTTTCAGCAAAGAAGTGTCTTTTGTCACAGTGACTGTAACATTATGAGGCTTTCAATTAATTTTAATTAACTTTATAATTGCTTATTTCTAAGAAAGTGAAGCCCATATCGTTAGGGTTGAGCAGTTCTTCATTTCTATTTAATAAAATACAAAACGTATTTTGCAGTGACCTGAAGTTAATGTGATTTGAAGTGACCTGCCTAAGAGCATTGAGCTTTGGGGTGATATGTGTTTAAAGTTGGATTTCATCTTGATTTTTTATTTTGGCTGTATGTCTTTGGAACTAACTAGCATGTTCTTTAAGGATTTAGGCCATGCACAATAAATTTGGTTTAAGAATGTTTACAGTAAGTGAATTAAGAAATGTAAGTAAGAGGCTGAACAGTGTATAGGCCAAGCACTTATTTAAGAAATGAGTAAAAGTTAACTGTTGCATTATAATAACACAGAGTTAATCATGTCATATAAGCCATGAGCTGACAGGAAATGAGATTTAGAATTATCTCACTTTGAAAGAATTATGAAACATCATAAATTTTTTATGTCATAGATCTAACATTTGTCCATTGTGTAATTTGGGAAACCTATAAGTCAAGGAAGATTTTTAAAGATTTAATAGTGTCTAACAGATGGTAATGCTATTTTAAATCTTACAATGCATATGCTATTTTGCAGCACACAATAAAAAAGCATTCAAGACATATTTAATGCAAATATTACATCACTTGACATGAAAGTGAGTTTGGAGAACAAAAAATAATTTTTTTTAGTCAACTCTATATTATATATATATATATATATATATATATATATATATATATATTTTTTTTTTTTCCTTCCCTAAATTTTAAGGTTCATTTTATGGAAATTCACAAAAATTAGTCTCGACGTTTATGCTGCATATCAATCTTTAATTACATATTTATGGATATGGGAGTTTGTATTAAAGCAATTTATGATATTAATCTCTGTCTAAACAATTGCATTAATCCTTGCATGATGCTAAATATACTTATTATAGAACCAACACACAGAAACATACACCCAAATTGAATAAAATGATAAAAGTTCTCTGCCTTTGTACAATGAATTTCTTACTAACTTCTGAATCTACAAGTGCTGTCATCACATAGTTACCAAACAGAAAATAGAACACAACCTAAGTGTTCAGAAATGTACTCTGTCAACAAATGAAAATACATTTTGTATATGCTATATTCAATTTATAGTGTGGAATCTATGAATAAAAATATATCTGTACATATAAACCAAAAATAAGCCACATATTTAAATACAGAAGTGAAATTACATTTGCCCTTTACAAAAGCAAATATCTAAATTCTTAGGTTAGTTCCTCTGGCTCCTCTGAAATTATCTCTCTCAGATCTCAGTCCCATATTGCATTCATGGTTATCAATTTTGTGTTAATATATGTATCACATTATTTAATAGTTAATTTTCACAAAGACAATTATGCACGTTAGATATTAGATTTTCTTTTCTGAATCATTTGGTTTTCTTACTTCTCAATGCTTCCAAGTTTTTCTATTCATAGCCCCCGAAGAGTATTTTCTTACGACATACCATTTTGTTCTTTAAGTCTACCTTCAGTTGTCCCTATAGTTTTAAACAAACTTATATATTTTTCTGACTTTATTTTAAAACTGAGCTTCAATAGTTGTATTTTTAATTGAGTCTAACAATTCACTGAAATTCTTAATTTCCACATTCCTTAAATTTAGTAAAATATCAATATTTTATGTCTTGTATGGTGTGGTTTCGTCCTTTTTGAATACTGGTATACTCTACCAACATTTGTAACACTTGTTCTTTGATTTGTAAAGAACATTTTTATAAATTTCAAGAAGTACTCATTTCATTTTTCAAACTGATTTAGAGCTAGTCTTGTGATTCTAAACAATTCTGGTTTAATCTCTCAGTGAAAAATCCTAAAACTATGTGTTTTGGAATTCTAATCCCAATTAAATGAGGTTTTCAGGACTTTCAAATCCATGACCCTTGATTCTAATCTATGCACAACTATGAATTCCAGATTACTCAGCCTCCAAGCAACATTTCTGGAAGGGATATATGCCCCTAGCAAAAATAAAATAAAATGAAATGAAATAAAATAAAATAAAATAAAATGCAATCAATGTCTACTCTTGGTTTCAACCTTCATTATAGAATTTTTTTTTTTTTTTCCTGGAAAAATAAACCATACTGTACTAGGGGTTTATTGGCTCATTAACACTTTTGTCTTTCTTTTTGGTACTGAGTCTGAAACTCAGGACACTGTGCTTACCAGGCCAGTGCTTGTGCCATTGAGCTAAATTCCCAGCACATTAAGAGTTTTTTGTCTTGTTAAAATGTTTCTTTCTCTGGAAGGATAGAAGTAATCCTTTTATCTCTCATTGTTAAACGTCTTGGAATTAGTAAAAGTTAAATTAACAATATTTATTATACAACTCATATGCTGATCAGTATTCTCATTTGTTTCTAGCAAAACCATTGTGAATAATTATCTCTATTTCATCTATATGAAAACAGAATCTTAAAAAATGTGAATAATTGCTTCCTGTAGCATAGCTAGCAGTGACAAAATAGAGTTCAATGTGGAGATCTGACACAAGAGACCAAAATCTCAACAGTGAAATATAAATTTTGTTTGGTTAGGGATTAAATATAAACATTGCCATTGATGCTAGATTGGAAACTACTTTTCATGCAATATAAATTAGTGGTTTTCAAAAATTATCTCTTCATCAACTTAATTTAAACTTAATTTTGTATTTTCATTTTTATCCGACTGAAAATCATTCCCAACTCTCTTTTTATATTGTTAGATCATTGTATAAATGAAACTACATTGAAACTTTGGCAAATATTTAGCATCCATTTCATTTACTAAACTGTGACTTTAAGAATGCTGACAGCATTCTTAGCATGAATTTCAATTTCTTTTTGGAAATAAACAATGAAAGAATTTGTTTTTTTATGAATTTTTTATTCCAATAAAACTCAAATATAGCCCAAAATTTCAGTTAAGATTTTATATTGCTTAAATTATGGTTTTATAGGATTATTTTATTTAGTTGATTCTGGTTTTCAAAGAATTCATTTTTGCTAATACATAATACAATATTTAGAGCACTAACTTTTGAACATTTAGCTGCCAAATGATTTACGATCTCTATTATTGCTGTTAGCATTTACTTCATGTCTGTGGGTTATATTTGAATGCACTCAATATTTTGCTTAACTTACAAGTGTATTATATCATGTATAATGCTGCATATGTGTTCAGTATGAATGAGATGCTTACATAGATACAGAAATCACTGGGATTGGCAGCTTATTTTTTGCACAAGCTTATGTACACATATACTTAAATATTACGTACAATGGTAAATATATCTTATTTCATATTTTTACAAAGGAAAAACCGAGTAGCTCTTTAAATTATCTCACTGATTTTTTCCTTATGATGATATTTTATAGTTCTATGCTTATGAAGTATTAATGGTGAATATATTCTAAGTTACTTGTTTCAAGCTATTATCTGTATAAATATAATAAGAAAAATATAGGAAGATATTTAATATTACAAGAATTTTATAATGCTACATTAGATCCACATGTTTTGCTATAGTATGTAGGAAATTTAGAATGGCAGAATATATGTCATTTTGCCAATATTTTTACCTACTACGTGAGAAGATTGATCACACATATAGGGTTAAAACAAGGCCAGCCCTGAGAATACAGAGAGCTCAAAGCAAGCCATGGAAACAAGCCATCCCAGTTCCAAAAAAGGCAAAGTACCCAGGCCAGCCAAGTAAACAAGCTGCTAGGCAAAGAGGTTGAAATTGACATCTTTCTCCTAAGTGTATAAATAAAAGTGTTACAGAGCTTGAACAGTTCCTTTTATCCCATCAGGAGAGAGGCTCCTCCACCTACCTCAGCTTAACTTGTTTTCCCATCCTCTTGCTATCCTCTCCCCAGGAAATTCAAGAGCTGTGCTGATATGCCGCAATTGGTACCTGAACGTGGACCAGCGTAACAAGAAATGATGAGGGAACACTTCTGATTGTACATGTATAAGGGGGAAAGTGAAATGGTAGTGGGCAACATTCATCACTGGAATGGATTAAAATTGACACTACCAGGCGTTAAACTTGGTGCAAAAAAATAGGTTTGCTAGGGCCAAAGAGAGAAATAGGCTTAGGAAAAGTCAAAGGAAAAAAAAAAATAGGCTGACAAAAGAGAAAGAAATATATTGATTTTATCAGTTGTTAAATATGGAACAAACAAGTACTCAAGAACCACAAATGTATGTGAAACTTACATTCTTGATCTCTGTATTTATTTTATTTGAGTGGATTTGCATTAGGGAGTGCTTCAATGGTTGTAAGTTTATTGGAAAAATCAGAGAGGATTTGACTCAGAGCACTATTTTAAAATCAAGTCCTGAGTGGGAAAAAATGACAGAACAACAGCCACCTTGGTAACCTTAACTGAGCTATAAAAAGAAATTACTGCCTTCTCAGTTTAGGGAAATATTGTTACATCACAGGGTGCAATTTCCACCTATTATAAAAGAGAGTCATTATTTAATTTTTTAACAATTAGCTTTCTAAAACACAAATAAAAGGTGTAAAGAAGCTTCAAGAGCCTACAAAAATGGAATACACTGACTGAGATGATTCAAATTCATTCATCCATTGGTCTCTCATATGAGTAGGTGTCTACCTTGATAGCAGTTATGACTCAGGTTATTCATCCATCTCCTAAAGGGAAAGACAGAAACAGAGTTACTTCTTTTGGCTGAAAAGTGGGAAATTTTGCCAAAACTGTTCATTGCACCTGTAGGGACAGCACAGCCACTATCTGTTCTTTCAACAAATTTCTACTTTTAATTCAAATTGTGGACAAGGGTATCATTAGAGAAATGAATGTAAATCCAATACTAATGTGGAAAGCCAACTGCTTCCAAAAAACTTCCAGCTTGGCATGTCACAGTCCTGCCAAACAGTAGGGGTGCTACAATTCATACAGCTTCCCTGAGAAGCATGCCCCTGCTTGACACAGCAGATTCCTATTGGTTGGAGTGTAGTGTGGCCCTGATTTGTGATTTGCTAATTGTTGTTCAAAAAATATTCTCACAAAAAACAATTTCAAATAACCAAGATAACAACAATCAACCGGTAAAAACTTCTAAATCTTTAACATTTGGCTTCCACGACCTGGTACTAGGCTGACTCCAGCATATCACTGTCTCACTGTGGCTTTGTGGTGAGTTTTAATATCTCACATTCTGTTGTTTTTCAAAATTGTTTGCTTCCTTGATGCTTCAGATTAATGATGAGCATGACTCTACATTTATTTAGGTCTTTTTTGCTTTCTGGTATCAATTTTTAGTTTTCAATACACTAACACTTGTTCAATTTCTTGAGGTTGTTTACAAAAGAAAAACATTGTAAATTTACATACTTATTGGAAGTGAATAATTAACTTAAGGCGAGGAAAAAAAAAATAAACCAGCACAAATCTATCTGGACCTCGACAGACTTTTAAAGGGTTATTTAACAGGGAGAAACTGCTTCTCTCTGCTCCTCTCACCACTTCTTGAAGACACATGAAAGGGAACCAAAGAGCTCTGCTGAGGCTCTATCTTAGCTCAGAAAAGGGAGGTGGGAGAAGCAATATTGCTTGTTTTAGCAGCAAGGAGGAAATGTTATGGTTCTCGTGTAACATAATATTGATATAATTAATGCTGGTTCTTAAGATTGTTAAACCCATGTTATAATGTTCAAGTTGTGAAAAAATAAAAATAAGCATGTCTTTATATCTGGAAACTGATTTCAAAAAAAAAAAAATTGTGTCTTGCTACCAAGTTGACAAGGGGTAAATTGGAGAGGTTGTTACATTGTATCAACTTCATACAAGTTTAGGAGCCTGACTGAGTGACTCAGTGGGTGGCTTGGGGTCCTTACTTTATAAACATTCTCTACTGTACAGAGGAGGGCACAGAGATGGTGTGTATGCTGCGCCTGTCCTAGGAACATAGCTGCTTACAATATAGGGGAAAAAAGAGGCTTATGCTTCCCTTCCTTTGCTCTTGGTACTTTTGCTGCCTTCCACTGCCATGAACTGTTACTCTCTCAGATCTCAGTCAACAGGCTTCTGTTTCCCAGGCCACTTTCCATCAAAATGCTTCTGCCTCATGTAAACAGTTCCGTTTAACCATGGCACAGGCTTGACAAAGTGTTAAACAATGTTCCTCATGCACAGTACCTTTTCCCTCACTCTCTATGGGGTTAATCCCTGAGGATTATACTCTGATATTCTCTGGCAGATAGATGTCAGTCACATTTTTGAGTTTGGCTCTCTATGTTTATGCTTCTGCGGACACTTTCTTAGGATATTTTTGATTCTACCAACAGTTGCAAAAGGGCTAAATATATCATTGTTCCTTGTTTGAATGTCTTTCGTGTCTTTTGCTGCCTTCAGGCTCTTAAGACTGACAATAGCCCAGAATATAGAAGTGTTGCTTTCCAAATGTTCTGTAAAACTTTTCATATTTTCCTTACCAGGGAATTCCTTGTAACCATCAAAGTCAAGAAATTGTTAACTGTACTCACCATATGTTAAAATTCAATTGCAAAAACAAAAAGAGGTATCCCTCCCTATAAAAATTTATGCCTCATAAGATATTTCACTTGACAGTATATACTATTAACTTTTTAAATCCTACTAGGAATGGGACTACAGAATAGGAAAGACAATTCAATCAGGTAAAAGAAAAAAGAAGCTAGGAAGCATCTTTTGGAAAGATTTTCATAATAGACAAAGGAAGGCACCCATCTAGTGCTAATTAGGGGTGACAGCTATGTTTTTGTCTTTTCCAGAGACCGCTGAATGGCTTATCTGGGCACCAGAGCATGCTGTTTGGCTGTATCATGAAGCCAGTTCCAGAAAAGGAATTGATTCCATCTTTTCAAGAAGCTGATGCTCATTCCTATGACAGTGATGCCTCAAAGATAGACGGACAGCCCATAGACAAAGATAAGGCTATGCAAAATCTGGGGCCAATTGAAGGAATTGATCCAAAATGCCCAGAATATGGTAACTAAAAGCAGAAATCAAAGGTCTGCATAGGTGGAAATGTGCTTTCAGATAACTGACATGGAAATAACATGGAATAAAGTATCCAAAATTTACCAGAATACTCAAGACAAAATAAAATACAAGACTACATACTGAATATGCGTAAAAGATTTTGTTCATCTCAGGTTCTTAAAGGGTCTCTGCTAATTGACGTACAAAAAAATCTGACTAGTCTACTTAAAATTATGTATTCTACAATTGTAAAAGTTATTGTAACTCAATTTGGTAAAAAATACATGTGAATGCCTCTGATATTTTAAGTTATTTGTCTGTTTATCCAGCCTATTAAACTGTGTACTTTTTATAAGTTCAAAAATCCAAAATGTACTGTACTTATTACTTAATGTGTCTTTATAACTTCTTCTCTTTCTGTAAAGCTTGTGAATTGTCAGTTAAGTTACCATTCTGCAACATACCCACCATGTAACTCCCTCCCTGCTTCCCTGGTTCCTGTAACTGCTTGTGCAGCCTCCTTGGTTCCAGTAAAACTAAACCAAATTACCTTTCATGGAGACCCTGACCCTTCCTCTTGCAGCTCGCTACTTTATAACTCCCTGCAGCCCCTGACTCAGCATGCACTTTCCTGGTTGCTTTTCTGGGACAGTGTTGCCACTGAGATCAGCTAATAAAGTGCTTCCTTTTTAATTTTTGGAGTCTGTTATTTTTCTGTCCATAGTAGTACTTTATTTATCCATTTTTCAGTAGGTTAACAGTTAATTTTTTATTTGATCTCAATAATTTTTCTCTCTTCCTTTTTTCTTTTCCATTTTTGGATCATTTATCCATAATTTAATGTGAAGTATAGATTTAAAAACATGCTTCTACTTGGGTTGCCAACCGGTCAAAATGATATCAAAATTGGGGTTTTTCGTAAGTCATCAAAAATTATTAAGATATTAAACAATAATCTCTTAGGATGGGACACATTATTGGACAGGACTCCAATTGATGGCTAAGAAAGCGGCTGCCTGGAATAACATTAACCAGATTTTGTTCATTAATGTGAGGCTGTAGTGAAATCCATAGCCTATAATTATTGAAAATACCCCAATAATTATCATTAAAATATACTATTGTGATATGTTTATATTAGTCTTAATTAAAAGGATTAAGTTTTCCAGACTATTAGTTTTTTTATTTAAAGATGCTCTGGTACAAAGGTAACTACTTTTGGGTCGGAATTATCTGGTGGTGAAACACTATTCTGCTTAAATGGTTATGTTTTGATCTGCGCTGTTTCGCTGTTATGCCCTCTTTTATCCCAATCTCCACTCCATTATTTACTTTTTTATTTTTATCCATTTAATTAAAGGGAAAAAAATAGCAGGATATATTATAGTAACCCACTTTGATTTTCTGTTATCTCGATTTGAAGCCCTGTATTACTCTCACCATCTTGTTTTTGACTGATGTTCCCCTATTCTGTTTTGCTGGATAGTATCAGGTTCGAAAGTTTAGGCATCAGCTGTGAAGATAATGAGATTCATTATAACGCCCATTCTCTTTGACTTTTATCTACTTTTGAAGACCTACAGTGTCTCCAATGGCTTGGTTTTGTCGGTTTTGTTCTTTACTGTTTTGTTCAATTCTATTATAACTAATGATATAGGCAATTCTATTAGAGATAGCGGGAGGCATTATGGTAACCATTGTTGATCACCTTGTATTATGTTTTTATATTATCTATTATGTCCACCATTTTGACTTAACCGATTCTGTTCTGTTATGTCACATTTGGTTTTACTCTCTTCCAAAAAAGCAATAAGAACCGTGGGAGCAATGAAACAAAATGTGTAATAGTCATTGTACAAAAGAGAGGGAAAGAAAGTGCTCTAAACTGTATAACTTCATGTATATTTAAGTGTATAAGATAGAAAATGATATCACAGAGTTTTATTGGATCATTGAACAGAACTGTTTGCAGTATCATTGTTGGAATGTCCACTCTACAAACTTTAATTTTGTGACTTGAACAATTATTTCTAAGATGGCAATATGTAATCCATTAACTAGTGATTTCCTACTGTTCATTTTTTTTCTCTGTAAATCTGTATAACTTGTACCCTTTCACTGTTTTTTTTTTCTTTTCTCCTTAAATAAAAAAAAAAAAAAACACAAAGGTTTGTTAGTTACTTTTTACTAGTTGCTAAGACAAAATACCTGATGCACCAAGTTGGGAAAGGAAAGGTTTATTTCTTACAGTTTTTGGAGGTTTCAATCCATACTTAGTTGGCTCCAAGGTAGGGTGTCATGGCAGGGCCACAGTTCATGACAACTGCCAAACAGCAAGGCAGAATCCAGAAAGAGAGTGAGACACACCTTCTTCCTGCCATTAAATTACATCCTGGCTCCACCCCTATGTGGATGTAGCACTGACACCATCAATCCAAGCACTATACAATGAAGCAATCACAGATGTATAATGTAAATGCATGAAGCTTGGGGGCCACCGAATAAACCATGACAAAATGTTTTCACATAGTTGACAACTGATTGTGATTAATCTCATGATTTATCAAATGTATTCATTCCTCCAGAAGTACACGTCTTCTAAAATGTAATCCAGGGATTGTAGATTTTTTTCTTTCAGATTCAGAGCTCTGCCTTTAACAAAAACTCATGAGAAGTCTCTCGCTAAAAGTCCACAAGTTAGTTAAAAGCTTCTTATGTATTAGATAGGGATGATTAATTAAAAGAGATATTTTATATCAAAATTAAAATGCAAGTGTGAAATAAAATGTGATAATAATTGTCATGTTATTATATATTATTTTCACTTTTAATTTTCTGTGTAAAATATGTAACCATTTGTTAACATTCTGTGGGTATTAAAGAATTAAAATATGCATCGATAGGGGAAACTAATGATTCTATTTTATATTATAAGGTGCTTACTATTTAGATAAGTGAATAATGCTAAGCTTCCTGTCTCTACTATACTTTACAGCTATCAAACTTTCCTTTCAGGTGTTCAACAACTAAAGGTTTGAGAACAAAAAACTAGAAAGATAGATGAGCTAGCCTCCTAGCCTCTTAGCCAAGATTCTAGCCCTGGCTCTTCAAGACCAATGAAGAGCCAGGACACAAAAATACACCGTTGTAATGTCTCATAACTTGTTGAGTCCCACATTTTGTGATCAATCAGGTTGTGGAACTATAAAGGTAAATGATGAATGCTATATAGATGCTTAAGAAGAGTCACCAAGAGGAAAAAAGTCTCCTAAACATTCATAGAGAATAACTTGGTCAAGCAATGGCCATAACTCATTCAGTCAGCTGACACTGACAGAAGTACTAAGAGGTGCTATACATAGTCCAAAGGCAATTTCTGAGGAGAACTGATTAACCTTGAGAGGCCAAAAGTGATTATTTATAATTAATACAGGTCTCAATTTAATTTGTTCTTGGACATCCAACAGAAACCCAAAACCATAAAATGTTTAAAACAATGTTATAGTAATAAGTTAGTTACAGACAAAACTCTAATCATTAACATCTTCTGACAACTGCCAGCTATACTGGTAACTGATTACTGTTAGGGATTAATGCGCTGTGCAGCGTTAAATTGCAGAATACAGGGACTTAAAATTCTTGGAATGAAAGATGTTTAACCTAAATGAGTAAGTTCACTCAAAATGAAAAGGGTTCAAAAATGAAAATGTCTTTTAAAGAGTTCTCCAAAAAACATGTTTTTCAAACTTCAACTGGCATTGCTCACAGCTACAAAACAGAAAAGTGTGAGATGTAGGGACCTGCTGAAACTGGAGACCAATCACAATTGTTCCACCTTCAAAAAGGCAATTTGCTCAGGCTAATTGGACAAATAAATTGCGAGACAGAGGAGCTGAAATTGACATTGACCACCTGAGTGTATAAATAAATGTGCTATAGTGGCTAAACATTTCCTTTTCTCCTATCAAGAAAGAGGACTCCACCTGACCTCAGATTTCATCTGTTTTCTGTATTTCCCCATCCTTCCCCTCAGGAACTTTGAGAGCTGTGCTGCTATGAAGCAATTGAATATTTTATAATTTTACAATTAAAGTGATATACAATGTATAATTTAATGCATTTAAACTCTTGAATCACACTTCAAGAGTTCTCTTCACTCTGGAAAGAATGGTTATTATCAAAAATCCAACCAATAACAAATGCTGAATGTTCTGTGAGGGAAAGGAACCCCTCTCCACTGTTGGTAAAAGTGTAAACTGGTAAACCACTCTGGAAATCACTGTATAGGTTCCTCAAAAATAAGGTTGGAGATCCTATTTGACCTAGCTATTCCCCTTTTGGATATCTTCCTAGATAAATTAAAAAACTCACATCACAAATATATATTTGCATGCATGTCTATAGCAGCAAAATTTGTAATAGCTAGAACTTGAAAACAATCTAGATGCGTATCTACAAACGAATGCACAAAAAGATGTGTTATTTTTATACAGTGGAGTACTTTCAGTCATAAAGAGAATAAACTTGAGATTTTTACAAGTAAATGGATGCAACTAGAGATCATACGCACAAGGGCAATACATTAGACATGCATGTATAACCATTTTACTGTCTCAAAGTATAAGAAGATGAAAGAAATTATAGTTAAGATAATAATTAAGATACCTATTATGGTTGATACATTGTGTAGACTCGAGAAGTTTAGAATTTTAGACTCATCAGGGAGTCAAATTCCTTATTTTGTAAATATCCTCAGTCAGTGCAAGAGGAGGGAATGGAGGTTCTCTGAGTGCTCTACTCATCCTGCAGGGAGTAGGCTGCTTCCAATATAAGGGAGAAGAGAGTCGTGTTCCTCTCACTTTTGCTCCAGCTGCTTTTGTTGATTACTGAAGTGGTGCCCAGTACCATGTCAGTCTGCCTTGAAGCCAGCTAATTATGGACTGAATCTTGTACAAATAACAAGCTAAATAATCCTTTCCATCCTTCATTTTGCATGTCAGTTATTTTGTCCCAAGACTAAGAATTAAGTAACCAAGAAAATAGTTATACTATTGATTTCTCTGAGTTCATTGAGGAGAAACCTTTGTCAGTATTTCTCAGACAATAAAAAGCAGATACCCTGTACTCTTAATAACAGATTTAAAGATAAAAATATGCAATGTACTAACCACTTTTAATGTTAAAATTTTGAAATTTTGTTTTATTTTCATTTCACCCTTTGAAATAAAGAAATTACACACACTTTAGATCCTGCAAATTTATTTTCAGGCTACTAAAAATATTACAATAAAATTAGTCATAAAATTTTGTTTTGTGGTGCATGTGAAGTTTATATTGACATTATAGTCCATTAAATGTAGAATAACATTATATCTAAAACTTACTTGACATGTCACAATTTAAACATGGTTTACTACAAAAAATGGTAACAATCAATTAAGCCTTCAGAGAGTCTTAATCTTTTCACTGATGGAGTGTTTGCTTCATGCTGATGGCTAATGATCAAAGTGGTACTTGCTGAGCACTGAGGTGTCTCTGGAATTTTTTTTAAAGTAAGGCAACAATGAAATTTTCAGCATTGAATCTTTCACAAGACATTACTCTATAGTGTGCAATGTTACTTGATAGTATGGAGCTATAATAGAGCCTGTTTCAGAATTGAGAATCAATTCCTTTGAACGTTGATGCTGATAAATCTATTTTTGTTTATGAATATTCTAAAGACTTTGTTGTTATGTCAATAATTTTCACAGAATATTACCGAAACGTTTCATCTCCAAAAAAAGCTGCTTTGCTTATTCAAAAATAACTCACAGTTAATTTTAACAGAGAGCACCGATTCGCAGTCATCCTCGGGCTCCACTGTCTGAACCCTCTAGTTTTTTTTTAATTTCCAGCACATCTGCAGTTACTTCCAACACTGGAATCTTCCAGTCACTCATAAAGATTGAAAACATACTTCTTCCACATTTATATTAATATTAGTATTTTGATTTTCTCTAATGAATAATACATGCTTTTAATGGTGTCAAGAATGAAGAATTATTTCCAAAAGATTTTCACTTTAATTTGGTAACAAGCCATCACAGAAAGCTCTATTTCCACTAGGTACAGCCTTATAAAATATCTCTTTTGAAAATTGGCACTACATATGCAGAAGATTGAATCTAGATCTATGTATCTCATCATGTACTAAATTAAAATATAAAAAGATCAAAAACTTAAATGTTAAAATAGAAAAACAGCATACTGAAAACTAAAATATAAAACTCCTGAAGATATGGATTTAAGCAAGGAATTTCCTAAACAGAATCCAACTTGTACAAGAAATAACATAAGAAACAAGCAAATAGGATTATATAAAATTAATAAGTGTTTGCATAGCAGGAACGAAGCCCACAAGGTCAAAGAACAAAATAAAAAAAATGAAAAAAAATATTTTCCATATAAATCTTTAATAAAAGTCTAATATGTACATTACATATATGAAACCAATACAATCCAAAATTTAAGATCCAATTCAAAACTGGACAACTGAAATGAAAATACACTTCTTATAAGAGGTATAAGTGAAAATAAATATATGAAAAATGTTCAATATTTCTGACCATTTGAGACATGCAAATTAAAACAGTACCAAGGATTTTAATTACCCCAGAATGAATAGCTATCATTAGGCTATCAAATAGTGATAAACGTTGATGAGAGTAAAGATTAATCCTCCTACATTATGGGTGTGCAAAATAGTGCAACCACTATGCAATTCAGTATAGAGACTCTCAAAATTTCTAAAAAAATAGAAATTTCATTTGACCTTGCCATTCTACTTCTAGGTGTCTTCCCTAAATAATCAAAGACATCATAATATAATAGTACATGCATACCCATGCTCATAGCAGAATGATCTATTATTGATAAATTTAAAGTTTTGTACATGTCTATCAACAGCAGAATCAATAAAAATGTGTTATATATACACAATACAATACTACTGTGTCATAATGAATAATAAATTTGAGTAATTTGCAGGAAAATGGATGGATCTTGAGATGATAATATCATTGAAATAAATCAGACGAACAAGTTGGCATAGTATACTGTTTCTCTTACATGAAAACCTAAAGTAGAAATGAAAGTGCAAAATAAAACACAGTTAATGGGAAATGTGAGGAAAGAAATGTTGTGAAAGATAAAGGTCCATGAGATGGGTGGAGCATGGAAAGAGAGAAGGTTAAGGGAAAAGTTTACAATAGCTATAAACATACACCAACTTCTCATGATGAATAGTTACTATGCACTGAAACTGTGTACTAATAAAAATTATGTGCTTATCAAATGCACTTGAAGGTTGAAACTATGTCCTGATCCATGTGTTACAGAAGAGATATTGCGTTAACAGGTTTCAAATACTTTAAACTTACTTTGCATCTTCCTCAAAGCTCTTGGATCACCAGGTGCACTGTCAATGAACAGTAACAATATTAATTTTTTTTTTATTTTGAGCAAAATGTTTCAATAATAAGGTTAAAATATTCAGGGCATGTTTTAAACAGATGTGCTGCTATTGAACTTTTATTGCTTCATGTGTATAGCAGGGGCAAAGTCAAATCAGTATCAGAATTAGTGGCCATAATCATTTTGAAATGATTTTTTGTTTATTTTATTTTAAAGAGAAAAAAATCCAGAAAAATGAAGAAGCAAGCCATAAAAAAGTCAACATGACAACAACAACAACAACAACAACAACAACAACAAACAATGGAAATCTATTTTGAGATATTAAAGAAGCATCTGCTCCAACCTAAACTCACCAGGTCATTAGCCCTAAAAATGTCAGCCTTTCTTTCAAACTTTAAAGTTGGCATTGCCTTTGCTTTTCTAGCTATGAAAGA
Source organism: Cavia porcellus (assembly GCF_034190915.1). Taxonomy (NCBI): domain Eukaryota; kingdom Metazoa; phylum Chordata; class Mammalia; order Rodentia; family Caviidae; genus Cavia; species Cavia porcellus. The sequence continues at coordinate 19,321,117 of NW_026947514.1, read as the reverse complement.
CATAGCCATCTACTGAATGCATCCACTTTCACCAAGGCTCTTACTTAGCTGAGCTTCTCGGTAACTAACTGGTCTTCCACATCATCAGTTAACAACTCATCCTTAACTCTTATGTTGCAGAATTGACTTCTTCCTTAAAATCATCAACCAACCGTGCTGGCTGCATTCTGCCCTTCTGCAGTTTCATTACTTATTTTAACATTCATAGAATTTTATTTTTTTACAATTTGGCTGAACAATACCAGGAAAAATCATTTTCTTCATTGAACTTAGGGAAATCAGTAGTGTAACTATCCTTTATAAAAGTCTCCAGTTTATCTTTCTTTATGCCCGAGTAGTACTCCATCATATAAAAATACCACTTTGTGTGTGTGTGTGTGTGTGTGTGTGTGTGTGTGTGTGTGTGTGTGAAGGATCAAACTCATGACCTTATGTTTGCCAAGCAGGCACTTACTCCACTGAGCTAAACTCCCAGCCCCTATACCACATTTTTTATCCATTCCTCAGTTGATGGGCATTTAGATTGTTTCTAAGTCCTTGCTATTGTAAACTGTAGGTGCTATAAATATGTGTACCCATATATCACCGTGTAATGATGTTTTTAATATTTTGGGGAAGATACACAGAAGGGGAATACTGTATTGAATGGGATCTCCAATCCTAGTTTGTTTTAGGAAACTCCACATTGATTTCCACAGTGGTTGAACCAGTCTACATGCGCACCAGTGATGGAGAAGGGTTCCTTTTTCTCCACAGCCCCTCCAGAATTTGTTATTTATTGATTTCTTGATAACAGCCATTCTTTCTGGGGTGAAATGTAATCTCAGTGTTGTTTTAATTTGCATTTCTCTGATGACCAGTGATGTTGAACATTTTCTCACATAATCATTTGCAGCTCATATTTCTTCATCTAAAGTGTGTATTCATTTCAGATGCCCATTTTTGAATTGGGTCTTTAAATCTGGGAGGACTGATTTTTTTTAATTCTTTATATAGTTTTCAGAGTAATCCTTGGTCTAAGGCATCCTTGGCAAACATTTTCTCCCACATTGTGGGTTTTATTTTCATTCTGTTGGTGATTTCTCTCACTGCACAAAAGATTTTAGTAGTGTGAGATACAATTTGTTGATTCTTTGCAATAAGTTCTGCACAATCTGGATTTTGTTCATAAAATGTTTGCCTACACCTATATCTTCAAGAATTTTACCTACTCTGTTTTCCAGAAGTTGGAAAGATATTTGATCTATTCTGATTTTATCTTAGTGCATGGTGAAAGATATGGGTCCAGTTTTGATCTTCAGCATGTGTGGAACCTGTTTTCCAGTACTATTTATTACAGAGGCTATCTTTCTTCTAGTGAATGTGTTTTGGACCTTTGTCAAAGATAAGGTGACTGAGTTTGTCTGGAATTATTTATGCATCTGCTAAACTGTTATAATGATCTTTGGACCTGTTTCTTTGTCAGTACCACACTGTTTTTATCATAATAGATTTATAGTATAATTTCAAGTCATGGATTGTGATGCCCTCTGTCTTGTCTTTGTTGCCCAGGATTACTGTTGTTTCTCTAGGTCTCTTTTTGTTCCAGATGAATTTTAGGGTTTGGTCCTCTAATTAAGTGAGATAAGCCTTTGAAACTTTGAATTAATCTGTATAACAGTTTGGAAGTATGGCCATTTGCACTGTATTGGTACTTCCTACCCTAAAATATAGAATTTCTCTTCAATTTCTAATATCCTCTTGTATCTCCTTTTTCAGATTACTGTAGTTTTCAATATAGAAGTCTTTTATGTCCTTTGTTAGATGGTTGCTAGGTATTTCCCTTTTTTGGATGCTATTGTAAAAGATACTGTTTCCCTGATTTCTTTATCACTGAGTTTGTTATTTGTGTATAAGAAGGGTATTGATTTCTGAGTGTTGACTTTGTATCCAGCTACATTATTGAAAATGTGTATCAAATTTCATTGACATTTGATTGAGATTTTTGGGTCTTCTAAGTAGAGTATCATGTCATATGCAAATAATGATAGTTTACTTTTTTCTTTTCTATCTTTATTTCTTTTGTTTCTTTCTCTTGTCTAATTGATCCAGATAAATTTTCCAGGTCTATGTTGAATAAGAATACAGACAATGGACATTATCTTCTTGATTTTAGAGAGAAAGTTTTCAGTTTTTGTCCATTTAGTATGCTGGTGGTTGTTGGTTTTTCATTGATGGCTTTTATCAGATTGAGATAAAGACCATCTGTTCAAATTTTCTGTAGGGTTTTTATCATGAGTGGGTGCTGGATTTTACAAAACTTTTTATGCATCTGTTGAGATTATCATATGGTTTTTGTTCTTAGCTCTGTTAAAACGGTATATTACATTTATGGATTAACACATGTTGAACTATGGAGGCGTCCCTGGGATGAATCCCACTTGATCATGCTGTATAATCTTCTGATGATTTGCTGCAGTCTGTTTGCCAGTGTCTTATTGAGGATTTTTTGCATCAATGTTCATTTGAGGAATTGGCCTGTAATTCTCTTTCTCAGTTAGGTCCTTCTCTGGTTTTGATATCAGGGTAATGCTTGCTTTGCGGAAGGAATTTGGAAGACTTGCTTCCCTTACAATTTCATTAAGGAGTGTGAGAAATAGGGACATTATACCCTCTCAATTTTCTTTATGAATTCACCAAAGAATTCGTTAGAATTGGGCTTTACATTGTTGGTATCATTTTTAATTATATCTTTGATTTAATTTACTGATATTGGTTTATTTAGGATTTTTATATTATCTTCATTCAGCTTTGGTAATTCATATGCATTTGTGAATCTGTCCATTTCTCCTGTATTTTCTATCTTATTAGAATACAAGTTTTCAAAGTAGGTATAGACGGTCTTTTGGAATTCTGCAGTCTGTTGTGATTTCATCTTTTTTATTTCTAACTCTATGGATATAACTCTATGGATTTGAGTCTTTTCTTCATTTTTTGATAAGATTGGCTAAGGGCTTTTCAATATTATTTAATCTTTAAAGACTTTGATTCATTGATTCTTTGTTTAATGTTTTAGTCTCCAGTGTGTTAATTTCTGCCCTGACTTCCTTCTTCTTCTTCTTCTTCTTCTTCTTCTTCTTCTTCTTCTTCTTCTTCTTCTTCTTCTTCTTCTTCTTCTTCTTCTTCTTTTCTTCTCCTCCTTCTCCTCCTCCTCCTCCTTCTCATTTTCCTCCTCCTCCTCCTCCTCCTCCTTCCACTTCCTTTTCCCCTTCTTCATTTTGCACCAAGGATTGAAATCACAGCCTCACTCTTGCCAAGCAAGCACTGTGCTGCTGAGCTAAATGTCCAGCCATTGTCTGCTCTGATCTTTATAATTTCCTCTCTATTTTGGGCTTTTGGCTTAGTCTTCTTTTTCTAGAAATTTGAGGCTCAACATTAAGTTGTGGATATGCATTTGCTCTATTTTCCTGATATGGGTATTTTCTGCTATAAATTTCCCTTTTAATACTGCTTTTATTAGGTCCCACAAGTTCTGGTATGTTGTATTACATTATTACTTAACTGTAAAAATTGTCTAATTTGTTCTTTAATTTCATCTGTGACCCATTGGTTGTTCAATAGAGTGCTATTTAATTTCCATATTTTAATGACGTTCTTTTTTTTTTTTTTTTTTTTTTTTTTTTTTTTGGCCATGCAGTTCCATTTCCATTGCACTGTGGTTTGATAGTATTCATGGGATGATTTCTATTCCTAAGTTCTATGATCCAGTATACAGTCTATTTTGGAGAATGTCCTGATTGCAGCTGAGAAGAATATGTGTTCTGCTGTTGTGGGGTGGAACACTCTAAAAACATCTACTAAGTCTGTTTGTTCAAAAGTTTGATTTATTTCTAATATTTCACTATGGATTTTTTGTCTAGTTGATCTATCTTTTTGTGATAGTGGGATATTGAGTTCTCCTAATACAATAGTATTTGAGCTTGTTTGACTTGTCATATCCATTAGTGATTGTTTTATACAGTTGAATACACTGGTACCTGTTGCATGCATATTGTTTGTTTGTTGTTGTTTTTCATTGGTACCAGGGGTCAAACTCACTGGAACTCATGACCGTGAGCTTGCAAAGTAGGTGCTTATGCCACTGAGCTAAATCCCCAGGTCCTGTTGCATGCATATTTATGGTTGTTATCTCTTCCTCTTGGTTTGTTCCCTTTATAAGAATGTAGTGACCTACTTTATCTCTCTTAATCAGTCTTGGTTGGAAATTCACTTTGTCCACAAATAAAATAAATACCCCTTCTTTTTTCTGCTTTCCTGTGGCATGGAGTATTGTTTTCCACCTTTGACTTTTAGTCTGTGACTTTCTTTTTGAATTAAATATGTTTCTTGTTTGAAACATATTGTTCGCTCTTGCTTCTTGATTCCACCAGTCTGTGTCTTTGATTGGTGATTTGAGACCATTAACATTGATGATTTTAACTGGTATGTGTTGACTTATCCTTATCATATAATTTTCCTATTGGTGGCCCCCTCATTTTCCAACTTTCTTCTAATTATTTGTCTTCCCTGAAAGATTCCTTTTGCTAATGTTCATGGAAATGTAGTGCTTTATTATCCCCTTTTAGTAAATCCTTCAGAACATTTTGGATTGATGGTTTGGTGGTCATAATATTCCTCAGATGTTCTTTGTCATGGAAGTATCTTATTTCTCGATAAATTTTAAATGATAGTTTTGTGGGGTACATAGATCTTGGTTGAAAGTTGTTTTCCATTAGAACTTGGAGAACTTTAGGCCAAGCTCTCCTTGACTTGAAAATTTTGTGCGAAGAGGTCAGCTATAATTCTGATGTGCTTTCTTTACAGGTGATTTGTCTCTTTTTTCTAACAGCTTTTAGGATTTTACCATTATGTTGACTTTATGGAATCTTGACTATGGTATGCCTGCCTGCAGATTTTTTTGATCATTGTTAACTGTAATTCTATAGGCCTTCTTTATCAGTATGTAAAATTATTTTTCTCTACCAGGAAATTTTCTGTCTTGATGTCTGAAAACAAGTTTTTAATGTGACTTGTGGTATCTCCTGCTTGTTCATTGACTCTAACTAACTTATTATTTGTTGTTTCTTTTATTTAGCAACTGCTAGATTGATTTTTCATGTCTCCTTGCTACTTTTGAGAAATTCTTTTTCCTGGTTGCTAACTGCAAGCCTGTCCTTAGGATCTGAGATCTTGCCCTGACATTGGCCTAATCTGCTTTGAATATTTTCAACAGAATTTTTATTCTCCTGAATATATGCTTGAATCTGCTTTATGGATACCACTTCTTTACTTTTCTGAGCTTCCATAATGTTCTTTAGTTCAACAATTTTCTTGTCTGTGTCTGCTCTAAGGTTGTTAAGCATGGTGTTCATTTTGGTAATCTCTAGAGTTATCTGAAAGATTATTTCTTAACTCAGGTTTCCCTCTCTCATTCAATTGCTCTGTTGTTAATCACTTGAGAGAGGCCTGTTAGAAGGCTTTCCGTTTGTCCCACCTTATTGCCCCTGGATGTAGGTTTGGTGAACAGGATGTCTGGGGTTGTATTTTGCTTAAGTTTCTTCTCATTTTATTCTTTCTCTTTTTTTTAAGTCTAATTCCTGAGGTTATGCTTATAAATTGCCTATGATGAGTTCCATTATTGGTAGCTTTAGGAGTCTTAGGTGAAGACTACTTCTCTGAAGTATCTCACAGGTGTAGCTAGTTTTGGGAGTTTGAAACTGTTGGAAGATCTTACCTCTTCAGTTTGTTGGGATGAGTAGTTGTTCCTTGTTTGGCTTAGTCCCTGGTTCTTTAGCATTGTGTCACACTACTTTCTGAGACCGTTAGTCAATCTCAGTCATGGAATTCCAGGACCAACAGCTTTTGGTAAGGTCATAGATAATGTCAGGTAGCCTGTCCAATGATCAGACTCATCGAGCTTGCTGAAATCCAAGAAATTTCCTCAGGTCTGAGCCCAGGTGGGAGGTGCTATGTGAAGCCTGAGGATTTAGCTCAAGGGCACAAGCACCTTCTTGAGAAGCCAGCAGCAGTTCAGGTTTCTGAGCTCAACGGCTCAGCTTCAAGATGGCTCTTGGTTAATAGCTTTATGCTGCAGGAGGACTGAGTCCTCTACATTCCCCATCTTTCAGTGCAGTCCTCCACATCCATTGCACTAAAATTCATATAGTCAAAGAGACATAGAATCTGGCTTTTGGATAAGTGCTGATTTAAGGAAACTTTATGAGTATTTTGATCCTCTATCCAGACCACTAAAACTTTCTGCAGTTAGCAACTAGGCTTTTTCACTTTATCATTTGTGTTTATTGGAGTAGTACTTTCAATTTTCTGCTAGAACTTTTCAATTGTATTCGCAATTTGGTTGTTGGATACAAGAAACCTACTTTTATCTAGCTATTCAACATGCTCTCTGCACTAAACTTACACATTTCTAGTTTTTAGTAAGAGTAATAGATGTGCTACTACTTTCATTTGGACACTTAGAGGTTGTTGAGGGGGTACTAATATCAATATTAATATCAATGTTGTTCTACACTGGAGCAGTAAAGGCAGAGAAGACAGACACAGAGAAAAACACAGCCAGTGAAGCAGTCAGATCACAGCACTGATTGCCTAGCTTTGCTGTCTTATATGAACACATATCATGATGTTCTGGTAGCAATAGTAACACTGAGGATCACTGATCAAAGACCAATAACACATATAATAACAATAAAAACATTGACGCTGAGCTTGAATCACCAAGATGTGACATGCAAACATAAAATGAGGACAGACTACCATAAAAATATCACAATAGGATTTCTGAACTCAGGGATGCCAAAAAGCTGCAATTTATTGAACATGAAGTGTCTGTTAAACATAACAAAATATAATATGTATTTTGTCTATTTTCCCTGGGGTAGCTTATAAAATATATGCTTAATAAACTCAAAGGGTAAGAAGTTTTGATAAATATTGGCAGCACATAAAAAAAAATACTTCCCGTCTTATTCAAAGTAATTTGTAAAGCAAGACACAACAATTATTTCACTATCCTCTTGTCATCTATGTGTATTAATTGTTCTGCAATTTATTCATGTATTAAAGTATGAAAATTTTCACTGATATTTAAAAATGAGTCGTTTAAAAGTTTTGAATGTAAAATACACTATATTCATAAATGTTCATCAAATATATCTAGAACACCACATTGAAGCATGCAGAAAAGAATGATCTCAAATAATTTAATGACTTTATTTAACATTAAAATAAAAAGGTGCCATGCCGTATCAAAAATTTATATTTAAGGAAATTAAATATTTAATTTTCCCTGAATGATTCATTACATGATGCAAAAGCTGCTGCTCAGCCTTATGTTGATGTGTGACTTTGAGTCTCATAAAATTTCATCCACGGGTCTGACAGTTGCCTTATGATTACATTGAATTCAAGTTGATTCCTGCCCATTGTACCGCAATGCAAATGGGCTTTAAGTCACTGGAAGCTCTTTTTTGAAGTTTGGTACAAGGAAGCTGATCCTGAATAGAATGCATTCAGCATGGAAGTTTAAATAAGTAGTGAAGTTCAATGAGTGAGTGCTCTATTTTGACATGATTCAGTTTCTGACAGGTGTACCGAAATCAGGAACCAGGGGCACTAACTTCTGTGATAGTGTTTTATTTAAGATTTTTTTCTAGGACACATACCAGTTTCATACCAGTTATGAATAAAAACTGAATAAACAAATAAATAAATAATTCAATTAATATTTTTCTTCATGTTTTAATATTAACAGAAATGTTTCCGTTAGCATTTTATAGAGCTTCTGGTATAAAAAAGTGAATATCACATAATTTGACACAATGCAAACAGCTATTTCTACCATGGTTAGAAAAGCGGACAGGGAATTAGGGGGAAGGGATGTAGAAGTCCAATAACGATTATTCTGACACTAGTTTACTTTGGACAAATTATATTAGGTGGCCCCAAATTATGTCACCAAAAATTTGACACTAGCAGTCATTTTGATGTTAAAGCGTGGATGGATTTGATCTATTACAGGACTAGATGGGGTACAAATATTCTTTTGGGATTTTATGTTAATCTTATAATAATAAGTATTGAAAAAATCTGACTCTACACATATCATTGAAACTCAATATGTCCAAAGCAGTGCTTGGTAAAACATGACAAAATAGTTTCTGTACTCCATTCATTAAAAACCCAGATATGGAGACTCAGATATATTGTGGTCATAATTACTTTCTTCCAGTGTGAAAGATTGGTCATTCTGATAATGCTTTGAAGTTAGTTGGATGTATAAATAGCTGAAAATTTCTTTTCTATATGGTGGCTTTAAAAATGCTTTTTTTTTTCCAAAGAATAATGCCATCATTTTATTTTGTAAATGAAAAGATTGTCTTTTGACAACACATCCTAATAATACCATGAAACTGTATTTATGAGAATGCAACCTGTAAAAACAAGGTAACAATTTGACAGGTGTGACATTTATCCCAGCTAGCAGTGAAGGAATCATGATTATTTTTTAATGAACACTTTGTCCCCAATGAGATTGGTTTGTGTATGCAACTGTTTGAGAATAATAAACTAGAAAGTAATAGGTGATGAATAAATATAGATTCATAACTGAGGGAGATACCCACTGAATAATATTGTCCATAAATGTTTTGGTAAGTGTTTCATGAAATGCTTATGATTAATTTCACATAGCCAGGATAAGCTCTTAAAACTTTTTCATAATAATGTAGATACACTTAAGTGACTTTCAGTATCAAGATTAAAAATTATTCTCTGCTATCAAATTTGAGGACACTCACTTTAAGATGCTATTGACTGTCATAAAGAAGCAAAAGCCTGATAATTACTAAGATTTGAGTTGCTGCCTATGAACCTATGATCTTGTTATTCTTATTTGGATTTTGCCTTATCATCTAGAAAAAGGGATGAAAATTATTTCAATTCCATTGTATTCAGCAAATGAATAATAACCATTATCTATAAAAATCATGAATTATTTATTCATATAAAAATATTCCAGAACTTATAAATACTAAAGTTTCAATTGAAGCAGAAATGCATTACTACACGTGCTCCAATAAGAAAGGCTCCCAATCATCTGCACAAATCTTTTAGTTCTGCATATATTTCAGAAATAATTGGGATGTGAATTGTAGGTGTGAGGTTTTGTAATGGTGTGTTTGCATTCACAAACTCACTGAGTACATGAAGATGACAAGTAGTCTCAGGTGAGCTCATGCCATATTTCACCTTAAAGAGTTTATTATCAATCAGGTAAAATGGTAACTTCCAGAAGTTTACGGATTTCCAAAATTTACATAATATATAATATCCTACGAGGAGATTTTGAATTGAGGAGAGTTAAGCTGCCCAAGGAAGGAAACTTTTACTCAATTAACTATTTCATGTGTAATTATTTCACAGTAAATATATATCTATTATATTGGTTGAAGTTTTGTAATGAGCTAATTAAAGTATTTTGAAGAACACTTGGAGATCATAATGACAGTTCATATTGTTTGAGCAATTATCTTGTCAAGACAAGAGTTTTGTCTTGAATGTGCAGAGCTAATTTGTGGATTTTTAAAAAAATTGAGCCTGAGTATTTGACTAAATTTCATGCCTTCTCCCTTCTCATATCAGTCAGAGTGACTTGTCAAAAGAAGAATTACCAGGCATTTTTGAAATCACCAAAGTTTATGATTCTTCCCTCAGGTAGATTTATTGAAGCTTATGATAGTCAGTAATGCCTGAAAACTGAATACTAATTCCTGACCATTGTCAAATCTTCAGGTAAGGACTCAGTAAAATCAAAATTCATCTTTTGAGACTGCCAAGGATATGACAGTGGAAAACATACAACATCTCTGTTGACAAATGCATTATTTTCCCTGTATTAGAAGACTTTGAATTATAAGATAGTCAACCTGACTGATAAAATGCATTTCAGAAACTGAAGTAATGCAATCTTAAATATTTGAGAGCCAAATTAATCCTGAAAATCTATACAAGATAGGTTTGTCTCTCTCAAACTCTTTTAATATTGACTTTCATCTAAATTAATCCAGGAGAGAAAGCAACCAAATACAAGACATTAGTAACCTACACTCTTTTAGATGCAACTCATAGCCAATAAAAGTAAAATGTATAAATATTTTATTTGAAATGTTCAATTTTAGTCTCCCACAACTTACAAGAACTAGTTTTGGTTGATCTAAAAGGTATTTTACAGTATTAAACTATTTTGGTGAGCTATTTATGTTTGTATATAATTCACAAATTCCTACTTTTCCCTTCATTCTCTTTTATAAATTGATTCTACTCACTTACTATATTATTTACAATCATGAGTTACTAAATTCCTTCTCTCCATTAAGTCTCTCAATTTATTCCTGTTCACTAAAATATCTGCTGGCCCCTGTCTTTATTCCAAAACCTGAGAAATAGTACTACCCAAAATTTCTTCATTAGACATAGTGCAATTATACTGTGTATTTTAAGATACTTTACACTTTCCAATGTTTATTTCTCAATATGTGTTCAGTTTTTGTGGTATTGTTTTATCACATGTCATAGTAGATTTCTTCAAATAGAACAGGTTATTGGTTCAATCTGTGGTTCAGTTGTCACACTAGGTCAACTTCTAGACATCAACAGGTTCACTGTCATAAGTGTGAGAAGACAATGTAAGAATACTTGTTATAGAAAAAAATAAGTCTTTCATAATGGAAATAATGTAATATTCTACAATTAGAAACACCGTAACTCTCTTATGCTCTGTGTTGAGTAGGAATGAGAGTATTGAGAGTTCAGGGAAGAAGTTTTGTTGTTTTTGTAGTAGGAATTGAACTCATAACCTACTGCTTTCCATGCAGGTGCTATGCCACTGAGCCATATACCCAGCCCAGGCTAGGAAATCAATACAAGTCTAGTGAGAAGTACACTGACACACAAAAGGTTTAGAACAGTTTGCCTCTAGAGGGCAAAAAATGGGGAACTAAGTCACAGAAAGAGTGACTGAGGCTGAAGTACCTGAAGGAGAAGTGTCAGATCTCTTATGAGTCATAGACTCATGTTAACTGCCCAGTTTCAAGATTGGGCACTATTATGTTATGAAACGGCTATTCAATTTAATTTTATGTACAAATAGATTAATAGAATCAATGAACACTGAATTATTTCATCCACTTCACTCTTACCTGTGATATTAATCCCCCACAATATGTATCTATATAGTTCCTTAGAGGAGATGTAACCTGCAGCACGAGTAAAAAGATATTTTTTTTTGTTTTTAAATTTCTGAGTTTTTATTTATTTACTTTGTTTTGTTTTACGCTAATATTCAGCCTTCTTAAAAATCTGAAAGCTGAGATATCTCTTCTACTCTTTTTCTATTCCTGGCAATGCATATTTATTGCTGACTTTTTTTATGAAATGGGAAAAGAAATAGCATAAAATTAAAAACTGAAGTGACACTATCAATGTCAAGGCTACTAAACTTTGTAACTTTTTTTTTTTTTTTTTTTTTTTTTGCTGAAAGAGAGGGGTCATTTCTAGATAGAAAGTCTCTGCCATGGTGCTGTCTCTGTCCTGATGGTGATACTGACTTTCTTCCTTTTAATTTTGTTTGTTGATTGTAGATATGAATAATGATAACATCCTCCTAGAGATGGTGAAGCAGTGTTAGTGAAACTCAGATTCATATTACTGCAAAGGTATGCAAAATTGATTTACTACATTTGTTGGTGTAAAGAATTTAGACTGGGTAACTATCATATTTAACTAATGGGATAGTTTAATGAACTAAATGGGACAATGATGTAACTGAGGTGATTATCACCAGGTCTGGTTTGCACTCTGTCCATTGTTTAGGTGAAAGCATTAATACATAATTTCTATTTCTTCTTTCTTTATTTTTTTCACTAAGATCATATTATTTCAATAAGCAAAATTTATAAAATATAAGAAAAGGCAAGAGAGATAACTTGAATAACCTGAGACTCTGAGAATTGCCAGCTTTCATTATGCACATAATGTGGTGGGGGAAGGAGGTCGTAAAACATCTGAACTACTTCCAGCATGGGTGACCCTTTTCAAACCCAGATGTTTAAATGACTGCTCAATGGGGACATGTAGGATTATAAATACGTCCCATCTGCTGCTACTGTCTGCCCGATATCACAAAATACAAATCACCTATTGCACTCAGCAGGCAGGCATAACAGTCCTCATTCCAGTCCATGGGAAAATTAAAGATGATCAGAAATGTGTCTTGTGACAAATCTTCCAACATGCATCCTAAGGGAATAAACGAAGGTTAGTGCAATCACTTTGCTAATGGGTTGCTGGGTAGCAGTGCTATGGGAGATATTTTATGATTTAGTTGAGAGATATAAACCTAAATTGTCATAAACAAAAACAAGGGTGCATTTAAATGTTCAACTCTAAAAATTGACTCTTAGCTTCAAGCATTTTAACATCTTAGGGAGATATTAGCTTACAACTTGAATATATAATACTAATTGTAGTATTATTAATGTCACAAATATACTGGGGCTTTTCATTTCCTCTGTTACATATTATGCAGTTTTTCCCACCCAAGTTTTTTTTTATTATGTCCTTCATGCCTTTTGAACTTTGCAATTATTTCATTGTGTATTTATTCATCACAAACTTTCCACTTCATCAGAGCTCTCCAGGATAGCAGTAACTGTTTTCTTTCACTCCTTGCATACGGAATCAGGAAAAATGGCTATCATTCAATGTGCATTCCACAAGTAATGTAGAATATATTAAAACTAAAAAGATAATTTCCATTGTCTAAAAATGTCTCAAATGTTAATGTTAAATATACTCCACCTAATTTCAACAGGAAATAAATTTAGATGCTTAAAATACTTGATTTCATCTTGAACATAATACAGTATCATGTATATTTACATATCTACTCATGCACTAAATATTAAAAAAGACAAGAGACGTAATTCATGTGAGATATATTTCACAAATGAATTTGCGCTGTTTTCCTTTAACTGAAAGACAATACACAGTAATTTGTTTCTCACCAAAAAGAAAATAACAATAGATATTAATTGACAGATAATGCATACATTAATAAAGAATTAAATGAATTGATATTTATAATCAATAGATACAGTAATAGATAACAGATTGATGAGAAAATAGATCAGTAGGTGAATAGTTCAGTGATCACAACTTAAAGGCAGAAGGACTTTTTTGGATTCACAGTCTCAGAGGTTTCTTTGAGTTCGTGGCTGGCTGACTCTGAGGCTGAACATTATGGCCTGAGAGTGCTGTGGAGGAAACCTGCAGGATGATCAAGAAGCAGAGCAATCAAAGAATAACTAAAAGCAAATTGGACAGGGGTCAGGCATATTCCCGATGTCACACACCTATGTCTCCCCTCCAGTTCATGAGTAACTTATTGGAGACCTACTCTGGAGAGCAGTATGACAGTGGGTGAAGCATAAGCTCCAAGATCCAGCACGGAAGCAATGCCTGAAGAGGGATTCGGCGGTGGGTCTTGGACTCCTCAGGCCATGAGTACTTTCTACATGAGGTGTTTCTGGTACAAAGCACTAAGTCCTGTATCTGTGATGCTTGGAGTTTGTTCAGTTTCATCGGACTGTGCTTTCTAAATCTGCCTCCTAATGTTCCTAATTGGGTTATAGATTACTAAGATGAAAACAAATAACTTCTAGAATGAAAAACATTCAGTTCTTGGGTAGAGTCTGCAAAAGTAAACAACAAGCTCACATGTTCCTCTCATTATGCAACTGTCTTTGTTGTTTCCTATGATAAAATGAATTTGAAAGAGGGAATCATCCTTTAGTTTCAATAAGGACCTTATAAAGTTAGCAAAGTGAAAGAGATTAAGGACAAAATGAACTCTAAACTATTTCACCTTACATGTAAACAATTAGTAATGTCTTTGGTCTTAACCCAACAACTAATTTATCTAATGTGCTAATTAATTATAAATGAAATAGCATGATTTAGTCATTTAAGTTCAGGGGACTAGTTTCATAAGATTATTTTATTCAAGTATGGTATATAGTTTATAGACTAGGAAGAGATAGCGTACATTTTCTAACTCCTTTATCTTATAGATTAATAAACTGAGATATCAGGATTAATTATCCTTTAGACAGTACTTATAGAGACTCCTCCATATCTCATATTATAATGTTTGCACTGGGTTCTTGACACATGAAAATCAAGTGTATGGTGAAATTTAACTTTTAAATCTTTAGACAATTTCCGTAAGCATGAAATATTTTTGGAGACAGTTATACATACATTTATACATTTAATAAAGAGATTGCCATTAGTGTTCTCTTACACAAAAGAGTACTGCATAAAAAAGTCTGGAGAATTTGGTGAAGAGAAACAAAAAAATAGTAAAAATGTAAATAAACAAATCTAAATTTATGAGTCTATTCTGTAGTGCTGTAATGAATTATCCAATTTTGTCTCATTTTAGAAAGAAAAGAGGTTTCTTAGTTCATATATTTGAAGGAAAAAAGTCCAAACATTACAGTGCTGGGCCTGTCAAAGACCACTGCTGGATGGTAGGAATGAAAGTGAAAATGTTCAGAGCAGTCACATCACGGCAGGAAGACAGGCTGGGCTCACAATCCCGCAATGCCTTCCTAGGACAGGGCTCTAATTAACAGATGTACTGCTCAACAGGCCCCAACTCCTCAAGGTTGCACATTATCCCTCATCCAGTAAAGAGCAATATTCCATTGTGTCTTTCAATAGCATTAAGGATATTTCAGAATACATAACTGAAATATTTTAACTATTATTCTTCGATACCATGTTTTCTATATTTTTCATGCTACTTTTCTAACCTGCTCAAATTTTCATTTCTTGCTTGGCCTCAGCATTAGATCTTGAATGATTTGGTTTCAAAGATACAGCTGTTTGATTTTATTATGTGTGATGGTATGAAGAGCTGTTTTGAAGAAGACAAGACATTATGGCAGCCATTGCTGATTTACTATCGTCTTGTTTTGAAGTCCTACCATACTTTTGTTCTTCTAGTTCGATTGGTTCTTTCTTGCTGTGTTTTATTTGATTTTATTAGGTGTGATGGTATAAACAAATTTTTTTAGGAAAATGAGATATTATAATAGTCATTGTTCATTTCCTATTATTTGGTTTTGAAGTCCTATCATGCTTTTATTATTTTGAATGGTTTAATACTATTTTTGTTATGTTTGATATTATTGTATGTGAAGGTATGCTCAACTATTTTGAAGAAAAATACAGTATGGCAGCTACTGTTAATGTCTGGCTGTGTTGTTGTGAAATGCTTATTTGCTTACATTGTTCTGATTGGCTTTGTTCTGATTTCTTTTGTTTTATTCTCTTTAAAATAAAAAAATAATGAAACAATATCTAGAGAGGATAGTTTAGAATCAAAGAATTCTGAGGAGGTTAAAATCTTAAAATAAAAAAAATATGTACATATTTATTGCTAGATTATTGCATCTACTAAGATTACAGTTCATTTCATGAAAAACTTGTAAAGTGACAAATTTAAATTATGTATTTGCCATTCACACTATTTCTCTTTAATGTTTCAAAATTATCAACATGGACTAATTGGTCATAGTAGTTAGTTACTCATAACAAAGTAAATAAAAAATTCGCTATATTTTAACTAGGCTAAGCCTACTATACGGAAACATATTTCAGTTTGAGTAACTTAAGAATAATTTTTCTTAGTAGTATATACATATGTGGAGACAGCACCATGCAAACTGAACTGAAATGGGTTAGTGAGAAAAAAAAAAAAACATGTACAAATAAGGGACAGATCAGTTCTAATCACGAGAATGGATATATAAGTCCATTAAAATTTTAATGGTTTTATATAATCTTATATATAACTAGATATAGATGTATTTATATAAACATATATACACACATATTTTCAACATGATTATAATTTTCTCAACTAAATTAATAGTATAGTCAAAAATACAGAAACATTAGGATGTTTCCACATTATTTGGTCCACATATTAAAACTATCCATATCAATATTTTTGATGTATCGATTTTAATATTTATTTTCTATGTAGTATTGATTATTTTATTCAATCATAGTTCTGTGCAAGTTACTTATTTTAACTTTTGTGGTTTTTTTTTTTCATTTTCCAAATAATTTGAGTTATACCAACAATGGGATTTTACTCTTGGTTTCTAATAATGATTGATTATTGAAATTTTGTCTTGTTTCGTTTTCAACTATGGGTGTAACAACTTTGTATTTTACTTAAATGTTTGAAGAAAAAGCATTATTTCAAGTTTCTTCTGTCTATGCCAAGTTATACAACAAAGATACATTATAAATAAGGTAGGTAAATAATTGCATTGTAGTGTAGGATATGTGGTACGTGTAAGATTTACTGAAACACTATAATTTGAATCTATTTAAGACATATCTGCAACTCAAATACATAAGAACACATTTCTTCTCAATTCATCTTGCATTTCCTCTCATCTTCATAATCCACAAGCTGAGACAAAGTTTATATTATGTTTTTCAATAAAAGCATAGTCACACATAAATGCAAAGGCTATTTCTTAACAGACAAGTGCAGATGATTACTAAGATCTTTGTAAGAGTATTGGAAGTTGTTTTCAACATCTACAAATATGGTTGATAAGAAACATACTTGCACATAAATCATTACTTAGCTATAGATATATTTTGACTTGCAAAATGGAGGGAAGCAGTGACATACTGAGAAAAGACTTTATAGAAGCATTTATATTACAAATTATCTGAAAGTGCTTAGTACACTGTAGGCATAATCTGTTTCAAATCAAATCACTTTCTATGAATATGTTCATTGTTTATTGATGTCAATGTTTATTTCCATGTTTATAAAAATGAATAATATCTTTAACTGATAGAGTATTTATAACTCAGTTGCAGCAGAAAAATTTTAAAATTGCAATTTAATATCTTCTCACAGTATAACCGAATTTAAAGTATGTAAACAACACCAAAAATACCTGAAAAGATAGGTTTTATTATTTTTTTTGTTGAACTCGACGACTACCTGCTTGCAAGGCAGGTGCTTATGCCGCTGAGCTAAATCCCCAGCCCTGGATTTTACATTTTTCAAAGAGAGCAAATCCTTCAAATTGTTTAACAAGAAGGTATTGTCATCATAGTTTAGGCAAAAGTGACGTAATTATGCATGCATAAAAACAACTCTTCATTTCAGTATATAAAATATATTCCCAAATCAAATGACTAGCTGAACAACAAATAAGAACTGGTTTTCAGGCATTTACTGTGTCTCTGTAGTACTCTCAATGATTAACATAAAACATACTCAAACTTGGAATTATAGGACCACTACTCAGAAGTGACAATGCAACTGTGACCATGTATCTTATTTCACAGAGAAATTAAGTTTCCTATCTCTGTCTATTGACTAACGGGTACAAGCATCTGGACTTTAAGGTCCAGTGGAACATTTTGCAAGAAAAAACTAAGGACGTTTTGTGAACTTAAAGGGCATCAATGTTTATATCTACCTTTCTATCTACGTATTTAAATGCAAATATTTCAACAACTACCTCAAAATATTTTTTAATATTAAGATAATATTATAGCCATGACATTTATCCTAGAAGGTTCTGCTTTTTCTACAAGAAATAAAACCCATGAAAAATATGAAGATTAAACCCATCTTAATTCTTATGAGTTTTTCTCATACTACCATGAGGTCAGAAGAAATTAGTAAATCTGTGACATCGGATTTTGCCATAATTTAGTTACTGACATTTTGAGACTTTGAATATGCTGTAAGTCTTTGGAATGTTTGTTTGATCAATAATACACAGAAATAGGATCCAAATCCTTTCTTGTTTACAGGACATTAGAAAAGTCAGATAACTTGATTAAAGTTTTTCCCACTAATGTGGCTATTTGTTGCCTCTGATTTATTATCTGACATTTTACGAGCAAAATTGCTTTTCTACATCATTTACTGCTTTTTAAAATGGACACAAACATTTTAAATCCTCACTCACCTTATTTCTCCATGATGAATTTCTTATGCCAATGTTCATTAAATGTATAGGCATTTAATAGTGCAGCAAATTTGGAGACAGAAGTAAATCAGCTACAGTGAATTGAAATGGAGATGTAAATTGGTAATTAGAACTGATTTTGACAAGAAGATATTTGGAGTCTTGGGATCTTGGCTGAAACAATTCTGAGATATGTGAACTATCCAAATAGATTACATTAGTGAAAGAAAAATACCAATTATGAGTAATTTATGTGAAGTGTGTGTCCATGTCTTTGTGAGAGACAAAAAGGAAGGGAGAGA
This sequence comes from Cavia porcellus, assembly GCF_034190915.1. Taxonomy (NCBI): domain Eukaryota; kingdom Metazoa; phylum Chordata; class Mammalia; order Rodentia; family Caviidae; genus Cavia; species Cavia porcellus. The sequence goes on along the minus strand of NW_026947514.1, from coordinate 19,302,693 downwards.
GAGAAAAAAGTGTGTAATTTTGAACATTAAAGCAAAAAGATGCCAACATATGATATAAAGTGATACAAAGTTATATAGTATTTAAGTTTTCTGTGAAAAAGTATATTCATCAGAGTCATGAAACATTGAAGAAATAAACCCTAAGAACAAGCTCTGTTAAGTGTTTGGGTTTCCAGAGAAAGTAAAAAGTCTTTATCTGAAATATTTTAGTTTTAGAAACTAAGCTGAGGAAATATTTAAAACTACATATAAAATTTTACTTCTTTGTATTATATTAATATATATATATATGAGTATGTAGACTAATTAAAATAAGTAAACAAAAAGAGCACAACAAAAAAAATAAAATCTTTATTATAATTACATACTATAAAAATGTGTGCACACCAAGTGCACATATAGACTTTTACCTAGCTTCTACCAAATATACCCACTAAATGTTTGAAAGAACTACTAATACAGTTCTAGTGAATATTTATAGGCAATAAATGGAACTATCATTACGTTTCTCTGTGTATCCATATTTTGTAATGTTCTGGGGATATAAAAACTTAACATGTTTATTGTTAGAGTATTTCAGTAAATATTTGGATTAAAATAAACGGAGTTTTACTGAAAATCAGATGTACTGTATTATTTGAAAGTAATAATAAAAATAAACTGTGAATATAGCTCAGCAGCACAGCACCTGCCTGGGAAGTTCTAGGTCATGAGTTCAAGGCTAAGTACTAAAAATAAATAAATAAAATCAAATAAAACTAAAACTAGGTTGCAGTACAGATGAAAAAATAAAACCCAGAAAATATATATAAATATATTTCAACAACTGAGTATTAAATTCATGGATAATGCCTAGCCAATGTTAAAAAATAGGTTAATACGGGATCAGCTGTTAGACTGATGATGTTTTGGTGATGGGTACCGGAAGTCAAACTCAGAACTTTGTGCTTGCTAGGGAAGTACTGTCTGTTAGTATTTCTAGGAAGCAATTTATATAGAAATATTAACATGCTTATATTTGACACAGTAATTCTACATCTAGAGATCTGGTCTAAGGCTACTATTACAGATTTGCATATTCATATATAAGGATGTTCACCATGAAAACAGCATGGTGTGTCAACATATAAAAATGGTTAAAGTGATTTCCATTCATTGGAGACAGACACTTTGTAAAAATTACAATTATTGTTTTCTAAGAATGACATGAAATGATCACTGTGTAATTTTAATGCTAATATTAGACAGTTTCTCGAAACAATGTGCTCATTCTAAATATCTGTTCTTCATAAAATACATGTCTTATCTTATCAAGAGCGTTTGCTGGGGAAACAGAAATATTTAGTGTAATACAAGTAAGGTATTTGTCATACAGATCAAGCCTGACACACTGTGAGATCTGGTAACAAAGTCTAAAGCAAACCACCGCGTCTGATGCTGGGGCTGGTTCTGAAGATATTGCAGGCAACGGACCTAAAAGATGGAAAGCTGGATATACACAAGGAGTTTGAGAACTAAAAGAAAAAAACGGGCCAAATACCTTAGCAGATTCGACTGGAAACTCCATCCAACTCCCAGCCTCACTTCATTGCCGTCCTTTGGAACAGTGCTGCACATGGTCCTGCTACTCCAAGACTAAGGAGCTGAAGGTCAGCTGAGGGATCTGTTGCCAGGGAATCATCACCACCATTGCACTTAGGTCTTAGCCCATCCTGGTGAATATGCTTCAGTGGGCCCCAGTTATTATGCACTTCAGTATTTCTCCTGTCTCTCTCTGGTCAAATCTAACTCGGAATCATTCTGGGAAGAGTAGTTCCCAGTGACCTGAGACTCCTGGATATGAATTCCCCACCTAAAAGTATTTGTGAAGGTACTGCAAAAACATGGTTATAGAATTAAACAATCAGAGGGAATTAGTAACCCTTTCTACTGATGCAGTGATGGATAATGTTTTTCCTCATATTTTCCAACTTTTAGACTGTTCTTTCTGGGAATCAGAATGCAGGTTTTTTTTAAGTTAAATATGTAAATTCACAAGAAAACTTGATTATTGTAACGCACAAACACATTGATAAGCATTATTTTGAGCAATCTCTGGAAGGTAAAATTTTATAAATCCTAAAAAGTGAAAAATCTCAGTGAATATCAACAATTGTCACAAGGATCTCATGTTTTAAGAAATAAAACCAAAAATAAATGACACATGAATACTTCAGTGATAAAGATATGATAGTAAAGAAATATAAATACTCTGAACATGTATGAATATGCAGGTATTAAAATAGGATCAGGCTTAGCCAAAATAATTAAAACAAGATTTATTTTTTTGAGACAAATATTGCTTTGTATTTCAGGCTGGCTTTGAACTCACTAAGAAGCCCAGGCACTAGCTGTGAACTAGAACTAAAGCAAAGCATTCCTCCTGCCTTAGCCTCCTGAGTGCTGGGAATACAGATGTGTGCACCCATGCTAGGCCTAAATAAGAATTTTTTTTTGTCAGTCCTGTTATAAACTTTATTCCTGTTGATTAGGATTTGGTTGAAATGAATAAATTCTTGATTGATCTTGGCAAAAGCAAATTTGCTAATTATTTAAAAAATGGGAAAGTATTTAAGATTAGCTTTAAGATAATTTTAAATTACTGGTACAATGTTGTCTAAGAATATTAGGGACATTTTGAGAATTTCAGACAGTTTTTAACCTGTCACAGAAAAGAAATTTGCTTTTGGTTTTTATATATATTACAAATGAATGAAAACACTCATCTTAGTTTAGCTTACATATATTTTAACAATGGTAGTGGAATTAATACAGGAAAAGATGTAGGAAGTATCTTATTCACCAGTCCAATGAACTCATTTCATGATTGACAAATCTAGGCAAAGCACTCTATAGAAATCACCTTTTGAGTATTTGCAAAATGAAAAGTCCAAGATCAGACTCAGATGAGAGTAATTGTGTTTCCTTTGACATTTTGCAACCTAAGTTTTTAAAAGAAGTGACATTAATGTTTATGCTTCCAATCTCATATAATTTATAAATTCAGACTTGAGATATGAATATAGAAATAAGACATACGTTGAAATAATAGGATGATGCCATACAAACTCATATAGTCACACACACACAGTTTTTTGTTGTTGTTGTTGTTGTTGTTTTGTTTTGTTTTTTGTTGTTGTTTTTCCAGAAGAAATTCTCAGATCACCCTGAGAGGTAAATCTTTTAAAAAGAAAGAATGAAACTCACATGTCTTACTTCCTAATATTTATCACAGAAGATGGAATTATTATATTGGACTATTTTTGCAGTGTTCTTATTTGCATTGTTTGAGTGGTAGAGTGACAGTGACTCTATTGGCAGAATAAACTAGATATTTTAATCAAAAAGCACAAGATTTTTTGCTAAAAATAAAACCCACATTCAACAGACTGTACTGATAACTGTTTAGTAGATGCTTCCATGACACAGCAATTCGATTTCATGCTTAATTCCATCCCATTACCTGAGTGCCAATCTTTTCTCAGCTCCTTACAAATAAGTCCTGGCTAGTTGTTGTGAAGGCAATTCAGGGCTGGCAATCAGATTCCTTTTCCATTAAGCTCCTGTTGAGCTCTTGCACTGACAAATGGCTTTACTCCTCTGAGCAGCCACACTCCAGCAGGATGGAAGCCAGGACTGGCTTTGGTTGGCATTAATGGGGAACACACAAACTTCAACAGACCATGCATCCTGGAAGCAGCAGTTAAAGCAAGATTTTATGAGCAGTATGAGGTAGATGATGACTTGCTACATATTTCACTTGGCTACAACAAAATTGGAAATATCTGTATTCCACAGTTGGTGATCTTTTAATCCAGCTTCTTGTGACAAATATTTCATCTGTTCTGCTTACACTGGCTAATACTTTAATCAGGGAGCTCTTCAGAAAAAGCAATGGCTAAATATCTCTACTTATTGGTTGTGTACAAATATCTTTTAAAAAAAAACAGAAATAAAGCAAGAATAAAGGACAAATCAAATAAATGAGAATCTTGTCAAGGTTGATTGTTCTGACCATTATCGCATTGTTCACTAAGTTGTTACCAATCCTCAATTGTACCTTAGTTTGCTTCTCACAGTACTTAATAGCATTCTACAGACTCTCCCAGAACTTTAATGTCAAAACACAGCCATATTCATACCTGGAGTTCTGGCCAGTGTCTATCTGGACTCCAATATTAAATCTGAGCATCAAAGATAAAGCAAGAGCCTTGACACACTATCTCAAATCTCTGACTTATTTGACTTGAAGTCAAAAGATTTTCTTTAATTTTAAGGTGTAAGAACGGTTAGGAGATGCTATTTCAGAAGAAGGTTCATTGACTGAACTGCATTAAATCATGTTCCAGAATCTGGCTGGCTGAGTACAAACAGCAAGGAATAGAATTGGTATACTCTCCAGACTTTACAGGGAGACTGTGGCAATCAGGACAGGGGAATCGATTTCGGGTTATGATATGCTGCCCAACGAGCAAATGCAGAGTGAACCAACAGTTTTAACTGAGTTTTCATCCTTTCTTGGCTGTTAGTTTTGCTGAGGTTTTAAAAACTCAGGGTCTGTGCATATGTTGGCTCCATAGCATTTGCAGAGTAATAATGCATATGTTCACAATCGACAAGAAGCTGTAGCATAAAAAAAATCTGAAATAAAGTAAGACATCTACATGAATATGTGTATTTAAATGTTCAGTTTTTCCAAACTGCTGTGTGAAACTACCTTATACGAAGGTCATTGAGAGAACGTGTTAGCCCAGGAGACAACCTTACTTCTTACAACTTTCCTGGAGAAAAGACAAGCTCCTAGGTTTTCCTTTCAGTGAATTAATAACTACAAAATGTATCATCTCTTTTTTCAGAGTTATGTTGATTAAATCCAAAGAGTTAATAAAGAGTAAAGCAAAGATGTGATTACCATATTGTAAAGTCATTGCAATAAAGTATATATCATCTTAGTCTTTGTTCTTTTCATGTATTTCTTTGATTATATGACCATGTATTGAGTATTTAAAATGTTATGTCTTTACTACTTCAATGTTTTACTTAAGAAAATGTTTAAGCAATATTTAAATATCAGAAGAAAAATTTTGTCTTCAAAACAGTTATAGCTAACATCAGACATCGTAAAACTCAAACAAAAACAAAACAGAATAGAGCCAATAAAAACAAGATACTGAACGCAATAAAGGACTTCAAAACAAGACAACAATACATCTGCTATGGATACCATAAAATATGTTACCATCTTCGAAATAGCTACCCATGCCATCAGATATAACAAAATCAAACAAAACAAAATAAAATAAAACCAACAAAACAATGAAAATGATACAAGACTTCAAAACAATACAATAGGGAATTAGCAATGGCCACCATCTCCAGAAGGAGATCCCACATAGATGCCACACTGCTTACTGTGATTCTATGAATAGATGATCAGACTGTTGTTACTAGATCTGCAAAGTCAGTGAAACACCAAACACCACAAGCAGCAGACTATATTTCACCTCAATACCTACTGTCATAGCCCACATGCCAGAAGGGGCTGGAGACTGGCTGTCCCTGGGCAGTAACCGGGGCGTAGTGCTGATTTGCAGAGAGGGCTTGCTTTTTTTGGTTCCCTTCCCCTGTAGTCAGCGAATGGCCCACACTGAGCTCTTCTAATCAAGTAACACTTCTAATTACATAGATTTTATGGGTTCTTTAATATAAAATATTGATTTTCCTGTATTTTTCAATACAATGAATATTAATATTTAATAGAAATGCTACATAAAAGACTACTAGATATAAAAGCACATTCTTATAATTAATGTAGGTCAGTTATCCTCCAAGTAATAATACAGTGGATTCTTATTTTGCTGCTTTTTGCAATTACATTAGCTAGTATTTTTTGTCAATAATATATACAAATTAGCCTCTCTGTGAATCTGTTTCCTCACGTGTAAATGCAGAAAGCAATAGAATTTGTTAGTGTCAGATGTTAATATGATGAAAAGCAGGATTACTTAGGTATTATTTTGATTTTAGAATTAGTGTACACATTTTCTAAATTCCAACCTCTTTCTTCAGCTTTTAAATTCATCATCCAATTTTTATTATTCTACTTAAAATGTTTTCATTATATTGTAAAGTAATCCTTGAATAATGGTTAACACCATTATGATTAAACATTTAAAATTAAATGTGTATTCTTACATTTAATTTTAGTCATTTAATTATCCAATTTAAAATAATTACAAGAATTTAAGTAATTATCAAGAATTTATGTGAAATTTATAAATGAGTTTAATGGTTCTATTAGAAACAACAGAATTGTGTATAAACAGCATGATTTTAAATTAAAATGAAAATCTATACAGATTGGTAAATAAAATCATTAAAATTATAATTAAGCAGATATTTCATTAAATACGTAGATGAAATTTTCCTAAAATGTCTATAAACTTATCTGCTATCCAAAGATATTTTCCCCTCCAGGAAAATAACACATTATTTAATTTTGTTAAATATCCATATTGGATTATAGAATTTGTTGGTCTGTAATTTATTCTTCCTAAGTAACTGTATTTGGAGACACACTCACCAGAGTAATCAGTCCCCTGATCATCATCATCAGGGCAGGTTCAGAGTTGATTTTCCATGCCAACAGACTCCAAATCCTCCGAAATTCATCAGGCTTCTGTTTGGAGTCTTATTATTGTATTATTGTATTATTCATGGCAGAGCAACCAGTTGGGTTGAATCTGATGAGAAAATAACATTCCTCAACAAGATGTATTCTGAGTGGACCCTTGTATTCTCAGATCAAATGCCACCTATCCCCTTAATTTTTACCTAAAGCAAACAACAGCTTATCCCTGAGACAGAGAAAACACCAAAATACATCTTTAAATTCCTTCATTTAATTTTTTTTCTAGAAAAATAGATTTCTATTCTGTTATTAAGGTTTCCATCAGGATGCAATGTGGATTTAAATATGTATAATTTGAAGCCTTACATTTTTGTTGCTGTTCAAATTATTCTTGTTAATCTTAAATTTCAATAAATTTAATATTTTTATACAGCAAATCATTTGTCAGATTCACAGCATTTTAGAGATTTTGATAGTTAAGCCCACATAGGAGTTTGATTATTTCAAGTGGATCAGTTGAATTCCACCTGATTAATACCTAAATGTTGGAGACATTTGAAATTACAGAATAAATGGTTGGCATCTTTTATAGTTTAGTGTTGTCTCTCTGCATTGTACAAGGCATAAAGCTGAGGATTCCAAACTGAATTTTCTTCTGTTCATCAGTGCCTGAGGAACTATATCATTTTATATCGAGTAAAATACATATAAAGATAATTTTCATTCACAATTATTTTCTGCTGTAATTTATGGTAAGTAACTTCTTGTTCAGAACTATTATAGGAAACTACACTTCTATTTCTAGTTTCTAGTTTCTCTTATTCATCCTTTACGTTCAAGACAGTTTTGTATGTTTTCTTAATTCCTCATTTCTTGTGTAATCAAATCCAACATACTCTTCTGACACTAAAGAGTTTTGCTGTATAGAACTCCTGGGCGAGACTGCTTTTAATGATTTGTCTTGTCATAAAATATTTCTCAGTTTTTTTTCTTTTAAATTCTGAGTGAATGTTAAATAACATAATTTAGTTAATAACTAAATATTGAACCTCAAGGGTCAAAAACATGGGCTGCCATTTACCTAACGCTTTGTGTATGTAAATTACTCTTTCAATTGTAAACACAGAAATTTTTGAATTTTTTATTGTTTTGTTTTAAGAGGAATGATTATTTTAAAATTTACATTGAATAACACTTCCACCTCAAAATATTTATCAATCTCCCCACAATTTGCATAGAATATTTCTGCTTGTAATAACTATTCCAAGTAGATATGTATGAATAATAGAACATGACAGAATGAAGAGAATGTTCTATTTTGTTTATTTTTTGTTATTATTGCATTATTTTTCAGATGATAAACCTTAATACAAAATATTCTGTTGAAATATATTTTCAAGGTTGCAAAAAATTGGATGATTATTTGGAAAAGTTAACTTGTAAACAGCAGAGAATAGAGTTTCAATGTCAATTTTGATAATGTATACTTAAAATAACCTTTGGCATTATTTTGATCCTATTGAAAAATTAAAATTTAATGCAATTTAAGTCAGTATTGTAATGATTATTATTGTTGTCGTGTGAGAAAGTAAATATAATAAATTCAGGAATCATGTTTTTTTTTTTTTTTAGAAAAGAATAAAAGTTCTGGAAATAAACTACTAGAGAAAGTTAAGATACTTCCAGCTGTGTTGAGCTTTAGTGTCACAAAATTATTGTTCACTGTCCTTTATTGCATTATGGGAATGTTTATTAAAACCTTGAGAATGGTCCTTTCTGCTATTTTTCAGAGACCATGTGACATATTAATTCATTCACTTTGTTTGAATTTGAACATGGGTTTCCTTTTTTGCTGTCATACCATAAATACTCCTATTTTTTTCTACACTTTTTTTTTTTTTTTTTTTTTTTGTCTTTTTCCTTTTTATCCGTACCAGGGATCCAACTCGCGACTGCCTGCTTGCAAGGCAGGCTCTTATTATGCTCCTGAGCTAAATCCCCAGCCCCTCTATTCCTCTTTTTAAAAACAACACTTTTTAAAAACAACACTTTCTGGAATCCAGTGGTCCCCATTCACTCATTTTGTGCTTACAAAACTGTTGAGTTCACACACTCTGTAATAGCATATATTCAAATATATTATAATTACCAATCTGTATTACTGTTTTCTGATAAACTGCATGGTCTAAGAGACAAGAACTGTAGCACACTGACTTTCAAATAACCCGGAACAGAAATGGAAATCAGGTAGTCATTTAAAGTTTGTAGAGATGCAACGCCAATCATTTCACCCTTGTTGTTAATTAGCTTCGATGCCAAAAATTAACAACTGCTTGTGGATACTGAACCAAATCTATTGCTAAAAAGAACAACATATATTTATTCTTTCTAATTATAAAATTTTACTAAAAATGAGCTACATGCCTATAAAAATCACCCTTCTGAATCAAAAACCATCGTAGAACTGGCATATTTGGTTTTCTGTATTGTAAACACAATGGAAAACAATGAATAAAGATGTGACTGTGTCAAAACAATTTTGTTTGTTCAGTGAGCAACAAAAAAGAAACCATGGAAGCTGAAATAATTTTCCATTTAAGAGAATACAAAGTTGTATCAAAACTGAAACATTTGTAACTTATTTAAGAACACTTTCTTAACTTTAAATAATTTTAATCATAATATTTTAAATATGCTATTGGCTGATCCATCATTTCCTAGAATTCAAAGTCAAATACAAGGATATAATTCTAGGATTTAAAAATATATGAATTAATTTTCAAATGTATTTGTAAAAAATTAAATACCTTGCTTTTTCAAACAATTACTTTAAAATTTTTCTTTCTTAAAAAATAATAATAATAATAAGTTTCACTTTTTTCCAGAAAAAATATGTTTTATATGCATCTTCTTCAATCTTCTAATAGTTTTTACCTTGGCCTCTTAATTATCAGTTTAAAAGAATAGAATTTAGTTATAATTAGTCTTCTTTATATGGAACTTATAAAATACTACCAAATAAGTATTTATTAAATTAAACTTTGATAAAAGTGATAGAAGAAAATTGGCTTGAGTTGGAGAATAAAATGTCCTCTTTCCTGACACATATGCTGGAAAAAATATGTATCTAGGCTGTAGCAGATGGAGAACAAATGATATGCTTCAAAATGTCTCATTACTGCCACCACTGTGATCTTCAACCAATAAAAGAAAGAAAAAGCAGAATTTTGCTATTTTTAATAGGCCTTGAGTAAGTTTGCCTCAACTAGCCAGATTAAATTCTGCCTAAACACAGGCTAAAGGCATTTTTTTTTTTTTTAATACTTGCAGGCATTGATTCCTGGGAATTCTTTACTGTATTCCTTGGTCAGCTTATCAGTCTTTCCAATGCCATAATATGTTTCTACACATGACACAACCACACAACTTTTCCCGCCTGACATTCCTCATGTCGTCCTTCCCTGCTTTCTCCAGGTGGGCTTTTACCTTGCTTTTTCCTAGACACAGCCGCGTTTTGTGGTGCCACTTTGTTCCTGACTGCACTTTTAGTTTCTCAAATGAACTTTCCAACTGAAAAAAAAATAATTATATGACTAGGTGGAAAACCAAAAAGCCTACCAATTCATCAAGTTCATTATCTGCTATGTGTGCCCACATCTTTATAGACAGCAAATTTTTACTGAGTTTTAAAAATTTACTGTTTGACATATTTCAGTTGCTTGATCTTCACTTTTATGGAGTTCATTTGTGTACCTACTATGAATTATATAGATGTAGTTTTTATCTTGGTGATGAAAATTATGTCATTCTACCCTAAATCTCATTGTATTTAATCCAAAGTATTTATGTTTTAGGAATATTGTTAATAAATAGACAATCTCAAGTGGTTACTTTGTTTCCTATTTTCTTATAATTGGGAGAAATTAAAAATTTATTTATAATTGTCCAGTTTAGTACAACAATAAACTCTGTTGGAGGAAGCAGTCATTTATTATTTTTTAAATTTTGTGTTCAGAAATAAAGGTAGAGTTATTCATTAATCAATCTTTTTCTATAAGTAGAGCCCAGGAGAAAATGCAATTCAAATATTTGTCAATTCACAGGATTTTTTTCTTCAAAAATCTATTCTTAGGGCACTTCCCACATTTCCCTTTTACTTTTCTTCTGGGACCAAATTGTAACTGCAAAGATATATACTGAGTAGAGAGGAGAAGAATGGTTCAAAAAGTAAGACTTAAAAGAATACTTCGCAAAATAAAAAATAGTCCATACTTTGACGACATTTGTTCCAGCACTTAATGTTCCATAAGCCACTGCTTATATTTCCTCCCTTTTGGAATGATTTTCTGAATACAGACATTTCACAGGGGAAGGTGAAAACCTTGTAAATGTATTATCACAAATCCAGCTCTGCTCTGGGAAGACAGAAAGGATGAAGGTATATTTTGGGATATAAAATATTATCATGTGGATGCAGATATCTGATAAAAATTGTGTATGTGTGTGAGAGTTTTCTTAAACATATATAGAGAAAAAGATGAAATATTTAGGGTCATATCATAATCCTTGATTTAAGAATATTACTGTTTTGTTTATTTTGGTATAAATGGGCAGACTTAGGAAATAAAGCTGATGTGTATAGTACATGGTCTTAGTGCATAGTGTATGATCCTAGATACCTTATGGAGTAGAACACTTGAAACCTTATGTAGTAAAAAATAAATTATTAATTAATCACTAAGAGCAGTCTATCTACTATTCTGATATTTTGTAGATCCCTGATAATCTTGAGGAACAAGTAGATAATATTAATCTACAGTGTGGAATTAGTTACTTAAAGCATGATTCAGTTTGTATTTTGTGCATATCTGTGTATATCTAATATATTATTTTCATAAATAATATTTCATAAATAATATTGCAAGTAATAAGATTGTTTTTATTTTGGCACACAGTTCTAGCAATGAGTGTTGCTGTATAACATGATCAAAGGCTATAACCATTTGCTGACAATATCTACTTGTTTTATTTTTCATTCCCACTTGCAATTTTGAAAATTCCAGGATTTTTAAACATCACATTAAAATGCTGCATTGAGAAACTTTTTAATTTTGACAATCTAAACTGTACAGAATATCTTGGTAAAGATTTAACATAAATCTAAGCAACTCTTTGTGTGTTGTCTACTATTTTGCAAAGTATTGCTTACATGTATTTCCAGTACTTTTAATCTCTGGACATTATTATTTTTCACAAGTATTTCTAAGGGCTTTTTACATTTTGATTTTTATGAAAGATCTTTTCTGAAATACAGTTACATATATATTTCTACTTACTATTATCTTGATCTTGTTTCTAACGTTTGTGTCACTCAAAATATTTTCTTTTGGTTTATTGTAGTTAAATTATCCACATTTGATTTTTCTGATTTTTAACACAAATTTAGAAAAACTGTTCCTTGTCTCATTTTATGAATAAATGTACTAATGCAGTCTCATGCTTATATGATTGTATATTGTTTAGGGAATAGAAATGGTTTGAGTCATTCTGTATATATCTTTATTGCTGTATCTGTATCTATACTTATATTATTCACTTTACTTATTTACTGAATAGCTATAATATATTCTCAGTGCCATCAATTCTAAAATTTATTTTGAAGCACTTTGAAATAGTGATCTTATATATGGAACATTTAGCTAATCTTGGACCTTTGCATTGTTATTGCATTTATTTGATCTGTGTACATATGTAGTCTTAGACCATGTTGATTTTAGGAGCTTTATAGAATGTTTAACTATGCAGTACAGAAAATCCTTCATCACTATTTTTCAGGACCTGCTTACCAGACACCAACATTTGGCTTAGAACACTAAAATACTACTGTGATTTGGAACATATTCCAATATCACTGGGTACAGGGCTTATTGATGACTTCATTGTACTCTATTAGAAATCAACAAAAACTTTGTAATGAACTAATTTGTTATTATGACAAATATTCAAAGTATCAGTATTTTGGTGGCTTTCCCTGGAGTATATAAGCTCAAACTATCACAGATAGAGAGTCAAGTACAAGATACATAAATCTCAGGCTTCACTTCTGCTAATAGGAAAAATAAATACTGGAGATATAGATCGGTGGTAGAGAGTTTGCCTAGCACATATGAGGGCCTAGCTTTGATTACCGTGTAGGAAAAATAATATTAATATTAATAATAAAAGTATAAAGTAACCTGATAGTGAATGCTAAAAATAAAAAAGTACAAGGTAATAATTCAGCACACTTAATAGCAAAATGAAAGAATTCCTTAAAATTACTTTTTGAATTATCATCAAGATTTTTCAGTCATAAATTTTACAAGAATAGACTGCAGTTGTTTTCATAGCAGTTCATTTAAGCACTCTAGATGCAACAAAATCCTCCAAAATTAAAATTTATATTTCATCTCATCTAATGATTTAAATGTACACTGAGGAAAATGTAGCCCAAGATAAGCATAATTCACCTAAGGTCCTATAGAAAAATAATGGCATCAGAGAACAAATCTAGGTTTTTCTGTTTTCTCTTTCTCTGCAGTTTGTGAGGAGACTTTGATGGTGTATGAATTATGTGTTTTCCCTAAACCCTATCTGTTTAATGCTTTTGTTTGAATACTCTCTTATTTTTACTTTCCCTGTCATCATATTTATTTCACTCATTTTAATGTTTGATATTAAACTGCAAAGTTTACTGTAACGATTAGAATTTATCCACCCATGTCTATGCCAATAAAAACCTGGATTCTTTCCTAGCATTTTTAAGTTTTAGTTTCATACTAACAATTTAAAACCATCCCAGCTGAGAGCTAGTATTTCAATGCAATTTATCTTCATATGTAGCTCATGAAGTTTAGAAAATGCAACACATCAGATATTCTAGTTTGCCTCAGTGCTGCCCCCATAAAACCAAGAATAATAGATATTAATCACCAAAAGCCAAATTACTTTAATCAAGCCTGCAGTAGTATTGTTTCTACAGAAGCACTAGTCCATGTAAAGAGTGAATATACAACATGGTGTATTATAAGGTACAGAAAATGTCCTTAAACACATCATAGCATTACATGGAAATGTGAATTAGTATGTGCACAGTTAGAAATCATCACCAAAGAATACCTTCCTCATGGACAGGGCACAGATGTTTATATAAAAATATGGCAAATGTTGAAGAAAAAGGAAAAGCAAAAATCGGCATCCAAACACAAGTCACCATTAATCATGAATTTCTGAATCACTTTGCTGTGGCAGATACACAATATGCAGAGACTATAATTTAACAGAGGAAAAGTTTATTTTTCAGTCACAGTTTCAGTCTATGGTCAGCAGGCATCAACTCAGAAACAGAATGGCAGATACTCAACTCATGGGAGCCAGGAAACAGACAGAGAATTAAGAAGCTGAACTTGCGGGTCATTCCCACAAGTGATCCTGCTCCCGTGAGGTCTTGTTTTCTGACAGCACATTGATGAACACAGAAAGCCCGTGGTCCAATCATTTCCACACTTTAGATTTTAGGGGACATTCTAGATCCAAACTACAGCAATGAACATGAAAATCCAATGTTAGAAGAGTAAGTCACTAGATGATTACAATAAAAAACGTATATAGCTTTCAAGACGATATTCATATTTAACATTTAACTTTTGCCAATCTCTAAACTTGATGTGACACAAAGGTCAACCCTGAGATAAATTCATGACTCTTGCCAATGATGTTTTTAGATAAGAAAATGGCAAGCAGCATGCTATTTGAAATACAAAATCCCAGACTTTGTCTAACAATTTTGATTTAGCAGATTTTATGGTTAAAATTTGAATTATCCTCTCAATCTGTCTGCAATGTGATTGGATCTTAGAGGTTCCACACTCATCACCGGATTGATCATGAATGAATTCAGTCTCCTAGTGGATGTTAGGAGACGGGGTCTGTGTGGAATCAGGTCTCTGAGAGTGGAAGCCAGTATCTTTGTCCCTGGGTCCTTTGTTCTTTCTCTCCTACTGGGTTTCCATGAGAAAATCAGCTGTCCTTCATTAAAGTCCTTCTAAAATGTCTGTTCTGTTGTGGATGAATCTAAATGTGAACCAAAATAAACCTCTTTTCTTTAAATTGTGTATCAAATTTTTCTCAGAAATTGAAAAGTGCATAAGTGACTAAGGGCATGCAAATGGCTCAAGAGCTCACAACTCTTCTAGGCAAGAGTGCACTCTCAGACACGATGGAGGAGGAAGAGGACGTGGTGTGAACACCACTGTGGAAACTTGGATGTAACGTAGCTGCTGCTTTATGGCGAGCAGCCTTGGTGGTTTTCTCTCAGAAGATAACCCAGGAGTGATTTTAGCAGTGAAATGACTCCTTTCTACAAGACAAATCTGTCAGCATATGATAACAGTTTCCTACAAAATAATACAAAGACAATACAAGGGAAAATAAGAATCATAATTTGGATGCACTCCTGAAAATTCTGTACTACTGGTCTCTGATGATCATATAAACTTGAGAAAGTGGGATGAAATTTGTTCAAAGATTTGTATGTCTCATACTTTCTGTTTATATTTTAAAATATGAATTAAGTCTCCATCTATTAAGAATTCATGAAAAACTATAATAAAATAAACAAATTTTATTTTAAGTGCCTAGACAATTACCATTCTAAGTTTCACTGATTATTGTGTTGAATTTGTGGTAGACCAGCATAAGCAGTATCTTACCGTATCATTTACTTCCCTGTATAGTTGGTATAGGCAATACCGTCAGTGGTGTAGTAATCCTCAATGGGGCGTTTATATTCCAAATTATCTACGATTCAATTATTTCCTTCTCATGTGGAAATTTTGTTGCTGAAAATGTCTTCTTGGCCAGGAGTTGTTCAGTGTATTGATTAGCTTTAAAGTGAATGCTAAGGAATATCAAGACTTGTGTTCTGACACAGGAAAGAAAATTTACCACAAGTTTTACAAACATAAATATTTTATTTATTTTTGTATGTTTTATTTATTGTATAGTTTTTAATTCCTTTAATACAAATTGATTATGTCATTTAGATTTATAGCTGAGCTTAACATTGCCAAAATTGTGGAAAACATTCTCATAAGGAGATGTCAAGAAGGAAGGCACCAAGAAATCTTCCGGGAGAACATGGCAGACAGATAACAGCAACTACCGGAGGCTCTCTGAAAAACTAGGCTCAGAAGCCAGGTATGGTGCGGACTAAAGAGACATAAGCAGGTGGAGTTATGCTCTGCTGACTCAGGAACGAACTCGGCTGAGAGAAACCAACTTGGAATGCAGTCCTGGTGCTAAAACAGGAACAGAAAAGCCTCGCTGCTGAGGCTGGACCCCGCGCCATTGGAAGCGCGATTTGGGTTTCCCGCCACGCGGTGGCTGGCTGCCTCTACATCGGCTTGGCAAGGAGAGAGACGCGCAGAAACTCTGAGAACGGGAGTCTGCGAACGGAGTCGAAAACAGGACGGGCAGGGAGGAATGTTCTGACTTGTGGCGAGGTGAGTGACAGAAACTGACACTCCACCACAGTTTGACTCCAGCAGACTTTCTGGGCCCGAGCAGTCCTGCGGGAGCAGGGCACGGTGGCGACTCCAGCCACACATTCCCCTCTCTGGCGGGATTGGTGAAAAGTGCCTGGCCTGCGTGACGCTGCCGGCGGACCCCGTAGGCTGGCCCAACCCAGATCCCAGAGCCTGACGGAGGCCGGGAGGGGCGGGCCCCGCGTAGGCTGCCTGGTGCGTAGCGGTGAGTGGGAACACCTAACCGGCGCAATTCGATCAGGCTGTGGCTGACAGGGAGAGAAGCTGGGCCTCTCATATAAGCTTGCATATATAGGGAACAGAGAATATGAGAAGAGGCAGCAACAAGAAAGGCTCCTCGGCCCCCAATTCTGAGAAACAGGCAATAGCGGACACTGCACCAATAGACATAAAGCGCCATATAGAGAGCCTCATAGATCAATTCAGGAATGAAGTTATCAACGACCTGAAGCTAGAAGTATGCGAAATAGTTAGAGAAATGCTAAGCACCACCCAAGAAAAAACAGATGGTGGAATGGAAGAACAGAAAAAGAGGGGAGAATTGTTTGATGGAGAAAACAGGGAAAGCATAGAATACGTGAAGCAGGTTCAAAGGGACTACCAAGAAACTAAGAAGTCTATCGAAGACTGGCATAACAGCTTGAAAGAAACTAAGGACAGACTATTTGAACTGGAGGGCAGAATTGTAATATGGGAGAATGAAATGAAAAACTTCTTAAAAATAACAAAGAAACAAACAGCAATAATACAAAGTAAAGAAGATGATAAGAGGATCCATAACTTAAGGATTAAGAACATAAAAGAAGAAGTAGGGACACAAACAAATGAACTACAAAAGCTACTCACAGAAATAATCCAGGAGAATTTTCCTAATTTAGCAAAAGGTAAAGATACTCAGATGTATGAGTCATACAGGACCCAGCTACCTACAACCCAAACAGAGCAACACCCAGGCATATAATAATAAAAATTCCAGAAATCCAATACAAGAACAGAATATTAAAAGCTGTCAGAGACAAGAAACAGACCACTTACAAGGGAACACCCATCAGAATTACAGCAGATTTCTCTGCACAAACCATCAAATCATGAAGAGCATGGGGGGAAATAATTCAAGCTTTGAAAGATAATAATCTCCAGCCAAGATTGAGATATCCTGCATAACTGTCCCTGGAAATTGATGGAAAAACAAGTTGCTTCCAGGATAAAGAGGAACTGGGGTAATTTGCAACCACCAATTCAACTCTACAGAGAGTATTGCAGGATATTCTAAAAAAAGAAAAATACAAAGAATCCAGAAATAGTGGAGGCCACAATGAATGGAGCAGAGAACAAAGTGAAGAAGACAAATTGACAGCTACTGACAGAATAAGAGCTCAACAGAAATGAGACAGAGAAGATTGGATGATAGGAACAGCTATTTTGGAGAAAATGACATCTTAATAGGTAATACTGATTTAGTATTATCTTGTTTTGAAGTCTCATCTAGCTTTTGTCCTTCTGTCTCCAATGGTCTAAATAGGTTGTATCTTACTGGATTTTATTATGTATGATAGTATAAGCAAAAACCTTTTAAAGACAAGGAGATTATATAGAAACCATTGTTCATTTTCTGTTAGTCGATTCTAAATACTCTGTAATGCTGTCATTCTCTTAAATGGTTTTACATTGTTTTGATATACTTAATGCTACAGTATACGAAGTTGTACTCAAGGATTTCAAGGAAAGAGACAATATGGTAACTACTTTTAGGTCAGGATTATCTGGTGGTGAAACACTATTCTGCTTAAATGGTTATGTTTTGATCTGTGCTGTTTCGTTGTTATGCCCCCTTTTATCTCAATCTCCACTCCATTATTTACTTTTTTATTTTTATCCTTTTAATTAAAGGAAAAAAAATAGCAGGATATATTAGAGTAACCCACTTTGACTTTCCATTACCTCGATTTAAAGCCCTGTATTACACTCACCATCTGGTTTTTAACTGATGTTTCCCCTATTCTGTTTTGCTGGATAGTATCAGGTTCGAAAATTTAGGCATCAGCTGTGAAGATAATGAGATTCATTATAACGCCCATTCTCGTTGACTTTTATCTACTTTTGAAGACCTACAATATCTCCAATGTTTTGGTTTTGTCGGTTTTATTCTTTACTGTTTTGTTCAATTGTATTATAACTAACGATACAGGCAATTCTACTAGAGATAGCGGGAGGCATTATGGTAACCATTGTTGATCACCTTGTATTATGTTTTCACATTATCTATTATGTCCACCCTTTTGACTTGACCAATTCTTCTGTTATGTCACATTTGGTTTTACTCTCTTCCAAAAAAGTAATAAGAACCGTGGGAGCAATGAAACCCAAAACGTGTAATAGTCATGGTACAAAAGAGAGGAAAAGTGCTCCAAACTATATAACTGCATGTATATTTAAGTGTATAAGATAGAAAATGATATCACAGAGTTTTATTGGATCATTGAACAGAACTGTTTGCAGTATCATTGATGGAATGTCCACTTTACAAGCTTTAATTTTGTGACTTGAACAATTATTTCTAAGATGACAATATGTAATCCATTAACTAGTGATTTCCTACTGTTCATTTTTTTTCTGCAAATCTGTATAACTTGTACCCTTTCTCTGCTTTTTTTTTTCTTTTCTCCTTAAATAAAATTTTTTAAAAAAGACAAAAAAAAAAAAAAGAAAAAAAGAAATCAAGGGAGATAAAACAACCATTCAGGATGCTTCCTAGAGTGAGTGAATGAATTTAGAACAGAGTGAGTGAATTTTGGAAGAAACTTCATTTTGTACTATCATCTCAGTGTCAGTTCTGTGTTGTTATTTCATAACATGTCAACATAAAATTCAGTGGCATAAAATAAAACCAATTTATAATTTTTCATGACCCTGATGGTTGAGTGATCTCAGCTAGGTAATGCTTGTGAGGGCCACTCTTTTGCTGGCTTCAAAGTTCCAGATAGTGGCAGCTGATGCTGACTTTTCTTCCGTGCCTACATGCCTAGTGCCTGGCAGCTCTGGCTACCCACTGTGGCAATGCCATTTTCTTCCATATGGCGTTTCCTTCAAGGGCTTAGAAAATCATAATGACAGAACCACATTTAGCTTCCAGAAGTGTAAGAGAGAAGCAACTAGTTCTCTTAAGACTTTGTTTCTAGACTCCGACGTATGTGTGTCTACTACAAATTGATTGTTAAATCAATCACGAAATCCGCACAGGTTCCAGTGGAAAGAAAATAATCTTAAACTTCTGATTGAAGAAAAGTCAAGCAAAGACAACTGAAAAAAATTGGTAATACTTTTGTAAAGTATCTACTCAATCTTGAATAAATTTATTCAGTATGATTTGTATTTCTAAATTAGTCAATATAAGTGAATCTACTGATACTAATTACTACAGGAAAGAATTTAACATATCTTTGCTGTTTAACAAGTTTAGTACAATTCAGATTGATATTTTTAAAAATTGAGGTTTACATAGTACCAGCAATCAGAAGTAAAATTCAGATTTCCAGAAAAATACCTGTTATATTTAAGAAAAAGTAACATATATTTTCTATTTAATAGCAGAATTTAGAAAGTTAATTCATATTTAATACATTCATGAACTTTAAATGACTTTTCCACAATTTAAATTTCAAATAATTTCAATATATTATATGAATAACATATATTTATATATTATATAAAACTGTATTTAAAAGTTAAATATTTGAGATGTTTTGAAAAAAGCAACAAGTTTGAATAATCATGACTATAGATTAAGAAAGTAAATCTGAGGCATGAAGAAACTAATTCCACATATCAAAAACCAAGTGTAATCCTTTCTCAATGTTTTAGCAATTCTACACTTACAGTGCCTCCTAAGAATTGAGAAGTCTTTTCAGTCTTGAAAAGAAGATATTCAGGTATAACTGCAAACATCAATGGTTATCCTGACTAAACCCATTCCATTTACAAATATGATAGTTATATTTAAAACCAGTTACGGACTGAAAACAAGCAGTATTCTTTTGAGTACAAGAGGAAAAGTAGTGACAGTATGGCATTCAAATTCTGGAAATTAATATGTATTTGCATATCTATCTATACTTAAGTTTTTCCACTCAAGTTCTCCGTGATGTTCTGGTAAGAATCTGAAGGAATTTAACATTGAAGAAGCACAGGGTATGTATCACCTACAGTCCATCTTCTTTTTTTCATTGTTCAGCAGATCATATTATCTAATGTCAGTGCAGTTTTTATAGAAAAGTAGCAATTTCTACGCTTCTAGGAATTGCTCTTTGCAATTCATGATATGCTAAAAGAGTATCAAGGTCTGCCACACTCAGGAGAAAAGCTAAAATAGTGATGTGGTTGGAATCTTTCACATTGCTATTCACACCTGCTTAATAACCATGAATTACTAATCAGAAACTAATACTGAACTGTGCAAGTGATATTAATGCACTACATAGAACAAGTCAAACTAAGAGAAATGTGTATGTGTAGAGTACTGAATAACACAGAGAATAAAAAGAAAAATAAATTCAAAATAGTCTATTAGACTGTTTAGGAAGTTATTCACTTGTGAACAAAAGCAAAATTATTTTGATAAGCATTTTAGCAGAGACTGAGATAATATTTTAATCAGCCTCATTTGTGCTCTAAGATGATTAAAATCTGCAAGAAAAGGAGCATTGTTTAAATTAGAGTTTTGAAAAGAAAATTTGCCAGATGCCAGGAAAAAACTCTGGACATATAATTATGTTGCCTTTCGTTTCAGTCCACCACTGACCAGATTCAAAGTAGAGATTTCATACCGAAGGTACTAACATCGAGACTGCCTAGAAGCAAAGCAAGTGAAGAAAGCAGATAGGAAAGATTAGGAGCAAAACTGGCCCTCAAAACCACATCACTGTCACCCACCAGACACATTTTAAAGCTTATCAATCAGTACAACAATTCTCTAACCCAGTCAAGTCACAATTTCACTGTAATGGCCACATTCTACCCATTTTCAACTTGCTGCTTAAACACATAACCTTAAGCCATAATTAAAAGCTAAATAACACCAAATACAATTTCCTGAGTCTACCTAACATGACATAACTACGCCACGTACAACTGGAAATGCAGCAATTCGTCCCGTAAGGTCTCAATAATATCGTGATTTGTCAGACTCCCAACTCAAGTTTCTTCTGAGACCCACATAAGACTCAAAGCTGTGAACCTCTCTCAAAATCAAAAATAAACTCTATAACCCCAAAGTGTAAGAGCACAGGATAAATGCTCTTACTCCAAAAAAGAGGCATAGGGAGATAGTGTAGCAGAAATAAGCTTGATGCAAATTGCACTATCTTATTTTGACTGATTAGACTCTGTTCTGTTCTGTTTGATAGTATCAAATTTGAGGGTACAGGTAACTACTTTGAAGGCAATAAGATTCACTATGATGCCCATTCTGGTTGGACTATTATCTTCTTTGGAAGTCCTGTAATGTTTCCAATGTTTAGGTTTTATTGGTCTTGTTCTGTACTGTTTTGTTCAATTTTATTATACCTAATGATATGGGCAATTCTTTTTAAGGAAACAAGAGGCATTATGGGAACTATTGTTAATAACCTTGTATTCTGTTTTTACATCATGTGCTATGTCTATCCTTTGTTTTGACTGACTGCTTTGTTTTGTCATATTTGGTTTTATTCTCTTCCAAAAAAATGTAATAGGAACTATGGGAGTAATAAAAACCAAAATGTGTAAATTTTGTTGTAAAAAGAGAGGAAAAAAAGTGCTCTATAGGATACAACTGCAAGTGTGTTTAGGTATGTTAAGACAGATGACCTTATTACTGAGTGTTTCTTGGATCTTTGAACACAAGTGTTTGCAGTCTCACTGTTTGAATGTCCACTTTGTATGCTTTAAACCTGTAACTTGAACAACTATTTCTAAGATGAAAATATGTAATCTATTAACTAGTGATTTCTTACCTTTTTTTGTAATTCTGTATTACTTGTACCCTTATACTATTTTTTTTTCCTTTTAAATAAAAAAAAATAAATTTTTTAAAAAACCTGTAGCTACCTATCTGGCATCCGGATCACATGGTGGTAAAATGCACATTCCAAAGAGTTTAATGAGCTCCACGCCTACTTTCTTGTATATTTCAGTTTACAAAGACCCTCTTTTAGACTAGCTCCACTCAAAGCCTGCATCTTTCAGACTTCGCTGATGGCGCCCTGCATCTTTGCCTTCCTTCGCTCAGTTTCATTTACTGCTTTCTCAGACATCTCTGGCCTGGCCTTCCAGTTCTCCCTAACATATCGGGGTAGAAGTCTTCCTAAGGCTGCAATTCTTTCTTTCCACATGGCAGGAAAACTAGCATTACTTGTGTGACGCTCAGACCTACCATCAGTAGAACTAGCATTCAGCTCCCCTTGGGCCATGGCTGCAGTGGCCTCTGAGTTTCTGGGATTGAGAAGAGTGAAAATAATCTTCAGAAATAAATGCCAAAGGAGGCTATTTTTGAACAGAGATCCCTCAATCTGTCCTCTTGAAGAAAGGATTGAAACTTTTGTGTACTTGAGTATACAATGGCTGGGGTCTTGCTCACTCCACTCCTGAGATACTCTGAAGGTATCTTTCCTGCACTTGTCCCAAGTATTTGATTTACTTTTAGCAGCCTTAGTCTGTTTAGAAACCATCCTTTGGCTTCAGCTGTACACATGCTTCAGGGTAG
The DNA here is from genome assembly GCF_034190915.1 of Cavia porcellus. Taxonomy (NCBI): domain Eukaryota; kingdom Metazoa; phylum Chordata; class Mammalia; order Rodentia; family Caviidae; genus Cavia; species Cavia porcellus. Next base: position 19,279,700 of record NW_026947514.1, on the reverse strand, counting down.
CCTTTCACTCCCTACCACAGGCTCATTTTCATGGCACAGGTTTGTGCTCCACTGCACCTGGAACAATCTTTTTGCTGGTGCTTATCATACTGCACAGACATTGTTGTGTTGAAATATCCTCTCCATATCTGTGAGCTTGTGAAGATAAAACACCACATATCTTCCGGGTGAAATTATTGTGTGTTAGCTCAATGACTAGTGAATATCACATCAATAGGAAATGTTTGCTGAGCTAAAATTAAACACCTAAGAGAACACAATGTGCATGCAGATGTTAGAATACTGTGATCTCTGCAGAAGACATAAAGTGAAAGAAAAAATAGAAATGAAAGGAATTATGTCATGAGATCAGAAAAAGTCTATTCTTAATACCAGGGTTGAAGTTACCATTAGTAGCTAGACAAAGATGTTGAATATAGCCTATGACGCTGAACACTGGAGGAAGAGATAAACAGATCTCTTTTACAACAATAATATTTTAGTTCTTTTCCCTAAAAATATAATTTATGTACTTTTTATGCAATAGTTAATACATCAACAAGAGGCAGCTAATACTCTGAACACTATTTTATGCCTAATCCTCTTCTCCAATTTTATCTGGACAAGTAAAGCATGGTTAAGACAATGAACTCTCTAACAAGGATGAAGAACAGTAAGGCTCATTGATTCATTTTAAAAATTGCAAAATTCACCAGGGATTTGACTCAGTGGTGTAAGCACCTGCCTGATGAGCACAAGGTCGTGAGTTCAATTCCCAATACAAAAAAAAAAAAAAAAAAAGCAAAATTATGTGCTAATTCTGAAATGTTACATAGCAAGCTATTATATAAAAATGAATATAATCTTAACATATGACCCAGACATTGCACACTTGGTTATTTACAAATTGTTTTGTAAATGGGGCATTGTGGTGCAAGCCAGCATTTCTATTACCCTGGGAGGCTGATAGAGGAGGATAACTACTTTAAACCCCATCTAGGCAATTCTACAACTTATAACTTGCCTCCAATTTTTTTTAATAATGTCTGCAAATTTAGTTCAATGAGAAGGTCCTAGGGTTTGCAGCCCAGTGAGAAGGCTGTGGTTTGTGTTCCCTGAACTAGAAAAAAAAAAAAAAAAAAGTTTGGAAATGCATGCATTTTCATACAAAAAGCAACATGAATATTTACAATAGGTTTATTCATAACCCACAATCAATGGAAGTGACCAAGTTATTCAATAAGTAGAAGGGTAAACAACTGGAATATCCATAAAGTAAAATATTATTTATTGACTAAAAAGTGGACCACTGTCAGAGATAATAGGTTGAGTGAAAGGTAGTGGATCTCATGAAATACTTGGAAGACAGTCACCAAAATCTCCGGGTACTTGGAAATAGGGTATTACTGAGTTGAGAAGGCAACTTGAAGGAGAATTTCAGTGTTAGAGGTTATTTAGAAGAAGAAGCCAGGACACATATCAATCCCACAACCGCTTATATTCCAGGTACAGAGTACAGGACCTCAGAGGAAAAGATCTCATCTCCTAAGGAAAATCCCACGCAGCAGTGGCTCCCAGGTTGCTGTGATGGCACACAGACTAGTAGCTTTTATCTGTATCTATACCTATGTCTATATCTGTATCATCTATACCTGTCTAGAGAGAGTGACACAGAAATAAAGATGAAGAGAGAGTTTTGTGTATATGAAATGGAGAATAGGAATTAATTATTGATTTAGTATTTTTCATGGACATTTCAGGTTTACCATTTCCAAATTTTACATGGATGATTTTAATGCAATACTTTTATCAGCATGTAAATTATTTCTCAAATTCCTAAAGCCTTCACCATCACTAATTAGTCTCAAACTACACTGCGGTCTATGTCTTTCATCCAACTCCGTAAATTGTCTCTAAAATCCTCTTTCTCTATCTTTCCAGTCCAGTTATAAAAAAATAATAGCAAAGTACTCTTTTTCTCCCCTACACTTGGCATTGTTTTAGATTTTCTTTTCTTTTTTTTTCTCTAAATTATTTTCTTGCTTTTCTTCTTTCTTTCTCCTTCTTTTTCTACATCAAATCTACTGTTTATAGTTATTACTTCATTGCTTGCCTTGGTTTTTTAAAGAAGGTTAGAATTTTTCAAGTTTCAAATTATATGACTACTATATGTTTAGCTATATAAATGCTGATATGACCAACAGTTTTTTGGTTTTTTTTTTTCTTCTTACAATACAGTCACTGGGACTGACCTTATATTGGGGAGTAGGTTGAATGAATACACAAACACTCAAACTTTGCCAAAGCCAGGGTCACAGGAGACATACACTGATTAAAGAGATATTCTCAGTAGCTCTGCCCTACTCTAATGTTCTACTATGGTAATCTTAAATAATAAGTACAAAAACAATAGAAACGTGAGAAAATTGAACAATGAGATGTCTCCAAAATGCCTTAAATCCTCAAAAATTGATCTGAAAAAAACTGAAACTAAGTAGGTTTCAGGCAACAAACTCAAAAAACACATAATGTGTTTGAAGTGGTAAAGAAGAAACAGATAAGCCAATACACAGATGTTCAGTATATCTTATAAAGGATACAAATAAGCAGATTAAGGATTTAATTAACAAAATGTTCAACAAGTTTTAGAAAACAAAAAGTTGTTTAAATTAATGAAAATACTATAAGGTATTACTGATAGCTTTAGTAAATACAATTCTTTGGAGGAGAACTTTGAAAAAGAATCAACTAGCTGAAAATTTTTATGATTTTGATATATAATCTAGTATCTAGGCAAATGAGGTATGTAATACTGAATTTTATAACCACTAAATCAATAGCTTAGAAAGAACTCAAGGGAAACTAGAAAGAGAAAACAGAATAAAAAAGCCAAAAGGAAAACTGGGTCCATAAAAAAAAAAAAAAAAAAAAAAAAAAAACCTTTAATAAAACCATCACTGAAAAAATAACGGAGTAACATAATTTAGTAAATATATTTCCAAAACAACAGTCAATGTAAATAATACTAACTCACAATCAAGTGACAGAGACTGGCTGTTGCAATCAAAATAACTACTTTCAAATATTACTGATTGCAAAAGACCTATCTGTTCTACTAAAAAACACAAGAGACATATCTGTTCTACAAAGAACATAAAGACTAAGAGAAAAATCGTGGAAAACAGTGCCCCATGCAACTAGAGCTAGTAAAAATGGCTATTGTATAGAACTCAAAGTGTTGCAGAGACTGCAGGGACAAAAGAACCCTTCGATACTGTCAATGTGAACATATACTAGTAGATTGACTATGGAAATCAGTATGGACAGTGCTAACAACACTAAAATTAGACTTTCCATTTGATCGAGGAATATCTCTTCTGGGTATCTTCCTGAAATATTTAAAGTCATCATATTGTAATCATATGTCATAATTTTAGCAGCGCAATTCAAAATAAATTAAATTATGGAATATGTTAGGTCATGGAAGCAATCTATGTTCCAAAAAACAGAGAAGTAGGTAAGACAAATGTGATGTGATATATATATATATATATATATATATATATATATATATGCTGAGTTATGTATAACTTAGCCAGAAAGAAGGATAATTTTGAATGATTTGTAGAAATATTGATGGATTTTGGGAACATAATACTCATTTAAATCAAAATCAGAAGGTTGCATGTCACATAATTGTCTTATTTGAGAACTCTAAATATGAATAATTTAAAGAGAACATAAAGGAGAAATAGTAGGAAATACCCAAAATAGAAAAAAAAATTATAGATAAAAATAAAAGGGAAATAGTAGGAAACACAGAAGTGGAAGTGGACTTTATGAAGATAGAAGGAGGATCTGGTAACAGGAAAATGGAAAAGGGGATATTTAAAATGAAAGAGATCCTATATGTGACGATTCCTCAGTGGGAATGTGATTATCATGTATTTTAAACATATACCAATAATAAAAATATAAAAAATAAGCATGAGTATTGAGCCACAAATATACATGATGAATCTTAAGTTCATTGTTATATGTAATAGGTATTTCTGAAAATGCTACACAATGTATGGTTTCAATTATGTTGTATTCTGGAGGAGTCAAATTATGTCTGCAGTAAAAGTATTACTTGCTGCCTGTCATTTTAGGAAGAAGGGGTATTATTCAGTAGAAAATACACAGGGAACATTTTAAATGTTGTGGTTATTACTTATGATGCTCATTGTAGATACATGATGCTGCACATTTATCACGGCCATAAGATTTACAACGTAAATTTTAATCTATTAAAATTTTAGTAAATTTTAATCTATTAACTAAGAAATTTGAATTTTCAAATTAAGAATAACAAATTAAGGAAAAAATTGGGACAAATTGTCCCAGGTTGCAACACAGAGTATGGTAAAACAATCCACAAATGTATGTAACTTTAAATGTATAAAATAAACTCTGAAATGATTGTGGGAATACAATTTACTGACCAAAGTATTTACTTAAAAAAATTAGCTCAGATTCATGAACAGTAGGATGATAAAACAAGACTCCACCAAGAAGCAAATCCTCCCTGCAAATCAGCGCATGTGTTGGCTTCCTCAAGTTAGGGGTCCTTCCAGTGCACGGGCTGGCAAATAAGAACCAATGCACCCCACTGCACCCCTGTAACTGACCAGATGATCCAAAGAAAGATGGCAAGAGCAGCTATTTTAAAGGTAGTAAGATATATTAGGATAGATATTTGATTTACTATTATCTTGTTTTGGAGTTCTTTACTATATTCATAGTTTTGTTTCTGTTGGTTCTATTCTATTGGTTGTATTTGGTTGGTTAACTTGATTTTCACTATGTCTGAAGGTATTTGCAGCTATTTGGAAGACAGCAAGAGGCATTATGGCAACTACTGGTCGTTTTTATTGTTTTGCACTCCTGTGTCACACTGGTTTGTTTTGATTGGTTTATTCTGTTTTATTTCCCTCCATTTTATCCCCTTTAAAGTAAAATAAAAATTAGCTCAATAAGTAATACAAAAGACAAGAATATATATATATATATATATATATATATGTATATGTATATATATATATATATATATATAATAAGGCATGCATTTTAGATGATAAAATGTATTTACCATAAGCATATAGGTTAAAAATATTTACTTCTATATATGGGTATACTGCTGAGCAACAATTAAATGAATGTATTGTGGAGAGTGCAAAGTAATCTGTCAAATCCCTAAATTATTTTTCTTAAGTTATACCTATTTAAGCAGGTTGTTAATAAACAAGTAAAGATTGGAATGATTCCTGTGATACTGGAACAAATAGAGTAATGGAGACATTGTTATGAACTCTTTTTAGCTTAACAAATATATAAGCATTTATTTGCACATAGTTACAATTAAGTGCATATGCATAGGTCAGTATACACATGTAATTTTCCTACTCTCTCAATTAAAGTACGCTAGTATTATTTCGTATTTGATTTCCTGTTGATGGCTATTTCTGTAGAATAAAATAAAGTCTGATAACTGTTTTTATTAGCATATATCTCATGACCAGAGATGGTGAATATTTTGTCATGTATTTATGGCCATTTGCACAACTTCAGAGAAGTGTCTTTTTTTGTTGTTGTTGTTTTGTTTTTTCCTCCCCCTGTTTTGTCTTTTGGTACTGGGGATTAAATTCAGGACTTTGTACTTGGAGGGAGGCACTTGTACCACAAAGCTAGAGCACTGGCCTTGTGTCTATTTATTTCAATTGCATTTTTTTTTAAATGGAGTCCTTTATTTTGCATGGCATTTTTTTTCTTTTTCTTTTTTAGTTCCTTAGCAATCCTAGATTTTATTTTTGTTTTTCAAAGTTTAGCTGACATCTTCCCAATGTGTAGTTTGTCTCTCTATTCCATTGATTCTTTTACTTGCTGCACAATAGTTTCTAAATTGATCAAATTCCATTTATCAATTCTTGATATCATTTCTCACGCAATTTGTATTCTTTTCAGAAAACCTTTATTTATGCCTGTGTCTTCAAGAATTTTACCTATTTTATTCTCCAGCAGGTGAAATGTTTCTGTTTTAATATTTAGCTCTTTGATCCACTTTGATTTTAGTCTGTGGTAAGAGGTATGCAGGTCTAGATTCAATCTTCTGCATATGTGTCATCAGTTTTTTCTACTGTCATTACTAAAGGAGCTCTCTTTCTTCCAAAATGTTTTTGGTTCCTTTGTCAAACATTGAACCATTGAATTTGCCTGGGCTGGTTTTGCATCATCTGTTCTTTCCCAAAGATGTGACTCATGAAGCAAAAGTTGAACTGTGAGAGTTGGTAGAGAAATGTTCACAGGAGTATGTTCCTGGGCTGACATCATATAATGCTATGTGTGCACAGATCCTGTAGTCCTGCCTAGCAGTGTTCAGCAAGGTGTGATTTTGAGCATTTTTCTAGTATTTCTTGTAGACAAATTGTGCATAAACAAACGTGAAATTCATGTTACACACAAATTGTTCCCTTAATGTAGCCAATGCATTGGAACAAATTCACATTTTCAAAACAAGTGGTATAGCAAAACTGACTGTACAGGCAAATATGAAGGCAGAAATATGTTCTTATCTCTTGTATTCCAAACACACACACACACACACACACACACACACACACAAAAAAAAAAAAAAAAACTACTTATTTTCTAAGTGCAGTCTTCTGCTCCTTGTTTGTTCTTTGAGAGTGTCTGAAGTGTTTGAGGATCACTGAGGTTAAAATGATATTTCAATGATAAAATAGTTATATATGTTTTAATATTTTATAGTCTGGACAGCATTGCTAAACATTAGGCAGTGTGTTTTACTAGCTACAAGGCTCTCTACATGACAACTACCTGTGTGAACTTTAAATAGGGATGTTTTGAATCCTCACTGTCAACCAGTGTTTCTCACACTTCAATGGTGATAAAAGAAATCTTGGAATATTTATTAGAAGAAACATGATTAGATTTTTCTCCACTATTTTTGAACAAGAATCATAGTAGATGATGTAAGTATGTAGATAAGTAATAAGTAGATGTAAATAGAAGCATGTAAGGTTCTGTGTCTAGGAATTTAAGAATCATTCCCGGTGAATTTTACACACACAAAGTACAATTTAAGAAACATTCTTTTTAAGCCTACTAAGCAGAATCTGTGCTCTCCTTTGTGCATATTTAGTAACTATAAGAGATTTTATCACAAGCATTCAAATTGAAGAGAACTGTCTCCTTACATGGCAAACTTAGCTAAGAAACATTTCTCTGGCCGAGTGTTTTACACAGGTAATCATTTAGTAGACTGTGTTCAGTTTTTGCAATCTTGCAGGAGAAACTAAAATGACTTAACACACATTATAGTATTTTAAGTATATAAAGCATAAATGACCTTCCCTAAACCTGGCTTATAAAATCAGGGTAGAAAACTGTGTAAGTCACAGCACATCTACACAGTAAAATGAACTGTGTATCTCTCTCTGCCTCATTTGGAAGCTTCATTCCTGATCTCCTAAACTGCTTGGTTGTAACCAAGTGTGATTTTTTTTTTTTCTCTTCATTGTAGGTGGGGATCTGAGTAAATGGTTGCTGATACTGAAATCTTACCAGCTGTTTGGATTTTCTGGTTATCATTTTAAATGCTTCTCTTTCTCTTTTAGTTCTATTTTCTTCTTTCTTTCACTCCTGCTTTCTAACTTTTTTTTTAAGCCAGCCTCCTGATAAAGTGTGTGAACCCCCATCTGCTCAGACCAGGCAGAGGCTAGACCAGATGTGACCTGCAATTTGCTGAATGGGAAACAAACACAAGGAATGTAGCCCTCTGCCATCTGTTGATGCAGAAAGCAGCAGGCCATGCCTGGCATTTCAACAGGGCTCCCCCACTGGGAAATTGAAAGAGAAAAAGCATTTGTTTAGGTTTTCCCCTTTCCTGACCTGACAGATCCTTTGAGCTAGGCAGGGAGGTAAAAAAAAGACATCTTGCAAGGAAGAAATGACAGCTTACATAGAAATGTTTGCACTTAATGAATAAACCCTATTTTGCATTAAAACTTCTGGCCTTGCCAACATTGCTTCTTCTCTAGAATATTGAACCTCTCATCTCAGTTGTCAGAAAGCCAGTCCAGGGGAGGGGTCCCTCTTCCAAATTTCTAATCAGCTTTTTCTATGAATCCCACACTGAAGGCTCTTGGGGGAGTGAGACGTAATGAGGCAGGTGTTAGCAGCAGAGAGAAACAAAGGCAAGGGTCTCCCCTGGACACAGAGTCTTAGTTTGGCATGGCCAGAGAACATCTGGTTTACATATTCAGAAACAGATGAAAGGAATAGAACAGGTGGCCCTGTGACATTGACATGTTAACTTGGCCTTCGTTCTCTCCTAACTCAATTGGCTAAGTAAGTCCTGCCATTCAGATACAAGGTACACAGCGAGCTAGCAGTTTCCTTCTTCCATACACACCCTCTTTAAAGACTTCTCTTGGTCGCTGACTAGAGTACTGTTGAGTAAAGCACAGCCCTTTTTTATAATACCATCATCTGAAAAAATGTATGTTTTAAACAGATTTTAAGGAAAATAAACAATCTTAAAGAATTTGCTAATATAGGTACACTCAGTTTTTTTTGTTTTTTGTTTTTTTTTTTTTTTTAGGTGTTGTAAGGAAGAGTCATCCTACTTCTCTGTAAATTCTTCATTTTAAATGCAACCTTTGAGTATTTTAGAACTTTCTGTCACACCCAGATGTATCTTTGATTCATTACAAAATAAATGTGAAATTGGAATTAAAACAAATTTTATATGTTGTAAACATACTATTTTAATTATTGATTTTTTCTAAATAAAATTTGCATGATACAAGTTGCAAATTCGCCTTATATATTATACTATGCAATGCATTTTTGCAGAAAGGAGCAAGTAATTCTGTTTTCTTTTCAAATACACTGTAACTATAAAAAAGAACATGATAAGGTTCAGCCACTGCAGATGAATTTGGTATGCAAACATATGAGTGAGTCTCTATCTCTTAATAATGGATAGTTCATTAGATGAAAGAGGCCTATAAGTAAATGTAATGGTACCTCAGTTTATGAATTTGATTTGCTTTATGAGTAGGGGAAGACAGCTGTGCTTGTGTTTATGCAGGAAATATGGCTATGGTTGTGTTTCTTACTGATGAAGAGTTTGCAAATGTAAATAGAAGCAGCATGTTGTCCAGTGCTTTTGTTTGCAAACTGAATTGTTTGTAAATAGAAGCATTCATGAGCCGAGGTATTACTGTACACCTGTCCATGTACAATTGTATTGCTGATTCAGTAAAGCACAGGGAGGAGGGGCTGGGGATTGAGCTCAGTGGCATAAGCGCCTGCCCCACAAGCACTAGGTCATGAGTTCGATCCCGCCCCCCAAGAATTAGAAAACACTGAGAGGACACAGAGCTTTCCCAAAAGGTAGTGGAGGGAGAAGAAAAAAGGAAGGGAAGAGAAAGAAAAGGGAAAATTGGAACAAAAGCTTTTTTAAATAAGGAAGAGAAGGGGGGGGCTGAAGCTAAAGGAAGGGGTGGCAGTGGGAAAGAAAATATTAATGATATACAGGTTCAAATTTTCCATGATGAATGTGATCATTGTGTACATTTAAGTGTACCAAAAACTTAATTAATTAAAATTAAAAACAAAATAAAAATATCCCTTAAAGAGAAACAAAAATTATAGAGATAACTGTAAGATAAATCACAAGTAATAATTTAATATTTGCTTTAGCATTTTTGTTCAGTTACAGAATAAACCATGAAAAAAAGCTGTAAAATAAATCTCCATAAAGTTATCATCTTTTACTTAATAATACTAGAACAAGGTTATTTCTTTTAGGTTTTTTTTTTTTTTTTTTTTTTTTTTTTTCAGACAGGGTCTCACTACACATTCCAGAGTGATATTAAATTCACTATACAGTCCAGGCTGGTCTTAAATTCACTATATAACTCCTGACAATCCTCCTGCTTCAGCCTCCTGACTGCTGAATACAAGGCCTGTGCCACCCACACCCAGGTTCTTCCCCCTTCTTCACCTCTTTTTCGTCCTCCTCTTCCCCCTCCTCCTCTCCCCCTCCTCCCCCCCTCCCCCCCCCTCCTCCTCCCCCTCCCCCTCCTCTTCCCCCTTTTCCTCTCCTCCTCCTCCTCCTTCTCCTCTTCCTCCTCCTCCTTCTTCCTGTCTTTCTTTAATCTTTTTTCAGTGTTAGGTGTTGCATGCATATTCTTGTGCATACTAGATAACTGATTTACCACTGAACTACAACTCCCGGACTCTATTTTTTAAATAATTACCTAAATGTGTGTTATTGAACAGTATATGGATGATTTGCACAAATAGAGACTCTAAATGATTTCCTGTAATATTTTTATTAACTGAGTTATATGCTTTGTGAAGAAGTAAAGCTTGTCCTGGTAACTATATATCAAAAATGGTATGTTCAGAGCAACACTGGTCATTAGGATGACCAGATAAAAGCATGTACCCAGGAAAAGATGAAGGAGTGTTGCATACTGGCACTGGATTCTGAAATTCCTTGAATCTGTTGTATTCAGAGTTTAGCAATGATAATGTGCTGAAAAATACTGTATCTTTTCTTTCTATGTGTCTTAAAATCAGAAAAAGATATGGATTTAGGAAAATATTTCATTAATTCGTTCATTCATTCAGATAATATGTACTGAGAATCTCTAGTTAATCAAGGACTATTTTATATAGGACTGGGATTTTGAAGAGAAAGATATTCAGTGATACAATAGATTTCAAAATCTCTGGCCTCTTTAAATTCACGTTAGTGTAGGAATCATAGAAATAAACAAGAGCCAAAAGCAATACGGTATATAGCATGTTAGATCAAAATACTTGCTATGGAGACTCATCAGAAACTATGCATTAACTGCATGGCCTGTTTCTTTGCAGGAATAATGAAAGAATTCAGGAACAAATGCTAGTGGCATGAAGATGGAGAGAGCATGGAGAAACGATAGGTGTTATTCTGTAAAGAAAGAGCGCTCCAGACACCAGGAGGATAAGATGGGGAATAGAACGGCTTGGAGGCCAGGTTATGCCGGGGACATCAGAAGAGACAGCAATGCAGTTAGTCACAGGCAGCCACACTACTGGTGAGAAGTCCAGATGTTGAACCCTGGAGGTTTTATGTGGTCTCATAAGATTTTGGTTTTCTGATTGGGGGAAATTAAATGTAATTGGAGGATTGTGAGCAGAGCAGTAATAGGATCTGAGCTAGTCATAGTAGAATCAGTCTAGGTACTATCTTAAAAGCAGACTAACAGGACTCAAGGGCAGGAAAACAAACATCACCTCGGACACTTTTGCAGAACTTTGGACAAGAGGTTAGTTTGTTGTGACAGGCAATAGTTTTAAAGACAGTAAGAATGGATGTTCTTTTTCTAGAGCTCTGTTTCTAGAGAATAAATCCTGTCATTTCTCCATCTTCATGCCACGAGCACTTGTTCCTGAATTATTCCATTATTCCTGCAAAAAAACCCCATGGATTGTTTGTTATAATTTCAGTATATATCCCACAGGACATGCTAGTTGATTGCATGTAGGATATAAGCACAGGAGAATTACTGAACATTTCTTAATCTAAGTAGTTGAAAGAAAATAACTCCCATTACTTATGATAGTAAAGACTAAAAAAGAAATATATTCTGAGAAATGAAGTATATTGGAGGTTTGCACTTACAAATACAATGAAATGTCCTTTAAACAAGTATATATTGGTTTAGGCTCAAGTAGGCATTGAATGAATATGGAAGTCCGGACTTCGGAATAGACTGAGTTATGGAGATATATTTGTTAGTCAGTGTACTGTGAGTACCTAAAACTGAAATTTTGGTAAGAGTATGAAGGATGTTTACAAAGACAGAAAAAAGTATTGAAAATAGAAAATGAGTCTCTGTGGGATTTCAGAAATGAAAGTTTAAGAAGCTGAGGAAAAACTTAGAATTTCCTTTTTAGAAAAGCTGCCTAAAGGGAAAGAAAAGCAGTCATAGGTGGAGAGTGAAATGGTGTTTAAGACTCTTTTAAGGACACGAGAAATATAACTGTATGCGGGAGGAAAAAGCTGAGTAAAAGGAACAAATTGAGGAAATAAACATGAAAAAATATTGATACGATACTTTTGGGTGTATAAGAAGGGCTGGAATACCAATCACAAGGATCAAGTTTTACTTTATTTTTCATTTTTATCAGACACGTTTGGAGTATGTGACGCCTACATTCATGACAGAGAGTTGCCACGTGTACAAGGCAAAGTTTAATTCTCCTTTATTGTCTTATTACTCCTCCTCCTTCTCTCTTCCTCTGTAACCTTTCCTTTTGCAAAATATCTATCTCCTTGTTTTCTTTCACATATTGTTTCTTTTTTGAAGTCTCTCAGAAGGGGCAGCGTATGGCAATGTAAGCATTTAAAGAGAGAGATGTCTTGGGTGTATATAACTGTTTTACTCTTATTTTCTTAATAAAATGGAAAACAGTATCTTATCTGAGATGAGAATACTACAAGATAAATTAAAAGTGTTCAAAGAGGTTGATGCAAAGAAAAAATTATAAAACCATCAAGGAAATTTAGGAATTTAAAAGATTAAAGAAATGAGGTGTTAAGAAGCATCAGTAGGATTCATTTGCAAGTAGTGATTATAAATAAAAAAATGAAAACCATGAACATTGTTGTGTTTTTAATCCTTTGCTATTAAATGAGAGAAGTTATAAAACAATTGAGTTTAATCAAAAGTAGAGTTTTGCAAGACAGACTTTAAAAATGAGGGCAAAATAATAAAATTGAACATATGAAAAATATATTTTGTATAAATAACAGTTAATTTTATGCATGGTAAACAGGGCAAAGGGCATGATAGTGAGAACCAGAAACAATAAACTGCTCCTAGGTTAGATAATTAAAGATTGTACATGGAAGTTGTTGCAGACATGGTTGAAATTTAAGAAGTGATGGATAAAATATCTTGATCAAAAAATGAGAGTTTGAATCTGAGTTAAGACTCAATTTATCAATAGAGACAGGGGCTATCAGGTAATCACCATTAAATTAAGTAGTTTTGGTGGCACAAGAGACAAAATGCTTACCAGTTTGCTAAAAGTTGCGCCAATGTGGTTGTTGAACTTTCCAAGAATTCTACAGGGAGAAGTGTGTAGGAAACACATAATGAACTAGGAGATAATCTACTCAAGACCACAGGAAAGCACGCCCCTGGAAGCTGGTGAATGACCGCCATAGGTAGGCTGGTATAATTTACAAATGGATGTCATGGTATTAGAATCTACGACGTTAGTAGAAACAGTGAAAGGTGATGTGAAGTAAAAAAAGGCCACTGTTTTTCTTTTGCATGGCTAGCAGCAAAACAGAAAAAGTGACAAAATTTTAGAAGAAAGAGTGCACCTGAGACGTGAACCTATTTAACATTGACGAAGAAGGCTTCTTGAAAACTTAAAGATAATTCTTCTAGTATATAAAAGATTTAGCCAATGATGGATGGTGAATTTCAGGAAGAACACAGGAAGGAATTAAGAGCTAAAAAGATGTGGGAGGTAATCTACAACGTTATAAAGCATCATATTTTGCAGCATTGCTAAAGCTACTAAGTTTCTTAATGATGACCTGTGTAAACCCATATAAGAGAGATTAAAAAAAATTGTCCTAATATTCCTAAGGCGAGAATGGTGGCAATTCTTACACAGATATGAAGTAATCACCTTAGGGATGTACAGAAGTTGGTGGTTGCCTGGATACACAGATGGAGAGGCAGCAACTGAAGGGCATGGAGTTTCTCAGAAAGCACAGACCTTCCACACTTTCTGCCTGCAAGGGCCACAAAGAGTGATGTTGTTTCAAGTAAGATACTTTCTTCTCCATTCCTTTTAGTATTTCTCCTCTCACATCTGCCAGTATAAATCCAAAAGATAGGCATACATGATGTCTACACTAGATGTGGTCACCATTGTTTTAATATATTACCAAGAAAACCAATTATCGTAACAATGAGACATTGGTAGATGTGTATCCTTAAGAGCTTGAAATAAGCCCACAAAAATTCTCAAAGTTTCCTTCTGCAATAGTTGAACTTGCAGAATTCATATTATTTAATTGTATCAAATTATTTTTTCACAAATATCCTGGCAATTCTTTTTTATTCGATTTATTGTTACAATTTTCATATACATAATGACCCTATGAATCATAGGGAATTTTCCCTTTTTATATCTTGATTCCTTTTTTGCCCAATCCCTTCCCTTTTCTTCAACCCCTCTTCGTCTCCTTATTTACAAAATTTTATTTCCATTTTACCCTTATCATTCTTTTCTTTTTCCCTTCCTTCCTCTACCTCTACAACCTCTTTAGTTCCTTTTTTCTTTTCAAAAATATTTCCCTATTTCAAAATATTTACTGTATGCTTTGGTCCGTATTTACACTTTTGGTCCGTTTTCACTCACATCAGAGAAAAAAATGCAATATTTACACAAGTACATTTGATTCATTTCGCGTAAGATTTTCAAGGTACATCCATTTAACTGCAGATGTTTAAAGTTACCCTTCTTTATGACTATTATATCATTGTATAAAATGATCATATTTTTTATCCATTCCTTCACTGATGGGCATTTGTGTTGTTTACGAAATTTAGTCATGACTTACTGAGCTGCTATAAACATGATTGTGCATCAACATGTTGTGATGTTTTCAATTATTCTGGGAAGATACTAAGAAATAGAACAGCTGGGTCAAATTGGACCTCCGATTCTAATTTTTGAGGACTCCCCACAATGACTTCAACAATGGTTGCATCAGTTTATACCCCCATTGATTTTTTTTTATTTTTCCACAGCCCCACTAACATTTATTGTTGGCTGATTTTTTTAAAATACTTATTATTTTCTGGGGGTGAGATGGGCTCTTATCGTTGCTTCAATTTGTAACTCTCGAATGACTAGTGATGTTGAGCATCTTTTTATATACTTACTTGCCATTTGCATTTCTTCGTTGAGGAAATGTGTGTGCACCTCGGATTGTATTTGGATTGGGTCTTTAATTTTGGAGCTCTGATTTTTTCAGTTCTTTATATGTTAGATGGTAGGTCTTTGTCTGAGGGACAATTTCCTAATTTTTTTTCCTACTCTATGAGCTATCTTTTCATGCTATTGTTGATTTCTATTGATGTGTAAAAGCCTTTAAATAATATAAGATCTCTGTGTATTCTTAATAGCATTTCCTATGTAATCAGGGTTTTGTTCATGAAACTTTTGCCTATACCTATGTCTGCAAAATTTTTACCTATTCTGTCTTCCAGGAGACTTGGTTTTTCTGCTTAAATAATTAGATCTTTAATCCATTTTAATATTAGTTTAGTGCAGGGTGAGAAACATGAGTCTAGTTTTAGTCTTCGGCATGTGGAAAGTTAGTTTTTCCAGCACCATTTATTAAACAGATTATTTCTTCCAGTGAATGTATTGGACTCCTTGGTCAAAGATAGGGTATCCTAGTACATTTGGAGTTGTTTCTGTAGCTTCTAATCTGTTCTATTGATCCTCATGTCCCTTTTTTCCCCATACAGTACTGTTTCTATCACAGTGGCTTTGAAGTATCATCTCAATTCAGAGATTTTCATGACTCTTATCTTTATTGCATAGGTAAGTTTTTCTAAGTATTTTCTGATTCCAAATGAATGTTAGGAACACTTTCAACAGTTCTGTAAGTTATTATAGTGGTATATTGATTTGCATTGTTTCTAATTTGTGTAACCCTTTTGGAAATACAGCCATATTCACTATGTTGCTTTTTCTACCCAGAGCAAGGGGGTATATTACCATTTTATTATTTAAAAAAAAGAGATTAAGGTAAAAGAGGACATAACAACACTGGTCAGAACAGAACAATTTAAGAAACATAGTGTTTCACCACAAGATAACCCGACATAACAGTAATTACCATACTGTCTTTTTCCTTGAAATATTTGAGTATACCTTCATATACTACAGCATCAAATATAACAAGACAGTGTAAAACCATTCAAGAGAATGAAAGTATTATAGGGTATTCAGACCCAACTAACAGAAAATGAACAATGGTTTCTATATTATCTCCTTGTCTATAAAATTTTTTATACTATCACATATAATAAAATCCAATAAGATACAACATGATAAAACCAATAGAGGCTGGGGATTTAGCTCAGTGGCATAAGCGCCTGCCTTGCAAGTGTGCGGTCGTGAGTTCGATCCCTGGTACCGATAAAAATGAAAAAGACCAAAAAAAAAAAAAAAAAAAAAAAAAAAAAAAAAAAAAAAAAAAACTAATAGAGACAGAAGAACAAAAGCTTGATGGGACTTCAAAACAAGATGATATTAAATCATCACTAGCTACTATAATGTCTTGTTTTCTTCAAAATAGCTGTTCATACCAACTCAGACAATAAAATCAAACAACCCAGAATAAAACCATTCTATTTAATGAATTAAAACATTATAAGGCTTCAAAGCAATATAATGGGAAATCATGATTACCACCTACTTTTATGTATTCTTACCATTTCTTACATTATGGAAACTATTCGGTATTTATACATGTGAGTTTGATTTATTTTGCTTATGAGTATGGTCTTGAGCTGTGCACATTTATTTATAAAGATCTCAATTTGATGATTCTTTATAGCTGAGTAGTACTCCATTGTATAAAAACACCACAACTTTTTTGTCCATTCCTCAGTTGATGGTCACTTAGGTTGTTTTCAAGATCTGGCTATTACAAATTGTGCTGCTATAAACATGGGTACACATATATCACAATGGTATGATGTTTTCAGTTATTTTGGGAATATGCTTAGTAGTGGAATAGCTAGAAAAAATGGAACTTCCAATCACAGCTTTTTGAGAAATCTCCAGAATGACCTCTACAATGGTTGCACCAATCTATACTCCCACCAACAGTGCAGGAGAGTTCCTTTTCCCCCACAGCCTCTCCAGCGTTTGTTATTGGTAGTTTTCTTGATGCTGGCCATTCTTTCATGAGTAAGATGGAATCTTAGTGAGGTTTTAATTAGCATTTCTCTAATGAGTAATGATGATGAACATTGTTCATGTATTTATTTGCCATTTGTATTTCTTCATCTGAGAAGTGTGTATTCATCTCAGATGCCCAATTTGGATTGGATCTTTTAATTTGGGAGTCTGATTTTTTTTTTAATTCTTTATATGTTTTAGGCAGAAGCCCTTTGTATAAGGGAAAGTTCACTAAGATTTTTTTCCCAGTTTGTGGGTTTTCTTTTCACTATGCTGGAGATTTCTTTTGACATACAGAAACTTTTTAATAAGAAGTGATCTCAGTTATTGATTCTGGGAAGTAGTTCCCATGCAATTTGATTCCTGTTCATGAATTCTCTACTTTCCTCTATATCTTCAAGGTTTTTACCCATTTTGTCTTCCAATAGTTTTAGTGTTTCTGTTTTAATATTCAGATTGCTGAGCCATTTAGATTTTAATTTAGTACGTGGTGATAGGCATGGGTCTAGTTTTAGTTTGCAGCATATGGAGAGCCAGTTTTTCCAACATCATTTATTAAAGAGACTGTTCTTCTTCCAGTGAATATGTTTGACCCCTTTATCAATGATAAGGTGGTTGAGTGTTTTTATAGTTGTTGTTGTATCTTCTAATCTATTTCACTGATCTTCAGCTTTGTTATAGCCTTCAATTTTCTTTTTTTAGTGTAGTGTAATTTTCAATGTACAGATCTCTTGCTTCTTTTGTTAGATTGATGCCTAACTCTTTCATTTTTCTCAATGCTATTGTTTAATGTATGGTTTCTATAATTTTTCTGTCACTGAGTTCACTTTCTATATACGGGAGTGCTACTCATTTTGAGTGTTGACTTGTATCCAGATTGAATTCAATAATCAAATTTGCAAGTCTATCAGTGGCTATTTGGTGTCTTCTTTGTAGAGTATCATGTCATCTTACAAATAAAGATAATTTATCTTCTCTTCCTTTTATTTCTTTTTCTTGACTAATCGCTCAGGCTAGTATTTCCAGAACATTGAATAGGAGTGGTAACAGTAGACATCCTGTCTTATTCCTGATTTTAAAGTGAAAGCTTTCAGATTTTGTCTATGTAGAATGATGCTGGCTGTTGTTTTGAACTGGTTTCTATCAGATTGCAATTAAAACCATTTATTGCAATTTTCTGTCAGGTTGTTATCTTGAATGGGTGTTGGATATTGTTGAATGCTTTTTGAAATCTATGGAGGTGATCATTCAAATCTTTGTTTGGCTTTGTTAATATGATATATTACATTCATTGATTTGCATATTTTGAACAATATCATCATCCGTGGAATGAATCCTACTTGGTTATGGTGAATAATATTTCTGACAGTTTGCTGCATTCTTTCTGTCAGTATCTTTGAAGGTTTTTGAGGATTATGATGGGGTTGAGTCCTAGTTCTCTTTTTTGGTTGGTGTTACGGCTGATACACTACATCAACTTGAGAAGTTTGCAAGTTTTACTGAGAGGCTCAACAGGGAGCCAGAATCCTTAGTTTGTAAATATCTTCATCCTGCGCAAGACGAGGTCACAGAAATTTTGTGAGTGCTACACCCAACCTGGAGGCAAGTGTGGCCTGTGTACAATATAAAAGGAGAAAAAAAGGCTTTGTTGTGGCCTCTTGCATCCTGCCTGCTTTTCCTGGATGTTGCCTTGAAGTGTTGCCCCAGTGGGCCATGCCACCCTGCCTTGGAGCCAGCTGATTATGGACTGAAACCTCTACACAGTGAGCTAAATGTAACTTTACTTACTTCAATTGGGGTGATGAGTATTCTGTACCAGCAATGAGAGAAAAGTAACTGAGAGAGTTTTGTGTCTTTTTTTTTGTTTTGTTTTGGTATCACAGTAATACCTGCTTTCAGTAATGACTTTGGAAGTATTGTTTCTCTTCCAATTTCATTAAAATGTTTCATTAGTAGTGGCATTAGATTTTCTCTAAATTTCTTGTAGACTTGGTAGTAAATACATCAGAACCTTAGTTTTTCTTTGAGGGCAAAATTTTAACTTCATTGATATTGGGTTGTTTATAATTTTTATATCTTCATTCAGGCTTGGTAATTCTTATGCATCTAGCAATTTCTCCAATTCTTCTGGGTTTTCCATATTATTAGAATATAGGTTCTCAAAGTAGGGATTAGTGCTTGGGATTTCCACAAAATCCCTGTGATTTCATGCTTTCATTCCAAATTGCATGAATTTGTCTTTTCCTTCCCCTTTTTGATAAGGCTAAGTGGTTTACAAGTTTATTTAATCTTTCAAATACTATTCTATAATCTTTCAAATGCTATTCAAATCTATTGAATGATTTATGTAATATTTTCTTAGTCTCAGTTGCATTAATTTCTATTGTAATCTTTATAATTTCCTCTCTTTATATTCACTTTGGGCTTAATTTGTTTTTGTTATTCTAAAAGTTTGAGATGCAACATTAGGTTGTATATTTGAGCTCTTTCTGTTTTCCTGATGTAAGAATTCACTTCAGTAAATTTCCTTCTTGGGATAACTTTCATTGTCTCCCATAATATCAGATACATTGTGTTGGCATTTTCATTTATTGGTATTTAGTGTCTAATTTCATCTTTATCTGTGACCTACTGCTTGTTCAAGTGGGTGTTTTTTTAATTTCCAGATGTTTATGTAGCATTTTTGGTTTCTTCTGCTGTTGACTTACAATTCTACTGCATTGCAATCAGATAATATATATAAGGTGATTTCAAATCCTTTGCATTTCCTTAAGCATGTTTTATGGGGTAGTATGTATTTTATTTTGTAGTATGCGAAACTTTGAACAATGTGTATTCTGATGTGGGTTAGAACAATCTGCAGACATCTACTAAGTCCATTTGTTCACAGGATTGGTTTACTTCTGCCATTTGTTGATTGTTTTGTCCAATCAATCTATTTGTCATAGTGGAGTATTAAGGGCTCCCATTAAAATTGTGTTAGTGCGTATTTGAATTTTCATGTCAATTAATATTTATTTTATGTAGTTTAGTGCACCAGTATTTGGTCCATATATAATTATGATTATTACTTCTTGGAGTTTTTTTTTTTCCTAGCAACAACTTTTTCTCTTTCCATCAGTATTTGTTTGAAGTTGATATTGTCGGAAATTAGAGTAGCTACCTCTGTTTTATCTGGGTTCCTGTGGCATGTGGTATTCTATTCTATCCTTTTACTTTCAGCATATGGATTTCTTTTTGAGTTAAATGTGTTTCAAGTATGTAGTATAGTTTTGAATCTTGCTTCTTGATCTATTCTGCAAGTTTGCTTCTTTTGGTTGGTGAATTGAGAACATTTCAATCAATGATTATTACATTGTTTAAACTTCTCATATTATTTTCCTCTTGTTGGTATCCTGTCTTTTTCCTCTGTTCAATTGCTAACCTTGCCTCATTGCTTCTTTTTTTTTTGGTGTTCTCAGGATTGCATTCTTTCTTATCTCTTCCTTAAAATATCCTTCAAAGTATTTTGGAGAGGTGGCTTGGTGTTCATAATTTTTTCATTTGCATAGAATTGTTGAGCCAAAGGCTAGATATAATTGAACTTTCAAAAGAACTGCCAAGTTGCTTACCATCTCTGACAACTATATATAAGATGCCAGTTGTCCCCCATACTTAACACAATTTACTTAGATTAGCCTTTTGAAAAAAAATTTACCCATTATTACTAATATTGAGGCTTCCCTAGGAAATTTCTGTTGTTCAGAGAAGTCTTCTAGGTGTAGGTGGTTCTTGGACTCTATGTCTATGCCAAGAACTTGCTTTCTCATTTTGTTAAGGATGAGATTTTGCAATCTATTTGACAAGGCACCCTGTCCTTTGGTCCAGAGCTATGGTAATAGTTCTGACTTCAGATAATCACAGTGTTGTCATACGAGTGAGAAAAATGGATTGCAACATACATAACATCCTGACTAAAGGAGTTCAATTAGAAACAACCATAGCATCAAACACAGCCTAGCTGACAAATTGGGGCAACTGTTAGTTTGGTACTTCTAGCTATGCGAGCAACCTCTGCAGTTATATAACACAATCTAGCATAAATCTAGTGAAGCTTTATGCTCTGAGATTGATTTGACCCTGTTTGGAGCTATATTTAAGAGGGGTAGGGGTCGAATCAGAGAGACCTACGAGGAAAATTATATTGGAAATAATGTTGTAAGGAAAGGATGATCACCCGAATTTTGAGAAGTATTTTTGTCTCTACAGTGCTCTTCCATTTGCTCCGGTGCCCCCAGATAGGGGAAAACTGGAGTTGCTCCCAAACACATGCGCAGTTGAGTTTCTTCTGTTCTACAGCACTACTAGTTCTTCTTTCCCAGTGGTTGTAGAGTGAGTGTATACACTTGTCCCACTGTTGGCCAGATTTGGCACCCCAGGCCACGTTACCAGACTAGAGGGATTGTTCTAGATCTTTGTATTTCAAGCTAAGATTGGCTTTTCGAAGCTGCCAGAGTGCAGTCTTGGTGGTCCCAGTTCTTGCCTCTCATCTGAATTTCCCCTAGTCTGCTTCCAAACTGCTGGCAGCCCACTGTGACTGTTGGCTCTTCCCTGATTTCACTCTAAACTTTTGGCAGTGAAGTGATCTGATACTATTTTGTCGCTGGGGTTTGCTTCAAAACCCTTGGAATAAAATGGTGGCCCTTCCTGGTCACTTTGGTTCCACTTGTCTGTGAAACACAGCACCTGGCTCATCTCACCCACCAACTGCTGCCTCTGTGTGACCTCTCAGGAACAGTGTCACACTACACTGGGCAGCACTACCTCCACACTATAGAACCAGGTTCATGCTGACAATTTCTAACCAAAATGTTTATCAATAACCTTACATTATGCATTTTAGAGGTTTATGTCCCTTTCTTAAAAATTTATCAAAGCAAAGTAATAAATATTTGAACTATCAAAAATGTTGAATTAACATGATCTGTGTAACACTGTAGAGTGGATGCACTCATCATAACAA
Organism: Cavia porcellus; assembly: GCF_034190915.1. NCBI lineage: Eukaryota > Metazoa > Chordata > Mammalia > Rodentia > Caviidae > Cavia > Cavia porcellus. The sequence continues at coordinate 19,257,649 of NW_026947514.1, read as the reverse complement.
GTATCACCAAGTCTAGCTTTCCCTGTCCCACAAGAAATAGCCTCTCGTATATCTTGCTGGCTACCATGTGATGTTCTTCATGCCATCTTTTTATGTGTGTGTGTGTGTGTGTGTGTGTGTGTGTGTGTGTGTGTGTGTGTGTGTTTACTGATTTTTGGCTTTGAATAGCCTGTTCGCTTAATTACTCATATCCCTTTTTGATGATAAATTGCTTAAAATAAATTGCTCCTGTGTATTTTATATTATCTTACTCTCCCCAAAAAATGTTTCTCTGGAGACACAGAGGTTTCACATGAAAATCTTTCCTCTGTGTGTGTTTTTCATAATGCTATTGTCTTTTCTCATGTATTACTCTTTAAATCTCATCTCCATCTGATTTATTTTTTGTTAATTTATTTATTTACTTATTTATTTCACCTACACATTCCCCACATGCTATTTCATTAGAATACATAGATTATAATGGAGATGTACTGTCTGGAAAAAAATAAAATTTTTTCCAATGTTTTTCTAGTAAGATTCATTAGTCAAATTGAAGAGGGGAAAAAGGGGACACTTAATCAACAGAGGATAACTTTCTATGAGAAGGAGATGCCACGATCACTCAAGCAGGATTCCCATTGATCCTGGGATGAAAGCCTGCATTGTGGAGAGGTAATAGGATGATAAACATGCTAACTCTTTTGAAGTGATAGACTGACAGGATGCAGAAACAGAAGTTAACCTAATTCCTTTATCATGCAGGAGGTGCCAACTCTGAAGCTAAACTAAATGCCATCCTCTAAAATTAGACATCTGTGGAATCTCAGGATATTGACGAAGTCAGTCATTTTTAACTTGCTATTTTCTGGGAGTAGTACAGTACTGGAGTTCCAGATAATGCAACATGCTTTACTTTTTCATTAGGATTGTACTGAAAGATAAATCTTTTTGCTTCTTCCCTATTTCTACATGGAGAAGAAATGATCAGTCATAAATGAGCATGCTGCCAAAAAGTTTTGTAAAGTCAGTAACCATTTCAAATGGGAATTAATGGAGATCAAAATATTATTTTTGTATTCCTAGCCTTTGTAGGGTATGGAAATCTGTCTTTAGGTGGGGCTTCAAGTCAATTAAGCATGAAAGATATATGGGTGTACAATGTGACCTTAACAAGTTGTCTTATCTGTGGCTTCATGTTTCCAGCTGGTTTGAGCAAAAAATGTTCAGATAATACAGCAAAGAGGAAGTTGTGATATCAAGGGGAACAATCATTATGGATCCCTATCTTCCTGACCCTGATAACTTTAATCCAAGTTGCCTGGGAGGGAAGAACTCATAAAATACTTTATCTGAAGCAAGTGCAGAATGCTCATAAACTCAAAGGTTAATCACTGCGCCAGAAGAACAGATGAAGGAGACAGAGATGTTTTATGTTTCTTTACTGTGCTGCCCTTATTAATCATGTTGTGGGGTGCTTTAAAATATGTATCAGCACTTTAATTTGAAAGCCAAATAGACAGACAGACATGTTGAAATGAGAAGTTGCAATGATGATAACAGGACTCACTCAGTCTCCCTTCCTCTTGGTAGTCTTTGTAAGACCAATAAGCCAAGAAATACATTTTTCCATTGTCTTCCTTCTATTACTTCTTTTTTACTTTTCTCTGCCTTCTTTCCCTTCCTTCCTTCCTTTTTCCCCTTCTCATTTGCATATTTTCTATTTCCCAGTATCTATTATACATTTTGGCCCTTGCTTGTCATTTCATATACCATATACAGGTGCAGACTCCTTCTCATAAATGTGATCATTATGTATATCTAAGATGTACCAATAAAATTAATCACAAGTAAAATGAATTTTGTTTTCACATATAAATTTTTTCTACTTTACTTAAAATTTAACATCATTATTGATTTTGTGCTGCATATGTTGACTTCATTTATCTTTCTGTGCAAGTGCCTTTGTTTTATGGTGACAGGTGGACAGCTAGTGCATTTGTGTAATGATCTTTTTAGATTTCACTGAAGAGCATCTATGTGGATTGGAGAATTATGCTAATAGAGTTGTTGTTAAATCTCCAATGCCTTTTATTTTCACCTCTGAATTCATCAAGGGCATCTTTAAGTGGCTGAAAAATAAAAGATTTGTATAGGTGTGAGTTAAACAAAATTCAAAGATACTTGTGATATTTCATAGTGATGTCATGGAATCTGTATATATAATTAAACAATCTTAGTCTGTATTATATTTCACTAGGATTCTTTAGGAAAAATAATCATTATTTATTAAGTTATTTGATCCTTGCCATTTTATTGTGAAAGCAATCACTGATAGCATGCAAATGAATGTGAAAAAGTGAATCTCAATAAAATTTTATTTTAAAAATGAGTGGAGGGTGCAATCTGTCCATTGAGCTATACTTTGCTGATTTCTGATTTATATTATTTATGAAAATAAAACAAATATAAAAGTTGTTTAAGAACTCTATCTTCCACTTTATTATACAGATATAGAGTGTGAGAGATTTCTATTTGTTCTTTCCATGTAGATCCTTCCGATAACCTCAAATTATCAAACCAATTGGAATGCAACTTAACTGTTTAAACCAAAAAGCTGTAATATGTAAAGGTAAGCTTTTGATGAACTAGGATTCTACACTAAAATTGTTTTTAGGAAGTAAAGAAAATGAAGAAAACAGAAGCTACAGCAAGATTTCTCCCAAGTATTGCAAGTTTTCTAATTCTCTTTCATGTGGCAGATTGAATTACCCTATGCTTTACATGTCCATATGGTGTTTTGCCTGAAGAAAACCAACTCACGCTTTCAAGAACCAGTCCAATTATTACGTTCTCTAGGGGACTCTCATTGTTATTGGGATATAAAATGCATTGCTAAAATCCCTATGCTTTCAAAATATAAACATTTCTGTATTCCTTTATGATATACTTATTTCCATAATAGATCAACATTTTTAATTATTAAATGCATTTGCAGTACTCATTGAAAGAAAATTTCATTTCTCCCAACTACATAATCTCTTCCTTCATAGAATACCTTGTGTCTAATTTATATTCAGATATTTTTGGTCATCTAAATTTGATTTATTTGAACTCTCATTATCTGAATTCAAGAATTAAAAAATTGAATGTTTGTACAAAAATATTTACTATTAAATACTTTACTACTTGTTAATTTATTTCAAAGTGATAAAGATTTGAATTATGTCTTAGTTTTTCTTAACTGAGCTGATCTAAATGTTTCTGTCAAGTTATCAAGTTAGTAAATTAGTGTGGCAAGAAATACATAGAGTGGATTATAGTTCAAGGCATGTGATGACAGTAATTTTTAAAATTCATTAAGGTAATGTTAAAATTAATACCTGTCAGAGTATTTTCATAGCAAATAATTTCCTTATGACATTATTGAAAACACAAATATAAATATGCTGTGGTCTACAATACTGTATATGAAATAGGTTCCGCTAAGTATTCCAACTTAACTCCCACCATGTTCTCTATCAATGATTCAGCTCAAGTCACCTTAGCCTTTGAGTTTGGTAAACATAATTCATGCTTGTGGTCATTTTGTCTGCCCTTTCCTTTTTCTCAGATAGCTTTTCCCATTTTTCTGATGTATACTCCTTATTCAATTCTATGCTTAAGTAATGTCTCCAGGAGGGACACCAATTTACAAAAAAAAAAGTTCCATTCATTTATTCATCCCTTAATTCACTTCATAAATATTAATTAATTACTACTGTGGATTATATACTCTTCAAGGCACTAGGAGTAAGATTGTTCACCAGAGACACAAAACCTTTATGTTGATGGTCGTTACATTCCAGTAAAAGTTAACTTTTCGGGGTTATTTCTTACTTCTATCTGCATGCTTATTTTTGCGTTAGCACTTATGCTACTGTGATGAGTTTTCATTAGCTTATTCTATATACCTGTGCAGTACTATAAATACAAATCTAAATGTATTATCTTTCTCATTTAAGACAGAATATCTGATATCTAGAACTCTGCCTGACACTCAAAGGAAATAATTTTGTACTTATAAACATCACTTACAAGAAAGCAATCTTTTTATGCTTTGATTTGATTCATATTTTAATAGCTCTGTTGTTGGATATAATGTACCCATCAGTGAACAGAAGCAGAATAGAAAAAATGTTTGAAAAAGAATAGCACATTGTAGGTGGTGGTGCACACGTCTAATCCCAGTGGTTGGGAGTCTGAGGCAAGATGATCACTCTGACTTATAGACCAGTCTGGCAGTCAGTACTGCAAAGTGAGTTCAAGGCCAGGCTGAACTGCCAAGTGGATCATTGTCTCAAAAAGACACACAAACAAAAAAGGAAAATAAATTATGGTACATGGTAAATATTTGTGAAATTATTCATTTCATGACTATATATCTAAATGAATACAGACTACTATGGGAAAATAAAAAGAATATCAGGTAATATGTTTTATTATTTTTTATTAATTTTATCAACTAAATAGGCAATGTTATAAGAAACAAGTTCATATTTAATGCAAAAATAAATACATTGAGGTGAATTATCTTTCATGAATATCATCTAGTTGGATTAAGCATGTTGTATGCTACATTGATAAATTATTTTTAAATCCATAGAGTTGCTTGAAGACCTTGACAAACATCTTGTGAGACTATTTTCATGGTTCTTATTTTTTACACAAATAAGAAAATAAGCATTGGGTGTGACATGAATGAAAAGTATTTTCATGAATCAATTCAAGATCTGATATCATATACATTTTATATTTTCCACTAAATCAAGTGTTTCTTGTTTTAAAATGTAATTCTTTTTTTTTTTTTTGGTAGCACTATGTATACAAAATCAATCACTGAAATCATGTATGCTCTGAAAAAATGAAAACTTTTAGGATCAGATGAAAGGAATTTAACATTATTTGCTGATGAAGAAGTATGATCTACTTACTTTTATCTTGCTGACATGAGAAGATCTGTAAAGCACAGATCCATTTACATTGATGATGACTTAAAGGTTGAGTTACAACACCAAACAATGGCTTCATTTATATTTTATACTAGTATATTGAATCACTGTAGTAAGTTCTCTTAGGAAATTGGAAAATTATACTAACTATATTGGAAAATTTTTAAACATATCATTTGGCAAAATCTCCTTTCCAACACAAGCTCTAGAATAAGTCACATCAGTAATCATTTAAAGGAAATTCTCAGCATCTTAATTTTAAAAAGTGTATGCATGTATTGGTAATGTTTTTGGAAACTGAGATACAAAGGAGTATTGCATGAAAGTGAAACAAAGTCCCTAACCTACCTTCATCATTTACTTTTATTAATTTCTCACATTATGTACAACTTTGATATGATTGTATTGTATTGCTTGTATTTTATTTTTCAATATAAAATTTATGAGTTTTCAGAAAACTAAACATATGATAGTATGATGGAGAGAAACACTCTTAGAAGATTAACATTCGGGGCTGGGGATTTAGCTCAGCGGCATAAGCGCTTGCCTTGCAAGCAGGAGTCGTGTATTCGATCCCTGGTACCAATAAAAAAAAAAAAAAAAAAGATTAACATTTATCCTGTGATATGGAGAAATGAGGGGCAACAGCAGGGCACTAATGGAACAAAGAGAAACAAGTTGATAGGCTCGGAAATCATTGGTGCTTGTATCATTTTCTTACTTCTCTAAGTAGCTCTCATACCAAAGAACAAAAAAATAGTCAAAAAGGTGAAACAGTATGCCTCATCAGTAAAGTTAGCCATCAGTTATATACAAAGAACACAAACTCAGCAGCTGTGTTATGTATAAATATATAAGGAAAATATTTAAAGCCATTTCAAAGACCATCAAGGTCCCGGAAATTGATAGAAATCCAACGCTGATCAAGGATTTCTCTTGACGATGACTAATTTTTGTTTCTGTCTCTTGGCAGGAAGCTGACATACTTAAGAGGGCTTCTAAAATGTTGCTTTTGAATGGGCATGGAGGAAACCTCAGTGACTAAAGAAATCGTAGTCTGAGAACAATCATATTTAGTTCAATTTTCCTTAGTGTCAAAGAGAGCAACAATTTTGGAAATTGTCAGCGGCTGATCCACTGATGCAAACATGGCATCCAATTTACAATATTTCTGTTTGAGTCTATTTTGATTTCTATTAATATGACACCAACACCAACAAGAACAAACAGAAGCAAATGACAACAATTCCTGTAGATGTCTTTGAGTTTTGTTAGAGGTGACCAGGGAGAAAAGACCCACTCATATAGCTAAACCACTGTGTGCTTACTTGGAAAACAAAACCAAAACAAACAAACAAACACACAACGTAACTGACAAATTTGCACACACAGAGGAATGTGTTGCTCACCTTTGGAAGTTGGGAAGGCTATGACCAAAGGCACACTGTGTCCTGTGAGATCTATCTACTCTTATGTGGCACAGTGAGGAGAAAGAACCCCACTTGTCACACCTGGATGCCATCATATTAAGTATTAATTTCAGCATGTAAGTTTTGAGATCACCCAAATATTCACTATAGCAATTTTCTTTTATAAAATGTTGACTCACTCATATTTTGGAGTGGAAATATACTCATACATTTCCACTCATTTATTTGTTATCCTAATAGGTGACTTCATGATAAATAACTTGTGATTCATTTATTCATTATAGAACCTTATTAAAGTTGCTAAACTTACATATCTTTCATTTTTTCTACCTAAGAGTTTTAATTGTTTCTGCTTTCATGCTTTTAGTTCTTCATAAAACTAATTTTATCTTACTTTGCATAGCTAGCATATATTCCTCTTGTTAAAACATGAAGTTATCATATTTCAAAATTTTAAAATATGTATTCAATATATATATGTTTAGTATGCTGTTGTTTTTTATTATAAATTTGTGGTACAAGCATTGATTCACTTCCTAATCTTAGGTGTTTTAAAAATTAGCAAACACAACTACTATTTGATTCACTCTAAGGTTTTCTCTCTCCTAGGTTTTGGTTCATATATAGTTACATAATTTTATTTATAAGCATATTAGTTATCTTTGTAATTACTGCTTTTACTTTTTAAAATTTTGTATACATTTAAAAAGTTTGAAGCATATGATAAATTAAGAGTACACAACTGATCCTCTGGTTAAGGTTGAATTTAACAATTATTTTTTCTTTCTGAGCAGGGAGAAACAGTTATAAACTTTGTCCATTTGATGAACAAACAAAAGCAAACATGTACAGCTCCATAAAAATATATATTTTTAGTTTCATTTTTTAGGAATATCAAGTAGATTATTAAAGTCCAAAAATTCATTTATAGCTTTTATTTTCATTAATTCATGTCAACTATGAATTTTGAAAGAAAACTGCCAGACACTGACAATTGTTAGAAGTCCAATAATTGCTCCCCATGCTGGAGAGGATAATGTCAGATAATTACTTCTTTGGCTGGCTGCTGTGATAATCTGAATCGATTCAGGTATTAAACATATGCCAAATATCTCCATTACAAGCGTTTTTCCTAACATATTTCTATAATCTCAGTGAGCAAAATTCAGGACATTGCAAACTCCTCAGGAGAGCTTAAATTAACAATTGTTTATAGATCTCAACCTGTTCTAAGTTTGCTTTCCAGGAGGATTTAGCTGGGAGGCGATGCCACACAGAATATGCAGACATGTAGATGGGGTGCTGAAACGCTACCCGAATGGTAAAGTCACTTCAGATGATGCTTTAACATTAAAAATAAAATCCCTCCCTTCCAAAATAGTCATTATGCTAAACTAAGAAATTAGTTATGCAGTTAGCTTTACAATTGAAAATGCAGATAAATAAAAATATAAGTGCAAATGTTCTCAGGACAGAAGAAATTATGGTGAGATAATGACAAGTTGTAGGAAAGACATACTTGGATAAATATTTCTTCCATTTTCATTTCAAGATTTTCCTTGTGTGTAGCTTCATGTGAGGGCTTGTCCCAGCACCAATCACAGAGGGCAAAAAAAAAAAAAAAAAAAAAAGAATCACAGCAATGTCAGCAGTACAAATAGCAGTCAAATACTGATATACAGCATAACTAATTAAAATAAAAATTATACCACCATGAACAATAAAAACAATCAGCACTGACATCATTAACTAAAAGGCGTGTGTCCCTGGGATCAAGATGTCCTCTCCACCCTGAGCAGATCTAGCTTTCCAGACTGCTTCACAATTTTCTCTGCATTGTCTCCTGTTTGTCCAAGATTTTTCTTCCCAGTTGCTTCTTTCTCAATTTCCAGAACACTCCTAACCCTCTTCACTCGGTAGCTGTTCTCCAGGTGTCTGAATTTCAGGTTCAAAGAAGCAACGTTTGGCTGCCGGCTACTACACAGTAATCTTGAAGGATCACTCATGATTTTCATGATGAGTCTTAAGATTGTCTTCATTAAAAGAAAACTTCCTGGATTGTTCTCCATTAATATTGCATTTAATTGTTTAAACGGAACTCACTATGAGTAATGCTTTCCTAAGATGACTTATTTTTAATTTTTAAAAATTATTTTTATAGAATGTGAGATGGCATTCCTCTAAGAGATTAAAATAAGAGGGAATCTTCTTTTACTTCTCTCTGTGTTTCTTTCTTTCTCTCTCTTGCTCTCTCTCTCTGTCTTTGGTAATGCATACTAGACACTGTCTTCTCAGTGAGCTACACCCTAGGACTATTTTTTTTTTCTTTTTTAAAATTTGAAAAAATTCCCATTAACTGGCCTAGTTGTCCAGGCTGTGTTGAATTTGTGATCCTCCTGTCTCAGCCTTCCTGAGTGCTGGGATGGCATAAATGAACTACACCCAGCTTGCAATATAAGTATTATTTATGCAATTCTGAGCTCCTGGTACAGAGGGGAACTCTGCAAACACAAGATGTGTTGCATGTTTGTATATTTGATGAATATGGTTTAAAGGGTTAAAATTTATTTTTGAAACTTATTTTTTATATCATAAATGTTTTAAAACTTCACCTGTTGCTTAGCAGCTGCAAAGTCACAGCATGTATAAATAGCACCAAGTATGAAAAGCGATGGACCATAAAGAGCAACAAAGTGCAACGTTCTTGCCTGATAACTCCACCAGGCCTTCAGTTTGCATTGTCTTTGTTTATAGTCACTTCATATAAGAGTGAAGACAAACAGGTTTCTTGATCCAATGTCCATGAGCTTTTCTCTCTAGACATCTTTTCAAACTTAATAGACTAACACTAACTTTCAGTATTACAGCGTGTATGGTTCAAGGCCATCATGACTTCTGACTTTATTTAATTATAATTCTCTTATATTTTCAAGTAAAAATATTTCCCATAATTATGTCCTTTTGAAATGCTAAGTCTTCATCTTAATATGTTCTTAAGACAAAGACATTTTTTAGTGCATCAGAAAGCATTCTATCAACACCAAGACTTTAAGTCTGCTCCAGTGTATGGCTATTTACCAATAAACTTACTGATCAGAAGCTCTCTTTTAAAAGCCATTCATAAGGACTGAAGTGTTACACATTTAAACTATTCACTTAGCATGTGTAAAACCTGAGTGTCCATCACAAAGGGATGGATAACAAAAGGCTGTGTTTATAGGCAATGTAATATTACTCAGCTATAAAAATTATAACAAATTTATAAGCAATGGAATATTACTCTGTTATCAAAGGATAAATTTGAATCATTTTAAGAAAATGAATTCACCTTGAGACAAAAATAGTATGAAAAAGAAATCAGATGTACAGAAACAAATCAGATGCACAGCCCTAAATACTGCAGGATTTCTGTTCTGTAAGAAGCCAAAAGTTTAAATAAAGGCCAAAATAAAAGACAGAAAATAGAAAGCAGCAAGAGTTGGAGGGAGAGGAGGAAGAGGAGGGAAAAAATGAAATAAGGAATTAAAGTATGTCATGCACATGTACCACATGATAAATATGATCATTACATACTACAAATGTGTACTAACAAAAATTGTTATTTTTATGTTTTTATTTAGAGAAAAAAACAAAACAGAAAAAAGTGCAGAAATAATACAGAATTTTAAAAAACAGTAAGAAATGACTAGTCAAGAAAATAACAGTAAGAAATCACTAGTTGGTAATTTCATATTGTTATCTTAAAAGTAGTTGTTCAAGTTACAAAACCAAAGCATAAAATGGACAGACAATTGGACAGTGACAGTACTAAGTAACGTATTTGATGAACTAACAAAAATTTAGTAGTATGCTTGCCTATCTTGTACACTTAAACATACATATAGTTATGTCCTTTAGAGCACTTTCTTTCTCTTTGACTGTTACAATATCTATTACCCATTTTGAATCGTATTGCTCTTTCAGTTTTTATTATTATTTTGTATACTAGAGACATAATATTATATTTACAAATGTGAGTCTGATTTATTTCACTTATGAAGATAGTCTCAAATTTCTGCCATTTACCTATGGAAACCTCAGGTCATCTGTTTTTATAGCTTAGTAATATTCCATTGCATAAAATTTCCACATCTTTTTATCCAATCTTCACACTAAAGTCAAAATGCATAAAAGATATAAATATTAAAATAGAAACACTAAATCTACTGGAAGAGAAGGTAGGTAGAAATTTTGGAGACATACACATAGAAAGAGAATTCATGAACAAAATGCAAACCACATGGGAAATACATCAAAAATCTACAACTGGGATCTCATATTATTAAAAAGCTTATGAACTTCAAAAGAAATCACCAGCAGAGTGAAAAGAAAACCCATAGAATGGGAAAGAATTTTAGCCAGCAATCCCTTAGACAAAGGACTTCTATTGGAACATGCAAAGAACTGAAAAACATCAAGCTTTCATATTCAAAGAGCCTCTCCAAAAATGGGTGTGTAAGCTGAACACACAATTCTCAGATGAAGATACACAAATGGCAAATAAACACATGAAGAAATGTTCACCATCACTGGTAATTCAAGAAATGCAATTTACAACAGCATTGAGATTTCATCTCAACTCCAGAAAGAATGGCTGCCATCAAGACATCAACCAATAACAAATGTTGGTGAGGCTCTGGAGAAAAGGAATCCACTGTTTGTGGGAATGTAGACTGGTGCAGCCACTATGGAAATCAGTATGGAGATTTCTCAACACACTGGGATTGGAAGTCCTATCCAGTCCAGTTATTACCCTCCTGGGTATTTTCCCAGAAAAGCTGAAAAGTTCATGTCACTGAGATATATGTGCGTCCATGATTATAGCAGCGCAATTTGCAATAGCTAAATCTTGGAAACAACTAAAAAATGCATTATGTTTAATGCTGATTGGTTGCAAATTTTATAAAATATATGTTATTTCAATAACAATTCAAGAAGCATAACACATATAAGTAAATGATACTATGTTTGATGATAAAATTTCTAATATGAGCCTTCTCAATCCAATCTCTTCTTTCTTCTTCCCTCATGGATAACTGCTGTTACAGGCTTGTGTCCATATATGATACACTGCTTAGTTCTGCAAAGTTATCTATAAATAACAAACATTAATCATTGAATTCTTTTGTTTTAAAAGAATTTTTGTTCAATATTAAAGTTAGTAACTTTTATTTGGGTTCATGTGGTTTTGTTTTTCGCCATACTCTACAATTTAGTTCAATAAATCACTACTTCTTAGTTTTTTATTATTGGTCAATATTTGCATTATTTTCGCATGATTTTTTTCTTTCAACATTGTTTTATATTCTTGTATATTCATATTGTATCTGTGCTTTCTGAATCATTTGTTCAAGATTTGCCTTAATTTTTTCAATCAAAATGATTCTAACAGTTTAAATTTCATTAATTTCATTTTTCAAAATCTATAATAAATTAGTAATATCAAATAAAGTATAAATGAAAAATTTGTGACAAACTCTAATAATTTTATAATAAATCTATAACAGACTTTTGAAATTTTATATATTGATAGTTTTCAAATAATATGTCAAAAGTTTTGTAATTATTCTTATGATGTTTAGTAATTTTATGCATTCTTAATTCCTATTGAAACATCCCCTTATGTCAAAATGTGTATTCAAATAATGAATATCAGTAGAAGTATATAATTACTAATTCTATAGATATAAAATGATAATATAAAGAAATAACAACTTCATTTGAACAAATCTTAATTTTTTAAAAAAGAAAAACATATCAAATGTGATTTAACTTTTGAACTAAAAAGTGATAAAACCAGCTTGTCCAAAAGTCTGAAGGTAGTTTATTACAGTTGGATTTGTTGAAATTTCAGATAAAAAAGAAAGAGTAGAATCAGGATCATTAGTGGATCTAGCTACCAGTGGGGTCACTTACTGTTTTATCTGGGAATTATAATTTGCTATTTATTCTCTAGAATTTTGAAAGTGAGAAACTGTTGAGAGAGTAAAAATTGAAGAGTAGTGTTCGTGTTTTAAAACAGAATATTCACCTAAAGGTGTAAAGAATAATTTATGTATCAACTGGTAATATTAGTAGATATTGAATAATTAATTTTCAAGTTTGATTACCAGACAATACTTGCTTCATGGTTTTAGCAAATGTTAGCGAATCATGATCTTTCATTAGCTATAAGAAATACAAAAGTGCCTAGTCAGTTAATTGATAGAATAAGTTTCATTCTGTTTGTGCCATAATTTATAAATTGAAAAAGATTTTATAAAGCATCTAGAATTTAGTATAATATCAATTTTTCTGATTTTTTTCCTCTGGTCTGTTTTAATGTACAAGATATCTAAGTGAGATTTAATATAGATAGCTGAGATTTAATATAGATAGTCATGATACTAACATAACTTTACACATAATTTTGAGTTAAAGTATAATCCTAAAAATGCATGCAATGAGTATATTTAGTAATTAACTTTCATACTTAAAATACAAATTGTTTCCATAATGACATTTAAAATACTTTATACTTTCAATTTACTATAAAAGATTTAATGTATTCTTTATTATAATCATAATTTATGAATATATTTGAATGAAGATGGGATTTGATTTATATTTCTTCTCAATGGATTTTATGGAAAAAGGTTCACTGGTAACCTAAAAATTAAAAGGCCTTCTCATTATGACAGCATATATAGTTCTATGTTGCTGCATTCAATCAAATCATTGCTTCTGGGTGAAAATAGAGTCCAGTCTATATGTCCTGTTACTCTAGAGTGACAAGATAGATAATGGTATTAAAATGAGATCAATCTTCTTTTTACTTCAGTAGTGATAAAATTAACAATATGTCACATTACTTCTGGGCGTAAAGTTTTATGGGGTGAGCGTGGACTAACTTCATGGGTGGATCACTTTATGAATACATCACAGGACCACATGTTCAGAATTGCTCTGCACTCAAGGTTCTACTTCTGTCAATGTTTTCCTTAGAAAAATATTTCATACTTCTGTGGGTGAACTTACATTTTTAATTGAAGCCCAGTAGGAAAGAGGCATTATATGTAAATCATTAGAGACTATATTGTATTTGCAGGATGTGGGCACACTCTGATTTCTTGCTGCACTTATTACTTATACATGGCGCTAATTAATGAGCACAGATATTCTGTGTACCTGTGATGCCTGGAAGGTCAGGTGCACTTTCAGATGTGCAAGGTAAGCGCTGTTTCTGCAGCTGGACATGTAGGCCACTGATAGCCTCAGGGGGTGAAATATTCTTTCCTTTCTTTGAACTAGAACTTTCTTCAGTTGTAGGAAGATGATAACGATGTTCTAAAAACACTGAATGAGCAAAGGACTATAGAATTGTTTTTCTTATCCATGCTACTTTCTCACATTGTGCTGACAATCATGAGCTCAAAGGGAAGAAAAGGATCATTAGCCAAGCACAGTGAATGTTGGTAACATGCGCAAAAAAATTAAAAGAAACGAAGGAAGTCATCATTTTTGTGAATTATTTTCACTATTCCTTTGTACATCCAACTGAAGGTCTATGAATTGTGCAATTTCAGTGATTCTGAGTACAACTTAAATACTTTTGTACATGCATGTAAAACCAGCATTATCAAAACTAACAGCAAAATACTAATTATTTTTTTACTAAGAAAGATATTAAATTCAAAAAACTATATTGATAAATGGAGAGAAAAAAAGAGCACAAGAGGGTAGAAATGGCATTATATTCTTACACCGTTAGTGATATTGTGTCCTTCCATTGTTAGCAAGGGTCATTTACTCTTTTCACTGACCTCACTGTTTTCATATATGACCGTGGTTCAGACCCTGATCTCTAAAACAGCCTTACTGCACCTAACTATCCCTCGTAAATGTCTTGCCTCTCTGTGTCTCTAACTTGTTTGACTTTTACTGGACATGGATTTTTGTAGTGCAACAGTGGAAATTGTCTGATAGACTCCCTTCCAAAGATATGAAGTAGAGTGGATAGAAGGTTAATTTTTAATTGAAATATGATAAATAGATGCTTAAGGTCCATTTGGCAAGCAGTAGCTTGATCTGATAAGATCAATAATATTAAAAAGAGATGATAGATAATTAGCCTGAGGGCTTCTCTGCAAGACATGCTGAAAGGAATATTATTGGTTTTTTTTTTTTTTTTTTTTTTTTGGTTGAAATGGAAGGACACTACTCTACAAATTAAAACTATATGAGCAGATTAAAAAAAAATACCAAAACTAGAAAGGCCATTCAATCTAGTTATTTTATTTCTAGGTGTTTCCCTAAAAGAACTAAAGGCATCACATTACAGTTATGCAGACATATCCATGTTTATAAGTAGCAAAATCATAGTAGCAAACTCATAGTAGCAAAATCTTGGAATAAGTCTATGTGTCCATCAGCAGCTGAACAGATATAGAAAGTGAGGCATTTGCACACAATGCAGGACTGCTCTGCCTTAAAGAAACGCTAACCTGAGTCATTTGTAAGAAAAAGGATGCATCTTGAGACCACAATGTTAAGTGAAAAAAATTAGATGCACAAGATCAAACGCTACCTGCATCCTTTTATAATAGAAACCGAAAACATATATAAAACACTGAAAATATAATAAGAAACAGGACAATAGATATTTTGTATAAGGGAAGGGGAACATTGGATAAAGGGAGAGGGGTGTATTGAGCAAAGGACATAAGTTTAAATAAGTTTGGGTTTTTAAATGTAAAAAATAATTCATGATGAATATAATCATTGTGTACTTCAAATATGTACTAATAAAATAAAATAGCCAGGTCATTCTGAAAATACATAAAAGTCTCAGTACATGAAAAGTTTAAAAAATCAACTCATAGTTTTCATTTATGACTCATTTTTGCTCAATATATCTGCAAATCATTAATTTAAATACAATTTCATTCTAACTTCTTTTTCATGTTTATACCTTGAGAGAGTGGTTTATTCAAAGGAATTATCAGTTAATGTATTGGGTTATAAAATAAGTGCAAATATAACTTACAGCACTAAAAAGAGGGTGGAGGCTGAGTTATAAGGTAGAAATTTTACATATCATTAAAGTTAAACTGCTATAAATTCATGTAAAAATGTTACAACTTTAGGACATTAAATATAATATGCATGGAAAACACGAAAATAGTCACAGAATTTACAGAAGCAGGAAAGAAAGAAATTTAAACTTTTCATACAAAAATTACAGTGAAAAAGCCAATAATGATAACATGAAGTTTTAGAAAAAACGTCATATATATATATATATAAATATATATATGTATATATAATTACTGTCATATATAAAATTAATAGCAAAATGACAGCAGCCTGGCTGATTAGCATGAATTTTTAATGTGAAAGCATGACGTCCAATCACAAGGCAGAGGATGGTAGAATAGCTACAAAATCATGATCTAACTGTGTGTATGAGACATTTATTTTTGTTCAAAGTTCTAAAATATTTCAGGTGAAATATGATTTAAATAAAAACATTTTCAAAGTCTTCAAAGCGATATAGCAGTGAAGTCAGCTAGTCACAACAGGAAACTGCTGTACACGTGAAAGTACATGCGATGCCTAAAGATGTTCCTAGAAACAACACGTCGATGGCCAGCAATCGGAGACAAAGGAATATGGTGAAGTTTATTTAACTGACATACTGTACCAATGTGCTAGTTACCAGTGGTGGGAATGGATGATATTCATGCCTGTAAAACAATTTGGATATTCTTAAACTATTAAACTGTGCATTTAAAAGTTAAAAGTAGTTTTTGCATTATGCATATGTAAAAATAAAATAAAAACATAATCCTGAATATAGTAGTCATATTTTGTGAATGATTTATTGAGTCCCATTCAAATAACTTTGAGAGCACAGGCAAGGTCTACTGAGGAAAGGATCTAAATAAAAATATTAAGCTTTTTACAAAATGCACTGAATGCAATTATTATGTACTGCAATTATGTACTAATAAAAATTAAAAAGAAAACATAAATTTATTTTGAAAATTCAAAAAAATTGGAATAATGCTAGATTTGCACAAAAGGCAAACATCAATGTCTTTGTATCATTTTATGAATTAGTGTAAAAAATTGACAGAATATTTTTTTAAAAAATGATCATGAAAGTCAATCGTTCATTTAAAAAAAACCAAATGAATAAAAAACTAGCAAGATCTAAATTCATATGAAAATAGTAAAGAAATACTTAAGAAATGTTAATAATGTAAAATCTGATACAATCATGGGAATAGAAGGACTTGCTTTAAATTGAAAAAATAACTAACAAAAAACAATGAAGTTCAATGATAGAATCTTATGATTATTTCTAAGCAGAGACATAGTATGTAGATTAGACAACTCAGGCATTTAAAAATAAATTTAACCACTTGTATGGATTTGTGCCTATCAGTACTAACATACAGCCCTTCAAAGAACTATGGCTTTTCCTGGGCAGTGTATTTTTCTCGTTCCACAGTGCTCTATCCAGATACACCAGTTTCAGTTCCATCAAACAGAGAGGTGCTGAAGCAGGTGTATTTGAGTACCTCAGTCATAGACTATTATATCAAAATCGTTTGTTCAGTTCATTAATAATGAATCCTATTAGTGTTAAGGGAAAAATAAAATGTTTTAAAAGAAACCTACAATATTAAGGAACTTGAAATTTGCTTCAAAATCTGAGTCATTTATGAACTTCACATGCAAAATTTTTTTAAAAATCTTCTTAGCATAACAATATTTTATTTAAGGTATGAGTGTTAGTCAGCTACATCAATATAATCCAGCTATATTGTGTCCAAGGCTGATTTTCTTTCACTCTAGAACTCACAAAAGAACAGAGAGAAGTTTTAATATTTAACTGATTTTTGGACCTTTAATTATTCTCCTTTGCTCATTTACTCTGGGGAACACATGATAAATTAAAGATATACTCACTCTGTTCCAAACCATTAACATCTAATTATACTTTGCAAAAATAATCAAATATCATAGAATAGACCTTTCTTACCATTTGTGGCACTCTATAATGATAATTTGGTAAAATAACTGGACAGAAAATTGTATATCACAAATAAATGAATTTTGGATGAATTTGAAAGAATGAATAGAAGAATAGTTTGTAATCCACTATTATCCCTTGTTGGAAATTTTTCTTTCACTTAAAATTGCTGTTTGCTTTTGTGTAAAAAAAATTAAATTTTATATTACTTGTACACTTTTTCTGTTTTTTTTTTTCTTTTTCTCCTTAAATAAAAAAAAAAAATACCTATCACAGTCCCTATGTCAAAGGGAATGCCTGAAAAATGTTTTTTGTAATTGGCAATTTTTGTTCCTTACACTTGCACTGCCGGGAAAAAAATGGCACTCACTCGTTTGCTTGTTTTTAAATCCAAATAGAAAAACATATATTTGCAAAAGAACAGCCACAACTTCTTGATCTCTTTTCCTCCAAATCGGTAATGAGAGAATTCCAGTTGAGGGCATGTATTTGCAGGAGTGGGAAGGGATTCCTTTTTCTAATAGCGATATAATTGACTTAGAGTAGTATACTAAATGTATTAAGAAGTCTGTACTGTAGAGTTAAAGAAAAATGGAAACATATCCTTTCTAAATAAGAAAGGCTAGAAGAGAGGGGAGTATGAATAGAATAAATGAAGAAACAGACATATCATGTACAGGTACAAATTATCTATGTTGAATATTGACACCATATCTATCTGAAATGTACCAATAAAATAAAAATTAAAGAAAAAAGAATAAACTCAAGCATGTGTTAATAATTACTGTATTTTACCAAAATATTTTTGAAAAGTAAGACAAAAGTACCATGTCTCCTTAATGCATTAACATAAAAAGGAAATTAATATCAATATTCTTGAGGATGATCTATATTAACACCATCAATGTCTTGATGCATAAATCACAGAACTGTGGAGGTAAAACTGTACCCATTCACTTGGAAAACTTCCTCCGAAAATGCAAACATGTTTCCTTGAAAAACATGTTTCTTGCCCGTGACTGATGTCAAATAAAATAATGTATTGAAAAATTCACAAGTTCACCACATTGAAACAAAAATATTCCTTTACTCTTCCAAATTCATATTTCTCTTACTTTTGCAAACCAAGTTTATGTTTTTAAATTAACTTCATTTCTCTGAGAGCTTAACTTACCATGATTCACTTCTTTTCCTGATGTCACAGTGCACTTTAAAATATTCCTTACATATAATTTACATATAATATTCCTTACATATAATTTAGGATTTAGATGTATTTCTTTCACAGACTATTGATGATAGAAACACCACTCATATAAATTGATTCTTTCAAAATGATTTTGATAATTGCATAACTTGTCTAAAATAAAACTGATAAATCTGAGACAAAATAAATTTCACAGTTCTATGGCCTGGCTTTTCAAACTTTTCTTATAATGTACTCTAACCAAGTTAGCTTATAAACATATAAATGGAAACAGTTAAAAAATGAACTTTTCAATTACTCCTCACATCCAGTGCTAGGCCAGTACCTGGGTTATAAAGACATTCTATCTCTATATTCATTTATCCCACAAATACTTAGGAAACATGTACTGCGCTTTAAGCACTGAGAAAGTACTCAGAGTGCCAAAATATATTTCTTCATATCCTAGCTCTAAATGGTTTCTCTCAGTTCTGTAGGTTTAAATATTATTTAAATATCAATTGTTTTCTAATGTACTGATTTCTTCATTGATTGGATTTATATATCCAACTATTTTCCTAGCATGTGCATATAATTATTTAATAAAGATGTCAACTTCTACACTTGATTTTACTTGTCCAAAAACTCACTTTCTGAGCTGCCCCTATTTTAGTCTGTCCAGTGATCGGAACACATCCCAACGCTCCTTTTTGGTCGCCTCTGAACCACAAGCTGTATACTTCGAAGCCATCAGAAAGTTTGAAAAGTTTTGTGTATAATAAGAAAGTATATCTGAAGTCAGTTTAATTCAGTTGAAATTCTGCCCGAATCTTTTGTATGTTATATGGTATCAGCCTAGGTAATTATCCATTATGATCAACATTCTATCTGAAACGGAATGAATAATATCTATGGTAAATGATTGTTATCAGTGAAATGGATTAATACACATAAATATTCAGTGGAGCTTCTGATTATTTGACCATTGTGCATAAATTGATTTTTGTTAGTTCTCAGTAAGAGGTGAGAATCAATTGAAATTAACTAGAGTAGCTAAGATAAAGAAGGAAGACATGTTTAGAAGTACTTCTTTTGTGTCTCTGCTTTGGAAAAGTTGGTGGTTACTGGTAATCACTTACATTTTCCCAGCATTGTGAGTAGTTTTTATCTGAGAACAATGAAGAATTTAATATGGTACAAACTGAATTGAGTTGTCTGTGGCAAATGTGTATGTGCAGGACCATCAAGTTCCCTATGCCCATTGCAATCATGACAAATATTTGTTCTATGACTGAGAATTATATTTGGTAACAGAAATACTGATTGTGTACAAGTTTGATATTTTCTTGTAATTGCAGGATTGAGAGTACATTTGGTCTCTAGGGGAATATTCACAATGTGAGGAGATGATTAAAAATGGAATCCAGGGGAGTATCACTTTGTAAAAGACAGTGAGAAATATGATTCCTAGGGAGAAGAGGAGAGTTGCAAATTGTAAAACAATCAGTGTAGCACATGCTTAACCCAAACAGTTGGAGGATTAGATCACGTTCATATTCCTTATCAGTGTAGACTGATGAGAATCTGCGTTTACTCTAATGTGTGTTTATGGTGTAGTGTTTATGGATGCAAGTCTGACTTTGACCAGAAGCAACATAATTGTTTCCTCAATATTTTACTGGGTGAAAAGGATGATGGTGATGACCATTGTTGATATGTTAGCATTTAGGTCTACAAGTAGCTGTCAACAGTACGCCACGTGAAAACATGATTTCTAATTTACCAGTTGAGAATATTTTATGTTGAATGCTAAATAATTTCCTCACTTAAAGCTGGTAAAATTTAAAAAATTCTGACCATTAAGACTTGCTGAGTTCTCAGCTGAAAAAAAAGTTTATACTGTTTGTGATAATTACATTAAATTTAATGAATATATATATTCATATATATGAATTTTTTATCAAGGTAGCTAGATGACAATCAGCAAAGCTAATTTGCTTTTTTTTTCTAGCATGATTTCATAGGCTTCAAATCAAATAGATTTTCACTTAAAATTTGTGGGAATCTAAACTAATAATATATATATAGGAAAATTCATATATATATATATATATATATGAAAAAAAATATATATATATGTATATGAAATATATATGAAAAGATGGTTATCTTTGTTATAAATGAAGATCATTCATTTATAATACCACCAAAATAAAACTTTATCTCTAATTCAGTTCATAACATACATTATAAATTCTTAATATAGTCTGGTTCTGGCTTCAGAACAGCTCTTTATTGTCCCTTTGATTTCACAGCCAAGTATTTTAAGGATCATTTTGATTTGTTTATTTTCAGAATTACAACTGTCTGTAGAGTTGAAGATTACACAGGTGTTCCATTTAATAACTGATGAACTAGAGTGGACATGTCATTGACCTTGGAGTATGAAGGTCAGAATACAACAAAGAAAGATTCATGATGACCACATTCACTCTACGGAATATGTTATACCTAAGAGCACATGTATTGCTATGTTTTTATGCTTTTAATTCTTCTGGGAAGATATCCACACAGCAAGGTAAAATAAACATGAAAATACATCTTTGTTTCTAGATAGTAAATTTATCAATTTTTATTTTTCGTTTGGGTGAAGAAATAAGTCATTTTTTCCCCTAACCCCTTGGGATAGCCATAAACTATGTCATGATGTATAAACTCTGGCATTTTCATTCTCTTCTTTAAAACTCCTGTTTTTGTACTGTACATAGAATATTGCTAGATTCATCAGACATGTAGAGGCCATTAAATTCCTGTTTTATTTGTTGCAATGTGAAGATTTTCTACCAGTTAGAATACGTTAGAAATTCTTCATGTAAAACTCTTAGTAAAAATCTCAAGCTTCTGTAAAAGTTTAAAACCATAGTTTCATTTTTCTGAAGTCCTAGATAGGGCATTATTTCTTTTACTCTATGCAGATGCAACAATATTCTAAGACAAACTTGAAATAACTACTCTTTTGCTTATATATCCAAAACAAAATCAGTATTGGCAACTGTTTTTCAGCTTGGTATATCTTGAAAATGAATCCTGTTTCCTCCACTAAGTTCTGGGCACTCAAGACCCTTGTTAAATACAAACATCAGTCATTATGTATTAGTACACTTAAGAGAATACACAACCCAAACCTTGTCCTCTGTTCACACCATGATCGCCTTTGAACTTTCTAGATGGGTTACATAGTTCTTGCAATTGAAAATAATTGGAGTGGGACTAGGTTAATGTTCATGTATCATTATAGTGTGAAATGGTCATGAGCAGTATAAAAATAACACTTATCACTAAGGGAACATAAAAATGTCTGTCCGTGGGTAGCAACTTAGTTGGGAAAGTTGCTCTGGGGAGGCAGAAGTAATTGCAAATTCCTCTGACTTCTAAGGTGGTCCAAATTTCTCTAGTTGAACTAATTCATTGTACATGACTGATTAATAACTCAAAAAATATACAGTATAATAATGAATATTCCTCTTCAGTGGGATAAATTGATCAATCCTGAATTTAAATGTATTTCAGGAAATTATATGAAAATGGCAAAAGATTTCAATGTTAAATATATATATATTTTGCTACCATCACCATCTTTTCTCTTACATACATATACAACAAAGGCATAATTATAGATCTACATTCAGGAAGAATAGTATAAACTATCAATGATGAAAGACTTCCTACAAAATAAAGAGAATGTATTCTGTTCACTTCTATTGTAAAGTTCTTCAGTTTGGGGAATATAAGCTTGGACCAGCAACCCAGCGTGGACATCATTCCAGCTTTTTGTTTATTCCCTGGTGGTCACTAGAGCTTTAATTACTGAAAGGCCAGGACAATTGGAAGTTAGTTTATAGAGGCTGCTTTTAAGCACGTGATTTCCTACTACACCTTGTATGTAATGTTGTATCATCGAATTATTGATTGTCTCAGTGTGACAGATTGAAGTGCCACACTTTAGAGCACAGGACAGCATTTGATGATAAGGACTACATTTATTATTTTAATGAAATACTTGAAGAAGTTTGTGGTATTGTGGTGAAACTCCTCCTTTTGAACAAACTGAGGTCAGAAACCGTTATTTTAAATACAGATTGCAAAATTGTTTGGGGTTTGTTGAAAGTTTCAAAGAGTATTTTTGGAAGGAACATAATTTGCTAACTTTTTTATTTATAGGTAGCCTTTTCTACTCCATGTTTGCTCACTTCTTAGGGTTCAGTTAAATAAAAATCCTAACTGTACTGAAAATAAATTCAGCCAATAGTTAGTACTGTCAAAACTATTAAACTCTCACCCTCTAGAGATAATGCTTTTGTTTTCTTCTTTGAGAGCAGTTTAAATTGAGGTAGAGAAAATGATAGTTGTGCTAAAAGAAACTTTCTTCCAAAAGAGTTTGCTAATTGAATTGAGTTCAAAGAACCTTGCTAGCAAACATGCACATGTAATCTTATTATTGCTTTGATATAGACTACAAAATTTACTTTTGATTTTGTAACTGGTAGAAACCAGTTTTAAAAGAAGATTTGAACAAATATACAGTCATTTATCATCAAACTAAAAAGATTATATTTACACAGGATGTGAAGCTCTCAAAAAAGACATTGTTATCATTTTCTATTTTCCTTTTGTGTTTTGTTTTATTTTGTTTTTAGAAACAAGTATCTCAGTTTTGGCAATTTATATTGTTCACAGAATCCATAAAGTCATGCACAATGGGAATAAAAAGTCTACAAAAGCAAAGACATTCTTTTTTACTCCAGTTTACTGAGCAAAACAATACGTGTGTTCACAAGGCATAATACGATTTTTAGAGGAAGCCCAAATTGAGACTCAGATATTTAGAGTCCAAGATAAGCTGTATGATGCAGTATGATACAAACTTTCTGTCCTATGGACAATGCTAGTAGAGAGTTTAGTCTTACTAAAGTCTTTCTCAATGTTGGTCAATGGGTAGATATTTTCAGAAAAAAGAGATATTGAGGTTTTCCTGAAATTGCTCTTTTATAATCCTAGCAAATGTGACTACAGACTTTTTCCTCTGTGCATCCCCTATTTTACAATGAGTATTGTTGCCATGTTTCCAAACTCCACTGTGATTCCCTTAATGAAAGATGCTATGAACCAAAACTGAAAAGGAAAATTAAGACAGTTGCACAATTTCTTAATAATTTGAAAGAAATACATCTGGAATCTGTTACTGTTACTGTTACAGTTACTGTTCTGTTACTGTTACTATTAGAAGTTTAAAAGTTTCTCATTCTTTTACAACTTTTACTTTATGGGAAAACAAAAAAATCATGACAAAATAATAGAATACCAACAGTTAATATATTGCATGTTGTTACCTTTAAAGTAGTTTCTCAGGGTTCAAGATTGGGCCCAAAAATTTCTCCAATTGATATTAGCATAAACCTTCCTTTTTAATGAACCAAGAAACACTGGTAGCTTAACTGATGCATTTTTTTTTTTCATTTTCTCTACCATCCTTTAACGCGTCACCCAACCTACTTCCTTTAACCTTTTGAAACATTTCTGCCCATTTCACAGTATCTATTGCATATTTTAGACATTTTCTCAGTTTCTAACACCAGCGAGACAATACATTATTTAAGCATATGAGCCTGATTTATTTCAATTATGAGTATGGCCTCCAGCTGCATCCATTTACACTTAAAACTCCCAAGTTTATATTATTTATGGTTGAGTGGTATTCCATTGTATAAAAATACTACATATTTTTATCCATTCTCCATTGATGAGTATTTGAGTTGTTTGCAAAATTTAGCTATTAAAAATTATTTTTCTATAAACATGGATGCATATACATCACTGTGGTATGGTGTTTCTAATTCTGGGAAGATATTCAGAACAGTACTTGCTCAGTCAAATGAGACTCCTAATCCTTGTTTTAAAAAAAAAATCTCAACATTGATTACCCCAGAGGTTGCACCAGTCTAGACTCCCACCAACAGTGGAGAAGTGTTAATTTTCCACGTAGTCACTTCAATATTTGTTATTGTTTAATCTGTTGATGATGTCCATTCTTTCAGGGATGAGATGGAATCTCAGTGTGGTTTTAATTTGCATTTCTGTAATGACCAGTGATGTCGAACATTTTTCATATATTTATTTGTTATTTGTATTTTTTTTTCATCTGAGAAGTGTTCAATCATCTCAGATATCTATTTTAGGAGTCTTTGTAATTGAGAGACCTCTGACTTTTTTCAATTCTTTGTATCTTCCAAATAGAAATCCTTTGTCAGAGAGACAATTGGCTAAAAATCTTTCCCATTTTGTTGACTTTTCACTCTGCTGGTGATTTCTTTTTCTGAGCAAAAGCTTTTTAATAAGATGAAATCTCAGTCATTGATTAATTGAAATATTTCACAGGTGGTCATGTTTTTGTTCATGACCTCTCTGCATACATCTATTCATTCAAGATTTTTAACTATTTCTCTTTCAATATATTTAGAGTTTCTGTTTTAATATTTAGATATTTGGTCCATTTTGACATTAGTTTAGTACATAGTTGTAGCCATGGGTCTTGTTTTAATCTTTAGTTTGTTGAAAGCCTCACTGTCTCTCTTACAGTGAAAGTATTTGACTCATTTGTCAAAGATAAGGTGGATGGATTTGTTTGATGTCATGTCTGCATCTTCTGATCTGTTCTACTGATCCTCAAATATGTTTTTCACCAGTACCATGCTGACTTTATCAAAGTAGCTCTGTAGTATAATTTCAAGTCAGGAATTGTCATGACTCTTGCCTTGAATTTGTTGCCCAGGATTGCTTTTGCTCTTCTAGGTCTCTTCTGACTCCAGGTGAATTTTGGGAATTTTTTTCTCTATTTTTGCAAGGTATTCTAATGCTGCTTTGATTGGAATTGTGTTAAATCTCTATAATGGTTTTGAAAGTATAGCATTTTTCATTATGTTAGTTCTTTACATTCATGAGCAAGTGATATCTTTCAATTTTCTGAATTTTTATTCTTTCTCCTTTTTCACAGCTCTATAATTTTACATATGTAGATATTTTACTTCCTTTGTTACATTGATTCCCATAACGCATTTTTAAAAATTCTTTTATAAAGCATGTGGTTTCTGTACTCTCTCTCTCAGTGAGTTTGCTGTTTCTGTGCGGGAATGCTATTGATTTTTGAGAACGGACTTTGTTTCCAACCACGCTGTTGAATTTGGTCATTAAAGCGGGAAACATTTTGGTGAAGCTTTTGTGTTTTCAATACAGAGAGTTATGTATTGTGTGAATAATGATAATTTAACTTCTATTTTTACTTAACTTTAGTCCTTTTATTTCTCTCTTGTTTACCTGTTCTGGCTCATGTTTCCAGAAATACATTGAATAGTAGGGGTGACAGTGGAAATCCTTGTCTTGTTCCTGATTTTAGAGTGAAAGCTTTCCATATTTGTCCATTTAGTATGATGTTGCCTGCTAGTTTGTCATAGAAGGCTTTTATCAGATTGGAATAAAGACCATCTATCCTGATTTTGTATAAGATTTTTAAAATGAATTTGTATTGGACTTTGTCAAATTTTGAACTTTGCAAAAATATTTGAAGTAAGTATTAGTGATCATCTGGATTTCTTCAGGATTTTTAGTGATTTCACCCTTTTCACTCCTCATTGCATGAATTTGAGCTTTTTCTTTCCTTTTTTTTAATAAAGTTGGCTAAGGCATTATCAATTTATTTATTGTTTCAAAGAACCAACCCTTCAATTCATTAATTATTTGTATTATTTTCTCATTCTCAGTTGCATTAATTTCTGATCTTAATAACTTGCTCCCTGGTATGAACATTTGGCTTGACTTTCTCTTGTTTTTCTAGAAGTGTGAGGTGCAATATTAGGTTGTCCATTTGTTCTCTTTGTGTTTTCCTATTGTGAGATTTCATTTCTATAAATTTTCCTTTTAGGACTGCTTTCAATGCATCCCACAGATTTCAGTATGTTGCATCTACAATTTTGTTGTCCGCAGATATTAATTTCTTGTTTAATTACACCTGTGACCCATTGGTCTTTCAGGAGAATGTTATTTAATTTACATATGCTTATGTAATGTTGCAGTTTCATTTGCCATTTTCAATTTCATTGCATTATTAGGGTGAGATAACATACATGGATAATGTGAATTCTTTTGTGAAAGAGTTTTTGGCACAATAAAAGAGAAAATATGAAGTAAAAATTAGCTGTTATTTCAAGGACATGGAAAGGAATCCATGACCAAAGACAGCGTGGGTCCCTCTGACTGGAACATGCAATATGGGATATGCAAATAACCTCTGACCAGGGGTGGCGCTTAGTGTAGGCATTGATGAGGCACAAGGAGCTGACTGGAATTTGCTTCTCATGCAAACAGGAAGGGGAGTTGTAATTAAGGTTGAGGAAGAAGCAGGAAGTGGTAGGCATTTTTTGGCAATCCACCACGGTAAAGCAATGCCATAACCATACAGTAATTTATTCCAGGGAAAGAACCTTTCATAGTCATCTTTTTATTGTTAGAAAAAGGGCAAAGTCTCTCTCTTACTATTTCCTGCTGAAAGGGGGCACCATATTGGGGTTTAGAAAAGTTTACTGGATGATGATTGATGCCTATGCAGAAGCTGGTACCAGGTGTTTCAGCTAGGGCAACTTCATCATTGGTGAATGCCTGCATATTAGATTGGAAAAACAAACAGACAAGGTGCTATGAGGAGGCGGACACTATCATATTTAAGGACCTAGGAGAGGTAAACAAAAAATGTTTTTGATTTAAATGTCATTCTATCAGAACCACTGTGAGGTACAATTCTGAAAAATAAGTGTGAGGTTAAGAGGAGTGAAGTTATGAAAGGTAATTTTTTTTTTCATCTTAAAGGGTAAAAGTTAAAAGGGTAGGTAGGTAGGTTGTCTCTGGTCTAGGACTTGAGCTGGAAAGAATAAGAGGCATGAGAAATATAAGGCCTGATTGAATCATATTTGGGAAATTACAGAGTAGAGGTGGGGAGGGCTGTGCCTGTGTTACTATAAGGGAGATAAGAGCCTAAGCCCACAGGGATCTCATGTTTGACTAAACAGCTGAGGGTAGAGAGAACTAAGACAGTTGTCATATAGAACAGCATGAAGACAATTTTATGCATGATGTGGAGTCTTTAAGAAAGACTGTCAAGAGTCTGCTATTAAAAAAGTTAATTAATAGAATATAAGGGACTGGGAACCAAAATGGATAACAAAACATGATCTAGGCTGAAAATTGTATCTGTGGGACTTTGGTGAGATGGAGACAGGAGATAGGAGATGAGATGACCTCTCAGAATATGTAGAGTCAGGGGAGTTGGGGTTAGGAGAGCAGCACTTAGCTTGAGTGATATAGAACCAGGATGGCAATCCAGTGACTGTGACCACCGTTGAGGTTTTGAGGAAGACTGGGTAGGGACAAGTCCATTTTAGTTGTAGTCCTTGGGATGATTTTCTGTAAAATAGGACTTTAGTAACTATATTAGCAGTCTCACTGGTTATGGGAAATGCTTATATCTATCCTTGGAAAGTACAAACAAATATGAGAAGATATTTGAGAGTTTTGTGACAGGGTATGTGTTTAAAATCTACCTGCCAGTCCTGCCCAGGGTTGTGTTCACAAAATTGATGAATAGGAAAGGAAAGCAGTGGTATGTGTCCCTGAGGGCAAGTGTAAGTTGTTGAGATCTCAGAGTGTCTTGGTTAGTCTGCATAAATCCAATGAAATAAAAAAAGAGGAATTTTTAAGATTTTGACTGTAAAGTGAGTGGCAGAGGGAGGGATATGAGAGAGCATTACATAAGGGTTTGACACCAATGGGTCAGTTAAGGTTAATGGTATTATTGATTACTACAAGACCCTGCATTTGATGATAAGACCCATCATGCTTGAATTCTGGGAGAACAGGAGTATTATAGGGTGACTGCATAGGTTTAAGAAATTATTGTCTAAAGGGTACTTGATTATAGGTTTAAGTCCCAATAAATGTTTGGGAGCTATAGCTTATTGAGGAATGCAAGAAAAAAATGGAAGGATTCCTGAGGTGTATTAAAATAGGCGTGGCATTGGTAGTGCCTGTGGGATTAGAGGTGTCTCAAACTATGGGGTCAACTAGAGGAGGAAGTCTGGAACGTGCATGGAATAGGCCACGTTTACAAAGGTTGCATAGGTTGGCCAACAACTGGCACTATAGAGACTGAGGACTTAATATAGCGGCCTGAAAGCTCAGAAAGAACACTATCCCTGGCCTGTATGTCCACAAATATGGAGAATGTCTTACTTGAGACCTCTAGTGGGACTTGGGGCTCTGAGGAGGATACCTTAATGGAGGGTTGTGGGCTCTGAGCCCCTTAAATCTTCAGTAGCAAGTCTGAGTAGATCAGTCAGCGATAAATCCAGTTTTACATTTGAAGGCATGAATATGCCATCATATCTTCAGCAATAAATTGTCTTAGTCATATGAACTTTTGTTGAAGTGTCTCCCATAAGGCTCTGGAGATTTTTGGGGCCTCTGACCAAGAGCTGGTTAAAGTTACCAGGTGGCCACCTTTTCATTTATTGAAGTCCTGTCAAATGTCTCCTCACCCCAAGGGAGTTTGTTTAACTAATTCTAGCATCATTTTGACCAGCTGGCAATCTAGGTGGAAGCATGATTTTTAAATCTACAATCCAAATAAACTTTGATTAAATGATCTGAAAATACAAAACAGGATAAAAAATTGTTGAGCTCAAATAAAAAGGAACAGCAGTTTACAGAGCAAGCAAATGGGCAAACATGGACAGATATATAGTCTGACAATCATGTTATAAAATCAGAGTGCACTCAAATATATTTGGCCAATATGAGCTATAATAAATAGACCAGTGTGAAGCTTTTTGTAGATCAAAAAATAGAGATATCTTGAAATAATAATACCAGAAAAGGAACCTAATGAGATAGTTTAGAGAGGAAAATAGGCACATGAATATTACCTAATACATTGGGCCCAGCCTGTTCTTGAAGCAGGAGTAGAGACAGGCTGAGAAGGCTGTGGAGTAGATGACCACCGAGCTGCCAACCATCTGGCAGGTGTGTGTGGGCAGTTACTCATCACCATGTGACAAGGTAACATAGTCTGTTGGCAGGTCACCATGTCACTTGCCAGCAGCCTAGCTGCTGCTAGTAACACAGTGAGGGAGTACAAGATGGTGCCTGGTCATCATGTGACCCACAGCAGGATGGTTGCTGCTCATCACGAGGGGGCCAAAAGGGGATGGCCATGATCCTGAGACCTGTCACAAGATGGCGGCATCCTGTCACATGACAAAGGGCTGCAAGATGGGAGCTGGCCTCTTCGCAAGCTGCAGCAATATGGCTGCTGACAACCATGTGGTCTGCCAGAAGGCTGAAGCACCTGAGACTGCATATGGTGAGCTGGCAAAGAAAATGGCAACACAGGAAAAGAGCACAAAGAACCCTCCAGCTGAATAGATGGCTCAGGTGGAGAGGCCTGAGAAATTGGAGACTAGCGAGAGAAACTAAGGGAAGGATTAGAGGCCATTGGGGATGAGGAAAGGGGAGAAGACAGTGCAGGGGTTAATCCAGAAATATTTGGGCTCTCATACAAGACAGAGTGAGAAGGACCCATCTTTAAAATGAAAAAGGCCTAAATGTGAAGGGTTTCTACCAACTTGATGCCATTATGACAAAAGCATAAATAAAGATGATCAGCTTTTTGGGTTTTATAGCCTTTTAGAGGCCATGAGCACCAAGGTTATGAACCCAGCACCCCAGAGTTGTGTTTTTTCATGGGACAGGAAGTGGTCCCCTTGACCATATTATAGAGAAAAACTTTGCCTCAGGAAGTAAGAACTTTAGCTCCCTCCAAGGAAAAGTGGAAGTTGTCCTGGGTCACACCTATCAAAAGAGGTTGTCACCGATTTTGAAAGCATGTCATGTTAATCCCAACACCCATTCTCTTTGGCGGTTCACCCAAGACTGTGAAGTGGAGTCATAGAGAACAAAAACAAAAGTTTTGCCTCAGGCTGTGTGGCCTAAGGAGCTTGAAAACTAGTAACTCTGTTCAGGAAAGGCAGGATAAGTTTTTGGCTCAAGCTTGTGAATTAGGAATGGGAACAGAAAATCCTGGAAGGTTGCTCAACTGTAATCAGTGAGGAAGACCGCTGTTGCATGCAGATTAGTGGTGGCAAGTAAATGGTCCAACAGGAAGAAAAAGATGGTTCTTATGCAGGGGAGCTCCAACTGGGAGCAGTTTTTTAAGAGCTAATGAACTCTGCCATCTGACTCACAGCATCATTATGAAAGAGTTTTTGGCACTATAAAAGACAGAATATGAAGTAAAAAATATCCTTTATTCCAAGGACATGGAGAGGAGACCATGACCCTAGATGGTCTAGCCCCTGCTACCAGAACTTTGGATATGGGATATACATATAACCTCTGACGGAGGTGGCACTTAGGGTATGCGTTGATGAGGTGTGAGGAGCTGATTAGAGGTTTCTTCCTGTGAAAACAGGAAGAGGAGATGCAATTAAGGCTGAGAAAAAAGCAGGAAGTGGTAGGCATTCCCACTTTGGCCTTTCGCCAAGTTAAACCACCACCATAACCATACAATAATTTATTCTAGGGCAAGAACCTTTCATTTTGCATTTACTTAAGCATGCTGTATAGGCTAGCATATGCTCCATTTTAGAGAACATCCAATGTGCAGCTGAGAAAAACTGTATATTCTGATGCTGTTGGGTAGAATGCTCTCTAAATGTTTTCTAGAGTCATTGTTCATATGTTTGGTTCAATGGTGATATTTCTTTGCTGATCTTTTGTCTGTTTGATATATCTATCAGACAGTGTGGTATTGTTTCACCACTGGAGTTTTCTTACTGCTCACTTGACTTTTCCTGTCTATTAATATTTATTTTATATAGTTCTGTGCACCGATATTTGGTACATGCATCTTTATGGGTGTTATCTCCTCCCAAAGTTGATCCCTAACAAGTGCACAGTGACCTTCCTTATCTCTTTTGATCATTGTTGGTATGCAGTTCATATTTTCTGCAAAAAGAATAATTACATCTTTTTTTCCCTTGGTTCCTGTTGCATGGAGTATTCTTTTCCATCCTTTGACTTAGTGTATAAATTTCTTTTCAAGTTAAATGTGTTTATTTTACACAGCGTATTGTCAGATCTTCTTTCTTGATCCATTCTGTCAGTCTGTCTCTTTGATTGGTGAATTGAGACCATTTACATTGATGGTCTTAACTGATATGTATTGGCTTGTTTTTGCTATGTTACTTTCCTGATTTTGGCTCCCTGATAGTCCTCTCTGTTTTATTGCCTTACTTGGTGGTTTCTTTTTGTTATTGTTGGTATTATGGTCATTTTTATCTGTTTTCAGGATATCTTTCAATGACCTTTGTAGTGTTGATTTGGTTTTCATGATTTTTTTTCTGTTGTTTTTTTGTCATAGAATATTATTTCCCCATTAATTTGGAAATATAATTTTCCAAGGGAAAACAATGTGGGGTAGAAATTATTTTCTTTCAGGACTTGAAATACTTCACTCAAAGCACTTTTTGAAATGAGGCTTAGTGCTGATAATTCTACCATAATTCTAATGGATTTTCTTTTTCAGAGATCTGTGTCTTTTCTGTAACATGTTTCAATATTCTGTTTTTGTGCTGAATTTCTAGGATCTTGACTTCATAAGTCTGGATGCAGATTTATTTTGGTTTTTGGTTAATGGGAGGCCTATATTCCTCACTTACCTGCATGGAAGTTTCTTTCCCTATGTTTGGGAAATTTGTATACTATTACTACTGCTAATAATTTTTTAACATCATTTTTGTTGATTCCTGCTTTTAAAATTGATTCAATCAGTCATATGATTTTTCCATATGTCATATTGCAGCTGTTGAATTATTTCTTGATCCTTTTTTATTTTTAAGAGATCTTTCCTCTCACAATTTCAGAATATCAAATGCTGTCTTCAGGATCTGAAAGTTTGTCTTCAGTTTCATTCAAGCAGTTTCACCAGCTTTCAATGGAATTTTTAATTTCCTGCATATCTGATTGAGTCTGTTTCAAGCATTCTATTTCTTTTATGTATTAATCATTAAGTTTCCACTCTGTTCCAGTTGTCATGTCCTTTTTAAGAGAAAATCTATCAATACTCTATATATGATGAGAAATTCCTTTATGAGTATTATATTTATTTTTATTCTTTTACCTGAAAGTTTCTTTTGAGCCCAATTTCCTCTAAGGGCTCATGGATTTCTTTTTGTTACTTTGGTTGCTATCATATTGGAAATTTGAAGTGTGTGTCTTACATTTTCTTTTATATCTTTGTCTCCTGAACTTGTTCTTCATGGGCTGGAGTTCAGAGATGGCATTTTGCTTCGATGTCTTTTCATTTTTTATTTCAAAAGATTGTATTTTGTTTTCTGTGTTGACCCATGAATGTTATTGTTGTATACAGTTTTATCAGTAGTATCAATGTATTTCTAGGTAAGATTTGTTCTTCAGGGATGTCTTATTTATATAGGATGTTCTTATTTGTGTCTTTCACAAAATAATACCTTCCAATTAATTAAGAGTGAGATATTAGTACCTGTTTGTCTCAGTCCCTAGTTCTTTGATGCATGAGATTATTAGCACAGTGCTTCCCAGGTTTGTCACTCAAGTGAGAACAACTGATCACAATAGATACTACATCCTAACTACAGTAGTGTTCTTAGCAATAACAATAGAATCACAGTTTAAAAACTGACAAATCCCATTAACTTTTAGTTTTGCACTTTAACCATAAAATCAAAATCTACAATTATATAACAGGACTGATTTTGAATGAGGAGCTTGTATGTAAAGTGTTTACCCATGGTAAAGTGATTTTATATTGTGTGAGGAAATTTAAGAAGGATAAAGGATAAAACAGAGATAAATGAAAAGAAATAAGTAGGAGCCAGCGTGGAAGATGAAGAATGATTACACAAGCTTTTAAAACTAAAGAATAAATTAGGAGAGAAAGAATGAAGGTCAAGCAAGATATTATCGAAGTTGACCAGAAAAATTAGAAAGACTATTGACTCATGAAAATATCATTGGGCCATGTATGTAGCTCAGCAGCTCATGTGCCTCCCTGGCAAGCAATAGTTCCTGAGTTTGATTCCCAATGAAAAAAAAAAAAAAAAAAAAAAAAAAAAAAAAAAGAAAGAAAGAAAGAAAAGTCTAGAGAGGTAAATTGAGGAAAGAGATGGAAAGACATACAAAATAGAACAAAAATATAGAGGTAAAAGAGAAAAAAAAAGGAAAAGGGAAGGGAAACAATCCAGTAGAAAGAAAAAAAAAATTCTTCTGAGAGTCCAAAACTACTGAATAACACCTCCTAGCCTGTGGTAGAGTTTATGATGGATATTGGGCTGATTTTGGAATCCAGATCTGGGGACCTGGGGTCAAAGTCTTCATCCAGTACTTTGTGTATATCTCTTAGCGATGTCCCCCTCTCACCCTGTTCCCCTTGACAGATCCTCTCTCTCTAGTTGCTGAACTGGTTTCAGACAGACAGGGGACTGTTCCCAGTCCCACGCACTGTTGCCTTCTCCTGGTCCTTGCTCATCCTTCTGTGGCTCCTCTTCTACTGACAAGTCTCTGTGCTCTCAGGTCACTTGTTGCAGAGTGGGGTAGGTAGAAGGATAGATTTTCTTTTAAAAAGTACATGAGAAGTGGAACAGAGTGGAAACTTAATGATTAATACATAAAAGAAATAGAATGCTTGAAACAGACTCAAACAGATATGCAGGAAATTAAAAATTCCATTGAAAGCTGGTGAAACTGCTTGAATGAAACTGAAGACAAACTTTCAGATCTTGATGCTATGATATGATATGATCCTCTAAACCTGTTGCTGCTCTCCAAAGTTGTGCAGTCCTAATTCTTACTCCTCTCCTTAGGGGAGATGGTTACTTCCCATTTGTTGCTCTATACATTCTTCTGCCACCATCCTTTGCCTCTGTTGTAGTCTGTAACTTCCTCTGCTGATTTAGCAGCATTACTGTGGGATGCCTTTGTGCTCCCACTCCCATTGGCCTGGGGAGAGTCTGGGGCTGTCCAGCCCCAAGGAGCAAGGCTGTTTAATTTACCACATCCCTCAAACCTCATGGTGAATGGTTAGGTGCTGTATATGCTACACAATCTTGTAATCTTTAATCTTATTCGTGTTGGATGCAGTTAGCTCAGTATTTCAGCTGAATTTTTTTGAGGAGCTCTATTCAGCCATGTTGTCTGCCCTTCATCATGATGTTAAGTTAAATATGTGGTTTCTCACTCATGTGGAGGTTACAACCAGGGTCTTGATTGTTACTTCTCACGAGCTACTCTTGAAACTGGCTTATCTGAAGAGGCAGGATCCGAAGCCAGCTGCCTCAAGTCGGTTTCTTGATACTTCTCCAACTTTCTCTCCCAGGGGTTTTGTGAGGAGAGCAGCATGGAGGGGGGCCGGACACTGAGTATTGTCCTTGAGCCCTTGCTCTAAGAGTTCTGCTTGCCTACAGTAGCCACTTTTAAATTTTTTATACAAAAAAATTACAAATAGTTATTGGCTCACAAGCAAAATAATTATTTGGTATTAAATTTGAAGTAATTATAGTACAGTGTGTTAGAGTTAAGTCAAAATGCAAGGGAGATTATAATGTTCTATCTGATCCATTTATTCATTTTTTTAAAATGAATGAAATTTTTATTTGTATCTAGTAGAAAACTTGCTTTAAAAATTGGTAGATACTCAGTGTTTATTTTGTAATGGAATGGCAGAAAAGTAAGAGTAATGCATTCTTAATGAACTGGCTTTTTCTGAGGTAGTACTGCAGAGAAATATTTAACAGTGTTCTGCAAAACTCTGAAACTGAAAAGATGCTTTTATCTTTGTTATCAATCACATATTTATTTAGAAGGTATATAAACATGGTTAAAGTATAGTTGTCTTTTCATGTGCCAGCACTTTAGTCACAATTAATAGAAAATAAAATCCCCTCTCTGATAAAAATATTGCTTCCTGGCATGCCAGTGTTAACCATTCTTCCAACTCTGGTGAAAAAAAATTAAAACTGTGTCCCTTAAGAGGTTCAGTAGAAGCAATGAGACTGGGTAAAATTGGAGGATGGTTCAGTTCATCATTATAAGGAAAGAGACAGCACTATGAAAAAGGTGAATGGAACACAATGATTAAAATGCTATATAATAAAAACCTCAGGACATCAGCCTAAGGCAAATGGCTGTTAACGATGGCCATAGCATTATGGCATAATTTTTATTGTGCCTATATTGGCTTATTAACAACATACAGAAAGGCTACTCCGTAATGTTCCTGGATCTTTTGCAAGCTTCTTGACAACATAGGAATAGAACTTTTCATGGATAACCCGAGAAATGCAGTGCAACAATTAATTTTATGTATTAATCATAAATTCAAAATATTTGGTAGTATATTGTTCTGTGCCTGCCTATGAGGGAGTTTTTGAATAGTATTGTAATATAGTATTTAAATTATTAGTAAAAGAAAAAAACATACTATACTTGATGTTTGTAAGCTCTCCTCCAAGGTCATTGCTTTTCTACTTAGTAAGATCTAAAATGTTCTAAAGGACTGTGTGTGTTAAAGGCTTTGTCAGCACTTTTTGGAGCTAGAGATATAAGAGAAAAAGTCAGAATTTTAGGATGTGCCTTTGAAGGGAATATTGGCTATCCTCTCTCTCTGTCTCTTTCTCTCTCTCTCTCTCTCTCTGTCTCTCATTCTGTCTCTCTGTCTCTCTCTCTGTCTCTCTCTGTCTCTCTCTGTCTCTCTCTCTGTCTCTCTGTCTCTGTCTCTCTGTCTCTCTCTGTCTCTCTCTCTGTCTCTCTCTGTCTCTCTCTCTCTCTCTCTGTCTCTCTCTCTGTCTCTCTCTCTCTCTCTCCTCTCCCTCTCTCTCTCTCTTCCTCTCTCCCTCTCCCTCTGGCTCGCCCCCCAGCGGCTATAGAGTGACCAGTTGCCTCTACTGTGTGCTTTTGTGATGACTTTTGTCTGTTGCCACAGTCTCAAAACAATTTGCCTAAGTGAGCCTAAATGAGTACAGTCCAAAACGTTATCCTTTAAATTGATGTTCTGAAGTATGTAACAGTGATTTTCCGTAACAATGATGGATGTCTGACTAGCATATATACTTTTGCTCATTACAAGAGAGTACTTGAGGAAATCAATTTGTAAAGATAAAAGTATTATTTTTTTCTCACACTTTCAATCTCATTGCTTTTGGGTCTGTGAAAAAGCAGAGAGACAGAAACAGACAACTCCATTCATGGTAGTGTTCATGAGACCCTAAAGACCTCACAGGAGAGCCCGCCTCATCATCTCCCAATAGTGCCACCCTGAGAAGAGAGACTTTGGTAAATGGACATTCAACATTCAAATATATCACTTTCCTAATGCAAATGGACATCATTCACCAGCTGTCATTAAAAAAGAAGACTATCAGCCTGGGTTAAAAAATAGGATTATCAGGTTAGATTAGAAAGAAGACTATCAGGACCCCCAAAAGAGAATTCACCCTGCAGTCATATTTTCCATTTGAGTTTTGATGTGACTTTGGGCTCAAAAGAAAATTTGTCTACCTGTGTCTTGCTCCTGTTGTCCTTTTGAGTGACATAAAAACCACCAGATCTCCCAAGTCTCAGTCTTCTAGTGTCACCCATTTTTGGATTTGTGAGTTTCATAACTGAATGAGTTCAGTCCTTATAATACATTTCACTCCATATATCATTTTATTTATCTGAAGACAATAAAGCCAGAAACATTGTTTTCTTTACTATTTTTGTCTCTCCAAAAACCAATATGCCACAGAGACCTTTAGAATTTCCTTTGTCCAATGGTACTGGAATTCTTGAGTATAGACTTATCAAACAGGGCAGTCCCACAACAATATGATTCACAGAATTGAGACAGTGTGAACTTGTGTCTCTGTATTTTCCTGATTGCCTTTCTTATTTCTGCTGATGTATTATCAGAAATGCCTATATCATAGCCTGTTGTTACAGTGTCTTCAAGAAATGTCCTGCTAAATTATGATTCTATGTGTCATTTTCTATTATTAATTTAAAAATTATTGAATTAAGGAAGTGCTTTGATTCACCTATGTTCTTCAATACTCCATGTGTTTTCCAAAGGAAATTGTAATAAATACATTGCCAACTGTTTTTGACAATGATTGGCACAAGAATGTTTGCCACTTGTCATCATCAAGCTACTCTCCAACCTGAAGTATGCTTTGTCTGAGAGTAAAATGTGTTTTCAGATCTGTAGGCAGCTATAAATTGGCTAACATGCTTTTTTTTATACTTTTACATGGTTTGATTTTACTGTAAATGTATAAATTTTGTGCATACTTTAATCCTCAAATTAATGTATTTTTCAAAAGTTTAGATGAAATATATATATATGATGATGTGTCTTCTCATGAAGACAGAGCAGTCTATGTTTGAAATGGGGCTCAGTTCTGATGAACAAACATGTCTGTGATGCTGTTTGCATCTTTCACTGTGCTAGGGATATGGAGTCCAATCCCTGCTTGGAGAAGCCAAAATGCCGTGGAGGAAACATACCCGACATTCCAAGACTTTACTATCACTACCAGACAATATTATTAGAACACAAAGGAGCACCACCTACACCAGAGGTGAGGTGAGTAATAGAATACAAAAGTATTGTGTCTTGAAGAAAGAACTGTTTTTGAAAAAAATGAAGAATAGGAATAAATGACTCAACGTCACTTAAAGATGAAACATCAATTAAATTGGGTGATGTAAAGAGTTTGTGATATATAAAATCAGGATAATTAGGATTTATGAACCATAGGAAGACATAAAGGAAACAGTCTGTGTTTACAGAATCATAAACGTGTTTTGTTACCATTTATATTTCATGTAATATAAAAATATCATGCAGCATAGAGACAACACATTGAGTTTAAAACAGTTGATGCAGGCAGAAACTACACGAAAACCAAAACATGTCAAAAAGAAATCTATTTCTTAAATTTTTTAATTGGGGATTTAATTTCCCCTTCTGCACATTGTTCATCACTACCAAAAGTTTACCTCCAGCCAGGAGTTTACACACATAGACGTAGAGTATGCAGCAGAAATTGTCCCAGTGGGAGAGGAGTGAGACAGTCTCAAGTGAGGCAAGGCAGGGGACTTTGGCTTTGGGAACAACTAAGATTGCCAGTGGTGAACAGATCCCATTGGAAATAAAGAATTTTTAGAGAAGCTGAAGAAATGGGGGCGGGGGGCGGGATCCTTTGTTCAAAAAGGAAAGGGGAGGAGTGGAAGCTGACAGCTATTTTAGATAATATCAAAAGTGAAATCCTCGCTTTTGCGTTCACAAGACCAAACTGTCCCAAAGTGGTTTTACAATTGCACATTTGCACTAGCTGTGAGAAGGTTCCGTTCCTGCCTTTCTTTGTCAACATTTGGCATGTTCATTTGTTTTGAATTTAGACATTTATATTGGCCATTAAGCAGCACTTAACGTGCAATTTTAGTTGATATTTCTTTAATGACTAATAATCTTCAATGTTTTCTCAAGTGTTCATTTCCTCTTCTCATTCCTATCCTCAGTTAAATGTTCAAATCATCCAGTAATTTCTTACATAGTTCTTATTGTTTTTATTTAAATATTATTATTCTTTATGTGTCACGGTCACAAAAAATATGCTATTTACAAATATTTTTGCTTTTTTTAATTATCAGTTCATTATATTGCGATAGTGTTTCAGAGTACGGAACAGTTAAATATGAACTATTCATGTTTTTTAAATTATGAATCATGTTTCAGTTATATACAAGAGCTCGAGACTCTAAAATTTCATTTTTCTATATATTCTAATAGGTTTTCATTTTTAATTTACATTATTGGCTTGATTTCATCTGTGTAAGTGTAGTGAGACTTGGCTTAATGAATATTTTTTAAGTAGCTGTGTCTCTCTCTTCTTTCTCTCTCTCGATGTATATAGATGAACATAGATACACATGCATATGTGTTGGTTACTTTTCTCTCATTGCTAAGACAAAATACTCAACATTCAAAGTTAAAGACTAAATGTTTTACTTAGCTCACGGCTTGTAGAGGTTTCAGTTCATTATCAGCTGGTCCCAAGGTAGGGTATCTTGGCAGAGGGGTATCATAGAAGAGAACCAATTCATGGCAAGCAGAAGACATTAAAAACAATCACGAAAGGGGGTAAACAACCTCTTTCTCTTCCTTAGATTGTACCCAGTTTACTGGATTACACTGGCACCAAACCCGTCAGTGGACAGATTTAGTAATCATCCACCCTTAATCCTGGCTCTTTTTTGGCCTTTATTTATATGGATTTATGCATCAGAGGTAGACAAGTCATTTTAATATAAGCTTTGTGCTGATGTATGGAAATCAGTTTTTAAATTTTTTTTTACACTGTATATGCATTAACACTTTCAAATGTTAAATTAAACTTTTGTTCATTGGAAAAATCTCCTAATATAATTCATGCTGAATTGAAGAAAAAGATTATTACATAAATAATACAGAACAGATTAATCTACTTTTTGCTTTATCTTTAAAGACAATTAACTTAACATCATAAGGTTTAGGACATACTTTTAATGAAATAAAATTAGTACTAGTGCAATAAATTTTACTTTTCAGGATTCAAGAATATTAAATCTTAAGTAATGAAAAATGGTGAATGTATAATCATAGTAAATCAGACAAGGTGTGGTTGTAATTATATTTTCTGGGTGGCAGACTCAAAGACCAAGAATTATGTACAAAGATTTTGAGGGACATGCTTTTAGGAATACTACCTGTTACACAAGAGATGGAAACAGAAGAGAGGAGACTAAGCAGCTGGTCTGCACAAAGCCTCAGACATTTTTCTAGGGATTTATGAAGCACAGATGATTCTTCAGCTTTGAATATATATGGGGTGTTTATATCTGTACTCTTTTGCTTTTGTGTTCCCATATCAACCAGCCATAAGGAACACACAGGCCTCAGGAACGAAAGCATGATTTGGGATTACTTTCTTCGACAACTGAGGGCAATTTCTAAAGCAGTGCTAAAGATCATAATTGTTATCTTGGGGTATTTCTAGCTACTGACAGCCAAAGTCATTTTTCCCAAAGGTAATTCAAGTGTTTTTGGCAAAGTTTTTACTAGAGTAGCGGTCCAGAAGTGACTGAGCCCTCTAATCCTGACCAGTGTAATTGATAGACATTGAAATCTGACAAGATTCTGAAATGGAACCATCAAGCAAGCCCAGTCTGGGAACCAGTGCAATGCACTGGCTGCTGCCAAACTGGAATAAACAAACCCCAGCCTCTCTCCGTGAGTCAGCACCATTTGCTGAGAGAATAAAGCCACACCAGCAAGCAAGCCCAGTCTTGAAACCAGTGCTATGCTCAGGCAACCATTGGGCTGGAACAGCAATCACAAATCCTTTCAGGAGTACTGGCTGGCAAACAAGAAGTACCATCCCTCATCCTCCACCCTCTGCCATAAGCAATAGGCTTATCTGGAGAAATACAGGCTGGGATGCTGGCTATGGTGATGAAATGCAATTGGATGCCTGTGATGCTTTGATGTTACACTAACTTTGCAGGTCTAGGCCAGTGGTCTGATCATAGGTTCAGAGGATAGTGGTACACAGTGTGATCTAGGGGCGTCTCCTTCTGAGGGTGGCAGCCATTGTTGATCATCTATGGTATTGTTTTGGAAGTCTTATGTTGTTTCCATTGTTGTGTTGGGTTGGGTTTTATTCTCTTTTATTTTGTTTGATTATGTCAAACCAATGGCAGGAGCAGCTATTTTGAAGATAACAATATATGATAGAAATTTTGTATTTACTATAGGCTCGTTTTAAAGTCCTTTATTGCATTCATTGTTTTGTTTTTGTTGTTTCTATTCTTTTCTGTTCTGTTTAATTTTTACTGTATCCGCAATTATCTCAGCTATTTTGAAGACATCAAAAGGCATAATGGTAACTATCATTGATTTTGCAACGTTCTGAAGCCATGTATCTTTTATACTGGTTTGCTTTGATTGGATTTATTCTGTTTTATCCTCTATAAATTTAAAAAATAAAAACATTGTTTAATGAATCCTGCTCTGATGCTTTCTGAGGACTTCAAAATAAAATTTAATTTCTAAATGTTCTCACGGAAAAGAAAAATGTCAAAAAGTCAAATGAACTACTTTGTTTTGGAAATATTAAGTATTTTATTAGAAAAATAGCTTTATAGCTCATCTTTATTTAAGCAAAGAATTTCATAAACTAAATCATGACTAATTACTGAATAAAAAGTATAGTCTTGGATGAATGAGAGTGCAGGACCAAAGAGGCAGAGCTAGTTGACTGATTATGTTCGAAATACCTTAAAAAATAAATCTCAGTAACCTTGACTCTCTGCCTTTTTCCTGACAATCAGAATTGCAGAGAAATGAAATATGGAAATATCTTTAACATATTAGACAGCATAATCAAAATCATAACAACGATTCCAAGTAACAATGAAATTTG
Organism: Cavia porcellus; assembly: GCF_034190915.1. Taxonomy (NCBI): domain Eukaryota; kingdom Metazoa; phylum Chordata; class Mammalia; order Rodentia; family Caviidae; genus Cavia; species Cavia porcellus. Next base: position 19,215,365 of record NW_026947514.1, on the reverse strand, counting down.
TAGATAATCAAGATTTTGCATTGTGTTTTGAAATATTAAATTGTTTATTTTACTTTGAAAACACTTATTGCTTATTCAGAGATAATGATACTATTTATAGTTGTCATCACCATGAAATTATAATCAACAAGCTAATTATAAAAGCTTAGTGAGTAAAATCAACCTTCTGTACATTTTTTTCCTAAATTTTAATGAATATTCAAAAGTTTTAAAAGGAAATATTCGAATAAAGTTAATATCTCAATTTCATGATGACAAATCAGTAATTCTTGAAATTATTTAAACACTAAAGTTGTTATAGAAAAATTTTTTCACATTCAAAATATCTTCAAAATCAAGTCTATAATAAAATATTAAAAAAATACAGATTCAATTGAAATTCTATGAAAACTGAAATTTAAATATTTTCTCACCTTCCTTTCTAAATAAAACTAATCAAAAACTCAGTGATTTCCCTCTTTTAAAACATTTTCTTAGAGTTGCTTTGATTAAAGTTTCCTCAATAAATATCACTGAAATTTAACGTATATATTTTCTATAAAACATTTTAATAAGAACTGTGTCTTAGTCAATTGTTGCATCACTGAGACAGTGATACTTGACTCTCACAGTTTAAAGACGGAGAGACTTATTTTGGCTCACGGTTCATAGAGATTTCAGTTCATCGTCAGCTGGCTCCTAGGCACGATGGCTTGGCACAGGGGAAGGCAGAGGAGAAACTGGATGGAATGACAGTGATAAAGAAGAGAAGGTCAACAGAGGAGACTGGAAAGGAAAGAGACGCTTTTAGACTATGCCACAGTAACCAGTGTTTTCTCTCCAGAACCTACCTGCTAAGCTCCCATAATATATTAACCTTTAAGAATCCCAGTTATGAATGTGTGGATCTCTTGGGGACATCGAGATACAAATGATGACAAACTACATCAGAAATATTTAGGGAATACACGCACATATATAGTTTTACATTGCAGAGGCTACTCATTGATAAAATGTCTATTCTCTTTTCCTCCTTAGAGGCTGAAAATCAATTTATAGCTGGAAAATTGTTCTCCAAATGAACCATGTCATTAATCAGACTACTCTGTAATTTTGAAACCTCACAGATGGTATCTACGATGATTCTCCATCAAAACAGGACATATTTTTCTCTTGGTGTTCCCATCTGGCTGACAGAAATTCAGATCAGATAGTTGCATAGGCAGCAGTAACTACTGGACAAGGATTTAATGAATGCAAATTGAGCATATTACATTTGTACCAGTAACTTCTGGAATTTTTTTTTTATTTTGAAGAAAAAGAAATATTACTCATTGTTTATTTATTCCAATAAAGACAGACAAGTTGTAAAAAAGGGTAACTCAAATCTCTTATTCAAATGAAATATTTGCACATGTGTAGTACACAGTAATTTAAGTGAAAAAAGTTTGAGATTGTAGTGCAGTAAAAATTCTCAGTGAGTTAATAACAAGGCAAGAGTGTTGTTCTAAATAGAAGTGCAGTTATTGTTTTCTTTCCATCCCATGTGTACCCGGGGAATTCTTAATGTACCACATACTTCCTGATGTTAGCAAAGGTTTTCGGAGTCAGACAGGTTACAGTGAATCCAAGTAATGTATTTAAATTAGAAAAAAAAAAAAAACTAAGGTACTATTTATATCTTGTTCTCTGGTTGCATTTTTGAAAAATAAACACCAAGAAGTACTATGAATTTAAGCTTTCTCCAAAATTCTGGAATATAGGAAAGATGCTCATCTGCTACAGAATCAGAAGCCAGAGGCCTTGGTGGTCCTCAGGGGTACCCAACTTCTGCTGCCACAGTTTCTCAGTATTAGCATCCTGCCTTGCTTGAGTTCTCTTGAGTTGATGTTTAATTTTTTTTCTTGTAGTGTTTTTTGTTTGTTTGATTAACTGGTTGGTTGGTAGGTTTTTAGGGATGTGTGTGTATGCATATGTATGCATGCAAAAGATGATTATAAGTTGGCCTTCAGAAATATAACAAATCATTAAAAAATTTAGGAGATATAATGTGTGATAAAAACTGTAATGCATATCCAAATGAAGGCACTAGTATCAATGACTACAAATGAGCAAGATGTAACACTACAGCATTAAGAAATCAAATACCAATATAATATTTTTGATGAAAGGATATATATCCTCCAACAAATCCTCAGCCCTCATGCCCTCAAAGGTGGGGCTTTGGAAAGATTCTGGTTGCTGGAGTCTCCCATGTGACTTGCTGTGAGGGGTGAGGTCTGATGGAACGAGGCAGGTCACTGGGAGCATAGCCGGAAGACTTTATCTCCCATGTGGCCTTCTCCCTTCTCCCTCTACTTCCCTGCTGCCCTGCCACTGGCAGCCCCTCTCAGCTCTCCCTCCTCACACTCCTGAGCCATGCCATCATGCCTTGGAGCCAGCCCACCGTGAACTGAAATATCTATAAACTGTGAGCCAAAGTAAACTTCTCCTTCTTTAAACTGTGGGAGTTAAGTATCATTTCTCAGTGATGGGCAAATAACTAAGACAAGGAACATAGTAATCTGTGAAGAAGAACATGTGTTGATGTCATGTATCTTCCAGAAAGAATCCCATAACTACTCATTGAGGACAATGTGCAGAGGACTCCTGATGATGCAAGTTCATTTAGCCAGATGTGGTCTGAGGTACTTCAAACATGCTACGATTTAACTTCTATATCCTTAATGCAAACACAGAATCAATAACTAAGTAAATATTAATTAGAAGAAAGTAAATGAATCTATCTCCTCATTGAACTTTATGTCTGAAAGCTTAGTTGACTGGAATATTTCATGAATGGGAAAATGTGAGGCCCAGGGGCCGTAGGAAGCACTCTGACTTACCCTTTCGCCAATGAGACCACTCATCAGTGTTAGAACTCACTTCTCTGGAATATTATTTGCCAATCAACAAACTGTTACAATTATAGTGAGGTTTAATAAAAATACTAGAAACACGGGTAATCATCATATGCTGATTCACTCTAAAGACAGAATTTAGAGATTTTAAAACAGGAGAAAATATTGCCTCTTCTATGAAGAGCCAGACAGGAGCATCACATCCAGTAATACCATCATGGCTGTTTTAGTTTTTTAGGTTACTATAGGAAGAAAAAGTATAAAAAAGAGAAATTTGTCAACCACAGAGAAATACTGATCATCAGCTAATTTACCTTCCAGTGTGAACCATTTCCCTGCTTCATACATGGTGACAAAAGGGTGTTTCTTGACTTTTGGAAGGCACAAAAGAACCCCTCAGACCCTTTTTGTGAATACGTGCATCATATTTATTAGATTAAAAGACTAATATACTCAGGAGAGCAGGACATTGATTACTTCTTAAAGATCTTACCTGCTCCCAATTCTTAATATTTTATAATGGGATTAAATTTCATCCTGATTTTCAGAGGGGGGAAATACTCTATTTAAATAGCTTTTACCCCTTAAAACACATGACTTCCTCAAATAGTAAAAAGTAACCCTTCCACCCAGAATACCCAAAGTATGTACTCATTCTAGCATTAGTTCATCAGTTCAAAATTTCATGTAGGTCTTCAGATAAACTCTTTCTACTGGTGAGTTTGTGAAGCCAAAGCAGGCTATTGCCACAGTATCAGAGTGAAACACATACAGGATATACATTCTGACCCAAAAGTGAGAAAAAGACAACTTCTAAAACATAACGAAGTTGAAATCTATCTGAAAGCCAGGAGGGGAAGCATTATGACTTGAAGACTCAGGTCTGACATCCTGTAAACATTTGGATAGAGACCACGGTCCTTGACATCTTGGGCATTTGTATACTGTTGACTTTGTTAAATTTAGCCAATGCTATGTTTGTCAGTTGTGCTGGAGATTCATGACAAAAAAAACTCTTCCAAGCTAGCATGGCATTCTGGTATAGCTGTATTGAGATCTCAGTAGGACTTTTGCACCCATAGTTATACTAAACACTGCCAAGTGGGCACTTTTTCTGGTAACTTTAGTTTTGTAGTAATCTTCTGTCTGGCTATCTAGGTTCTAATTTAAAATCTTACTGGAAGCTGTGATAAACTCATCCTCTTGCATTCTATATCCTCATGGAGTGAGAACCACATGTGCTCTGCTAAAGCGTATCACATGCTGCCTTCACAGTGACAGTATGAAGCACAAATACACCTATTTGAGCCATGACTGGAACAGATAATGGTTACTGTGCTAAGAGAAGGATAGCAGAGGCCATTGAGAGCCCCAGGCAGAAATCCTACGGGATGTGCTCTGGACCCGTATCCTGAAATAATTATTCCCTCCTAGGACTTGGATCTGTGATGGGAGAGGTGGCCAGCTATTTTTCCCATTGTGCTGATGCACACACCTGCTTCATTTTTATTTGTGCTAATCGCTTTAGCAAGCAGGCACTGGTCTGAATTCCTGGTTTTGTCTTTAAATGTGCCTTTTCTTCAATATTTCCCAGTCTATGCTGCAAAGTTTCCAAATCTTTCTGCTCTATTTCCTTTGGCTCTTGCTTCACACTGAAAGCAGCCAAAAGTATCCACACAGCATATTTATTTTGACTGTGGAATTTCTTTTGCCAAATATATTACTTTCTTACTTTTCAGTTCTACTTTTCCTGAAGCCTTAAAGGGATAGACAGTTTAGTCAAATAGGTTGTTCATATAAAGGAGGGGCCCAATCCAGCTTTTAATGAAATATTCTTCATTTCCATTAACACCTTATTAGCATGGCCTGCAATTACATACTAGCATTAACATTGTGGTCATGACCAGCAGCTGATTTCTGCAGAGTTCTACTTAGCTCATCCTCTTTGCTAGTAAGCTAATTCTCTGAGTCTAATGAAAGTTTCTCAAAGTTTGAAAACAATGTCAATCTTTTCTAGTCTATTCTTGAGAACTCTTCCAATCCTGCTTTCTACCCAGCTCAAAAATTTAATCTATAATTTCTGTTATGGTTATAACAAAAATCCTACCCCTGGTACCAAATTTCTGACTCTTAATTTTCTCCTGCTAATAATACGCTCGGTAATTATAGAGAAAATCGTGTTATTTTGGTTCACAGTTATGATCCAAGGCTAAAAGAATATATTTATATGAAGGCTGGCTACTAGCTCTTGGTTGAGTCACAAGATGGTCAGAATTTCTAGGAGCATATGAGAGACCTGATTGAAACCACCTTTCACACTCATTCAAAGATTAATGCATTAACCCACATGAACACGTTTTGAGAATAGACCGCCACAATCAATAGTTATTTCAAGATAGCCATGTTGCCTGGCCACAAAAATTAATATTAACTCATTGTTCTTATCTCATATTTAATGCTAACCTTATGAATGTATTTTGGGTATAAAGAAAAATCTTGTTTTCAGCTGGAATTTCACTCAGAGAATCTTATGTTTTCCTAATAACGCATCCGTTTTTTCTTGTTTTATCTGTTCACGTTAAGAAAACTTTCCTAAACTAAATCCTGAGATATCTTATTTTCTATGTAAAATACATTTTATAAAAAATGCTTACAAAAATACATTCTATTATGAGTAAAAAAAATCATTATTTTATTTAATTTTTTGTACTTGTTATCACTCCTAAAAATACAATATCTAAAGTTTGAACACGGAATTATTTTTTCACTACTGATTTTGTTTTCCATGCATTCTCCATTATTTTCTTTTGAGAAAAAGAGAAATATGAAGCTTTGCTACAAAAAAAAATGTAATAACTGGCTGACTGGCAATTCCTATTTCCCCTGTTGTGTAGTTTTAATGCCCTGTAAACAAGGTGGTTTTAATGGTACTTGTTTTGTTTTCTATGTAATTCAAAATATCACATATCTTTGTGTTATATATATATATATTCTATTTTGATAGTGGAAGGCAAAGCCAGGACATCTCATTTGCCAAACAGGTGCAATGCCAGTTAGCTATATCCTGAGTCCTGGTCTTTTTGTTTTTGAACTTACGTTTTGATTCCCACAAACTAAACATTAGCTTACCAATGAAAGGTAAGCACTAAGAATATACAACTCACTTTTATATTAAAGTTGTTTGTATCATTGAAATTAGGAACTACATAAGTTTCCTTAAATATTTATAATAATGTTATGTTGCAAATGCTACCGGTTTCTCTTAAAGCATAGTAATTATGCAATAGTTTGAAAAATGTTTAAAAGATTTACGTTTGAAAAGCTGCCTGGTTTCATTGAATAAGATCATAGTGGAAAATGACAAAAAGAAATTTTCTCTACTTCTTTAAAATTTATTTTAAATGGTTTTCGAATGTATTTAGTAGACTTCAAACTGTAGTACAATTACTGAATTATTTTCAAAATTGAAGTTTAGCAAAAGACTAAAACAAAGCCACCAGAAGACACTACAATCTACATATTATTTAACAGAAGAATTTTCCATTTATTTAAAAATCTACAGTGAATTTCACATATAGATAAAGGCTTAGATGATATTGAGGGTAAAATTGGTAGGGTTGAGGATAAAGTATATTGATTTTAATTTACTGACACTATATAAACAATGCACAAGATAATCAGTGGAATGATTTTGTTCAGATAAACCAACAATCTCCCTTGTATAAAAGTAGAATTATTATAATAAGTATTACAAAATACTGGAAAATGCAAAAAAATAAATTATAACAATAAATTAAAATTCTTTGAGAAATAAATCTCTTTGAAATCTAATATTAATTGTCTTTTCTATATCCAGGAAATGTACACATACAAAATGATCATTTCTTTCTTCGTACAGTACAAGGAAATTCACTTATTCAGCTTTGTTAGTTCTTAATCTGAGGTTCTGTTTTACTCCTGTATTATGAGCACAGGATATATTACTAAATAAAGACTGTTTTTCATGGACTATTTAGTGTCGTACATTTAAACAGCTCTCCAGATTACAAAGGATCCTTCTGCAGTAATCACAAATGTAGATATAAATTTCAAAAATTCCTAATACATACTAAAATTTTTAGAAAACATTTCAACATTGGTTTCAATACTTACATTCAAAAGACCTAAGGAGACCAACCCATGGGAAAACTAGAGAATGGAAGAGAAAGTTACGTTACAGTGAGTTCAGATTGCTGTTGTGGATATGTAGCAACACCCTACAAGGAAGATAATTATTATTTACTACATAGATGCACATATAAACTAAAGTAAAAAATAAAAAGTCCTAAAAATTGGAGCAAGTAGTCTAGTAAATCTAATGTTCTGGAGTCAACTAAACCATAAAAGAGTAGGAGGGATCTGACATACGAAATTCCAGAAGCAGGTCTTGTGTATACTTTATTGTGTAAACTATAAAGTCTTGTGGACTAAACACATTTCTGTTGATTTCTTATCAGTCATTACCTAGCCAGCCATTCAATTTCCATTCCCTACATGAATTTGGCCTAACAAGAGAAGGCATAAAAAACTTGTAATTCTTCATTGCCACTGAAGTTTTCTGTCCCATTGATTGCAGGTAGATAGAGATAGAATGTATCTGTATCATTAATGTTTTCTGTTTTACGTTTTAGCTCCTCAAAGTAAATTTGAACAGTCAAAAATCTCATCAAATGGAGAGAAATAACTTTTTTCCCCATTCTTTTTATTTGAAATTAAGTCAGTACCATCTCAGCATTGATGCAAACTGTCAATTAAATAATCAGCCTCCACCCCGTGAAACACAGATGTATGTTTGTTGAATATTTCTGTTAAATTTAACTCATTTTGCATATTTACTTGTCATATCAGCTACATTCAACATCATATTTTTATTCTTTCTAAAGTAATTGAAAAAAGAGCAAAAAAAAGAAGGCATTTCTCACTTTGTTTTATTGATAGGAGATAGTTAACAGTATGCAGAAGATAAGTAGCTCTATCGTTTTGCCTTTAGTGCCATCTTGCATGCAGCTGTGAACAACTGTGCCCATGCCAAATGATATGTTGAGATATCATTCCAGAATGCATTTGTTAGCCAGCACAAATTTAGTAACACAAATCTTGAAATTAGCAGCAAAATCACATGGAGGCCACTGAAAGTATTTAACTCAGAAAGATAACCCACTAATTTATAAACTCCCATTTTGGAAACCAGAGCAGCACACTATCATAAAGCATCTGTGTGAAACACAAAATAGTTAAGAAAGGCAAGTTGAAGTTTCTGTAAATGATTAGGTATAAATGACTACAGAAGAAAATAAAAGAAATTCTCATTTGAAGTCATTTTTACTTTTATTTGTTGAAACCAATGGCAATGGATTTTGATTTTCTCATAAAGAACAGTTTTCAAGAAGAACAGTGTAGATTTGTTATTAAATTTTATTAGGAAACAATAATAATGAAATTGTATCCTGCGGAAGCAGAGTTTCAATCTTCATTTTCATTGAAATGTCATTATAATTTATATATATTTTTACAAGTCTTGTACAAGCCTACAACAAAGTGTCATCCCTGTGTGAGCAAGGTGCTGAATGCAAAGATTCATGTTTAAACTCATTAAACAGTGTCAGATAAGAAAAATTAGAAATGTATTATTAGTAGATTTCATTACATCCACATACATATTTTATTTACTTTGCAGCATCTTTTTATTTTTTGTACCTGGAATTGAACTCATGATCTCACATATGCCGGGCAGGTACTGTGCCCCTGAGCTATGTCTCTGAAGCTTTATTTATTTTTTGAATGCATTCCAAACACAATTAAAATAAATTGCAGCAATTTTAGACCACTTGAAACTAATTCATTGTCACCCAGGGTATTGACTCAGGACTTGATCAAGAAAGCAAGTCACTGCAGATTCCTCTATTGGGAAGACTTCAGACAGACTCTTAGGGAATTTCTTGACAAAGAACCCAAGCTCCAGTGCTTCAAGCCGAGTGATCCCCAGAGACCACTCAGCATCTCCCCAGTTCCCTGTCTTGCCCTTCAACATGTCAACATGCAGTGCAGTAGGTGAGATCCTTAGACGCTCATCAGCATACTTACAATTGTGCTTCATTACTCTAATTTCTCAAAATCTAAAAGAATCCCCCTTATGTTTTGTTTTTTAAACTCACCAGTGCACGAATATGAGTGAAACTGAGTCCAAGATGCAAAATCTATTGTACTCTAATAAGAATCTGTGCATATAATTTGAGTGGATAATTAGATTGAATATTTGAATTTTTGCCGGAGAAATGTCTAAGTATTTGATTTGTACAGTATTGCCAATCGCAACTCAGAAAAATTCCAAATTATGAAACATTTTAGGTGTGAGTTCTGAAATGGGATTTTGGACCATATTTTATAGATTCTCTGCTCTGTTAGCTTTTATTCTACTGACTTGGTGCCGTAGTAATCAAAATAACCCCTATAATCATTACTTCATATGGTGGCATATTCTACTTTAACATCTACTGTGATTTTAAATAAGTAATCTGTTGTGAGTACCTAAATTCTATTTTAATGTTATTATCTAACCATTTTTAGATTATCTGGGAAAAAATACTGAATGTCAATTTAACTGAACTACACATGACACAACAATTAAATTTCCTATGTGGAAAGTTAGTCTAATGATTCTGACCTTAATGGATGTCATTATTATTTAGCATAAGTAAAAATCAATGAACATAACCCTATTTAATATGCCTTTCCTAAGAGTTAATGAATACATCTCACGCACACCACTTCAGCTGCTAATGTGGTCATTTTCCTTTTAATACAAGAAGTTTAATTGCTAGGCATTGCCACAATTTCCTTTAGTTTTCTAACACAATGAAACACACAAAATTTGTAGTATATTAGTGTTATAAAAAAACTCCCTGGTTTTGACCATATTTCTTAGCTGTTTATAATTCAATAGTTACACGTATTTCTTTTATGAAATGGTCATTATTATTAAAGTCTGTCATTAAATGTGAAAATACATGGAAAATTGTAACAATGGATATTTTTTATCATCTACCGGCTGCAGGAATAATTTGAGACAATGGAGCCAAAAATGCAACACAGACTGTTTCCTTATTGTGCAAAGAAGACAAATGCCCCAAATAGATGTCCAAGCTCTGAAAATCATAATTGCACTTGAAAATACTTAGATCCAGGAATTGCTGTTACAACAGAATAGTTTATCTTAATCCTATCAGTGTATTTCTGTAGATTTGAACTTACTGAGGGAATAACCAATATATGAATCATATGCAGACTACTATTATTGAACTATGAGATATTACTATCAATTTTCTGAACTACTTAGTGCTTTAAAATTTTACTAATGCTATATATGTCATTATGAGGGACTTAAGGGTTATGCAAAAACTGGGGCGTTTTTCTCCTTGTACCTCTTTTGCAAAAGAATTATGCTTTTGTAATATCTGCAATTGATCAGTTGCTTAATTAAAATGAACTTTGCAGCTCTACATGGACTATAATAATCAGAGTTTTGGACTTAGTCTTTAAATTAATAAATGTTCTATAACTGCACAAACACAACTGTGTGAATCTGTTATCTCCTTAGCATAAAATTGTAAGTCAAAAATTACCTTTGATAAGAGATGTTTGGGACATCATTTTATTTTAGTTTAAACTTGCAGTGTCTTTCTTATATTTGTAATCTGGAAAGTAGACATCTTACATCTATATTGCCCAAGCCCAGTCATTAAACAAAACAGTAGAATACGGCCTATGTAATAGGCAATTAATGATGTCAAAATACAGTTTCATTTATCTGGGGGATAACGGAAATCTTATCCAACATTCCATACAATGCAAAAATCTCTTCTACTCTTATTTTTAAAATTTAAATAACAAAACTGTTAATGGAACTGTTTCCTTTTTTAATCAGAATGAATCATCAGTTGTCCTTTTTTAATAGAGAAAAATAGCATAAAATTTCTAATATTTGAAAACAATGTGACTTCACTTAGTCCTTTCTTGATCAGTCCAGATACATTTTAATGAACTTTTCGAGAAAGCAGATTCTAAATTCAAACGGAAAAAAGCTCAAACCCTGCCTCAGAAAACTGAGCCCACAAGTTTCATATAAATTGAATAGTGCTAATAACATGCCCTAACTTGATTATTGGGCTAGTTTGAGGTATTTTGTGCATAAAAACAAAACATACAAACAAAAAAGCCTGTGCATGTTAAGGACGAACATGACACACAGTAGGTAACTGATAAATGGTAAAATTATTTTAAATTAATTTTTAGTATCTGACATCTTATGATGTTCAGATACTATTTTCAAATGAGCTTTTTTTATGACATATAAGCTGACTGATAGTGATTTCCTTTTACTCTGAGGATGGAATTTCCATACTAGTTCCAATTGTTGGAATTGTAAGTTTGGTCCAGTGCTGTTGACATAAAACAGAACACTGAGCTCAGAGACTGAGCATGTAAAATAAAGAAAACCAATCTTTTATTAATTTATCAAAAATTTCCATTTTATTTTGGTGCTTAAAATACAGGAACAGTATGTACTAAGTGTTGTTAAAAGAACGTTTAAAGAGCTTTGCCCTCCAAGAGTTTGTAATTTCATATAGAGTATGTTTCCTAAATGGAACACAGAGTAATTCCAATGATTTAAACTTGATTTATGAAAAAAGCTAGCACAGCAGATCAGTGTGAAAGAGTAGCCTTCCCCTAAATAATACTTCTGGTCAATCTGACAACCAGAAAGAAAAATTAAAACTTGGATCTATTTTCATACCATGTGCCTCATGAACACAAATCAAAAGTCATAATAAAAAAGAGATGAATTTAACCAAATTCAGACTTTTAATTTATATAATATTATTAAGAGTGACAATCTGTCTCCAAATGACAAGTACATGCAATGATGATAATTAAAAAAAATGCTTCAAGAAATCTAAAAAGTCAGTGGAAAAACCAAAGAATTTAGTTAACATAAACCTTGGCCTAAAAATATTAAAAATTCATAAATTTGAAGAGTCATATGGTCAATTTATATTTGAGAAAATGTCATCCTAAAATGCAAAACATGCTCCCAAAATTGACAATGCCAAGATTTTGAAGTAAATTGTGTTTTTTTTACAATCATTATGTTGACATCTCCTGAAACTCAAAGAGACTACCCAGCTATAGCACTTTTGAGAGGTAATTAAGTTTATAAGAGATCATAATAAGTGAGGCCTTAAACCAATAGGAATGATGTCATTTAGGAAGAAGAGAAGAGGGGTGGATGTGCTCTGTAGAATGGCCAAGTGAGAAAACAGCAAGAAGAAAATAAATGGATACCAAGAAACGAAACTGGAAGAAGCCAAGCCAACTAATTCCTTGATACGAGACTTATAGTTCCTAGAATCTGAAAATAAATAGATAGATGATAGATAGATATATAGATTCATTCAATCACTCTTTTATTCATTATTTGTAGTATACATTTTATAAGCAGAAAATTAGCAAGGTACAGCTGTATAAAAGAGATTGTAGTCTAATTGCAATTTAATGTAGGATATGGAGTTTGTTCAGAAACATAATAATCAAATGAAGATAAATGCAACATTATAGACTGTTAATGAGCATTCACACACACTCATTACCAAATGTAAAACATAAGACTTTAAAATTTTAAAGTCTAGAGGAAACAAAGAGATGAGATGCAAAGGTACATATAAGGTTTCAGGTTTGCTAACAATACTGTATTTTTTTCTCTAGGGATACTATTATTCAAGAATTGAATCTTCCATGATTTGGTAAAGGCCACTTTATATTTTGTATATATTTTTAGATAAATGTAAAGTTTCTTAACTTTGAAAAATAATACAAATATATGCATATTTATTCAACTATAAGATAATTTCAGGTTTGTTAGTCAACATATTCTCATTCACTTTTTTTATTTCAGAACATACAAATCTCAAAAATAGCTTTATCTGACATATAATAAGGATTAATAAATATCTTTTTGCTGAAAATTCTTCATTTCTTGATATTTAATTGGTCAATCACAAAAATATTAAGCATTCTATTTCATTATAAGATGTCCAAATCTCAGTACTGTTGTAATTGATAGATACATAATTCATTTTCTCCAAATGATCATATCTTGAAACTTATTATGTGTTCCATAAAGTCATAAAGGGATCATTAGAAGTAAGCCACAAGTAAGACAATGCAGGTGCATTAAAATTTTACATATGAGAGGTTTCAGAAAGTTCTAGAATTGTCATTAGAATGTTTTCTACTGTACCTTAGCAAAGACTAAAGAAAATAATGAAATCAAATCTGTTATGAGAAATCATCTCCAGGCAAATTCCTAAGGATTCAGGATCACTGGTCAAGAGAATAACCTAGTAGCCAACTATTCTTCATGCTTGAAAATAGTGCCTCCCTTTGCTAAAGTAATGCTTTTGCGTTCAGACATGATTGTTCCTTTTGACAACTAGTTAATTTATTCTGCTAAACCTGTAAATGGGGAATAGATTAAGATATTCTTTACCCATGAAAGAAAATCTAGAAAGAATATGATACACTCAGTGTTTAATATAAATTCAAAAAATGCCAGAGATGTCAAACAACATTTTGTACAGTTCATTATATAATAAATCTATTCTAGTGAATTATTAATGATGAAAAATAAAGAAGAAAATTTGAAGGTGTTAAGGATGTCTAGTAGAAGGATCATTACCAAGAAATAAATTAAAAACAGCTAAAATGTGAATTTCTTTTCTTTAAAATCAGAAATTATTTTCAACTAAACACAAAACAATATGTAATTATGGGTTTCCCAGCATATCATCTACTTTTTGCACTGCTCAATTATTAAGTGACTGATGACAGCTCATCAACCTCTTTCTAGAATGCTGTGCTCAGGCAGCAGCCACTGTAATGCAGGATAGTTAATGATCATCACTCAGATTTATATATGATAATTAATTGGCAGAATATTTACTTTGGATCTTTACATGATCCAACATTTGTGATACAGCAAACGCATTTACAACCAAGGTGACTTCTGACACCTTCAGAGAAGGTTGTGTTGCTTGCAGAAAGCTATGGGAAATGCAAGCAATCATGTAGAACCTTCACACTGCACTGATCATGTCATGTGAATTGAGCCTGTTCGCTGTGGTTTCCACTGTGTGCAGCTCAAAAGCTGGAGTATTTTTGAGCCAGACTTTCTGGGATTTCACCACTGTAGCCAGTATGGATCACTTTATCCCCTGAAAATTATCCTTTTTGAACTGGTTTGTATACAGAATTTATTGTCACACATCAATGTATGATCTAAAATATGTGCCTTGTCTCTCCATTTTAACAAACATAGAATGCACATTTTTAAAAAATGCCAGGCCTCTTAGCATCGTATATTGTAAGCTTTTAATGAAGGAGTTAAATAAAAAGTCCACTTTCATGGACAAGTCTTTGTACAGGAATTGGCTGCAAATGTAACCTTAAAAATGCAAAACCTAATGTCCATTATTTAGCTCAGAGTCTGGTCCATCTAATATAATAAACATTTTAATTTGAGTAAATAGGTGAATGAAAAGTAATTAATTTTGGTTTATCTTACATGACTCTCATTTTATAGTGTCTTACACAAGCTTAACTGATAGTTTTTTAAGATTTAAATATCAAGTCCTTTGAGACTTGCAAATATCATGGTCCTCAACTACATTTCCCTCTAAATTAAGTATCTGTGATTATTTATTGATCACAATTTTAATACTTTATTTCCATTGAAAAATTAGATTAGGAGGGGCTGGGCGGATCTGATGTGCCTGCATTGGCCTCCCCATGTGTCTGGAGGACTGTGGATATCTCAGCAAGCAGGGAGGGATCACAGGTTCCAGAGGCACCGCGCCCTGTGGTGAGTGCTCAGTGCACTCTGCCCAAATCCCAGACTGTTCCGGACCCTCCAGGCTTCCGGGTGCAGTGAAGTGGAGAAGTGGGTTTGAGGCCTCTACACCCACCACCCCATCCCGGCTGCACTTGGATAACTGCTGAGCTTCCAACGGGTGGGCGGGCTTATGCTATCCCCCAAGCCCAGCCTGTTTAGGCCTCCCACACCTAGCCATCAGTGTGCAGAGGAGGGGATGGGCGGATCTGGGTGGCTGCATCGGCCTCCCCATGTGTCTGGAGGACTCTGGAGGTTTAGGCGGGCGGGGGAGAATCACGGGTTCAGGAGGCCCTGCAGCCTGTGGTGAGTGATCAGCACACTCTGCCCAAAGCCCAGACTGTTTGGGTCCCTCCAGGCTTCCAGGTGCAGTGAAGTGGAGAGGTGGGTTTGAGGTGTCTACATCTGCCTCCACATCCCGGCTGCAATTGGAGAGCTGTGGAGCTTTCAACAGGCAGGTGGGCGCACAGTGTCCCTGAGGCCCAGCTTGTCTGGAACTGCGGAGTTCTGAGCAGGCAGAGGAGGGCCATTGGTTCTGCAGGCCCAGTGACTTGGGGTAGCCTGGTGCCAGAGTCTCAGTAGCTGCAAACATAGAAGGGGATTTCCAACAGATCCTGAGGAAGCTTTCAAATAACACTTGAAACACAGAAATATAGGAAAATGACAAAATGAAAGACCAAATTACAACCTCAAACCTCCAGCCCATCTCAAGAAACCCTAGGAGCAATGTATATAGAAGAAAATATATGCCATTCACCTCAAATATCGGACACAATAGCTACTGAAATTAACAAGCAACTCCAGGAAGCTTTAAAGAAATTCAAACTCGAAATAATCTCTCAGGTCAAAGAAGAAATGATAAAAGAAATGAAAGAGATTCTGAATATATCTAAAGAAAACACAGATAAAAAATTGGAGGAACTAAACAAAAAGAATCCCTAGACGAACAATATAAGAAACAAACAGAATACATAATGCAGATGCACAAAGATATACAGGAAATAAAAAAAAAAAACTCCACTGAAAGTTGTAAAAACCGCCTTAATGAAAGTGAAGATAGAATTTCAGACCTTGAAGACAGTATTGCAGCTAGTGAACAGGAAAGGAAAGATCTTTTAAAAATAACAAGGAATCAGGAAACAACAATTCAACAACTGCAAGACGATGCAAAGAAAAATAACATAAGAATGATAGGGATTAATGAAAAAGAAGGAGACAACATAAAGGATGTCAAGCAGATATTTAGAGAAGTAATAACTGAAAATTTCCCAAGCATGAGATCAGAAACCGACATCAGGATCAGTGAAGCATATAGAACTCCAAATAGTCATAACCAAAATAAAACTACACCCAGACATATAATAATCACCATCCCAGAAATCCAATGCAAGAATAGATTATTAAAATTTGTCAGACAGAAAAGACAGATCACTCATAAAGGAAAACCTATCAGAATCACAGCTAACTTCTCAGCACAAACAACAAAGTCAAGAAGAGCGTGGAGTGAAGTATTCCAGATCTTAAAACAAAATGATTTCCAACCTAGACTGATGTGTCCTGCAAAACTATCAATCAAAATTGATGGTGAAATACGATACTTCCATGACAAAGAACAGCAAACCAACCCTGCAAAAAATATTGAAAGACAGTTTAGATACACAAAGGAAAAAACCACTAAGCAAAGCAGATAATTAAACAGAACAGAAAGATAAAGATGCAACAGCCGAGAGATAACATGTCAACAATAAACCAGCATTTAACAATAATAACCATTAATGTAAATGGTCTTAATGCACCAATCAAAAGAAACAGACTAGCAGAATGGATCAAGAAACAAAATCCAACCATATGCTGTTTATAGGAAACCCATCTAACCCAGAAGGATACTCACAGACTGAAAGTCAAAGGATGGAAAACAATACTTCATGCAGCAGGAATCCAAAAAAAGGCAGGAATAGCCATTCTGTTTGCAGACAATGTGAACTTTAAACCAGCAATGACCATAAAGGACAAAGAAGGTCACTACATACTTGTAAGGGGAAAAATCCAAGAGGAAGAGATAACTATCTTAAATATATACGCACCAAACTCCAGAGCACCCGGTTATATAAAACAACTATTAACAGAAATGAAAACTAAATTATCAGTAATACAATTGTAACGGGAGACTTTAATACACCATTGACACCAAGGGACAGATCAACCAGACAGAGAATGAGCAAAGAAATAACAGAACTGAATCACACCTGCGAACAAATGGATTTGATAGACATATACAGAATGTTCCACCCAACAACATCAGAATACACATTCTTCTCAGCAGTACATGGATCATTCTCTAAAATAGACCACATATTAGCTCACAGAACATATTTAAACAAATGCAAAAGAGTTGAAATCATCCCTTGCATGTTATCGGATCATAGCGCTCTGAAATTAGAAATTAATGATAAAAGATACTGCAAAAATCCCGCAAACACATGGAAACTGAATAACACACTCTTGAGTAATCAGTGGGTCACAGAAGAAATTAAAGGAGAAATTAAACAATACCTAAAAGAAAATGAAAATGCAGATACAACTTACTGAAACTTGTGGGATGCAATGAAAGCAGTCCTCAGAGGAAAATTTATTGCACTGAGTTCCCACATCAGGAAACAGAATGAATACAAATAAATAACTTGATGCTACACCTCAAACAGCTAGAAAAAGAAGAGCAAGTCAAGCCCAAAGCCAAAAGAAGAGAAGAAATTATAAAAATCAGAGCAGAAATCAATGCCATAGAGACTAAGAAAACAACCCAAAGAATAAAGAATCAAAGAGTTGGTTCTTTGAAAGAATAAATAAAATCGATAAGCCCCTAGCCAAACTTATTTTAAAAAAGGGAAGAAAAAGCTCAAATTCATGCAATAAGAAATGAAAAAGGTGAAATCACTACAGACCCAATACAAATACAGAAGATCATCAACATCTATTTCGAAAACCTCTACGCTCAAAAGTTTGATAACACAGAAGAAATAGACAGATTCTTAGAAACATATGAAATACCAAAGCTAGATCAAGAGGATGTAAAACTGTTGAATAACCCAATCTCTGTTAATGAAATTGAAAATGTAATCAAGTCCTTACCCACCAAGAAGTGCCCAGGCCCAGATGGATTCACTGCAGAATTCTACAAGAAATACAAAGAAGACCTAAAGCCGACAATCCTCAAACTATTCAATGAAATTGAAAGGGAAACAATCCTTCCTAAGTCATTCCTGGAAGCAAATATTACTCTAGTACCAAAACCTGAGAAAGACTTAACTAAAAAACAGAACTATAGACCGATCTCCCTAATGAACACAGATGCAAAATCCTCAATAAAATACTGGTGAATAGGATGCAGCAAATCAACAAGAAGATTATACACCATGACCAAGTGGGATTCATCCCAGGAATGCAAGGATGGTTCAACATACGTAAATCAATAAATGTAATCCACCATATCAAGAAGCCAAAAATAAGAATCACATGATCATTTCTATAGATGCAGAAAAAGCCTTCGATAAGGTCCAACATTTATTCATGATAAGAACTTTACAGAAAATCGGAATAGATGGTCTTTACCTCAATATAATAAAGGCCATTTATGACAAAACAACAGCCAGCATCATACTAAATGACCAAAAATTGAAAGCCTTTACTTTAAAATCAGGCACAAGACAAGGATGTCCTTTATCACCACTCCTGTTTAATATAGTACTGGAAGTACTAGCCAGAGCAGTTAGGCAAGAGAGAGAAATAAAAGGGGTAAAGATAGGAAAAGAAGAAGTTAAATTATCATTGTTTGCAGATGACATGATACTCTACATAGAAGACCCCCTAAACTCCATTGAAAGACTCTTAGATACAATAAATAAATTCAGTAATGTGGCTGGATAAAAAATCAATACTCAGAAATCAATAGCATTCCTATACACGAAAAACAAAATCACAGAGAGGGAAATAAGAGAAACTACACTCTTCACATTAGCAAGCAAAAAAATGAAATATTTAGGAATTACTCTTACGAAAGAAGTGAAAGATTTATACAGTAAAATTATAATACACTGAAAAAAGAAATTAAAGATGATCTCAGAAAATGGAAAGACATCCTTTGTTCATGGATAGGAAGAACAAACATTGTGAAAATGGCCATTCTCCCAAAACTGTTATACAGATTCAATGCAATCCCAATAAAAATACCATCAACATACCTTATAGATCTAGAGAAATCACTCCTAAATTTCATCTGGAACCAGAAGAGACCTAGAATAGCAAAGGCAATTCTAAGCAGCAAAGACAAGCAGGAGGCATCATAATCCCTGACTTGAAGTTATACTACAAAGCAACAGTAGTAAAATCAACATGCTGTTGGAATCAAAACAGAGCCGAAGATCAATGGAATAGATTAGAAGATACAACCACAACTACAAACACACTCAACCACCTTATCTTTGATAAAGAAGCCAAGCAGGTTCACTGGAAGAACGACAGTCTCTTTAATAAATGGTGCTGGAAAAACTGGCTCTCCATTTGCTGAAAACTAAAGCTAGACCCATGTCTATCACCATGTACTAAAATAAAATCTAAATAGGTCAAAGATCTGAATATTAAAACAGAAACACTAAATCTATTGGAAGCCAAATTGGGTAGAAACCTTGGAGACATAGGAGTAGGTAGAGAATTCATGAACAGGACTCAAACCGCACGGGAAACACTTCCCAGAATCAATAACTGGGACCACATCTTATTAAAAAGTTTCTGCATGTCAAAAGAAATCTCCAGCATAGTGAAAAGAAAACCCACAAACTGGGTGAAGATTTTAGTGAACTCTCTCTCAGACAAGGGACTCTTGTCTAAAACATATAAAGAATTTAAAAAAACTCAGAGCCCCAAAATTCGAAGATCCAATCCAAAAATGGGCACCTGAGATGAATACACACTTCTCAGATGAAGAAATGCAAATGGCAAATAAATACATGAAAAAATGTTCATCATCATTGGTCATTAGAGAAATGCAAATTAAAACCACACTGAGATACCATCTCACTCCTGAAAGAATCACCAGGATCAAGAAAACCAACAACAACAAATTCTGAAGATGTTGTGGGGAAAAAGGAACTCTCCTACACTGTTGGTGGGAGTGTAGACTGGTGCAGCCTTTGTGGAGGTCAGTCTGGAGATTTCTCAAAAAGCCGGGATTGGAAGTCCCATTTATTTCAGCTATTCCACTTCTAGGCATATTCCCAGAAGAATTGAAAGCATCATACCACAGTGATATATGTGCACCTATGTTTATAGCAGCACAATTTGTAATCACCAGATCTTGGAAACAACCCAAGTGTCCATCAACTGAGGAATGGATAACAAAGTTGTGGTATTTCTATACAATGGAGTATTATTCAGCTATAAAGAAGGATCACATTGAGATATTTATCAATAAATGGGCGCAGCTTGAGACCATACTCATAAGTGAAATAAACCAATCTCGCATGTGTGAATACCGAATAGTTTCCCTAATGTAAGTAATGATTCAAATATATAAAAATATGTCATAATCATGACTCCCCATTATGTGGCCTTGAAGCCTTATAAAGTTTTCACTTATTTATTGGAAAGGCTTTATTCTGGGCTTCTTGATATGGAAATATTTGAAGCTACAGTATACGAAGTTTTATTCAAATATTTCATGGAAAAAGACAGACACTATGGTAACTACTATTAAGTCAGTAACTACTATTAACTACTATTAAGCACTAGGTTGCTGAAACAGTCATGCTTTGACCTGTATTGTTATATTGTTATGTCCTGTTTTATCTCAATCTCTCCCTAGGGGCTGGGGATTTAGCTCAGCGGCATAAGCGCCTGCCTTGCAAGCAGGCAGTCATGAGTTCGATCCCCGGTACCAGTAAAAAAAAAACGAAAAAGACAAAAAAAAAAAAATCTCTCCCTTATTCTTTAAAAAAATTATTTAGTTATTTCTTATGTTTGTTTTAATTAAGGGGAAAAATTAAAAAATTAGCAGGATATATAATAGTAACTTTTTGTGATTTCCTATTAACTTTTTTTGAAGTCCTGTAATACTCCCACTATCTTGTTTTGACTGATTAGACTCTGTTCCATTCTGTATGATAGTATCAAGTTTGAGGGTACAGGCAACTACTTTGAGGGCAATAAGATTCACTAAGATGCCCATTCTGGTTGGACTATTGTCTCCTTTGGAAGTCCTGTAATGTTTACAATGCTTAAGTTTTATTGGTCTTGTTATCTACTCTTTTGTTCAACTTTATAATATCTAATGAGATAGACAATTCTTTTTAAGGAAACAAGAGATATTGTTGATAACCTTGTACTCTGTTTTACATCATGTGCTATGTCTATCCTTGGTTTTGACTGACAGCTTTGTTTTGCCATATTTGACTTTATTCTCTCCCCCCCTAAAAGTGATAAGAACTAAGGAGTAATAAAACCCAAAATGTGTAAATTTTGTTGTAAAATAGAGAGGGAAAAAATAGCTCTAAAGGATACAACAGCAAGTGTGTTTAGGGGTGTTAAATAGCTGACCATATTAATGTTTTTGGTTGGATCATTGAACACAACTGTTTGCAGTCTCACTGTTTGAATGTCCACTTTGTATGCTTTGATACTGTGATTTGAGCAACTATCTCTAAGATGATAATATGTAATCTTTTAACTGGTGATTTCTTACTGTTTGTTTTTGTTTTTGTTTTGTTTTGTTTTGTTTTGTAGTTCTGTATTACTTGTACCCTTACACCGCTTTGTATTGTTTTGTGTTTTTCTCTTTTTCCTATTAAATAAAATTTAAAAAAAAAGAAAAATTAGAATGTAAACCAAGTAGGTTTCAACTCTAGCTCTTAACATTCTTTTATGAGGAAAAGACAATATTTTCTTTATTAGTATAAATTCTTCACAATATTTATGGGTTTAGAGTTTATTATGGCCTATAATTACTTAGATTTGTACCTGATTCGTTTTCATATTTGTACCTAGGCTGGCCTTCAACTAACCATGTAGCCCAAATTCACTTGTCTCTGTCCCATCTTCCCTCCAAGGCTCCCAAGTGCTTCGACCACAGATGTATGCAAACCTGCCTTGTAACACTAATTTAATTCATTATGACAATTTCGTGAATCCCAGTTCTACCACAATGTTTTATTTTTCTAATGCTAGTCTAAGCAACATGGTTCACCTCAAACTTTATGAAATCACTTAGCTAAACTTCAATACATTTCCATATTTTGTCCACTGCTCCATACCATTATTAGTCCCAAAAGCAGTAACACTTGCAGTTACAAAAGAAAAAATAAAAAAATAAATAAAAATTATACATATATATATATATATATATATATATATATATATAACATAATTACAGGAGAACATACTGGCTTTAGTTGGATGACAGAGAATATAGATGTTTTATTGCTGAATTATGGCCTAAATTTGAGTGGAAATAAAAGAGGAAAATACTGGCAGATTCTGTGATTTAAAAGGCCTTGTAAGAAGCAATTTACAAACTCCAGATGTGCTAAACTCCTTTACATTCAACACTGTCATGTGGCATATTGTGACATTTTGTTGAAGTTCTGTTCTATTTTATTGTTTGCTTATAAACAATATTACTTCAAATTAAACATCCACAGCAGATCCTCCATGAACAAAGGAGCGAAGAAACTCATTACAAAGCTTTGTGAAGAAGCATCATTCTCACTTCCATAAGTGTTAGGTATCAAATTAGTAGATAACTCAGATGTAGAACATGTGAATTCCAAATCTAATCTTTTTCTCAATACATAATCTGTAATTCTTACTCCAAGAAAAATAGGTGTTAATTTCCAGGTACACTAGTGCTTTGTGAGGGACATTTTTGATTTCTTCTGAGTAAATACACAGTAACGGATCAAAACACCACCACAAAGGAAGCCATCAACAACACACTGGCATAACAGAAGAATAGGTAGTTAAGTGAGTAAAAAATTGTCACAGAAAAAGAGAACTTTAGAATCTAAGTCCAAGGGGAAAACATTGATATCCTTTAAGCATAGTAGCAAATCTTACACAAAAATAAACACATGCATTGCCATCATCCCAAATTCAAACTAACACCTGCCTGTGTGCTGACATGTGCTGCTTCTGTAGTCCTGCTGTTTCATTCAATTTAATCAGAATGGTGCCTCTGCCACAAATACTAATTTTAAGCCCACTGCAAAGACATGGATCATTTTCACCAAAGGATGTATTGACTTTTACAAAGTGAGTTAAAATGGATATTTTAAAACAAATGTTATTAAAATGAAATCCAGAGCTTACTGAACACTACCACACTGCTATTCTTAACGAGATCTGAATTTGAATTGCTATTGTATTAATTGACAAAAAAATCTTGAATAAACTCTACAACATGTCACTTGTGGGCTGTTGCATTCAGTAAATATGGTGGTACCTTGTTGGGAGCCGCAGCCCCGAGCCCGGTCGCCTCACTTGGCGGACGTGAGGCCTGTAGTAAAGAGTAAAGCCTGAGGTAGATTACCCCTCCCATCGAGCACATTAGTTTCCTGCTTACCGCGTAAGCAACCCGCTCAACAATATAGTCTGCCTGGCAACTGATGATGTTAGCCAATCAGCTTGCCTTGCTTACTTTAACATGATTGGACACTGTATCCGTATATATACTGGTGCCACCCCTGGGGGGGAAGAAGAAGCCCGGAAGTAGAAGCCCAGAAGGAGCCGCGGGGAGCGGACCAAAGGAGGCTTCGGCTGGGAGCGATCCCAGGGCAGGCTGTACGGAGAAGGAAAATAAAAGAAAAGGTTGTCCACTGCCAGACTTTGTCGTGTGTCCTTCCTGCCGGCCAGGAGCGACATCGACATTTGGTGGCCCGCACGGGGACTGATCACCCCCGAGACGTGACAGCGGACAACGCTCCAGTACAGAGCTGCGAGACAGGTGAGTTGGGGATAAGCCTGGGCTCTGGGTGGCGCGCACCTACAGGGCTTTTAGACTCCCCTCAGGCTCACGCGTAAGTGGCGGATTCCTTGGGCCTCACGCGGTGAGTAACATATTAAAAGATGGGAAACATGCTAGGTAGCAACACTAAGAGCGAGGGTGGTTGTGGAGAAAGCTCTCAAGAGCTTACAAAAGTACGCAGGGTATTTGAGCAGGCCCAGTCGGGGAGCTCCCAAGAGGGGCCCGTCAAGGGGAACAAAGATGCTAAGGAGAAGGACGGGGCTCTAGCCTCGGAGTCGTCTGACTCCGAGGACGAGGGAAAGTTGAATGGCAAGGAGGCCAAAGAGACCAGCTGTCAGGAGCCTAAGTCGCTCGATAAGGAGTCGCAGGGTTCTTTCCCAGCGTTGCGCCGTGAATTGCGCTCCGCTCAACTTGGTCTTCGGAGGAGTAGAGAGCTCCTAAGCGCTCCCCGGCGCGAGAGGGAGGCGAAGCCTTCCGCCCCACCTTGGGGGCTGTTCCCGGAGGCGATCCCTCGCCGCGAGGCAGCCGCCCGGGAGCTCCCTTCCCCTTCGCCAGAACAGGAAGTGATGCACGGGCCCCCATTTTCCGCCCAATCATGGCCGCCGTCTTATGCTCCGCCGCCGGCGGGTCGGTATTTTTACAGGTGGCTTTGGCAGGGGGGACGTTTGTCTCATGAGGTACATCCACCACCTGGGATAGATAGTGGCCCCTACGGGATATTTCCTGTACAAGTAGCTATGGGCCAGGGACGTAATGCATGGGAGCCTTTTGAGATAAAGCAGATTAGAGAACTTAAAAATGCAGTTACAACCTTTGGGCCGACTGCGCCTTACACCATTGCCATGCTGGAGAACCTGTCTTCTGGGCCCCTCACCCCCGCGGACTGGATTCAGCTGGCAAAGGCGTGTCTGCCCTCGTGTAGTTACCTGGATTGGCGAGCCTGGTACGCAG
Source organism: Cavia porcellus (assembly GCF_034190915.1). Classification (NCBI taxonomy): domain Eukaryota; kingdom Metazoa; phylum Chordata; class Mammalia; order Rodentia; family Caviidae; genus Cavia; species Cavia porcellus. Next base: position 19,190,542 of record NW_026947514.1, on the reverse strand, counting down.
AGTTCTCTGCGGAGCAGGCTGAGAGAAACGCCAGTCGGGGAAACCGGGGGTGGAACAAGGAAATGCTTATGGGAGAAGGTCGGCACGCTGATGATCAGACTCAGTTCCCCGGCGCTGTCTATGAACAAATCAACGCCATAGGGCTCCGCGCCTGGAAGCAGGTAAGTGGTGCCGGAACAGCCTCCTTGTGTCTTTCAAAAATAATTCAGGGTACCACAGAGCCATTTGTTGACTTTGTGGCCCGAATGCAAGATGCTGCCGATAAGATATTTTCTGATCCGGGAGTGGCTCGACCGCTGGTAAGGCAGCTGATTTTTGAGCAATGTACAAAGGAGTGCAAGGCAGAGATAGCTCCTCATAAGAACAAGGACCTCAACGCCTGGATTAGGATATGTAGAGAGATAGGGGGGCCGCTCTCCAACTCGGGAGTGGCTGCTCTCCTGGCCGCGGCTGTACAGCAGAGGGGACCTCGTGGGTTAGAAGGGGAATGTAAGGCTAAAGGGTGTTTTGCCTGCGGGGAGCCAGGACACATTAAACGTCATTGCCCAAACAATGCAGATGCTAGGCCTCGCCCTAGGAATGAAGAACCATATGTTTGTGGGCGATGCAAGAGGGGATCACACAAAGCTGAGGAGTGTAGGTCGGTCTTTGATGCTCAGGGCAACCGTATTTGTGGACGAGATGCTAGAGGGCCAAAAAACGGCCAGAGGGGGCCCCCTTCACAGGCAGGCCCCCGCCCCAGAGACAGGACAGCTCAGGATGGCAGCCTTCAACAAGGGCCACCCCTGGGTCAGCAGGTGTGGACCTCAGTGTCGCCTCCAGACTTATATTAGTGCCTGATATGGGTGTTCGAGTGGTTGAAACCACCTTTAAGGGACCGTTACCCGAAAATTCCGTGGGTCTGGTGATCGGGAGATCCTCCACGGCCCTTCGGGGTCTCATAGTAATCCCGGGGGTCATAGACTCAGACTACACAGGACACATTAAAATTATGGTTCAATCTCTTGTGGGTACTATGGTAATCAATAAAGGAGACAAGATAGCGCAGCTCTTGCTGCTCCCCAGTCTCCACAAGAGATTCCCCTCAAAGCAGAAAATTAGAGAAAGTCAAGGTTTCGGTTCCTCAGGGGAAGTCTTCGAGGGACTCCATATAATACTTGATAAAAGGCCCATGCTCTCACTTAAGGTCAATGGCAAGAATATAACAGGGCTCCTAGACACAGGAGCTGACCGTTCCATTATCTCTAGAAAGGATTGGCCCTCCAACTGGCCCACCAACACTGCAGATAACAGGCTGCATGGCCTGGGGATGGTGTCAGCTCCTCAGGTTAGTGCTTCAACCCTGTTCTGGTGCGATGAGGAGGGTCATCAGGGCCATTTCCAACCATTTGTGTTGCAGTTGCCAGTGTCTCTATGGGGAAGGGACATCCTCACTCAGATGGATGTCACGCTTACGTCAAACTGCTCCCCCCAGGCTAAGGATATACTCAGGAACCAGGGATATACCCCCGGCAAAGGCTTGGGCAATGCCCTACAGGGTCGGACATCCCCAATACCAGTAGAAAACAAAAAAGGTAGGCAAGGGCTGGGTTTTTCTTAGGGGCCGCTGAAGAAGCTCTCCTACCCACTTCGATCAAAATCACCTGGAGGTCAAATGATCCGGTTTGGGTACCTCAGTGGCCCCTGCCTAAGGAGAAGCTATTAGCCTTGTCAGAAATAGTCAGTACACAACTTAGATTAGGACACATTAAGCCGTCAACCTCCCCATGGAACACCCCCATTTTTATAATTAAGAAAAAGTCTGGCAAATGGAGGCTGCTCCATGATCTAAGGGCGGTCAACGCGCAGATGCAGTCCCTGGGGGCGGTCCAGAGGGGGCTGCCAGCTCTCTCAGCCATCCCTCAATCCTGGCCAGTTTATGTTATAGATCTTAGAGACTGTTTCTTCTCAATCCCCCTGCATCCAGAGGACACTCATAGGTTCGCCTTTACTTTACCCACCATTAACCAAGAAAGCCCTGATCTCAGATACGAGTGGATAACGCTGCCCCAAGGTATGGCCAACAGTCCCACTATGTGTCAGATTTACCTTGATTCCCTACTGGCCCCCCTACGGAAATCCTTTCCCAAGATAAGATGTGTGCATTACATGGACGACCTTTTGCTCAGCGGCAGGGACCCAGACATGCTAAATAATATGCTCGGCCAGTTGGTCGAGGCCCTGAGACAAGCTAATCTGCATGTTGCCCCCGACAAGATTCAGGGAGGAGAAATGGTGACCTACTTAGGCGCGAAAATCTCCCCTATGCTAGTCTCTCCACAGAAGGTCACCATTAGGACGGATGGCGTTAGGACCCTAAATGACATGCAAAAGCTATTGGGAGACATTAATTGGATTAGGCCATATTTACATATACCAAATTCAGATCTCAAACCCCTGTTCGACCTTCTAAAGGGAGACCCAGATATAGCCTCCCACAGGAGGCTCACTCCTGAGGCAAGAGCTGCCTTACAGAGAGTGGAAAAAGCCTTAGGTGGGGCTACCTTACACAGAATTGAACCAGGGCGACCCTTTGATGTCTGTTTGCTACAGACTAGTCTACAGCCCACAGCGGTGATTTGGCAGAAAGGACCATTACTGTGGATACACCCTAAGGTCTCACCTGCAAAAGTCATAGAGCATTACCCGGAGGCAGTCGCTTCATTGGCCCTTGAGGCGCATGATAGAGCTGTCCAACATTTTGGCTCAGGACCACAAGCCATCCGAGTACCCTATACCGCCAGCCAGATCAAGACCCTGGCTGCCTACATAGATACATGGGCCATTCTGAGATGTGTTTTCCATGGGGATATAAACAATCAATACCCTAAAGACCCTATCTTGTCATTTGTCACTCAGCACCCTATAATTTTTCCAAAGGTTACTGCCTCTGAGCCATTAGTCCCAGCAACTACAATATACACAGATGGCTCCAAGACAGGGATAGGCGCCTATGTGATCCTAGGCAAGCCCCCGGTTACCATACAATTTGAACCTGATCAGCCTTAGGTGGTGGAACTGCAGATCGTTAAAATGATTCTTGAATGGTTCTCAGAAGCCATTAATATTGTCTCCGATTCTAGGTATGTGGTCAATGCTATGCAAGTGCTTGAGACTGCCGGTTTAATTAGATCCACTTCCACAGTGGCTGGGCTGTTCCTGTCTATCCAGACATTGCTTCAAAACAGACACCATAAGGTCTTCACCACCCACATAAGAGCACATACATCCCTGCCGGGGCCCATGGCACAGGGGAATGCGGCTGCTGATACTGCCACTTGCCCGTTATGGATTTTTACCTTACTAACACCAATCGAGCGAGCCCGTGCCTTCCATGATAAGTTTCATGTCAATGCCAGGACACTAGCAAACCATTTCCATGTTTCCAGAGCAGATGCACGAGATATCGTGCGACTATGTGACTCCTGTGCCACATACAAACCTGCCATACCGATGGGAGTAAACCCTCGAGGTTTGATCCCTGGTGATGTTTGGCAGATGGACATCACACATATACAGGAGTTTGGGACTCTTAAATATGTTCATGTTTCCACAGACACCTGTTCTCACGTCATATTCGCAACAGCAGAAACAGGTGAAAAAGTGTCTAATGTGATCAATCATTGCCTGGCGGCTTGGGCCGCATGGGGCAAACCAAAAATATTAAAAACTGATAATGGACCAGCCTATATAGGCAAAGCCTTCAATGAGTTCTGCAAAATGATGGAGGTTCAATTAAAACATGGTATCCCATACAATCCCCAAGGTCAAGGAATCATTGAGAGGGCTCATAGAAGCCTCAAAGAAATTTTACAAAAACAAAAAGGGGGAGTAGGCCAAGGCCTGGCCCCAAAGGCACGATTATCCATGGCACTATTCACACACAATTTTTAAAATTTAAATAATGATAATTGCTCCCCAGCCGTGGAGCACTGCAACCCTTCCCCCAACCATAAAGGGTGGGTGAAGTGGAAAGATGTCCTGACAGGACAATGGATGGGCCCGGATCCAGTGGTCAGCTGGAACCGAGGCGCGGTTTGTGTTTTCCCACAGGAATCGGGACGAGAACCACTGTGGGTACCGGAGAGACTGACACGGGCGACAAAGCCCTCGACTGAAGATCAGACCTGCCCTACCGGAGATCCATCACAGACCAACCAACAAGATGAATAGAAATAGCGATAGCCCGAAATGGACAAGAAGATCCTCAGGCATATGCATGGCTCGCTCGCCTAGCCTACGACCGAGTCTAGAGGTGGTGAGCTTCCCACACTCCTCCTCTAAAAAATTATGACATAGCTGGGTAGGAGAGTCAATGACGGGTAAGAGCGTACTCCCCCGGTGCGACTCAACCTAAGCCAGGCCCTACCCCATCCTGCACGTAAGCCGCTGGACTGTTAGATGCTGCCCAGGTCTAAATTTCTCTCCGAGGGGATTTCTTTACGGAGAGGAAATGAGTGCAAGCTTGTGTGCATCCAGGTTCCGTCCAGTTTGTGCCTGGCCCTAGAAAAAGGACGAGGGCCTCAGGGCCTTGGCAGACCATGGGACGGCCGACCAGGGTCTAAGCCAAGGACCTACGGTGGGCCTACGCATAGGGCATAAGCCTCTGCACCCAGTCCAGGAAGGGCTACGATGCGCACATTTATAAAAAAAAATAAAAAAGGGGGAGATGTTGGGAGCCTCAGCCCCGAGCCCGGTCGCCTCACTTGGCGGACGTGAGGCCTGTAGTAAAGAGTAAAGCCTGAGGTAGATTACCCCTCCCATCGAGCACATTAGTTTCCTGCTTACCGCGTAAGCAACCCGCTCAACAATATAGTCTGCCTGGCAACTGATGATGTTAGCCAATCAGCTTGCCTTGCTTACTTTAACATGATTGGACACTGTATCCGTATATATACTGGTGCCACCCCTCGGGGGGAAGAAGAAGCCCGGAAGTAGAAGCCCAGAAGGAGCCGCGGGGAGCGGACCAAAGGAGGCTTCGGCTGGGAGCGATCCCAGGGCAGGCTGTACGGAGAAGGAAAATAAAAGAAAAGGTTGTCCACTGCCAGACTTTGTCGTGTGTCCTTCCTGCCGGCCAGGAGCGACATCGACAGTACCTTGGCTCACAAATTTAGTTCATTCCAGGATTCCAGAAAGATGGTTGTCATTGATATACAAAGAGAAAAATAGCTGTGGTCATATTGCTCACCCTATGTGGAGCTCGCAAGGGAAGCAAAATTTTAAATGCTGCTTTCTGTGAACCAAAATTTTGTGAACAGCAATGTTTGTAAACAAAGCTACCACAATAGATAATATGTTGTGCTTTTCTAGGTAAATTGATGGACTGATAAATTTAGTGCATACATTCATTCCAGTGGTAACTGAATAGCATTTGTCAAAACATCAACATGTATAATATTGCTGTGTCTTTACTTTTGTGATAATACAAATTATTGTCAAAAATGCTGACCATCAATAATTTGTATATTGTCTATGAAAAAAGTAATTTGTGTACGTACTCTGGAAATACATTTGGTCATAATTAGTAAATTATAAGATAAAGCGAACTCTATTACCGGGAAATTGACACTGTTTTCTTATACATTTAAAACATTCTAGAATATTGTACCTGTTAAGGTATACATGCCTGCAAACTGTTGCATGACTTGAAATGACCTGACTGCAAGAGAATGGAAAATAAAACTATGCATACATAGAATTTGGGAAGATATTATAGAAAGAATGAATTAGGAGTATGTTTGACAACCTACATAATTAATAGAAAGATAGTTTTAAACAAAAATATTATTTTCCATGGATTCATGCATTTCAAGAAAAATTAAGTGACATGTTGAAAATGAAGAGCACCTCTGCATTTACATCTTTCAGGAGAATTACCAATTTCAGCAAAAGTTACATAATGAAATTATTTGTACCTGCAGCTTGGCTTTCTAAACTTCTTTAATCCTTATTTCACTTATGTTTGAAATAATTTAAAGTAAATTATGATTCAAATTGATCATATGCCGGTTGATACAGTTAAAAATTATTTGCTTGCTACAATTTGTGATTAAATATTATCTGAGGAAACCATAGACTACCTACTGACATACTAGACATATAAGGAAGACCATGATAAAATGTAGAGTTTCTCTAGTCTCTGTCAGTATTTTTGGTCACTTCATATGATATCTCGTTTGAAAGACACTGTTTCTAAACACTAGATACTTTACTGTCTCCAGGTTTGGACCTCCTACCAGAAATATATTTTCAAAACTCAAAATGATCACTTTATTTCTGTATTTTACAATCTTAAATCACTACCATGATCAATATAATCAAAAATTTAAATCTTTTATGTACTAATTGTTTACTTCCCTATTGTGTAGCCCATATGTCTACCATAGCTTAAGCCTTGATCCATTCTTTGCATTCTCAAACTCTCTCACCCAACAATATTATAGCTATGCCCAATCACCTATCTTTCATTTGGATCCTGGGTCTTGGAGTATACTAGTCTCTTTACATTTTTTTAAAAATCTTTGATCATTAGAAAATTCGGTGTTTGTCCCAATTGAGCTCATAAATTACTTTTCCTATGGGCATTAGGTATAATGATGTTAGATGATTTTGTTATTTATCTATAACATAATGTTCAGTTTTTACAACTACTCTTATTCTTAGTGAATGTCAATAACAATTTTTATTTGTGATATTTTTATAAATAACATTGCCAGCATAATTTACACGTAAATTATTTGCTTATAAAATATTATCAAAACAATATTTGAATGAAAGATTTATTCAAATTAGAGATATATTTGTATAATATTTCATTCTCTCAACTCTTGTTCACTGGACAAAGAAAAAAGAATAGTATGGAAGTCAAATTTATGATTTTATTCTGCCTCATAAACAAGAAACCTGCTGACCCTCTTAATTTCCCCGTAAAATCTATGATGAAAGAATAAAACTTATTCTAATCTTATTAATGTCAAATATCAGCTGTGCTTAGGGACTAATGGGAATGAATTTACTGAAAATACTGAGAACAGTTAAGAGCACTGATTCGCTCACGTTTTTTGCCAGGAGGAACCTGGACAGTTTTTCCATTGGTCAAGAAATGGGTATGAAGGGCTGGTTTGGGGCTGATTCAAGGGCTTTGCATTTACTGTGCTCATTACTCATATTATGACTATATTAGCTTTCCATAAGGAGCACACAGATTTCGCCATCCCAGGTGCAGTTCATGGTTGGGTTCTTGCTCCTAGGAAAATATGATGCTGCTACAGATTTGACCAGAAATGGAGCTCAGGTGGAAATGCTAGCAATGAAGAAGGGATGTAAATACAGGGTAAGCACACTTGCTTACTTGCCGCTCACCTCCTACTCTGTAACCCAGTTCCACAAATGTCATGCATGGGCAACTATCTGTGGCCCAGGGATTTGGGCCTCTAGTTTAGAAGTTTAGAAAAGGGTACCAATTCTATTCTATCATTCATTCAATGCAGGCAGTTGTCAGTTTTCAATTTAGTGTAAAACTTCCAGATACTTTTATTCATTGGTAAAAGAGGGTTAGAGATAGCAAATATGCATCCATGTATGGTTGGGATTTAAGAAAAAACAGTCATATAGTATGTAACCAAGTGCCCACTGAATTGCAGAATCTGGTTAACACTGAGTGTGCTGTTTTTATTAGTGCTATATCTTCCCAGCTGGTGGCACTGGTATGGGAGTAACTCACTGTACTAAGTGAGTTATATAGTACCAAAACATTTTTCTAAGTACAGTTGTGAATATTCTAAATATAATAGATTTTAATTACATAATGAAAGCATGGTGAAATTTGAATTATTAATCCTTCTTATTTACACATAAAAATATTGAGTTATTTGTTCCGAGTCATATAGTTAATGTTATCCTTCAATGTTAATTAATGAGAATTATAGATATTTCCAGAGCCAAGTGAAAAGTTAGCCTGGAGGATCTATAGATCTAAGGAAAAACAACAAACCAAGTCAGCATCTCTAGCAATGAGAAAAGATCATGACTATTGTATACTGCTAAAACAGCCTGGGGCTTTACTCTGAAAGCAACTTATATCCATAGCAGAGTAGAAGTTATTGAAGAAATCCAATGCAATATCCTTAATTTGAAAGTAATCAGGGACTTTCAGGAAATGGGTTAAACGCTTAGGACCAGGCTTCAAAACAATTACAAAACAACTTTACTTCAGAATTATCAGTGTCACCCTACCACAGTGACTAGGAGAGTGTCAACCAAGGATTCCTGGACAGGGTTCAGATTAATCTGAGGAGCTTAATTTTTGGGGCATAGGGTCTTGGTCTCTAAAGTGAGAAGTTAGGCTTAGCATGTGTGGTTTTTTAGAGAGTGCCGAACCTAAAAGTGCATTAAGTTCTGTAGGCTGCCTGAATCCCACCCCACTGACCCTGTCTAGCACAGACACCAGTGATCTGATTTTCTTTCTCCATCTGGCAGTGTGAACAAGGATACACTTCAAGTTGGAAGGTTATCAAAGGAAGGGCAGGAAGCTTACAAACCCATAGACCACAAAATTGTGTGGGAAAATCATGATTTCCTGAATTCTAAGAGTGTAGATCCTTGTAAGAAAAAGCTCATTCCAATATAACAAGGTATTTTTTTGAACTTTTTTTTTCTTTCATGGATTTTTTTGATATCAGGAATTTTTTCTCTTTCTTTTAATGTATTTCCTTATTTCACTCTGAATTTTCTTTTTATTGTCTCTCCTCTTCTGTTACTTTTATCTAATTATATTCATTTCTTTTACTTTTTAATAGACACTTGATATCATATTTCCCCCTCTTCTCATCTTCTTTTGCTTAATTTCTCAAATTTTACAGTTCACCCAAATCCACCTCTTTTAGCCAATATGCAATCATTAAACTTTATTAATCTTTAGGTAGCTAGTTAATTCAATGCTATTTTACTTGAAATACCTTCTATTGCTAGTGGAGGTCTACTGTTGCTGTTATGTAGGTATCTACTGTATGTTAATACTGATTTCTTATAGACCTAATATATAGATTTCTTCAGTGGTTAAGTGTGGATTTCTTCCATGGTTATTTGTTCTTATAAGGAGAAAATATCCAGATTATACTGAATTTAGTTGTTATTGCCACAGAATCATCCTTGTTGCTATTGATTTGTTTTCTCAGTATGCTAAATACTTGGATTGTCTTTGTTTCATTAACAACACAGCAGTCCATTCCAAAAACTGGGTGCTGGGTCAGTTATTCTTCAGCTTCCACTTCCAAATTAATAGAAGTGGTTAGACTGGGGGACAGAGCCAAAAACCTATAATTAATTGCACTCACAGTGCATGAGTGAGAATCAAGAACTAACCAAAGGGGTTTCTATATTAGCAAAAAAATTGTTTCCATTGTAATCAACTTGTAAATGTAAGTATAAAAAGAGTAAAAACATGAGATGTCAAGGCAATAAAATACCACTGAAATCTCCCAAGTCCCCCAAAGCTGTAAGTCCACTACATTGCTGGAAAAGAACATGCATTACATTATGGAATGATACTGTGTGGATACATATTATGTCCATATGTTGAAACCTTTGATTCAACTATGTACATGGCCATGTTAAAAAAAAGCACACAGTGAATAACATTAAATAACATAGTGATGCACCTCAAGTTAGATCCAAATCCAGATCTAGCATGAGAAAGAAAATTATAATGATGTTCATTGCAAGTTTTTTCTCTAACATTGGTGCCCCTTTCCTTTCCTTAGCCACCATGAACTATGAGAATTTGCCCTGCCATAGCTTTCCTTCATAATATTTCTTTCTTGGAGAATGTTTACCACTTACTGAATCTACTGAAAACATGCTAAACTAAATCTTCCTTAGAAATAATGAACATGACCTGTTGTGCCTCTGTGAAGGAAAACCTAACTAATAAGTAAAATTGGTAACAAGGAGAAGAGAAGTAAAAAAGGACCAAGATATGCCAAGTATTTGTGCTAATACATTATGATGAATATATTCATCAGTCATTACAAATATGTACTATGAGGAACTCTTCTAAAAGAAAATGACATTTGAAGTCAAACAGTGATTTTAGTGCTATGACTGAACCTGATAACATGGTATAAAATGTTGGATATTATTTATTAGAACTTTGGAAGTGTTTGGAGAAAACAGTTTTAAAAAGCCTTAAAAGCTGTTAACAGAGCTAGATTTGTGATTCTGATCAGAGCTCAAAAGAGTAGAATTCAGACAAAAATTCAGAAAATGAAATAGTAAGCTTAGGAAGCTTTGGTTGAGAGCTGAGTCCATTTGCCATTGGACTGTCATTGTGTTACTTCTGGCAAACAAATATTTGTATTTTGCCATAATCCTAATGTTTTATAGGATACTGGGATTAGAGGGGCTGTATTACATGATGTGATGGTGGAAATTTCAGCACAACTCAATATTCAGGCTGTTGCATGGGTACTGCTGAATTAGCTTAACCAAATTTATAGTAAGAATCAGATGTTTAAAAATAAAGTAAAACTTGAAATACTTATTTTTCAGGTATAGGAGGAGTCAGGTATAAGTTTGAGGCCATAGGAAGCATGACTGCTAATGCAATTGGCAGAATTAAAAAGAAACAAAGTACTTGGGACAGAAAGCAAGATGTTTTGGATATATTTCAGGAATAATGAAACCCCATCCCTAGAAAGTTTAAAAGCATAAAATACTCAATCATTCTTTTGAGAATAGAGTCCCTGGGGATCCTTGCTCAAGAAGGACCTCCAGAGTTGGTCCCATGGGATTCATTTCATGATTCTGGGCTTTCCAGGCTCCCAGGATTCACTGCAGTGATGTTAGAAGGGACCATCCTGTCTTTCTCCTGGTTGCATTCCTTGGGATCATGATAAGTTTTACTGGCATGCAGATTCCAACACTTGAGGATCAGAAAAGATTCCATCCATATCTCAGAGGCCTGCCTGGGAACTCAGGCAAACAGCTCCTAAGAAGGCAGTGCATGAACCTATGAGAATAAAGCCAAAGATGCAATGGAGACAAGGTGAAGCAGGAAATCCCAAGAAATGAAATGTCAGCCAAGAAAAGCTGTAAACCTTTAGTGGAGCATGTGCAAGAGGGTACTCTTGTGGACTACATCCTGTGGGGCTATTGCTGTGAGACCACTCATGCCCTTTGAAATTCAAGTTTTACCTGTGTGTTCCCCAGATAGGGAACATGGAGCTACTGAGCTTAACTTTTGTGATTCTGGGTTTCAGTTTTGCCTTCATCTGATTGTTTTTGAATCCTTCTCTTTCTTCCTTTGGGAATAGGAATGTTTGCCTTTGCCCTTGTACCTGGGGATTATGTAACTGGATATTGCCTTTTGCCATGGTCCATAGCTGAGATTTTGTCTTGATTTAAGAGAAGACATGGACTTGTGAAAAATACTGAAACCTTTGAGAGCTGAAGGAAAGAATAGTTGCATTTCCAGCCCTATGTGGGATAGATACGGCTCTAAGGTGAAGTGGATTATTGTCTTTATGTGGAGGCTAAGTATGGTTTAATGAGCTTCAATTGAGTGTGCAATGGACAATAGTAGATTATGAATAGTACTTTGTAAATTCTGAGTTTGTTAGATTAAGAAACAGCTAACAGATTAATAGGGCAAACTCCTTAGTGTGTTGAGGTGGATTATGGATCCTTGGCCTTAGCTATTTTATGTGGTCCCTCACCAGTCCAACCTGGCCTTATTTCCCTGTTTTACTTAATGGCTGCTATGAGCTGAGGAACACAATTTCTTGCCATTATCTTCCTGCCTTAGAGCCTGATGAGCAGGTACTAAACATACTGAAAGTTCGACTCAATGAAATCTCTCCTCCTTGAACCTGTGAGTGTCAATTACTATGCCTAACAACAGGAATGCTGAACTGCACATATATACCCTTTTGTTATCTACTAGAAGTTATTATCTTTGAAGTAGACATAGGCTATGTGAGGAAAGGTAACATTTCAACAAAATAAATATAGACACATGAGCTACTGAGGTTCTGTTATTTATTTGGTAAAAGCACCTTTGCCATCAATGCATGGCAAATCAACTTGGAAGCATTAAAACAATTTAACTTAAGAAAACTGTTTTGCATCCCAGTTCAGATAACATGTTAATTTCATTTTTTTGTAATCTGCGTAACTTTGACACTCATTATATAGATACTATTACAATTTCTGAGTTATTTTTTGCTTTAGTGGCATAAAAGAAGGATATGCTTATTAAAAACCAAATTAATTGCTTCTTCCAGCGTAAAATTCAAAGCTATTTCTTCTCTTTAGGCTTTTATCTGAAATGGAGCAGTCCTTAGGATTTATTAGATAATTTTATCCTTCTGGAAAAGCTTCAGTTAGATTATTTAAAGCAGAAATAGGTAAAATGATGGTATGGATTAGCAATAAATATGGTCATTGTTATAACCAAGGAGTTATTCACATTGGAGGTAAGATGACTAAAGCAAAGTCACTTTGTGTGAAATGTCAAAAAGGGTGATCCAGGAAGTCTTGCTCTCAAGTTTCTCATCTCTTTTTCCCTGGGGCAAATAAAGTATTTCTCTTTTAATTAATTTTTCAATTGTCCTAATCATAACTTTCAGTAATAGTTCTTCACCACAGAAGGATTTCAAAACTGATTCAATCAGAGGATATTTAAGAAAGGTCACAAGTTACATTAAAAATTGGTGTAGAACAAACATTAAATGATATCCCATATTCAGTAGATTGTTTTTATTTTATAGAGAAAAATAAAAGATAAAATTTCAAATGTAAATGATAGGAAGTTAATAATAGTTATTATATTGCATATTGCTATCTTCAAAGTAGTTGTGCCAAATACAGCTTGCAAATTTGATCAAACAGTGGAAACAATGAGTTAATATAATGAGTAGTACAATTATCTTAGCTATCATATTTCCTTCCTTTTCTCCTTTCTCTATCCCAGTTATTCTTTTCTTTTGAATAGTTTCTTTCCCTTTCATGTTATCTATTGTACATTTTGGATCTTATTTACTCTTTTGGTTTCTTATACTAGGGCGATAATATGATGTTTACAAATGCAAATATGATTTATTTCACTTTTGAGTATGGTCTGCAGTTGCTATCCATTTACCGTTAAAAGTACTTAGTTTATCTTTTTAATAGCTGAATAGTACTCCATTGCATAAAAATATTACATCTTTTATCTATTTCTCAGTTGAACTCAGTAGAGTTTTTTAATAGGAAATCATTGTTCATTTTTATGTAATGGATGAACAAAAGGTTCATAAAGGCAAGTATGTAAATAAAATTAGCCGTTTATTGCTTTTGTCAATCTTCTTCTCTATACTAAGATTTACTTTCCTTAGGGTAAGTACCAAAGAGGTTAGGAAAGTAGGGTGGAGATGGAATAGAAAATCAGGAAAATACTAACATTTATAATTGGTGTTAAGACAGGTACTAAAAACCAGGTGGTTGAATTTCAAATTTTGTGCTCAATCGTTATGTTATTTTTCAGCTGTGTAGTTAATATTTCATGAACACCATGTTTTACCTCTTTTTTCATTGTTTTCAAAGCCAGTTTCACAAAACAGAAGGGTTAGTTCATATAATAGAATATTAATTAATAAGCCCTCAGAAATTTATAAAATGAGACAATAAGTGCTTAAAAAAGCAGAAGAGTAGTTGTAAGAATATTTTAATAAGAACGTTTATAAATATCAAAAAATATGAAAACTAATACTTAGATTCATACTCATTTTTGTACTTGTGGATTCATTGTATATATATAATATATTATATATATATTATATATATAACAAATCATACCATTGTTTCAATCCAAAATTTAATGACCTATTCTTGTATTTTCTTAGATCAATATATTTCAATAAATATATATTGAGCATCAAAGTTTGTTAAGGAAGTGCTAATGGTAAACACGAGAAGTCACATCATATAGACACAATATAGGACTTGATAAATGTGATGCTGTAAAAAATAACATATGTATTAATAAGACTAAGCAGCTGATATTTGCTTGAAGCTTTTTGTAAATAGCTGTTCATGATATGCCTAGAAATAGCATGACTTGAAAGGTTATAGCGGTTCCCATATTTCACAGAAAAGAATATAATTTGCTCCTATTTGAGGGGAAAAAAGCGAATTCTCAACTGAAACAGACTCAACAAGATCTAAGAGATTGAAGTGAGTCAGTCTCCTGAAACATCAAAATGCTCTTCTGTTTTCTTTTATAGCTGTCAAAAAAATTCTGAACCTTAGGTAAGATCTCAAAGCAATTTTGTATCCTGAGATGCTGCCCTTATTCATTGACTAAAGACTAAATAACATAGAATGTTTTGAACATATGGTGTCTTATGCTTGGTACTTATTTTAATGGATGACCTATTTGCTCTAGCTGATCAGACAGGTTAAGCAGTCATGTCAGTGAACTGGACCAGGCAACAGATGCTGTTCTTATTAACTAAATCTTGTTTTAATCTTAGATTCCGTCCAACAGGACATATAAGAATCCCTCTCTTCACTACATAAGCAAAGTTGGATCCTCTGAATACTTGGCTACAAAGATTAGAGTATTTGGGTAAACAGCAGTAACATTGATGAGGAATTTAGCATTTTCTTTTCTTCTTTTTTTACAATGTTCAATGTAAGTCAGATATTGGATTAGCCTAAGCAGCCATTAGAAAAATGTTACAAAATGAAGTAAAATACATAAGGAATAGAAGGTAAATCAGAGTTAATAATATACATTTCTGAAACCAGGAAAAATTAACTTGAGGTAGATTTTTCCAACAACAACTTCACTGCAACATAAAGTCAGCATGACCATACATCTAGTACTAGGGTGATGGAGATTTTTGATCTGAGTGATAAAATGCGATCCACAGAAAAAGCAAAGTTGAGAAAAATAGGGAAGAGATTAGGATTGAGTATAAAGAAACTTCTAAAAACTCATTTAAAGTGTGAGAGACCAACATGCTCAGAGTAATACATTCATATTTCAAACCACCTAACAATACTATACTCACCCCATATTATAACCATCAAGGACAATTGTCTTGCTCTATAAAGGTTCTTTATACATCAGCATGCTCTCTGCAAGTGTGCAGAAGCAGTGAATTTTGACGTTCTAAAATACATATACCAGATTGAAATATATCTCAATTGAAATTGATTGACATATATCTCATAATGTAAAAAAAAAAAAAACTTTTAAGACACACTGTGACAGGCAAATGTGTACTTATTAATGCTGAGTTAGTTATTGTTTATAGTTAGTACTACAATTCTGATATTTTACAGTAAATTTTGAGCCCTTCCATCACTACTCAGATCTATTTTGATCCCTTGAATAATCACATCCCATTTCTTCTTCCCAGAAGCAACTATCCCTAGACTAATGTTTCAGTCTTCAGTATCTCTACTGTATATTTAGTACAAAAAATGTTCAACAAAATGTGTTGTGGTTTTCTTTTATTCCTGGGATTTAGGTCAGCTGCATAAGTTCCTGCCTAGCAAGCACAAGGTCATGAGTTCATGTGCAGCACCAAAACAAAACAAAAATATCCTAATGACTTTTATATTAAATATAATTCTATAGTAAAGCATCATAGAAGGACTCCATAATTTATGCAAATTTTAAAACTACTTTAGTAGGTGTTGGCATAGGAAAATAAAAATAAACTGCGTTGTTCATACAATGAAGAATCCTATATTGGTAAATAAATGAAATCTGTCTACATGTATCCAATTGAATAAACACCAAAATTATATTTATGCTGTTTCTTTTATGAGAATAAAATGTCATACTAACACATAAATAAAATACAGCATTACAAATGGCTTTCTTTGATGTTTTAAATTTAGACACAAAGCTATTTTCTTGGTATAAAGCTTTACTAAGTCACTTTTCTTTTACTTTTTTTCATTAGTCATCATCTGTTTTTGAGGATGGAAAGCCTCTTGTGTTTGCATTTTCCTCTCCTTGTAAATCATTATTTAATACTTTCTGTTGCCTCCTGCAAGCTTTAGTTTAGCTCAGACCAATATGCATAATGTTCTTATGCTTCCTTCTTGTAATAGTCATATGTCACTGACTAATGGGAGATGTTCTGAGAAATATGTCAACAGATGATTTTTTTTTCATTATTCCAACGTCATAAAATGTACTTGAGCAAAGCTAGGTTTCAAAGGTCAAGCCCTCAATGTGACCTGGTTATGTGATCCAGGGATGCCACCAAGGAGATGCCATGTGGCATAACATTGTATAGTATTATACACTCAAGTTTTTCTGTGATTAGAAAGCATGTGCTCTAAAATAATGATTCAAAAATTTTAAATATATTAACCAGTTACATAGCCATTAAAGATCATTGTACAATATTAGGTATGATGCATTATTGTACAGTATGTGCTATTTATTGAAACTACTGGCAACAAATCAGATGTTATACACCAGAGATGTGGGTAAATCATTGTGCTATAGTATAATGGCTACAACCTCATTAAGCAATATAAATTTTATACCTTTATTATAATCTTATGTACTAATGTCATGTAGGTGTTTAGTCATAGATCAAAACATTATGTGGTGCATGGCTGCATTCTCATTGATTTATTACACTAAACTTAACGGTTGTTCTTCAAAGATTTTTTTATCCAATGTGAGAACAACTGTACCACATAATGTCATTTGACAATGTTAGTGTCCTTGTAAATGATACACACAATATTTGAGAATAAAGACTAGTAGACTGTAGGATAATCTCTTTCTCTTTCTCTTTCTAAGTCAATATATAGTAAATCCAAACATGATCTTTATCTATTAAATCCTACAATATTAGAAAAACAATTTTATCATTATCAATATCTCTTGAACTCATGGGTGATATAGAAATTTTTGCTTGTCTAATGAAATGGGTTTGCAGTCATCAAAGTCAGAAGTTGTTTATATTATTTCTTGAGGATGCATTTTGTACTGATTATCTACTGGTAGAATCATCTCGTGCTATGTATCATGTGTTTGCTATGCTATGTTCTGAACTGTGCTGCAGCTCCATAAGGCTGGCTGGGTGACTCTCATCTGTAGTACTTATGACCAGGGCTGGTGGAATAGTTACTACAACAGGCTCAAAACATGAGTGAACAATCCCAAGCATTTTTTTGTCACTTGCTAATATCTTATTAAGTAGAATGTTTCATACTGCAAAGTACAGACTGAGGTATGCAGATTATCCAGAATGAAGTGTTCAAAAATTATATTTTCCACTTTACAAGAACAAGAAACAGATTGGATATTAAATTCTAAAACTGGGAGTGGACCCGTTTGACCCAGTCACCTTCTTGTTGTCTTCTTGACAATTAAAAGCATGGTACCACAGTGATACATGTGCACCCACGTGTATAGCAGCACACTATGTAATAGCTAGACCTTGGAAACAACCCCAATGCCCATCGACAGAGACACGGACAAAAAAGATGGATGTGATTTTTTTTTTATTAAATTGAGTAGTACTCAGCTATAAAGAAGGATAAACCTAGGCTTTTATAGGTAAACGGATACAACTAGATACCATACTCATTAGTGCAATGTCAGGATTGCATGTGTAAACATATTATTGTCTTCCTACTATAAGAAATCATGATCCAAAAGGTACAATACATATCACAAAATGAAAAGAAATTGTTCAAAAGCAAAAACGAACTTCGATGGGAGAAAAGGTAATGGAACGAATGGAAAACAATAAGATAGTTTTATTACTAGTTACTATTATTTCAGTGAAAGGAAAAATTTGTGATAATATCATCTGGATAATTTTTATGGCCATACTTTGTACTCCGAGCAAGTACTTTAATATACAATGCATTAACTATTATTATTCTCCTATTATTTTCTTATGAAATTTTGTTTTATTTTTTCCTAAACTAAAAAATAAATAATTGAAGGAGTGAAAAATGAAACCCAATAATTCAATTTAGTGGACAACTCAACTTCTCTTTAAATTGTAGCACTAAAAGAAGATCTTGACTCTGCTGAATATACATGCATAGTCTATTCTCACAAAAAGAAGTGTTATAGTCACTTGGTTTTTCCTCTCTCTCTCTCTCTCTCTCTCTCTGTTTTGTTTTTCTTTGTTTGATATCGGGGATGAAATTGACACCTTTGCACTTGCTAAGCAGATACTTGAGCCACTGACCTAATGGACAAGTATTGCGAAGATAACATATATACCACAGTAGCCCTTGTTATTTTCCTATTGTTCTGCTTTGAAGTTCTTTACTGATTTCATTGCTTTGCTTTGATTGGATTTATTCTGTTTGTTTTGTTGCATTTTCTTAACTTTAAAATAAAAACAAGTTCAAACTAAAAGAGAGGGTGTTAATTTCTTATTTGTTTTGAGACTTTGTATTGGTTTTCTTTTTTGTTTGTTTATTTGTTTTTAAAATAAAATAAGAGGAACATTGCATACCAGGAAACTTCTTTGGATAAAAACAAAAACGTGTTCTAAATTGCCAGAAAATTTAATGTATATTTGGAGCCCAAGATGCATAGTATTTTCATCTCAAGAAGCTGGAAATACGTAAGTCCATTTATAAAAGAACAGCTTCATTTCTTTTCTCATTTTCTGCTTCTGAACACTGCATTATTTTATTTTATTTTTTGTTCTGGCAATTGAACTCAGGACCTTGCATTACCAGGCATGTGCTGTTCCACTGAGCTATATCATTGGCTGAAGAATTTTAAATTATTAGCTCTTTCAACGTTTTTAGAATTATGAATGTATTTTTGTAACATATTAATTCCAAAATCCTTTAATAATTTGTGAAATCAAATATACGGCAGCCTCAGAAAATTCTACAGGCAAATGTTAGGACAAAATGTGATAGCTGTGTAGTTCTTCAAGGAAAAGTCAAACATCTATTTCATCTTAATTTCACAAAATATATTTCATTTTATCTTCTCATATGTATAAACAAAAGTCCCTTAAATTTGTGAACTGGAAAGAGGAAAGAGAGATTCACTCTTCTCAGTATTTTTTTAAAGATGACCAGGGAAGAGACATAAATTTAAACCTACTCATATTGTATAAATAGTAAGAAAACGTATTAATCTCATCTCCAGTTAATATAAATACAGGCATAGTGAAACATAGCAGCCATGACTTTTTTTAAAAAGCCACGTGTAAATTTTGGTGACTTTCATAAATAAAATAATAATAAATACTTTTAAAAGTAATTAAATATTTTTGAGAAGAAAGTATGCCCCATAGTAATTCTAATTTATCGATAAACCTGTTTGAGGGAACATCCTGTTGATGAGAAAATTAGGATTTTGATGTATGTAAACATTTAAACAGCATGTATCAAGATCATGTGGTGTGTCAAATACTGTTCTTGGAGTCAACATAAAAAATTGAAGACATATATAAATCTCCACTCTCATTTAGTATTGAATGCAGGCATAGATATATCTAAATAACATTCTCAAGTAGTCAAAACTAC
Organism: Cavia porcellus; assembly: GCF_034190915.1. Classification (NCBI taxonomy): domain Eukaryota; kingdom Metazoa; phylum Chordata; class Mammalia; order Rodentia; family Caviidae; genus Cavia; species Cavia porcellus. The sequence continues at coordinate 19,170,976 of NW_026947514.1, read as the reverse complement.
TAGCAGGAAGTGTTAGTCAACCAAAATGATAACAAGAAACCGATCATACAACTGAGATTGCCCGAGACTGTGTTAAGGACAATGAAGAGAAATTTCAAAAGAAAATCCAGAACTTGAGGAACAAATATTCCAAGTAGAGGGAATGCCTAGTACTATTCCATGAGGCAGGTAGTGAAATTTCATGGTTTTCCTTAAGAAAATGACCAAAATGCATGGGCTATAAGAACAGTGTACAAAGGGAAGAATCACACCACAGAGGATATTTTTAATAAGGACAGCCAGGCAAGAATTAGAAATCTGGGACATGTGTAGTGAGTATACACTGAAAGACTAGCAGAGATGAATAAGACTTACTTAATGGTTCTGAGAAATTATTCTGATTGTCATGTTAGAAGTGAATCTGAGGAAGAAATAAATATGGAATGCCAGACCTTCATTATTAAGTAAAGGAAGGATGCTGAAATTGGTGTTTGTGATACATTTCATTAGTTTATTTTTTAAACATAGATAGTCTCCTCATAGATTTGGAAGTGGCAAATGATGTAAACCTATTTATTACCTGCATATAAAATAAGGAAAACTTCTTATTACAATTGCCATATGCAAGTAGAAAGTTCTTATCCTACAGGTCATTTTGAAAGTAAATATTTTAAAATAATCATATGAATATCATACTGTAAAAGCCAAAGAGCATTGCAAGATGAAACCTGATTAAAGAGCAGTATAAACTTGGTCTGAAGAAACTCTTCACTGGTTCAATTCTCCTTTTGCTTAGGTATATTCAGCACGGTACAGAGCTTTCTTATATTATCTAAGAAACATGAGATATTATAAATATGAAAATTAAATAAATAAGCTTTTTGTATAATCCATTTGAGACATTACTAATCATATATAATAAAGAGTAATAATTATCTAGTGTTCATGGGTGTTATTCCTGCATAATTCATTTCATGAAATTTCAAAATATACTTTGCAGAATAGTTGTTGTTCATCAAATTTTGTTTTAATGTCAATGTGACATCATTGTATTTTAGGAGACTATAATTAGGCCCTTACAAGGAAGTAAAAACACTAGATTTGAAGTTACTTTCATGTCTTACTTTTACGGTTTCACCAAAGACCAGGCACTGGACATATGTTCCAGGCTTGACTTACTGGATAAGAGCTATGTTTCTTCCTCTGCCTAGTTGGTTTTGATTTTGACACAAGACAGAATTCCACGTGCTTTCTTATCCGCTTGTTTTTTACTGGATTTTGAGTTTGAAAATACTAGACAAATATTGGAATATGAAAGAGTCCATTAATGAGTCGTTATTTTCTTCCCCTTGGAACAAGCATCCTGCCATGGTTCCCAGCTGCTGCCACATGATCTGACATAGAGAACCCCTAGCATCATGGCTTTTTCTCTGTGTTCCTCTAGTGTGCTACTGCTGATTGCTAGGTTCTGCATTGCCTCCTAGTTATTGTCATAATAACATTGTAATAATAGCCAGTGCTTAAATTATAATACACAGAGCCATTAAGTTATATTACACGGAGCTGTTCTTATGTGTTTCTGTCTTTTCTAATGCATCAGTTCAGTATCTTAGCTTAACTTTTCATTCTCTTTATGGTATATCAGTCTATGGTCATCACTTCCCCTAATTAAACAATGGCAGTCTCTTACTAGTATCTTTACTAATCACTATGTATGGTGGATATAAATATCAACCTGATAACAATAAACCATGAAGTTCCACCTAGTCAGTGTTTGTATTGTCATCCTAGAAGTAAAATTAGAAATGATCAATTTGTAACTGTATTTTCATTACAAATTATGTAAACAAAATGACATAAAGCTTATCAAAGTATAGACTGTAGAATTTTTGCATTTTATAATGGCATCACTATGCATGTTAAGAACTGTCCTGTTCTCTTGCTAGCTGTTAACTAAACACACTTTGTTCCTAGATGATACATTGTGTTCTCTCTCTCTCAGTCTCTCTCTCTTTCCTCTCTCTCTCTCAATCCCCATTTTTGTTGCTTGATTTTTTTATTATCTTCCAGAAACCATGAGTCAAGGCTCTGTTTTAGTTTGATGTTATCAGACTTTCCCTTGAGTTGCTTCTATCGGAGATGTTTGCTATCTTCTAGTTTAAAATAAATTTTCTGATTACACTGGGCCTAATCCACAATACTATCCCTATCTTAAAGCCAACTATAAATAACATTGGCAACACCTGCAAATCCCTTTGTAGCAGTGTCTGGTTAGAATTTGACCAAAGAACTAGATGACAGAAAGTGGGGTGAGGGCATTTAAAACCCTGTGTAGCACAGTTGTAAGATGTTTGCTGTGATACTGAAGGGTTTTTAGCAGACTGGTGATGGTATTAATGATGATCAAAACTTCAGTAGTGTGTTAGTATAGTTTCTACTGCTAGTACAAGAATAAAACACATCATTATATTCATCCAAAGCATGGAAAACAAACAACATATGAAAGCAATCGAGAAATTTATGAACACAGCCGTGGTCATAATTCCAGGTAGAAAGGACTTTTAAAGGGAAAGTACCAGTCTAACTCCGGGTAAATGAGCTACTAACAGTTTGTGCGTTCACTCTGTGATCATCTTGCTCATTTCTAAACAACTACTTCTAAGAAATTAATATGCAATATATTAATTAGTATTAACTTCCTACTGTTTTGTGAAATTCTATATAATTTCTATCTTTTCTCTGTTTTGCTTTTTAAAATGAAAAGTACAAATAAAATTGATGAATGTAGGGAAAAAAGAAAGACAAATAATAAATACATATGAAAACAGGAAATTAAACCAACATGTAATGCTACGATTGTGTGCTAAGTAGCTCACTAATCAGACAAAAACTACTCATCCCATAAAATAATCAAATACATGTGATGGTAAAATAGGGAGACCTTGAAATTCATGTCTATTTTTAAATATCTATAAGGCAAATTAAAATATTTTTGTTGTAAGTTAAATTGAATTTTTATTGTAAGTAGTGGTAGGATTGGAATTGGAATTGAACCTACTTAATGTCTTTGAAAGCCTATTAGAAACCAAGCCCAGGGAATTACATTATGTCAGAGCTCTTCAGAAGACTGGAAATCAGCTCTCGCTGTGGTACACTCTGTCTGGAGTTGGGTGTAACGTACAGACTCCAAGGGTTAATGACAGAACATGGTGCTTGGAAGAATGGATGTCCCAGATCTCAGCAGTGCTTTTTACTCAGGAGTAATGGGTATCCTTGTGCATTCTGTATGTGTCATGAAAGCAAGGGAAATCAAAGAGAACTTCATCTTTCTATTGTGTATGGAGAAATCAACTTCTAAAATGTGAGTTGGTATTAGAAGTCAGTATTCACAACAAATGCTCACAAACACATTTTTACATTTTGTGAATACATTTTTGTGACACAATTAGAACAACTACCAATGCTACCAGTTATGCTTCTTGTAAAACGGGACAAATGCAAGTTCAAGATATAGAAAAATGAATGGGCCTATCATAGGTAGAAGTGCATATATTTTAGTGTCATTTAGAGGACAAATTCTGTATAAGATTTTCCCAAGTAAAAAATAGTAATGGAAATAAAAAAAAAAAAACTGATTCAATTTAACACTCGTTTTAGGACCTCCCCAACATTATCATAACACAATGTCCAAGTAAATTTCTATTCTGATTATCAAAATTGGATGATTTATGAATGTAGACTTATTTTCTCTAAAAATATATATCTTCTAATTTAAAATGATTCTATTTTGTGATAATTTCCAGTATAACTTTGGAGACTTTATAAGTTTGATTAGAATTGGATCCCTTTCCTCCTTTATCTGTGAATAATATCTTTTTTTCCTGTGAAAAGTAGTTTTACTTTCTCCACAGAAGATGTGGGGGCATAGTTTTATCCCCCTACTAGAGACAAAGGAACTGGGATATAATTTAAGCCTGCCCCTAATGTCCTTTGCATGTCAATATCCTTAGCCCAGAAGTAATCATTATCCCAAATTTTTGTAGCCCAGGCTCATTTTGTAAGCCTACAAATCTCCTGTATTGGTTAAGGTTCTCTCTTTATATAACAGAGATATTTATTGGAGAGGTTTATACGATCAGAGATGGCTGACTCCATAATGGCCTTTTGGGAGAGCTGGAGGGCTGGAGAATTCCGTAGTTTCTCAGTTCAAAAAGCAGAAGCCACAGAACAAGAGGCATCAAAGATAGAGTACCAGTCCAAAGCTGAAGGCCTGGAAGCTTTCTGGAGAGAGGCTTGTGTGACTCAGTGTTAGAAGGCTAATGAGTCTGGAGATGGATATTTACAGCAGGTGGTAACAAAAGATCTGTCCTTTCAACCAGAATGTAGTTCTTCAAAACTGCACATCAGGTGTCTTTTTCTTTCACTTTTGCTCTATCCAGATTAAGACATCATTGACCACTGAAATCACCACCAAGCGGTCTCCCCTACTCGGTCTCCTGAGCTGCAGGTCAATTATTTTTGAAAAATCTCCCGCTCTCTCTCAGACATAGCTGACTGTCTGCTTTATTAATTTTCTATGTTTTTATTAATCCAGTCAAGTTGATCTATCCCAATTCACAGAAAAGAAAAGCTGGATATATGTATATCTGCATGCACATATACATTTTTGATTAATCCATATAACACTGTATTAGGAATTTTAAGCCATTGCATAATATTCTATTCTATCAATAAAACACCAGTCATTTCATTGATTTTCCTACTGATGGATATTTGAGCTGTTTTCAGGTTTTGTGTAGTAATAAACGAAGTTAAAATATACAGTTATGTGAACAAAATTGACTAACTATATGGACACGTGCCTTTTAGCCGTATGAGGAGTGAACTGTTTTGTTCAAACAGATGAAATATGTAGAATTGGTAATACAACTTTTCAGTCCATTTTTTGAAAGACCAAAGTAATTGGTTGAAAGATCAAGGGCAAATTAGATGTCTTTGTGAGGACAACAAAGTACATATACTTGAACAGAACTCTTTGAAAGACCTGCCAATTTTTTCTGTCCCTTTCACTATTTTCGAGCTACAAGTCTATTCGTCGGTGCACACTTATAACCGGGGTAGTTGCCTCTGATCAGTAACAAATGAGTAGTCTAGTCCCAGATCCTCGCCATTACATGAATATATACTGTTTGATATCATATGCAGTGGCATCTCAGAGTTTCAAGTAGAACTTAATTTTCATAAATATTTCCATGTGCTTATTAGTTATCTAGAAATTCCAGTTTTCTTAAACTGGCATATATTGGTTTATATTGAACTTTTGTATATAAACTTGGCACATCTTGTATATATCTTATTCCAGATTCTGGTTTTCTAATTCAGTTTTTTAAATGATGTTTTCTGCTAAATATATGTTATTACTATTAATAAAATCAATTCTCCTAGTTTTAAAAATAATGCTGTATATGTACAGGCTGCATTGTTTGTAACATGTATCAATGAGACATTACTGCTTTCAGCCTACATTTTAACTGTTTTATCTTCATTTTAAAATATGTGAACCATGGGACTGGGGATTTAGCTCAGTGGCATAAGTGCCTGCCTTGCAAGCAGGCAGTCGTGAGTTCGATCACTGGTACCAATAAAAAGGAAACCCCCCCCCAAAAAAAATGTGTAAACCAGCTAGAATTCATTAGTTTTCTTTATGTGTTCATAGAAAGGTTCTGAACATGAAGACAAAATGGTCACAGTGTCATTTATTTTTTAATGAAACAAAATATATCATTTTCTCATGAATTTCCAGGGTTCTTGTCATAAAACGAAATGGTTTCATATATACTATTAAATTTATTGATTCTTTGTGTGTCCACTGCATGTATGCTGTGTGTGTGTAAGAGGCATATAGAGAGAAAGATTTATTGACACTTGATGGCTACCTATTCTAGTTTAATATACATCTCCAGTAAGTCTTGAAATTCACTACCATGACTGTATGTTATATTTAAGATCCTTTGCATTTCAATATAAATTTTAGGGTCGCATTTCCATTTTTATGGACTGATAGGGATAGGAAGTTTGTCGGTATTGTCAATAGAGTTTACATTTAAAAGTGGAAATAAATTTTATAACAACTGATGTACTAAAAACAGTAAATCTTTCTACTTAGGAACATATTTTAATTTATTTTTATCACCATTAATTGATTTTTTGGAGATTGCATCTGACATACCTTATGTTGCATCTCTGTGTATTTGACATCAACTGGTATTTGTTATGATTCTTGAATGGCAATTTTTAAAGAAAACACCTAATGAGTCTCTCCACTGTGAGTTGATTTTGTTTGTGGATGAATCTTAGATATTGGTCTTGATTACAGTCACTTGTATATAGTCACATGAATAAATAAGGCAGAACTTCTAGTAATTTATGTTAGGTGATTTCAGAAGTTTTCTTTTATGTACAAAAAAAAGACAATTTTGCTTTTTCATTCAATACTAACACATTTTGTTCCTTGTTCTTATCCTATCACATTCCCTAGGATTTCCAGTATATTAGAATGTCATGAAAAGGAATATTATCTTTTTCTTGACCCTAGGAGGGATATGTTTAATATTTAATGTTTAATTGTTGGTTAATGTTTTGGATAATTTAAAAATAAAATTTATCATAAATGTGTATTTCTATCACTAATAAATTCAGCATATCTTAGGCAATTACAGTCTTTTATTGAAACTTTGTTTATGACAATTTTAGATGTGTAAATATTTTCGGGTCACAAGGCAGATTTCTCATATGCCCTACACTCATGCTTCCTTATTTGTAATACCTTGCATTGCTGTGGTAACGTAACTTTGTTACAATTTATAAGCTAATATTTATATGTTACTATTAAATGATTTCACAGTGTATGCAAAATCCATTAGTTTTATCTAATTTCCTATTCTGTCCCATTATTCTATTGTATACAGTTAGACATTATGTCTTCTTGAAATCGTCCCTCCTCTAAGCTATGAAAGTTTATTAGACCTCCCCTGCTTTTGATGATTTTGATAAATCTGAGAACATGACCCTGGGAGTTTGACTTTGCTTTTTGTGTGCTACTGTTCCCATTCATAGGTTGGTGCTAGGATATTAGGGTGTGGTTTTGAGTAAGAAGTCACAAGCACTGTCTGTCATCTGATAGCAAAATGCCCTAATATCAACAGGATGTTGGCTTTTGAAATGGACCTTTATTCCCTCTGTAAAGTGATGTTTCTCAACTTCCTCAATGATAAAGTTCCTTTTCTTCATTCATCCATCCTAAACATTTTTCTAGGAAGTCACTGTACATGGCTATATTTAAGGAGTGAAGAATTATGTTCTCTGTCCTCTAGATAAAATATTTGGAAATATTCTGCATGGCAGGTTTGTCTCATTTTCTTCAAGTTTTAATGCCTTTATCCACTGTTTTATACAAATATGAGCTTATGGATGTATTTTACACTCGAGAGGAATATCCAGTATTAAACTGATTTGATAGTTCCACATTTTGTATTTTGTGTATTTATACAGCAATTTCTTGATTTCTGATTTTAGGAAGTTTTCTTGCTTTATTGTATGTGTTTCTTATGTCATCCTATAATCATCCTACTTTGCAAAGATCGCTGCTTTATTTAATTGAGAAAGTGGTGTGATAAATTAGTGTTTGAGAGCTAACTATAATTGTTGTTAATAAGAAGTCATGTTTTTAGGCCATCTGAAATTCCAAACAAATATATGTTTGTAGTTGTGATATATAGATATATCCATAAATATTTTTATACATAACCATCTGTGTCTCTATTAGTTTCAATATAAACTCTCACTGATAATTCTGTCTCTAATAAATTAAAATTATCACTTTCATAAAGCTAGTTCCCTTTCCACGATAATCTACAAGGCTCCAATAAGAGACTGGACTCTGCAGATTTAGTGGCCTGGCTGAGCCATGCCCAGTGACCTTCTTTCAATCTGGGGAACTGGGGCTGCACAGGTGAGTTCCAGCACACCAGTGCCTTCCCTGGGAGAGTTTAAGATCATCACTCTCCGTGCTTAATTGTCTGCTCAGCTTCCAGCTACACTAGACTAGGCTTGGGAGGTTTTCAGGCCTGGCTGGGCTTTGCCCAGCAACCTTTTTCAATCAGTGAGCTGAGGGTATGTGAGGTGAGTTCCAGTGCATCTGTGCTAGTCCAGAGAGAGATTTAGACCATCACCCACAGTGGTTAGGAGCCTACCCAGCTTTCTGGAACATCAGAGGTGGCATGGGAGGTCCTGTGGGCCTCATTGGACCATGCTCAGGAACCTTCATTCAGTCCCAGGAGCCAAAGGGATGGTGGGCAATTTCCAACACTCTAAGGGGAAGTTTTGGAACATCACTTGAAACACGGAAATATACGAAAATGACAATATGAAAGACCAAAATGCAATCTCAAACCTCCAGCCCAACCCAAGAAAGACTAGGAAACATATACATAGAAGAAAATATATGCCATAAACCTGAAATACCTGAAATAATAGCAACTGAAATAAAGAAGTAAATATGGGAAGCTTTAAAGAAATTCAAATTAGAAATAATCCCACATGTAAAAGAAGAAATGATAAAAATAATGAAAAAAATTCTGAAGACATCCAAAGCACAGTTAAAAATTAGAAAAAAAGATAGAATCCCTGGATGAACAATATAAGAAACAAACAGAACAAATGAAGCAGATTCAAAGAGATATATAGGAAATAAAAACTTCTATTAAAAGTCAAAACCACCTCAATGATAGTGAAAATAAATTTGCAGACTTCTAAGACAAGATTGCAGCTGGTGAACAGAAAGGAAAGATCTTTTGAAAGTAACAAAGAATCAGGAAATAACAATTCAACAGCTGCAAGATGATTCCAAGAAAAGCAACGTAAGACTGATAGGGATAAATGAAAGAGAAGGTGAGAACACAAATGGTATCAAGAGGCTCTTTATAGAAGCAATAGCTGAAAATTTCCCAAGTATGAGAATAAAAACTGACACTTGAATTAGTAAGGCATATAGAACTCCAAATAATCATAACCAAAATAAAATTACACCCAGGCTTATAATAATCACTACCACAGAAATCCAACATAAGAATAGAATACTAAAAGCTGTTAAAGAGAAAAGACAGATCATCTATAAAGAAAACCTCTCAGAATCACAACAGATTTCTCAACACAAAAATGAAGTCAAGAAGAACATGGAGTAAAGTATTTCAGGTCCAAAAGGAAAATGACTTCCAACCTAGACTGATGTACCCTGAAAAACTGTCCTTCAAGATGGATACTTCCATGACAAAGAACAGCTGAAGAACTTCATGATCACCAAACCAACCCTGCAAATAATACTGAAAGACAATCTAGATACACATAGGAAAAAACCACTAAGCAAGGCAGACAATTAAACAGAATAGCAAGATAAAGATACAACAGCAGAAAGATAATACATCAGCAATAAATAAATATATAACATTTATAACCTTTAATGTAAATGGTCTCAATTCATGAACTAAAAGAAACAAACTGGCAGAATGGATCAAGAAATAACATCCAACCATAAAGTATCTAAAAGAAACTCATTTAAAACAAAAGGAAACTCATAGACTGAAAGTCAAAGGATGGAAAACACTACTTCATGCAATAGTACCCCCCCCCCCAAATATTGGGGGTAGATATTCTGTTTGCAGACAATGTGAAGTGCAAACCAAGAATGATCCTAAGAGATAAAGATCACTACATACTAGTTAGGGGAAAATTTCAAGAGGAATATATAACAATCTTAAATATATATGCACTAAATTCCAGAGCACCCACCTATACAAAGCAATTATTAAGAGAAATGAAAAATCAAATAAGGAATAACAGAACTATAACAGGAGACCTTAACACACCATTGACACCAAGGGACAGATCAACCAGACAGAAAATCAGCAAATAATTACAGAATTAAATCACACCTGTGAACAAATGGACTTGATAGACGTATACAGAGTGTTCCACCCAACAACACCAGAACACATTCTTCTCAGCAGCACATGGGACTTTCTCTAAAATAGACCACATACTAGCCAACAGAACATATTTAAGTAAATGCAAAAGAGTTATAATTATCCCTTGCATGTTATCAGATCATAGCACCATAAAACCAGTAACTGATGATAAAAGAAACTGCAAAAGTGTCACCACCACATGGAAATTGAATAATACAATATTGAGCAATCAGTTGTAATTACAGGGTAAATTAAAGAAGAAATCAACAGTACCTACAAGCAAACAAAAACACAAACACAACTTACCAGAAGCTGTGGGATGAAATGAAAGCAGTCCTCAAAAGAAAATTTATTGCACTGAGTTCCCTTATCAGGAAAACAGAATGAACACAAATAAACAACTAATGCTATATCTCAAACATCTAGGAAAAAGGAGCAAGTCAAGCCCAAAGCCAAAAGAAGCTGGGAAGCTATACATATCAGAGCAGAAATTAATGCAATAGAAACTAAGAAAACAATCCAAAGAATCAGTGAATAAAAGACTTGGTTCTTGGAAAGAAGAAATAAATTTGATAAGCCCTTAGCCAACCTTATTATAAAAAGGAAAGAAAAAGCTCAAATTCATGAAAGAAGGAGTGTAAAAGATGAAATCACTACAGACTCTGCGGAAATAAAGATCATCAACACCGGTTTCAAAAACCTCTACTCTCACAGGTTTGATAACACAGAAGAAATGGACAGATTCCTAGACACATATGAAGTAATAAAGCTGGGTCAAGAAGGAATAAAACTGCTGATTAACCCAATTTTTAGTGATGAAGTTAAAAATGTAATTAAGTCATTACCTACAGAGAAGAGTCCAGGCCCAGATGGATTTACTGTGGAATTCTACATTTTTTGAAACATAAAAAAGACTTAATGCCAACACTGCTCAAACTCTTCAATGAAATTGAAAGGGAAGCAATACTTCCTAAGTCATTCCTCTAATTCCTAAGTAATTCCTCCATTCTTAAGTCATATCACCAAAACCTAGGAAAGACCTAACTGAAAAAGAGAACTACAGGCCAATCTCTCCAATGAACATTGATGCAAAAATCCTCAATAAATTATTGCCAAACAGGTTTTAGCTAATCATCAAGAAGGTTATACACCATGACCAATTGGATTATTCCAGGCATGCAGGGATGGTTCATCATACATAAATCAATAAATGTAATTGACCACATCAATAGAGTCAAATTAAGAATCACATAATAATTTCATTAGATGTAGAAAAAGCTTTTGATAAGGTGCAACACTCATTCATGATAAGGACCTTACAGAAAAGTGGAATAGATGATCTTTACTTCAACATGATAAAGGCCTTCTATGACAAACCAACAGTCAGCATCATATTGAATGGCCAAAAACTGAAGCTCTTTACCTTAAGATCAGGCACAAGACAAGGATGTCCCTTATCACTGCTCCTATTCAACATTGCACTGGAAATTGCCAAAGCAGTTATATAAGAGAGAGAAATAAAAGAATAAAGACAGGAAAAGAGGAAGTTATATTATCATTATTTGCAGATGACATGATACTTTACATAGAAGACCCCTGAAACTCCATTGAAAGACTCCTAGATATAATAAATAAATTCAGCAAAGTAGCTGGACACAAAGTCAATACTCAAAAATCATAGCATTCCTATACACTAACAATAAAATCACTGGCAGAGAAATAAGGGAAGACACACCCTTCACACTAGCATCCAAAAAAAAAAAAAAAATGAAATACTTGGCCACTTATCTCACAAAAGAAGTAAAAGATCTATACAGGGAAAATTGTAATACCCTGAAAAAGAAATTGAAGAGGATCTCAGATATTGGAAAGACATCCCTTGTTCATGGATAGGAAGAATAAATATTAAAATGGCCATTCTCTCAAAACTGGTATACATATTCAATGCAATCCCAATGAAAATACCATCAACTGCCTCGTAGATCTAGAGACATCACTCCTAAAATTCATCTGGAACCAAAAGAGACCTAGAAAGCATAGGCAGTTCTAAGCAGCAAAGGCAAGGCAGGAGGCATCGCAATCCCTGACTTGAAGTTATACTACAAATGGTGATGGTAGTATGGCTACAAATGGCTATGGTAATAAAATCAACACATTATTGGAATAAAAACAGATCTGAAGATAAATGGAATAGATTAGAAGATACAGCCACAACTACAACACACTCAATCACCTTATCTTTAATAAAGGCACCAAATATGTGCACTGGAAGAACGACAGTCTCTTTAATAAATGGTGCTGTAAAAACTGGCTCTCCATATGCTGAAAACTAAAACTAGACCCATGCCGATCACCGTGTACTAAACTAAAATCTAAATGGATCAAAGATCTGAATATTAAAACAGAAACACTGGTGGAAGGCAAAGTAGGTAAACATCTTGAAGACATAGGGTTAGGTAGAGAATTAATGAACAGGAATCAAACCACATGGGAAATACTCCCCAGAATCAATAACTGGGAACATGTCTTGTTAACAAGTTTCTGCATGTCAAAAGAAACCTCCAGCAAAGTGGAAAGAAACCCACAAACTGGGAAAAAGTCTTAGTGAACTGTCCCTCAGACAAAGGACTTCTGTCTAAAACATACAAATAATTAAAAAAAAAAAAATCAGACCCTGGAAATTTGAAGATCTGATCCTAAAATGGGCATCTGAGATGGATACACAGTTCGCAGATGAGGAAACACAAATGGGAAAAAATGCATGAAAAAATGTTCGTCATCGTTGGTCATTAGAGAAATGCAAATTAAAACCACACTGAGATCCCATCTCACTCCAGAAAGAATGGTCAGGATCAAGAAAACTACCAACAACAAATGCTGGAAGGGCTGTGAGAAAAAGGAAATCTCCTGTACTGTTGGTGGCGCAACCACTGTGAAGGTCAGTGTGGAGATTGCTCTAAAACCTTGGATTGGAAATCCATTTGACCCAGCTATTCAACTTCTAGGCATATTCCCAGAGGAACTGAAAATATCATACAACAGTGATATATGTGCACCCATCTTTATAGCAGCACAATTTGTAATAACCAGAACTTGGAAACAACCTAAGTGTTCATTAACTGAGGAACGGATACAAAAGATGTGGTGTTTTTATGCAATGGAGTACGATTCATCTATAAAGAATGATCACACTGAGATATTTATAAATAAATGGATGCAACTGAAGACCATACTCATAAGCAAAATAAATCAAACTCACATCGATAATTACGTATAGTATTCCTAGTGTAAGAAATGGTAAGAGAATGTAAGATTTTATGGCAATCATGATTCCTCATTATATTTTTTTGAAGCCTTATAATGTTTTCATTCATTGGTCAGAATGGTTTTATTCTGGTTTGTTTGATTTTATTATCTGAGATGGTATGAGCAGCTGTTTTGAAGAAAATAAGACATTATGATAGCCATTGCTGATTTAATATCATCTTGCTTTGAAAGTCTTACTATGCTTTTGTTCTTCTGTTTCCATTGGTTCTATCATATTTTACCTTATTGAATTTTAATATGTGTGATAGTACAAACATATTTTTATGGAAAAAATAAGTAGCTTTTGCTTGTTTTCTGTTATTTGGATTTCAATGCCCTGTAATATTTTGATTCTCTTGAATGGTTTTATACAGTTTTGTTGTGTTTGATACTATTGTATGTGAAGATATGCTCAGCTATTTCAAAGAAAGAGACATTATGGTAGTTACTGTAAATATCCAGTTGTCTTCTGGTGAAGTAATACGTTGCTTACATAGTTCTGTTCTGATCTGTTTGTTTGTCTAAGTCCTTGTTTGTCTTAGTCTCTTTAAATTAAAACAAAATTAAATTTAAAAACCTCCAATGATGAGAAAATTAGCTTTTATCATTCACCATTCATTCATCTAATTACTAAATAGTGTAAATGCACATATACATTAAAATTGTTGACCTATGCAGTACAAATGTAAATCTATCACAGAATTGCTGAAGTTTTATTGGTGAAAATCTAATGCTTACATGCACTTCCTCTTGCCTTGAAACTGACACACTATTTCCACACCTATTTCCACCAGCACATACCTTCGTGTCCTTTAAGAAGCTGTTTCTTACATTGATTTTCAATTCAATGGTTCAGGCACTTGTCAGTCTTTATTCTTTCTGTTGATTTCTAATATTCACAAAAATATGTAGGCACTATTAATGCACATATATATTCAAAACTCTATATGTTGCATGTAAAACTGTGCCTGTTATAAAGTTCTATGTATATGTATATGTATACGTGTAAAGTTCTATAGATTTTTCACATCTATATGACGGTTGAACATAGTGCTTTTATCACCACATAATTCACTTCTTTTCTCATTAAACTTCTTCAGTGCCCTTTTGAGACTTGATAAGTCATGCTTTTCATAGCTGAATAATAGTATTTCCTGTATCTAAAAGAATGAACACATCACAATTCTTTTACTGATTCACAAAATAAGAACCACTTGCTGTTTTTTTTAATTTTATTTTTGCAGCCATAAATAAAGATCCTGTAAATATTCATTTGTAATCTTTGTTAGACATTAGCTTTCAATTCCAAAAGTTAAGTATGTGATTATTGAATGGCATGACAAGATTGGCTTTGTAAGACAGTGCCAAAGTATCTGTTCTGATATTTTGCATCCTTCTAGAAGTGAATAATTCTTTCTGCTACTTTAGAGTTCTTGCCAGCTTTTGTTACTGTCAAGTTATTTTATTTAGATGAATTTTTGAAGAAATTTATACCAATAAGTTTTATGTAATCTTTTCACTTATTTGCTATCTATATAGCTTCTTGATGAAGTAATATATATATATATATATATTCATTTAATATGAATACATATATATTCAATATAGAATGTATATATGGCTTATCTTTTTCCCACCAGAAACTTTCCTAGACTATACACTAAATTTTTGTACAGTAAAACAATTTTTTCTTTTCTTATGAATTGTGCTTTTGATATTGCATCTATTTATCAAAAAACCAGGGTCACATAATCTTCTACTGTATTACAAAAGATTTATAAGTTTGCCATTACTTTTAAATTTAGATTATCAGATTTGAATTAAGTTTTTGAAAGATGACAACTATCTACAGTTTCTTTGTTTCCTTATTGTTTTTTTTTTTTAATTGAACTCATGACCTCACACCTGACCTGCAGTTGCTTATGCCATTGAGCTATATCCAAAGCCCTATTTTGAATATTTTTAAAACCTATACCACTCCACACAAGGAAGGTAAACATTATGCACTGTTGATGTGTACTATAAAAAAATTTTAAAAGAATTAAAAATGGTAGAAAGGAAGCAAAGAACAATAATATATGCAATTTCCTCAGTGTCATTTGTTTCAAAATTTATCCTTTTTCCATTGAATTACCTTTGCTCTGCCAAAAAACATATCAAGTTGCCACATTTTCCAGGGTCTATTCCTGTTTTCTTTGTGCAGCTCATCTGAATTGTTTATTCTTTCAACACCACCATCCTCTAAGCATCAGAGTACTTTTACCATAATTCGGAAAGCCAGGCAATGTCCATATCCCCACTGCATTTTCTTCTTCACTATTTACTGGGTATTTTAACAAATTTGTTGATATCCCCAAAATCACTTGCAGGATTTTTATTGGAATAGCAGTTAAGCCAGTTGGAACTGGATAGCGCTAATATCTTAACAACACTAAGTGTTAAATCCGTGAAAATCTCTCTTTACAGTATTTAAATTTTCTTGAATTTTTCCTACAAATTTCTTTTTTAGTTTTATAAATCCTAAACTTATTTATTTTTGATTTGTAACAAAATGTTCTTTTGCGAGATGAATGTAAATTGTAATTATATTTCATATGAATTCCATGGTTTATTACTGGTATAAAATTAATCAATTTACTTTTGTTTACTTTATATCCTGTAACCTAGCTGTAATTACTAATTCATTCCAAGTGTTTGTTATTTTCTTTGTCATTTCTTTGGAACTCTAGATATAGATAATCATGTCATGTACAAAAATGTTTTTATTTATTTTTTAAAATACATATTCCTTTTATTTCCTTTTTGAATGTTATTACAATTACAGTAGTGGAGCTGCCTATTTCTCTTTACTCTTCTACAGGCCTCTGCTAATATATTTGATGATAAGTTTTTAAATCTGTAGATAACATGATTCACTATTTTGTCTTGCAAACTTTATTACTATTTATGTAAAAAATGTGAGTTTCTCATATTACATTTTATCCACAATGAGAACCTCTGCTTTTCACCTGATATATTGAGATCATGCAGACTTCATTTGCAATGATTGACACACGTCTTAAGAGATAGGAGGGAGAAAATGTAATGATTTTTATAAACCACCTCCATGTCCTGTGAAATGGTATAGTATCATTGGAAAATAGATTTTACACAATCATAAATATATGTTGCAAATTCCATAATTATAAATATTTTTTACACAAGATCTTACTTTGTATTCCAGTCTGGAGCTCACTATGTATCCCAGGATGATGTTGAAATTGCAGTAATTTTCCTTCCTTAACCATCACGGTGCTAGGACTACAGGCCTGTGCTACTATGTCTGGCCAGATTTCTTAAAAGCATAATTGATATACTAGAGAAGAAAACATATAGTTACAGAAAATGTCATTTAAAACCTAAGAAAGTAAAAATGAGATTTAAAACACATATAAATTAATAAATACATGTTGTACACAACATGTGTTTAGATGCATTTATTGACAATTACTTCTAATTCCATTTAATCTATTTTTGTTAAATCCATGTTGCTTTTGAGCAGATTGTACAGATTCAAAAATATTTACTTCTTTTGTACAATCCTTTGTTTTTGTGTCCACTTTTGCTTTACTTCACTTTTTTGGGCTGCATGAGCCCACGTGTGTGTGTATCTGTGTTCTTCTTTACAATGATCTGTTGACAATGCTGACTGTGGATGTGTGATACTGAATCATCCATCTTTTTAACATTTTTTTTTCCTTTGGAATTGTGTTTTCCCTTGAAACTATGAATTCCTGTTACACAGACTCTCATCTTTAATCTATCATTTTGTTACTGAAGTGATTTCCATGTTGTGTTCTCTAATTCTTTCTTGTTTCCACAAAAAGTTTTGATTTATTCTTTGTCAGCTACTTTTATCATGTCGGGTTATACACTATAAGCTAGAAAATGTATTGCACTTTATAGTAGACACTATTCTGGAAATCTAGACAATGGGAGAATCATTTACAGCTACACAGAGAAAATATTTGTGTGCCCCAGTGAGTAGACACAAATAGTGAAAGGTTCTGTTAGGATGCTCACTGTAGTCTATGTAATTACATAGGCTTTTCTTTGGGATGGTGATAGAGACCAGATTATGCTCAAAATTTTATTTCCTTCTTCCAAAATAGATACGATGAAATATATCTGACTTTTAGCTTCTATGTTACACTTATTCCACTTTGAATATCAGCCTTAGTGATTACAAAAAGAACAAAAGCTAGGCTTAAACCAGCAGACAGTTCTAAGTCTTTACCAATAAAATAATCTTGTATTTTTTTAAAAAAAGAAATAAATTATCAGTAATATTTTTGCAGCAGTTGTTCATACTCCACAAATGTTCATAAATATCCTACTCTGACTTGCCTTCTTTTTAGCATTCATAAACACAAAATATTATACAAGGGAAAAAAACAAAACAAAAGTCTCTAATTTCAACATACCCTGTGAAATGAAGTGATGGAATTACCAGATTAGGCCTTTATGAAGTACCTTCTCTACTATGTTGATTAACATTATCGACATCCATTTGGTTATCAAAATAAGACAACTGTTGTCCACCTTAGCAGCTTCCTCAGTCAAAACCATCCTTAAAATGAAGCTGTATTTACCTACTTTATCTTTCACTGGAAACAAATTGTTCTCTTTTATTTCAGTACACCAAGTCTCTAGTATTATGCATTAGATATAAATACCCTTTTTCTGATTACTGATACTTTTTTAAAATTTCAGTCATAATTTCAAATGCTTCTTTTTTTTCCTCATGCCTATCTCTCTTAGGCTCATATTTTGTTCTCTTTTTATGCACTGTAATCCTTTATGACAAATGAAACACTTGGTAATTTACACACTCACACGCACACACACCACATAACTTTTTCTTATAATAGTATTGAGCCTTGGACTTTGCACTAAGTGGCAAGCTTCATTTTATTTATTTACTTATTATTTTTGAGACTGGGCTAACATTTTCAGTCCTTTCGCCTCATCCTCCAATCCACCAAGAGTTCTGAAAGTATAATCTTGAGCCCAGCAATAATGCACTTTGACAGTGACTTTGAAAATGAAAGCTTTTTGTTTGAGTTACCAGGGTGTAAAAACTCTCATATAAAATATACACTTTTTTGGAAACAGAAGAATATAGAATTAACACCACTCAATTATATTTTGTCATGAAATAGAAACATTTATGAATATTGTAACTTCCAGATATGAAAATAACATAAACTTAGTATTATAAATAATTTAATAATTAAACGTAATTAACTATAAACATGAAATTAAAGAGGAGACAATTTATGAAATCTAATATAGCTGTAGGACAATTCTGTGGGAAGTGTAAGACCCTTTAAAAAAAATGTTATAGTTGTACCACAGCTACAGCAAAGCTGATAAATGAGGAAACTATATTAACTAATATTTAAACATGATATTCATAATCAGGTACATGTTTTCTAATATTCTTCAAAGTGCTATTAATTATAAATAAACTGACTTCATGCAATTAAATGAAGCACAAAAAAGCAAATACTATTCTTCCATATCATAGTGCTTTTAGGTAGCTATCATGGGCTTCAGCAACTAAACTAGAATCTAGAAGAAAATTTTATTCTTTAAGAAGGAAAAGGAAAAGGTGTAAAACACAATATCAAACCCAGGACCATCAGTGCAGCACAGGGAGGAATAATGAGGAATAGAGAGGTGGACGGAGCCTGAGATCCAGTCCAGGCCACCCACATACCAATCAGAGCTTACTCAGACTCAGTGTAGGTCACTTCTGTCCTAGTCTAACTCCAAAATCCAAACTTATGGGCACAGCAAAATCAAGGTAGTTCTCACAGAGCCTGGCACACACTACTAGGGTTGGTGGCTAAATAAGATTTAGGGAGGCAAATACCATCACTGGCCGAGTCTCAGTCAAGGTCCTGTGTAATAAGGATAAAAGGAAGAGACAATCATGTTGATCAGGCAGACCTGGAAAATAATACTGAGAAGAGGGGAAAGGAAAATAAAAGATAAATAGAAGAATCCTTCCCATCCTGTCTTGTGACCCGAATAAAGCATGAGGTGGGTACACATACCAGTTTTATACAGGATTGTTCTTAGTCATGAAACAGAAAATAGCAAACATTCTGTAGCTTTTGAGATTACTGTAATTTGACTTTGTCTGTTCTAAAATGTACACAAGTGAATGAGAATATGTAACTTGATAGACACAGAGTGGTGTTCAACCTTTCAGAAGGTATGGATCATCCTCCTATACTCACTGTTGCCTAGGGTCACTTGTCACCTGTGCAGTAACATGATGTATTCCAAAAAGGCTGACTGAGAGAACAGAGTGCTGCAAGTCTGTTAGGGAGGCTCCCTGGAGCAGGTGAGCAGGAAAAGGAAGACAACAAAATAAAAAGAAGAGAAAGAAACAGCAGTGGGTAGGAGAATTTGAACTCCATGCTGTCTCAGCGACAGCCTCTGCAAAGTTAGAAAGGGTCTCTGAAAATGAACTAACACTACATCTCTCCGGAATGAGAAGACCAGGACCTTTATCTTCCATTAGTCATCAATTCCTGAGTGCCATTGATCTACAAAGGTGGAAAAACTTTGATTTGAAGATGCTATTTAGCAGTCCACAAAGGATCTAAAGAGATGAAGATGGAGCTTCTCTACCATTAGAAACAGTTTTGGAGATGACAAGTCTTCATTCCTGGAGGAATAGGGCTTGAGTAGCTAAGCACACCTTGCAGTGCACAGACTTTCTGCCTGTGTGGTATAATGGAGAATGGAAGCCTCACTCAGGCAGAAAGCACTCCCTGGCTGCAACCAGGGACTCAGAGTGACCATAGCTAGAGAAAAATGTGAACATGTCTGGGTCTCCTCCAGAGGAGGAGGGTGTGCTGCTCTGTGCCTAGTAGCAGCTTTCATATGGTGGCTTTCTTTGGCAAGCACCTCTGCACCTCTCTCTATTCCGGCTGGGAGAACAGAGTTCTCTATGTCTGCCATTGTCTGAATCTGTTTTTTAGCCATTTGACTCCCATTTCTTCGTATCAGTTAATAGTTCACATTGAGATTTTACTTCGATTTGCATTTTTGTTTGTATGTGATATTGTTTTACTCATCAGAAGTCAGGGTATAAATGACCTCTTAAACTCCACTTTAGATTTTTTCTACATACTGCCTAATCGTTTGCATCTGACAAATGCAGGAGGACCTGAAATGCAGTCTTCGGTTCTCCCTATCCCTCTCATCCAGAACAGCCTCTGTTTGCCCTTACAGAAAGAGCACACACTTGAGACTTTATTAGATCATTAATTCTAAGCTTGAACAAAGTTGTGGTGCCCTGATAAAAGCTTCCACTGTCATAAATACCAGGAAGTTTCCTTAGATTTTATTCTGTGACCTCCAAAAAAACTTTAAGTCCTTTTAATAAACTCTAGTTGTACGTTTCTACTATGGAGATTTTAAAGACCTTATTAAAAAGCATGTATCACATATAATTACAAAGGAAAATGATAAATGATATATGCAGATATTTTCCTTACTAATAGCAATGTTTGTAAAAAAGTGCTTTTTGAAATGTCTTCCATAGTTAAATAATTTCATATATTTCCAGTATCATTTCTGGATATGATTTTCATACTGTAAATGTCACCTAACCTGATGTTG
The DNA here is from genome assembly GCF_034190915.1 of Cavia porcellus. NCBI lineage: Eukaryota > Metazoa > Chordata > Mammalia > Rodentia > Caviidae > Cavia > Cavia porcellus. The sequence goes on along the minus strand of NW_026947514.1, from coordinate 19,149,989 downwards.
TCAAATCCTGTTAAGTAATATATTGTAAATGTTATTTTGCTTCTCATTATTTTTCTTTTGATTTGGGCTTCTGAGTTTTCTAATAAAGCTAACTATACAACTCATTAAAATTGACTGCATGAACCTTGAGATTGTTCAGTACTCAGAAGAAGGAATAAGATAAGTGAGATCTTATTGAAACCAGCTATGAAGGTCAGAATCAGGGCCATCACTTTGAGCAGATATTTGTGCCTGAGAAGGATACAAGGAAACTCAGAAATAAATCCTGAAGTTTTCAAGCTATATGAAATTTTGTTTAAGATGGGTGATTCCTCCTGTTTTTAGTAGAAAGATATTTAAATTTGTTATTTTCTAAATCCTAGCTCCATTAGGTTGGCAAGAGAATGATCAAATTATGAAATCTGCATATTTCTGACATCTTACATACACACTGTCATCCTTGTAATATTAGCAATAAATTACGGAGGCTGTATAATTGTTGTGAGTTAGACTGACCTTTTATCAGAACAATGAAATGCTTTACATAAACTATTCACTCTGCTATCTATCCCACTCTACATCATCCTTTGTTCCAAGTCATTCTGATGAATGCACAGACTTGAAAACTTTGTTCCCTGAAAGGCAAAATTAAAAGTTGCTAAAGTAACCAAGGGCTCTGCCATGGGCTCAGCTATTGATCATAGTATATGTTCTCACTGATTAACCTGTGAGTTCCATTGGGGCAAAGCATGTATCTTGCTTGTCTTTAAATTATAAGAATTTTAAGCAGATTCTGTTATGCTGTATGTCTTAAAGTACAATCTTTACAAGCAGCATGTTGGCAGGGGTAAACAATTGAAGATGATACTAGGGAAAAGATATTGCATTAATGTGGGACCTAATTAAATGACGGGTATACTTACAATAAAGGAAAGTTGGACAGACAGACTGAAGGCAAAAGAGATGCTGGGTGACAGAAGCATATGGAGTCCATGTGAGCTCCTGTAACAGAAGACCAGAAACTAGATGGTTTGTGAACAAAAATCTATTCCAGTTCTGCAGACTAGAAAGTCCAGGATCAAGTTCGTACCAGATTTAGTGTCAGGAGAGGGCCATTTCCTTATAGATGGTGTCTCCTTGCTTATTCTCATTGGTCCCTTTAGTATCTGCTAAGGACCCTACTCTTCTTCAGGACTCCATTTATGAAATCTAATCACCTCCCACAGGATCCACCTTCTAATACCTTACCTTGTGTACTTAAGTTAAGCATACAAATTTTAACACATTCAGTCCAAAGCTAGGCAGAATTCCAAGTGATTCATATACAAACCAAGGGTTGCAAGAAAATATCAGAAATGAAGGAAAGAAGGAAGGAATTTTTACTAGAGACTTTTGAGACATCAGTGAGAATGTGTTGCCAATGCCTGAAATTTGGACATGTGACTTGAATACTGTGACAGTATTTTTTCTGTTATTTTACAGTACAGTGTGCTACCTTGTTATGAAATCCCTGAGAAATTAATCTACTGATCAATATTTTCCAGTTTCAGGAAATCTTCTGGAATTTGGGAAAATGTTTGACCTTGAGAAATTAAGCAGCGTTTCTTTTTCTCAATTTTCGTTTTTTACCAGTGCACGTTTGCAGTATAAAATGATTCCAGTCCTCCTGGGGACTTGGTCCATGCGCACAACCATCTCCATTTTCTTTCCATCCATTTTCCCTTCTTCCTCATCCCTCTCCTTTCATTTCTTGGTGCTGAAATTCTGCTCTCATCTGTTCCCATCAAAATTTTGAGTGTGTTAACATAGATCAGTGAGCAGACACATTTACACGAATACTCACAAGTACACATCAAGGTTAAAGATGAAATGCAGAGCCATGGTAATATTTCAAGGCAGGACTTTGCAAATCTGGAGAAAGATTCTGAGCATAGCCTATACAAATTACCTACTTGGCAAGACCCTGCCTCAAAATTTTAAGAATAAACACCAAGGATATCGTTTATTATGAAGGTCCTGAGGCCCTGGGTTCAATCCCAAATAGAGAAAAACAAGGATGATTTATAGAACTGTAAAAATGACTTTGAGTTTGAAAGCAAAGACAATTTGTATTTGACACTCTCTTGAAAATACAAGCTTTGAGTAAAAGTCATTTTTAATTCTCTAGTGTTTTTTTTCCTCCTTCTTCCTTTTAATTACTTCTCAGTGAAAGAGAACTGAGAGAGGATGAATATACTGTGAAGAATCTCAATAATTAAAATGTCACCTAGAAACTTTATGAAATGCTGGCGTGGAGTTTAGTGTTTTATTTGGAAATAAGAATTTCTCTTTCTCATGCTCACAGTTGGAACTTTCCAGCAGGATTACACAGCTGTGTCTACAGTGAGCCAAAACACCATGATGAAGAGCTAGGATCAACCCAACATTTACAAAGAGGCCTAGGTAGACAGATGTGAGGTTTTTGATAAGTTTTCAAATGACTCACTAAATGTTTCATTTTAATCATTGTTTTTTCATGACATCAGTAATGGTTTGCTTAGCTGGGAAATGTTTTAGATATGTCAAGTGAGCCATTCAGGAGAAAAGAACTGGTAGAAATCACTACTAAAACTTCAGTTTATCTTTATTTTATTAACTTATTTTTCTCACTGAAATTTCCCTACGATGTCTTCATATTACCAGTTGCTCATTTATTAAATATTAATTGTGCAGCTACTATAAACTCAATCCTTCAGCTGTGGGCCTATGGGTGTTGGCTCATCTTTAAAGAGCTCCTTTACTTGAGATCATGCTGTTCCTGCTAGGCCTCATCTAACAGATGGGGTTCTCACATCCAAACCCAGGACAAGCTTTGACAAGGACTCTCAGGTGGTTGGGTAAATTCATTGGTCCTCAGAGAGGACTTGGCACCTACAAGAACTTCATTGGGTTTGTAAGTTAGGGCAGATTGCAAAAGAGGTCTTTACAGAATTAGCTTCATGATACTTGTCGGAGAATAGGGTTAGGAAACACTAATGACCAAGTAGTGGTGTTTACCAAGCAGAGGCAAGGTTTGCAGGTTTTATGAGTGGCGATGTGGGAGGGGCCTGACATGTGATTACAGAGCTGGTTACTAGAACAAGGCATCACCAGAGATACATGGCCAGTAAGGGCACTGCCAAGCTTTAACCACTCTGCAAGTCAGAAAGACCCGTGATTTTGCCTGTTCTCAATTATTTCTCACCCATATGGCCTTAGTCAATTCACCTAATCTCTGAGTTTCTCTATTGAATAAAACAAGAATAGCAAATCATGAATTCTTACATTCCTGTTAGATTTTCTTTGTGCGATCAGAAGGTATGCACCATCACATTGGCATGAATCTTAATTCTGCATATCAAAATATGTTAAGTAGATTTGGTTGGAGGGAAGTCTCAGTGTTTGTATCAGTTATTATTCTACAGCCAGGATGTTGACAAATGGCGAATCTCTCAATTTTTTTACTCAAAGAGCTCTATTACAGTGGGTCAAGAAAAGTTTGGAAAGACAAGATCATAGATAAGCAAATTGAATTTGTACAGCAGAAATATTACAAACATATCTGAATTAATTTTCAGGTAAATCAATGAGAATAAAGCGGGCACTTTTGAAAACATTAACATTCATTATTACACCAAAATGACTTTAATTTTAATTATAAATTATGAAGTTTAAATAATTATTTTAATGAACATAAGAGAAAAAGAGATGGCAGTGAAGAAATATTTAAAAAGAGGAAAATTCTTTTTCATGGACTCTGTGATATAGAGAGAAAATTGAAGTACTGTGATTTCTAGTTTTATGGTTTACAGACAACTTTGTACTGTGCATCTTGAGGTCCACCTAGTGTAAATACAATAATTCTTTAGATCTAAATATACATGCATGACAGAAAGAAGATCGAAACATCTTGTCAACGTGTGTCACCCAAATGCCAAATTATAAGTGAACAACAGCAGTAAATAAAAACATATGCCATGAAAATCTGCTCTAGACTCCTGAAGGGTTACATTTGGCATTATTACATATTTTTCACCATAAAATGAAGCTAAGTGTATCTGAGAATGCATGGCATCTTTATATATTCTGAAATTAAGATGTCTCTACTGTCAAGTTCTAAATCTGTTAAGTCTCCCAACATTTAAAGTTAATTTTGTCTCTAAAAGGTAACCTCTTTGATTGTTAAAAAAATAACTTTGAGAAGTTCACTGGACCACTCTTAACATTCTTAAACTTTGTAGTGTTTTTCATTTTCTCTTCTCTCCATAATTAATTTGTTTTAGAGTATGAGACTAGTGCTAATATCTCTGTAATTCACTAACTTTTCTGAAAATACAGTTCAAATAAAATAGACTACTTGAAAAATATAGACCTAAATAAAGTGTCAAAATTTGGTTCAGTTGTCCTAAATGCCTAATATGTAATTATATATGGGTGATTTTCCTCTTTAGCAATGCTTTATATTGTGAATAAGAGAATAACCATTTCCCATTTTTGCATTTCTAGGTTTTTTTTATTCATTCCCTTGTGATTTGATAAACTAGTGACTTTATATACCTAAAAATTTTTCAAACACCAAAATATATCGTGCACATGTGTTTTTATTATCCTAATGAACTGACTGCTGACCCAACAGTAACATTAGTCATAAATATATTTTTATTTCCCTTCAAGTGTTGGATGTCATAGAGGTCTACTTAAATAACTGTGACATATTGCTAACCCACATCTCTTTATGGCCTTGACTTTTAACAAACTTCTTGGGATACAAACCTCATATTCCATTTCACTACTGATATTTCACTCTGCTATAATTTGCATTTCAGCAGAAAGATTAAAAGAAAATAGGAAGAAAAATAAATGGAATGATGAATAAGTGTTATAGTTGTATAATTGTCAAAGAAGGAAATTACACAGATTTTGAGTTTTCAGAGTGATCACATAGATAAATGTGTACCGGTTACCATCATCCAGTCAGTTCCTTCACTAGTGTGTGTACTCACATTTCAACCCTGTTAAACCCCATATCTGTAAAATACAAAAGAATTTTTTTCCTGTCCTCTAATCTCATACATTATTTTCTGCAATATAGCAAGTTCTAAAATTACAGTCATACAATATATATTTATGTCATGTCTCAACTTGTGTAATAGATTGTATTGGAGATACACTAATAGCTATGCCTTTTTCAGAACGTTATTTTAAATGTTGGATTGTATTTTGTCTTATGAATATAACCCAATGTTTTAATCATTCTATTATTAATGGATGTTTCCAATACCTGTTGATATGAATACAGTTGCAATCAACATCCCTATACAATACTAGGACATATGTTCTAATCATTTCTAAGTAAATATATAGAAATAATATTCCTTAGGATAAGCGCATTTTCCTGTATTTAAAAGAATAGTCCATTTTCTACAATGCATACACATTGAACTCATTCAAAAGGATACCTATCACATCATCACAAACTTTGTACTTTTGTTACTTTATTAAATATTAATAGAATAATTTAGTGCAGCTTTAATTTTAACTTCTTTAGTGAATAATGATACTGAACTGTCTTACACATTCCTAATATAGTATCTATATGTGTAATTCTGATTATATATATATATATATATATATATATATATGTATATATAATTTTGATCCGTTTTCTCTGATGATTTGTCCATTTTAATGGACTATTTTTCTTTTTATTATATTGTTCATGTTTCTTATTTTTTATTTTATTTTGGAAGTAGTAAAAATGCAACAGCACAAGACAGAACAAAACCAGTCATGATAATGTAGTGAAACTGGTACAGAACTTCACAACAGGATACTGGGATGGTATCAATAGGTCCTATGGTATATCTCGTTTACTTCATAGTAGTTTTCCAGTCCATTAGGTATAGCAAAATCAAACCAAAACCAGAACATTATAAAACCAATTGAGAATATCGAATACAGTAAAAGAAACATAACAAAACAGTGAAAACAACCTTTGCCTTCAAACAGAAGATTGAAGGAAATCCCCCACATTTGCTATACTGCACATGGTCATCCTCTCAAGAGATGCTGAGACATCTATCCCCAGTAGCTACTGGGACAGGGAGAGGGGAATGGGTGTTTGATTTTCAGCCTGCTTGCTGGTAGGCTCATAGGAGACAAGGATTCTCCTCCTGGCCCTTGTCGGGGGCACTTACCAAGAGGGCTGGCGAATAAGCTGCCTGAGTCCCACCATGGCCCATCTCAGGAGCCGTTCATGTTTCTTCAAGTCAATAGATTGAATTTCATTTTCTTAATGGTGATTTTAAAGAAATTACTTTTGATAAAGTTTGGCTTATCTTTTTTAATTTATTTAAAAAGGCAGAAAAAAAGGGTAGGAATAACACAGAATTTCAAAAAAATCACATTAGGAAATCATCACTAGTTGATATACTACATATTGTTATCTTAGAAATACTTGTTCAAGTTACAAAATCAAAATGTAAAAAATGAAGACAATCAAACAATGACAGCACATAAAAGCATTACAAGTTAAATTGTGTTCCCCTCAAATTCATATCACAACCTTCATATCCACTACCTCAGTATATGATTGTTTTACTAGATGGGATTTTTGGTGAGGTAATTAAGGTAAAACTATGTCATTAATGTGGACCATAACTCATTAAGATTGACCTTTTAATAAGAAGCAAAAATAGGAATACAAAGATAAGGAATGAGAGGTTGCTTGACACCTGGGCCTTGGAGTCACATCCTCTAGAACAGTTCAATAATAAATTTCTATTATTTGAGCATCTTGGTTTGGATTACTTCGTTAGGCACCCACAGCAGACTAATACAATGACTCACTTTCTTTTTCTCAATTCCAGTAAGTCTTTGTCAACTCTAGGACTCCAACTTATTCTGTTACAGGTTTCTCCTCTAAATTAAAGTTTGTTTTATGTTTAGGTTTATGATCTAATTGTTTGTGTTAGGAATAAGGCAATATTTCACATAGTTTCTGCAAATCACTATGCAGTTGTTCCATGATCATTTATCCAGCTCCACTCTTTCATCCACTGAATTATCTTACAACAATTTTTTGCTTCTAAGTATTTCAAGACTCTTCAGTTACACTGATCTATTTGATTATGCTTACATACATACCGCATGTGTCGTTTGTAAACCTTAGAGGATGGGCACTGCGTTGCATTAGTCAGCTTTCCCTTCCTGTAACCCAATATCTGGCAACTGCAGTGTAAGGGAAGAGAGCTTTTACATTAACACCTCAAGCAATTCAGTCTGTGGTCAGGCTTATCTACCAAAACCTATCTAATAATATGTTTTTCTTTGTCCAGCTTAGGAATTACTCTTAATCTTCAAACTCATATATTGTCTAAAGAAATCTCCATCTATAGCCCAAAGTTACTTCAACTTAAAGTCTTTTCAAATTGTGATCTTTTTTATGTAGTCCATCTCCAGATAAAAGATCCACTTTAATATCTCAACTTAAGTTGTCTTAATTCTCATTTTCTCCAAATACTTTCTCCAATTAAAAATCCTATTAGCTGCCAATATTTAATACTTTTATTTACTGTGTTCCTATCATCATTGCTATTATTTAGGGTTGTTAACCTTCTTTATTTCATGCTGCATTTTTTTAACTCCTTTCTGGTCTTTCCAGTTTTTTCCTTATTCTTCCTAATATGTGTTTTACATTTTTCATAGTCTTACTTCATAAAATCACTTTATTCGATATCTTAAATTCAGAGTTATATCTGGATTGTTTTATTATTTTTGTTCTAAATTCCGTAGCATGCTATTCAAGACACAAATTGTCTCTCCTCTCCCTATTATTTTACTTTATTTATTTTATTTGTATTAACTTTAATTTGATTTTTTATACAGTCCTGCTATGTAACCAGGTGAATCTTAAACTGCCTGCACAGCAGAGACTGGCCTTTAACTTATGTCAATACCCTGTCCTTGTCTCCCTCATGCTGGGATCACAGGCATGTGTCACCTCATTGGCTGTTTTATTTGAAGCCATCAGATATACAACAATCGATTATTTCACTTTGGTGCTTTCATAAATGATATTATCTACGTGGAAGTTAACTATCCTTTCTTACTTAATTGTTGCGTAGTAAATAGTATTTAAACTCAGTGGCATATAGTACAAATCAAGTTGGTCTTATCCATATGTTTTCAGATCAGCTGAGATACTACTGACCTTAGTAAGGGTCTGGATTTGAGTTGGATTGAAGCTGCCTACAGATTTCTTCTGAGTCTGGAATTAGCAGCAAAGCAGCTCTAATCTTCCAAGCAGAAGGCAGAATGACCAGGTAGAAAGTAGGAGCACATAGTGCTTACTATGGACTCAACTCACAAACAAAAATGCTCAAATGTTCATATTTCACTGATAACAGCAAGACACATAATCAAGTAAATAGCCTCCAGGGAAGAGAATATCACTTGCCTATCGCACTGTGAAATACTATGAAATTATGTGACAACAGGTATAGCTGCCAGTCCTTTAATAGCCTAGGAGGTAACGGAGAGTAAGTGATGCAAGCCATGCTATCAGGGTTGATGTGTCTACATTTATCTAACCATTGGGAACACTTTCACTTTTGAACATGTTCCCACTAGGTTTGTTGCTGTAGCCTATTCTCTAAATCCCATTTGCAGGGAGGTAAAAAGGCTCATTCTGTGTTCACCTCACCCAACCCTTTAATGTACACTGAACATTCTTCACAGAATACGTTAGCATTGAAAGCTGGTCACTTTTCTCTGTCTTTAGAGCAGAAATCTACTTAGATCATACGTGAATCAGCATCTCAGCAAACAGATATACTTCAGCATTTTGCAGTGGACCTACCACACCAATAGTTTTTGGAAGTGTTAAATAAGTAACAGACTGGATTAACTAATGAATATATGAGCTATAAATGAATATATGAGCAAGTGAATCAATTTCACTTCAAATTTATCTGTGAAGAAAAATGCAGAAATATACTGGGTAGAAAAATCTAATATACTCAATTCACTTGACTGTATATATAATTCAGAAAAAAATGTAAATGGATATTAGACATTTATAATTTGCTTACTACAAATTTGTACCAGAGAATTGAAAAGGAAAGAAATGATCGAAGAAAAAGAACATAGAGTGTAATGCTTCTCTGCCATACAGAGGAATAAACTTGAGACATTTCTAGGTACTTACTCTTACTCTTAAGTGAAATGAATCAGATTCACATGTGTAAACATTGCATTGTTTCCTGGTGTGATAAATTGAAAGAATAAAAAAAGACCAAAACATATAATAGGTATTGTGAGATGGGAAGAATTTGTTAGAAAGGAAAGAGGAAATAGTGTAGGGGAAGGAGGAAGTAGGGAAGAAAAAAGAAACAAAACAATTTAAAAGGATACAATGGAAGCAAAGCTTTGCAAATCGGGGAAAAGGGGTTAAAGAGAAGAGAGGGTTTAGGGGAAAAAAGAGAAATAAGAATATACCATATATGAATATAAATTCCCTGGGATGAACTTGATCATTATGTGTATCTAAAATGTACCAATAAACTTTTAAAAAAAAGAAAATTTTGAAATCTGTACAAGGACAAAGACACAAACCAGATATTGAAGCAATATGACAAATGAAAATTATATGTTTATGTATGTATATGTACAAACAGTATATGTAAAATGCATTCGGTGTTTCTGAGAGATTGGTTTTGTTCAATTATTTTATTTAGATTTCTCTATTTCTTAAGATGAGGACTGAAGGATAGGAAGATGGTACACCAAATTTAGGTAACAACTATATGATTTTGCCCCAATGGTGGAAAATCACTCTTGTATACTTATTATGATGAAATTTAAACCAAGCCTACAGCAAAGATGTGTTTCTGTTTTCAACTTACAAAGGAAAATAAATGTTAGATATTGAGCTCTGTTAGTCAATAACATTCAACTGTTAATGATAGAGTAAAAAATATCTGATACATTTTGTTTCCCAAACTAATGTGTGCATATTTTAAAAAGTTAAGGAATTCTGGACCTAAACACATTTTCAGTTGCAATACTGAGATAAAGTGTTTAGAAGTCCCATGAAATCAAAACTGTTGATCATACTATTAATTTCTCTGTCTAAAACTCACAGATATTTTTACAATTCCAATGTTAATACCCAGAGAAAAGAGGCAAAATGAGATTATTTCTCATTAAATTTTATGAAAAAGCATCTGCTTCCAGCCTTTTATTCATTTTTGATCTTTAGAAATGGGCTTCAGTATGGACATATCCCTGGCAATTACTGTCACCTGGAGTAACTTTTTATCTTTCTTTTCCACTGGGCCTTTTACCCAGTCCCCATTACTCACCAACACGCAGGATGTCTTCCTCTTGTTAACACTTTTACCTCCATTCTTTTCCCCCGTGATTCATTATCATCATGTGCTATGTATTTTGGCAAAGCTCTTTCTTTGATTTGTCCATTCAGATAAAGCATGATGCAGTATAGACTTTCAAAAAGACAACTCCAAATTTATGAGGATCGTTTCCAAACACAAAAAAGTTTATGATATCCATTAATTAACACATTTCGATAGTTTCTTTTTTAAGGCGTAGCAATGCTCTTTGTATTAGGATTTTTATGAAGAGTAGATCAATTCTCTCTTTTAGAAATAACTGAGTCTAAGAACACTCAAACATGCATATAAAAAGGTAATCATTACTATAGTAAAATGTCAGGTTTTCTCTGCCTTAAGGGTTCTGTTTCTTTCAGTAAGGTTATAGTAATGAACAAAAAAGACAAAACATGCAGTCTCATATATGTTTGTATTTTAATAGGGAATATGAAAGATGAACTGCAATATGATAAAGAGTAATATATTTGGGAAGTCATAAAACTATGGAAAAATATTGTATAGAAAGTGCTGGGTTATTTGGGGTTACAATTTTAGAAGCATCAACCAGAGCAAGGTATATTAAGAAAACAGCCCGTGAGCAATGAAGATATTTTCCTATCGTCTATCGTTGGCAGACAGCAGACAGGGTAGACTAGGCAATGACCTTGATGGAGGAATATTTATTTTGCTTATCTTCAAGAAACAAGGAGTAAACAAGTATGTTGCAGCACTGTGTGCCTCAGGAGAATGACCTAAAATATGGAAAAAATTAAATCAGTGGGAAATTTTTGTAGAGTCTTTTATTAATGTAAATTGTTGTCTGATTTGGTTTGCAGGAAGTGGGAAGGCACGCGCGGAATATTTGCTATCTATGGGAGCAAAGATGTTTGCCAAATGTTCAGTTAGGACAACACAGCAATAACCCAGGTCAGTGTGATGATAGAGGCTTGGACTTAGATGAAAGGCATGGATGCGGTAAGAAGCTGGTCTCCCTAGAGGCAGGGAGAAGTTTAGATGCATTATGAAGATTCAAGAACATTTTATGATCGATTGGATGTGGTGTTTGAAAAGCAGAGAGAAATGATTTCAAGTGTTTTTATTTTATTTTTTAATCAAAACAACTTAAAACAGAAAACCTTAAAGGAATACTCTCTTTTCTGGAGCAGAGAAAGTATGACAGTTAAAAAATCACATTTTTAGTATTGGTGAGCTTACTCAAACATTTTTCTTTTTTTAATTAGAGGAGTGAGCTTTCAGAAATCATTAGAATTCAGTTAGAAAGGAGCAAAAGTGCATGTTTCCAATTAGCCAAATGTCATAAGCAGAAAAAAGAAAAATATATAGACAAAGTTAGGTAAACAGATAGATGGATAGACAAGAAGAAAGACAGATAGATGTGCATATTTGTTTAAATCTAATAAACTTGTTCCAAACTAGAAATACAAGGAACTAAAAAATGCCATATAAATGAAATGCCACAGAAATTGGTTAAGGTTTGTAACTACCAATACTTGAATCTGGGCGCTGAGAAAGGATGACTTGCTAAGGTAAGGATCATTCATTCCGCTGAGAGTGTGAATTGAACTAAAAGGACAGAGCTGTCTTCTGTTGACTGAGCGCCACATCGGGCCCTTGGTCAAGAATGTGCCTGGTTCTGAGGTCTTGCCACTCAGACCACACTTCACACCTTTGGCATTCCTGGTTCTCAGGACTTTGGACTTGGGCTGGAACCATCTCGCTAGTTATCCCATCTTCTTAGTCTCAATAATCATTAATTGCTGACTAATTTTGTCATTGTTTAAAAAGTGCAACTATTAGCTATCTCAATTTATGAAGCATGTTTTCTTGTATTTAGAGTCGCACTGATGTTTCTAATTCACATAAAAAGCAAATACTCAGGTTTCTCCTAGTAAAATGTGATTAGTTATAAATTCACTGACACAGATATCAAAAGAACTATTTTGTTCATTTTCACTTTTCATTAATTTAATGGATGGTGCTGTATAACAGTCTTTAATGCGTCATTTTCTTAGTAGATACAGGATGTTACAGGTAGTCTTCCTGTATCCAAATATCTTTTTACTTTTACTAGCAGAAGACTTCCATTATGCATGTGTATATTCCTTCACAAGGCCACATTTTAGACTGTCTGATCATTTGGATACAAACAGGAGACCATGGAGAAGTTTAGTGTGGTACTTTTATAAAACATTGGTATCTTCAGAAGAAAAGTGCTAAAATAATTATATTTTTGTGCAGATAGGAAAAGCAATGCAAAATCAAATGTGCTTCCTTTTCAATTTTGCAATATATTTGTAAATATATACTATACACAAACATGACACAAAGTTTAAGTGTGTGTGACATACGCTGTGAGAGGGCAATCCCTTGCAGATCGAAATAATGATTTTTGAAGATCATTACTAGAAAACTAATATGTAAATAATTTGTAAGCCACGGATTCCTAAAAGATGATTTTTTAAAATTCACTTTCAAAGTAGTATATTTAAAATGAACTAAATAACCAATTAATTCAATCTGGCCTGTAATGCAGAATTCTTTACTACGATTCTCCTAGAAGTAGATAAATGTACTCTTCCTAAGAATTAGTCTCAATTCTGCACATGGATGACTTTTGCACACTGTGTGACAATCTGAAGTGCTTTTTCAACACATACCAAATACTGTGGCTCCAGAAACTTAGGAACAGTGTATTTATTCACTCACACTAACAGTCTCAGAACAATGAGGGAAGTAACAGCAGAACAAGTCAGCAGTTCAATTCTCTTTTACACGTTATTTACTTCTTAATTAGATTATCTTGAAGCGGTGTTTTCCAAGATTCAGTTATCCATATTGTTCCAGTGATGGGATTTCATTAATACTTTCATAAAATCAATACAGTTACAAGTATAAACAATTTTATATATGCTAAATCTTATTTCACACTACTATAAGAATATAAATGTTAAAAAAACACAAAATGTATTTGGATTTACCCCCTTGGAAATAACTTGAATTTTTAGTCTTATGTATGTTAATATAAACATGACATAAAAGATGTGGAATGTTATTTCTAAAGACCGTTTCTGATAGCTACAACATTAATAAAGATCATGAGCAGAGAAAGTACTGAGCAGGATAAGGAGATTAGATGCTCCTTAGAGTACAACATACAAAAATTTTCAGTTGTGAGTAAGAAGGCTGTAAGTAGAGTCAGATATCTGGAATATTTTTTATCCCAGACTGGGAGATTTGAGATTCTATACAACAGATTCTGTAATTATTTTTCTTTAAATAGTAAGTATCTCTATGTGTATGTTGCTTTTATAATATTTATACGTTATCATAATGCATTTACTACCCATATTACTTCTATTATAAGATAAAGCATTACTTTTTAATGGGATCCACTCCATGACTAATATTTACATACTATTTATATATGTATATATACTCCATTATTGTTTTATGTATTATGAACATTTAAACTAGAAATAGAAAAGCATACTACCAGATAAAATTCATTATCAAATTCTACAAAGCCGGAAACTATCAGCAACTTTAAATTACTGCCTAAAGTCATGGAACTGCCATTCTCACCCATTTATTATTATGTAACCTGTGCTTCTCAGCAATGGCATGGTAGATATTTAAAAAGGTAAACAAATTTCTGTTCCTCAGATTTCTCAAGGTAGATTAATCATTTGTTATGTGCATTACAAATACACTTTCTGTTTTAGAACAGCACACAATCTCTCTTACTCCTGACACACAACATCACCATTTATACAACCATGCAATCCGGATTCCTCTTATGAGAAACCCAAGGATGAATAAATTAAATAGCAAGATAAAGGACAGGTACCGTAATAGGAAACAGGAAATAGTGTTGGTTTTCAAATGGGAAAGAGTCTGTGAAATGGGAGGGACATAAGAGAGGGTGGAAAAATTAGGATATGTTATTACACGTGCTAATTCCCCACAATGAATGTAACCTTTGTGTACCACAGATATGTACTATTAAACATAAAATTAAGGAAAAAAGAAACCAGAAAGCCACAATATGGGAAAAATAGCATAGATAACCTTTAAATATCTTAGTATTTTACTATAGTTACAAATTTTTCAACCCTCAGCTTCCTCATCTGAAATACTAAAGTTCTAATGCTCAATCATCTTGAAAATCACTGCCAACTCTATAGCATTATGATGATGTATTGCCACCAGCAGGAAATGCAATCTTTTATCAAGTGCTTGACTTCAGGGTTTAACACAGTCATTTTGAGAAAGCAAAATAATTTGAGGAAGACTGTTAATTTTGGATATGTCATGCTTGTTATTTTTCAATTCTGGCACAGTTTAAAGTAAAACTTAAAAAGTCCAAATTACATACCAAGTATCAGTCCCTGACTGTCAATGTGATCTTGCATAATATATCTGAGAACTCTCAGAATTTAAGCTTCTACATCTGGGAATGTAGGAGAGTCAGGACTAGAAATAACATATTTGAGGGACTGGTCATATCTCTGGCATTCAATAGAGATATTTTGTTATTCCATCTAAAAGCACAGATTTGACCTCAAACAGCATGCAGGATGGGTTCTCTTAAAACTGAAGGCATATGGCTCAACCTCTAAAACGTTTAAAGCTAATAATTTTGATTGCCAATAACTCTGACAATGATAAGTAAGGGTGGCCATTATTACTCCAGTCAGATGCACCTCTGTCTCTACATTAATATTTTATCCATTTGAAATAAGCGTATAACTTAAAATGCTACTCAACTTATAGTTTAGAATCACATAAATATCTTGTTAGTGACCTAATCAATTGGGTATTCCTTTTCCTAATGCTTTATCACCAGCCCCTGGAAATCAGGTGCAAAGTGCAGAATGTTCCTAGGTTGTAAAAAGTCATTTTGAAAATATTTAAAGTTTTCTGAGAAATTGTTTGGTATTATGTAAATAGTGTGAGAGAGAAAGCAATAAAATGTCTTTGGTTTAGTTCTGAGAATTCAGTGATTTAATCAAATACAAAAGTCAAGAAAAAATAACCAATGAAACTCCAAAAACAAAAGCACATATTTTGTTAGGTAAAGTTACAGGGTTTAAACACACAAAAAATCTTAACATGTACCTCAGAATCACATTATATTGATTATGAGTTTGAGTAGGAAGTGATGTCTTTCTGGTGTCGTTTTCTTAAAATACTACTGTATTTCATTATTTAATCATAACCATAAGCTTGTTAAGTTTCTGTGTAAAATAGCTAGTATTGCTTTGCTCTGTAGATGGTTGTTCCTCCAGTTTATTTATTTTGGTCCTAATGTTCATCTTAATGAATGCCGTATCTGTTCTTCCCTGATCCGACTGCTCAGGAATGGTGAGGGATATCCGGCATGGGTACATTGTGACCTTAACTGAAGTGCATTAAAACATTCCTGAGAGTCAAACAAGCGTGCCTTTCACTTCTCCATCACTGAAATCTCATACGCAAAGTGTGTTGCATTTGTCTGCATTTTTTGCCTCAGGTTAGAAAATTTTACCCAGTGTGACATACACTCTATCATGCCCATTTGCAGTTCCAGAAAGTTATTGTACCCAGAGAAAAAGAGACAGAACAAGAAAAATGAAGATTTAAATTATTTTGTAAGTGAAAAAAAGACAGATCAATATAAATCAATAATTCAGCCTATGTTCAAATCCATTCCTGTATTATTACTGTAACATTATATATTTATACATGAATATATTATGTATATATATATGCATACATACAAGTATACATTAACATACTACTAAATTGGTATAAAGATTGAAATCAAGTTTAAATTTGAATGTGACCTTCTGTCGACTCCAATATTGAAAGGAAATTGGTATTACACAAGCTTAAAAAGTGAAATCTGTATCCCTCAATAATGATTCAGTTTCACAACTATAGCATTAAGCCAAAGGAGTAAGGTTCACAAGAGTCTATACATGATAGACTCTTGATAGACATTTTGTACCAATATAAGCTTTTGAGATAATTCTAATGCTTAGTCTTGACCAGCAATTAATAACGAAACAATATAAGACATATTTCTAAATATGGTCTTTGAACACGTGTGTATTCCATCACAATGCATCCAGCTACATTACTATGGGATAGTCTTTTGTGGATATTAAAATTCAATAAAATGTTATTAAAAAAATTCCTTCCAAAAAATAAAATGGGCAACAAGAAAAAGTCAGAAAGATGGCCTAGACAGCCAGTAAGAATCTCATTGTTAACTGGTGAGACACATGAAAAGGGACTCCCCAAAATGTATTCATTTCAATATTTTCTCAATTTGATTCCAAATGGTGCATTAATGAGCTTTCCAAAGACAAAACAAGGCCTGAGATTTAGCTCACCAACAAGAAAGCCTGACTGGTAAGGCTAAGTTCTTGATTTCGATCCCAGTTGCAAAAAAAAAAAAAAAAACCAAACGTTTAGGACACAATTTGGGGGCCAGAGTTTTAGCTCAGCGGCAAAAGTGCCTGCCTGGCAAGTGCAAGTTCGATCCTTAGCACCAAACAAACAAACTAACTAACTAAACTGAAAACAACAACAAAACAGGAAAAAAGAAAAAAAAAAAAAAAAAAAAAAAAAAAACAGACAATTTACCGTCTTTGTTTTCCTCAGCCATGGATGCTTGGGAAGAAGGTAAAAAGAACTGTTTCAATGAAGATGAGTTACAGGTAATTAATCATTATCCTCTGGAATCGCTTGGTACATTTATGATGAAATAGCTAAGTATGGAGGGAGGTAAGGGGAAAGCGCTCCCCTTAATAGGGCTATTTTTATTGGTGGCCCAGTCATAAAATTCCCAGCATCTTTTATCAGTATCAGCACAAGAATAAGAGTACTTTGATCCACCACTCTCGTGTATGCAATAAGGAACGATCTCACAATTTATTAAATCAACAAGAATTCCAACGCTGAATAAAGTGAACGGTATTACTGTGTCAATCTTGAGTATTAACCCTGTTGTGATTCGTGCTTCATCAGTAGGGTTTCAGGAGGAAGCCTCAAAAATTATGTTTATCTCTTTCTCTAGATCAAATACAAAGAAGACAAATAATATGTGTTTTGTAAAAAATTAGTAGCAGGAAATCTTTTAATTACATCACACAAAAATCCGCCTCGTTTGTATCTTTTCATCTTTCCTTTCTCCATTTTACCATGTCACAGGATACATTTCCACAATGATCACCTCCTTGAAACACCCTTGTTAATTATGGTTTCTCATTCTTTTCATGTCTTTAAATATGTTTTTAATTAACTGACAATGACCAAAACATAAAAGACACACTGCCTTGCCAGGTGCATGGCTCTAAGAGATGCACTTGGGAGGCTGAGGCAGGAAGATCACAGCAAATTTGAGGCCAGCCTGAGATGTAGGATGAGTTTATGGCCAGCCTGAGCTACACAGCAAGACACTGTAAAAAACAAATCAAAAACAAAACAGAGAGAGAGAGAGAGAGAGAGAGAGAGAGAGAGAGAGAGAGAGAGAGACTAAGCCTCTACTCTTTTACTCAGTGTCAAGAATCTGAAAGCTTTCAAAATGTGTCTGTTAAACAGTGAAGAAGCACTGCATTTTGTGACTTTGAAGGCATTGTTCAAGTTTTTGAAAAAAAGTTGAATTTAGGCAATTCCCGAACTTTCAGGTAATGACCTTCACTGTCATCTTAAAACTTCATAAGAGCTCACTGGGTACCTAGGAAAAATTTGTTTCAGTGCAGAGGCACCCAGGGGAGATGCAGTCTTTCCTGTTAAATGTTTTCAGACAACATCTCATCAGGAATGCAGTAGAAACTTGCTTTCCCTGTTTTTCAAAGCTAGAGCTTATGACATTCTTATTCTTTAGAAATATATATTCTGGTACTACTATTGATTGTTCAAATTGTCTTTAGTGTAACAACATTAATAGATTATTAGTCTTAGATGTTTACTATATGCTGGGCATTGATTACTGTCAATATATCATTTAAAACTTTAATAAACTATATCTGGTTGAGGTACTTAAGGCCCAGAGATTTGAGATATGATACCCATAATTACAGAGCTGATTAGGGATAAAAGCAGCTTTTTAAAAGCAGTGGAGTCCAGGGTCTTTGAATATTCCTACATTCCCAGTTGGTTAAAAAAAATACTTAACGGTATTCTTAGGCATATATCTGAAAAATGTTTATCAACATTATGTAATTTGATATTTTGGTCAGTTAGTTTTGCTATTAGAATATCCAAGATATAACTCACATTGATAAAGTTTCATGCTTAATTAGTGAAATTTGTTAATTTTTTTAGAAACTAACCCCTCACTCCCTTTACTGTAATTTTTGAAAAATAAAATATTATGCTTTTCAAGAAAGAGCAAACCTCTTCATAAATGTATTTAGTATGAACATAACTTGGAAATTCAAAAATAACAATAAATAAAAATGTGAAGAAACAGTTGAAAACAGTACAATTTCAGAGTTAGTTTAATACTATAAATACGATGCACATTATGAATCCACAAACTGAATTAGTAACTTGTCTTGAAGAGGTCAAAAAGATAGTGACATTAGAGACTTCACATGGAGGTTAAGCGAAGGCTACTTGTGTCTGATGACCCAGGCTACTTAACTTTTAAGGGAAAATTTTTCTTTCTGTCTCTTAGCTCACTTTGAACTTAGCACGGCTGAACTATCAACCATGCTTTCTATGTTTTTCATGTGGGGTCCTTAATTATTTAAATCCTTAAATAAGGCAGCCACTTACCCCAGCTCTATCTGAACAACAAACTGAAATACTGTTTTGAGGATGTACTTGAGGAAGGGGAGGGTTTGGCTAGGGCAAGTCCCTATCTCAACTCACTAAACATTTAAGAGGCTTTCAAAGCTAGTGAGAGGGGAAAATTTAGCAAATGCAGAGCCCAGAGCACGAAAACATGAACTCTACCAGATGGGTGTTGTTATTTGGTCATAAGGATTAGGTCAAATTAATAATAATAATAATAATAATAATAATAATAATAAATACTGCACTGGGAGAAGTTATCATATATTTTTAATACAGTAAAAGTAGAAAGTTTTGTTTCGAATAATCTTTATTATTTCTTATTTCATTATTACTTACTGGAAATAGAAAGAGTCAGATGTGCTGTAAGTTCTGACACTAATTTTGCCCTCAGTCTTTGCATCTTCATTCTCCAGACTGCAGAAAAGCAGAACCTAATATCCGCAACTCAATTTTCATAAACAAAACTCTGGCCAATCTTAAAGTCTAAAGCACCAGACTTTTGTGAAAGGTTTATGTTTTTATCACTCTCTTATTTTTATCTTTATTTATCATTGATGAATTCTTAGAAAAGTCATTCTGCAGTCCCCTCCTAACACCAATTTTGGTTTTCTGTTGCTTCTTAACAGTGATTTTTGTCATTGAAAAGTCAGAGTATTACACATAATGTGCCTCACCTTTTGTCTGATGTTTAAGCTCGATTCCAGCTTTAACCTCTCCCTGAGAAAAACATGTTGTTCCTCTTCCACACCCAGACACTACAGCTTACTCTATTCATTTAAAGTCACTGTTCTTATGTATTGCAAGCTGTAATTGCTTCTAGCAATATAATGTCTTAGCACACTAACATAATCATAATGCAGTTACTAAATATTCTTCACAAGGCATTATCTGTCTTTGAATAACTATTATGTTGGGTATTATTATAATTCTCTCTTGGTACCATTGTAGTTTGAAGATGTACAGAATAGACCTGGCTTCTATCTGCATGGCAATTAAGTGGAGTATTATAAACAGGATGGTCTATCAGTAAAGCCTGCCTGTTTACTTGCAGAATTAGTGTTCAGCTGGGAAGCAGCTGCAGTCCAGAATGGGTTAGGAAAGAACACATTTCATCTAAAATAATGTAAGCAGCATGCTCCTATTATTAGGTCGGATATTTGCTTCCTCTCTTATTAGAAGGTGATAATAGGGCAGGCAATCCAGCAAGATTTGACAGTGTTAGAAGACAAGGAAGCATATCAAAACACCCGCTCTTTAGCTCACTTTTAGAAACTTCAGTGATCAAATACAACGATAATAAAAACTGGCAGTTGGATTATGACTTTTATGCAGCCATCTCAGCCCATACAGAAATAATCATTCTCTACTTTTTTTTTCCCAGTGTAACTGTTACTGGTTGAGGAGCCAGTTACTTCCCAAGAGCACAGTCACATGCTCAAATATTCTTATATCCTCAATTTTGCTACAATACCTTTAAGAGTACAATGTAATTAATAAATAAGAATGAATTATCACAAGAGTTAAAGCAGTTTTCATTGATGTTTTTAAGACCTGTGGTGGCTTAAATTTCTGTGCGATTTTTTACATCCTAACTAGTTATGATCCATTACTGGTTATTAGGTTTGTAGCCCTTCAACTTCCAAAATTTATCATGGTAAGAAGTTAGCAAGTTTCTGTTTTTCCAACTTCTCCCAAATACATTCCCCTCTTTTCTCCATTTTCATATGCCTTGCACAAGAAATAATATTTATTTTAACTTTATTTGTCCTTAAAAATAGAAATGATTTGAGGCATAGTTTGTTTTGCCTTTTCTTAACAATTACCAGAGCTTACAATTTAGGAGGTACTCAATTAGTAATTACCAATTAATAAATATGAGACCTTGTGGAAAAACTCTATGCCAGATATCTTAGTTATACCTTTGAAATACATTGGTACATTAATTCATTTCAAGACACATAAACTGTAGTATTTGAAAACAAAAATATGCTTCTGTGGAAGTGACTGACTCTTCAGATCAAATCATTTTAGTGGGTTTAAGAATTCTGATAATCGGTTTATTTTATATTATGATTGCTTTATGATTGAAGATTAATTCAAGGATGCACGAGGTCAAACCCAAGCATTTTTTGGAATAAAATGTGTATTACTCAAATTTTCTTTGCTATAACTAGTTATCTGACACAGCCTCACTGTAATATAAAAAGAGGTTTATTTGACTTACAAGTCTGAAGACTGAAAGTCCACCTGGCTTAGTGTGGGTAAACAGCTACGATGGGGAGTGTGAGGAAGAAACTACTGCATCTCAAATCATAAAGAGTAGAGCGCCAGTGACACAAGAACTTACCACTGGTACTGACTTAGGAAACATTCCACGCCTCTTAGTACTGAGACAATGAGGTCTAATACTTTAACAAATGGATCTTTGAGGGACTATCAAACGATATGCCAACAATAGCAAAGCCACATACACTATTAATATTACAAGCATTAATCCTAGATACATGTGTAAACTTTGAGAATTTTCTACAGCAGAAGGATATGATCATTTTTCTGCAAATCACTTTGCTATCATGAAGCTAAATCAAATCTGGTCACACAGAAGCCCATCCTTACATACAGATGGTACTGTCAGTAACTTATGTAAAGTTTGCAGTTAATTAATCCTGCCACCTTATTCCAAAATATAAAGTCCTGAAAGAAGGATAAGTGCTCCCTAAATTATTTAAGCCTGCGCAATAATTAATATACAGCTTTATGGATTCAATTAACTAAGCTACCTCCATACAAAGAAAAGCCCAAAGTTAATTAGTACCATAGCCCTAAGGATTTCCAGTAAACTGGGAAAGCAACTTGAGGATAAAATGCATGTTTATCTATTGTAATTTCAGAGACCTTAGTTCCATGAACAATTTCTCATCTTTAACAGTTGTTTTTCCTTGGTGATATTTCATTCTATATAACTATATTGAGTTACTGTTTCTCTCTCATTATATATTAACTGTGCTGAATGTGACGCTAATTCTACAAATAAGCCTATTTACTAAAGCCTGGGACTCAGACTGGCAGAAGCACTCTTTTGACTTTTCTCCAGTCTATAGTTAGCATGTATTGATTGGGTAGCTGCTAAATAAAAAGTAGCACTAAGGACACAAAAGGCAGCCAGTGTATGAGCTGGAAATCTTTTGCTATTCTTCTTCATCCTCTTCTATCTAAGAAATGCCTACCTGCTGTTGTCTGGAGTTTAGTATCCTCCCCACCAAAATGTATATACTCAAAATCTCAATTTCAAGGTAGTAGCATTTGGAGGTGAGGCTTTCAGGAAATAGTAAGGTCATAGGATCAGCCACTCAAGGTTGGGAATATTGCACTCCTAAGAGAGACCTCAGAAAGAAGCTTGTCCCGCTCACATTGTGCAGAACAAGAGAAGTTATGCTAAGAATTGGTTCCCCACAAGTCACTAAATATCAGTCAACTAGATCTTGGGATTTCCACTCCTTTGAACTGTGTTTAAAATATCAGGGTTTTATTTTACAAGCCTCCTAAGTGTGCAGTATTTGTTTTATAGCAATTTCAGTGACTTAACACACCAGCTTCCACCTATTCTTCTTCCTACATACCTATATTGCAATGCAGGTTTTTCTAATTCTGGTCTTTCTCCATCTCAGATCTTCATTCTTCTGCAATTTTACTCTGACTTCCTAACTAACTTGGTTCTACATTCTGATGCTAATTTTGTTCACTGTTTTCAGGAAGCTTTTTTTTTTTTTTTAATTTAACACCAATCAGTCTATATTGCACTCCTGTTTAATTATACAGTGGTTCCCCACTGAATACCAAATGAAGTCCAAATGATTTGACACGGAGTCAAAAGAGTCTGGTCCA
The DNA here is from genome assembly GCF_034190915.1 of Cavia porcellus. Lineage (NCBI taxonomy): Eukaryota > Metazoa > Chordata > Mammalia > Rodentia > Caviidae > Cavia > Cavia porcellus. The sequence continues at coordinate 19,126,905 of NW_026947514.1, read as the reverse complement.
GGGTTGCATCCAGGGTTGCACACTGCATACTGTGCATCAGAAGTAACTAAATTTGATAGCTCATGATTTGCAAAGTCTTGCAACATAACTTGCTTACTTTGTCTGAATGGCTCCACAAACTCCCACCTCACTTCCCCACCCTGGCTCCAACTCTCACCTTTAGGCTTCTCGGAGTCTTAGGGTAAGTCATGTGTACTTTTCTTACGTACCAAGGTTGTACGTACCTTATGCTTGACTCAGTTGATACAGAAAGGTATGCTTGTGTGTATTGTGCCTGTCCACTAAGCATTATTTAAAGAGAGACATGATTCATTTATCTGTATGTAGTGTCTACTGTTTTGCCTGGCTGTTTACCTGAGATTACAAATGTGTATATTTGTGTACTAAACCGTAAATTATTGTTTGAGTTATGTTATACTAGTAAGTTCTTGTTATATAACTTCTAAATGCTAGACACTTTGTAAATTTTATGATATAATTTTTGAATCATGAACTATTTCTCTTACATGATATCTGAAGAAATTAAAGTTCAGGGAGCTTCTGCAACTTAACCATGTGTTTTAGAGCAAAAATGTAAACTCTGACAGTCAGTGGAACAAATGGCATTAATGACTATACTGTTAAGTGCAATGGTCTGAATTTATATCTAAAAAAATCAGGTTATTAGTACCATTCAACACAGAACTAGAGTTAGTATTCATGAGACTATCTTAGCAGGGTGATGCACAGCTGTAATTTGAGCTAGTGAGGCAGCTGAGGTAGGAGGAATGCAAATTTGAGATCAGTCAGGGCAAATAAATGAGAACCCATCTTTAAAAAAAAAAAAAAAAAAAAAAAAAAAAAAAACAAAACAAAACAAAAAAAAACTACTGGGTTATAGATTCATGGTAGAATACCCCTAGTTTCAATCCTAGTATCATAACAGAATGAATAAATTAAAAAGAAAAGTAAAGGAAAGAAAAAGAAAAAGAAAAAACAGTTAAAATCATGGGATCAAAGCAATAGGCAGAAAGGATTTATGGGTGAAGTTTCCTGAGAATAGTTTTCTCTGATTTTACTTTTTTGTGTGCTGATCTTACTGTTTTCTTCTTCCAGCTGAGTCTTTCTGTCTCTTCCCATGCTACGCTGACTCACACTTTTATAGTTCCATTTTGGCTATTCTCTTAAGCAGAAAGCCCTGAATGCTTCTTTTTAATTTCTCTGCCTTTAATATCTGAAGATAAAAATAGCTTGATCTTCAAACTACAAAATATTTAATGACCTTGACCTCAAGCTGAGACTATACATTATCTTTTGGAGAAAATTAACCAGATAAACATATGTTCTCGTAAAATCAATAGCTGACATATCACATCTTACAGTGACCTGTCAAATGGAAGAGCTACCATAAATACAAGCATCTGTAAAATGTAAATTCAGAGGGCATAAAAAGCCTGCGCGATAATGCAAAGCAGAATCAAGTCAGAGGAATATGGAGATGGAAAGGATTTATGCTCTAACTATAAACTTGAATGCACTAAAAGTAAAGTACCTGATTAAAGTATCTATACCTCTCCCTTTTGTTTATTGAGCTGTACATTTTCTAATATAACACAAAGATGATGAAGTATACTTGTTAAACAATGGAAAAACTTCTTCAAATCTTGCTAATAGGAAGAATGCAAGGGAGACATAATGTTTCTATGCTTAAAATTCAGGGGAAAAAAAACAAAACAACAATCAGCTCTCTTCTTCTCCTTGCTTAGATTCCAGACCTAATTCCTAGTTGTAACCTAATGGAGAAAATCTTTGAAATTATGTACATGTCAATGTTAATTTTTAAATTTTTTATCACTTAATGAGCATTCATATTTTCTCAGATGTGAAAATGTCTTTCCACTTTTCAAATCTTGAGAGTCTAGCTTTTCCACATGTATCGTTTTATTAAACTCTGGTCTCAGAACCAAGTATGCCTTAATGTGGAATTCATATTGCAGTATTTACTTTTTTGCTGAAATCCTATAGCCTTTACATTGTGACTTTAAAAAGAAGCTCTAGTACCATTCTACTTTTTGTTTAGATTTAATCCTATAATTCTCTTCCTCTGTTTATCCTTTAAATGCCAGTTTTACTCAGTCGTCTTGGTTTCTCTCTTGTTCTCATGAATTTTATGGATAACATTACCCAAACACATCAGCCAAAAACATTGCTAAAACGCCTTCTATTTCCATCTCTTATCAGTGGCCCTAAGATATAAATCCTACCCCAAATTGCTCTCCTGAGCTGCAGAACACATGTCCTGTCATCTCATGGCCACTGCCATTTAAATGTCCTTTATATATTTGTAAACTAATGTCACCAGTCTAATGTAAAATATCACCACTCCCATTTCTCATCACCCTTCGATGTTCCATGACCCATTTGGTGACTCATTGCTCATCAGTCTTTCAAAGAAAGCCATATTGTAACTTATATGTTACCGAGTTTATACTGCAGTTTCTCAATGGTTGGAACATTCTCATAAAAACAAAACAAGCTGTTCTTTGATCAACAGATTCCTGGGGTGGAGGTAGCAAAGTTCTTTGATAAACAACTGTTGGAAACTGCCACTAATCTGTTTTTATGTGGAGACCATCAAATTCAACTTGGCAATGCAAGTGGCTTAATGACCACAAGTGAAAAACAAGGGTTTCCTTACATTAGAATTTCTAAAGAGTCTTTTCTTGACTTTCTAAGGAAAGTAGAGAGATACCTGTTGGGTTCAAGTTTCACATTACCTCAGGTCTGGAGGATTTAACCGTAGGACAGAGTACCATAGGGACAGAAAGTTTGACAAAAGAATACAAAGAATGTCAACTTGCCACTCCCTCAGAAATTTGCCTACTCAGACGGCAGCATGGGAATTGCATCTCTGCACATTAATGTGTTCCAAGTTTCAAAATGGGATTTCCTGAGGCTAAACTGAAGGTGGCTATAAACTATTTTGTTGGCACAGCTTAGCAGCCTCCCTCTGTGGCAGGTAAAGTAATGGGAGGGAGCTCCTGGGATCCTGATGGCACATTTCTTGTTTTCTCCCTTTATTGTGGCCTTGGCCTTCAGAAACACCTGCTGCACAGCTCCGTGGCCCCTCACACTCAGAAGTAACTCTGGGGATTTACAATGTTCTGTTCTTATTGTAGCTCCAGAGACTAGAAAGCAAACTCCAGGTAAATGCAATTTTCTAAAATCCCAGACTTGATTGTTCTCAGATTTAGAAGGGAGCTACAGAAAAGGGCTCGTTCTCTGCAAGACTTTGCTGCTTCTGAATGGATAAGCTTTGGAACATTTAATTGTATGTTTCAAAGCTCACCATTGTGTTAAATATCACATCTAAGCAGCATTAAAATGGCCTTTTATTCTTTTAATTAAAATTCAGATTTATAAATTATTTACCAATCAAAAATGATATTTACAAAGTTTAATGAGAGATTTTGGTCTTCAAATAGTGATCACCTATTAAGTTGATTCATTATCTAACATTTAAAGGGTTTCGCTATTATTTGCCTTATCACTGAGCTATAACATCCTTCATCAACCCTTAAACAATGAGCTAAAAGTGAGAATATTTACAAAGGGTTTTAATAAGTATTCTATATATAAATGTGCAGAATTCTGCTGCTTCATCTGAACTCTCAGATGTTTGAGATCGAGACAGACACTTCCAGGGATGTTTTGCGGTAGAAATGAGTCTGGCTACTTAAGATGGCACAGATATTTCCACACCCAGATGTGTGCACTCTACCATGGTTTTCTATTTTGATCAAAGTATGGTTTTCATACCATTTGTTTTCTAATACTGTTTTCAGACTTTTGGAGGTTAGGGTTTGAATTCCACTGTCTTCTCTTTTTTTCAGAAGTTGTTTTATTAGTGACTTTTCTCCTATTACCTCTTCTAAACACTTGTCTGTACTTATTTTATCTGCCATTTAGTTATACTATTCTTACCCTGCATGGGGAGGGAAAATTCCAAAATGTGATACTTAATTAGTTCTGCATTCCTTCCAATGTTATTCCTAACTTAAAATACCATAAAAAGCAATTTCTTGTCAGAACACATTTTTATTGAGTTTCCTCTATGTTTAACTTCAGTGGCACTGACTAGTCTCAGGGTCTTGCTTCAACGTCTGCTCACTGGCACAAATTATTTGTATCGCATTTCAGGAAACCATCAGTAGAGCTCTCCTGTTTCCTTTGATTGGAGAACCAATCTTTGGGCCACATCTTAAAAGCTAAGGCTATGCAAACAGATATATGCTTTCTTGGGAAGTGCAACGCACACATTTTGTATCAGATGCAGTCCTTATTTCATTCCTTCACTTCAATTTTTAAAAAGTTCAGGAAATTGTGTTTTTGGAGGATAGCCTTCCTGAAGCTTTGATGATATATGGCTTTGAAATAAAGACCTTTAGAGGCCATTTGTAAACATCTGATTCCCCATAATTACTACCAGAGAAGGAAAAACAAGCTCTTGTTTATATAGTAGATAAAATAAATATTAAGAGCTTCTAAGGCCAATATCCAGTTGTATATTATTCATCAACCAGAACATTCACATCTTGTATCAGTAGATCAATGCTGCTATTAAATAACACATCAATCATACCTACATGTCTGCCTTTTCTAAATATTTCCAAATAATTTTACAAAACTAGATTATGAATGAGACCACTAACTCATTTAGATCTAATAAACAGAGTGTTGCTTTCTAAGCTGACTTGCATCCCAGTTGTACCAATCAAACTTTCCCTAGTATTAAGGCTGTGAGTATAGAAAAGAAAGTGACCATATGTGTTAGTTACAAAGGTTGTTGATAATCTCTTCCATTCTGACGTTTGACACTTTTGAGAATGAGTACACACTATATTGAAGAGAATGTCTTGGTATTAATGATTACTTAGGTTGATATTTCAACGTATTTTTATCATCATATTCAGTAGTCTAAATGCATTCAAACACTATTGTAAAGTACTTATAAAAGTAAAAAGCAGGAATATATTTCTTATCTCATTAAACAAATACAACAATAACATGCCATCAACTAAAAAAAGTATGAAAAATATGTAATATGAGGTCCTTTCTGCTCTATAGAAGCCAAAAAAAGAAAAACCTTACACAAGAAGAGATTATCAGACAAGCACACAGCACAGAATATGATCACATGAAAAAAAATATGAGCACCTTTGGAATGTGACTGCTGTAGAGCAGAGGCCCATTTCTCATCGGGTGCATTTGCAGCCAGCAGTGTGAAGACAGGACTTCTAGAAGAGGACTGCACTTAAGAATTCTAATGCAGCATGATGTCATGCTCTTTGACTATGTTTGGAGCAAATTTCACATTGTATTATTACTCTTAAATAAGTATAAAATTCAATAAAGATTTATTTTACTCTATGAATGATTTAATTATATGATTTTTAAATATTAAAAGCAAGAAGCAAAAACATCTTAACCAAGCATGCTAGCCTCAGAGTTCCAAATTGAAAACTCCAGATCACACACTAAAATTTCAATACCATAATTTCCTTTTATGCTTTACTGATTTTCAGTAAAGCAGAGTCTTTTTGTCTTAATTCTTTAAGTCTTTTAGTCTTAATTCTTTTCTACTTTACCTATTTAAGAAACTCTCGATATGAATGGAATGTGTTATAATTGGTTTTGATGGTTAATTTAGATGCCAGGGTCACTTCAAAGAATATGTAAAGCCCTAAGGAACTTGCACCAACTGCTGACCTGCGTCTCACCAGAATTGCTTGTAGAATACAGATTTTGTAGCATGTTTCTAGATATTTCAATTGGAGTAATCCAGCATGAAAACTACCTACAATCAAAGCAAGAGTGCATCTACCTTTTTAACCAAATCATTTTTACTCTAGTTGTTACTTTTGACCTTGAGCTGATTCACCAAATCCCACTGTGCTATCACCGCTGATTGTTAGAAATGACTTCCCCTAAAAGCAAGAAAAGTTTAAAAAGTCCTGATAATGTTTTATTTAAATTTGAAATGCAGAAACAATGTCTTCTTGTTCCTGAGCGTGACACATTCAGAATACTAGATGTAAATGCACGGAAAAAATTCATTTTCTTTTTTCATATTAATGCTAATTATACCAAATTAAGAAAGGATATTTGACATCTTATTGTTCCAAATACGTTGTGTAGATAAAATAACAGCCACAGTAGCATCTTTCAAGAATAGAGTTTAATCCTCAGATAAAGTGTTTTGCAGATCAATAATCCCTTTCACCTTGACACTCACAGTGAGCCTATTGCACTAGGCTCCCATTTTAAAAGTAATTTTATGAGAACAAAATTCATTATGATTTCTTGGTTTTTAATTAGAAAGAACTTTAATGATTTTGACATGTAGATTTACTGCATGCCTGGGGTTTGTCCCTGGTATGGATTCTATCATGTTGGAAAAGCCACTTCTTTTGATCGAGGTCTTAATCATTTTCACAGCATTCATCGCATTTATCTCCAAGATGAATCCTCTAATGTTGCAAGGGCTGATTCCTTAGTGAGGGGTTTCCCACATTCATTATTTCGATGGAACTTTGCCGACGTAGCTGCTCTGATGTTCAGTTTGACATGAAATGTGTTTAATGTGCTTTTCCATGTGTCTCACATATGTGGAACTTCTTTTAGCAACTCTCTGCTTTGTAATAGGAATTAATCTCTCACAAAAATCAATCTCATGTTTCCATAGAGTTCTTTCTCCCGGAGAATTGCAATTTGCTTCAATGTTATGAGTGATAAGCACATTTCCAGAATACTAACCTGAAGAACTTCGGGGGTGAATATTTTCCATGTAATCATCACTCAGAAATGATCTACTTCAGGGATGGATTCTCACTTTGGGATAGTCTCATATTACCGAAGGCAATGGCTGCATTGAATTTTCAGCCTAAATCCCAGGATGTATAGATGTAGATACCAAAGTTAGATGCCAGAACAAAACACAAATGTCCAAAGGAAATGATACTTAGGTGACTTGAGATTTGTTAATGGTCCTCCACCTCCGAAGTAGTATGCAGAAATACCTAGGAGATGAAAATTTAAAAACAGTACTTTTTTTTAAAATTTTATTTAAGGAGAAAAATAAAAGCAGAGAAATGGTACAAGTTATACAGATTTACAGAAAAAATAAACAGTAGGAAATCACTAGTTAATAGATTACATATTGTCATCTTAGAAATAATTGTTCAAGTCACAAAATTAAAGCTTGTAAAGTGGACATTCCAATAGTGAGACTGCAAACAGTTCTGTTCAATGATCCTACAAAACTCAGTGATATCATTATCTATCTTATACACTTAAATATACATGCAGTTATATCGTTTAGAGCACTTTCTTTTCCTCTCTTTTGTACAATGACAATTACACATTTTGGGTTTTGTTGCTCCCACAGTTCTTATTACTTTTTTGGAAGGGAGTAGAACCAAATGTGATATAACAGAACAGAGTCAATCAAATCAAAAGGGTTTACATAATATATAATGTAAAAGCATAATACAAGGTGATCAACAATGGTTACCATAATGCCTCCCGCTATCTCTAATAGAATTGCCTATATCATCAGTTATAATAAAATTGAACAAAACAGTAAAGAACAAAACCAACAAAACCAAAACATTGGAGACATTATAGGTCTTCAAAAGTAGATAATAGTCAATGAGAATGGGCGTCATAATGAATCTCACTATCTTCATAGCTGTTGCCTAAACTTTCGAACCTGGTACTATCAAGCAAAACAGAATAGAGGGACATCAGTCAAAAACAAGATGGTGAGAGTAACACAGGGCTTTAAATCAAGATAATGGAAAGTCAAAGTGGGTTACTATAATATATCCTGCTATTTTTTATTTATTTTCCCTTAATTAAAAGGATAAAAGTAAAAAAGTAAATAATGAAGTAGAGATTGAGATAAAAGAGGGCATAACAGCAAAACAGTGCAGATCAAAACATAACCATTTAAGCAGAATAGTGTTTCACCACAAGATAATCCTGACATAAAAGTAGTTACCATATTGTCTCTTTCCTTGAAATCTTTGAGTATAACTTCGTATACTGTAGCATCAAATATATCAAAACAATGTAAAACCATTTAAGAGAATGACAGCATTACAGGGTATTTAGAATCAACTAACAGAAAATGAACAATTGTTTCTGTATAATCTCCTCATCTTTAAAAGTTTTTGCTTATACTATCATATATAATAAAATCCAATAAGATACAACCTGTTTAGACCAGTGGAGACAGAAGAACAAAAGCTTGATGAGACTTCAAAACAAGATAATACTAAATCAGTATTACCTATTAAGACGTCATTTTCTCCAAAATAGCTGTTCCTATCATCCAGTCTTCTCTGCCTCATTTCTGTTGAGCTCTTTTTCTGTCATTAGTTGTCAGTTTGTCTTCTTCATTTTGTTTTCTGTTCCATTCATGTGGCCTCTCTGCCACTATTTCTGGATTCTTTGTATTTTTCTTTTTTAGAATATCCTGCAGTATTTTCTGTAGAGTTGAATTGGTGGTTGCATATTCCCCTAGATCCTTTTTATCCTGGAAGCACCTTGTTTTTACATCAATTTCCAGGGATAGTTGTGCAGGATATATCAATCTTGGCTGGAGATTATTATCTTTCAAAGCTTGAATTATTTCCCCCCATGCTCTTCCTGATTTGATGGTTTGTGCAGAGAAATCTGCTGTAATTCTGATGGGTGTTCCCTTGTAAGTGATCTGTTTCTTGTCTCTGACAGTTTTTAGTATTCTGTTCTTGTATTGGATTTCTGGAATTTTAATTATTATATGCCTGGGTGTTGCTCTGTTTGGGTTGTAGGTGGCTGGGGTCCTGTATGCTTCATACAACTGAGTATCTTTAACTTTTGCTAAATTAGGAAAATTCTCCTGGATTATTTCTGTGAGTAGCTTTTGTAGTTCATTTGTTTGTGTCCCTACTTCTTCGTTTATGTTCTTAATTCTTAAGTTATGGATCCTCTTATCATCTTCTAGTCTTTGTATCATTGCTGTTTGTTTCTTTGTTATTTTTAAGAAGTTTTTCATTTCATTCTCCCATATTACAAATCTGCCCTCCAGTTCAGATAGTCTGTCCTTAGTTTCTTTCAAGCTGTTATGCCAGTTTTCGATACAGTTTTTAGTTTCCTGGTAGTCTCTTTGAATCTGCTTCACGTATTCTATGCTATCTCTATTTTCTCCATCAAACAATTCTCCCCTCTTTTTCTGTTCTTCCATTCCACCATCTGTTTTTTCTTGGGTGGTGCTTAGCATTTCTCTAACTATTCTGCTTATTTCTAGATTCAGGTCATTAATAATTCAGGTCAGTTCATTCCTGAACTCATCTATGACTCTTTCTAAATGGCTCTTTATGTCTATTTTTGTGTTGACCGCTATTACCTGTTTCTCAGGATTGGGGGCCGAAGGGCCTTTCTTGTTGCTCCTTCTTCCCATATTCTTTGTTCCTTATATATGCAAGCGTATATAGGAGGCCCAGTTTCCCTCCCTGTCAGCCACAGCCTGATCGAATTGCGCCGGCTAGATGTTCCCGCCCACTGCAGCACACCAGGAAGTTGAAGACCAGGCAGCCTATGCGGGGCCCGCCCCTCCAGGCCACCCTCAGGCTCTGGGATCTGGGTTGTGCTAGCCTACTGGGTCTCAGCCAGCAGCGTCAAGTAGGCTAGGCACTTCTCACCAATCCCGCTTGAGAGGGGATACGTGGCTGAAGTCGCTGCAGCGCCCGCTCCCCAAGTCTGCCCAGTCCCAGAATGTCCTCTGCTGTAGTCTCCTAAACTGTGGAAGAATGTCAGTTTCTCTCACTCACCTCACCGCAAGTCAATGCATAGCTCCCTGCCTGTCCTGTTTTCAACTCCGTTCACCGATTCCCATTCTCAGAGCTTCCGCGTGTCTCTCTCCCTGCAGAGCAGATGTAGATGCAGCTGCCGTGTGGCGGGAAACCCAAATCGCAGCTTCCAATGGCGCGGGCTCCAGCTTCCACACTGAGGCTTTTCTGTTCCTGTTGTAGCACCAGGATTGCATTCCAAGTTGGTTTCTCTCAGCCCAGTTTGTTCTTGGTTCACCGGGGCATATCTCCTCCTGCTTATGATTCCTTACTCAGCACCATTCCTGAATTCTAAGCTGAGTCTTTCAGAGAGCCTTCGTAGCTGCTGCTATCTCTCTGCCATGTTCTCCTGGAAGTCTCAAGAACAGTACTTTTTAAAGAATAGCATTTGCTCAGCCTTGATCTTTCCAAAACAGAAGATAGTAAGAAGTGTCTACCATATTAACCTCACGGAAGGAGAACTGCAATGACTGGAAAAGATAAATTAATACGTGGCTTTTGCACATGAAAAGACACAGGACAGTTTGATTACTGCCTGGGACTAACTCTTATTAAATGGGGCCAGGCTAATTGCATGAGATTAAACATTCTAATTGGGACTTCAATAGAAATTTAAAGTCTACTTTGAGAAAATGGAGAATTAACAGGATAGTTGTGAGCCTTTAGATATTCAACCAAAAAAGTAATTGTACTGAGGAAATATTCCAAATGGAAAGTGCAGAAAAATAAAACTGTGTATCAATGATCCTTGCAGTAGTTTTCTGATCAACAGACAAATTGTGTAAATTTTGAGTATGTCTCTTTTCCTCATTTGCAACAATCACTTTTTCTGAATAGATAATCAAATGCATTATCCAGAAAGTACATAAATTCTGTTGAGCAAACACTACTTGCTTTTATTTCTTAGAGATTTACACACATGCACATTTTAATGATATTGAGATTCAGAATGTGCCAATATGACACTTTTCTCTGCTAGAATGTAAGCTTTTGTTTTAATAGAGAAAAAGAATTCATAAGGTAACCAAAAGAAATAAATCAGTTCAGAGTGTCTCACTGTCCTTTTATCTTTGAAAATGAAAGCTAAAATTTATGGTTATGGATTTTGGACCCTGCCAAAAAGTGAGAGTCTTTATTGGTGCTATGAAAATGGTTGTCAGTGAACCCAGTGCTAATTCAGTTCTTTACTTTTTGGGGACAGTGTGCATAAATGGTCCACCCTCTCTGGAGAAAGACTACTGGTCAAGTAACAATATCCACCTGAATGTTGTTTTGTACTGGACTAGAGATACATTTTTAGCATATTATGTATATGTAGGAAATAAGAACCATATAACTTTAAACAAAAATAAAGTTTAGTAAGTCATGTTTTCTTCTATTACCACAAATACACAAACTCATAGAAAAATATTTCTTAAAACTTTGCATTGAAGCATTTTGTTAAAACAAAACACACTCAGGGTAGGTTAATTCTTCTGTTTCCATCAAGAAGGAGAGACAAGAAGACAAGTCACTGCCAGATAAATTACAGATTGTATTATTATTTTTTCTTTTCTTATATTCAGAGGGAAAGTTAGCTTGTTGGGAGGATCTTCATCTTCAAAAAGGGTGGCCAGTCTTGCTCGTAGATTGCCCGTAATTTTTTTGTTTATATATTTTGACTTAAAACTGTAGAGTCTGGGTTTGGGAAGTCCAAATCCTAAGATGTACTGTGGGTTTGGTTTTATTTATGAAGTACTAAGAATGAATAAGTAGCCTATTGCTCTAAATCACAGTATTTAATTATTTAAGTTAAAAAATTATTCTCATCATTAGGTCTACAGCATACATATTGAATAGAGATATTAAAAACTATGCCACTAAAATCAGTTCACACTGTGGTATGTTAACAAACCCCCAAAACTTGAATAGTTGCCCCAGTATGATAAAATAGCATTCTTATTTAAATCTGTGTTGAAAAAGATTTCTGATTCCTTGACTCACAAGACTATAAACCATCTTGGTCAAGCCATCTACATGGTCTTAGGTCAATGAGATAGAATGATGTTTGAGAGAAGATCTTGAAATTAAGAATTTTCTCTGCCAATGTTAATCTGATCACTTTCAAAAAGTCAACAATTTTAAGTTGTACTAAAAGATAGTTTTGCTTAACTATTTGAATATTACTGTAAAGTTCTGTTCCATAAATCCACTACAGTAATCAGAATTCTCCAAAGAAAGACTCCCATACATTTACATGTATATAGATACACAGATAGATAGACAGATAATTGTAAGAGAGATTAATGTGAGTATGCATGTTAGCAAATCCAAACTGTAAATGTAGTTGTCAACTACAGAGACCTAGGGCAGTCAATATTTCAGTTCTAGTTTGAAGGCTGCCAAGCTAAAGAACTGTCTTCTGTAGAGCAAAGTAATTCTTTTCATTTTCTTTCAGACTTTATTTAATTGGATTAGGCCCATTCACATTACATTGAATGATGTGTTTTTCTATCAAGATGCACAAATTTAAATGCTGCTCTCAACCAAAAATACCCATTCATAATGTTGTTTTTAATTCTGTTGGTTTGTTTTAAAAGTTGTCTTAGTTTGCTTAGGCTGTTAGAAAAATATATTATAAACTCCGTGGTACATAAGTAACAAAAATTTATTTTGCTTGTTCTGGAAGTAGGGAGAGCTAAAATTGAGGCCATGGCAGATTTAATGTCTGGTGAGAGCCCCTTCCATGTTCACAGATGGACGTCTTTCCAGTGCCTCCCTACATCCTTAAAGTGGCTAATGAGCACCTGCAGGATTCTTTTAGAAGACCACCCATTCCATTTCATTATGGTCTACTCTAAAGAGTTAATTCCTTCCCATATGTCTTATCTTCCAATACCATCTCCACAAGGATTAGGATTTCAATATATGAACTTTGGGGGAACACTGACATTTAAGTCATAGCATAAAGAGAAGTTCGAGCTGAAAGATTAGTAAATTCTCTTAGCTTTAAAATTCTGAGAGAAGCCGGGCATGGTGGTCAATCCCAGCATTTAAGAGTTGAGATCGTAGGATCACTGCCAGCTCAAGGCCATTTTGTACTAGATAATGAATTCAAGGTCAGCCTGAAATACAGTGAGATCTGGTCTCAAAATAATTAAATTGATTAATTCTGAGTTTTCATGAGTTATGTGCTACAATTAATACAAAATAATAAAAACTCAAGATAATTTAATATAGATAACAATTAATAATTCAGAAATTATTGATTTAATTTTAGAATTATCCAAAATTCTCCTTTAAACTACACTCTATAGTTTATTTTTTTTTATTTTTTTTTTTTTTTGTCTTTTTCCTTTTTATCGGTACCAGGGATCGAACTCACGACTGCCTGCTTTCAAGGCAGGCGCTTATGCCGCTGAGCTAAACCCCCAGCCCCCACTCTATAGTTTAGATATAACCCATTTTTGTTGTCACTTTCTACTTGCATGGGAAGAATGAATGAGCTAAGAAAGAAAATTAATTAAGCAAGTTTTTCCTATTGATGAAATTTCTAACTTCTATGGATTTCAATCACATATTTTAGAATTCCTCATTATCATAGTCAGTAGTTTATGTTATAGGGAGTGCAAAACAGGTTGAGTTATAGAAATTATGTGAAAGTAAAAGAACCAAGTACTATTTAGAAATTCAATATATTACCTAACAAATATAATTTTTATGACATATAGATGATTGATAGAGAAAAAAACTGCATATCACAGTGTCAGCAATTTTCACTCATTTCAGTGTAAAAAGATTTTATGAAACATTAATATAACAATCAGACATTAGATGGTTTAAAAGAAACAATTTTGATTTACACCTGAACACTTACCTTAACTAAAGGATCATTTTGAAACATTGGTGTGAATCTTGAAAGGAACAGATGCTAACACAGAAAAAAGATCACGAGCTTTTATCACTTCTGTTTTGTAATCTCTATATGGAATAAATTTTGAAAACTATAAAATTTTTAACTTGTTATTCTGTAAGGATGAAACTTTCAACCTTCCTTAGTAACTAGGAATTTATTATTGTTTTATTATTTCTGGAATTATGTAATATATACTTTAACCAAATAGACATAATTCTAGATTTATTAATATTAAATAAAAATAAAGATTACTAAAAATAAGGCACAAAATAACAGAAACATTAGATTTAGTCATCTTTGGATAACTAACATTATAAGAAGACAAAAACATGCTATGAATGAGTCCTTTTAAAATGTAGTTTATATTTTCATGTGAGTATACAAACAAGAAGCACCAGTTAGACAAAATTTGAAAAAAGAAGATACTTTATTAACATCATAAATAAATAAAATACAGAACATTAAAAGAGATATCTTCCCCTCTTCTAATATATATTTTCAAATTATTGACTAATTAAATAAAAATACCCAAAAATATCCTAATCACAGTCAAGGATTTTAACAAAGACTCAGTAATTCAAATAGATGCATGATAAATAGATAGAAAATACGTCAACAACTATCAAACACCTTGAGCTGTGTAACATTTAAGGACATCTCACAATTGCAGAGTGTACATTTCATTAATACGTGCATGGATAATTTCTTAAGATACAAAGCATAATGGACCAAAAAATAAGGCTCAGAATTAATTTTGATGTGAATAACAATGATACTGAAGACAGTACCAAATATTTGACAACATGAGTCAAAAATATTTCAAGAAATCATGTAGACATGAAATATACAAGTGTATAGGTACAAGAATGCACTGTTGAAGGAACAATTAAATGTGAAATTGGATGCATTATAAATCACTTGTGGTACTACTATGAATTTTTACACCCAAAAGGTAGAAAAAAAATACTTAAAGGGCAAAGTAAATAAGAGAAGACAAAACAATCAAATAAAAGTAGAAATATGCAAAATTAGAAATAAAAAAATAAAGGAATTTAAAACTCAAGTTTATTTTTAAGAAAATTAATAAGTATCACAGGCTTATTTTAGAAAGCAATAAACAATGAATATTCAGGTATAATCCTAGGAGCTGGAAGACAGAAGTAGGAGGATTGTGAGTTACAGGCCAGTCTGGGGTATATAGTGAAATTGTGTATAAAAAAATATTGTAACATCAGTACTAAGGAAAAGTCTATAACAGCTACAAAAAATTTAAAAAGAAAAAATAGATATGTGTCATAAACTTTCTTGTGGTTAATCAAATAATTCTGATACACTGGACATTAAGAAAACATGTTATCAAAACTAATATGAGATGAGAGATAACTAGAATAGTCCCTATAACACAGAGAAATGAAACTCCCAATCTATTATATGTCCGGTGTGAGTTTATGTTCTCTAAAACCGAAGAATGAATTTTAGAAATGATGGAGGTTAAGAATAGTATGGGTTGCCAGGGACTCTGTCTTTTGGAGGGATTATTATGGAGTAAAACCATGAGGAGAAACAGGTCTAAAGCTGGGGAAAACTGGGAACTCATGAGGTGTAGGTATGAGGTGAGACAGCTATGTTTAGCCAATAAGATTAATTGCTCAAGTAAAGTTAACTAAATTGGGAACAATTTGGGGATGAAGTCACATAGAAAGCAGGTAGTCTTAGAGAGCAATGACTCTTGCTTAAGGATTGGAATGGTGACTCCTAATTTCTCGAGGTGATCCAGATTTAATCCCAAAGGATTATACTCAAGGGTATGGTTGCATTTGTTTTGCCTTCTGTCCCAAAATCTGGCCCGCAGCAAGAGGTCTGTGTCTCCTTCAAGGTTATCAGACATTTGGTCCTCTGCCTGGCTTCTTTGAGGGCCTAGCCCTGCCTCACTGCCTATAATATTTCTAACTAGCTCAGATGCTCATAACACCTATATGTTAAATAATTCACTCTTAACCAATAAATTTATAAGAAAAACCTCTACATCAAGAGTAACTTTCATCAAGTAGTTAAGGGTTAAAAAATGCCTACCTTAAGAACAGAAAGAGAATACTCCACAATCTGTGCTTTTCTCACTCATGGATCAAACACATGATAAATAATGTATGGAGCAATGAACCCAGATGGGAGAAGCTTCCAAAAGTCAGTTTAAAATCAATTTAGGTGTTCTGTTTTCCTTGAGTAATAAGCAGGTATGTCAAGTGTTGCTCTGTATCAGTTATGAATCAACAAATTCACAAATTAGCAGCCTTCCAAATTCTAAGGTATTAATATGAAACTGATCTGGAAAAACTCAATCCTTTAACTTGAGGTGCTTCGTTGAATTCATTGCTTTTATTTTCCTACTTCCCCAATATTTCAGTCTTAGGAACTCAAATGGCATGATAAAAATCAGTTGGAACTTCCCAACTTTAAAGAGCCCAGAAGGATTAAAAAAAAAAAAATGCTATTAATTTTAGCCAAATGTCATCCTGATATGCAACAGATCTGTTTCCAGTTGAAGTTATAATCATTCATTGTATATACATGAGTAGAATTTTGGTTCACTTCCATGGTTTGAATTAAATCCTAAGTTTTAGTAAAAAAATGCATGTGATTCATATTCAAATGAGCTTGTATAAGCAATTGTTTTAAAGAGAACCAACTCTCCAGTTGCCTTCGGACTCATGTTCTTCACATGAAAAAACTAATGAGAACAATATGTATTACTTCATTATGTGAATAATACTTCAGAGTCAGTCAAATCATCAGAAACACTTAACAGGGAAATAAGTATTTACTTGCAAAAGGAGTTTGCAATAATTGTTTTGTGGAGATTTAAAGAATGCCATAGATGCTCCCTTCACACCATGCACATCTATACTGCTGAAATAGTATGCAAATAACTTCCAGTATCCTCCTGAGTGTGGTGACACATGCCTGTAAGCCTAGCATTTGGGAGGTTTAGGCAGGAGGACTAGCATGAGTTCAAGGCCAGCTTGGACTAAACAAAACAAAAACAAATGAACAACCTTCCAGCAACCTAATGTCTAGCCATAGGAGACCCTGAATCTCAGGGTAAGAACTTTGGGGTAAGATGTCTCGGGCCTCTGATAATGGTTTACACATTTTTTTTTGAACATTCTTTGTTATATAAATTTTAAAATGAAAAAAGAATAAAAATCAAGATTATATTTTCAGGAAAAGCTATGACTCAATTACATATAGATAAATCTTAGATTAGGGAAACAATTGTAAAATAATTTATTTTACCTTTCCCTGGTAGAAAAGCAAAGAAAAATAACACTATGATAGTAGACATAGCCTGATGACAAGCCTGCTGCCTGACCTTGGAAAACGTGTTGAGCCTGTCAAAGACCATGATCCATTGTTATTTCAGAAAACAACAGCAACTCTAACACAGGATTATGTAAATAAATGAATGACAAATTTTCCCGAAACATCTCTCACTGTGATAGGCACCTTGACTGTTTCCCTAAATATTTGTCAAACCTACAAAAAGCAGATTTCAGGGCTCTAATGCTTACCAACAGTGCTTCAGAAAAATTGCTTCTAAACTCACAACTTCTTCAGAGAAGCCCCTCAAAGACCTTCACTCAGAGGTGTTGACACATCAAATCACTGAAACAATATGTATGATAGTATAAACAAACTCGTGTCAGTTCTTTGCAAGGTGAGGAACTCCAAAGATTTGTTTAACCAATTTGAAATCCTTTTTACACCCAAAAGACAAAATTATTTGGTCAAGTATTTCAAATCCTACCCATACCCAAAAGACAAAATTCTTTGTTCACAAAGTAAAAGACATGCGGAAACAGGGCACAAAAGATAAAATGTGCACATTTGCATGAAAAAAAATTACAATATCACCCCCACAAAAAGTTAAGGATTTGTAGCAAACAAGGTTGAGTTTCCCAGATTAAAGTTTTGATGGTCCCACATTTGCCAGCTGCTTTTTTCTTATACCACATTGAGCACCTTGGAGTTGGTCTATGTGGCTTTCCACTTCTTTCCATTCTTCATTCTCTGAACAACACTTTGGAGCAGCCCTCACTTTTATGGTTATTTCACCTTTCCCAGGTAGAAAAACAAACATGACTGACGATTTTAAAAGAACAGTGTTGTGTTAATGTTTTTGTTGTGGTGACCAAATACCTGAGAAAAATCAATTTAGAGAAGGAAAAGTTTATTTTGGCTCACTACTTCAGAGATTTCATTCCACGGTTGGTTGATTTTATTGCTGTGGGCCCAGAACCAAGTCTCCCATGCATATTTTTCTGATATCAAAGCCTACAATTTTAATCACTAAATTACAGACATACCTTGTTTAACAACGGAGTTCTATTCCTGTAGGTTGTTAAATTAATTGGTCACTAAATGAGGAATTATATGTAGTATGTACATTGCAAGGAACAAAGAAATGGTCTAATGAAGCTCCACCTGGCTGGATTTTCTTTTATTTTCATAACATAACATGTAGTACTGTAATACAGAAAGAAACAAAACTGTATTAAACAGAACAATCAAAAAAAAATCATGGTACTATGTGTAAACAAGGTGTGCTGTACAAAAAAGACATAGAGGCTTTGCAGGAAACATGTACAGTATTGTATAAAAAATTTTTAAAAACATAGGTAGTAAGTCTAAGCAGTTGTCACAAGTTCAAACAAAGTGTCATAGTCGTCCAGTCATTAAGCAGGTAGGTTGTTAAGAGAGGAGAATCTGAATTTCTCCGTCTATGCAAATCCCTTTTTGAGGATACACACAGGCGTTTCCCAAAGTTGAGATAGTTGTAATTTAGGAGTGCATGTGTTTGAGTAGTTTTACCAAAACTAACATTAAATTAATTAAAATGAATATCATTGTCTAAATGTTTTTTTTTTTCCAAAAGTAGTGCAATTCTGAAATGTATAATAGCAATGAAATCAAGAAGACCTGTATATTAACCGGTTTTCCCACTGCTAAAAAAAAATACCTAATTTTCCCAATTTAAAAGAAGATAGGGTTATTTTGATGTATTTTGGTTCATGTCTTCCTTAGGATTTAGAGGGTTCGGTCAATGGTTACCTGGCCCTAACCAGGAAATAAAACAGGGAAACAATGCCTAACAGGAAGGAACAAGGAATCAGGGGCTTAAATGTCACCAAAACATACTCAGAAGCGTGCTTTACTAATATCCTAAGCAAGACTAATGCCAAACAAGCTAAGAATGCAACTTCACTATCACAACCTGATAGACAGTAAAGATAAATAGCAAAATTATGATGAAAGACCCAGGATTATTCATATTTTCTTTTTCATCCAGTTGCTCCTTGCATTCTAATGATAATGAAAGCAAATTAAATACAATATTAAACTGATACAATAGCAACCTGAAGGCTGCTTATTTACTAGCTGTAGTGTTTAATACTGTGATGAGATTCAGAAATAAAGAAAATTTCTTGCCTAATTTTTCTACAAGCCAATGGTTAGTTTTATATTTACTTTATTCTACACATTCATTAAGCAAGTGTAATACACTCAGCTTAGGCTACTTGACCCCCCTCACCTTCATATTTACATAGAATTACCAGGTAAAAAGAAAATACGAGCTTGAACAAGCCCCTGAATCATTTGGTCTACTAAATCACAAAAGGTAAGAATGAGGGAAGAGAATGGAATTCTTTACTTTAGTAATTGCTATCTTATTCAAAGTTTCAAGATGTTACCAACAAGAGCAGAAAATTCCTAGTGCATACCTATGAACTTAAGAAAAATGATCTGGTATGTTGGGATATGTTCCCCTGTAAGGAGAGAAAAGAATGAATATATCCCTCTCCTCATTCTATAGTTTAATCATTCATTTATTCTGCAATACCTATGTGGCCAACACTGTTTCTGGTCCGAGAAATTTTTATGACACATAACATGTGAAATCCACACTATTATATCTTAGTGCAGATGTCAGGACAGTGAGCAATATTATATAAATTGTGGATAATTTTAGAGTTACTGTTGTTATTAAAATAAAAAAAAATTGGAATAAGAACCAGAATATATACCAGATGTTATGAAATAGTAAAAAGAAAATGTTTAGAGGACCTATCAAGGTGGAGGGAGGAAGGAAAGAAGTGGAGAAGAAAAGCAAAAAAAAAAAAAAAAAAAAAAGAGAGAGAGAGAAGGAAACAAAGCTTTTGTAAAGAAAGAGGGGAAGAGGTGTTGAAGGAAGAGGGGGGAAAAGAATGAAGATATATCATTCACCGATACAAATTTCCTATGATGCATACGATCATTATGTATATTTGAAATGTACCAGAGTGATAAACATAAAATTTATAGTTAAAAAGCCCAACTGCTTCAGGAGCATTCAACATGAGTTTTGTGTAGTTAATCCTCTTGTCATCCTTGTCTTTTTATCTGTGAAATGGAAAGATCCAAAGTATAAAAATACATAATGTTTGCATGAGGCAAATACAAATTATAGCTAATATTGAGTGAATTCATCTTTTTTGCAGACATTACACAAAACACATGTCTAGCATACTAATTCAATTGTTAGAACTATCCTTGAAGATAGATACTATTACAATGCCTATCTTACCGATGACAGAACTGGCAAAGAAAAAGAAGATAGATACCACACCTTAAATTTGGCATTTTGAAAACATCATAATTTGAATCAATGAAATCATCTCTTAAATTTGAGTATATCACTGTTTAACAGTTGCTTCTAAAAAATCAGTAGTTTTATACAAGTCTTTGTTGACATTGGTGCAGCTCAACAAATTTTGTGGCAATTATTTTTATCTTAGTCTGAAGGAATTCAAGTGGAAATCCATTAAATTTTAATAATGACTCACTGTTTTTCTTAGCCAAGATTCTCTCATCTAGTAGATTTGAGGATGAATATTTACATAAGTACATGCATTTTTCACTCATATGTAAGTACAAATCATGGACTGTAGTAAGTAAAATATACTTTAAGGTCTTCTTTTTCTAAAATTAAAATATACTTTTGAGTATATGAAATTTGGTATTATTGGATGATCTTGAGAAATATAATATAGAAATAGAGGTACTGTACTGTACTATATTTTAGGAGAAAGAAAAGAATAAAAACCAGCCTCAGATTTATCTGGTTCCAGAATCCTGGAAGTCTAAGTAGTAGTACAGGAATGCAAAGAGTCAGATGAGACATTTACTCCTCAGAAAGAGGTTTAGTCCTGCTATAGGAATCTGCTATGTGTATAAAATCAACAGCCCTTCAAAAATAGTGTGCATGATGGGACTAAGTGCATAGCGAGCACAAAGTGTCTGGTATTTACAGAGATAACTGAGTTGATGTGGCCAAGCTTTGCATATTTTCAGAGTCCTTCCAAAGTCATGGCCAGATTACCATTTTGGAAATGGCATGATGGGGACAGATAAACAGTAATGTATTCAGGAAAGACCAGGTCATCGTCACGTTAAAAACAACCTTTGAGGCCATCTAACCAAAGTCACAGTAACTTACAAGAACATAGATTCTATTGGCTTGAGATGTGGAGGCAAGAATGAAAAAGCACAGAGAAGAAAAGGCATAACAGGAAGTCATGTGGAGTGGAGGATTCTTGTGGGTCTAGAGAAGTGTGACTTTGTCTTACTATCTGGGCGTGTTGCCTGGGATAAAATGATTATCTTCCAAAACAAGTGAGTTCAGAATTTCTTATAGTAGTAGTGTATTGCTTTGCCTTACCTTAAATGTTGGCCCAAGGCCTGGACTTCACTCAGTCAAAGTATTCACAGCATTTTATTTTTCTTTTTAGGCAATGCCATCCTTAAGAGACAAAGCTATACAGAGCTTCACAATGAGCAGATTACACATGCCTGTCAGTCAGGCTGTATGTGGGTGCTAATACAGATGACTCTGCTCAATTTGAGCTTTGGGCGCTTGTGAACAATTTTGAAAGTGTGACTTAAATGGAGACACTGTAAATGAGTCTCTGCAGGGCTAACACACAGACTCTCATTTTCTGACACTGTTTGTGTCAGAAAATAGATGACAATCTAAGGCTGGAGGGAAGAAATGCATTGTAAGAGGAAAACACTCTGTCTTCAAAGGATTTCACATTATTCTCCACATCAATTCAGAAGGTCGACTACTTTCTACTAAGTTTAAAGATATTTGGATAGTTAAAATACCTTCTAATTTTGAACATTTAGCAAATACCTTGTTCAGATAAAAGAAAAAGTCATTCAGTTAACAAGTGGGAACCTGAAACTTCTGAATCTGGATTCTCAAGTAATTTTTTATGCATTTGATTGGTAAATTAATAAACTTTCAAAAAGCGATCTCCTAGGAAAAAATATACATGTGCATGTGCATGTGAACATACAGTATACACTTAGTAGTAAGTCTGGTTAAAAATGAAATCAGGATTTGGAACCAGATAAGCCAGATTTCCTATATTAAGGTTAACACCACAAAACTTAATAGCCTTCCGAACTTCAACATGCTATCAAATAATGATAATATTATATACCAACAGAGTTAGTAAGAGTATTACAGAAGAGTGTGTGTAAAGGAAAAAAGGAAAAATCACAAATGCATAGCAGAGACATCAAATAATGTGTTACACATACATTTCAGCAAGATATTATTCATTAAACACTTTTTGAAATTTCTTCCTGAAGATCTTTCTAAAAGAAATGATCTTAAACCTCGTGAAGAATGATTTACAAAGATTATTTGCTAAAAAATAGTATTTGTGCTCTTATTCTTTAGTCAGTTGCATGTTGGCAAAATAAATTTTTTATTACACTACTCAAGGAGATAGTTTGTAAATTTATCTGATTAATAATGTCAGATAACAATGTACGTGTTATGAATATTTGTATATGGAATACCCTTCTCCCCTTATTCCATCATCTACTCCTGGTGATTTTATACCACTTCTCAATTTAAAATCTCAAACACAAATCACAAATAGGTAGAGTATGAAATCTGTCACCCCATTTATTGCTAGGCTTGACGCAAATGATCCATCCACTCCTTGATATTACCTTCCTATATCACAACTCAACAGGCCTCCCTACTAAAGATGCAGGATCAAAACCAATGATCTTTATGATTGGCTCAGAAAGAGAAAGTGTTATTTCTCCATCAATGGCTTGCAGCAGTAACTGACCTCTGTCAGAGTCTCCAAATATGTATGAAGGATTATTTACAGGAGAAAATGAAATTTGACTTTAAAGGACAGAGACTGGGCATGACTAGGTATTCACATAAGTATATTTTCAATGTATTGGAGGAATATACTTGAAACATAGCCGCACAGATATTTCATGCATTCCTCATGCATTACAAAATTTAACAATTCTCTCATTTTTAAATAAGTGCTTAGTATCTTTACAGATCATCACAGAGACAAATGCAGGGAGCCAATATATAAGTGCAATAATTTGAATATTATTCTTTTAAAAAAATTCAGTGTCATTATTTTGAAATCATGAATGCCTAATACTCTTTTCAGCATTGAATAGCCCACAAATATTATTACTTAGATATTATTTACAAAGTCTCTGGCAGGAGCATATTACATTTAAGAGGCATGTAGAGTCTGGCCCTGGCCATCTTACATTCAGTTAGACGCAGTAAGAATGTCATCATGCATTTTACAAACATTCACTTTTATCACATCTGAGATCGGTCAGATTTCACCCATTGTTTGACTCACTATGTAGTCTAGATCTTCAGGTTATTCATTTTAGTGAAATCAAAAGTAGACATTTTGATCAAATAATAAACTATTTATCACATATAAATACATTATATTATTTTTAAAACCTTGAACTAGTAGAGACCCTTTGGTATTGTCTCCAAGTTCAAATTAAAGACAATGTCACCCTCAATATTATCAGATCTTTCACTAACCATGGTTGTTGCATGAAAAGGAATGAACTCAAGTGGGAAGAACTCATTGGCTAGAGTCACTGGCTAGAACTGCAATTTTATTTGTACCCCTAAGCAGATTAGGACTCACTTACTACACCAAACATCTCGGGGCTTCAATTTCCTTGTGTGATAATATGGATAGCAATTTCTACCTCATTGAACATCTTCATGAAACAAAATAAATAACCACATGGTTTATAGACTGGGTAGTATTTGCTGAAATCAATATAAATTCGCAAAGAAATTAGTAGGATTATCTCTTAGTTTCATATCACACAGTTATTTTAAGGGGTGGATCATGAAAGGAATTTCAAATAGTCTTAATGAATCCAATCTGAACTCATGTATATTACCCATGTACATTATCATCTGAGTCAGTATTTGTAATATTAATTACAGATAAAAATGCTGCACATTTTCATAAAAAGGAATTACAAAGTAGAATAGTCATTTTGAGAAAATGGACTGAGGAGATAGTTTGAAAATCGCTAATGTGTATGTAAATATTTAGAATCGCACTCTTCTTTCAAGAAGAGGTTCACTGTTTATGTCTGTGCAGAACTTGGCTTCCATTTATCAGCTTCTTCATGTGAGACTTCCCAGAGTACATAATAAAGTATTTCAGTGATAATTTTGGTAAAAGAGAAAGATCCAGGCAAATCTTTGTCAAATGTGAAGATTTCAGTAAAATTAAAATTCTCACGTCCCAATTCAGGAATCTATTCAAAATCATATTTCTCAGAATATCACAAATGATTAGAATCCTAAAAATGATGTGATGTGTCTCAGCAAGGTACTTGGACTTACATGGGAAGCTCTTTTATCTCTCAATGACTATCTGTGTTATCCATGCAACACAAGATGAGGTCAATACCAAAACTTGCATGGTTTGGTTGGTACAGTGGCAGTAAACCACTGTCAGATTAAAATGCTTTATTACTAGGAATGAAAGTAAGACTAACAGGGGTGCATGTTTCCAGATCTTATTTCAACATTGCAAAGCCTAAGGCCAAAAGAAGTGGGGAATAAGGAACAAATGCAATCAGATGTGTGGTCACAATATGTCTCATTTCTGTGAAATCAGATTTGGACATCTGCTAAGAAATTATACATCCTGCAGCTCTATTGTGAGGGAGAAGGAACATAAATCTCTGTGAATGTATAATGTAAGGTAGAATGTATAATGTTATTTCTTAGCTTTGTAAGAGCAGACAAAATAATAAGGCACTTAGGCCTTAATTTCCTTATCTTCCAAATTGCCATGACAAATTTGAATAGACTATTATTTAAATAGAATCCCTTTTGAAGGGAGCACTGAACTTATTTAAAATTATTTTGATTAGCAAATAAACTCCATAGGAATACACGCAAAAACTGGGAGTCATTCAATCTATTAGCATGACTAAGAAAATTTGACTTTTCATCTAAGAAAGATAGGGATGAAATCAACGAAAAGAAAAAGTAGTGAGCACAGAATGGAGAAGGAAAAAGAAGCTACAGGAATCTGAAAGAAGCAAACACTTGCCACCTGCTCCAGAGAGATTTTTACATGACCGTTATTAAGCAGTGCAAATGGCAGACTGGAAATGCTAGAGAATTAAGACATAGATGAAACCACAGGTCTTGACTAGCAAGGTCAGGCTTTGGATCACTGAGAAACCAAATCTGGAGACATACTCTGCAGTATCACTGAACTACTCAGCACAATGAATATAAGTAGTTCTCAGTAAGAACTCGCTTGACAGCATGTTTCCATGGACTCTTATCTTTTTTGGCTTCTCACTTCTCTCCCGGTGTTCCCTTTGATGGACACAAGCAATAAATTATTGGCACATAAACTCTTGCTTTAGTGTCTACTTCAAGGAAAACCTAAACAAGAGTTCATGAGCTGAAACTGACAACTGTTATACCCTCCAAAAGTTCATGATTCAGGTAACACCATAAGAGAGTAAGTTCTAGGAAATTTTCAGACAATTACAAGACAGGCTTTGAATCTACCCAAGGCAGGCAATTAGTGGCTTCTGATTCAGTGAAAATAATACCAGGAGAGGCTCTTCTAATATGTGATTTACATTTATATAATAAACCTAATGCATTAGGTGGTTGTGAAGTTTAAAATAAATGAGATAATATATACATATGTGCCTTGTAAACTGTTAAGTTCATGGACCAGTGTATATCTTAACCTTGTGATTTAGATCTGTCAGTGAAATTAATTTTGATCAAATACATTTTATAGCTTTGCTCTCTTTTGTCAAATTCTCTTGGTTTTGCTACAAGTCTGAAAGATCTATCATTCTGCCCTTGTACTCCTTTATGTCAACATCTAGTCTATTCACTCTCTTCTACTAAAGCAGATTTCGTGTCAAATTTTTGTGCTAAAGTATACAGCTTGGGAGTAGGCTCTCACGTGACTTTTGGAAATGATAGATTATATGTTATAAGAGTTGTATAAGACTAATACAACTACTAAGGAAATCAGTGTGGAGATTTCTCAGAAAAGAAAACAATTGGAATTGGATGTCCCATTTGATTCACCTATTCCTCTTCTGGGTATTTTCCCAGAAAAATTGAAAACATCATTCCACCTTGGTATATGAACACCAATGTTCACAGCAGCACAACTTGTAATAGCTAAACTTTGGGAACAACCCAAGTGCCCATCAGCTGCAGGATAGATAAAAAAGATGTGATATTATATACAGTGGAGTTCTACTCAGCTATAAAGAAGGATACACTCAAGGCTTTTATAGGAAAATGGATGCAATTTGAAGCCATGCTTATAAGTGAAATCAGTCACACTCACATGTGTAAACATTACATTATCTCCCCAGTGTAAAAAGCTGAGAGTAAATAACATACAAAATGGAAACTATGAAATCAACATTGGGAAAGTGAAAGAGAAAGAAACTTCTCAAAGGAAAAAAAAAAAAAACTGGAAAGGCAGAAAGGAGCAAAGAAAGGAGGGAAAAGATTATTGGGATCATCACAGGGAGCTGCATTAAATCTTGTCAACTGAGAATTTAATCACTTGATATTCTTTTTACCTGTGATTTATTTTTAAAGGTTACAAATAAACTTTGAACAATATTGGCAGTCAACAAATAATAAAGCCAACCAAGACAGGAAGCAATATAAGTAAATTCTGCTAACTGGCAACTGGTATTCTAGAATTATGGTAGCTAGTATCTATTACAAGATAGATAATTACTACTAATCTTTGTTAGCTCAGCAAAAAAGTTTGTTATTTTGCTGTTGGATCATTTTTATATGTCTGTGTATTATAATCTTAGTACTACTTTAACATTAACAATACATAATATATTAACCATTGCTAGTCATTTATTTTGTTCTGAAATTCTGTATCATTATTTTTATTCTTTTTCAGATTTAAATTAGAAACAAATAAATAGGTAGAGTCACATAAGACTGTTACATTTTCAGTGAGTATGAAACTTGTGCTTGCCATGGTGAATTTTTGTATCAAGATTTAATTTTCTGAAGCAGACTCCAATGATCCAGAATTAATGGGGGACCATTCTTATCGATTGTTTTCAATATGAGAACCAAGTTTCTTAATCGGTGATAGTATTCTTTCTTGGGGCTCATACTTTGTAGTATTTTAGTGCTTAATATTGTATAACTTTTGACACCTGCATCTTTAGTGAGACCAGGATTGTTTTGTGATAATTTTGTGTAACTAGTTTTCCAAAAATTATGACACTATTAAAACACAGATATTGTGGGTTGATTTTTCAGAGCAAGTGTAGGCTCAGTCCTCTTGATGTCCATGTAATTTCAAGTATTTATGAAAAACAAAGATACTATATTGCTATCAGAATTCACTATTATTGCATTCTACCTTGATACGACTTTGTTATCTGCTGATTAGTAATATTGTCCAAAATTTATTTGTAAACTTTAAAAAGGATCATAGGTCAGAAGAATATAAAGTGAGTAAATGTTCAGTTTACAAGATTTAATGCAGTTCACTGTGGAGAATGTGACAAACAGAGTTCACACAGAAGCCAGCAAAAGATTTGTCTTTTGGCTACTTTCAGTTCTCAAAAAGGAAAGACAAGATTGAGATCATGGCCTTTCAATATTTTGCTGTGTAAAATAATTACTGCTCATGTTCTTCTGTAATAATGTACAAATGTAGGTCAGCAAAACAGGTACACATTCTAGAATATTCTTCTGGGAGGGAGGGGGGAAGGGTTGACATTAGCTGAACTTACTCTACCTCTTGTGTGGTTAACAGCTGCCAAAATCAAAGATTCAAGTTTTGCTACCTGACCATAATATTGAAGACATTATTCTTACAGTGTGCTAAACAATAGATACACCTGCAGTGTAAGTTCACACACACAAAAGAACAATTTTACAAAGAAATAAAAGAAACTTAAGAATCAGTAAAAGGAATTAGATTTCTACAGTATAGTTACTAAGATCAGAAGTCTGTTACATACATATGTATTTGTGTGTGTGTGTGTGTGTGTGTGTGTGTGTGTGTATGAAGAATGAGTAGATTGATTGCATTAGATTTAATTAGACTATTTGGAAATACAGCTCAAAATTTGTGATCTGCCAAGTAACACTGGTAAGGTTGAGATAAGAGGTTAAGAGACCCTCTCTTATATTCTGCTTTTTGAAGATCCAGCAACGTATTTGGGGTTATAGCACTGAGCACTCGAGAATACTCTGAATCCCAATGAAATGAAATTTTGCAGTTCAGCACACTGCAAAGTGAAAATGTCTTATCCTTATGATATATTTACTTATTTATTTTTCTATAAAACACCAAACAAGTGGAGTTTTAGCAATTAAATTTCATAAGTGAAGTATCTGGCAGTATACCTACAAAGCAAGTCCAAAATCCATGTGATTATCACTTGAATATTCAGTATTTTTTCCAAAACTTTATAATCTGAATGACTCCCCAGAAGGAAACAATCATTTATATGCTGATTGAGTTCCTGCTCAGGAACCAGTGTTATTGTGGAGTAGACTTTAAGTGATTTGAAAAGACCACTAAGCCAGAAATCATGTATATTTAGAAAAAAAATTACAATGATAATTTATTTCTTTTGTTTTACATTTTGCAGTACTGGTGATTAAGCCCAGGGCCTTTGCACTGAGGTACCTCTGTAATGCTTTTGTGTTTGATATTAGTCTGCCCTGACTGAAGCTGAATTCAAGTAAGAATAGAGCAGATATGGAGAAAGGTAACATTCGCAATTCCACCAATACCTAGCCCTCTTATAAAATGTGACAAGCTTTGAATATCTTTATGTATACCCATGCACTAAGACACTTGATTGAATGACCTTGGCTTTATTGCTTTTTTACTACATGAAGAGTTTGCAAACTGTAGACAGCCCTTGATGAAACTAAAATGTCATGCTTATAGAACATTCAAAAATCAAGAAACTAATAACTAAGTTCCAAAATAATGGTTTTCCTGAGCTATAACTGAAATGACAAAGTATTGCATAAATTTAGATACCGTTTTAAAAGTTACATGATAAAGTACTGGACATACTAAGATATTTATAGCACCATGCTGGATTCTAATTGAGGCAATAACTGCTATGACACTTCTTGGACATTCAACTCTAAATCTGTGATTGCAGGTCAGTGAGTCATATTGGCCTGGGGAGGAGGGAGAGACCAAAATAGATTTTTCTGTTCTGCTGAAAGTTGAAAATTTGGCTAAGATGACCCACTCAATGAATATGCCATGGGCTAGTAACTGTAAAACAAAAAGATACAGGATAATACAGTTGCATCTTATCTTCAGGATATTCTACCAAAATCATTTTCTTAAGACTATTCTGAGCAGTGAATTCAAAATTATACATTACAGGTAATATTTGTAGTTTTACATTCTGCAATATATTTTAACACTTGCAAAAATTACAGTGGAAATCATGCCAGCCAACAGAAGCATAAACACCCAGGATGCTCTAGTAAAATGCATGGGAGGCACATAACAACCCATTAAAATTTATGCATTTGATGGAAGGAAAGTTCTTAGACCTTAAAGCCTCTATCTGGGGCTACAACAAAACCAGCCATATAGAGCTCTTCATATGTTCTCTTTGCCTCTTATCCGATCTAAAGAATTGGTTTTCATATGCATAAAAGTATATTTCTTTTTTCATACAACTAGGCCACTTGGATTTATGTAGTAGTTTGGGAGCATTGAAAAAAATGGATTATTTCAAAAGCTTACACTGCAAAACAAACCAACACTCTGTTCCTCAGAGAACAAAACTCACTAAATGTTTGCTGCTAGTAAATGGATATGCTCTGAAGCCATCCTGGGAGCTTGCTTTGACAGATGTCAGCTGATGGACATTTACACAAAAGTCTGTGAAATGCCTTATTTACACCCAGAGTCAGTTGGCACATTACTTTCTTATACCTCCTGTGTTTCCATTAAATTAAGTTGGAAACAAAGTCTCCTATTTACTGAGCAAATTCCTTTCTATGTGAAATGGTGAACAATTACAACGATTACCCTGTCAACCATTTCTATCAGCTCAATTAAAATAAAGCTTCCATGCTGCTTTGTGAATCACAGTCACCCTGAGTGGAACCTGACTCTGGTGCACATGACTGGTGAAAAGTCTCTGATCATGCTGGGAAGAGAGTGGAAGGTTCTTTCATTTGCAATCTCTTTGGATTCCAAGAAAATGAACCATGTGTTATGGATTGTTAGCAAATTGTCCTGTCCCCATACAAAGAATGAACTCTCTGTCATTTACCAAAAAAGACATCAGGAATATCAAACAGATTTTATGGAAATATGTTTTGATGAATTAAGTATCAATGAAGGCAAGATATACCAGTTAAAATGATATTTCTTAAGCAAGATTTGAGTGTTTACGCATTCCTGATACTGTCAAATTTGAAAATATGGACAAATAAAAAATGATTACTTTTAAAACTTTAAAATATCATATTCTGTAATTTGTTTCTGTAGGTATTCTTATAATGACCATAGGCAAAGCATTATATTAATCTGCTCAAATATCTTTCAACTACTATATCATATAGGACTCATAGAAACATGTGTCACCAGTTTTTAAACACAATCATTATTTTTCACTTATTCTTCCTTCATTCATTTAGTATTTTAATTAGTAACTATGAAGTACATATCAAAAATATATATATATAAAAAATGTAATTGTGAAGTCCTGTCATCCAAATATCTTGGTGACAAGTAAAATACTCACTAAAGAAACTACTATCTTATATTAATATAAGATAGTAGATGATTATAAGCTCAGGTTACCTTATTGGAGGACAACTCAACTGACTTTTAAAGGCATGAACCAATGGCACTTTAGGGATGGGTTGAATTCTAAACTTTACATACCAAACACATTTCCACCTATATTTGTCCAAAAGATTTTGAGAGTATTCTGTGACAGTCTGGGGGAAAACAACAACAACAACAACAACAACAACAAACAAACAAACAAAAAAACCCCTTTAGAATCAATTATAATTCCACTAGTATTTCATTACATTGATATGTGGTAAATTTTAGTAACACTTTTCATATTAAAAACATACCCTGGGTTAAAATAAAATATCATTATTTACTACACTTGATGAGAATAACATTTTGTTATAGACTGATTCCACAATATGTCTCTTATCCATCAGCGCTTGCTAGAGAAACAGATTTAAAGCAAGAGACACAAATACATAAAGATATAGAAGGTGGGTTCGTGATAGTCACCCAGAGAGTCAGGTGTGGGAGAATGCAAGAGGGCTGTCTACACACTAAAGATTCAAAGGACCCAGTGGAAGGTCGAAGGGCTGGAGTTCAGTTTAGTGTCACATTTGTGCCCCTGTCAAAAGACAGTAGTGTCTAGAATGGAAGGCTGAAGAGTCTAAATTGGAAGCAGGGAGCCTATGTTCAAGATGAAGGTGAATTATGGAGCTCCTTGGAAGAAATTATTCCATCCAAGCTACAAGCCTTGGTTGGAGCCACTTCACTCAGGGTGGTTCTTCTGTTTGAGGTAAATCCTTTCAGCCATACCCAGAGCTATGCTGATCCAATTAGCTGGACATTTCTTGCTCAAGTTGACAGTCAGTAAAATATCACAATGGCTAATACCCTAACTTTATTTTTCTGTAACAATTTTGCTATTTTGTTTGTAGGTCTTTATTTTAGTGACTTGATTGTTTACAATTCAGAAAGTAATTCTTAAGAAAAAATAACTATTTTAAAGAATTCTCTGCATGTTGGAGTTTATAATTCATTGATACTGATCCTTTATTTTTTTGAAATTTTCATGTAACTGTTGGCATCAAATATATAAACTAAATTTTTTTTTTTTTTGTCTTTTTCCTTTTTATCGGTACCGGGGATCGAACTCATGACTGCCTGCTTGCAAGGCAGGCGCTTATGCCGCTGAGCTAAATCCCCAGCCCCCTATAAACTGAATTTGACAAAATGATTATTTGTGATTCCCTTAAAAAGGTATTTTATTTTTTCCACCAGAACAATGCTAGTGCTGAGAAACTATCGAGATTTTTCTCTCATAGTTTTATAATTTTTCAATTTCGTATATTCAAGTGTCTTGGTAAAGCAAATACATAATCTAGTTAGAGGTAAAATATATACAAAGAAGTAATAAAATTTCAGGTCAGTATATAAATGTGATAATGTTATACCAAGGTAAGGCTGTGGAAACTTAAAGTGAGCAGTAGTCAGAAAAGCAGATTGTAGATGGAAATTTTGATGAAAGAAAATTGGCAATACTTAGATTGTCCTTTACTAAGAAAAGAACACAAGGAGGCTTATCTGTGGGAACTCCCGCATGTGTGTGTGTGTGTGTGTGTGTGTGTGTGTGTGTGTAAATGTGGAAACGGATACAGACATTTACCTCCTTCATGGACAGTAGAACTCAGTTTTACCAACATGATAAAGCATTTGAAAGTTATAATTCATTACAAGATATTAAGCTTAATTACAATTAATGCCACGTGTACAGGATGAGGAGTACTTAATCTACCTGTCGTGAAAAATTGGACTACATTTTGGTGCTCAGAGCTTAGAGGAAATAGAGTGTATTACAATTTATCATTAACACACATTAAAGTCCTAGCATTATTCTCATTAGTAATCATGAGTCACTTACTGAAATTTAAAACTAGGTTTAATTTAACAAAATTAATAGCAATTCAGAATTTAGTTCTCATATTTTAATAGCCACAGTTCAGGTGCTTTACAGTCACATACAGAAAACATCTACCATATTAGGCCACATCTACTCAGTTCATTTCTTTTATCACAAAAATATTGCCTATATTATTCTTTTTCTCTCCCCTCTCCCTTTTTTTAAACAATGTTCTTGCATTTATGTCCTTAGTTAATGGAGCAATTTTCTCTTTAAAGTAAATTTGGAGCTGTCCATAAATAAACTCGATTTTCACAGATTGAAGGGAAAGGACAAGGATGGGGCAAATTACCTCTCAAGACAAAAGTTAGATCACCCTGACAAAGTTATCCAATCCAAAATGTCAGCATCACAGAGATTAAAATATTCTTCTCTAGGGAAAACAGAGCAAAGTTTTAAATATAAGTCCTCAGGTGTGCAAAGCTTGAGGTAATTAACTCACCTTGAAAGAGTCACCTAGGTTTTTTAACACTGGTCATTTTTCTGGCAGAAGCTCCATGTGGGATATTGATTGGTCACCTGATATGACCCATGGATCAGAGAACTTTGGAAAATAATGCAGGAAAGGTGTGAAGGAAATCAAATAAAAGCACACATATTAGAAATTAGAATGGTGATTAAAGAGGAATTAGGAAGATTATAAAATAGATATTAAATTGCTGTGTTAGACTACATCAGTTGTGGCAAATACAAATAATTAAAAAGAATATTGTGCCAAAGCAAACATATAAGCATTCACTTAAAAAACCAGGACCCAATGCCAATGATGTGTTAATACATCTAGCATAGAAAACTCTGAACTTCTTGTTTAAAATTAGGAGTAATGGGCATGTATGTCCTGGCATATTATCGTCTTCAGATATTAAACCAGTTTTTTCACCTTGAGAAAAAGGATAAATCACCCTCAGAGCAGCAGACACTGCCCATATCTTGCATTTCTCACATCAGTTCTGTGCCCCTGTCCACATACGGTCTATGAACAAACTCTGAGTGTCATTTGCACTTGTGAACTTGGCAGGGTCACAAAGAACTTAGAATTTTGCCGGAAAATACATCTTTGCTTAGCTCTTTGTCCTTTTTGTCCTGCCTTCCACTCCTGCGCTTTTCTTCCTTAAGCATTTGCAAATCCTTAATTCATCACTCTACTGTTTTCGCACACTATTGTTTTCTGCTTTCAGAGATCTTGATTTCTTCTCTTAACATGGTTATTTCCTTCTTTGGGACCAGTTTGGGATAACAATTATGTTTTTTACTTTGTTCTTCAGTTGAAAGGTTAGATCATAACTTGTGATTTGTCTCTAATTTTCTTGATATGTACATCTAATGCTGTATTTTCCCACAAATATTATATATATATATATATATATATATATATATATATATATATATAATCTATTTTTTTGTACCAGGAATCCAACTCGGGACTGGAGCTTGCCAGACAGTACCTTCTACCACTGAACTATACCCCTGACCCTCGCCCAAAATATTGTACCAGCTGTATTTCACGTGTTGTTTCATATGTTTTCTTCCCATGTTTGCATTCAGTTCAAAGTATTTGCAATGCTATTTTCTGACTCCCTTTTGTCTTGTGTAATTTACGCATGTCTGGAGATTTACAGATATTTCTATTTTTTAGTTTAGTTTGTGATACAAAATATTTTTAATAACTTCAATTATAAAAGCATGGATATTTCTTTTTTAGTATATATTGATTAATATTCCAAGAGCACTAGAAAATATCTAAATTTTATACTGTATATGTAGTTTTCTATTAATATCAAGTAGTTCAAATTGGTTGCTAGTCTTATTTTGTCCTAGATAACTGTGGTAGTCAGGGTTGTATACAGAGAACATCTAGGATTAGGACATGGAGTTTATAATACTTTTATAATGGTCACCGGGAGTTAACACAGGAAAATGCAGGAAATCTATCCCCAACACCAAAGACATAGATTATTTAGTCAAGAGCCTAAACCCCACGGCAATGTGCCACATGAGTCTAGATAAAAACCCAGAGCTTAGGACAACGCCTCCATGAGTCCAACTGGAAGTCCAGAGCCTTCAAGAAGGACTCATGCCAGTCTCTTTTACGGATCCGTGCTGGGAAGACCCAAGGGTCAGTGGTGGAAGCCAGAAAGTACTTGCCAGCAGGATGAAGGAGCTGTGCTAGTGGGATGAGGGTTCTACACTGGAGCTGAGAAGTCATACTCATAACAAAGACCGGGGCTGTCCTGAAAGGCATCACACTGTCCTCAGCAACATGGAGACCCCAAACTCCTCCTACCATAAGCACAGTCGGTTATGGGCCAGAAGCAGCATGACGAGTTCATCCTGGAGATCAAGCAGCACATGTATTCCCCTCCAGAGCCAGGAAGCAATGCTCCATATGAGGACCAAAGCTTCTCCAGGAGAACCAACAGCTCAGACAGCAACTCATAGGAGAACCCACAATGCATCCTTAACACCTCAACCCTCTGAACACCTCCCTTCTTCTCCACCTTTTTATCCTGGCAACCCTCCTCAGTTGGAGCATCCTCTCTCAATGCATGCTGATGTAATCCAGCTGGTGTTAAGTTGACCACCAGTTCTCAAACCATACCAATTAACCTTTACTGATTTTTCTGACTGCTTTTGTTTTTAATTTCTTTCCATTAGTTACTGAGAGAAAATCATTGAAATATCAAACTATTAAAATTAATGCCTCTTTTTCTGGGGGGGGGCTTTATGATCTAATATTTTTCTTTTCATTTTAAAGCTTTGTTATAAAGTCCATTCATACATAGAAATGTTACACCTTCCTGAAAAAGTATGTCACCACTTTTCCATTATATACTATTTATCTTTATTTTGAGTAGCAGTCCTTATTATAAAGTTGTATTTCTTTTTTTTATTTAGTTTTATTTTTAGTGTTTTTTGTTGTTGTTGTTGTTGTTTGTTTTTAGTTTTGTGCTTTTCTAGCAGCATAACCATTCCAGCTTCTTTTTCAGTAAAATGCAGCTTCTTATCCAACGATGCCTTGGCTGGTGGACAAAGTGTTCCTCTATTATTTTGATCTATTTTTAGTCTTTAGTAAATCTTTTTACCTTGGTGGCAGGGACAGTTTTCTCAATGGCTCAACCCAGCTTACAGCTGTAAATCGTGTCCTAACTGTTGTTAACACTTGTCCAGTGACAAAAGACCTCTAAAGGTATTGGAATAGAATCCTGCACAAAAGGCTTTCCTGGAGTGGTAGCCAACTCACTCTTTGATGTCTACACTACTAAAGAAAGTTTTATCTGGCCTCATTCAATGTCTAATATTTTCTACTTAGCATCAAATACATCAAATATTTGTATGTGTGTGTGCATGTGTATGTGCATGATAAGTATCTTGCAGCAAAATAGGCCGATTCGCATGGGATCAACACTTGGAAACGGTCTACCTCCTCTCAGGTAGTTACTGTGGAGGCCAAAGTAAGCCTCATCTGTGGGGATGTCTTGAGATTTCTCAGTGTCTGTACACCTCCGTATACCTTTAAGATTTAAATGATATTAATGAGGACTTCACCTTGGTGTCTGGTTAAGCCTTAGAGACTCCAACCTTAGTTTCTAGACATCATTTGGACCCCAAAGAGAACCTCTTCTTATTTTTATATCTTTCTATCTTGATTCACTCTCACATTTAAATAAACTCTACATTTCTGGACCTCAGAAAATGATCTTATCAAAATAGAAGGGCAGTGGTACCAAGAATTTTGATGTTTACGCCATTATAAGAAAAGTTGATTCTTTACAGATAAGCTTCTGGGGGCTGCTCTCTAAATAGCATTCAACATTGTCTTTCCCAGCAAGGTGCTGAACTGCTACATTGCTACATCTAGAAAAGTGAGACAAGAAGAAGCCACTCAGAGAAGGCTCAATGAATGGAGCAGAAAACAGATTGAAGAAGATAAGCAGACAATTGATTGCAAAAAAAGAGCATAACAGAGATGCGGCAGAGAACGTTAGTTATAATCTTTAATATAGATGGCCCTGATACACTAAATCAAACAAACAAACAAACAAACAAAGAACCACACGTGGACTAGATCAGGAGGCAGGGTCCACCGAGATGCTATTTATAAGAAATATAATTAACATGAAAAAGAGTACATGGACTGAAAATCTAATCTATTAACAATGCTCTATTTGACAGAGAACCAGAGAGTAATAGGGGCAACTAGACCAGTATTTGTGGATAGGTTGGAAAGACAGGCTTTAATAGGTAAAGGGATACAATTAGAGATCAACTCCAGGAGAGAGAAAGTTTAGAACCACTTAGGTAAATAGCAGGTCCCCCCCACACACACACACATCCCAATTTAAAACCAAGGGTCTTGGTCCGACCCAAAAATGCACAGTGTACCCTGGGAAGTGAAAGGGGAGGGAGTGTTTTAAAAAAGATGGCAGAAGATATTGTTAATAGTGTATCAGGATTTAAAACACACATTACTCGCACTACTCTGCTTAGATAGATTTTATTCTTTTTTTTTTTTTTTGGTAGATTTTATTCTGTCCCAGTTTGTCTACTTACATTAGATTTGAGAGCACAGATAGCTATCCCCAAAACATCAGGATATAACACAGTAATCATCTTTAATTTCCTATTATCTTAATCTGAAGCCCTGTATGATTTGTACTGTTTTAACATGACTCATTTTAGTTAAATCTGGTGTTTGATTGCTGTTTGGTATCCATAGATTTTATTCAAACCTGATATGATTGACAGTATCAAGTCTGAGAGTATAGGCAACTACACTGAAGATGACAAGACTTTATGATACAGATTCTGGTTTGATAACTGCCTGCTTTTGAAGTTTTATACTATGTACAAAGTTGTGTTTTTATTAATACTGTTATGTGCTGATATATTAAATTACACTATGTCTGATGATATAGCCAATTCTATTGAAAATAACAAGAGACAACACAGAAACTATGGTAGAACTCCTTGTACAATGGTCTTATATGTCTTTTTCATTTCATGTGTTTATAGGAATATGTTTTTTCTCGCTTTATTTTGTTTCTCCCTCTAATATAGAAAGGATGGAAATACATGTTAAGACTCGTGCATGTGTAGAATCTACAAAGAGTTTATGAGGACTGATCTTACGACACATGATGAAATGAACAGATACTTTGAAGAAAAAGAGACACTAAAGTACCCAGTGCTGATCCTGGAGTATCATAATGTGACACCCAGCAATAGTATTATTCTTTGTTCAGAGTGATATTAGTCTGCTTGAGTTTGTTCAATCTCAACCTAATTGAAGATATGGATAATGGCATATCTTCAATTCAATTCAATTGTTGATAACCATATTTCTAAGTTTTTTGTTGGATAGTTGAACAGAACTGGTTGCAGTCTCACTGTTTGAATTCCCACTTTATATGTTCCACTTCAGTATCTTTAATTACTATTTTAAGAGGACAATCTGTAATCATCAGCTAGTATTTCTTACTGTTTATTTTTTCTTTGAAAGTATGTATTATTTATACCCATTTTCTGTTTTGTTTAGTCTTTCTTTAAATAAAATTTAAAAAGAAGAAGAAGCCAGTGTCCTGAGTACTGACTGAAGGTTGTAATTTATTAGCTCTGAACCAGAGTTACCCCAAAGCGTTCAGATATGTGGATTCCAGAACCACACATGCCTACCAACCCCACACTAGCAAAATGGATGTTTTTAGATGCTGTCTTTCCTCCCAACAACTTCATTTCAAATTTAATTTGGTCACATATGTCTTATGAATAATACTGAGTTACTCTTAGGATAAGGACCACGCACAATTTCTGGAAATATAGTTTCTTGGGAAGCATCATTTATTTGTAGGCAAAAACACTAACTTTTAAAAAAAAAAAGTTAGAGGAGGAATTAAACAAATTCAGCTATCATATCTACCATGGAAATCAGCTATCCCCAAAATGATCAGTGTATTATTATTACTTAAATTTTAAAAAGCTTACTTAAATTTGTACTTAAATTTTATTAATGGGTTATGAAAGTTATGGGGAAGACAAGGGAGCAAATATAGCTAACATGGTTCTGAAAAACAAAGTAGTGACAGACTTATTCTGCCAGATGATATCATCATAAATTAATAGAAATGAAATAAGACAGGAGAGGAGTCATGAACATAAGACAGATAATGATACAGAGTAGAGTTATTTATAAAATAGTAAGCATTGCTTTATATATATATACACACACAAAAATGCACTTCCAAATATGGAACAGTGAAACATGTAGAACTCTAAACTCTTAGGAAAAATAATAGGTCGGCAGCATTACATTTGTGAAATTCTGTGGAAGAGGGAAATGTACTTAAAAGCAAAAAGGTACTAATGACAAAACAAGTCATACATCCAACTTGTCTAAAATTCCCAATGTTTATTTCTCACTAGAGTCTACAAAGTGAAAACACTAAATATAAACTAGAAATAAGTACTTTCAACACATGTAATGAATTTTTTTATGATGGCATGCATAAGAAAATAATTTAAAACATTGAGTAATAAAATAGAAAACAAAACATAACTGCTGAACAGGAAAAGAAACTCTTATACTTAATGTATAATACTTAATATATATATTTAATATGCATACTTAATATAAAATAAACTTAAAATCCTTCGTTTCATTAGCAAGAAATTTAAGTAATATGACAAAAACATTAACATATCACTATTTGCTTATCTGATTGGCAATAAAATCTGTCAACACAAACTCATGGACACAATGTGAATTAATGGAGAAATGAGAGCACATGTATACATTTATAGAAAAAATACAGTAAATACTGTCTTGTAAAATGTTGGATAATATCCCATAAAATACAATATGCATCTCTTAGTCTGTGCTGACAAAATGAAATATATTGCAATAGGTAATTTATAAAGTACCGAGTTTTATTTCTTATAATTCTGGTGGCTGTAAAGTTGAGCAAAACATTGACAAGTTGATTATCCACTGAGGGCAGCATTTTCACATAGTGAAAGGGACAAGTCAAATAAGGAATTCAACATGGCATCCTTATACAGCAGAATGCAGTAGGCAACAAAAGGTATGACAGTGCTTGAAGCCTTAGTCCCATTTGTGAGGGCTCCACCCTTAAAACTCACTTGCCTCCTAAAGACTCCATCTCCTACTATCATCGTATGTAATATAGGCTTCAAACTACGAACACTGGAGGGCCATATATCTTCCCAACCATGACTCCAGAACACCATTCCTAAGTACACACTTAATAGAAATTTTTGTACTTGTGGACGAGAAATCACACACTAGAAGTACGGCTACACATAGCAATGTGTGATTCCAAGAAACTTAACTTTGAGTAAAAGTAAAAAACACACAAAGTATTTTTTAATCACCCTATTTGTATAATGTACAAAATCTTTTATATCAACATCTAACAAACATGTAGTATATGCATAAAATACTGGTAAATGAAGTTTGACATAGTGGTGTGCTATTAGAAAAAGGTGATAAACTTGAATTATTCTGCATGCTAATCAGTGTAGTAGACAGAATTTTCCTTATTCATAGTTACTTAGATATTCACACATGTTTTTCTATCTTTATATATCAATTATTTTATTTCAACAGGATATCAGTTTGCAATACAGGCACTGACAAGAAAAAATGTTTTTGAAGTCTTGATAGGAAGATTAAAGGGGCTCTCTATTTTACATATTATCTCATCTGTTCCATCCTGCACTTGACCCTCATATATGAACAAACCAGAAATTCTCTTACTGTTTTTTCTTGCTCTCTTATTTTATTCCTTTCATTAGTTAAGGTCTAGTCAGAAAAGAAATATTAAAATATCTCAAGTAAAGGTATTGCAGGAACATGATTGATTACAAAATGTTCCAAATAAAAATTATGAAGTACAAAGATTGATTGCATGTGTGGGGCAAAACTTAAAGAGAAACTCAGGAAAGGAGAGGTAAGATAGAGATTACTAATTCCAGCAAGACTGGGGAACCAAAGAAAGAAGATGTTGGAACTAAGAAAAAGGAGTACTAGCTAAGAGTCCCCATCTCACTCAGGGCCACCATCTGTAGCTCGCCGATCTGGGAGGAAGGGCCACTCCTTGGATTCTGGGTTGGGCTTTCATGTATGCTCTATCAGAGACACTCTCCAGGAGAAAAAAGATGAGGACTATGTGGAGGAAATCTTTCTGTTTCCTTCTGTTTTGTACCTGCTGATGTTGCCATAACATCAAAATAAGCCAACTAACAAAAGAAAACAAAACATAAACTATTCAGAACCTTCAATTCTCCAAGTTATTTTGCCAACATTTATATAACCATCTCAAAATTTTCATATCATACGTAACTTAATACCTGCAGTAGTCAATGGGAAATCACACATACAAAACAATTGAAAATATTCTAATAAGAATTGCTATATCTAATCTAAGTAAGTTTATGTAGCTGCACAAAATCTTCATTTTTTGATGATTAACTAAGAAAATGTAAGGATCTTCTCTTAAGATGAGTATGTGAGAGTGAAAGAAAAACTCAACAGGACCCAACTGAAACTGAGCAACTGAACAGATAGTAAATCCTGATATATATAACAATCTTCATCCTATCACATCTCCAGAGAGTGGAACCTTTGATTGGGATAGGGTTTGATACATTTATTTCCTGTCCTTTTCTTTTTACCCTTTTACTTAATAATAGTAAAAAAATATCAAATAGCCCAAAATAAAGCCATTGCAATTAATGAGTGAAAACTTTATAAGGCTTCAAGACCACATAATGGGGAACCATGGTTACCGCATATTTTTATATAATTGAATCATTTCCTACACAATATTATGGCCTGTGATGCAATGAACAGCTATTTTGAAGAAAACAGACATCATAATAGCTAGCGCTGGTTTAATACCATCTTGTCTTGAAGCTGCACCAAACTATGGCTCTTCTGTCTCCATTGATTTTATCATGTTGTAGCTTGCTGGATTTTATCATATGTGGTAGTATAAACAAAAATTGTTATAGGCAAAAGATAATATAGAAACCATTGATAATTTTTTTCTGTTAGCTGGTTCTAAATACTCTACAATGCTTTCATCCACTTGAATGGTGTTACACAGTCTTGATATATTTGATGCTATAGCATATGAAGTTATATTCAAATATTTCAAAGAAAAAGACACTATGGAAACTACTATTAAGTCGGGTTATTTGGTGGTGAAGCACTAGGTTGCTGAAAGTGTCATGCTTTAACCTGTATTGTTATGTTGTTATGCCCCCTTTTATCTCAACCTCTCCCTCCCTATTCATTAAAAAAAATACTTAATTTTTAAAATTTCTTTTTTAAACTAAGGGGAAAAATCAAAAATCTAGCAGGATATATTATAGTAACATTTTGATTTCCTATCAACTTGAAGTCCTGTAATACCCCCGTTATCTTGTTTTGACTGATTAGACTCTATTCTGCTTTGTATGAAAGTATCAGGTATCAGAGTATAGGCAGCTACTTTGAAGGCAATAAGACTCACTATGATGCCCATTCTGGTTTGACTTTTAACCTCTTTTCAGGTTCTGTAAGATTTACAAAGTTTAAGTTTTATTGGTCTCGTTCTCTACTGTTTTGTTTAACTTTATAATACCTAAAGAGATAGACAATTCTTCTTAACGATGCAAGAGGCATAATGATAACTATTGTTGATAACCTTGTACTCTGTTTTTACATCATGTGCTATGTCTATCCTTGGTTTTGATTGACAGCTTTGTTTTATCATGCTTGATTTTATTCTCTTACAAAAAAAAAAAAAAGGTAATAAGATCTAAGGGAGCAATAAGGCCCAAAATGTGTAAATTTTGTTGTAATAAAGAGAAGGAAAGAAAAGTGCCCTGAAGGATACAACAGCAAGAGTGTTTAGGTGTGTTACATAGAAGACCATATTAATATTTTTGATTGGATTACTGAACACAAGTGTTTGCAGTCTCACTGTTTGAATGTTCACTTTGTGCGCTTTGATCCTGTGACCTGAAACACCCTAAGATGATAGCGAGTAATCTACTAACTGGTGATAGCTTACTGTTTTTTTTTTTTTTTTAGTTCTGAATTACTTGTACCCTTACACTGTTTTGTTTTGTTCTGCTTTTTTTTCTCTTTTTCCTTTTAAATAAAAAAATAGTAAAATATATCATCCTTAAACTAGTAGTTGATAGTTTTGATGGTGAAAATGTAAGAGCTACTGTACCTGACGTGTTGGTCGTGGTGAAGGCAACAGATCTGGAGTTGACTGTTGTTGAAAAGAGAGTTTATTACTGGTGATTCCCGGGAAAGAGAAAACATGCTGGTTTAGCAGGGCCATGAGACACAATACCAACATCAGTCATAGAAGAAAAACAGAGTAGAAAGTTGACCAGAAAGTGTTCTTGGGATTTTTCAGGGAAGAATTGGGTGGCAAAAGTTAAGGTAGATGGGCAAAAGATGATTCTTTAGTTTGAACACGGTGAGTCTCTCACTTATAGACATCCACCCAAAAAGTTAGGTTCATCCATAAGTCCAATGAAGTGAGTCTTAAACACCTTTGACACAAATATAAAAATGTCAAGAATAAATAAAAATAAAATATGCAAAAAAAGAATGAGCAACATTTACCATCTTCTCGCCTGGGGCCAATTTCTCAATCATTTTGACTTCTGTTTCCGTGGTTATTACTTTGCACTCCT
Organism: Cavia porcellus; assembly: GCF_034190915.1. Lineage (NCBI taxonomy): Eukaryota > Metazoa > Chordata > Mammalia > Rodentia > Caviidae > Cavia > Cavia porcellus. The sequence goes on along the minus strand of NW_026947514.1, from coordinate 19,083,264 downwards.
TGGTTGTCTCCTCCACATCACCACTACTTTTCGTCTTGCTTCCTGACATCCTGGGCTCTGAGTGAGCACTGTTCTGCTGCCTACTGCCACATTGCAGAGGAAGCCCAAAGCAGGACAATACTGACCATAGCCGGCTGTCATGTGAGCTGCTTCTATGACTTGCTCACAATTATATAATGCAAGCTCTTTTTGTATCTGTGTAGGTTCCCAAATTGAAACTTCCTAAATTGGGGGCTTACTGCAAGTATTTAGGCCTCCAGCCTGTAAGAACTGTCTCTAGTTGTTTGATGCCTGACTCTGGGGCCAATTACAGAGTTAATGTCACACAATTATAAAAGGCCTAGACAAAGCAGGTCGATAAGAATGGACATACGGTCTCTGGAGAATCCCCTTAGGATATAAAAAGCATGTTCACAAGGAGTTCCTTACTATCTCTTGAGATTAACTGATTCCAGGAGAAGCATTCTCTCCTGAATCAGCAGGGTCCTATGTAAAAGCATCATAAAATAAATATGAAAGTGGATAGATAATATAGTCATACATTAGAGAAAGTTGGTATAATCAGTAAGTTAATGAAGATGGTCCACTTTAGAATAATTGCCACACACATGAAATTCTTTTTAATTTTGATGGGTGTTCACATTCATTTGCTATCATATGAAGCCTCTACACTATTGATTCCAATCCTTAATATGACTGTAGCCCATGTTGCAATGTTAACTAATGATCCCTAGGATAAATCTCTTTCCTCACAACTTTTTCCTCTGTTTCAGGGCCATGAGCAAAGTAATGTTATTCCCTGTACACAGCCATTAAAGGCAAAAGCCAGCGAGCTGTCCTCACACCTGAGCAGGTAGATGTGATCCACTTTTCTTTTGGAAGTGATTTATTTCTCTCATATATCTTCACCATTGCCTTCATTTGGTTTCTTTGATACAGCACTGAGAATTCTTTAGAACTTAACACCACGCCTGCACTTTGAACCTAGAAAAATGAAGTAATGTGAAGCTGGACTGATACAGATTCGAAAAATTAGCCCAGTGTTCAATTCATACAACCTGCCAAAGAATTGCTGGTTAATTGTGCACTTTTTATTTTCTGGAGATAAGTTTGGAAGACTGAAAACATGAGAAAAGAGCATCTGATGCATTAAAAAAATAAATTTGGTAAAGATGCAAGAATAACAGACAAAGGCCTCTGGGTTTAGCAGAATCATTAGTGTGAAACAATGTACTTGATTCCAAAAACACGTCAAAAAGCAATGCGAAATATAAGCCAATTCCCAGCAGTTTGAATTTATTATTTATGATGCCAGTTAAACATGGCTAATGTGCTCTGCAAAAGTGGTTATAGCTGTTATGCAGTATTAGTAGAAATTAGTCAGATGTTACTAGCTCAATACAAAGTAAATTTGCAAAGGTTTCTGCAAATGACAGTTTGGCTGAGTTAACATGACAGTTGAAAGCATCCAAGCTGTTTCAGTATTGGCAAGCAGGTTTAGTACCAAAGTCAGCATTTATCAGTGGAGGAAACAAATTAAACCAAAGGAAGAAGGATCAGTAATGGACTTTAGAGCTCTATCCATCATGCATGAATGTCCCTAATATCCTCATCTTGCCCGATGTTACACTATCAAGCTTAAACCAAAGCCACCAGGGTCACCTTTGTACTACTGCTCTCCATTTTCATCACCTAGCTTCCTCTCCTAAATTGCATGTCCTAGACTACACTGCAGCAGAGAATTCTGCCCTCTAGCTCTGTAATTATGTCATCTCCCCCCTCTCTATGGTTCAAAAGGACACTGTTGTGCAATTCGGTGCTGATTAATAAAATTATTGTGCTGCTCAAAATACGTACAAACATACTACTTATTTTAAATTTATAAGCATGTTCACATAAGTACATTGATGATTTCTTTTTGTAAAAAACCCTTGAGGCAATGCAATATTATCCACTTTTGAAAAATTGCACAACTCATCAAGCATCAATGAATATACATATATTCAAATATTCTGAGCCAAAAAAATGGTAGCCTAAGTATTTGAAACTTCTTGTTGGAAAGAATCCATAATTAATTCTTTTGGAAACCTAATGTAATTATTGAGGCTTGAAGGAGAAACCGATATACCTTCTGTGGAGATATGGGCCCAAGGAAACCAATTTTCTAGTTGCGTTTTAACACTCACTGCATTTTTCATTTCCTCTTTTCAATGTTTCTTCCTTTCTTTTTCTCTTTTTTTTCTCATGATTTTCTTCCTCTCTCTTCCCTTTCTCCCTCTTTGCTCTCTGTCTCTGTCTCTCTGTGTCTCTCTTACACAATATGCCTCTGTGTTTCCCTTTTTTTGGTTAAAGCAAATGGCCCACTATATATGACCAAACATTAGATGGGTAAACTTTGGGAGCTATAAAAATACATTGTGAGCTTCAGTGAGTATAAAGCTAAAAGTGTAATTTCCGTGATTAATTTTACTCTAGAAATATAAGACTGCAATCTTTATGAAAATATATGTGATAGAGACTCAAGTAGAGATTAGAATCAGTAACTCAGGCTCTTAAAACAAACATAGGGTTGTTCAGTCGCACTGGTGATAATTAAGTTTCTTCTGTCCTTCAGTATTTGAATGTTCAGTGAATACATTTCCGAAATAATTGTATTTGTATTATACTGCAGTTTCCATTTCTATATCTGGACTCTTCTTTTGGTCTCTAAACTATTCTTAGCATCATTCTGAAAAAATATTTCTAATTTAATGAGGTCTTCAGACCATAAAAACAAATAATAAAAATGCAAGATACTTATGTAGTAAGCTGATCATTTTGAAAACCATACAATCCATCACTAATATCTAGTTACCATACAAACCTCAAACAGTATGCACAACAGCAGAAACATATAGCTGTTTCTATAGACATTTTCCCACTTGAATTATTCCATTATCATAAAAATAATTGAAGCGGCATAATTATTATTGTACTATATTTAATAAAAAATATCCTGAAGGCAAAAGCTGGTATGCCCCGGGTTACATTGGAATTAACTGACACTTACAGGCATTAGATTTCAAGGCTGCTATAACCCAGGACAACAACCTGGGTGGCTTAGACAATAGCTGCTTATTGTTCATCCTAAGTGTAAAATCAAGGTATTCACAAGATTGCTTTATTCTACAGGCAGTGAGGAAAAGATTTTTCCAGGCCCACCTTGGCTTTTGTATGACTGTTTCAACATTGTTTCTGTCTAAGTCCAAATTTTCCCTTTAAATGAGGACCTCAGATTGGGTTAGGGTTCTAATGATCTCACTGTAACTCGATTACATCTGTAAATGTCCTACTTCCAAGTTCCCATTACAAAGTTAAGGGAGGGCTATGATTTAAACATACAATTTGTATGGATACACAGTTCAGCCCAGAACACTGTGAAGACCTTTGTTCTGCACTGACTTCTCAGTTCCCACGGCCGCATCTTGATGCCAGGAGAGAGGGGAAGGGTGGGGAAGTATCAGCAGGAACAAACCCAAAGCAACCTTAATGATATGCGAATAAAGGCTGGGTGAGTAATGGGAGGGAAAATTAAAAACCCAAGAATGACTGGATTAATACAGTCTGCTAAATTACCCCAAGACGCTTCTCCATTTAGTAATACATAGATTTCCTTTTGTACTTTGAAAGGATTAACTAAAACAAAAGTTAAGGAGGAAGCCAAAAAGCACTTGTCTATTCTATTTAGTTTATGGTAATAAATTCCAATTATTTAGAATTGACATTGTTTTGTACCAAGTAAAGTTGACTCCAAAAACTTCTTTCCCTGCTCTGGTTATGTACTGAAGACAGATGACCATTCTGACTTCTTTGGCATGGCTCCAGTTACTTAATGCTCATTCACGCTTTCCTTTGGGGAAAGAAAATGCTGGGCCTGTTGTAAGGGTTGTGATTTCAGAAAAGATGAGAGTTCAGTACCTCTTTTATAGCAGCTTCTGTTGAGAAATTATTTTAAAGAAGAAGAAGAGATACCAATTTAATGTATCATCCTGGATGGAGTCACTCTTCTCAGTGTTTCCTAGCCTGTCTTGATGCCACGCCAGCCTCATTCCAGACTGGAACTATCGGTTCAAAATGTATATTCCCTGAGACCACTTGGTCCTGCCCCAAATCTTGCTTGCATAAATATTTGAAAATTATAGCTAATGCCAAATTGTCCTCACATTTTATAACTGCATGCTGTTATAACAGTGCAATTCTTTAAAGTTCCTGGAAGAGGGTAGTGATGAAATTTGGGGACAGTTTGTGTGAGTAATTTGTTATGCATCCAAGAGGAATGGAGAGTTGATGACAGATTGGCTTCTTGGTCTTGAACCTTAATTAAGAAGAGCTTTCTAGTACCACACTGAAAAACAATAGGGAAATTCTTTGGAGCATTTCACTGATTATTTTCCTCTTATCTCCAGGGATTTATTTTATTATTATATTTCATTCTTTGTGAGCTGCAATTTTGTTGCCTTGACATTCACACTCAAGAGTTATTGGTATCAAACCACGCTATATAAAAAGCTATCAAGCACTTCTCAGATTTTCCACAGTTCAAATCAGCATTGGCAGCCTGCCAGCCTTGAAAGATGAACTGAACCCCAATGTGGGGAGGGTGGCTGCACGTGCACTAGGGGAACTGGGGTGAAGTGTGGAAGGCTGTCAGTTCAGAGCATCTAGGGGGAAGGGAGGCAGCTGGATAAGTCACCAAAGACCTGAGAGGGTCACCTTCTCCCCCTGCTGGGAACAAATGGAACTAGTATTGCTGAATATGTGTAACCATCAGAGTAATAGCACACTTTTGGAACAGATTTTATTTATTCATGTTTTCTTTAAAGGAGATATCTGTTAGAGTTTTCTGGCCGAATAGAGAAGCTGAAGAAGAGAAAAAGTGAAAGTGGCCATTTATTTGAGGACATGGAGAGGAAAGAAGCCCACAGCTGGTGGGGGTTTGGCTGTCTCCTTCCACCTGGAAAAGAGGGGCAGAGGGTTTTATGACCTCTGATTGGAAGTGGCACATGGGGCGGGCATTGATGATGTATGAGGAGCTGATTGGAATGTTCTTCACGCGCAAATGGGAAAGTAACAATATGGGCCAAAGAGAAAGAAGGAGGGAGTGGCCGTCAGGGTAAGCATTCCCACTTTGGCCTGCTTCCATGTTAGACCATTGCCATAATTGTACAACAATTAATACGAGGCAAGAACCTGTCAATATCCAGCTGTATTAATCAGAAAAGCAAGTAGTGAAGTTTTCACCTTTTTAAGCCTTAGGTAGATGAGTGATCATAAATTTTGGGTATCTGCTGCGATCAGAATACCAATGTTGAGGACAAGAAGTAATAATCTCTTCTTGCTATCAGAGAATGTGAAATTCAGAAGTTCAAAGAAACTGGAGGACCCAGATTCTGTGCCAGTCATACATTACAAATTTGTTTTAAAATTTGTGGTCTATATTTTCTAATCTTACTTGGAAAAAGAAATTGAAAACACAAGGTGGACTTTAGTTTGTTTTCATTTTCCAAAAACACAGTTGTATTCAGTATAGTTATAGGTTAAGGTGGCAACCAGTGTTGTGATATTCCAGAAAGGAAACCATTAAGACCCAAAGCAGTTCAACTGGTGCCAAAGCCCACGTGGGTTGCAAGGAGAAGAAATGAAACCTAAGGTTAGCTTTCTATGCTTTCCCCATGTGGTGTGATGCAAGAATATCTATCCCCACTTACCAGTACATTCACATACAATGCAAGCATTCCACCAGGTGTTATGGAAGGATTGCACCCCTTAGATTTTCCTTGCCAGTCACCTGGACAATCTCTGAGCGCTGAGCACAAATGTATAACACCTGGAAAGCTAAAACACAAATTTATAAGACAGAGTTTTAATTAGAAAGAGAAAATGGTAAGGAACTCTAGCTTGAAAAGGGACAAAAACCAGACTGGCCTTCAGCAAAGAAGGCTAAGAAAAATTGGATAAGATTGCAGTTTGAACAGCTGGAAGGGGCACAGCCTGATGGAGGGATCAGGCTCCATTCATTAATGTGTCTTTGTTAACTGTATTTCTCTTACTTCTTAAAGTGCTGTTACACTTACAACAAGCAACACTACACTTACCTGCATAATTCTCACTCACCACACCTGTTAATGGACTTTAGCGATCACACAAGAATCAGAAAAATATTTCTGCACCCTTAGTTTCAGATATACATTTACCTATGTCCACTGTTGGGATTTTATTTTAAATGAAACCAGTTTGTTAGCATGATACTTTAAAAAAATATACAAACACATCTAAAGAAATATTTACATATGTGTGTATGGTTGTTTTTACAAAATACAATTTTTGTATAATGTTTAATATTTTATTTTACTTAATATTATGAAAATGTATTAGAATCTTCATTATTTTTAATATTATATTTATGACTACAGAGAATTTAACGTATACTCAAAAAGTTTAGTAGTAAACAGGATTTCTCTATTTTTTTAAATAAACTAAACATTTTAAAGTTAAAGAAATGTTTTTACCTGAGAGCTGGCATATTCCTGTAATCTCAGCACTCAGAAAACTAAGTCTAAAAATAAAACAAAATAAAAAAATTAAAAAAAGAAAACTTAGGCTGAAAATTCTTTACGAATTTGAGGGGAGCCTTGGATATATAATGAGTTCAAGATCAGTTTGAACTACAGTTTGTGAAATAAGGTGTTACTGTATCCTCAAAAAATGTACTAATTTGGTACTCGACAATAGGGTAGTAAAGTTAAAAAATGTGTCTATATCTGATGATCACAGTCTTGTGTGATTTTTTTGAACAAATATACTTTGAGTTCTATGATTTTAGTAAAATATCTGGAATTGTTATTAAACTTTATAAGCCATTTCATCTAACTTTTGATGTATCATACAGCTACATTTTGTATCTTCTTTTACATAAAGTCAAGAGAAAAAAAAACAAATTGAAAAAGAGATATAAGCACAAATTTTTATCAATCATAGTTTTATCTGATGACTCGAAATAAAAGAAAGACCTAAATATAAGATCCAAATTTATAAAAGTACATAAAATAAACATAGGGAAAAATCCTCAAGGCACTGGTAAAAGCAAATATTGTTTGACTAAAACTCCCAAATACAAAGGAAAAATAGACAAATGGTATTGAATCAAGCTAACAAGCTTCTTCACAGCAAAGGAACAATCCCTAGAACTCCGAGAAAACCAACAAAATATGAAAAAAATGTATGTATCCAACAGAGGGTTAGAATCAGAAGTATACAAGGAACTAAAAAACAATAGCAAAAAGACAAATGGTTTAATTAAAATGAGTAAAGATTTCAATTATTATTGTAAGTACAAGAGTTTCCTTTTTTTGAGAAAGAGAAAAACTTTGTTGTGAACTTTTCAACTTACATTAACTTGTGCTTGAAAACTATCCCCGGCAGCTGTCTGTGAACTTCATCTAAAGCAGCTGTTGAGGTACTAAGAATGAGCCAAGGAACTGACGATGTAAGGGGATAGGACTTTCTGAGGTATCGGGAATTGAATTTCAATGGGATATTTTCCTGTATTTTTTTAATGTGTGGGAGAAACAATTAAACATGTGACTTTCCCATAACATCTAAGTCAACAATATCCTGTCTGTCTCTAAGCAAAGCTCCCTAAAAGAATGCAGTAGGGCTGTATATGAAACCAACTTTATGTAATCTTTGATTTCCTCTCTTACGAATATTGCCATGACTTTCGTCTCTTTTAGAGGGTTATGAGCGTAGTATCTGCCAAGGAAAACTTGGTGATTTCAGAGATTTAGGGGAAAACATCTCTCTTCTAACTGTGTAGTCTGGCTTCTGATTCCCAGCATTTCAACTAACCACAATGTCAGAAAAAAAGTTGTTTCGGTGAAAAGTATGAGACAAGATGTGGAAAAGATAGAGGAGGGGGAGGACAGTCAGAGGCAATGAGAAAAGGGAAGGAGGAAAGAAAGGGCGGATGATGGGTCTCTCTGTGTTATATTACAGAATAATTTGGAATGTCAGAGGGTTCCACCAAGAGCCACTTTTAGCATCACATCCCATGGTGATAAATATTTTAAATAAAAAGAAGGGAGCTGCCTGTAACCCACGCAGTCTGGGAGGAGCAAGCTGGAGTGCTCCTAGGTAGAATCCCATCTGAGTCCTCATCTCAAAAAATGAAAAAGAATCTCAAAAAAATCAATGAGTCCTTATCTCAAAATTGAAGAAATGAAGAAGCACTAAGGATATAATCCAGCATGGTGTCAACCCCAGGACTGAAGAAACAAAACAAACAAACAAACCAAAAAAAAGACCAAACAAATCAAGTGGAGAAAAATTGCCGATTTCCAGATGGCTGTTGCTTTGCTACTGTTGATATTGTCACTGTGTGTCCCAGGTACATGGGGTGTTTATGTGATTTGGACTAATGGAGGTTGCTTCAGAGACAGATTCATCTCTGTGTTTTCAGTCAGTATCATCCAGGGTCTTTTATTTGCTTATTGATGAACTGTAAGACATCTCTTCTGACCTGTGCAGGACAAAAGTGAAAAATAAACTTTCCAGTGTTGCCTATAGCTGTTTGTTTTAAATGGAATTCACAAGCCTGAGGAGAAGGAATTAACACAACAGTCATTACCTGTAACAGCTTTCACCTACAGAACATGAAGGTGAGAACTGATAAATAGGAGGACCTTCAGCAGTAAGTTCATCATTTATCTTAACACTTTAACCAGTTGAGCCAGTTCTAGCTTTGACTTTCCTAATGCCACCAGTTTTCATGGTGCCCATAGACACATTTTTGCCTGAAGAAAGTTCCTGTAACAAACATACACATTCCAGGTTTGCGGAATAGTTTTTGCTCTCCTTTGGATGATACTAAGTGCAGGGATAAATTATGCAGCATTTTGATCTCTTCCTTTTTGTATCCTACCTGAACCTGAAATATCAGAAAAATGAAATATATTAAATGAGAGGCCCAGAAGAGCCAATGTTTCCAAAAGCTTTAAAGAGACCTGGAAGCTAGGGACATTGTACCTACAATGAGGTAAGGGCAGCTCCAGGGCTCATCAGGTAAAGAAACACTGAATTCAAGCACTATTAGGATGCTTTCTATTTGTTTAGCGAGATATTTTGTTAAGTGTCAGTATGTGAAACACACAGTATTGTTATATTAATGCCACAGAATGATTGCAGGGCCTCCAGGTGTCAAAAAAAAAAAAAAAAAAAACCTTCTGGAAGTATTGATGTAAACAATCTTCTAATTAGAAAAAAATGCTATGATCGCATTCATAACATAGATCAGCAAATTGAATTTCAGAGACTTAGGTCATGTGCCTCAAGCCAACCAACAAAGGACCCAGCAGGAAGAAAATAATCTAACTTCCTTTTCAGGCTGGGCCACAGTGAATCTACCCCGCAGTCACAGAATTGGGGCCCATTCAGCTTCACTGACTTTGCACCTATATCACATCCGAGTCGGGAAGGAATTTGTGTCATATTTTTTCTTTCCTTTTTTCTTTATCTCTTTTCTTTCCATTTCTTCACTGATTACTGAGTTCTTTTCCCTTTTCAAAATGTTTTCCTTACAATAGGGGAGGGAGTAATGTCTATTTTCCTTAAGGAACACGACAAAATGAGGAGCAGGGTTCAAGCATCTGTATTTCCTTTTTATCTTTAAATCAAAATATCCTCACCCCCATAAATGAGGATGAACCCCAGGACTCCACGCATGTCACGAAAGTTCTCTAACATTGGCTGTCTGCCAGCACTGAAATACTCATTTTAAATCTGCTTTATAGTCAGTGAAAGTACAAATGCTTGCACAAGTGTGGTATGAAAAACTATCAGTTTAGACGCAGAAACTGCAAAGTATTATATGTTAGGTAGATAGAAACATACAATGTAAAATCAGCAGTCCTGTGGCTAGGGAGCAAGACAATTTCATAATTATCTGACAGAAAAATAAGAAGTGCAGAAAAAATAAGTGCTTTAACTTTATTGAAGTGTTCTTATTTTAAGCAGCGTGTTGTTTTTTCAAGAACAACCAAAACACTCCAGTATTCCGAACGAATGAGACAAATATCTCCCACAACCCATGAATCAAGAAGGTTGTTTATATTCTCTGAAATGTTCTGTAACAGTTTTCTTCTTGAGTGATAAGCTTCTACAAGAGTGTTAGATTTAGTCTACAAAAACAGAAACGCTCCTGTTTTGGTTAGACAGTCACCATCTTTGAAATGAAATGTGCTTTGCTATTCTAGGAACCGTTTGTAGATGATTTCTTAGAAAATGTGATAAGTGGTTCTTCTTAAGATGTGGAAATGTGCTCTCTAAAAAGAGAAAGAAATGTAGGAAATAAAAAAAAATAGAGCTTTAGTTTCTGGACTTTAAAAAGTAGAAAGAGGATGTCACAAGTTTGGGTTTGCCATTTGCTTTTTTATTTTGAATTAATGTATACTTCTGTTCTATAAACAGGATTCACTTATAAACTACATTTGTGTCCTTCTTTGTAGCTCTTTTGAAGTTCAAAGAGCAAACATGATTTTTACACACCTTTGTTTTGCAATGACTGTCAAATTAAAACTGAAATAAAATCAGCACACATGTTCATAGGCATATAAAGCAGTTCTGTCGGTTGGTAAAGTTTGCTGTAATCCTTTATAGTGTCCATGTTGGCTCAGTTGTAAATTTGCTGAAAATCAATGATATACACAGAATGTCAGATCACTTGTTAAATATGCATAGATGTTCAGTTAATTATGGGATATATCTCACTAGGAGTTAGAGGGAAATAGCACGAATATTCAGCATATATTTTTAACAAAGTGGTACTGGATCATACCCTGAAGGAACATGCCTGTTTTACATGCTGATTTCAATTTATTTTTAACAATATTCATTTACTTATTCAAAGTTTAAAAGCCTAGTAGATAAAGGACATGTGTAGCTGAAATCAGTTGCACATGTTTAAACATTTTGAAAATTTCTCTTATAATTGCCATCTGTATGTCCTTGTTAGATTTTCAATTACTGAGTTAAGCCTTCTGGTATATGAAAAGAAATACTACATAAATTACAAGGTTGTTAATGGATTTGAACCAGTTAACAAATGACATTATTGGCACAGAGATATCATCTGAAAAATGCTTTAATACTTGAGATTCCAATGATCTTTTTTGATGCTCAAATTTCATTGACAATGAGAGTGAAGACAGCCATTGAGGATTCCAGAATGTTCTTGTCCATTTACATCTTAATGATCCTCAAGTTTATAGCTATTTTACCTTAATGCATTTGTTCAGGTTTGTACTTGATCAAAGGAGTATAAAGTTTATTTAGTTTTTATACACCTTTTATCTTAAAATGTTTTAATTTTGTGATATATTAAATTTCTTACATTATTTTGACAAATTCTAAATCTACAACTCAATTGTTCTTTATGCTATGGACATAACATTTTTGCTTTAAGAAGCATTTCCTTCATTGTCAATCTCCTTTGATTTGATTCTGCCTCAAGTGCTTTCCCAAGTTTATAATAGGATTGCATTAGCATTTTACATAAGAAGATATCTGATGGCAATAATTAAAATTTTACAGGATCACTGATGCTAATTCTCTTCTATTCCATCTAGAAAGAAAGCATTCTTTAATACATTAAATCTAGATAGTAGTAACCCTGCACTCAATATCACTCAATGGCCATTCTTAATCATTAGTATAGTATCTCAATACTTAGTTTAACAACAAAACTATAATGTCCAATCCTGATTTTTTTCTGTCAATTTCATTCACTTCTTCTTTGCTCATGACATACCAGCCCAGTGGTCTTCTTCCAGAGTTTTAAACATGACTTTAAAGTTATTGTTACCATTCTTACCTCAGGTTTCAGCATAGATTCACAGATCCCCTCAGTATACTTGTACTTTACCGTCTCTGGTATCCACTGGGGGTGATTCCAGGAGTCATGAACACCAAAACCTACAGAAACTCATGCAATTCTAGAAATAATGTAGTATTTACAAATACATTATACTCAGTACTTATAATGCATATCAAAATATAAATGCATAGAATCAGTTGATATATTGTTTAGGAAATTGTGAGAAGAAAAAAATGCCTCTTCTTGCTTGATAGAGGCACAGTTTTGATCCTTGGTATGTTGAATCCACAGACGTTGAAATTTTATATGCTGATGGCCAACTACTGTCACATCTTAGTTGAAAATTATGATGCTCACAGACTCATGGTCCCTAACTCTATTCTCTTTTTCTGCTTTATTATTTATCCTGGTTTTACCAAATAAACAAAGTGGATCAGCTAATATACTGATCATATGGATCAGTTTATTTCTTTACTTTGTCTCTTAAAAGAAAATATCAGTGAAGGAAATTATTTTCCCTGAATACAAAATAAATACCAATTAAATTATTTAACAAACATGGAGAGATCAGAATTAACCTAAATGAGCAACAATAAAAGATTAAACAATGATGTGTTAAAATTTAGTTCTAGAAATTATTTATTGATATAAACCATTACTTAATGCTTGGCCACTTAACATAATATTTACAGTGTTTGACTCAATTAACCACATATTCTTCTATCAACTCACAAATTCTGTGCTTGACTCTGAACTTGTCTTAGGGGTGAATTTTTATTTTTAGTATTTTATTTATTTTTATTATAATTATAAAATATATTGGTAACAATGAAGATATGCAGAATGATCATCTTCATTATAAGAAATTTGCACCTGTACTTTATAAGCTTTGCTTCCTCTTTTTCCTCATCCCCTCCTCCTTTCTTTACTCCTTCTTTTCCTGCTTATTTACAAATATTTTGCTTTTATTATTCATTTCTCACTTTTTTCTTTTGCCTTCACTTCTTTTTTTCCTATGTACCTATGTAGGATGCATTTGGTCCCTTAATTGTACTTTGAGTTTCTCACACCAGATAGACACTGAGATATTTACATGTAAGTTCAATTTATTTCACTTAAGAATGTGAATTCCATGTACATCCATTATCTAGAAAGTTTATCCTTCTTTAGGGTTTAATAGTATTACATTGTGTAAAAATGAACACATCTTCTGTAGGCATTCTTTGGTTAATGGGCATTTGTGCAGTTTCCAAGATTTAGCTATTTTAAACTGTGCTGCTATAAACATACCTGTGCATGTATCATTGTGGTGTGATACTTTTGATTCTTTCAAGAGGATAACAAGAATGGGAATAGATGTGTCATATGGAATCTGTAATGCTAGTTTTTTGAGGACTTTCCATACTGATTTCCACAGTGGTTGCACCAGTCTACATTCCTTCTAAGGGTGCAGAAGGGTCCATTTCCTCTACAACAACTCTGGCATTTGTTATTGGTTGAATTCTTTATAATAGCCATTCTTTCTAAGATGAGATGGAATATTAGTTTTGTTTTAATTTGTATCTCTTGAATTATCAGTAATAGTCAATATAATTTTCATTTACTTATTTGCTATTTATGTTTCTTATGAGAAGTGTGCCTTCATCTCAGATGCCCACTTTTGCATTGGGTCTTTCTTTAAACTTGGGGTTCTGAATTTTTCAGTTGTTTAAATATTCTATATGTCATCCCTTTTTCTGAGGGACAACTGTCTAAAATTTTTCTCCCTCTGTGTGCTTTTCTCTTCACTCTGATGGTGATTTCTTTTGTAGTACAAAAACTCAATGAGATCCCAATAGTTTATTTTTTGCAATATTTCCTGTGTGATCCTAGTTTTGTTCAAAAAGTCTCTGCTTACATCTATGTTTGCAATAGTTCTACCTATTCTCTTTACCAGTTTATTTAGAGTTTCTGCTTTAATATTTTGATCTTTGATACTTTTGTTTTAGTTTAATGCATACTGCGAGACACAGGTCTAGTTTCAGTATTTGGCATGTGGAAAACCAGTTTTTTTTCAGCATTATCTATTAGAGAGACTTTTTTTCAGTGAATGTGTTTGGCCCCTTTGTCAAAGATAAGGTGACTGAATGTGTTCAGAGTTGTTTCTGCAGCATTTAATCTAGTTCACTAATCCTCAGGTCTGGGTTTTTGTCAGCACTATGGTGTTTTTATCATAGTGGCTTTGTAGTATCATATCAAGTCAGAGATTATGAGGCCTTTTATCTTGCCTTTGTTGCCCAGAACTGCTTTTGCTATTTTAGGTCTCCTGCTTCCAAACGAATTTTAGGAAAGTCTTCTCTAGTCTTCTATGAAGCAAACTAATGGTATTTTAATAAAGTAACATTAAATCTGCAAAATAGTGTTGGGAGTATGGTCATTTTCACTCTGTTGGTTCTTCTTACCCAAGAACAAGGAATGCATTTCCATTTTCTGATATCCTCTCAATCTTCTTCTTTTTTTTTTTTTCCTTTTTTTTGCCAGGAATCAAATTGAGGACTTTGAACTTGTCAGGCAGGTGCTTATGCCACTGAGCTATACCCTCAGCCCCTGATCTTCTTTTTTGAGAGATTTTCAAGAATGTTATACATCATTAACATGTAGGTTTCATCCTACAAATTAATTAATATACTATACCATGCCAATAGAAACAAGGACAAAAATCTCATGATAATCTCAATAGATGCTGAAAAAGGATTTGACACAGTCCAACACCCACTCATGATAAAAACCCTACAGAAAATTGGAATAGATGGTCTTCATCTTAATCTGCTAAAAGCCATCTATTATAAGCTAACAGCTAACATCTTTCTAAATATTCAAAAACTGAAAGTTTACCCTTTAAATTTAGGAAAAAGGCAAGGGTGTCCAACATCATTTGTATTCAACATAGTTCTGAAAACCCTAGCCAGAACGATTAAATAAGAGAAATAAATAACATGGATAAAGATAGAAAAAGAGGGTGCAGATGATCTGAAACTCTACATAAAAGGCTCCAAAAACTCCACTAAAAGATTTTTAGATTTAATAATTAAATTCAGTTGCATGGTTAGATAGAAAACCAACACCCAATAATCAACAGTATTCTTGTACACTAGTAACAAAGTCACTGAGATAGAAATAAGAGAAATCACACATTTCAGAATAGCATCAAAAAATGAAATAAATGCAAATCAATATAACAAAGGAAGTAAAATATATTTACATTGTTTTATTTATTTTGGTAAGTTTTTGTATTTAACAAAATATCTAGTTTTAATGATACAAGATCTCTCAGTAAGGAGTGTAAAATTGTACTCAGGCTCAGACAGCCTTGTCTCCTGTAGAATTGGTGAATACTACTCAGGATTGGTATGTGAAGTTCAGTCAAATATATTTATGAAGTCATTGTGCTAGACAGCTATAATTTGCTTCTCTGGATCCCACTTCCTAGTTCTCTGCTTCAGAAGCACGACATATTGAAAAGACCACATCAACCACTCCCTATCCCTCTTGGTTGACCATTTCTATGAACATAGAATTTCTGTAAAAACACGGAGAGTCACCAGAAATATGAATTGCTCATTCTCCTCCCAGTAATGAAGTCTAATGTTTATGATTCCTCTTGGAAGGTTATTGCTTCTCTAGAAAAAGCCAAAATTCATCATCTCTTGCTCCCTGAATTCTGTCACCCAATAAATCTCAATGGGGATATGTTCAGTGTTACTAAGTTTTATTTATTGTTGTATCCTTATGATTCTCCTACATCAGTTGTTCATAAATGGAAATATTCAAATTCTTATAACCCATTTTCACTGTTTTTTAGGAAGATTCTGAGTGAGACTGTTCTGGGGCTTCTATCTTCCCATTTCACAGTTTTACTTTAGATATTGTTGAGGCTGTGGGATGCACCAGGCCATCCCCACCTCACTTCACCTCACTTTAGCTGTACTACCTCATTTCTTCCTTTTAACTCCTGAGCTCTGTTGTTTCCTCCGTAGAACATGATGTCCAAGGAACCATCTAGCCATTCTGATACATGAACAAACTTTGAAATAAAAAAGAACAGAGATTTCGGGCCAAAAACAACCAGGAGCTGGTGAATAAATACTCCCCTGCTTCTTTTCCAGTGACAATTATGAGGTACACATTCAACGTACCTCTTGCAGGGTCTCAGAAGTATTAAATCCAGGTCTCCCAAGGCAGAGAACTAGCTTAATAACATGTCTTTGAATTGGCTTTGCTCCATCCCTGCCTCATTCTGTGAAGTCCCTGGACTCTATACCTTTGAGACTCCTGAAATAAACTACCTCTTGGTAACACCTTTCTCAGGTTTTGTTTCCTGGAGAGATCCCAGCCTTGCAGCCTCAGACTTCTCAGACTTACTGTGATTGATGTGATCATCTCTCTCTCTCTCTCTTTATGTTTATTACATAAAATTGTTAACCATCATCATATAGGATTGCATTGTTTGCTGTCTATTTGCTACGTCGTTCCTAACTTGTTCCTCATTCTCATCTCTCCCTCCATACAACTTAACCCCCTTCCACTCCCTCATTTAACCATCTTTACAAGAATGGGAACAAAGGAGCCTCAGTGCACACTGGGTAATCCATCAGTAAATTTTTTCCAGTGTGGTTCCTTGACAGGTTTCAAAGAGGTTCATAATAGTGTTTCCCCTGAGGACAACAACGCCATTAGTCAGAAGCAATAAAACGTTTTAGTGAAGGGGAAATTGGAAAAACCTTTATATTCTCTGTGCATTTTCAAAATTGAGCAAATTTAAACTTTAGCTTCCAGACTTATAGAATGAATTCCTAGCTTAATTTCCATGGCAAAGCCATAGGCAAACAGGTGCAGGAAAGAATTCTAATTTCTCCCTGTCATAACCTGTTCTATAAGAGCCTTGACTTGTACTGGACGTTTCACTTTCACTGTTGCAGACAAAGATTAAAGGTATGCTGTCTCACTGCAGTGAATCTGGAGGCTTTTCTATTGCAGTGTGATTTTAGAGTATGGAAATTCGAATTCTTTTCTTTTGTAAAGAAACGCACAGCAAGGAAACCAGACTAAGCATCACAGGGAGGATTTGACACACACAAGGTCCGTGAATGTGCTGAAGTATAAACTTTTAAAAAGGTAAACAGTAGCTAAAAAATCAACCCAACAAGTTTTTGCATTGAGTAACAGTTTTGATTTTTTTCTTTTTCATAAATTAATTTCCATGGATTCTGATCCTAGATAAAAACAGAAATAGATGCATGGGAACAAAAAGAGGAAAATATTTAGGGGCCGGTTCCTGGGAAGATTAGAAATAAGAAATTAAAGAGAAGAGGCAAGAAAACTAGACTCTTGAGATTTCCAGAGAGACTTCGCAAAGGTTCTGAATTTCCCAAAGATTCCAAATGGTAGTGTTGCCTTGACATGCTAATATAAACGGCATATCATTTGAGGTTTGTGCTTCTCTATTTAAAAATGCATCTTATAATACAAATTAGTATAAATAATGAAGTTATGTTCTCCCTCCTTCTTAATTCTGATTTACATTTACAGGAAAGTCAAGTAGAAAAACAGGAGCTTGGAAATACCCAAGAGGCATTACTCTTCCAGGCCTCTGGGCTGAGCTTTGCAAATTCAAAGTCCTATGTGCCAACTTCACTGATACTCCACTTCTGGCACAGTACACAGGTCCGAGATCTAGTGCTTTTTGACTCCCATATTTGACTTTATAATGGGAAATGCTTGGAAAACACACTGAGGTTGCACCAGATATGAGAAACATCTGTGATATGTTAGCATCCCACAGGCTGGGAGGTAGCTGGAAGATTGTCTGTATCATGTGGTCCTTGGCTCTATGTTAGCTTTGCAAGTTTGTTTCTGCTAGGCAAACAGTTAAACTATTTAATTTTGTTCACATTTACTTATAAATTTGAAGCCTTCTCTGACTACAAAATTCCCATATGTAATATAGCCTGAAGCTGGGCATTCATGAATATAGTCTCAACTACTTGAGCCAATGAAGCAAGAGATTCAGTTGATCCCAGGAGTTCAAGATCAGCCCAGACAACACCACTGGATATTGTTCTTAAACAAAACAGCACATATACGACATTTTTGTTCTCAACTTGCTAATATGTTGTTCCTTTGATTCTTCTCAAATGTTTTGCTAATATGTTGCTTGCTTTTATTCTTTTCAAATGTTTTCCTTTAGAATTCCTGTATTCTCTTGTTAAAATTTCATTGTAAATTTGTAGACCTCTTGTTTCCCATTTCCAAATTTCCCACTCATGTGGTCAACAACCTAGCAATTCCAGTCATAAATGCTATCCATACAATGGGAAAGAATATTGATTACAGCCCTCATTTTTCATCAGTTATAATTTTGTAAATGAAGAATATTTTTTCCGGGAAAACTATTTGCTTTGTGACCCAAGGTCATGGGAGTGAGAAAACCGGAATGTGTCAACAGAAATGAATGAGTTTGCTCCACTGTTTAGTCACAATATGAAGAGAGCAGATGCATGTCCACCCTTTTCAAAGCATGTGTCTGGTTTTCGTTATGTCTGCCATGTCAAATAGAATTTTTTTTCTTTAATTAGGAAATATAATAGCAGACACAGTTTTGATACCACAATATTTTATGAAAGGAAGTCCAATATGTGAAAGTAGTATAAGATGGAAATTTTATTGTTTGTTATTATTGCTTTTTTTCCTTTTAAATTACAACTGCAATTTATTGGAGGCGGAAGGTACAATCCTTCCCATAATTGGCATGCTTCATTATTTTGCAGCCTGTTATTCAGACTGTAGTAACCAAAAAGAACATTAATATTATAGCACATGTCATAATGTAGCTAAAATGATATTTTGGACATTTGCTCATTTGTTTTTTACCCATACAGTCTCTTTTTTTACATGATTGTTACAGTGATTTCAGTTCAGCAGCCACTCAAACCCACACACCACTCCCAAAATTATTCTAGTAGAAGTACCTCTGTTTACTCACCCAAAGCATAAGCACAACATATAAGTTATAGTGGTCTATTCCTGTGGCCAGAAAGACATGATGAGTGAATGATACTTGCCTAAAGTCTACCAGATAGAGTCATGGAGACAGAATGCCTGGACCTTTCTTTGAACCATAGAGCAATAATCTGGAATTCTTTAAACGGTTGGTTTTGTAACAATAATTTGGCCTTTGGCTTGGATTCAGACTGAATCCCAAAGACACGGATGCTGAGAGGTGGGACTCGGTGGAGCTGGTGTGATCCAGAAGAATTTGTCTACCTCACCAGCTCCTTTCTTCTCAGGATGCTTCTTGCAGCCATGCAGTGAGCCACTATCCTCCCATGATGCCTTTCTGTTCTGCCTTGAATCCTGTGGCATATGGACTGAAATCCCCACGAACATGAGCCCAAAGAAAGCTCTCCTCATTTAACATGTTGATGTTAGTCTCAAGGAAAGTGGCTAACAGAGTAAACTTGACTGTTTAGGAAACGCAGTAATAAATTTCAGGATAAAGGACGCATTTTAAAAACATATAGGCATGCAATCATCCCTTAGTACATGAGAAACAACTCAAATGAGAGGTCAATGGTTTCATTTACACATTTTAACTTCAAAATATGACACTACAATTTGTTTTATCAAGTCAGAGATGCAATCACATGGAATTAGAACAAACTCTAAGTGATTTATTTGAGTACACCCTAAAGTATGGTGAGAGAAACTTTGAAATTTTATAAAGAAAATTTGAATATTGTCACTATTTTTAGAAATATCTGTAGAATAAGTACTTTAGAAATTATATACATACATAGTTATATATAATAATATATATAAATAACACTCCAATCCTTGGGATTCTTTAGTAACATTTCTATGACATTCTCACTGTAGGAAAATCTTCCAATCCTCCAACTGAAATAAAACTAAAATAAAATTAAATATTCTAGACAGGATTGAGTAATGCACCAAAACTTTCAAAGACCATGAAGTTTAATTCAATTTACTTGTGTAAATAATGTCGCTGAAAAGAATCCATATACTTGTTTTGTAACATATGTCTTAGTAGTCATTCAGATATGTATCATTTCATAACTGTTGGCCAGGAGTAACAAGTAAACTTTCCAGAGAGTTAGATTAGTAACTTTTCTTCATGGTGTGATTTTCTGAATGACAAATATTCACTTCGTTTCAAACAAAACCTCCTTTGGACTCTATAGCTATCTAGAATTTAAACTATGGAAGTCTGTATAGTAAATGAAACTAAAGATGTAAAGATTGGTATGCGGGCTATTAAAAAGATACTAATCAAGAAAATACATTTGGAACCATTTCATTAGTTTGTATTTTAGTTACATCAGAAGAACTCAAGAGGCAAAGGACTTATGGAAATTAGGACAGAGTTTTTTTTTTTTTTTATTAAGAGAGAAAAAATGAATGTTTAAACCTAAGTTTTGGAGCAATTTGTAAGCATATCTACATAGGTAGTAATTTTCAGTAAGATCCTGAGCCTACAGTGAGTGGCATTAAAACTGGGGGGATAAAGAATGATACAAATGTATGCAAGAGTGTAAAAAATGAAAACAAGTCCAGTACATTCTCTTACTAGAAGTATAATACTTCAAAATTTGTTTGGAAGAGTATGACCATAGCTGAAACGGAAACAATATTTTCAGTTTTTAAGCAACTTTCTGAAATACATTGTGAGTTGCCCTATCTTATTAATTGATTTCTGAAAATCTAAAATATATGCTTTGGCATTTAAAAATTATGTTATTATTGGGGTAATTAAAACTCAGACTTGATTTAATGGCTTAATCATGACTACAGACAGCACCCAAACCTGACTTGGGATTCTTAAGTTTGGGGTTCATCTTAGTCTCAAACCACAGCTCTGGAAGCACATAGAACCACAAGTTTCGAGAGTTCCTGGTCCCTAAAATACCTCCTAGAGAAAAAAATGACTGATATAAAGTGATATGATGGGTTATAACTTGTGGGAGACAAAAAACTCATCTGTTATTTTCGGACTGTGATTAGCATATAAGAACAAGTACTGGTGACCAAATTATTTTTTGATATTTCCTTCATAGTCATGTTTCAGCATCTAGCTCATATGGTAGTGCCAATAATATTTTCCATTGTACAAACTTGCTATTTTATGTATATTTCAAATTTCTATAAATTGATAAAAGGAGTACACAAAATAGTTTCATGACTGCTGAATGTATGCTTAACTTCTCAAAAACAAAACAAAACAAAACAAAACAAAACAAAACCTTTTATCTCGTCCAATAGCATTTCCTCCTGTTACTTACTCACACTGAACAAAATAATTCAGAAAGAGACAGATTATTTTGTGCACCATACACTCAATGCACAAAGTTTGACTAGCTTGTTCTTATTTATAATGGCTCCTTTTTAATAGTCGTTATTAAGTTACACAGGTTGTATTCAATTGCTACTTTCAAGTAATTTTATTTGCAGCCTACCCAGATACAGAAAGAATGTCTAGACACTTTAATTCCTTTTCCTTCCTTAGGAATGCTTTGAGTATGAGAATTACTTGGTATCATAAAGCCTTTGTTTATTTATCTTTTCTGTAGTTGAAAAGTAGAAGACATTTAACTAATTTCCAATATAATATTCAAGGTATTCATCAGTGGATTTAGATTGTAATATACTTGGAAGTATCTTCCTATCACTGGGGGATGGAGTAAAAGGAGAAAGTATGTGTTTATGTATAGTTATTGCACTAATTTAATCAAATTTCATCCAATATAACTGTATACAAAATTATTCAAATTGACAAAATAAATCTGAATTTAGGTCAGAATTCTGAGTAAGAATCCCTCAGAGTCATCCCTACAAGTGTCATGAGCATAGCATATGTTGCAAAAACAATGATTATAATGGTTGAGAGGACATGAATTATGTTCCTGCAGAGAACTGTATAGTATGTGGCCCCTCATACAGGAAGATTGTTTTCATGGGGAAAAAAAACCAAAAAACTAAAGCAAAATATTTGAATTGACTATTTTGGTCAATCAATTTTTTGTTGCTTTTGATTTTATTTTTGTTTTTTAAAATATTATTTTCATTTTTAGTAGAGGAAGATGACAATATGTTTTAGGACAGCAAACAGTAATTCCTTTATTGTTCATTTTGCTATTTCATGCAAACATAAAGGCATCTTACCCACTGTTCTCTTGAGTGATTTCTCCTGAATTGCATTCAAAAGAAAGAAACTGCATTGTGAAGCAATTGCTGAAATACATAAATGTAATATTGACTATCTGACAAGAAACTTTTGGAACTGCTGGTTATTTCAGGGTGCCTGGCAGTCTCATACAGAGAAAAAGACTGGTGTTGTGATTGAGTCTCTTCTGTTGTTAAGGATATCATTCTCTGAGTTTCAGTTGTGAGGTATCATCTAGAAACTCTTCAGGACATTGAACGGGGTTAAGTGATGTATATGTGATTTATGGACACACCTCATGTCTTACTCTGTTTATGGGAAATTTCATTCTTTGATTCCAACACAGCACTTACTTCACAAACTAGATTTTTCAGGGTCCTCTGTAGAAATCAGCTTATATTTTGATTTTCTTTTAATGTGTTTTGTGTTTGTAAGTGTGCTTGCCCTTCCTCTAACATGAGACCTTTTTCTCCCCCAAATCAATAACATTTGTTTTCTTTGGGCTGACTGGTGATTCGGTGTTTTGTCCCTGAAAAGATGTATCACTAAGGCCCTGGTAGCTAGCATGGATTCCTTTGATTTATGGACAAGTCTCTAAGGAACGCATTACAAGGAAGCAGAAAAATGATTCATCTTATCTTCATTAATTAAATAATTTACTAACACTGCTTGCAACTATGCTTGATTATTACCAAACAGAAAAGGACAAACTTTACACAGTGATTCTAGCAACACAGATCTGGTTGCAACAATGAAATAACGCTGTATTTATCCCAAAAAGGTATTACTTTCAGTATTCCCATTGGAATCTGCTCACTTTTTGCCAAATCTCAACCCCCAAGGTAATATGTTTTTGGGGAAAATGCATTAAGAAAAATTCAAAGTCTCTCCTGAAACACTGCTGGGTAATTGCTTATTTATATGTGAAATCTGCTGATTTGGGTCCTTATTGCATTCCAAGACCTCAGTGGTGTGTAGTTAAAACACTGGGTAAGTAAATGAAACAATAAATACCTTCCCTTACTTTGATTGTTATTATATACCAGAGAGAAAAGATGCAGCTTGGCTTAATGAAACAGAACCATTCTGCAAATAGGTTTATACAGGCATTTGACAATAGAAGTATATCACAGCTTTTGTATCCTAACTAACTGTTCTGAATATTCTTTCCCTACTTGCAAAAAGTTTCCTTTTTAAATGGAGATTTGAACTAAAATCCTGAGGTGACTATATGGAAAACTTTGCTTGCTCTTTCTTCTGTCTTTCCTTAGGTTACCTCATTATTAACTTATAAAAATTAGTGTCAAAAAAGTTTGTGTTCATTTACCAATAATAGGTGCCAACTTTAAAATTACATAGCCAAGCAATCCAAAAACTCATTCATATTAGAAACAGAACAATAGAAAACAAAAACCAAACCTCTCAGGACATTTATTTGAAAACATTTCATCTAAGTTATCAATCAAAGAATGTATTAACTACTGTAGTATACATATCCTAGTTTCTTAATAGCTGCGTAATAAAAGTTATTTACACTAATGATATAAAACAACAATTGGTAGAGGAAAGAAAGAAAAACTATAGTACCAACCAAGGGTGCATGCTGTATATTTCTTATTGAAAGCTTGGAACAAGAAGCATTTCAGTGTTCTTCAGAATGGAATATTTGCATGTACATGCAAGGTATAAGATATCACTGGGATGAGATCCAAACCTAAACCCCAAATTCATGTATGTTCATTTACATGGGTAAAATATTTTAATAATTTTTGTGCATGAAACAAGGTTCAGGATGTGCAGGTTTGCATTGTTATGTCATTTTAATGCTCAAAACTTTGAGACTTTTGGAGCACTGCGGGTGTCAGTTTTAGAATAGGGCTGCTTAAACTGTGTAATCAGCCATGGATTAACGAAAAGGCAAAAAGGAAAAAGAAACAGTAATGCAGCAGCTTACAGGGAAGAAATTAAAGAAGTTAGGAAACAACTACGGTCTTTCTTTCCCACAATATGTCAAAGAATCCACACAAAACACTCAATTTTAGTACATTTGTTAAAACAAAGTGCTTCTTTTTTCAGCTTCATCTGTTTCTTGGTTATGAAACTAAACTTGCTTGAGGAACTCCTAGTTCCAAAATTAATACCAAGGGTCCAGAGTACGTAAATTTTTTCTTTAAAACAAATTGTTCCTCCTTCTTTCCAAGTAAGGAGAAGGAAGATTGTATTATGCGCCCACATGTATATTAGTTTCCTAGGGTTACCTCTGCAAATACCCCAAAATGAGTCATGTAAACATCAGAAATGTGTTGTTTCCTAAGGTCCCAACTTCTCTAAGTCGAAAATCAAAGTATTGGCAAATGTCGGTTACTTTTCGGATCATTGCAGGAAGAATTGTATGTGACTGTTTTCTCCTCTGTTCATCTATGTTTTAGGTTTCTCCTGTTCACTTGTCTTCTTTTGATTAATTTAACAGGGATGCTGGAGCAGGTCCACCCTTATGACCTCACTGTGACTTAATCAACTACATTTCAAATGACTCTAATTCCAGATCAGTCACACTGCAAAGCAGTAGTAGTATCAGAACTCTCAACATTTGAATTTGGAAAGGAGCAAAATTCAACCAATTATCGAATCAATTGCTTTCCTGGTTTTTTTTGCTACTTTTCCCTTTTTTCTTTTTTCATGACAAGGAGACAGCATGAGTTAAACATTATTCAGTGGAGCAGAATTTCTGAGGACTATGATTTCATCAATATGCTCATTGTAGCTGGAATGATCACCTGGAGGTCGCTATATTTAATGTGTTAGATTTAGATTTTGTACCCATTACATTCGTAAGTATTGTTTATTAAAAGTTGAGAAATAAATAGTCTTCCAAGTCCAGGTAGTAGTCCACACACTTTGGCTATAAAGGTTTGCCATTTTAGCCAAGAGCACAGTTAGTTTATGAAATATGCAAGCACAGTTTCATCTCTGTTTGGAAAATGAGCATAATCCTTCCAAACAGAGTACTGAGTCAAGCTTTACCTGTGCCTCAGGTAAGCATAAAAGACATTTACATTTCAAATGGTTTTACTATCGGAAATTAGGGACTCACCACATTAGTGAGTTGGATGCTATATTTTCATCTCTTCAGCCCAATTTCATGGGCCAAAACAGGCCTAAACCAAGGAAGCAACCTGCAAGAAAGAAACAGAACATAGGGCACACTGTGCTGTGCGTGTCCACTCAAAGTCCTTTCCATGTTATATTCTGTTTTAAACACTCAGAATGTTAATACTTTCATTCAAAACTGGGGCATGAAACTTGCAGAGATTCATCTTGTTTAATTTACAAAGCAAATCACAGGGATAGAGTTGGAACCCAGGACCATTGATGCAAATATCAATGGAATTTGATAAATCTCTTGCCTGTGCATATTGAGATGGAAGGTTTTTATCTAACACTGCTCTTCAATGAGATGCATCATGTCCAAATCAGATGCTAAACAGTTTTATAATGAAATTAATTCACTACAGCCTCCAGTTTTAGACTTTTATTCCAAATGTCTCAAGACCAGCTGGGTCTGCTTCTAATCCTAGCACTCAGAATCCTGAGGCAGGAGGATGACTGTTAGTTTGAGGACAGCCTGAGCAACATGGTGACTTTAAGGCCAGCCTGAATTACCTTGTCTCAAAACAAACACAGCAAAATAAAACGACAAATAGTCTCAACCCTAAAATGGATATATTGCTAAAAACTCGGGAAAACAATGGGTGATTACTTTTTGTACATCTGGAATATAGCATTACATTTATCAAAAAGCATAGTCTGTAGGTAATTTTATAGACCAATGATCATATACGCTAAATGTAAATATATTTCTTTAGGATCTGGCTTTGTATTCTTTGGAACTTGAAGTTGAAATGACATTTTGTCTTTCTTGTTCACAAACATATTTGATTGACACCAAAGAAGTTTTTTGCAAACTGGATTTTAAACAGGTAGTAGCATATGATGTTTCCAGAAAGGTCCAACAACTTTGAATCTTAATATATTTTTAATTATATAACCTAATTTAATTTCTAAAATTTTATATTTTAAATCATACTTTCTTAAAGCAGAAGTTCTATTAAAATGCAAACAGAAAGGCAGAATCAGATTCAAATAAGCAAACACACAAAGAGAATTACCATGTGCCAGATGTTGAGGATGCAGATAAAATGATAGGAAAACATTGACAGATGTAAATACAAATATATTACTTTCTATCTTTCTAAATGCATGCAGTCAGCATTATACATCAAACAGGTTTTCCCACTGCAAAACAGGAAAGAAGTATTAAAATCACCTCCAAAACACAGCAAAAAATATTAGTCAGTAAAATCTAAAGGAGGATGAAAGTATTTTATTAAAAATCTGAAGTCCTTCTGACTTCATTATTTTCCTTTTAAAATGTATGCAAATTAGTGATGTAAAATTATTTTATGAATATGAATATAACCAAAGATTACAATGACCTAAAAGTTTTGTTTGTAGGGAAGAAAGAATAGTAATGGAAAGTTTATAGATAATAAAGAAAATCTTAGACTTACCTTTATTAAAACAATGTATTATGTATCTGATATTATTTTTTCCTGCTTTGATTACATTGTAAGCTAAAAAGGACAGCCATTATTTCCAAAGTATGAGCAAATTACAGTTAGAAAAACACTTAGAACTGATTTTTCTACTATTTTTTCTTTTGTCTTATTTTAAGCATGTTCTAGGAATTGAACCCAGTACTCTTGCCCAGAGCAGCTAAATTCCAAGATTTTTAAAAAATAAGCTTTTGCTAAATTGCTAAACTGCCCAAAGTGAGTTTTCCTGCCTCAGCCTCCAGAGGACTGTTGGAATTACTGGCATGCACCACTATCCTGGCTTTGCCTTATTTATAATGCTGACTTCCCAAATTCTGAAGGCATATGTATAATTAAGAACCCCATTCTTCAGAGCTTAATCAACATATTTCAAATCTTTTATGTCTGAATTGTTTACTCTCTTGACTTTTATAGTATGCCTTTTGGGTAGAGACTATGAATGTAATGATTTATACAGTGATGCATACTTGGAATCCAATAAATAATAAACAGTAAAGAAATGAAGCCTAGCAAAGATCCAACTTTCATGCAAAGAACAAATTGTCTAAGTGACTTAGAATTATTCTGCTTTTATATTAGAAAGCAATGACAATCTACCATCATGAAATGAAGTAATGCTTTTCGTCTAGTTGTGCATACCATCTTTTACTATCATTTGACACTTTAAACCCAGTTTCAAACACATTTATAAAAATTCCTATGATTTCACTGAATATGAACTTTAGAGAAAGGTTTAATGAGAACATCAGTAAATTGACAAATAACATACCCAGCAGATATCCATCTGCTGAATGCATTACATACCATAATTGGAGCTATTTCAAATGAAACTTTTTAATGAAAGCACAGAAATTTTACTTGGACTTACCTATATTTCTGGCTTTCACACATATTATTAACGTTCAGATGATGAACCGTTTAATGTTTTAGTTGTTATCAGTGATCAGTTTTTGGATATATCATATTCCAAAAATCACTCCAGAATGTCAAATAAAAGAACATCTCTTGTTTGTTTCGTGTGTGTGTGTGTGTGTGTGTGTGTGTGTGTAAGACATCTATCTAGCCTTAAATTAGGTGAAAAAAGAAAATAGGGCAAGAACTAACACTGACTTGTTTATTCCTGCCTCAGGGCTTTTGATAAGTTTTTTTTTTTTTTTTTTTTTTTTTTTTTTTCTGCTTATAACACTCTTTCCACTGGGACCAGTGTTTTATAATTTGTTGAGTAAGTTTCTACTCATTATTTAAATTTCTTCTATCTTCTACCTAAGTTATGTACCCTATTGATGTTATCCATAATCTTTGCTCTTCATCTAATATTCATTAAAGTTGTCATTATTCATTTCAGTTGCATGTCCTGAGCTACATGACAAAGACCATAAAGATATGGACTTCACGATGTAATTATTTTGCACTCAGAACATGAATCCAAGAACCTTAGAATGACAATCAGCAAATAAGTATTTCCTGAATCATTCATACACCACTGTTTGAACTTTCATGATAATGGCTCAAGATCTTGAATTCTCCTTGATGCAAAAAAAAGTTTCTTTTTTAATTTGGCTTATACATCAGGGAAAGTCTTTTATATTCACAATTACTTTGGAGGCTCAATCAGTATTTAGTAGAAGTCACATTCTATCATTGAGCAAAGCTCATATACACTTAGAAAATGTTCTATAAATTTTCATGCAAGCTAGGCATACCAAGGTTTATAAACTACAGTTAGCTGAACAGGTAAATGTTTTTTTTTTTTTTTTTTTTTTTTTTTTTCTCAAAAATGATAAAAGTTCACCCCATATTAGTGTCCTTAGTGGAAATATGACAAAATGTTGATTGATTATTTACATTTAAACAGTGTGAACTGGACAGAATCCATTACAAAGGTTTAATTTTATTCTTTGAGACATGTATAAAGAGGACTGGATATAGAAAGCTGCAAGATGGGGAAAACTTACTGTCTGGGAATATTTGAAATACAGAAGAAGGAGCTTTTCAAAAGACAGAAAGAATCAGAATTGCAGCATGGAAACAAAAGGGCTTAAATTCATTAAGTCTTCCAGAAATATTCACTGCCAAGTAAGACGCAACATGTTAGTGGACTATAAATACCTCCTATTTTTAATTTGTAAAAAAAAATATGTTTATCACACTATGATTTATTTATTTACTTGGATGAATCAAGCAATTCTCTTCTTATTGCAACTTAGAAAATTTCTAAATAGTTCTTTCTATATAAATATAGATAAAATTGCCATAATTAATAGCTCCTCCTTCATACAGTGAGATCAGAATTCTCTCTACCACTTGAACCGTCAGATTTTCATGAATTTAATCACATATAATAGTTTAATTTTTTTCTAGTGGACCCAATATTTCCTACACTTACCTTATAAAATGTTATCTATATATAAAAAATGAATCGAATTTAATGACCTTAAAGAAAATTAAATTATCTCAAGACTTCCTATAATTCAAATCAGTTATTCTAAAAAATTTTAAGTACAGCTTTAACATGAAAATGCTCTCAGTAACGTGACAGTATGAATAAACCATAGGTTTAAACTATCTGAAAATAATGTATAAATCTGTTGCTTACCCCCCTGTTAATTCAGCAAACAGTTATTTTAGAAGACAAATACATATTTGAGTTAGGGATCATCATGATTTAATAATTTTGTCACACTTGAAAGCTCAAAAATGGAAACAATGGTCTAATCAAAAAATTAAAAAAGATATACTTTTTCTCCTAAAATGTTTATTTTGATTAAAATAATTGGAAAGACATTCTTGCTTCTCCATTTCATTCATTAAACTTAAAAATTTCATCTGACAATATTTTCATTAAAATGTTGTAAGACACATCAATCATTGATAGGAACATCTTTTACTGACTCATCTGTTTATTAGCTATTCTTTGTAAAAACTCGAAGAGTAGAAATGTTAATTATGTTTAACCAGTGTATGCTTTCTTTGATTTCATCTTCTTAAATGACAAACATATACCTTCACATTTCCACTGGCTTGTGAAGCTATTACAAACATAAGATGTTTACTTTTTCACCATCAGACATCCCATGCTCACAAAATAAAATACAGCCTTGAACCTCATTGCACTGTGAGGTCTCTGAATCATTTCATATAGATTCAAAATACTTGATGTTGTGTATTTATAAAGACTCTTTCTGAAAATCCATGTAATTCCAGTTTCAGAGTGAGATGCAATAAGAGGAAAAGTAAAACTTTACACTGATTACTCTGAGTTTTGGATTGCTCCAGGGAAACAATTATTCTCTCGAGGAATAAAAGGTTCTAGAAAGTTGAATGCAATACTAAGCAAGCAGAAAGCCTTTTATTTCTGGTCTTCCATGTCCTGGGGAAAGGGCACCTGTTGGTTTAGCTGTAAAGTATGTTTTAAACAAGTTAAGTCAGAAAGAAATTGAGAATCCCAAATATTATGGAGAGAATCTCTGCAGAATCTTAAGACTCAGGGGCCCTGAAATTCCTCAGTATAAATCAATTATTCTGTCACGATTCAGGCAGTTCATCACCAATTATAGGAGTGCGTTCTGAGGTAATCAATGGAGGTTAAAGAATTCCTTATTTCCTTTCTAGAACTGGTTTTCTAATTAATAAAAGCAAATTGTAAATGGTCTTCTGAGGAACAGCTGCATTATCTATTGTTCTGGAACATCCTCGCTGTCTTGATTGTTTTTCGGCACTGAAATAGAAATGAGAATTATTTGCATAAGTGGAATATTATTTGCTCTGTTGATTATGTTGCTCTCCTTTTTTGCATACCATTCATTTGTCTTATTTTAATGATAAGCAATTTTCACGCAGAAAACAACTGCATGCTATTTTTTGACCTCATGAAACAAGCTAAAAATATGTTCATAGAAAAATACTATTAAATTAGACTTTGTTTTAAATGAATCACAAAATGTCTTTTGAACAAGAGTAAAATTCAGCCCAAATCTGTTAAAGATATACAGATAGCATAAAACATTAGTATGTAGGCCACAAAACTTTTCTTTGAAAATAGACTTTCTAGTGAAGCTTTTAAAAGCAAACTATCATTTTGTTTATGTCATATTTTTGAAACCATGTTAGATACGAAAGAGTTCGTCTAACATTTTCAGTGACTATTTCTTTATGTTTCTTAAACAAAGCCAGCACTTTTTTGAAAGGGAACAAAATTTGCAACTTAAATTTCATTATCTTGTTTACGTGTTATCCACATAATTGCTTAGTTCAGTTGTTTATCTTACATTTTATACACTGTAATAGAATACATGGTACCAAGGAGTGAGGCTTCATTTGGACGGAAGAGCTTCATGGAGACAATCAAGTAAGGTCATTAGGGTATGGTTTACATGACTAGTGTCCTTACTGCCTTTACAAAATAGGAAACTTGGGCTGGGGATTTAGCTCAGCAGCACAAGCACCTGTCTGGCAAGTGTGAGGTTGTGAGTTCGATCTCCGGTATCACAATAAATAAATAAATAAAATTAAAAAAAAAAAAAAAGGAAAATTGAGATACAGAGAGAAATTATACATGTATGACAAATTGTTTGAAGAGACATTTGAATAAGACAGCTATTGCCAGGCAAGGAGAAGTGGCTTGTCAGACCCTTCCCTGCTGGACTTCAGAAACAACCATGTCTGCTAGTTCTTCCACCTAGGACTCTGTGTTCCATTACTGTTAGAAAATTTATTTTTAAAGCTCAAACTTCTCAGTTTATGTTATTTTGTTAGGCACTCTTAACACTCTAATGCAGAAATATATTTACTGTTGAACAGTTTGTTTTAAACTATTGGTTTCAAAATCATCAAATCCTAAATTATACAATTCAAGACACACACTGAATTATAGAAGTAGATATCAAGAGTTGGAAGCATCTGAGCTGTTTTTTTCTAACTGTGAAACAATAGGGATTATGTAAAATTTCCTCGTGATGCAATTTTATCATTTTAGAAACAGACGTGAGTTTCTAACTCACGAAAATAGGCATATCACACTATTTGAAATGTATAAGACACCTATCAATGTGCCCAGATGCTGGTCAACGCTCCATGAAATTTAAAGGCCACAAAGTGGATTATTTACTAATACAAACTATTTTTGAAGTACTAGCTATCATAAATATAAAATATCCCTAGGGATCTACTATATTTCTGAACATTAAATTTGTAGAATACATAAACATACTATAATATGTATCATAGCTCAGGGGAAAACATCACTAATAGTCTACATCAAGTTCATGACTTCAATTGAAACTTCTTCAAAACCTTAAGTGAATAATGTGGGTGCACTTGTTCTATATGCTCCCCAGAGGTGATGGTGAGATGCAGATTCTTACTTATACAAGGCTCCTTCATAAAGGAAAAATGACTAACCCAGGAACACAGGCAATAAAGGTGTATCCTGTATCTACATTCACCTGTCCTCTGACTTCTACAATTTATTCTATGCTCCTCAGAGAAAGTGTTTCTAAAATATCCTAGAAACTTTAGCAAATCATCACTTTTTGAACGAATCTTTAACCCAGCACACCTTTATTTCTTGTTTTGTGCAGGTTGGGTTTTGTTCAATGTCCTCAATTAGGTGTGAGCAATGAAAGATCAAAAGTGGGCGCTATGATTAATACTTTCCTCCTGAGTAGATGTGCGTGCTCCCTCTGATTAATAATGATAGAAATATTACACATAGAAGGCATTCCTAGATGTTGCCCAAACAGAACTCCTCACACTTGTTTCTGTTTTCATAAAAGATATGCTCATCTGAGTTATTTCATTTAATCACCCTGCATTAATAATGATTCTTTCATTATTTGTTTACCCAATCTCCAACTTGTGAGTTCTTATAAATGCTTTCCTTTTAATATCCCAGTGCCTAACAATGTGACCACCATGAGTCAGATGATACTTAAGTAAGAGTAAATGCTTTATTCTAAAAGAGGAAAGATTAGGAGATAAGTACTCATGAAGACCCAGGATTTACTTAGAATCTTGAGTAAGGGGATGTAAAGGACAAGAGTATATGGTACTAGAAAAAAATTCAAGGCAGATGAAAGATCAAGGCCAAAATCACACATATAGGAAAAAAATATGTACTGAAATTACTAACAAGTCTATTTGGCTAATGTCTATTGTGTATGCACACAAATTAGGTACATTTAAATAGCAAACCTCATTTACATTGTGAAGGCTCATAAATGTAAGGTGAGGGAATATCAACCTTAATTGTTACAGCTCTGCAAACAACATTCCATGATTCTTTATTGCTTTTGCATAATATGCATATAATGTGTTATTTGTAAAAAGACCAGAGAAGATATTTTCACTTGTGTGCAGAGGTATAACTCAAATTAATCTATGGTTAAGTCAATCTGCACATATACTTTATTACACAAAGACAACAATTTTCAGTCATTTTTACTCACTTTGACTTTGTCATTAGTTGAGTATAACAGATTTCTTGTCTTCGATTCTTTTCCCTTAAATGGACAGCAAAATCTGTCTCCTGGGTTTTATGGACACTGATTGCTCCGATCAAGTTCTGTCCTTTGAAATGCCCTTTGACAGTGCAGGAATTTTATAACATCATTAAATTACCTGTAATAAAGTAGGAGTATAAGATTTGACTTGTGAAGTTAAGAATATAAAAAATCCAAATATTCATCAAATTTTCTGTAAATCTCAAAGTAAAAGAGAATCAGAAGGCAAAGTTTGAGCTAATGCTACAGGGTGCTAAAATAAGTTTAAGGAGAGTTAATAAATAAATCTAGTGTATACTTTCACTTCTTTCTGGGCATTTGATTTGAAAGACATCCTACAACATGTGAGTAAGGAAAATTCTTTCAAAATGCTGCATAATTCAGACACTTTAAAATAATTTTGCTCTATATTGTGTTTGCCAATATAGAGCAAAATTTTGAGGGTTATGAGAAATACTCAAAATAAGATATTTATTTTTGTCAACAAGGATACTTCTCAAAAATACATAAAAAATGCCAAAATTGTTCTTAAACTCACATTCCTGGTGTCATGTAAATTAATTGTAACATCTTTAACGAAATGCATATTTTTTATTGATATATATATGTATATTGAAGTTACAAAGATATTAATGCTAGTCTCTCATGTTACTCCAGTAATCAATAGAAAACCTAATGCCAATTATTAACAATTATATTTGTTCTTTAAAAGAAAAGATATTTGCATAAATGATAAAATACTTATGGCATGTAAATGGTGCACTTAGAGAGTTGTAGTCAGGGGAAATTAGCAACAAAATAACTCTATGATGTCCATTAGGCTAGACTGATCTATCTCAGATATTGTGCCATTTTTCTTATAATTGTCTTAAAAATTAAGAAACGATAGCAATTTGAAGATGTGAGACTCTGGTTAAACCTGTGCACTCTCTATAAAAAATTATATGTATTCGTATACATATAAATTAGTGTGAGTAATTTCTGCCCATGATAACCCAGAGGTATCGGGCAGAATGGATCCTAACAATTCAATGTATGTTGATTCAGATCGTCTTTTACTCCTTTGAGAAAATATTCAGTTGCAATTTTTGTTCAACTGTGTTATTTACTAGATGAAAAGTGACAAATTATCTTAAAACCTGTGGCAAAGCACATGCAGTTAGGTATTGGGATACATTCTGAAAATGTAGCCTCTGGCGATTTTGTCAATGTTTGAACATCCCAGGGTGCTTATACCAACCTCATTACCAAGGCTTTCTGCACACTTCAGCTGCACAGATTCTGTATGGTACAGCTAGTGCTCCTTGGTCCATGGAAAAACAAAAAACAAAAACAAACCAAAAAAATGAAAAACAAACAAATAAACAAAAACTACACAGGATTAAACCAACCACAAGAGAAAGTGATATAATCAATAGATAGTAAATCTGGAACATATGAGGCTGTTGCTTATATATCACGTTTTCACAGTACACCTTTCTGTGATAAGTATAAAGAGTACACAGAAATAACTGTAAATAGATATACCATATCCATAAATGAGTAGTACAGTTGGTTGTTATTACCAAGTATTCGATTATTATACATGCCACTATAATTTTAGAGAACTGGGATGTATTAAGATTTTTTAAGCCAGAATTACCATAAACATACAGTGTGCTGCGCTCCAATGTTAGCAAGGCTGTGACATCACTAAGAGTTAGAAACTGTGTGGCTCCAATAGAAAATTTTGAGACAATTGTCATACAACTCCATCATAGACTGAAACTTACATGGTGCATGAATGTACTTATAAAATTAGCAGGAAGGAACTTTATTCCAAGAAATTTGAAACTCTAATGTTTTTCTCACTTTCTACTTGCATCATTTATTTTTTTCTCTCCTTTGCTACTCGCCAACATTCTAGGTTCCTCTCTACAGACATTCAAAGAAGGAAGAAAATATCTTTCCTGGAAATTGTGCTTCGAGTGACTATCCCCTGCTATTTCCTCACTGTCTATAAATTGTGTATTATAAGCTATGAAATATTAAATATACAAAATTTCAATGAAAAAATCTGATTCATTCCGGAAACATCAGTTTTACAAAGCAGACTGTTTACAGCTCTGTTCCTTTTCTGCCTAATAGCTGCCCTGGGGGAGCGTTGTTGCGTTTGAGATTCAACCACATATTTTCAACAAATAACAGTGTTGAAGCCAATGAAATCTGATAGCAGCAAACATTATTCTGTGGTCTCTGGATGAAATAGGTTCATATTTCTCTTCCTTTGGGGTATGAAACAGAAAGACACACTGGGATGTGTGAGCTGTGGCCACGTATGAGCAAATGATTTCAAAAAGTACTAGAGCATTTCATGTTCTCTGGAGTCAAATGGGAGTCCTAAACTGTCAGCCTTAGCTGTAGTTGCAATAGGTTTCTCTTTGGGGACCACAATAGACATTCATTTGCTCCCCATTTGGTTCGCTGATACAGCAGTCATCCACTGGCAGGTGTTACCTGGGACTGCAGAGGGATGAAAGCAGAAATAAATCAAATTTCTCTATTGGGTTCTCAGACCAATATCAAGAATTAATATTGCCTCATGAAGACCAAAGCGCTTCTTGGGAATCTGGGAAAACCAATACATCACTAATGCTGCCAGCCAGAATTCTGTACAAAAACAGAGCTTAGTGAATAGCAAAGTTAGAAGAGATAAGTAAGAAAGCTGCTAATAAGAAATCAGAAGCATCTAGGTGACTAGGATTTACATATTTTAACTATGTTGAGTTTTTACATTAAGATCAATGTACATTTAATTCAAAATAATTTTAAAATCATTTACGGGGCACTTACTATATGTGGCACATTAGGAACATAGTGCATAAAATATAATTTTGATATCTAAAAGTAGAGTCTACAAAAATGACCAAATGGTAGTTTCTAGAAGACCCTTTGACTGATAGGTTAAGTATAAAAGGCTGTGAAGACATGAGGATGCTTCACAGAAACAAGGAAGGTCACAGAGGAAATTCAGACCTAGGGAAGGAGTGTGCTGAGTCAAAGGAGGCAGGGAATGATGGAAAGAGGAGGAGCTATTCACATGATAGAGTTGACAGAGCTTAAAAATAATTGAATACATAAAGGAAAAAAGAAAGAAAAGTAAAATACCAAGAATGACCTGACTGGTCTTAGGGCTAAAAATCATGATCTGGTACATATACAATCTTTGACTTCTGGGAAAACCTAGGAAACCTCAGGGGCTCTGACCACAAGTTTATCTCACCAGTGCATTTGTTAGGTAATGTCTCATAGGTTAGCAATCTTCCTTCACATGGAGACCAAGATGAGTGTTTTTTTTTTTTTTTTTTTTTTTTCTTACCTCTGAGTACATTTCAGTTCCTAGAACTCAAAAGAATTATTCAGATAATCCAACCACCATTACACCTTCCTGTAGGAACCAGGGTTCACTCCTTCTCATTAGTATAAAGGATACCTCCTGCAGTCCTGACTGAGTCATTTCTCATGTTCAATTGCCTAGGGGTTTTGCACGGAATAATTTCCCATCCTCCAAGCTATGAGGACATGTGAGGAATATACTACTGTAGAACTTATCTTTCTAATGTTTAGTTATGATGCGCTCATCTTCCCATGGAACCCTAGGGCAGGAATTCCTCTTCCACCAATGCAATAAACTGATGAATAAAGCACCAGTGATCCATCACTCCCATTCCTTAATACTATTGTTTGAAACTCACAATGAAATTGATTTGCCCTTGCCACAGTATTAGGAGATGTGATGTTTAAAAGGATTAGGTCATAAATACTCTCTCCTCATGAGCCAATGAATGCTGATATCATAAGAATTGGACTTTGATTACAATTATAATTACAGCTCAGTTTCTTCCCTGCCTCACGCATGCTCACTGGCAATCTTACCTTGTTATGGTGCAACCCAAGGCCAGTGCCAGTTTTAAGCTCCATACTTTTCTGTTTTCTGGCACCCAGAATTGTGAGAAATGTTTATTTTCTTCATGAATTATGCAGTCAGTCATATTTTGTTATAGCAACAACAATGACCATGGACACTGTGCAACAGAACTTTGAGTGAAGAATAGTTGTTTATTTTTCATGCCTGTTAAAAGTGAGAGTAGGGATAGAGAATAAATGGAAATACAGCTTTGACTGCATAGTATGTATAGTACATTATAGAATATCTTTTTTACTGGGGTAGGAATTTGCTGTATCAGTGTGAAAGGAAGAGGAGGAAAGAGGAGGGCACAAGCATCTGTGCCTGAATTGTGTTTGTGAAGAATGAAACTCCTAACAACCCCACAGTTTCTGGTTGAGGAAGAAACAGTGAAGTCCCTGAAAATGATGGAAGATGTGGTTAGGTAGATTTGCAGAGCATGATGCGAGCTGGAGAAATCTAAAAAGCTATGGAAAACAATGAAAAAGGTACCACTCAGAGAAACTGAGTCACCACTGCTAAACAATTTTATTGTTTGATTTGAAATTAACATTGAGTATTTGTTCTATGTATAAAGTAAAAACACTAAATCCAGAATTCTTGCAGCATTAATTAATTATTAAGATGATAATTGATGATAAAAATACACAAACTAGGAACTTTGGAATTGTATAGTGTAATACTTATGTGCATGTATATATTTTTGCATTGTTCAAATGCATATTAGTTTATTTGTTAACATATAAATGGCTCAATTTAAATGCTTGGCAGGTATGTTAATTTGTGTTTTCTATACAAACAAACTCATGGAAAATTTCTTGGAGGAAGGAATGAGTAAAACAGAAAATACAAGAAGAAATAGGAAAATGTAAAAAAAAAGAAATAGGAAAATGTGCACTTTACTAAAATGTAATTTATATAAATGTAATATATATATATATATATATATATATATATATATATATATATATGATATATGTACATGTATGGAAAACCAGATAGGGAATGTAACAGGCGTGATTATAGAAACTATCTCTGATATGGAGAAGTAATATCTAAAGTGATTTGGTTTCTGTTTTTCAAAAAGTTTGCTCTTACCACTCCTTCAAAAACACTCCCAACGTGGTCTCATACGTCTACCACATACTTTTGAATAATTATTGAGATGTTTCTAGTTTAAATACAAAATATTTAAAAGTATTTTTAAAAGCCTGAGGAAAGTGACAGTAAAAATGACAGAGTGATTTCACAAATTTCTGTGAATTGGTGGTTAGATGCTATGGGTTGAATTGTGCTCCTCCCAGAGATAGGTAAAGTGGTAGGTCCAGAACCCTCATGTAAGCCCTTATTTAAATTTAAAACTAGAAGACTTTCAGATACCATCGAATAAAATAAGTGCTACTGGAATATGGAAGGCCATTATAATAGTTCAGATCAGATCACAGCACAGATCACCTCAAGGTAATTTCCCCATTCAATGATTTCACAATGACAGCTGAATTATCTCCTCAAGTGATGATGGCTTTTCCGGAAACCACATTGGACCTGAAACGATGATCACCCAGACCTTGGTTTGATCAGCAATATCTACTTTACAGCTCTTCAAAGTATTTTGATTTTCAATACTATGCAAGCCCTCAAACCTTGCACCTTCCCCTTTCTGTGAAATGTCAAATTTCCTGATAGCTTCCTGAAGACAGAGGATGAAGCTTTATCTGTGTCTTTCTTAGAGTGGCCATGCTGATTTAAGATCCATTTCCTGCCTTTTACCACTGCCCATCTCCATGATTGGGTGGATGAGGCTAATTTATGGGACCCCCCCCTACCCCAGCCAAGAGCCAGGGCTTTTGTCCTAAAATTTGCTAATATCCTCATCATTCCTTTGTGTATCAAAAATACTTCCCACCAGTTCTTTAATGAGAGCATTTTAGGATCAGGCCAACATACAAATCATCTTTACAGACTTAGAAATGATATGTATCTAAACTTGAAAGGGCTTTTTGGAAAGAATGAGCTGATGTCCTTGGAAATTTTTTATCCTCTAATCTGTTGGGTCTCAGGTCAACACATCTTACTTCATAGATGTTTTTCATTCCTTTTCTCTGGCCGCAAATAGATGTATATAGTTGACCCAGAAAAAAGAAAAAGTGAAATGGACCGAGAGGAACGAAAGAAGTTAGGTATGGTGGCGTATAACTGTAATCCCAGGACTCTGGGAGGCGAAGGTAGGTAATTGTAATCAAATTGTAGTCCAGCCTGGGCAAATTAGGAAAAGTGAAAGTAGAGAAAGAATTTACTGCAGAGACTTAATGAATAGCTGTAGTTAAAACAAGATGCTTCTTTGTTTAAATCTTGATCAGTTAGACAATAGTTTTTTTGTTGTTGTTGTTTTGTTTTTTTGTGGGTTTTTTTTGTCTTTGTTTTTTTTGTTTTTTTTTTTTTTTGTTTTTTTTTAGAACTGGGAGATAATGGAGAATAAAATTGAGTGGGGAAGCTAAGACACCTTGCTTCTTTATATATTCTACTACATTTTTTAAGTCATTGTCAAAAAGACCCTCAAAACTAAAGTGAGAAATACTTTGAAATTAGTTATCCTTTGATAATCTCAGCAGCAAGCTAGCCCCTACATCACCACCTTGCATTATCTCCATGGGATCAATATGTCTGGGTTCCAGTGCTCTAAAGTATCTTATCTTTTTTTCCTTTTCTGCCTTTGTATGAAGTGCAATAAAATACTAGTGTTTAAATTGAGGAGCGCTACAAAATGCACTATCCATTAAGAATCTATTAAGTTCTGGATTAGCAGGGCTATGTACTCCATGCATGAATGTAAAATGTTAAAATGATTTTGAAAAACTTTCATTTAGAAATTCTCCACTATTACATATGTTCTGGTCATATTTCTTCCCTTCTTTCACTGAATCAAGGCATCTTCAGACACAATCTTTAGATAAAATTAGGTTTGTTTCAACCACATAAGATTTTTTTTAAATAATATTACCTTAAATATATAAAGATGCAACATTTCCCCCAAAATCCAAGTGCTTTATATTGTACTTTTTAGAAATTTGAGGTTATATCTGCCAAATCTGTACGGCACTGACCATAATTGCAGTCTAAATTGTTGACACTAAGCTAAAATTTCTTAGAAAGATTAGTTGGAATTTAATTTAGTTTTTCCTACTCAGCTCCTTGACCCCTACTGGGAAACGCGAGTGCCTTTTTTAAATGAGCATAAATTTATGAATCACCCACTTGACACTTAATCATGTAAATTAATGACACTTGATAAATATGCCTTTTGCAATTACAATGATGACTAAACTGTGTGTTTTGTTAACTGAGCCATTTATAGCTCACTAATTTTGAACTGCAAAGAATACAAGTTTATTTGTTCGACCGATATTCTCAATGTCATTGCTGTGTCTCTAAGCTTAAAGTAATTCTGACAGTCCAAGGGACTTTTTTATTGAACATTTTTAACCCATTCTCTGAAATCAACTGTTATCTATTTAAATACAATTTATATTTTAGGTAAAATTTATATTTTCTATTCCAATACAAACACTGCCTGAATCGTTAGAACAGGAAATCTTTCAACTGTAGTCCAATTCTGACTAATTAAACATTGTTACTCCCCAAGTATGCTGGGGTAGTGGGACAAGATGTTATGGAAATGGATGAACGTACCTGGAGATTTTTCATGAGAAATAAGCTTTATTTATGCAGTAAGAAGAAATGATGGTGTGAACTGTGGTTTTCTCGCAAGCAAAGATCCACAGGAAATCCACCAAGTTTCAACAATGCTGCCAAGACAAAAGCCCACAAAGATCACAGTATTCAAAACAGCATCACTCATAAACATCTAGGAGAAATGTGTACTGAGTAAAGCCCCACTCCACAGGAACAGTGGAAGCTGGCTAGAGGAGCTGGTGAGCGTCAGGTTCCTGTAGGGAAGGGCTTGGTGAGTACTGAATTACATAGACATGAGATCAATAGCTGTCTGTATTCACTGTGTGTCTAGCATTGAAAGGCATAGCTGACTTGCAGGATGGTAGCTACAAAACTTAGCTCCGGATTACCCTATTTACAGTGTCCTTCAGATAATGCTTACCTTAGAATTTTGGTCTCTGTCCGCTTTTGGTATCCCTTTGACTTCACAGGAGCCTTGGGAACACAAAAGGAGTATTTTCTGGCCATGGAGCTAAATGTTTTAGTTTTCATTTTTTTCTTTGAAGGAATTGGCAATTTTATTCCTTGAAGAAATACCTAATGTAAGCTGAAACATCATTGTCTGTGATTGGACCTTATTTGGCAACTCCCTTATAGAAAAGTTGAGTTCCTTAACACTGATATTGAGGCAGTCTGATCTCCGCAATTGCCTGCTTACTTCCTAACCTGGCTCCTCTCTTCCCAATTGTAAAAGCCTACTTTGACTGTAGAATGGGAGATTTCTAGCCCCCTGTGATCGTTTTCCTGTGCAGTTTCCACACTGGTGCAAATCACAGGTAGGGCTGTGTCACCACATCTGTTCCTTAGGATTTTCAGCAACAGTCTCCTTTCCTGGTGATTCTCATTCAGGACCGCTACTGCCTTCTCTAGCTTTAAAATCTCAGAACTCGAATTTTTTGTTACAAACCCTTACTTCACCATTTCTTTAATTACATTAATTTTTATAGGGTCACGGATAGTATTTTACTAAACATTTACTTTTATCCACTGTTTTTGTCAGTGGGCCATGGCAATTCTACCAATACTTTACCTTTAGGTAGAGTTGGCCAAAGTAAATCTAAATTTTTTTTGGCCTTTTAAAAATTTTTATTATAAAGAGAATAAAACAAAACAAAGCAAACCAAAACAAAGTAGAGCAAAGTAAAACAATGAAAACAATATAGGATTTCAGAAAATAAAAAAAAAAAAAAAAAAAAAAAAGAAAAAAAAAACAGCAGGAAATCAACAGTGGCTACCATATCTCTTGCTTTTCTTCAAAATAGTTGTCCATACCTTCACACACAATAATTTAACACATATCAAAACAGTATGAAAGCAATCAAAACACAAGAAGGAGAGCCTTAAGGGCTTTCAAGACTAGACACTAGGAAATCAACAATGGCTATGATCTCTTGTTTTATTCAAAATAGCTGTCTAAATCTTCATACATATTGAAATCAAATAAATGAAAACAGACTAAAACCAATAGAAACCAAGAATAAAAGCATCATTGGCTTTCAAACAAAAATGATAGAAAATCATCAATGGCTACTGTAACGTCTTGTGTGTGTGTGTGTGTGTGTGTGTGTGTGTGTGTGTGTGTGTGTGTGTGTAGTTGTTCATACTATCACACATACTAATACCAATTTTTGGAAACTTTTTTGGTGACGTTCTAGGCATATATAAGCCTATACAATATATGTATACTTTCTGTATTAGAGGAAAAAAAAAAAACAACAAATAAATGGCTTTAGGTAAAAGCCCAAAACAATAACAATAATAGGCTTTCAAAACAGGGTGGTAGCAACATAACAATTTTTGTTTTTTTGCAGTTATCTTCATAAGTCTTACTTGAATTATCAGATAGAGTCATGCAAAATCTATCTAATCTTATGGAAGTTACCTGTGTTGTTCCAAGAACTAATAGAATTAGTACTATAATCATCTTAGTAATCTTAAGTGTATATATATGATTTTATAACTCATTACATTTCTCTTCCTTGTTTTATTTTACCCTGAGTTATTTTTTCCCTTTGAGCAGTTTTTTGCCCTTCCTTAATATTTATGGAAGATTTTGTACCTAGCTTATTCTTTCAATTTCTGACACTAGAGAGACACACAGTATTTACACATATGAATTTGATTTAGTTCACTTATGGGTATGGTCTCAAATCACATACATTTCCTCCATTTTTTGAGCATATCTTGCTATACTGTTCAGGCTGGTTTTGAGCTACTTTGTAGCCCAGGCTGGTGTATAACTCACAATGATCCTCTTGCCTCAGCCTTGCCAGGGCTGGGATTACAGGAGCATGCCACCACATTCAGCTAGTAATCTAAAATTTTAACAGCAATATCAAATTAGAGTTGTATTACTTTTCTACCTAAAATTTCTAATATGTAAATCCTCATCTATCTCTCTCTCTCTCTCTCTCTCTCTCTCTCTCTCTCTCTCTCTCTCTTTCCAAGGAGAGAGCTAGTTGAGGGAATTTCATTTTTTTGCTATGTATTGACATTTCTGAAAGGTTTCTTTTCTAATCACAAAGGAGCTTTAGTGTCATAGGACCATATTCTTATATGATCTTGTCAAACACTTTTATTCTTCTCAGGAGATAACTTTCTGTCACACTTTTCAAAGCTCCATCATAAAAGATGGTGCACTGATATGACATTTATTGGCAAGAAATGATGAAAATAT
Organism: Cavia porcellus; assembly: GCF_034190915.1. NCBI lineage: Eukaryota > Metazoa > Chordata > Mammalia > Rodentia > Caviidae > Cavia > Cavia porcellus. The sequence goes on along the minus strand of NW_026947514.1, from coordinate 19,039,666 downwards.
CGTTATCTTATACACTCATTTTCCTGTTCTTACATAAACTCATTTTGATCTGCACTTTTGCCAAGATCTTGATAGAATCATTACATTCTTTTCTTCTGTTTATCTGAATATTAGCTCCTTCTTTCCAAACATGAAAAAAAGATCCATGTTCCTTAAATTAAAAAAAAAAGAAATCTATTTTGAACTTATTGCATCCTATAAAGATTGACACATCTTTAGAACACGATTCTTTTAAAAAATTAGATTTACATAATACATCCTAGTTCCTTTTCATCCCATTTCACCCTTTCCTCCCCTCTTTTCATCTGTTCAGCCCCTTGTCATTTGAGAAAGATCTGTCTCCATGTTTCTTATTATCTAACTTTATTTTGCAAATTTTTTGTGTTTTAGGTTTTTCATATAAGAGAACTCATGCAGCATTTAAGCTTATGTGTCTGATTTATTTCACTTAATGTCATTGAACTTTATATTTTCCTGAGAATTTTTGGAGTATGATTTGATTTTTCTATTGCTTCCTAGAAAAAAATGATATGTCAGTATAAATTTTTACATTCCCTGAACTCGAAGTTTTGTGTGCCAGTTCCTTTGACACAGTTCATGCTTCATTTCTCCTCAAAATTTTTCTTTATTTTTTCTACAACTTTTTAATAAGTTTGACTACAATGACTACAACTTTTTAATAAGATTGTAAGATTTTCCATCTCTATTCATTGGGTTTGTATGGTTAGTTTCAGGGTTCTTTTGTCTATGCAAATGCATTTATCTGTTAATCAACTTTAACAAGTCAGTCAAACCATATCATCTCTTTATGTTTGTACCTTATTTGAAATTTCCTTGTTAAAAAAAAATGCCTGCTACCTTCTGGTATGATTGTATGATTGACAGTGTTGTAGCTGTCATGTTAACCTTGGTGGCAATGTCCTAGGAATCTGTGTCTTAGCTGCTTTTCTCTTGTAGAGACAAAATACCTGACACACAAAATTAGGGAAGGTTTATCTCTTGTGATTTTGGAAGTTTCAGTTCATACTTCCCTGCTCCAAGGTAGAGTGGTATGGCATGGTAATCATTCATGAACCCTGAAAAACAGCAAAAAGAAAAGACTTACACTGGTTGTTGGCTTACACTTTATGTTGGCTCTCCCACCGGTGGGAGTAGCAATCACACTATCAATTTCAGTGCTACACAATGAACCAGTCATGAATGCTGGAATCAGCCATGTCCAAGGTTGCATGTTGCTTGGAGGGGGTCATTCGAACACAAACTATAACATTGTCTTAGTAGTGGGAAAAGGAGGTGATGGAAAGGTATTCAAAGCAAGCAACCAGTCAACTCTTAATGTTTGTGTTATAAGAACAAGACACAATATTCTTTTGTCTTTTACAAATTGTCTTAGTTCCAATTTCCTGTCACCTGTGGGAGAGAGGTTATTTCTGTAAGATTACTCTAATCTCAGTCAGACCTAAAATATAGCTGAACTGAGTTAGCACTATAAATGTTGACATTTGATTTTATTATTTCCAAGTTGGAAATGTCCTTTCCATTAGAATGAATTCTCTCTGTAGGAAGATTTGCATGTTAAATTAATACAGCCAAAGGATACAAGCTCCAGATTCTTTTCCCAGCATTTTTCCCCTAATTATTGCTCACATATTAGTTTCTTTTGCATTGAAACTTATTCTTTGTACCAGTTGTCAGACAGATATCACTGGGTTGATGAGTATAAGTTTTTGCTTCATATACTGTTGGAAAAGAAACTTTTAGCTATTTTGAGATTTATTTCTTTTCTGATTCAGGTAGCAGTTTATCTAAGAAGTTTACAGAAAAGTTTGTGTACCCAATTTAGGAGAAAAAGAGAAATATTAACTTCTATACAAAGCTTCAAATCTTGGTACAGCACCAAGAAATATTTTATACAATCATTGATTATATACATTATAGTAGGAATAGTTCTGTGCATCTTGGAGATACTTAGCAATTGTATAAATATGTCTTCTTTGTGAAACTTTAGTACTGTTGATTCAAAACAAGAAGATATTCTATTTTAATAAAAAAGTTAGTTTAGTAAAAAAAATTAATGTCAATAATACATATTTTGGAGAAAAATGATAAGGGAAATGAAAAACACAAATAACAAACACAGTGTGTTCATTGATTTGAATTGATATTTTCAAGTGTCCATAATGTATGAAATTATCTATAGACACAATGTGATTCATATCAAAATGCTAATGGAAGTTTTCAAAAAATAGAACTATTCTAAAATTATTGTGAAACAAAAATCTTGTTTTTTGTTCAAGTCAATTAATACTTGAACAAAAAATAAAAATGGAGGCATCATATTACCTGATTTTAAACTATATTAGAAATCTGTTGCAATCAAACTAATATTAAAATGATAAAGAAACAGAAAAAAGACTAACGTCACATAGTAAGTTGTAAATAAATTTACTAACTTAAATTGATCTGAATTTCAAGAAAGACGCTATGAAACACAACAATGGAATTAACATTTTTCAATAGTAGGGATTGGGGAAGTTAGATTTTGATAAGAGAAAAAATAATAACGGGTGCTTTTTCACCCCATACACCAATGATTAATTCAAAATTTATTACAGATTAAAACATAAGACTTAAAGCCATGCAACTACTGAGTAAAATAGGTAAAAATCTTCTTAAACCTGACATTTGCAAAGATTTTTAAATAGAACACTGAAAAGTATATAAGGAAAAACTACACAATTGGTATTACATTAAATCAAAAAAAGTTTTTGACCCAGAACAAGAAGAGTACATATTATAAAAAGACATCTACACAATAGGAGAAAATATTTGCACATCATATACTTGAGAAGAGATTGATATCCAAAGCATGTAGGTAAATGAAACAACTCCATAGCAATAAAACAAATAGCCTGATGAAAAAGTGGGCAAATAACCAGTATATATGCTTGTGAAAGATATGTAAAAAGCCAACAAATATATAGTAACAAACAACTTCAGCATCACTAATCATCAGGGAAATAAAAGTGGAAGCGACATTGACAGGTTATTTCATAACTCATAGAATGACAATAGTGGGAAAAAAAGCAGCCCTTCTGGAAAATAAACTAGAAGTTACTGAAAAATTTAAAATAGAACTATCAATCCAGCTATTATCCTTCTAGGTGTATACTGAATAGAAATATAATCAACATATGAAATAATTACCTGTACTTAGATGTTCCTTGCAGCATTATTAACAATAGCTAAAATATGGAATATCTAATTAGAGGATGAAAGCATAAAGAAATTGTGGCACAGAGAATGCACTATTTATAAAAATTGTATTGTTTTTAATAATATGAAGAATATTATAATTTGTGAAGTAAAGTAGGCATAAAAATTGTATGATTTCACTTACTGTGAAACCTTAGAAAGTTGAATTCACAGAATCAAAATTTAGAAGGGTAGTTACCAGAGTGTAGGAGTAGAATGATGGGAAATATTGGTCTAAAATGCAAAGTTTCAACTACACAAGAAGTATAAAAATAAATATGCATATATACAGTCACATAGTACAATCAAAAGAAAAATTTGGAAATAATTTATACAAAATGAAGTCTGTAATTTGAATAACTTTGAAAAAAATGAAAATCTGCCTATCCATGAACTTATCACACCTCAATAAACATCATATTTGGTATTACTCTGCGAATGAACTACAAAGACTTTGGAATTACCTGCTATCTTAAAAAAGAAATAGAAAATGACCTAAAATTGGTAAACTCTGTGCCAAATTAGAATGTTAATGGAGATTCACAGAAATATTTCTTAATCTGAGATTGTAAATTGAAGTTCTTGTTCTTTTTGAAGACTTCCATTAGAATATTTTTAATGTCTTGGTTATATATTTAAAATATCTTCTTTAACATTTCATCTGATATCTTTTAATGTAGTCATAACAATAGAGCCTCCTTAGACTTAATGAATATGTAAGTTCATTGTCTAACCAAAGTATCATAACCTTGCTTTCAAACAACTACAGTCTCTCAAGTTAATCTTTCTTTTGGATGTTATTCAACTTCAAGGCTCTCCAAGCCATTTGAAAAAAATTACGAACTCAAGATATATTTCTTAAGGAAAGAAGTATTTATGTTTATTGGTATAGAAAAATCTCAAAATAATTGCATTAAGTGATTTCTTGCATTTTATATCAGAGAAAACATTTTCTCTATCTAAAAATAACCACAAAAAATCTAGATCATGATAAGAACTTTAGCTTTTTAAAGTCAATAACATTAGAATTACATGAAAGAATTGATAATATATAATCAATGAATAACAAATAATTTTCAAAATTTTTGCTCCTTATCACAAAGAAAAATCAGTGTTTTCAAAGATATCTTATCATATTTAATAAAGCATTGTTTACCTATTTGGTAGGATTGCAATCTCTGAATGTCTGTAAATATTTTAAATAGACCTAAAAAGTATTTAAAAGTTGATCTGAAGTAATCATTATGATGCATGAGAAAAATAGCACTCTTTAAAAAGAGTGAAACCTACTATTGGAAATTGAATTTTAAGTCAGTTTATTTTTGTTTCTCTAAAATGCCCCAAAGGTACCAAATGTACATTATGCAACTTCCAAATTGTCATTTTGAACAATGGAATAGTTTGTGATTTGTGGAGTGCCATACAAAGGAAAAAAGTAATAATGAAAGTAAAATTGGCCAACTTTTAAAAACTCAAAATAACACACAGGTGCTAAGCCACTATTTTAAAGTCTGAATATACTGTTAACAAAATCATTATGGGGCAGCAAACATTAATAAGAGAGTTTATGCACTGCTATGTAAAAGATGCAGGAGAATTTTTTTTTTTTTTTAAAGAGGATAAAACAGAATGAAACCAATCCAAGAAACCAGTGTAAGAGATACAGGATTTCAAAACATTACAAAATCAACAATAGTTGCCATAATGTCTTTTGATGTCCTCAAAATAGCTTCATATAAATTTGGACATAGCAAAAATCCAACAGAACAGAATAGAATATAAACAATAAAAACAAAACAATGAATGCAATAAAGGACTTCAAAACAAGCCAATAGTAAATCCAACATTGCTACCATAATATATCATGCTACGTGTTAAACATCTGCTCCAACCATCCGATTTAACATAATCAAATAACACAAAAGAGAATAAAACCCAACCCAGCAAAACAATGGAAATGACGTAGGACTTCAAAATAAGACAATAGGGAATCAACAATGGCTGCAATGTTCAGAAAGAGATCCCCCTAGATGCCACACTGTTTACCACTATCCCCTGTACCTATCATCAGTACCCTGAACCTAGATCTGCAGTGTTAGTGAAACGCCAAAGCTCCACAGGTATTCAATTGCATTTTGCCTCCATAGCTATCATCACAGCCTGTGTTTCTCTGGATAAGCCAGTCACTTACTGGGTGGAAGGGTGAGGAAGGGATTGGGCTGTTTTCTAGCCCACAAACAAGGGGCTGGGGTCTGACTGTTCCTAGTCTGGTGGTTGCCCATGCATGGCACCGTTTCCCATGCTTCCTCTGTGACCTTGTTCTCTCCCCTCCCAGTCTGTGAATTGATGCAGGGAAATTTTAAGGAAATGGTTGATGAGTTCTTTATCCTTGATATGTGTTCACCTTTTCCTAACCACACAGTACCCAGGTTCCATAATTCTTCTTGCAACTATTGTTATGACTTTAACAGTGAATCACTTTCTCATAAGTACTATGCCATATTTATGAATAGCATTCTTTTATAATAATTTTCAAACATATACATTATAAAATTTTTTTCTTCTCTTCATTTAATTGATGATTTCATTTCTAATTCCAATTTCCAGTTTTGCCTACATTGACAATAATTTTTTACTGCTGCAGTGAAAACTTGCAACTGCTATGGAACCATTGACAAGTAGCTTAAACTCTCTGTAACTCAGTTTTCTCAGCTCTAAAATAAATGCAAAAGCATTAATACAACCCCTCTTTAGATATTTTGAAGATTTAAACTATTTCATATAAAATACTTGAACCATTGTCACGTAATATAATTTCAGTTAGTTTTAAATTTTTTTCAGAGATTTCATTATGAATATAAAATTTATCATTTAATCCAATAATCAGTGAGATGAGTATTTTTCCATAGGACTATTGAGACAATGCAATTAATTACCTAGTACAAGTGCCTAGAAGAGAATCTGTCACATAGTAGAAGATTATTAAATATTGTAGCTTGTCTAACTCCTGCACAGAAATTCCATCTAGTCACATAAGTAAAACTAAATACCACAATATATTAGCTTTCAAAATTTGACTATTATTTCATCTGCAGAACACCATGAATTGGCTATTTTCCTAGTAATTACATATATCATTGGATTTTTCCTTATGTTACAAACTGGAGGTTTATCTTAGTTAGTGTTTGAGTGACATTTTTCTAGATTGTTTCAATTTTCAAACAATGTTATTTCAAGGATACATTGGACATTCATTTTTTAAAAGAATTATGACTTTATTGTATTAACTAGAAACATACTTAATCAAAAATATCTTGAGCAAGACATACAATTTATCCATTCGTGTCAATCTATTTATGTGTTAGTATTCAAGATAAATGTATGCTAGTTGTTAATATTGCAGTTTTATGCTGTATTGATCACCATAGGCATATATCTACAGTCACTAAAAGGGATACTAAGTGAACATATCTTTTTAATTGTTTAACATTATTGCAGCTTCGTTTAAATGAGATTCAGATACCATAAAATTAACCCTTTCAAAGTAGTCGATTAAGAGTGTGTGGGAAACTCATATAGTTGTTCATCATCATTATAATCAATTTTATAATACTTGTGTCACCATGAAAAGGTGTCTTTTACTCATTGAGTCCCATCATATTTTTCCCAACCTCCCTAGGTTCATTCTAATAGTAATATGCTTTCTAATAATGGCAATCTATTTTCATATGTACTTATTTTTATTTCAAGTAGTGCACATGAATGGAATCTCCCATTCATAGTTTTTCATGATTGATTGTCAATGGAACATAGTGTTTTATGGAGTCATCCTTTTCTTAATTCATTTGTGTATTTTTATTGGTACATATTTGAATGCTTATATTCCTTGTGGGAAATTAGTATGAGTACATAACAGATCTAAGTTTTCTATATTCCCTCTCTTTCCTTCCCTTTCTTTTCTCCATCTCATGTTTAATACTCATAGATTAGTGCTAATTTCTTTTGATTTCTAAATAGTTGACCATTGAACATATATACAACATTTTATTTTTCCATTTGTCAGGTAGCATAAATTGGGGTTTTTATATACTTTGTTGCTACTAAGAATAATACTTCTTGGACAATTTTCTGTTCCCATTTTTATTTAAAAATCTTACTTTCATGTCTCTTGAAGTGTTAGTGATATGTCAACTCATTCTTTAAATGTTTCAAAAATTGACCGCATTTTTACCTTAATTACATCATTTTACATTCTCACAAAAACATTTAATACCTCAGTTTTACATATTGTTATCAATATATGTTATTATCTTTTTACATATTCATAATAATGAAAGTGATGTTGTAGATTTTGGTTTACATTTTCATGATAGTCAATGACGTTAAACATTTTTCATGTCCTGTTTGATTATTTGTACATCTTATTTGGAAAAGTATCTATTGAAGTCTATAATTTGAAAAATCTTCATTTTGTTATTGGGTTTTAAATGATTCTTATCATTTTCCATATAAATGAATTCCTTCAGGTAGAGCTTCCGAGATCTCTGTTCTTACAAAATTGCTTCTCAGCAATATCTCTGAGCCAGTGTTTAGAATACTTGGTATGATTTGGTTGCAGATAACTTTGTCATCTTCTTCCTTTCTGCACAAAAGATTCACCTACAAGAAAATTGGATTTAGAGTCACTGAGCCTAATTTTTCTCCTATATTTATGACAGGGGTGAGCCGGCATCCCATAAATGTGGAATAGGTGGGGGAAATGAACTCTGAACTCCAAGTTGCAATCACCATTAGTATATTTTATGAAGTTTAGAGTTTAAATTAATGAGGAATACGTGCCCTTCCAAGTGAGAATCCCGATGCCTGAGTTGAAACAGAAAGGAGACAAAGCTTAGTCTTCCAAACACAGGGTTTTGGATTAAAGATTTCATCATTCTGATCTATGCAGGGGAAGGGAGTGAGGGTAGCAGATTTTAGCTCAATTGCTACAGACTTTTGCTGTTTTTACTGAAGTTGAATAATTTTCTTAAATAAATAAATAGTTTTTCATTTGCTAAGAATCCTCTACACTACTTCTGGATTCCATTTTTTTTTTAACATTTGTTTTGTAGTTTTTACTTTTCATTCACTTTCACTGGTAAATGCATCATGAATCTCCTCATATTGCCATTTCAGGTAAATATAACTGTAGAAAAGGAATTTCCAGAGAAGGTACCTAAAGTTTAAATTTCAAAAGATGTTGAATTTACCAGCCAAAACCAAGAGATAATTTGTAAACCTATTAAAACTGGAGGTTAGTGATTTTTTGTTTCCATTTGCTTCTTTTGTTTTTTTTAAAGTTTTAATCTTTATTATATGTTGTTAAATAGATCCATTTCGAGCCACTGGCAAGGTAATGTTAGAGAGATTGCCTAGAGAAGAAGAAGAAGAAGAAGAAGAAGAAGAAGAAGAAGGAGAAGGAGAAGGAGAAGGAGAAGGAGAAGGAGAAGGAGAAGGAGAAGGAGAAGGAGAAGGAGGAGAGGGAGAGGGAGAGGGAGAGGGAGAGGGAGAGGGAGAGGGAGGGAGAGGGAGAGGGAGGGAGAGGGAGAGGGAGAGGGAGAGGGAGAGGGAGAGGGAGAGGGAGAGGGAGAGGGAGGGAGAGGGAGAGGGAGAGGGAGAGGGAGAGGGAGGGAGAGGGAGAGGGAGAGGGAGAGGGAGAGGGAGAGGGAGGGAGAGGGAGAGGGAGAGGGAGAGGGAGAGGGAGAGGGAGAGGGAGAGGGAGAGAAGAAGAAGAAGAAGAAGAAGAAGAAGAAGAAGAAGAAGAAGAAGAAGAAGAAGAAGAAGAACAAGAAGAAGAAGAAGAAGAACAAGAAGAAGAACAAGAAGAAGAAGAAGAAGTGGTGGAGGAGGAGGAATGAAAAATAAGGATCATGCCAGGTTAATGCTTCCATTTGATTTTTGGGTGTCCCTGGAATGGGTGAGGCAGGCATCTTGGGTTAAATTTGAGACTGAACTCTAAGCATCGAACACATAATTAAACTTTAGCTGGAAGAATAAAATGATAGTGTGGTAGTCAGGAACTGTGCAAAGAACAGTTGGAATCAGGACATGGAATATATATATATATATATATATATATATATATATATATTTTTTTTTTTTTTTTTTATGATGGTCACCCAGAATTAACACAAGAAACTCCAGGAAATCTATCTGCAACATCAAAGGCATAGAACATTTAGCCAAGGGCCTGATTCCCACAGCAATGTCCCACATGAGACCAGATGAAGACCCAGAACTTATGACAATGCCTCCCACGAATCCAACTGGAGGTCCAGAGCCCACAAGAAGGACTCACGTGTCTCTTTTACGGATCCGTGCTATGAAGGCCAAAGGTCAGCAGTGGAAGCCAGAAAATCTATGCCAAAAGGGTAAAGGAGCTGTGCTGGTGGGTTGAGGGTTCTACACTTGAGCCTAGAATTCACACTCACAACAAAGACCAAGGCTGTTCTGAAGGCACCACAGCCTTCCTTAGCAACATATAGGCCCTGAGCTCCTCCAACAACAAGCACAGTCTCCTGCCAGGAAGCCAGTGTGATGAGTTCATCCTGGAGACCAAGCAGCACAGTCTTCCTCTCTGGATCCAGGAAGTGATGCTCCAGGTAAGAACCAAAGCTTCTCCAGGAGAACTTAATGGCTCAAACAGCAACCAGTAGGAGAACCCACAATACCTTAATAGCTCAATGCATTAATGCTTCCATGCATTTTCTTCTTCTCCTTCTCCTTCTCCACCTTTTCCTCCTCTATGTCTCCTTTTATACTGACAAACTTCCTCAAGTGAAACATCTATGCTCAGCAGCATGGTCATTCAATTCTGTGTTAAGTTGACCACCAGTTTTTAATCCATAACACATAGATAGAAGTTTGTAGACAGAAAATAAGGTGTGCCATTTAGTACTAAACGTCTGTTGGTTTTGAATTGATGTAACCACATATAGATTCTGCTATACAATTCCTGTGGTTTTGTAACCATAGTGTATTTTCATATAACTGGCCTTAGATGATTCTTTTCACAAGCAATAAAGAAAATAAAATATTAGACCTCCATATGATAGACTACATACCAGATTGTTAAAAGATTGAACTTTTTCATAGATATTTAATCATTGTTCTAATAATTATGTGTCCTTCTTTAAAAAACTCAGATTATATGAATGTGATCTACAATCAAAAAGATAACAAATAAGAGTAAATTTCAATGCACAAAATCAGAAAGATTCATTACCTAGTTCTCAGCAAACCCACTTGTCTTGGATTTTCAATGTGTTTCAGTGTGTGTGTATGTTTTTCTGCTTTCTCGTTGCTGAGAAAAAAGCCTGCCATACACAAAATAAAAATGTTTAATAGGCTTATAGTTTCACGGGTATAAGTTCATGGGTTTTGGCTTTAAGGAAGAAAGGGCATGGTGGGAAGGCCTGGTAGAGGAGCATGCCTCAACTTTCAAGCCAAAAAGCACAATTAGTGAGACAAACTGGTAACAAGAATATACCCTTCCAGGTCACAATTTTAGTGACCTGGCGTTCTCAACCTGGCTCCAACTTGTGGCAATATATGCTGCTATAAAAAGCATTGATGAATGAATATACTGATTATCACAGTGCCATCAGCCAATCACCAACCAAAAACCCTATCTTTGTGCACTTGACAATTTTGGAGAAGCTTTCAGTTTTAATCCCTAATAACATGTTTTTCTCAAATCTGCATTTTGGTTGTAAAAAATTTCAATGAATGAATGAAATTTGGAATGGAATCACTAATTTGAGCACTTCTGCAAAATAAAATAGCATAGAAGTATACATTTTGTCAATGAGAAACTAGATTACTTATGACCTATGTTGAAACAGCTCTTCATATTTTCAAAAGTTGTATAATGGCCACCTTGTTATACACTATGCAGGTCAGTGATTCATACTATGTAGTTGGGTAATCATTAACTGGAGAACACCCATAAAAAAGGCATTCAGAATGATATGGAAATAGTTTCTTAAAAGTAAAAATTTTCAAACAGCAAATATTTATGATGGAGAAGAAAAAAGGTAATTGTGAGCATTAAAATTACTGCTAGATTATATGAGGAAAAATTAATTTGTTTACCTATTCATAAAACAAGAAAGATCAACAAACTTAGTGATAAAATGGTTTATTAGGTTATAAACGTGGTCAGATATTTTTGCACAGAAATAATTCTGTGCCCTTAGACAAATGCCTCAATAAATCTGGACTTCATTTAATCCAGCCTTCCCATTGTACTGTATCAAAGGACAAGTACAGCTGAAAACTGTTCTATTTTGCAAAGTTTTCCATAGATCACCATTATGAATATTTTCTAGGTTTATGAAGATATTTAGAGAAGTAGAAATGCTTAAAATCATATTTCTTCTGCTTCCCTTAAGAGCTGTATGCAATGACATATGCATCACAAGCATCAGGTCAGTCATTTTGGTAATTCAATACTCAACCCCACCCTTCTTCTTTTAAATTCTCTCCAATTAGCTGCCATTCTGAATAAATGGTTATGCACTTAATGAGGCACTGATAAAACATAACATTACCAAATAATTAAGTTAGCTAATGCTAAGAAACTATGTATGGATCAATGTCGAACTAAATGAAGGTTAATAGTGATAAACAGGTATTTATAAAGGTTATTTTTAAAAATCTTCATGGATATGCCACAAGCAAAGCATTACTTATTAAAAATCACACTTGCATAGTGTATAAATCACCAAGTAGGGGCATTAAATGATCAAGAAATCAGTGGAAATTCACAGTGGAGTGAAGTAACCATAATTAATAGTAGATTTTATTCATTCCTTAAGAGAATAGTGCTTAAAACAAGAGAAAATATGATCAGTTTCCCATGAATTTTTCAGAGCAATCTGAATTATTGTGAACAAGATAGGATACTAATGACAATAAGCATGACTGAACCATGTCTCATAAGGAAAAATTGAAAGAAACAATATGTCCATCAACCAGTAAATAAAGAAGACATGGTTTATGTTGTATAATGCAGTTGTCCTCAGTGATAAAGAATGAAAAACATGAGACAGTTATAGCTAAATGGAAGGACTTTGACACTACACTCTTAATTGAAATAAATAGAACATACATACATAAATGTCTCATTGTTTCTCTAGTGTGAAAAACCACTCACAATAAATGAGAGCCTAAATATAACAAAATATTATAAAATAGGAAGAATACACTCAATTGGGAAGGGAAGCCAAGGAAATGGAGGATGAAATAAAGGAAGGGAAAAGATAAACAAATGATCGAAAGAAAACCAAGATTGACTAGTTCCTTCCCAGTTTCCTTTTGAGGGGAGGAGGAGAAAAATCCGGAAATGGAACTCCTGATCTCTTGCTGGCCAGACAAGCATTGTGTCTTTGAGCTATATCTCTGGCCCCCAACAACCTCGTAAATAAGAAACTTAGAGGTTAATAGTGCCTGTTTTTATGAAGTCATATAATAACTGATTCAAATATTGTTTTCATAACTATTCAGCTGGAGAATCTTTGAATATAAAATCGTGCAAAAATGAAATTAGAAGTTCTAAAATGCTTAGTAAGAACCTGAAAATATCATTCTGTGATTCCTTAGTAGACTTTAAGTTTAAAAGTGAATTCCTAAATGAAAATTCCTAAGTGAAATTTTAAGTTTAAAAATGTGATAGGCTGTAATTATAGAAAAGGATCAGCAATTAGAGGCAAAAATGGACTTGTTGGTTAGTAAATAGCAGCTTCATTGCATATCCCTTTAAACAACAAATTATATTATAGCAGTTTTTGATTGATATCAAAACTGAGCAGAAGTACAGAGAAGTTGGATGTTCTTATTCTTTGCATTTGCACAGCTACCACTAATGTCATTGTTCAACACAAGGGTGGATACATTTATTACAATCTGAACTTGCACTCTGCACTGTGTCCCTTACAGTCCAAGGTTCTCACAGTTCTGTGCATTCTCTGAGTGCCAATAAATGGAAAATGGCAGAGATCCACTGCGCCATACCATACTGAATGGTTTCATTGCTACAAAAATCCTCCGTAAGCTACCTATCCATTTTTATTACCTTCTCTAGTAGCCAAAACTCCTTTGGCTCCCACCATACTCTTGCTTTCTGCAAAACGTCAAATAATTGAATACCTATAGTGTGTAGCTCCATGGAGTGTTTTCCATTACTCTTCGTTGCTTGAATAATTCATGTCCTGTTAGCACAGGATAATACATTTTGTAATCTTCCACGATTTAATTATTCATTAATCTACTGAATTGCTTCCAGTTTTTGATAATTGCAAAAGAATCTACTACATATATTCGTAGGCAGGCTTTTGTGCAGAGGTAAATTGTGGGTGCATCTGGGTAAATACCAAGGAGTGTGATTTCTAGGTTGCATAATAAGAATACAATTCATTTAATGAGAATCTGCCAAACTGTGTTCCAAAAGAACTATGCCATTTTGCTTTCCATTACCAAGGGAGAGCTGATTTCACTCTACACTGGATTAGAGAGGTAGTCAATAACATAAATGGGAAAATAATTTCCAGGATAGCTTAAATTTTAAAAATAGTTTAACGATTTTATATCATATTTTAGAATGAATAATGTTAATTTGAAGGATGAATACTATAAATAATTTCATACCTTGTACAAAAACCTTTTGGAAAGAGTTCAGGGAAAGCATCTTGAGAAATATGTAGATTTGATTTTGCATTTCTTATATGTTATGAATGCATACAAAAGGGAAATAACCCATTTAAAAGAAAGACTTAAAAACAAGAACTTCCATTCCTTCCAAAATAATTTGTTCCACCTCTCATAATCTTGTTGTATAAGGCAAAAAATAGAACTTCTCTTTTGTTAATTACCAATAATAGTTATGTGTTTTTGCCCATAATCAAAAACTAATAATGGATATTTAAATGCAATTTCAGTTTCTTTAGGTGTTTATAAAATAATCATTTGTTTATCTACTGTATTAGTTTCTTTTTTAGTTGCTGAGACAAAATATCTTAGCACCAAAAGTTGAAAGATGGAAAGTTTATTTAGCTCATAGTTCCTAGAAGTTTCAGTCCATTTTTGACAGACTCCAAAGTAGAGTGGCACATGCCAGTTCATTGTGGCAGAAGACAGCAAAGCACGAGAAAGAGACAAGACTCATTCTGTGCTTATATTGTATGCAGGCTCCCTGCCCTAGGGTAGATATAGTGTTCACATTCTTAATACCAATCCAAACTATGCCAAAGCTAATTACTGAATTAGTAAATACACACCCTGAATTCCAGCATCACACACTCTGAGGTTCAGTCACCTCTGAAAACATCCCCATGATCAAATGAGACTTAGAGGACATCTAGATGTAAACCATAACATCTACTTAATTCTCTCCAATATTCAGTATCATTTTCCCAACTTCCTTTTAGTAACATAATTTAAGTAACCAAATTTTTTATATTCAGCAGGAGCACAGTAGATTTTTATAGCCTTGCTGATATTTAGAAAAAAAGTATTCTGATCAGTTTTAGTACAATGATAGGAAATGCCTGGAAGGAAGTTTGATAAGAGTGATGCCGATTCAATGAACACCTTCTTTAAACTCCAAAAGGATACGGTAGAGCCATTTCACAAGTATCAACAAGTTTGTTATAGCAAGTAAGCAAAGATTGACAAGACTGCTTCATTTATAATGTTTATTTCTTTGAAAATGGAGTGCAGGAAATTCTCAAAGAGTGACACAGTTTACATTATTCAGAAAAGGGACTCTTTCTTAACATTCACTACTATGTTACTATCTCATTTGTGAAAATAACATAAAATGTCATAAAAACTAACAAAAGAAAAACAATAGTTAATATATCATGCATCATAATCTTAAAAGTAGTTACTCAGAGTATAAGATATGAATAAGAAAGACTGAAAAAGAAGAAAAATGCAAATATTAGCACAAAACTTTTAGGTATACAAATAGAAATGAGTTGTATAAATGAAAGAATTAGCATATATATTAAAATATTACAATATTTTTGAAACCATATGCAATTTTAAGAACCATCTGAACCTCTCCCACATGTAATTTACCTCCCTTTCATTTTATTCCTCATTTACATTTATAAACTGCAAATTTCTTCTATAAGAGAAACTATCTGATATGTAAGCTGGTATGTCTGACTTACTTCACTTGCAATTATATTTCCAAGTGGACCCATTTGCCTGGTGATTTATCAAATGTACCTGTCTTTATGGAAGAGTAGTGTTCCACTGTGTATAAATTTCTCATTTTCCTTCTTTATTTATCTAGTGATGGATTTACTGTTTCCAAGCCCTTGTTATTATACACTGTGCTGCTTTCAAACATGGTTATGCAGTATCCTTCTAATATACAATTTTAAGCTTTTTTGGAAGATACATTGAGAGGGAATACCTGAGTCAAAGGGAATGTCTACTTCAAAGTTTCTGAGAAATCTCCAGGTTGATTTCCATAGTAGCTGGCTTACTTTACATTTCTATCGACAATGGAGTAGAGGTTCTTTTTTTCTCCATATCTTCACCAACATTTGTTATTATTAGACAATATTCTTTTTGGGCTTAGATGGTATCTTAGAATTGCTTTTAACTATTTTTCTCTAATGGCCAGTGAGGTTGAATATGTTTTGACATGTACTTTCATTGAGATGTGTCAATTTCTTTCACTGTTCATTTTTTCACTAGGTCTTTTTGAAGGGAGACTAGTTTTTTGAGATTTTAATATATCCTAGCTGCTCATCCTCTGAGGAACAGAAGGCATTTCTTTTCCCATTCTGTAGGCTGTCTTTTCACTCTTTTGGTTGTTTTCGTTGCTGTGCAGAACCTTTTAAATTTGGTCTGATTCCATGTGTTGTCTTGGGTATTACTTTTGTGCCATTAGGGTTCCTTACAAAAATCTTTGCCTATGCCTGTCTTTTCTAGAATTTTACCTATCTTATCATTCAAAGATTGCTTCTATCTTAACATTTGTATCTTTGATCCATTTTTGTATTATTTTAATACATGGAAGAACATATAGTTCTAGGCTTTAGCATGTAGATATCAAATTTTTCTAGTGCCATTAATTAAAGGTATATCATTCCTCCATTGTATGTTTTGGACCCTTTATTTAATATTAAACAGCTGTTTGTGCTTTGATTTATTTCCACGGTCTTTATTCTCTGCCCTAGACCCACATAATCATTTTTGTTCCAGTACTCTGCTGTCTTAATCACAGTAGCTTTATAGTAGCTTCAAGTCTGGAATTCTGATGCTACCTGACTTACTTTTAATACTCAGGACTGCTTTAGATGGTCTCTGTCTCTTCTGGGTGCATACACATATTAGGATTGTTTTCTCTAGATCTGTGAGAAGTGCTGCTAATATTTTGATTGAAATTGCATTGAATCTGTGTAATAGTTTTGGAAATACAGGCGTTTTGATTATTTTGGTTTTGCTTCCCCAGGAACAAGGAACATATTTTTGATGTCTTCATTGAATTTTTTTTCAACATGATGTAATACTTTTGAAGGTTATGAAAGGTATTGTTTTCCTAACTTCAATTTCAGTAAATTTGTTAGTAGTTTATAGAACTGGTATCAGTCTCTGTGTGTGGGTTTTTTGTTTGTTTGTTTTGTTTTTGCATCTTGCAATGTGGTGGTTTTTTTTTTTTTTGAGTTTTATAAGTAAAGCATCATGTCATCTGCAAGTAATAATATTTTGATTTTTTCCTTCTTATATATACACTTTTTATTCCTTTCTGTTACTTGTTTTCTCTGGCTGATGTTTTAAAGACTGTTGAAAAAGTGGTGGTAGTGATTATCATCATCATTTTTTCTAATTGTAAAGGGAAAACTTTCAGATTTTTTCCCATTTAAAATGATTTTTGCAGTAGATTTTTAATAAATATTTTTTTAGATTGAAATACACTGATTTTTTTCTTCATGGTTTATCATTAGTGAATGTTGAATTTTCTTAAAGGCTCTGAATCTATTGAGAAGTTCTTGTAAATTCTTTCCTTGTGTCCTTAATGTGATAAAATATATGTATCGATCTGTGTTTGTAGAAACATGCTTGCATCCCTGGAATGACACTTATTTGGTCAAGGAGCATGTCTTTTTGATAATATGTTGCACTGTTTGCCATTATGTTGTATAGGATTTTTGCACTTATGTTCATTAGAGAGATGGGCTGGTAGTTCTTTTATAATTGGCTTCTTGTCTGGTTTGAAGATCAGGATGGTATATGTTTCCAAGAATGATTCTGGTGCCACTCCTTTCTTTTCAAATTAATTACTTTCAGGATTTCTGGTATTAGAACTTCAATGGAATTCTTGTGGAATTCGCAAAAGAATTCATCAGATCCTAGGCTTTTCTTAGTTGATAGTGATTTTAGTAATACTTCCATGTAATTGCCTGTTGCTGATTTGTTCAACATTTTAAGTTTTCTTGGCTCAGGTCCGGTAATTCCTATGTATCTAGGAATCCCTCCATTTCTTCTGAATTCCTCAGTTTTTTAAAAGAAGTTTTGAGACTTGATTTATAATAATTTTCTAGATTTTGATGGTATCTGATATGATTCTACTTCTTTCACTTCTATTTACACTTTGTGTCTTCTTTTTTGGTAAGAATGGTTAAAGGCTTGGTTACTTTATTCTTTCAAAGAACAAGTTCTTCAACGCAGTGATTCTTTGTATTGAATTTTTGATCTCCATTTAATTGATTTCTGGTTGATTTTAACAACTTCTTTCCTTATAAAAGTTCTGGATTTGGATTGTTCTTATTTTTCTAGGACCTTGGGAAGCATTGCTAGGTTATTTTAGCTTTTCTGATGCTGGCAGTTACATTTATGAACGTCTCTCCTAGGACTGTTTTCATTGCATCCCATAATATTTTGTATGTTGTATTGGCTTTAAGGTTTAATTCTAGGAACTATCTTATTTCTTTCTTAACAGCCATTCATGACACACCAGTCATTCAAGGCTGTGTAGTTTAATGTACATACAGCTGCAATTTCTGTAATTTTGTTTGCTATGGACCCTAGTTTCTACGCACCATGATTTGATAATATGCTTGATACAATTTCAATCTTTTGTGCTTACTTGAGCATGCTTTATTAGCTTTTATATGATCTATTTTGAAAAAAAGTACCATGTGCTATTAGAAAGAATGCATATTCTGGTGTTTTTGGGTTGGGACACTGTATATATTTATCAAGTTTATTTGCTCAATGCTTTCATTAAATTTTGAAATTTCCTTATGGATTTAATGGTTAGTCAATCTATTTGTAATAGTGAAGTATTGAGGTCCCTTCTATAAATGTATAGATGTTTATTTCATCATATTGTCTATAAGTGTTTTTTTTTTTTAATGAAGTTGGGGCACTGTGGATTGGTGGATACAGGTTTATAATTGTTATCACTTCCTATGAATGGTTTTGGTAAGCAATGTATGATGTCTTACATGACCTCTTTTGATCAGCTTTGGCTTGAAATAAACTTCGTCAGAAAATAGAACAGCTACTTATGCTTAGTTTTGGTTCTTTTGCATGGAATATTATTTTCCATTCTTCCATTTTCAGTCTATTGATTTATTTTTCTGTCAAATATGTTTCTTGCATACACCATACAATTAGATTTTGTTTTGTGATCAACTTTGTTTATCTGTGTCTTTTCGGGAATTGAGTGCATTTACATTGTTGGTAATAATTGATAGGTATTGATTTATTCCTGTCATTCTGTTATTGTTACTTGTTAGGATTCCTTTAGCATCTACTTAATTTTTGTCTCCCTATCTGCTGCATTCATTATATTAAATATTTTTCATTATTAGTGTCATTGTCTCCTTCTAGGATGTTCTTGACAAATTTTTGGTGTGTTGGTTGGTGGTCATGACTTTAAGTTTACTTTATCATATAAGTGTCATTTCTCTATTGTATTGGAAGATAATTTTGCCAACTATGTTATTCTGGGTTGGAAGTTGTTTACCTTCATAGCTTGAGACACTTTAAGCTCTCCTTGCCTGTAAGTTTGGTTTGAGAAGTCTGTTGTAATTCTAATGGAGTTTCCTTAAAGTAGGTTCACTTCTTTTCTCTACCAAACCTTAAAATTCTGTTCCTGTGTTAGATTCCCAGTGCTTTAATTGTGATGTAGCCTGGAGTGTTGTTGTTCTCATTGTTGCTGTTTTCTGATCATGGCTATGCATGGTCTTGTACGTCTCACTTACCTACATGTTACATGCTTTTTTTTTTTTTTCTGAAATACTTCCACTAGTATTTCTACGTATAGGTTTTTCATGTCAATTTTTGCCTTCCAATTTTTAATTAATTCTAATTACTCTTACATTAGTGTTTCTTGACTCCTATAACAGCTATTGGATTCATTCTCATGCCATCTTATTTTATGATATTTTTTCATTAATTGTTCATTGGCTGCAGCCCTGTCCTCTAGATCTGACTCAGTGTCTTACATTTTCTCTTTAGCTGTCCAAAATTTCATAGTTTTGTCATCCTGGATTTCATTTAGAAAGTTTCACGTTTTTTCCTATAATGTGCATTCTTTTTTTTGCATCTCTTTAGCTCACTAGATCTTTAATACTGTCTTTTCTGTACTATGCAATGATTTGTTTCAGTACGGTGATTTTTCTGATTAGTTATATCTTTTTTAAATTTACCTTCTTAAATTATTTTATATCCATTGATATGGTTTTAGATCCTTCATTTTTGTGGCTTATGATTTCCTTCTGCTCAGTGCTTCCTTGTCTGCTTTTGGGGAAATTTTGAGGTATTTAGAAGGACTGTGATACCTTGTCATTTCATGTTTATGTGTGTGTGTGTGTGTGTGTGTGTGTGTGTGTGTGTGTGTGTTGAGATTTTCACCTTCTTTGACCTAGTGTCCAGTTCTCTGGTAGCGAGCTCCAGTGTTGTTCATGACCAATAGGAAATCCAGATATTGGTATTTAGAAAACAAAACAAAACAAAATAAAAACTCACCTTGACTACTGTAGTAAAGTCACCAAAGACAATGGTGTCAGATATCAACTGGATACTGAAAATCAGTAAGAACCACTTATGATCTTTTTCTTACTAAGG
Organism: Cavia porcellus; assembly: GCF_034190915.1. Taxonomy (NCBI): domain Eukaryota; kingdom Metazoa; phylum Chordata; class Mammalia; order Rodentia; family Caviidae; genus Cavia; species Cavia porcellus. Next base: position 19,019,278 of record NW_026947514.1, on the reverse strand, counting down.
TAAGGAAGTCTATGATTTTAGCAGAAACACTAAGACCACCCAGAAAATGACCTAGAATAATTTAAGCCACTAATTCTGCTGAATGTAAGCAGCAGTGCATAAGTGCAAACAGACCATTGGACTAAACATCATCCACTTCAGGTCCACCACAGCTGAAGGGCCCACCCACCAAAAGTGGTTTCTTATCAAAATGCACAGGTCCCATGGTCCTCCTAACCTGTGCATGAGCCTCCAAGGCATTCCAGAAGATACCTTTTCAGCTCTCCCTTTCTCTCATCGTGTCTCCCAAGTCTGTCTCTCATCTGGTTTCTGTGGTAGGGCACCACTTTGAGGTGAAACTTTTCTTCTGAATGTTGGTCTGGTCTTCAATTGCATCACTCTTTGGTTTGTCACTTCTGCCACACCCTGTTGTAGGGAACCCAGAATCAGATCTGGCTAAGATTTCATAGTATGCTTGCTTTACTCCTGGCTTCAATACAGATTGCATGAGGCTTTTGCCAGCATAGGTGGCAGGGTATGCGGGGTGCACTGTTCCTCTGTACTCTTCCATCCTGTGTAGCCTGGGGCCAGCTACATTGTCCCAGCAAGATATTTTGCCACAAATTTACCTCCCTTCTTGAGTAAGAAAAAGACTCCATGATGCTTCTGATTAGCATTTCTCTATTGGCTAAGGATGTTAATTTTTTTTTTCATGTGGTACTTAGTTTCTTTTTGAGAAATACACATTTATTTCGGTTGCCCAATTTTTAGGTGAGGCATTGCTTACACTAGTACTAAGTTGTACTAGTACATACGTCTTGAAAAAATATAGAATATTCACAGTAATATTACTGAATGCTAATTAATAATATATTTTCATGAACTATATTAAATAATATGACATCATTTTATGTCTGTAGAAAATAATCTGATATATTGATTGGATAAATACAAAATAATTTTTATTGAATATTTTATCTGTACTAATTATTATTGATCTTTGAAATAAATATTAGCAATTGAACAGTTACAGAAATTGGAGAATATATAATTTTAAAATGTGATATACTGTGTAAAATAGTAGAATAATAATGTGCATTCTGTAGCTATGTTTCTTAATCTAAGGATACAAAATTTTGTGATATAAAATTTACAAACAGTGAAGCTAGTCTCTAACAATAAAAATGTCAGATTTAAACCCCAGACAATTTATAGAAAATAATCTATAGAAAACTGAAATCATATGATTTCACTCATAGCTTAAGAGTGTGAATAATTTATAAATATAATACCAGAATTCTATAGGTAAGAAACAAAATTCTATGTGCTTACTATGTCCTCTGTAATTGAGAGCAAAGACAGGTAACTGCTGTCAATCTTCTAATTTTTGGTGGTTTGTTTCTTTGAACATCAATTAGTTACACATTATCTAAGACATGACTGTTACAAACATAGTGATTTAAATTGCATGTTCTGTTTCTCTTTGGTCAGATGCAGTACACATGTAACTTTACAGTTTGTCAGATGTGTTTTATTTTTCCATTTCAAGAATCTGTTGATTTCAAAATATGCATTGGAGTTCTCAGAGATTTTCAAATATGTAGCATAGATTTTTACCTGTTTTCCACATATCAAAACAAAATTTGTGCCTCAAAAAGAAAATGAGCAAAATTCTATTATATTCACTTATGTTCACAGTTTAACGACTGTCCTTAACTTCACATAATAGTAATTATAAATGTTGAGTGAAGCTAAGTGTTAATGGAAGAAGACACCATTTAGTCCTTCTGGTAAACTTCCAAACCCATGTGGGACTAAGGAAGAGGGAAGTCAGATAGCTTCTCCCTGGAGCCTATGAGCTAGCAGATAAGAATCAGCAACTTCCAGTCACTATAGGTAACCAGCCGGTCTGGAGGACAGGGTAAGTTAATAACAACAGATACAGAAAGCAACTGAATGTCTGTATTCTTTGGCTGACTTTGCAGGCTAGGGCAGGTCGTCTGAGTATCTACTGAGAGGATGAAAACATGTAACATAGCAAATATGGGAAATTTCTTTCTATCTTGATTTTGAAATCCAATGTTGTTCTCACTGCTATGATTTGTTCCTATTTATTGGTTTTCTATATCCAATGTTCTGTTTTGATTGGTTTTATTCTGTTTTGTTTGATTTGATTTTGCTATGTCTGATGGAATGGACAACTATAGTGAAGATAACAAGTTACACTATGACAGCCATGGTAGATTTCTATCATCCTGCTTCAAAGTTCTGTACTAATTTCACTGCTTTGCTTTGATTGGCTTTATTCTGTTTTGTTTTGTTCAGTTTTATTATCTTTAAAATACAAAGAAATATTTAAAAAAAAAGGAAATGTGCATGGACCAGTGTGCATTCATGCCTGGAACTAGGTGAATTGGAAGACAATTAAAACACCTCAAAATTGGAGGTTTATATGGCATTACTTGACATTGGTAATCTTAACATATCCAAGATTCTTAAAGCCACGGTGTTCCAGATTTTAGATTTTTTTTTGTTGAAAAAATATATATTTGAAGAATTGACTTGTGTATGGGATTTAAATCTAAACTCAAAAGTCAATTCTATTATATATATATATATATATATATATATATATATATATATGTATCTTATAGGCATGCCCTACAGGTAATTTTGTACAATATTTAATAATATACAATTTTTAATAATTTTTTTGCATGAAATATAATGTGTACCTAGCAAGTGCATACTACTAAACCTATTAAAGTTACCTATTTTTCAAATAATTTATTAGATTTAAGATAATTTGATTTATATGAAAATAACATTGGGTTACAGTAAAATGTTGTAAATGATAATAAAATCATAATGTAATTATGCAAATAAAACTACTAATGTAAAGTATTTTTATACCACAAAATAAGAAAAGTCATTAACAGTGAAAATGCCCTGAAAGACAATGAAATACAAGCAATGGCTTTAGGTACTTGAAACAATACTACCTAGATACTTTAAAGATATGAAAACCTACACAGATGTAGTATTTCTTATATGATAACCAGCATTGAATATTCTTTTCTACTGTGATTTCTAACCTAGGCATACATTTTATGTTGATTTGTTTAGTTTGATTTGTTTTTTTTTTTTTTTTTTTTTTTTTTTTTTTTTTTTTTTTTTGAGAGATGCAATGCAGGCTGGCCTTGAATTGGCTCATTTTGAATGTTGTTGGCCTTGAATTGGGCTCAAATTTGTCCTCTTGCCTCAGTCTCTCAATTGCTGGGATTACAGGTGTGCACCACCACACCCTGTAGGACAACATACTCTCCACTCTAAATCCTGTGCTGTATCTGAATGTGTCCCTAATAATATGGATTTCTAAATAGCAATAACATTAAGAAACAACTGTAAAAACATTATTACTACGATAAATATAATAAATAGTGCAATGATAAAATAATGCATTGATTTTATTCAATAAAATGATTAGGACACTAGGCTATACTTAGCAGGTTTCAAGCCTACCCAGGATACCCCTAGTGACCTTCTCCCAAACTGGGAAACGCATCTGGTGGCTAGAGTAAGTCTGGCTGCAGTGCGTCCACCATCCCGAGCCCTTGGGAGAATATAAGATCATCTCTTCAAGAGCTCAAGGTCCAGCCTAGAGCCCAGCCAAACTAGGCTGCTCTTGGCAGGTTTCAGACATGCCCAGAACATGCCCAGTGTCCTTCTCCCAAACTGGGAAATTAAGCTGGTGGCTAGGGTAAGTCTGTATGCTATCTGGAGCCCTGGGGAGACTTATAAACATCTCTTCTGGAGCTCAAGGACCCACCCAGAGCCCAGCCACACTGGGCTGGGCTTGGCAGGTTTCAGGCCTGCCCAGGACATGCCCAGTGACTTTCCTCCAAACAGGGAAACTCAGCAGATGACTAGGGTAAATTTGCACACCACCCTGAGCCCTGAGAGACTTTAAGATCATCTCTTCCAGAGCTCACAGACCCGTTCAGAGCCCAGGCATACTAGATTTGCCTTGGGAGGTTTTGAGGACCAACTATATTACCCACTGACATTCTTCTATTATGAGATTTGAGAGTAGGTGAAGTGAGTTCCAGGTTTCACCCAGGGAGAGCTTTAACCCATCATCCACAACGGTGAGGGGACTGCCCAGTTGCCTGGAACACTGAAGGTGGCACCAGAGGGCCTGAGGGCCTAACCAGACCAGGCTCAACAACTTCCATCCAGTCCTGGGAGCCTAGGGCATGGGAGGTGATTTCCAACACATCCAGGGGAAGCCTTGAAACAACACTTGAAGCACAGAAATATAGGATAATGACAAAGCGAAGGACCAAAATGCAATCTCAAACCTCCAGCCTATCCCAAGAAACCTTAGGAGCTTTGTACATAGAATAAAATATATTCCATACACCTGAAATACCTGAAATAATAGCAGCTGAAATAAAGAAGCTACTCTGGGAAGCTTTAAAGGAATTGAAAATAGAAACAATCTTCCTGCTAAAAGAAGAAATGATAAAAGAAATGAAAGTGATGCTGAACATATCTAAAGAAGACACAGTTAAAAAATTGGAGAAACTAAACCAAAAGATAGAATCCCTGGATTAACAATATAAGAAACAAACAGAATACATGAAGCAGATGCAAAGAGATATACAGGAAATAAAAATTCCATTGAAAGTTGCAAAAAATAGCCTTAAAGTAAGTGAAGATAGAATTTCAGACCTCAAAGACAAGATGGCAGCTAGAGAACAGAAAAGGCAAGATCTTTTAAAAATAACAAGGAATCAGGGGCTATGGATTTAGCTCAGCAGCATAAGCAACTGCCTTGTAAAGCAGGCAGTCATGAGTTCGATCCCTAGTACCAATAAAAAGGAAAAAGACCAAAAACAAAAAAAAAAACCAAAAACAAAAAAGCCAAGGAATCAGGAAATAATAATTCCACAGCTGCAAGATGATGCAAAGAAAAACAACATATGGTGGACAGGGAAAAATGAAAAAGAAGGGGACAACATAAAGGATGTCAAGAGGATATTTAGAGAAATAATAGCTAAAAATTTCCCAAACTTGAGAACGGAAACTGACATCAGGATCAGTGAAGCATATAGAACTCCAAATAGTCATAAAAAAAATAAAACTACACCCAGACATTTAATAATCACCATTCCAGAAATCCAACATAAGAATAGAATATTAAAAGCTGGCAGAGAGAAAAGACAGATCACTTATAAAGGAAAATCTATCAGAATCACAAAAGACTTCTCAGCACAAACAATAAAGCAAGAGCATGGAGTGAAGTATTTCAGATACTAAAGGAAGATGATTTCTAACCTAGACTGATGTACCCTGAAAAACTGTCCTTCAAAATGGGTGGAGAAATAAGATACTTCCATGACAAAGAACAGCTGAAGAACTTCATGATCAGCAAGCCAACCCTGCAGAGTACTGAAAGACAGTTTAGATACACTAGGGGAAAACCACAAAGCAAAGCAGATAGTTAAACAGAATGGAAAGATAAAGATTCAACAGCAGAAAAATAACATGTCAATAATAATTAACATATAACATATAACCATTAATGTAAATGATCTCAATGCACCAATTAAAAGAAACAGACTGACAGAAATGATCAAGAAACAACATCCAACTATATGCTGTTTACAAGAAACTCATCTAACACAAAAGGATACTCACAGACTGAAAGTCAAAGGATGTAAATCAATACTTCATGCAACAGGAACACCCCCCAGAAAGCAAGGGTAGCTATTCTGTTTGCAGACATTGTAAACTTCAATAATGATCAGAAGAAATAAAGAAGGTCAATAAATACTGGTTAGGGGAAAACTTCAAGATGTAGAGATAACAATCTTAAATATATTTGCACCAAATTCTTAAATATATATGCACCCAGTTATATATAACAACTATTAACAGAAAGGAAAAATAAAATTAGCTGTAACACAATTATAACAGGAGACCTTAGCATGCCATTGACACCAAGGAACAGATCAACCAGACCGAAAATCATTAAAGGAATAACAGAACTGAATCACACATGTGAACAAATGGACTTGATAGATATATACAGAGTGTTTCACCCAACAACATCAGAATACACGTTCTTCTCAGAAGTACATGGGAGATTCTCTAAAATAGATCATATATTAGCCCTCAGAACATACTTAAATAAATAGAAAAAGATGAAATTATCCCATGCATATTATTGGATCATAGCACCATGAAAATAGAAATTAATGATAAAAGATACAGCAAAAATCACACAAACACATGGAAACTGATAACTCACTCCTGAGTAATCAGTGGGTCATAGGGGAAATTAAAGAAGAAATTAAGCAATACCTACAAGCAAATGAAAATACAAATACAACTTACCGGAATCTGTGGGATGCAATGAAGGCTGTCCTCAGAGGGAAATTTATTGCACTGAATTCCCATATCAGGAAAATGGAAGGAATACAAATAAATAACCTGATTCTACACCTCAAACATCTAGAAAAAAAGAGCAAGACAAGCCTAAACACAAAAGAAGAGAGAAAATTACAAAAATCAGACAAAAATCAATGCAATAGAGACTAAGAAAACAATCCAAAGAATCAATAAATCAAAGAGGTGATTCTTTGAAAAAATAAATAAATTCATAATCCACTAGCCAATCTTATTTTTAAAAAGGGAAGAAAAAGCTCAAATTCATGTAATAAGGAATGAGAAAGGGGAAATCACTACAGACTCTAGAAATACAGATCTTCAGCACCTATTTTGAAACCCTCTACTCTCATAGGTTTGATAACACAGAAGAAATAGATAGATTCCTAGAAACATATGAAGTACCAAAGCTAGATCAAGAAGATGTAAAACTGTTGAATAACCCAATGTCTATTAATCAAATTGGTAACGTAGTTAAGTCCTTACCTACAAAGAAGAGCCCAGGCCCAGATGGATTCCTGCAGAATTCTACAAGAAATACGAAGAAGAATTAATGCCTGCACTCCTCAAACTCTTCAGTGAAATTGAAAGGGAACAATTCTTCCTAAGTCATCCCTAGAAGCAAATATTACTCTAGTACCAAAACCTGAGAAAGAACCAACTAAAAGAGAGAACTACAGACCAATTTCCCTAATGAACACAGATGCAAAAATCTTCAATAAAATATTGGCAAATAGGATGCAACAAATCATCAAGATTTTACACCATGACCAAGTGGGATTCATCCCAGGCATGCAAGGATGATTCAACGTAGGTAAGTCAATAAATGTAATCCACCATATCAATAAAGCCAAAAGTAAGAATCACATAATCATTTCTATAGATGCAGAAAAAGCTTTTGAGAAGGTCCACTATTCATTTATGATAATAACCTTACAGAAAATTGAAATAGATGGTCTTTACCTCAATATAATAAAGGCCATCTATGAAAAACCAACAGCCAGTATCACACTAAATGGTCAAAAATCGAAGGCCTTTACCTTAAAATCAGACACAAGGCAAGGATGTCCCTTATACTGCTTCTGTTTAATACAGTCCTGGAAATACTAGCCAGAGCAATTAGACAAGAGAGAGAAATAAAAGGGGTAAAGATAGGAAGAGAATAAGTTAAATTATCATTATTTCCTGATGACATGATACTGTATATACAAGACTCCAGAAACCCCATTGAAAGACTCCTAGATATAATAAATTCAGCAATGTAGCTGGATACAAAATCAATACTCAAAAATCAATAGCATTTCTATATACTAACAACAAAGTCACAGAGACAGAAATGAGAAGCCACACCCATCACACTAGCAATCAAGAAAATGAAATATTTAAGAATTATTCTCATGAAAGAAGTGAAAGACCTATATAAGGAAAATTATAATATACTAAAAAAAGAAATTGAAAAGGACCTCAGAAAATGGAAAGATATCCCTTGCTCTTGGATATGAAGAATAAATATTGTGCAAATGGCCATTCTCCCCAAACTGCTATTCAGATTCAATGCAACCCCAATAAAAAATACCATCAACATAACTCATGGATCTAGAGAAATCACTCCTCAATTTTGTCTGGAACCAGAAGAGACCTAGAATATCAAAGGCAATTCTAAGCAGCAAAGACAAGACAGGAGGTATCACAATCCCTGAATTGAAGTTATGCTACAAAGCGACTGTAGTAAAATCAACATGGTACTGGAATCAAAACAGAGCTGAAGATCAATGGAATAGATTAGAATATACAACCACAACTACAAACACACTCAACCACTTTATTTTTGATAAAGAGGCCAAACGTGTTCACTGGAAGAATGACAGTCTCTTTAATAAATGGTGTTGTAAAAACAGGCTCTCCACATGTCGAAAACTAATACTAGACCCATGCCTATCACTTTATACTAAATTAAAATCTAAATGGATCAAAGATCTGAATACTAAAACAGAAACACTAAATCTATTGGAAGACAAATTGGGTAAAAACCTTGTAGACATAGTAGTAGGTAGACAATTCATGAACAGGAATCAAACCACATGGGAAATACTTCCCAGAATCACTAACTGGGATCGTCTCTTATTAAAAAGTTTCTGCACGTCAAAATAAATCTCCAGCATAGTGAAAACAAAACCCACAAACTTGGAAAAAATCTTAGTGAACTGTCCCTCAGACAAAGGACTTCTATCTACAACATATAAAGAATTAAAAAAAAAATCAAACCACCAGAATTCAAAGATCCAATCCAGAAATGGGTATCTGCAACGAATACACAATTCTCAGATGAAGAAATACAAATGGCAAACAAATACATAAAAAAATTTTCATCATCATTAGTCATTAGAGAAATGCAAATAAAAACCACATTTGAGATTCCATCTCACTCCTGAAAGAATGGCCAGGATCAAGAAAACTACCAACAACAAATGCTAAAGAGGCTGTGAGGAAAAAGGAACTCTCCTGCACTGTTGGTGGGAGTGTAGACTGGTGCGACCATTGTGGAGGTCAGTCTGGAGTTTTCTCAAAAAGCTTTGACTGGAAGTCCCATTTCTTCCAGTTATATAAAATTATATAATATATAATTATAAAATTATATATAAATTATATGAATTATATAAAACTGAAGAGGTCATACCACAGTGATATATGTGCACCCATGTTTATAGCCGCACAATTTGTAATCGCCAGATCTTGGAAACAACCAAAGTGTCCATCAACTGAGGAATTGGTAAAAAAGCTGTAGTATGTTTATGCAATGGAGTACTACTCAGTTTTAAAGAATGATCACATTGAGATATTTGTAAATAAATGGGTGCAGCTTGAGACCATACTCATAAGCGAAATAAATCAAACTCCTATGTATAAATACCGCATAGTTTCCCTAGTGTAAGAAATGGTAAGAGTAAATAAAAGAATGTGCTAAATATGATTCCCTATTATATTGCTTTGAAGCCTTATAATGTTTTCATTCATTATTTGGATGGTTTTAAACTGGGTTGTTTGATTTTATTGTCTGTGATGGTATGAACAGTTATTTTGAAGCAAAAAAGACAATATAATAGTTAGTGCTGATTTAATATCATCTTGTTTTGAAGTCTCATGAAGCTTTTGTTCTTCTGTCTCCATTAGTTTATCATGTTATATCCTATTGGATTTTATTATATGTGATAGTATAAACAAAATTTTTTGTATACAAGGACATAATATAGAAACCATTGTTTATTTTTTGTTAGTTGGTTCTAAATACCCTTAATATTTTCATTCTCTTGAATGGTTTTACATTGTCATGTTGTGTTTGATGCTATAATATACGAAGTCATACTCAAATATTTCAAGGAAAGAGACACCGTGGTAGCTACCGTTATGTCAGGTTATCTTGTGGTGAAACACTATGTTGCTTAAATTGTTCTGTTCTGACCTGTGTTACTATGTTGTTATGTCTTTTATCTTAATCTCCTTCTTTCTTTTAATTGTTTAATAAAAAAGAGAAATAATTAGATAATGTTCTAGTGTATTGCTATTTTTAAAATTGCATTACAAAATTAAGATAAGTTTGAAGAATTGTTTCAAATTTTATATCCATTAGGAACTACCTGCCCCTCTATATTTCCTGCTTCCTGTTTTTCCCCCTTTTCACTTTCGTTTTTCTCTTGTAAACACACACACACACACACATACACACACACTTACACACACACACACACACACACACACATCTCTCTTTTCCTAGATTCTGTTTTTGCAACTTTTTTTAGTGCTAAAATTATTTTCAATCACAAATCAACACTTGAGGTGTATTTGTAGTCATTCAAGGCTGAAACGTGGAATCAACCTGTTTGTGTTTCCAGCCGAGATTGGACAGGAAAGTGGTCTGATGCAATTTATGTACTGTAAGTAATTTTCCCTTTCTATTTATATAGTGCCAAATATTTAGCCTTTTTTTTTTTTTTATAAAGTTGCTCCTTAAAATGCCCTTAAAGTGCTGAACTGTGGCTGGAGGCTCCCTACATGAGACCCTTCAAGAAGGCATGGATGTCTAATCAGGAAAATGTGCTAGATAAGCTTCATTCAAGCATGAGGTATGGTTTGCTGGCAGTGAGTTAAATGTCAATGCCTCAAAAATACATGTTTAATAATGTGTGGCTAAAGAGCAAAACAAAATTATGTAAATCTGAAAGATTACTTGTTGATGAAAACATTGTGATGTTTCATAGAAAACTAGTGCTATATTTTTACTAGATATGATGGTTCAATATAAATTCCTATATGCATGTATATTTAAGCTGTCTTTTTATATGTCGTTTATACTTTTTTTTTCCATTTTAATCTGTGGTTTGCTTCCAAATAAATTTTGTTTCTGTATTTTTTTGCACTTTGTATATAAAAAACCTCTCCTTACCACTGAATTAAAAATGTGTGTCCATATTTTCTTATAGTGAAATTATTATTTAGTCCATTAATGCATTTGGAATTTGGTTTTGGCATCAAATATACAACACCATTGTTCTAGAAATCTGTTCTCTATTTAAAATATTTCCTTTTGTTCCACATACCAAAGGCAAATGCAACTAATACTCCTGTCACCCAATGAAAATATGTTTCTGTTAATTAAATAATATACTATGATGCATAAAAGCATGACTTCCAATGTCTTTTTGCCTAAACATTGAGTATAATTTTTTTTAAAAAATGGCATTTAACATTAATGTTCATATAACCAGGTAAAAGATTTTAGTCTTATTTTATTCGTCATGTGGAGATATTTTCATTGTTGCTTGTTTTGCCTGCGGTTTTTTTCCCTTTATAATTTCATGGTATGGCAAATTCTGAAGCCATCCTTTGCATTTTAATGAGTGGACTTAGTCCACAACAGCTGAATCCAGGGTTTTTGCTCATGTAGTCTCTGGAATGTGATAACAGGCTGTTGTCTCAGACATCAAAGTGTCCTTGGCAGGGGTTGACATTAGTAGCATTCCTTGCATCTCACTTCAGGGCATTGCCAGGAGCACCTTTTTCAACTGCTTAGTGCAAGGATTACCCCATCTAAATTCCGAGTTTATTGTTTGGAAAAAAAAATAATCCATTTAATTCTTCTAACCTCATCGTCTTCTGAGTACTTCCTTTGGAACATAATATTAAAATGAAAAATTACGCAAGAGAAGCCTTAAAGGCATATTATTTTCAAACTCCAAAGAAACAAGGTAGTCTCCTTTTGAATACATGTCAATTTGTACTTGATATTCACTATAAATAGTTCTGTGTGCTAAGAAACTGGTCTAGGACACAACAAGAACATCAAGAGAAATGTTTTGCAGGACATGAGTTCATCTGTAATGCCCAATATTGTCAATAACTATACATAAATCTTTTGAAAGATAATTTATTCTTAATTCTGTAAAATTTAGGTTTATAAAAATGATTATAGGTTATAATCTTTATATACTATATAATATTAATATTATATAATATTATAATAAATATTACAAAGCATATTTAATTTTATATAATCTTTTCATGAAATGAACTAAAGGATCATGAACACTAAAAGAATCATTTTTTATAAACTTAACTTTCACAGAAAAAGACAATCACCAAATTATTACATCTGCCATTTTAATAAGATAGCTAATATTGTTACCAAACAAACACCATGTTTTTTGTGACATCCTACCATGTGAAAAACCCTTGGCAAATTTCCTATGTTATCAGTTCTAAAATTCCCTTTATAATAGCTATCGCAATAGTGATCCACTTTACCTGATGTCTTCATCATTTTGTACTGCTAGAAACTACCAAGTCCAACCTTGGAGATTCAGTGTCTGGTGTAAACCACCTTCTGTTTCGTAGATCTCTATCTCCTCAGTCCGTGCTCTCATGGTGAAGGAGGTGAGCTAGCACGTTCAATTTCCTTTATAAGCATGTTTATCTACACCTGAGGCAGAATTACATACCAAAGAACTCATCTCCCCATACTGTCACACTGGTGTTTTAGTTAGTTTGGAAAGCTGTAACAAATTACCTTAGACTGTGTTATGTACAAGCTAAAGAAATATATGCCTCTTATCCTGGCCACTCCAAAGTAAAGACAGAAGGAAGGTGCTAGCAGATTCACTGTTGGCTGAGGGATCATTCTTTGCTTTAGAGATGATACCATTTCTGGGTCCTTATAAGGCAGAAAAAGAACCTTCAGGAGAGCCCCACATTCATGAGTTCATTGCCTCCCAGTCTTCACCTCTTAATAACATCACACTGAGGACTTGTTTTTTTTTTTTTTTTTGTTAGAATTTGAGAGCAAACAGAAATATTTAGAGCATAATAATTGGAGCTGAAGGGCCGACAAATAAATCTAGAGTGTATAAATATTCACTCTGACACTTCTAATTTTCTACACCTCCCAAATTATTTGCTGTCACTTAGCTCCTTCAATATTACATCTTCTTGCTTTACTTATTAGTTTTATTTATTTATTTATTTTTTTGCTCTGGCAATTATATTCATAGCATTTTATCAGCATGTTAACGCTCCTACACATATTTATATCCACATATGATCCACTTACAATTTGTAAGTTATAAGTTTTGTTTTGTTATAAAATTTGACTTGTTTCTCCTACGAAAATGCAAGTCTTTTAAAGATATGAAGACCCTATATAATTTCCTATTTGTAAGATGCTTTGACCAAAGCAATTTGCATTTCAGGAAGTAACAAATACGATGTAATATTGATATCAATGATGATACAAAAGATGGTTAAAGTTCACAAGGAAATTTTACTTTGATCACAAGGTAATCATCAGTTACAAAGCCCTTGTAAAGACAGCTTTTCAAAAATCAATTTTGATGTGCAGTCTTGTCCAAAGAACTTTGGAAAGGATTAGAAAAAGTTAAGAGCTTATTAACAAAGAGATGTGATGGAGGTTTTATTTTTAAATTTTCTCTAAACTAATTTCTGTGAGTCACTAACAAACTGAACAGCTGCTCAGTCAATAAATGAGATTAAACACAAAGAATATAGTGCACAATATTTAAATTGCTGTCTACCTGGTTGTATCAGCAACCTCTACAATAAAAGTAGATTGAGAGGATGTGCATAGGATGGTATGCCATCTTATACCACATGAATTTATTTGCTCCCCAGTTAAGTTCAATCTTTCGCAGAGTTTTCACAGGGATGACTGGTCATATTACCAGGAAAGAATTAATGTAGCAAGGTTTGGTGGATTGATAAATGGTGACCAACTTGTAATACCAACTGAACTGAATCAGTGTGGTGCTGAGCATGAATGGCCCATCTAAGGATTGTTACCAACATAAAAGGAGGACTCCAGAGGAAGAGTTGAGTGTCATTGATTCTCTTTGCTGTTGCTGGTTCTCCAGTTGTCACTGGCTCTCCTGGAGAAGTTTGTTGAGCTTCTTTTCTGCTATAAACTTGGCTGTTTTCATCATGGGAGGAGCTCATTATAATCTCTCTGTCACTGAGGATGCCTGTGGTACTGTTCAGGGAGATCGGGTTCTACTTTGGGCATTGTTTCCTGGCTCCAGTGCAGAATCCTCAACCTAATGGCACAGAGCTTTCATCTACTGTCACAGACTTTCTGGCTTCCACTGCTGCTCCTGACTTTCCATGAGTCATTGTTGTAGACTTCTAGCTGGACTCGTGGAGGGCATTGTCATGGGCTCTAAGTCTTCAGCTAGACTTGTGCAGGACATTGCTGTGGGATTCAAATTCTCAGCTGTATTCTGTGGGTCTTAGAGTGTGGACAGATTTCCTGCAGTTTCTTAGTATTTGACTGCTTAGGTTACCATTATAAATAACACCAAAAATTACATGTTCTATATGTAATTGTACTTCTTGTAGTCCCTGACCACAACACAGGATTAAAGGCAAAAGTTTCTTCCTCAAACTACAATTGGCTTTACATTCTCCCTCACACAGCCCTATATTTTCCCTACTAGAAATACCCTAGAAATTTCATCACTACCAGGTGTGGTGGGGCATGTCGGTAATCCCAAGACTTGCGAGACTGAGGAAGGAGGGTCACTATGATTTCAAGGCCAGTCAGGAAGGACTACATAGTGAGTTCAGGACAGAATGATCTACACAGTGAGACCTTTCCTCAAAAAAATGCTTTTTCGTAATTGAGTTCTGAATTGGTTTGCTCTTCTCAACTGATAACTATTGCAATTGATTATTTAGTTCTCACTGCATTTTGGAGCAAAAATAAATATATACTAGAGCTCCGGGTACCAGAGGAACTTTTTGCAGTCCTTTATGTAAAGCAGTTACTCTACAAACTTATAGCAACATGAATTTTTAATATTCATGGAGAGTCTGTGTCGCTATAGTAGACATGTCCTGAAACATGACCATTTAAACAATTTTAAATGTCATAAGCTGGCATTGTGGCTCATGACTTTAATCCTAGCATGCAGGAGAGTTACTGGCTCAAGTTCAGCCTGGCCTAGTTAGAATATTAACAGGACTTTATCTCAAAAAATTGATTAGCTCATTGTAAAGATCCTGGGTTCACTTCCCATCACTACAAAATAGTTGTGTATGATAGTTAAATAATTCTATGAGAATAACATTTTTCTCTTCTCTTCTCTTTTGTTTCTAGTGTATTCTTTTCTTTCGCCTTGTCCTTTTCTTTTTGTTGCAGAAGACCTCTTTTCCTCTTTTTCCTTTATTCCGTATCTTCTTTCTCCCTTCCTTATTTTCTTTCTTTTTTCCCCTTCATTCAAAATTCTTTATTAAGCTCAGAATGGAAACATACGGAGCATGAATGCTAAACTTGCTTCAGTGGCCACTTCCTTGCCTGCTTATAGAGCTGAAAGAGATATTTAGTCACATAACTGGAGTGAACAAGCCAGTCTAAGCACCACAGGCACACAAGGCCAGAAGAACCTATATGGCTATTTTAAGCATCACCAACTCCCACTTCTCATTCAGTCCAAAACTTCAGACAGACAATAGAAATCCTACTGCTTTTCCAAAATATTACTTTCATTATGTTATTGTAATACAATTACATTTGGGAGTAGCTTCAGTTCTAAATTCTTTTTTATCTGACTTGAAATCTACACTCTTGAAACTGTTTTTCACTGATGCATTAGTCATGTTTTCTGGAAGGAAAGAAAAAGAAAAATAATCTCAAGTCATTTTGTCCATCAGATATTTCCATGCATCTCTAATTTAATATGTTTTAGGAAGCACACTATTGATTATATGATACTATTTAAACTTCCTCTGCAGACTTTGCTGGAGTGGTAAATGTTTGAAAAGAGGTTGGAGTAAAATGTGCATTGTAGTTTTTATAGATTGGTTCCAAAAATCACAATAAATATAAAAGACGATGACTACCAAATTATTGTGGCTGGAAAGGGTGACAAGTCAGGAGGTAATTAGCACCTAAAGTTCTGGGATTTCAGTTCAGTATGAAGCAACCAATCAGCACCTGAACAAAATTTTTGTATCGAAATGCCCCAAGTACCAAATTCCAATCATTTCATAGCAGTTAATTGCAAAAGTAAGACATTAATTAACAATAAAAGCACAATTCCTCATCAATCAATTGAGAAGGAGCCCTGGTCTGATTCTTAATGAAATCTAAGATAAATATCCTACTCTGGTTAAATTGTAAGCTATGAAACCAAAGGGTCGAAATACATAATAAAATATATAGTAAAATCTTGCAACCATCCTACTTAACCTGATAATCTACTAGAAAAAAAGTATGTTATCTTTTAGCAAAGAAAACCTTTGATGATCATTTAATGCATGCTTTGAAAGGATTTTTATTAATATAGTTTTTAAGCATAACAGTGGTTCAATGGATCAAAACAATTGGCTCTTTCTGATCATATTTTTAAACAGTTCCATAAGAATGCTCAGCTTTAATTGCTCTTTTCATAATTCATAAAAAATAAATGTTTATTAGGTTTCTCTCATAAATTACCAATTCCCTTGTTTCTACTATAGTTTGCTTGTTTCAGATGCAGCTTCCAATGAAAATGAAATAGCTCCATCACTTAATTTCATTTCTCTGTAGATTAAGTGAATCACTGAAAAATGTAGCAATGGCAATGTGCCATACACTGTTAGGTATTGGAGGTAGATGGTAAGCAAGACCTGAAAGTCTTCTATTAAGAGATGTCGGTTGGCAATGAGTTTATAGGACTTTGTTCAGAAATTAGAGCCAGGGTTAGAAATATGCATCTTTGCAGTTAAAAAGTCTCTGTCTCCACAAATGCTTTTCAAACTGTGCTCCAGAGACACCAAATCCTTGACACTGTAGTATGATTTTGCCTTAAGCCAGAGAGAAATGGTGAAGGAAACAAAATAAAATACAAAAAAGAAGTAGTTGACCTTTTAAGCACAATATTTGCTAAATTATTTACTATATATTCCATGCCTATAGGAAAACACGACAAGATATCGCTAAATTAGTTTCACAAAACTACAATTCAAGGCGCTGGCTCTTACAAAGTACTTTGAGTGTCAGTGATACTGACAAACATACATGGTCACATAATTTGCCTTTAAAACATGAATTTAAGATCTGGAGTAAATATGATTATGACAAAAGTATGGCATTGCTAGCATTTTGGAAGGATGATCCTTGCCCTCAGCCAAATTTCCTCTAAACTCTATCAGAGCTTAACATTTTATCTGTAGAGAAAAAAATGGTAAGGTCACTGGTCTTGAAGATTTCTCTAGTGAAAACTACAAGGGCAACATATGCTGGGAGTCCCTGTGCCTTTTTGTTTCATTTTATTTTATTTATCACAGCTCTATCCTCTAATTTTTTTCTGTGCATCCCATAAATAGTCAAAAGAAAAAAGGATGAAATAGAAAATCAATCTATGCAGATTAAGAAGTCAGAAGAATAAATATGTGTGGCTTCATTTGCATGATGTCTCTTCATTTTCCTGCTTTCTCTGACCCCTTCAGACACAGCGTGAACTAGTCTTTGAGTTGTCAGGACAAATCTCTTGTGGCCATCACCTTGCTTGTAAAACTTGGAGGTTTAAAGACAACACTGTCAAGTGATTATGAAATAATGCATTCAGCTGCTCTAACCCTGCCAGGCTTCTGAGCATAATGGTTGGAGAAGAATAAAAAGAGGAGGCTGGAGCTGCCAAGCAGTGCCTGCTGTGAGCAGGAGGCCTTTTTTGGATGGCTAACAACAGACACCATGCTCAGGCAAGTGGGGTTTTATGGCCACCATTCTTTCATTGGCTTTTATAAATGTATATATGTTTTACAGGTGAATCAAAGCCTCAAAATGGCAAAGAAGAAATGAAGAGGGCCTGGCATGAAATACTGCAGCAATATTCAGAGAAAACCAAAGAAAAACAAATGAGAAGCTGATGCCTTTTACTTATAAGCAAAGGATCAGGAGGGGATCAACTGGCCAACTGTACCTGCTGGCAGTAATTAGGTCAGGCAGCCGAGAAAATGAAACACTGTGGTTTGAAATTTTATATTTCTTAATTTTTCATGGAATTGGTCAGTGAACATGTGCCTCCATTCAGCGTGCGCCTGCCGCGTGCCTGGATTTTGTACAGGAATGTGGCACCTCTAGATGCAAGGAAGCTGCTGGGCTCTGATTCAATCCCTCGGCTGGTTGATGTGACACTGATGTGACCACCTGTGGCATGTGAGACTGGACCAAGAGTATGCAGGAGCTCAAGTACAATGGTGAATTGTTTCATTCTCCCAAATACAACATACAAATGAGAACAGAGAGCACACAATGAAACAAAACAAACCTTCACCGCAGTACATGTGCTCAGGTAGTGCTCACTTCCAAGCCAGCTAGAGAATGGAGGGGCACATGGTTCCAATTTCTCTATATGAAGACAATAGAGGAAATCCAGCTTTTTAGAAGATGAGTCTAAAGCTTGGGCATTAGCCACCTCACCAATGTTTTCTTCCCAAACACATTGAAGAATTTCAATTTCCTGTGCGCTTCTCTGAATTCACATTGCTGCTTTTGCTGTTATATATTTGCCCCTGTCTTCATCACCAGGCAGCCCCCAGAGCTGAATGTGGCATTTAAGGGATATTCTTATGTGGCTTTCCCCATGCTGCTTCATAAATAACTTTATCTTTCACCCTGGCACTCACCACCTTGTATAGAAATCTCCTGTAAATCCTGTGAAATTTAATTGCAAACATTCTTAATGAATCTGAACTTTCTAAAGATGGAGAATGAGCTTCACTTGTGTTTATTCTGCCTCTTTCTCTGTGTCGAACACCATTTAGACTCTGAGTTTGTATTGATTCAATCACAAATTCTGTTCCAATTTTCAAAATTGTTTGTCTCACCAGCAAGTACAATATAAAAGCCAAAGTCTTCTTTGTAGACTCATATGAGACTTTATCCATCCTCATCCTACATTCTACCAAATTACCCTTATTATTTTTCTATTTTTTCACCAGGGGATCCTTTGGTTAGAGAAAAAGGTTAGGGCACAGGTAGGAAGCACAGACACCCTCAAACATCAAGGATGTGAACACCTCAGCTTCTTCCATCATCTTATATATTTTTTAGACATGTTTCTGCACAGTCTTTCAGTCTGCAAAGTGATTTGTACCAGCTCCCCACAGCAAGAACCTGCAAAGAAAAGTACACTTTATTGGTTGACATCATTTTGTAATTTTTTAACTTCTTCAGTGTAATTTCTATTAACGTTTTGTCAAATAAATACAACCTGTAAAAGATACACAGTTGAAGAAATCTATTCTAAGAAACCGAATTGAGCAAAATGCAGGAGATGACTAAAAAGCCAGACACAACAGAGTGCACAGCCAGGAAAAGATCCTCATGAGTTGGCTAGAATGCTGTGGCACAGGCCTGATGGAATTTCTTCCCTCAGTCCTGCTTTTATGGTCTTGTTTTTATGGGTGGTAAGGGACAATGTCTTCTAAAGAAAGCCAAGTGATCGAAAGCTTTAATTACATATGTAAACTCCCTTTGCTGTGAACCTCTATATTATATTTGGTAATTAGCCTTTAAATAAGAGGGGACTCTTGCTTAACCAAGTGAATGCAGCAAATCAGATGCCATCAGATCAACTTTTGTACCTTTTTCTAGTGAACACACCATCTCCAATGACACAGGGTCATTGTACTTTTAACCTATTTTCCCCACTGCATTTATCATCAAAGATTAAATTTTGGTCATACACAAATATTTTAATTTTAATAATTTTTCTACTAGTTTTCAACTTTACATCTCTACTACTTTAAGAGTTCTGAGTGTGACATGATTTCCATTCACTAAACTAGGCTGCTGCATATCGTAAAATGCCAACAGTGATGGGCACGAGAGCCCATCGGATGTCCTAACATTCCTTGTACTTCTATCACTCATATTTTGCTGAGGTCTCAAGAGTTGATTTTCCAAGATAATTTGATAAGTCGCAGAAGGGATGTGTGTGTCCTTTTGGAATGAAATTTGATGAGTCATTTAGTGACTGTTCATGTTACATTTTTGTGTGTGTTGGCAGTTATGAGACTTGAGCAAGATTCCCTTCAGGTTACAGGAAGTTTATTAAAGCTTTCTGCCAGATGAATCACCCTGAACATGTGTCATAAAAAGTGTAAATACAAGTGTGTGTGTTAAGATACTGAGATTGTGGAATGGACAGGCAGCCTTGCCTAAGCTGACCTAAATGGTAGGCCTTCTGCTCCTCTATCTGCACAAGGCAAATGAAGCTTTCTTTGACATTGTTATCCTTACATTTATACTTTGAGGATACCACTTATTACAGAATGCTTGACAAGGTGGTTCTACATGGATATCTATGAAAATTAAACAAATGTTTCACTCAATTTTTCTTTACAATCTCAACATGAAGTAACATCTCAACTATTATAAAGATTTGATATTCTGCTAAACTTAATGAATTGGGACAAGTTTTCTCTGAATTCTCTGGGACTTCTATCTGGCATTATATAAATTCAGTATTTTATTTTAATTTGTTATTGTCATAATGTGCTTAGAGAATCCCAGCATTTCCTAAAGACTTGTGCATTTTAAGTGAATTATCTTATTATTAGACTAAACATTCATGACAACACTTTATCATAACTTACCTATGACCTAGTTAAAAAAGAATTTTAAAAATGAGAGGAAAAAATAATCAGTGCAAGTCAGAATTGTAATGTTTCACAGTATAAAGTGCATTTTCCCTCTGCCATCCAATGTAACATAATTGCCTAATGATTTCACTTTCTCCAGAGAACCGTCTTGACATCTTTATTATATTTGCCCTTTTTGGACATGGGATCTGTTTAGGCCAATAATGTCTCTATTTAATATTTTAATTAAACACATCCACTTAAACTCTCTACTGACCTTTTCAAATGAGGGCATCTCAACTGGTTTCAAACATTCGAGCACAGAAATTTTAATTCTAAATTTTGAACATAAGTTCAGTGTTCCTCTGAATCTTTGCCAATAACAAATGTTGCTGAAAATAGAAAAAAAGTGTGGTTGCATTGTTTTGGCATTCTGTTGCTATGACAAAAGGCCTGACTTGACCTAAAAGAAGAAGAAGAAGAAAAAAAAAAAAAAGTTTCGTCTTAGCTCATAGTTTGACAGTTTACAGTTGATGGGCAGCTGTCTCCAAGGCAGAGATAGCATGACAGATGAGTTTGTTGGACCAAGGCTGCACACTTCCTGGTGGGCTGGAAGCAAAATGGAAGGGAAGAACCCAGAGATGAAGGAGTGAAGGACCAAATAATGTGCCCAAAGCCACATACCTGTTACCTAACCAGAGACATGCAGAGGTGCCCTCTACTAATTTACTGGCCATTTGTAATCCAGTTCAATTGACAATCAAGATTAGCCATCATAAACGTCAATCAATGTATAATTATTGATCATTTCTTTGTACAGAAACTTTATAATGCTGCCTGTTAAAACTCTAGTATGAGATAAATTGGGCCCCTTGTCCCCCTATAGGTTGTAATTTCTGGATTTCAGAATATAACTTTTTTGGAAACAGAGTACTGCAAATCTGATTATTTTTTCCTAGTACATACTGGAGTAGGGTCCAGTACCCATTGATTATTTGTGACTGGTGATCTTATAAGAAGCTTGCAATATGAGGACAGAGACACACAAGGAGGAGGTCATGGGATGACTAAGGAAATGTTGGAGATAATGCATCTAAAAGCCCAGGAATGCCACAACTCTCCTGCCAACCATCAGAAGTCAGGAAGGGCAGGATTACTCCCCTTCAGATTTCACTTGACTATGGTGAAATATCACCTATCACCACTGAGAACCTACAGAACTGTGAAAGAATAAGTGTTTGATGACTTAAACTACTCAGTTTGTGATAGTTTTACATAGCCATGCCTGGATGCTAACATATATCTTCATTAAATAAAGTACTCACAGTGAGGTGGCATTCATGAGAAACTACCAGGCCCAAATAAAAAGTAAGATGAGGATATAGGCATTACCTAGCAAATGAGTGAATTCATGGCTGAGGGTGATGGCATTGCCCCTTATTAAAGCACAGAAGGATTTGTATGCAGAGACCTCTGTGAAAAGCTGTGAGCCACGGGAACAGGAGTGATTGGCTAAAAGTCTACATGTTCTTAGACTATGAATTGCTATGGCTTTCAATAGCTATGTGCCAGGCCTCTGTGTGTTTGCTTGCTTCCTGAGCTCAATCCTGAAAAAAAATATTTACAGCCTAACTTCAATGAGAAGTTGTCATTAAGCAATTAAATATCCCAAATAAGACCTGGAAACTAAAGGTCTTTTATATTTTTACAGTGATTCTCTCTCTCTCTCTCTCTCTCTCTCTCTCTCTCTCTCTCTCTCTCTCTCTGTGTGTTTCCCTCTCTCTGAAAATTGCGATCCATGCATTTTAAATATTGAATTTAAAGACTCATTCTCTCATCTTTCATTTGTTTCAGCTATTTCTATCCAGCTTGATGCATTTATTTTTTAAAAAATTCCTTAAAATGATTTTTAAAGCTGAATCATCTTAAGAATAAGATGCAGAGAGGAGAAGGAGGCCAGATTTGGATAAAATACAAATCCTAAAAATAAGACAAGTTGAACTATGAACAACTTACTTTAAACAAATTTATGGTGAAAACAAACTGTGTAGTATTCAAACTCATTCAAATAACCTCAACAATTATTGTCCTTCTTATTTAAGTAACTTTTATGAATCAACCCAAACCACATTTGATCTCTTTCATCAGAGCATGTTCAATTTGTAAATACAAGGCAAAGGACTAAAAACAACCAAAGCATCCTAGTAAAAGTCAGACTAATTGGCAAAATGCCCCTTGAGCTCTTTCAACATATTTCAGAAACTTAAACACAAAAATGAATTTATGGTAGTTTTATCTTTCATCACTATTGTTAGGTTATCTTCTTTTCTGGGCCCAGAATTTAGTTTTCTGCTGGGTTCCAAACTCTGCATCAGCCCTTGAACTTGGTTGTGAAAGGACATTTGACAAAGTTTAAGGGAGAGATGAAAACGTGTCCTTTTATCGCAGTGTTTACTCTGTAGTGATGGGTAATGCTTCTTCTTCATTGCTCACATGTTAATTTCCACTTTGTTTTTCTAGCGTCCTCCTCCCCTCCCTTGAATGACAGCTATATTAGCTCAGTTTGTCAGGGCAGTTGCCAGCCCCGCTAGAGAAAACCCAGGAAGGGCTGACCTCATGCTCACAGCATGCACCAGCCAGCTCAGACTTCTTTATCAGTCAGCGCCTGGGAAGGCCAGGCAGGGTCCCAGCTGCCTTCCCAAGTGAGTTTGATGATAAAGTTTATCCCATCAGGAAAGAGGGTATTGGTCAGAGTCCAGTTGCATGGCTTATGTTGCGAGTGAACTTTTCGACATTTCAAATCTGCCGTATCAAATTAAGTGGAATAAAGCCGGCTGTTTGCCTGATTATTTATAGCATCACAGGAGACTTGGAATGACTTATGAAAGAATGGAAATATTTCTCTTTCCTTAGAAATAAGCTCGCCTCTGCCAAGATATACAGCAATTGCCTGAGTATGGCAATGGTGCAAAAAGACTTCCAGTTCCAAGGTTATTAAAACATACCTGGGCTCACTTACAGACCCAAACCGAGTTTGAGAATGAACAACCTGGACCCAGCGTGGAGTGCCACTGTGAGCTGCCTGGGCAGCCCAAGCTTCAAACCCATAAAATCCAAAAGCAACTGGCGCACTTGATTTTGCTGAGAAGGTTGCTGACCATAAGCTTTGGCGTTAGGTGTTTATCACCTTAATAAGTCCCAAGGAATGCAGCCTAAGGGGTAACTTTCAAAGTAATTTTAGCTTTCTTTGCTTATTTACCAATGCTATTGAGACAAGAAATCACTGATGAAAGCTAGTAATGGATTTTAGAAATATAAGTGCTGTATACATGAGAATTTCTTAAGCATAATTTTACTTTTTCATTATTGACCATACAGGTTCTATGTGAATAATTTAAGAATGTGGAAATACATGAAACTTTTAGTTACTCAGATTTTTACCATCTAGAGACATCAATTATCAGTATTTTTATATATTCCCTGTCATTTTTATTCCATGAAAAATTATGCTACATTAACAACACTTTTCTAGAAAAATACATTTTAATAATGTATATATTAATTATATACATTATATATTTACATGTATCTACTTATGGTTTTAATTCTATTTGAAAATTAAATTGGATATTTCATGAATTTTATCAAATACTCTTTTTATATTGACAATTTAATTTCCTTATATTTATTAGTATTTGGTATTAAAATGCCACAATAAATATTCTTGAATAGGAACTGTCATTTTCTACAAATATTTAGAATACATATAAAAATGGAACATACTGTAGTTACATTACCAATACTGCAAAGAAAATAAAAAATCAATACTTTTAGTTTTCTTTATATGTATTGTCCAACTGCTTTCCATAAAGTTTGTAAATTAACAGTTTTCTAGGTGTATATGCATGATTACTCTGTAATTTTTAATGGTTTAAAATAATATCTCATTTTATATTCTCCTTGAACAACCTAAATGCATTTTTAAATATCTTTATTCAGTGCAAACTTCAGTGAAGTTTGTGAGATGGATTGTCATTCCTTGTTCAGCGCCAACATAGCTGTATATCATACAAACATTCATATTTACATAACTTACCATGCATTCATATTTTTTTTATTTTTTAAAAAGCAAATCAGAAAAAAATAGTAGAAAGGATACACAATTTCAAAAAAGATAACATTAAGAAATCATCACTATATATATTACATATTGTTATCTTAGCAGTAGTTCAAGTTACAAAATCAAAGCATAAAAAAATGAACAGACAAATAATGACAACATAAACCATTCTTTTCAATGAACCAACAGATACTTAGTAGTATGGTTATCTATGTTGCACATTTTTCATACATACAGTTATATGTGTGTATACCTACAAGTTGTTCTTTCCTTTGGAGCACTTTGTTTTCCTTTCATTACTACAATATCTATTTTACATTTTGGATCTTATTACTCTTTCAGTTTATGATTATTATTATTATTATTATTCATTTTTTACACTAGAGAGACAATACAATGTTACCATTGTGAGTCTGATTTATTTCACTTATGAGTATAATCTCAAGTTGCCTCCATTTACCTTTAAAACAAGTGAAAGATCAATGGCACCTCCATTCATATTTTTAATCCTCAAAATATATTTTCATAGTCTCTATACGTGTTAAACTTTCTGTTAATGAAATGACATACAAGTGTTTAAACAAATATATAAATATTAAAAGGTGTATTAAAATATTTTGTGAATATTTCCAAATTTGCTGACATACACGGAGAATTCAATATTCCTCAAATCCTCTGTGTAATTCTTAAAGACAGATGTATGCTTACTCTACACAGGAAGGATTAAAAACCCTTGTTACTACTGAGTGACAGCTAAATCAGAACAAAGCAGAGGTGAGATCAAGGAAATGAATGGATGGATGAATGAATGAATAAATGAATAAATAAATAAGTTTAGTCATCTTGTAACATAAAGATTTTTAAATGGAATGAATTAAACACCATAGAATAGAACACAGAGAGAAAGCAGGAATGAGGGAGGGGCCCCTGTACATACCTGTGACTTTTAGATGGAACTTTTTGACAATGTTAACTTTTCCTGTCTTTTTCGGTTGTTGTAATGACAACATCTCCAAGGACAGAAAAAGTATTTAGCATAACAAGTCAGAGTAATTTTACTTTTTTCTTTTTTTAACAATGTGTCCTCTAGGATAGAAAGAAGGTAGAAATATGTTATCAATTCATTGCTATGTTTCACTATTATTTGATGGCAGTGGAGTAAAATATACAAAAAAGATCAGTCCTTCAGCTGTCCTATTTTTTGTATACCTTCAACGTTAAAATTATTTTGCTTTTTAAAAAGTAATAGAACATTGATGTCATAATACAGTATGTTTCAAACTTACTAAGAACAGTGCTATAAAATAAAAGATTTTAAAATTATTTATTGTTTTGTTTTTAGTAAGAAAATTGCTTCAGGAGGGATAATCCATGCTTTTGGTTACTGAAACCAGTAAGAATATTCTCTGTCATTATACATAGATACAAACAGAAAAATTCCAGATATCTTAATACATATTTTAAAAAGGATTATGATTTAACACACATATATTCATACTTATTCATTGATAAGTTATTGTTATATAGTAAAATCTAAGATCTGTTGTTTTACAACATCCTCATTAAAGACTTGCTCCTATAGTTCTTTTTATTTTCCAGGCATAAGCTTATAAAACAATAGTGTGTTAATACTTTTCCGTATTTTACATCAAGCACTTGATTGTTTGGAAAACATTGTGATTCAGAGTTGATGTAAAAGTTCCGATCATTTATATTTGTTTAGAAAATCAGCCAGATATACAGCTCAGCAGCATAAGTGCCTGCCTGGCAAGGACAAGATCCTGAGTTCAATTCAGATACAGAAAAACAAAGCAATTAAGAAAGATGGAAGGAAAGAAAATCCAATATTAGGTCAAAAGACTTTTAAAGTATGTAGCCCATTTTTTAAAAATCATATATCCATAGAAGGAAACATGTGCCTCATCTATGTTAAACTAAACTATATAACTGCAGATTAAATCCAGAAGACTTAGGCACAGATATTAAAACATAATTTTTTAAATTATGTAAGTTAATTAAACATAATTAAAACATAAATTTTTAAATTATGTAAGTATAAATCTATAAAGCAATTCTCATTAAGTTTTTTTTACAAAATATAATTGTTTTTATAAATGTATGATTTTATTGTACAGTGGTAATGCTATTTCAAATGCATTATTTATTAAATATTAACTTTTATTATTTGATTTTAACGCAATCTGATTGACAGATTGAAACATTATTTCATGTTGTTTGGTGTATTTCTTTTTATCTCAAAAATGAAAATTTGGTAAGTTTTTTTCCTCAAAATAAAGCACACAACAAATTGTGGCACATCTACTTGAGAAGTTTGCTTATCTGCAAATCCCAAGATCTTTCTCAGAATCTCCCCATCACAATCTACGAAATAGAGGGCTTCTCTGTGAGGAAACTTGATGGTATCTCACGTTCCATGAAATGTGAATGCTGCTATTAGATGGCTTCACTGATACTGCTTCACTTCCAGTTGCAGTTGGGTAAATATCACACAGCGCCTGAACACCAGCTACAGCAAGCACAAGCTAAGTATTGTTATTACCTGGTCTTCCTCTTCATGTATATGTGTCTCCTTCTGAGGGTCACTGACTTGTTATAAGCAATTCATTTTTAACACATTCATGTTCCAAACTTTGTTTAGAATATGCGTATGTTGAAGTATATATTCATCATCTTGTGAGTACATATTGTGTGGGTCATAATTATGCTAAAGGTTATCCATTGTATTATATGCCTGCAATTCAAATGTAACTGGTTAGCCTATATTTTGTTTGTATTTTCTTTTGCTAACTATGCGAAGCCTACCTCTTACAACGCTGTCTATCAGTATTTCTTGGTAATATTCATAGGAAAGTGGATGTATTTTGGTAACATAATTTTAAGTGAAATAAACAAAATACAAGATT
The DNA here is from genome assembly GCF_034190915.1 of Cavia porcellus. Classification (NCBI taxonomy): domain Eukaryota; kingdom Metazoa; phylum Chordata; class Mammalia; order Rodentia; family Caviidae; genus Cavia; species Cavia porcellus. The sequence continues at coordinate 18,991,672 of NW_026947514.1, read as the reverse complement.
AAATATCACATGATTTTTCTAATGTGAGAAGCCCCTAAATATAAATATTTATAATATATAATGTAATATGAATATAAAGAGCAAAATAAAAGATGGGATAGGGAGGAAAAGGGAGATCTTTTTCAAATGGGAAGAGGAACCAGAGATGGAGAGAAGTCTGAAGCAGGTTGGGAAGGAAGATTCAAAAAAAAAAAAAAAAAAAAAAAAAAAAGAATTGAAAGAAAAAAGCAGAGATAGAGATTTGCACATGAGAAGATGACCAAGAAATGGAAGGAGCAGGAAGAGATAAGAAAGCTTACAAAACAGAATAAAGATGTAATATGTACATGTACCAACTCCCCTAAATAAAGATTCAGTCGATGTAACTGTGTCTTTCCCAGAGGATCTATTAATTTCATGGTCTTAGAATCAAAGGAGAATGGCAGACCTCAGAAACGCTCTTGTAAGAGTCAATTAAACTTTTGCTCACAGTCTCACATTCATGAGGAGGAAATCTCTCTAAACCTCTCTCAGAATATCTTCCAAAAATGATCTTCATAGAACTCATGTGACTGTGCTTCCTATAACTCTTTACTTCATTTCACTGGCAGTTTTTCTCATTTTCAGCTCATTAGCACATTGGAGATAAGCTGTTTACCAGAGCAACTTGTTGCAGGGAATGTTCAGCATCATTTCAGTCGAGGCTTCTCTTCCACAATGTTGGAATTCCACTCTGGGTTTGACTGTCTTTGCACTTATTTGTAGCTGTAAGAATGTAAATGTACCACAGTTTCTATTTTCTAATTTTGTCTGTATTTTCAGAAAGTCTCAGAGATTTCCACAAAGACTAATACATTTGATGGCTTTTTATTCTATTACTACAAATGTACCTATGGACAATGTCCTGTACACAACATGTCTTTGACTATTTTGTGGATTGTGCTTTTCAATTGTACTTACTGCAGAAAAAATGATTAAAAATTTCTTCTTCACAGAGAACTGATTCTGGTTTTAAGAGAATTGTCATATTTGGAAACATTAGGGAAGCAACTTGTAAACAGTGTCTTTCATGTTTATTTCTGTAATTAAAGTACAGTTCTTATTTTCTAGTGACTGGAAATTTTTTCCTATTATTTTTACAGTTGATTTGCACTTTGGCAATTACAAATACCAGCATTTGGCAGGTGACCTTTGACCTCATTTTGTTTTCCAATGAGCAGGATTCTGAATTCAAAGAGTGACAGTCTGCCAAACAGGAGGCAGTCCATAAATTCTAAAGAGTAAGTGTTCCTTTCTCCACACAAACCAGCAGCTTACAGCAAAACTTAAAGAAATACCTTACTTGAAAAACTGAAAATAATCTTAGTGAAGGAAAGGTTTATGATAAGGTAATTGTTTCCATTTTGTTTCAGGGAATTAAATGACTCCCTCCAAGAAATTTCCTGTATTATTTTCAGATTTTGTTTCAACTGATAGTTTAAAATAATGGAAAAGCAAAATCAGGTTCTCCCAATCAAGTTGCTTAAATAAGACTAAATGGCTCATTTATATTTGTCCATATCATATACAGTGATTAAAAGAGCTTTGATATTTTTTTCCAAAACAAACTTAATTTTTCCATTATCTACTCTCTAGATCATTACCCACATCAACCTGTTTACTGTTTTAGATGTAGAAGAACCATGCTTTCAGTAAGTGTAATATTTAACCCTTTGTGTCAACTTGAGTAGGAAACACCCAGCTAAGTTGCATCAGCATAGTGCTGAGTGTAGCTGAAGGATTTACTAAAGACAGAAGCCCTCTGGGTGTGAATGGCACCAAGCAATAGAATTGTTCCCTGAATGGAATAAAAAGGGAAATGAACGAAGATTTGATTCTGTTTCTTTGTAGGACCTCCAGATTTCGCTTTCATCTTGGATGTCATCTACTGGCTTCCCAGCACAGACCCTTTTTTGACACGGGCTCATCTGGGACATTACATCGAGTCCCAGGCCTTCAAACTTTGACTGGATATTTGAGATTTCCATGCACAGGCAGCCCTTTTGTACTTTGCCTCACCTGACTCTCTAGGTGGCCATTGTAAGGAGACCTTAGAAATCCAAATATTTTTCTATATCTTGCATTAAATCTGTTTCTCAAGTGAGCAGTGACCAATATACTATGCTTGTACTTCTCTATTGCTATATTTTTCTTATACAATAAATACAAAACTACAAAAACTGCAAAGGGAATTAAAAAGGAAAAACAAATACTGTTCTTAGCAGCACAAAGCAAACCTATTTTCACTTACATAGATTACTGGTGATTCTTTTTTTGTGAGCAAATATTATGTATCATTTAACATATTTTAAAATAAAATTTAGTGTATGTTTTACCGTTTGAACATTTTTTAACTTTTTCTGCTTGTTTTAAGGATTACACAAGAATATAAATGTGAAAATACTTAACAAGAGCTACTTAACGCCATCTGTGAATCCACCTTCCACAATAAATAAACTCCATGCTATAAAATACAAAGCATCTAATCAAATGCATGCCTCAGAATCCACAAAAAACATTGTCATTGTAGATTTCTTCCTTTTCTTCTGTGATTTGCCAGTTACTTTTATGGTTAATGAAATAATAAATGTTACAGTGTTTCTGCCATTGATGTTTTGTAGGGGGAATTGGGATTCTTGTATCATAAGATTTTAATGTGGGACCATCAAAGTTTAAACTAATTCTCAATGCCATCAAATGATCAGGGGTTGTCATTAGATCATCAGATTATCAACTTTGTTTAATATAAAACTAAAAACAAGTATTTAAAAATACTGTAAAATACTACTTCTTTATTTCTTTGAGTACCATGGGGTGCAAACTTTTTTCTCGAATTCTATGTGATGCTTAATTTTGTTAATTTTTATCTGTGTCTGTTACCCATTTTCATGTGTTTTTAATTGGAGTTATACTACATTTGAATATTTAATTTATACACTTTAAATAATGGTGGAGAGAAGCACAATTGAGTAAAATGCTGAATAAGTGGTCCAACTAACTGGGCTTAGGAAACTTACAGGGCACTATGAAGGGTGATGAGTTCCTATGTGAAAATTGTTGAAGATAGGTTGTTAAAAATGACAGATGAGCAAAACTGGCCTGTAAACAAATGATTCCTATCTTGAAAATACTTGTCTTTTTTAGTCCATTAATTTCTTGTCATGCATCTATTTTGTTTTTCAAATTTGATTCAGTTTAAGAAAGTTATCTTACTGTGACTTAGTTTCGTTAATTTTGCAGACATTGCCCCTTATGAAAAGATAGCTGATAGAAGCAAAGAAATTAAAAACTTAGAAATTCATGAAGCTGAAAGGTCACTCAAGTTCAAGATTAACAGTTACTTTGGCTAACAAAAGATTAAATAAATAAAGCATTATATTATCCCTTTGATGGGAGGAAATAATAGTAGCTTCTTTAAAAAAATGAAGAGAAAATCCTAGATATGAACAACTGGCAGAAACCTTCATATATCTCAGACTTTTCCACACTGTTCTTTAGTGAAGCAAGTCAAAATCTAGCAAGGGTGTTCTAAGATTGCCCAGAAATAGGTCACAGAGAAGCGCACAAATAGCCCAGACCATTCTTTACTAGCTGATTACATTAAATCTCATTGACCATATTTGTTAGACCATATTTCTTTGCAGCTATCTTTCCACTGTCTATCAAACCAAGCATAACATACAGAGATTTAACCATTTCCTCAGGTTTATCATTTCCTTATGAAAACATTATCTCACACAAAACTTATTGTGAAAAGTATTTGCTTTTCTCTGATGCGTCTGTCTTTTGTTGTTGTTGCTTCAGCTATGAAACAAAGATGGACAGAGAAAGATATTTTTTCTCTCAACTTACAAGTGAACCTAGGGAAATTACAGAAACTATTATTTTAAAAATAAAAAAGGATATAACAAATTTAGTGTCCTGAAGGATGTAGATGTTTCAAGAAATACTGGAGTATCTCAAGACATCATTACCTAATAATTACTTAGTGCATGCACTATTTTTACTCATAATCAATTCATTTGTGTGTTATTAAATTCACTTGCCTTTCAACATAAAAAAAATGTTTAAATGCAATGTGATTTTCTTTTTAGTTTTCACTGAAGAGGAAATAGGATTTTTCTCTATCTTTTTTAGTTGCTTTAACTGAGACTCTGTAAATGAAATGAGTCAAAGGCATATTGAAGACAGAAAAATCTAGAAGTTTATTAGCATATACATCATGTATGATGCATGGCATGTTTTCTTCATTGGTAAGAGCTGTGAGGGGTCCTCCTCCTCTTCAAAAAGAAAAGACAACACTACATACAGAAGTTTCCTTCACAAAAATGTAACTTTTAACTGGTTTTAAAACTTTTCCTTCTTTGGCTGGTTCTCACTAGCTCAAACTAATCTATTGACCAAAAAGACATAGTTTGGTTGCCATAGAACTGAATCTTTCATGACTTTTCACACAAAATGGCAAATGCAATGGTGTAACTTTCCCTTTTCCTGGTCTAATGCCCCAAATAAAACAAAAAACAAATAACAATGGCAAAATAAAACACAAAGTATTAGATGAAATGAAATAAATTTATTTAATGTGAAAGAGGAATTGTTTGCAAAACGAAGTGCAAAAATTTGCTTAAAGCTATTTCTATCAGGAACATTTACTCCGTGAACTGTATGTAATAAGATTTAGAGTGCATTAATGGTTTGCTTACAGGCAAGTAATTAAGCACCTGCAGTCACTCTACAGGATGTAGATTTCACACGAAAAACTATTTTATAAATAAACAATTAGAAACACACACATGTAATGGCAAAGGCAAACACTACATTTTAAGTTTTCAAAAGATCCTCAGGCCCTGAAGGCTCCAGCAGTTTGAATCACAGCACACATGGAAACCTTGGAACTTCGCTTTGAGGTGGTGAGACCACTCCCCATGTCTAAAATCACCCTACAATGCATGGGAGATACCCATGAACCTAACCAGGTCATGCCCAGCAAACTCCAAGCAGCTAGCAGGGGTCAGAATTCAGAACCAGGATCTAAACACATGCAGGCTGAATTCTAGCATACAGTGAAGCCTTGGAACATTGCTGTCAGTTGGTAAGACCATGCCCTGCATCTGCAATCACTAGAGGATACTCAGATTTCCAGCAAGCCTAACTGGCCCCCATCAAGCAAATTCCCAGCAGCTAGCAGTTGCTCACAGTGTGCCCCAGGAGCCAAAAGTGGGCCAGGTGATTTTCAATACAGGGGAAACTTTGAAATAATGCTCAAAACTGGGAAATATAGGAAAATGACAAAACAAAAGAGCAAAATGCTATGTCAGACTTCCAGCCCAACCCAAGCAAGACTAGGAAACATGGATAGAGAAGAAAATATAAGTCATACACCTTAAAATCCTGAAATGTTAACAATTAAAGAAACAACTCTGTGAAGCTATAAAGGAAAACAAATCAGAATAGTCTCCCAGGTAAAAGAAAAAAAAATGATAAATGTAATGAAAGAAATGCTGAATACATCTAAAGAAGACAAAATTAAAAATTAGAGGAAAAATACAAAAAGATGGAAGCTCTGATTGAACAATATAAGAAACAAACAGAATGCATGAGGCAGATTCAAAGAGATATACAGGAAATCAAAAATTCCATCAAAAGCTGGCAAAATCACCTCAATGAAAGTGAAGATAGAATTTCAGACATCAAACACAAGATTGCAGCTAGTGAACAGGAGAGAGAAGATCTTTTAAAAATAACAAGCAACCAGGAAATAACAATTCAAAAATTTCAAGATGATGCAAAGAAAAAAAACATAAGATTGATAGGTACAAGTTAAAAAGAAGGTGACGACATGAACACTATCAAGAGGCTATTTACAGGGGCTGGGGATTTAGCTCAGTGTCATTAGCACCTGCTTTGCAACCAGATGGTCATGAGTTTGAGACCCAGTACTGATTAAAAAAAAAAAAAAAAAACTATTTAAGATGTAATAGCTGAAAATTTCCCAAACATGAGAATGGAAACTGACATACAGATCAATAAAGCAAATAGAACTCCACATAACCATAAAAAAAGAAAACTGCACCCAGACATATAATATGCTATATCCCAGAAATCCAACATAAGAATGGAATATTAAAAGCTGCTAAAGAGAAGAGACACATCACCTATAAAGGAAAGCTATCAGAATCGCAGCAGAATTCTCAACACAAACAATGAAGTCAAGAAGAGCATGGAGTGAACTATTTCAGATCTTAAAAGAAAATGACTTCTAACCCAGACCCTGAAAAACTGTTCTTCAAAGTCGATGGAGAAATAAGATACTTCCGTCACATAAAACAGCTGCAGAACTCTATGACCACCAAATATACACAGCCAAAATTACTAAAAGACATTTTAGACAGACGTTGGAAAAACAAAACAAAACACTAAGCAACGCAAACAATCAGAGTGGAAAGTTAAAGAATCAACAATAGAAAGATAGCATGTCAAAAATAAATCAATATATATCAGTTATAACCATTAATTTAAAGGCTCAATTCACCAGTTAAAAGAAACAGACTGGCAGGATGGATTAAGAAACAACATCCAACCATATGCTGCATACAGGAAACCCATTTAACCCAAAAGGAAACTCATAGACTGAAAGTCAAAGGATAGAAAAAAATATTCCATGCAATAGGGTACCAAAAGAATTCAGGCATAGCTATTTTGTTTGCAGACAATGTGAACTTCAAACCAAGAATGATCCAGAGAGATACAGTAATCCACCACATACTAGTTAGGGGAAAACTTCGAGAGGAAAAAAAAAAAAAATCTATGCATGAAATTCAAGATCACTCAACTACACAAAACAAATATTAATAGAAATGAAAAATCAAACAAGCAATAACACAATTATAACAGGAGACATTAACACATCATTGACACAAAAAGGAAGATCAATTTAGATAGAAAATCAGCAAAGAAATAACAGAACTGAATCACACTTGTGAGCAGATGTACTTAGTAGATGCATAGAGAGTGTTTCTTCCACACAAAATCATCACAATATACATTCTTCTCAGCAGCACAGGGAACGTTCTATAAAATAGACTATATACTAGCCCACAGAACATGCTTAAGTAAATGCAAAAGAATTTAAATTACCTGATGCATGTTATCAGATTACAGTGCCATGAAACTTAAAATTAATGACAAAAGAAACTACAAATCCTCACAAACACATGGAAATTGAATAATACACTCCTGAGCAATCCGTGGGTCACAGAGGAAATTAAAAAAATATTTACAGACAAATGGAAATACAAATAAATCTTAATAGATACTGTGGGAGGCAATGAAAGCAGTCCTCAGAGGAAAATTTATTGTGGTGAACTCCCACATCAGGAAAACAGACTGAAGACAAATAAAAAACCTGATGCTAAACCTCAAACATCTAGAAAAAGAAGAGCAAGTCAAACCCAAAGCCAAAAGAACTGAGGAAATTATACAAATCAGAGCAGAAATTAATGCAACAGAGACTAAGAAAACAGTACAATGAATCAAAGTGTCGGTTCTTTGAATGAATAAATAAAATTGACAGGCCTCTAACCAACCTTATTAAAAAAGGAAAGAAAAAACTCAAATTCATGCAATAAGGAATTAAAAGGGTGAAATCATGCAGACTTTGTGGAAATACAGAAAATCATTAACACCTATTTTGAAAACCTCTATTCTCATAGGTTGGATAACACAGAAGAAATGGACAGATTCCTAGAAACACATGAAATACCAAAGCTGGGTCAAGATGTAAAACTGCTGAAAAACCTAATTTAAATGAATGAAATAGAAAATGTAATTAAACCCTTACCAATAAAGAAAGAGCTCTGGCCCAGATGGATTCACTATGGAATTCTACAAGAAATTCAAAGAAGATAATACTAACACTTCTCAAACTCTTCAATGAAATTGAAAGGGACGCAATTCTTTATAAGACATTCCTGGAAGCAAATATTACTCTAGTACCAAAACCTGAGAAAGACCCAACTAAAAGAGATAACTACAGGCCAATTTCCCTAATAAACAGATGAAAAAATTTTCCATAAAATAATGGCAAACAGGTTGCAGCAAATAATCAAGAAGGTTATACACCACAACCAAGTGAGATTCATCCCAGGCATGCAGGGATGGTTCAACAAACATAAATCAATAAATGTAATCCACCATATCAATAGAGCCAAAAATCAGAATCACATGATCATTTCTATATATGCAGAAAAAGGTTTTGATAAGGTCTAATACTTACTCATATTAAGAACTTTGCAGAGAATGAAAATAGTCTTTACCTCAATATGAGAAAGGCAGTCTATGACAAACCAACACCCAACATTATTTTAAATTGTCATAAACTGAAAGCCTTAACCCCAAAATCATGCACCAGACAAGGATATTCATTATCACCACTCCTATTTACCATAGTACTGGAAATACTAGCTTCAGCAACTAGAAAAGAGAGAGAAATAAAAGGAGTAAAGATAGGAAAAGAAGTTAAATTATTATTTGCAGATGATATGATACTCTGCATATAGATACACAATACTCCATTGGAAGACTCCTGAAATAATAAATTCAGTAATGTAGCTGGGTGCAATGTCAACACTCAGAAACCAATAGCGTTCCTATACACTAATAACAAAACCTCTGAAAGAAATGAGAAGCCACACCCTTTACAACAACATCCAGTAAAATGAAATACTTTGGAATTCATCTAACAGAAGAAGCAAAAGATCTAGTCTCCCAAAATTATTATACAGATTTAATGCAATCCTAATTAAAATCTTTCTAGCATACCTCTCAGATATAAAGAAATTACTCCTAAAATACGTCTGGAACTAAAAGAGACCTAGAATAGCAAAGGCAATTTTAAGCAACAAAGGCAAGGCAGGAGGCATCACAATCCCTGACTGGAAGTTATACTGCAAAGCTACTGTAATAAAATCAGCATGATAATGGAATAAAAACAGACCTGAAGTTCAATGGAATAGATTAGAAGATACAACTACAACTACAAACATACTCAGCCACCTTATCTTTGATAAAATGACCAAATATATTCACTGGAATAAAGATAGTTTTTTCAATAAATGGTGCTGGGAAAATTGGTTCTCCAAATGCCAAAACTAAAACTAGACCCATGCTTATCACTGTGTACTAAACTAATACTAAAACAGACACACTAAATATGTTGGAAGACAAAATATGTAGAAATCTTGAAGACCTAAGGGTAGGTATTCATGAACAAGAATCAAGCTGCACGTGAAATACTTCACAGGATCAATAACTGGGATCACATCTTATTAAAGAGTTTTTGCATGTCAAAAGAAATTTCCTGTATAGTGAAAAGACAACCCAAAAATTGGCAAAAAATCTTAGTGAATAGTCCTTGACACAAAGGTCTTCTGTCCAGAACATATAAAGAATTTTTAAAAAATCAGAACTTGTAATTCAAAGACTCATTCCAAAAATGGGCATTTGAGATGAATACACTGCTGTCAGATGAAGACATACAGATGGCAAATAAATACACGAAAAAATGTTCATCATCATTGGTCATCAGAGAAATGCAAATTAAAACAACACTGAGGTTCCATCTCACTCCAGAAAAAATGGCCAGGATAAAGAAAACTGCCAACAACAAATGCTGGAGAGGCTGTGGGAGAAAAAAAGAACTTCTGTGCTGTTGGTGGGAGTGTAGACTGGTGCAACCACTGTGGAGTTCATTCGGGAGATTCCTCAAAAACCTTGGATTGGAGATCTCATTTGACCTAGCCTGTCCATTTCTGGGCATATTCCCAGAAGAACTGAAAACATCATACCACAATAATATATGTGCACCCATGTTTATAGCAGCACAATTTGTAATAGATCTTGGAATCCACTAAATGCCCATCAGCTGAATAGTGGATAAAAAGATGTGCATTTTTATACAATGGAGTACTAATCTGCTATAAAGAATCATCACATTGAGATATTTTTAAGTAAATGGATGCAATGTGAGACCCTACTTATAAGTGAAATAAATCAAACTCACATGTGTTAATACTGTATAGTCTTCCTAGTGTAGTCTATGGCCAAGCTACCCTGAACGCGCCTGATCTCGTCTGATCTCAGAAGCTAAGCAGGGCCGGGCCTGGTTAGTACTTGGATGGGAGTCTTCCTAGTGTAAGAAATGGTAAGTGTACATAAGATAAAAAAAAAAAAAAATCTCAATAAACACAGTGAAAGGACAAGAATCTGCTTGAAGGGGAAAAATAATATCTCAGGGAAAAGGAGAAAAAAGAAAAGTTAGGGAAAAGAAAAAAAAATTATTATATAAACACTGTATAGCTAAAATTATATCAAACACTGTATAGGTAAGAGGATTGTGCTAAAAATTCTGTAAGTTCTTGGATCAAAACAGTTAACATTCTTAGGATTGGAACAATTGTGCATATTATTGTTTGGTGATCTGAGGAACTCTTGAAGATCATTATGTAAAATAACAACCCTAGTTATTCTCATACCACCTTGTTTTGAAGGTCTGTATTGTCAGTGTTCTGGGCTCTTTGCTATTGTTTATGTCTTTTTTTGTTTTGTGTTTTTCTAAGAAGTTATTTTGTTTTGTGTTGTTTTATTTTGTTTTCCCCTCTAATACAGAGAGGTATACATGTGGAGACCCATGCATGCATAGAACTCCTAAACAGTTTATGAGAATCGATTATGTAATGCGAGATGAAATGAACAAATACTTTGAAGAAAAAGAGTTACTAGGGACACAGTGGCGATCCTGTAGCATCATGGTATCATGATGTGAAATCTAGCAATACTATTATGATTTGTTCAGAATGATTTTAGTCTGCTTTGTTTTATGTCAGCATACATGAACTTATGGACAGGCATTTTGAAGAGAATATGAAATATTATGGCAGCCATTGTTGTCCTACCTATTATCTGGACTTGAAGACCAAAAATGCCTTCATCATCCTGTTCTGATTACTTTAGTAATACTTTGTTTTGTATGAATTCACTGTATGTGAAGATGTGGACAACTATTTGGAAGAAAACAAGAGACAATGTGGTAGACAGTGAAGACCTCCAGTGGTCTTGCTTTGAAATCTGTGTCTCTTTCATTGTTTTCTTATGATCTCTTTTGTTCTGTTTTGTTGTTTAATTTTATCCTCTTTAAAATAACATTTAAAAAAATTTCAAAAGACAGCTGCATAGTTTTTTCAAATGTCATCTGTTTCCATTTTTGCTCAGAGAGTGATACCAAAGGTAAGTGGTCTTTTATTATGCTAAACAATTGACTAAAGGAAAACTAAGTCAATTTAAGGAACATACTCAGAATAGAGGTACCTCTGTCTTTGTCCTATTCCCCTGCCTGCAGCTTCTCCAAGCACAGAGAGGAGAGAGTTTCTTACAGGGTTCTCATAGCTCTTCAAAGTCTAAGGCCCACAAAGGAAGAAACAGACACATCTGCTTCCTTTTCTAATCTTCCCTTAACTAAACTCGTACACCCAGACAGACTTCTCACACACTCTTTCCCTGTATTTCTGCACCATAGAGAATTGTTTGTATTTCACGGTTTGATTTCATTCTAAGCTACTGTATGGTATTCTAAGTCTACTGAAATCCCTGGAACTTATTTTCTCTTCTTCTAAAATTCATCTACATGCCCTATTCTCACTCTCCCCTGCAGCAAAACGAGAACATTTAAGAACGTGTTGGAATAATAGATAACCACATTCCCATATTTTTCTCTCATAATATGTTTTTCCCCTCTCTGTATGCCATCTCCTCTATTTATTCTATCTATTGTGAATGAATTTCAGTGAAACTTTAGAGAGCAAAACGGAAATCTTCTTTGCACCTATATTCATATATATAAATCAGATTCAAGAGCCTTTTTGTTTCTCAGAATGATAATTACTAACCTCTTTATTGTTTTATTAGCCCTGCACAAGAATCAAATAATGATAGAGTTCTTCTTGCATAGTAATTACAACATTCATATACAGAATAATTAATGATAATAAATACAAAAAATGTCGGACCAATGTACATAGTACATGCAAAATTTTTCATATTTAAGAAAGAGATTACTTTTGATCATTCATCTACTTTCTCAAGTTTGATTGTATATCCTAGAAATGCAAAACTATTCCCGCAACCGTTATATTATGGCTTCTGTTTCTTAAGCGTTCCTTGTTTCTAGTTGTCTAATGTGATATAAGTAGTTCTTTGGATTTTATTCAAGTTCAGAAATAATTGGTGTTATAATTTAGATATAGGATTGCCCTTAGAAGCCCAAGTATTAAAAAATTGATTTTTATTGGAAGAAACATTAAGAGATGAGGTTAATTGAGAAGGATTATTTCATAGGAGACATTTTCAAAGGACTACTGTTTCTTCTCTGTCACATGCTTGCCATGAGATGAATAGCTTCCCTCTATTTATCCACCATGATATGCTCCTGCAGGTCCAAAGAAATGAGACCAATAGGTAATGGGATAGAATCTCTAAAATCATGAGTCAAGATAAAAATATATTCTTTGTATGTTGATTGCTTTAAGTATTTGTCTCAGTAAAGGAAACCTGACCAGCAAAACGAGTACTGAATCTCTCCTTTGCCATGTTACACCTATGAAACTCCATGAAAGCTAAATTACTTCTGCAAACCTAAATCTATACATGTGAAAAATGGGGATAAAAATAATAATTACCTCTCAGGTGAGTGTGAAGAATCTCCCTAAAGGAGGGGGAGCAATTTGTCTCATAGGAGGAACTTTCCCACTAAGTTCATCTACTGTATCAAGATACATCACCAGCTCGGTGATATAATTCTTACCCTAATGAGTCTAGTTTGAAGACAGCTCAAACTGGACTCAGTAGGGTGAAACATCCATCTGTGGCTTGGACTGGAAATTGTTCAGTCTAAGGTTTCTGCAGCAGGACTGGCAACCAGGCTACAATTTGCAAATGACTTCACCAAAACCTGGATACAGTGAAAATAAATTTGTTCCTATACCCTACGACCCGATTACAATATAACCTTGTAAGCTTAAAGAAGACCTAAGTAGTACAAGTAGAGGAGTTTAAATAAATGAAACTAGAGAAAGAAAAAAAGTTCATTATTTATTTAGTTGAGATCTAAGTTATCTTATTTGGAAAGCTGTCAGATTTCATGCAAATAGTGCATTAAAATTAAACTGAATCTTCTGAATATAAGAGTCACAAAGCAATAGAAGCCTAGATTTTGATGACAATTTTATCTGAGTTTGCATATTTGATTTACTAATAACTGAGAAGATAAATAACTTCTCAAAGATCATTGTCCTAATTGGTTAAGGATAGATAATGCTAGCATCTATTTAGGGTCTTAGGCTCAGTAACATAATATGTTATCTGGAATGGAATTTAGGTGTAGTATAATATTGAGAAATGCACAGTATAAAATTAAGAACATATAACAGAGCAGATAAAATTTAAGGACTCTAGAGAGATACATAAATACTTTCTAAACTAAATTTACAGAAATTTAAGGTAGAGAGCAAATTGGGCCATTGTGTTTATAAAGACTTACAAAGCACTGAAGTCTGACTTTCTGCTAAGATATCAAAGTCTCCTCCAAAAAATTTACTGAATTACTTGACCCTGATGAAAGAACTCCTCTAATTTACTACATTAAAAAGAAGGTTAGATTTATGAAAGAATAAGATAAAAACCTTTGTGTCATAAAATATAATGTCAGGTCACATTAAAATAAGATTTGTAGTTGGTAGTTATTGCGTGTGTTTAGAAAATTAATTTCATGTGTTATGCTTCTATTTTATATAAAACTTTCAATTTTAAGATAGAATATAGCATTTGTATTGATTTCCAATCTGGGTATCAGATATTCATTCTGGTTTCTGCTACAATGTAAAATTATTTCTTAGTAGTACTCTTAAGTATATGTGTTTATATTTCTGACCTAGTATAAATTTCAAGAACACAATTAATTACTTCATTTTAAAGTCTGAGATTTCAAAAGCTGATTCCCATGCTGAACATGTTGGATAAAATATAGATATCATTTATTGTTTTTTAAAATATATGTAAATAGTGAAACAATATTATTGCATTAAAAAAAATATAGCCCAAAGAATTAGCAACCTGTTTCACAGATACACGTACCTCTGGCAAACATTTTTTTTCTTGTTCTGTTCTTTTCCTGAAAACTACACATAAATTGCTTTCAGCAAAAATCTGAGCATGTGTCCTTCCTACAAATAACAATTACAATTTCAGCATGCTGACCCCTTAGCTGTCTTTGCTGCTTCCCAAAGGAATTCAAGAAAAGCAATAGAGATTAATGAGGGAAGCTTTGGCTTGAATTCGTCACATATCCAGTGCTCAAAAACTTGCCAAGTTTAGAGTCAAATTAGGAATTGACTTTAAACCTTGAAAAGTGGATTGTAAAGAATTGGCTAGCAACTAAAATTTATAGCAGAGTAAAAAAGTTAGAGTCCCTAATAAATGTCCAAGGAGAACATATACTCTAAGAGAGTAGACGCATTCCAAGTTTGTCTTAGATTTCACAGAAACATTTATATTAAGTTCTCACATAAAAAAGTGAAGAGGAAAATATTCATATAACAAATTTTGTTCTTTTTAAATAGATGAAAAATTGCTAAGAATTTGTGAAGTCTAAAATTCTAATTTATGAAATTACGAAAGTCACCATGTTCAAAATGGAATTGTGAAATGCATAAGAAACAAAAACCAAAACAAAACAATCTATTTTATCCAAAATAAAACCACCAATTCCAGAATGAGACTAAAATTTTTTGATAGTTCCTTTCATTTTATTTCCCATGATCTGACTTCATCACACTAGTACCAGACTGACGGTGTCAGTTAATACAAGCCAGGGCGTGATAAAATCATAGCACAAGGTAGATACAGCAAGAGGAAATGCTTGATTGCATTGCATAGAATCCATACTGCAATAAAAATAATAATTTTGATAAAGTAAAATAAGAATGCTTCATTCAGATTGTCATAATAATTCAGAAATTTTCTCCATATACCCCAAATTATAAAGTAATTTTTCTTTTCTTTAGTCAGGGTACATCATAGATATAACATGAAGTACAAAGTATGTTCGGTTTTCATGATAAAGTAGCAAAGCATAGTTTACAGAGCACATAGGAGAAAAACCTTCCTACATTCCTACATTGTGCAGTTCTGTCTAATTAGAATTATCATAGCATATTTATAGAAATTGATTAGATGAGATGAGGTGTGTAAGCTGGAGAAATTATTGGATAAAAAAATTACGAATATTCTAGAAGCAGTGAAAAGTGTCCTAATTTAAGAATATGGCCTTTCAGCATAAACTGGCAGGGACACAATTTAGCACCTCTAGAACTCAGCACAAAACAATAGTGTAGCATGCAGGGGGCCTGGCCAGTGATGAATGTCAAATACCATAGCACACTTCTTAAAACAAACTTGCTATGTGTTTGCTAAGCAAAGTCCATTAAAATCATTAATTATCACTCTCCTCGCAAAAATCTATGACATGGAAAGTATCCACAATTCATAAGTGAAGACTCGTAAGGAAATTTTCAAGGAACTTCGTCATGAACAAATGGCCAGGGAACACTTTGTCAAACTGGGAGCAGGCAGTTCATGTTTCAGAATCTGGACTGTGCTATCAATCAAAATAGTAAGAGCTTGCAGAATGCTAAATGGGACAGTTTAATCAGAAGCCTCAAAAGACATAGCAGAGGAAAGAGAGAGAGAGAGACAGAGAGAGAGAGAGAGAGAGAGAGAGAGAGAGAGAGAGAGAGAGAATATGAATCTGCACAAAGGCTCATAGATTCCAAAGACAATCTATTCCATAGATTCCAAAGACTCTGCTGTGTTTTCAGAAATTCTAAAGGATCCAAGAGTGCTTAGCTTGTGGTGCAATAGATAGTGAACCAGAAGGTTTACCAAGTGGTATTGCTTGCTCCAATGATATCCTCTTATCTACTGGAACTTCAACATCTTTACTCTAAAACCTAAGCTGGGGGTGAGGGCTTTATCTATGTCTTTATCTAATCTCAGTTGTTGTATCAGAGAGAAAGCTGGTCTTGCAGTGTATATGCATCTCACATTCCTGCATATGACACTTGTCACTATTACTCACAACTCCTTGGCCACAGTTAGTACAATTCTGCCAAAGAGAATGAGAGCTAAAAAGGCAAAAAGCTCATGGAAAGATAAGGAAGAAGCCAGGACCACATGAGAGAGCTGGAGAGCTCAAATATTGTGTAAAGAGCAGCCGTCACTTACTTAACCAATATGGATTAAGTTGCAGGTAAAATACTTCATGGTACCTGTTCAAAAATATAAACACTCCCAAGGATAGCAGATATGGAAGTTAAGGCTGTGAGAGAATCTGCTTAGAATATCTATGGAACTGACTTTGCATTATCTTTGTTTCTCTTTTATGGAGAAAGAAAGGAGATGTTAACTCATTTCACTTCAAGACTGAAGCACCAATTGTACAGTTTGGTTAGTGTCCTAGTTGGTGGGGATTAAGAACTGATGGCTGTCAAGTTAAGGGGCTCACTGCAGCAGCTCCTTCAGCATGGGGAATGATGCTTCCTTCATTTATGGCCAGACACAAGGTTCTAGGGACTGAAAAGAAAAGACAGTAAGAGAGAGATCAAAGGCAATGCAGGAGCACCTGAGGATCCTAGAACCTTTTTCAAGTGCTTTTTGCACAGCAACTGCCTGGGGATGCAATAGAGCTGCTTGAAAGAAAGTCTGTGGAAACAGGTTGACAATCAAGGTCAACAGGGGAGCCATAAGGGGCCAGCCAATTTATTTATCCCCCTGTAGAGTGAAAGCTCTCAGAAATGGGAATCCATGGAAACATGAAACCACTCCACCAGGACAGGTCTGCTTTGAACCTTAGCTAACCCAGAGAACACAGTGCTTTCAATAGCACTTGGTAATAATTCTGCCCAGTCCTTGTCTCCTGCCACGGAGGGATCAGAACACAGCTCATGGCTTGGGGTGAGGTACGTGTGTATGTCTGTGTGTTTACGTGTTTCCAGCAGGGTGGAGAGCAAAAGGAGCATGTCAAACATACACACCCTTTCTGTTGCGCCCTCTCCCCTGTCCTGAGGTGTGGGAGGGTTGGGTTGGAGGGAAGGAGAAGCAACTGGAATGCACTGGAGTTCAACACTTGAACTGTGTGTCAGTGCTGGGAGATGAGTACCTGCAGGTCTCCCTGTTATTGTGGGCGTGGCCCCTGCAGGGTGTTGAGGTACAGGCCCCCGTCTCTCTCTTGTCTTTTGCTTGCTGGCAATGAAATGAATGGTCTGTTCCATGTTCGGCCATGGATTTGCCCTCATCAGCCACTTCACAGGTCCAAAGCAATGAGCTGCATCCTCCAAAACACCAAAGCAGAATAGATCCTTTAAAATGTTCATCCAAATATCTCAAACAGTCCAGCATAGTTTCTAACAGCGTAATGCTGAAGGAGATTTAGAATGTTTTTGTTACTGTGAGTTAGACATATTAACTCCAGAATGGAGGCTATTTGGTGCCTGAAATACATAACTGGAAAAATTTATACTGTCTGAGAATGAACAGACAACCTACAGGCCTATCTGTAAGCCCATTGATTGCCGGATAAGAACTAGGCAGACAAAAAAAGTTGGCATTTCTTCTTCATGGTTTTAGGATCCCACCCTCTCCCATTCAAAATTTCAGGGAGTTCCAGTAAGTCATGCCCTGAAAGTATAAAAAGGAAAATTACAGGATCTTCAAACAGTGTATGTACAATGTCACCTTCAAATTGCAGGTCAATACACTGCAATCACATAGGAGTGCATCTTTCCACATGCAAACATCTTTCCTATGTGGATGGCTGATTTTCTCATCCAGTTGGATGCCAACTTCTCTTTGGAAAAATCTTCTGTGTTTTTCCACTCTTCTCTCTGCTCCGAGTCTAACAACTTGGGCCAGATCGCTGCTGCTCATACCTTTTACCATACTTACAGAGACCCCGTGTTCCCAACGTTTGGACCCAGTCTGACAGGCTGCCCTTCCATTCACAAGCCCTTGGACTCACACAGGATTCAAATCTGAGGGCCCATCTTCCACTGTGTCACCCTCTACGGGCTTCAAGACTCCCTTTCTGGTCCAGGAATATCAGCGCGCACCTGTGTGTCTTCCATACCATGCCAGGCCTCCTGGTTTTCCGGTAGAAATTGTTCCTGAAACGAAAATGAACTTGGAATGAAATTCTGTTTCATCTGTCTTCCATATTTAAAAAAAAAAAGGAAAGAAAAGAAAAGAGGCAAAAATTAGTTCAGTTGCTTATTTTTAATTGCCTTAGTTTATTCTTCAAATATTAACATCTTATTGAAGTCAAGATAACTTGATGTCCATTTTACTTTTTTTCATTTTCATTTTATGATTTTCACCAATAACGATAGTGTCACAATCAAGGTTTACCGAGAATTGTAGAGAAAAATGAGAAAAAAATAAAAAATTGACAAGTTTAAATTTTAGAATTCTTCCCTTAAATTTTAGAATTCTCCCTTTTAGTTTAAAATTTAGAAATTTTAGAATAAAAGTGTCACATCAAGGTTTGCTGAGAATTGTAGAGAAAAATGAGAAAAAAGTAAAAATTTAATTTTAATTATTTTAAATTTTAGAAATCAAGATTTTCCAAGAATTGTAGAGAAAAATGAGAAAAAAATTAATTTTAACAAGTTTAAATTTTAGAATTCTTTTCTAAGGATATTATTAATTCATAGTCATGACACTGTACTTGGTGTGCCTCTGTCATCCTAAGGAATCATGATACCAGTAGTTACACAGATCTGCCTACTTGTGACCTTCAAGAGCTAGCTCCCCTGTAAAGGGTTTGTCCTTAGTACTTGAGAAAGGAAGGTGTTAGTCTTAGTGATCTCAAAGCTCTTCTCCAGTATTAGCATTCTTTGATTTGAGGATCAAGTGCTTTCTTCCTCCCAAACACACATAGGCACACACACACAGACACAGACACACACACACACACACACACACACACACACACACACACACACACACATACAATCACTGTATATATTCCAGTACAGTGCCTTCTTTGTCTCACTGACTGAAAGAGCCTTTAACATGAAAGCTTTGCAACCTTGAGCACCTGCCACTTGCATTTCCATGAGAATGATTTTAAGCCTTCAAATTCTACACTTACTCTAACTTCCTATCTTTGATGGTGTCAGACAAGCTGCTCCATCACCCATGAGAACACATTTATGTGGTTAGATTGTATAAAGGAAGGGAAGACTTTTGTGTTTTTTTTTTCTTTGATCATAAAATTATTTTAAAGTTGAATCCTATTTTTGGCCATATACCAGATTCATTTTAATCGTGAATTTAGTCTCTATATGTGCAGTGTAAAGATTACTGAATAGTTTTAAGTTAAACCTAAGAGATGCTTGTAACCTTATCAATTTTAAGGTGTGATCAGAAAGTAAAGTGAATGTTTAATTTTTTTAAGTTATAGTAAGTTATTATAATGTCCTTCAAAATATTGCCCCTCACTTAGAAAACATTTTTCATTCTTTCCTCTCAGCTCTTTAGGATTTCTTGTATTATCACTTTTATGGACTAAAAATGTGGTCAACTTTACACCGTCTGAATTATATCAGCAAGGTACTGAGTGTAGATGTTGCACCTGAGGAAAGTTGCTAGCATAAGTAGAGACGTGGAGAAAATAAGTGAGGCGTTGTGGGTTTCTCTAAGTGTTGCTGTTTTGAGCTGTTGGTTCTCCTAGAGGAGGAGCTCATCATGACTAGCTTCCTCAGTGTGAGTTCAGCCATTGTCATCAGACCTCCATAAGTGAACTTGGGACCTTCTTGGTGAGAGTGGCTGTGGTTCACTTTGGGGGAGCTCTGGTCCTTATGGCAGGCATCACTTCCTGGCTCTGGAGGGGAAGATGTGTGCTGTTTAATCTCCAAGAGAAATTTATTGTGCTGTCATGTAATCGATTGTTATTGTTGGAAGAGCTTGAGATCTCCGTATCGCTGATGATGGCTGTGGTGCCTTTCAGGGCATCTCTGGTTCTTATTTTGAGTATGACTTTGCTGCTCCAGTGTAGAACCCTCAACCTATCAGCACAGCTCCTTCATTCCACTGGCACAGACTTTGTTGCTTCCACCACTGAACTCTAGGGCTTCCCAACACGGATTCATAAAACAGACTGGCGTGAGTATTTCTTGTGGACTCTAGACCTCCAGTTGGGCTTGTGGGAGGCACTGTTATGGGCTCTGGGTTTTCATCTGGACTTATGTAGGACATTGCTGTGGGATCCAGGAACTTGACTGAGTATTCTAGATCTTTAGTGTGGACAGATTTCCTGTGCTTTCTTGTATTTTAACTCTGGGTGATCATCATAAAATAATATTATAAATTCAGTGTCCTGATTCTAATTGTTCTCACAACCCCTGACAATGACCTTACTTGCACTACCACAGCTGCTACCAATGTTTTAAACTGACTCAAAATATTTACCTTTCATGTCATTTTGATACTGAAGAAGAACTACAAGTCACAGGTGTCATATGCAGTGGATAAGGGGAATAAGCACACACTGGAGTGGTTTTGACAGAAATTACTACACGGATTTTGAATTAATTCAGGATATTAAGATACCCATGAAAAAACACTCACAAAAGAGGACTCCCAGAGCTTCTTCTGAAAGTGGCAAGAAAGAAGGGATAAATGTATTTCCAGAAAGGGAGAACACTTTTAGGTAGACTCGTGGTAATGTGTTTTTCACTGTAGCTTTTGTTTTCATTTGAACATTTGCCATATTTTGTGATCAGCCTGCCTAATAAGAAACAGAAGAAAAGACAAACTATTTTTTTAGAAGAAACTTATTTGTGGCTCAA